>NC_068930.1:9274761-11731011 GCF_023091745.1 Budorcas taxicolor | reverse complement strand
TCAAATATATATTTATGTAATTTCTTGATTGTTCCAGTCAGTTTGGTGTTCAGAGAATTCATTTCTGTTTGGCTTGACCAGACAAGGCAGTCATATTTGACCACGCAATGTGTGTTTATTGTCTAGCTGAATGCGTTGCTATGTTTGGTGCTGCAGAGAATGGTATATGGAAAGTGTGATCACACTTGAGCCTATTCAAGGGATAGTTCAGATTTTATCGAAACCTATATTTTAATGGTCCAATTAGCAAAAATCATAATATTTTCACATGAGTAGATGGCATACCATGGTGCAGCCTCTTATGAGTCTTCCCCAAGGAGTATCGGAAAGTTCAAGTATGCGTAAGGGAGAGATTTAGGATTGTGTTACCATCTCAAAAATGCTCTTTGATTTAACACTGGCAGTTCAAGTGTGATTATAAATTATAGAGTAAATCATGATGGGCGAGGGGAATAAATATTATACCTGAGGATTAGCAAGACAGTCTCTAGACACTGGAGAGCTTTAAATCAGCTAGTCTTGCTTACTTTCTGTTCCCTATAGAATATTGGCCAAAACATCAGATATTGAAGGAACACTTCTATTATTTGATGGTACTCTTTGCATTACTATGTAGGAAAATTATTTGTTGTAGTTACATAAATGATAAAAATTACTTCCTATCACTCTTTCTACTAAAAATTACTTCAATTTCGGTAAGTTCAAAATACTTGAAATTATTTAAGATAAATTAATTTTCTAAAACTTGGAAGGGTTAAAAGATGCAAAATAATATTTTCCAGTCATTAACATTGGAAGAATATCCTGTGCAAAAGAAAAAGCTGTAGTTTCATTCAGAAAACAGAGGATTAACAAGCACTTACTGTTACTCTCAGGGCAAGTTAGGAACTCTAGAGTAACTACAATTATACTGGGCTTGGTGGGTTTATGCCCATGTAGATGAACCCATGCAAAAACACAAATACTTCTCTAAAAATCATGAGACCATTGGGCAAAGACAAGGGAAGAAAGCTGAATAACATGCTTAGAATAGACCATCAATTTATTTGTCTGTTTAGTTAATGTTTAATTTTTATTATATCTTTTTCCTTTTTCCCAGCTTTACTGAGATAAAATTGACATCTAACATTGTGTAAGTATAAGGTATACAATATGTATATGTGATATTGTGAAATGATTACCACCATAGCATTAGCTAACACTTCTGTTACATAATTACCACTTATTTTTTGTGGTAAAAACATTTAAGGGCTACTTTCGCTGCAACTTTCATGTATACAATACAACACTATGCTCTATTTAAGATCCCCAGAATTTATTTATCTTAAGCTGGAGTGTGTACACTTTAACTAATATGTCTCCACTTCCTCTAACTACTAATCCCTAGTAACCACCATTCTACATTCTGTTTCTAAGAGTTCAGCTTTTTTAGAATGCACATATGTGATATCATATAGTATTTGTCTTATGTCTGACTTATCTCACTTAGCAAAATCCCTTCAAGGTTTATCCATGTAGTTGCAAATGTCAGAATTTCTTTTTATTCTCGTGACTGAATAATATTCTTCTGTGCGTGTGAGTGACAGCTTCTTTATCCATCCACCTGTTAATGGAGACTTCGGTTGTTTCCACATCTTGGCTATGTAAGTGATGCTGAAATGGACATGTGAATGCATATACCTCTTTGAGATCCTATTTGCGTTGCCTTTGGATATACACACAGTAATGAGATTTCAAAATCATAAAATAGTTCTATTTTTAATTTTTTCAGAACCCTCCATATTATTTTCCATAGTGGCTCTGGTAACTTTTTCTCTATATTCTCACCAACACTTGTTAGCTCCTATTTTGTGCTTTATTATTACTTTTTGAAATTACCCATTTCAAAGGTATGTGGTGACATCTCATTACAGTTTTGATTTGCACTTCCTTGGTGATTAATGATATCAAGCACCTTTTCATGTACCAATTGGCCATTGGTATATCTTCTTTAGAAAAATTTCTATTCAGTTCCTCTTCCCATTTTAAATGATTGCTTTTTTCAATTGAGTTATATGAATTATTTATTTATTTTGAAGTTATATGAATTATTTATTTATTTATTTATTACTTATTTATCAGATATGTGATTTTCAGATATTTTCTCCCATTTCATAGGTTTCATTTCATTGATTCTTTCGCTATGCAGACGTTTTTAAGTTTTATGTTGTCCCACATATTTATTTTTATTTCTGTTGTTTATTCTTTTGGTGTTATATAGAAAAAATCATTTCCAAGACCCCAAATCATTTCCATATCAAAGAGCTTTTTCCTTAAGTTTTCTTCTAGGAGTTTTACAGTTTCCATTTTTTATGTATAAATCTTTAATTCATTTTGAGTTCACATTTGTGACTGGTGTAAAACACAGGTCCAGTTCAATTGGTCTGTATGTGATTATCCAGTTTTCACTACACCATTTATTGAAGAGACTATCCTTTCCCCATTTGGTATTCATGTCTTTCTTGCCAAATATTGGTCCACTGTATGCACAAAGGTTTATTTTTAGGAACTCAATTCAGTTCCACTGGTATTATGTCTATGTTCCTTGTTCAGTCACCCAGTCATGTCTGGCTCTTTGCCACCCTTTGGATTGCAGCATGCCAGGCCTCCCTGGCGTATGTATATGTCTATTTGCATGTCAATAACACACTGCTTTTGATTATTATATCCGTGTAGTGTAGTTGGAAACTAGGTAATGCTGTATTTTCAGCTTCGGTCTTCTTTTTCATGATTGCTTTTGCTTGTTGCTGTTGTTGTTCGGTTGCTCAGTCATGTCTGAATCTTTGCGACCCCGTGGACTGCAGCACGCCAGGTTTACCTATTCTTCACCATCTCCCAGAACTTGCTCAACCTTATCGCCATTGAGTCAGTGATGTCATCCAACCATATCGTCCTCTGTCATCTCCTTCTCCTGCTTTCAATCTTTTCCATCGTCAGGGTCTTTTCCAACGAGTTGACTCTTCGCATCAGGTGGCCAAAGGATTGGAGCTTCAGCCTCAGCCTCAGTCCCTCCAATGAATATTCTGGGTTTACATCCTTTAAAATTGACTGGTTTGATCTCCTTGCAGTCCAAGGAACACTCAAGAGTCTTCTCCAGCACCACATTTTGAAAGCATCAATTCTTTAGCGCTCAGCTTTATTTATGGTCCAACTCTCATATCTGTACATGACTACTGGAAAAACCATAGATTTGACTATACAGACCTTTGTTGGCAAAGTAATGTCCCTGGGTTTTAATACACTGTCTACATTTACATCCTGTCAGGTTTGTTTAACATGCTGTCTAGCCTTTCTTCCAAGGAGCAAGCATCTTTTAATTTCATGGCTGCAGTCACCATCTGCAGTGATTTTGGAGCCCAAGAAAATAAAGTATGTCACTGTGTCCATTGTTTCCCCATCTATTTGCCCTGAAGTGATGGGACTGGATGCCATGATCTTAGTTTTTTGAATGTTGAGTTTTAAGCAAGCTTTTTCACTCTCCTCTTTCACCTTCATCAAGAGGCTCTTTAGTTCCTCTTCACTTTCTTCCATAAGGGTGGTATCATCTGTATATCTGAGGTTATTGATATTTCTCCTGGCAACCTTGATTCCAGTTTGTCCTTCATGCAACCTAGCATGTCACATGATGTACTCTGCATTTAAATTGCTTTGGTTATTCAGGTTCTTTGCAGGTTCCATAAAATTTTTTAAATTATTTTTCTACTTCTGTGAAAATTATCACTGGAATTTTGACATAGAGTGCATTGAATAATGACTTTTAATTTTCTAGACATTTTACCAATATTAACTCCTTCTACCCATGAAACCAGGATACCTTTCCATTTGTTTGTCATCTTTAATTTCTTCCCTCATGGTCATAATTTTCAGTGTAACCTCCTTGATTAAATTCATTCCTAAGTATTTTTGTTTGTTTGTTTTTGATGTTATAGTAATTGGGATTTTTTGTTTCTTTTTCAGATATTTTCTCTTAGTGTGCAAAAAGATGACTAATATCTCTATGTTTACTTTGTATCCTACAACTTTGCATAGTTTATCAGTTCTGATAGATTTTTGGTGGTCTTTAGGTTATTCTGTATATAAGATCATATTTTCTGCAAATAATGACAGTTTTAATTCTTACTTTTAAATTTGGATTAGTTCTATTTTGTTTTTCCTGGCCGTATGCTCTGATTATGACTTCCAGCACTATGTTGAATCAGAGTGGTGTGAGTAGGCACCCTTGTCTTGTTCCTGACCTTTGAGGAAAAACTTACAACATTTTGCCATTGATTGGCTTTTTGTATATGACCTTTATTAAGCTAAAGTATATTCCTTTTATACCTACTTTTTGACCATTTTTTTCATAGAAAAATGTTATATTTGTCATTTTTTTCTAAATATATTGAGATGGTTATATTAATTTTATCTCTGTCTCTCTATTAACATGGAGAATCCCAAGGATAGAGGAGCCTGGTGGGCTGCCGTCTGTGGTGTCACACAGAATCGGACACGACTGAAGTGAGTTAGCAGCAGCAGCAGCAGCATATGTATTGATTTGTGGTTTTGATACATCCTTGCATGCCAGGGTTAAATCCCACTTGACCATGATGTATGATCATCTTAGTATGCTGTTAAATTCAGTTTGCTAATACTCTGTTGAGAATTTTTGCATCTATCATCATCACTGGTGTTGGCTTATAGTTTCCTTTTCTTGCAGTATCCTTGCTTCTTGGAAGAAAAGCTAAGACAAACCTAGACAGCATATTAAAAAGCAGAGACATCACTTTGCCAGAAAAGGCCAATATAGTCAAAACTACGATTTTTCCAGTAGCCATGTACAGATGTAAGAATTGGATCATAAAGAAAGCTGAGCACCAAAGAACTGATGCTTTTGAACTGTGGGGCTAGAGAAGACTCTTGAGAGCTCCATGGACTGTAAGGAGATCAAACCAGTCAATCCTAAAGGAAATAAGCCCTGAATATTCATTGGAAGGACTAATGTTGAAGCTGAAGCTCCAGTACTTTGGCCACCTGATGCAAAGAGCTGACTAATTGGAGAAGACACTGATGCTGGGAAAGATTAAAGGCAGGAGGAAAAGGAGACAACAGAGGATGAGATGGTTGAATGGCATCACCAGCTCGATGGACATGAGTTTGAGCAAGCTCCAGGAGTTGGTGATGGAGGTAAACCTGGCGTGCTGCGGTTCATGGGGTCGCAAAGAGTTGGACACGACTGAGCAACTGAATAGAACTGTAGTATCCTTAGCTGGCTTTGGTATCAGGGTCATGCTGGGCTTGTAAATAAATTTGGCAATGTTCATTCTCTTCCACTTTTGTGAAAAACATTAAAAATTAATTCTTCATTAAATATTTGGTAGAATTCACCAGTGGAATTATCTGATCCTGGGATTCTCTGTGCTGGGAAGTGTTTTGATTACTGATTCCATCTCCTCACTCACTGTTCTTTTCAAATTTTCTGTTTCTTCTTAATTCAGTCTTTGTATGTTGCATATTTCTTGGACTGTATACATTTCATCTAAGTTACTCAATTTATCAGTCTATAATTCTTCATAGTAATCACTTATGATACTTTACATAATATTTTCAAAACAACAGCTTTCAGCTTTTCTAAATTTTTCTATTGTTTCTTGGTTTCTAATTTTTTTCTGCTCTGATATTTTAAATTTATGCCTTCTCACATTGGAATTCAGTTCAGTTCAGTTCAGTCACTCAGTCGTGTCTGACTCTTTGTGACCCCATGAATCACAGCACGCCAGGCCTCCCTGCCCATCACCAGCTCCCGGAGTTCACTCAGACTCACATCCATCTAATCAGTGATGCCATCCAGCCATCTCATCCTCGGTCGTCCCCTTCTCCTCCTGCCCCCAATCCCTCCCAGCATCAGAGTCTTTTCCAATGAGTCAACTCTTCGCATGAGGTGGCCAAAGTACTGGAGTTTCAGCTATAGCATCATTCCTTCCAAAGAAATCCCAGGGCTGATCTCCTTCAGAATAAACTGGTTGGGTCTCCTTGCAGTCCAAGGGACTCTCAAGAGTCTTCTCCAACACCACAGTTCAAAAGCATCAATTCTTCGGCGCTCAGCCTTCTTCACAGTCCAACTCTCACATCCATACATGACCACAGGAAAAACCATAGCCTTGACTAGACGGACCTTAGTCGGCAAAGTAATGTCTCTGCTTTTGAATATGCTGTCTAGGTTGGTCATAACTTTTCTTCCAAGGAGCAAGCGTCTTTTAATTTCATGGCTGCAGTCACCATCTGCAGTGATTTTGGAGCCTAAAAAAATCAAGTCTGACACTGTTTCCAGTGTTTCCCCATCTATTTCCCATGAACTGATGGGACCAGATGCCATGATCTTCATTTTCTGAATGTTGAGCTTTAAGCCAACTTTTTTGCTCTCCACTTTCACTTTCATCAAGAGGCTTTTTAGCTCCTCTTCACTTTCTGCCATAAGGGTGGTGTCATCTGCATATCTGAGGTTATTGATATTTCTCCCAGCAATCTTGATTCCAGCTTGTGTTTCTTCCAGTCCAGTGTTTCTCATGATGTACTCTGCATATAAGTTAAATAAGCAGGGTGACAATATGCAGCCTTGACGTACTCCTTTTCCTATTTGGAACCAGTCTGTTGTTCCATGTCCAGTTCTAACTGTTGCTTCCTGGCCTGCATATAGGTTTCTCAAGAGGCAGGTCAGGTGGTCTGGTATTCCCATCTCTTTCAGAATTTCCACAGTTATTGTTTGTTCTTTATTTTCTATTTTTTTAAGGTATCAATTTTAGTTATTTATTTAAGGTTCTCTTTTTCTTAATGTTGATATTCATCTCTATTACCTTCCCTCTTAGAACTGCTTTCCAGCATCCCATGAGTTTTGACATAATTGTTTCCATTTTTTTCCAGTTTCATAATTTTTTAAATTTGTCTTTTGATCATCTTTATGACCCATTGATTCTTCAGGAGAGTGCTTACCTTGCACGTTTGCGAGTTTTCCAGCTTGCCTCCTGGTACATGGTTCCAGTTTATACCACTGTGGTCGGAAGAAATACTTGTGTCATTTGTCACTCTGTTCAATCCAGTTATTTGCAACCCCAAGGACTATAGCCCACCAGGCTTCTCTGTCCATGGAATTTTCCAGGCAGGAATACTGGAGTGAGTAGCCATCCTTTCTCCAGGGGATTTGACAACCCAAGGATTGAATCTGGGTCTCCTGCATTTCAGGCAGATTCTTTACCATTTGAGCCACCAGGAAAGAAATACTTGGTATGATTTAAATCTTCTGACTTTTTAAAGACTTGTGTAGGTGGCTCAGCAGTAAAGAATCTGCCTACCAAATGTAAGAGACACAGGTTTGATCCCTGGTTCAGGAAGATTCCCCTGGAGAAGGAAATGACACCCCACCCCAAAATTCTTGCTTCGAAAATCCCATAGACAGAGGAGCCTGGCGAGCTCCATGGAGTTGCAAAGAGTCAGACACAAGCATAAGCATGAGTGGGTGCTCGTGGGTCACTTGAGAAGAATGTTCATTCTGCTGCTGTTGAATGGAGTGTCCTTTTTATGTATGTTGGACATTTGTTCTAAATTAGGGTTTAAGTCCAACATTTTCCGACTGATTTTCTAATTTTGAGGTTCCCCCTTCTTCTTAGTAAAAGGCCCTGAAAAGTTATGAATTAAATTTGCCATATTATTCAGTCCCCTTCAGGATTAGCTTTGATGTTTGCTTTTCAGGAATCTTAATCTGTGGCTACAGGAGACAAGGGTGTTTTTTAGGTTTGTCATAAATATTTTTTGGTTCCTTATCCACCTCTTAAGTTGGGCATTTAAAGCCTTGAACTTAGAATTTTCTTATTGAAATTATCTGTTGTAAATAACAAGTGCAAGTGCCATATACCATTTATTTTTATTAAAATGCTATTTGTTATCAGCTACTTGCTGAAAGCTTTGATTCTATGGGCAGTTGACTCTAGATGATGTTAGATGATAACCTATATTTAGCCACTTCAAGCCATAACCCACCCCTGTCCCATTTACAGGTGACATCAAAGCCTTTTTTTTGGTTTTAATTTAGTTAGATCAGAGAATCTAACTCATCTTTAAGGTTCTGTTTTTATGGGAGCATTTCTAAGAACAGTAACTGTGCTAGCCGGAGTTTACTCAGGGAAGGAGAGCCATGGAGAATATTCAAGGAGTAAGGGACTGGTTATAGGACTAGACCTTCCTTATACAAGGAAGGGATATAATGGGGGGAATAATGGGGGAAAGAATAGCTGGAAGGGATAGTCAGACCAGAGGGTCACTAACCAATTTGTCTGAAGTGCTGGCATGGGTGAAAAATTGGAGCTTAAAGGAAAATCAGAGTTGCCACATATGCAGAGTACCCAATTGCAATCATGCAGGGAGAGCTAACAAAAATGTTATTGGGAAGCTGTTTCTGCAGTGCGTAACCTTTTACTTCACCTCTATCTTCTAAGTTCAGCAAGTTCCTCTTTTGGACAACAAAACCACCCAGAGAACCATACAGAGTAATGCTTTCATATATATTTCACACCTCAACCGAGCAGAGGATATCATAATCCAAAACATTTGTGGTGCAATAAGAAAGAGTGAAAAGGAAAATATCATCCCTAGGTATGAAAATTTCTAGTTGTATGAAGTTAGGCAAGCAGGGTGCATTATCTTCCTGCCCTTTACTTTCTTCTTCAGTACTTTTGGAGCAGTATGACAGTTCTGTAACATGAGGTAGAAAATAAAACATGATTTTTGAGGGGAACAAAATGGAAACTAAGTTAAACACATGAAGGAGAATATTTTTCTTCTTCATTAATTGCTTTGCATTAATTTCTGTAACAGGCAAGATTCACCCAAACTACCTAACTCCTAAAAGACATTTAATAACAGTAGATTGTATGATATTTAGAGAACAGGGAAAGAAAATTTGAAAAAGGAAAGCCTTTGAAGTTAGATATGTCTCTCAGACTTACTATTCATAGAACCTTGACCAAGTTACTAAATCTCTCTAAGTTACTGAAACTATAAAACTGGATAATAACACCTTCTAGCTAGAATTACTCTAGGTATTAGAAATAATATATTGGATAGTTACCCACAGTTAACACTTAATAAATGTTTATTTATAATTCAGCCTGCAGATTACCAAGTGCAAGAATGAAACTCACCCTATAAGACTTACCTGAACTCTTAGAAAGTAATTTGAACATGTTGATACATGTGCTTTCACCACCAAGCACTGCTCTCATGATTCAGAACTTGTTAATTATTTTTTTTAATCTCTAATGTTTGTAACAGGACATGAGTCATAGCAGATGCTCAATAACATAGGACACTGAAGACTTGGCAAATATGTGAACCATGAACTTCCAGATGTTCAAGCTGGTTTTAGAAAAGGCAGAGGAACCAGAGATCAAATTGCCAACATTTGCTGGATCATCAAAAAAGCAAGAGAGTTCCAGAAAAACTCTTTCTGCTTTATTGACTATGCCAAAGCCTTTGACTGTGTGGATCACAATAAACTGTGGAAAATTCTGAAAGAGATGGGAATAACAGACCACCTGGCCTGCCTTTTGAGAAACATGTATGTAGATCAGGAAGCAACAGTTAGAACTTGACTTGGAACAACAGACTGGTTCCAAATAGGAAAAGGAGTATGTCAAGGCTGTATATTGTCACCCTGATTATTTAACTTATATGCAGGGTATATCATGAGAAACACTGGACTGGAAGAAACACAAGTTGGAATCAAGATTGCCGGGAGAAATGTCAATAACCTCAGATATGCAGATGACACAACCCTTATGGCAGAAAGTGAAGAAGAACTAAAGAGCCTCTTGATGAAAGTGAAAGTGGAGAGTGAAAAAGTTGGCTTAAAGCTCAACATTCAGAAAACTAAGATTATGGCATCCAGTCCCATCACTTCATGGCAAATAGATGGAGAAACAGTGGAAACAGTGGCTGACTTTATTTTTTTTAGGCTCCAAAATCACTGCAGATGGTGATTACAGCCATGAAATTAAGACACTTACTCCTTGAAAGGAAAGGTAAGACCAACCTAGACAGCATATTAAAAAGCAGAGACATTACTTTGCCAACAAAGGTCTGTCTAGTCAAGGCTATGGTTTTTCCAGTAGTCATGCATGGATGTGAGAGTTGGACTATAAAGAAAGCTGAGCACCAAAGAATTGATGCTTTTGAACTGTGGTGTTGGAGAAGACTCTTGAGAGTCCCTTGGACTGCAAGGAGATCCAATCAGTCCACCCTAAAGGAAATCAGTCTTGGGTGTTCATTGGAAGGACTGATTTTGAAGCTGAAACTCCAATATTTTGGCTACCTGATGCGAAGAGCTGACTCATTTGAAAAGACCTTGATGCTGGGAAAGATTGAAGGCAGGAGGAGAAGGGGGTGACAGAGGATGTGATTGTTAGATGGCTTCACTGACTCAATGGACATGAGTTTGGGTAAACTCCGGGAGTTGGTGATGGACAGGGAGGCCTGGCGTGCTGCAGTTCATGGGGTCGCAAACAATCAGACATGACTGTGTGACTGAACTGAACTGAACTGATACTTGCATGTTTACCACCAAGCACTGCTCTCAGATTATTCATGAGTTATTAATTAATTTATTTTTTAATCTCTAATGTCTATAACAGGACATGAGTCATAGTAGACACTCAATAAAATAGAGCACTGAAACTAGGTAAATATGAATGAGATGCCATTTTTCCCACTCTAAAATGAGCCCATTGGAGATTTCCTCTGACTGAATGTTTGAAACAGCTTCATCTCCCTCTTTAGGATTCTTATTTGAGGCCAGGGACAGAAATATATACAGCTTAGAAGTATACAAAAAATGGTTTCCCCAAAAAATCAGTGCCGAGTAACTTGGTTCTCACATTGAAAAAATCAAGTACTGGCTCATCAATATTCATTGTTTTAATCACCTTCATTCTGAAAAAGCAGCCTCCTCCTTAAAAATTAATGTTTGAATTCAGAAGATCATTGTCTTAAAACTAATACGAAATAAAACAGCTGTTGTGTTATAAATGACTCAGCTTGTCCATGAATAATACCAATTATGCGTTGTGATGAGTCGAAAAGACATAATTTGGGGTCAAAGTTATTGAATTGATATTTTAAAATCAGAACACATCTATTTATGGAACTTGATACAAACCGCAAATAGAGAAATACATGAAAATTGTTCTTTACTCACTTATTCTTTCAAAATGTATAAGAAATATTTGTCAGAGACGTGGCATATCCCTCCAAAGTACCATTAGTCTAGCAATGCATTCACCCAAGATACCAAAATGCCACTAATGAAGAATTCAAAGGGCAGTAAAAAGTTTTAATTGTAGGCTATGCCATGACATTGATT
The DNA here is from genome assembly GCF_023091745.1 of Budorcas taxicolor. NCBI lineage: Eukaryota > Metazoa > Chordata > Mammalia > Artiodactyla > Bovidae > Budorcas > Budorcas taxicolor. The sequence continues at coordinate 11,719,586 of NC_068930.1, read as the reverse complement.
TCTACTGAAAGCTACTCTTTTTAAGATATTTTGTAACATTAAAAAACTTGATAAGGATCAGTCTTATAAAGGTTACTCTTTATTTGTTTTGATGATCTGTTAAAGGTAATATTTATTATACTCTACTATCTTCTTTAGGGGGATAAACTAATTGGCATATTTCATTGTCTCAGTTCTAGTGACAGTTATGCTTTTTTGAATAAAGGATTTACGTTTTCTTAGAGACAAATCCCAAATATGAACTTTAAAATTCATTTAAGATTATAAATACTAGTACTTGAATAACAAGTATATTATTAATATATCCCTATAAACTGTCCTGTTAATAAAGCACTTTCACATTTATTTTCTTTAATATATTTAATTTTTATAACATTTTAAGAACATTTTTTCTGTTTTCTATAAGATAAAACTTAGATGCAGAGAGGGCAAATAAATTTCTCAAAAAATTCAATTAGTAAGTGAAAGAGGTGAAAGACCATCTAAATTTTCTGATCCTAGGAGCACTTGAGGCCCTTCTTAGTTTTCCATTCTTTAAAACAAGTGAAGTCATTTTTAGGACTTAATGCTTTGTATTCCTTGACATTTAAATCAGAATCAAACCAAAGCATGATAACCGTGGATGTGGCCTGAAGGCTGGCCCTTTTCATTCTACTGCTGAACCGCTGTGCCCCGTTATCATCCTGCATTAGCTTCCTTGCTCTGAATAGAATGCTGGAAACTAATTTCAGGGTTTGTATTTCCAACAGAAAAACTGCATCCCCTCGTACTTGTTAAATTATCTGACTTAGAGCCAGCAAACAGGTTAAATTATTGACTTATCAAAAACGTAGCCATGATTTTTCTTTCTACTAGAAATATTATAGTTGCTGAACTCCAGTAATGAATGTAAACGTCAGCCACAAAAAGAAAATGTCTTAACTAGCAAAGATGCTATTTTCAGCCAACACAGAAACTATCCCTAATGCATCAATGGAAGATGCTCTTATCAGAAACAGGTCAGATAGACATGAAATCCCATTACAGAAGGAATATATTCTACAGAGAAGAAATTACAGCAATGATGAGTCACAGTCTTATGATCTAGATGTGAAATGACAAAGTGACTCACAGCTGTTGGTACAAGATGCTCCAAACTGGCTTTAGCATGACTTATCCCCACATTTGAAACACCTCCTGCACATTTGAATACATGTGAAAACAAAACCTACCTTTATTTTGTCTTCTGCCCCCACGGTTAGTTCTTCATAACACCCAGAAGTTCATTTAAAAATAAAAGTAAGTTTATGTTACTCTTCTCACAGTCCTCCACTAGCTTCCCAACATTCTCAGAACACATTCCAAACCCTAAAAATGTCAAGACTGATTTGCCCCTGTCATTTCTCATGTGCCCCTCTAGCTCACTGGCCTACTCCAACCTGCAACACATCCAGCTTTTTCCCATCCATAGCCTGTGCACTGAATATTTCCTATTATGAATGACCTGCTACTTTCTCCAAACCCCTTTCTTTCTTTTTATATCTCAGTTTCACATTAAATATCAACCCCCTAGAGAAAACTTTACTAACCACTCTATGAAGAATATTCTCCAATTCTATTTCAATTTACTCTGCATAATTTTCACCACAGGATAGCACTCTGAATATATCATATTGATGAATATAAGACCTATTTATTTATTAATGTTTCATTCTCCATCACTACATTTAAGTTCTATGAGAAGAGAACACATCCATCTGGTTTAAGTCTTTACTCCCTGTCTCTAGAACAGTGCCTGATACTAAGAATGAGAAGTGGTAGAACAGGAAAGAAGGTAAGGCTGATAGATTATAAGAGACTGTAGGTCATTAGAAGCGAGAAGGAAGGATTAGAAGTATTCCAGAACTCGGACAGCATTGGCTAGATCCCATGTCCCCTTCCCCCAGTGGGACAATTTACCTTTGACGTCCATTAGGAGAAATCTTGTTATATGTTTGATCTTAGCCAAGTTATTCATTAAGAAGCCAAAACGCCCAGATCACTCAATATTTCCATACCCTAAACCCTACAGAAATGGAGATTATCCAATCTGACTTCAGCATAGTCACCTCTCCCCTGTTCCAGAGCCTTCTTCTGAGTTATTTGGACAACAACCTTGATCTACATACACATGAATGTTTCCTTAACACATTCTTACTCTGGCCAAAACTCTGCCTGCCCTTTGAGAATACTTTTGCTCATCCCACTTACCCATTCAAATTTGGCTTTTTTCACTTTTTCATTTCTTTGACCATTGGTTTGCAGGGGGCATAGTTATATAATTAGTGCTTACATGGTTCATTGTCACTTTCTTAAACTTGACTTCTATCAAAATTCATGGTAGTGTCAATGCCTATTGTATATACCATCTTGATATCAATATAACCTTGGCCTCTCAATTCCTTAAGCAGCTCACTTGTAAGAATCATGTTTTACAGCCTATATCTGAGTCTTCAACTCTTAAAGTTATACCCCAGAACCTGCATTTATATCATTTTTACCTAGACCTTGCATTTATATTCTACACCAACAATTTATACCAGCTTCATCATCTCTATCTAATGTCTCTGATCCTTCCTTCCCATTTTTAATAACCCAAATTTTCTTACAACACATCAAACCTGAAACCTTTCACTGTCCAGTAAACCTCATTCTTCACTTTCTTAAGCCTAGATTGTACAAACTAATACTGTGTTTCTCAAAGTGTGGTTTCTTACTGGCATCACTGATAACCCCTGTGAACTTTTTAGAAATCAAATCCATGGGCCCTCCTACCATCTATCTATTGATTCAAACTGTCCACAGCTGGAGCCCAGGCTTGGGCTCTGCCTCTTTGACCTCACTCCTACCAAGGCCACCCTACTCCCGCCCTTGCTCACTGCCTTGAAGTTAGGTTCCCTGTTACTCCTCAAACATATCAAGCTCCTTTCTGCCCAAAATATTTTGTATTCTTCCCTCAAATAGCTTCATGGCTCTTTCCTTCACCTTTTTTACTCCTTTGCTCACATATGAAGAGAAACATCAGTGGGGACTTTTCCTGACTACCTTATAAAAATGTTAATAACTATACCATTCCCTACCTCAATGCTACCATCTAACTTATTATGCTTAATTTTTTACTTTGCTCTTACTGTCTAATGTATTTAGCAATTTATTTAATTACTTTTTATTATATATCTTTTCCCAACTAGATACTTCAAAAAAGCACTGTTTCCTTCCTTGAGAGTGTTTTTGGGGGGAAAAAAAGTGAGCTGAATCAAACAGTGACTTAGTGAATAATGTGGTTTATACAATTATTAAATTTGAAAGTATTCTAATTATCATGTGATAACATGGAAACTTATCATGAATAACTGTACTGTGCATTGAGATATGATGGTTTTTGGAAAGAAGGATGTTGTGTTCCAAAAGTTTGAATTCTAGAATACATCCTTAGGGTTTTTGCAAGAGAAGTACCCAGTTTGACCCTAACTGTTTTAAAAGATCTGAAATAGACAGTCAAACTTATTTATCACATATCTTTAGTATTTTAATTTAAACATAATACTCCCATGCAAATGGAAGGTAAGATCAAAGGTCAAGTACAAATCTTAGATGGTGGGAAGAACAGAGTTCTTGGGTTGTTTTATTAGGTTTCTTAAGCAGCAATGATTTTAATGAAGCTGATATTGACTTTCTTTGTACATCTCAACATAATCTTCAGAGTGTCCAGGGTCAGAAAAAGAGGATGGATGGCTCCAGGAGAGAGGCTGATATCTCAGTGGCAGTGGAAGGGGAAAAGGGTTACATTATGCTTGGCATATTGAAAGAAGACATATTGCTTTAAAGGTAGAAAAAGACAAATGGAATCTCCAAGAAATGCAAATAGAAATACAAAAAAAAATTAATACAAAAATATGATTACACACTAGGAATAAGTTTACATTGTCAAAAAATCTTATTTATTATTGTTTTTTAACTTTCATAATCAATCTTTAGAAATCATAGCAGGTTTTATTGTAGAAATGCACAAGAAAGTATAAAGCTAAACATTCCTGGCAATGTTAAAATGAAAATAAGATTATAGAGTCTGGGCAGTAAGGGGCAGTGACAAGGAAAAAGTGGGAGTTACAAATTAGGGAACCTGGAGTTACTCTAAAATTGATGGGAAAAGATAATAGGAAATAAATACATAGGGCTAAATATAATGTGTCAAGAAATAACCACTGAAAGCAAAATTCAGAGATGGGGCAGTGGCCCCTAAAAGAGAAAGTAAATGGTGAAAAAGGGTGTCTAAGTGAAACAGAGTCAGAAACGAAGCAGGAATGCTTTGCTTTAGACATGTGGACTGCCATGTTGTTGCCTAGTCACTCAGTTGTGTCCAGTTCTTTTGCGACCCCATGGACTATAGCCCACCAGACTCCTCTGCCCATGGGATTTTCCAGGTGAGAATAATGGAGTGGGTTGCCATTTCCTTCTCTAGACCCAGGGATCAAACCCACGTCTTCTGCATTTCTTACATTGACAGGTAGATTCTTTACCACTGAGGCACCAGGGAAGCCGTGTGGCTTGCTAGGACCCTTCAAAGTATTAATATGCATTTAAACTACTTTTTGATACCAGCTTCTTTATGGAAGGGTCCTCTGACATTGCCGTGACCCAAGGAAATATGAAACACCTTGACTTCTAAGGCTTTCCAAACTGTATCATTTAACTGCCTGCTATGCCACTCCCTAGACGCTTTTTAAGATTAAGTTTAAAAAGACTGTAAAGAAGTTTCTTTGATTATGGGCATGGTGCACTCATGGGTACGTGCATCAACCATTAGTCTGTTCTTCATTCTTCCAGGATAATGGATTGTTAATTGTCTCCTAGAACATGTTATCATCCTATAGGTCTTGCACCATTACTAAACTCTTTTAGGTGTTTGACAAACATGTCCAATACATTTACAAACAAACGAATGTCTCTTTTGCTTTTCAATGGAAAATTGCAAGATCCTCAAAAATTTTCATTCCTTTATCAAAATCACATATATGCATGTATATATAGTGTAATTTATACACACGCATACATATATGTTTATGTGTATAAACATATTTTTAAAATGTCATTTCTCTATGCTACAGACAATACTTTAGCATCCTCATTTCTATATTGCCTTGCACATAATGAGCACTAAGTAATTATGGGTTGAAGACAGAATGGTATATAAATTAGTTGTGTTAGTACATGTCAGTGGATCATTTTCTGCAGCTTCTGTGTTAGAGATAAATTATTTGCCTAATGGAGACTGCAACTGATAAAGGCCCATTTCAGCTTGATTTAGAAAGAGCAAACTCATAGATGGAGAACATGATGTAACCAGGACAGTCTTTCAAATCACTCCTCATGACAGTAATAATAATAGCTAAATTTGTAAGCATATACTCTGTGTTCAGCATGGTTCTGAGCTCTTTATGTTCATAGAATTATCCAACTCTTACAATCACCCCAAGAGGTGGACATTATTGCTGAGTTATCATCCTTATTTTACAGAAGGAAAGATTGTTAAGTAACTTGATCAAAGTCATCAGCTAGGACATGGTGGAGCTCGACATCAAACCTGGGAAATCTGATCACACTGTGTGAAATAAAAGGTTTTGCATGAGACCATCTCAGGACAGTTAGACTTTACAAGGCAGGCTCATGCTTCGTTTTAGACATGTGGCCTTCTGGGAAATTTCAAATTAATACTATCTAATTAAACTATTATTTAATAGCTACCATTTGAAAAGATTTTTTGGCAAGCTCTGACTGAAGGAAATGGGGGTGTGTGTGTGTGAAACTTTCAACAGTGAGGAATCCCACATAAAGAGATGAGTCCTCCTAAGAAAGACTCTGGTCTTCCTATGTGTCCCTGACAGCAGCATCTTCAATTATGCTCTCTGCAAATCATTGTTTTGACAAGTCTGCTGACTCACATTTTCATAATACCACTAATCCCTATTAGTGCAAATGAAATACTTCTTACAGTCAAGTCCCTATGATATTCCTATGGAGTTTCTAACTACAAATCTATCCAAAGTCTCAGACAGCACTTCACAAATCAGAAACTTCTTTCAAAAGACATTAGTATTTGAACAAATAAAAGAATCAGATCCTAGTTGAAAAACAACTAACTCAAATAGCTGATAGTTCAAAAAAAATGTTTTCACATATCCTGCACAAAAAATATATATATATACTGGAGGATTCCAGAGGGTCGATACTTGTGAAAACAATCAGAGAACTCGGTCAGTTCTGTGGGAGGAAAATACACTCCACTGTGCATCTGCCAACCCCAGTCTCCCAATTTATTCCCCTGTATCGCTCTGCCCTTGGTAGCTATAAGTTTGTTTTCTATATTTGTGATTCTATTTCTGCTTTGCAAATAAGTTTATATGTACCTTTTTTTTTTAGATTCCACATAAAAGTGATACCATATATTTGTCTTTCTCTGATTTATTTCATTCAATATGACAACTAATAAGGACCTACTGTATAGCACAGGGAACTTTTCTCAATATTCTATGTGGGAAGAAGAATCTACATGGGAAAGAGAATCTAAAAAATAGTGTATATATGTGTATGTATAATTGATACAATTTTCTGTACAGCAGAAACTACAACAATGTAGCAAATTAATTATAATCAAATAAAAATTTTTGAAAAAAACAGTCAACTGAATGGGCAACCAGTACACAAATCCAGATAAAATCACTAAGTTCAAATGTTACAAATATAATAATAACCTTAAAAGTGAAAGTTGCATCAGACTCTTTGCGACCCCACGGACTACACAGTCCATGCAATTCTCCAGGCCAGAATACTGGAGTGGGTATCCTTTCCCCACTCCAGGGGATCTTCTCAAAACAGGGATTGAACCCAGGTCTCCTGCATCTCAAGCGGATTCTTTACCAGCTGAGCCACAATGGAAGCCCAATAATAACCTTAGATTTTCTTATTTTCCTCTCTTCTTCCCTTTCTTTATGACTTTTCAATCAGTACCCAGGGCTCTGAGATCACCAGTAAACTCCAAACATAGGAAAATAGCAATATTTCATTTATTATATAAATTAATAAATATTAATTAGTACTAAATTTACCAAATTTATTAATAAATTACTATTAAAATTATCAAAAGCCACAATTGGGTTCTTGAGCATAAGTAATCAAATGTTGCATGTTTTCTAAACGGAGATATACACTTTCATTATCCACTAAACACCAATGATCGTTTAGGTCAATGTGTTACCAGTTCAGACTAGAGAAACAGAAGCTGTTTCTCTTTTCTCAGCCTCTCACTGCACATGTTTGTTGAATTTCTGATCACCTTAGTGCTTATGTTAACACCTTTGAGTTGTTGCAGGTGATAGAAACCCCAGTTCCCTGTCAGCTCTCAAAATAAATCACCCCAAATTGTCCACACCACTTTCTTTCCACCTTATGTAAAATAGAGAGCCAACAATAATTAGTTATATGATGCAAGAAGTTCAAATCCAATGTTCTGTGACAACCTAGAGGGATGGGATGGGGTGGGAGGTGAGAGGGAGGTTCAAGAGGGTGGGGATATGTGCATACTTATGGCTGATTCATGTTGATGTATAGCAGAAACCAACACAATATTGAAAAGCAATTATCCTCCAATTAAAAACAAATTTTAAAAATAAAGACCTAAAACTTTCTTTAAGAAAGACAGAAATCTGATGAACATTAATGAAGTGACCAACTATTTTTTCCTGGATACTGAAAGAGTTAAGATTACAGCTTCATGATCTGGAAAATGACTCCATGAATGATGACTTCTTCAGAAATCAAGAGTCTGTCAGTGAATTTACTAGAACAAGAATATTTGATTCCTAAATAAATATTTACCTCACTACAAGCCAGAGGTCCCAGAAAGTTTGCTTGACATTTCAAAACTAAGCTTTGTGTTATGCCTAGTGAGGTCATATCTTCACCAAATGCAAATCAATTTCCAGAAAGTGCTTGAGGCATTTTAATTGAAATAATCAAAGACTGTTTAAAGGCATGTAAATGCTTTGTTGGGCTTCCCTGGTAGCTCAGCTGGTAAAGAATCTGTCTGCAGTGCAGAAGACCCAGGTTCAACCCCTGGATCAGGAAGATCCCCTGGAGAAGGGAATAGCTACCCACTCCAGGATTCATGCCTGGAAAATTCAGTGAACAGAGGAACCTGGCAGGCTATAGTCCATGAGGTCAGAAAGAGTCAGACACAACTGAGTGACTTTCACTTTAAACCTTTTTAAATGCTTTGTTAGCAGTGATGTTTTCAGGCATACACATTTTAACAAATATTCAATCAAGTTTAAGAAACACTACTTGTAAAGAAAAGATATTCCTGAAATGCTGTGTCATAGGAAATGGCAACCCACTCCAGTATTCTTGCCTGCTAAATTCCATGGACAGAGGAGCCTCACGGGCTACAGTTCATGGGATCGCAAAGAGTTGGCATGACTGAACAACTGAGTAACTATCCAGTTATAGGTAGCAGAATCCTTTGCATATACACGTATGTATGTGGGGCTGGAGAAAAATGAATTGGGGCTAAGGAAACCTGCCTGTTAGTACACACAGTCACTCACTGGCTGCCGGACCCAGAATCCTAGGTTCTTCGGAACAATAATATGTCAGGCTACCCCTTCCCTGCTTGAACTGGGAGGAGAAAGCTGAGGTGTACAGTTTGAGAAGGTGGTTTAGAGCTGAAGCTACTTGGCTCTCTGACTTTTAGGAAGTGGAGGAGGGAACAACTGGCCAAGGAGTGTTTCATTTTTAAGTCGTCATTGTAAGGAGGGACAACTCTGGTGCAGGCACTTTTGCACTTTGGGAAATCAGGGCTCAAATTAATCGGAGGTGAGACGTGGGCGTCCTTACTGGTAAAAAAAAAAAAAAAAAACAATGCAGGGTAAAGACGTCTGTACACTTACATTTAAGGGAGCATATCACAGTGCAAATTGGGTCATCTCAGAAAATATAAAAGCATTATTCCTCTGAGATTTGAAAAAAAAATGTAATTACTTCTTCCACCAAGCCTGATTCTTTTCAATAACCTTCATTTTTGTCCCTTGGAAATGAAAAGAGGTTTATATTAAAAAGGCATTTCCTCTGACTCCATGTCCTTGAGTGGCACAAAATGTAAACCATTCCCTCCCTCCCTCTTTTGAAGAAAAAGGGGGATTCAATCTTTCCTTCTGAACACAGTCCATTTAAATAAGGAGATGGAGTCCCATCTTTTCGATCAGCCCCATTGTTTGACTTGTCAGTAATAACACTTGAGCTGAAATTGTACAGGCGTCCCACTAATTTAGTAATTATTGACATGGTGCTGAGCAGGAAATGATAGCAAACAGAAGGAACTGTTAAGGAGAGATGAAATAAAAGATGTTCATATCATTGTTGAATAATGGTTGAGATCATTTTGTGCTTGAAGTAGGCCCAAGACACCTTTTTCCATTTCCCTGACACATTTATAATTTATGCTTTGTAATAGTTCCAAATATTTTTAGGACACTGGACTTTGTTTGAGAACCTTGCCGAACTGAATGAGGATCACGAAGCACACACACAGATGAGTGGGTGATGTGACCTGCGGCAGCTTCCCGTTTCAGCCACAACCCCTTTCACTCTCAGCCTGTCTTTCCCCCTAATGCTTTCTTTTCTGCCCTTCTCTTTCTTAAAATGTGAATTTCTATTGATTGTCATCTTAGCTCGAGCTAGGATCTTTGTTGTTAGGGTAAGCGACATGACCCATGCAGTTACATGTAATAGATGGCGTCTTCAATCATTTATTTATTTATTTTAATCTGGAGCCTTTGCTTAGCTATAGGAACTACCCTAAAGTTTGGTAAGCGTAGGTTTAATAGATCTTTTTTTTTTTTTAAGTTGCATATTGGTGCATTAATGTAATTGTACCAGAATAAGGCATGCATGTGTGTATTAATGCAAGTGTGTGATAAGAAGGGCTTCCCAAGTGGCAATGGTGGGAAAGAACTTGCCTACCAATGCAGGAGATGTAAGAGATAAGGGATCATCCCTGGGCTGGGAAAATCTCCTGGAGGGGGGTGTGGAAACCTGCTCCAGTATTCTTGCCTGGGAAATTCCATGGGCAGAGGACCCTGGTGGGCTACAGTCCATAGGGCTGCAAAAGAGTTGGATACAACTAAGTGACTAAACAACAACAAATGATTTTGTATCAGAACACAATTTGTCAATGCTACAGAACAAAGTCCTATAGCATAATACGTTAAATTTTTTGTGTTGAAACAAAGTTGTATGGTATTACAGTTTCCTTAATATATCCTATAATCAAATTATAATTTTACAAAGCACGAGAAACTTTTATTTTTTTAATGGAGCACTATTAGCTTTAAAATGCTTCACCAAAAGGGGTACATATATATGATACATTAAAAACATCTAAGACCAATAAGAATAGAATAAAGGATGGGAAAGAAAGAAATCTCAATATCTTTAAGAGCTGGGAGGGTGGGAGATTGTGATGAAAATGACGGGAGCAGTGCCCATTTACAATAAGAAAGCAACTAAGACCTGTCGACCACTCTCACGGGCCAGGTGCCATCTGTAGCACTTAGCATGGAATAACTTACCTACTGATCTGACAAAAGATATTTTTTCTTAGTTCACCAAGGAGTAATCTGATGCTCAGAGGGGAAGTTCAAAATGTTGTCCAAATTCGTGATTATGATTTTACAGTTAATGGCTCTTTATCTCTCTGATTTCTGAATCAGAGCTCTCAAACATTGCACTATTTATCTCCTCCTAATTTCCTTCCCTTCTTTATGTTCCTACTTTTCTATGGTTGGCATTATTACTATATGGATTAAACCAAATACAGACAATTAAAAAAGGACTCAGCCTTGCATGGCTTTGTAGTAGGTCACATCACATCTGAAAGCTGATCTATTATCTAGCTCCTAATACTATGAGTATCATTTTTTTTTCCCCTGTGGCCCTTCACATTTTAAAAACTCCACTGTATTTTTAAATAGAATAATGTTGGAGAAATAGTAAGTAGTAAAGTACCAAATCTATGGGGAGATTTGACTGATATGTATCTGAGAAAATCAGCTGCCTGTTAGAAACAAACAAAGAAAAACTTACTTAGCTCAATATATTTCAGAAGAATCATGCCATATTTGTACACATCACCGACTCAACAGACATGAGTTTGAGCAAGCTCCAGGAGTTGGTAATGAACAGGGAAACCTGGTGTGCTGCCATTCATGAGGCTGCAGAGTCGGGCATGACTGAGCGACTGAACTGACGGAATCTTAAAGTGTTCTCACTCCATTGAAAAGGTATATACTTAAAAATTCCTCTTTGGTTGTGTTAAAAACTAATCCCTTTCATGATATTCTGTTGCTTTGCCGGCCTGCACAGTCATGATCAGCACAAATAAAAATTACTCAGAAATGAAAATTTGTCTCTACTGCCACGCAGATAAATTTCTCATCTCTGTTTCTAGGCTAGTTGTGGTCAGAACAGTCTTAATAAGTACAGAGACAGTCTGTTCAGAAGTTCACAATACAATTGATTAGAGCTACTCAAGTTGTCCCGACAGTCCTAACTTTCTCCAGGAAGTTTATTATGTACTATCAGTTCAGTTCAGTTCAGTTGTTCAGTCGTGTCTGACTTTTTGTGACCCCATGGACCGCAGCACCTCAGGCCTCCCTGTCCATCACCAATTCCCAGAGTTCATCCAAATTCATGATCCATTGAGTCGGTGAGGCCATCCAACCATCTCATCCTCCAACGTCCCCTTCTCCTTCCGCCTTCAATCTTTCCCAACATCAGGGTCTTTTCCAGTGAGTCAGCTCTTCACATAAGATCACCAAAGTATTGGAGTTTCAGTTTCAGATTCATTCCTTCCAATGAATACTCAGGACTGATCTCCTTTAGGATGGACTAGTTGGATCTCCTTGTAGTCCAAGAGATTCTCAAGAGTCTTCTCCAACACCACAGTTTAAAAGCATCAATTCTTCAGCACTTAGCTTTCTTTATAGTCCAACTCTCACATCCATACATGACCACAGGAAAAACCATAGCCTTGACTAGGCAGACCTTTGTTGGCAAAGTGATATCTCTACTTTTTAATATGCTGTCTATGTTGGTCATAACTTTCCTTTCAAGCAGTAAGCATCTTTTAATTTCATGGCTGCAGTCACCATCTGCAGTGATTTTGGAGCCCCCCAAAATAAAGTCTGCCACTGTTTCCTCTGTTTTCCCCTCTATTTGCCATGAAGTGATGGGACCGGATGCCATGATCTTAGTTTTCTGATTGTTGAGCTTTAAACCAACTTTTTCACTGTCCTCTTTCACTTTCATCAAGAGGCTCTTCAGTTCTTCTTCACTTTCTGCCATAAGGGTGGTATCATCTGTATATCTGAGGTTATTGATATTTCTCCCAGCAATCTTGATTCCAGCTTGTGCTTCATCCAGCCCAGTGTTTCTCATGATGTACTCTGCATATAAGTTAAATAAGCAGGGTGACAATATACAGCCTTGATGTACTCCTTTTCCTATTTGGAACCAGTCTGTTGTTCCATGTCTAGTTCTAACTGTTGCTTCCTGACTTACATACAGGTTTCTCAAGAGGCAAGTCAGGTGGTCTGATATTCCCATCTCTTTCAGAATTTTCCACAGTTTATTGTAATCCACACAGTCAAAGGCTTTGGCATTGTCAATAAAGCAGAAATAGATGTTATTCTGGAACTCTCTTGCTTTTTTGATGATCCAGCAGATGTTAGCAATTTGATCTCTGGTTCCTCTGCCTTTTCTAAATCCAGCTTGAACAACTGGAAGTTCATGGTTCACATATTGCTGAATCCTGGCTTGGAGAATTTTGAGCATTACTTTACTAGCGTGTGAGATGAGTGCAACCGTGTGGCAGTTTGAGCATTCTTTGGCATTGCCTTTCTTTGGGAATGGAATGAAAACTGACCTTTTCCAGTCCTGTGGCCACTGCTGAGTTTTCCGAATTTGCTGGCATATTGAGTGCAGCACTTTCACAGTCACAGCCTGTTAGACAAGCTGAAAAAAAAAACCCAAAAAACTGTTAGATGTCATTGTGCAAACATCCATATATAAACATGTATGTATTCTTATCCTCTATGTAAAAAATTATGTCAGTTTATTATTCTATCTTGAGATAGTTTTAATCTCAAGATAGGTGATTTTACTGGAAAGTTATGTAATATAGATTCCCAATCAATTATGGACACACACGTGATATAAGGAAGTGGCGCAGGGAAACCTAACAGTGGCTGTTGAAAGCAACATGTCAAAATCCTTCAACCAGTGCTAAGATTAGCTTAATACAGGGCTGCTTAAAGGATCTCAGGGATAAGGGTTTATAGGTCCTTGATCTATGAGCTCCAGTCTATTCACATGAGAAAAAGCCTACCATGTTCCTTGTATTTCAGCAGAGATGATTCAGTTGAAGATGTCTTCAAATCATGTTCATTTTAAGAGTAAATGAAAACCAATCTGTAAATTTTATTGAGAATTCAAAGATTCTAATAGAAGAAGCTATTAACTGAAAAACAAATTATTATTCCATTTGAAAGATAGTCTCTTGGGTGGTACTCAGTGCCATTTTTTTGAAAAACAAAAAAACACCAACTTGCTATTCCTGTTATCACTGAAAATCTAACATATCTGATATTCCTCTGCTTAAATGTCCTTAAGACATTCTCTTCACCCCGGATCCTTGTATCCTGCTATCCTGTTAGTCGTAAGTTCAAGTGAACTGATTTGTCTTCATGGCTGGTTCTGATAAGTTGTAGCTACAGATGGCTGCCCCCTCACCATGTGATTTCATAGTATTTTGTACAGACTGTGGAGTACACATCCCTGTAGGTGCCTGACTTATGCAGAGATTTATGAATGGAAGTCCTGGAGGTGTCACCCGTCTTTGCACCTCTAGTGCTCAGCTTCTGACGTCCTCTTCATCACTATGAACACCTGCATGACAGAGAAAAGATCATATTCCTAATGTAAAGTAATGAGTGTTCAGAAAAGTCTACCTTCATTTAGAAGAGTCATTATTAGGAAGGGAAAGAATTGAGGAGAATAGCAATCATCCTCCATTTACAATTTGAGTACATGCAGGCTTAGTTCAAAATGAAGCTTGGAAAAGTTAAATGCGTGCAGTGATAGTGTTGAGTCCAGTTTTTATACTCAGAACTATGAAAGATTGATTTCAGAAAGACTGATTTTTTTTTTGCTGGAAGTTCATAGCAAGGATGGGCTACTACTATGCCTTCCACTATTTCTGCTGCGTCTCCACTCAGGAGCCATTTTCCTTCTCTCTGTCCACAATAACTGGGGCTGACTTGACCATGTGTGAACCAGCAACTGTAGCTGTTGCATCAGCTGGTCAGAAACCCCTCATCCATGAGATCTGGATCACAACTAGGAGCTGGCTAATTAGACTGGCGGTAGTAAGAAATAGATGGGCAGAGGAATTAGTGGTAGATGACAGAACTGGACATGGAACAGCAGACTGGTCCCAAATCAGGAAAGGAGTATGTCAAGATTGTATATTGTCACCCTGCTTATTTAACTTATATGCAGAGTACATCATGAGAAATGCTGGGCTGGAGGAAGCACAAGTTGGAATCAAGATTGCCAGGAGAAATATCAATAACCTCAGATATGCAGATGACACCACCCTTATGGCAGAAAGTGAGGAAGAACTAAAGAGCCTCTTGAAGAAAGTGAAGGAGGAGAGTGAAAAGGTTGGCTTAAAGCTCAACATTCAGAAAATTAAGATCATGGCATCCGGTCCCATCACTTCATGGCAAATAGATGGGGAAACAGTGGAAACAGTGGCAGACTTTATTTTGGGGGGCTCCAAAAGGTGACTAAAGTTAAAAGATGCTTGCTCCTTGGAAGAAAGCTATGACCAACCTAAACAGCGTATTAAAAAGCAGAGACTTTACTTTGCCAACAAAGGTCTGCCTGTTTTCCAGTAGTCATGTATGGATGTGAGAGTTGGACTGTGAAGAAAGCTGAGCACCAAAGAATTGATGCTTTTGAACTGTGGTGTTGGAGAAGACTATTGAGAGTCCCTTGGACTGCAAGGAGATCCAACCAGTCCATCCTAAAGGAGATCAGTCCTGAATATTCATTGGAAGGACTAATGTTGAAAGTACTCCTATACTTTGGCCAGCTGATGTGAAGAACTGACTCATTGGAAAAGACCCTGATGCTGGGAAAGATTGAAGGCAGGAGGAGAACGGGATGACAGAGGATGAAATGATTGGATCTCATCACTGACTCAATGGATATGAGTTTGAGTAAACTCTGGAAGTTGGTGATGGACAGGGAGGCCTGGGGTGCTGCAGTCCATGGGGTTGCAGAGAGTCAGACACTACTGAGTGACTGATCCGAGCTGGACTTACACAGAAACTGTGTTCTGAGGATCAGGATCATGGATATTAGTTCACTTTGAACAGAATGCAACATCTGAGAAACCTGTTAGTGCCTCAAACACAAGAAAGAATCACTCCTATAAGAATCCATGTTAGGCACTTCTAATCAGTAGATGGTTTTCCTCAAGTGATGGCTCAAAGACTTAGGATCCTTCCCCTTGTGCTTTATCATGTCAAAAGGACTTTGCAGCCCTGCTATCCCTCAGAGAGAAAGGGATTGCACATGAAGTACGTAGGCTTCTTAAAAGCTTGGGCTTAAAGCTGTTGCTTCCCTTCAGATTCCATTAAAGACCTTAAATGCAGATGATGCTTAGAAATTAGTAGCACTGTATGTGTAGAAAGACAAGGAAATAGAATAGTTGATGACCTCCTACAGACCCAAACCAAGAGCTATGTGCAAACCAGAGTTACAGTGAGTCATAAAGAGATGGTTGAGTCATTCAGGGTGGAAGAAAACAGACATAAAATCCTGAGAGAAAGAGAAACTGTGAAGCAGCCTTGATACCACTTTCTATATTGTTCTTTTTCTGAAATCCTCACAATATCTTTAGTGTAACCTTACAATGTGAAGTGAAGTGAAAGTGTTGGTCACTTAGTCCTGTCTGACTCATTGCTACCCCATGGACTGTAGCCCACAAGATTCCTCTGTCTGTGGAATTCTCCAGGCAAGAATACTGGAGTGGGAGCCACTCCCTTCTCCAAGAGATCTTCCTAACCCAAGGATAAAACCCAGGTCTGCATTGTAGGCAAATTCTTTACCATCTGAGCCACGAGGGATGTTCCCCTCCCACAATATGCTGCCCTTAACAGAGTTGGCATGAGTAGTTCTCATTCTCCTTTCCTTGCAACCAAAGAAAGGCACTGTGCACAGAACTGTAGAGTTAGAAGGGGACAGCGATTAAATAAAAAGAGTATTAGTAAACATAACTGGGTGATAATTTGTCAACTGACTTTATATAAATCCATTGACAAAACCTGCACTTTTCTCCTGTATGTTCAAACTAGAATTGAGAAAACTGAAACCAAGACACTACCAAAAAATGAATTATTTCCATGATTCTCAGTAGAAAGCAGTGAAATGAAATGCTAACTTCCAAGCCATGTGTAATACTTGATTTCAGTTATCTTTTTACTTAAAACTAGGATTTCCCGACAGTGACTTCACTTAGAATGTCTCTAAGTTACAGGGATACTAGCAGTTGACTTTGCTGGGCCAATGCAGCAGCCCTATCTCATGGACACAAAGCTAACTAAACTAAACATAGAAAGGGGAATGCTGAATTCTAAAGCGGTCCTCTCCCTCCCTCCCACTGGAGGGGCACATTTCCGCTCAAAGAACCGCTCTACTTGCCTTACTACAGTGCAAGCAGCAGAGAACTCAATCACATTTTCCCCTGAGGCTGGCAACGATTAAAAACTAGCTGCCATGAGACAGTATTTACAGATCTTTACAACAAACACAAGTTGGCACTTTTCATCTAGCTAAGGCGATGCACGCCGCACAGGCTGTGTTCTCTTCAATGTCTGACATCGTTGAAACGAGCAATGCCTTCAATGCCATTGTCAGCTCTACTATTCAATTTCTATTTTTCCTCCAAACCAGCACTAGTCAACTGGTCTCTTGATCAGTTTGGTAGAAGTTGGGAGATGCTCAATATGTGGAGAGAGAGAATATAAATTAAGGAAAAGATCTTTGGAGGAATGAAGTTTTGAACATGACTCGCCACTTGAAATGCTCTCACGCTCTCTCCTTTGGGATAACTCTCCCTCCCCTCACCTTCCCAATATTACCATAACGTTGCATCCAACATTTAGAAACGTGTTTTAGTGTCACCTGATTTTATCTTTCTCTATATCTGGTTTCTGATTTGATAATTTAAGGCAAAAAAAAAAAAAAAAGAAAATGGTTTTGTTATCGAATTGAGAACAAAAGATACAATGGAGAAGCATATTAAAATATTCAGGAAATCCTAAACTGGAATCTGTTTACTAAGCCACCAGCTGTCACTCCCTCTCCTGGCTACCATAAGCTACCTATTCAGAACGGCCGCTTCACAATTGTTCTTACTCTGTGGCATAGCTGCTTGGATGTTTTCTATTTGTTTGTTTGTTTTTAAGTCTACAAAAAACACAACAAACAGACAACAGCAAAAAAGAACAAATCACTTCGTATGTAACCGTACTAAACACTTGCTTTCATTATCAACTAGATTCAATAAGCTCCCTTTCAAAGTGACTTAAAATGGATGCTTGTAAGGGAATGGTGTAATATTCAATATATTTAATAGTGAAAGTCAAAGAAATAAACTAAACGACCAGTTCCAATTTCCAGTTTCACCAATGACAATAGGAATCACGAGAGTGGAACCAAAAATGCTGACTGGAGTACTTAAGAGTTCAATCATGAATGTAAAATAGTTAGAAATCGGAGTTTGAAGTGATGAATTCTGTTCCAAATGCTAAAGAACTATTTCTGGCATGTTAAAATCATTGATGTTTTCTAATCTTAATGAAATGCTGAAGTTGACATTTTTTTTCAAGAGAAAAAAATGCTTTCAGGGCACCATTACTGGTCCCCATTTCCAACCCCACCCCATCCCTTCACCTTCACTTCAATGCTGGCGCATATGATATCCTTTTTTGACGAACTCAGAAGAGCCAAAGATGAAATGGGCCATAGACAACTCAGGGCCAGAAAGAAGGACATGCGCCCTTCCTGGCACAGAGGTCCTAGTAGGTTGGGTGGGACTGTTCATGCCTGAGCCCCCCTGGCAGAGTGAATAAGGAGAAGAGTCTGTCCCTAAAACTTGCCACTTTGCTTCTTCCAGGGCCACTGGACTCCATCCTATTTAATCTGCATGTGATTCCTTTTTATTAAAATCCTGTTTTCTTAAAGCAGCAGTGGTCTCAGCATGGGGAATAAAATCCCGACCCTGGGACCCCCGGAGCTTTCATGGCTACAGACACTCACGGAATCACCCAGCAGCAAATAGGCCCTATCGGCATAGGAGAGAAATGTGCAAACTTGAGGCAGCATTAATCACACCTGAAACGTTATTTTTAAGGTGTCATGAAATCCACACTGACTGACTGGTCCTTTTAATCTTAATTTTGAACAGTTGCTACTCCAATTAAATTCTCCCACCTAGCATTTTCAAACAGCTCCTGGTTGTTTCCACCAACTCTGTTAATGGACAGCTGTTTCTGACAGCCCCCCTGATTTGCCAGCGTTGTGTCGGCTGCCAGAGCAGGAGGCCTGTTCTGTATTCCGCTGCTGGCACCAGGGGAAATGCAAATGAACACATGAATCAGTTGTCACCACTGCAGACACTGGGCGGGAGCCGATCAGAACGCGTGGGGAGATTAGTTGGCTGCAAGTGAGGGGGAAAGCAAAAAAAAAAAAAAAGCTTAGATTTATTGTAGTGAGTTTTTTTTTTCAACTGTCTCTAGTTTATATTCACTTTGTGGCATTCATTAGATTTCAGTAGCTCAGGACAGTGCAATCTGTTCCTTGTCAATCATCAACAGAATCCCCAACCGAAGTTTTGGAGTGATAGAAACATTTCAGGTAAATACTATTAGAACTTCCGTAGCACAATGAGACTATTATATTCACTTTGGTGCTTCAGATGTTTTCCCATCTGACAAGGTAGGGGGTGAGACACAAAGCTTTTCTTTCCCATCAGGATATACTAAAGAAAAGTTTGCTCAGAGTCTGAAGCCTTGTTTTTAAGTGTTCTGAATTATTTCCGACAAAGGGTTCTCTGAGTTGCTTCATCAGTTGGGTCAAATGCTCACACATGCAGTGAAAATAAGTTACGTAAATAATGAAGCAACATCAGCTCCAAGATCTCCTATTCTTTTTCTCAGAACTTCCTGATATACCAAACAATAGGAAGAATGCTTCTGCCACTGTGTTCTTTAGGTTTCAATAAGGGAAGCAGAACCCCATTGAGTGATATAAAGTAAGGAAATTATTATGGGGACTGGACCTGACAAAACTGTGGGATCTGGCAGCGGACATGGAGTCACATAGCTCAATGTAACTGGTGGTGGGGAAGGCAAGATGAACTTAGAGGGGAAGAAGGCAAGGACACATTGAAATCCACGGGACAAACTGGAAACCATGACGACGACTGGGAGGCCATGACGACTTCCTATTTGTCTCTCCTGCTGCCTGCAGCGTTGATGGCGCAGGAGGTCTACAGAACGAGCTGATACCCTTGGCCACAGATCAGTCCATGAACTTGGCCTAAGACTTGCTGAGACTGAAGGAAGAGATATAATGGGAGCAGAGGAGAGGGGCCTTGATGACCCCTCACAGCAGACAGGTGGGACAGCAACGACGTACAGGAGCTTCCAGGGTGCTGGGAGCCTTGCTCCAAATTCTGAGCACAATGACTGTTCCATTTCACTTTCCCCATCATGCACAAACTTCTGTATGGTCAACCCTAACTCAAACCATAACAGGAAGGCAATTCTGGGAATCATATTTCCAGGTCTGCTGAGCTGGTCCATAAAAAAAAACTACCACAATGCATACCCAATTCTACTCTGCCTTCAGAATCTGATGTGATGAAGTTCTCTACATCAGGGCTAGAGTACCAGACACACAGCCCAAGATGGCTCAGTAGTAAGGAATCTGGCTGCCAGTACAGGAGACGTAGGTTTGATCCCTTGGTTGGGAAGATCCCCTGGAGAAGGACTGGAAACCCACTCTGGTATTCTTCCCTGGGAAGTCTTTTAGACAGAAGAGTTTGATGGGTTTGAAGTCCATGGGATCGCAAAAGAGTTGAACATGATTGAGTAACTAGACAACAACCAGACACATGAGCTGGAGGATGGATGAAGTGGACCAGAAGACCTGGGAAATGGGTGGTTACATTATAGGATGGACTGGAGTGAAGGTGGTTGGAAAATGCATCAATTGTTCAGAGATTGGGAACAAATCAATATTATATATTGATTTTATTCAAATACTGTTAGAAAGTTCTATACTGTGAGGAATCCTGTTCAGCGCCAGAAGCTGCACAGTTGCAAAACTGAAAAGGAAGGAATACTATGGTGTCTATTATATCTGACTAACAAATATTACGTAGGACTCCTTTTACCTTCTACCTAAAGCAAAATGAATTTTAGACTCCCTTTCAGAGCTACCTTCACTTTGGTATGTAAAAGTTGATTTAAAGTCGCAAATGTAGAGAATGTCTTGATACAGAGGAAATCTTGCTGTGACAGCAGTGATACCGGAAGAAATCCTATGCAGTCATCAGAGTTGATTGAAAACATTTCTAGATCTGATGCAACTTATTTCCAGATAATAGTTTCCTTTAACTCAAATGTAAGTTGAGAGTTCATGGCAGTTCATTTTCACTTGTGATGTGGTATCAGAACACTTCAGTTCAGTCACTCAGTCGCGTCCGATTCTTTCTGACCCCATGGACGGCAGCATGCCAGGCCTCCCTGTCCATCAGCAACTCCCAAAGTTTACTCAAACTCATGTCCATTGAGTCACTGATGCCATCCAACCATCTCATCCTCTGTCGTCCCCTTCTCTTCCAGTCTTCAATCTTTCCCTGCATCAGAGTCTTTTCAAATGAGTCAGCTCTTTGCATCAGGTGGCCAAAGTACTGGAGTTTCAGCTTCAACATCAGTCCTTCCAATGAACACCAGGACTGATCTCCTTTAGGATGGACTGGTTGAATCTCCTTGCAGTCCAAGGGACTCTCAAGAGTCTTCTCCAACACCACAGTTCAAAAGCATCAATTCTTTAGTGCTCACCTTTCTTTATGGTCCAACTCTCAACAATCATACATGACTACTGGAAAAACCATAGCCTTGACTAGATGGAACTTTGTTGGCAAAGTCAAGTCTCTGCTTTTTAATATGTTGTCTAGGTTGGTCATAACTTTTTTCCCAAGAAATGAGTGTCTTTTAATTTCATGGCTGCAGTCACCATCTGCAGTGATTTTGGAGCCCCCCAAAATAGTCAGCCATTGTGTCCACTGTTTCCCCATCTATTTGCCATGAAGTGATGGGACTGGATGCCATGATCTTTGTTTTTTGAATGTTGAGCTTTAAGCCAACTTTTTCACTCTCATCTTTCATCAAGAGGCTCTTTAGTTCTTCTTCACTTTCTGCCATAAGGATGGTATCATCTGCATATCTGAGGTTATTAATATTTCTCCTGGCAATCTTGAGCTCTCCAGCTTGTACTTCATTCAATCCAGCATTTCTCATGACGTACTCTGCATGTAAATTAAATAAGCAGGGTAACACTATACAGCCTTGATGTACTCCTTTTCCAATTTGGAACCAGTGTTGTTCCATGTCCAGTTCTAACTGTTGCTTTCGAACCTACATACAGATTTCACAGGAGGCAGGTCAGATGATATTCCCATCTCTCCAAGAATTTTCCACACTTTATTGTGATCCATACAGTCAAAGGCTTTGGCATAGTTAATAATGCAGAGATAGAAGTTTCTCTGGAACTCTCTTGCTTTTTCAATGATCCAGCGGATGTTGGCAATTTGATTTCTGGTTCCTCTGCCTTTTCTAAAACCAGCTTGAACATCTGAAAGTTCACGGTTCATGTATTGTTGATGCCTAGCTTGGAGAATTGTGAGCATTACTTTACTAGTGTGTGAGATGAGTGCAATAGTGCAGTAGTTTGAGCATTCTTTTGCATTGTCTTTCTTTGGAACTGGAATGGAAACTGACCTTTTCCTATCCCATGGCCACTGCTGAGTTTTCCAAATTTGCTGGCATATTGAATGCAGCACTTTCACAGCATCATCTTTTAGGATTTGAAATAGCTCAACTGGAATTCCATCATCTCCACTGGCTTTGTTCGTAGTGATGCTTCCTAAGGCCCACTTGACTTCACATTCCAGGATGTCTGACTCTAGGTGAGTGATCACACCATCGTGATTATCTGGGTTGTGAATATCTTTTTTGTATAGTTCTTCTGTGTATTCTTGTCACCTCTTCTTAATATCTTCTGCTTGTGTTAGGTCCATACCATTTCTGTCCTTTATTGTGCCCATCTTTGCATGAAATGTTCCTTGATATCTCTAATTTTCTTCAACAGATCTCTAGTCTTTCACATTCCATCATTTTCCTGTATTACTTTGCACTGATAACTGAGGAAGGCTTTCTTATATCTCCTTGCTATTCTTGTATCAGAACACTGAAATGTAAAACTATTTAAGTATACAATTAATCAAAGAATAACTACCTCTAGTAGCTTTTTGGAAGCAGGCACACACACACAAAAATACACACTCACACACTCACACACACAAAAGGACATTCACAAACATATACACAGAGAAACAAAGTACAATTCCCTGTCCACAGGAGTTATTCTGCCCTACACTTCCAACCTTAATAACTTTGGAACTCCTGAATTGTTGATTGGTCTATACTTATAGACAAATATGTATGCATGTTTTTCTTTTATAAAATGGAATTATGTTGTACCTTCTCATTTGCAATTGTACTGAATACCTTTAAATATCAGTAAGAATAGAAATATTTCATTTTTTTAATAATTGAAGTATAGCTGATTTACAATGTGTTAATTTTTCTTGTATAGCAAAATTATTCAGTTATATGCATTTTTAAAGATTAGTTTCCATTATGGTTGATCACAAAATACTGAATATATTCCCCTGTGTTATACAGTAGGACTTTATTGTTTATTCATTCTGTATATAATGTTTTTCATCTGCTAACCCCGAACTCTGAATCCATTCCCCCATGCTTGGTGACCAGAGGTCTGCACTCTATGACTGTGAGTGTCTTTCTGTTTTGTAGATAGGTTCATTTCTGCCAGAAATATCTCATTCTTTATATCATTTCACTTTCTCTTTACCATACAATCATTCTTTTATTGTTAGAAATTAAGGTTATTTTTCTACTCTCTTTAAAAAAAAATAACATTCTTTTCTAAAAGCTGATGGCATTTCTTCTTCATTGGTCTTTTACAACTAAGCTCATTGAATTGTAGGGCATGAGGAAGAAGCTATGTCCTTCACTCTCCTGAAGACCAAAGAGAATATTTGTTTGTACTCTTCTCTCATACCACCAATGTTTGGTTTCTTTCTTTCCCCCACTCAAAGCAGCTGTCAGGCCCTGCTTAGTTTCCATCCATTGCTGAACCCTCTACACCAGAAAAAGTCAGAGATGTCATTCTTCAGCTCTATATGACATTGCCCAAGCTGATTTCCAGTTTCAAAAATACATTAAGGATTTGGTTAATGGCCATAGTGAAGCTTTCAGAAATGGAAGTGGCTTGGTAAGGACCTAATTAATACCATTCCACAACAAAGAAGGCTCAGTTCACCCTATTATAATAGGCAACTGTGCCATGCCATGCCCACTCCATCATATCTGACTCTTTGTGACCCCATGGACTGTAGCCCGCCAGGCTCCTCTGTCCATGAGATTTCCCAGGCAACCATACTGGAATGGGTTGCCATTTCCTTCTCCAGGGGATCTTCCCAACCCAGGGATCGAACCCGTGTCTCCTGCTTTGGCAGGTGATTCTTTACCGCTAAGACACCTGGGAAGCATCTATAAGAAACATTCTTCTGTATTTCTGTCTACATTCCTTAGAATCTCCATTTATACTAAAGGGTTTATGTCTCCTGCCAGAATACCCCTTCCTGGGAAACATCTTGTAGAAGAAGATTAAAGCAGACATTTTGTGGCTGCTAGTCAATGTGTCTCTTGTCTGAAGTGATTGTGTAGGTTTGCACTTACTCTCTTTTTAATCAATTAACAATCAATGCTAATGGTAGAATCATTTGTTTCTCATCAGCAAGTCTTCCTTCAGTTTTAGCACTTTATCGTGTCTCAGTCATGTTCTTCGTAAAAGGGTTGAGAAATCAGAACTTTAGATCAATAAATTGCTTAACATTCCCAGCCCAGCAACCAGTCAGTTCTGCTTGAAAAGCTAGATATCTAATGTCCGTCAGCATTCCCTCTGCTCTGTTATTGAGGGCCAATGACCTCTTGGAAAATATGTTCCTTACCAGAACTCATGGATTCCTGAATATAAAAAATATGGTAGCCAGCCAAGTATTGCCTACAGTACTCTTGTAAAAACAAGCCTATCAGATCTTAAGAACACAACTTTGCTTAAACTGACATTCCTTTACGTCTTACCCTTGTCTCATATTTTCATGAATTGCTATAATTCTGGAATAACAGCACTCATTACATGAGTGTGCAGTTGTCTGTTTGCCACTCTAGATGGTAAGTTACTTGCTTATAATGTATATCTTAGACAGTATTAAAGAGAAGGAAAGAAGGAAGTGAAGAAAGGCGGGAATAAGAAGAAAGGAAAAAGGGAAGGAGGAAGAAACACTCTTGAGGCAGTATGCTCTGGGAAGTTAGAATAAACCTAAGGAGATAATTATAGATTTAAATGCACCAATCACTCTACCAACATGGTAGCTGTTAAAAGTACTCATTCTATGCCAAATGGAATGGTTTCCCAATGGTACTAGGCATGACTCAGGAGACTGGATGTTTGCTGGTATTTAAAAGTAAGGGCACTCATCAGTTCATCGGTGTACTCTTGCAGAGAGCTGGTGAGAATGGCCTCAGACTTACTCAACTAGAGAGAGATCTTTAGTCTTACACTTCATCTGGCCTCTTCACCTCGTCAGATTCTCAGTAAATATTTAGAGAATAAATGTTTAGGTCAACAAATGCTTAGGTCAAGGCCTATAATTTATGCTTACTTAAAAAAATAATATACCACATTAATCATAATAAAATAGCAGAGAGAGCTACAGCAGGGAACAGTAGCAATGGGGGAGATTTGAAGAGTTTACAAGGACCAGATAGGCTGAAATCTGCCTCATGGCAGTTTGAATCTGTTGACTTTCTATTTCTATTTTCTAGTTTACTTTTTTCCTTTTAGATGTCTTTTATTTAATGAAGTTGTTTTTCTCATTTGCTTTTAATTTTTTAAAAATTATGAATATATTATGTAAGTGAAGAATCATGAGTGACTTTATCTTTCTAGGTCCATCTACCACAGGACAAGATACATAGTAGATACTCAAAAGCATGAGTTTCTTGTGAAAAGTGGCTAGCTAACATTATTATTTAGCTTACATAAAAACTTGGTGTTGGCAGAGCAATGTTTAGAGAATCTTCCACTTGATAACATCTGGTTATTCACATGTTAAGATGATGTACCTGTCACATATTGCCTTCTCATCATAATGCATTTTTCATTGTGAATTAAAATGTTAAAAGCACACCTTTATTTCTTGATATTTTGGAAGGACATGCTACAATAATATTATTTTCCACTATGTTTAAAGAATAGGCCATATGGTTTGGGTTCTTTTTTTTTATGAGGTGGGGGCATGTTTCTATACTCTTTTTATTAATCCATTTCCATATCAAAACTGATTGTTATTTTTCTCAAAGAGAAATTTGGAGACAGTCTGAGAACTTGATTAATGACAAGTGTATTGAAAAACACTGCATTTTCCATCTTAAAGTACAGAGGTGCTTTAAATGAGTTCTGTTCTCTGTGATATAAAGAATAAAATAGAGCAATAAGTTCCAAACAGATCCCTGATCCACCACAATGAAGCACTCAAACCAGTGATATCCTAGAGCAAAACAGAGGTGAGAGGCAGAGGGATCTGAATGAAACTGGGGTTCTACTTCTCAATACCTTCAAAGTTCCAGTCTTTGATTGACTACCCTGGAATTTAATTTTCCAGTGTGTAAATGGGCATAATACTGTTCTCTTAGAGTTTTATGATGATTAAATGAAATAATATTTTATAGAAGCATATTAGAAGATGATCATTAAGCATATTACATCATAAATGATGTGCATTCTTCTTATTAATAAATGCATCAAATATTAACATTTAAATGATGCTTTTTAAAAGCCAGATGGGCGAGGTGGGATATTTAATGTGTATCTCTGTATGCTAAGCCTGGTATTTATTGATGAAAACCTAAAGCAGAAGAATAATTGCTGACCTTTCACACACAGACTAGCCCAGCAGGGACAGGCCCGGGTCTTACAATATATTAAAATATCTCTTATTTTATCAGGTTATTTTTTAGATTAAAAAATAAGAAAAACACGGATGCTTTATAGAAGTTATTTTAATTCTCATTTCACTGACAGTATTATTATTCTCATTTTCCAGCTGAGAAATCTGAAGTTTAGAATGTTTTAGTAAGCTACCCGAAATGCACCTGAAGATTGCTGTCTCACATTCTATGGGCTCTCCCTTCTCATTCTATAGATGAGAAAACCGAGGCCCAGGGCAGGTAAGTGAGGATTGGAGGAAAGAGGATTGGCCTTTGAATCAGCCTTCCCTGTGTTTCCAGTCCCGCCTCTGCCCTTGGCTGGCTGTGTGAGCTCTGACAAAAACAATTAACCTCTCTAAAC
Organism: Budorcas taxicolor; assembly: GCF_023091745.1. NCBI lineage: Eukaryota > Metazoa > Chordata > Mammalia > Artiodactyla > Bovidae > Budorcas > Budorcas taxicolor. Next base: position 11,692,655 of record NC_068930.1, on the reverse strand, counting down.
CTCCAGAGATTTTTAACAGTATATTTTTAATTGGTTTGTTTAGTGTTTCCTAAATTATATCCCTTTGGAACACGTTCCATCAGATGTTTAAAAGTGTTAAATAAAAAAAAAAAAAATTAAAAAAAAATGTTTCAGTGGCCCAATAAGTCTTAGAAACTCTGTTTTAAAACAAAGTTAAGCCAGTTGCAATACAGTAAAATCCTTAGAGCCTCTAAAATGCTAATTGCATCAAAATCTCCAAGGGGGGTGGGGGAAGCAGACAAGAAGCACTGACGTTTTTCATAGAGAACAGTATGGAAAGTCCAGTTCTTTGTGCTCTGTTCCATTGTATCACACCTTAATGTTTCTAAAAGACTTTTTTCTTATTTTGCAATTATCATTTAAATGTCGTTTTACTTTTTCTTTGCCATCATATAGATCAAGATATAAACATTCTGCCCTGAAAAGTTTCCCACCTGTCCGTTCCCACTCATTGCCCCCCCAAACCCCCAACTGCCCCCTCCCAACGGAGGAACTACTCTGACTGCCATCACCTTGGACTCACTTTGCCAAGGCAAGAACTCCGTTTCGAAAACTCACTAGTGGTCCTGCGATTAGGAGTCTCTGCTTTCACTGCCAAGAGCCCAGGTTCAGTCCCTTGTTGGGGAATTGGCTACCGGGACTCCATGTTCAGATTTTATTTTGTACCTTAGTATCACTACTATTTTTGCTAGTTTGACAGCTTTGTTGAGAAGCATAACTGGTGTACAGTACACTGCACGTACTGAAAAGGTGTCACTTTATGTTTTGACACAGCTACATGCCTCTGAAAGGGTCACCACAACCAAGATGATAAACGTATGCATCAGCCAAGAGTTCTCTCCTGTCCCTCGCTAATCTCTCCATCCTCCTCTCCTACTCAACCCGTGAGCTGCATTCTGTCACCGTAGTTTACATTTTCTAGAGCTTTATATAAATTAAGTGATAAATAGGTACTCTTTTATTCCGAGATCCAGCTCTCTCATGTTGTCTATCTATAGTCCACTCCTTTCTATTGCTGCTGTTGTGTGGTCACTAAGCGATGTCCCGCTGTTTGCCACACCATGGGTATAGCATGCCAGGCTTCCCTGTCCTTCCCTACCTACGGGAGTTTGCTCAAACTCATGTCCATTGAGACAGTGATGTTATCTAACCATCTCATCCTCTGCCACCACCTTCTCCTTTTGCCTTCTGTCTTTCCCAGCCTCAGGGTCTTTTCCAATAAGTGGCCACTTTGCAGGAGGTGGCCAAACTATTGGAGCTTCAGCTTCAGCATCAGTCATTTCAATGAATATTCAGGACTGATTTCCTTTGGGATTGACTGGTTTGATCATCTTTTAGTCCAAGGGACTCTCAAGAACCTCCTCCAGCAAATTATGGCGTTGAGGCTTTTTTATGGTCCAACTCTCGCATCAATACATGACTACTGGAAAAACCATAGCTTTGACTACATGGACTTTTGTCAGCAAAATGATCTCTGCTTTTTAATACCCTGTCTAGGTTTGTTGCAGCATTTCTTCCAAGGAGCAAGTATCTTTTAATTCCGTGGCTGCAGTCAGTGTCTGCAGTGATTTTGAAGCCCAAGAAAATAAAGTCTGTCACTATTTCCATTTTCTCCCCATCTATTTGCCACGAAGTGATGAGACCATAATCTTTGTTTTTTCAGTGTTGAGTTTTAAGCCAGCTTTTTCATTCTCCTCTTTCACCCCATCAAGAGGCTCTTTAATTCCTCCTCACTTTCTGCCATTAGAGTGGTATCATCTGTATATCTGAGGTTGCTGATATTTCTTCTGGCAATCTTGATTCCAGTTTGTGATTCATCCAGCCTAGCATTTCTCATGATGTACTCTGCATAGAAGTTAAATAAGCAGAGTGACAATATATAGCCTTGAGGTAGTCCTTTCCTAATTTTGAACTAGGCTGTTTTTCCATGTCAGCCTCTAACTGTTGCTTCTTGACCTCTACACAGGCTTCTCAGCAGGCAGGTAAAGTGGTCTGGTATTCCCATCTCTTTAAGATGGTTCATGGTTTATTTTGATCCACACAATCAAAGGCTTCTGGGTCATCAATAAAACAGAAGAAAATGCTTTTCTGGAATTCCCTCGCTTTCTCTATGATCCAACGAATTGAAAATTTAATCTCTGCTTCCTCTGCCTTTTCTAAACCCGGCTTGTACATCTTGAATTTCTTAGTTTACATACTGCCAAAGCCTAGCTTGAAGGATTTTGAGCATTACATTGCTAGCCTGTGAAGTGAGTGCAATTGCATGGTAGTTTGAACATTTTTTAGCATTGGATAAAAACTGACCTCTTCCAGTTCTGTGACCCCTGATGAGTTTTCCAAATTTGCTGCATATTGAGGACACCACTTTTACAGCATCATCTTTTAAGATTTGAAATGGCTCAGCTGAAATTCCATCACCTCCACCAGCTTTGTTTGCAGTAATGCTTCCTGAACTTGACATCATACTCCAGGATGTCTGGCTATAGGTGAGTGACCACACCATCATGGTTATCCAGATCATTAAGACCTTTTTGGTACAGTTTTTCTGTGTACTCTTGCCACCTCTTCTTAATCTCTTCTGCTTCTGTTAGATCCTTACAATTTCTGTCCTTTATTGTGCCCATCTTTGCATGAAACTTTCCCTTGGTGTCTCTAATTTTCTTAAAGAGATCTCTAGTCTATTGTTTTCCTCTATTTCTTTGCATTGTTCACTTAAGAAGGTTTTCCTATCTCTCTTTGCTGTTCTTTGGTACTCTGCATTCAGTTGAGTATATCTTTCTATTTCTTCTTTGCTTTTCACCTCTTTTCTCAGCTAATTATAAAGCCTTCCCAGGCAACCATTTTGCCTTCTTGCATTTCTTTTCCTTTGGGATAGTTTTGGTCACTGCCTTCTATACAATGTTACAATTCTCCATCCATAATTCTTCAGGCACTCTGTCTACCAGATCCAATCCTTTGAATCTATTTGTCACTTCCACTGTATAATCATAAGGGATATGATTTAGGTGTTTTCCAGTGTATTTATACCATTTTCTCTTCCTATCAGTAGCATATGAGAAAGCATATGAGAATTCCTACTTTTCCACATTCTCCCCAAGACTGAGTATGTATGACTAATCTTTTTTTTTTAATTTAGTCATTCTAATTGATATTCACTAGTGCCTCATTGTGGATTTTGCACTTCCTAAATGACTAATCACAGGCAGTAACTGTTCCTCTGCCTATTAGCCATATCTAATTTGGTGAGGTGTCTGCCCAAATTGTACGTCCATATTTTATTCCATTTTTTCCTATTGTTGAATTTTGAGAGTTTCCTATGTATTCAGGGTAAAAGTCTTTGAAATCTATAACTTGTGATCATTTCTTTCTTAACAGATTGGGAAGAGCAGAAGGTTTAAATTTTGCTGAAATTTCAATTATCAATTTATTTTTTATACATCATGCTTTTAATGTCATTGCGAAGAAATCTTTGCCTAACTCAAGGCCATAAAAATTTCTCCTATACTCTGGAAATGTCATAGTTATGTGGTACATTTAGGTCTATGATACACTTAACTTTTCACGTAGTGTGAGATAGCAATAGGACTTCATATTTTGCTTATGGATGTAGACTATTCTAGTGCATGCCCGTATGCTAATTCACTTCAGTCAAGTTGGATTCTCTGCAACCCTATGGACTGCAGCCCACCAGGCTCCTCTGCCCATGAGATTCTCTAGGCAGTAACACTGGAGTGAGTTATCATGCCCTCCTCCAGGGAATCTTCCCGACCCCGGGATTGAACCCATGTCTCTTACTTCTCTTGCATTGGCAGGTGGGTTTTTTACCACTAGCGCCACCTGGGAAGCCGATAGAATATTCTAGTATCATTTATTATTATTTTTTTAAAGTCTCCTTTCTACACTAAATTACCTTTCCATCTCTGTCAAAGTAAGTTGTTCACATTATTGGGTGGATTATTTATGGACTTTGTTATGGCCCGTTGATTTATTTAGACACCTTTATAACAATGCAACACTGCTTTGATCACTGTCACTTTATACCCTTGAAATCAAGCAGTATTAATCATCAAACTTTGATCTTTTTCCAATTGTTTTGGCTATTCTAAGTCCTTACAATTTTTGTATGATTTTTAGGACATCTTATCAAGTTTAAAAAAAATACTTAGGAATGTGGAATATTGGCACTTTAAAAATATTGAGTTTTTTCAAGATAATCACAGTACCTCTTTCTACTTTATGTATGTCTTCATTAGTTTATCTTAGTCACTTTTTTTTCATTTTTACTGTATAAACTTTACACATTTTTGTCAGATTTACACCTAAATTTTTCATAATTTGTGCTATTCTAGAAGTTATTTTTATTTTTAATTTCAATTTTTTCTGATAGATATAGAAATACATTTTAAAATCTTGCTAAATTCACTTTTTATGCTACTACTATTTTATTCCACCAAATATTACATATCAGTGATAATATCTTCTGGGAATAAAGATAGTTTCATTCTTCTCATTTTAGTCTGGGAAGAAATAGACTGCCATTACATACAACAATAGGGATGAATCTCAAATAATACAGAGGTGAAAGAAGACAGACAAAAAAAGAAGTATGTACTATATGATTCCATTTATATAAAATACTAGAAAAAAAGAAAAGGTAACTTATCTACAGTGACAGAAAGCAGATCATTTGTTGCCTGGGACCAGAGAATCAGTGTCCAGGAAGGGACAGGACAAAATAATTACAAAGAACTTGGGGAAAATTTGGGTGATGATGAATATGTTCTCTGCAGTGATGGCTTTATGTGTATGTGTGTATATATATGGCAATATATATATTTATAACCAACCAACATTTAGGTTGGTTCCATGTCCTGGTTATTGCATGTGTGTGTGTACATATATATGTATGTATGTGTGTATATATATATGGCAAACTTTTCAACTCTTCTTCCCAGGATGGAAAGCCAGTTGGCAGTTAGATACACAGAAAGAGCTGAAATTCTGCCTTTCTCCCAGTTGGTGAGCAGAGAACCAACCTTTACCCTGAGGCTCTCCCAAAGCTGGGACAGGAAGCACTTGGGTTAATTTGGGGCCAACAAGGCTGTCAACATAGTTCCAAATTCTCCTGAAGTGGTTCTTTTAAATTCTTTATTTAAAAAGAAATTTTATTGGAGTAGAGTAGAGTTGATTTACAATGCTGTATTACTTTCTGCTGTTCAGCAAAGTCAGCAGTTATACATATATCCTGTTTCTCAGATTCATTTCCCATACAAGACACTGCAGAGTACTGAGTAGAGTTACCTGCGCTGTACAATAGACTCTTATTAATTATCTGTTTCATACATAGTAAGGTGTGTATGTCAATCCCAAACTCCCAACTTTTCCCTTCCTATGCCCTTTCCTCCCTGGTAACCATAAAATTGTTTTCTGCATCAGTAACTCTATTTCTGTTTTATAAATACGTTCATTTGTACCATTTTTTTTATATTCTACATTTAAGTGATATCATACAGTATGTGTTTATTCTTCTCTGTCTCAGTAAAACAATCTCTGGGTCCATCCATGTTGCTGCAAGTGACATTATTTCATTATGTTTTTTAGTGCTGAGTAATATTCCTTTCTATACATTTCCCAGGTGGTGTTAGTGGTAAAGAGCCTAGGAGACTGTCTGCCGGTGTAGGACATTTTGCATTGTTCTAATAATTAGTGATGTTTAGCAATATTATTTTTTTAATTATTTTTTTTTTTACTTTACAATACTGTATTGGCAATATTAGAAAAATGCAAAACTACATTGAGGTATCACCTCACACTGGTCAGAGTGACCATCATCAAAAAATTTACAAACAATAAATCCTGGAGAGGATGTGGATAAAAAGTGAATCCTCCTACACTGTTGGTGGGAATGTAGACTAGTATAGCCACTATGGAGAACAGTATGGAGGTTCCTTAAAAAAATTAAATAAAATTAGAGCTATTGTATGATCCAGCCTCCCACTCTTGGGTGTACACCCAGAGAAAGCTATTTAGGTCTTCTGCCCATTTTTGATTTAAATTCTTCAAATAAACCCTCTGGGTAGAAAATGCCTGCATGTCTGTGGCTCAGGAGGATGAGGCACAGTCAACAGGGAAGAGCAGAGTGCCTGGCACAACTATTTTGTAATCAGATTTTAATTTCTCCGTTTTCAGACCTATTCTGATTCAATATCTGTCAACCCTGAGTTTAGAGGTTCTCTGGGTTCGGCTGAAAAAGATAAAGGAGACTTGCTTAGCTGCAGGCTTTCTGTACAATTTCTGAATCTCAGATTTCTCTGCAGCCTTTATCCCTCTGCCTATGTCATCTGCTTTCCATCTTCCAGGAATCTGTTGAAATATCTCACCTGCAGTAAATCCACCTTCTGCTCATTCTTTTCACTATCGCTCCACTTCCATTCGTATAACTCAGGATGGAGGCGCTCACCGTATTGAACTGGAATTCACATCTACCTTTGTCTTGTTTCATTAACCTTCTTTCTTTGTCTTTGCTCTCTTAAGCCTCACGCCTTTTTTATATGCACTTATAGTGTCTTTTATTCCTTGCAAAACCTTCATATTTCTAGACTTAATATAAAAATCTGTAGTTTTTTCCTGGAAATTTATAACCAAGTCCAATTTGGCATTGAACCATAAGAAGAAATAGCAGCAAATGTTTAGACTGAGACTCATTGATCTCTTTAAAGTAGAAAATAAAAGTGTCTAAATGATACCACTGAGTAGCCCCTGCTGGATAAGTGAGAGGGTAGCATTCTGTACCCTTTATGCATAGATGCTCTCTATACTTCTGCTATGTCATTTTTCTCTTCTCCATACCCCATTCCTTCTTCAATTGCTTTGCACAATAATTTTTCATACAATTTTATTTTTATCTTGATTGAAAACAAAAGTTCAGATATATAAACAGAGCAAACAGAGGATATACACATAGGTTGAGGCTTTTGGAAGCAGATATAGAACAGGCATCAAGTAACTACTTTCTTCATTGTGAGCTGATCAGTACTATGAAAGAAGGCAAGGAGGAAAAGCAGCTGCTTCTCTTCAAAAAATTTTTTTCTACACAGGACTTTTTATTTTTTTATTTTTCATTTATTTTATTGACATATAGTTGATTTACAATGTTGTGTTAATTTCCACTGTACAGCGAACTGACTCAGCCATCTATTCAATTCAGTTCAGTTCAATCACTCAGTCATGTCCGACTCTTTGTGACCCCATAGACTGCAGCATGCCAGGCCTCCCTGTCCATCACCAGCTCCTGGAGCTTGTTTGAACTCATGTCCATTGAGTCAGTGATGCCATTCAACCATCTCATCCTCTGTCGTCCCGTTCTCCTCCTTCCTTCAATCTTTCCCAGCATCAGGGTCTTTTCCAATGGGTCAGCTCTTCGCATCAGGTGGCCAAAGTATTGGAGTTTCAGCTTCAGCAGCATATGCCTGCTTTTCATGTGTCTACTTGATGTGAAACTACAAGACTGGAATGGAGGATATCAGTTTGTCCCATGCCCATGTTTTGCCCTGCTCATTTTCTTATTTTACTGACTTCATGTCTTATGAATTTCAGACTTGCTTATCCAATCTCCTCAATCACATGAGCTAATTTTACCAAATCTTCCTTTCTTCCTTCCTTCTTTCCCTTCCTCCTTCTTCCCCTCTTTTTACCCCTTCTCTCTCTCTCTCTTTCTGTCTCTCTTTCTCTCTCTGTCTGTTTTCTCCTATTTATCTCATTTCCTTAGAGTTCAAGCATTAACTAGGTAATTGGCAATTACCTTACTGAGCACCTACTAAATGGCAGCTATGCTATGTCAGCATTTCTTCCATTTCCATCTTGTATTTCCCATCTTCATAAAAGATCTAGCATTTTACAGATAAGTTTGATGAAGTTCAGGAAAGCTAAATCAATTCCTAGTTCAGAGCAAATCAGTGGCAGAATATGATATAAATTTCACTTACTACTACAAAGTTCATATTTTTTTCTATATACTTCGAAGCTTTCAAATTAAGAGTAGTGCTATAAAGCTAGTTTCCCACAGGATACTTGAACCATCTAGATGGTTAGGTTTTTTTAATTGTTTTTTCCTTTTTGACTCAACTCTACCCTATCCATCAGTCTCCTTGCCCGTCATATTATTTGTGTAGCCTTTTAAAATATGCTTTGTGCTCAGAATTATGCTAGATGTTGAGGAGAATGAAAAAACATAGACAGTAAACCCATTATCCTCTTGTTCCAAAAGTGATCAATTTGGAGAACACATTTGCCTGTAATATAATTTACTTGGAAAGATGGGGCTTAACAAACACAGAAACCCACATAACCATCCAAGGCTATGGGTATCAAAATGCTAATTAGAAGGTATTAATATTTTCTGACTTTGATAAAAATCAATTTTACTGTGCACTTGCTTTATGCCAGGCACAAGACAATAAAGCATTTTACTTTGTTTTTCTATTGAGTTCTCCAATAAACACTGAGATATTTCCCTTTACATCTTTAATTTGTAGACAAGAAAACTGAGGTTGGAAAGCATGCATTGGTATAACTTTAGATGACTTTCGTAAGTGGTCATTTTGTGGGACCTAATTAGGGTTAAATTTAACAGAAGTGAAGAAGGGAGCAAACAATTCAAGAAAGATTTACAGAAGCAACACACTTCTAATCCTCAGACTTGTGAACTGAACTCTTTATATATGCTGATCTTAAAAAATAAACCTCTTTATCTGGAAGAGTTAGTAGTCATCTTGGAATTTCTTATTGTATTTAATATTTGTATGATTTTGCAAGTTTCAGTTCAGTTCAGTTCAGTCGCTCAGTCGTGTCTGACTCTTTGCGACCCCATGAATCGCAGCACACCAGGCCTCCCTGTCCATCACCATCTCCCGGAGTTCACTCAGACTCACGTCCATCGAGTCCGTGATGCCATCCAGCCATCTCATCCTCTGTCGTCCTCTTCTCCTCCTGCCCCCAATCCCTCCCAGCATCAAAGTCTTTTCCAATGAGTCAACATTTCGCATGAGGTGGCCAAAGTTCTGGAGTTTCAGCTTTAGCATCATTCCTTCCAAAGAAATCCCAGGGCTGATCTCCTTCACAATGGACTGGTTGGATCTCCTTGCAGTCCAAGGGACCCTCAAGAGTCTTTTCCAACACCACAGTTCAAAAGCATCAATTCTTCGGCACTCAGCCTTCTCCACAGTCCAACTCTCACATCCATACATGACCACAGGAAAAACCATAGCCTTGACTAGATGGACCTTAGTCGGCAAAGTAATGTCTCTGCTTTTGAATATACTATCTAGGTTGGTCATAACTTTTCTTCCAAGGAGTAAGCGTCTTTTAATTTCATGGCTGCAATCACCATCTGCAGTGGTTTTGGAGCCCCAAAAAATAAAGTCTGACACTGTTTCCAGTGTTTCCCCATCTATTTCCCATGAAGTGATGGGACCGGATGCCATGATCTTCGTTTTCTGAATGTTGAGCTTTAAGTCAACTTTTTCACTCTCCACTTTCACTTTCATCAAGAGGCTTTTTAGTTCCCCTTCACTTTCTGCCATAAGGGTGGTGTCATCTGCATATCTAAGGTTATTGATTTTCCCCTCGGCAATCTTGATTCCTGCTTGTGTTTCTTCCAGTCCAGCATTTCTCATGAGGTACTCTGCATATAAGTTAAATAAGCAGGGTGACAATATACAGCCTTGACGCACTCCTTTCCTATTTGGAACCAGTCTGTTGTTCCATGTCCAGTTCTAACTGCTGCCTCCTGACCTGCATACAGGTTTCTCAAGAGGCAGGTCAGGTGGTCTGGTAGTCCCATCTCTTGAAGAATTTTCCACAGTTTATTGTGATCCACACAGTCAAAGGCTTTGGCATAGTCAATAAAGCAGAAATAGATGTTTTTTTTGAATTCTCTTGCTTTTTCCATGATCCAGCGGATGTTGGCAATTTGATCTCTGGTTCCTCTGCCTTTTCTAAAACTAGCTTGAACATCAGGAAGTTCACAGTTCACGTATTGCAAACCCCAGTTTTATCATTATTGTGTATATTAGTCTGCAAGGGCTATCTTACCAAAGTACCACAGGCTGAGTGACTTGAATTACAGAAATGTCTTGTCTCACAGCTTTGGAGGTCGGAAGCCCAGAATGGAGGTGCTGCTGGGACTGGTGTCCTCTCTGGGCTGTGAAGAAGAGCTTCTCTCAGGCCTCTGGCCTAGCCCTGGCGGGGGGCTGTCTGGCAGCCCTTGGCACTCCGCAGCATGTACACGCATCGCCGTTTTCTTTTCTCATCTTCACATGGCTTTCTCCCTGTGTACGTGTCTGTGCTCAAATTTTCCCATTTTATCGGCATCAGTCATATTGGATTCGGCCATACTATTCCAATATGATCTCATCTTAATGAATTACATCTGCAATGATCCTATTTCAAGATAAGGTCAAAGTCAAGGATAATGGGGGTTAGGATTTAAGCATACAAATTTGGGGGGGGGTGGCAGAATTCCACTCATAATATTATGCTTTCAGAAAAAAAATATTGAGTGAAAGCACAGCACTTAAAGTGAGAGACATCCTAAACTAGGCTCTGTAGCAATCTTATTAATTAAAACATAAATAACTTAGATTGGTTTAGGTCTGCATTCTTGTCAGTATTTTTATTGAATTATTAACAGTGACTCTAACATAATATGTTTCTCTTCCTTCTGACAATCCGTTTGGCCTCCAGAAATGGGTGTTCTTTAATTCTGGAGAATTTGATCTCACCAAATGTCCAAACTGGGAAGAGACCTCAGGGATCATGAAGTACTAAGTGGCCTTGAGGAAAGCATATTAAGCAGAAAGATCAGATACATCTCTAGTGTAGGACATATGAAGTTGCTTATAGAAGTTGAGAAATATAAGTTGCTTATGTAAGCCCTGAGAAATGGGCATAAGAATTGGTTATCCATTGTTTTGACACTTGCTGATTGATCTACAACACTCCCCCTGTAAGAACTGATCCATTCCTCTGCCCCTGCCTATAGGAATAGCTGCTAAATCCATTTTTACTGGCAGATACAGTACTTTCTGAGCCAAGGTGGTTAATTCCAAGTTGGGGTAATCAGTTCCTTTCAACTGGGATTTTCGAGTAAAGATTCAGTATTCTAAGTTGTGTCTAGTGAATGCTCAAATTCAAATTAGAATGTTCTGCAAAAGTAAGACTGGGCTGGGTTTGATGCTGTCAACCAGAGTAGGTTGGAGAACAGGTTTGCAGAGGTAGAGAAGAATGAAACAGGCAGAGAAGCAGAGACATAAGCTCATGTAGCCTTCAAGAGATGGATGGAAGAAAGCTTGATTCCCCTCTGCTCACTGGCACTAACCCCCATTGGACCAGCTAATCCATTCTTTCAACTACTTTGATGCCTATGTTTTCTCATAAGTAAATGCCCTTTTTGCTGTTGTTGTTTGGTAAGTCAAGTCTGATTCTTTTGCGACCCCATGGACTGTAGCCCTGCCAGGCTCCTCTGTCCACGGGATTTCTCAGGCAAGAATACTAGAGCGGGTTGCTGTTTCCTTTTCCAGGGGATCTTCCTGACTCAAGGACTGAATCCAGGCCTCCTGCATTGGAAAGCAGATTCTTTACCACTGAGCCACCTGCAAAGTCCAAATGCCCTTTTAGTATTCCATAATTTCTGATTGGAAATCACAGAAACCTAACAGAAACATGTTTAGCCTAAGTCCCTCAAATATTTCTTGAGTGATACCATGTGCCAAACACTCTGCACTAGAAATTCAGAACTAACAGAACAGTGGGAGTTTCCAGTTTCAATTAAATCAATAGTCAGAGAACTGTGGTCATTTATATGAAGACCTAGAAAAGGCTACTAGGAAAACATAGAAAAGGAGCATTTCATTGTACTTAAGAATCTAGGTGGGGCTTCTAATAAAGTAATAGTTAATTAGAGATTGTGCTTTGTGCTCGATAGATTTAGCATTTTTGTTTTTGGTATTGCTTTATTTTTGAGAATAAGCATGAAACTGCCAGTATAAAAGAGAAAGGGTTAGAGTACATGTGAAAGTTGAGAAGAGTAAAATATCAGAATTAATAAAGGAATTGCAAAGAATTACTAGTTGTGCAGGGCCATGTGTGAGCAGGGCTAGAGAGTACCCTAGAGTGCTCCAGAGGAGAAATGGCAAAGCTACGAGCCCAAAACTAAGGAACACTTTTCAGAAGTTTGAGGAATACAGTGAGATGATTAGATTCGCTATCGAGAGAGTTTTTTTTTTTTTTTTTTTTTTTTTTGGCTAAATGTGGAGAATCATAGCAAGGGCCATGCTAGAGGAAATGAGACAAGTTGGGAGGCTAACCCAGTCATCCAGGCCAGAAATGATACAACCCTGAACTGAAATAATGGCAATAGTAATAGAAAAAGTGATGAATATGAAATGTTTCGGAAAAGAATTTATTAAACATGGGGATTGATTATCTTTGTGCATTAAATAAGAGGAAGAAATGTAGGATTCTCATACAAGTATCACTTGAGTAATAAAGATGGCAATCACCAATGAAAGGAAATGAGTCTGCCCTTCCTTCTCTCTATCAGAATCCCACTTGCCCAGATATCACTTGGCCTCCTTAGTATGCTATGGGGCCCTGGAGGGGAGGGGTGACTTATGATAGGGCCTAAGCCAAGCATGGTTGACTCACTCTCCAACATGCAATAATTTAGGAATGGGCCCTTAATTCAGTAACTCAAGATTTTACTTTTTTTTTTTTTGCTTTAAAGACACTGCAAAGAAATGCATGCATGGATGCACCAACACTGTTTATTTTTCCTCCCCGGATTATATTTCAAATATTTTTTTGAGTGTATACAAATGAAGAAATGAAACACCGTGCTCAAGATGTAGACACCTATACCGCCTGTGCTTAATATATGTGTTGAAACAGAGCTGTAGTCTCTCCGCATGAATTTGTTCCTTCTTTTGGAAAGGAGAGGTTAAGAGAAGTTAGTATACGGCTTACACTGCTCTTCATTATCTAGAAAAATCTGCTGAATGTACCAAAGAGCTCCAGGAATGGCTGTGGTGAGCTGTGCTTCATCTTTCAGTTGTGGCCGACTTTTTGTGACCCCATGAACTATAGCCCACCAGGCTCCTCTGTCCATGGGGATTCTCCAGACCAGAATACTGGAGTGGGTTGCCATGCCCTCCTCCATGGGATCTCCCCAACCCAGGGATCGAACCGAGGTCTCCCGCATTACAGGTGGATCCTTTCAGGGAAGCCCACGAATCCTGGAGTGGGTAGCCTGTCCTGTCTCCAGGGGATCTTCCGACCCAGGAACTGAACCGGGGTCTCCTGCATTGCAGGGGCCATGGCTACCCCTTACGAATGCACTCCAGGGTTTTTGTGTTTCCTTGTGGCTCAGCTGGTAAAGAATCTGCCTGCAATGCAGGAGACCTGGGTTTGATCCCTGGGTAGAGAAGATCCCCTGGAGAAGGGAAAGGTAACCCACTCCAGTATCCTGGCCTGGAGAATTCCACGGACGAGTCCATGGGGTAGCAAAGAGTCGGACACAGCTGAGAGACTTTCATTTCACTTCACTTCACTTATGAATGCCAGTAGTCTGTGCATGTGATAAACCAACAGGGGATTGTGAGGATGATTATGAGGAGGGAGAGGAGAGATATAATGAACCAGGAATCAGCATCTACTTGGAAGAGAGACACATAGATAAACTGAGTTTTATGGTCTTTATGTGTATCATATTTTCTACTGCAGTCAAAACAAAACAAACAAAATAGAATGTTTCTATCAACCAGAAAGATGCATCCACATGTTCAGAAACATTCTAAATATCAAAAAAAATGGCAAATGAGGGCTACCTGTCCCCCTACTCTCCTTACACAAACAGAAAATCAGCTATTCCCACCTGGCTTTGGCCAAAGCGGCAAGCTTTTAGTTTTAAGGAATGTGAAGGGCGTGGTGCATACTGTCCTGATCGAAACGCATTCTTGTCTTTGTGCGTGCTTGTTTCGATTGTCTTTTTACACGGCAGTGGTGAATACCATCAGCCTGTCTCCCCAGTGCAGCTCAAAGAGTGGAGAAACTGCCGTCCCTGAAGATATCTGTGCACCCAGAATGATGGGAAAAAACGAAATTCAAGGTATTGAAGTTGAAACTACAAAAGATATAAAAGAATAGACAGGCATTAAAAAACTCACTGCAGGGGGTTGAAAGCAAGAAAGAGGGGGACAAAAAATCTATTACAACAAAATAAATGTCTTTGCTAAAGTTTAAGGGGAAAATCATCTTGTTTTGTGAAAAGATGGCGAGACATGTTCATTGATCTTTTTAGGAGACAACAAAAAATTGGCCGTCAACTGAATAAAAGAAAATGAAGTTCCATTAATACAATCTGCAGAAAGACAACTCAGATAAATTGATCAGTGCAGTACAAATCATTTCTAACCTTTCCCCCTGTTTGGAGAGGATGTTTTTTCAAGAGAGTAAACAACATACATCATCAACTTCAAGTGCTTTTTAGATGGCTTTTCCAGCAATAATGGAAATGGAGAATTTCTGGAACTAAGCGTGTACTGCTTTTTATTTTCATTATTATTATTACCGGTCCAAAGAATATCAATATGTTTGGAGAGGTTTGGACATGATTTTTTGGTAACTTTTATGTTGTAGTTACTTCCTTGGTTCCTTTTTTAGACTGATTTTTCAAAAATATTAATGTATAAGCTGTTCTGTCTTCTTTATTGAGTCCAGGACCCACCATCAGAGGGACTACCCACTTGAAAAGATAGTCACATTGTTTATAGATCTCTATACTGAAATTTTTAAAAGAAACTATTTTTCTTCTCAACTGTTTTGCTTCTTCAATTGAAAGAAGAGCAAAGGAAGTATTTTTATGAATATTTGTTTCCCCTGTCTCTGTCCCTCCAAATGAATAACTTAAACATATCCTCCAATTTGCAGGATATACATTGTAGAATTTCTAAGATAACTTCCTAATACATAATAATAGAATTGTTTGTTTTATTTTAACACATAGCATTTATTTTATATATAATTTATTGTAAACTAGAAGATTTCAGTAGTTCAGTGAATAAATGAAAATCTGTTTGTTACAAACATCTTACATGAGTAAAAAGAAAAGGAGTTTCAGAGGATGTGGGCTAATATTAACACTGTATTTACAAAATGCTAACTAATTTTTCAAGTGTGTATTTACTGACATATTTTTAGGTAAGCAGGAATTTAAAGGTAGTCATCATATTTCAATACTGAATTATAATGACATTAAAGTTATTTCTGAGTGTTTGTATTCATATAGATTATAAAATGTGTGGAACATAACTTTTAACTTGTTTTGCAACATTTTGGGTTATTTGTGAACGGCCTAAAAGGTCTATACTAAATATATAAAAATTTCTTCTCAGAGACAAAATTCCTCAACCTGAAACCCAGAGAATTATCAAAATAAATCAACATATCTGAACACAAACACATAAGTAAAGGCACAGAATAGGAAGACAGGCTCTCAGCAGGTGACATGGAGGGAAAAACTCTCTCTGGGCCGTAACAAAATCACACTCCTGTATTCTCAGAAGTCCCCTAAGGAGAGGGGAACAGGCACACTTCACTGACACTCCACTGAACTCAGCATCTTAATCTCTCCGTGAAGGGGACTCACTAGTCCCCTTCCCGGGAGAAGATTCATCTTTAGGATTAGGGAGAGAGTTACTTGAAAAGCAGTCAAGGAATAGGGGTTGGAAATTTGTTCTGTTAGTAATCCTCTACAGGGCACTTTAGCAACTTGCTAAATGCTTCCTCCACACTTTTTTCTATTTTTGCTGAGGTAGTGAGAGGAAAAAAAAAGAGAGAGAAGAGACACAAAGAGGAAAGAGTTGTAGAGAAACCAGAGAAACACATGATTTACAAGATCTGTTTGGAATTATAAGAAATATATTTTATGGAACTGTGAAATGTCAGCCTCTTCGCAGAAAGACATTTTCTCATCCCAGTAGGTCTTTTGAAGAAGGCTGTTGCTGAAGATCAAGTTTGGGCAGCGTTTCAGTTCATCACATGGTTTTAATGGTGTTGCGCCCTTCGGACTTGGGTTCTGGTTGCAGCAGCATATTGCAACCCTGGCTGAATTACTGTCTTGTCTTCCCTTTGTGGAGGTGTTTTATACACAGGAAAGGGTTGAAAAATCTTCCATCACACTAGTTTCAGGAAGGTGGAAATGGCAGATCATTTTAATTTTGTCTATACTATTGAGAATATTAAGCTAAACACATTTGGGACTTTGAGTAAGCGAATCAGAATGGAACAATATGATTGGATAAATATTAAATTTAAGGAACTTCCTGATTGTTTGCTCTCTAGCCTGTAGACTAAAGTTCTCTTCTGGCTAGCATCTGGAGCCAGGTTAGCAGGCCACAATTCATGCTCTGTCAGAACCTTCCTGCCCTTCTCTGTCTACCTTCAAGTTTTACATTACTACAGCATCCTAAAGGCATTTCCGTATGGATAAAACTCAATATCTTGTAACATATGGTTTATCCAGTTACTTACCTAAGAAACACACTAACTTCTGAGATTGTTTTCAAATTTTGTTATAAAGTCTAATAAAACATTTCCATTGCAAATAGATGTATGCAAGTTTCTATAATTTATTCCATTTATTTATTGTTTGTTTGTTTGTAGGGGCTAATTTAGCAAATTTAAGTTTTTATCAGATTGCAGGTAAATTTGTAGTACATATGAGAAATACGTGAAAAGAAACGTGACTCTGAAAGATTCAGATTCAATAACTGTATGTTTTATAAAGCTGAGGAGGATTTACATAGAGAGGAAAAAGCCCAGAAGGTTCGGCAGGGAGAATGAGGAATTATTTTTTAGCAAAAGCCTCCAATGTCCAAGGCACTCTACCAGGTATAGAACATTTACTGTCAAATTTAGTCTTTACACCATTTCTGTGAATTAGGCTTGATACCTATTTTAAAGAAAAACCAATTCAGTTTCATTGAAGTTAAATAATTTGTTCAAGCAGTGAGGAAATGGCAGAACCCAGGTTTGGACCAGATGTATCTGATTCACTATTGAAATTTCATGCCTCTAATTGTGTTCAGAATACATACACAATATAATTTATACATATGTGTTGGTGTATGCATGTAAATGAATATAGATTTAAACACACATATGTAATCTAAAAACATCATTTGTGGTGTTTATTATTTCAGTTTTTTTGGTTTTTGTATTTCGCTGGGTTAAAAAAAATAAAATGGATTTAACTTTATAGTAAGGAGAACACTATTCATTTTATGAAATTTTTCACTTCTCATTTCTTTTCTTTGGGAATTATTTAACCCAACAGTAAACACTAGATTCTTTCCAAGAGATTTTTTTTTTTAAATTTTGTATCTCACTGATCTTAGGTTTTCATGCAATTAATTAAAAATATAGTTTGAGAAATCAAAATAATGAACAAACAGTCTCTTGAATTCTTTGTTCGTGGGCAATAAACTAGACAGAATCACAATGTAATCCATTCATCAACTATTTATTGAGTATCTATTATATACCAGGTTTTCCCCTAGGTCTGAGTAGACAAGATACAAAGTATCTGTGACCTCAAAGAGATGGCATTCTAGTGAAGAAGCGAGAAAATAAGTAAGCAAATAATTAAGTGTATAATCATATATATAATTTTAGGTAGCAGTAAGTGCATTAAAGAGAAGGAAGGTAGGTAAAGGAGACAAGTGAATGGAAATGGGGGTATTTTCAGGTAGAGCATGGAGAACAGAAAGACATGTCAAAGCGAAGACCTTGAGGAAATCACAGAACCACGGAGAGGTTTCTACAAGGACCACTCCAGAGGAGTGCACAGGCAAGGACAGACAAGCCCAAGGAAAGAATGAGTCTGGGCAGTGCTAGCAGCTGAGAGAAGGCCAGTGTGGCTGAACATACAGAAGCTGTTAGAAAAGAAGGGATCCACAGTCGAAGCAGGGTCAGGCTCTGGAGAAAGAGTTTTGTGCCGAGAAGTCATTGGGTGTTTAGAAGCAGGGCAGTAACAGTAGCTGACCTGATCCTATCTGCCATAGTATACCAATACCTCTGGTGAAGAATTTTTCAGTGTAATTGTAGAAAAAGCACTCTGTCATTCTATTTCCACATGTACATTAAACCTGGAACTATAACAAACATGAAGACTTCTAAATAGGGACAAGCTGTGTTTTAAAAATATTGTTCTGTCAAATATCTGTGGAATGGAGTATAATGTATTCTTCAACTTCTTCACACAAAGTAGGTCCTACCTCAAAGTATATACAGATTAATCTGGGTACTAAACTTTCCAAACCAAATGCAAATTTTCTAGAAATAGTAGAATAGCTATTTGACCTAAGCATGAGTTTCTCATTTTATCATTTAACATAGTGAAAAATCCAGTGTGTTGGTATGTGAGTGTGTGTGTATGTATGTATACATATACATATATATTGAACATAACAAAAGTATATTACTTGACATATACATATATATATATGAAATATAAATCATATGTATGTGCCTGTGTGCTAAGTCACTTCAGTTGTGTCCAACTCTTTGAGACTCTATGGACTGTAGTGAGTCTACATATAAATACTGGAATGGATTACCATTCCCTCCTTCAGGGGATCTTCCTTACACAGGGATCAGGCTCATGTCTCTTGTGTTTTCTGCAATGGCAGGCAGATTCTTTACCACTAGTGCCACCTGGGAAGCCTAGAATGCAATACATATGTAATATATAATATGTATGCATAACATATACAGGTATATTATATATGATGTTATAAAATTATTACATATTTTATATTCTATAATTATTGTACATTACATATTGTGTATCATATAACATATATTAAATATATATTATGATTAGGGTTAGAGATTATATATATTTCAGTTCAGTTCAGTTCAGTCACTCAGTCATGTCCAACTCTTTGTGACTTTACCATAACATATAATATATATTACATATATCTTTTATACAGTAGCTCATATATAGTATATGTATATTATATATTATATTAAAATGTATTATATATTATGTATTATATATACATGTTGTATATATTATAATATATGTAAATATTATTTTTATATAATATATAATTGCAGGAAATCCTCATTGCAGGCAGATTCTTTACCAGCTGAGCTACCAGGGAAGCCCATAATACAAAATTTACTATATAATTCAGGTTTTTATGTATAATCATAAAATATATTCAACATCATACATATGATGTTATATTTTATATGTAATATATATTCATATACTATATGATAAATATATTATTATTATATATGTATTGATTAATATAAAATAATAGTTAATATTATGTTAATATATTAATTATGTGATATACAATGTGAAGTGAAAGTGTTAGTCCCTCAGTCGTGTCTGACTCGTTGCAACCACATGAACTGTAGCCCACCAGGCTCCTCTGTCCATGGAATTCTCCAGGCAAGAAAACTGGAGTGGGTAGCCATTCCCTTCTCCAGGGGAGCTTCTCAACCTAGTTATCGAACTTGGGTCTCTCTCACTGCAGGCTGAGCCACCAGAGAAGCCCATAAAATACAATATATTATATATGTATATATTACATATATAACACTAAACCATTGTTTTTATACTTTCATGATGACCTTAATTATTGTTCAGTTGCTGTGACCAACTCTTTGAGACCCCAAGGGTGTAGCACTCCAGGCTCCTGCATCCTGCACTATCCCCCAGAGTTTGCTCAAATTCATATGCATTAACTCTGTGATGCTATCTACCTACCTCATCCAATGCCTCACCCTTCTTCTGTGGTTTCAGTCTTTCTCAGCATCAAGATCTTTTTCAATCAGTTGGCTCTTCACATCAGGTGGCCAAAGTACTGGAGTTTCAGCTTCAACCTCAGTCCTTCCAGTGAATATTTAGGACTGATCTCCTTTAGGATGGACTGGTTGGATCTCCTTGCAGTCCAAGGGACTCTCAAGAGTCTTCTCCAACACCACAGTTCAAAAGCATCGGTTCTTTGGTGCTCAGCCTTCTTTACAATCCAGCTCTCACATGTGTGCATGACTCCTGGAAAAACCATTACTTTGGCTATATAGACTTTTGGCAAAGTGATGTCTCTGCTTTTTAATATACTGTCTAGGTTTGTCATAGCTTTCCTTCCGAGGAGCAAGCACGTTTTAATTTCATGGCTGCAGTCACCGTCCACAGTGATTTTGAGCCCAAGAGAATAAAATTTGTCACTGCTTCTACTTTTTCCTCTACTATTTGCCATAAAGTGACAGGGTCATATGCCATGATCTTAGTTTTTTTAATGCCGAGTTTTAAGTCAGCTTTTGTTCTTTCCTAATAAACATACTTTGTTCAAATCACGAATTCTTAATTTTATTTTCAGAGTACTCATTGCGATTGCATGGAAATACAATTCATTTTTGTTTATCTTTTGTATTGCAACCTTGCTGATCTTAATAGTTCTAAAAGTGTTTGTGTTGATTTCATAGAATTTCCCATATGTAAGATCATGTCATGAGCTAGTATAGATAGTATCACTTATTTCTTTCCAATCTCAATGACTTTTGTGTTTTGGTTTTTTTTTTTCTTATCCGTTGTCCTGAATAAAACCTCCAGCAGAGTATTGAACAGAAAAGGTGAGAATGGATAGCCTTGTTTTGTTTCTGATCTTAAAGGAGAGGCATTTCATCTCTCACCATTAAATATCAAGTTGCTTAGGCTGGTCATAGATGTCATATATCAGTATGAGAAAGTTCTCTTTTATTCCCATTTGCAGTGCATTTTAATCAGAAAAGTCTGTTGAATCTTGCCAGGTGCTTATTCTGTATGTATTGAAATGATCATATAGCTTTAGTCCCTTATTCTGTTAATGTGGTACAGTACATTGTTTGAATTATAATTGTTTGTATTTTATGTGTTTCTGGATTCAGTTTGCTACTACTTTGTATCTGTATTTTGTATATGTATTTATAAGGAATACTGGCATATAAATCTTTTCTTGTGGTATCTTTGAGGGGGGGTTATTACTAATTCAATGTTTTTACATATTGTAATTTTTTATAGTCTCTGTTTTTGAGTCAATTTGATTATTATTTTCTAGGAATTTGCCCATTTTTGTCTAGGTCATCTAATTTGTTGTCATGGAATAACTCATAACATTCTTATTTTTAGTTGGTGATGTTGTCCAGTCACTAAGTTACGTCTGAGACTCTTTGTGACCCAGTGGACTGCAGCACACCAGGCCTTCCTCTCCGTCACCATCTCCTGGAGTTTGCCCAAGTTCATGTCCACTGAACTGGTGATGCCATCCAACCAACTCATCCTCTGCTGCCCTCTTCTTCTTTTGCCTTCAATCTTTCCCAGCATTAGGGTCTTTTCCAATGAATTGGCTATTTGCATCAGATTTTTGAGTCAATTTAAGTGATTAATATTTTCTAGGAATTTGCCCGTTTTTGTCTAGGTCATCTAATTTGTCATGCAATCACCCATAGCATTCTCTTTTATCCATTTTCATTTCTTGAGGGCTGGTAGGAAGGTGCCCTCTATCATGTCCAGTTTTAGCAGTTTAAGTCTTTGTGTTTCTCTTGGTCAGCATAGCTAAAGATTGTCACTTATGTTGATGTTTTGAAAGAGTTAGTATTTGATTACACTGACTTTCTTGATTTTTTTCTATGCTGTGCTTTATTTATTTATTCTTTTATCTTTATGATTTTCTTCCCTCTATTAGCTATGTGTTTAGTTTGGATCTTCCTTTTCTGCTTTAGGTAGATGACTAAGTGATTTGAGATCTTTCCTTTTTATTACTATAACTCTTAAGTTTCCTCTTACTGTTTTAGCTGCATCACATACACTTTGGTATATTTTGTGTTCAGTTACATTCATATCAAAGCATTTGCTACATTTTTTCATGATTTTTTTTCTCAGAATCATTGGTTAATAAGCCGTGGATTCTCTAATTTCCATGTTTTTTTTTTTTTAATTTCTCAAATATCCTTCTGTTATTGATTTCTACTTTTATGCTGTTGTGGATTGAATACATACTTCTGGTGTTAATTTTAATGTTTAATAAAAGTTGTTGAGACTTGCTTTATGGCCAAACATTTGATATATCCTGGAGAATGTTCAATGTGCATTTGAGAAGAATGTATATACTGTACTTGTTCTGTGAAGGTTTCAGAGTTTGCTATGAAGTCCTGATGGTTTATACTGTTGCTCAAGCATTCTGTTTCCTTGCTGAGATTCTCATTTAGCTGTTCTATCCACTTTGAAAGTGGAATATTGAAGTTTCCAAATATTGTAATTGAATTGTCCCCATCTTTCTTCAATTCTGTCAGTATTGCTTCAAGTATGTGTGGGTTCTGTTTTTAGGTGCATACATGTTTATGCTTATTATACTTTTCTGATGAATATTCTCTATTATTATAAAAAGTCACTTCATCTCTAGAAGCTCTTTTTGCTTTAATGTCTCTCTTTTCTGATGTTCAGTTCTTCTGTGGCTATAGTTTGCAGGTTGTTTCAGACTGTTTGTACATTTGAATCTACAGTGTGTCTCCTGCATGGGATTTCCTTGGTGGTCCAGTGACTAAGACTCCATGCTCCCAATGAAAAGGGCCCAGATTTGATGCTTGTCAGGAAACTAGATCCCATATGCTGCAACTAAGTATTTTTATGTTCCCATGCTGCAGTTAAAGATTCTCTGTGCCATAACTAAGTCCCAGGGCAGTCAAATAATAAAATAAATATCAAAAAATAAAGTGTGTCACCTGTACTTCAAATATGACAATCTTTGCCTTTTGAATGGAGTGTTAATTTGCATTTAATGTTATTGACATGGTTGTGTGTATTCTGCTATTGTGTTTTTGTTTTCTATATAACTCGTGTATTTTCCCTCTATTCCTCTTTTTTTCCTTCTCTTATAGTTACTTGAGTATTTGCTAATGAAATGCTTTAAATATCTTAATGATTTTAGTTATATTTTATGTTATTTTCTTAGTAGTTGCTGTAGGAACTACAATTTCCTTGTCGGTATTTTATACTTTTTAGTGTAGGTTTTTCACCTCCTTAGTTTAGTTTATCCCAAGTATGTTATTCTTTTATACAATTTTAAATGAATTATTTCTTTCGCTTTTTGATAGTTTGTTACTAGTATATAGAAATGCAACAAAGATTAAAGACAAAAAAATATTGTAGATGAGTCTATAGCTAAAATGAACAGCAAAAGGAGAAGCATAAAGATTTAAACCTGACTTCAAAACACAAAATGTGAGGGAGGGAAGTAAGAAGTGTAGGTCTTTTAGAGTGTGTTAGAACTTAAACGACTACCAGTTTAAAATAAGTGGATAGAGTTGTAGCTAAACATATAAACTCCATTGTAACCACAAATCAAAATTGGACAGTACGCAAAAGGTAGAAAGGTGGAACACAAGAATACTGCTTAAGAAAATAATCAAGCCAGAAAGGAGGAAAGAAAAGGAAAAAATGAACAGAGAAGGACTACGAAAATAACCAGAAACAAGTAATAAAATGGCAATAAGTACATGCCTATCAATAACTATTTAAAATGTTAAGCTAAACACTCCAGTCAAAGGACATACTATGGCTGATTGGATTAAAACACACACACACACAAACAATCAAACAAGGGGACTTACATGTATGCTGCTTACAAGAGACTCATTTTAGAGCTAAAGATATACAGAGACTAAAAGTAAGGGATTGAAAAAGATATTTTATGAAAACAGAAATGCTAAGAAAGCCTAGGTAAATATTCATGTCAGTCAAAATAGACTTTAAGCAATGCCTATAACAGAATATGGCATTATATAATGGTTGAAGGATCAATATTATTATTATTATATTGATCCCTTTACCATTATTTAATGCTATACTAAATAAAATATGCTTGCTCCTTGGAAAAAAAGCTATGACCAACCTAGACAGCATATTAAAAAGCAGAGATATTACTTTGCCAACAAACATACATCTAGTCAAAGCTATAGTTTTTCCAGTAGTCATGTACGGATAGGAGAGTTGGACCATAAAGCAAGCTGAGCACCAAAGAATTGATTCTTTTGAACTGTGGTGTTGGAGAAGAGTCTTGAGAGTCCCTTTGACTGCAAGCAGATCAAACCATTCCATCCTAAAGGAAATCAATCTGGAATATTCATTAGAAGGACTGATGGTGAAGCTGAAAGTCCAATACTTTGGCCACCTGATGCAAAGAGCTGACTCATTTTTAAAGACCCTGATGCTAGGAAAGATTGAAGGCAGGAGGAAAAGGGGACAACAGAGGATGAGATGGTTGGATGTCATCACAGACTCGATGGACACAAGTTTGAGCAGACTCTGGGAGTCGGTGATGGACAGGGAAGCCTGGCGTGCTGCAGTCCATGGGGTCACAAAGAAGCAGACACGACTGAGCAACTGAACTGAACTGAAAGGGATAAATTGGGCTTCGCAGGTGGCTTAGTGGTAAAGAATCTGCCTGCTAATGCAGGAGACACAAGAGATGTGGGTCCAATCCCTGGGCTGAGAATATCACCTGTGGTAGGAAATCGCAACCCACTCCAGTATTCTTGCCTGAAAAACTCCATGGACAGACGGATCTCATGGGTACAATCCATGGAGTCACAAAGAGTCAGACACGACTGAGAACACGTGCACGAACATTCACACACACATACATATACACACACAAAGGGATCAATAAAGAAGAGGCTGCTGCTGCTGCTAAGTCGCGTCAGTCGTGTCTGACTCTGAGCGACCCCATAGATGGCAGCCCACCAGGCTCCACTGTCCCTGAGATTCTCCAGGCAAGAACACTGGAGTAGGTTGCCATTTCCTTCTCCAGTGCATGAAAGTGAAAAGTGAAAGTAAAGTCACTCAATCGTGTCTGACTCTTAGCGACCCCATGGACTGCAGCCTACCAGGCTCCTCCACCCATGGGATTTTCCAGGCAAGAGTACTGGAGTGAGGTGCCATTGCCTTCTCCTGAAAGAAGAGGCTATTATACCCTAAAATATTTGCACTCTATAAAGGAGTACCTAAATATACAAAGCAAGTGTTATTAATGGATATAAATAAAGAATTTGATAGTGATACATATAATAATAGGGCACTTATTCACCATTTGTTGTTTTTATTCCTGCCTTTGTACTTGAGTTTCAGTCTGGTACCATTTCCTCACTTCAGTGCAGTTTTATTTATACCCACTTTACCCCGTTATTGTCAAATATATTACATTTCTATATATTAATTCTCAACAATACAATTGCTTACATGTTGTTTTACTAATTTCTTTTTAAATGAGTTAAGAGAAGAAGGTAGAAAATTGGAAATTACCTTGTCTTTTGTAATTGCATACATACTTCTCTTTTGAGTGCTCTTTTTTTTTTTCTTTTTCTTTCAGTGGATTTGAATTTCTGACTGTTGAAACTTGATGTCAGTCTGAAGAATTTCCTTCAGTATTTCTTATACAGCAGGTGTTCTGGAAACAATTATCTTTGAATTTGTTTCACTTAGGAGATGTTTACTTCACCTTTATTTTCTCAGAGATACGGTTTTTTTTTTGATATATGACACTAGTTGACAATTATTTTCACTTTCAGCACTTTGAATATGTCACCCCACTGCTTCTGACCTTCACTGTTTCTGATAGAAAGTCAGTTGTTAATCTTTGTGTAATTTCCTCATGTATGTGTCCTTAGTCTCACTGCTTTCACAGTTATATTTTTAATTTTGGCTGCTAGCAGCTTGACTATGATGTGTCTGGGACTTAATATATGTACTTGCTTTTATCTTACTTAGTTTGTTGATTTGGGAGGATGTTTAAAGCCTTTATCTAATTTTGGCAGTTTTCAGTTATATTTCTTTGAATATTTTCCCTGTCCATTTCTCTCCTTTACTTCTTGAAAATGAAAATGAAAGTCACTCAGTCGTATCTGACTCTTGGTGACCCCAGTGGAATTCTCCAGGCCAGAATACTGGAGTGGGTGACCTTTCCATCTCCAGGGGATCTCCTCAACCCAGGGATCAAACCCAGGTCTCCCACATTGCAGGTGGATTCTTTACCAGCTGAGCCACAGGGGAAGCCCAAAAATACTGCAGTGGGTAGCCTATCCCTTCTCTAGTAGATCTTCCTGACCCAGGGATCAAACTGGGGTCTCCTGCACTGCAGGCAGATTCTTTACCAACTGAGCTACCAGTGAAGCCCTTTTCTCAAGTCACTCAGTTGTGTCCCACTCTTTGTAACCCCATGGACTGTACAGTCCATGGAATTATCCAGGCCAGAATACTGGAGTGGGTAGCCTTTCCCTACTCCAGGGGATCTTCCCAAACTAGGATCAAACCTAGGTCTCCCACATTGCAGGTGGGTTCTTTACCAGCTGAGCCACAAGGGAAGCCCAAGATACTGGAGTGGCTAGCCTATACCTTCTCCAGTGAATCTTCCTGACTCAGGAATCAAACTGGGGTCTCCTGCATTGGAGTCGGATTCTTTACCAACTGAGCTATCTTTATGAATGAATTTATAAAATTCATTATATGAATTTTAGTGTATTTATTGATGTCCCACATTTTTCTAAGACTTATTTTCTTTTCATTCCTTTTTCTCTATTCTTCAGATTGTAATATATCTATTGAATCAATATTAAAGTTTTCTCATTCTTTATTTCTGCCTGCTTATATCTACTGCTGAGCCCTACTAGTAAATTTTTGATGTAGCTGGACTTTTAAAATCAGAATTTCCATTTGGAAATTTGGAAATTGAAATATCCAATCATTTCTATATCTTGTATTGATTTACATCATGTAATAATATTATCATTATACCTTCCATTAATTATTGAAACATAGTTAACTATAGTATTAGAACTTATTTACAATTATTGCTTTGAAGTATTTGTCTGCTAAATTCAACAACTGGGTCTCTTCAAAAGCAGCTTCCATTTTGATTTTTTATGCATGATTCACAATTTCCTGTTTCTTTGTAGTTCTGAATTTTTTGTTGTTATTAAAAGCTGAAAATTTAAATTGTATGTTTTAGCAGCTCCATATATTTTCCCAACTCACACATGCCAGAGGTTGTCATTACTTTTTGCCTGTTTGTTTGCTTATTTGTTTAATGACTCTGTTGAACTAATTTTGCAAATCTGGTTCTCTTATAATTTGAAACTTCAAATTCCCCCACTCAGATTATAAACCTTGTTTTTATATTGTTGTCTAGCTTGCTAAGCATTGACCCTGCATCAACATAAGTCACTTATTAGTCAAAGGCCATGTTTAAGCCCACTTAGCAAGGTTAATTTTGCCTTTTACCACTGGATGTATATGAAGCTTGAAGGTAGCTACCACAGTTCAGGGAGTTCATTTGTTTGTTTATCTATCTGTATATCTATCTATTTACTTAATATATTTCAGCCAGTGAGTAGGCACTTAGAAGTATCGTCTCTAATTTCCCCTGAAAGAGCACAATCTTGAACATGCACACAGTTTTCCAGATTACCAAGGATGATGATATAATTTTTGGATTCGTGAGAGTTACATTTAGGCTAGAATAGGTTATTAGGATTACTTATTACAGAGCCAGTGTTTGGTCAAAAGTCATTCTTAAGACTTTTGTGCCCGTGAAGTTCCATGTTGATGATTATATAGGTGGTTTGGGCATGCTTTCAAGTAATCATTTATCTCCTTTGTCACCCTGGTCCAGCATAGAGCACTTGCAGTAATCCTTCTCCGATATCAAGCCTGGAGAGGAGCGAGGGGTTAATGGAGCAGGTAGAGGCTTCAACAACACAGATTCTCACTGCTATTACTGAGTTTTAGTAGATTTTCTTAAACAAATATTTCTTAACCTGTGTATGGTCTTGGGATATTTTTCATAAACTACAATTTTTTTTTTTCTTATTTTCACCAGTTAAGTTGCTGTTTTACTAGAGAGAGGGCTCAACAAGCTTCTAGTTCAACATTCTGAAAGTACTAATCATTAACACCAGTTTTCAGTGTAGAACTGGTCTCTGAATTTAGCTTCAGGGGACATCTATGAGGTCCGTTTGAAGGCATATAAACTGAATCCTTGCTTTATGTACCTTTTTCTATTGCTAATTTATTGAACTTACTACCGGAAGACTCCAGGATAACTGTATAAACAATGGTCATTGGTAACTTCTAAGAGGAGCCCAAATAAGTACTTGAGTCAGTCATTTATTTTTTGAACTCCATGTGTCAAGAGAAAACAAACCTTCCACTTAGAGACCATTATATAAGTACCCTAAGCTGATTTGCTATGAATTCTTGATGACAAGGGTACTCCTTCTGGGATAGTTACAAATCCATCAATCAGATTGTTTATTTGAAGAAGTAAGGAGGTTGGTAAAGTGAATAAAGATAAATCATTTGAACTCAGTTTCTAATCTGAAAGCTCCTAAACTACCTTTATACTGAGTCATTGTCATACTTCATAATGCCTGCTGTACTCTCAGTTCTTTTAAGTAGTGAAATCCAGATTACAAGACAGCATTACTTCTGAAATTACATCCTAGGGTATCCTTGCCATAAATGCCTAATACCAAAGGCAATCTGCATGTGTCTCTTTCTTAGAACCTTAAAAAGCCTAGCTATATATCTTGCATTTTCTACAGAGAATTATCCCCAAACATCTACATTGGTTAAGACAAAATGAAGTTTCCATTCTAATCACAAATGAATTTGCTTTGTTCATATTGCATAGCTAACTTATGGTTCCCTGACTCTTGCTTTTGTTGTTGTTTTTTTTGTTTGTTTACTTAGTTTAATAGAAAATCCAATTATGTACATATAAACATAGTATAATTGCTACAAGCAAGTGAGCATTACAATGAACTGTTGGCATTTTTTTGAGTTAAAGAAACCCATGATGTATGAGTGGTTCTCATGTATGATTGATACAGACAATTTTAACCATTTCCACCTAACATAATGTTAATGTTTTCACTTTCTGGTCAGCCAGTTTGATCCATGTCAATGAAATGTATCATAAACTCATTTCCCTTTTATAATCAAACTTATTAAAGACAAGAAGCTACAAATGTCATTATTTAAAATACTTCCCCTTAAAACGTTCCCAGCAGATGTTTATATAGAGAAAATGCTGGCTCTCTTTGCAAGATACAGAAGTGACATTTCTTGAGGGTTCTAGCTGAAAAAATTTGTCTTTAACATCATGTTTTTAAACATCTGCAAAAACAAAATAATCTCCATTATCTTGCAAATGGAGAAAAGCAAAGAACACAGCCCCCTAATCTTTGAAACACTCTTTGATGTGGTGACAAATAAAAAGATTACAACTTCTCAGAAGAATTTCTCTGTGAATTCTGAATGCCATCGTCAGAGTACTGTCTTTTTTAAACATCACTTTGCCAACTAAGGTCCGTCTAGTCAAGGCTATGGTTTTTCCATTGGTCATGTATGGATGTGAGAGTTGGACTGTGAAGAAGGCTAAGCGCCAAAGAATTGATGCTTTTGAACTGTGGTGTTGGAGAAGACTCTTGAGAATCCCTTGGACTGCAAGGAGATCCAACCAGTCCATTCTGGAGATCAGCCCTGGGATTTCTTTGGAAGGAATGATGCTAAAGCTGAAACTCCAGTACTTTGGCCACCTCATGCGAAGAGTTGACTCATTGGAAAAGACTCTGATGCTGGGAGAGATTGGGGGAAGGAGGAGAAGGGGATGACAGAGGATGAGATGGCTGGATGGCATCACTGACTCGATGGACGTGAGTCTGAGTGAACTCCGGGAGTTGGTGATGGACAGGGAGTCCTGGCGTGCTGCGATTCATGGGGTCGCAAAGAGTTGGACACGACTGAGCGACTGAACTAAACTGAACTGAACTTACTTGATTAATGAAAGAAAACCTAGCAAACACAAACCTAAAATTTATTTCCTCCCTAAGTTGTTGATTTTTCTATATTTTCCCCTCTAAGCACAATACAATTTTAATGGTCCAACACCCATTGGAAGATGTAAAATACAGTGTGAAAAAACTACTAGACTAGTTGAGGGAAACTTGAGCCATATTTTCTAATACTCAGAGTGTAAAATTTTTTTATTTGCATATTTTCTTCATTCCTTATGTACTCAAAGACATTTTTTTCTCATTTTTTAAAAGCAAATCAGAAAAATAATGAATTCACTTTCTGAGATTCAGCAGAGTTAATTGAGTGCTAACTAAAGAAGAACTGAGCACAGCTCAAAATGATTTGTTGCTTCTTATAAAGTAATATTTTAAACAAATATTTCTAGCTATCAAGAAATTATTTTTTGTTTGTTTCTTTGTTTTTCTTTTTTCCACTCTATTGTTATATTCAAAGTTTTGTCAAGGTTTCACTCTTCGCTTTCCCCTTTCTCCTATATTTTGCCCTCCATAATTTCCTCTAGGAAGTTTTCTGGGACTGACTCTTCCTTGCATAAAAATTCACAGCCATGCAGTTTGACCCAAGAGCTTAAAGATGCTTCTTAAGTAAGTTCAGGTAAGATCCAAGGTTTCTTTGTGGAACTTTGAATTTTCTTACACTTTAAAAATCTTCCTATAGTCTTAAAGTCTACATCAGTTGCAAGGAACTATAAGCAGGGTGAAGTTTACTAGAACTCATAAATTGATAATACAAAGCTTACTGTGTAAATCCCTTCATTATCCTATTTAATTCTATAGGGCTTCTTGAGAGACAATGGATTTTTCATGTGTGTCAAAATAAAGTTTCTAAATTTTTCATCCATTACTTAAATGGGCAATACTAATAGTGAAACAATTTTTTCAGTCTTTCTTTCAGAAATCTGTATCTGTCTGTCAGTGTGCATGTCTGTGTCTTATTTATAAAGCTAAAGGAAAAGACACCACATTAAATTTAGAAAATAAAGAAACAAAAAGGAATAAAATTTTCTCATCAACTAGAGATATCTGCTGTTAACAGGTTAACATGCCTCTACTCAATATTTCACATGTATGTATGTTTATATATATGTGTATATATATATATATATATATATATATATATATATATATATAATGCCCATATACACACACACACACATATATATAATGCCTATATATATATATATATATATATATATATATATATATATATGATGCAAAACAGAGATCATTATGCCTTTTTATTTAAAACTATATTAGGTCCGTCTAGTCAAGGCTATGGTTTTTCCAGTGGTCATGTATGGATGTGAGAGTTGGACTCTGAAGAATGCTGAGCACCAAAGAATTGATGCTTTTGAACTGTGGTGTTGGAGAAGACTCTTGAGAGCCCCTTGGACTGCAAGGAGATCCAACCAGTCCATTCTGAAGGAGATCAACCCTGGGATTTCTTTGGAGGGAATGATGCTGAAGCTGAAACTCCAATACTTTGGACACGTCATGCGAAGAGTTGACTCATTGGAAAAGACTCTGATGCTGGGAGGGATTGGGGGCAGGAGGAGAAGGGGATGACATAGGATGAGATGGCTGGATGGCATCACTGACTCGATGGACGTGAGTCTGAGTGAACTCCGGGAGTTGGTGATGGACAGGGAGGCCTGGTGTGCTGCAATTCATGGGGTCGCAAAGAAGTCGGACACAACTGAGGGACTGAACTGAACTGAACTGAATTAGGATAATTCTTGTGTTAGAAAATATTCCTCAAAATGATATCTTAATTTGTTCATGAAACCTATCATACTTTTGTACACGAAAATTGCTAACAATTTTTTTGCTCTTTTAAGAATGATGTTGTTGGACTTCACTGGTAGCACAGTGATAGGAATCTACCTGCCAGAGCAGGAGACACAGGTTCGATTCCTTGTCAAGGAAGGAATACCATAGAGTAACGGAGCCCGTGCATCACTCTTAATGCCTGAGCACTTTAGGGCCTGCAAACCACAATTTCTAAGCCTGTGTGTGCAACTACTAAAGCCCATGTACCTAGGACCTGCGCCCTGAAACAAGAGAAGCCACCACAATGAGAAGCTAACACACCACAGAAAGGAAGAGTAGCCCGCACTCTCTGCAACTAGAGAAGGCCCACAGCATCCATGAAGACCCAGTACAACCAAAAATAAATAGAATGACACTATAATAAACATTCTATGTACAAAGTTTGTGAACATACTACTTATGGTAATATGGTAGATATATAGAAATGATATTAATAAAACAAAATGCATAAATATTCTTGATTTTTGACAATACTTTGACAAGATGCTTTCAAGATACTATTGATAATTTATATTTTCACCTATAGAAAGTGGCATAATTCATCAGAAACAAATCTGATCAAATTTAGCTGAATTATTTTCATTGTTAGGCCAAAAAACAAACTCCAATATTACACTGTTATTAACTTTTCTCTTTATTGTTAGGTTGAAAGTCTAGCATTCAATATTTGCTTATTGAAGATTTATGACCTTGCATATGTTGTTTTTTTTTTTTTTTTTACTTTATTTTACTTTACAATACTGTATTGGTTTTGCCACACATCAACATGAATCTGCCACACATGTACACGTGTTCCCAATCCTGAACATCCCACCTACCTTTCTCCCCATACCATCTCTCTGGGTCATCGCAGTGCACCAGCGCCAAGCATCCTGTATCCTGTATCTAACCTAGACTGTCGATTCGTTTCTTATATGATATTATACATGTTTCAATGCCATTCTCCCAAATCATCCCACCCTCTCCCTCTCCCACATAGTCCAAAAGACTGTTCTATACATCTGTGTCTCTTTTGCTGTCTCACATACAGGGTTATCGTTACCATCTTTCTAAATTCCATATATATGTGTTAGTATACTGTATTGGTGTTTTTCTTTCTGGCTTACTTCACTCTGTATAGTAGGCTCCAGTTTCATCTACCTCATTAGAACTGATTTAAATGCATTCTTTTTAATGGCTGAGTAATACTCCATTGTGTATATGTACCACAGCTTTCTTATCCATTCATCTGCTGATGGACATCTAGGTTGCTTCCATGTCCTGGCTATTAGAAACAGTGCTGTGATGAACATTGGGGTACACGTCTCTCTTTCAATTCTGGTTTCCTCGGTGTGTATGCCCAGCAGTGGGATTGCTGGGTCATAAGGCAGTTCTATTTCAAGTTTTTTAAGGAATCTCCACACTGTTCTCCATAGTGGCTGTACTACTTTGCATTCCCACCAACAGTGTAAGAGTGTTCCCTTTTCTCCACACCCTCTCCAGCATTTATTGCTTGTAGACTTTTGGATTGCAGCCATTCTGACTGGTGTGAAATGGTACCTCATTGTGCATACGTAAATTTTTATTAAAATCTTTTGAATACTTAAATGGAATGTTGAATATCTTATTCTGCTAGAGTCCAGCTCCAGCAGCCAGGGATTCAACCCGAAGAGATGGACATTGTCGGCGAGAAAATGAGGCAGCTGTCTCAGTTTTCTTGGACTGCCTATTTATTTCAAGTTTAAGATTTTCTTTTATACTTTTACAAAAGCATTAGGTCAGAGGTTTGACATTTTCAGTTCCCCCTCACCCAGATTTATTATCTCCATAAATCATTGTTGCTCTTCAAACAGAGTTCCTGCTTCAGCGATTCTCTCAGAATCAGCTTTACCATCTATTATCTACTTCTTCTTATGTGTCATATAGTTAACTTGTGATTACATTGTAACTCATGCTGCATTCCTCAGTTTATTTATCTTTCTAAATCCTGTTTGCCCCTAACATCCTGAGCTCACTATCTCTTAGAAAGGCTTCTAGCTGTAGTATCTCTAAAATTCCTAACCTCTATAAGCTATAGTAAAATATGCTAACATTACAACATTCCTTAAATCTTTACCTTCTAACTATTTTAATTATTCCTAAGCCCTAAATTCAGCAAACTCCTTTGCCATAAATACTTTCCTCACAAATAGGCTTCAGATAGCAATCCCTCCCATGGCCTCAAGCTGCGGCCTATGTTTTCACCCTGGAACACTCTTTTGTAAAAGTCCTTGAACAAATGTCAGTGACTAACTTTATGAATTATTTTCTGAGCACAGCTGCAGAAGGCTTTGTGCCTTCTCATGCTCCTCTCAAGAACAATAAGCACCGTAATATTCTTTACAGTCAACTCAGCCGAGGAGTGGAAAGAACAAGTCAGAATCATAAGGCCTAACTCCTTCATCCCAGGTCCGTGCCTGTGGGACGAGGAGAGGGAATTGGGGCCGTGCCTCCATTTTGTTAGTAATGCCTAACACGGCTCCCAACGTTATTCAGTGGGTTTTAAGTCTTTAAGCATAAATGATAACTCTTTGTCTTTTTAATTTGTTGTAAATATATTTCCATTCTTTTATTTTTAGCTTTGCCTTAAGTTTACAAGAGGTATAAAAATTTTATATGTTAATATCTACCTGAAATTTCCCCAGTACTTTTACACCCTAGCAATTCCTTCTCCCTCCTCAAATTAAGTAATATAATTGTTCATAATTGTTCTGAGCTTAAAGGAAAAATTATTTTATGCATGACTGTAATATAAATATTTAACATACTTTTGAAAAATAGTAGCCGGTTTTCACATGATGATTTATTGAGTAATTGATCACTTTCCATGTCTTTGAAATGGTTTCACTATCATGTTGTAAACTGAAATACAAATACACAAACACACCAACCAAAAGATATCTACTTTAGAATCATAAATATTTTTTTATTTATCCCTAAGTATATTCCTGAGTAACTTCTTTAATTATTGTAACTTTAATTTTTAATATAATTGTAAAGTAAGTATGCCTCTACTTATGTACATTTTCAAGTATGTCTTTTTATTCTCATATATTTATTCTTCTAGATTAACCTTAGGATATATTTATAAGTTTTAAAGCATTTCATTGGAATTTGCACTAACCATACTGCAAGTGGTTATAAGAATTGCTATTTCTTCCAGTCTCAGTACACCTTCCAGGAACAAAGGAGCATTGGGATAGTAATATATGCATTTGTATTTGTATATTTTATTTTAAAAAATTAGTCAGTGCTTCTTGTACCTTCCTTTGTAAGTTTCTGTGATTTAATTGTAGGTTTATATATATTTCTCTTTGAAGTGATGAAGTGTTAGTTGCTTAGTCATGTCTGACTCTTTGTGACCCCATGGACTGTGGCCCCCCAGGCTCCTCTGTCCATGGAATTTTCCAAGCAAGAATACTGGAGTGGGTTGCCATTTCCTCCTCCAGGGACTTTCCCTATTGCAGTCAGATTCTTTCCCATCTGAGCTACCACTTGTGTTAATCCTAAAAATTTAATGTTTTGGACTGGTGTAGGATCTTATTCTTTTTTTTTTTTAATGGGTTCTGGATTCTTATTGATATCTTATAGGAAAGTTATCAATTTTTCTGTACTTACCAGCTATTCTATCATTTTATAAAATGCAATTAGTTCTCAATATGTCAGTGATTTTCATAGAATTACTAGGTATGTTACCACATTATTTTCAAATAAAGTTTTTGTCTCATTATACCTGATAAACATTATTCTTGTTTAACATATTATTATATTGACTGAAGTTACAAAAATATTGAGCAATGAACAAATTGTAGGTATTATAGTCATGCTTATGTCTTTAATAGGAATTATTATATTTTTTCTCCATTTATTATTTAACTACAACTGGAATTTTTGTCCTGTTTGGTTAAGAAAGCAACGTTTTTCTTATTTTACTGGGTTCTGGTTTTGCCTGTTTGTATATTGGTTTTGTTTTCTGTTGTTTAATTTTTTTATTGAAAATGGATGAGTTTGGCTTCTGAGATTCTGGTAGCTTTTGTTTGTTCTTTAGGTGTATTTGTGTTTCCTGATATGAAGCATCCTATATATCCCTGGGATACATACTATTTGGGGTCAAGGATGATTATTTTAAGACATTGCTACTCTTATTTAATACATTTATAATTTGATAAATCTGTGGGAATACCTCACCCTACCAATTGTTAGCTTTGTAACTCTGAATTATTTATTTAACAAAAGGCTTAGAAAACTAAGCTTTAATTCTGTAATTTATAAACCATGACTAGTAAAATTGCAAGGATTACCTGAGATGATGCTTCTTAACCTGGTTCCAGAAATATAGCAAGTTCACAATAAATAATGCAATAATGGTAGTAGTAATAGCTGTAGAATTAGTATTTTTCTTAGAACTTTTGTGGCTTTATTTTTATGAAATATGAGAATTCCTAATTTCCTTTTGTGTCTCCCTCAGGATTTAATAATAGGATTGGACTAGCTTCAGAAAAGGGATTAGCAGCATGTCGAACTTTTCCATATCTAGTATGGAATAACTCTTTTTCAAATTTATTTTATTGAAGTATAGTTGATTTTCAATGTTGGGTTTGCTGTATAGCAAAGTGATCGAGTTATATATTCTTTTTCATATTCTTTTCCATTATAATAAGATATTGAATATAGTTCCCTGTGCTATACAGTAGGACCGTGTTGTTGATCAATTACATACATCTAATAATTGACTTCATGGGAAATAGATGGGAGAACAGTGGAAACAGTGTCAGACTTCATTTTTTTGGGCTCCAGAATCACTGCAGATGGTGGCTGCAGCCATGAAATTAAAAGACGCTTACTCTTTGGAAGAAAGGTTATGAGCAACCTAGATAGTATATTCTAAAGCAGAGACATTACTTTGCCGACTAAGGTCCGTCTAGTCAAGGCTATGGTTTTTCCTGTGGTCATGTATGGATGTGAGAGTTGGACTGTGAAGAAGGCTGAGGACGGAAGACTTGATGCTTTTGAACTGTGGTGTTAGAGAAGACTCTTGAGAGTCCCTTGGACTGCAAGGAGATACAACTAGTCCATTCTGAAGAAGATCAACCTTGGGATTTCTTTGGAAGGAATGATGCTGAAGCTGAAACTCCAGTACTTTGGCCACCTCATGCAAAGAGTTGACTCATTGGAAAAGACTCTGATGCTGGGAGGGATTGGGGGCAGGAGAAGAAGGGGACGACAGAGGATGAGATGGCTGGATGGCATCACGGACTCAATGGACGTGAGTCTGAGTGAACTCCGGGAGATGGTGATGGACAGGGAGGCCTGGCGTGCTGCGATTCATGGGGTCGCAAAGAGTCGGACACGACTGAGCGACTGAACTGAACGGAACTGAATAATTGGCTCTACTTCCTAACTCCCAGTCCATCCCTTCCCTACCCTCTTACCTTGGCAATCCCAAGTTTGTTCTCTATGTCTCTGAGCAGGTTTCTGTTTTGTAGATAAATTCATTTGTGTCATAATTCAGATTCCACATATAATATATCATGATATTTGTCTGTTTCTCACACTTCACTAACAAGAAAGATAATCTCTAGACCCACCCATGTTGCTGAAATGGAATTATTTCATTCTTTTTTATGGCTAAGCATATTCCATTGTGTATATGCACCACATTTTCTTTATCCTTTCATCTGTCTATGAACATATAGGTTGTTTCCATGTCCTGGATGTTGTAATTAGTGCTGAAATTAGCATTGGGGTGCTTATATCTTTTTTTTGATCACATTTTTGTCTGAATATATGTCAAGGAATGGGATTGCTGGATCATATATGGTAACCATATTTTTAGGTTTTTGAGGAACTTCCATACTGCTTTCCATAGTGGCACAGTTTAGTTCAGTTCAGTCACTCAGCCGTGTCTGACTCTTTGCAACCCCATGGACTGCAGCATGCCAGGCTTCCCTGTCCATCACCAACTCACCAATTTATATTCCCATAATATGGAATAACTTAATTGGTATGGAAAGTATATTTTCCATGGAAGCTTAGCAGAACTCACTGAAAGAATTTCATGGTTTCAGAACTTGATTTATATAATATTTAATTTTTTTTTAAATTTTAATGCTTATCTTTCAATCAAGCAACAGTGATCAGATCTTTCTTGTGACAGCATCTTTTTGGTTCTGCTTCTTCTGCCTCCCTCTTTCCTGTCTGATTACATTGGACCCAGGCAGAGAAAACCAGTATAATCTTTTCTTTCTCCCTCTCCACCCCCAATTCAGGATAGCATTATTTTAAGGTCAGCTGATTAGCAACCATAATTCCATCTACTCCCTTAATTCACTTTTACAATGTTAGATAACATATTCACAGGTTCTGGATATTAGGGTGTGGACATCTTTGAGACCTTGGCAGGGTAAGCAATTTTCTGCCTGCTACATGCAGGAAGTCAAGAATTCAAAAAGCAGCTGTTGAACACAGGAAGAGCATGCAGGAAGAGCATGTGAAATAAGTCTAAGAATAAGCAGGAGCTTCTGCAATGAAGAAGGCATGAAACAACACTTCTAACAAAGGGAAAAGTGTATGCAAAGGAAAGAAGCAAAGTGAGTACAGTGAGTCTGGGTTACCTGGCTAAGCACTGAGTGATTCCACAGCTCTGACATACGGCTTCTCTGGCAACAAGGTTCTCCAGAAGACAGCCTGTGAACATGTAGGTTTATCCCTGGCACTGCTTAGATTCCAATGCTGCATTCCATTCCCCTGCTTTCTGTCACATGAGAACTTTCCAATTAGTGTTACAAGAGGACAGACCCTGGGGTCTCACGTATTGAAAATAAAGCCATACAAGATTAAGCCATACAAGAAAAGCCTCCAGATTGCATTTGCTTACAGACTTTTGGGGGCTTTTGTCACCCTGACAGTGGCTAGTGGTGTAGATTCTTGTCACATATCCACATATGCAAAGGCAGTGATGACAGGAAATAGCAAGTACAAGAGGAAGTGGCAATAAAAAGACATCACACACACACACACACTGAATGTATACAGACACCTAATAAAAGCTTGCTGCTGCTAAGTCACTTCAGTCGTGTCTGACTCTGTGCGACCCCATAGATGGCAGCCCACCAGGCTCCCCCGTCCCTGGGATTCTCCAGGCAAGAACACTGGAGTGGGTTGCCATTTCCTTCTCCAACACATGAAAGTGAAAAGTCAAAGTGAAGTTGCCCAGTCGTGTCCAACTCTAGTGACCCCATGGACTGCAGCCTACCAGGCTCCTCCGTCCATGGGATTTTCCAGGCAAGAGTACTGGAGTGGAGTGCCATTGCCTTCTCCAAATAAAAGCTTATGATAAAGCAAGTATAATCTGCTGGAAGATGTTCAAGTCCATGTGAGACCTGTGTGTTTCACTGCCACCTAAGTAAATCAAGAAACAAACAATGAGCTCTACAAGGCACGAAATCCTAAACTTGATTTAGAATGTTATAATACCCATCAGCACCCTTACTCTAAGAAATTCTGAAAATGAAGAGCAAACAGACAATGTAAATCTACATAAAAAATTTAAAGGAACAAGAAATGCTTTTGTTGGTTGCATCAGTTATAGATCCTGATGGAAGCGAAACTATCTGCGTCACCTACATTGTATCCAAAACAAAAATGAAATGGTACTGGGGAGACAGGGCTGAACCCTGGGAATCAACCCTTCGTTTATCTTAGATGGGTCCTTAGGGTTTGCTCTTTTTCTATGACCTTGAATTTTCTTTGTTAATTGAGCCTTGTGTTCTTGTGAACTTGAATTGTTTTCATGATGACTCACCACCATCTCTCACCCAACTCAGTTCTAACTTCCTATCCATGCCAACGCCAAAATATTCACCACGTGGAGAGGAGATTTTAATCAGTCTTACTAAAGTATTTCATATGTGGATGCCCTCTGAATAAGATAAGGAGTTTATTCTTAAGTTGTGTTGTTAACTGTTCCCTCTTGCACAATGACACAGCTCTGAGACTGACCACACGGGTCTCTGAATGTATAGAAGATAAAACTAAGACAAATATCTCCACCACCATCATTTCTGCTCATTGTGTGGGGCCAGAAATAAGCCCTACATAGCTCTGGCATGTGGAGCTCTGATTCAACTAATGCCAAGAGTCCAGATAAAATGAAAATGTCTGACATTGAATTGACCTTCTACAACATCCCCTGTTATTTTGAAATCAACTGTGTTTAACCATCCATTTATCCACACGCAAGTTTTAAAAAATGAATCCATGTTAGTTTCATGTCTTTGAAGATTCATGCAAAATGTGGACATTCATCAGGTTTAAAATTTCTTTTGTAAAATTTTCATGTAAATACAGCTGAAAAAATAAATAAATTTAATTAATTAAAATAATAATTAATAAATTTTATTGATAAAAATTAATAAACTAATCTAACTTTCCTTTTCATTTGGTCCAGCCTTCCTTTCTCTTCTTCCCTCTTGGCCCTATTGTCAAGCATCTACTGTGTCCCAGGTATTCTGGTTGTATGCCAGGGATCTGTACAAAGAATGATGAAGTACAGAACATTACCATCAGTGTCTGCACTTTCAATTTTTATGAGGCAGAGTCTAGAGGCCTAAGAAACCAAAGAACCAACAACACTGTGGAGTGGTGAGGAAATCACTTAGGACAGTAAGCCATAAAGTAATGATAGTTTGTAGGTAGAGAAATATAGAGAAAGGGATTATGTGGATGGAAAAGGTGAAAAAGAAAAAAAGTGGAAAAGAAAAAGCAAGACAATTTTGGAGCCAAGAGGTGTTAGCATAACTGAAGGCTAAAGCACATGAATAGTTGAGGAAAGGGGTTTTATTAAATTGTTTCCCAGTACTTCATAGGTAGATCCCTTGTGAATGAAACAAGGAGTTTCTGCTTCATTAATTTGTACTGTGAAATTCACCTCTTGTACAAGATTTTATAGGAATGCATAGAAGATCTAGCTAAAATAAAAGGATTTGGACAGTTTATGACAAATGCTATTTATTATACTTTATAATTCTTTTTGAACAAATATAATTACAACAAATAGTATAATCTATGATCATTAATTGCTTGAAATACCTACAGGATCTAACTTCACTTATGCTTAACAAAGCACGTATAAATTTTGTTTGCCCTGTTGAACCAAACATGGGCAATGTATTTTGGGGATTTATTTCTCCCAACATTGTGTGTGTGTGTGGCAGGGGGTTGACAGTATGGTCTCAGGATCAAGAAACAGCTTGAGTATTTAACCAACTCGGAATATAGGATTATACGGATTTAATTCTACTCAAGATAGTTTTATGACAAAGTACTTCGCATCAGCCCTTGATAGGTATGTGTCAGCTCCCTTCTCAACAGATAGTAGTATCAAAATCCAAGCTTTCTCCCATTGGCTTTATTTTTCCTAGGATTTACTTGAAAAAATAAGTAAAATAGAAACAACAAAAAAACAACATCTGGCTTCACCTCAGCTGTCTGTTTCTCTGCTCCTCCCATTTTCTGTCTCCAGTTTTCATTTTCCGTTTTCTTGTCAGCCAAGAGGCATGAATATAGAGAGTGATGTTAAAAGGCAAGGTATACAAACCCACACACGATGAGGGTCCTGTATCCCTAGAACTCAGGTAGTAGGAATTTCCCCTGCCATACCACTTGGGTCTCCTCTGGGGGGTAAAGGATCTCCTGTTCATTTCAGGGAGTTTATTTCTGTCCTGTGCCACTAAAGATGGGGTCTGCTTGACCCAGATGGCACTCAACACAGTCTCTGAGGGTGGGCCAGCTTTCCCTCACTGAGATAGCCCACACAGAAAACTGACACCCTCCTTCCTGGGAGGGAGAGTGAAGAACACTTTCCTGAGAACAAATGTGCTTTTCAAAGGTGCAAAGGTCTGGCAGGGGCAGAAAGTGGGGACACAGGGGCGGGTGATACTGAAAACAATGTATTTTTCCTTCGCTGTCAATCACTTTGCCCTGAGGTTTCTCACCCATTGGATCAATGGCACTAATTGTTTCAGGGGGACAGCAAATACCATGTAGGACAAAGAACTCATTGCTCAGCTTGAATTTCACACTATAACTTTTTTTTTTTAAGTCCATGGTCTTAAAAGCCTAGCTTTGTCAAGCAAATAAAAGATTTCTAAATTTCAAAAACTTCCTTCTACATATCCCTAACAGAGCTTGGGGGTCTGATCACAGAGGTTCACTGTAAGCCACCAAAACCTAAAGGCAGTCCCTGATAAACAGAAAGGGAGAGGCTCCCGGGGCCAGGGGAGCTTGAAGTAATTAAGGCAGCACACATCTAAGGCTTAGAAGTTATTTGAGTCCTTTTAGGGGCAAGAATCTCATGTCCCAGGTGTTAGATCCAGAGTCTGCCAAAGCAAGAAAATAGAAATTCCAGATACTACCATGAGGCAGCTAAAACCAGAAGTGGCAGGTAACTCACTTTAAATTCGGAGCTTGGAGTTTGTGATCCTTCCTCTGGTCCATGCAAGGCTGAGACCCTAGACTAGGGTTGGGAGAAGAGAATGATTTTGATGAGTAAATGCGGAGGATAAGGGACAGACAGGAGTCTAAGGCATTGCTTGCCAGCTTGGATACAACAATCACTCAGTGAACACAAGGGAAGAAACCACTTTGGCATGTGTTGCATATGAAGAATCTGAGCGACATCCAGACATAAACACTTTTCCACTTATCGGGAGTTAGACAGCCACGCCTGAAGCTGAAGGGAGAGAGCTTAGAGCTGAAATTACAAATGACTTTTATGATCTTCGGCAGCCTATAGGATGCTAGTGGGTTACAAACAAGATTCCCAGAGCTAGCGTCACCTGGAAAAGTTGTGAAAATACAGATTCCTGGGTTCAGCCTCTAGTAATTCTCACTTAGCAGAGCAGGTGTGATGGCCAGGAATCTGCATGGTTAGAAAGCAGATTAGAAATCATGAGGAATTATTCTGATATGTGCTTCATTTTGAAAAACCAATGAAATGAGTTACATTGGCGGATATGGAGAGTGAGAAAAACAAAAGGCTAAGCACTGATGTTGGTGGGACCCAGCACTGGAGAGAGAGAGAGCTTCCAGACAGAGCAGCCTGTGAAGGAGACTATAATGGAATGATCAGACAGGTTGATGGGAAAGCAACAGAGAGAGATGTCAGAGAGTGAGGCTCTTCATCCGCCTTTTGTACCATGAGTTCTAA
This sequence comes from Budorcas taxicolor, assembly GCF_023091745.1. NCBI lineage: Eukaryota > Metazoa > Chordata > Mammalia > Artiodactyla > Bovidae > Budorcas > Budorcas taxicolor. Next base: position 11,649,595 of record NC_068930.1, on the reverse strand, counting down.
ACTACATTATCATTTCCCTGGGATTATTTTCTCAAAGATAAAAATGTTCCTTTTCTATAGACTACTTCTCTATAGACTCCCCCCCCCCTTTTTTTTACAGTATCCTATTGAGTGGGAAAAAAAGCATTTTATTAAAAGCAGTAATTTGTTACTGCTCTAAATGATCTTTTAGAGTTTCTAAAACACAGTGTCTTCTTGATAAAGCTGCTCTGTGAGTGAATTATTAGGCTGCTGTTAGTCCTGGCCAGTGAACAAAGGCATAAAACATAATGTGCCGAAGTTGGCTAATGCAAAGTGCTGGGGTGTATCTGCTAATTAACACGCTGCTGTTAGCACTTTCCCACTTTCTTTGTTTCCTTTGGTGGTTTCTGCTAGAAAGAAAAAAAAAAAAAACTATACATTACTTGCAAAAAATTTTTTTGAGGCTCAAAAAAAAGCACATACCTTTGTGCAGACAGACTTTACACAATGACATGTTGAGATAGCTCTGTGCATCGCCAGCAAGGTTATGTTCATTGAATGACCCCTTGGCGAAAGTCTCAGCCAGAAACATAGTGCACGGATGATAAGGCATTTTACTTTTACTCTTTTCCACTCTCTCAGACCATGCCTAGGTTTTCCCAGCTAACGTGATCTGAAAGAAAGGAAATGAAGGCATTGGCTATAAACCCACAGCCGCCTCCACACCTGGGTTGGCACACACCTGAGTGAGGCTCTCACCTACCTCTGTCCTTCCTGTTAAAGACATCGAGAGAGACCTTGGAGGACCACAAATCCTCCAATATGTTGTCATTGCAAAGCTGTTAGGGATTTCACAGCTGACAGCAGTGCATCTAATTACTGAATTATTAAACGGAAGGCCCCCGCCTAAAAAAGCAACATCCTGTCACTCAAGAAGATAAATTCATGTGAAAAGCAGAGGTACAATTAGGTCACCTCGCTCACTTCTGCAGACAAATTTAAAATATTCAAACTCAAGGGGCAAGGAAACTTAATTGCCTCGGGTACCTGCTTTAAGTTGAACCTGAAATGTGAAGCCAACTGTGTTTTCAGTTCCTGCGCCAGTTGCTGGGAACAACAGTCTCAGCCTTCTGCTATTTTGCATTTTTGTTTCAGGCCCAAATATGTTCTTCGGAAATTAGACTGTCAACCCACAAAATCATATCTGAGAGATTTCTAAATGGAAACAAATATAGGAGGAGGGGGCAAGGCAAGGCATAGGTTAAAGGCCAAAGATGACTAAGAGGAAAACCTTTCAGACAGGCAGGTTTCTGCATGAACCTTTCATTTTTTTCCTGGAAAAAGGTTGTAAAAATCCCCTACAGTCTCTCTGATAAGACTGTAAAAATCTCAGTCTGGTCAGAGAAAAGATCACTAGCTGGCATAGTTTCATTTGTGTACTTATGTCCTCGAAGGGCATTTCCATTTGGCTACAATAATAATAAAACAACAAATGCAACTTATAGAGCTTTCACTGTTTGTCGGGCTCTATACTTAAAAGCTTTAACTCACTGGAAAAGACTCTGATGCTGGGAGGGATTGGGGGCAAGAGGAGAAGATGACAGAGGATGAGATAGATGGATGGCATCACCGACTCAACGGACGTGAGTTTGAGTGAACTCTGGGGGTTGGTGATGGACAGGGAGGCCTGGTGTGCTGCGATTCACGGGGTTGCAAAGAGTCGGACACGACTGAGTGGCTGAACTGAACTGAACTGATACTTAAAAGCTTTACTTTTTTCGTGTTTTATCTCCATAACATATCTATGAGATAGATACCACTTTAGAGAAGGGAAAGCTGAGTCACAGAGAAGTTAAGTAATTCACATTCTCCAAGTAATATGGCTAGAAATTGAGGGAGCCCAGACTAAAACCCAAGAACCCTCATCCTGAAACTGCATGTGTATTTAATTGGTCATTTAACTATTTGTGACCCCATGGACTGTAGCCCATCAGGCTCCTCTGTCAAGGGGACTCTCCAGGCAAGAATACTGGAGTGGGTTGCTGTGCCCTCCTCCAGGGGATGTTCCTGACCCAGGGATTGAATTCTTATGTCTTAAGATCTCTTATGTCTCCTGCACTGGCAGGCAGGTTCTTTACCGCTAGCACTGCCTGGGAAGCCCAAAGGAGATACGACAGTTGGTAACCTTATCTGCCTTTTTTCTATTTTCATGTTTATAGGGGTTCTCCCTCCTAATACCTTCACTTCCCTTTTCAGAGAACATCCCACCTGAACCATGTTACCTGTCCATGCATTTGCCCCTTCGGCTAAAGGAGGCAGCTAAAGGGAAAGGGTGCTTTTCCATTTGCCTTTGTATCAGTTCAGTTCAGTTCAGTCGCTCAGTCGTGTCTGACTCTTTCGACCCCATGAATCGCAGCATGCCAGGCCTCCCTGTCCATCACCAACTCCCGGAGTTCACTCAGACTCACGTCCATTGAGTCCGTGATGCCATCCAGCCATCTCATCCTCGCTCGTCCCCTTCTTCTCCTGCCCCCAATCCCTCCCAGCATCAGAGTCTTTTCCAATGAGTCAACTCTTCGCATGAGGTGGCCAAAGTACTGGAGCTTCAGCTTTAGCATCATTCCCTCCAAAGAAATCCCAGGGCTGATCTCCTTCAGAATAGACTGGTTGGATCTCCTTGCAGTCCAAGGGACTCTCAAGAGTCTTCTCCAACACCACAGTTCAAAAGCATCAATTCTTCGGCGCTCAGCCTTCTTCACAGTCCAACTCTCACATCCATACATAACCACAGGAAAAACAATAGCCTGGACTAGACAGACCTTAGTCGGCAAAGTAATGTCTCTGCTTTTGAATATGCTATCTGGGTTGGTCATAACTTTTCTTCCAAGGAGTGAGCGTCTTTTAATTTCATGGCTGCAGTCACCATATGCAGTGATTTTGGAGCCCCAAAAAATAAAGTCTGACACTGTTTCCACTGTGTCCCCATCTATTTCCCATGAAGTGATGGGACCAGATGCCATGATCTTCGTTTTCTGAATGTTGAGCTTTAAGCCAACTTTTTCACTCTCCACTTTCACTTTCATCAAGAGGCTTTTTAGTTCCTCTTCACTTTCTGCCATAAGGGTGGTGTCATCTGCATATCTGAGGTTATTGATATTTCTCCCGGCAATCTTGATTCCAGCTTGTGTTTCTTCCAGTCCAGCGTTTCTCATGCTGTACTCTGCATAGAAGTTAAATAAGCAGGGTGACAATATCCAGCCTTGACATCGCACTCCTTTTCCTATTTGGAACCAGTCTGTTGTTCCATGTCCAGTTCTAACTTTACTTCCTGACCTGCATACAGATTTCTCAAGAGGCAGGTCAGGTGGTCTGGTATTCCCAACTCTCTCAGCCTTTGTATATTTACTGTATTAATCAGACTTTGCCAGAGAAACAGAATCAATAAGATACTAAAAGATATTTGTTTTTAGCAATTAGCTCATGTGATTATGAAGATTGGGAAGTCCCACAGTCTGCTGTCTGCAAGCCGGAGAGTCTGGAATTTGGTGATATAATTCAGCCTGAAACTGAAGGTCTGAGAACTGGGGAGCCAATGCTGTAAATCTCAGTTTAAAGGCAAGGGAAGGTGAGGTGAACTGTCTCGTTCAAGCAGTGAGGCAGGAAGATGGGTGCAAATTCCTCCTTCCCTTACTTCCTGTTCTATCCAGGCCCTCAACAGATTGGACGCATGCATTTGTTTTTATGCTTTTATGACACTCCCTGGAGTGAAAGTGAAAGTTCCTCAGCCACGTCCAACTCTTTGAAACCCCATGGACTATGCAGTCCATGGAATTCTCCAGGCCAGAATACTGGAGTAGGCAGTCTCTCCCTTCTCCAGGGGATTTTCCCAACCCAGGGATGGAACTCAGGTCTCCTGCATTGCAGGCAGATTCTTCACCAGCAGAGGCACCAGCGAAGCCATCCATGTTGAAGAGGATGATTTTCTGAGGCCACTGATTCAAAAGCACATCTCATCAGGAAACACCCTCAGAAGCACTCCCAAAAGTAACATTTAATCTGGGCACCCCATGGGCCATTGAAGTTGATATAATCACACCCAGACTGTTCTTTTTTTTTAAATTTCTGTTCAATAAATGTTTTTGAAACTGAACCCAAATCATTCAACTGCCAAGGGTGGATTCTAACAATGTTTGGCTTTGTTTTCTGCTGTTTGTGATTGGCTGAGGATATTTACCCATGTGGTTAACCAAGCACATGGCTCCAGGTCAGCCAGGAAGACTGATCCTGAAGAACATTTATGATGGGACCTGCCTCTGCAGATCAACTCAGAAGCACCCGGTTCTTTCATTCTTCCTGGATCTTTTGTATGTAAAAGTTGATCTTGAAGACAAGCTTCTCTAAAGAGATGATAAAGACTCATTTATTCAGATTAAGGCTATAGGATTCTTTCCATATTTCCCATACACTGCTAAATTATATATGTATGTATATATATATATATATAAATTATGTATTATACATATATCCACATCTACCCAGTTTATATATATAATATATATATTTCAATATATAATTTATATATATATAAATTTAACATTATATATATTATATATCCACATGGTCCCACTTCTTCAAAATGGCATTTGACATTCTTCCATGTATAAACCAAGCAATCAACTCAGACTCCAGAATCAGAATGGCATAGTGGTTAGAAATAGTCTCTAGATTCAAATTTCCTAGGTCTAGATATCAGCTCTTCCTTTTACTAGTTGTGTGATTATTTACCTCGTTAGCCAGTTTGTACACAGATAATATATCCAAAGTCATGTACTTGCTCATCATAGATAAGGGATTTAAATGACGTGCCTTTACTAATCACATAAAGGGTCAATTAATTTTTTGTCAGTTCATTTACTTGAAGACCTGGACTTGATATTTTTCTTTTAATTCTCAGAACTTTGCACATAGTAAATGCTCAGTAAATTTATGTTGAATAGATTTTGATTATTGTCAAAGTTTGCCCCATCCTAGGAAAAAATTCTAAAGAAATAGTATCTTATGGTCCTAGAGGCATGGTTGTTTCCAAGGTAAAGCAACAATCAAAATTTGGTTATTGAAAATTATATTTTCTTCCAGTATAACTAAAGTGTACAATGGCAAGCTGAGGATAACTTGAAGACCAGAAGACTACAAACATGTGAAAAATGTTAACATCACATTTTTAGGCTTATTAGAAACGGTCTAAATAATTATAGCAGTCAAATTACTGGTGGCTTTTGGCTCCTATCCAGGAAGGAGGTCATGACCCAGCATACCAGGACCCTGTGTGACACAAGTGATTGACAGGAAGAGGAAGTATATTGATACCTTTCACATGGGAATCACAGCTTGTTGCAAGTATAAGCAAAACACATATCTGGATTTTGAGGGAAAAGTTCATTTTGTCCTGATTCAGGTTCTTTGTTCCCAAAGTTGTTTAATTGTGATTATTTGTGTGTGTGTATGTGTGTGTGTGTGATAAAACAGCTGACTACCATAATAAAATACAGATCACTTGCTGCTGGTTAAAATCATCACTGGATATGTCTTTGTTTTCTTTTCACTGAAGTAGCTATTGGATATTTGACTCCAGGCAAAGGGGAAGCTATTTCTCAAATGGATTTTTTTTTTCAATCCCTACATAGGAAATTATTAATTTCTGAGTCTGTGGATAATTATCTACAGTCCGTCCATGAAGAGTGTAGAAGTTACTATTTCAAAGGGAATTTTGTAAAGGTTAAACTGACACAGCTTCTCATATATCTGTAATAATGAGCATAAGGATTCCATGTTGCATCTCCAACTCTGTGCTTTGGGTTTTTTGGCGTACCAATGACCCAACATGTAGTGGGTAAGAAAAGGGTTTACCTTATATAGTGGGGTTTTATTCAGAGGCAGATGACACACTTCTCAGCTTCAATTCTGTGACTTATGAAAAAATTTAGAGATTCACAAGAAGATAAGAACTAATTTATCAGCAAAGTCCACTTTGTTTCCAGGTGCAACACAGATACCATTTGGAAATTATTTTGCTGTAAGGCAGAGCTTAGTAATCTGCAAATTAAATTCACCTAGGGAACTTTTAGATGCTCACCACTCCTCCAAGCAATTGGGTGGGGCCAATGAATCAGTATTTTATAACCCCTAGGTTATTCTGATGTCAGCCATTACTGAGCACCATTATTAGGTCAAAACCATTAGCTATACAGACTTTGATTATGCATTATTGATGCTTTTATCATCATCATCTTTAGACTTTTTGAAAATAAAATTCATATTGCCACACTTGCTATTAAAGACTGAAGAGATCATTTTTAACTTGAATATCTATCTGAATCAATTTCCATTTCAAATGTCCTTTGAGTATAGAAAAAATGATATTCATTTTTTTGAAATATTTTCATTTAGTATATTCTCATACTAAATGAAAGAAAATCCTTTGAGAAACCCATCAAAATATGAGATACAGGGTATTCTCATTCACTTTTATCAAATAAGTACATATTATTTTACTTTGTTACATTCCTAGTAATAAGAATGCCTGAATAGTGTTCATAGCATCAAAGGATTCACGATTAGTGGGAAAACCAGTGTGTGCACAATAACTATAATATTTTGAGATAACTGCACTATTGAAGTGCTATGAGGTATGGTCAGGGTTTAATCACAAAGTCTCCAGGGAGAAATTTGTGCTAGAGTATGACAGATATTCAGAAGGATCCCATGTGAGCAAGAGATGAGTTTCTAGACAAGGGCAAGTACATAGACAAGATGAAATTTATATTGTTTTGAAGGGTTAGGAGGGTTTCCCTGGTGGTTCAGAAGTTAAGAATCAGCCTGCAATGCAGACCTGGGTTCAATCCCTGAGTTGGGAAGAATTCCAGGAGGAGGGCATAGCAATCCACTCCAGTATTCTTGCCTGGAGAATCCCCACGGACAGAGGGATTGCAAAGAGTCAGACATGACTGAGTGACTAAGCACAGAGGGATTAGGACCCAGCCTGGTAGGACTGGGTCACTGATTGCTTTACCACTAGCACTACTGTGAAGGAAGGACTTATCCTCAGTGGCTGAAAAGAAGTGGGCATGAGACACATTAATTTTTTAAAAATATTTTCCAATGAAAGTAATGTATATTTATCAAATTCAGAATTATTTCTGGCTACTTGAATTCATACATTTTTCTTATTTTATACAGTATGGTCAAAGCTTTTCTAAGTCATTAATTCTTCAGGCCATCTTTCTATAATTTTATGACCATGTGATGATATTTGTTGTAGTTATATTTTCTTGAAACAATACGTTACACAAAGGCTAGTAGTCCCAGAGGACATGCACTAATATAACATTCATTAGACCACAAAGACCAAGTGGAAACAATTGCTTTCATAAGTTTATATTTTATTGCATGCACAGGTGTTTTTGTTTTGAAGAGGAAACTCAGGTAAAAAGTATGATTAATTCTCATGCCATCCCAGAATGCCAGCTAAAGAGAAGTTTTCCACAATTTTAAAGAGAATAGAGCACACAGATGTTCAGGTCATGGTGACAGAAAGAAAGTGTTCATGACCTGCGCTGGGTTACTTCTCTCCAGATTGTTGAAATGGCTTCTCAAAGGATTCCAGGGTCGGCACCAATCCAGAGCATTCCTCTGTATTTATGTGCAGACCTGGTCTGATAGACAGATTCCATGTTCTCTCATTTTGTCATAGGAAATCCCATCCCAGCTATGTTACTGAGAAAACTGGAATAATTCAGAAGTATTCACTTGGAACCCAAAAAGGAGAGTCAGCTAATCCGCCAAACACAAATATCTTCAATGAAGTCTACAAGCAATAAATTACACACTTTATACAAAGGAAAGACATCTTGGAGAAGTGGAGTGAACATTGAAATAGAAACCAAAAAACCAGCATTGAGGTCCTGCCACGTACTAGTTAGATGATCAGGAAGTCATTCATATAATTGACAAACTTGAAACTCATGTTCCTTAACTTGAGATAAAGTAATGCTTTCTTTTTTTGTACTCACAGAATCAGGAGAACAAAATCAGTGCATAAGGATTTTAAAGCCTGAAACACAGACAAAGATGAATCACATTTTGTTCAGTTCAGTCTCTCAGTCATGTCCAATTCTTTGTGACCCCATGAACTGCAGCACACCAGGCCTCCCTGTCCATCACCAACTCCCAGAGTTCACTCAAACTCACATCCATCGAGTTGGTGACGCCATCCAGCCATCTCATTCTCTGTTGTCCCCTCCTCCTCCTGCCCCCAATCCCTCCCAGCATCAGAGTCTTTTCCAATGAGTCAACTCTTTGCATGAAGTGGCCAAAGTACTGGAGTTTCAGCTTTAGCATCAGTCCCTCCAAAGAACACCCAGGACTGATCTCCTTTAGAACGGACTGGTTGGATCTCCTTGCAGTCCAGGGGACTCTCAAGAGTCTTCTCCAACACCACAGTTCAAAAGCATCAATTCTTTGGTGCTCAGCTTTCTTCACAGTCCAACTCTCACATCCATACATTTTGTTGCTGTTTGTTATTTTTTGGATTTTACAGTTTGGCAAAGGAAACTCTCCTTAAGGTGAAAATGTTGGAACCAGCAGAAAAATACAGATAAGAAAAAGAAATTCCTAGAGAGAAGTCATGTAGATTGTGGATTAAGAATCTCTGATTTACCTTTTACATAATAAGGTGATACATTAGAAATCATTTTAAATCTGTAGATTCTAGTTATCAAAATAATTTTGCTATGTCTTTAAAGTTTCCATAAAGTCTACAAGATTTTCAATTTATAGATACCTCATTTATAAACTTTAGCTTTATGCATAAAACTCTATCTGAATTTCAAGTTTTTTAATCAGCAATATATAAGAATGACATTATTGGATCAAAATATATAAGCACCATCAAAGCTTTTGATTCACCATTCAAAGCTAATATCTCAAAATCTGCACTAATTTGTAACCCCATCATCAATGTGTGAGTGAATGTTTCAGCATTCCTTGTCAGCACTGCATATTTAGATGTTTAAAAATTAATGTTCTCATTATTTTTTTTTTGCATTTATTTAGTAACTTCCAAATCTGGTCCTTATTTTAGTTATTTCTATTCTCCTTTGACTAGTCTCTTCATTCCATTTCCCATTTATTTATTCATGTATTTCTAAAGATTTGTGTAGCTTATTAAAATATTAAGACCATAACTTTTCAGATATTTTATTTGCATGACATAATTTCTTTCAGTTTTTTTAAATGTTTGAATTTGCTTTATGCTAGTTTTCACTGTAGAGAACGTTTTCCTCTTCATTCTATAAAAATGATAAAAATGATGGCACATTTCATTTGTGACCTCTCCCACTGGAAAGCATTATTATTATTGTTTGGAGCTGAAATAAAGCTTACAGTCTCCACACATATAGTTCTGCCCTAACTTTAGGCATTAAACAGGTATTCATTGAAAGACCCATTTACTCCAGACATATAAGTTAGATCCTGACTGATCTAAACACATAATATATTTTGAAGAAAATGTTACCTTCTGGTTGGAAAGGAAGGCAAAATTAAGAATAAAGCTGAGGTTCTTAATTCATAAAGTCCTCATTATGTCCATTACTCACCAAGAAAAGATTTTCTTTCAGTATGGATGACAACTAGATGAGAAACTTAAAGTCAAACTTATAGATTCAAAATCAGTCTCATAAATAGATTTTTACTTTATTATTTCTGAAGCATGTTACAGAGAAAATAATCATAAAAGTGAAACTATTTAATTTTGTAAGTTCAGGATTTTAAAATATAAAATAAAATTCTTTTAAAAATCTAGGATTTTAAGAAACTAGAATTCCAACATGGCAAATACTGTATCTGTTTATCCAAAATCAACACACCTCCTCTTTTTAATAAAAACATAAAGTATATTACTTTGGAATTGCAGTTGCCTATACCGAACAGATGAGGTATGGTTTACCAGAGTCAATCATTACAATATCCTATTCTCTTTTGGTAAACAGTGTTTATTTCTGTTTTCCTTGAAGAAAGGAGTGCACTTGCCACCATTTCTGGCATGTGAAGTGAGAAGAGAAAATGACATTTCTGGGAAGGAGAAACCTTTCAGTCCCAACCTGATCTTTCCCTGATTAGGGTACTGGTGGCAAGATGGAACATCTGGATTGTGGCAGCCACATTGGCATCAGGAGAACGAGGCCACGAGGACAGTAGAAGCACATGAAATCACTGGAGAGTGTGTCAACGGTGGGATTGCCTACCGCCAAGGGTCTGTTCTGCTCATTGTGGTTTTAAGATGCTGAGTTCATTCATGAAAATCACTACAGAGGATATAAACAAGATGTATGAAATTAACTAATAAACTAGATAGGAAAAATTGATAATGCATACACGTGAAAAACCATGGAGAAATCACAGTGAACACAAAACTATGAGGCATCACATGAAGAAATAAAGTAGGCAACAAGCCTGAACAAGAAGCTAAGGTTTCCACATCAGGGAATTTGCTGCTGAGCAGGAAATATGCAGAGAAGTCTATCACAGAAGCTGAATGCAGAATCAGGGTTCATCAGACATTTGTGAAAGGCAATTTACATGACAGAGAATCAGCAAATCCAGAGATAAGAAAACTTATACCCAGGATAACAAAAGCAATTGAACAAATACACAAAAAAAGAAGTCCTTAAATTAGGAGCAATAAAGGGTGGAATGACTGTCATTAAAAGAAAAGAAATAAATAATTAAGCAATTAATAATAAAAAACAAAATAGAGATTTTGCAAGTAAAAATTATGTCTGATTAGTGACAAAATTTGCATAAATAATTATGTCTAAATAATTATTGTATCTACTGAATAACGAGTATAGTATTGAACAGCAAATCAAAAAAATCTAAAGTTAAACTGAGCAATGTGTGTGGATCACAAAACAGACAAGATAGGAAAAAAGTGTCAACTGGAAGTCTAAATATTTTAAAGATAGATACAAATTTTCTAACATTCTACTAAAAAACACTTGTATGTTGAGCAGAGAGAATGAGGAAGAAGAACTATTTGGAAAAAAAGTAGCAAGAAATATCCCAGAACTGTTACATGAATGTTAATAATAAAATACATACATATATACATAAATAAATGACATATATTCCCAAATTGAATGAGTACACAGAGTACTGAGCAGGATAAATTTAACCAAAAACAAACCAAAAGTCACATCAAAGCACAATGAAATGAAATTTCATATTAATACTGAAAGGAAAATACTCTTAAAAGATGCCGGAAGAAAAAGAATCACTGTTTATAAGAAATGGAAATCATACTGACACCAGATTTCTCATCAGCAGTGCTGAACACAAGAACACAATAAAGTAACACCTTCCAAGTTCTGAGAAAAATATTTTGAACCCAACATGCTATATTCAGCCAAACCAGCCAAACCATAATTTAAAATGGAAAGGGATAATAAAGACTTTTTTCAGATGTGAACAATTTACAATGTATGAAATTTCTCTGAAAGAACTATAAGAAAATTTACTTCAAAGTAAAAATGGAAGAGGTAATATTCACGAATTATTTTAAACAAAAATGGAAAATGATATCCTATTTTTACCAATTGGAAAATTTATTCCACAATATTAAAGTGTAGACTATATGTGAAATATAGAGTGTGAGCAAAGAGAGGACGAGTTTACTCAGACGGAGGATATAAATAGTGATGAATTAAGGACTGAAAATTATAATTAAGACATGAGAGGTACTTAAGTAGTTAGAAAATATAAAGAAAAGTTTAGAAAGAGTACTGCCCAAATCCACAATGGTAGTTATATCTGGGGGAAGACCCTGGAATATATTTGATGGAGGATTGGGAATATGGATCAAATTAAATTTAATTGCAATGCTTCACTTATTAATAGAGAGATGGATTATTGAATTTTAATAAAAATTAATGAATAAATAAAAGCAGGATATAAGCATTATAAGGTACCCTTACTAAATAAACAAGAAAACAACTGCATTACCTATAATCTCTTTGTAACCAAGTAGGACCCTATGAGAAGTTCTACCCTATGAGACACAACACCCCCCACCCAACCATGTCCTCCACCTGTCTCTTACATGTAGAAAAACTGTAGCCAAAGAATAAATTTAATGAGAAAAGTGAGAAAATGGACACACAAAACAAAATATTTAAAAAGACAAAATTATAATACTTTAGCCATGAAACACGGAGAAGGCAATGGCAACCCACTCTAGTGCTCTTGCCTGGAAAATCCCATGGATGGAGGAGCCTGGCAGGCTGCACTCCATGGGGTCGCAAAGAGTCAGACATGACTGAGCGACTTCACTTGCACTTTTCACTTTCATGCATTGGAGAAGGAAAGGGCAACTCACTCCAGTGTTCTTGCCTGCAGAGCCCCAGGGATGGGGGAGCATGGTGGGCTGCCGTCTATGGGGTCTCACAGAGTCGGACACGACTGAAGCGACTCAGCAGCAGCAGCCATGAAACAAAGTCAAGGCCTTTTAGTTTTGCCTCAAGGTCTAATACTGTGAACCATATCATTCAAAAAAGCTAGTGGAGGTGATGGAATTCCAGCTGAGCTGTTTCAAATCGTAAAAGATGATGCTGTGAAAGTGCTGCACTCAATATGCCAGCAAATTTGGAAAACTCAGCAGTGGCCACAGGAGTGGAAAAGATCAGTTTTCATTCCAATCCCAAAGAAAGGCAATGCCAAAGAATGCTCAAACTACCACACAACTGCACTCATCTCACATGCTAGCAAAGTAATGCTCAAACTTCTCCAAGCCAGGCTTCAATGATACATAAACCAGGAACTTCAAGATGTTTAGTCTGGATTTAGAAAAGGCAGAGGAACCAGATATCAAATTGCCAACATCTGCTGGATCATTGAAAAAGCAAGAGAGTTCTAGAAAAACATCTATTTCTGCTTTATTAACTATGCCAAAGCCTTTGTGTGGATCACAACAAACTGGAAAATTCCTCAAGAAATGAGACTACCAGACCACCTGACCTGCCTCCTGAGAAATGTGTATGCAGGTCAAGAAGCAACAGTTACCCATGGTAGATTCATGTTCGTGTATGGCAAAACCAATACAATATTGTAAAGTAATTAGCCTCCAATTAAAAGAAATAAACTTGTATTTTAAAAAAAGAAGCAATAGTTAGAACTGGACATGGAACAACAGACTGGTTCCAAATAGGGAAAGAAGTATGCCAAGTTTGTATATTGTCACCCTGCTTATTTAACTTATATGCAGAGTAAATCATGAGAAATGCTGGATTGGATAAAGCACAAGCTGGAATCAAGATTGCTGGGAGAAATATCAATAACTTCAGATATGCAGATGGCATCACCCTTATGGCAGAATGTGAAGAAGAACTAAAGAGACTCTTGATGAAAGTGAAAGAGGACAGTGAAAAAGCTGGCTTGAAACTCAACATTCAGACAACTGAAATCATGGCATCTGGTCCCATCACTTCATGGCAAATAGATGGGGAAACAACGGAAACAATGGCAGATTTTATTTCGGGGGGTCCACAAAATCACTGCAGATGGTGATTGCAGCCATGAAATTAAAAGACACTTGCTCCTTAGAAGAAAAGTTATGACGAACCTAGACAGCATATTAAAAAGCAGAAACATTACGTTGCCAACAAAGGTCTGTCTAGTCAAAGCTATGGTTTTTCCAGTAATAATGTATGGATGTGAGAGTTAGGCTATAAAGAAAGCTGAGTGCCAAAGAATTGATGCTTTTGAACTGTAATGTTGGAGAAGACTCTTGAGAGTCCCTTGGGCAGCAAGGAGATCCAACCAGTCCATCCTAAAGGAAATCAGTTCTGAATATTCATTTGAGGGATTGATGCTGAAGCTGAACCTCCAATACTTTGGCCACCTGATGTGAAGAACTGAATCACTGGAAAAGACCTTGATGCTGGGAATGATTGAAGGTGGGAGGAGAAGGGGATGACAAAGGATGAGGTGGTTGGATGGCATCACTGACTCAATGGACATGAGTTTGAGTAACTGTCAGGAGTTGGTGATGGACTGGGAAGCCTGGAGTGCTGCAGTTCATGGGGTCACAAAGAGTCAGACACGACTGAGCAACTTAACTGAACTGAACTGGTATCCTTTGAGCCATTTTACAGATACTGAAATCCCCACCAGGTCGATGAAGTTAACTACATGATAACCTGACTATAACCATGACATAAACTGCTTCATCTTGCACAGTTCTAAGAACTGGCCTCAAGAAAATGAGAACAGCCAACCCTGGAACTAAAGATTAACTGTAGTTAATGCAATCAAGGTGATGCTGATCAGACAGCCCATGACTAATTTCAAGATTACTCTTGGAGCTGGCTGTGCTGTTCTGCACATAGACCCCTCTTTTTGCCTGTACACCTTTAAAACTCCCTTTTAAAAGCTCTTGCCCTTGATTACCTGTAAGGAGTTGGTTCTTTGGAACATGAGTCCATCTTCTTCCCAGAATTGCTGGCTTTCTCAATAAAGCTATCTTTCTTTTCCTTTAACACCTGTCTCTCAAATATTGGATTCTTAAGTGATAAGCAGCTGAACTTGAGTTTGGTAACACTTCCATAAAATTTTTTTTTTAAAAAGTCCTTATATTTGGGAATTATTTTCTTCCATGGTCTCTGCATATCATCTATTTGTGATCAGAATGGCTGAAAAAATGTTGGCGTACTTTTCAATTTATCATTATAATATGAAGTTGTATTCCTATATCACCTATTTTAACAGAAAATTTCCATTTTATAAGTGGGCATCATCCTTTGAGTCTCAAAACTCATCAATTTAGTCATCCATACTAATTTCAGAAACTCCACATTTTCTAGGACAAAATCCTGTTGGGCTAGTGCCCGCTTCTTCAGTTCAAACGCATCTCAGTTACCAACAACTCCAAGTTCTAAGCCTCAGCCTTATCAGATAGCTTTACAGCGTTGGGTGCGTACACTAATGACTCCAGATTTTGCTCTCTAACCCATCTTGGAATTGAATTTGCATACATAGTTTCCTCCTCTGCATCTGTACTTGAGCATCTGCCAGTCATATCAACCTATCTTAAAATCAACTTTTTGATTTCCAGCCCAATACATAAATCCTCCCTGAGTTTTACCTACTTCAGTAAATGGCAAGGGGAAGGAAATGGCAGTACTCTTGCCTGGAAAGTTCCATGGATGGAGGATCCTGGTGGGCTACAGTCCATGGGGTCGCAAAGAGTCAGACCCCACTGAGCGACGTCACTTTCTTTCTTTCTATGGTTCCTTGTGGAGAAGGAAATGGCAACCCACTCCAGTGTTCTTGCCTGAAGAATCCCGTGGACAGAGGGGCCTGGTAAGCTAGAGTCTATGGGGTTTCAGAGAGTCGGACATGACTAAACAACTAACACACACACACACAGTAAATGACAACTCCATTCACCCAGTTGCTCAGGTCAAAAGCCTCATAGTTATGATTCTTCTCTCTCACACTCCTATCCTGAATCAAATGATCCAAGACGCCGTGATAAACACCCAGTCAATCCCCTTGTCATCACTCATCCGGTAGGCTACAAGAGTGTCAACCTTGTCTCCAAACTTCTATTTCTGTCTCCTATCAATCATCAATCAATTTTCCATGCAGCACCAAGTTCCTCTTAATGTGAAATGCTTATCATGTCACTCCCCCACCCTCTGCTGAAAATTCTCTAATGACTTTTAAGACCCCAATCCCAAACCTTCCTCTTGGCTCTAAGCCCATGTTTGACAAGACCCTTTGAGCCATACCTGTTGATTTACTGTTCCTTGATCACATCAAACTTCTTCTTAGTGAAGTCACACACGTTTATTATCATCTGTGTCCAGAATGCTCTTTTCCCAGATAATCTCGTGACTCACTCTATCACTGTTTTTGAACTCTTGCCCAAATGTCACATTCTCACAGAGTCCTTCCTTGACTGCTAAATCTAAAACTAACCACCAATACTCTCTGTTCTCTTGCTTTTATTTTATTTATAGTGATTATTACCTTGAACAGGTTATTTCCCTATATCTTCCCTCAAACCTAAACTGTTACTTTTTCTACAGGTGAGAAAACTGAAGTTTTGAAGGGAGAGTGGAGACTATGAGGTTTGAGGCTGAGACCCAAGGTTTTGAAATCAATGGAGGTTCTTTTCATTAGACTGTGAAGCTATGAGGGCTTTGCCTGTAGCTCAGCAGTAAACAATCCACCTCCAATACAGGTGACATGTGTTCAATCCCTGGGTTGAGAATATTCCCTGGAAAAGGGCAGGGCAACCCACAACAGTATTTTTGCCTGGAGAATCCCATGGATAAAGGAGCCTGGGGGGGGGGGGGGGGGGAGAGGCTACATCCCATAGAATCACAAAGAGTTGAACACAACTGAAGCAACTAAGCATGCATGCATGCGCAAAGCTCTGAGATTGCAGGTAAGGGGGAGAGAGAAGAGAGTAGAGAGTTTAGAAGTAATATATTTTTAATATTTGAGAGTGGAAGACAACTCTCCTAATTGCAAATCACAGTTTTGTCCAGTAAGGAAGAAAAGGTTTGGATACTGCTTAGCAGCTGGTGCCAGAATTGACCACAGCTTGATGACACTGTTTTAAATGGCTGCAGGTGTGACTTAAAGGCACCAGAAAAGCCAGGACAGGGTGGAGGTCACCCTTTGGATGCCATAGGCTATTAAGGTAATTTGGGAGCTGAGTCAAACGAAGATGTGGTTTGTTGAACCGCAAATCCAAAGGGAAAGGGAAAGGCTTTGAAAATGGGTGAGGATAAGTATTCCTTTGTCCTATTCGGAGAAAGGGCAAAGTGCACCCAGCTGGACACAATTAAATCTGCAAAAGGTCCAGAGAGTCAGGGGCAAGAAAAAGGAACAGGTAAAAACTGACCTCTATGCCAACTCTGACACAAACCAGTGGTTGCAAAGAATGTGTTGTCAATTTGCATATTTCCAGAAGAGGAGAAGGTGGCTATGCTATCCACAGCAATGCTAATTGAGTCATATGTTGAGAGTATCACCTAAAATTAAATATAAACCTCAGTGAAGGCACTCCAAAAGGACTGGTGCTACATGCAGTACGGGGCCCTCAGTTCCTACCAGGCCCTTGGAATTGAGTACTCCTCTTCTCTGCTCTCCATCCTCCTCCTCACATCTCCTTCATGCCAAACATTACGCTTCTTTATTTCAGCTCGTATGACTTCCTTCCAACCCTACTATGTATTTCTTCTCTCTAGGGCAGAAAACCTGACTCTTATCTTCAAATCCCCACATACTTGCATCAGTTTGGCATATACAGTGTTTCAAGGATATTTGGTCAAGTGACAGTGAATGAATAAGAAGATACCAATTCTCATTCTTTGACTCAAACAGTCAGCTCTGGCCATTTGGTTGAAACCTAAATGCAGTCCACAGAGTAACAATACACCCATGATTATATGCATGACCATATTCCATTTGTTCATGACTAAGTCTCTATCAGTCAGATGATTTGGGAAACCATAACTCACATGCTCAAGTCTGGATAATAAATACGTCCCAAAATGATGGTCTGCGAGAAGAATGGAATCTCAACTTCGAAACTCAAAAGGCTTCTTTGTAGGTCTACAAATAAGATAGAAAAGCTTTGAGGAAGAGGACTGATGACAAGATTTCTTTTTAAAATGTATTATTTTAATATCATTTTTAGATAATGCATACTTATTGTGGAAAAGGTGGAAGGGGAAAAATTATACAAAACATTAGAGTCAAATCCAGAGATAAGAACTGTTAACAGGTTACAATGTTCTCATCAACTAGATTGAACAATAAGAACATATTATATTTGATGAGCACCTGCCCATGTGTGTGTGCAGAGTGTCTGACTCTTTGCACCCCATGTACTATACAGTCCATGGAATTCTCCAGGCCAGAATACTGGAGTGGGTAGTCTTTCCCTTCTCCAGGGGATCTTCCCAACCCAGGGATCAGACTCAGGTCTTTCACACTGCAGGCAGATTCTTTACCACTGAGCCACAAGGGAAGCTAACTCAGTTGAAGAATAGGAAAATATTATGTTTGAGATGCACCTGCGTGTGTGGGCGTGTATGTATACGCAAAGCTCTGCCCATCTCTTTGTAAAATTTCAGAGTGCAAACTTGAAAGTAGGACAAAACCTGATTTTGAAACCATGAGTAAAGAAAATTACTTTTACTCAATCACTTTCCACCTGGGTGATTCCCCAAATAATGAATATAATAATAACCATTTTATTTTGTACTTATAAAAATTAAACAAGATAATTGATTTAAGAGATCTAGCACAATGTTTTCAAATATAGTCTCCAGAATATTAGCTATCTCCATAGCAAAAATCATGAATATATTATAAATTGGTTTTGACCTATATTTTAACATAAAATCTTGTTATTAAAAGAATTTCAAAATATGATACTTTTTAAATCACTCTGTAAGTTTTCATAATCTGAATGTACTAAACTATATAAAACTATGTTCATATCATTGAAAATTTACACTATCTTCAAAGTTTTACTATTAAAACAACACTATAATGGAAAATTTTCATTTGGTTTATGTTGGTAGAACATTTATCATGTGGAGTGATGTACTGAACATTGGAATAAGTAATACAGATACAATCACGATTCTTATAGCATTTATGGAAATTAAATAGGCAGTTTGGATAAAACATAAGGCAACGAATGACACACGAAGCAGAGAGTATCATAAGACCATCTATTGAGAAATGGGTATCAGAAGTCTTCTGGGAGGAAGTAAGCTCTAAATGAGGTTTCTCTGGTAGTTCAGTGATAAATAATCCACCAGTGATGCAGAAGACGCAGGAGACTCTGCTGGTGTGATCCCTGGGTCTGGAAGCTCCCCTGAAGGAGGGCATGGCAACCCACTCCATTGTTCTTGCCTGGAGAATCCCATGGATGGAGGAGCCTGGTTGGCTACAGTCCATAGCGTCACATAAAGTTGAACATGACTGAGGCGACTGAGCACGCACACATGCAGGAAACGTCCAAGTGGAAACTTACAGGATGAGTACAAAACCTTCATCAGATAGAAAGATGGGAGGGAAGAACTCATGGTGTTCCAAGCAATGAGAATATCAGATGAGAAGGCTGAGAGATACAGGAGTGTGCAGGTTAATCCAGAACTGGCAGTGGTTCCTACGGGCAAAGAACACAGTAGAGTGAGCAGGCGAGAGTTTTGTCTATATTCATCCTAAGTGAAATGCTTGGACATGTTTTAGAAAGGGAATTAACATAATGGGTTCAATTCCTGGATCTAACTCTTGCTAGTTTGACTTCATTTGTCTGAGTCAGAATTATGTCATTCATAAAATAACTATAGCTTCTTCCTGCCAGGTTTGTTGTTGGGTAAAAAGTGAAAATTCAAAGTTCCCATGAAAGTTATTTTTTCCTTCACTTCTTCTAACTATATCTTAGAAAAACTGGAAAAATGATCCTGCTTATCAGACATTTTCCATCTGCAAAAATGTAATTCAGAAAATGTATTTGGACCACCTGTACCATCAAAGTGTTCAACTAAGATGCTGTGATTAGTTACTTTACTTGCCCTCATGGAAGGATGCAGGAAAATAATGTTAATTGGTGTATGTGAGTGCTGGATATTTTATCACGCATTTTATGCAGAATTTCTCATTTTGTGACTATGAAAACTGACTTCCCAAGTTCTATGTCCACAGTGAAAGACTGAATGAGAGGCAGAACCAAGATTCAAGTTTAGGCTTATTACAGACCCAAGTTCAGTTTCTGTCTACAATGTTAAACAACCTGTAACCTATTATGCTTACTAGATTTTATCCTGTAAATGCTTAGAGGGTATGTTAAGGAAAAGCATCAACCAAATTTTCTAAATAATAAAAAATGAATCGGTAAAGTTTAGCAAAAATGCTTCAGTTTTATGATAAGATTATACTTAATTATAATTGTAATAAAATTATAATTAATGCTTTCAGTTGACTTTGTCCACTCATATTTATATTGCCAAGACTTTATAAAGATATTGGAGGAAATAACCAAGTAGATAAGAGAAAGCATTTAGAGACAAGATAAGTGGAAACAGAGAGGTAAATAATCTTTAGGATGATTGAGTATCTATAAAAATTCAAGAAAATCAATGCAAATATTGTGATGTACAATAATGTAATATATCACATCTAAAAACAGACAAACATGATAAATTTCTTTAGGGAAACATTTGTACAAACGATATGCAAAACCTGTCTAAAGAACACTTTAAAACACTACAGAAAGACACAAAAGTTGACAAGAACAAATTGAGAAACATATGCTTTGGAATACAAACATGTCATGAAGATAATATACCACAAGATAAAATTTGTTTAAAACAATCTCAATAATAATATGCAAACATATCTCCTTCCTGGAGTTAAAACATTGCTAATAAAATTCGGTGGAAAACAGTAAACAAGAATAAGCAGATTAATCCTTAAAAAAGGGAGTGTAAGGCATAAAGCCACTTTAATGACATCAACAAGTACTTGCCTATGCATAGACAGACAGTCCAATGGGACAGAATAGAAAACCCAGAAATATATTCAAGTGTCATGAAGTTTTAGTATATGATACATTTGTTGTTGTTGTTTAGCCTCTGAGTCCTAACTCTTTATGCCCCCATACATTGTAGCCTGCCAGGCTTCTCTGTCCATGGGATTTCCCAGGCAAGAGTACTGGAGTGGGTTGCCATTTCCTTTTCTTGGGGATGTGATAAAAAAAGGCACTTCAAATCAGAAAAGTTTTTAATAAAACATATTGGGACAATTGGGTGCCATGTAACAGCTATACATATAAAGATATAATGGCTCAATTATATGATAAACCAGGAAAAATCCAAGTAAATCAGAGATCTAAATGTGAAAACAGACAAGTAGAAGAAAACAAAGGTAATTACATTTTCATTTTGTGAGCAGAGGGGAAAATGTTTTCCTAATAATTACTCAAAATCAAGAAGCTATTATTTTTTATGTCTCAAAGGACTTAATTTTTAATTTTTTAAAATTTACTAACTTTCACATGTGTTTAATGTATTTAAGGCAAATAAGTATCTATACTTATTTCTTTTTTTTTAATTTTTATTTTTACTTTATTTTACTTTACAATACTGTATTGGTTTTGCCATACATTGACATGAATCCACCACGGGTGTACATGTGTTCCCAAACATGAACCCCCCTCCCACCTCTCTCCCCATAACATCTCTCTGGGTCATCACCGTGCACCAGCCCCAAGCATGCTGTATCCTGCGTCGGACATAGACTGGTGATTCGATTCTTACATGATAGTATACATGTTACAATGCCATTCTCCCAAATCATCCCACCCTCTCCCTCTCCCTCTGAGTCCAAAAGTCCGTTATACACATCTGTGTCTTTTTTCCTGTCTTGCATACAGGGTCGTCATTGCCATCTTTCTAAATTCCATATATATGTGTTAGTATACTGTATTGGTGTTTTTCTTTCTGGCTTACTTCACTCTGTATAATCGGCTCCAGTTTCATCCATCTCATCAGAACTGATTCAAATGTATTCTTTTTAATGGCTGAGTAATACTCCATTGTGTATATGTACCACAGCTTTCTTATCCATTCATCTGCTGATGGACATCTAGGTTGTTTCCATGTCCTGGCTATTATAAACAGTGCTGCGATGAACATTGGGGTACATGTGTCTCTTTCAATTCTGGTTTCCTCGGTGTGTATGCCCAGCAGTGGGATTGCTGGGTCATAAGGTAGTTCTATTTGCAATTTTTTAAGGAATCTCCACACTGTTCTCCAAAGTGGCTGTACTAGTTTGCATTCCCACCAACAGTGTAAGAGGGTTCCCTTTTCTCCACACCCTCTCCAGCATTTATTGCTTGCAGATTTTTGGATCTCAGCCATTCTGACTGGTGTGAAGTGGTACATCATTGTGGTTTTGATTTGCATTTCGCTAATAATGAGTGATGTTGAGCATCTTCTCATGTTTGTTAGCCATCCGTATGTATTCTTTGGAGAAATGTCTATTTAGTTCTTTGGCCCATTTTTTGATTGGGTCATGTATTTTTCTGGAACTGAGCTGCCTAAGTTGCTTGTATATTTTTGAGATTAGTTGTTTGTCAGTTGCTTCATTTGCTATTATTTTCTCCCATTCAGAAGGCTGTCTTTTCACTTTGCTTATATTTTCCTTTGTTGTGCAGAAGCTTTTAATTTTAATTAGATCCCACTTGTTTATTTTTGCTTTTATTTCCAGTATTCTGGGAGGTGGATCATAGAGGATCCTGCTGTGATTTATGTCAGAGAGTGTTTTGCCTATATTCTCCTCTAGGAGTTTTATAGTTTCTGGTCTTACATTTAGATCTTTAATCCAATCCCTTGCATTCCTATACACTAATAATGAGAAAGTAGAAAAAGAAATTAAGGAAACAATTCCATTCACCATTGCAACGAAAAGAATAAAATACTTAGGAATATATCTACCTAAAGAAACTAAAGACCCATATATAGAAAACTATAAAACACTGATGAAAGAAATCAAAGAGGACACTAATAGATGGAGAAATATACCATGTTCATGGATCGGAAGAATCAATATAGTGAAAATGAGTATACTACCCAAAGCAATTTACAAATTCAATGCAATCCCTATCAAGCTACCAGCCATATTTTTCACAGAACTAGAACAAATAATTTCAAGATTTGTATGGAAATACAAAAAACCTCGAATAGCCAAAGCAATCTTGAGAAAGAAGAATGGAACTGGAGGAATCAACTTGCCTGACTTCAGGCTCTACTACAAAGCCACAGTCATCAAGACAGTATTGTACTGGCACAAAGACAGAAATATAGATCAATGGAACAAAATAGAAAGCCCAGAGATAAATCCACACACATATGGACACCTTATCTTTGACAAAGGAGGCAAGAATATACAATGGAGTAAAGACAACCTCTTTAACAAGTAGTGCTGGGAAAACTGGTCAACCACTTGTAAAAGAATGAAACTAGATCACTTTCTAACACCGCACACAAATATACTTATTTCTAAGTTTTAGATTTTAAACTTTTTAAAACAAATTTTATTGGAGTACAGTTAAGAAACTATTGTATTAAAAGAACTGTTAAGTTCAAATAATTTTTTCCAAAAAGTGTTTGCATGGAAAACAACAAAAGCAAAAACAAAAACACAAGAAAAAAATAATTTTGCAACTTAGAAAAGATAACAACAATCCCAAAATAAGATCAACAAACTGATAAAAAAAAAATTGAAAAGGTGATATGAAAAGTTATTTCAAAGTAGAACTATAAATGTCCAAGAAACACATAATAAATGCTCATTCTCCGTTTTAATAAGAGAATTTAAAGTAGACCACATCTCATCAAAGCTTTGACACCATCTCATTGGAGAAGGAAATGGCAACCCACTCCAGTGTTCTTGCCTGGAGAATCCCAGGGATGGGGGATTCTGGTGGGCTGCCATCTATGGGGCTGCACAGATTCAGACACATCTGAAGCGACTTAGCAGCAGCAGCAGCAGCAGCAGTAGGTAGAAGAATGGTGAGTCAACTGATACCTTCCTGTATTGATAGTGGGAATGCAAAACGCTACACATATGGAAAAATATTCATCATATCTAGCAAAATCACATCAGTCCAGTCGTTCAACTGTGTCCGACTCTTTGTGACTCCATGGACTGCAGCACGCCAGTCCTCCCTGTCCAGTACCAACTCCTGGAGTTTACTCAAACTCATGTCGATTGAGTTGATGATGCCATCCATCCATCTCATCCTCTGTCATCCCCTTCTCCTCCTGCCTTCAGTCTTTCTCAGCATCAGGGTCTTTTCCAATGAGTCAGTTCTACGCATCAGGTGGCCAAAGTATTGGAGTTTCAGCTTCAGCATCAGTCCTTTCAATGAATATTCAGGACTGATTTCCTTTAGGATGGACTGGTTTGATCTCATTGCTGTCCAATGGACTCTGAAGAGTCTTCTCTAACACACAGTTCAAAAGCATCAGTTTTTTGGCACTCAGCTTTCTTTATGGGCCAAACTGTCACATCCATACATGACTACTGGAAAAACCAAAGTATTGACTAGATGGACCTTTGTTGGCAAGCAATGTCTCTGCTTTTTAATAAACTGTCCAGATTGGCCATAATTTTTCTTCCAAGAAGCAAGTGTCTTTTAATTTCATGGCTGCATCACCATCTGCAGTGATTTTGGAGCCCCCCAAAATAAAGTCTGCCACAGTTTCCAAAGTTTCCCCATCGATTTCCCATGAAGTGATGGGACCAGATGCCATGATCTTACTTTTCTGAATGTTGAGTTTTAAGCCAACATTTTTACTCTCCTCTTTCATTTTTATCAAGATGCTCTTTTGTCCTTCACTTTCTGCTCTAAGTGTGGTGTCATCTGCATATCTGAGGTTATTGATTTTTCTCCCGGCAATCTTGATGCCAGCTTTCCAATCCAGGATTTCTCATGATGTACTCCGCATATAAGTTAAATAAGCAGGGTGACAATATACAGCCTTAATGTACTCCTTTCCGTATTTGGAACCAGTCTGTTGTTCTGTATCCAGTTCTAACTGTTGCTTCTTGACATGCATACAGATTTCTCAGGAGGCAGATAAGGTGATGTGGTACTCCCATCTCTTGAAGAATTTTCCACAGTTTGGTGTGATGCACAAAGTCAAAGGCTTTAACATAGTCAATAAAGCAATAGTAGATGTTTTTCTGGAATGCTCTTGCTTTTTTGATGATCCAGCAGATGTTGTCAATTTGATCTCTGGTTCCTCTGTCTTTTCTAAATCCAGCTTGAATATCTTGAAGTTCACGGTTCAAAATCACATACACAATTTCTTTTTGACTGCACAATCTTAGTGTTAGAAATCCATCCCAATTTTACCTGGCAAAAGTAAGAAATTAATATACAAGATTATTTTTGATATTATTTTAAATCAATATATTCAGTTCAGTTCAGTTCAGTCACTCAGTCATGTCTGTGACCCCATGGACTGCAGCACCCCAGGCCTCCCTGTTCATTACCTACTCCCAGAGCAAGATATTCAAGGCACTCCAAATAACTTTCAATAAAGTGATAATTGAATAGACTATGGTACTTGAATATTATATCAACTAAAACTGATATTTTTGAGAAAAGCTATATTTTCTGTGATCATGTATGGATGTGAGAGTTGGACTGTGAAGAAGGCTGAGTGCCGAAGAATTGATGCTTTCAAACTGTGGTGTTGGAGAAGACTCTTGCGAGTCCTTTGGACTGCAAGGAGATCCGACCAGTCCATTCTGAAGGAGATCAGCCCTGGGATTTGTTTGGAAGGAATGATGCTAAAGCTGAAACTCCAGTACTTTGGCCACCTCATGCAAAGAGTTGACTCATTGGAAAAGACTCTGATGCTGGGAGGGATTGAGGGCAGGAGAAGAAGGGGACGACAGAGGATGAGATGTCTGGATGGCATCACGGACTTGATGGACGTGAGTCTGAGTGAACTCCGGGAGTTGGTGATGGACAGGGAGGCCTGGCGTGCCGCGATTCATAGGGTCGCCAAGTCGGACATGACTGAGCAACTGAACTGAACTGAGCTGATAGTGCTTAAATGTAGTCTGGATCCTAGATGATATCAATGAATTCAGTTCAGTTCAGTTGCTCAGTCATGTCTGACTCTTTGTGACCCCATGGATGGTAGCACGCCAGGCCTCCCTGTCCATCACCAACTACTGGAGTTTACCCGAACTCATGTCCTTTGAGCTGGTGATGCCATCCAGACATCTCATCCTCTGTCATCCCCTTCTCCTGCCTTCAAACCTTACCAGCATCAAGGTCTTTTCAAATGAGTTAGTTCTTTCCAACAGGTGGCCAAAGTACTGGAGTTTCAGCTTCAGCATCAGTCCTTCCAATGAATGTTCAGGACTGATTTCCTTTAGGATGGACTGGTTTAATTTCCCTGAAGTCCAAGGGACTCTCAAAAGTCTTCTCCAACACCACAGTCCAAAAGCATCAATTCTTCAGCACTCAGCTTCTTTATAGTCCAAACTCTCGCATCCATACATGACTACTAGAAATACCATAGCTTTGATTAGACAGACCTTTGTTGGCAAAGACTTTGGTTTTTAATATGCTGTCTAGGTTAGTCATAACTACTTTTCTTCCAAGGAGCAAGCGTCCTTTAATTTTAGGGCTGTAGTCACCATCTGCAGTGATTTTAGAACCCAAAAATAAAGTCTGTAACTGTTTCCACTATTTCCCCATCTGTTTGCCAAGGAATGATGGGACCAGATGCCATGATTCAAGAGGCTCTTTAGTTCTTCGCTTTCTGCCATAAGGGTGGTATCATCTGCATATCTGAGGTTATTGATAGTTTTCCCAGCAATCTTGATTCAAGCTTGTGCTTCCTCCAGCCCAGTGTTTCTCATGATGTACTCTGCATTTAAGTTAAATAAGCAAGGTGACAATATACAGCCTTGGTATACTCCTTTCCTGATTTGGAACCAATCTGTTGTTCCATGTCCAGTTTTAACTGTTGTTTCCTGACCTGCATGCAGATTTCTCAAGAGGCAGGTCGGGTGGTCTGGCATTCCCATATCTTGAAGAATTTTCCATAGTTTATTGTGATCCATACAGTCAAAGTCTTTGGCATAGTCAATAAAGCAGAAATAGATGTTTTTCTGTAACTCTTGCTTTTTCAATGATCCAACAGATGTTGGCCACCTCATGCAAAGAGTTGACTCATTGGAAAAGACTCTGATGCTGGGAGGGATTGTGGGCAGGAGAAGAAGGGGATGACCAAGGATGGGATGGCTGGATGGCATCACTGACTTGATGAAAGTGAGTCTGGGTGAACTCCGGGAGTTGGTGATGGACAGGGAGGCCTGGCGTGCTGCAATTCATGGGTTGCAAAGAGTTGGACACAACTGAGCGACTGAACTGAACTGAACAGATGTTGGCAATTTGATCTCTGGTTCCTCTGCCTTTTCTAAATCCAGCTTGAACATCTGGAAGTTCATGGTTCATGTACTGTTGAAGCCTTGCTTGGGGAATTTTGAGCATTACTTTACTAGCATGTGAGATGAGTACAATTGTGTGGTAGTTTGAGCGCTGTAATAATGATATAACTTTTGTACAATAATAATACAATAAATACTGTAATGAATTTTGGAAGATTATTTCCATGGAGAATGGTTACCTAAAAAAATAGTCCTTTTTTGTAAAAGACAGATGTGGGACTTCCCTGGCAGTCCAGGAGTTAAGACTCTGCCTTTCTACTGCAGAAGGCATGGGTTCGTTCTATCCCTGTTTGTGAAGCTAAGATCCTTCAGGCCACGGTGTGAAGCAAAAGAATAAAAAATATTTAAACCGATGTATGTTTATATATGCATTGATAAATGATATGATTTTGTGATTTAATAAAAAAAATCTATGGTGGACCAAAAATTTAATGATGGTTTTATGTAAGAGTTGTGGTAATCAATGATCTACATACTTGTGGGTAGTATATATGAATTTGTTTCAAATTATGATAACTCAACTAGTGAAAACATTATAGCTAGTTGCAGAATATTAAAAAATATATACACCAGTATTGAATACATCATTAAAGAATATTCTGTCAATTGAAATTTTGAAAAGCTAAGGCATAAATCAATGCAAATAGCTCAATGCTTACTCATGTAGCTACAAACATGAAATTCCATCTGGAAAGATCTTTAGGACCTGAGGCGAGACATTATACAGCCTCTGTTTACACACATTTAGCAACCAGGAAATCACTACATTAGAGGTGGCCGATTCCACTCTTGAGCAACTCTGTTGAATAGTATCTTCCTCTTAGTGGCCTGAAGAACTTTCCATGAAGATTTTAGCTTTCAGGATAACGTCTTGTGTCCCTAGAAACAAGTATCATACATGAAGAGAGAGGAGAAAGGCTTGAAAAAGGAATAAGGTGAGTGATTAGTGAACCCAAATCAGGTTTCCATCCCAGGGACCTAGTCCCCAGTCCATGAAGGTCAATCACTTTCAGTTTCAGAGAAATGGCTCTGAATCTGGCACAAAATTCTGCTTCCAGTGACATATTTCTGGTCACATACTATCAAATATTTGTCTCACATCCAGATCTAGATCAACTCCTTGGGTTTTGTTTCTCTCTGTTCACAGAGGCGCAGACAAAAGAATCTGGGTGTGAAGGAGAGGGCAAAGCGTGGAGAGTGACCACAGGAGAGAGAAAGTGTGGACCTCAAAGTGCATCAGGATCCTCTCTGGGGCCCTGCTCTGCCCTCCCAAACTCCATGCCAACCTGGAAATATTTGAGAAAGTGGTACTACTTTGTATTGTATTTTAGCTAAAATTCACTGAGTATTTACTATGTGTAACATTTTTTAACATATGTACTGAATTCACAAGGACATTATGGGTGATATCTTCGTCGTTCCATTTTACAGATAAACAAAGAGAAATTGAGTGGTTTGCCCAAGAAAACATAGAAGTAAAGAGGAATAAAGTCCTGATCCATCAGATTCCAGAGTCTATAAAATGTGAAAAATAGACTCCAAGTTCTTGATGTGATAGAAATATTTCATGACTCTAAGCAGTTCTCTCATTACTTATGAGAGCTTCTACTCTTCTTTGAAACAGCTCAAGTCCAAATCAGAAGTCTGGCATGCAGATCACTGCCTGGCCTTCTTATGCATGAATCTAGGGTCACCTAAGTAGGATTCTATACAATCACTCCACCTCCTTCTTGGGCTTGTGCTGTGGATTGGGGTCGGGGTGGGGGGAGGGGTCCAAGTTTTGGTCATTGCATTGACACCTATGAAATTTTGTCTAATTTTACTTAGTTTGTGGATTAGTTGGTCAAGTTATGAAATGTTTTCTAACTTTTCCTAACATGTGAATCTTACAGTTTTGATTTGTCTAGTTTGTTTGTTTGTTTCCAACAATTTCATCTAGTGTTGAATAGCATAGGAGGAGCTTAGCATAAATTCTTGTAATATACCACTGGCAATCACATTTCAGTTTGACCTCAATTCACCATTCAACCACTCATGATGCAATAATCAGTCTCCGGACTGCCGTGACATCCATACATGTTCTCTTCTTTGTTTATAGGTATTTGTGAAGAAGGCATGTGTGTACCTCACTGAAACCCATCTGTATTATGGCTGTCATAATAACTTTGTGTGAGGAAAAGAGAAGACAGAGGCTTTATGTGACTGTTCTTAGGGAATTTGCATTGATTCTCTCCAAAAATTAGTTCTGGAATCTTAGAATCACAATCAGTTTTCCCAGTTGCTCCTTTGTGGAGTACTCCTCTCTTTTTATGGGAAGAATAACTAGTGTATTTTTACCTTTCAACCTGTTTGTTGGATCCCCTAAAGACAAAAGAAAAAGGCACCCACTGCAACATCATTTCAAACTTATCTCAAAGCTTACACCTTCAGCTTCTTCATTTTATCCTGTTGGAAACATTCAAGTCATTTTCCCTTCAGTTCAGTTCAGTTCAGTCACTCACTCATGCCTGACTCTTTGCAACCCCATGGACTGCAACACGCCAGGCCTCCCTGTCTATCACCAACTCCCAGAGCTTGCTCAAACTCATGTCCATCAAGTCAGTTATGCCATCCAGCCATCTCATCTTCTGTCATTCCCTTCTCCTCCTGCCTTCAGTCTTTCCCAGTATCAGGGTCTTTTCAAATGAGTAACTCTCCATATCAGGTGGCCAAAGTATGGAGTTTCAGCTTCAATACCAACCCTTCCAATGAATATTCAGGACTGATTTCCTTTAGGACTGACTGGTTTGATCTCCTTGCAGTCCAAGGGACTCTCAAGAGTCTTCTCCAACAGTTCAAAAGCATCAATTCTTTGGTGCTCAGCTCTCTTTATAGTCCAACTTTCCTTATAGTCCAACTCTCACATCCATTCATGACTACTGGAAAAATCATAGCTTTGACTAGATGAACCTTTGTCAGCAAAGTAATGTCTGTGCTTTTTATTATGCTGTTTAGGTTGGTCATAGCTTTTCTTCCAAGGAGCAAGCGTCTTTTAGTTTTATAGCTGTAGTCACCATCTGCAGTGATTTTGGAGCCCAAGAAAATAAAGTCTTTCACTACTTCCATTTTCCCTCCATCTATTTGCCATAAAGTGATGGGACTGGATGCCATGATCTTAGCTTTTTGAATGTTGAGTGTTAAGCCAGCTTTTTCACTCTCCAGGAGATTGTTCCCCTTCATCATCACTCACTGTGCACAAGTTGACTCCAGAGCTCTTCACATAGAGTACAGATGTGAAAGAGAAATTGACAGTGTCTACATTTTCCTTGCAACTGCTGAGGACATCACAGTGTAAGCAGCTGCCCCATTTTCTAGCTCTGAATAGAACTGAATGAGACAGACAGCCAGGGGACTCACTGTTTTGCTCACCCTTACCCTGTAACTCTTGTCCCTGAGCTTCTTTGGAGTTTAAGCTACCCAGGCATTAGCCTCTCAGATTTCTGCCACTTGCATATATTGGTTATTCCATTACTGCAGCTTTTGAAGAGGAAGAAGTCTGCTTGAAAATCTGTGGTTTTCAGATGGATTCCTCTGTCATTCTTCTGTTAGGACTGTGCCCTCATCTTTCTTTCCTCACAAGACAGTGGACTTCATTTCTCCCTCTCAATAGGATAAAAACAAGCTATGTACCACCAGATAAAGATCATATTTATGATAACATTATTAAAATTCTGATTTGCCATAAAAATGAAAGCTGGTGCATGTTCAGATTCATCGATATCTTGATAGCACTGGAAACGCAATAATAAATGACATTGGAATCTGTCACCAATGAATGACCCTCCTGGTCTCTGAGCATAGACTAATAAAGATTATAAGATGGGCAAAGACTGAATCTAAATGATACTAAACAGAAACAAAGGACTAGAGGAGCATATTAGAGGCTTGTTCTATTGAGCAGAAATGTACAGTTTATTCCTGATGTTTCAATTCTCTGTCAGAAAACCAGCATAGCAATTCAGATGGTCAGCTTGGAAATTATCTGCATTCAAATGCTTCCACTTATACCTCTGTTGTTGTGGGAAAGCTCATATCCTCTACGACCCTCACATTGATGCTGAAGATCACATACGTGTATTGTGAAGCTTTAACAGGTTGAAGCTTGTGCAGTGCCTGCATAGGGAAGCATCAACCATAGCATCAGTGATACTGAGGTAGGAGGTAGATAGGCCCCAGGGTGAGCAGCCCCAGCTGCTTCTCTGATGAGCCTTCGAGATGATTGGCCAGAGACAACGTAGAAAACTTCACCCATAGAAGCCCCCCAAGCCACCCCTATTGTGGGCAATTCTCACCAAGTTCACTTGTGTGCTCTTCCACACATGCTTTGCTTCTAATAAATACTGTCTCTATTTCACAATCTTGGTCTCTTTGCCGAACTCTTTCTTCAAAGATGACAAGGACTGAGGTCTTTCTTCCAGCCATTTCACCACTAGAATCAATACTAGGCACCACTTGATTGACTGAACACACACCTGCTGCACATCCAACACTATTCTACACAAGTAACAGGCTTTCCATGTACTTACTCATGTCTTCCTCCCCACTGCTTTCAAGTTAGTGCATTCCTGCTCCCCGTGCTCCAGACCACTGTGCTGAGATCACTGTCTGGTGAAGTGGTGATGTCAGGGCACTATATCAATCTTTCTGACTCCAGAGTCCTTGGGTTAACCACACAGCCTCATAAAGACTAGCTTTAATCAGTTATGGCGAAGGCAGAAAATTAAATGCAGCATGAGTCCCCCTGCTCCTCTTTCATCCGTTCCTCTCACAACCAACTTAAGACCAGCAGCTAATGGGGAGTTTCTGCCTTACAAGTAAGTGGTTTCTATCCTTCTGGTGTATGACACCAGTTCACTTGACCCAGGTCGCCCATGACCCCGGATAATCACTGCTCCAGTTGATGCTCGGAACCCAGGACTGTTCCAAGGAACAGGAACAGATCTGTTCTTCTTACTCAGGAAGTAGCAGATCTTAGAGCGCACTTTTGCTTGTGATACCTCCTACTGGAAGTTTGTGTAGCCACTGTTGTCCAAACCCAAGGTGGTGACTAGCCTGCATGGGCTCCTATGGTTTCATCAGAGAAGTGTGCACAGTGCCCTTGACCCCACAGCCACAAGTAACTTGACTTTGAAAATAAAGAATTACCAGTTCTCCCTCCCACTGATACATATTCAACCTGAGCTGATGACCACCCCAAAACATTCTAATGAGTGGACCTCAGGATATTTATGGTCTGTGTGATGGTTAATTTTATGGCTCATTTTGGCTAGGACATAGAGTTAAATAACTGTTATGAGGGTCCTTTTAGGTGTGATGAACATCTATAATCAATTAGTTTGTTGTTGTTGTTGTTGTTATGTATTTATTTGGCTGCATCGGGTCTTGGTTGAGGCTCACGAGATCTTCAGGTGTATCGTTGTGGCTCAGGGACTGACTAGTTGTGGTGCCTGGTCTTGGTTGCTTCACAGCATGTGGGATCTTAGGTCCCCAACCAGGAATCAAACCTGCATCCCTTGCATTGGAAAGCAGATTCTTCACCACTGGACCACCAGGGGAGTCCCTATAATCTGCAAATTTTAAGTAAAAGAGATTAGGTTCCATCATCAGAGCATCCATCAGCTCCTGCCTGAGATTGTCCTGCCCTACAGATGACAGCTTTGCCTCATCAGCCTCCACAATTAAATATGTCAACTTCTTGCACTAAAGTCTCTGCCTCTGTCTCTCTGCGTATCTATCCCTCCAGTTACGTAGCTCTCTACCTATCATCTAGAGGTTTGTTTCTCTGGTAGAACACTGGCTGATACAGTTGGTATCTATAAGCACCAAAACGCTCTCTTGCCTATGTTGCATTCTTGTACCTGTTTGTAAAGACTTTTTACCAATTGTGACCCTGCACAATTAATCTGTGACTCAGAATACGAGAGTGATAAGGTTTTTCAAAAGAAAGTCCTGGAGTCTGAAATGCCCCATCACCTTTCGCTGGCAGATTAGTCGGTTGCCATAGAAACCTGCGGGCCCCAAACCTTGACTCCATCATAGCAGGCAGGGAGAAGGGAGCCTGCATTGTTAGTGCTCCTGCTGATGCAGAATTTCAGTGCTGGGGAAACTGAAAAATGAAGCTAAGTGGAGGAAGGTGGTCAGGAACGAAGGAATTTAGGACACCGTTTCTGTTACCAACTTTGTTATAATGTCATTGTTTTCTGGTGGGCTCCTGAGAGAGGATCAAAGGACTGAATGAAATAGTGCCCAAGTACCCCTGCTGTCAGCTAACTGTGATCCTGATGTCTTCCAGAGATTTTCTGTCTCCTCAAGAGCATGCAGTATCGTGCCCATATATGTGCACAGCAACACTTCAAATGTCTAATCAGATTGAAAGCCACTCTAAGAAATGTGACCTCAAGGGCTTTATTAATGACTGGAGGTAGTCCTTTCATCCATGCCTTACTTTTCACAAGCAAATGAATTACCCACATTGACCCGCACCATCAAAAGAAAAATAAATAGAGAAAGTACCATACAATAACTTCACAACTACAAATGCGTGTCTATGTGTAAAGTGTATATATCAATATCATGTGTTCATATATATTATATTCATGTTCAATTGTTTGACATTTAGGTATATTTTAATATAGCTTTATGATTTTTGAATTTTTAAAAAACATTTTAGTAATTTAGCCTGAAAAACTCAACAGAAAAAAAAAAAGCCAAATTTCTGAAAGCTAAATAAATTAGGTCTTAATTTATAAATTTAATGAACAGTTGGTAGAGAAGCACAAGATTGAGAAAAGAAACTTCATTTATTCCTAAAATTTGTATTTGGCATAAACTCTGAATTTCAAGAGCTATTAAGCATTGAAATCATTTTTGTTCCTATGTATTTCATCATCTATCTTTGTTGAGCTCCTTTTAATTTTATATTTCTAAAGACCAATGTTTTGCATTTAATAGCTTAATACTATTTGAAAATTATACTTTTTAAACCTCATTTAAATACTTTATTTTCTGGAAAATGAGCATAGCTTTATACAACTAAAACATAAATCTTCTTTTAAGTTTTGAAGGCATGTTAACTGGCATTTAAGACCATATAAAAAAGGAATTAGATCCAATAGTCTTATATACATGATTCAGCCATTTCTAAAATTCTAAAACATATCAAGAGAAAAATGACCAAAACTTAATATGTTTTGGGCTTCTCAGGCGGTTCTGTGGCAAAGATTCTGCCTACCAAGCAGGAGATGTGTTCAATACCTGGGTCAGGAAGATCCTCTGGAGAAGGAAATGGCAACCCATTCCACTATTATTACCTAGGAAACCCCATAAACACTGGAGCCTGGCAGCTTACAGTCTCACTTCAGTCACCCAGTTATGTCCAACTCTTTGCCACCCCATGGACTGCAGCATGCCAGGCTTCCCTGTCCATCACCAACTCCCAGAGCTTGCTCAAACTAAAGTCCATCGAGTCAGTGATGTCATCCAACCATCTTGTCCTCTGTGAGCCACTTCTCCTCCTGCCTTCAATCTTGCCCAGCATCAGGGTCTTTTCTAAGGAGTCAGTTCTTTGCAGCAAGTGGCCAAAGTGTTGGAGTTTCAGCTTCAGCATCAGTTCTTCCAATGAATATCCAGGACTGATTTCCTTTAGGATGCCCTAATTGGAGCTCCTTGCAGTCCAAGGGACTCTTAATAGTCTTACAATTCAAAAGCGTCAATTCTTTGGTGCTCAGCCTTCTTTACGGTCCAGCTGTCACATCCATACATGACTACTGGAAAAACCATAGCTTTACCAGACGGACCTTTGTTGGCAAAGTAATATCTCTGCTTTTTATGATTTTGTCTATGTTGGACATTTCTTTTCCATGGGGATGGTCTTGATCCCTGTCTCCTGTAAAATGTCATGAACCTTATTCCATAGTTCATCAGGCACTCTATCTGTCAGATCTAGACCCTAAATCTATTTCTCACTTCCACTGTATAATCATAAGGGATTTGATTTAGGTCATAACTGAATGGTCTAGCGGTTTTCCCTACTTTCTTCAATTTAAGTCTGAATTTGGCAATAGGGAGTTCACGATCTGAGCCACAGTCAGCTCCTGGTCTTGTTTTTGTTGACTCTATAGAGCTTCTCCATCTTTGGCTGCAAAGAATACAATCAATCTGATTTTGGTGTTGACCATCTAGTGACGTCCATGTGTAGAGTCTTCTCTTGTGTTGTTGGAAGAGGGTGTTTGCTATGACCAGTGCATTTTCTTTGCAAAACTCTATTAGTCTTTGCCCTGCTTCATTCCACATTCCAAGGCCAAATTTGCCTGTTACTCCAGGTATTTCTTGACTTCCTACTCTTGCATTCCAGTCCCCTATAATGAAAACGACATCCTTTTTGGGTGTTAGTTCTAAAGGTCTTGTAGGTCTTCATAAGATCGTTCAACTTCAGTTTCTTCAGCGTTACTGGTTGGGGCATAGACTTGGATAACTGTGATATTGAATGGTTTGTGTTGGAGATGAACAGAGATCATTCTGTCGTTTTTGAGATTGCATGCAAGTACTGCATTTTGGACTCTTTTGTTGACCATGATGGCTACTCCATTTCTTCCAAGGGATTCCTGCCCGCAGTAGTAGATATAATGGTCACCTGAGTTAAATTCACCCATTCCAGTCCATTTTAGTTCGCTGATTCCTAGAATGTCGACGTTCACCCTTGCCATCTCCTGTTTGACCACTTCCAATTTGCCTTGATTCATGGACCTGACATTCCAGGTTCCTATGCAACATTGCTCTTTACAGCATTGGAGCTTGCTTCTATCACCAGTCACATCCACAAGTGGGTATTGTTTTTGCTTTGGCTCCATCCCTTCATTCTTTCTGGAGTTATTTCTCCACTGATCTCCAGTAGCATATTGGGCACCTAATGACCTGGGGAGTTCCCCTTTTGGTATCCTATCATTTTGCCTTTTCATACTGTTTTTGGGGTTCTCAAGGCAAGAATACTGAAGTGGCTTGCCATTCCCTTCTCCAGTGGACCACATTCTGTCAGACCTCTCCACCATGACCCACCCGTCTTGGGTTGCCCCGTGGGCATGGCTTGGTTTCATTGAGTTAGACAAGGCTGTGGTCCTAGTGTGATTAGATTGACTAGTTTTCTGTGAGTATGGTTTCAGTGTGTCTCCCCTCTGATGCCCTCTTGCAACACCTACCATCTTACTAGGGTTTCTCTTAC
Source organism: Budorcas taxicolor (assembly GCF_023091745.1). NCBI lineage: Eukaryota > Metazoa > Chordata > Mammalia > Artiodactyla > Bovidae > Budorcas > Budorcas taxicolor. The sequence continues at coordinate 11,613,252 of NC_068930.1, read as the reverse complement.
CTTGGGCATGGGGGTATCTCTTCACGGCTGCTCCAGCAAAGCACAGCCGCTGCTCCTTACCTTGGACGAGGGGTATCTCCTTACCGCCGCCGTTCCTGACCTTCAACGTGGGATAGCTCCTCTAGGCCCTCCTGTGCCTGTGCAGCCACCGCTCCTCGGGTTGCTCCTCCCGGCTGCTGGCCCTGGCCTCCAGCGTGGTGGCTCCTCAGGGTCACTGACCCTCGCCTCGGGCGCGAGGTGACTTCTCCCAGCCACCACTGACCTCAGACGTGGGGTAGCTCCTCTCAGCTGTTCCTGTGCCATCACAGCCTGGCACTCTAGGCCACTGCCCCTGACCTCGGATGTTGGGTAGCTCCTCTACGCGCCGCCCATGCTTAGTAGCTCTATACAGTCAATGAAAACAAGACCAGGAGCTGACTGTGGCTCAGATCATGAACTCTTTATTCCCAAATTCAGACTCAAATTGAAGAAAGTAGGGAAAACTGCTAGACCATTCATGTATGACCTAAATCAAATCCCTTATGATTATACAGTGGAACTGAGAAATAGATTTAAGGGCCTAAATCTGATAGATAGAGTGCCTGATGAACAATGGAATGAGGTTTATGACATTGTACAGGAGACAGGGATCAAGACCATTCCCATGGAAAAGAAATGCAAAAAAACAAAATGGCTGTCTGGGGAGGCCTTACAAATAGCTGTGAAAAGAAGAGAGATGAAAAGCAAAGGAGAAAAGGAAAGATATAAGCATCTGAATGCAGAGTTCCAAAGAATAGCAAGAAGAGATAAGAAAGCCTTCCTCAGCAATCAGTGCAAAGAAATAGAGGAAAACAACAGAATGGGAAAGACTAGAGATCTCTTCAAGAAAATTAGAGATACCAAGGGAACATTTCATGCAAAGATGGGCTCAATAAAGGACAGAAATGGTCTAGACCTAACAGAAACAGAAGATATTAAGAAGACGTGGCAAGAATACACGGAAGAACTGTACAAAAAAGACCTTCATGACCCAGATAATCATGATGATGTGATCACTAGTCTAGAGCCAGACATCTTGAAATGTGAAGTCAAGTGGGCCTTAGAAAGCATCACTATGAACAAAGCTAGTGGAGGTGATGGAATTCCAGTGGAGCTGTTTCAAATCCTGAAAGATGATGCTGTGAAAGTGCTGCACTCAATATGGCAGCAAAGTTGGAAAACTCAGCAGTGGCCACAGGACTGGAAAATATCACTTTTCATTCCAATCCCAAAGAAAGGCAATGCCAAAGAATGCTCAGACTACCGCACAATTGCACTCATCTCACATGCTAGTAAAGTAGTTCTCAAAATTCTCCAAGCCAGGCTTCAGCAATACGTGAACCGTGAACACCCTGATGTTCAAGCCAGTTTTAGAAAAGGCAGAGGAACCAGAGATCAAATTGCCAACATCCGCTGGATCGTGGAAAAAGCAAGAGAGTTCCAGAAAAACATCTATTTCTGCTTTACTGACTGTGCCAAAGCCTTTGACTGTGTGGGTCACAATAAACTGTGGAAAATTCTGGAAGAGATGGGAATACCAGACAACCTGACCTGCCTCTTGAGAAATCTGTATGCAGGTCAGGAAGCAACAGTTAGAACTGGACATGGAACAACAGACTGGTTCCAAATTGGGAAAGGAGTACGTCAAGGCTGTATATTGTCACCCTGCTTATTTAACTTCTATGCAGAGTACAGCATGAGAAACGCTGGACTGGAAGGAACACAAGCTGGAACCAAGATTGCCAGGAGAAATATCAATAACCTCAGATATGCAGATGACACCACCCTTATGGGAGAAAGTGAAGAAGAGCTAAAAAGCCTCTTGATGAAAGTGAAAGTGGAGAGCGAAAAAGTTGGCTTAAAGCTCAACATTCAGAAAATGAAGATCATGGCATCTGGTCCCATCACTTCATGGGAAATAGATGGGGAAACAGTAGAAACAGTGTCAGACTTTATTTTGAGGGGCTCCAAAATCACTGCAGATGGTGACTGCAGCCATGAAATTAAAAGACGCTTACTCCTTGGAAGAAAAGTTATGAGCAACCTAGATAGCATAATCAAAAGCAGAGATATTACTTTGCCAACTAAGGTCCGTCTAGTCAAGGCTATGGTTTTTCCTGTGGTCATGTATGGATGTGAGAGTTGGACTGTAAAGAAGGCTGAGCGCCGAAGAATTGATGCTTTTGAAGTGTGGTGTTGGAGAAGACTCTTGAGAGTCCCTTGGACTGCAAGGAGATCCAACCAGTCCATTCTGAAGGAGATCAACCCTTGGATTTCTTTGGAAGGAATGATGCTAAAGCTGTAGCTCCAGTACTTTGGCCACCTCATGCGAAGAGTTGACTCATTGTGAAAGACTCTGATGCTGGGAGGGATTGAGGGCAGGAGGAGAAGGGGATGACCGAGGATGAGATGTCTGGATGGCATCACAGACTTGATGGACATGAGTCTGAGTGAACTCCGGGAGATGGTGATGGACAGGGAGGCCTGGCATGCTGCAATTCATGGGGTCTCAAAGAGTCGGACACGACTGAGCAACTGAACTGAACTGAAGCCTCCTGCTATGCTGGGCAAGAATCCTAAATTGCCAGTGAAAGTGGTGGTCTAGAAACGCGGTCCAACTCCTTGAGCATTGGTCAGGAGCACTTCGGGGACTGAGAAGCAGGCATGTCCTCTAATACAGAGGTATTACACATTTTAACAACCTGTCTGACTTTACTAGTTCAGACCTAATGATTATCAGCCCTGCCTATTGGACAACGTCAAACTTTATAACAGGTACATTTATATAAGCTTCCATTGTATGTTCTTAACCATGTTTTATTTGTCTTTTAAAAAAAAATTATTTGTACATTATTAATAAAAATTACTTTTTAGATCATTGTAAGGGTGAAACCTGATCACTGTGACATATTTAGAATTTAAAGATAATTAAAGGAAAAACTAATTGTCTAAGCACCTCAACACTCAACAATCACCATCATCTACTTCTTGAAACATTTCTCTGATCCTCAGTATGTACATGTTTGACATGTTCTTGATTTTCATGGGAATACAACTTCATATTCTACCATCAGACATAAATTCCATGGTTGGTTTCAGAAATTCTGTAAGCTATCTTAGAATATCAATATTTTATGTTAGTAATTAATACTTTTTCTTTTTTTAAATTAAAAAGTATGGACTTTTACAAAATAACTTTTTGGCATTTTTCAAGATTCCTGCATGGTCTTTCTTCTCTAATGTAATAAATGATTTAACTTGAATCCCTAATTTTGGACCATCTTCACATTTACTAGCTTAGAATTTGTGTATGGGGAACTTGTGTTGTCTGAGATCAGGGTTGTGTATGCTTTGGGAAAATAAGAAGGGAGTTTTCATTTTTTTTTAATGCTCTGGACAAGTTCATAGGGGCATGATCATGATTTGAAGTCTAATAATTTAAAAGTTTGAAGGGATGCAAAAAAGAAAAAAATCCTGAATTTGGGTTTTAGAGTTAGAGCCCCGATATTTTCAATTTCTTGTATAGTTATTGGCTTATTCGTGTTTCTTTTTCTTTTTATTCAAATCTTAACACTTACTTTTCCCCCACAAAACTTTTTGTTAGGTTCACATTGTTTTATTTTTTAGGACAGAATTGCATATAGTTGTCTGTTATTGTAAAATGATCTCAGTAATGGAGGTGATTTTCAATTTCTTATTAATACTATAAGTTTTCTCTTTTTACTCACTTTTCCTTGTCTAAGCTATGTCCTTTGGTGGGTGTTTTAAAAGGAGAAAACAAGCAATCTCTTGAATTTTTCATTTAAAAAAGATTTTTTTTTTTTATAGTTCATTTAACCTTATACATTTCTTCTTGTTTTCCTTGGACATCTAGTTGTTTTAGTAAAATATTGTAAGCAGATTCTCTGCTTAAGTGTTTGTTTATTATTTCTGCTTAATAATGAAAACACTTAGGGTATGGAGCTGCATCTGTCTTTAAAAATCTGCTTATTACTCTGCATATTATTACTATTTTCTGAATGCTAGTTTGATTTCCACTGTGATACAGAAATAATTTTTTTAAGACTATCTTCTAATTTCTAGTGGGTGCTGCTTTTACTTAAAATTTTGATTAGTTTCTAGCCATTTTACTGTGTTTTTTGAATGTGACTACTTCACATTATACTTTAGACAATTTGTTAAGGTTTTATTTTTGGAGTGTAAAAATGTTTGTAAATATCCTACTGGTTCTGTGAAATCAACAGCTTGTTCAAACTATCCTTCATACTACCATTTTTACTTTTTTTCTTTTATCTTGGTATATATTATGAGGTCCTGTATGTAGGGAAGCCAGTTGATTTGTCCTCTTAGTTGGTACACTTTTGAGGCTGAAATGGGGTTGTTAATAATTATTTCTAGACAGCAAGCTAAACTGAGATATGGTGGGCAAACTGAGACTTAAGTTCACACATTAGATAACCCACATTAAATTCTTTCCAAGATAATATGAAGCATTGATAAAATAAAGAAACCTTGCAGTCATTATTTGCTGTAAGGCTTAAATAATATTGAGATAGTATTTGTGATATATGATCGCTTATAAGTAAAGCCTCAGTACTGAAAACAAAAGTTCCTACTTAATTGTCTATTTAGATGAATTTTAATATATGACTGAAAGCAACTTCAACTCCCTCCAATTGGAAAAGGTGTAGTATTAATTAAATAACTAAGGACTTTCATATCTAAGGTTTAACTGACCAATGTGCAAAATATCTAATTCTCACCTGGTACACAATAAATGGAACTTTGGGGTTTAAACAGAAAGTTATATGCAAAATGTACAGCACAGTTAAAATATATCTTGTTATTTAGTTGCCAATTCATGTCTGGCTCATTGTGATCCCATATACTATAACCAGATATCAAATTGCCAACATCCGTTGGATCATAGAAAAAGCAAGAGAGTTCCAGGAAAAACATCTACTTCTGCTTTATCGACTACACCAAAGCTTTTGACTGTGTGGATCACAACAAACTGTGGATAATTCTTAAAGAGATGGGAATACCAGATCACCTGACCTGCCTCTGGAGAAATCTGTATGAAGGTCAAGAAGAAACAGTTAAAACCAGACATGAAACAATGGACTGGTTCAAAATTGGGAAAGGAGTACATTAAGGCTATATATTGTCACGCTACTTATCTGACTTGTATGCAGAGTACATCATGAGGGATGATGGATTGGATGAGGCACAAGCTGGAAACAAGATTACCAGGAGAAATATCAACAACCTCATATATGCAGAGAACACCACCCTTATGGAGGAAAGTGAAAAGGAACTGAAGAGCATCTTGACGAAAGTGAAAGAAGAGAGTGAAAAAGTTGGTGTAAAGCTCAACATTCAAAAAAGGAAGATCATGGCATCTGGTCCCATCACTTCACGGTAAATAGATGGGGAAAAAATGGTAACAGTGAGAGGCTATTTTTTGGGCTCCAAAGTCACTGCAGATGGTGACTGCAGCCATGAAATTAAAAGACACTTACTCCTTGGAAGAAAAGCTATGTCAAACATCAGTTCAGTTCAGTTCAGTCGCTCAGTCGTGTCCGACTCTTTGCGATCCCATGAATCGCAGCACGCCAGGCCTCCCTGTCCATCACCATCTCCCAGAGTTCACTCAGACTCACGTCCATTGAGTCAATGATCCCATCCAGCCATCTCATCCTCGGTCGTCCCCTTCTCCTCCTGACCCCAATCCCTCCCAGCATCAGAGTCTTTTCCAACAAGTCAACTCTTCTCATGAGGTGGCCAAAGGACTGGAGCTTCAGCGTTAGCATCATTCCTTCCAAAGAAATCCCAGGGTCGATCTCCTTCAGAATGGACTGGTTGGATCTCCTTGCAGTCCAAGGGACTCAAGAGTCTTCTCCAACACCACACTTCAAAAGCATCAATTCTTTGGCGCTCAGCCTTCTTCACAGTCCAATTCTCACATCCATACATGACCACAGGAAAAACCATAGCCTTGACTAGATGGACCATAGTCAGCAAAGTAATGTCTCTGCTTTTCAATATGCTATCTAGGTTGGTCATAACTTTTCTTCCAAGGAGTAAGCGTCTTTTAATTTCATGGCTGCAGTCACCATCTGCAGTGATTTTGGAGCCCCCAAAAATAACGTCTGACACTGTTTCCACTGTTTCCCCATCTATTTCCCACGAAGTGATGGGACCAGATGCCATGATCTGCGTTTTCTGAATATTGAGCTTTAAGCCAACTTTTTCACTCTCCTCTTTCACTTTCATCAACAGGCTTTTAAGCTCCTCTTCACTTTTTCCCATAAGGGTGGTGTCATCTGCATATCTGAGGTTATTGATATTTCTCCTGGCAATCTTGGTTCCAGCTTGTGTTCCTTCCAGTCCAGCGTTTCTCATGCTAAATTCTGCATAGAAGTTAAATAAGCAGGGTGACAATATACAGCCTTGACGTACTCCTTTTCCTATTTGGAACCAGTCTGTTGTTCCATGTCCAGTTCTAACTGTTGCTTCCTGACCTGCATACAGATTTCTCAAGAGGCAGGTTAGGTTGTCTGGTATTCCCATCTCTTTCAGAATTTTCCACAGTTTCTTGTGATCCACACAGTCAAAGGCTTTGGCATAGTCAATAAAGCAGAAATAGATATTTTTCTGGAACTCTCTTGCTTTTTCCATGATCCAGTGGATGTTGGCAATTTGATTTCTGGTTCCTCTGCCTTTTCTAAAACCAGCTTGAACATCAGGGCATTCACGGTTCACGTATTGCTGAAGTGTGGCTTGGAGAATTTTGAGAATTACTTTACTAGCATGTGAGATGAGTGCAATTGTGCGGTAGTTTGAGCATTCTTTTGCATTGCCTTTCTTTGGAATTGGAATGAAAAGTGATATTTTCCAGTCCTGTGGCCACTGCTGAGTTTTCCTACTTTGCTGCCATATTGAGTGCAGCACTTTCACAGCATCATCTTTCAGGATTTGAAACAGCTCAACTGGAATTCCGTCACCTCAGCTAGCTTTGTTTGTAGTGATGCTTTCTAAGGCCCACTTGACTTCACATTTCAAGATGTCTGGCTCTAGACTAGTGATCACATCATCATGATTATCTGGGTGGTGAAGTTCTTTTTTGTACAGTTCTTCTGTGTATTCCTGCCACCTCTTCTTAATATCTTCTGCTTCTGTTAGGTCCAGACCATCTGTCCTTTATTGTGCCCATCTTTGCATGAAATGTTCCCTTGGTATCCCTAATTTTCTTGAAGAGATCTCTAGTCTTTCCCATTCTGTTGTTTTCCTCTATTTCTTTGTATTGATTGCTGAAGAAGGCTTTCTTATCTCTTCTTGCTATTCTTTGGAACTCTGCATTCAGATGCTTATATCTTTCCTTTTCTCCTTTGCTTTTCATCTCTCTTCTTTTCACAGCTATTTGTAAGGCCTCCCCAGACCAGTGGCTGCAAGCCTGCTCACTAAGCACGGCCGAGAGGAACTACCCCACGTCCGAGGTCAGGGGCAGTGGCCTAGAGTGCCAGGCTGTGACAGCGCAGGAACGGCCGAGAGGAGCTATCCCGTGTCTGAGGCCAGTGGCGGCTGGGAGAAGTCACCTCAAGCATGAGGCCAGGGTTGGTGACCCTGAGGAGCCACCCCGAGCCCGAGGCCAGGGGCGGCAGCTGGGAGGAGCCACCACGCTGGAGGCCAGGGCCAGCAGCCGGGAGGAGCAACCCGAGGAGCGGTGGCTGCACAGGCACAGGAGGGCCTAGAGGAGCTATCCCACGTTGAAGGTCAGGAACGGCGGCGGTAAGGAGATACCCCTCGTCCAAGGTAAGGAGCAGCGGCTGTGCTTTGCTGGAGCAGCCGTGAAGAGATACCCCCATGCCCAAGGTAAGAGAAACCCTAGTAAGATGGTAGGTGTTGCAAGAGGGCATCAGAGGGGAGACACACTGAAACCATACTCACAGAAAACTAGTCAATCTAATCACACTAGGACCACAGCCTTGTCTAACTCAATGAAACCAAGCCATGCCCACGGGGCAACCCAAGACGGGTGGGTCATGGTGGAGAGGTCTGACAGAATGTGGTCCACTGGAGAAGGGAATGGCAAGCCACTTCAGTATTCTTGCCTTGAGAACCCCAAAAACAGTATGAAAAGGCAAAATGATAGGATACCAAAAGGGGAACTCCCCAGGTCATTAGGTGCCCAATATGCTACTGGAGATCAGTGGAGAAATAACTCCAGAAAGAATGAAGGGATGGAGCCAAAGCAAAAACAATACCCACTTGTGGATGTGACTGGTGATAGAAGCAAGGTCCGATGCTGTAAAGAGCAGTGTTGCATAGGAACCGGAATGTCAGGTCCATGAATCAAGGCAAATTGGAAGTGGTCAAACAAGAGATGGCAAGGGTGAACGTCGACATTCTAGGAATCAGCGAACTAAAATGGACTGGAATGGGTGAATTTAACTTGGATGACCATTATATCTACTACTGCGGGCAGGAATCCCTTGGAAGAAATGGAGTAGCCATCATGGTCAACAAAAGAGTCCAAAATGCAGTACTTGCATGCAATCTCAAAAACGACAGAGTGATCTCTGTTCGTCTCTAAGGCAAACCATTCAATATCACTGTTATCCAAGTCTATGCCCCAACCAGTAATGCTGAAGAAACTGAAGTTGAACGGTCTTATGAAGACCTACAAGACCTTTAGAACTAACACCCAAAAAGGATGTCGTTTTCATTATAGGGGACTGGAATGCAAGAGTAGGAAGTCAAGAAACACCTGGAGTAACAGGCAAATTTGGCCTTGGAATACAGAATGAAGCAGGGCAAAGACTAATAGAGTTTTGCCAAGAAAATGCACTGGTCATAGCAAACACCCTCTTCCAACAACACAAGAGAAGACTCTACACATGGACATCACCAGATGGTCAACAGCAAAATCAGATTGATTATATTCTTTGCAGCAGGAGGCTTAGAAGACAGGATTCCACCCATAAAGCCAGTAACCACTCACCATAGGACGAAACATCACTGGTTGTAAGTATTTTGAACCTCATCCTTATCCGTGAAGTTGCCATACATTGGGCTGTGAATTCTGCAACAGTCACACAATCGCATGGCATAAAATGTTAGGCAATGCCCGGGAAGTATAAATAAAATACAAGCAATGGCTGGGCATACATGATATTCCTGATATGAAAAAGAAATCACTGTTGCTCTCTTGGTCCCAATCAAATCTCCTCACTCAGAGTGCTCTAGTCATATAATTAGCAAGAACCGCACTGGCATGCCTGCCCTGCATTCACGGGAATTATTCACTTTTTCACAGCAGCAAAGTCAAGCCGTTAGTACCACACCCACATCTTAGTGTTCTGCCTATGTCAGGGGCTGAACACATGAGACTCTGAGAACATACACAGTTTCCTATTTCCAGTCACACACTATCATATCATATCTCTAGTGCCTTTACTCAAGCACTTTATAGCCATCATCTCTGGATTCTCCAGCCATACGACAGCTACTGCTCAGTTGCTAAGTTACATTCAACTCTTTGTGACTGCATGGACTGTGGGTCACCAGGCTTCTCTGTCCACGGGATTTTCCAGGTAAGAATACTGGAGTGAGTTGCCATTTCCTACTCCAGGGGATAGTCCTCACCCAGGGATCAAACGTGTGTCTCCTGCGTCTCCAGCATTGGCAGGTGGATTCTTTACTGCTGTGCCACCAGGGAAGCCCGAAACAGGTATTATTGGTAACTATTTTGTCCTTTTATAGAACTTAGGCCAGAGGCATTAGGTAGCTTGTTCAAGATCAGAAACAACATTCAAAATGAGTTCTGACTGCCAAACTTTTAATTCTTTAATATTTCAAACCCCAGTTCTCTTGATCACGCTGCCACCCGACTGCACCTTCTCAAACCCCAGCTGTTGCCACCACACTCCTGCTCCCTTCTCGCGGGTGATATGGGGATGAGTCTTGCTTAAAACAAGTCCCAGGTGTCAGTGAAGATCTTAAGACAGGAAGGGTGGTGCAAGGAGCCGTAGGCTCTCGTCTCTGTTATGAAACAGAGTTTCTGTGCCAGCCTGTTTTCCCCTCCACTGTCTTCACCAAGCAGACCGTGTAACAACCTGCCCTGTCAGTGGAGATGTGGCAAGGAAACGGTGACACAGCTGTGAGGGCAGAGGCCCCACGTCCTGCCATCCTGAGCGGGTCAGCATCTTCGGGAAGGAGGCCATCTGCCCGTCTGACCTCGGCCACGCCGGCCGCGCCCCGGCGCAGGGAACAGAACGTCGCCGTCTGTGCGCCTTCCATCGACCACGTTTTCCTTTACTTTGACGTCAGCTCCCAGATTGCTTGCTGCGATGGGCTGCACCTTTTGTATTTTCTTTCCAGTCACAATATTGCTTCAGTCATAACCTCGGCGCTTTGAGGAATAACTGTCTCTGACAAGGGGGTGAGTCACTGACAGAGAGTTGATAAGCATTACATACAGATGACAGAAGTCAGGACATATCGGATTACTGCTGTGAATATAATAAAAGAGAGACTAAACACTTTGGCAGCTCAAAGACAAGCCACTTCATAACTCTCTAGTGGGGCTATTATCTTCCATTTACTGCCACTGATAACCAGGTTGTGACTGTCTCTCCGAGATCTAGTTTCAATGCACTTAACACATTGCTGACCAGACAAGGTGGAGGAGGCAGAGACGATCATTGGGAGTCTTTTTTTCCTTTTTTTGGCATTTATTTTTAAAGTTTATCTTCTGCATCCCCCTTCCAGCCTGATAAGGTCCTGGGTGAGGGGGCTTTAAGCCTTCTTGGAGAAGGCTGAGTGCAGCCACATTCCCTTTAATCTACACGTCTGTTTCCTTTGAAGCCATCCTATCCAGCAGGGAAAGTGACAATCCACTTTCCCCACTCCTCTGATACACCTGGGTCTAAAAGCTTGGTGCAATAAACATTCAGGCTATTTTTACCTTTCAAGGCTCCGAAGAGATAAGATTATCATTTTTTTTCTTAGCTAGCCTGAGCCACCTGAAGAGACAGATCAAGCATTGTGTTATCTGTCAGCAGAGACATCCATGCAGCAGTGAGGATGGTACATGCACCTTCAGAATCGAACGCAAATTGTGTTTATCAGATGTCAGAGAGATATTGTTTCTAAATACCTGCATGGGTACTAAGTTGCTTCAGTCATGTCTGACTCTTTGCAGTCCCATGGACTACAGCCTGCCAGGCTCCTCCAGGCAAGAATACTGGAGTAGGTTGCCGTGCCCTTCTCCAGGGGATCTTCCCCACCCAGGAACTGAACCCATGTCTCCTGCGTCTCCTGCATTGGCACATGGGTTTTTTACCACTAGTGCCACCTGGGAAGTGCTCTAAATATGTGTGTGCTATTGCTTCAGTCATATCTGACTCTTTGTGACCCCATGAACTGTAGCCCTTCAGGCTCCTCTGTCCTTGGAATTCTCCAGGCAAGAATACTGGAGTGGGTTGTCATGCTTTCCTCCAGGGGATCTTCCTTACCCAGGGATCAAACCTGAGTCTTTATGTCTCCTGCATTGCGACACAGGTTCTTTACCACTTTTGCCACCAGGGAATTATATTAACTGTCCTTTAATAAACCATTATAGAAAAGAATGTGGAAAAGAATATATATGTATGTATAATGAATCACTCTGCTGTACACTAGAAATGCACAAACATTTAAAAAATAATTCATATGGCCTATAAGTTCAAGAACTGAACCCAAAGCAGAGTTGGCATGTGGCCTCCAGGACAGAACAGGGTTAAGCTGCAGCTTGGAGGCTACAGCTCAACCTTGGCCCCACTCTAACAAGTCTGTTTCTGAAACCCAAAAATGGGTGATGCTGAGTTTGATGATAAACTTTTTGCTCCAGTTCTGATGGTTCAGAGGCTAGGGAGGGTGCTCCCAGCCTGACAGGTGAGCTTTCTCAATAAGTACACTTACAGGCAAGATAAAGGACACCAAGACTGCCAGCAACCAGATCCAATTGACACGTGGAGGGAGATGTTCTGTTTTGCAACCACACAACATCCTCTCTAAACTTGCTCACATGTCTCCTTGACTCCTGAATCAATGGGAAGTGGCCACTGCATAGTCAGCATGGGGTTTTTACCAACTAACACTTGGAGCTTCAGTACAGGTTGCAGAATTCTGAAAAGAGAAAATATATGTGAATGATTTGTTTCTTTCCTTTTGGCTTTCTGTGTTGACTGTTGCATTCAGATGAGTCTTATGAACAAGCTGTATGGCATGAACTTCCACATCCTATGCTTCCAGATTCCAGATCCCAGGGCTGGGCTGCAGTTAGCTCAGAATCGTTCATCTCTTTGGTGGAGAGGTTTCAATCTGCAACACTGCCTGGGAGTTCAGCTGCCAGAGGGTGGCTTCAGACCATGAGAAACATGGAGGTTAAGGATGAGAAGCACCAGGGTGGGGATACCCACCAAGTGCCAATCACCAAACACATCAACCTCAAAGCAGGCCACAGAGATAAGAATGATCAACCCTGTTTTAAGGAAGAAGTAACTCAGATTCAGCATTTCCTCAGGTCCCTCAGCAAGTAAGTGGCAGATTCAGGTTTGAGCTCATGCATCTGACCAAGGTTCCCAAGCACTCCTCTCAGCCCATCCTCTCTATAGGAACCGGAGTCAAAAAGCTTGCTCTCTCCCTCCATCTTCCAGAAAAAGATCCAGGAAACTAAAGAGAAAAAATCATCCAGGGCAGCAGGATATAGTACCAGGAAAAGTGTCAGATCAGAAAAAGAAGTTAATAGACTATCATCATCACATCCTCAGACAATAGGCAAACATTTATGCAAGGAGTCCAAAAGCAGTAATTAGAGACATTTGGCCACAGGCAGCAAGTTCTTGACCTTGGACCCAGGAGGGAGTTCCAAGTCTCTGGAGGAGAGAAACTGCTATTTGAGTGTAGAGCTGCAGTCTTATATTAACATAAACAACGTTCCAGAAAAGCCCTCTGGACCAAAACTCAGTATTTGGGATACATAAGTGGGATCTTTCTCTTTTGAAACCGAGGTACATAGTGGGTGAAAGTGGGGCAGACCAAAAAGATCTGAGTAAGATTGCTAATAGATGGGGAAACAGTGGAAACAGTGTCAGACTTTATTTGGGGGGGCTCCAAAATCACTGCATATGGTGACTGTAGCCATGAAATTAAAAGATGCTTACTCCTTGGAAGGAAAGTTATGACCAACCTGGATAGCATATTCAAAAGCAGAGACATTACTTTGCCAACAACGGTCCTCTCATCAAGGCTGTGGTTTTTCCAGTGGTCCTGTATGGATGTGAAAGTTGGACTGTGAAGAAAGCTGAGTGCCGAAGAATTGATGCTTTTGAACTGTGGTGTTGGAGAAGACTCTTGAAAGTCCCTTGGACTGCAAGGAGATCCAACCAGCCCATTTTGAAGGAGATCAGCCCTGGGATTTCTTTGGAAGGAATGATGCTAAAGCTGAAACTCCAGTACTTTGGCCATCTCATGGGAAGAGTTGACTCATTGGAAAAGACTCTGATGCTGGGAGGGATTGGGGGCAGGAGGAGAAGGGGACGACCGAGGATGAGATGGCTGGATGGCATCACGGACTCGATGGACGTGAGTCTGAGTGAACTCCGGGAGATGGTGATGGACAGGGAGGCCTGGCGTGCTGTGATTCATGGGGTCACAAAGAGTCGGACATGACTGAGTGACTGTACTGAACTGAACTGAAGATTGCTAAGAAGTGGATGTATTGCTGAACCAACTACGCAATTGACTTTGTGTTTCAGCTGTCCCTCCCGTAGCCACCAGCCCCAGCTTTGGGGCTGTACCTGAAGGTCAAGGCACCTTGAAAGTTAAAAGAACTTTATAGAGACATACAGTCAGTAAGGCTGATAGAATCTGGCTCTAGAGATCTTCCCCCATACATGCTCCTTCTGCATTCTGCTCCTCCTAGATAATCAATAGGCAAACTAATATTCAAACTATTATGAATTTCCTGCTGAGTGCCACCTATGAAAGCTATTTCCGTTACCTTTAAAAATGATGGCCTTATCTTTAAAATCATTTACCCAAAGAATTTTAAAATGGCCAGGCAGTGTAGAGTGTGGTCCAAGGACATGACCTCGACAGTGCGGCTGTCTTATTCCAGTCATGGCTCCGCCACCTACTGCCCAAGGACTTGGTGGAGTAATGTACATTTCTCCTTATGAGTTTCCTCTCATACATGATTGGGATAATGATAGTGTTTTTATGAAGTCAATGAGCTTCTAATGTCATTTGAAATCAGCTCATAGTAAACTCAGTAAATATAGGCTATTCTGATTATTGTTATCATTGTTACAGTTAGTTTGAATACTTAAGCATGAAATTTCTGCAGCTTCTCTCATAGATTTTATGAGATGAATATTTGGCACAGAGGCAAAAAACATGGAGTGAAACTATAGAAACTGAAGCTCAAGATTTCCCGTCTATTTGCAAATGTGCTTTTAAGCCATACAAGAAGCAAGTGTCCTATAAAATGGTCTGTGCTTTATGGATTAGCTTTTTAGTCACAGCTTTCCTGTAAACACTGGAGCAAGTTGTTATCAGCTGATATACTCCTCTAAGTTACAATGAGTAAAGTCACCCAATAAAATTGTTTAATTTTTGATCATTAGGAAAACATTTTTTTTAGATGACTCCAGAAAGGCACAATTTGTGGAACTAGTTTCTGAACCGTAAAACTGTTGAGCCAGCATTTTACAAAATAAAATAATTTTATGGTCATACAAAGAGCCAGCTCTGTCCTCAAAATATATTCCTTTATGTGAGTTAAAAGTTAGAAACGCGTTTAGTTTTGAAATAAATATATTACAAAGCTTCAGAGGATTATTTTTAGAAATGCTTACTTACTAACTTTGGAATCAAGCTCTATCAATCAAACATAGACAGTGTGGGGTGGAAATAGTTAATAAGATGGTCATTTTACCCATAATTGTGAAAGATTTCTGCACTCTGAAAACCATTTTCTTAATTATTTTAGGTTAACAGTTGTGTCCACTGCAGGGGGAGGGAAGGGGCATGTGTAATCTGAAACCTCAGATATGGTGCCTGGTCTGAATTGAGATAACATTAAAGATTTTATTGCTGATACATTATAAATTATTTCTATTACTGTGGTCCTGCGGGTATTGCATTGTCAGTGCACTTTGCCTATTACCTCACTTAATGTTATTAACACACTTTGGGGTATAAAATTACAGTTTTATCATGGAAACCTTAAACACTTACATCCAAAGTACTGAAGCAAGTTATTATCTTTACTGACCAGACCCGTTTTATTGTCATTTTATCACTCATAAAATCTGAGATTCAATTTGATTTAACCATTAAGTAAAGCTTGGTCTTCATGAGTTTAAGTCCAGCTGTAATATTAATATATTAATATATAAGATGACTTCATTTTATTAAAGGTGAGGTAAGTTAGAAAACCTCGTTTAATGTCCTTCTGTGATCAAGAAATTTAACCTGACCTGTCTCCACTTCTGTTTCACCAACATCAACAAAAATTTAAGAGGATCTTCTTAGAGGGTGCTGAGCACCATCTCTAACCTGCTTCTGGCCTTTATTAAATGCCTGGGACACATTAATCAGCCACAAAATGGTATCACTCATCACAGCATCAAGAGGCAATGTCCAGTTTAAAAACAAGAAAGCACTAGGAATCCATCATGTTAAAGAAACATGGGCTACCCTTAAAAAAACTTAAAGCAGAAACTGAAGCACATCATTTCAATAGCTCCTAAAATAACAGAAGGGGGATGGGCTTCCCAAATCAATCCATCACTCAGAAAATACAACACTACAGATAAGAGCACAGATCGTGTACAAGATTTTCTTACAAGGAACCCTTCTGGTCTTGCCTCTCAGCTTCCAGGTTAGAAAGAAATTGTTAGGCAGATTTCGTTGGGAAAAAAGGCAATTCTTATCTTGTTACATGAAATGCCATCTTGATATTTTTCAAAGGAACATTTTAAGAGATATTGGAAATGTGCTACAGTCCATGGTAAGAAACAGCACAAGAGAAAGTTGTTAAGTCTAGAGCCTCCCTGTTCCCTAAGATTAAGAAAGGGGGGAGGAGGGCTCCCCTCCTGGGAATTATCACACTGCAACTTTGTAGCTCTGAAGAGGGAGGATGGAGCAGAGATTCTGGTTGGCCAAATGCCTCCTCTTCTGACCTTTAATTTCAGCACCTCTAAAGAAGAAATAAAACCTTCCTCCCCAAGCTGCCAAGGACTTTCATTATGAAAGTGTCTGGCACATAGAAGTTGCTCAGTAAGCAATCTCTCAATCAGTTTCTCTATTGCTGTGTTATCATATCAACGTGAAGTATGGCTCTAGAAGGCAACACACCACTACACTGCTACCCCTAGAACCACAAATAGATGGAAAGATAGCCAAAGGGTGAGAGGGTCCCTAAGGCACGGGACACAGTGGAACGTAGTTTCCTGAGCATTGGAAAAGCATCACACACGAATAGCTGCACTTTCTAAAAAACAGAAACCTTCTTCCATTGGAGAAATTCTCAAGTTACATTACATGAGGTCAAGACTTCTTGTCAACACAGAGTCTCGAAGAAATGCTTGACACTTATCTAAGAGTCAGCCTTGAATAAGATGGATTATCTTGTAAAGAAAGAAAGCAGAGAATCCCCTGAAATTGGAAGAAAGTATGATGGGAGTCATATCAAAGCCATTTTACATAAGAATAACAGCTGGAGGAATGGTTGAGCTTCACTGGACATGGACAGGTAAAGCCAGACAGGGCTTCAGAGATTGTCAAATTCAACTCCTATCTTTGTATTAATAGGAAAGAATATGGGAGCTTAGCAAGGGTTAGAAATTTGCCCAAAGTCACACAGCTATTTAACGGAAAGAGCAAACCCAACAGCCGTGCTTCCTGACCCCTTGTGTAGCATCTTCCCTTGCGCTGTGATGGTCCCTGACCAGGCAGAGGCTGTCTGTCCCACAGCAAGCTGTGAATCAATAGGGATTGTCTCCAGAGCTTCAGCCTTCTGGCTTTATGCACTTTCTCTGCAGTAGCCATTGACTGAGCTTCTGCTAGATGGCAGGTTATATGCTGTGTGCCCTGGTGAAGCACCACCAAACCAGCTAAAACATGAGTGTAAACGGTCTTATATTATCTGTTGTGTCAAGAGGAAAGATAGATGGAAGATAGATATGGACATATAGATCACCTCCTCCTGTTTTCCTTTTGAAATGAGCGAGACCCTTCCTTGGACAGCTCTGTCTTTTCTTCATTGTGGGGAATAGCCTCTCACTGCTACTTCAAGGACTTCCTCCCTCCATCCAGCAGTTTTTACCTGCGCCTTTTGAACTCCATGTTAAAGAAGTGACAATGTCCAAAGATTTCTTACATTTTCTTCTATATTTATCTTATGTCTCTCTATACTTATGCACTGTGTTCTAATAGAAATGTTTCAGAATGAACTTTGAGTCCAACTCATTTCTCAATTGTGCCCTTTTGCCATTTACTTATTTAATTAAAATTTTATGTATTTTAAAATTTCTCAAACTTTTGGATGGTTGTACTTTATGGATGTATCATTTTCCATGACTCTCTAAGAATATTAAATTAACACAAAATAATGTATATAATGTGTGCTTATATAAATACAATTAATGTAATACAATTTATAATTAATGTTTGTAGTATTTAATATTACAAGAATTAATTATATTAAAGCCATCTTTATGTAATTACCTCTATTTCTCATAGTTTTATCCCTTTCTTTCTGTTCCTTGATAATGTCTCTAGAGATGATTCTCTCCTTCTACAAGTCTACAAAATGAGAACTAGAATAAAGAAGACCAACCACCTCTCCTATCCCCTCACCTTGCTCTATCCCTCCTCTAACTCTAAGTAATATATAATTTTTCGGTTTTGGTTTCAATCTAGCCATATATACATATATTATACACACATGTAAATATAGTATATTTATATTCATCTTCCTTCAGTTCAGTTCAGTCACTCAGTCGTGTCCGACTTTTTGTGACCCCATGAATCACAGCACGCCAGGCCTCCCTGTCCATCACCAACTCTCAGAGTTCACTCAGACTCACGTCCATCGAGTCCGTGATGCCATCCAGCCAACTTATCCTCTGTTGTCCCCTTCTCCTCCTGCCCCCAATCCCTCCCAGCATCAGAGTCTTTTCCAATGAGACAACTCTTCACATGAGGTGGCCAAAGTACTGGAGTTTCATCTTTAGCATCATTCCTTCCAAAGATATCCCAGGGCTGATCTCCTTCAGAATGGACTGGTTGGATCTCCTTGCAGTCCAAGGGACTTTCAAGAGTCTTCTCCAACACCACACTTCAAAAGCTTCAATTCTTTGGCGCTCAGCCTTCCTCACAGTCCAACTCTCACATCCATACATGACTACTTGGAAAACCATAGCCTTGACTAGATGGACCTTAGTCAGCAAAGTAATGTCTCTGCTTTAAATATGCTATCCAGGTTGGTCATAACTTTTCTTCCAAGGAGTAAGCGTCTTTTAATTTTATGGCTGAGGTCACCATCTGCAGTGATTTTGGAGCCACCAAAAATAAAGTCTGACACTGTTTCTACTGTTTCCCCGTCTATGTCCCATGAAGTGATGGGACCAGATGCCATGATCTTCATTTTCTGAATGTTGAGCTCTAAGCCAACTTTCTCACTCTCCTCTTTCACTTTCATCAAGAGGCTTTTCGGTTCCTCTTCACTTTCTGCCATAAGGGTGGTGTCATCTGCATATCTGAGGTTATTAATATTTCTCCCAGCAATGTTGATTCCAGCTTGTGTTTCTTCCAGCCCAGCGTTTCTCATGATGTACTCTGCATAGAAGTTAAATAAGCAGGGTGACAATATACAGCCTTGACGTACTCCTTTCCCGATTTGGAACCAGTCTGTTGTTCCATGTCCAGTTCTAACTGTTGCTTCCTGACCTGCATACAGATTTCTCAAGAGGCAGGTCAGGTGGTCTGATATTCCCATCTCTTTCAGAATTTTCCACAGTTTCTTGTGATCCACACAGTGAAAGGATTTGGCATAGTCAATAAAGCAGAAATAGATGTTTTTCTGGAACTCTCTTGCTTTTTCCATGATCCAGCAGATGTTGGCAATTTGATCTCTGGTTCCTCTGCGTTTTCTAAAACCAGCTTGAACATCTAGAAGTTCACGGTTCACGTATTGCTGAAGCCTGGCTTGGAGAATTTTGAGCATTACTTTACTAGCATGTGAGATGAGTGCAATTGTGCGGTAGTTCGAGCATTCTTTGGCATTGCCTTTCTTTGGGATTGGAATGAAAACTGACCTTTGCCAGTCCTGTGGCCACTGCTGAATTTTCCAAATTTGCTGGCATATTGAGTGCAGCACTTTCACAGCATCATCTTTCAGGATTTGAAATAGCTCCACTGGAATTCCATCACCTCCACTAGCTTTGTTCATAGTGATGCTTTCTAAGGCCCACTTGACTTCACATTCCAAGATGTCTGGCTCTAGATTAGTGATCATATCATCATGATTATCTGGGTTGTAACAGTTCTTCTGTGTATTCTTGCCACCTCTTCTTAACATCTTCTACTTCTGTTGAGTTCGTACCATTTCTGTCCTTTATTGAGCCCATCTTTGCATGAAATGTTCCCTTGGTATCCCTAATTTTCTTGAAGAGATCTCTAGTCTTTCCCATTCTGTTCTTTTCCTCTATTTCTTTGCATTGATCACTGAAGAAGACTTTCTTATCTCTTGCTATTCTCTGGAACTCTGCATTCATCTTCCTTAGTTACTATGACACCTAAGTGCTATAAACACTTTCCACCAATTTGCTTTATTTCCTTAACCATACATGCTGAGAATCAACCACAAAAGTATATGAAGCTAATTTCCCCTTTCTTGTTTCTATGACTACACAGTATTTTACTGTATGGATTTACTTTAGGCTATTTTATAAACCCCCTAGAATTTTTTTTTTTTCTGGAAACTAATTATACTTGTATTGACACCAGCTACATTACTTTTCTCAGTAGCCATATGGGAATGGATAAAATGGCTTGACCCAGGACAACACTGATTAGACCTACCAATGTTACTTTCAATAAAATTAACCTTATTCCCCCCTCATCCCCTGCCAAGCTTATAGAGTTCATAATGGTCAGAAACTACTACTACAGATAAAATAGTCACAAATTTGGAACCCAAGCTTTCCCTGTCCTCTCACACTGGTGTCTGATGAACACTAATTTCCCTATCCTAGCATGATTAGTTTACAAACCTTCAGTTCAGTTCAGTTCAGTTACTCAGTCGTGTCCAACTCTTTGTGACTCCATGAATCGCAGCACACCAGGCCTCCCTGTCCATCACCAACTCCTGGAGTTTACCCAAACTCATCTCCATCGAGTTGGTGATGCCATCCAGCCATCTCATCCTCTGTCATCCCTTTCTCCTCCTGCCCCCAATCCCTCCAAGCATCAGATTCTTTTCCAATGAGTCAACTCTTCGCATGAGGTGGCCAAAGTACTGGAGTTTCAGCTTTAGCATCATTCCTTCCAAAGAACACCCAGGACTGGTCTCCTTTAGAATGGACTGGTTGGATCTCCTTGCAGTCCAAGGGTCTTTCAAGAGTCTTCTCCATACCACAGTCCAAAAGCATCAATTCTTCAGCATTCAGCCTTCTTCACAGTCCAACTTTCACATCCATACATGACCACAGGAAAAACCATAGGCTACTAATTCCCTTCTCATTTACCTAATGTTCAATTTCCATCAGTTTCAGTGTACACCAGTATAAATACAATGACTATTTGCATGAAGTTCCATATTCTACAGATCCCAGAGTGATGGGATTAAACCCCAAACTCCACCTTTTATTTAAACTTCTGTGGTACCATGGAGGCCGAGGCAGTTTAATTTAGGTTAACCCGGAGCTGTTTCATTTGTAAGAGAACTGACCTGTAACATGTTTATTCAATTCTCTTTAAAATGGTGAAAGTGAAAGTCACTCAGTCACGTCCAATTCTTTATGACTCCAGGGACTATACAGTCCATGGAATTCTCCAGGCCAGAATACTGGAGTGGGTAGCCTTTCCCTTCTCCAGGAGATCTTCCCAATCCAGGGGTCAAACCTAGGTCTCCCGTATTGCAGGTGGATTCTTTACCAGCTGAGCCACAAGGGAAACCCAAGAATCCTGGAGTAGGTAGCCTACCCCTTCTCCAGGGGATCTTCCTAACCCAGGAATGGTGGTATACCTTTACTTTTCACCTTTCAGAAGCAGTGGTTACATAAATGGAACATTAAATTAAGTCTAAAAATGTGGGCCTTAGTCAACTTTCATTATTTTTCTATATATGATCATGATAAAGGATCAGGACATCCTTCATATTTCCAAGGAAAATTCTGTTTAAAAATCTTGTTCTTGCCAAACTCCATGACACTGCAGAGCATTGCATCACCCAATAAAGCTGTAGGCTTCATTGCATACACCAACAAATCTAGTGGCTAGTTTCTGCACTCCCCTTTTGTAGAATTTATTTTATACCTATTGTACCAAATAGCACTTTAAACACAGACATACCAATTTCCAAACAAAAGCAAAGTCATTTCCCTTATTTGAAGAAGATATACCATCACCAACAATAAAGTCTTCAAACGTTATTGCACTTTAGCTTTCGTAATTTGACAATGCATTCAATGAGTCTGAAGATTAGTTTTTATGAACATATTTTAAAAAACACTTTTAAGTAGACAGGAGTATCCTAAATTACTTATTATGTAAGAACTTTACAAACATTACCTACACAGTATCAGTGGTAATGGTGGAGCTGGAGCATCCTGTACCTTCTCCAAGCTGCAAAGCAAAAACGAACAATAGAGAGGTGAAACTCGTGGCCCTTTTCAAAGCTGTGGCTCCTTTTGCCTGCAGATGTTAACCTAGCATTCCTTGTGCTTGTGGACTGGCTTGGTAATCCACTGGCTGTCACGGTTTCTTCTAATAGCTTCATGGGAGGGATCAATGAGAATAACCTCAAAGAATTGGTATGGTAGAATCTTTACCAATGCAGTAAGAAAGCAGGACACCTAGGGCCCCACAGTCACCCAGCTCACTCCTCCACAACAGACTGAGGTCTTCCGCCCAAACTTGAGTGGGCCGTCACTATGGTGGACAGGTTCCACAGGGGGTCCCCTTAGGAACTAGGTGTTTGCAGCTATCGCAGCGTGCATGAATCCAAAATAAGCCGTAACCTTTCATGGCCTTGTGTGCCAGCCTGCGTGCCTTGTCGCCAGGGTGGTTCTGGGGTCCCTGTGCAAGTGAAGAGCTCAGGGGATCCTGACAGACACATGTGGGTAGAGAACCCAGCCCCGCACCGCGAGCAGAAAGTGCCCTGCTGCATCAGGGCGCTTCTTCTTCCATAGCTCCTGGGTGGACTTGTAAGTGCCCAACCTGACTCACCTGATTACTGCCACCAGACAGAAGGAATCTCCTAGAATTTAAATCCTGTCTGTGACCTTGAGTGAGTGATTTAACCTTTATGAATCCAGTTCTTAGACCCGTGCCTGGTTGATAGTAGTTACTCTATAATCTTCAGTAGTAGCAGAAGAAACCCTGGCTAGAAAACTTTATCAGACTCAAAAAGGAAGGAAACGTAAATTTACTAAAGAGCTTAGAACGATCACTGGAATATAATGTAATGAGCACACAATAAATAACTTTCTACATTACCGTTGTTACTTATTTTTAATCTATAATCCTTAACTGTTGGCAAAAGAGTACAGTGAGTGAATCAACATGGTTTGTATGTTGACATGATTACTCTTTTCAATTACTAGGAAGTTTCATAACTAATTTTAGAAGAAATCACTCAGCTGGGCACAAACACTTACTTGGTTGGAAAAGTCTGCCTGGTTATTAGCTATGAGATCTTAGAGGCTCTTACTGTTCAGAAGGATCATTTTATCCCTAGGTGAGAGCTGACAGGGAGTTTTAAAATAATAGGTAAACCCAAAAAATCACACACATACGCACGCACACACACATACACACACAAACCTAGATATTATGTATTTCTTGATGGAAAATACATGGTACTACCTATGAAATATTTTTTGCTGAGTAATTGAATCAGAATCTAATCATACTCTGATCCAAAAACCTACGGACAGAAACTGCAGATATGAGAAAAAAAAAAAAAAAAAGATGAAAATAACAAAGTTCAGAATGTGGAAAACCTTATAAGAAAAAAAATACCAGGTTCATCAAAAATGAATTGCAAGGCAAAAATACATGGACAGAAACCTCTAAAGTAGATCATACAATTTCTCATTTCTTCTTCCTCCCAGCCACTAGCAACCACCATTCTGTTCTGCTTCTAGATATTTGACTATGTTCTGTGCCTCATATAGGTGGAACCACACAGGCTTTGTTCTTCTATGACTGGTTGGTGTCACTTAGCCGAATGTCCTCAAGGTCCATCCATGCTGGTTGCATAATTATGTAAGATGGGTAAGTTCTAGAATATCTGTTGCATAACATGTGCCTATAGTTAATAATATTGTATTGTACACCTGCAACTTGTTAAGAGGGTAGATTTCATCTTAAGTATACTTACCACAATTTTAAAAAAAAGAAGAGAGAACATCCATAGCTCTACGTCTTTGGGAATAATCCTGCTTGAACCAGCCAATCTAAAAATTACAATATCATTAAGGACATGTGGACACTGAAAGATGTTTGATTATAGTAAGAGATTATTGGTTCCCCAAAGTTTTATAACAGTATTGTTTCAATTTTTTAAGTCTTAGCTTATAAAAAATGTGTACGAAAACTACTCAATGATGCATTGAGTCTGTTGTTTCAAATTTCCAATGTTCTCTGAGACAGGCAACCAGAATGGTCAGAAGAGAGAATCATCTAATTAGCCAATTATGAGTATTCTCCTGAATCTGGTACAGCAGCAGAAATGTGCATTACTTTGCTGACAAAAGTCCATATAATCAAAGCTATGGTTTTTTTAAAATCCAACTTAATCAAATGGATTAACTTCCTTGTAGCCAAAGATGTAAAAGCTCTATGCAGTCAGTAAAAACAAGACCTGGAGCTGAATGTGGCTCAGATCAAGAGCTTCTTGTTGTAAAATTTAGGATGATCTTGAAGAAAGTAGCAAAAACCACTAGGTCATTCAGCTATGACCTAAGTCAAATCTCTTATGATTATACAGTGGAGGCGATAAATAGATTAAAGGTGTTCGATTTTGTAGACAGAGTTCTTGAAGAACTATGGACACAGGTTCAAAACATTGTATAAGACGCAGTGATCAAAACTATCTTTAAGTAAAAGAAATGCAAGAAGACAAAGTGGTTGTCTGAGGAGGCTTTACAAATAGCTGAGGAAAGAAGAAAAGTGAAAGGCAAGAGAGAAAGAGAAAGGTATACTCAGCTGAATGCAGAGAGCCAGAGAAGAGCAAGGAGAAATAAGAAGGCCTTCTTAAATGAACAATGCAAAGAAGTAGAGGAAAACAATAGAATGGGAAAGACTAGAGATCTCTTCAATAAAATTGGAGATACCAAGAGGACATTTCTTGCAAGGATAACTGCAATAAAGGACAGAAAGAGTAAGGACCTAATAGAAGCAGAAGAGATTAGGAAGTGATGGCAAGAATACACAGAAGAACTGTACAAGAAAGGTCTTAATGACCCAGAAAACCACATGGTCATTCACCTAGAACCTAGACATCCTGGAGTGTGAAGTCAAGTAGGCCTTAGGAAGTGTTGCTATGAACAAAGCTAGTGGAGGTGACAGAATTCCATCAAAGCTATTTAAAATCCTAAAATGCGATGTTATTAAAGTGTTGCACTTAATAGGTCAGCAAATTTGCAAAACTCAACAGTGGCCACAGGACTGGAAAAGTCAGTTTTCATTCCAATCCCAAAGAAGAGAAATGCTAAAGAATGTTCAAACTACCTTACAATTGCATTCATTTCACATGCAAGTAAGATTATGCTCAAAATTCTTCAATCTAGGCTTCAGCAGTACGTGAACTGAGAAATTCCAGATGTACAATCTGGGTTTCAAAGAGGCAGAGGAACACGAGATCAAATTGCCAGCGTTCACTGGATCATGGAGAAGGCAAGGGAGTTTCAGAAAAAAAACATCTACTTCTGCTTCATTAACTAAGCTAAAGCTTTTGACTGTGTGGATCACAGCAAACTGTGGAAAATTCTTAAAGAGGTGAGAATACCAGACCACCTTACCTGTCTCCTGAGAAACCTGTATATAGGTCAAGAAGTAGCATTTAGAACCAGACATGGAATAGTTGACTGGTTCAAAACTGAGAAAGGAGTACAACAAGACTATATTTTCACTCTGCTTATTTAACTTATATGCAGAATTCATCACATGAAATCCCAGGCTGGATGACTCTACTGGAATCAAGATTGCTGGGACAAATATCAACAACTTCAGATGTACAGATGATACCACTCTAACGGCAGAAAGTAGAGAGGAACTAAAGAGCTTCTTGACGAGGGTGAAAGAGGAAAATTAAAAAGCTGGCTTAAAACTAAAAATTAAAATACTAAGATCATGGCATCTTGTCCCATCACTTCATGGCAAATAGAAGGGGGAAAAGTGGAAGCAGTGAGAGATTTTCTTTCCTTGGGCTCCAAAATCACTGCAAATGCTGACTGTAGCCATTAAATTAAAAGGCGTTTACTCCTTAGAAGGAAAGCTCTGATAAATCTAGACAGTGTATTGAAAAGCAAAGTCATCACTTTGCTGACAAAGGTCTGTATAAGTCAAAGCTATGGTTTTTCCAGTAGTCATGTGCAGATGTGAGAGTTGGAGCATAAAAAAGGCTGAGCACCGAAGAATTGATGCTTTTGAATTATGGTGCTCAAGAAGACTCTTGAGAGTCCCTTGGACAGTAAGGAGATCAAACCAGTCAGTCCTAAAGGAAATCAATTGTGAATATTCATTGGAAAGATTGAGGCTGAAGCTGAAGCTCCAATACTTTGGCCATTTGATGTGAAGAGCCGACTAATTGGAAAAGACCCTAATGCTGGGAAGGACTGAAGGCACGAGGAGAAGAGGATGGCAGGATGAGAATGGCATCACCAACTCAATGGACGTGAGGAAACTCTGGGGAAAGTGAAGGACAGGGAAGACTGGCATATTGCTGTCTATGGGATTACAGCAGAGAGTTGGACCTGACTTAGCTACTGAATAACAACAATATCCCATTGTATATACATCTTCTAAACAACATCTATATTCTAATGGAAGCAGGCAGCCCAAATAATAAACAAACACTAATATTCCAACTTAACCCTTGGCTGGCTATGTAAACTTAAACAAGTCACTGATCTTCTTTGGGTTCCAGGTTCTCATTTTTAATAAGAAGGATGTGGACCCCTGCTTCTTGAACACAATGGAATTTGTATTAGATGACTTTTCTCACTCATGACAGACATTGCTAATCAATGACCTCAGTCTCCCAGCTGAATTTGAAAGCAATCTAACAACCTATAGCTTAGCACTACAGGAAGTCACCACTTACTGTGAGACGAAACTTTGTCCTGAGATGAAGGAATAACCACCATCTGGGACATTACTAGATGCCATGCAGATTAAAAGGGGTAAAGAATCACTAACTGGATTTTAAATCTTCTGCGTGTGTCCTGCTTTGGCTCGCCTTTCATTGGTCATAGGAATTTTTTAGGATCACCCCTACCTTCTCACTATGCAACTGGAAGGAAAGAAGACAGAAGATATAAGATATGACATTATATCAGGCTTTATATTCTACAGACAATGTTTACAAAGATTCTTTCTTCTGCTTTCCTAGTTTCACAATGTAAGGAAACAATAGGATCATTCCCACTTTACAGAAGGGAAAACTTGAAACCTAGAGATCTAGCTCATTATCAGATT
This sequence comes from Budorcas taxicolor, assembly GCF_023091745.1. Classification (NCBI taxonomy): domain Eukaryota; kingdom Metazoa; phylum Chordata; class Mammalia; order Artiodactyla; family Bovidae; genus Budorcas; species Budorcas taxicolor. The sequence continues at coordinate 11,586,255 of NC_068930.1, read as the reverse complement.
AAGAGGTGGTGGACCTGGGACCCAGCTAAGTTAAGCTTATCTCAAGTTGCAATTCATTCTCTTTCTCTTCTCTTCATATCCACTCTAGTAGTTTGTAGCAGAATAGGGCAGATTTAAATTCAAAAAGGATTCTATACACTAAAATGCAATAATAGAGGGATTTTACTCATAACATTTGTTTTCCTATAGTTATCGCTCTAATAACATTTACCTATAGTTACATAGTTACATGCATGCCTGGGTAAGTGCATGCTAAGTTGTTTCAATCGTATCGGACTCTTTGCAACCCCATGGACTGTAGACCACCAGGCTCCTCTGTTCATGCGATTCTCCTGACAATAATACTGGAGTGGGTTGCCATGCCCTCCTCCAGGGGATCTTCTCAACCCAGGGACTGAACCTGAGTCTCTTAAGTATCCTGCATTTGCAGGTGAATTTTTTACCACTAGTGACAGCTGGGAGCCTATATAGTTATATACCTATATTTATTTACCTGTAGTTAGAAAGAGATACTTAAACCAATCACTTTTCTTAATGATTATATACATTGCAGGCATAAATAGAAGACACAGATGACATAGAGCTAACTAAAGAAAGGTGCAAAAATATTACGAATAAATAACAAAATAGTGTGGCTGAAAGAAAATTGTATCCAGGAAAAGCTGCAGGTTATTTTTCACTAACAGCTCCAGAAGTGTGCCTTATCACAACAAAGGTTGATTTGTCACTCACAGCCTCCTGCACATTCAGGAAACCCAAGTCCTCGCCCAAGTCTATCAATAAAGCAACTTGTTCATGAAACACTATAGATGTGAGATTTGTTTCAAGGATAAAATTATATTAGATCTTCAAGTATTTCAAAACAGAAAGAAAACTTTGCAAAAAGCATAAAGGCCATGTTTCAATGGCCAGGGTTAAGGCTGAGAAGTCTGGAGCAATGTTAGCTTCTATGGCCACAGATAAAACTAGGATAGCGTGGGAGGCACCAACACAGTCTCTTCCCTAATCTCACACAACGAGTGCATTTACTGAGCTTCTGTTGTATGCAAGACAGCATGGGGCATAAAAAGAGGCATAAGGCATAACTCCTGTTCTCAACAAGACGGCAAGCCAGCCACAAAAAGGTGTCAAGTATAAGGTCTATCAGGATTCCCCTGGGGTTCAGTGGTAAAGAATCCGCCTGCAACGCAGGAGACATGTTTGATCCCTGGGTCAGGAAGGTCCGCTAGAGGAGGGCATAGCCACCCACTCCAGTATTCTTGCTGGGAAATTCCAGGGACAGAGGAGCCTGGCGGGCTACGGTCCATGGAGTTGCGAAGCTGCGTGACTGAGCATGCACACGTGCGTAAGGACTATCAGTTCTATCTCCCAGTCTTTTATTTGAAGCTTTACCTTGGTCAGTTTATTCAAACTAAAGACAAAACAGACCAGCTCTCAGGTATTAAATCTGTACCCTCAAAACCCAGGGACACTCACTTTACTGTGGGGTGGGAAAGAGATACCTTTGAGTCAGTTTTGAAATGGGTTGTGGGACTTGGGGGTTAATAAAGCCCAGGCCAAAGGGGGAAAAAAATCTATCCTTTCATAAATGTAGCATCTTGCTACTTTGGATTGTATACACGTAGATGAAGGGGCAAGATATTGAGGGTAGGGAGAAAAATACTTTACTTATCATTTCAAAGAAGCTGAAAGTTATAATACAAAATTCATTCAATAAATTCATGCAGCAAAGATCTTTTCCAACACTTCTGGTATACCAGATTCTGTGCCAAGTCCTGAAACAATGAAATTTAACTCTTGAATTATATCTGTTCTCTGGGAGGTTCATTCCTGTAGGGCAGTCCTCCAAGCACGAAGTGTGAGCTGTCATACATTGTACTCTGAAAACTGTGTGCTACATTTACCGTAGGGACCTTCCAACTATGTTGTACTCGGTAATAATAGGGAAACCCAGGCAGCATGGCAGACTCAGTGGATCTCAAAATGCCTACAAGATTCTTAAGTCTTGGATTCCCCTTGTCCTGTAAGTCTCAACTGACACAGGGGGTAGTTTCACATGATAAGGTCTGGAACTGCCAACTACAGGTAGATTTAATAGAGAAGATGGCAGCCCTTTCAGAACACCATTAGGGTAACAATATTAACAGAGATTCTGTACTACAGAGCTTGCAATAGAATGAGTATGTCAAAGTAACCAGTCCCACACTGACTGGCACACACACGAAACCCCCATAGCAACAGAGAGGACAGCTTGGTAACAGCAGCTGCTGCTTAATTGAAAACATTAGAAAAATATTACATTATATCTGCATTCATTGTTTCTCTATTTATTTTCATTGCAAGTGAGAAAATAACCCAGGAAAAAATACAAAAGAAACAGGAAACAAAGATTCAAGATGAATAATGGTAATGGATGAACCGTTGCTTGAAATGTAATTTTCTGGGGATTCATCCCACTTTTCATGTGAATGAGCAGTCTTTCTTTTTGGTGCGGTCCAAGGGCCAGACATTCCTTCCATAATGCGGCATTTACTTCTTAGTCAACCCTTTCAGTTTGATTAACTTGGAGGAGAAACGGCATATGTATGTGTTTGTGTGTCAGGGAAGAGGTATTCAGATGTAAAGCGTCTGTATACATACCGAGATAGATTTGAGACTCTAATCACATTACTGTAAAGCTAGCATGTTTTTGAAATACAGTACAAGTTCAGCCTAGCAGAGTGGCCGGTTCACACCAAACCAAACACGGATATATGGAGCATAAATGGAGGAGAAGCAGCAAGGAGAGAGCAGTACCCCCGCAGCTCCATGCAAGCAAAGTACTGTAAACAATGGACCAGTGTGGGGCATTCATTCTCAAAAGGTGAACCAAGAAGGGATCTAGGGTTCATCTGGTATCCTCATGCATTCAGATCAGACCCTTAAAACTTTTCGCTGGTGACTCAGAATGTCAGATAAGGGCAAGAGATGAGGTCTATTTTTGGTCAAGTTGTTTTTTTTTTTTTCCCCTGAAAATATTGCCAGAAGTAATAGTCCTAATGAATTTCATGGTCCCTAAACATTACTTGGCATATAGTCAGGATCCATCTAGACATTGGAAATCAGGTGGCCACATTTGAAAATGAGATTTCCAAAGGCAGGCAATGCCCTGAAGATTCTCATCACAAAATAAATATCAAATGTTCTATTTAATAACAATGAACTCACAAAATAAACATGTTGCAAACTCATGAGTCCAGAGACTCTACCCTATAATTACAGCTGCAATTTTTTTTTCACAGTAGAATTCAGGATTTTGTCAAAATTGACTATACCTTTTGAAAGAAAAACAAAAATGCTATCTGTAAGCTCCTTGAGGTCAAGGACTGGGTCTCATTTATTCTTATGTTCACTGACACAAAATGAGAAGCCTTTCATGTAGTAGATGTTCTAAAAATAAACATGGTCATGAATTGAAGTGAAATTGATGACATTGAAAGATGAAATGTACTGAAGGCATTTTCTAATTAATCAAGAATTCCACAACTGCTTTAATTGATTAATTTATTACTTATTCAATGAAATGAGGAACTATTCTGGGTCAACAGAAGTGCTAAAGATACACGGTGATTTCTACTCAATTTGCATTGTTCCCTTAGCTGAAAGAGGTGGGGAAAACATTATTCCTAAGTCAGTGCCTTCAGTTACTCAACTTACTTTTCAATAAACAAGTCAATTATTACATCAAAGGTTTTAGGTAAACTTGACTAACATAGGAAAACATCATTTGAAAGGAACAATTGAAAGCAGCTCTTTTGCCTCTTTTCTGTTTGCTCATTTCTGTTCCCCTCTAACCTTAAAGGAATCTAATTATAGGAATGAGATCAGTAGGCAATTTAATCTAGCTCCCAACTTATGCTCTCCTTAGTACACATCATGCCTTTTCTAACTTGTTGATTATTTTTCTAGATAAAAAGAAGTAAGAATAAAGAATTAAGCAGTTAAAAAAAAAAAAATGACCAACTCCCTGCCCTCAACAGCCCCGCTAAGCAGTCTTGCAGGCAGATCACTCAGGCAGTGTAATATCTGAACTGAGAGTCAGTAAGTCTAGGTGCGATGGAAAAGGATGTAAAACCAAGCCCCACCCCAACCCCCCTCAGTGATTCACTGAGACTCTCCCCCACCCCCATTATCCACTTTAAAAACTGCCTTAACTGAGAAGAATCTTTGAAATTGGTCTCCGGACACAAGTCCACCTTCTCTCAGATTGCCACCCTTTCTAATTAAAGCACCTTTTTCTTTGTATTGACACTTGTCCCTCAAAGTACTGGCTTAGGAGTAGGATTAGCCCAACCTGTGTTCAGTAACAAGATGCTTCTGTAACATACTTGAGGGATTTTTGCTTCTTTGATTGATTGATTTTTTTGTTTTCCTTTCCTAAAGTAAGACTGCCTTACTCATTGGGTCTGTGCAGAGTGAAGACAAAAAAGCCTTTCTAATGGTTGCTAGTTAGCCACCCAGGCAAAGCTATCATAATGGTTTCAACTTTTAAATCATTTCAGAACTGTCAGTCTAGCAGCTGTGTCAATCTGCTCGATGTGCAGTAACACCCGGATAGACTAGAGCCCTTCCTCCAATCATCAATATCATAATAAATCTTTCAATTATTCTACCATAGTTTTAAAAGGTGCTTTCTGAACAGGCAAATACCTTGTTTCAAATTGAAAGAGGTATTTTCCCCATTTTGTTTTTCACATTGAAGCAAAATGTTCAAGTTTTAAAAGCAGATGGAGTAACTTCCAAGAAAAATGAACAAAAGAATTATGAAATGACTGATTAAAACCACCAATAAAGGCAGTTGATAGGCATGTATAATTCAAGAGTATTTTCAAAGGATATGTTCTTATATTTGTCTCCTGTTGGTAGAAATTCATCATTGAATTGACATATACCATTTCTATGATACAAAGATAATTATTAAATAACAAGTCTTAAAATTAAGTTGAAAGAAATAAAGACATAGAAAGGATCTTTTTAATGGGTCTATTACTGATTTACTGTAGAAGTCTGTTCTGCCTTCTCTCAGAGTCATTGAGTGCTTCTATGTCAGACAAATAAATGGAGACTAAAATTTTTAAGTATCCAAACTTCTACTGGAAAATGAAGTCAGTAGCATAAAAATTAAAGTGAATCATTGGAAAAGGCTTCATGGAATACATAACTATAAGTTTTATTAAAGAATTAACAAAGGAAAAATTTAAATGTAACTTCTTATAGATGTACAATCCTAGAGTTAGAAGGATCTCAAAAATTATCTAAGTCTAAAAGAATCACCTCTTTTTTGATGCAGAAATCCCTTCTCTGCAGTTCCTGATAGATGGTCATATAACTTTGGATCATATATGTCTAGCAACAACGAATAACTATCACTAGGCCGGCTACGGCACACTATAAAATGATTATGTTTGTGTCTTGCATCCTCAGGGGTTAGCATGAAAATATATTCTAGAGCCATGAAAGCCTCAAAAACAAAATCCTGGAGGGATTAAAAAATACACAAACTTAATTTGAAAAGGCCACATACTCTTTGATGTGTATGACATTACAGAAAAGGCAAAAACCATGGAGATGGCAGAAAGACCAGTGGTTACCAGGGGTTGGGGGTAGACGAGAGGTAAACCAGTGGAGCACAGGGAATTGCTAGGGCAGTGAAAGCACTGTATGATAGTATAGCGATGGACACATGCCAACATGTATTTGTACAAACCTATAGAATATGCAAAACCAAGAGTGAACCCTAGCTTAAACTATCAATTTGGGGTGATTATGATGTACCAATATATGTCCATCAGCTGTAACACATTTGTCACTCTGGTGAGGGATGATGAGAGAAGGGGAGGCTATGCATGTGTAGGGCCAGGGGGATACGGGAAATCTCTGTACTATCTGCTCAACTATGCTGTGAAACTAAGAGTGATCTAAAAAAAATAAAACAAAGTCTTAAAAATTATGCAGGCTTTAGAAAGCCTCAAATCTGATTAAAAGTAAATTAATATGTATACATAGATTTGCAATGGCTAGAGCTCTAGATTTTTGTACTGTGCTGAGTTGACATAATAATGATGGCCAATTATTCAAAACACAATAAGAAGGGAGATAATGTTGAGAAGTATGAAGTCATAGGTGGCATGATCAGGAGGCCAGCTCAGCTGCCCACTTCCACTGTCAGTCAGGCATACGCATATTTTAATCTTTGGAGGCAAGTTTCTTAAAGTCTCAGAAGCAGAGTTTAAAACACTTGCAAAATGGAAATTTTCATGGGGAGATAATGTGAGATTGTGAAGAAAATCTGAGATAAAATCTGTGATAGTGCTTAGAATGATCAGTGACTACTACATGATTGAAACTCCAAAATTTCTCAGTTGAATGTAACCAGATAGTTGGGAATCTCATTAATATGAAATTTTTTACTGAATATGATAAAATATCTCTATAAACAACGTGACCTGAAAGTTAATTAATGCTTATGAACTTTTCCTTTCCAGTGATGTTCATAATTTTTAATCTGCAGAGAATGATTAAATTATATCTCTGTGATCAGATGAAAGACTCCTTAAATTTCTATCAAATGCTCACTCTAAATCCATAGTTGTCTGTACTTTGCTACACTCAATCGCTCAGTCCTGTCTGACTCTTTGCAACCCCATGGACTGTAGCTCTCCAGGCCCCTCTGTCCATGGGATTTCTCCAGGGAATAGTACTGGACTGGGTTGCCATGCCCTCCTCCAGGGGATCTTCCCAACCCAGGGATCAAACCCAGATCTCACATGTTACAGGCAGATTCTTTACCATCCAAGCGACCAGAGAATCCCATAGTTATCTAGTGTGTGTCAAAAACACAATTAAGATATATTATAGCTCATCAAATAAATATCTAAAAAAAGTAAAAGTGAAGTCTCTCAGTCGTGTCCAACTCTGTGCAACCTATAGCCTATCAGGCTCCTCTGTCCATGGAATTTTCCAGGCAAGAGTATTGGAGTGGGTTGCCATTTCCTCCTCCAGGATATCTTCCTGACCCAGGGATCAAACCCAGGCCCCCAGCACTGCAGGCAGACTCTTTACCTCTTGAGACATTGGGACTTCCCAAAATATCTAATGATACGTGATAAAATTTGTAAAGTTTAAAAATAAAATTTAAATGCATATTATTAAGACTTAGAAGCTTATATTAATCATGTGCTAATCACATTATACAGATAATTGTTACATAGCAAATGGAAAAATTGCAGTGGAAGTCAAGCCTATACAGCCTATGCCTGGTACTGCAATGCAGTGTTCAGTCAGTTCAGTTCAGTCGCTCAGTCGTGTCCGACTCTTTGCGACCGCATGAATCGCAGCACGCCAGGCCTCCCTGTCCATCACCAACTCCTGGAGTTCACTCAGACTCACGTCCATAGAGTCCGTGATGCCATCCAGACATCTTATCCTCGGTCATCCCCTTCTCCTCCTGGCCCCAGTCCCTCCCAGCATCAGAGTCTTTTCCATTGAGTCAACTCTTCTCATGAGGTGGCCAAAGGACTGGAGTTTCAGCTTTAGCATCATTCCCTCCAAAGAAATCCCAGGGCTGATCTCCTTCAGAATGGACTGGTTGGATCTCCTTGCGGTCCAAGGGACTCTCAAGAGTCTTCTCCAACACCACAGTTCAAAAGCATCAATTCTTAGGCACTCAGCCTTCTTCACAGTCCAACTCTCACATCCATACATGACCACAGGAAAAACCACAGCCTTGACTAGACGGACCTTAGTTGGCAAAGTAATGTCTCTGCTTTTGAATATGCTGTCTAGGTTGGTCATCACTTTTCCTCCAAGGCGTAAGCGTCTTTCAATTCCATGGCTGCAATCAGTGTAGTTGGTGCATACTGCGTCACACTGTAATGCAGTGTAGTTAGCGTAGTACGCCATGTGCGCAGTCATGTCCCACTCTTTGCTACCCCATGGGCTGTAGCCCGCCAGGCTCCTCTGTCCATGGCATTTTCCAGGCAAAAATACTGGACTGAGTTGCCATTTCTTCCTCTGGAGATCTTCCTGACCTAGGGATCAAACCTGCATCTTCTGTGTCTCCTGCACGGCAGAATTCTTTGCCCACTGAGCCATTAGGGAAGTCCCTTAGCATAGATAGAGTGCAGTATAAAATTCCATTACATTATATTACATTCATCACATTGTTTTTGGCACACGTTTGCACTGACAATCAAAACCATAAGACACTACAATTTGATACACTGAGCAAAAGTGTATTTTTGTTTTTGTAACTTTTGATAACAGATCAAAACTATTTTATAACTTTCATATAACCTAGAGAGAAAATTTATTCATTACTCACTAGATTTAAAATAATTTTCAGTTAATAATAGATTGAAACACTGCAAAAGTTTGCTGCAAAATAAGGTTGTTAAAGGTTTTAGATGCTAAATTATATTTTATGTGTATTAAAAATCTACTAAGATTATACTGAAAATTAGAATTTCTCTTAATCATATTGATTAAAATTTCTCCTATCCAAATACATAAAAAATAATCCTACATTAAGATATTAAACCTCTTCAGATAAATTATGCATGGGAAATCTGATCAGATATATTAGGAATGGAGAATGTTTGATTATCCTGTAATCTTTATATATTCATTTCTAATAAGAGATAATTCCATTTAATGTAGTGATCCTTTTCCAGTTGGAGATTTGAGTTTGATATCTCAGTGCTTATAGTAATCCTAACATTTATGTGCAAGCATATTGATTCGTTTATGTGGTGACAGGGTTGACTGCTGCAGGAGGCTCTTATAACAATCCTAAAAAAAAAAGGCTGCAGAGATGATAAATATTGTTACTAACTTCATCATTAAAGCATGCTTTTTCCATGTATATTGGAGGCTGGAGATAAAAGGGCATTTGAAAAGGCAAAACCCATTCCTGTAAGCATATTAATATTTGGAGATTTTAGAGGATTGCATGTTAAGAGGAGGTTAAATTAACCTGAAAAGCTTTAACAAACTTGATTATTTGTAATTCACTGTAATTTTGGTAAGTTGAACAAAAGTGTCTTTGGAGTTAATATCCTAAGACCTCTGACAAATTTGCTGTTTTTAGCATTTTTGAACCATGACTCAAACCTTTACTAAAGGTGGTGGGGAAGAAGGCAAGAGGGGGGAAAGGTCAAGGAGCAGGGTGGAGCAGAAAAGGCAAAGGCACCAGGCGGAGGAAACATCTCTTGGCTAATCACATATCACAAGCAGTGAAATTTCTCAGGCCAGCAGCCCGCCAGGTGCATTTCAAAGAGGAGTGTTGGAGGGAGTAAGTGTCACTCAAGGCAGATATTTATGAAAGATGACAGTTTGCAAATATCTCAATCTTGGACAAGCCTGTGCTAGTGACACAGAGGAGTGCAGCCAAATCGGACGAGTCAGCAGCGAACATTTATTTCATCAGGACCTGTCCAGTCTCCACTGATGGTTTGATAGTCTGGGGAGAACAGGCAACAGCGGGGCTCATGCTGCTGTTTACTCTCAGCCAGTTTGCATGGAGTGGTCCAAAATGGTCCAATAAATATGTAAAGGAGGATAAAAGCAAGAACTGAGAAAAGCTTTGTTTGCAAAGCTAGCACGTGACTGGATTTTAGCTATGCCAAAGAGGAAGCATAGTAATTACAGAAATATTGATCAGTGCTCCTGCTGGTTGACAGTGATATTGGAATGAGCCTTGCCAGGGTGGAGACCTGCATCGTGGTACAAACATTCTGTTGGTCCAGAGGATTGAAGGAATGATCCCATTAGGTGCCCTTCCCCATGACAGCTGCCCCGCAAACCCTGTTATACTGAACGCTGTGAACTTTGTTAGAAATAGAAGTCTATATTGCTTCCCCAGGGGATGAAATACTAGACATGAGCCTGAACAAATGTAAAATAAATACCAATGGGGAATTTTCTATAGTATTTCTATCAAGCTGGCAGACAGCACGGATGTCAGAAACAGGCTGTTGGGGCAAGCAGGCTGGTTTTGATGTTACAGTGTATCAGAGGCTGCCACCTGGCCACACTCAGTCAACAGATGTGTTTGGTTAGATATTCAAAACACTTTGAATGTACATATTTTAAATGTCAATGTTAAATGCCAGGAGATTTTATGTAAATTTTTAATTTTGGTCTTCTCTGGGGGAAAAAAATATCAGATAGGCAACATTAGGTGCAAAATACTTTTGACTATAGTCTGGAAGAAGGGAGGAAGATTCAGAAGATGCTACTTTTTAAAAATACATTGTTCAACACACTGTCTAATTTTCCCCCAAATCAATGCTGAGGATCAGTTGCCTTTTCATCACATTTGTTATTTTTGTCATTTAACATCTGTTTTGTTTTCTTTTTTTATTCATTTATATTACCTATCTGACTTCTTCTAGCCTTTCAGTTTTGACCTCAGAAAAGAAATGTGCTAGCTCTGTCATTTGGGCAAGTGGAAATTGCTCAGGTTCATGGTCTTAAAGTAAAATTAATGTTTATTGATCTGTATGGATTTTGGCACAGTGATAAAGAATCTCCCTGACAATGCAGGAAACACAAGAGATATAAGTTCAATCCTTGGGTCAGGAAGATACCCTGGAGTAGGAAATGGCAAGCCCCACCAATATTCTTTCCTAGAAAATTCATGAACAGAAGAGTCTGGCGGGCTACAGTCCATGGAGTCACAAAGATTTGGACATAACTGGGTGACTGAGCACACACATGCACAAAGATCTTAAAGTGGAAAGCCTTAGGACAGATTTGGATACATACCAGACATTGAATAAATGCAAGTTTCATTCACGCTTCCCTTCCATTTCTCAATCCACTTAAGGGAAAAAAAGCAGTATCTTATTTTTAGAGGCAAGGGCAGGTAGGCAGATATTATATCGATATAGGTGTTATATTTTAAAACCTGCCCGTAAATTCTCATGAGCGGCAGATCATCATAGCTTTTCTCCAGTATGCCTTATGTAGCAGTAGTGGTTCTCAGACTTGGATGTATGTCAGAATAAACTGGAGATCTCTGTAATGCAGAAACATCCTCAGTGTTTTGACTAAGTACACCCAAAGTGGAGTCCCTGAAGGTGCATTTCTTGGGTTCCCAGGGGAAGCTGATGTACTCAGAAGCACCACGCTTCCTTGTTAGGGCTGAAGGCACAGAAGCTGGAGAGAAGTTTGTGTTGTATCCATCACCTCAAGCAAAAAGAAGTTTGGGGACAATTATTTTGTTGTTGGTTTGTTTTTAAGATTAAGATCAGATTACTTATCCTAAATCTTTTTCTTACTCAAAAAGGGAGTTCCTAAAGCTCATAATATGAGATTATGTGAACTAATAGGTAAACGTATATCAAGGGAGAGCAACTATCGGGAGACAAGATATCGACTAAGGTCCATCTAGTCAAGGCTATGGTTTTTCCTGTGGTCATGTTATGGATGTGAGAGTTGGACTGTGAAGAAGGCTGAGCGCTGAAGAATTGATGCTTTTGAACTGTGGTGTTGGAGAAGACTCTTGAGAGTCCCTTGGACTGCAAGGAGATCCAACCAGTCCATTCTGAAGGAGATCAACCCTGGGATTTCTTTGGAAGGAATGATGCTGAAGCTGAAGCTCCAGTACTTTGGCCACCTCATGAGAAGAGTTGACTCATTGGAAAAGACTCTGATGCTGGGAGGGATTGGGGGCAGGAGGAGAAGGGGATGACAGAGGATGAGATGTCTGGATGGCATCACTGAGTCGATGGACGTGAGTCTGAGTGAACTCCAGGAGTTGGTGATGGACAGGGAGGCCTGGCGTGCTGCAATTCATGGGGTTGCAAAGAGTCGGACACAACTGAGCGACTGAACTGAACTGAATTGAATTAATAGCTGTATTATCAACAGCCTCAAGAACGGCACAATGGGCAAAATCTCTGAAATGTCTGGTGATGGCTCCTCTTGTTCGTATCAGCATTTGTTATTGTTTTGATTGAGATGATGGTTAGTTTCTTCCTATTAGTAACTGTTTCTTTGTAGCTGTTAGCATGGGCCATCTGAACCGAGTTATTCAGAAATTCTATTGTGATTAGTTATTCAGCGCAACAGTGTTAAAACAGCTCACTGCACCCACTGATGGACTGGCTACTGATGTCAGCCGTCTCTGCATATCAGTCACAGCAAAGTCATTTGCAAATGGAGGTGGGTTACCTTTACAGAATACACAAAAGCCTCCCTGTGACTTAGGCTTCCTGCAGTGCTACTGAAATAAAAGTCAAATTGCATTAAATAGCATGTTCTTCCTTCATTTTTACTTTGCTTTTCTCAGAATCTTGGGAAATGAACACTAAATGTGCGGCAACACAGTTCTTGTTTCAGTTATGTAAAGTTCGGTTTCGTTTTTTATCCCTTTTGAACAATTTGTGAATGTCTCTGAACACATGCAATTAAGCAAGAAGTGGGTTGCTAGAGTTCTCCCAGGGGCTCCTAGGCAGAAGCAGAGATGCAGATAAGTGTAAGAGTTCCGTAGCCCCTCCCCAGAAATCCCTGGTGAGAAGAGATCGGGCCGCTCCCTTTTTAAAAAGTGTTGCTTTCTATCTGGTGACCCTCTAGCACAAACTCCACATCCCCTGTGAAATAAATGTGGCCTCTGTGGCTTCTGTACACCGTGTTAGAGACAATAGTAAAATATGCATAAATCTGACTATATTACCAAAGCTGGAATGTACTTGTTTTGCATTAGTTTAATGGACAGAAAAAAACCAAAAAACAAACAAACTGAAATGCTCAAATGTCTGAAAAAGAGAACATTAAATCTTAACATATGTGGGGCTAAGAGACTTGTGGAGTGTCCTTAGATCATATATTTGCTTTACTTGTCGCTAACACAAGTTTAACCAAACTTCCTTCTTGCTTTCCTCCCAACACCTAGCCAAGTCAAGAGTGTAAAGCAGGAAATTCTTATCTCCTCTTATCCTTGGTCTTCAAAATCAGTTACTTAGTACTTGTGACCTTTGGTATGAGTAATTTTAAATTCCTAAAATTCAGTCTTCTAATATGTAAAATGAAGTAATACTAGATACCCACATTACACCACTGTCAGAAGAAATCCTTGAAATGGTGCATGTGAAGTCTGGCCCGTAGCAGATCATCTTTTACATGTAATAATACCAGGATAACAATTGTAATGACATTTCTCATCATGTTAGTTGATCACAGTTTTTCTTGAACTCTTAGCTTCTCTTGCCTCCATTAAACAACTATCACATCACGTAATAAGCTGTCTTATATCTTTGGGCCATAAGCTTCTTGAAGCCTGGACCATGACTCTGTCAGCTTCCCATGTCTCATTTCCTATCACGCTTTCTGGAATATGCTAAACGTCCACTCCAGTTTGTTGAATCCACTAATAATTCCAAAATCAGTCCATTCTCTCGTATAAAGTTTCAGAAGTGGCCTTCACTTTGTCCCATTTGCTATTCTACTGCTTTAATGCACGCTATTGATTTCTCATTTTCATATTTCATATGGTAGCCGTTGACATCTGGGCTTTGAAATTTTTCTTGACTGCCTCTACTTTCACTTTTCTGATACTTCTTGAACAAACAATACAGTTCCATAATTAATATAGGCAGTTATTTTCTCTTTTTTCACTGAATGAGATGGAATTTTGGCTAAAATTAACAAACAATGTGTCATTTTGATTTTCCTTAGATATGAAATCATTATCACTACCAAAAAACTCACTTCATTGCCCTAAATCCACTGAATTTCTATTCAGCATTAACTATTGTTATCCCATTAAACTAACTTCTTTAATAAGAGAGTAAGGAACAAGGAGGAGAGGTGGGAAAAATAAAGAAAGGCCCACCTAGCTTGCAGTTACCTAGAGGTAAACTAGATCATATAATTTGTCATTCAAATCGGAGCTCTCTTTTAGAGTGAAAGGAATGTTACTAGTAATTACACAGGAAAAACAGGCTTAGGCCAACCAGTATATATGTCCCACCCCCTGTTTACAGCATGGTATCTGTGGGGATCAGCTGAAGTTATGCATGACTCCTGGATTAGTAGTAAGCAGTCAATAAACTAGGTCAATATTTATATTTCTTCTATCATCCATTACTGTCTTCTTACATATAATTATATATATATATATATATATATGTGTGTGTGTGTGTGTGTTGGAGAAGGCAATGGCACCCCACTCCAGTACTCCTGCCTGGAAAATCCCATGGACGGGGGAGCCTGGTGGGCTGCAGTCCATGGGGTCGTGAAGAGTCGGACACAACTGAGCGACTTCACTTTCACTTTTCACTTTCATGCACTGGAGAAGGAAATGGCAACCTACTCTGGTGTTCTTGCCTGGAGAATCCCAGGGACGGGGGAGCCTGGTGGGCTGCCATCTATGGGGTTGCACAGAGTCAGACAGGACTGAAGCGACTTAGCAGCAGCAGCAGCATGTATATATAATTGTTCTTTAGTTGCTAAGTCATGTCTGACTCTTTTGCAACCCCATGGACTGTAGCCCTCCTAGCTCCTCTGTGCATGGGATTTCCCAGGCAAGAACACTGGAGTGGGTTGCCGTTTCCTTCCCAGGGGATCTTCCAACCCAGGGATCGAACCCGTGCCTCCTGTATTGGCAGGCGATTTTTCACCACTGAGCCACCAGGGAAGCCTATATATATAGGCATATTTAAATAATTTTGTTTGATTGAGGAAGTAACTTGTTCTTTCTTTTATTTTATTGAGTATGATGAGATCTTAAAAATTACTGACCAAAAGCCCCAAATTCTAGGATATCCTCTATTATGCCATTCAATGGCTATAAAACACCATCCAGATGAGGATGCTTCTTAAGGAAACTCATTTTTCCATTTTAGTGTGTTGAGGGAAATATTTATATATTAAAATTTGCCTCTCTAACTGCTAATCCTTGTATCTGGAGTTATCCAGAAGAAATATAACATTGTTCTATATTGTAGCAACTGAGATCTTGGACTATGATGACGTCATTTTTTTAACTCACAGTTAATTACTTTATTCTTTACATAACATTTATGTTCCAAGTCAATTCACCATGGTGACTGCACCCATTGGAGAAATTTGAGCGTTATTCTTTCCCAAATACAAAGAACATAACCCAATCCCATGTTTCAAATGGACACAAATTTTTGTTAAATAGAAGAGATTTGCTTGCTTCATTACTGTGAATGCTATTATTCCGGTTTTAAGCAATTTCCAGTTTTATTTTTCTATTGATTTCTAACTTCATTCCATTATGGTTGGAGAAGATACTTCCTTTGTATGATATCTATTTTGTGTGTGTTTTTAGCCTAACATATGATCTCTCCTGGAAAATAGTCTATGTTCATCATTTGAGAAGAATGTTTATGATGCTGTTTGGGGCAAAGTGTCCTGAATATGTCTGAGTTAGTTGATTTATGGTGTTGAGTCCCCTACTTTCTTATTTTTCTTCTATCTGAGTTTTCTATATATTATTCAGTTCAATTGCTCAGTCATGTCTGACTCTTTGCAACCCATGGACTGCAGCATGCCAGGCCCTGTCCATCACCAACTCCCAGAGCTTGCTCAAATGCATGTCTGTGGAGTCGGTGATGCCATCCAACCATCTCATCCTCTGTTGTCCCCTTCTCCTCCTGCCTTCAGTCTTTCCCTTACATTGTTACATCTTACATTATTCAATCTTATATTATTGAAAGTGCAATATTGAAGTCTCCAACTCTTACCATAAAACTATTAATTCCTTCAATACCTAGTTTTTTTTTCTTTGCATATTTTATAGTGTGTAAAAGTTTATAACTGTTGTATCTTCTTGCTGTAGTGAACCTTTTTTTAATATACAATGTCTTTGTCTTTTACAACTTTTTTAAAATTTAAAGTCTAACTCATCTGATGTTAATATTGTCATTCCCTGCTTTCTTTTGATTGCTATTTGCTTAGACTATCTGCTTTCATCCTTTCACTTCTGATCTATTTGTGTCTTTGGATCTAAAGTAAGTCTCTCCTTTTTAAATTCATTCTGTCAAAATCTATCTTTTAATTGGAGGGTTTAATTCAAATAAGTTATCATTTTTATTTGATGCACACACATTAAATTTAATTTAAATTAGTTAATACCATGTTTAAAATTTTAATATCTATGTTTCTGTGACATTTCTGTCCCTAAGGATCTGCGATATGTTGACCCCATAGGACAAATTAGTAAATACTTCATTGTCTTTAATTTTCTGGAAGAATTTGTGGGAATTAGTATCATTTCTTTCTTAAAAGTTTAGTAGATTTTGCCATATTTTTAAAGACACCTAGACCTGAGCTTTCTTTCTAGGAAGTTTTATTTTTGCTACATATTCAATTTCTTTGTCAGATATAGGAGGATACAAGGTAAATATTTCTTGCTTAAATGTGTTGTGGGTTTTTGTATGTTTTTAAAAAATTGGTCCATTTAATCTGTCTTTAATTTATTTATTAGTATAAATTTATTCATAATGATCTCTTATTCATTTGTTTTCTGGCAACTCCATAGTATCTGTGACCTCTTTTTTTTCTTCTTTATAATGCTCACTTGTGTCCTCCTGCTATTTTCCGCATCAGTTTATGTAGAGACTAATCAGTCCAGTTTTTTATTATACTTAATTTTCTCTGTTGTGTTCTGTTCTATTTTATTGGTTTATATTCTTATTCATATTATTTCCTTCCTTCTATTCCCTCCATGTTTTACTTGCTCTTCTTTTCTAAGGTTAAAGCAAATGTCATTAACTTGAAACTTTTATTCTTTTTAGCAAAGATATGTAGGCTATAATTTTTTTCCTAAGTATTACTTTCACTTTAGTCCAGAAATTTTTATATTTTCTGTTTTCCTTTTCATTCTGATAAAAAATATTTTCTTATTTCTCTTTTAATTTCTTCCTTACCAAGTATTACTTAGCTTCCAAAACTTTTTCTTTGAAATTTATCTTCTTGTTATTGAGTTCTAATTTTATTCCTTTGTGCGCTGAAGACATATATGGTATGATATGGATCCTTTTAAATCTGAGATTTGTTTTATGGCCCAGAATATTGTCTACCCTGGCAATTGTTCTATGTGTACTTCAAAGAAAATGTGTGTTCTCCAGCTGAGTGGAGTAATCTATAAATATTAACTAGGTCTATTTGGTTGATTTTGTTTTTCAAATATTCAGTATCATCACTGATGTTTTATCTACTTCTATAAATTACTGAATAGAAGGGACTGAAATCTCTGACAATGTTTGCAATTTTCTATACTTCTCTTTGTAGTTCAAACAGTTTTCCTTCACTTATTTTTAAGCTCTTTTATTAGAAAAATAATTGTTTATTATATCCTCTTAATAAAATGACAGCTTTAAAAAAAATAAAATTATCTTTTTATGCCTGGCAATATTCTTTGCTCTGAAATAGACATCTTCTAATATTAATACAAACACTTCAGCTTTATTTTTAATCACACAGCACATTTTTTTAATACAGCTTTATTGGGATATAATTCAAAAGCCATAAAATGCATCATTTTAAAGTGTACAATTCAGTGGTTTTAACTGATACTTCAGCAACCTCATTACATCTAGTTTTAAAATATTTTTATCACCAAAAAAAGAGATCCCACACCCACTAACCATCACTGTACCTCATCTCTCTCCAGCCCTTGGCAACCACTGATCTCTCCATGGGAGGGTTGGAAATTATTCATTCTAATCTTTTAGGTTGTTCTTTCCCCAGCCTAGCTAATCAGTATTCAACTGAATCAAATAGGATGGAGCCTCTAAAAACATAATGGAAAAGATTCACCTGTAACCATGGTGGTGGGATTAGATGAATCCAGTCTGTAATTACCCACTAAGCAAGGACATGTGTAGAACATTCTACCCTTGCAACTCAAATCCTATTCTTTTCAACCACACAGAAATGGCAAGAGTTCATAAAAAATGTCCAGATCACAATTTTAAAAACAAAACAAAATTTAAAAAAAATTCCAGACCTAATAAAAATATTAATATAAGTCAAAGGAAACAGGAAAAAGAGACCAATTGTTTTCAACACAAGTGATTTCAAAAACTTGTAGAGATTTTCATTCAAACAATCAGTACTTGTTCAGAAACAGAGACTATCCCCTAGAATATCCACTTATCACATATCTTAACTACCACCATACCCAATCTGACTTTAAAAAGTCTAGATCTATGAAGGAATTTACCGCCTCACACATGTTTGGACCCTTGTCTCACTCCTGTGTTGCCTCATCTTTCTGATGACCACAAATCTCTCTTAGAAAGTCACAGAGGTGAAGTCATATTTACTTACAGGGATGGTTTCACTTAACCACTGTTTGGCTTTCCCTTCACCCATTTTTCTCACGTCCTTATTGAACTATCTTAGTCTATAAGTACATGTCCACATGGCTTTCCAAATTCTCTGCCATTTAATAACATCTGGGCTGTGTCTTCTTATTTCACCCTGTGCTGATTTTGAAGTATATATCACAAGTCTCTGTATTGAAATATCCTAAAATGAAATTCCTTAATGACATGGCATCCATTACCTATAACCAGGCTGGATATAGCACAAGCTGAAATCAAAATTGAGGAGAGAAATATCAATAACCTCAGATATGCAGATAACATCATCCTTATGGTAGAAAGTGACGAGGAACTAAAGAGCTTCTTGATGAAGGTGAAAGAGGAGAGTGAAAAAGCTGGTTTAAAACTCAACATTCAAAAAACTAAGATCATGACATCCATTCCCATCACTTCATGGCAAATAGATGGGGAAACAATGGAAACAGTAACAGACTTTATTTTGGGGGGTTCCAGAATCACTGTGGACAGTGACTGCAGCCATGAAATTAAAAGATGCTTGCTCCTTGAAAGAAAAGCAATGACAAATCTAGACAGTGTATTAAAAAGCAGGCATTACTTTGCCTACAATTGTCCATATAGTCAAAGGTATTGTTTTTCTAGTAGTCATGAATACATGTGAGAGATGACAATAAAAAAGGCTGAGGGCCAAAGCATCGATGTCTTTGAACTATGGCGTTGAAGACTGTCCCTTGGACAGCAAGTAGACCAAACCAATCAGTTCTAAAGGAAATAAACCCTGAATATTCATTGGAAGAATTGATGCTGAAGCTGAAGCTCCAATATTTTTGCCACCTGATGTGAAGAACTGACTCACAGGAAAGACTCCAGTGCTGGGAAAGATTGAAGGCAGGAAGAGAAGAGGACCGCAGAGGATGAGATGGTTGGATGGCATCAGCGACTCAATGGACATTGAGTTGAGCAACTGGACTTTGAGTCTGAACAAACTCCAGGAGGTGGTGAAGGACAGAGAAGCCTGGTGTGCTGCAGTCCATGTTGTTGAACATGGATTGTGACTGAAGAACAACAGAAGCCTATAGCTACCTAATAAATCCAGAATCAATTTGATGTGTTGATATGCAGATCAAGAATTCAACAAAATTGTTGGTGTTTGTAGCAAAAGACTTGTTGTTGTTCAGTCACTAAGTCATATCTGACTCTCTGTGACCCCATGGACTGCAGCACACCAGGCTCCTCTCTCCTTCACTATTTCCTGGAGTTTGCTCAGATTTATATCTATTGAGTCTGTGATGCTATATAACCACCTTATCCTCTGCCACCCCTTCTCTTTGGCCTTCTATCTTTTCCAACATCAAGGTCTCTTCCAATGAGTCAGCTCTTCGTATCAGATAGCCAAAGTGTTGGAATGTCAGCATCAGTCCTTCCAATGAATAGTCAGTGTTGATTTCCTTTGGGATTAACTGGTTTAATCTCTTTGCTATCCAAGGGACTCTCAAAAGTCTTCTCCAGGACCACAATTCAAAAAGCCTCAATTCTTTGGCTCTCAGCTTTCTTTATAGTTCAACTCTCACATCCATACATGACTACTGGAAAAACCATCACTTTGACCTTTGTTGGCTTTTTAATATGATATCAAGGTTTGTCATAGTTTTCCTTCCCAGGAGAAACCACCTTTTAATTTCATGGCTGCAGTCATGGTCTGCAGTGATTTTGGAACCCAAGAAAAGAAAATCTGTCACTGCTTCCACTTTTTCCCATTCTATTTGCAATGAAGTGATGGAACCAGATACCATGTTCTTAGTTTTTTGAATGTTCAGTTTTAAGACAAATTTTTCACTGCTCCAAATGGCAACCCACTCCAGTACTCTTGCCTGGAGAATCCCACGGACAGAGGAGACTGGTAAGCTACAGTCCATGGGGTCGCAGAGAGTCAGACACGACTGGGGAGTGAACAACTTCACTTTCACTTTCACACTCATCAAGAGACTCTTTAGTCCTGCTTCACTTTCTGCCATTTCCTACTCAATAGGATCTTCCCTAGCCAGGGATGGAACCTGAGTCTCTTGAGTTTTTTTGCTTTGGGAGGCAGCTTCTTTACCACTGCATCACATGGGTAGCTCAAAACACTTTATATGGTATCATGAAAGGCCTAGATTCTCTGCAATTACACCCTTATATTTACTATTTGGTGTATCTTACCATTGTACTTTTCAATTTATCTTCATCTTTAGCTCTCAATTCAAGAGGTTCGTTTTAGAATGTCTCACTGGCATGTTGTATTGAAATAAAAATTTGTTTTTATGTAAAAAGTATAACAGTTTAATCATTCCTATATATGCTGGGCTATAGCACTTTTAAGTGGTTGATTGTTCTGCATTGTATGTACAGTATTATCTGGTTGATACATGTAGGGCAATTGGAATGCTGATTGGTATCTAGGCAGACACTTAAGACCTATTTTCTGACTTCTCATGTGTTAATAAAGTTTAAATTGTCTTTTTAAGTATATTGGATAAAAATATCTGGGATGTACACAAATGTTGGTACCATTTGTGTTGTGTTAATTGTCACAAAACTTTAAAAAATAAATAGCTTTCCACTTAGTCATATAACTTTCACTTAGTGAAAGTTAATAACAGTTATTAATAACTAGGTATAGTTATTGATTGTTATTAGTGCACTAAGTCACTGAAACATTTATTTTAAATGTTCATTAATATATTAAACAGTTTTAAAAGCAAAAGAAGTGTCTGTAAATGATAAGGATGCATTGCATTCAATGCAATGTATTATTTTAAAGCTGAAGTTATCAATTCTTTAAAATATAAATGAATCATCAGAAAAGGAGGGCTATCCATTAGGCAAAATACTAGGAACTACAGTATCCAAAGACTTCTGAATTAATTCATAAAACAGCTGTACAGTCTCTCTGGAGCTAATGAAGAAAAGGGCATACCCTAAAAGTAAACATGTGGCATATTATGCAAAACTGTTCTAATTATCAGAAAACTAAATAACACAAAAGAAATGTTTGGACCCATAATAACTGTAACATTTTACATACTATTCTTTTAGTTACCATTTTTGCCTGACTAACCACAGAAGTATTTGTTTGGATGAGTGAGGTCAATGAGTTTGGAAACTGAGCTGAATTGCCTGAGCCAACAAAAGAAGCTCAACATGGCAAACTTCTGGAGTATTCATGTATGGAAGGGACTGGAACCAGTCAATTTATAAGCCTAATGTGTACAGATAGGCATTAATATTTGAGATGGTGATGGAAAGTTAATTGAGTGTCTAGCTTAAATGGGATGACTGTTGTTGTTTAGTTGTTAAGTTGTGTCCGACTCTGGCAACACCATGTAACCTGCCAGGCTCCTCTGTTCATGGGATTTCCTGGGCAAGAATACTGGAAGGGGTTTGCATTTCCTCCTCCAAGAGATATTCCTTACCCAGGGATCTAACCCATGTGCCCTGCATTGGCAGGCAGATTCTTTACCACTAAGCCACCTTGTTGCTGTTGTTCAGTCATTAAGTTGTGTACCACTATTTGTGGCCCTAAGGACTGCAGCAAGCGAGCCTTCTCTATCCTTCCCTATTTCCTGGAGCTTGCTCAAACTCATGTCCATTGAATCGGTGACACCATCCAACCATCTCGTCCTCTGTCATCCCCTTCTCCTCCTGCTTTAATCTTCCCCAGCGTCAGGGTCTTTTCCAATGAGTCAGTTCTTTGCATCAGGTGGTCAAACTACTGGAGCTTCTGGTTTACCATAAGTTCTTTTAGTGACTATTCAGGGTTTATTTCCTTGATTGACTGGTTTGATCCCCTTGCTGTCCAGGGGACTCTTGAGAGTCTTCTCCAGCATCACAGTTCAAAAGCATCAGCTCTTTGTCAATGATAAGGTGTCCATAGTTGTGTGGATTTATCTCTGGGTTTTCTATTTTGTTCCATTGATCTATATTTTTGTCTTTGTGCCAGTACCATACTGTCTTGATGATTGTAGCTTTGTAGTATAGCCTGAAGTTAGGCAGGTTGATTCCTCCAGTTCCATTCTTCTTTCTCAAGATTGCTTTGGCTATTCAAGGATTTTTGTATTTCCATACAAATTGTGAAATTATTTGTTCTAGTTCTGTGAAAAATACCTTTGGTAGCTTGATAGGGATTGCATTGAATCTATAGATTGCCTTGGGTAGTATATTTATTTTCTCTATATTGATTCTGGAGGCAAGAATATGCAATGGAGAAAAGACAATCTCTTTAACAAGTGGTGTTGGGAAAACTGGTCAACCACTTGTAAAAGAATGAAACTAGAACACTTTCTAACACCATACACAAAAATAAACTCAAAATGGATTAAAGATCTAAATGTAAGACCAGAAACTATTAAACTCCTAGAGGAAAACATAGGCAAAACACTCTCCGACATAAATCACAGCAACCTAGATGTCCATCAGTAGACTAATGGATAAGAAAGCTGTGGTACATATGCACCATGGAGTATTACTCAGCCATTAAAAAGAATACATTTGAATCGGTTCTGATGAGATGGGTGAAACTGGAGCCTATTATACAGAGTGAAGTAAGCCAGAAAGAAAAATACCAATGCAGTATACTAACACACATATATGGAGTTTAGAAAGATGGTAATGACAACCATATATGTGAGACAACAAAAGAGACACAGATGTAAAGAACAGTCTTTTATACTCTATGGGAGAAGGCAAACTTTGGGTGATTTGAGAGAATAGCATTGAAACATGTATATTATATGTGTAACAGATCGCCGGTCCAGGTTTGATGCATGAGACAGGGTGCTCAGGGCTGGTGCACCGGGATGACCCAGAGGGATAGGATGGGGAGGGAGGTGGAAGGGGGGCTCAGGATGGGGAACACATGTATACCTGTGGTGGATTCATGTCAATGTATGGCAAAACCACTACAATATTATAAAGTAATTAGCCTCCAATTAAAATAAATAAACTAAAATAATTTTTTAAAAAGAAAAGATAAAAGCATCAGTTCTTCAGTGCTCAGCCTTCTTTATGGTACAACTCTCACATCTGTACCTGAGTACTGGAAAAACCATAGTTTTGACTAATTAAACATAAAAGCTTTTGACAGCAAAGTGATTCTCTGTTTTTTAATATGCTATTTATATTTATCACAGTGTCCAAGAGTACACAGTTTTAAATATTTGATAGATAATGCTAAATTGTCTTTCAAAAAATTGAATGATTATAGTCCAATTCCCAGTTTCCCCATAATTTGCAACTCTTCTTTTAAGTGTTTTTATTTCCTTTCTTTCCTCTTTTTCTATTGGCATGCAATTGTGTGTGTATGTTATGTGTGGAAACTTTTTACATATTCAGAATGTATTATCAAATTAACATGTCAAATATTTTCCCCATTTTTTATTTTGAACTTGAGTATCATTTTCATGGAGTTTTTCATCAAATATCATCAAAAATTTTATGGGGGAGGCTTTTAGATTCTGTATTCTTCCTAGAAAGATCTTTCTTATTATTGAAATATGTAATATTTTAAGTCTATAATTCTTCAGGTTTAGTTTTTTGATCTATATGGAATTTGTTTTGCATACATTTTGTGGTGTAAATCTGAGGGTATATCATAGAGATAAAAACTGATACATTATTAATTATGAATAAGCTATCTTTTCTTATTCTTAAAATGGCACCATAAACCATATTTCCTGTTTTCTGCCTCTCAGAAAATTCCTTATTATATTCCAATATTACCTATTTGACTAAATATAATTTTTAAAATCTGTATTGATTTTCATTTTGCTTCACAATAGTCCTATAAGAATTTGAACAATTTTAGGCCCAAAATTCTATAAAATATTCTATTTGGAGGCTGATTAAAAACCACAGATTTTGTGTGTGAATTACTTAGGTAAGAATGATTTCTCTCAATTTTCATTTGTATAAAATAATAGAATTAATGGTACAAGTCTTATGTCAATATTATGAGGATGAAATGAGTTACTATATGCCAGGACATGATAGTGCCTAGTACTTAGCTAACTATCATTTATTATTCCAAATGTTTCCATCCAAAAATATAAAATGCATATCCTTTTATTTATCTACTTAATAAATTTTTAACAGTTTTTTTCAATCTGGGTCTAACATTTTTGTTAGCTTTATTTATCAGTACTCTATTATTTTTATTATTCATGTGGATGGACTTGTCTTCTATATTTCCTTATTGCTTATTACTAATTTATACACCAGCTATTGGTGTGTTTATCATGTGCTGCTGGTGCTGCTGCTGTTGCTAAGTCACTTTAGTTGTGTCCAACTGTGTACAACCCCATAGATGGCAGCCCACCAGGCTCCTCTGTCCCTGGGATTCTCCAGGCAAGAATATTGAAGTGGGTTGCCATTTCCTCTCCAAGGCATGCATGCAGGCTAAGTCACTTCACTTGTGTCCGACTCTGTGCGAACCTATGGACAGCAACCTTCCAGGCTTCTCTGTCCACAGGATTCTCCAAGCAAGAATACTGGAGTGGGTGCCATTTCTTTCTCTGTTTATCATGTGCAGAGCTACCAAATTCGATTCTTGGTTTTTATCTTTTAAGACAAATTTTAAAGCAGTTTTGTTTCACATAAAAATTGAGAGAAAGTACTGAGATTTCCTATTCAAGCCCTACTCACCCAAACATGCATGCCTTCCCCATTATCAAAATCACCCACCGGACTGGCCCATTTGTTACAACTGGTGAGCCTACATTGATACAACATAACCAAGTGTATAGTTCACATTAAGGCTTACTGTTGATGCTGCACATTCTGTAGGTTTGGACAAGTACATAATAACAAGTATCTTTCAATCTTTTTGATTGTGCTATTGTATTAAATTTTATCCCATATTCTAAGTGGACATCAGATAATATGGAAATATATTTTTCTTCTTTCTTTCTATATTAGCTTCAACTGATTTATTCATAGTTGTATTGAATAGGAGTGGAGGCAACAAACATCCTTATCTTATTCCTCATTCTAGAGACCACTTTCATGCTTACATTTTCTTTAAAAATACACTGACAAGTTAGTGAAACAAAAAGTCACATATAACTTAAAGATTACTTTCAAATTACAAATTTAATACTTATTTACAAATTTAATGCTTATTGTAGAAGTAAACATTAATATTTCATAAATTACTGTTAATTCCAATATTCAAAATAGATATTTTTATGACTTTTATGTCCAGTTATTATCTATACACATATTGCTTTTAAAATAGCTTATTTTGTAGTCTTTATATAAAATTTATATTTTGTTGACTGTTGGAGTATCAGGAAGATATGACTCACTCTCAATAAAAGTGACCAAAAACAGACCAATTCTGATATGACCCAAATGTTGGAATTGGCAGATAAAGGATTTAGAGCAGTTTTCATTGCTATGTTCAATGATATAAAGGAAAATACAGACACAGTAATGAAAAGTTAAGAAACTCAGCAGAGAGTGGAAAAGAAAATGTAAAAATAGAACCACACTGATATTCTAGAAGTGAAAGATGTAATATCTAAAATTTTAAAATCATTGAATGGGCTTAATAGCAGACTAGAGAAAATGGAGAAGAAAATCAATTGACCTGAAAGTAAATCAATAGAAATGATAAAATCTGAAGAGAGAGGAAAAAGCATCAAAATAATAAACTAAGGCTCAGAGACAGATAGAACAAGATTGTTCCTCTAAAATGCATGCAAATGGATTGAAGAAGGGGCAGTGGGAGAGGAGAGGGGACGGGAGAAAGATATTTGAAAAAATATTTGCCAAGGTTTCTCAACTTCGATAAAAGGTGTACATTTATAAACTCAAGAATCTCAGTAAACTCTAAAGATGACAAATACGATGAGGAGTATACCATCATCACCAAACTGACAAAAACCAAAAACAAAGATAAAATTTTAAAACAGCCAGAGATAAATGACACTTTATGGCAGATACAGAATAATTTCAATGACAATCTTCTCTTCAGAAGTCTTAGTACTACAAAGTCATATTTAAGATGCTAAAGAAAAAGCAAACCAAAAAAAAAAAGAAAAAAAGAAAAAAGCCTAATGCAGAGCTCTATATGTGATGACAATATCCTTCAAGAAACATTTTTTTAATTAAAAAAAAAAAAACAAAAACAAAAACAAGAAACTCTAAGCTTCACACTTTACTAAAAGAAATAGTAGATAAACTTCTCTAGGATGAAGGGTAATAATACCAGGATGAAACTCTGGTCTCCTGAAGAATAAGAATTAGAAGTGGTAGATATCTGAATAAATGGCTTCCCAGGTGGCACAGCAGTAAAGAATCTTCCTGCCAATGCAGGAGACATAAGAGACACAGGCTCTATCCCTGGGTCAGGAAGACTCCCTGGAGGAGGTAATGGCAACCAATATTCTTTCTGGAAAATTCCATGGACAGAGGATCCCCGTGGGCTACAGTTCAGAGGATTCCAGAGTTGGCCACAACTGTGTATGCACACATACACAATATTTGAATGATATAAATGATTGACATTTTCCTTTTTTCCTCTTCATTTCTTAAAAAATGCCTGTTTTATATATATCTTTACCTTTATTTTATCTTTGTCTTATAGGGTATATTTTCTGTTGATGGACTTCACATGAAGTCTATAACATAAATAATACCTAGTGCTGATAAACATCAAAAGCAAAAATTAGTTCTTTGAAAGGTAAATTAACCAATAAATCCTTAACTGGACTGAGCATATGCCGCGGCCAGCACAAGCAAGAGTTGCACCTGCACAGGGAGAGAACGGAGCGTCCCCGCTAAGAAAAATAAGAGATAGAGACAAAAGATGGGGTTGAGAGGATCAGACCACAAATGGCTGATGCCTTTCTTTATTAGGCTACAATATTTATAGGATAAAATACGTGACTTAAGACATGCACAGGATTATTTTTTAACCTCAGGATACAATCACCAGACCCTTACCATTGTGTACAGAGCACTATAAGATTATCTATCTTACATGTTGCAGAAACAAGACATCTTGGGGCTTTAAGGGCTATAAAAATTCTTGAGGGTGGCGGGACAGGGAGCTTAGGAACGTGCCTAAGGCTCTGCATCTGCTGAGCAGCTCCCAAGACTTAACCCTTTACGGGCGGTCCCCCGCAAGCATAGGGAAAGAGAACAAGAATTCACCAATATTGGCAGTGAAGCATGAGTTATCACCACAGAATCAGACATTAATAAGATCATATAATAGCCACATTATCCAAACAAACAATGTACATGAAATGGACACACGTCTTGAAAAATCACAACAAAACTGACACAAGATGAAAGGAAAATCTGAATAACCAAATGCTTATAAACAAATTAAATCTGGTATCAAAAATTCTTCCACCAAGCAAATGCTTTTGGTGGTGAATTCTATCAAACACTCAGGAAGATATAATTTATATTACACAAAAGCTTTCAGAAAACAGAAGAAGAGGAGACGCCTCTTATCTCAAAGTGCATTACCAAAATGAGTAAAATCACTCACGAACACAGATGCAAAAATTGTAACAATTAGTAAACTGAATCCAAAAGTTATATATAAGATAGACAATGCAGCATGACCAAATAGGATTTATTTAGATTGTTCTAACATTCAAAAATGAATCAATATAAATAACATAGTCTTGGGTAATTTTAGTCAGTCTGCCTTGACCACGGGTTTATCTCCAGAGCTACTGATTCTCAGCCAATACTATGTAACCTAGTAATGAAACATCAATAATATTCTGTAAACATCTATACGTGAAGTGTTTCAGAGCAGACTTTATCAGCTTGCCAACACTGTTTATAAATCATTAGATTTATAAGCTGCAGCAGGTTTCAGTAGAGTTTAGCTATGCTGGAAGCAGAAGTAGGAGCTCAAAGATTAAAGCCAAGAACTTGGTTAGAAAGAACTTCCCTGGTGGCTCAGACAGTAAAGAATCTGCCTGCAATACAGGAGACCTGGGTTTGATCTCTGGATTGGGAAAATCACATGGAGAAGGAAACAGCAACCCACTCCAGGAATCTTGCCTGAGAAATCCGATAGACAGAGGAGCCTTGTGGGCTGAGCATGGGGTCGCAATAGTCAGACATGATTTAGAGAGTCCAGTATGACTTAGCAACTAAACAACAGCAAACAACATGGTTAGAATGTACCTCTGTGATGTGTGGCTCAGTGGTAAAGAATCTGCCCTCAGTATGGGAGACCCACGTTCGATCCCTGGGTCGGGAAGATCCCCTGGAGAAGGAAATGGCAACCAACTTCAGTATTCTTGCCTGGAGAATCCCTCAGACAGAGGAGCCTGGTAGGCTATAGTCTATGGAGTCACAGAGTCAGACACGACCGAGCAACTAACAACAATGTGATCAAGAGCAGTCTTGGGGTCTTCATATTTCTGAAATACTTCACATGCATGCCAGCAGTGCTGTGAGAGCTGAAGGCAACACAACAGCGGGAGAGCCAAGAGCCCTTACCTGAGATCCTCAGCCTCTATCAACAAGCATTCTTCTTCGTCTGTTGGTTTGTCATACCCTAAGTCAATAATAAAGCTGATCCATGAGAACAAAGTATTGGAATCTCCAGTTAGCATCATAATTTACAATATTTATAGAATATGAAAAAAACATGACAATTCCAATTGATATAGAAAAAAGCATTTGACAGATCTCAACACAAATTAAAACGATGAAAATGTTCACACATTGTAATTAGATGGAAGGTTTCTCAATAATAAGGACCATCTACAGACAACTTACAGTAATAACATACTGAAGGGTGAGATATTTGATGCCTTAAAATAATGGGAAGAGTGAAATAAGAATCTCCACACTTACCATTTTTACCAGGCATTATGCTAAAAGTCCTAATTATTAATATAAGACAAAAGCAAGGAGTTAAAGGCATAAGGAGTAGAAAGAAAAAAAGAAAGCTCTTGTTATTTGAAGATAACATGATTGTATACATAGTAAAGTAATTCTAAGAAACCTACAAAACTAGAACTGAAATAGCAAATTCAGAAAGATCTCAAATTCAAGGTAAATATACAAAATCAATATACTATGCATAGTTAGAAACTGAAATAAACTATCAAAAAACATAAAATACTTAGAAAAATTTTAAAAGTATATGTCACTGACACTGAGAATTATAAATTACTGCTGAGGGATATTAATAATGACCTAAACAAATCTATTATTGAGGAATGTATTATTTTCCTGAAATAAAAACCTCTATCTTTTTCACAGAGTTGATCTAAATATGTATCTAAGCCAAATCAAAATTCTACAGCTTTCTATTCTAAGAGAAAAAAAATTCAGACTTTGAGAATCAGGCAGATAGAAAGATTTTATTTTAAAATGAATTCAGATGCAAAATTTATATTACTTGAAGACTGTGTGGCACTGGTGAGAGAACAGAAACTCAGATAAATAGATTAGAATCAAATCTAGAAAGAATTACACAGGTATATGATCAACTAATTCTTGACAATGGGGCTGAGAATTCAATTCTCAAAATCACAGTGAAGTAAGTGGACATCTACATGGGAAAAAAGTAACCCTCATATAACACAGCAAGTAGCATTTACTAGCAAAAAAGCATTGATATCATGTCAATTATGAATATCTAAAATGGTGAGGGAAATTTTACAACTTAAGGTGAAGATTTCTTAGCTTCAACACAACACACAAGTTGTTGAAAATGATAAGTATAAATGTACTGAAATAAAATATGCTTGTGTTTATTTAAGAAAATAAAAAAAAAACAAGGCACAGATGATTTTAAAATGTTTGTAATATATATATATATCTGATGAAGAATTTGTACCCAGAATATATAAGGAACTGAAATAATTCAAAAACATCAAAAAACAAACAATCTTTTAAAAAACAAAAAAAACCTAAATAGACTCTTCCCAAAAGAAGATACATCATCAAAAGGTACAAATTCATTGTAATGGTCAAAATTTAAAACTGTCAATGCTCGGTGTTGGTGAAGATATGAAACAATGAAACTCTTGTTCAGTTGCTCAGTCATGTCCAGCTCTTTGTGACCCCATGGACTGCAGCACGCCAGGCTCCCCTGTCCTTCACTCTCTCCTGGAGCTTGCTCAGACTCATGTCCTTTGAGTCGATGACGCCATCCAAGCATCTCATCCTCTGTCACCTGCTTCTCCTCCTGCCTCCAGTCTTTCCCAGCATCAGGGTCTTTTTCAGTGAGCTGGCTCTTCACATCAGGTGGCCCAAGTATTGGAGTGTCACCCTCAACATCAGTCCTGCTGAGGCGTATTCAGCGTTCATTTCCTGGTGAAATGTAAAATGGTACAGTTACTTTGAAAAACTCTTTGCAGATTCTTAAAAAGTTCAGCATACACCTCCTTTTAAGCATTTGCATAAGAAAACACTTATGCCTTCAAGTGTTTATCTAAGAAAAGTGAAAGTGAAAGTATATGTCCACACAAACACCTGTATAAGAATGCCCATTAAGCCACCTAAATGTCCATCAACAAGTGAATGGAGAAATAAAATGTAGTTTATGGGTAATATGAAATTATTCTTATTATTATCATTATATTACCATATATTATTATGAGTAATAAAAAAAAGAGCAAACTACTGATATGACATGTATCTTTTTAATGTTTATTTATTTGGCTGTGCCAAAAATTAAAAAATATATATGTTCAGTAAAATAAGTGACATATAAAAGAGTAATTATAACATGTTTCCATTTCCATTAAATTTTAAAAAGGACATTTAAGCTAATCTACATTGACAAAAAAGCAGATCATTGGTTTTTTAGGGACAGAGGAAAGAATAGACTGCAAAGATACAGAAGAAATGTGCTGCTGTTGGAAATTGTTAGCATGATGTAGCAGTGGTTTCACAACTGAATGTGTCTGTCAAATGCATTGAATCATCAGCATAAATGGATGAAATTTATTTCATGTAAATTATATCTCAAAAATCAATATTTTTTTTCTGCAGCAATAAGGGGTAACATGTCTTACCAGGTATTAAAATGTTATAAATTATCTATAAAGAATATAATATTTTGGTACATGCATAAATTGACAGATGAATAAAGTGATAAAAAATACAGAAATAGTGAAAATGGAAATTTTGGCATAAATAAAAGTGACATCTCAAAAATCAGTGAAAAAAGTGTAGACATTTTAATAAATGATGTTAGGATCATGGATCACCATATGGAATATGGTAAAATTTGATCTTTTTTCACATTTTACAGCATGATACATTCTAAATAAACCAGAGATAAAAAGTGGACAAATTTTTCTATAAGTTCAAAAGGGAAATTTTTTCTAAGGCTCAAAATCAGTTAAATAATCAAGGCATGTGTGCTAAATTGCTTCAGTCATGTCTTACTCTTTGCGACACTATGGACTGTAGCCTGCCAGGCTCCTCTGTCCATGGAAAGGATTGTAAATTTGACCCTAATAAAGAGAACTTAAAATAAAAGAAAAACACCAAAAGTAAATAACAAAACAAATGTCAAATTGGGAAAATTTTGCAACTTATACCACTGCTGAAAGATTTACATCTTTAGTGTATATAGACTTATTGAAATACAAAAAAGACCAAGAACCTGATTGAAATATGGGCAAGAGATATGAAGTGCCAGTTCACTAAGTAGAAAACCAGTGACCCTTAAATATATGAGAACACACCAAACTCACTCATAAAAAGAGAAATATAAATTAAAACTACCTGGAAATACAATTTCCTACCTATCAGGATGGTAAATATCCTAAATTACGTTTGGCAACCTGCTTTGTTTAGGACGCTATAAAAAACACACACTTTTATAATTGCTGATGAGACATCTAATTTTAAAAAAATAAGCAAAAAGTAAATTAATACAACCATTTTGGAAAACAGTTTGACAATTTCTTACACAGCTAAACAGGCTCACCATACGATCCAGCAGTCCTTCACATTCCTAGGTATTTTCACTATTGAGCTGAAAAGTCACGTCTATTAGAAAACCTGCCCATGAATGCTTATAGAAAAGTATGCATAATTGCCCAAATTTGGAAGTAATCAAGATATCCTTCCGTAGGTAAATTAATAAACAAACTGTGATACATTTGTACAATGGGTTGGTCTCCAGTGATAAAAAGAAATGACCTATCAAGCCATGAAAAGATGTGAAGGAAACGTAAGTGGATATTGTTAAGTGAAAGAAGCCAACCTAAAAAGGCTACGTATTGTATGAGTACTAGCTATATGGCATTCTGGAAAAGGCAGTCCTAAGTGGTCGACAGGAGCTTGGCATAGGGAAAAAAGGATGAAGAGGTGGTGTATAGGGGATATTTAGGGTAGTAAGTCTATTCTGTATTTTATGCAGTGGTAGAT
The DNA here is from genome assembly GCF_023091745.1 of Budorcas taxicolor. Classification (NCBI taxonomy): domain Eukaryota; kingdom Metazoa; phylum Chordata; class Mammalia; order Artiodactyla; family Bovidae; genus Budorcas; species Budorcas taxicolor. The sequence goes on along the minus strand of NC_068930.1, from coordinate 11,553,487 downwards.
ATGGTTGTCAAAGCCCATAGAACTGTAGATCACAACGAGTGAACCCTAATGTAACCTATAGGCTTTAACTAATAATCATGTATCAAATGCTCCATCAGTTATAACATACCACACTAATGCACGGTATTTATAATAAAGTAGGCAGGGGGCTATAGGAGAACTCTGTCCTCTGCACAATTTTCATACCAATGTAAAAAAATTCTTTAAAATATGTTTTAAGTAAATTAGGCTTCTTGTTGTTTCTTAGTTGCTAAGTCATGTCTGACTCTCTGCGACCCCATGGACTGTAGCCCACCAGGCTCCTCTGTCCATGGGGTTCTCCAGGCAAGAATACTGGAGTAGGTTACCATTTCTTTCTCCAGGGAGATTAGGCTTAACAATGATAAATGTTTCAGAATAAACAAAGGGCAGAGTGGGGAATGGGAGACGGAGCTTTGTGAGGAGGCAGGAAGGTCGTGTGTGATGTGAGAGCAGTCAGGGTCAGCCTCCCAGAGGAGGAGGGGAGATGGTGCAGTTTGGAGGCATGAACGTGATGAGGAGAAGCGACAGCTGAAGGCTAGGATCCAGGACCAGGGGCTTAGCAAGGAGTGAGGAGAGTCACTGGAGCAGCCCATCTGAGATCGAACAACTCAGGACTCTCAGACTGGCCAGGGAGACCCACGGGAGGCCTGCGGTCCAGCAGTCCTGTGACCTGTGAGAGGCAACCTTGGTGTCCCGGGATCCAGGGTCAGGCCCGTGGCAGTAGGCTGCATGGAGCTGCAGGATGTTCGCGCAAGCTTTCCTCACCCCAGAGTGAGTAACTGCCCTCTTCCTTCAATCTGCAGACCATCTAGTTTCACTTTCCTTCTTATCAAACTCAGGACTATAATCACAACTCCCTGTTATTAACCTAAAGGAGATCAGGTCTTTCTCACCAGAAGCCCCTCATTAAGAAAAAAAAAAGTGAAAGGGGTGGGTAGAAATTTTAGCGCTTGGCTGAAATTCAGGCTGCAGAGAAAATAATTGATTTCATTTACAAAGTGGCTGGAGGTACTCTCAGATACAGAATAAGACAGGAGACAAACAGGCACGCACAGGAGCACAAACGTGGTCTTTTTACTGTTTCACTTAAAAATCTCCTGAGTATGTTGGATGGCAAATGTCAGCGGCTCTTCCCTAGTTACAGCAGGACAGGTCCACCCTAGAAGATGGTTGATTAGTGAATGGTATTGTGTATGCCAAACATTTTCCGTAAGCCTTGGGTATGAATAAAGCACCAGAATAAATCTGCCTGCTTGAACTGGCATCAACTCAGCTTCTATCCCAACTCCACTATTCTAACAAGATAACAGGAGAGCTACCTCTTTTCCAAGCTGGAAAATAATCATTGTTTCCTAATAGGGTTTGGGTAATATTAAGAAAGTTGGTGCATATAGAATGCAAAACATAATGCCTGGCATGGAGTAAGTGTTGACTAAAAGCCTAAAAATGAACCTGTGAACAACAATCTGGGCATATGCTTCTCTTGCCTATCACCAGTGAAGTAAAAGTGAGAGAGGAAGGAAGGACTCTACAGAACCAGGAAAAGTTCTACATTGCTTTTTAAAAAGTGATGCCCAAAATGCTGTCCTTATAACTGCTAGTGTCCCAAGAAATGATGCAATCTTCTGGAATGTAATAGGAACTCAAGGCGACAAATAGGAACAATAGGAACTCAAGGCAACTCCATCTTTCTCTTCATTATCTTCTTCCTTTCTCATGGTCTAGATTTTAATTGACACCCCAAGGAAAGTGGAAATTCTGAGTTCTCCCTTTCTTGCGCCCCTGATATTTTACCTGGTACCAATGGAGAAGGAAATGGCAACCCACTCCAGTGTTCTTGCCTGGAGAATCCCAGGGATGGGGAAGCCTAGTGGGCTGCCATCTATGGGGTCGCACAGAGTCGGACACAACTGAAGTGACTTTGCAGCAGCAGCAGCAACTACTCTATTCTGCCTTCCCAGGGCTGCTCATTCCCATGCCATCACACCCATCCCCACGGCCTGCATTGCTTCTCAACCTTCTCTTCAACCTCTTCATGTTCCAGTCATCTGTCCTAACATTGCCAGAGTCCTCCTTCTGAAACTCAGGCCAAGCCATGTTACTCTGTTTGATATCTTCAATAATAATGTATTCAAATCCTCAAAAAGGAAAGAAACCTCACTTTGTCTTTTGCTTTTTACTGATTTTTGCTCAAATCTATTTGACCAGTAAATTACATATCAGAGATTATTTCCAAAAGGAAAGGATTGTTTCTCATCTCCACCTTCTGGAAGAGAAAACTGAGCCTCCTTGAAATGAACAATGCACCTATATCCTCGGAGCTGGTAAAGAGCAGAATTGGCTATCCCCACCACGCCCTTCCCTTTAAAGTTCCTCTGCTCTGTCATGGGGTCGCAAAGAGTCGGACACAACTGAGCGACTTCACTTCACTCTCCGCTCGTGAGTTTGCTCATTACACGGCAATTTCACTTCAGAACTACCAGAAAAACTATGAAAATTTTATCCCTTCACTGAACCACTTTAACTTCAGTGAGTCCATCTGAAATGTTGGTCTGATTATTGTCAAATGTTTTTTGGAACATGGTTCCCTTTTAGGAGCAGCAAAAACAGTCTGCTTATGAGCAGAAGTTATCCTCTGAACTAGCATGGGCAGAGAAAAGGTGCTACACCCCTGCCTGGACCCGTGCAGACATCCCTTCCTGAGATTATCTCATGTGGGCAGGGTGGAGTGGGGACTCACATTTAGGGCCAAAACTCACTCTCTAAGGAGGTGGCCTTGAGTCGTTTTGCTTCGTGAAGCCTGAGTACCACTTTCCCTTTGGTGAAATGAGAATAAGAGTTTCTGTAGAAATCACGCAAATCTTCTACTAGCATTTAACCAACATGAGTTACCTCTCCATAGAAGAGGAAAAATGTACAACTTCAATCACAATCACGGAAAGAAATGGCACTGCTAACGTCAGTGTGCTAAGTCGCTTTAGTCGTGTGTCCAATTCTTTGCGACCCTGTGGACCATAGCCCACCAAGTTCCTCTGTCCATGGGATTCTCCCAGCAAGAATACTGGGGTGGGTTGCCATTTCCTACTCCAGGGGATCTTTCCCACCCAGGGACTGAACCTGCGTCCCTTACGTCTCCTGCATTGGCAGGCAGGTTCTTTACCACTAGCGCCACCTAGAAATAATAGGCAGGGCTCCACCAGGAACACCATTGGCAGGACCTGAATCCATGCCCTGGGGAGAGGTCTTGCCACACCTGCTGCTACCCTTCTTCCTGCCAGCATCATTAGAGAAAAACAAAACGACAAAAAAACACATAATGTCAAAATGCATTTGGCTGTGTTATAACCCCCTAGTAACATGACACAATGTGAATTTATATTACGCGGTGTTCTTTAGTTGAGAAGACCAGAGGCATCGGGGGCACCTCTGAGTAATTAGCAGCTAATGCAGTCCAGGCAGGCATCCGGTATCTCGACCCTCGTCAGCAGGTATGCCCACTGAGAGAGCAGCTCCTTTATGTAAATATAAAAAGATAATTACTACAGGAAAAAATAAAAAAAAAAAATAAAAAACAGAGAGCAGGCATTGTTTGTTGCAAGGATGCGGTGGAGTGGGTGTCTGAATATATAAAGCAGTCGGGAAGCGCGCAGCTATTAATACTTCAAAGAACGGCAGAATGTGAAACCGAGGCTGAACCACTCCAAAACCCTTCCATAGCCAGGATACGCTGGTCCTAATGAACAACTGCAGAGACGCAGTTGCTGAAGCTTATTACAGAAACTTTCCTTCATCTCTTCTTTAAACATCAACCAAATAGAAGACACAGCACTCAAGGACTTGATCAACAGCCTATGGAAAAACGATGGTTAATGACAAGCTTTAAGCCGCTCGCCCCGCACTGGGTGCAGAGAGGATGCTGCGCTGAGCGGAGTCATGTTCGCCAGCCGCCTGCTCCCTGACTCCCTGTAGCTACACCGATGAATGGGGAAGTGGAGGGAACGAGGTTGGCTAATTGAAAAAGGGGGAGCACTTTACAAACACCATTACAGGAAATGTGAGACGTGTAACGCGGCAGGAAGCAGGCGGCACCTGGTGTCAGAAGCTAATTGTATTGTTCCGGCGGCAGGTTAGCCCAGGGAGCTCCTGGGAACCCAGTCACTCACTTGCCTTGCAGGCGCCAGGTCTTCTGCCTTGGGCTTGGGTTTCAGGATGGACCAGTTGGGTGGCAGCCTCCTCCCCTCTCGGGCATCACGTTTCACTTAAACGAACGCTTGTTGCACAGATGATGTGTCTTTATCTTACCCTCACAGGGCTGAGGCAAGTCATTTTTGCCACTTATGAGGCAAAGTGAATTCAAGAAGTGTATTGAATTTTAGAGCATTGGAAAAAAATTTAAATAGACAGAAAAAAAAGTAGAAAAAGGAGGACAGAATGGAATGAAGGAGTAAAGGAAAGAGACAAGGACCAAAAAAACAGAAATAAAGAGAAAAAGCAATCAAAAAAATGTATCTTTATACACAGGAAAAAATATATTTTTAATTAAAGCCAGTTTTCCATAAGATGTTGTAATATCCATAAATATCCCTCCTCCAGTGTTATTATTTTTACACACAGGCATCATAAATAAAGGCAAACTTTCTCTGGAGAAATTAATTATATTTTCAGAGAACATTGGCCCTTGGTTGCCCTAATATTCCATTTATTCCAAACTTTAATATAATATACATGGAACTTTGTTTAGGATTCCTTACTAGAATATTAGCATTTAGTCAAAACTTTATATTTAAAGAGAAAATTATCCAGTTCAGAAGGAAAATGAATGAAATATTTCATGTCATATTTAATTAATAACAGCTTATGGTCTGTGATCAAAGTACTATAATAACAAAGGCCAAAATAATGTTTTGATTTAAAATCAAATTTTAGATGAAAAATAAGTTAGGCAACATATTTAACTGGTCTTAATTTTCCAGTAACTAGTATGTCCTGAAAATATTTTTGAAAAGCCCCCAGATTCTGGTAAGTTTATTTTTGAATTAAAGTCTAAGATACATGGTTAAATCTAAAGTAGTTTCAATGGGCATGATAAACCATATAGTTGAAATATGAGGGGTTTGGGATTAAGACGGTTCAAGACCAATGTATTATTTGCAATACTTGTAAGCTCTGTGACTTTAATCACATAGCTTAACCTTTCTGAGATTCAGTGCCTTCATCTGTAAAATATGAACAATAATGTCCATTTTGTGAAGTAGAATGAGGATCCGAGAAAGGATTTATAAAGGGCCAAGCACATTTCAATCAACATTCAGTTGTTTGCTTCTTAAAATAGAAATAGTATTAGTATTTAGGACAAAACTGGGGGATATCTTCTGCTTTTTAACTAGACATTTTCTAAATAACTCCAAAAAAGTGCCGAATGAATTAATATACCCTTCTAAGCTTCAAGCAGCAAATATAAATGACAAGACAATATCTTGCCTCAAGATAATGTAAATTCCATAAGCAGACATGAGACTTACCCCAGAGTGGATCTATATCGACTGCGTATCCCTGGGGATATATTGTATACGTAACTTGATGCATCTGTTACTGTTGTAATTGGGAACCAGAAAAGCCATCCTTGTCGAGAGAGCCAGACTCTCTGCAGTGTCAATGAGGTAGGATCAGAATGACATTTCCAGCATAATGTTGGCCAATTAGATGTTGGAAATATGTATGCACTGCTCCGAACCACCTGTCATGTGCCTGGGTTCCTAATGGGGAGAAGGAAGAGATCATCAGAAAGAAAAGAAACAAGCTCTCAGGGGAAAAAAAAAAAAAGACCGTAAAAGCTAGATTGGCTAAAAACAGCAGCACTCAGGAAGTCCCAATGAAAATAACTGTTGAATAGTTTTCTCGAGGATTGCAATGGTTGCCCAAGCTTCGCATTAGGGTCCCCTATTTTAGAGAAAATTTTACAGATGCCTCACTGGCAGCTTAATGAAGGAATGCCACAAATCATCTCAGAGAGGCAACAAGAGGTACTAAAAGTAGCCCCTTCTGATGCTGCCACCACAAAAAAAAAAAAAAAAAGCCTATGTTCTCCCAATGAGGTTTTTCAAAAATGAATTACACCATTAAGTGCCAAGAAGAAAATTAGCTATGAGCTTTTAAATTTAAAATGATCCCCTTTTTAATTGTAAAACAGTGGCACTTAACTGCTATTGATCCTGTGGAGACACATTAGGGAACAGGGTCACCATAACTGTTAATATTCACTGCTTAGTGAAAGAGCATCAAAGGACATTTTAATGTCACAGACTTTCTCAGGGAGTTTTTAAAGAAGGCTTGAATCAGCCAGCCTATGAATGAAAAGGACATGAGGTAGACAAATGTAGAAACAAATGTGATAGCAATTTTCTGCTAATCAAATCATAACTCAAGATTGATTTTTTGGCAAAAGTTTATGTCATATAGATTTCCAAGGCTGGTCGACATTTAAAAGTCAGAGTATATATTTTCTATAGACTGGGACTCTTTAGATGATCATCCAATAGGGAATCTTTGTTTGTTTTTCAACACAGAAGTGTAAGAGAGAGATTCCCTTCTGGGGACAACCACCATCCCAGTTTCACACACTTCAGAAGTAAAGAATATGAAATGTCAATGGGATTTTATTCAAAACACAAAGTCTGTCCTACTTTTTTGAAACACTTATTGCATAAGACAATAAACCACAGGTGACTTTTCAGGTTTTAGAGGTAGAAATTACATTTTTAGAACACATTCAGAGGAGGTTTTCTTTCTCCTTCAGCCTGGATCCTGCAGTAAATTTGAAAATATTGAATTTGTGGCGTCATCAACTTCTAGAATGCTGAACTTTGCCAAGATAGGAAACCAAACAAAGGTTAAATTAAAACCTTTCTTCTAAAGTCTTCTGTTATATAGAAAAGTTAAATGGTAAATTTAACATTGTATTGGATATTTTTTTAATTAAAAATCTTTCCGTAATCTTTATTACTGACCAAATATGACTTTGCCCCTTTACAATGCCTATGGCTCACAATGCCAAAGAACTCTTTGATAAAATAATATTAGCATTTTTGTCCCTAGTTCAAAAATATGTTTTGATTACACCCTAAACATTTTTTAGGGTATAAATTTTGTCAAATAACATCTTACTGGAATTGCTAAGTAGAAAGGAAATTAACAAAAAAAAATAACTGATTTTCTTAGAGCTGTTTAAATTCTTACTGTTTGAGCGAGGGTATTTCATTCTTTATGGAATCATTGAGGTGTTCTCAGGAGCATCTGAGTACTGATAGAAAAACACTGACCTACAGAATGTGTTCATTCTTAGATTTGAGGGAGGAGATGGATGGGCCCCCAGGGCAAACAGCTGAAGTTCCTTCATGTGGATCCCTATCCCAAGACAAACACAGCAGGACTATGGAAAGAGGAGGCTGAGCCCTGCCCAGAAAGAAGAGAAGACACCACATAGTCCTTATTCTTGAAGTCAGGAGAACTCCCCAACTACCCATGGGAACAAAGGCTCCTTGGAGGTCAGAAAGGGAGGAGGTGCTACCCCATAGTAAGCAATGCTAACTACTCAAGGGCCTCTTCAGTAGAATCCATCTTGGCTTAGAGAAATAGCTGCGCACACAGGAGGTTCCTGAGGTATACCAAACATAGACTCAGAACCAGGCAAATCAAAATGATCAGCTGAAGGAAACCCAGAAGATAAGTGATTTAAACTCCCACAAGGGATGACTCTGTCTCTCTGAGTCTGCCTGTGTGTCTATCCACACATACTATACTCTTTTCCTCCTAATAAACCCTTTACTTGTTTCACTAGAGGCTGTCTTTGCAGGAATTACTTTCTCTATCATGCTTAAGAGCTGGGATCTTGTCACTGACCACTGGTCTTGTGGGTAAGATTTGGTGCACTCACACCCTAGACCTGATATCAATCTCTGGCCAGAAACCAGAGTCCTGCTTCAAGCTGCTGCAGGCCAAGGCCACCAGAAATCAGATTCATGCACCGCTTATTTGCCAAATGCATGTTTTCTTCGATATCACTCTGGGATCCAAGGAAACTCTCCAGGCACTAAGGGAGTCACCTTCAGTTCAGTTCAGTTCAGTCGCTCAGTCATGTCCGACTCTTTGTGACCCTGTGAATCGCAGCACGCCAGGCCTCCCTGTCCAGCACCAACTTCCGGAGTTCACTCAGACTCACGTCCATCGACTCAGTGATGCCATTCAGCCATCTCATCCTCTGTCGTCCCCTTCTCCTCCTGCCCCCAATCCCTCCCAGCATCAGAGTCTTTTCCAATGAGTCAACTCTTCGCATGAGGTGGCCAAAGTACTGGAGTTTCAGCTTCAGCATCATTCCTTCCAAAGAACACCCAGGGCTGATCTTCAGAATGGACTGGTTGGATCTCCTTGCAGTCCAAGGGACTCTCAAGAGTCTTCTCCAACACCACAGTTCAAAAGCATCAATTCTTCATTGCTCAGGTTTCTTCATAGTCCAACTCTCACATCCACACACGACCACTGGAAAAACCATAGCCTTGACTAGACGGACCTTTGTTGGCAAAGTAATGTCTCTGCTTTTCAATATGCTATCTAGGTTGGTCACAACTTTTCTTCCAAGGAGTAAGCATCTTTTAATTTCATGGCTGCAGTCACCATCTGCAGTGATTTTGGAGCCCCCAAAAAATAAAGTCTGACACTGTTTCCACTTAGGAAGAGACAAATAAGAAAACAAGAAATTCTGATGTGGAAAAATGCTCTAGTGGAACTCAGATCATAACACTATGAGAAGGTAGAGGATGAGCATCTTGCTGGGATTGGAGAGGTGAAAGAAGTGCTCCCCTGAGTATGATTCAGGAGTTGGAACTTTGAGGATGAAGTTATGTTGGCTAGAGGAAGACTTAGTCTTTTGGGGGAAAAAAATTAAATTAAATTAAAAATGCAAATATGTAGAGTTGAGTGAACATGTGAATGGCTAGAAACACAGCAAGGAAAACAGAAGCCAAACTACCTCATGGTGAAGTTGGAGGCGGAGACCACAGTTGGAAGGTCATCCAGGTGAGAAAAGGTAAAATGCTGAAGAATGGAAAGAGCTCTTGGGATAGAAGAAGCATGGTCTGGGTAGTTAACTGGAATTGGAAAGAAAGAAGGTGGTGCCAAGACTGTCTATTGGATTTCTAACTTAGATGACCATGTGAATGATCTACCCTTCTACCACTGACTGCAGTTAGGTTTATGGAATGATTCATATGAGTCTTATTTGGGGCAAGTTGAGATTATAATCAAAGTGTAGGTGTCCACCAGGCAATTGAACATGTAGATCTGGAACTCAGAAGAGAGACTGAAGTTCTAGCTAGAGATTCTACCAAATATTTGGCAGAGTAAGAATAATTTACATTTTCAAGAGTTTTTTTTTTTTTAATTTTGCCTTTACATAACCTAGATTTGTATTAGAATCCGTATTAGATAGGGGCTTCCCTGGTGGCTCAGGTGGTAAAGAATCTGTCTGCAACTCAGGAGACCTAGGTTCAATCCTTGGGTAAGGAAGATACCCTGGAAAAGGGAATGGCTACCCACTCCAGAATTCTTGCCTAGAGAATTCCATGGACGGAGGAGTCTGACTGGCTATAGTTATAGTCCGTGGAGTTGCAAAGAGTTGAACATGACTGAACGACTAGTACACACACAATATTAGATACACATAAACTAGGACATAACTTTATGTATATATATGTGTGTGTGTATATGTGTGTATTTTTTTACACATCAGTGATTGGTGCTCTGTTTTTTAGTTAACAAACACTCAGAATATATGAGCCTTTGCAATAAGTGCATTAAGGAGACTGATCAAAATCTTTATGCATTTTTGAAAAATAATTTTGTGGACAGAGGAGCCTGGCAGGCTACAGTCCATGGGGTCACAAAAAAAATCAAATCAGTAGCTAAACAGTGACAACAGCAATGTATTTATTTGGGTTTGGCTGTGCTGGTTCTTCAGGGCTGTGTGGGCTTTTCTCCAGTTGCAGTGAGGGGGAGCGCCTCTTGCTGAGGTGTGAAGGTTTCTCATTACAGTGGCTCAGGCTCTAGGGAACGAGAACTTCAGTAGCCGTGACTCTAGAACACGAGAGCAGTAATTGTAGAGCATAGGCTTCCTTCCTCTGGGGCATGTGGGATCTTCCAGGTCAAGGGATCAACTGAACTTAAGTCTTCTGCACTTCAGTTCAGTTCAGTTCAGTCGCTTAGTCGTGTCCAACTCCTTGCGACCCTGTGAATCACAGCACACCAGGCCTCCCTGTCCATCACCAACTCCTGGAGTTCACTCAGACTCACTGAGCCACCAGAGCTTTTTTATACAAAATGCTTGAACTGCAAGAAGATTAAACCAGTCCATCTGAAAGGAAATCAGTCCTGAATATTCATTGACAGGACTGATGCTAAAGCTGAAGCTCCAATTCTTTGGCCACCTGATGTGAAGAACTGACTCCTTAGAAAAGATCCTGATGCTGGGAAAGACTGAAGGCAGGAGGAGAAGGGGATGACAGAGAATGAGATGGTTGGTGGCATCACCAACTCTATGGACATGAGTTTAAGCAAGCTCTGGGAGTTGTTGATGGACAGGGAAGCCTGGCGTGCTGCAGTCTACCGGGTTGCAAAGAGTTGGACATGACTGAGTGACTGAACTTAACTGATACAAAATGCAGGATTATTTCTGGATATCTTTTACAGAAACAAAGCAATTTTTGTTCACATATATGTGAAATGAAATAACTGCAGTTGGGATGGCTAAAAAAACTGTGTCAGGAAGGGAGAGGGTATGAACAGTGTGCAGATTTGAACAAGAAGAGGTGTGTGTGTGTGTGTGTGTGTTTAATGATCTCTTCAGAGAGATTATAGAAGCAGATTCTAAATAAGTCCCATTCTTGGAGCTGTAGGTTAGTAGAGACTGCCCTGACAATTGTGGGACAGGCAGACGGACTGTGAGGCACATTCCTTCCATGTCTTGGAGCCATGAACCCAAATCCACACCCATGCTCTTTCCTAACTCTAAAGCCATGACAAGGCTTTGTGGAGTCTGAAGCACAGACATCTTGTGGGACCCTCTCAAAGAAAGAAAAGAAAATGAATTGCAAATTCAAAGTTAGTTATGAGTGGAAATATTCATTTAGAACAAGAAAATAGATACAACTTTTTGAGACTTAGAAATTTCAGGTTGAGTTTTCGTGGCTGCCTGAGGAGTTTGCTAAAATGCTTATGAGAAATGGTTGCAATGTCAAGGTGGCTTTTTCCTCCCCTGGGTAGGTCTCAGCCTCTCACTCCCCAGCACTCACAGGGGCCATGAAGCTTAAGCTGTGTGGTCTTGGCACTAAGAAACCATTGGCTGGTTATCTGTTATGGCTGCACATTCAGTCCACTCCATGTAAGATGTTCAGGCAACGTACTATAGAAAAGATAAAATCTGTACTTTGAAATTCCAGTTTCCCAGTGAGGGGAGGAGAAATGTTACTTTGGAGTGGATGGTGGGCTTGGATTCTCCCAGCAGCTTGACCGCCTCACTTTGTATCTATCACAGTCCCTGTGGAGAGAAGTTCCAGGCCTCCCACACCCAGGTTGTGTAGTTGAGACACCTGTGTACACAGTACATCCCCACTGGCCCACAACTTGGTCCTCAGGCTGCCAACATCCCAGGTACAACTTCTCCAAACCCTGCAGCCTGTTCAGTAATTACAGGGTGGCTTTATGCCCCATCGTGGAGTTTCAGGTGTGAGGATATGAGTCGATTGGCCTGAACCTAAGTCAACCTTGATGAGAGTCAGGGAGTCACGACGTCTGTCTGTTCTGACACTCCTCCAGGTCAATAACATTGAATTTGCTCTTCAGAAGTGGAACCTTATTCAAAAAATAATCTAATTGCTTCAATAGCTGACAGCCAGGAAAGTCAAAGAATGAGATAAGGGTGTGAACTGGCCATCCCAGCCTCCCAGAAAGGAAGAATGGAGCACTTCAGCATGGAGAGGTTCAGAAAGCGCACCTTACAGACACAGAAAGCAAACTGTATGTGTGTGTGTGTGCTCAGTCATGTCCAACTCTGTGACCCCATGGGCTGTAGCCCACCAGGCTCCTTTGTCCATGGAGATTCTCCAGGCAAGAATAGTTGAGTGGGTTTCCATGCCCTCCTTCAGGACATCTTGCTGACCCAGGAATCAAATCCATGTCTCCTGCCTTGCAGGTGGATTATTTACCTCTGAACCACGAGCGAAGCTCAAAAATCAAAGTACTGGTTATGAATAAGAGAAGAGTTTGGAGGGGCAAATTAAGGGCATGGGACTAAGAGATACAAACTACTATGTATAAAATAGATAAGCAAAAGGGCACATTGTACATTATAGGAATCATAGCCATTATCTTATAATAACCTATAATGAAGTATAATCTGTAAAAACACTGAATCAATGTGTATTACACTTGAAACTAATATAATACTGTAAACCAACAGTATTTTAATTTTAAAAATTATTATAAAAAAAGCAAGACGTTAACCTTGCAGGTAGGTAAAAGGCCAGAACAGGGAAGCAGAAGGTGGTGATTGGAAGCTGACGATCAGAATCCAAGGAGTCCAGTGGAAACAATGTTTTCAGATGTTTACAGGACACTTGTTTACTTTCCAAATTGAGATAGACACTAACCATTTTTAGTATAAATCCATCCTAAATATTGCATGAGACATAGTTATACTAAAAGATTATTTCTTGTGTATATGAAATTTAAACAACTCAGAGTCCTACATTTTTATTTGCTATATGTCTGGCAACACTAGTTGGAAATCCAAATAAAAAGGAAACTCTAAATTAGCCAAGACCATTCAGCATTAGGAAATATAAAACCATGCCTGCTACTTAAAGCAAAAATAAAAGCAAATGTTGGACAAATATATGCTCAGTTGACTTTTTACAATGGTGCACATACATTTGGACAAGGAAAAGAGGCTGGAACACCTGGATATTTTTATGGAAAAAGTAAAACTTGATCCTTCTTACATCATGCACAATAATTAATTTGAAATAGATCATATACTTAAATGTAAATATTAAAACTATAATGCCCCTAAAAGGCAAGCACAGAATATTGCAACATGAGGGAAACAGAGATTTTTTAGGATACAAAAAAGGAACCAAGCATAAAAGAAAAATTGATAAATTGGTGTCTTAGACTGAGTTCCCTAAAGGCAGAACTTGAGAGGGGTCTCTTATGTGATTCATTTATTGAGTGAATGCTTGCAAGAGACATCTGTGAGAAGTAAAGGAAGTAGGATAGGACAGGAAGCACAGCAAAGAAGTGAGGTCAGCTCCAGTCCAGCCTCTGTCTAATCCTACAAGGAGCCCCGGGACACAAACAGCCCCTCAGTGTTGTCTCACACGGAGGTCAGAGGACAGGCCTTTTGTACTGCAATAACAGCCAGTCATTTGTCTAAGCCACTTCAGAAGAGAGCATGGCATCCCAGTTATGTCTAGATGAGATGCCTCTTGTTGGCTGAGAATCATTCTCCTGAGAAAGCTATTGCCATAAGCCTTTAGCAACCAACATTCGCATAGGCTGAGAATGGGACTATTACCATGGAGCATCATCAAAATGAGAAACTTCCAATGATCAAAAGACATCATTAAAAAAATGGATAGTCAAGTCATATATTAGAAGAAAATATTTGCAACTCATGTGCCTGACAAAGGGCTCATATCCAGAATATACATATATATATAAATTCTACAAACCCAAACAAACAACTCATGTTTTTAAAATGAGCATAGACCTAATATGAATAAAACCCTCAAGATTCCACACACAAAAAACTGTTAAAATAGTAAATGCAGTGAAGTAGCAGGATACAAAATCAATACACAAAAATCAATTGTATTTCTATACTAACAATGAACACTCTGAAAAGGAAATTATGAAAACAATTTCATTTACAATATATAGTATCGGAGGTGGTCCTAAGATGGCGGAGGAATAGGATGGGGAGACCACTTTCTCCCCCACAAATTCATCAAAAGAACCTTTGAATGCAGAGCAAATTCCACAGAACAACTTCTGAATGCTGGCAGAGGACATTAGGCATCCAGAAAAGCAGCCCATTGTCTTTGAAAGGAGGTAGGACAAAATTATATTTTTATAGAGACAAAAGACGTAGGGACAGAGGTTCATCCCTGGAAGGGAGTCTTAAAAAAGAGAGAAGTTTCCAAACACCAGGAAACACTAGTCTGGTGGGTCTGTGGCCAGCCTTGGAGTCTCAGAGGGCAAATAACCAAGAGGAAAAAAAATAAATAATTAAAACCCACAGATTACGTGCCTAACAGCAACTCCCAGTGGTGCAACAGCCCAGACGCTTGCATCCCCCACTAGCAGATAGGGGAGGGACAGGGAAGAGAGGGCGGCATTGCTTAGGATAAGGACCAGGCCTGAATGCCCTGAGGGCAATCTGAGGGAACTAACTTGAGATAGCAACTCAGACTGTGGGATAGCTATCCCGCATTCCCACGAAAAGCCCTAACCACCGCCAGGCACGCTCGCTCACAGAACAAAGGACTGAGCAGAGCTAGCCAACTGCGAACCAGCACATCCCCCACTGGAGACAGGCAGGCGAGGGCAGCCAGAGCCAGAAGGGGGCAATTGCAGCCCCAGAGAGGCATCATCTACCAAACTGCAAGTAGACTTTGTTGCTAACCAGGACTTCTTGGGATTCTGGACGGTTGACATCCGCCGGGAGGGTCGCAGCCAGAGATCAGCTTCCCAGAGGAGACCCAAGGCGCGGCCATTGTACACCCAGAAAACCAAGCGGCTGGGACAGGGTAGGGGATAAGCCGCAGCCTTCAACTGGGTGCGACCATGCGCGCCAAGGAACTGGTCACCTGAGCTGCTCGGACCTGGGACGGGCACAAAACGCAGGCCCAACCAAGTCTGCGCCTTTGTGGAGAACCCAAGAACCTGAACCTGAGTGGCTTAGACCTGAGAAGTGGCTCACATCAGACAGTTCCCGGCAGAGCAACCTAGAGTCTGAGCAGTGTAGACTGGGAAAGCACACACATCATGAGCAGGGGCAAACCCAGTATGGCTGAATCACTGTGAACACACACCAGTGATATTTGTTTGCAGTGTTCCTCCCTCCCCAAATCACGACTGAACAAGCGAACCTAAAAAAAATTGACCACCACCGTGCCCCTTGTGTCAGGGCAGAAATTAGACAGTGAAGAGACCAGCAAACAGAAGAAGCTAAAATAAGCAGAGGGAACCGCTTTGGAAGTGACAGGCGCAATAGACTAAAACCCTGTAGTTAGCATTGACTACATAGGAAGAAGCCTATAGACCATGAGAAGTATGCTGGACCAAGGAACTATCTGAAAATGAACTGACCTCACACTGTCCGCAACAGCTCCAGAGAAAGTCTTAGATATATTTTTACTATTATCATTTTTTAAATCTAAGTTAATTTTTTAAATTTAATGGTTTTTTGTTATTTTTAACTCCATATTACTCCTTTAATTTTCATTTTTATAACCTACTATTACTTTGCAAAAAAGAAAGACTATTTTTAAAGCAAACTTCATATATATATATAATAATTTCTGTGACTTTGTGGGGGTTTTTTTGTTTGTTTGCTTGTTTTTTGTTTTGTTTTGTTTTGTTTTTAATATTGCATTTTTGAGAATCTAACCTCTACTCAAGATTTTTAAGCTTTGCTTTTTGGTATTTGTTATCAACTTTGTACCTTTAAGAACCCAATCTTCAGTACCCATTTTTACTTGGGAGCAAGATCACTGGCTGGATTGCTCTCTCCCACTTTGGACTCTCCTTTTTCTCCACCAGGTTGCCTCTATCTCCTCCTTCCCCCTTCTCTTCTCTACCCAACTCTGTGAATCTCACTGTGTGTTCCGGGCTGTGGAGAACACTTAGGGAACTGATTACTGGCTGGATCTGTCTCTCTCCTTTTGATTCCCCCTTTATCCTCCTGGCCACGTCTTTCTCCTTCCTCCCTCTTCTCTTCTCTGTGTAACTCCATGAACATCTCTGAGGGATCCAGACTGTGGAGAACACATAGGGAAGTGATTACTGACTATCTTGCTCTCTCCCTTTTTGATTCCCCCTCTTCTCCTCCTGTTCACCTCTATCACCCTCCTCCCTCTTCTCTTCTCCATGTAACTCTGTGTGCCTCTCCAGGTGTCCCTCATTGTGGAGAAAGTAATGAGGCTCAGGGTTATGTTCCTGTGTTGCTGGAGAATTTGCATGGTATATCTTGCTCTGGAATGAGTCCCTATCAATTAATATTCCCTGGAGTCAGGAGTTCACTGGTGTTCTCAGGATTTGGACTTAAGCCTCTTGCCTCTGGTTTTCAGTCTTATTCTTACAGTAGCCTCAAGACTTCTCCATCTATACAGCATCGATGATAAAACATCTAGGTTAATAATGAAAAGGTGCCATATAGATGGAGAAGTCTTGAGGCTACTGTAAGAATAAGACTGAAAACCAGAGGCAAGAGGCTTAAGTCCAAATCCTGAGAACACCAGTGAACTCCTGACTCCAGGGAACATTAATCGATAGGGACTCATCAAATGCCTCCATACCTACACTGAAACCAAGCACCACCCAAGGGCCAACAAGCTCCAGAGCAAGACATACCATGCAAATTATCCAGCAACACAGGAACATAACCCTGAGCCTCAATACACAGGCTGACCAAAGTCACACCAAACCCACTGAAATCTCAAAACTTATTACTGGACACTTCATTGCACTCCAGAAAGAAGAAACCCAGCCTCACCCATCAGAACACTGACACAAGCTTCCCTAACCAGAAAACCTTGACAAGCCACCCATCCAACCCCACCCACAGCAAGGAACCTCCACAATAAAGAGGAACAACCAACTGCCAAAATACAGAAGGCCACCCCAAACACACCAATATAAACAAGGTGAAAAGGCAGAGAAATACCCAGCAGGTAAAGGAACAGGATAAATGCCCACCAAACCAAACTAAAGAGGAAGAGATAGGGAATCTACCTGATAAAGAATTACAAATAATGATAGCGAAAATGATCCAAAATCTTGAAAACAAATTGGAGTTGCAAATAAAAAACCTGGAGACAAGGATCGAGAAGATGCGAGAAAGGTTTAACAAGGTTTAACAAGAAATTAAAACAGTCAATATATAATGAATAATGCAATAAATGAGATCAAAAACACTCTGGAGGGAACCAACAGTAGAATAATGGAGGCAGAAGATAGGATGAGTGAGGTAGAAGATAGAATGGTAGAAATAAATGAAACAGAGAGGAAAAAAGAAAAAAGAATTAAAAGAAATGAGGACAACCTCAGAGACCTCTGGGACAATGCTAAACACGCCAACATTCGAATCATAGGAGTCCCAGAAGAAGAAGACAAAAAGACCATGAGAAAATACTTGAGGAGATAACAGTTGAAAACTTCCCTAAAATGGGGAAGGAAATAATCATTAAAGTCCAAGAAATCCAGAGTCCCAAACAGGATAAACCCAAGGCGAAACACCCCAAGACACATATTAATCAAATTAACAAAGATCAAACACAAAGAACAAATATTAAAAGCAGCAAGGGAAAAACAACAAATAACACACAAGGGGATTCCCATAAGGATAACAGCTGATCTTTCAATAGAAACTCTTCAGGCCAGAAAAGAATTGCAGGACATACTTAAAGTGATAAAAGAAAATAACCTACAACCCAGACTACTGTACCCAGCAAGGATCTCACTCAAATATGAAGGAGAAATCAAAAGCTTTACAGACAAGCCAAAGCTGAGAGAATTCAGCACCACCAAACCAGCTCTCCAACAAATGTTAAAGGATCTTCTCTAGCCAGGAAACACAAAAAGGGTGTATAAACTTGAACTCAAAACAATAAAGTAAATGGCAATGGGATCATACTTATCGATAATTACCTTAAATGTAAATGGGTTGGATGCCCCAACCAAAAGACAAAGACTGGCTTAATGGATACAAAAACAAGACCCCTATATATGTTGTCTACAAGAGACCCACCTCGAAACAAGGGACACATACAGACTGAAAGTGAAGGGCTGGAAAAAGACATTCCATGCAAATAGAGACCAAAAGAAAGCAGGAGTAACAATAGTCATATCAGATAAAATAGACTTTAAAACAAAGGCTGTGAAAAGAGACAAAGATGGACACTCATAATGATCAAAGGATCAATCCAAGAAGAAGATATAACAATCATAAATATATATATGCACCCAACATAGGAGCACAACAATATGTAAGACAAATGCTAACAAATATGAAAGGGGAAATTAACAATAACACAATAATAGTGGGAGACTTTAATACCCCACTCACACCTATGGATAGATCAACTAAACAGAAAATTAACAAGGAAACACAAACTTTAAATGATACAATAGACCAGTTAGACCTAATTGATATCTATAGGACATTTCACCCAAAATAATGAATTTCACCTTTTTCTCAAGCACACACGGAACCTTCTCCAGGATAGATCACATCCTGGGCCATAAATCTAGCTTTGGTAAATTCAAAAAATTTGAAATCATTCCAGGCATCTTTTCTGACCACAATGCAGTAAGATTAGATGTCAATTACAGGAGAAAAACTATTTAAAATTCCAACATATGGAGGCTGAACAACATGTTGCTGAATAATCAACAAATCACAGAAGAAATAAAAAAAAGCAATCAAAATATGCATAGAAATGAATGAAAATAAAAACACAACAACCCAAAACCTATGGTACACTGTAAAAGCAGTACTAAGGGGAAGGTTCATAGCAATATAGGATTACCTCAAGAAACAAGAAAAAAGTCAAATAAATAACCTAACTCTACACCTAAAGCAACTTGAAACGGAAGAAATTATGAACCCCAGGGTTAGTAGAAGGAAAGAAATCTTAAAAATTAGGGCATAAATAAATGCAAAAGAGACCATAGCAAAAATCAACAAAACCGAAAGCTGGTTCTTTGAAAAGATAAATGAAATTGACCAATCATTAGCCAACTCATCAAGAAACAAAGGGAGAAAAAGCAATAAAATTAGAAAGGAAACTGGAGAGATCACAACAGACAACACAGAAATACAAAGGATCATAAGAGACTATTATCAGCAACTATATACAAATAAAATGGACAATATGGAAGAAATGGACAAATTCTTAGAAAAGTACAACTTTCCAAAACTGAATCAGGAAAAAATAGAAAATCTTAACGGACCCATCACAAGCACGGAAATTGAA
The DNA here is from genome assembly GCF_023091745.1 of Budorcas taxicolor. Taxonomy (NCBI): domain Eukaryota; kingdom Metazoa; phylum Chordata; class Mammalia; order Artiodactyla; family Bovidae; genus Budorcas; species Budorcas taxicolor. The sequence goes on along the minus strand of NC_068930.1, from coordinate 11,534,159 downwards.
ACTGTAATCAGAAATCTTCCAGCAAGCAAAAGCCCAGGACCAGACAGCTTCACAGCTGAATTCTACCAAAAATTTAGAGAACTAACACCTATCCTACTCAAACTCTTCCAGAAAATTGCAGAGGAAGGTAAACTTCCAAACTTATTCTGTGAGGCCACCATCATTCTAAATACCGAAACCTGACAAAGATGCCACCAAAAAAGAAAACTACAGGCCAATATCACTGATGAACATAGCTGCAAAAATCCTTAGCAAAATTCTAGCAATCAGAATCCAACAACACATTAAAAAGATCATACATCATGACCAAGTGGGCTTTTTCCCAGGGATGCAAGGATTCTTCAATATCTGCAAATCAATCGATGTAATACACCACATTAACAAATTGATAAATAAAAACCATATGATTATCTCAACAGATGCAGAGAAACCCTTTGACAAAATTCAACATCCATTTATGATAAAAACCCTCCAGAAAGCAGGAATAGAAGGAAAATACCTCAACATAATAAAAGCTATATATGACAAACCCACAGCAAACGTTATCCTCAAAGGTGAAAAATTGAAAGCATTTCTCCTAAAGTCAGGAACAAGAAAAGGGTGCCCACTTTCACCGCTACTATTCAACATAGTTTTAGGAGTTTTGGCCACAGCAATCAGAGCAGAAAAAGAAATAAAAGGAATCCAAATTGGAAAAGAAGAAGCAAAACTCTCACTGTTTGCAGATGACATGATCCTCTACATAGAAAACCCTAAAGACTCCACCAGAAAATTACTAGAGGTAATCAATGAATATAGTAAAGCTGCAGGTTATAAAATTAACACATAGAAATCCCTTGCATTCGTATACACTAACAATGAGAAAAGAGAAATTAAGGAAACAATTCTATTCACCATTGCAATGAAAAGAATAAAATACTTAAGAATATATCTACATAAAGAAACAAAAGACCTATATATAGAAAACTATAAAACACTGGTGAAAGAAATCAAAGAGGACACAAATAGATAGAGAAATATACCATGTTCATGGAGTGGAAGAAATCAATATAGTGAAAATGAGTATACTACCAAAAGCAATCTATAGATTCAATGCAATCCCTATCAAGCTACCAACGGTATTTTTCAGAGAACTAGAACAAATAATTTCACAATTTGTATGGAAATACAAAAAACCTCGAATAGCCAAAGCAACCTTGAGAAAGAAGAATGGGACTGGAGGAATCAACTAGACTTTAGTCTCTACTATAAAGCCACAGTCATCAAGACAGTATGGTCCTGGCACAAAGACAGACATATAGATCAATGAAACAAAACAGAAAGCCCAGAGATAAATCCACACACCTATGGACACCTTATCTTTGACAAAGGAGGCAAAACTATACAATGGAGAAAAGACAATCTCTTTAACAAGTGGTGCTGGGAAAACTGGTCAACCACTTGTAAAAGAATGAAACTAGAACACTTTCTAACACCATACACAAAAATAAACTCAAAATGGATTAAAGATCTAAATGTAAGACCAGAAACTATTAAACTCCTAGAGGAAAACATAGGCAAAACACTCTCCAACATAAACCACAGTAGGATCCTCTATGACCCACCTCCCAGAATATTGGAAATAAAAGCAAAAATAAACAAATGGGACTTAATTAAACTTAAAAGCTTCTGCACAACAAAGGAAACTATAAGCAAGGTGAAAAGACAGCCTTCAGAATGAGAGAAAATAATAGCAAATGAAGCAATTGACAAAGAATTAATCTCAAAAAATATACAAGCAACTCCTGCAGCTCAATTCCAGAAAAATAAAAGACCCAATCAAAAAGTGGGCCAAAGAACTAAACAGACATTTATTCAAAGAAGACATACAGATGGCTAACAAACACATGAAAAGTGCTCAACATCACTCATTATCAGAGAAATGCAAATCAAAACCACAATGAGATACCATTTCATGCCAGTCAGAATGGCTGCTATCCAAAAGTCTACAAGCAATAAATGCTGGAGAGGGTGTGGAGAAAAGGGGACCCTCTTAGACTGTTGGTGGGAATGGAAACTAGTACAGCCACTATGGAGAACAGTGTGGAGATTCCTTAAAAAATACTGAAAATAGAACTTCCATATGACTGAGCAATCCCACTGCTGGGCATACACACCGAAGAAATCAGAATTGAAACAGACACATGTATCCCAATGTTCATCGCAGCATTATTTATAATAGCCAGGACATCGAAGTAACCTAGATGTCCATCAGTAGATGAATGGATAGGAAAGCTATGGTACATATACACAATGGAGTATTACTCAGCCATTGAAAAGAATACATTTGAATCAGTTCTAATGAGGTGGATGAACCTGAAGCCTATTATATAGAGTGAAGTAAGCCAGAAAGAAAAACACCAATACAGTATATAACACATATATATAGAATTTAGAAAGATGGTAATGATAACCCTGTACGCGAGAAAGCAAAAGAGACACAGATGTATAGAATAGTCTTTTGGACTCTGTGGGAGAGGGTGAGGGCAGGATGATATGGGAGAATGGTATTGAAACACGTAAAATATCATGCGTGAAACAAATCGCCAATCCAGGTTTGATGCATGATACAGGGTGCTCGGGGCTGGTGCACTGGGATGACCCAGAGGGATGGATGGGGAAGGAGGTGGGAGGGGCATTCAGGATGGGGAACACATGTACACTAATGGCACATTCAAGTCAATGTATGGCAAAAACAATACAATATTGTAAAGTAAAATAAATAAATTTATTAAATTAAAAAAACAAAATAAATAGGATTTGGCTACAAAAAAAAAAATATGTAGTATGAAAAGAATAAAATACTTTAGAATTAACATAGCCAAAGAGGTGAAAGTGTGATGTGCATGATGGAAAATGCAAAATATTGCTGAAGAAAATGGAAGACAATGGAAATAAATAGAAATACATACCATGTTTATGAATTGGAAGACTTGATATTGTTAATATGTCAATACTACACAAAGCAATCTACAGATTCGACATAATTTCTAACAAAATCCCAATGATGTTTTTGAAAACAGAAAAACCTATGTAACATGTATATGGAATCCCAGAGAACCTCAGGCAGCTAAAACAATCTTGGAAAAGAAAAACAAAGCTGGAAGACTCACACTTTCTGATTTCAAAACTTACTGTATATGTATGGTAATCAAAACTGTGTGGTACTGGCATAAAGACAGACATATAGATCAATGGAATAGAATAGAAACTCCTAAAATAAACCCTCAGATATATTGTCAAATTGATTTTGTCAAGGGTGCCAAAGTCATTCAATGGGGAAAAGAGATACCAAGGAAACTGGATATTCACAAAAGAAAAATAAAGTTGGACACTTGCCTAAAATTTTATATAAAAGTCAACTCAAAATGGATTAAAGATGCAAATGTAAGACCTAAAATTATAAAGCTCTTAGAAGAAAGCAGGGCAAAAGCTACATAATATTGGATTTGGCAATCATTTCTTGGACTTAACATCAAATGCATAGATAACACCACCATAACCAAAAATGCATGTAAGATTTCATGAAAATTTAAAAAAAAATGTCATTAAAAGACAATATCAACAGAGTAAAATGAAATGAACAAAATGGGAGAAAATATTTGTGAATCATGAATCTGATAAGTGACTATAATCCAGAATATATAGAAAACTCCTAAAACTCAAAAACACACAAAACACATGCAAACCAACTCAAAAATGGACCAAGGACTTTAAAAGAAATTTCTCCTCAGGTATACGAATGACCAATGAAATGAAATGGCACTCAGCATGACTAATTACTAAGGAAATGCAAACCAAAACCACAATGAGATATCATGTCATAACTAATTAGGATATCTAATGTCAGAAAGCTCAACATTCAGAAAACTAAGATCATGGCATCTGGTCCCATCAGTTCATGGGAAATAGATGGGGAAACAGTGGAAACAGTGTCAAATTTTATCTTTTTGGGCTTGAAAATCACTGTGAATGGTGACTGCAGCCATGAAATTAAAAGACACCTACTCCTTGGAAGGAAAGTTATGACCAACCTAGATAGCATATTCAAAAGCAGAGACATTACTTTGCCAACAAAGGTCCGTCTAGTCAAGGCTATGGTTTTCCCAGTGGTCATGTATGGATGTGAGGGTTGGACTGTGAAGAAACCTGAGCAATGAAGAATTGATGCTTTTGAACTGTGGTGTTGGAGAAGACTCTTGAGAGTCCCTTGTACTGCAAGGAGATCCAACCAGTCCATTCTGAAGGAGATCAGTTTTAGGTGTTCTTTGGAAGGAATGATGCTAAAGCTGAAACTCCAGTACTTTGGCCACCTGATATGAAGAGTTGACTCATTGGAAAAGGCTCTGATACTGGGAGGGATTGGGGGCAGGAGGAGAAGGGGATGACAGAGGATGAGATGGCTGGATGGCATTACCGACTCTATGGACATGAGTTTGAGTGAACTCCAGGAGTTGGTGATGGACAGGGAGGCCCTGCGTGCTGCGATTCATGGGATTGTGAAGAGTCGGACACGACTGAGCAACTGAACTGAACTGAACTGAATGTCAGAAAACCAAAAAACGAAGAGTGGTGGAGAGAATGTGTAGAAATTGGAATCCATTTTCATTATTGGTGGGACTATAACATGGTATTGCAGCTGTGGTAAACAGTATGGTGATTCCTCAAAAGAAAAAATAGAAAAACAGAATTACCATGTGATCCAAAAAATTCCACTTCTAGGTATAAATCTAAAAGAGACAAAAGGAAGATCTCAAGGTGATATTTGTACACCATATTCACAGCAGCATTATTCATAATAGAGAAACTGTGGGAGCAACACAAATGTCCATTGTTGAATAAGAAAAATGTGGTATACACATACAATAGGCTATTAGCCAATCTATAAAACAAAGCGTATTTTGATATATGCTAAAACACCAATGAAACTTACGGATCTTATTCTAAGTGAAATGTCACAAACAGACAAGTGACTCCACTTCGATGCAGTACTGAGATTAATACCACAGAGACATAAAGTGGAATAGTGATTGCCAGAAGCTGAGCAGAGTAGGGGATAGGGGGTTACTGTTTGAGTGTAGAGCTTCAGTTTATAAGATGAAGAGTTAAAGAGATGGATGTTGGTAATGGTTGCACAACATCATGAATGTATTAATTCATATGTTAATATGATTAGATAGTAAATTTCATGCTATATGCATTTGTCAAAATTTTAAAAATCGCAAGAAAAGGGGGCAAGTAAGTGACTTTTATAGACAAAGATGGCTAAAATTAAAAAGACTGACAGTACCAAATATTAGCAAGCATATAGGCCAAGTGAACACTAACGCATTGCTGGTGAGAGTGTAAAATGGTAAACCCCTTTGGAGATGCAATTTTTAATAAATATAACTGCATACTTACCCTGTGTGTTCATGCTCAACCACTAAGTCATGTCCAATTCTGCCACATCATGGGCTGTAGCTCACCAGACTCCTCTGCCCTAGGGATTCCCAGACAAGTGTGTTGTCGTTTCCTTCTCCAGGGGATCTTCCCAACCCAGGGACTGAACTCATGTCTTCTGCATTGGCAGGCAGATTCTTCACCACTGAGCCACCAGGGAAGCCCAACTTATCCCAGGAAACAGGAAGGGTACTGCTAAATATTTACCCACCAAGTTAAAATACATGTCCACAAACAAAACCTTACATAAGAAGGTTAAAATGTTCATATTGGCTCTAATCACAAAAACCAAAACCCAGTAATAATCCAAACGCAATCAACAAGGGAATGGATAAACAATTTGTAACATATTAATACCACAACTGAAACCTCAGCAATAAAAAGGACTATTTTTATATGCAACAACACAGATGTAACACAAAAGCATGTTAAGTCAAAGAAGAGAAACACGAGAGAGAAACTATTCAATGAGTCCATTATATGAAGTTTAAGAACTGTCAAAATTCATCGAAATAAAAATCAGAAGAATCATTGCTTCTAGGATGGAAGATGAGAACTGATAAGAAAGAATCATGGATGAACTTCATAGGGTGATGGAAATGTTTTTTCTTGAAAGGAGTAGTGGGTTACAAGAAAATAGTCTTGCTAAAATGAATCAAGTTTTATACTTAATGTTTATATATGTTAGATTATAATATAAACTATACCTCAGTGATTTGTATTAGTTTGCATGCATGCATGCATGCCTGCTGTGTCACTTCAGTCATGTCTGAAGTTTTGTGACCCGATGGACTGTAGCCCACCAGACTCCCCTGGCCATGGGATTCTCTAGGCAAGAATACTGGAGTGGGTTGCCATGCCCTCCTCCAGGGGATCTTCCTGACCCAGAGACTGAACCTGAGTCTCTTGCGTCTCTAGCACTGGCAGGTGGGTTCTTTACCACTAGCACCACCTTGGAAGCTCTTGTATTAGTTTATGTGTAACTAAGTTGCCAAAGGTTAAATGAATTTCAAGGTTATATGAATATTGGAATTCACACAAAGTCATCAGCTTTCTCCCCCTCTTTCTCTCTCTCCTTTCCCTTTCCCTCTCCCTTTTTCCTCTGCTCACTTCCTCTTGCCTCTGGCTTTATTCTGGGTCTGCTTACTCCACAGAGCCATAAGAAAGTTCCCACCATTCCCCTGGGAATCATGACACAGTTCACAATGCTGAAATCACCCAGGGAGTAAAATGCTGTATTAATTGAATCTATTCACATAAGAGAAGAATCAGCACAATGTGATTCTTATTTTAATCATGCTTCATATCTAATTGGCTAGTCTGCTGAAGTCATACTAGGCAAACCAAATCTTAGAGTGGACACTGGTCACAGCTTCTCTGATCCACAGAGATCAATTACCAATTTGGAGATTGCCTTTCTCCAATCTAAGAGAAGAGTCACGTTTTACTTGAAACAGCTAATTTATCTGGGCACTTCTTGCTGTTTTTATAAAAGCCATGACAGGCCTTAAACTTATCACAGCTAGGGCTTTTGAGACAGGCACATTATTGATTTTGTTCTCTGAAGAGGTCACGTTGAGAAAATGGAATCAGATCTGAGCAGGAAAGGGGATGACTCTGAGCTTCATCACAGATGGAACCATGCTACCTAACCAAAAACTAAACCTCTGTCTTTCACTTCACTCTGTTTACAAATTTGGTTTGACTTCTACATGTTTCTCTTCCTGCAAAAGTTCAACAAATTTTCTAGAAACAATTTGCCCTGCAGAGCTCAAATAAATAGGACTTCCCAGGTTGCTCAGTGGTAAAGAACACACCTGCCAAGATAGAAGATGAAGAGATGCAGGTTTGATCCCTGGGTCAGGAAGATCCTTTGGAGGAGGAAATGGCAACCCACTCCTATATTCATTCCTGGAGAATCCCATGGACAGAGGAGCCTGGTAGGCTACAGTTCATTTAGTCATAAAGAGTCACTCACAATTTAGCAACTGAGCACAAGCCCCAAATAAAATTCTCAGATAATTTTCTTCCTGAACCCATGGCGTGCTGGGGATTTTTTTTTCTGTATCTGTTTTTGAAACTAAGAGCTAATTTCCTACATTGCTCTTTGCATTCCCTAACTCAGAAAAATTTACCCTCCTAAAGTTCCTTGTCTGACTTCTTTTCTACCTACCTTCCATAGTTCACTTAGGAGGTAGATTTTGGATACATTTGCCTACAAGGCTCTGTCTAACTGCAGCCCACAGATTTGTTTTTGTAAACAGGTTTTATTGGAGTATAGCCCTGACCATTTCTTTACGTATTGCCCATGGCTCCTTTCATGCAACTATGCCAAAAATAAATGGTTGGAAGTCATATAGTGCTGCTCATAATCCTAAAATTTTTCTTATCTGGCCTTGCACAGAAGTCTGCCCATTTCTGACATACACCCTCACCTTCTCATGCTTCAGTCCACAATGCTAGATATCTAACATTCTCCTTGGGATGGAAGTGGGCTGTAGAGGAACTTAAGAGAAAATCGAAGTCATATGGTGTTGGCCATATCTATGTATCGTTGATGTTATTGACACAGAAAACTGTCTTATTGGGAAACAACTTTCATATCAGCCAATTTTTGGATTTTGTTCTTCTCCTAACACCTGAATGACACTGGAAGACAGAGCATGCCAGCCAACAATTCTTTTCAACCCACTTACCCAGCCATTCAACCTCTCTCCATCAGATTAGAGTGGAAGTTAATTTTTAACCAGATATAAACATGTTCTTGTGTATAAATATCTCAGGAAATTTTTTTCTGAAATATTTATTTAAAGGAAACAATATGAATTATATAGAAAATTCTTTACAAAGAATTCTGCAGTATATGTTCTGACTATAGAAACAACCTTGTAAAGTCAATAAACAGTTTGGCAATGGAAGCCTGGTATGGGAAGAAGCTTGGTTAGGAAGAATCTGGAAGAATCAAGGCACACACAATGGAGGCAAAGAGAACACAAGAGAGTTGTTTCACCCCAGGTCCATGGTGTACTCAGGAGGAGAAGATGTTTTGAGGTGGATTCCCACTCAGCCATCGGTAAAGAAGGTTATGACCAACTGAGACAGCATATTCAAAAGCAGAGACATTACTTTGCTGACTAAGATCCATCTAGTGAAGGCTATGGTTTTACCTGTGGTCATGTATGGATGTGAGAGTTGGACTGTGAAGAAGGCTGAGTGCCGAAGAATTGATGCTTTTGAACTGTGGTGTTGGAGAAGACTCTTGAGAGTCTCTTGGACTGCAAGGAGATCCAACCAGTCCATTCTGAAGGAGATCAGCCCTGGGATTTCTTTGGAAGGAATGATGCTGAAGCTGAAAACTCCAGTACTGTGGCCACCTCATGAGAAGAGTTGACTCACTGGAAAAGACTTTGATGTTGGGAGGGATTAGGGGCAGGAGGAGAAGGGGACGACAGAGGATGAGACGGCTGGATGGGATCACTGACTCGATGGACGTGAGTCTGAGTGAACTCCGGGAGATGGTGATGGACAGGGAGGCCTGGCGTGCTGCGACTCATGGGATTGCAGAGTCGGACACGACTGAGCGACTGAACTGAACTGAACTGAAGGAAGAGGTAGTAAACTGTTAGCACCGCGCTACTGAGTGCTGTCTTGAGAGCTGGAGTTTTAGGATCGCCTGTCTCTCTCCTCTGAGACAGATGACTGCAAACAATGAATGGACAGAGCTGGGCATGGCTCAGCACTAACACCAACAATCCAACAAGCGTCTCATAATCACCTTCCTCAAAGTCAAAGCACAGCAGGGTCCCCAAACCTGTTCCCAGTCCTCTTTACCTCACCTCCATGTGATGCGGTGCTTATAAGCCCATGCATCAGTCACGGCTTAATACATCTGGGTCCACATAAAGTATTTTGCAGCTATATTAACTCAATAAAAACTGGAAGTGTGTGCTTTTCTTCCTAGCTTCTGGGTAGAATCGCATTACCAAACTAGTCAGTTCCTTGAAGGTTACTTCCATCCAAGTGTTCTGACCCACCTTGGAAGGTATTCTTTGAACACATACTCCACATCTTTAGTAATGATGGAAATACATGTGCTTGGGAAGTTTGGAAACTGGTTATTTTTATTAAAGTTTAAGACTACCTAACAGCTCTTTACAAATAGGTCTGTGATTTATAGATCATTTCCTTGTTTTCAGGTCTGGGCCTTATGCTCAGGTACTGTTTGTGGGAAACAATAAATATGGATATCATGGAATAACATTAATGTAAATAAATTTACCACATTGTATGTTTCATTCTACATCTTGGTATTTCCAGTCAGTGCTATATTCTGTTTAAAATGTTAATTTATTGCTTCATTTCTTTAAGATGGTAATGTTGCTACATATATGCATGGTCTGTTTGTTTTGACTGCTATGTGTTATTCCATCTATTATGAGAGATATTCACATACACTGTGAATTTTCCACAAATACTGGTCTGTGGACATCTTTGCCATCTGCCACCAACAGGAGTTTTCCTAAAGCATATTTACCTTTTAATTCCCTGCGTTCTATTATGGTAAAACACTTATATGATTGGCCATCAGATTCCTTCTTCAGTAAACAGTCTGTTCGTATATACTTTGCTTATTTTCTATTGTTTTTGTTCTTGCTTAATGCTAGGTATTCCACATGTAATCTGAATACTAAACATTAACTTGTATTTGCGTAACAAATATTTTTTGCCAATGTGAGATTTATCTTTCAACTTTACTTGTGATTTTGTTATGTTATGAAAGTGAAATTGTTAATTGCTCAGTCATGTCCGACTGTTTGCAACCCCATGGACTGTATCTCGCCCAGGCTCCTCTCTCCATGGAATTCTCCAGGCAAGAATACTGGAGTGGATTGCCATTTTCTTCTCCAAGGGATCTTCTTGACCCAGGGATTAAACTCAGCTCTCCTGTATCACTGAAATTAATAATTTTAGAAGTAAAATGTATCCTGTTTTTATCTCTCCTTTGTAATTTGTATATCTTAAGAAAGTATTTCTTATGCAAAAATTATGAACAAATTTTCTATATTTTCTGAAGGTTTAAAAGTTTCCATTGTCATACTTTTATTTGTAATCCATTTGAAATTATTGCTTCTAGTTACTGTTTCCATGTGGATACCCAGTGGTACCCATGCCATGTATGACATAGTCTATCATTTCTGCACAATTAATAACTTGAAAAACTACCTCTGTATTATAGCAAGTGCACATATATTCCTAGGTCTGCTCCTGGGAACTCTATGATGTATATTTATTGCAATATTTTAAAAGCAACTTGCCCAATCTTACCACAAAACAAATATCTTTTGGAGATTTTAGCTGACATCTAGTTTACTTTATAAACTTAATAGGATTCAAATATTTACACTGCTAAAACATTGCATCCAAGAACATAGGAATTTTTCTTGATTTAGAATTTTCCCTTTATTAGATTCAGTACTAAGTAACTCATCGGTTTTCTGGGTTTGTAGCATCATTTTTAGCTTTTATATTATTATTTTTATGATGATATTAAAGCTGGCAAACATTGAAATTCCTTATTAATGCTAATGTTGATCTAGATGCTATGAATAATGTCAACTCTTCCTTTCAAATATTAATATCTCTTTCTTCTCCTAGTATTAATGTATTATCTAGAACACTCAATGTAATGATGAATAGTGGCACTTAAAGCAAATATCCTTGTCTTTTTCCCGACCTTAAATACGTGAATGTTAAGAATTTTAATTGCTTTGTAGTATTCAGTTCAGTTCCGTTCAGTCACTCAGTCCTGACCGACTCTGCAACCCCATGGACTGCAGCACGCCAGGCCCACCTGCCCATCACCAACTCCCAGAGTTTATCCAAACTAATGTCCATTGAGTCAGTGACACCATCCAACCATCTCACCCTCCATCATCCGCTTTTCCTTCCGCCTTCAATCTTACCCAACATCAGGGTCTTTTCAAATGAGTCAGCTCTTCGCATCAGGTTGCCAAAGTATTGGAGTTTCAGCTTCAGCACCAGTCCTTCCAATGAATATTCAGGACTGATTTCCTTTCGGATGGACTGGTTGGATCTCCTTGCAGTCCAAGGCTCTCTCAAGAGTCTTCTCCAATACCACATTTCAAAACTATCAATTCTTTGACGCTCAGCTTTCCTTATAGTCCAACTCTCACATCCACACATGACTGTTGGAAAAACCATAGCCTTGACTAGACAGATCTTTTTTGGCAAAGTAATGTCTCTGCTTTTTAATATTGTAGTAATAGTAGAAACAATTTAACTAAGTAAAGAAGTCCTTTTCCATTTGTAGTGGACTAAAATGTTTTATTGTTGAATTCTATCTAATGATATTTTATATATACTGATATTTTAATATAGTTTTCCTTAATCTGGAAAATCTGTAGTCATATTAATATTCTAATACTACAAATTTTTTCATCCTTGGGTTAAATTTCACTTGTTTGTGATACATTATTTTAATATGATACATTGCTATATTTAATTTTTTAGTATTTCATATAAATCATTTCCCTTTATGTCTATTCATGATTTATGGCTATATTTAATAGTAAGATTATATTGGCTTTGTAAATGAATTAAACAAAAGAATCTTACTTTCTTATTTAGTTTCTGAATTATTGCAAATATAAGGATTATCTCTTTCCTTGAAGCTTTGGAAACTTACCTGTAAAATCATCCAAGCCTGATTATTTTAGGGATTATATTGTTTACTTTCTATTTCATCTTTTATATGTATACATCTCATTTTTGTTTTTCCTTTGCCTTCTCTGTTTTTTAAATTTATTCTTAATGTAAGAAGTTATTAGCTTGTATTGTCATTCATTTTTAACTTTTACTTTCACAAAATAAGCATTTAACATCTACTGTAAAATATTCTCATAGCTGCATTTACAAGTTTTGTAATATAAAGCTATTTTTGTTGGCTACTTTGTTGCTTTTTCTAAATACTTTAGCAATTTCCATTTTGTTTTCTCAGGCAACTCATGAATTAGTAAAAAGTGTGTTCTGTGTTTTACATTGTGTTTATCTTTGACATCCTTGAAGATAGCCTTCAGTGACACCACCTCCTGACACAGGTGCTTTTCTACAATTACTTCCCTAAGAATGTGGTTGGAACTCGCAGCTCTCCTCTGGGATTCCCTTCTGATGAATTTATTATGGACAAAATGATAGAATGTGCCTTCCAGGTTAGCTTGCAGGAAGACCCTCTTGTGCTTTCTCATGCCCCCTGTCTGCAGGGTGTCATGTTGTGAGTTGCCTTTTCACAAGGCTCGCCTGGCAAGGAACTGGGAACAGTTTCAAGCCAACAACCTCGAAATAACTGAATCCTGCCAACAACCATACGAATGAGTTTGGAAGTGACAAAAGATGTGCTTCTGATTTAAAATGAATTACATAGCTATATCTGTCCTTCACATTAATATCACACTTGCATTAATAATTATATTGCTGTAATCAAGCAAGTATGTATAATTATATAATTATGTGTTATACCAGCAAGAAAATGAGTTTAGATGTTGGATAAACTTACATCAAATTCCTGCTTCATCATTTACGTAACCTATGAGCATTCATGGAAACAGTGTTACCTTCTCTGGAGTTTTGGAGTTTACTCTGATCGAGACAACACTAGAGGAGCATATACTCAGCACATTCCTGGAAAATATTTTTTATTTGTAGACAAATAGAATATATGAACTAGGGCCTAAAAATGTTTGCTATCTTTGCCACAAATAAATATGAGACTTCTGTCTGGATACATATTAAAGACTTAGAAACACTTTTTTTTTTTTTGGTGAGTAGACAAACATGTATAATGTATTTTGGGATTCTCCAACTTTCAGACATTTATTCTCTTGTAACTTCCATATTTCAATTGCAGTGCTTACCAAATTGAATTAGTATTATTTACTAAAATATTGAAAACTAAAATCATAGCATCTGGTCCCATCATGTGATGTCAGATAGATGGGGAAGCTATGGAAACAGTGGCTGACTTTATTTTTTAGGGCTCCCAAATCACTACAGATGGTGATGCAGCCATGAAATTAAAAGACGCTTACTCCTTGGAAGAAAAGTTATGACCAAACTAGACAGCATATTAAAAAGCAGAGACATTACTTTGCCAACAAATATCCATCTAGTCAAAGCTGTGGTTTCTCCAGCAGTCATGCATGGATGTGAGAGTTGGACTATAAAGAAAGCTGAGTGCCAAAGAACTGATGCTTTTGAACTGTGGTGTTAGAGAAGACTCTTCAGAGTCCCTTGGAAAGAAAAGAGATCAAACCAGTCAATTCAAAAGGAAATTGGTCCTGAATATTCACTGGAAGGACTGATGCTGAAGCTGAAGCTACAATTCTTTGGCCACCTAATACGAAGAACTGACTCACTGGAAAAGACCCTGATGCTGGGAAAGATTGAAGGTGGAATGAGAAGGGGATAACAGAGGATGAGATGGTTGGATGGCACCACCAACTTGATGGACAAGAGTTTGAGTAAACTCCGGGAGTTGGTGACGGACAGGGAGGCCCGGCGTGCTGTAGTCCATGGGTAGCAAAGAGTCAGACATGACTAAGCGACTGAACTGAACTAAAATATTGACACATTAAAATATTTTGAAGAACAATAAATGAAATTAGAAGTCCTTAGGAAAACCAGGAGCATTCTTTGGTATTGAATGCCAAAGAATGCTCAAACTACCGCACTCATCTCACATGCTAGTAAAGTAATGCTCAAAATTCTCCAAGCCAGACTTCAACAGTGTATGAACCATGAACTTCCAGATGTTCAAATTGGATTTAGAAAAGGCAGAGGAACTAGAGATCAAATCGCCAACATCCATTTGATTACAGAAAAAGCAAGAAAGTTCCAGAAAAACATCTACCTCTGCTTTATTGACTACACCAAAGCCTTTGACTGTGGGGATCACAACAAACTGTGGAAAATGTTTTAAGTGATGGGAATAACAGACCACCTTACCTGTCTCCTGAGAAGTCTGTATTCAGGTCAAGAAACAGCAGTTAGAACCAGACATGGAGCAACAGACTGGTTCCAAATCGCCTGGTTCCAAATCGGGAAAGGAGTATGTGAAGGCTGTATATTGTCCCCGCTTATTTAAATTACATACAGAGTACATCATATGAGATGCTGAGCTGGATGAAGCACAGGCTGGAATCAAGATTGCCAGGACAAATATCAATAACGTCAGATATGCAGATGACTCCACACTTATAGCAGAAAGTGAAGAGGAACTAAAGAGCCTCTTGATGAAAGTGAAAGAGGAGAGTGAAAAAGAACTGACTCATGTGAAGAACTGACTCATTTGAAAAGACCCTGATGCTGGGAAAGATTTAAGGCAGGAGGAGAAGTGGACGACAGAAGATGAGATGGTTGGATGGCATCACCGAGTCGATGGACATGAGTTTGAGTAAACTCCAGAAGTTGGTGATGGACAGGGAGGCCTGGCGTGCTGCAGTCCTTGGATTACAAAGAGTCAGACATGAGTGAGTGACTGAACTGAACTGAGGAAAACTGTAACCACAGGGTTGCAAAACATTTTGTTGCACTAGGTCTTACTGTTTCACTATAAGAACTGCGAACTTTTATAAACTGAACACATTAACCCTTTCATTTTTTAAAAAACTTCATTGAACTATAGCTGGTTTACAATGGTGTGTTAATTTCTGATATACAGCGAAGTGACTCAGTTATAATTATATGTACATTCTTTTTCATATTATTTTCCATTATGGTTTATCATGGGATATTGAATATAGTTCCCTGTGCTATACAGTAGGACCCTGTTGTTTATCCATCCTATACATAACAGTTTGCATCTAAAGTGAAGTGAAGTAAACTGAAATGACGTCAAGTGAAAGTCACTCAGTCATGTCTGACTTTTTGCGACTCCATGGACTGTAGTCCATGGAATTCTCCAGGCAGAATACTGGAGTGGGTAACCTTTCCCTTCTCCAGGGGATCTTCCCAACCCAGGGATCAAACTCAGGTCTCCCTCAATGACAGTGAATTCTTTACCAGCTGAGTCACAAGGGAAGACCAAGAATACTGGTGTGGGTAGCTGATCCCTTCTCCAGCAGATCTTCTCAACCCAGGAATCGAACCAGGGTCTCCTGAATTGCAGGCAGATTCTTTATCAACTGAGCTATCAGAGAAGCCCTGAGTTTGCATCTGCTAATCCCAAACTCCCAGTACTTCCCTCGTCCAACCCCTTTCCCTTGGCAACTGCAAGTCTTAAACACTTAAACTCTTCATTAGGTTCAAGTTCCCTTTATCAATGTCACATATTTGATTTGCTGACATAGAACAGATAACTATCTATCACAAATATTCCTTGTTCATGACTAAGGTATTCTGAATTGTTCACAAGTGTCATTAAGAGATGGAAGGAGAGAGATTCACAAGCTGGAGAAAAGAAAAGAGGGAGAACAGGAGAAGAGTGGATGTATGGCCATGGAGAATGAGATCTCATCAGTTTTGAAAAGGAACTGGGAACCTATTGGTTGGAACCAACTGGAATGTAACTGCATCCTGGAGCAGTAAGAAAGGGGAAAGCTAGAAGGTCACTGCAAGTCTTAGCCTAAGGGATAGCATGATTCAAAACCAAAGAAGCCCAAACCAACCACAGATCCAGGAGGCAGCTACAGGCACTTAGCAAATGCAAATACAGAAAAACAGCTGGGAGCCAGGGGCAGGGGAAGGAAAAAGTTGGCACCTGGAACACAACTGCAGCCAAGAGGTCTGTCAGACTCACCATCCTTCAATACAGATGACTGTGTGGGTAACAGAGAACACAATGGGCAAGGGGGTAGTGGTCACGGAATTACAGATAACAGGGAGGCCAGAAAGGACCCTGGGCTAAAGCAGAAATAATCAAAGTAGGGAAATTGCCAGGTGACATCATCTTACACAGCCCAGGTAAGGAAGAGGGCCTGAGGCAGTGTATATGCTATCTGTTATTCAGCTGGGGGATTCTTGGGTCAACAAATGATAACAGAAAAAGTACTTATAATGATTTTTTTTAATTTTATAATTAAGAATAAGCTTCAAGGTGAGTTTAGCCTGGAAAAACTCAAGCATGTGTTAGTTGAACTCAAACTATTTCTTAATTGAATTTGATTATTTGTGCATATAATCCCCATTTCTAATTTCAAGCAAAATTCTCTTTAATATGGACTTCTCTGGCAATCCAGTGCTTAAGACTCAGTGCTTCCACTGCAGGGGGCATGGGTTCAATCCCCGCCCAGGAAGATCCTGCGTGCCACACAGCATGGAAAAAAAATATATATATATTGGCAATATGGTGGTGTTTTTTCCTCATTCATCAAAGCATAAGCAGAGTCTCAGAAGTGGTCTGAGAGTAATCCAAGGTCCCACAATATGATGAGGGCAGAGTGGCTATGAGAGCTCAAGTCTTCAGTTCCTGGAGTAACTCCTGTTTCTGGCTCAACTTTTAATTTTATAATTGAGAATAAGCTTCAAGGTGAGTTTAGCTTGGAAAAACTCAAGCATGTGTTAGTTGAACTCAAACTATTGAGTTCAGATTCAAATCTTCAGATTCCTGGAGTAACTCCTGTTCCTGGCTCAACTATTGGGAGCTTCACCATACCATTCTTATTGTACTGAGATAACCCTGGGTTAATCTGGCCAAGCAATTTCAAGTTTCCAAATCTATATTCTTGACAGGTACTTCTTAGTCCTAGATGTGGAGAAAATTATATTGCCTGTGATTGTATGTCTAATTTACATAATAAGATATTTAATTAAAAGAAGTTCCTTTAAGGAGATAAACTAGTAATGGTTAGTCATACCCCATCTCCCCACAAAAGTTGAATGTGAAGCTGCTATGAAAATTCTCAAGATCTTTGTAAATACAACTAACAATTTTATTAGTGGTCTAGGAGGTATAAGCACCTACATAAGAATTTTACAAAATTCTTAAAGCAGTATGTGCTTGGGAGTGTCCTAAACTCTAGGAATTGTCTATGTCTCAACTCTTGTCATCTCTCCTCCATACAAATATATCCTCCAAGAAAAATAACTGTATATTATCTTTTAATGAAAATACAGATATATGCTGCTGAAGCCAATTGCTGAATATCAGAATTATGTCCAAGGGAAACTCCAGGTTGCCTGGAGTAGGATGTTCAAAACCAGAGGTAGTTGGTGAGATAATTAGAATAAAGAAATGGAGCCAGACAGAATTTACAAAAATAGAGAATTAACAGGGCAGACAAGCAGATCATAGAGGATGAAATGGGAAGTGGTCCAGTTAAAGAATAGCTGAGGTTTTTTTTACATAATTCTACCAAAGACTTGTATGGGCAGTTGAGCCCCATTTACAAATTCTGGCCCAACTGGACAGCAGGATATAAGATCTATAATTATTTCTGTTCTTTCAGGCTTTGACAATCTATGTTTAAATTCTCTAGAACAGTGGTTCCCAACATTTCTGACACTAGGGACCAGTTTTGTGGAAGACCGTTTTTCCAGTCTGGGCAAGTGTGGGGCGGGGGTGGGGGGATTGGTGATGGTAGGTGATGGTTTCAGGATGATTATCAGAAGAAGCAGGCAACTTAGATCCCTTGCATGTGCAATTCACAGTAGGGTTCATGCTCCTATGAAAATCTAATGCCGCCACAAATATGACAGGAGGTTGAGCTCAGGTTGTGAGGTAAGTGATGGAAATCATCTGTAAATACAAATGAAGCTTCCCTTGCTCACCCGACACTCACTTCATAACGTGTGGCCTTGTTCCTGACAGGCCAGGAACCAGGACCCATCCATGGCCTGGAGGCTGGGGACCCTTGTGCAGAGGACCATTTACCTAAGGGTAGATCTATACTTGTGTAAGAAAAAGCTACATCATTAGAAATTTATATAATATAAATTAAAGACACTTTTTTTTTTGGCTGCACTTGGGCTTTGTTGTGGAGAAGACAATGGAACCCAACTCCAGTATTCTGCCTGGAGAATCCCAGGGACAGAGGAGCCCGGTGGGCTGCTGTCTATGGGGTCGCACAGAGTCGGACACAACTGAAGCGACTCAGCAGCAGCAGCAGCATCAGGACTTTGTAGCTGTGCTAAGGTTTTCTCTAGTTGTGGTGAATGGCGGGCTGCTCTTCGATGTCCTATGTGGGATTCTCATCGCGGTGTCTTCCTCTTACTGCAGAGCACAGGCTGTAGGTGCCTGGGCTTCAGTAGTTGTGGCCCTAGAGGGTGCAGGTGCCAGTACTTGTGGCACACGGGCTCAGTAGCTGGCACTGGTGGGCTTTAGTTGCTCTATAGCATGTGCAATCTTCCCAGACCAAGGATTAAACACATATTCCCCTCTACTGGCAGGTGGATTCTTATCCACTGTACCACCAGGGAAGTCCTATAGAGAAGCAGTAAATCCCTTCATGGTGACCGCAGATCCTCATGACTAGCAAAAACCTTATTAAATCCACTTGTTATCTCTCACTGTGTCTCTCAATGAATTCTTTCTGTGATGAGACATCAAGAAACTGAGTTTTATTAGGTCCTGAAACCAGGTCCGTGGGACCTGGTTTTTGGCTTTGTTATGTTATGAAGATCATGGGTTTTGGCTGGATTTGAGTCCCAGGCATGTGGGTTAAAGTTCCAAACTGGTTCAAGTGCTAAGCAAGGTTTTGGCTGAGTTTGAGACCCAACCATGTGGGTTAGAATCCCAAGGGGGTTCAAGTCCCAGTCTGAGGTAAATGATTTCATTGCCATCTCTCCCTGCCACTCACCTTCGGCAGAGCCTATAACAGATGCTAATACGAGCAACTGGTGGAGTTGAAGGTGATTTCAGGGTCTCCCTCTCCCTGTCACAAGGGTGTGTTGAAGCTGGGAGATAATACAAAAATGACTGGCTCTGTATCAATGTCTTTCCTCTCAGCTTCCAGTAATATATACCCAGAGAAACAATGGTTTTCGTTAGCGTTCACTCAAGAAACATACTGGGGAAAGTAAGTTATATAATGTTAAGACCAAGCAGAACCCTGTGGGGCTTCCCTTGTGGCTCAGCAGGTAAAGAATTCATCTGCAGTGCAGGAGACCTGGGTTTGATCCCTGGGTTGGGAAGATACCCTGGAGAAGGGAAAGGCTACCCATTTCAGTAATGCCTTCCTTAGTAGCTCAGTTGGTAAAGAATCCGTTTGCAACGCAGGAGACCCAGTTCGATCCCCAGGTCAGGAAGATCCCCTGGAGAAGGAAATGGCAACCTACTCCAGTACTGTT
Source organism: Budorcas taxicolor (assembly GCF_023091745.1). Lineage (NCBI taxonomy): Eukaryota > Metazoa > Chordata > Mammalia > Artiodactyla > Bovidae > Budorcas > Budorcas taxicolor. The sequence continues at coordinate 11,514,377 of NC_068930.1, read as the reverse complement.
GCCCTGAGAACTCCACGGACAGAGGAGACTGTTGGGCTACAGCCCATGTGATTGCAAATGACATAAATATCAACTACAAATTGGCAGTTACCAAGAGCATTGCCAACAACTGAACAACAAAGGCATTTGCCATCTGCCTCTACAGAGATTAAACTCCATGCTGCTGTTACTGTTGAACTTCAACAATCCCTGAGGGAGTTCAGGGTGGAGTGAGGCACTCTGTGCTCCAGGGAATCTGGTGGGACAGGCCTTTAGATGGCTGGATGTTTTAAGGAACAGAGTTTATGATTTCAATTCTGGCATCTCTTCATATCTAGAGAAGCACTAAATTCCTTCATGGTGACATCAGATCCTCATGGCTAACAAAACTGTTATGCAAAATGAATGCTTCATGGCATTGAACTCCCCCTTCACCAAAAACCTTATATATTGACTTTCCCTCACTGGCGTTTGGAGCACTATCTCAGAGCTATCTGGGATGCTTCCTCCCAGGCTGCAGTCCTCATTTTGCCCCAAACTGTGCTTATTTAACTTATACACAGACTATATCATGAGAAACGCTGGGCTGGATGAAGCACAAGCTGGAATCACGATTGCCAGGGTAAATATCAATAACCTCAGATATGCAGATGACATTACCCTTATGGCAGAAAGTGAAGAACTAAAAGCCTCCTGATGAAAGTGAAAGAGGAGAGTGAAAAAGTTGGCTTAAAGCTCAACATTCAGAAAACAAAGGTCATGGCATCTGGTCCCATCACTTCATGGCAAATAGATGGAGAAACAGTGGAAACAGTGAGAGACTTTGTCTTTTTGGGCTCCAAAATCACTGCAGATTGTGACTGCAGCCATGAAATTAAAAGACACTTACTCCTTGGAAGAAAAGTGGTGACCAACCTAGACAACATATTAAAAAGCAGAGACATTACTTTGCCAACAAAGATCCATCTAGTCAAGGCTATTGTTTTTCCAGTGGTCATGTATGGATGTGAGAGTTGGACTATAAAGAAAGCTGAGCACTGAAGAATTGATGTTTTTGAACTGTGGTGTTGGAGAAGACTCTTGAGAGTTCCTTGGACTCCAAGGAGATCCAACCAGTCCATCCTAAAGGAAATCAGTCCTGAATATTCATTGGAAGGACTGATGTTGAAGCTGAAATTCCAATACTTTGGCTACCTGATGCAAAGAGCTGACTCATTTGGAAAGACCCTGATTCTGGGGAAAATTGAAGCTGAGTGGAGAAGGGGATGACAGAGGATAAGATGATTGGATGGCATCACTGACTAACAGACATGAGTTTGAGTAGACTCTGGGAGCTGGTAATGGACAGGGAGGCCTAGCGTGCTGCAGTCCATGAGGTCGCAAAGAGTCGGACATGACTGAGCGACTGAACTGAACTGAACTGAGCTGAACTGCGTGCTTAACTCACAACTCTCAAGTTGTACATCTTTTTTTAGTCAACCTGACTATGTAACTAACTTTCACTTTTCACTTTCAAAACCTTGTGGGGCTCCTGGGTACAGAAGACTCTTTGTCTCCTCCCCTGAGTTACAGAGGACAGGTTGTTGCCAATGCTCTTGGTAAGTGCCAATTTGTAGCTGACAGTTGCAACTCACAACCCCAACATTGTGCTTTTTTTTTTCAGTCAACAGCTGAGTCCATCTCTGTTTCTCATTTATAATAGTAGGTCTTTCTTCACTCTTAGAAGGGGCAGTTGCTAACTAGAGAAGGAAGGGGTTGTTGCTACAATAGAGGAGCAGTCAAGAAATCATAGTGGTGCCTTGGGAGCAGGATCCTGGGTCCCCATCAAGAGATACACATAACAATATCTTTGAGTTCTTCTGCAGAACTGAAACCTCCAACAAATGGAAGACATTAACTACTTGGTGAAACACTCATCATTCCAAAGAAGGTTACAGTTTTCCCATCACCACCTGATCTCAGATTATCTCTGGATTGAAGGAATACACACTTCTTACACCCTGATCCTTATGTGGAACCCTGCCCCTGGGCAATGAGGCAAGGTCCTAGACCCTCCTGAAGGGGTAGACATAACAATATCTTTGAGTTTTTCTACAGGACTAAGGCTACCACCCAGGTGGAAGCTGGCAACTTGAGGGTGAGTGCAAGATTCCTGGAGCACCACCCTGTTACCTCTTCACCAATCTATCAGGATAAAGTCACACACCCTGAAGCCTTCATCTTAAGTTTTGCCTGTTAAAAACTTCTCCCTGAAAACCATCTTAGAGTTCAAGTTTTTGAGCTCGAGTCACCTATTCTTTTCGCTTAGCCCTGCAATAAACGTTTCCCTGCTCCAAACTCTGATGTCTCCATTTGTTTGACCTCATTAGGCATTCAGCACAGGAATTTACGTTCAGTAGCTGCTAAAAAAATAATGCAAATGTAAAAAGATCTCAGTGTATCGTACCTTTTACTCTGTATGTCTCACACCAGCCTGCTGAAAGAAACAATATAGATCTGAACTGAAATATGAAAATATGGCATAAGTATACAGCATATTTCAGAGAATTCTAGTCCTGAGTATACTCACTCATTTTTACAATATTGTTTCCTACATGGCTTAATTTTTCTTTTAATCAATGAAAATGTGAAAACTTTTTATTAATTAAAATGTCTCCAAAAGTTCTTGTTAGGCTGTAAAACTACACTTAGAAATAAAGTGAAGAAATTTATTGATGAAGCATGTGCTCTTTATTGGGATTTCATCACTGAGTAATTACAAGATTGATTATGCTTTGTCAGCAACTGAGAGAAAGTTTGAGTCTGAAGTGAATAGAGGATTTCATTTTCCAACTCTACTGCTTATTTATCAGCTGTCATAGAGGAAATTTGCAAAATAATATTGAATACATTTCTGAGCATCAGGTTCTTTGTGACTGGGATGCTGACTCTCCTCTTTTAAGGGTCCGTAAAGATCACCTTGCACAGGGACAATAGAAGGGAGATGCAAATAAGGAAAAGAGGAAATAACTGGACTAGGTCTTTTTATCCCATGATTTGATTTCCTACTCTTTCTTATCACAATGCTATGAAATAATAGGAGCCAGAAATATTAGCAAAGAAACAGGGGGAAAACCCCTCATGTTCTAGCTTCTTTCACAATATTGAGATTTCTATTCATTTTCTCAAGTATTACACTAAAAACCACATTACTTGTAACCCACCCCCAATTCCATCTTCCACCCCACCATAAAAGCTCTTATCATGAAGAGAGAGGATTTGTTATCTTTTGCTTTCTTTCTCTTCCCTTCTCTTCCCCTCCTACCTCCCACCCAAACCCAAACACATCACATTCACATACACACAACAAACAAGAGGCAAATTATGTTGCACTGAAGGAGATTTCCTGCCCTCCAGTCTAGCTGGTAAAGAGAGTTTATCAACAAAGATCTTAAACAAATGGTTGAAATGAAGGTACTCTTTGCCAGTGGGATGAGATGTGCTAACTGTGCCAACTAAAGGTTGGCACTTGCCATCTACTTCTACAAGGATTAATTCACAAGCTGCTGTGACCACAGACCTTCAAAATATCCCCTGAAAGAAGTTCAGGGTGAAGATCAGGAACGAGGCACTCTGTGCCCTGGGAAAACTTCCAGAATAGGCCATCAGATAGTTAGATATTTTCAGGAGATTTTATGAGCCGGACTCTTACATCGCTTCATATCTAGAAAAGCACTAAGATCTTTCATGGTGATGTATGCTCCTCTGACTGGCAGTAACCCTCCTGGAACTAGCAGTAACTTTCTGCAAAACATATGTGCTTGATTACATTTACTCCCCCCTTCACCACAATCATGTATATATGAACTTTCCTCTACCTCTTTGGGGCAGAGGTATCTGAAATGCTCTCTCCCAGGCTATAGTCCTCATTTTGCCCAAAATAAAACTCAACGCACAGCCCCAACACTGTGCATTTTTTTTTCTCAGTCAGCAACGGAGACCACCTCTGTTTCTCATTTACAATAGTAGGTCTTCCTTCACTCTTAGAATCTGTAGAGTGTGTTGTGTGTAAAAAGACAGTTCTCACCCCTTTTGTAATCACAGCTTGATTAAACGTATCTGCACAATGAACTAGTGCCAAGGGAGTAAGACATAAGTCTATCCTGGAGACGGAACAAGGAAGCACCTTTTTCAGTGAAAATGTTGCCCATCATTGAGAGACAGAAGGAAGGAGTGAGGGGAAGAGTCAGGGAAATTTCAAGCCTGCCTTTCTCCCATACTAGCATATGTCCCTGTCTTTCTCGCCCTCATTCTTGAAAAGAAAACATTCTAGGAACCTTAAATTAGGGATCAAGGAAGGTTTGAATGAGTGGCTTAAGGAGAACCCTACACTGCTTTTCCCTAAGGTCATTTGTAGTTTATTTCTAGAGAAGTCAAGAAGGTAAGACTCCTCTGGAGCGTGCATGAAGATGCTCTGTTTTACTAGATATGTGTCTCAAAGTGTGATATTGGGCTGAATGGCCCTGCTAATATCTTATGACAATAGCTGTCTGAAACCATTACATTGTTCCCTTGCTCCATGAGGAACTTTTATGGACATGCTATCCAAGGTCATGCTGGCTTCAAGTGGTCTGTTAGGCAACAGATCACAAAGGAAGCACGAAGTGCAATTCCAATGATCCTGTATCCCACCTAGAGTCTAGAGAGCAATCATCCTTTGACATGGGCTTCACAGTCCAGGATGTGTTATCTTTTAAATATTTAAATGTGTGGTTTTGAAACTGCATAACTCAGATCTAACCCAGCCAAAGTTCCTGTTGGGACTTTTTAATTAATTAATTAATTTTTTGGCTGTGTTGGGCCTTAGTTACAGCAAGAGGGATTTTCGTTGCAGTGTGCAGCCTTTCTAGTTGTGGCATAAGGGCTCCAGAGTGCATGTGTTCCATAGTTGTGGTGTGCAGGCTTGCTTACCCCATGGCATATGGGATCACAGTTCCCTGAACAGGGATTGCACTGTGTCTTGCACTGGAAGGCAGATTATACCACTGGACCACCAGGGGGGTCCTGAGACTATCTTGTAATTAAAATTACTCACCTGGCATCAGGACTTAAGCCCAGGTGCTCTGTGACTCAACACAGGAAAAAGTCAGTGAAAGACAAAGTAATAGGTAAGAACTGGATTTATTTAGAGAGATACAAATTCCAGAGACAGAATGTGGCCCATCTCAAAAGAAGAGAGCATCCCCAGGGCATGGAGTCATCTCAGAAATTGAAAGTGGCCTTAAAATATACCTACTACTATGGGCAAGAATCCCTTAGAAGAAATCGAGTAGTAATCATAGTTAACAAAAGAGTCCAAAATACAGTACTTGGGTGCAATCTCAAAAATGACAGAATGATCTCTCTTCGTTTCCGAGGCAAACCATTCAATATCAGAGTAATCCAAGTCTATGACCCAACAAGTAATGCTGAAGAAGCTGAAATTAAACGGTTCTATGAAGACCTACAGTACCTTCTAGAACGAACACCCAAAAAAGATGGGTTTTTTTTTTTTTCATTATAGGGGACTGGAATGCAAAAGTAGGAAGTCAAGAGATACCTCCAGTAGCAGGAAAATTTGGCCTTGGAGTACAGAATGAAGCAAGGCAAAGGCTAACAGAGTTTTGCCAAGAGAATGCACTGATCATAGCAAACTCCCTCTTCCAACAGCACAAGAGATTGCTACACATGGACATCACCAGATGATCAATACCAAAATCAGATTGATTGTATTCTTTGCAGTTGAAGATGGAGAAGCTCTATACAGTTAGCAAAAACAAGATCAGGAGCTGACTGTGGCTCAGATCATGAACTCTTTATTGCCAAATTCAGACTTAAATTGAAGAAACCAGGGGGAAAAAACCACTAGATCACTCAGGACCTTTATGATTATACAGTGGAAGTGAGAAATAGATTCAAGGGATTAGATCTGATAGACAGAGTGCCTGAAGAACTATGGACGAAGGTTTATAACATTGTTCAGGGGACAGAAATCAAGACCATCCCCAAGAAAAAGAAATGCAAAAAGGCAAAGTGGTTGTCTGACAAGGCCTTACAAATAGTTGAGAAAAGAAGAGAAGTTAAAGGCAAAGGAGAAAAGGAAAGATATATCCATCTGAATGCAGAGTTCCAAAGAACAGCAAGGAGAGATAAGAAAGCCTTCTTCAGTGATCAATGCAAAAAAATAGAGGAAAATAATAGAATGGGAAAGACGAGAGATCTCTTCAAGAAAATTAGAGATACCAAGAGAACATTTCATGCAAAGATGGGCACAATAAAGGACAGAAATGGCATGGACCTAACAGAAGCAGAAGGTATTAAGAAGAGGTGGCAAGAATACATAAAAGAACTATACCAAAAAGATCTTCATGTCCCAGACAGCCACTATGGTGTGATCACTCACCTAGAGCCAGACATCTTGGAATACGAAGATCAGTGGGCTTTAAGAAATATCACTACAAACAAAGCTAATGGAAGTGATGGGATTCCAGTTGAGCTATTTCAAATCCTAAAAGATGATGCTGTGAAAGTGCTGCACTCAATATGCCAGCAGAAACAGAAAACTCAGCAGTGGCCACAGGAATGGAAAAGATCAGTTTTCATTCCAATCCCAAAGAAAGGAAATGCCAAAGAATATTCAAGCTACTGCACAATTGCATTCATTTCACACACTAGCAAAGTAATGCTCAAAATCCTCCAAGACAGACTTCAACAGTATGTGAACTGAGAACTTCCAGGTGTTCAAGGTAGTTTTAGAAAAGGCAGAGGAATCAGATATCAAATTGCCAACATCTGTTGGATCATAGAAAAAGCAAGAGTTCCAGAAAAGCATCTACTACTGCTTTATTGACTACACCAAAGCCTTTGACTGAGTGGATCACAGCAAACTGTGGAAAATTCTGAAAGTGATGGGAATACCAGACCGCTTTACCTGCTTCCTGAGAAATCTGTATGTAGGTCAGATTAGACCTGCATACAGATTTATTTAGAACTGGACATGGAACAACAGACTGGTTCCAAATTGGGAAAGGAGTATATCAAGTTTGTATATTGTCACCCTGCTTATTTAACTTATATTCAGAATACATCAAGAGAAATGCTGGGATGAATGAAGCACAAGCTGGAATCAAGATTGCTGGGAGAAATATCAATAACCTCAAATATGCAGATGACACCACCCTTGTAGCAGAAAGTGAAGTAGAATTAAAGATCCTCTTGATAAATGTGAAAGAGGAGAGTGAAAAAGTTGTTTTAAAGCTCAACATTCAGAAAAGTAAGATCATGGCATCCAGTCCCATCACTTTATGGCAGATAGATGGGGAAACAATGGAAACAGTGAGAGACTTCATTTTTGGGGGGGCTCCAAAATCACTGCAGCAGGTGACTGCAGCCATGAAATTAAAAGACGCTTGCTCCTTGAAAGAAATTTATGACCAACCTAGACAGCATATTAAAAAGCAGAGACATTATTTTGTAAAAAAAAAAAAGAAAGGTCCATCTAGTCAAAGCTATGGTTTTTCCAGTAGTCATTTATGGATGTGAGAGTTGGACTATAAAGAGAGCTGGAGCTCTGAAGAATTGATGCTTTTGAACTGTGGTGTTGGAGAAGACTCTTGAGAGTCCCTTGGACTGCAAGGAGATCAAACCAGCCCATCCTAAAGGAAATCAGTCCTGAATATTCATTGGAAGGAATGATGCTGAAGCTGAAGCTGAAGCTCCAATATTTTGGCCACTGGATGTGAAGAACTGACTCATTTGAAAAGATCCTAATGCTGGGTAAGATTGAAGGCAGGAGGATAAAGAGCCGACAGAGGATGAGATGGTTGAATGGTATCACTGACTCAATGGACATGAGTTTGAGTCTGCTCCGGGAGTTGGTGATGGACAGGGAAGCCTGGCATGCTGCAGTCCCTGGAGTCACAAAGAGTTGAACATGACTGAGTGACTGGACTGAACTAAAATATGAAGTGGTTAGTTTCTAATGGGCTCAGTAATTTCATAGGATAATAAGTGGGAAGATTATTCTGTTTCAGGGAAGGGGCAGGGATTTTGAAGAATTAAGCCACCAATCACTTTTTGACTTTTTATGGTAGGCCTCAGAACTGGCACGTTGCCTGTGGGTGTGTCATTTAACATGCCAATGTATCACAGTTGATGTATAATGAGGTTTAAGTTGTACTGGAAGTCCAATCTTCCACCATCGCTGACTTGGTTGCTGCTAACCAGTTTCTGTCATGTCCTCGGTGGCTATGCCATTCATTTAGGACTGCGGACACTGACCCTGTCCCTGCTGCTTCACTATGTGGCCTCCAGTTGTGCCCTTTCCCTAGGGGCATATGTTAGGGCTGGATTTAGGAAAGTCCTTCATAACTCATGGGCTGCCCTGGTGGCTCAGACAGTAAAGAATCTGACTGCAATACAGGGGACCAGGGTTCAATCCCTGGGTTAGGAAAATCCCTTGGAGAAGGAAATGGCTACCCATTCCAGTATTCTTACCTGAAGAATTACATAGACAGAGAAGCCTGGGGGGCTACATTCCATGGGGTTGCAAAGAATCAGACATGCCTGAGGGACTAACACTTCCGTTTTTTCTTGGTTGGAACTAATGGCAATTAACTCTAGATCACTATTAGTCATGGTCTCTGAATTGTTTGTAAACCCATAATGTAAAAGCTATGCTTTTAGTAATTTTCCAAGATGTATAGACATGCAGTGTATTTGTATTTGGATGAAAAACACATCTGAACTCTTGAGGTGGGCAACCCCAGTTTAATTGACCTCCAGCTGAGTGTCTTCAACCACCCCAAAACGGTGAGGTGCCTATTAGCCATACTTCTATGATGATGATGGTAATAATAATGATGAATAATAAAATAATAATACTATTTTAAAACTGCTACGATTTCTTAAGTATTTATTAGACTTTACACATATTAACTCACTTAATCTTTACAACTACTATGTCATGTCAATATTATTCATCACCATTTTATAAACGAAGACATATAAGCACAGAAAGGTAAAGGAACTCACCCAATATCACGCAACTAAGTGCAAAGCAAGGATTCAGACAATTTAACTCCAGGACGCGGGCTCTTAACTTACTAGTTGCTGTCAAGCAAGAGTCTGAAGAGATGAACCCCTCATTTGAAAACATCTGAGGAGTTTTGAAAACTCCACACTACATCACCTAAGCTCAGTGGGGATATACAGCCACACAACAAAAATAAATTTCAGCGAGTTGAATCCTAACAGTTCGTATCTAGATAATGTTTGGAAACATTGATCTCATGAGGAAATCATTCTATCAAGATTAGGTCAGGACTTCTACATGAAAATTTAAGGAAATGGGAGGGTATGGTATAGTCATCACAGAAATAGAGAAAAATAGATATTACTGGGGGGTTGGGACCCCACTTTGATGGAGGAATAAAGAGGCATTATTTGTATTATTTACTGAGTCAAGGCAAGTCTGTTGCTTTTAAATAGAGGCATCTTTGGAATAAGAGGTCTACAAAGCATAATGTCAGAATCATTCCCTCTCTGTTCTCACCAATCAGGAAGCTAAAGTTAAAACAGGAAAGGGCATGGCTGAAAAAGCCAAGCCAGATTAAGAAGGAGCTCTCTGTTTTATATTCCCCTTGGCTCTTTAAAGGAGAGCAGTGATGAAATTCTAGGGCATTGAAGTCACTCAGTCCCAGGTTCTCCCCAGATTCTGTCACTGATTCTGATGTGACCTTGGCAAGTTACTTTGACTCTGTAGCATGGGAGAGATCCTTACACCCAGCTGTGGTACTATTTGATGATTGAATGAGCAAGATAATGCATACAAAGTCCTTAAGACAGAGTCCGGCACAGATCAAGGATTCAGTAACCTTGGTTAACTCTGGGAGGGATCCTCATCTCTCTTTAATCACCTCCATCAGCTTCCTCAGCCAGTCCTTTGGCTCAACCTTCAACCTGGGCACAGATTTAACCCTCCCTCATCCCTTGCGAATGACCGTGACCACCTAAGCCACAGCGTCTTCTGCTTACTTTATTGCAATAACCTCCTAACTGGTCTCCACTTTTTTACCTTGTCCTTTCCTGACAGTTCTCAGAGCAGTCAAGACATTCTGTTGAAAATGCCTGAACACAGCAGTCCACTCCACTGCTGAAAATCTCCAGTTGTTTTCCATCTACAAAGACTTCAGACTGCCCCCTCTATCATCAACCCTTTCTTCCTGGCTTCAACTCCTGCATCTCCCCACCCACACACCCAGCAAAGATTCTCACCTTGACAGAACTCCAGTCAAGCCCCTCTGAGCCCTTTCTCAACCATGCCTCAACCTGGCCTATTAAGACTTGAACAAGCACTGACATCACTTCTAACAGTTCAAGGGCATCTCCCTAGAATGACTCTAGCTCCCTTATGTGCCTGCCTGAGAAAACTCAAGGCTTCCAGAAGAATGTATGATCTGTTCCAGCCAGCACCGGAGGGTAGAGGCCCTGTCTCCCCACCTCACTGGGAGGCTAGGAGCCTAACTAACATAAGCACTGGTTGGCAAATCCAGATGGGTTTTGTACTGGTCAATCCCCTTCTTGTTTTTAGCAATTTTTCACATCCTTGACTCTACTGGATTCCCACCTACCCCTCCCTCATTTCCCTTTAAAATGAATCATCTCTGTACAAATCAAAGTTGAGTTCAGTTCACACTGGCCTTTTTACTGCATTTGTGTAATACTGATTTATGTTGGTCCTCACAGCTTTAGCTGGTGTCCAGCTAAGTTGATCTTTGATACCTACTGTTCTCCAGTCACCTTGCGCATCAAATATTCCCCGACTCACCAAGCCCAAGTTTTGTCTTAAAACCTTTGCATCTGTTCTGCCCACTCTGAGTCACAGCTGCTTGGCTTCTGCCCTACTCCCTCGGGTCATTGCTCAGTTGTTAACCCTGCCTGACACCTCCATAAGTGCCTTTTCTTCTCCTTGCTTTATTATTTTTCCTCCCTACAATTCTATCGTCGATTCAGGAGATGCAAGAAACATGAGTTCGATCTCTGGGTCAGGAAGATCCCCTGGACAAGGAAATGGCAACCACTCCAGTATTCTTGCCTGGGAAATCCCATAGACAGAGGAGCTTTGTGGGCCACAGTCCATAGGGTGACAAAGAGTCAGATACGACTGAGCACACAGCACACATACAGCCCTCACCAGCACTGGACACACTGCAAGGATTTTATTAGTATATTTCATGTTTATCTCTTTACATTGGATTGCAGGTGCATGAGAACAAAGATTTGTTCACAGTAATATGCCCAGCATGTGGTACAGAGTAGTCCCTTAATAAATACTTGCCAAATAAATAAATTAATAAATATTAGCAATCGTTGTTATTCAGTCACTAAGTCATTTCCAACTCTTTGCCATCCCATGGAATGCAGCATGCCGGGCTTCCCTGAAATTGCTACTTTTCAACAAATATTATTTGTACATAATAGTAGGTACTTAACTATTGGTTCCCAGGTGACTCATCAGTAAAGACTTTCCTTGCAATACAGGAGACATGGTTTCGATGCCAAGGTAGGGAAGATCCCCTGGAGGAGGAAATGGCAACCTTCTCCAGTATTCTGGCCTGGAAATCCCATGGACAGAGGAGTCTGGTGGGCTACAGTCCATGAGGTCTCAAAAGAGTCACAAAACACGACTGAGCAGCTAAACAACAATAAAAGTACTTAACTGAGCAATAAAGCAACTCAGTCAAAATGAAATAAATCTAAAATGAGGGCAAGGTGGACACTTGCTTCTTGGAAGAAAAGCTATGATAGCATATTAAAAAGCAGAGACATTACTTTGTCAGCAAAGGTCTGTATAGTCAAAGCTATGGTTTTTCCAGTAGTCATGGATGGATGTGAGAGTTGGACTATAAAGAAAGCTGAGCACTGAGGAACTGATGCTTTTGAACTGTGGTGTTAGAGAAGACTCTTGAAAGTCCCTTAGACTGCAAGGAGATCCAACCAGTCCATCCTAAAGGAAATCAGTCCTAAATATTCATTGAAAGGACTGATGCTGAAGCTGAAGCTCTAACACTTAGGCCACCTGATGTGAAGAACCAACTCATTGGAAAAGACCCTGATGCTGGGAAAGACTGAGGGCTGGAGAAGGGGATGACAGAGGATGATATGGTTGAATGGCATCACTGATTCAATGGACATGAGTTTGAGCAAGCTCCAGGAGTTGGTGATGGACAGGGAAGCTTGGTGTGCTGCAGTCCATGGGGTCGCAAAGAGTCGGACACAACTAAACAACTGAATTGAGGGCAAGAGAACAGAATATGTGTTAATGGGGAAGGTACACTCATTGCTTCTAAGAATTCACTTAAAGAAACATCTGAGGAGGGAGAAAGTAAAAAAATGACCATTGATATCCATATTCAGAGAAAAACTAATGCTACACAGTAGTACCTACAACGGGTTTCAAGATACATCCAAAAATATATTCTATTATTATTTTCAGTTTGACTGTGTTTTTCAAAGCAGCCGTTCTAACAAACTGGAACTGTGCTGTATTAATGAGGGGTGAGTCTACGCTTCCTTTCAATCCCTAACTGAAAGTCCCAAAAAATAATGGTCATCACAAAGATCTCAAGATTGGTGAAAAAGATTCTGTCAATGGTTTAGGTTATTTTAACAAAGAACTAAGTAAATATCTCATACACCAGGGGTTATTTATTATTCGTTTTATGCTGGTTACTTTAGCAGACAGCCGAGCACAGGTGAATAATCATCAGGAGAATGAGTCAACATTCCCCACTCCAGGAAGGCAAGACTTGGATAGTGGAGATAAAAGCCCCTGTCCCAGGGCAGGTCTGTCCCTGTGGAACCCAGAGATGAAATCAGAAACCAGGGTAAAGGAGGATCAATCTAACAGCACCTCTATTTGCTTATTCCAATTTAATTCATTAGCGAAATTTCTCAAAGAAATGAACCTTCTTGTCTGGACTGTCTCTCTGGCATCAGGGATTAGTGACACACCCAGTGCATAAAGCCGCAGGGCACACACACCTCTGGGATTACACATCCATTTGCCACCCCAGCCCAGATGCAATGCAACCTCTTTAATGCGTGAGGCTGTTGTCAGGCAGAATGATGAGCCATCTGAATAATTACACCGTTTGTAGGGTGTAAATGAGACAGCCGCCTGCCCCATCCCACAGCATGGAAGTTGAGGCCAAACAGTCCTTTGAAGCTGCAGTCTCTGTTAGAAATCTGAGTGTCACAGAGAAGAAAGTGCCCCTTTACCTGCCAGGTGGTGCCTGACCTCTCATCTGTTACCAAGGCCTATTTGCAGCCACCAAATCCTCTTCTATAAATTTCCTAGCAAGGATGGCCCAGTCCTTTGAGGTCCAGAGATAGAAACTCAGTGCCTCCAAATGTCAGCATTAAACCTTCCAGAGGCAAGGCAGAGCTCCTGGACTCTCCCTGCCATCACTGCTGTGGTTCCCTCCGCTGCAGAGCCAAGGCTCACAGTACCCCATGCTCACTCCCCGCACACCAGGCTATTTATAACTGCCCAACGCCAGGCTTGCACTGAGAGTGTGACACTCACGGAAAGTTGCACCGCAATTTCAGCAGTCTCTAACGAAAACACCAGCAGACACAGATCCCCGTCAGGTGTGGGGGTGTAGGGAATGACAGCACTCGGGAAGAGGAAGGCTGTCATTTGGGTTTCTGTGTTTTATTCATCTATTTTTTTTTTTTTTTTTAACCTGGGATGTCATTTAGAAATCTTAAAGGAACCTGATTTCTCAGCATCCCTGGCCCTCCAGCTGTCTGGATTAGTGGCCCTGCGTATGCTGGTCAGATCTGGGGATTAATGATGGCTAATTTGCCCGAGGTTGGTGCAGCCGAGGCAGCAGACTCTGCACGACCAGCTTTTGCTGCCATATGGGCAGAAGCAGCTGTTTCAATTACTTTCAGTGCCCAGATGTGTCAGACGAGCCACCAGCCCTCTGCGGGGTACATCAGCCGCTAGGCAGCTAATTGCTTCAATCACTGTGGAAGTGCAGTGCTGGGTACTGTGAAAGGGGTTTTGGGGACAGTCGAGTGCCAGCTGTCCTCACAGCTCACAAGGCCAGCAAGCAGAGAGGCTGCGACTAGACTTCAGCTTCCACTGGCTGGCCCGCCGCCTGGCACCTGCTCTGGTTGTGTCTGTGCCTTTTCAGGTGCCCTCTGTGCAAGGATAGACAGGGGCCTGGACTTGGGTGTGTCTCGCTCCACATAGACTGTATATCCTGGGAACACGTGAGTCTGTGCTCTGTGAATGCCAAGAGATCAGCATTTACAAGATTTCAATTAACATGCAATTCAGGTTGCTTATTTGAATCTGAAGCTTCAAGGCCCATGTTTAAAGGATAGCCGTCCTGTCCTGGCGTCCAGACAGTGATCAATGGATCAATCCGTGTGGTGTGCTTTCTTGTGCCTCAGACTAAAGCAAGAGGGAAAGGGGAATGAAAGGCCAGCCCTGCACTCTCCTTAAGGTGAAGGTTGTGAAGTCGCTCAGCCGTGTCCGACTCTTTGCGACCTCGTGGACTGTAACCTACCAGACTTCTCCGTCCATGGGATTCCCCAGGCAAGAATACTGGAGTGGATTACCATTTCCTTCTCCAGGGTCCATGGTCCTTGGGAAAAGAAATCAGAAACACTTATCAGGCAAAGACGTGTCTTCCCATTGTTTGAAGCAGGAGTGATGAGGAGGAAACCTGGGATAAATAGGAAACTGTTATCATTATAATACTCCTGTTTAGGAAAAGAATAAACATTTGTTTTGTGTTAATTCTATGGTAATCAGGATGATTGTACTGTACTTAGCTGCTGGTGTTGCCATGGTTATCCCAAGCAAATTGTGATTATTAATAGCTTAGAATAATCCATAGTGTTTGGTTTGACACCCTCCATCAGCAACATGAGTATTAGCTCCACGGCTACATCCCAGCGATTTTGAAGCCCAAAATAAGTTTGCTTTTTTTCAGCTTTGTATTATGTGGCATCTCTTCTGTATTATGAAATGGCTTCCTCCCTTTCTTCTCTTCAAACCATTTTTGTTTCCAAGGTCTGCAGTGTAATTAACAGAACTGAGCATTTTTCAGATTGATATATTGATGAATATATATTAATGCAACTTAGCAAAAAAAAATACTGAGGGAGTAGATGTTGACCTGTGTTGAGGAACCATTCTTGAGTGGCCAGGCCATGGAACTTGTGAACTTCCATGTCAAGCACAGTAAACCAGAATTTAAACCAAGATTTATATCTCGGAGCTGAGTCATCCCTGATTCTATAACATAATCTCTGGGTCTCACTCTCCAGCTGGGCACTCAACCAAGTCGCAGTGTACTGCTTTTGTTATTATTGGTAGTGGTGCTGGTGCTGGTGGTGGGTAGTATATGTTCCTGCGTGTTTAAGTTGATAATACCAATAACTATGTTTCTTAAGAAAAACATAACATAAAAAATTTTTGGACACTGAGTACAAATGAGCGTTGATCAAAATATCGGTGACCAGGAGGACCGGATGAGTTGCATCAGCTCTTCCTAGAATCCGGAAGATGACATGTGTTTCAGCTTGCTGTGGCTCTATCACAAACAACTTCAGAACTCAGGGGCATAAAACCAGAATGACTTCCTATTTCTCATGCTGCTGGGGCTGATCTGGACGACCCTGCTCCCCATGCCACTCGTAGGAACCCCTCAGGAGGTGGCAGTCAGTTGATGCTGGGTTGGGCTGGAGGGTCTCCAAGCAAGCCTTGCACACACGTGTGGCCTCAATTCTCGCTTTCGGTGGGTACTGGGCTCCCCTGTCCACAGCCTCTCCCTCTAGATGGCACCCCTTCTCCAAGGCCTTCCCTCATGGCCTCTTTCCAGCAGGGGCCCCAAGTATCCTTATTGACAATTCCAAGAAACAAACTCAGAGGCTCCTAAACATCTTAAGGGCTATGTCTGGAGCTGTCATCGGCCATGTGGTTCCAGCAAGTCTGAGGGCCAGTCCAGGTTCAAGGTTGGAAAGGACACTTTAGGTATTCGTAGCAGCATGGCCTGGGTGTACAGTGCAGGAGCCAGGGGAGGACTATGGCACCTACTGTGAAGACCCTCAGTGTGTGTAGTATGAGGGATGAGGGTGGGCTGATGGGGGATGAAGAGATTCTACACGAAATGAGTGAGTTAGATTGTTTTTATACTAACTGCATGTCATTAAAAAAAAAAAGAAACAAAATATGCATTTAATTTGTAGTATTAATGGTAACCCACTCCAGAACTCCTGCCTGTAAAATTCCATGGACGGAGGAGCTTGGTAGGCTCCAGCCCATGGGGTCGCAAAAAGTCAGACACTACTGAGCAACTTCACTTTATCCTCTGTTATGTTAGAATGCATAGAATTAAAAAAATAAAATAAAAACTAAAAAAACAGAAGTTTTCTTCTTTTTAAATCTCTCTTCTGAAAACAGCCAAATGGTATTGATTAGAATGTTTCCCATGCCTTTTGTGTGTCTTTGACTAATATGAGTGGAAAAGCACAGTTTGCTCTGTGAGCGAGACCCTGGATTGTCCTTCACAGGTGACTGAGGGAGAAATTCTTTCAGTGTTGACATTCATGTCTGCGGTCTTAGCAGAGCTGAGAGTCTGTATCGGTGGCTGCTTCTTCCTTGAGGCGTGCCAGCATCCTAATGGGAAAATGCTACCTCCATCTCATTGAGGTGTAAGCTATGGATTAGGAATGACCCCATTATCAAAGCCACATGCTTCCAGGGGTGGTTGCAATTATTTAGGTGAGTATTCCTCTGAGAAAATGTGTCCTTAACCACAGTGGGGAAAATAAGACCAGCAGTTTCACCAAATTTGGGACTAATTCAACTTGAAACTTTTAAGCCAACAGAATTATAAATAACCATTATACACACTTAGTGAGACTTAGCCAAGGATCCACATTAGAGTCATCTGGGAGGCATTAAAAAAAAAAGAACAAACAAAAAGCCAATTTCTGGGGAACCCATCCCAGGCCAATTAAATTATAATCTCTAGGGGGGTTGGTACCCAATATTAAAGGACATTATAGGAAAGAATAATCAGCTTGTCCATCATTTTAATTTTCAATAAAACAATAAGATTTCTTATTAGACTGATTTTCAAATCTCAGCACTCTCTTATTTTAACAATAATAGATAAATTTATTGATTGCTGACCCTGTGCTATGCACTGTACTGGGTTCTTACTGATATTGCCACCACTTGATCAATACTGATATGGGTTAAGTACTGGGTTGGCCAAAAATTTCTTTCTGGTTTTCCATACAACATTATGGAAACACCCCAAAAATCCTTTTGGCCAGCCCAATACTATTAGAGCTATTCTCATTTTTCAGACGAGGAAACTACAGCTTTGAAAGATGAGATAAAATGTATAGTGTCACTCACCAAATAAGCAGAGTCCCAGATGTGAACACAGAGTGTTTTTCAGTGTAGTCTTATGTTTGAGAATTTTGAATATTGGCATGCAGTTGTACAGTAATAGTAAAGAGATTCCATGTAGCCTTTACCCACTTTTCTCCACTGGTAAGATTTTATATATTATAGTAAAATGTCATGAGCAAAAAATCCTTAACATTAACAAATTAACATCAATAAACAATTGACCATATTCATATTTTGCTAATTTTGCGTTCATTAGTTTGTGTTTGTCTGTGTTGGTTGGTTTGATGAAATATTATCTCAGGTTCGGGTAAATGAGATGCACTCTTGAAGAACATTTGAGCTGTTTGCAGGTTTGAGCTATTACATCAGTTTTCTTAGGAGGTAAGTTTTCTTGTAAGGCAAGTTTTCACTTTCTGGGATAAATTGCTGTGCTGTATGGCGAGCACATGTTAACTTTTTTGAAGAAATTGATGAACTCTTTCCCAGAATGACTGTACCATCTTACATTCCCAATATCTGAGTTATGCAGTATCTCCATACTTTCACCAGCATTTGATGTTTTCTTTTTTTGCTTAATGTTAGTTCTGATAGGTGTGTCCATCATCTTACTGTAGTTAGAATTTGCATTCCCCTGTTCAGATGGTGAAGAATCTGCCTGCAATGCAGGAGACCCAAGTTTGGTCCTTGGGTCAGGAAGATCCCCTGGAGTAGGAAGTGGCAACCCGCATTAGTACTCTTGCCTGGAGAATCCCATGGACAGAGGAGCCTGGTGGGCTACAGTCCACGGAATCACAAAGAGTAGGACACAACTGAGCAACTAACTAACACGTAACTAACACATGTCTAACACTAACACATGCTAAATCTTGTGCCTGGTCTGTTTGCCATATTCATGTTCTTTTCCACAAAGTGTTCCTACATTCCTTTTGTGAATTTTCTAATTGGATTGTGTGATAATTTAATTTTGAGAGTCCTTTAAGTAGTCCCAGTAGAAGTCTTTCGGTGGATACATGATTTGGAAATATTTTCTCCCACTCTGAGCCTTGTCTTTTCATCCTTCTCCCAGGGTATTTCATGGAGCAGAGATTTTTAATTCGGATGAGTCCAACTTATCGATGTCTCTCTCCTTTTATGGTTCACACTTTGGTATCAATGCCAGGCACAGACTTGAAGGTGGGACTTTACTCCAACCTCTCAGATTCTCCAAGACTCAGATTATTTGTCTTTAGATTTTGGATAACAAGATCTAGATTACAGAGTAAGAGTGAGATTAAATGAAATAGATAATTATACATGAAGTGTACTGTATGGCTCTTGGTACATTTCATGCTGTGTGGAGCTGGCTTGTTGTTACTGTTATAAAGAATTACTCTGTGATGGAAAATGCCAGAGAATACTAGATTTTGTGACTCTGTTCACCTGATATTCTTATTAATTGTACTTGTAGCATATGTGCTTTCATCAATTAACTTGAGCCTCAGGACAACCTTTAAGTAATATTTCTTACTATTATGGATGAGGAGACAGGAGTGTGAAGAGATTTGCCCAGGTTCACTCAAACAGCTCATCACATGCATGGGCCACACCCAGTTCCTCTAGCCTAAAGCTGACATAGTCCCATTCCCTCTTTTAATTCCTTTTAGAATTAAATTGTTAACCACACCTTGACAAGAGACATTTTCTCAGTTAAAAAAAATAGTCTCAATATCAAAGAAGTAGGTAATGGGATTTGATCTTTTGAACAATTTTTTTTTTTCTGTCACAGATAAATACCAGGAACCTGTGTTGAACATCTGACAACTTTCACCTCTAAGAAAGATTGCTTGATATCTTTTGAAATACTATGTTTAAACCATCTTACGGAAAGACTCTTTTTGTTAACTGTTTGTGCAACTTTCAGTTCAGTTCAGTTCAGTTCAGTTGCTCAGTCCTGTCTGACTCTTGCCACCCCATGGACTGCAACACGCCAGGCTTCCCTGTCCATCACGAACTCCCAGAGCTTCCTCAAACTCATGTCCATCAAGTTGATGGTGCTATTCAACCATCTCGTCCTCGGTTGTCCCCTTCTCCTCCCACCTTCAATCTTTCCCAGCATCAGGGTTTTTTCTAGTGAGTCAGTTCTTCACATCAGGTGGCCAAAATATTGGAGTTTCAGCAGTCTTTCCAATGAATACTCAGAACTGATTTCCTTTGGGATGAACTGGTTGGATCTCCTTGCAATCCAAGGGACTCTTAAGAGTCTTCTCCAACACCACAGTTCAAAAGCATCAATTCTTCAGTGCTCAGCTTTCTTTATAGTCCAACTCTCACATCCATACATGACCACTGGAGAAACCATAGCCTTGACTAGACAGACCTTTGTTGGCAAAGTAATGTCTCTGCTTTTTAATATGCTATCTAGGTTGGTCATCGCTTTCTTTCCAAGGAGCAAGTGTCTTTTAATGTCATGGCTTCAGTCACCATCTGCAGTGATTTTGAAGCCCCAAAAAATCAAGTCTCTTACCTGTTGGATCATTGAAAAAGCAAGAGAGTTCCAGAAAAATATCTACTTCTGCTTTATTGACTACATCAAAGCCTTTGACAGTGTGGATCACAACAAACTGTGCAACTTTAATTGAATGCTTTTCCCTGGATCAATTTACCATATCAGAAAAGCATTGTCCTGTATATGTACAATGAGACCCACATCATTAGACTGGAAGTTGTACAATGCCCAGAAGGAATTAGATAATGTACCTGAAGAAGATACGAACATAGACAAACTAATTAATCAGATGATTAAGTTAAAATATCCATTATTTCTACTACAGTCCACCCCTTGGTTCCTAGTAGATAGGTATCCTTCTCATATACATGATTTTGCTTACAAAGTCCTGGACTGCTCTAGCATGGTTTCAATGTAACACACAAGAGTATTTCACTTCTTTTCAAGTACTGGATAATTTTTTTATTATTACAGCTTTCACAAATGCATTTATCCCCAGGCCTTCCAAATAGAAATGATCTAAATGCAAAATAGCTGTTTGACAGAGGCAATTTCCTAGGCCCACTTTTTTCTCTCAGAGTTATATTTTGCCTTGTACAATTCAATGTTAGTCCATCTACCTATAGCCCTTTATACATCTGAAATAGATGATCTAAGTTTGAAATTTTCTAAACCCCAAACATTTGATGCACAGTGGTGAAGGAAAACCCAGAAACAACTTCAGTAAAACTCTGATTTAGCAAAAGAGAAAAGTAGAGACTGTAAATTGTGTTCATTTTACACCCATTCCTTTCAATAAGGGGTGTAAAGAGAAAAGATAAGGCCAAAAAAAAAAAAAAACAACCCTCTGGATAAAACCAATTCATAGATTTACTTTCTTGGTAGGGAAATGAATTCTCTCATCAGCCAACCTGGCTTCCCCATCCTTTGTCCAGTGTAGCTTTCTTCTCATTGTCTATCTTTAATAGGCAGATAGCAAAGGGGGAATGGGGAGAACCCTCCTGTAAGGCGTGTGTTCTCCTGGCATTGCATCTACAATGGGGTGAGTACAGACCTAGCACTGAGTACCTAGTACAGACCTAACAAATGTTTAAAGCATTGTCCCAGAGCACAAGCATCTGAATCCATGAAGATTAAAAATAATAAAAACGTGGCTTAGTGGCCATTAACTTGTGCCTGCCTACTAAATTTCTATGTGTGGGGCTTGGCAACTGACCTTTTAACATGATCCCTGATAATACTAATATGCGGTAAAATTGAGTGCTACCCCTATTAGGATTAACTTAGTCAAAATCCTTCTGATGAACAGTTAGTCTTATTTATGTCCAGGGGGATAGTGCCAGAATTGAGTTGAATTGCAGGATACCCAGCTGGTGTCGGCAAATTGCTTGGTGGTATAGCGAAAACCCCTGACACTTATCAGAATTGGAGTCAGCATCATAACTACCCAGTGTATCTCAATTACAAGCTCCATGATAACAGGGATTTTCTTCTGTCTGGTTTACTAATAATGAAGCTAGAACAGAACCTAATGCAATGCCTGATGTAAAATAAGTGATCAATAAGTATTTGTCCATTTAATAAAAAAAGAAAAAGAAACTTAGTCTTTGGGTATCAACTTGAAAGTGATGATCTTACTATGCTTGCTAGTAATCAATATTTGTACATGGTATTGCAATGTACAAATGGCATGGTATTGCCTGGATTTTGCAGTTTAGTTTCAGTTTCTTAGTCTCAGACTTAGACATCTTTCTTTGGGATACAGTAAAGAAAAAATAACCTAGGCTGCCCAAGAGAGAGCTGAGCCAGGCTAAGAGTCCCTAGGAGTCTCTGTAAGGAAGAAGGTAAATGAGAAAGGTACTTATATGAACAAGGTGAACCTGCTTTTCTATGATACTTCTGATTCTTCTGAAATATTTCAATTCAAAAGTAAAGATTCCAGGTTTTTAAATCATTACTTTAGCATTAGGGTAAGGCAAAAATAAATTTGCTGATCTTCTACAAAACCATGAACTGCACAGAGGATGTGGTTCATTTGATGCAGATATTATGTTTTGATAAAGAGTCTAATATTTGTGAGTAAAGCAAACAAGTAAGAGGGATAGAGTAATCTTTAGAATTTAGGGACTTGTCTAAAATCTTATCTGAAGGTCATCTGGTCATTCATTATCGTTTACCACTCAGATATTTTGCAGCCTTTTAAAGACTGATGTTTGATTGTAGAAAACTGATAAACTGTGATGATTTTTGCCTGATTGCAATGCAAATGATTGCCTGATAGCAATGCAAATACTTTCTATTTTATAATGATGAAAATGCTCTCTGTTCAGTAAAAAGATGACCCTTTTTTAAAAGGTTACAGCTTAATTGCCCTGACTGCTATCAGCCATTGTTCATCTACTTTAGCAATACCCTGTCCAGTGCTGGTTTTGCTTTCACTAACTGTATAAGAAGATACCATTTTCTCATGCCTTTCTTTGAAGGCAAAAAACTTTGATACTTGATCACAATGCATTTAAATGAAAGTTCTGTTCTTTTAAATCTTAACAATTATGCTATTTGAGTACTCACACCAGTCTTATTCTTCCCTGTTTGCTTTCAAATAAGGCAGTTTCCCTAGAGCTCTCTTGCAGCACCTTATTGAAGGCAAGGAGTGGCTGGAAAACTCAATATCTCGACATTTTTATACCAAGTTGCCTAAAGCTACAGACGTCATGGGCATATGGTCTGAGTCCCAAGGGACTACAACCAATAGTTGAACCAACTGCTGAGCTGTGGCGTAATGAAGACAAAGCTAACTTCCTAGCATGAACCAGAAGGATGCTCACTGCATCCCAATCCACCTGCACTTTGCTAATGCCACATTTTAGGATTTGTCTCATGTAATATCCTACTTTGGTCTTAGATAGGACTCTGATGCTCATCAGTAAGAAAAGCCCAGTGGCAGCTATATTAAGGAGGTTGGCTCATAAAAATCAAATATTGAATATACCATCAATGGGACAGAGCTTCATTAGAAACAACCAGGAAAAAACAAAAAGAAAACACAAGTAATACCTCTGTAATTGCTCTGTGTGTGTGTGTGTGTGTGTGTGTGTGTGTGTATCTGTCTGTCTCTAAACACATAAACACACACACACACACTTTCTTTCACACCTCTGCCCCTCTGGCTGGTCATTTTTGCTCTTTCCAGAGACAAGCTTTCTCCATAAGGTGGTTGTCAGTGGTTCTGACTATTTTATGTTTTACATTTACTCTTATCAGAGAAGGATGTCTTTTACCTCAAATTTCCAGTTTATTTTTATTTATTTTTTTAATTGAAAAAAAAAACCAGATTTGGCCTGGGTAAAGACTCCCACCCCTACTTAAATCTAATGTGGTAAATGTCACAGAGTCACACGTGCAAATGCTGGCTCCTAAATGACCCTTTGGGTGGAGAGCGGGAACCAGTCTGTCTTACAAAGTCAGAGGCAGGGCAGCGAAAACAAGAAATGACCTCTGCTAGAGATGTCGGTGAGAGCAAGGATAATGTAGGGCCTGGGAGATGAAGAGAAGGTTAAAGGAACTGAGGGTATTTAGCCATGGGGTCAAGCTGCACGAGGGCATCATCGGCTCTGAAGTGAGTATCTGGTGGTTCTGGTCTCAGCCTTCACACAGCTGGGGGACCTGAGACCATAGCTTCTCTGAACCTCAATTTCCTCATCTTGAAATGTCATTAATGATCTGTCCCAGGCAGTGCTCTTGACAGGATTCAGGAGACAGTTCAGGTAACACATCAAGCATGTGTCTTGCACAGCTCACTTTCACTAAATAGAAGCAGTTATTTCATCTAGAAAAGAAAAAGCCTGGGGAGGGAGACATGAGAACTGCCTTCACATTTTTAAAAGCCTGTCATATGCACGTGAGTTTCAACTCTTTTTGTGTACTCTGGAGCATAGAGATTCTGTCAAGAAGTTACAAGGCAGTGAGTTTTACTTCAATAAAAGAAGAAAAAAAAATAAAAAACAGATTGAAAGCAAAAATAGACTGGGGAGAACTGAGTAAATTTCTCCAAAGATTTTACAAGCAAATCTTAACTTTCTCTTTCCCTGGGATAATGCAAAGAATTCACAAGTCATTTGAAGGTTAGCTTAGAGGGCATTGTAAATGCCTCTTACCTCTGAGTATCTGTGCTTCCATCAAAAAGGCAGTGAAGGGCACTCTAGTCCCAAAGCCAGAGAGGACGCCTCCATATCTAGGAGGTGGGGCACAGCCACATCAGCCATCATCCACATGCAACCTATTAAGTAAAGTCTAGCAACTGCAATTCCATTGCACGGTGCTATTTTTAAGTCACCAAAACAATGAGTTATAATTTACCTAAGAGTTATAGTCTACCCCCTAATCTGAAAAGAAAAAAAAAAAAAAAAAAACAATGAAGGTGCATGGTTTAGAAAGAAATCTGCCACCTACATTCTTGTTCAAGATCATTCTTCATTATGAAGTATTAAATTTTTCATTTAAATTTCCATTTCCCAAGTATAAAATTAAGCATCTTTTATAATGTGTAGCCTTGAAAAAGTATTTCCCAAAGAGCTCTGTCTATTCCAGAGGTGTGTCAGAAGAAGTGTTAAGGAAATCAGGAGCAGAGGATGGTGATGGGATCAGAGGAGGTCGGAGGCCCAGGAAGTGATGGGAGAGGGTCCCTGGCACTGATGTGAATCCTTCCAGTGGAACCAAATTACGTGTTGGCTTTATTCCTCCAACACAAATCCATTCTTTTGCAGCCTAGTTTCCCTGAGGATATTTTATTTGACTTTCAAACATATTTTTTGGTGATCCTTGCTAGAGGTATTCTAGCAGGAAGAATAAGGGGCCACAGAGTTTGTTGCTGGCTTCCCTCAGTTGGTAAGGTAGGATATGAGGGCAACCATACCATACTTTTAATTATGCAGCAATATCAATACTAGTATTCCAGTAAGATGTCTTACTAGATTATATCTACTACTGTGGGCAAGAATCCCTTAGAAGAAATGGAGTAGTTCTCATAGTCAACAAAAGAGTCTGAAATGCAGTACTTGCAGTACTTAAAAACAACAGAATGAGCTCTGTTCATTTCCAAAGCAAACCATTCAATAGCATAATAATCTAAGTCTAGGCCCCTACCACTAATGCCAAAGCAGCTGAAGTTGATCTGTTCTATGAAGACCTACAAGACCTTCTAGAACTAACACAATTAACTCTGGGGCAGAATTACGGATAAGGAGCAGGGTGTAGGGTGTGTGTAGGGCCTTAGTTCAGTTCAGCTTACTCGCTCAGTCATGTCCGACTCTTTGTGACCCCATGGACCACAGCACACCAGGCTTCCCTGTCCATCACCAACTCCAGGAGCTTACTTAAACTCATGTCCATTGAGTTGGTGATGCCACCCAACCACCTCATCCTCTGTTGTCCCCTTCTTCTCCTGCCCTCAATCTTTCCCAGCATCAGGGTCTTTTCCAATGAGTTAGTTCTTCACATCAGGTGGCCAAAGTATCAGGGTTTCAGCTTCAGCATAAGTCCTTCCAATGAATATTCAGGACTGATTTCCTTTAGGATTGAATGGTTTGACCTCCTTGCTGGCCAAGGGACTCTCAAGAGTCTTCTCCAACACCACTGTTTAAAAGCATCAATTCTTCGGTGCTCAGCTTTCTTTATAGTCCAACTCTCACATCCATACAAGACTACTGGAAAAACCATAGCTTTGACTAGGTGGACATTTGTTAACAAAGTAACGTCTCTGCTTTTTAATATGCTGTCTAGGTTGGTCATAGCTTTTCTTCCAAGGAGCAAGCGTCTTTTAATTTCATGGCTGCAGTCACCACCTGCAGTGATTTTGGAGCCCAAGAAAATAAAGTATTTTTACTTTAAGTAAAGTAAAATTAAGTATTTTACTTACATTCCTTTTAATCTAGCCTCACGTGGTCTCCTGTGGTTCTTGAGGTCATCAAACTGTGATCTTCTCTCTGAAATGACTAATGCTTCATCAAGTAATTAACACCTTCTTCTGTTGTGGGTTTTAGTTCCCCAGAAGTGCTCAACGATATTGTTATATGTATCCTTTGGAACCAGGATACTGCCCCAAGGCTGCACTAGCCTTTGAATGCTTCTCTCTTATCTCGGTATCCTCTCCCTTCCCTGATTAGCAACTGTTTGAACCTGCCTGTTGGAACTCAGGGAAGGTCATGGAGCCTGAAACCTATTCTCTACAAATAAGAAACTGGGGACACAGAAAGGCTTCTGTACCCAGGAGCCCCACAGGATCCTGCTTTGTTCCACTATCTCCCATTTTCTCCTGATCAGAGGTACCACTGTGTGTGTGTATGTTATCCTTTTAAAAGAAAGTAAATAAAAGAACAACCAAATAATACATTTTTTCTAAGGTATTCTATTGTCCAGATGAGGTTTTTTTTTTTTCTTTTTGAATTAGTCATATAGTTATTCAATCTCCTGCTTCCAGCTCTTTGGCCAGTGACCAGGTATCCAATCTAGGTACCTAG
Source organism: Budorcas taxicolor (assembly GCF_023091745.1). Lineage (NCBI taxonomy): Eukaryota > Metazoa > Chordata > Mammalia > Artiodactyla > Bovidae > Budorcas > Budorcas taxicolor. The sequence continues at coordinate 11,487,931 of NC_068930.1, read as the reverse complement.
GTAGCCACACATTTGTTCTATGAGTTGGATGTTCCAATAAATTAATGGAGCTTCTTTCCAAGATCAACTCAGTCTCAGGCATTCTGAACACACAGTTACCCAACCTGAAAACAAGTAGACCTATTCTTGATTTTATTGTTGAAATAATAAGCAAAATATTTTGTTGGTGAAATAATTGCTCAACTAAGTATGTAGTTGTATACTTAAGACTACTTAGCTTCTCAGCATTAGAACATCTAATAACACCAATCCAATATTGTCATCCTTTTCAGAGTTATGTGTTTACTTAAATACACTTGCTGTATTGAGCAATGAAGGGAAGAGAGTGGAAGGAATGACATATTTCCATGTTACATTTGCATATGATAATTCATGAAGAAGATATCAACACAGGGCTTAGTATTTTTTTAATTAAGTAGTGGAAGGTTAGCATTTCTAAGAAAAATGGCAGGAACAATTGAAATCCATAGGCAGAAAAGTGAACATCAACCTAAATTCCACATTCAGTACAAAAATTCACTTTAAATGGATCACAGACTTAATTGTAAAATGTAAAATTATATATTTTAGGAAAAATAGAAAATTTTCATGATATAAGGTCAGATGAAGAGTACTTCAATTTGACCCCAGTTGAGACTGGACTTAATTGAAAGTAAAAACTTCTGTTCTGTGGAACAGTCTGTCAAGAAGAAGAAAAGACAAGTTATTGAGCGAAAGAAAGCATTTGCAAACCATGTATACAACAAAGGACTTGTACTGAGAATGTTAGAAGAACTTTCAAAACTCAACAGTAAGAGAAAAATACTATTTGAAGGGATACACATGCACCAATGTTCGTTACAGCACCATTTACAATAGCCAAGACATGGAAGCAACCTAAATGTCTTTTGACAGTTGAATGGATAAAGAAAATGTGATATATATATATATATATATATATATATATATATATTCCATTACATACAATGGAATATTACTCAGCCATTAAAAAGAAAGAAACAATGCCATTTGCAGTCATATAAATGGACCTGGAGATAATCATACATGAAGTCAGACAGGGAAAGACAAATATATAATATCATTTACATGCAGAATCTAAAAAGAAAAATGATACAATGAACTTATTTATAAAACAGAAACAGACCCACAGACTTAGAGAATGAATTTATGGTTACCAGAGGGGAAGGAAAGTAAAGAGGGATAGATTGGGACTTTGTGATTGACATGCACATACTCTTATATTTTAAATAAATAACCAAAAAGTACCTACTGTATAGCACAGGAAACCCTGTTCAATATCCTATAACCTAAGTGGGAAAAGAATTTTAAGAAAAATATATGCATGCATACATATTTAAAAAATAAAAATAAAAACAACTCACCAGTAAGAAACAATCAATTAGAAACTAGGCCAAGGTCATGGACAGATATTTCACTGAAGAGGATAAATGGAGAGCAAATAAGCACATGGTAAGATGTTCAGTATCATTTACCATTAGGAGAATGGCCTTAAGATACCAGTGCTGGTTTTATGAGGTTCTCCAGTAGCTCAGATGGTAAAGAATCTGTCTGCAATGCAGGAAACCTGGGTTCAATCTCTAGTCAGGAAGATCCCCTGGAGAAGGGAATGGCAACTCTCTCCAGTATTCTTGCCTGGAAAATTCCATGGACAGAAGAGCCTGGTGGACTACAGTCCATGGGGTCACAAAGAGTTGGATATGACTGAGCACGCCTGCTACTGATATTATTACTACTAGTTGTATGCGTGCCAGTATGTGCCTCATAGACATATTGAAAATCCCTGGCCACTTCTCTACTTCCCCTTGTGATCCACACTCACCCCCTCACTGGGTTTCAGTGTGTGCCATTCCCCCTGCCTAAGAACACTCTGCCTTCGGGTCTTCCTTGTACTGTAATGTCATTCCTTGAGGCTCTCTCCTACAGGAACTTCTCCAGGTGTAGAGGAGGGAATAGGGGCTGTCCAGTCAGTCCAACATAAGCCTAGACAAACAGTGGCAAGACTGTAGATTTTATTTTTATTGCAGAGACATGATTCTAAACGCATAGTTCCAATGGCTCAGTTAGGAGAGGATTCTGTCCTCAGCGACATTCTGTGTCCAGAAGTTGTATCTCCCTAGACAGCTCAAGTTTGGTATTGACCTTCGATCACCCATTTTAGACTTCCCACTGGGAGCAGGGGACACTGGCATTTCACACAGAGTATTACCATCCTGGGAGATGCTCTGTCAACGCTGATCTTCAAAAGGGCAATGCGACTAAGGATTTCCTATTCTCTCTCAGAAGGTTCCTTTTGCACATTTGTCTCTCCTTCCTGTCTTCAAGAGTATGTGGGATGCACAGTATTGTTCAGACAAAGACATGTCCTGTTGTTGTAAATGAGATCACGAGAATAGAGACATGTTTATTCCAGGCACAGAGAGCCTTGAGGGTCCGAGTAGGGCTTGTGCTCAAAATGTAATCATAACTACCATCATCTGGGAATGCTGAGAATGGCTGCTAGGTTCCTGGTTGCAAAGTGAAGCAAAGCTCCAATGCCAGTTTAGATCTCCAACATCTCTTCCAGATCTGAAAAAAGAGAGTTTTTATTCTCCAAATTGACAAACAAAAAGCTGCCATTTACCTGACTGGAATTCTTCTGTATTATCAGGGCTTCCCTTGTGGCTCCGCTGGTAAAGAATCCACCTGCAATGCAGGAGACCTGGGTTCAATCCCTTGGTTGGAAAGATCCCCTGGAAAAGGGAACAGCTGCCCACTCAGGTATTCTAGCCAGGAGAATTCCATAGACTGTATAGTCCAGGGGTCACAAGAGTCAGACATGACTAAGCAACTTTCACTTTCACTTTCATCATGTCTCCAAGCCTTCTGAACTATTTCCCAACGCCTGATCTGATGTTAGAAATTTCCTGAGCAAAATCCCTGCCTTGCTTCTGACCTCCCTCCAATTTTGCAAAGGTTCAGCTCAGTTCAGTTCAGTTCAGTCCCTCAGTCATCTCCGACTCTTTGCAACCCTATGATTCACAGCATGCCAGCCCTCCCTGTCCATCACTAACTCCAGGAATTCACTCAGACTCACGTCCATTGAGTCAGTGATGCCATCCAGCCATCCCATCCTCTGTCGTCCCCTTCTCCTCCTGCCCCCAATCCCTCCCAGCATCAGAGTCTTTTCCAATGAGTCAACTCTCCACATGAGGTGGCCAAAGTATTGGAGTTTCAGCTTTAGCATCATTCCTTCCAAAGAACACCTAAAACTGATCTCCTTCAGAATGGACTGGCTGGATCTCCTTGCAGTCCAAGGGACTCTCAAGAGTCTTCTCCAACACCACAGTTCAAAAGCATCAGTTCTTCGGTGCTCAGCTTTCTTCACAGTCCAACTCTCACATCCATACACGACCAATGGAAAAACCATAGCCTTGACTAGACGGACCTTTGTTGGCAAAGTAATGTCTCTGCTTTTGAAAATGCTATCTAGGTTGGTCATAAATTTCCTTTCAAGGAGTAAGCATCTTTTAATTTCATGGCTGCAGTCACCATCTGCAGTGATTTTAGAGCCCCAAAAAATAAAGTCTGACACTGTTTCCATTGTTTCCCCATCTATTTCCCATGAAGTGATGGGACCAGATGCCATGATCTTCATTTTCTGAACGTTGAGCTTTAAGCCAACATTTTTACTCTCCACTTTCACTTTCATCAAGAGGCTTTTTAGTTCCTCTTCATTTTCTGCCATAAGGGTGGTATCATCTGCATATCTGAGGTTCTTGATATTTCTCCTGGCAATCTTGATCCAGCTTGTGCTTCTTCCAGCCCAGCGTTTCTCATGATGTACTCTGCATATAAGTTAAATAAGCAGAGTGACAATATACAGCCTTGACGTACTCCTTTTCCTATTTGGAATCAGCCTGTTGTTCCAGGTCCAGTTAGATTCCTCCAGAAACACTCTGGGTATCTTCACAACTTGAAGTCTGGGCTAATTTGATACCATTCCAAGAAAAATACCTCTTATTTCCTCTTCTTCTCCCTTGCCTTCATCCCAGGAGTAATTTCTTTCTAAGATGAGTGTCAGCAGGAACATCTATTTCTTTCAAAGCGAATATTCCTGCTAGGAATTATTCTAAAGTCTAAGTTGACTAGCTAAGCCATGGTGCTGTGTTTGCTGACTTTAATGATCAATACAAGTAAGTTCACTGGTATCATTTTTATTAGATTCCACATATAAGTGATATCACATGATATTTGCCTTTAACTGCCTGACTTCTTTCACGCAGTATGATGATCTCTAGGTCCTTCCAGACTCACAAAAATAGGAAACAAATTTGTAGCTGTGAAATAGGAAAGCAGGGGGAAGGGAAGGCAAAAATTAGGAGTTTGGAATTAACAGATACACACTGCTATATAGAAGGGAACCATATCCAATCCCTTCTAAACAACTTATAATGGAAAAGAATCTGAAAAAGAAAATATACATCTGAAACATATAAGTAATATATGTATAACATATATATAATACTGTTCATGGGGTGAAAAGTATGAACAGTATGAAAAGGCAAAATGATAGGACACTGAAAGAGGAACTCCCCAGGTCAGAGGTGCCCAATATGCTACTGGAAATCAGTGGAGAAATAACTCCAGAAAGAAGGGATGGAGCCAAAGCAAAAACAATACCCAGTTGTGGATGTGACTGGTGATAGAAGCAAGGTCTGATGCTGTAAAGAGCAATATTGTATAGGAACCTGGAATGTTAGGTCCATGAATCAAGGCAAATTGGAAGTGGTCAAACAGGAGATGGCAAGAGTGCATGTCAGTATTCTAGGAATCAGTGAACTAAGATGGACTGGAATGGGTGAATTTAACTCAGATGACCATTATATCTACTACCGTGGGCAGGAATCCCTTAGAAGAAAGGGAGTAGCCATCATGGTCAACAAGAGTTTGAAATGCAGTTCTTGGATGCAATCTCAAAAATGACAGAATGATCTCTGTTCATTTCCAAGGCAAACCATTCAATATCATGGTGATCCAAGTCTATGCCCCAACCAGTAATGCTGAAGAAGCTTAAGTTGAATGGTTCTATGAAGACCTTCTAGAGCTAACACCCAAAAGAGATGTCCTTTTCATTATAGGGGATTGGAATGCAAAAGTAGGAAGTCAGGAAATACCTGAAGTACAGGCAAATTTGGCCTTGGAGTACAGAATGGAGCAGGACAAAGGCTAATAGAGTTTTGCCAAGAAAATGCACTGGTCATAGCAAACACCCTCTTCCAACAACACAAGAGAAGACTCTACACATGGACATCACCAGATGGTCAACACCGAAATCAGATTGATTATATTCTTTGCAGCCAAAGATGGAGAAGCTCTACACAGTCAGCAAAAACAAGACTGGGAGCTGACTGTGGCTCAGATCATGAACTCCTTATTACCAAATTCAGATATAAATTGAAGAAAGTAGGGAAAACCACTAGACCATTCAGTTTTGACCTAAATCAAATCCATTATGATTATACAGTGGCAGTGAGAAATAGATTTAAGGGACTAGATCTGATAGAGTGCCTGATGAACTATGGATGGAGGTTTGTGACATTATACAGGAGAGAGGGATCAAGAACATCCCCAAGAAAAAGAAATGCAAAAAGCAAAATGGCTGTCTGAGGACGCCTTACAAATAGCTGTGAAAAGAAGTGAACAGCAAAGGAGAAAAATAAAGATATTCCCACTTGAATGCAGAGTTCCAGAGAATAGCAAGGAGAGATAAGTAATCCTTCCTCAGTGATCAATGCAAAAAAATAGAGGAAAACAACAGAACGGGAAAGACTAGAGATCTCTTCAAGAAAATTAGAGATACCAAGGGAAGATTTCATGCAAAGATGGGCACAATAAAGGACAGAAATGGTATGGACCTAACAGAAGCAGAAGGTATTAAGAAGAGGTGGCAAGAATCCACAGAAGAACTGTACAAAAAAGATCTTCATGATCCAGATAATCATGATGGTGTGATCACTCACCTAGAGCCGGACATCCTGGAATGTGAAGTCTAGTTGGCCTTAGAAAGCATCACTACAAACAAAGGTAGTGGAGGTGATGGAATTCCAGTTGAGCTATTTCAAATCCTGAAAGATGATGCTGTGAAAGTGCTGCACTCAATATGCCAGCAAATTTGGAAAACTCAGCAGTGGCCATGGGACTGGAAAAGGTCAATTTTCATTCCAATCCCAAAGAAAGGCAATGCCAAAGAATGCTCAAACTACCGCACAATTGCACTCATCTCACACGCTAGTAAAGTAGTGCTCCAAGCCAGGCTTCAGCAATACATGAACCGTGAACTTCCAGATGTTCAAGTTGGTTTTAGAAAAGGCAGAGGAACCAGAGATCAAATTGCCAACATCTGCTGGATCATGGAAAAAGCAAGAGAGTTCCAGAAAAAGATCTATTTCTGCTTTATTGACTATGTCAAAGCCTTTGACTGTGGGGATCACAATAAACTGTGGAAAATTCTGAAAGAGATGGGAATACCAGACCACCTGACCTGCCTCTTGAGAAACCTATATGCAGGTCAGGAAGCAACAGTTAAAACTGGACATGGAACAACAGACTGGTTGCAAATAGGAAAAGGAGTACGTCAAGGCTGTATATTATCACCCTGCTTATTTAACTTCTATGCAGAGTACATCATGAGAAATGCTGGGCTGGAAGAAGCACAAGCTGGAATCAAGATTGCCGGGAGAAATATCAATAACCTCAGGTATGCAGATGACACCACCCTTATGGCAGAAGGTGAAGAGGACCTAAAAAGCCTCTTGATGAAAATGAAAGAGGAGAGTTAAAAAGCTGGCTAAAGCTCAACATTCAGAAAACGAAGATCATGGCATCTGGTCCCATCAGTTCATGGGAAATAGATGAGGAAACAGTGGAAACAGTGTTAGACTTTATATGTTTGGGCTTCAAAATCACTGCAGATGGTGACTGCAGCCATGAAATTAAAAGATGCTTACTCCTTGGAAGAAATGTTATGACCAACCTAAATAGCATATTGAAAAGCAGAGACATTACTTTACCAACAAAAGTCTGTCTACTTAAGGCTATGGTTTTTCCAGGAGTCATGTATGGATGTGAGAGTTGGACTGTGAAGAAAGCTGAGTGCTGAAGAATTGATGTTTTTGAACTGTAGTGTTGGAGAAGACTCTTGAGAGTCCCTTGGACTACAAGAAGATCCAACCAGTCTATCCTAAAGGAGACCAGTCCTGGATATTCATTGGAAGGACTGATGCTGAAGCTGATACTCCAATACTTTGGCCAGCCTATGCAAAGGGTTGGCTCATTGGAAAAACCCTGATGCTGGGAAGGATTGGGGGCAGGAAGAGAAGGGGATGACAGAGGATGAGATGGATGGATGGCATTGCCAACTCGATGAGCATGGGTTTGGGTAGACTCCAGGAGTTGGTGATGGACAGGGAGGCCTGGTGTGCTGTGATTCTTGTGGTCGCAAAGTGTCAGAGACGACTGAACGACTGAACTGAACTGAACTGATATATATAATGTATATTAAATCCATTGTATAAAAGCTGAATCACTTTTCTATACACCAGAAATGAACACGATGTCGTAAATCAACTATACTTCAATTAAGAAAAAAAAAAAAGAGTGAGTATAATATCAGTAGGCAGGTAGGGAAGTTGTAGATGCAGAGAGCTGCCTGGCCCACGTGCCTCCAGTGTGTGCACAAGACTAAAAGAGAGGAAACTTCCAGAAAAGTAGTTTGGGGCCAGAAGTAAAAGATTTTGACTACCATGGTAAGAAGTTGGGGGTTTTTTGAAAGTTTTCTGGGAAAGATGCAAAAGAAATGTGCTGAATTGTGAAGAGCCCTTTGCTTTATTTCTGGCTCCAACCCATTCTCAGAAGCCAGCTGTTAGCACTGACACTCACCTTTTAATTAGTGGAGATAAATGGTCCTCACAAATGTCTGCATTAGATATACTTGAGCCTGATTGCTGGAAAAGTGAAAGTGGCCTTGAGGAGAAACTTACACCAAGGACAGAATGATAAATAGGGGAAATACAACCCTTCAAGCTTAGGAATATGATTTAACAACAACAAAAAAAATCTGTCAAGCTTCCTGAAAACCAGGTGGTAGAGGGAGATTGTCAGTAAAAAGGATTCAAATGACAGCACATCCTTTTCTGGTAGTGGCGCCTGGGGATGGGCAGAAACTGCATTTGCTAGCAAAGGAGAGCTTTGTCCATACGGGGCCATAGCTCCCAGGGTTTCCAGACAGCTCATACAATGCAACTCTCTTTATTAAAGGTTATCATCAAATGCTCGATGGAATGCAATTCTATTTTAAGTTATTTTTAGAAAATCTCTCTGATACATGTACAATCTAGGAGAGGGAGAACCTCCCTGCCCGAACCACCTGTGGCAAAGGTGGGCTTGACAATCCCAGGCACGCCGCTGCCATCTCAGGGGCACAGTGCTCTTGTGACGGGAAACAAGGGGTAGTAGCGAGGAGCACATTTTGTCGACAGAAGCCTCCGTAGAATAACAGGAGACTAGAATTAAATCACACCTCTGTTTATTCATTCAAGCACAGCTTGCTCAGTGTCTCTCCCGTCTTGTGCACTGGAGGACAGTGATAAACAGAACAGACACCATGCCTGTGCACACAGAGTTAATAGCCTGGGGAAAGAAGGGGCAGAGGTGCCCTTTAAAGAGCAGCCACCGTCGTGTGGGTGTTGCCGCGGGAGGAAGGCATCCCAGGAGACCAATTTGGCAGCGTCTGCGCCAAGGCAGGCGTTCCAGGGAAGTATTACCTGGAGCCTGAAATTGAGATTAATCTGTAAGCTGAGTCCTGGACAGAGAGAAGGGGGATCCAAGGGCCTGGAGGGGAGCACGTGCCCAGGGCATTCGGGGAACTTCAAGGAATAGGCAAAGCAGTGAGGGAAGAAGACGGAGGGTGAGCAAGACCAGATCAGACACGGACTTGGAAGCCATGTTGGAGAATTTGAACTTAAGAAGAATCAGGAAGAGGAATGGGAATACGGTTTATGCTTCTTTCCCTTTACTTAACAAGGGCTTTAGGGCAGGAGATTTTGCATAACACAAATCTCCTCTTTGCCCTCCATGTCAAGGGCATTTTGTGTCTCCCATGAGCTTCTGTGCATTAAACTTTTTGGTCCTTAGTATTCACAAGTGAATTTCCTGTGGTGTATAGCGGGCCCCAAAAAATGTTGAACCATGGTTTCTTGAATTAATTCTTCCTTGAAGAGGTGAGGCATGCATCCACAAGATTCCTTGGGCTGACCTATTTCCTATTTTTATATAAAATATGATTCATTTGGTTTTAAAGTGCTATTTCATTAAATCATTAGTTTATGAAAGCTGACTGACTATATGCCAAGTTACATGTGATTATATATTGTACCATATAATAAAATGTATGTTACACTGAAATTCTACTAAATATATTTATTTTTGTGTTTCTGGATTTTCAGTAAAATGACGTATTACTAATATTTTTCTGTCACTTAGACATTTTGCCCTTGAAACTCAGAGAATGGAACCTTGGAATCTGGCTGTTATGTGACCTGAGATGATGTGGTAAAGAGTACACAGCATGACCATTTACACAGATTTGAGTTCTGCCTTCACTGTGTGATATTAGGTCAGATGCTTACCTTCTCTGTTTTTTAGTGTCCTTATAAAAAATAAAAATACTGCCTCAGGGAATATTGTAAGAATTCAGTTCAGTTCAGTCGCTCAGTGGTGTCTGACTCTTTGTGACCCCATGAACCACAGCACGCCAGGACTCCCTGTCTATCATCAACACCTGGAGTTCACCCAAACCCATGTCCATTGAGTCGGTGATGCCATCCAATCATCTCATCTTCTGTCGTCCCCTTCTCCTCCTGCTCTCAATCTTTCCCAGCATCAGGGTCTTTTTCAATGAGTCAACTCTTCCCATTAGGTGGCCAAAGTATCGGAGTTTCATCTTCAACATCAGTCCTTCCAATGAACACCCAGGACTGATCTCTGTTAGAATGGACTGGTTGGATCTCCTCGCAGTCCAAGGGACTCTCAAGAGTCTTCTCCAACACCACAGATCAAAAGCATCAATTCTTCGGCACTTAGTTTTCTCTATAGTCCAACTCTCACATCCATACATGACCAATGGAAAAACCATACCCTTGACTAGACGGACTTTTGTTGGCAAAGTAATGTCTCTGCTTTTGAATATGCTATCTAGGTTGGTCACAACTGTCCTTCCAAGGAGTAGTGTCTTTTAATTTCATGGCTGTAATCACCATCTGCAGTGATTTTGGAGCCCAAAAATAAAGTCTGACACTGTTTCCACTGTTTCCCCATTTATTTCCCATCAAGTGATGGGACTGGATGCCATGATCTTCGTTTTCTGAATGTTGAGTTTTAAGCCAACTTTTTCACTCTCCTCTTTCACTTTCATCAAGAGGCTCTTTAGTTCCTCTTCACTTTCTGCCATAAGAGTGGTGTCATCTGCATATCTGAGGTTATTGATATTTCTCCCTGCAATCTTGATTCCAGCTTGTGCTTCTTCCAGCCCAGCATTTCTCATGATGTGCTCTGCATAGAAGTTAAATAAGCAGGGTGACAATATACAGCCTTGACGTACTCCTTTTCCTATTTGGAACCAGTCTTTTGTTCCATGTCCAGTTCTAGCTGTTGCTTCCTGACCTGCATATAGGTTTCTCAAGAGGCAGGTCAGGTGGTCTGGTATTCCCATATCTTTCAGGATTTTCCACAGTTTATTGTGATCCACACAATCACAGGCTTTGGCATAGTCAATAAAGCAGAAATAGATTTTTTTCTGGAACTCTCTTGTTTTTTTGATGATCCAGTGGATGTTGGCAATTTGATCTCTGATTCCTCTGCCTTTTCTAAAATCAGCTTGAACATCTGGAAGTTCACAGTTCACGTATTGCTGATGCCTGGCTTGGAGAATTTTAAGAATTACATGAGATAATTATGTAAACCAAACCTGGAAGGAAGTAAGCTCTCAAGGTGGTTATTATTATTTGTATTAATTATTATTTCTTTGCTATTCTTATGTAGAATTACTGGAGGATAGGCTGCCGTCAATGGGGTCGCACAGAGTCGGACATGACTGAAGTGACTTAGCAGTAGCAGCAGCAGCATATTTCCAACGAGTAAATTTTCTGGTCATTAAAGCATAATACTTTAAGATACCAAACATACTTATTTTTTTTAATATTGCAGGGTGGAACTCTTGCTAACTGTGAAATCCCTTATCAACACATATCAATATAATTGTAGTTGCTATTTGGAATCATAATTCTGAGTATCAAATTTACTATTAAGTGGTGATAAGAGTGTCTTCAGGAAGACAGTTTACCCCCACACTAAATGGACATAAAGCATTCACTTTCTATAATTGTTACTTTTAAAAATATTCTTCTTTTTTTGAATCTGCTCTTACTGACAGGCAATCAGTTGGCATCCATGTGGTTATCAGTTTGCCTGCTTCTGGTAACCCCTTAAAACTTCCATTGCTATTGTTGACACGAATTAGAAAACAGGGATAAAATCCTGCTGTGTGTTAAGAGAATAATGAGGACCTCAGGAAAAGTCTTTGCAATCAGTCAAACCTATACATTTTGTCCTCCAACTTCTATGGTTTCAAATTCCCCTAAATTATCACCAGTACAGTTTCTCTTTAAAGACATTATATTGAAAGGAGACATTTAGTTTACAATAAGAGGAACATGGCCTCTTATTCACCCTTTAATGGAGGGAGTGGAGACTTTTACAACGTTTAAGTTGAATTTCGAAGTCTCACGTAGACCTGGAATAGCCCTAGCAGTTTCATGACTTATTTAAGTGCATTTATAAAACAGAAACTATTTGTTTTTTTTTTAACAGATACTGTTTTTTGTAAAACAGACTGGTTCCAAATAGGAAAAGGAGTACTTCAAGGCTGTATATTGTCACCCTGCTTATTTAACTTATATGCAGTGTACATCATGAGAAACTCTGGGCTGGAAGAAGCACAAGCTGGAATCAAGATTGCCGGGAGAAATATCAATAACCTCAGATATGCAGATGACACCACTCTTATGGCAGAAACTGAAGAGGAGCTAAATAAACTCTTGATGAAAGTGAAAGAGGAGAGTGAAAAAGTTGGCTTAAAGCTCAATATTCAGAAAACAAAGATCATGGCATCCGGTCCCATCACTTCATGGGAAATAGATGGGGAAACAGTGGAAACAGTGTCAAACTTTATTTTTGGGGGCTCCAAAATCACTGCAGATGGTAACTGCAGCCATGAAATTAAAAGATGCTTACTCCATGGAAGGAAAGTTATGATCAACCTAGATGGCATATTGAAAAGCAAAGACATTACTTTGCCAACAAAGGTCCATCTAGTCAAGACTATGGTTTTTCCAGTGGTCATGTATGGATGTGAGAGTTGGACTGTGAAGAAAGCTGAGGGCCAAAGAATTGATGCTTTTGAACTGTGATGTTGGAGAAGACTCTTGAGAGTCCCTTGGACTGCAAGGAGATCCAACCAATCCATTCTAAAGGAGATCAGTCCTGGGTGTTCTCTGGAAGGAATGATGCTGAAGCTGAAACTCCAATACTTTGGCCACCTCATGCGAAGAGTTGACTCATTGGAAAAGACTCTGATGATGAGAGGGCTTGGCAGCAGGAGGAGAAGGGGACGACAGAGGATGAGATGACTGGAGGGTATCACCAACTCAGTGGACGTGAGTTTGAATGAACTCCGGGAGTTGGTGATGGACAGGGAGGCCTGGCGTGCTGCGGTTCATGGGGTCACAAAGAGTCGGACACAACTGAGCAACTGAACTGAACTAAACTGATAAAACAGAAACAGCTTTGTCTGTTTAACCAGAAATCAAATTAGTACATACACGCACTGATGCAACAGTAACAACATCTTTAAATTAACTTTTCTTTCCATTTGATCTTCTGCTGTTTGGGCTACATTAGATTGAATGGTGAGTAGTGAGTATAGTTACCTCTGAGATAACAGAGGTAGAAATAATGTACATAACCATTCCCATCTTCAAGAAAAGATCTGTGTTTCACCTAAAGACCAAATTTTATGGCTATTTTGATAAGGCACCAGGAGGTCATGCTGAGGGGCGTCGATGGTAACCCCAGGTCATCCGTTTTGCTGTCTGCCTGAAGGACCACTTGCTTGATGTCATGCCACCTTGCACCTGTCTTAATAGCAACAGCAGGCAAACAATGTGTTTTAGATGAATTACTTGTTCCTACAGCTGGTCTAATAGCAATAACTGCCGATGTAATAAATTGTCAAGTAGGGTGTTTAAAGGTTTGGCTTAGAGGTCAAACTTTCATGTTAACTCCACTGATTAAAAAGCAAGACTTCTCAAATATTGTTCCTGCTTTCAGAAACTGAAAAGACAAATTAAGTTCACGGGGGAACCGAAAAGATTCCAGAAGAAAGTTGGTCAGACGGTACCATTTCAGCTGCTAAGTTTTTTTTTTTCCAACAGAGAAAATCAATTCAAATAAAAGTTTAGCTAAATAAGTTATAAGGAAGGAGGGTGATGCAGTTAGAAAAAAAGCCCTCAGAAGCTGTGTACATTGAAAGCAAAAAAGTGTCAGAGCAAAGAGTCCAGATCAGAGCACAGAAGAAAGACTTAAAGGATTGGGCTGGAAGTAAGGCCTGGACAGAGGGCAGGCTCAGAGTCCAGCTGTAAGACTGAGCTTACAATGATTCAAGATTCATTTTACTCACTTCTTCCTTTGTTCATCATGCATCTGTCATGACCGAGGCACTGTGCTTTGTGTTGAAGAAGCAGAGACAAGCACAGTCAGTCTCTGCTCTGAAGAGATGTACAGTTTATTAGATGCATTAACAAGTCAGAAAAAATGAGAAAACAGGAGGAAAAATAAATAAGACCATCAACAGACCAGAAATTAAGCCAGTGAGACCCAGGGGCCACAGATCCTCCAGGAACTGAGCAAGAAAAGTGAGACAAATTAGCAAAACAGTTTGATGAAGTTTGAACCTGAGCAGGGATAAGTGACCAAAAAATCTGTCAGCTTCTGGAAGGAAGGGAATACTTGATTTTTTATTTTGGTTTTTATATATCAGTGGCTTTATACTCGGCAACAAGAAGTTATAAATATAAGCTCATTAAATCTTCCAAACAACCCTATGAGGTAAGTACTATTCTTTTTCTCCCAGGCAGCCTGGTCTCTGTGTTCATCACCTCACCTGGCTCACTCCCCTGAAGGCAGACAGATCTTCATGTTTGTGTCCCTATCAATTTCCTATTCCTGATGCAATACAGGCATCAAGTGCACATCTGCAGTGTGAAAGCTGTATGATAGCAGGAGCAGGCATCAGCATCAGGGGCTGAGAGAGGCAACACTGGACATATTGTTTCATTTTGGTTTTTGAGCAGGAACCAGTCTCAACCTCTGCAGGTCCAAAGCCCGCAAGTCAAATCAAAAGAGTGTCAATGGAAAGAATAGGGTCAGGTTCCAAGATAGCTCATGTGTTTGTGATTCTCTTCTCTTGAGATGTTTAAAGCAACCTACCCAGGCTCATGTATCTACTTAATAGATGTTTATTCTGTAACCCAAGGTATTAGGCACTGTTCGCCACGCCGGGACTATAGCAGAAAAATAGTAGACAGGGTCTTTCAGTGATAATCAAGTGATCAAGTTAAATACAGATTATCATTAATGGTATGAAGACAAGTTGAGACACAGAGTAATAGGCGGAACAATAAATAGGAAATTTGGGTCTTCTTGACAAGGTTGCATTTGAGTGAAGACCTGAAGATTAAGATGGATCAGACTTTCAGCAAAGCTGGGGAGGAACGGGCATTCCCCGCAGAGGAAACATCAGGTCTAAAAACCCACATGTGAAAAAGGCTCTGGCACAGTCACAGAACATGCAGGAGGGCACAGCAGCCCACTCCAGTATTCTTGCCTGAAGAATCCCACAGACAGAGAACCCAGGAAGGCACGACTGAGTGACTACCACACACAGACATACACAGACACACAGACACACTCACAGAACAGGGCAGGTAGAGCCTTATGGGCAGAGAGCAAGGGAGGTGGGGCGCCAGTGTAGACCAGAAAGGACCAGATTGCTCAGAACTCTGTGCCCATGCAGAGAGTTTAGAGATGGCTCTAAAAAAAAAAAATAATAAAGGAAAAAACCTTGGGAGAGTTCAAAACAGGAAAGACCTGATGTTTGACAAAGACTGCTGTAGCTTCTATATGGAAGTTGGATTGGTTAGGGCAAAATGGAAGTGGGAAGAATGTTACCCTGGAGTCTAGGATGAAAGAGGTCTGCAGAAGAAGGCCAAGAAAGCAGAGGTGGAGAGGTGATGAGAAGATGAAGGGCACTTTCGGTGCAGCCAAGACTTGGTGATGCATCGTCTTTGGGGAATGAAGGAAAAGAAGGACCTAGGTATGAAGGCCTAGCATGGTGTTCTGAATAACAGGGTATACAATGGAGCCATGTGTGAAGATGAAGAATACGAAGGAAAGATAAAGAGTTTATAAGGATAAAGATAAAAGAAACTTAAAACCTGAACAACAAATAAATAAGGTATTTCACCTGATGGACAACTGTCTTCCCAATCAAGACTTAAATGAAGTTTAATATGAAGTTAATGCTAGTCTTCAGTAAATATACAGTAAATTAGGCTTTGGATGATAAAACATACCTCTTTTAATAAAAATACTCGAAATATCCTGAGGTCAAGCATTGTGACTAATTCATAGTCAATGTTCAGTAAATCTGTGCTGAAATAAATCCAAATGAAACTTAAGAAATGGAAAATGAAAAAAACCTTAGGTCAAGAATAATAAGGTTTCTTTTAGGCTCTGCCACTTTCCAATTGAGTTACTTTGGGGAAGTTAACTCTGAATTTCAGTATTCTCATATGTGGAATGTGGAATATAACAGAAGATCACAATGGTTAAATAAAATACTATGTAAAACCAGCTGCACATAAGAGACCTTCAGACCTCTATACCCCTTCCTACAGCTTCAGCTATTGTTTACTCCCAAGTTTGGGTCTGTAAGCATTTTTCCAATCTCTAAATCTATTTCAACTAAATTTTGTCTTACCATCTAAGACAGTATTGTGCTTAGAGAAAGAATTCAATTCATCTTTTCTGATTAGCAGGTTTCTTTAATTAAACATAAACCCTCCGGAAGAATACATACATAGCACAATGGACCTCAGTCTCCAGGATTCTGTCACCTATCTTTGTCCTGAAGACCCCCCTTCTGCCCTCTTCTCATTGACAGGCAGCCAAAAAATGAGAATTTGCCTTTCAATCTATTGTGAGCAAAGTGAAATGATTCTTTTCCTACATAACAAAACCTATAGGCAACTGTAAAATATAATTTCCTCTCAGCTTCTTGACAGACTTGATATAAATTTCAGTGCACAGGGGGATGAAAAAGCAGGGGCCACTTTAAAAGATAAATTTCATTGTGTATATCTGACAATAGCATATGTGTTCAGAGCCCCCTCCCCCTTTTTTAAGAGAAGAAAAAATGACTATGCTGTTAAACAATCAAAGGTTAAAGTTAGCTCCGTCATTCATGTGGTTTCATTCTCTTATGCATATTGAAATACCTCAGAAAGATTTATAACCCTGGTTCATACAGTCAGACTTCCAGTAAATGAGTCTCTTTTTTGAAGGTTAAATATTTATGCTCCTATTTTCCTGCTTGATACAGACAATAAGAGTAAACCCCTGTTAATCAAGGAGCCAGGGTGACAGGCAGGTTAGGACAAGAAACAGTGCCCGGTCCAGCATCTAAAGCATCTTCTGCCTTCCTACATTAGTTCCTCTGGAAATGAATGAATGAATGAAAACTCCCAGATAACCAATCCCAGGAAGCAGAAATAAATCTCTTCGGAAAACATGAGTCTAAGCCTAAAATTCCCCATCTATTCAATCTAGTGAGACAGATCATAGGAGATAACAATCACCCTTTAGAAGAACAGCAATTACAGTGAGTGAAATACTTCTATATACATACACTTGAGCTTTACAGAACTCTATGGAGTGCATAGGTAGACATTGATATTTTATCTCCTAGTTGAATACGTTGATGTTTTAAGTGCATGAGTCACTTGATCTGTGTCATACAGACGGTTCATGGCAGGACTATGGCAACTGCATTATCTTGATTCCTATGAGGGTGGTTTATCCACTGTGTGCTTCTAATTATGACAACAATATTGACAAGAAATACTTACATAGTGAATTACAGTTTAACGAAGGCATACCACATTATCACATTTGATCTTTAGAGCAATCCTTTCAGTATTTTCTTACCTTATTTTAATGTTCACCTGATATTTATTTGCATAAAAGTTTCAATCAGATGAAAAATAGCTGCTGCTTGACCCTTCACCTTCAAAACATGCTTCCTGAGAATAAACCATTTTCAGCTCTCTCACTGATTGCTTCCTTATATTTATAAGTAGCATTTTTGCATTTCTATTTCTCAACTGTTCAGTTGTAGACATCAGGTAGCAACTCCTAGGATAGAGAAGAATCAAGTACTGAACCCCTTCTCCCAACACACACAAATGCTTACAGGAGTTATAAAAACTAATTTTGGTTAAATCAATATTTAGCATTTATACTACTGTGACCACTTAAAATTATTTGCAGTTATGATAGAAAGTACTAAATTTCCTTTATCTCTCCATTTTCTTCAACTCCTTGGTTTTATTTTCTCTATTAAGTTAATATAAGGGCAATACTTTTTCGGAGTTTCCTGTATACCTACCAAATGATTTTATTCTGAACTTCTATCAATACTCAATATGATGATAGATATTTTCAGGTAAATATATCATCAGTTAAAAAAATACATTTCTCCTGAACCCTCAGGCCTCTTATCCCAAACTAGACAGTTTACAGGCTGCAGTAAAGCCATCATCTGGGTATTTCCCGTCCATCCTCATATACTGGATCCTTGTTGAATATTTCTCTTCTCCTGACTTAAGTCCTGATTGGGATGGAGCAAATCCTCTGACAGCTTCCTGAGAAAAAAGCAAAACAATTACACTTTGAGAACTTTTAAATCTAAAATGTATTTATTTTTCCTCTAAGAATTCATTTATCATTACCTTACATAGAAAAACTTCCTCTCAGAATCATGAAGACCTTTGTCTACTTTTTTCTCTTCAGTCTTTCTGTTGAAAGAGCCAAAGACATCCTGATTATCCATTTTCTGTATGCAATCTGTTCTTTTTTATGAGAGCTTTAAAAACTTCTTTCATTAAAGTTCTGAAATATCAAAATGTGGGGCCTCATGCTGATCATTTCTTATTCATCATTCTGGTTTCTTAGTGGAGCCATTTCAATCTGGGAATTATTATCCTTTATTACTCAGAAAAAATACCTGATTTATGCTTGTATACTGTTGGTTTTCTCTAGAAATCCTATTAGTTCAATTGAATGTCATAGACTTAATGAATATTTCTTTATATCCATTTTCTTTATATTTTTCTTTTTTGTAATTTTAAAATATTAAGGTAAAATAAATACAGTGAAGGGGCTTCCCAAGTGGTGCTAGTGGTAAAGAAACTTGTCAGTGCAGGAGATGTAAAAGACATAAGTTCAATTCTTGGATCAGGAAGATCTCCTGGAAGAGGGCATGGCAACCCATTCCAGTATCCTTGCCTGGAGAATCCCATGGACAGAGGGGCCTGATGAGCAGCAGTCCACGGGGTCACAAAGAGTCGCACAACTGAAGTGACTTAGCATACACACATATAGAGGGAAGTGCAAAACTTTAATTATACAGTTGGATGAGCTTTGATGAATATATGTGCCCATGTGACTCTCCACAATGAATATACAAAACATTTCCACCACTGTCTTCCAGGCTATCCTTGCTCACGCTCCATTTCCTCAACTGTTTTCTGACTCTTGACAGTCCATTTCTATTTAATGTGAGACAAACTTGGATCAAAGACATACAAGTAAAAAGAGTTGTTGGCTGATAAAGACTTAGTTGTGAACAGTTGAAAACTAAGAAATTTTGTGGCAGACACCCTTCTTCATCCAAGTGTTCCTGTTGGCTTTCTGGAAGCTAAGTTAGAAGAATACAATGGTCTATATAAGTCATGGTTTAACCAGAGAAGCAGAACCAGTAGGAGATATAAATATACAAATTAAGGTAAATAGATATGGATATAAATGTAGATATAAGTTTATATCTACCTAATATGTGCATATATAAAGAGGTATATTATAGGGGATTGGCATGTAATTGCTGGGGCTGGCTGTGCAAGTTCAAAGTCCATAGGTCAGGAGTTCAGGAAAAGATCACAAACAGGCTGGAACTCTACTAGCACTGGTTGAATTGTTTGTCCAAATGTTTCAGTCTAGAAGGAAGATCCAGGGTGAGAGAGAGCAATTGAAACGACAGCAGATGGTTGGAATCACGGCATCCAAAATGGTCCTAAGCTTTTTTTTAAAGGCCTTACCTTAATTAGGTAGAGCCACCAAAATAGCTTTGATTAACTCAGTCAGTGGATTAAGGAGTGACTTCGCATCTTCAAACTATCTTCACAGCAGAACCTAGATTAGAGTTCGATTTTATAACTGGGAGAAGGCATGTACATGCTATATCATGACTATCGTCCAGCTGCCACCTGTATCACACCCCAACAAGAAACACTACAAAGCGAATTCAGGTTAGTCAAGTTAAAACATCAGAATTCCATTTTGTGGTCTCATGAGCACAATGGAGACATCAACTTAATCCCTTTGTTTTGAGCACACCACCTAGCCTGCACTCTCAGCTGTGCTGCAGGCTTCCAAGCTTCTAATTCAGTTTCTTTAGAGACAAAAAATCCTATTTTCTGTCAGAGGAGGTACCTGGGGGTATTCAACTATTCCGATAAAGACTTCCAACCATTCTTATTGATTTAAGCCTAATTATCCATCCCACATTTTGAGAAGCCTCCAGTTCCTGAGATTTTTCTGGCCTTCTACAATTTAAAGGGTTTGTTTTTGTTGGGAAACCACTAGGGTTTCCTCTTTCATCAATCTTATGAAGCAGTTTCTACTCATTCGCTTGCCATCTTAATTTTCTAAGACTGTAGATTTCAGGTGCTCTCACCACAAAAAACAGACAAAACAGGTAACCATGTGAGTAGATAAATATGCTAATTTTCTTGACTGTAGTCATTATATAACTGTATACAAATAACCATATACAAACTATGTATATTAAAACATCATGTACTGTACCTTGCATATATATTATATTATTTAAATGTTTTAGAAATAAAAACCCAAGAAAATGTCTTGTCTTCTCCCAGTTGACCTCTTCCCTTCCATTTTCTTGTTTTTACTTTCCAGAAAATTTCTTTCTGGACTTTTAGCCAGGTTTTGACATGTAAATGAATGAGTTTAAGCTGCAAAACCAAATAGTTTTCTTTGTGTCCATTTTGTGAATAAAGGAACAGAATCCTTCTAAAAAATTAAGCGACATAAAGTCCAACAACCAACACATGGGTAAGGCCTTAAACACAGATTCTAGTGAATTACCTCATTTTGATAAAATGTTAAGAGCATTATTGAAGGAAACAAAGCCACTTTTTAAGTATGCTGAAAATATTCTCCTACTACAGTTAGCTGGGAAACTTGAAGCTGCATTTCCTGGTCACATCATTCATTTATCATCCATAAGGCACTGACCTAATAAGATATTGAAATGCCTTGTTAAATACTCAGCTATAAACCCACTTGTTTATTTGCAAAGTTGTTGTATATGATTGCCATTGTTGTTGTTGCTGTTTAGTCACTAAGTAGTGTCTCTTTGCAACCCCAAGGACGACAGCACACCAAGCTTCCCTGTCCTGCACTGTGATTAGCATATGATCCAAATAAATAACTAGTAGGTAGCAAGGGTTCTCCCATAGTCAAAGTAAACAAAATAAAACAAAACAGGGGAGCAAAGTTTCCCCTATCCGCAACTACAAGATGTGACTTACCTCCAAGATACTGGCTTTTTTGATAGACATTCTGCATATCTAAAAGTTTGAAATCTGAAAATGAGATGCTTCCATCATGATATCAAATACTAGTTCCTCTAAACTGGAAGCTGATACTGCCACATGACCATTTCAGACTCCTTGGAGTTTCAATGTAACAGGTGAGGAATGTATCATATTACTGGCTAGAGTCTGTGATCCTATGATCCAGGGGCTAACAAAGAGGGAAGAAGCATAGGATAAATGACTTAGGTAATTCTCCCAAATTAAGGCTACGAAATCCTTTGTGAAGAGCTTCAGACTAGCCTTAAATCTCACATCACCCTCCACAATAATTGTGGTAGACTGGATTATGGGTCTCCTTACTTTGATGAATAGAATCCATATGAACAGAAAACAGATGTTCACATTCTTCGGCATGTAAATTTTCACTAATCTCCCACTTTGTGTGGAGTCTTTTCTACCCCACTGACTGTGGGCTTGGTGAATTATTTTGGCCAGTGGACTGTTAGCAAACACAGTGGTAGCAGAAACCGTAAACATGTCGATCACCTTGAGACCTGGGCCTCAGGGTGAGGTCTGTGAGAGGAACACACCTTGGTCCTCTGGTAGCCTAGAGTCCAGATGGGTCCAGCGGAATTACAGTTGACCAACAGACTTGGGTATAAGAAATAAATATTTGCTATTTTAAACCACAGCACCTGGGGCTGTTTGTTACATAGGGCTGTTGCTGGAATCACTCAAAAAGTTAGAGGCTTGGTTCTGTAACACTGTCATAATTTTAGTTTTTAGATTTCCACAAGATTCCACTCATCATCCCTTCTCATAAACCTCTTCATCTGAGCAGGCTTTAGTAAATCTTCTTTGCAACAAAATCACCTTAAAAGAAAATGAGACAGTTTTTCTTCCTTACAAACTTCATTGACCTATAAGAAACCAAATCATGATTAATAAATAAAGTTATCAATTAAGTATCTAAATATATATAAGGAATGAATGATAAATATTGATTCCCATAAGATTAATTCACTCTATTTTGGTAGGAAAATGAGTTTAAAATCAAGAAAGTTTACCTCTTCTAGATGTATGGTAAACTTGTCGTAAAACATTTAAAAATATAAATTAGAAAATTTATGAGCTATACTTCATAGTTTTATGTCTTATCATCATCTTTCCACTTCCTACACAAATATGTTTTTTCCTTTTTTGGCCTGGCACTCCTGTTTTGATTAGTGATTCTTGCAGCAAATATCTCTGGTTATTACTTCCAAAATATAGTTATCACATGGAGACATACTGGGGACATGTGTAGAGATGACTACTGGTAAGTAAATGATACAGATTTTTTAAAAGATTATTAAACTTATTATCCTAATTAGTGTTTATAAATCTACAAAAGAAAAAAATTGCAATTATGGAGCATAAAAGTTAATTCTCTTGAAGAAAATGATGAGTCTTCAAATTTTTGAAAAGTATTGATTTTGACAACACAGAAGAAGGAGCTGAAATAATAATAAGCTAGAATTTTTAGAAATGCTTTGAAATCTGGAATCAATATTTAAAAGTTGAATACTTACACTGATGAATAGTTAGCTGCATTTGAAAACATTACATGGTTGGGGTATAATATTTATGTTTTTAAATAAATTTTCATATATGTATATATTTTCAAAACTAGGAAAATCTAGAATAAATTTTGTTTGCTATGTTAAATTCTTACTAAAATTTCTAATAAACTTGCTTTTCATTTTTTTCTTAAATTTGTGAACTGTTTGAAAAATAACTAACTTTACAGACATATCTCAGTGTTCAAATGAAAGGAAGAGTTGCATGTCTCTCACTTTAAATCAAAAGCTAGAAATTATTAAACTTGATAAAGAATGCATGTTGAAAGCTAGGAAAGTCAAGTTGTGTTAGTAAAGGAAAAGTTTTGGAAGGAAATTAAAATATAGGAATGATAAGAAAATGAAACCATCTTACTACTGATATGGAGAAAGTTTTAATAGCCTGAATAGACATCAAACAGCATTTCCTTAAGACAAAGCCTTATCTAAAGGAAAGCCCTAACTTTTCAATTCTGTAAGGGGTAAGAGATGTGAGGAAGCTGGAGAAGAAAAGTTTAAAATTAGCAGGGGTTGGTTCATGAGATTTATGGGAAAAAACCATCTCCATGACATACAAGTGCATTGTGGAGTGCCAAATGTTGATGTGCAATACAGCTAAGGTAATTCATGAAGGTGGCTGCACTAAATGATTGATTTTCTGTGTAGACAATTATCCTTATATAGGAAGAGAATGCCATGTAGGACTTACATAACTAGAGCGTGCCTACCCATGCTAAGTCATGTCTGACTCTTTGTAATTCCATGGACTGTAGCCTTCCAGGCTCCTCTGTCCATGGAATTTTCCAGGCAAGAATACTGGAGTGGGTTGCCTTTACAGAGGATCTTCCTGACCCAGAGATCGAACCCAAGACTCCTGAGTCACCTGCATTGGCAGGTGGAGTCCTCACCACTGAGCTACCTAGGAAGCCCTGATAGCTAGAGAGGAGAAGTCAATAGTTGGCTTCAAAGCTTCAAAGGACAGTCTGATTCTCTTGTTAGGGACTAATGCAGCTGATAACTTTAAGTTGTAGTTAGTGCTCATTTACCACTCTGAAAGTGCTAGGGCTGTTTAGAATTATGCTAAATCTACTCTGCTTATGCTCTATGAATGGAACAACAAAGCCTGAATAATAGCACATCCGCTGACAATGTAGTTTGCCTAATATTTTAAGCCCACTACTGAGACCTACTGCTCGGGAAAGGAAAAAAAAAAAAAAGATTCCTTTCAAAATATTACTGCTCATTTACAATGCATAGGGTTACCCAAAAGATCTAATGAAGATTGACAATGAGATTAATGTTGTTTCCACATCTGGTAACAAAACATTCATTCTGAGCCCATAGATCAAGAAACAATTTCGACATATAAATCTTATTTAAGAAATACATTTTCTAAGCTATATTTTTCATAGAGAGTAATTCATTTGATGAACCTTGGTACTGAAATCCTTCCAGAAAGAATTTAACACTTTAGATGTCATTAAGAACATCTCTGGAAGAAGCACAAGCTGAAATCAAGATGCCTGGAGAAATATCAATAACCTCAGATATGCAGATGACACTATGCTTATGGCAGAAAGTGAAGAGGAACTAAAAAAGCCTCTTGATGAAAGTGAAAGAGGAGAGTGAAAAAGTTGGCTTAAAGTTCAACATTCAGAAAATGAAGATATGGCATCTGGTCCCATCACTTCATGGGAAATAGATAGGGAAACTGTGGAAACAGTGTTAGACTTTATTTTTGGGGGCTCCAAAATCACTGCAGATGGTGACTGCAGCCACGAAATTAAAAGACACTTACTATTGGAAGGAAAGTTATGACCAACCTAGATAGCATATTCAAAAGCAGAGACATTACTTTGCCAACAAAGTTCCGTCTAGTCAAGGCTATGGTTTTTCCATTGGTCATGTATGGATGTGAGAGTTGGACCGTGAAGAAAGCTGAGCGCCAAAGAATTGATGCTTTTGAACTGTGGTGATGGAGAGGACTCTTGTGAGTCCCTTGGACTGCAAGGAGATCCAACCAGTCCGTCCTAAAGGAGATCAGTCCTGGGTGTTCATTGGAAGGGCTGATGCTGAGGCTGAAACTCCAATACTTTGGCCACCTCATGCGAAGAGTTGACTCACTGGAAAAGACCCCGATGCTGGGAGAGATTGGGGGCAGGAGGAGAAGGAGACGACAGAGGATGAGATGGCTGGATGGCATCACGGACTTGATGGACGTGAGTTTAGGTGAACTCCGGGAGCTGGTGATGGACAGGGAGGCATGGCGTGCTGTGATTCAGGGGGTCGCAAACAGTCGGACATGACTGAGTGACTGAACTGAACTGAAGAACACCTTTTATAAAAGGCAGAAGAACCAGAGATCAAATTGCAACATTTGTTGGATCATAGAAAAAGCAAGGGAACTCCAGAAAAACATCTACTTCTGCTTCAATGACTATGCTAAAGCTTTTGACTGTGTGGATCACAACAAACTGGAAAATTCTTAAAGAGATGGGAATACCAGACCACCCTACAGTCCTCTGAGAAACCTGCATGCAGGTCAAGAAGCAAAAGTTAGAACCAGACATGGAACAAAAGACTGGTTCAAAATTGGGGAAGGAGTACATCAAGACTGAATTTTGTCACCCTGCTTATTTAACTTCTATGCAGAGTACATCATGTGAAATACTGGGCTGGATGAAGCACAAGCTGGAATCAAAATTGCCAGGAGAAATATCAATAACCTCAGATATGCAGATGATGCCACTTTAATGGCAGAAAGTGAAGAGGATTTTATTTTCTTGGGCTCCAAAATCACTGTGGATGGTGACTGAGGCCATGGAATTAAACGGTCCTTGTTCCTTGGAAGAAAAGCTTGACAAACTTAGACAGCATATTCAATAGCAGAGACATTACTTTATGAACAAATGTCCGTAGAGTAAAAGCTATGGTTTTCCAATAGTCTTGTATGGATGCAAGATGTGGACCATAAAGAAGGCTAAGCACCAAATAACTTATTCTTTTGAATTGTGGTGCTGGAGAAGACTGTTGAGAGTCTTCTCAAGAGTATACAAGCAATCCAAACTGAAGCAATCACAACCTTGATCAGTCAGTATCCATAAACATCGAGGCAAGACCTTCCACTAGCAAGAAAGATTATAGATCACGAGAGGCTCAGAGGATAGTCAATATTTTTTAGTAATAAAGTATTTTTAATTACTGTATTTACATTGCTTTTTAGACACAGTGCCATCGAACTTTTAATAGACTATAGTATAGAGTAGACATAACTTTTATATGCACTCAGTTCAGTTCATTTCAGTCGCTCAATTGTGTCCCACTCTTTGCGACCCCATGAATTGCAGCACGCCAGGCCTCCCTGTCCATCACCAACTCCCGGAGTTCACCTAAACTCACATCCATCGAGTCCGTGATGCCATCCAGCCATCTCATCCCAGCATCAGAGTCTTTTCCAATGAGTCAACTCTTCACATGAGGTGGCCAAAGTACTGGAGCTTCAGCTTTAGCATCATTCCTTCCAAATAAATCCCAGGGCTGATCTTCTTTAGAATGGTCTGGTTGAATCTCCTTGTAGTCCAAGGGATTCTCAAGAATCTTCTCCAACACCACAGTTCAAAAGCATCAATTCTTTGGAGGTGAGCTTTCTTCACAGTCCAACTCTCACATCCATATATGACCACTGGAAAAACCATAGTCTTGACTAGATGGACCTTTGTTGACAAGTAATGTCTCTGCTTTTGAATATGCTATCTAGGTTGGTCATAACTTTCCTTCCAAGGAGTAAGCGTCTTTTAATTTCATGGCTTCAGTAACCATCTGCAGTGATTTTGGAGCCCAAAAAAATAAAGTCTGACACTGTTTCCACTGTTTCCCCATCTATTTCCCATGAAGTGATGGGACTGGATGCCATGATCTTCATTTTCTGAATGTTGAGCTTTAAGCCAACCTTTTCACTCTCCTTTTTCACTTTCATCAAGAGGCTTTTTAGTTCCTCTTCACTTTCTGCCATAAGGGTGGTGTCATCTGCATATCTGAGGTGACTGATATTTCGGCAATCTTGATTCCAGCTTATGCTTCTTCCAGCCCAGCGTTTCTCATGATGTTCTCTGCATGTAAGTTAAATAAGCAGGGTGACAATATACAGCCTTGATGTACTCCTTTTCCTGTTTAGAACCAGTCTGTTGTTCCATGTCCAGTTCTAACTGTTGCTTCCTGACCTGCATACAGGTTTCGCAAAAGGAAACAAAAAATGTCATGTGACTTCCTTTACTGCAATATTCACTTGATTGTGGTAGTCTAGATCTGTACCTATAATATCTCAAAATTGAGAAGCCTATGTAAAAAGAAAATTAAAATATTAATATAACCCATATGATAAATAATGATTATTTTTCTTTTTTAAAAGTATTTTTCACTGCCTGGAAGGCCTCTTCATTGCATTGTTGAATAGAAATGGAGTTAGGGAAAAAACCCATTAACTCAAAAATATATTTGCACTCCCTTGTTCATTGCAGCATTATCTACAATAACCAAGGTATGGAAATAATCTATGTATCCATCTATGGATGAATAGATAAAGCAAGCATGTACATCATATATATAATGGAATACTATTATCCCATAAAAAGGAATGAAATCTTGCTATAATATTTTCAACCACATGAAAGGAACTTGAATGTATTATGCTAAGTGAAATGAGTCAGACTGAGAAAGACAAATATCATGTGATCTCATTTGTAAATGGAATTTTAAAAATCAAAGCAAAATAAATGAGCTTGTAGGTACAGAGAACAGGAGCCCGGTGGGAGGAAGGGCAAAATGAGTGAAGGGAGTCAAACGGTACAAACTTTCGATTATAAAATAAGTAAATGATAGGGATGTAAAGTGCAGATGGTGACTATAGTTAATAACACTGTATTGCATATTTGAAAGTTACTAAGAATAGATCTTAAAAACTCCTATCACAAGAAAAAATTATGTATCTCTGCATGATGATAGAGATTAACTAGATTTATTATGATCATTTTTCAATACATACAAATATAGAATATTTATGTTGTACACCTGAAACAGGGTTATATGTCAATTATACTTCAATTAAAAAAAATAAAGAAGACATTTTAAAATGTGGTTAAAGTCTAAAATTCTCAATGATCACAGAAATACTGTTCTATTAAGAAGACATATTAAATAGAAAACTTTAAAACAAGTCAAAAATTTAGATAAACAAGATAAATTCATTTAAAAATGAAAATAGAAAAAATAACAAAACAGGAAGCTACAACATAGCAGAGAGGATAAACAAGCCAAAAGTTATTTATTTGAAGAAAGAAAAAATAAACTTAATGGCTCCAAAGGACATATAAAAGAATGTCCATGACATTAGTGTCATAATAGCAAAGAGTAATAATAATCATTAATAAACCATTATATAACAACAATAAGCCAATAATAACCACTATAATGATTTATAAGAAAATAGATTGATGTATTTTAATGTAAATACATATTAAAACATTTTTATAGCAATAGAAAAAATTGATTTACAGCTGTATGTCTCAACAGGGATTAATTTTATACATACATTGTCTTTTTTATTTCCTATAATCAGGATCTAACAGAGTTTGTGGGAGGGAAGATCAGCGTATATCCAAACAAAATCAGATCTCTGCCACCAAAGAAGGTTGGGAATGGCTACTGAATAAGCAATCCACGAAGTCACCCTAAAATAGTCTCTTAAAAAAATGCTATCACTAAAAAAATCACTAAATGTGAATATGCTAAATCTTGCTTGCATAGTCTGATGATTTAAAGATTTAAAAGCTACAATAAAATAAACATGGCCACCAGATTACTTTATTCATTATGTATTTTCACAATCATATCTATGAATGTACATGAAAAAGAACAGTCATTAAATGTCCAAAGTTTGTTCTGTCATCACTGTATCCAACAAGTTTGTATATTACAATGGAGAATTCTGTTCCTGTCAAATGACTACGGTGTAACCATTAAAAAAAAAAATCATTTAAACTGCTAGATATAAAACTTTGATACCTTGGGCTACATTATGGATGTGTTGGTCAAATGAAATCTTTGACAATAAAAATATCTTGTAAGTGGTGGAGCTGAAACTATACACCAATATGTTTGATCCCTCCATCTAAAGTTTGACATGAGAACAAAAAACTTCTCTAAATATTTTTTTAATTTGTATTGAAAAACTCTAAATTATCAATGAATTGTTTTACATTTCCATAGGGCTTTCAGTTCAGTTCAGTCGCTCAGTCGTGTCCGACTATTTGCTACCCCATGAATCGCAGCATGCCAGCCATCCCTGTCCATCACCAACTCCCAGAGTTCACTCAGACTCACACCCATCGAGTCAGTAATGCCATCCAGCCATCTCATCCTCTGTCATCCTCTTCTCCTCCTGCCCCCAATCCTTCCCAGCATCAGAGTCTTTTCCAGTGAGTCAACTCTCTGCATGAGGTGGCCAAAGGACCGGAGTTTCAGCTTTGGCATCATTCCTTCCAAAGAACACCCAGGGCTGATCTCCTTCAGAATGGACTGGTTGGATCTCTTTGGACTCTCAAGAGTCTTCTCCAACAGCACAGTTCAAAAGCATCAATTCTTCAGCGCTCAGCCTTCTTCACAGTCCAACTCTCACATCCATACATGACCACTGGGAAAACTATAGCCTTGACTAGACAGACTTTAGTCGGCAAAGTAATGTCTCTGCTTTTGAATTATACTATCTAAGTTGGTCATAACTTTTCTTCCAAAGAATAAGCATCTTTTAATTTCATGGCTGCAGTCACTATCTGCAGTCATTTTGGAACCCCAAAAAATAAAGTCTGACATTGTTTCCACTGTTTCCCCATCTATTTCCCATGAAGGGATGTGACCAGATGCCATGATCTTCATTTTCTGAATGTTCAGCTTTAAGCCAACTTTTTCACTCTCTTCTTTCACTTTCATCAAGAGGCTTTTTAGTTCCTCTTCACTTTCTGCCATAAGGGTGGTGTCATCGGCATATCTGAGGTTGTTGATATTTCTCCCAGCAATCTTGATTCCAGCTTGTGTTTCTTCAGTCCAGTGTTTCTCATGATGTACACTGCATAGAAGTTAAATAAGCAGGGTGACAATATACAGCCTTGACATACTCCTTTTCCTATTTGGACTCAGTCTGTTGTTCCATGTCCAGTTCTAACTGTTGCTTCCTGACCTGCATACAGATTTCTCAAGAGGCAGATCAGGTGGTCTGGTATTCCCATCCCTTTCAGAATTAAAATATAGAATTTTCCTCTGGGTTGATAACATTTTATTTTTTTATTATCCTTATTCTACAGATGAGGAATTAGAGGCTCAGGGATGTTAATGACTTACTTAATGGTCTTGGGTCCTATGAAATGAAGATGAGATTTCAAATCAGGTGTTCTGACATTAACATCAGCTCTCTTCCCAAAATACTGTGCTAAGTGGTGACCTCTAAAAAAGAAAACAAAAAACAAATGAGACGGTGAAATCTAAAAGAGACCAGCAAATGGTCACCCTTGAGTGTTGAGCTAAGTAACTCTGAACTGAACACATGTGTGAGCAAAGAAATGGTGATGAGGAAAAGAAACAACCGAAATCAGCCAGGGAAGGACACCTGCAGCTTACACAAACCTTACTTTCATGGACAGTATTAAAAACTTCATAATCCAAAGGGAATTGGGCAGACAACTCAAGAAGAAATTACCTCAATAGTGGAGCAACTTATCCTTAGATTAATGGTGCTCTAGACCCATCTCATAAATCTTAAAAATGAGTCTCAAAAGTATCAAAGTTTTTCCAAGTGACTAGGATAACAGGCAGTTCCAGTTTTGTCCTAAATGAAAAGTTTCCTGGTATGAAGAATGTTTAATTTTAAAACCTGGACAATCCCAGGTGAATCTAATAAATTGTTTATCCTATAAAACTCAAGAGTATTTATAGAAATATAAAATATCTATAACAGAAGGAAGAATATTTCACAGAATCTAGCCTTCAATTTAAAAAATTGCCAAGCATTTATATAAGCAGGAAAATATGATTAATACAAAGAGATATATATTTGTAAATCAATATAAAAAGATAAAGATTGACAGATTATAGAATGTTTATCAGGCTAAGAAAAGACACAGAGATATAAAAAACATTTTGAAATTCTTGAGAGGAAATATAAGTGTGAAGGTGATGAATACAATGGATTAATTTAGTACATTAAATACTAAAGAGAAAAGATTACTGAACGTGAGGTCATAAAATAAGCCAAGGTAAGACACAAAAGATAAAAAGACTGAATATTGTAAAGAGAACTTCAGTGAGGTATCGGACAATTTTAAACAGCTTGGATTTAGTATGTATGTAATTGCAGTCTTTGAAAGAGTAGAAGAAAGATTGGACAGGCAAATTATTTGAAGAAATAATGGCTGAAAGATTTCCAAATTTGATGAAAACTATATACCCAGAGACCTAAGTTCAAAGAAATCCAAGCTCAAGAAACATGACTTACAAAATATATTATAATCAAGTTTAAGTAGTAAGAAAGAGAAAACCTTAAATGCAGCCAGAGGATAAAAGATATATCACTCATGAGAAAATATATATATATAAATTATGTAAACAATTCAAGTCAAAGCACAGTGAAGAACTATCTTTAAAGCACTGAAGGGAAAAAAAAGTCAACCTAAAATTATATACCCAGAAAAAAATCTTTTATAAATGAATGCAAAATAAAGGCTTTTTTCCACAAATACAAAAGCTGAAACACTTAGCAAAAGTAGATTTGTGCTAAAATAAATATTAAAAGAAATTGGTCAGGGAGAAGAAAAAAGAAATATATATATATATATATGAGTGTATGTGTGTGTATACCAGAGAGAAATGTAGACCCAGAGACTGCAAATGGTCTCCTCCAAGTCTTGCTGCTGCTGCTGCTGCTAAGTCGCTTCAGTCGTGTCCCACTCTGTGCAACCCCATAGACCGCAGCCCACCAGGCTCTCCCATCCCTGGGATTCTCCAGGCAAGAACACTGGACTGGGTTGCCATTTCCTTCTCCAATGCATGAAAGTAAAAAGTGAAAGTGAAGTCACTCAGTCATGTCCGACTCTTCACGATCCCATGGACTGCAGCCTACCAGGCTCCTCTGTCCATCGGATTTGCCAGGCAAGAGTACTGGAGTGGGGTGCCATTGCCTTCTCCCCTTGATTCTTGAGCTAACTAATAAAATGCATCAGAAATAGCAAAGTTCCTGTGATGCATATTAACTGGTATAATATTATTTGAAAGTAGTTGATAAGTCTAAAATACATGCTATAAACCCAAAAGCAACCACTAGCAAACAATCCAAGGAGAGAGCTATAGTAAATAAACTGATGATAGAGATACAAATAAATCATAAAAAACACATTAATCTCAAAGAACACAGAAAAAAAGAAAACAAAAATAATAGATGCAACATATTAGAAATAAAAAGCCTAAAAATATACATAAGTCCAATCATAAAAGCCATTTCAATGGACTTGAATCAGAGCAAACTCCAGGAGACAGTGAAGGACAGGGGAGCCTGGTATGCTGCAGTTCATGGGGTCACAAAGAATTGGACACAACTTAGTGAGTGAACAGCAAAAACAATAAATCATATAAATAATTGTTCAAATGTAACTAATCTAAAAAGCACATGAAAAGCTTAAAAATATAATTTTGAATGAAATAGCAAGATCCAACAAGAAATAATTTGTAAATATAATGACACAGGCTAAAGGAAAAAAGAATGAGGAAAGATATTCTCTATATCAATATAATCAAAAGAAAGATGGAATGATTACTCTCATATTAGATCAAGTAGATTTCATAGCAAAAACATTATTATAGAGGTAGATAATTTTTGATGAGAAATATGTCAATATGACAACATAATATTCCTAAATATTTATGTATTCAACAATGGAACTTCAAAATGCAAAAATCAAAAACCTGATAGAAGTTTTAAGGATCAACTAACACAAGGTGTATTCTCTGACCATGAAAATAAATAAGTAAATACAAGTTACTTACAAAAAGAGACTTGAATAATCTTCAAAATTTATAAATGAAATAGTTTATGTAAAAATAGCCCATCAAAAGTCAAAGGAGGAGGTATTTTTAACTGGATTAAAACAAAAACACACATATAAAAATTTTTTGAATGCTTCTGAATCAATTCTTTTAGGAAAGTTTATAACAATTGACATCTTATATTAGAAAAAGAAGGTATCAAAATAGTGATCTCAGCTTCCACCTTAAAAAGAAGTAGAAAAATAAGAACAAATTAACATAAAGGTAGGAAAAAAGAAATAATAAAGATCAAAGTGGAAATTAATGACATAGATAACATAAAATGATAGAAAAAAATCAATAAACCAATCCTGATTCTTACAGAGATCTACAAAATTGACAAACTTCTAGTTACCCTTTTCAGAAAAGGAAAAGAAAAGATATATAAATCGTAAATATCAAGAATGTGAGAGACAGCATCCTTTCAGATTCTGCAAATGTTACAGAATTAATATGGAAAAGTTATGTACAACATTATGTCAATAAATTTAGCAACCTAGATGGAACTGGCCAATTTCTTGAAAGACACAAACTACTAGAGTTCATTTAAGAAGAAATAGGTACTAAGAATGACCTTATACTGATTAAAATTTCCTGCAATGAAAATCCAGGTATAGATGGCTTTATGAGTAAATATTAACGAATATTTAAGGAAGGGAAAACACTAATTCTTCACAAGCTCTTCTATAAAATTGAGGAGATAATACTTTCCAATGCACAAGCTGGAATCAAGATCGCCGGGAGAAATATCAATAACCTCAGGTATGCAGATGACACCACCCTTATGGCAGAAAGTGAAGAGGAACTAAAAAGCCTCTTGATGAAAGTGAAAGTGGAGAGTGAAAAAGTTGGCTTAAAGCTCAACATTCAGAAAATGAAGATCATGGCATCTGGTCCCATCACTTCATGGGAAATAGACGGGGAAACAGTGGAAACAGTGTCAGACTTTATTTTGGGGGCTCCAGAATCACTGCAGATGCTGACTGCAGCCATGTAATTAAAAGACACTTACTCCTTTGAAGAAAAGTTATGACCAACCTAGATAGCATATTGAAAAGCAGAGACATTACTTTGCCAACAAAGGTCCATCTAGTCAAGCCTACGGTTTTTCCAGTGGTCATGTATGGATGTGAGAGTTGGACTGTGAAGAAGCTGAGCACCGAAGAATTGATGCTTTTGAACTGTGGTGTTGGAGAAGACTCTTGAGGGTCCATTGGACTGCAAGGAGATCCAACCAGTCCATTCTGAAGGAGATCAGCCCTCGGTGTTCTTTGGAAGGAATGATGCTAAAGCTGAATCTCCAATACTTTGGCCACCTCATGTGGAGAGTTGACTCATTGGAAAAGACTCTGATGCTGGGAGGGTTGGAGGCAGGAGGAGAAGGGGACGACAGAGGATGAGATGGCTGGATGGCATCACTGACTTGATGGATGTGAGTTTGAGTGAACTCCAGGAGTTGTTGATGGACAGGGAGGCCTGGTGTGCTGCGATTCATGGGGTTGCAAAGAGTCGGACATGACTGAGTAACTGAACTGAACTGAATGTGTAATTTGAGGCCAGCATTATTGACAGATTGTTATAAAAAATAAGCTATAAGAAAAGAAAAATATGCTTCCTGAATCAAGAAACAAAAATTATTTGTAATGTTTTAGAAAATTGAACCCAGCATTTTTTACAAATGATAATGAACCAATCAGAATTAGGGTTTATTCTT
Source organism: Budorcas taxicolor (assembly GCF_023091745.1). NCBI lineage: Eukaryota > Metazoa > Chordata > Mammalia > Artiodactyla > Bovidae > Budorcas > Budorcas taxicolor. Next base: position 11,453,426 of record NC_068930.1, on the reverse strand, counting down.
AGGAAAGCAAGATTTGTTTTACATTTAAAGGTCAATCAATCTCATCCACTATGTTAACAAACCAAAAGGGATAAAGTATGATAATTTAAATACACATGAAAATAGGCATTTATTTTTTTTTTATTTTCTTAATTTTAAAATCTTTAATTCTTACATGCGTTCCCAAACATGAACCCCCCTCCCACCTCCCTCCCCATAACATCTCTCTGGGTCATCCCCATGCACCAGCCACAAGCATGCTGTATCCTGCGTCGGACATAGACTGGTGATTCGATTCTTACATGATAGTATACATGTTAGAATGCCATTCTCCCAAATCATCCCACCCTCTCCCTCTCCCTCTGAGTCCAAAAGTCCGTTATACACATCTGTGTCTTTTTTGCTGTCTTGCATACAGGGTCGTCATTGCCATCTTTCTAAATTCCGTATATATGTGTTAGTATACTGTATTGGTGTTTTTCTTTCTGGCTTACTTCACTCTGTATAATCGGCTCCAGTTTCATCCATCTCATCAGAACTGATTCAAATGAATTCTTTTTAACGGCTGAGTAATACTCCATTGTGTATATGTACCACAGCTTTCTTATCCACTCATCTGCTGATGGACATCTAGGTTGTTTCCATGTCCTGGCTATTATAAACAGTGCTGCGACGAACATTGGGGTACATGTGTCTCTTTCAATTCTGGTTTCCTCGGTGTGTATGCCCAGCAGTGGGATTGCTGGGTCATAAGGTAGTTCTATTTGCAATTTTTTAAGGAATCTCCACACTGTTCTCCAAAGTGGCTGTACTAGTTTGCATTCCCACCAACAGTGTAGGAGGGTTCCCTTTTCTCCACACCCTCTCCAGCATTTATTGCTTGCAGATTTTTGGATCTCAGCCATTCTGACTGGTGTGAAGTGGTACCTCATTGTAGTTTTGATTTGCATTTCTCTAATAATGAGTGATGTTGAGCATCTTTTCATGTGTTTGTTAGCTATCCATATGTCTTCTTTGGAGAAATGTCTATTTAGTTCTTTGGCCCATTTTTTGATTGGGTCATTTATTTTTCTGGAATTGAGCTGCATAAGTTGCTTGTATATTTTTGAGATTAGTTGTTTGTCAGTTGCTTCATTTGCTATTATTTTCTCCCATTCAGAAGGCTGTCTTTTCACCTCGCTTATATTTTCCTTTGTTGTGCAGAAGCTTTTAATTTTAATTAGATCCCATTTGTTTATTTTTGCTTTTATTTCCTGAATTCTGGGAGGTGGATCATAGAGGATCCTGCTGTGATTTATGTCAGAGAGTGTTTTGCCTATGTTCTCCTCTAGGAGTTTTATAGTTTCTGGTCTTACATTTAGATCTTTAATCCATTTTGAGTTTATTTTTGTGTGCAGTGTTAGAAAGTGATCTAGTTTCATTCTTTTACAAGTGGTTAACCAGTTTTCCCAGCACCACTTGTTAAAGAGATTGTCTTTACTCCATTGTATATTCTTGCCTCCTTTGTCAAAGATAAGGTGTCCATATGTGTGTGGATTTATCTCTGGGCTTTCTATTTTGTTCCATTGATCTATATGTCTGTCTTTGTGCCAGTACCATACTGTTTTGATGACTGTGGCTTTGTAGTACAGCCTGAAGTCAGGCAAGTTGATTCCTCCAGTTCCATTCTTCTTTCTCAAGATTGCTTTGGCTATTCGAGGTTTTTTGTATTTCCATACAAACCTTGAAATTATTTGTTCTAGTTCTGTGAAAAATACCGCTGGTAGCTTGATAGGGATTGCATTGAATTTGCAAATTGCTTTGGGTAGTATACTCATTTGCACTATATTGATTCTTCTGATCCATGAACATGGTATATTTCTCCATCTATCAGTGTCCTGTTTGATTTCTTTCATCAGTGTTTTATAGTTTTCTATATATGGGTCTTTAGTTTCTTTAGGTAGATATATTCCTAAGTATTTTATTCTTTTCGTTGCAATGGTGAATGGAATTGTTTCCTTAATTTCTTTTTCTACTTTCTCATTATTAGTGTATAGGAATGCAAGGGATTTCTGTGTGTTGATTTTATATCCTGCAGCTTCACTATATTCATTCATTAGCTCTAGTAATTTTCTGGTGGAGTCTTTAGGGTTTTCTATGTAGAGGATCATGTCATCTGCAAACAGTGAAAGTTTTACTTCTTCTTTTCCAATTTGAATTCCTTTTATTTCTTTTTCTGCTCTGATTGCTGTGGCCAAAACTTCCAGAACTATGTTGAATAGTAGCGGTGAAAGTGTGCACCCTTGTCTTGTTCCTGACTTTAGGGGAAATGCTTTCAATTTTTCACCATTGAGGATAATGTTCACTGTGGGTTTGTCATATATAGCTTTTATTATGTTGAGGTACGTTCCTTCTATTCCTGCTTTCTGGAAAGTTTTTATCATAAATGGATGTTGAATTTTGTCAAAGGCCTTCTCTGCATCTATTGAGATAATCATATGGCTTTTATTTTTCATTTTGTTAATGTGGTGAATTACATTGATTGATTTGTGGATATTGAAGAATCCTTGCATCCCTGGGATAAAGCCCACTTGGTCATGGTGTATGATCTTTTTAATGTGTTGTTGGATTCTGATTGCTAGAATTTTGTTGAGGATTTTTGCATCTATGTTCATCAGTGATATTGGCCTGTAGTTTTCTTTTTTTGTGACATCTTTGTCAGGTTTCGGTATTAGGGTGATGGTGGCCTCATAGAATGAGTTTGGAAGTTTACCTTCTCTGCAATTTTCTAGAAGAGTTTGAGGAGGATAGGTGTTAGCTCTTCTCGAAATTTTTGGTAGAATTCAGCTGTGAAGCCGTCTGGACCTGGGCTTTTGTTTGCTGGAAGATTTCTGATTACAGTTTCAATTTCCGTGCTTGTGATGGGTCTGTTAAGATTTTCTATTTCTTCCTGGTTCAGTTTTGGAAAGTTGTACTTTTCTAGGAATTTGTCCATTTCTTCCACATTGTCCATTTTATTGGCATATAACTGCTGATAGTAGTCTCTTATGATCCTTTGTATTTCTGTGTTGTCTGTTGTGATCTCTCCATTTTCATTTCTAATTTTATTGATTTGATTTTTCTCTCTTTGCTTCTTGATGAGTCTGGCTAATGGTTTGTCAATTTTATTTATCCTTTCAAAGAACCAGCTTTTGGCTTTGTTGATTTTTGCTATGGTCTCTTTTGTTTCTTTTGCATTTATTTCTGCCCTAATTTTTAAGATTTCTTTCCTTCTACTAACTCTGGGGTTCTCCATTTCTTCCTTTTCTAGTTCCTTTAGTTGTAGAGTTAGGTTATTTATTTGACTTTTTTCTTGTTTCTTGAGGTATGCCTGTATTGCTATGAACTTTCCTTTTAGCACTGCTTTTATAGTGTCCCACAGGTTTTGGGTTGTTGTGTTTTCATTTTCATTCGTTTCTATGCATATTTTGATTTCTTTTTTGATTTCTTCTGTGATTTGTTGGTTATTCAGAAGTGTGTTGTTCAACCTCCATATGTTGGAATTTTTAATAGTTTTTCTCCTGTAATTGAGATCTAATCTTAATGCATTATGGTCTGAAAAGATGCTTGGAATGATTTCGATTTTTTTGAATTTATCAAGTTTATATTTATGGCCTAGGATGTGATCTATCCTGGAGAAGGTTCCATGAGCACTTGAAAAAAAGGTGAAATTCATTGTTTTGGGGTGAAATGTCCTATAGATATCAATTAGGTCTAACTGATCTAATGTATCATTTAAAGTTTGCATTTCTTTGTTAATTTTCTGTTTAGTTGATCTGTCCATAGGTGTGAGTGGGATATTAAAGTCTCCCACTATTATTGTGTTATTGTTGATTTCCCCTTTCATACTTGTTAGCATTTGTCTTACATATTGCGGTGCTCCTATATTGGGTGCATATATATTTATAATTGTTATATCTTCTTCTTGGATTGATCCTTTGATCATTATGTAGTGGCCTTCTTTGTCTCTTTTCACAGCCTTTGTTTTAAAGTCTATTTTATCGGATATGAGTATTGCCACTCCTGCTTTCTTTTGGTCTCTAGAAAATAGGCATTTAGAAAAGAATATTTCTGATCAAAATTTTCAGTAAACTAGAAACAGAAGGGGAATTCCTGAATCTGATAATGGATATCTACAAAATGTTATAGTTAAATCATATTTACAGGTAAAAGTCTAAGTGTTTTTCCCATTAGAACAGAAATAAGAGAAGCATGTCTACTCTCAAAATCTTTATTAAGCATTGTATGGGATCTCTTGCCAACTGAATAAGGCAATAAAAATATATAAATAAAAAGAATCAAATTTGGAAAGGAGACAACAAAACTAAATTTATTCATGTTTCATGTAATTGTCAATGTAGAAATCCAATGTAACTAGAAAAAAGAATTGTAAAGGTTGCAGGATACAAGATTAACACACAAAATTCATATCTATAAATATATTTGCCATGAATAAAAGGAAATATAAATTTACCAAACAATATCATTACAATTATATGTGGAAGACCTTACACTGAAAATGACATTTACATGAGGGTACCTGTGTCAAAATTGGTTAAATAATTATATTTTTCATATATTGAACTTATTGTATATATAGCCCTTTGATGTGTTTGTTCTAAGCAACTTCAATCATGTCCAATTCTTTTGCGATCCTGTGGACTCTGTCTATAGGATTCTCCAGGCAAGAATACTGGAGTGGGTTGCTATGCCCTCCTCCAAGGGATCTTCCTGAGCCAGAGATCAGGAACATTTCTTATGTCTCTTGTATCTCCTGCATTAGCAGGAGCGTTCTTTATTACTAGCATCTCCTGGGAAGCCCAGACCTTCTATAGTAAGAAATAATTTTATATATATGCGCATGGATGCTTGGTCATGTCTGACTCCTCATGACCCCAGGGGTTATATAGCCCACCAGGCTCTGCTGTCCACGGAGTTTTACAGGCAAGAATACTGGAGTGGGTTGCCATTTCCTACTCTACTTATATATTTTAAATTGTTAAAAATTGTTATGGTAAAACTATCTTTTATATACTATTTCATCATATCATTTAGCCTCCATATATGTTGTGAACAAACAAATTGTTTCTGTATTAAATTCACTCTTTTCATGTGTTTCATCACCACATGAAAATTGAAGAAGCATAGAAACAAGGGCACATTATTTCTAGAGAAAATCTAATATTTCAACAGCATTAGCATTCTAGCACTTCAGAGTGGTGGCATTTATGCTAGGGCTTCTCCCTTTGTGATTATAAGAAACTCAAAGGTCCAAGCATTTTATTCTCACACAAAAATGGCCAGAGGCAGAAAAGGATAGCTTCTCCCAGAGTGCCTCTCTTTAAGAGTAAGAAACCATCTCTAATCATCATCTTCTCACTAAACAAAGATAAGAAGAGATCGCTTTTTTTTGAATCACTCGTAAAAGCAAATAAAACTTAACAAATTGTGACTTAGGAAAGAGACTCCCTTTATCAGAATTGTTTCATATACCTATTCCCAAAACATTGTCAGGGGACTAGATCCCCTTCACTGACATGTATTAAGCAAGATGAACTCTCTTTCCTGCAAACACTAGGGCAGAAACTGATTTTTCCCCTTAACAGCTAAATTCAAAGAAGACAAGACCCACAGTGCCACTACACAAATGCTCCAAAAGAAAGACAACTTATTATCAAGTACAACACAAAATAGAGATGAAACATGGCCCTCTAGTGTCTGGGAACTCAAGGAATTCTGCACTTTGAGTAACACAATCAAGCAATCAGTGGTCACATATCAGATGAAACACTTTTGCATTCCTCTTGCCTACAAGAAGAGATCTGAATTGTTGTGGACCAGTGATTTAGCACTGTCCCTACTTCCCAGGTGGCACTAGTGGTAAAGAATCTGCCTGCCAAAGCAGGAGACGTGAGCTCGATCCCTGGGCTGGGAAGATCCACTGGAGTAAGAAATGTTGACCCGCTCCAGTATTCTTGCCTGGGAAATCCCACTGACAGAGGAGCCTGGCAGATTACAGTTTATGGGACCACAAAGAGTTGGATGCAACTGAACACACACACACACACCCATACCCTACATGTAGATCTCCAGTGAAGATACTCTCTGAACTTGGCATCCTTATTCAGCTCTCATTCTTATCTGTACAGAAGAGGCTACCACAAGTCTACATGGTTGCCGTCCTCTGTTGTTCTCCTATATCTGTGACTTTGTGCAGTGTTCAATCACAATTCTAGGATCCCAGAGCATTCAAGAAATGCTTCTAAGAATTTAGAAAGGAGTATTCAAAAGGACTGTCTACAACTGTGTTTCCCCAGTCCCCGTGCCATGGACTAGTACTGTTAGGAACCACGCCTCACAGCAGGGATGAACAGCAGGCAAGAGAGCAAAGCTTATCTGTATTTACAGCCGCTCTGGTTGCAGGAAAATAAGGTCAGTGTTCCCATTGATTCTGTATTATGCTGGGTTGTATAATTATTTCATTATATATCACAATTTAATAGCAATCGAAATAAAGAGCACAATAAATGTAAAGTACTTGAAGCTTCTTGAAAACATCCTCCCACCCCCTGTCCATGGAAAAATTGTCTTTCACAAAACAATTTCTGGCCTAAAATGAAAGACCAGATTTACAGCTTCCCTGGTGGCTTAGAGGTAAAAGAACACATCTGTCAATGCAGGAGACATGGGTTCTATCCCTGGGTTGAGAAGATCCCCTGGAGAAGGAAATGGCAACCCACTCTAGTACTCTTGCCTGGGAAATCCCAGTCAGAGGAGCCTGGTGGGCTACACAGTCCCTGGGGTCACAAGAGTCAGATACGACTTAGTGTCTGAACACAAACAAAATATACTCTATCTGGACTCATCTTAATGAAGTTGCTCAGTCGTGCCCGACTCTTTGCGACCTCATGGATAGTAGCCTGCACCAAGCTCCTCCATCCATGGGATTTTCAAGGTAAGAGTACTGGAGTAGGTTGCCATATCCTTCTCTAGGGAATCTTCCCAACCCAGGGATTGAACACAGGTCTCTCACATTGTAAACAGATGCTTTACCGTCTGAGTCATCTTATTTCCCCCTAAAAACACATTTTATCACTAAAAGAGATGTTCTTTCATAGCCGAGTCCTATTTCACCTAATTTAGGAAAGACTCATATATTATTTTAAGACAACTCTTCCCCACTCCCACCATGCAGTCTTGTGTCTTACATTTCTTCCCTTCCTTCACTTTTGAGAAATCAGTAAACCTTCCCAATGGAGATTTCTGGAAGTATTCAGCAATAAAATATGCCATCTTTTATCCTTTCCATGAAGCTCCCATCCTTGTCCTTCCAACCCACTTGTGAAGCCTGATGACAGCACCCCAGCTCATACTGTAGCTGGTCAGGATCCATGGGCTTGGCACCTGGGGTGGCTTGGCTAACCCAGAAGATATCAAGAGGCCTCTGGAGTGTTCTATCCATTGGTGACCCCCATTGCATCCTCTCATATTGCCATAATACATCATTAAGAAAAGAGTAGACAATTGATCACAGACTGAAAGGATCTGCTGTGTCGCTTGTGAAGAGTCTGGCTAGAGAGAGTGACAAGGAGATCGACTGAATATTTTCATACAGTGAGTGCTCAGAACTAGCCATCCTTCATTTATTTATTATTTTCAGTCGGGAAATTAAAGATGAATAATGATTTCCCAATTGCCCTTCACAATCATGATTCAGCCTGAGAGCTAATAAGCCACCTTCAATACCCGCCCCCTCCACCACCACATTTTCTGAACAGATATTTTTTCCACACAGATGAACACAAAGAAATAATCGGATAGGAGATTTTTCTTCTAAATTAGGCCTCTTGTTTATAAACTGAAAGAGTGCTGATGCAGTTCAGACTCCGCTCTCCACCACACAGGCCCGTGTTGCCCAGGTCTGTCACAAAGAGCGGGGAGAAGGGCAGGTTTTGTTCTATTCTCCAGGCTCCTTCTGTGTGAGAGGCCATTCAGGCGCTCGCTGCCTCTCTGTACCCGTGTTCTCTGCCCCTCTCCCTGGCTCACACCCTCTCTCTGTTTGTCTCTGTTAGGCCAGCATGAGAGGAGCGCCGCTGGCTGGGAATGTGCTTTGATGTCGACCTCTGGCTGCCACGGCCAGACCTGCCTTGGTGGGTGAGTAGCACGGGAGTGAGGGCATGTGTGGGAGAGAGAAGGATGAAAGGAGGGCGGCTGTGGCCCAGGATGCGGACAGACTCCTGTCTGTTCATTTAGATGCTTCAGGAAGGGAAATGCTGAGCCTTACGATTACAGAGGTTATGAACCAGCTCAACTTAAGAAATGACCATGTGAAGTACTGCCTAACGCAAAGAATCAAATTATTGTTCAGGCTTTGGGCATCAAAAAAAAAAAAAGAAAGAGAAGAAAGAGACGAGCCAAGAGCATTCCCAAAGAGAAAAAGACACTCAGATGACATTCTAAGGAGGCTGCTTACTCAAGGATGCAGGGAACCCGACAGAGATAGGGTCTGAATGATGGCTTAGCACAACTTGCGCTCTTTCAGCTTTTGTTTTGATGACTTGCACCAGATACCAGGAATAAATCACAGGCCCTGGTGGTAAGGCTACATTTGTGATGCAGGCAGGCAACACATGGGACCAGCCAGGCAAGGGACATCCTGAGAGGCTGAACCCACAAAGAAGCTTACGGTTTGTATGAATTCTTGGCATTCAAGAGCTATCTCTAGTCAGATCATGGAGTTCCTGTGGCTTTGCCTAGATCAAAAGGCCTTATATTGCCAGGTTGTCAGAATTGATCTTGTTCTCCTATTACCAACACTTGTTTCCTCTTCCCTCAACCACTTATTTTATTAATGCCACCACACAAAGAAATAAGACTCTCTCCTCATCAATGATTTCACAACACTTTCTGTCAACACTCTCCAGCAAGTCTGGCAAGGTGGAAGGAGGCAAAGAAATTTTACATAAAATCCTTTTTGTTTTTTCTATTTTGTTGACTCCCAGAGGATATTATTTCAAAAAATATTATCATCAAGCAAGAATTAATTGAAGATCTGCTGTATGCTATATCCATTGTCTCATTGTTCAGTTGCTAAGTTGTGTCTTTGTGACCTTATGGACTGCAGCACGCCAGGCTTCCCTGTCCTTCATCATCTCCCGGAGTTTGCTCAACTCATGTCCATTGAGTCAGTGATGCCATCCAACCATCTCAGCCTCTGCCATCACCTTCTCTTTCTGTCCTCAGTCTTTCCTAGCATCAGGGTCTTTTCCAATGAGTTGGCTGTTTGTATCAGGTGGCCAAATTATTGGAGTTTCAGCTTCATCATCAGTCCTTCCAGTAAATATTCAGGGTTGATTTCCTTTGGAATTGGCTGGTTTGATCTTGCTGTCCAAGGGACTACCAAGAGTCTTCTCTAGCACCATAATTCAAAAGCATCAATTCATCAACACTCAGCCTTCCTTATGGTCCAGTGATCATATCCGTACATGACTACTGGAAAAACCATAGCTTTGAATGTATGGACCTTTGTCCGCAAAGTGATGTCTCTGCTTTCAAATACACTGTTTAGGTTTGTCATAGCTTTTCTTCCAAGGAGAAAGTGTCTTTTTAATTTCATGGCTGCAGTCACCATCTGCAGTGATTTTGGAGCCCAAGAAAATGAAATCAGTCACTGTTTCCAATTTTTTCCCATCTTTTTGCCATGAAGTGATGGGACCAGGTGCCATGATCTTAGTTTTTTGAATGTTGAGTTTTAATAAGCCAGCTTTTCCACTCTCCTCTTTCACCTTCATTGAGGGGCTCTTTAGTTCTTTTTTTGCTTCCTGCCATTAGAAGGGTATCATCAGCATAACTGAAGTTGTTGATATTTCTCCTAGCAATTTTGATTCCAGCTTGTGATTCATCCAACATTTTGCATTATGTATTCTACATGTAAGTTAAATAAGCAGGGTGACAATATATAGCCTTGATGTGTTCCTTTCCCAATTTTGAACAGTCCATTGTTCCATGCCCAGTTCTAACTGTTGCTTCTTGTCCTGAATACAGGTTTCTCAGGAGACAGGTAATAACAGGTAATAACAGACAGATGGTCTATTTTCCAACTCTTAAAGAATTTTCCACAGTTTGTTGTGATCCACACAGCTTTCACTTAGTCAGTGAAGCAGAAGTAGATGTTGTTTTTAAGAATTCTTTAGCTTTTTCTGTTATCCAAATGGTGTTGGCAATTTGATCTCTGGTTCCTCTCCCTTTTCTAAATCAAGCTTGTACATCTGGAAGTTCTCAGTTCACGTACTGTTGAAGCCTAGCTTGAAGGATTTTGAGCATTTCCTTGCCAGCATGTGAAATAAGCGCAGCTGTACAGTAGTTTGAACATTCTTTGGCATTGTCTTTCTTTGGAATTGGAATGAAAAACTGATCTTTTCCAGTCCTGTGTCCACTGTTGAGTTTTCCATAGATCACTGAATCCAGAAGTTCAAAGCAAAATCATTTCACTCTATTCTATCTGGAACTGTCCTTCAGCACTAAAATGCCTCCTACTATTAAAATATGATCTTTATTTTCTAGAAGAATCTCATTTTAGGAGAATAAAATGATAAGAAGTTCTATATTTTTCCCACTGTGTCTTTTAAGGAAAAGATTTTTTGTTTGCATGATTGTACCTACCTGAGAAAAAATGGTCAATGAATGTTCTCATACTGATCAGAGAATTAATGCTAGCTATTTGCTAGTGAACAATTCTCAGTGCTATTAGGAGCTAAATAAATTGTCTGCTGCCAGTCAAAATGCCATTCAAACAAAACCTCACTCTCCATTGAGATAGACTGACACATAACTTGCATCCAAGATGCCTTCAAAGCCAATCCCATATCCCAGAGCTTACAGCCTGGGAAAAAAGTTCAGGTCCTCTCAGCTCTAACCTTGGTCCCTAAGAATAGGCATGATGATGCTGCTTTTAGGGACGTCTCAGCTCAAAGGAAAACCCTCTTATGGAATAGAGAAGTATCCTATTATCATACTCACCCCAACCCAAGAGCTTCTGGGCTATAAGTTGGGTTCATGGTTATTTAAAAATATATATATATATACCCTCCATTGCTTTTAACTGAGAAATGTTTTAACAAAACACAGAGAGATCTAGGTTAAATGGAACTATTTGTTTTAAAGGATAAATACATCCTCAGTGATAGAGAATAAGTTCAGATTAACTATGCATATTTTCATGAGTGCTTTTGTTTTCTAAACCACACTCTTGAGAAATCTTACTGTTGTGAAAATCATTGCCAAAAACATAAAATAAAATAAAGCAGGAAAATTGCATAGGCAACGGAGTAGCCCCCCTTTCACAGCCCAAGCAGATACTATGCCTGTCCCTCACACAGCAGGTCATCTTTGGTGACTTCCCGGGTCTTCACTCCACCCCTCAATTATGGAATCAGCAAAACTCTCAGGGGAAGAAGACCCAGAAAGAACAAATGTGGCAGCAAGAGACAGAGGAATCAATACTTTCAGAGTCTGAGAATGTAATGGGCCCTGTAGATCTGTTAATTATCAAACAAAAATTCTGTTTCAAGGAGGGAAAAAAATGCATTTTAATAGCAGCTCTATAATTAGCCATTGCTGTCCAGGGTTTCTTAGTAGTTTTTACGTTTGTCTGCGTTCACCTTTATTTCCTTTAACAATGTTCACATAAATGGCTCAGAATTGCTCTCCCTCTAATTATTTACTGTAACAACCAACAAGCTGAGAGAAAGATGACAGAGGAGTGAAGAAAGATCTTTGTACGGGATATTGACTCACCGCTGTTTCCTTCTTACTCCCCGATATTTTTGCGTTGTTCTTTCCTAACATATAATTTGTACTTTTGCATAAAACACTTGCCTGAGCTGTTTGATTTTATGATGCTTGATTTTAATATGGATACACAGTTTTTTCAGCCTTTGGTAAAAGACAGATCCAATCTATGCCCAAAATCGCCACTGGCCAAGACGGAGCTGGTGGGACTTGTATGTGATAGGGTTGGGAGTCAGTTTATAAATGCGAATGTGACAACTTGGAGGATGTAAGAGTTCAGATGCCAAAACTGAATTTAAGGCAGGAAACAATTTGGGGGGAAATGTTCAATTCTGAGGAAGCAAATGAGAAATGAAATCCTCAATAGGGCAAAAACAAGAGCAAAATCCCAAGGACAAATCAGAGTCAAAGTCACAACAGTCTAAAGAAGGCAGGACCTTCACACTGGTGGAAGTAGTCAGCCTGGTATCATGTCCTTGAACTGAGATTGCTTGCATCCACCTTTCTGAAAGCCCATCTTTAAAAGGTGAACTCTGAGTTCAGCACCAGAAATGATGAACATTGCATTGTGTACAACAGCAACTCTGTACTCAGCCAACACCCAATATATGGAATAAGAACATGTTCAAGGGTCAGAACACAGCCTGGGAAGTGGCAGATTCAACTACTGTTCACCACCTTTCTGTGAGCAACATGAAGTGATCGCTGTCAACAAGTTGTCATTACTAAGTGATCAGAATATTATGAGCAAGATGGTAACATGAAATGAGAAGAGGCTAAAATTAAACAGCTGAGCAGTGACCATTGCACCCCTTGTAACATCACCCATCCAAGTCACTTCCAGGATGAAGAAAAGATCTTGGAATACCAGGACATCACTGACATTACAAAACCATGTCAAGCGGCTCTGTTTAAAATCAGTCATAGGCATGACCTTTGACCTTTTGGGTACTGTCCCAATTTAAGTTTCTTTCAAAAATGAGTCTATTCCCACTTTGATGTGACGCCCATGAGATAATACAAGAAGCGCCTCCACTCCCTAGGAGCCCAGGGCTTTCCTCTGGGATAAGCATGGGATGACTTCTCTCCAACACAAAGCCAAGTTTAAAACTGCCCATGCTGTGTTAGAGATCTCCAGCAACATTCAGAACAAAATAAATTTTGCTCTGTTCTGTGAGTAGTAATGGCTCTTGGTAATAGGCTCTTTCTGTGGTTTATTGGTCCATCATGCAGTTTATTAGAGCCCAGTCTGTGTCAGGACTTCCATTATAAGCCCATATTTCTCTGGGTTGAGAGATCAACAATAAAATTGGGCTAGCATTGAACCTTAATGTTGATATTCAGCCCCTGCTTGAGAATAGAGAAGGAGAAATTAAAGAGAGAAGGGCAGAGAGACAGAGATGGAAAGAAACACCCAGGAATGTGGTGTAGTAATTCCAATATTTTATCTTAGTAGCTAATTGTAAGGCACACTTTTTTTTTTCAGTGTTTCCATTTATTGTGGGACACATTTGATGGATGACAAGTTATTTGATAGAAAAAAAATTAAATAAAAATTAAAATCAGTTTTCCCTCAGCACAGTTATCATATCTATGTGTCCACAAAGCAAATACGTCTTCACCTTGTAATTTGCTACTCAAGTCTCTTTAAGAACGAGGGGTTTAACGTTATGCAAAGCCAAGAGAGAAAAATAGGTTTTTAAATGTTGAATTTTTCCTATTTTTTTTCTTTCCTTTGGCTTATGATCAGCCACTGGCAGACTTCTGTTAAGATGAACTTTTATATCTTTCTTTCTTTAAACAAAAACCAAATAATACCAATGTTGTTTTTTATTTTTACTCGTACCACACTAAAGAAAATTATTTAAACGTGTTTAAAGTGCTTCCGATGGCTAAGAAAAGATCATTCGTAAAGGATCCATTTCAAAACACACTGTCGTGCTGTAATGTCCACTATAGAGAAAGACCTTAGCTTAAATTATACCACAGCTATTTTAAATGGATTTTTAAATTATCTACCTTTGCATTTCATCATGGATGTTTCAGGGAAATTATCCTGAGATAATGCCAACAAATGGCTGCAGACTTTAGGTTTATAATTGCTCTTGTTCATTTAAGGTTCCCAGCAGACCATATCAGGAAATTCAATGCCTGGCAAGTCGGGGTTGATAATATACCGTAACTGGCATTTTCTTATTAGATGAGCACCCAAATCAGCTTTCATTTGTAGCAATGACCCTAATTAAGAGAACCATGATTTAAAGCACAGTCTGTGCATTTTAAGAATCGGATCTGGGTATGGTAGTATTAACCAAAGGGTTATTTTTTTTCTTTTTCTAGCCCAGAAAATTGGCATTATCTAAACTCAATTTTTCGTACGTATATCATATTTTTTCAATTCCTCTCTCAAAATGAGAGGCTTCCTTCTAGCTTCTGAATAGATGTGTAAAACTGTCACATGTATACATTCCCATGTATGCATTCCCATGTATGTAAGTGTACTCACCCCTGTCTATAGTAGACAATTCAGTTTTAGAGTTGTAAGAGAGCTTAGAAAAAAGATAACTTGCTGCAGTGCTCACTGGCCCCAGCATCCTAAGTGGAAGAACCAAGGGCTTTGAAGCTAATACAGTTTGCTTTGGATCATCAGTTGGTGAGAGGTAAAGCCTAAATTGCACAAGTATTTTGAAAATTGCACAAGAAAGAACCTCCTTCTCCCCACCTCCTGCAAAAAAAGAAAAAAAAAGAAAAAAAAAAGGACCTGGTAAAGATGTTACCTGGGGCATATGTTAATGTATCTGGATTTTTTTTTTTTTAACTCATCCAGTCAACAGAAAGTATTAGTTGCTGGGACCTTGAAGCTTTGTATAGACTGAAATTTTATCCTCACATTGGTCATGGCGGGACCAAGACCATAAAATCATCTTGGACTCTTTTGGAAGGATATTTGAGTACTCCATCTGAATGTGGGTATAAAATTTGAAAAGTTGTAGAGTGGGACCCAAAGTAAATCACTCCTCTCTTGTATGCCGAGGATAACGAAATGGAGCAGGAATGATAACCAGTGTTTGAAGATCATGTCATATTTCATAAAGAACCTTCACCTATATTATTTCCTTAACTACAATTACCTTCACCCAACACTGTGAAGATGCATGGCGAGAACAAGAACTGTAAATATCAGAGCAATACCATCCCCATTTCTTTGTTTAGAAATAAGACTTTTTCCTTAAGTGGAAAAAATCCAGGTTTACATACATGTGCTCTCCATTATGCTATACTGTCTTCCTGGTAGAAATAATTATTATTGATAATATAAATAGAAAAAGTTAATGTGATCTCTCAGTTATGGTTATGATTATAGTGGTGATTACAACAGCTGTTACTTTTGAGCTCCAAGTGCTTTTCTCTGCAGTATCTTGCACATAAACATGGATGCAGAAACCTATACAGGAGGTATTATCACACCAAGTCAGAATTTGAGCCAAAAGAGGCTCAAGGAGCTCAGATGATTTATCTAAATTCGCAGAGCCTATGAAAGACAGAACCCAGTTCGGAACCAGGTTAGCCTGACCCAAAACAAAATGTTTTCTCTTTGCAGTATTTCCTTCATGATAAGATAGCACACATGTTTGACAAAATAGTGGTAAATTGGCAATAGGAACACAAACAGAAATCAATGCAAAACACCCTCAAGGTTCAGTTAGCACAGGAAAACAACGTCATAGAAAAAAGAAAAGTTCACAAGAGGAAAGGCTGTCTATGTAGTGGGTATAGGTGTGTCTGAGTGTGGGGTCGGGGGGTAGATGTTGGTGTGGGTGTGAAAGAGAGAGATGTATATATACATAGACATGATGTAAATCACATATATAAATGATACATGCATGTTTATATTTTCATTTATGGATATGTATACATAAATACATGAAAAGTAAAACATTTTAAAAATAGAACCAAGAGGAATAACACATGATATTATTAAGGTTTTTCACAAAATCCTACACAAGTCAAACTGTTATTAAGTAGAATTTATTTTATAAATTTGGTATAGGAGATAGGATTCCTACCAGTATTACAGGCAACTTTTTATTAAGGTTTAATTGTTGGAGTTTCTTCATTTCAAGGAAAATGATTTAGCCCCAGGATATACAGATGACTATTATAATAAGCCACATTTTCTTAAGGAGGGGAGGGCCTTCAGCTATTCTTGAACAAGCAAAAATTTCCAGGAATTATCCTTACTGCTATTATAAATTAATAAATTTTAGTAGTGCCATACCACAAATCTTTGGCACCGACCTATATAGAAACATTAATATCTTATGATATTGATTTCAAAGACAAAGTCCAGAACCTTATGGTAAATCTGGAGGAAGTTTGTCTCTCATGATAGATGCTGCCATAAGACTCACCTAATAATATCCGAGTGAATCATAATCTCCACGGGAGCTCAACATGGGCTCAGTAAGCACACACATCCTCTTTAGGGGACTCTAGGCTCACGGCCGTCCCAGGCACACTTATCAACAGCCACCTAAAGCACTGCTGGTTCTTTTGCTCTGTCCCTGTCACTGATGAACGGAGTGATAACCTAGCTCAGGTTTGTGAGATTTGTAAGGTCAGTACCAAGCCGATGGAGCTTTAGATGCACCCCTCCCCAAGGCAAAGACATTTCCAATAGGATGAAATAAGTATTTCAGACCAATTAGAAAGAGCCTGGAAGAGACCCAGGTAAGATCACAGAACAGGCATGCTTTGAGCTTTGATAGCTCAACCATCTGGGCACAGTTCTTTCCAGATCAATGTTCAGTTCAGTCGCTCAGTCATGTCCGACTCTTTGCAACCCCATGGACTTGTATGCAATTGTGCTCATCAATGTCCAGCCCATTAAAAAAAAAAAAGCTGTGCAGCATATCAGGAGTTAGAAAAAGCAATGCCTTTCCTGCCCTCTCCTCCCACCTTCCCCACCTCCAGTTCACCACCTTGAATTATTAGTACTATAATTCACCATCTGCTAAATATGTTTTCCAAGCATAGTCGAGCATATGTACTAACACCAGACAGCAGCCTATGTAAGTGATCAGAAGTATAAATAGGAGTAGCTGCTAAGTAAACCAGCTCTTCTACAAGTCCCCGTGATGTCAGGGGTAGGGATGAAAGGGCAGAACATCACCTTCCAGCATCTCAGCTATCAGCCTTACAGACCATTCTCCCAAAATGGCCAGGCTGGGAAAATGTTTGAGACAGATGTTTTCCAGTTTGTTTATTTTCTTCTGTCACTTCCACTGGTATTCTCTGCTCTTCTTGGCAGCTGACCTTTCACAAATGTTGGTTCTGTTTTAGAAATGCCCTATTGTAAATAAGAGGGCAGAGTCCTCAGAGCAAAGGCCAGTGTAGCTAGGAGGCTCCGTGGGGAGCAAGGAGCCCTGTTTCATCTGCCAGAGGCGAGTGTTAACCTGCCCCTAGTCCCAAGCAGGGGCAGGGGGTCAGGCCCCACTCTCCAATGCTTCATCCAAGCTTACTTAACATTCCACAGGAGAGCATAATTAACAGTACGGAACAATGTGTTGGTTGGCTCATCGACCAATACATTGGTTGGCAAGATATTTTTGAAAATAAGGATTGGTAAATATCCTGGAAACAAACTGGTATTTAATAGTATGGGTGTTGATTCATAGTTCCCATGTTGGTTAATTCTTTCAGCTCAGAATCTCTACAAGATAAAGACTGATTTGGTATGTAATGGAGTTTGTTTGAATGGAAATTATTGTCAGATATGCCCCAATTCCCCTCCTATTAGATATGAAATTCTAGCTAAGTGAATCAAATAGCTTCTCTGAGCCACTGGTTTTTAAGTAATAAAATAAACATAACATTCCCTCCCCACTTGCCTTAAAATTTGTTGACACTCAAGTAAAACCAGTATGTGGAAGCACACTGTAGACAGCAAAACATTTTCCAAGGACACTTTGTTGGGATATTATTACTCAATAATGGTTTTTATAAAGCTTCAGATGATAAAAATATGGGCATTCCAAAATTAGGACACCTCAAAAAGTAATGCAGTGGGGAGCACGTGGGAGGTTAAACAATCCTTGCTGAACAGGAGATGAACTCAGTGATTGAGAGATATTGAGTGCCCCGGTGGCTCAGTGGTAAAGAATCCACCTGCTAATGCAGAAGACACAGGTTCCATCCTTGAGTCTGGAAGATCCCCTGGAGAAGGAAGTAGCAACCCACTCCAGTGTTCTTGCCTGGGAAATCCCATGGACAGAGGAGCCTGGTGGGCTACAGTCCAGGGGGTTGCAAGAGTCAGACACTACTGAGCAACTAAACAACAACGAGTGAGATGAAAGTTGCAGGACAGAACTTCCTCCTCCTCCTGTCTCCAAAAGGCGCATAGTCCTCCGGGGTAATGAGTTCAACACCCAACAGTGGCAGCCCCAGTGGCTTCCAGGGGTTTCTCTTTCAGGCATTGCTCAACAGACAAGGCGCAGCGGTGCTGATGCTCACGGGTTAGGAATTCAACGTCAATTGTGTTTCTTGGCAGCATCTCTGAATAAGAGCAAACAGCAAGGAAGTTCCTTCTATGCTATCAAAGACTGGACCAGAGAGACAGAACCTCTCACTACATTGTGAAGGCATCTCATGTTTTGTGTTGGGTGCAGATCCGAATGCTTCCTTCAGAGAAGGTAAGTAGTTCTGACTGTCACTTCACAGAAGGGTCTCTGGCACAGAAAGCTCTCTAAAAACTCCCGCTGATGGCCCTTCTGTGCCTCCCGATTATGTTTTTCCTATCCACCTCTCCTGTTTTTTCAGTTACAGTTGCTGGCTTTGAGATCTTTGCCATCTCAGTCACATTTTAGCATGTGTTGCATTGTAATGCTTGCTTTTCAGTGCTTTTCCTTATAAAAGAACCTCTAAAAAAAAAAAAAAAGAATGGAAACAAACAGCTCTTCACATTGATGGAAAGGAGACATTCTGGAGTGTGCATAGCATGGTGAGAAGGGCTCACAGGGATGGGGAGAGCGTATTCAGCCTGTCAGTTATTCCACTTGGATTTGCAGAACTCCCTACTAGGTTCTGGCATTGCTGAGATAAATAACCTTGGCTTCCTCCCTAGAAGGATGAGGCCCAAAGGAAATGAGACTCCCTGTCACCCCATCAGTAGCATGGGCTCCATCACCACCTGTGATACTTTTATTCAAAGCTGACCCATTTCATATGAATTCTTCAAGGCAGAGTTCATTTCTAATGCAGCTCTAAAACTTCTCTATCACCTTCAACTGCCCTGAACACCTAGAACTTTGGATGCTGCTGTTTACTCACTAAGTTGGTGTCTGACTCTTTTGGGACTCCATGGACTCTAGCCTGTCAGCCCCCTCTGTCCATGGGGTTTCCCAGGCAAGAATACTGGGGTGGCTGGCCATTTACTTCTCCAGGGGATTGAACCCACGCCTCCTGCCTTGCAGGCAGATCTTTTACCACTGAGCTACCAGGGAAGCCACCTAGAATACAGTAGGTATTTAATAACTATTTATGAAAAGGTAGCTTCAAGGTTAAAAAAGGGAGAAGCCAAAATGATTTGATATCATTTTAGCTAGAAGAGTGAGGTTGGATGCATTGTTTCAAGGGCTGCTGCTGCTACTGCTAAGTTGCTTCAGTCGTGTCTGACCCTGTGCGACCCCATAGATGGCAGCCCACTAGGCTCCCCCGTCCCTGGGGTTCTCCAGGCAAGAACACTGGAGTGGGTTGCCATTTCCTTCTCCAATGCATGAAAGTGAAAAGTGAAAGTGAAGTCGTTTAGTCATGTCTGACTCTTAGCGACCCCATTGACTTCACCCTTCCAGGCTCCTCTGTCCATGGGATTTTCCAGGCAAGAGTACTGAAGAGGGTTGCCATTGAAGGGCACTGAGAACAACTGAAGATCATGAAATAATTAATTGTATGTGATGCCAGGCTCTTTGTACTCACCACATATTGGCTTCCTCCTACTTCCTTGATCATTAGGCAGGTTGAGGTTTAATTGCTCTCCTTTAAGCAACTACAGTGAACCAGGGACTGCATACGTATTCCCACGTGGAACGAGAAAATGTCAAAAAGCAACCCCCTGAGTGAACTCCCGTAATTCCCACAGTACTAGGGTAAATGGGGCTCAAAGACTTTATATTGTCTACAGTCCCAAAGTCTGATTATGTGAGACCCAGGATGTCAGATAGAGCCCACAACATAATGGACTGGGAATGCATTAGCCTCAGAAATCAAGAATTAATCTGGAAACATGAAGAATCTAAGGCAAAGATCCGCTCGGTTAAAACAATTCTAGTTTTTAATCCATTAGGGTGATTGGAACATTAAAAGCATCCTTGGAAAGATCAGACCAAAAAGTAAAAAGAAATCAGGGACCACAAGATGATCAATAAGCGTTGTCATTAATGAGCATGCACACACACGCACACACACACACACACACACAATCACACAATCAGACAGCTAGTCACCTCCCTTTTGCAAGGAAGAGGTGGTCTAGGACTGGATTCATCTTCTTACCATGGGAGCCCCTGTGAATTTAGTTCATAGCTAGTGCATCCCAGCATGGCCCCTCTCTGCAGCCCCAGTGAAAATGACTATCTCAGTGCAGGGTGACCTGTAGATTTTTTCTTCAATTCAGTAGCTGTTTAAAGCCAGGGAATAACTTACTTAGCAGAGAAGATAAAGTTCACTGGATAAAATGTGTAGGCACGCAAATGTAAGCTATTTCCACTTGGCACATCCAGGTCCAATACTGTGCATTCCAAAATTCTCCAAAGTGCTACACACAACTTCACGCTTCTCTGTATTGCAAGACAGGATTGTGAAGGTCTGATTTCCCTAAATTTAAGTTTTCATAGCTGATGAATCCCAAATTAAATGTGGAATGGTTTGAAATAAAGAGTCTCTCCTTCACTATGGGTTGGCTTCTTTGGGAGATGGGGGAGTTTTCCATATCCTTTCCAAAGAAGATGGATGCTTGTGGAGTAGAAGAGGAAGATCAATGCAGTTCTGACTGAACTTAGATGATGCTTAAAAAAATGTGACCAGGAACTCAGAGTTGCACAACTCCAGGGGGTGTCACTGGCATTGCAGTCTGTGCAAACAGCTCCTCCTGGACTTGGTAAGCACGGTGGCTCTAGAGATCACTTGTCACACTGCTGCTGCTGCTGCTAAGTCACTTAGTCGTGTCCAACTCTTAGCGACTCCATGGACTGCAGCCTACCAGGCTCCTCCGTCCATGGGATTTTCCAGGCAAGAGTACTGGAGTGGGGTGCCATTGCCTTCTCCGATTCTTTACAGTTTCCTCTTTTTTAAGATCGGAGATGGTGAGGTAGGAAGAGGAAGAGAAGACACTGTACATTGTCTTGGCCCCAAATCACGGTGCCATTTCCATGTCAGTGTCCTATGAGTGCTCACAAGAAAGAGGAGGCAGAAGTGTGGAGCACAATGCGTTTTCCCCTCTCAACGTCTGAGTCTCACTGCCGTGTCCATCATCCCTCCCCAGGGGTGGATCACTGAGCCCCGTCTGCACAGCCTCCTCCGCATGAAAGCCCCAGCAGAACAATTCCTCTTTACTATTCTAACTTTGCTTTTGTCAATAAGCACTGAAGACATAAAAAGAGAAGATGGGCTTTGCTCCTGAATGAGAGCGATTTGACTTTCAATATCAAGAGAGTGGCAAATACCTTCAGATGTTGTGTCCTGCTGAGCCTTTTCAGAGGCTGGTTTTTGTCTGCAGAAGGCTGTTTTCTCCTCACACTAGACCCAGAGAGGTGATCTCTTCTTTATTTGACCTCATGGATGCCTCTTGGTGTGCCAAACTGGGCCCCAGTTAATTTGGGGGGAATGGCAGGCACAAAGCCATGTTTTCATGAGACGCTTTTGGCCGTGCCATAGTGAGCAGGAGCCCAGGTGCATAAAGCTCGCCTGTCTTGTGTGTTTGGGCTGCTGCCCTTTCTCTCTCTCCACACAGGCCCAGAGTGGCAACTTCTTAAGGCAGAGCTGTGAAGTAGGCATGAAATTGGCACTTTGAGATGCTATGCTTTTTGCAAGCTTTGAGACACATCAAGAATTTAAATGCATCCCCAAATAGCACTTGGGATCAAGAATGATACCTTTCAGGTAGTCTGTGCTGAAGGTCGGAGGATGGAATAGGCCTACCAACACAAGTATTGACACATACAACTCCCAGGCTCCTCCTGAATCAGGGTTATAGACAGCAGTCGGGAGTAAATGCATATTCTCTCCTGACAGGCTTCAGTGCAGTAAAAGGCATTTTATATTTATGCATAATGAGCTACTTCTGTGCTTTACAGACCATTTTGCACATGGTTTGTACCTCATATTAAATTTGATGATGTATTTGAAAGCATTTTATAAACAGAAAATTGTATGCAGATTTTAGCTATTATGAAAATAATGATGAGTAAATAACTTCAGTTAGTGAGGTTGTTATTGAGCCAGCTTGGAAGTCTCCCTCCCCTTCTTCCTGACCCTACCATTGAATGCAGAAAATAAGTTACAAAGGGGATATTAGGACATGGTTTTCTGAAGTTATTGACATTCACAGAACTGTACATAGACAATAAAATCCCATTTCTTAAATAAAATACTGGAAAAAATAAAGAGATTGAAAACAATCAGTGCACAAAACTAGGGTGAAATAGTAGGAATGGTTAATATATTTTAAGAAGGTTGTCTGCCAATATCCATTCAAATTTTGAAAAAAGCCCTACTATTTGGCATTAATACAATAATTCCACTCTTGTGAATCCAACCTACAAAATAAAAACATCAGTCACTATATCCTTGCTGGCTCAGAGGTTAAAGTGTCTGCCTCCCATGCAGGAGACCTGGGTTCGATCCCTGGGTCAGGAAGATCCCCTGGAGAAGGAAATGGCAACCCACTCCAATATTCTTGCCTGGAGAATCCCATGGACAGAGGAGCCTGGAGGGCTACAGTCCACGGGGTCGCAAAGAGTCGGACACGACTGAGCGACTTCACTTTCACGTTCACTATATCCTTATATCAATAGGGAGACAGGTATGTAGGCAAGTAGATAGATAGATGTTCAGAGTAGCATTTTTTGTGGTTGCAGAAAACTTAAAACAGCAAGTCAACCATTTTTAAAATATTTATTTTGTATTGGGGTATAGCAGATTAACAATGTTGCAATAGTTTCAGATGAACAGAGAAGAGACTCAGCCATACATATACATGCATCCATTCTCCTCTAAACGCTCCTCCCATCCAGGCTGCCACAGGACACTGAGCAGAATCCCATGTGCTTTACAGTAGGTCCTTGGAAATATAGCAGTGTGTACATGTCCATCCCAGACTCCCTAACTATCCCTTTTCCCCATCCTTCCTCCTGGAAACCGTAAGTTCATTCTCTGAGACTATGAGTCTCCTTCTGTTTTGTAAGTAAGTTCATTTGCATAATTTCTTTATAGATTGCACATGTAAGGGATGTCATAGGATATTTCTCTGTCTAGCTTACTACACTCAGTATGACAATCACTAGGGTGATCCATGTTGCTGCAAATGGCATCCTTTCTTTATTTGTAATGACTGAGTAATGCTCCATTGTATCAATGTACCACACCTCCTTGATCCATTTCTCTATTGATGGTCAACCATTCTTGAACAACACAGTGGTAATGTCTTGGTACAAATACTTTGTCTTCAGGATATACTGTAATTTACTGAGCTTTACACTTATCTCAAAATGTTTTATTTTAATGCTTTTTTTAGCTGCAGTCCATGGAGTCGCTACTAGTCGGACATGACTGAGCGACTTCACTTTCCCTTTTCACTCTTCTGCATTGGAGAAGGAAATGGCAACCCACTCCAGTGTTCTTGCCTGGAGAATCCCAGGGATGGGAGCCTGGTGGGCTGCCGTCGATGGGGTCACACAGAGTCGGACACGACTGAAGCGACTTAGCAGCAGCAGCAACATACTGATAAAATGACACTGACGTAAGCAATCTTGCACATAAATCTTTTCTCACGACTCTGATTATTTCTATAGTGTTTATTACCAGAAGAGAAAATGAAGAGTATTTCACATTATGATCAGAACCAACTGATATGGGGAAATATAAGAGCGCACAGGAGTGGGGTGAGAGGATAGTGGAGTTTGACAGTATGCTAGGAGAGGAAGCTCAGTGAAGGAAGCCTTCTCTGGAAAAGGGGTGCTTGACCAGGAGATCTAAATGATAGGAATGAGCGGGGCAGGCAGAAGGCTGAGAGAACAGAAGCCATGGCGTGTGCAAAGGCCCTGAAGCACGAAAAGGTTTCCAAGGATTTTGGAGTTTGGGAGAGGAAGGAGGGAGCTACATCATGAGCCTTGAAGCTCATAATAAAGGGCTTTGATTTTACAGCAAGTTATGGCAAACTCTTCAGAGGTGTCTAACTGGGAGAATGGACTGATACAGTGTGGGATTTTGAACTTCTCACTCTGGGGTGGACATGATTTGTAGGTGGATGAGTGGATGTGGGTTAGGTTAACTCATCTAGGAGACAATGATGGAGAGAAATGGACAGATTAAAAAAAAGGGGAAAACCATAGGATGGCTGCTAGGTTTTCTGTGCTAGTAAAAGGATGCCTGCTTGCTTCTTACTGAGAGGGGATGGAGTAGGTAGAAAAAAACTTGGGAGAAGGGCTGCACTGAATATAGAGAGGGTCGCAAGCTCTGTTTGGTCATGCTGTGGCAGAGAGTCCTCTCACAATCCTGTCAAGTGGGGAGTTGACACCTTAGCCAGGTGTTCAGATGGTTTGTCAGAGCTCAAGGTGTGAATTTGGGAGTCATCAGCATAAAGCACTGCAGGGAAGGAAAAAATATATTTTTCTGTTTACCTTTCTAGGTTCTCGGCTGGGTCTCCGTAGTGAAAGACAGATTAACTAGAGAAAAGCATGTGAATTCATTTGATACAAGTTTTCTGTGACACAGAAGCCTTTATAAGGAAAAGACCAGAAGTTAAACCTAAGTGTTCTTATGCTCAATTTGATGAAGACTGGAAAAGTGGAAGCTCATGGAAACTGTGATAAGACAGAGTATGAATTAAGCGTAGTAAACTGGGGGAAACTTAGCAAATCACGCATTCCTTCAGATTCCTCGCTGAGCCTCCCTTCTTCAGAGTTAAGGGTGCTACTTCCCTCTGGGTTTAGGAAGGTACCTGTCACATGCGAGTCTAAAGACATGTTTCAGCAGAAGTTCCTTCCTGAACCTGCCATTTCTCAGATTCTGTCAGCTTAAAGCAGCTAGCATGCAAGGTGCCATATTTTGGAACATCATGTCTGGAACTCCATCAGTAAAGTCATGGGACTGGGTGCGAGGAACCAGGAGAGAGGGGAGACAGAGGCAAGAAGAAAGTCCAAGACTGAGCCCTGGATTAGGGGAGGAGAAGTGTCAGGGGCAGAAAAGTGACTTAGGGATGGTTGGTGACACAGAAGGAAAATCAGGAATAAACGAGGATAGAACATTTTAAATGATGCTCTAAAATACAGACAGAAAAATCCACGGAATTTGGTAGCAGGGGGCTCATGTGGGTCTCTGAAAACCACTTCAGTGGGGCGGTTGGGACACGTCTTGCCCTCTTTTGTGGGAGGAAATGAGGGTAAGGGAGAGGAACAGAGCCTGTGAGTGGAGAGACTCCTGCAGAGAATTTAGGCCGTAAGTGTGTGCAGAGGGAAAAGGTGAGATCTATACAGCTGTCTGATGCAAGCGAAGTTAGACTCCACGTTTTCTGAATGATAGAGACCACCATGCAGCTGCGTGCCAGCAGGTGTGCTTCCTTAACGAAAAGGACACGGATGACGAAAGACGCCCAGAGAAGGCGAGAGGAGGTGGAACCCAAAGCACAAGGGGTTGCTTTTCTCTCTTGCCAATAAAACAAAGGAGGAAGGAGGAAAGAAGAGTGCGGCTGCAAGTGTAGATGTGATCGGACAAGACATGAGTTTGAGGCGGAAGGAAATGGTAGGAAAAACGATCTTCAATAGAGGATGATGCCAGGGAACATACCAGCGGACTTCCAGAAAGCTCTGCTCTTTGGAGGTGACTAATTTAAACCAGTCAGCTGGGCTGTGCTATTAATACTTTCTGTGGTGACTTCCAAGCCTTAGCTATAGGTAACAGGCAGCAGGGTAACTGAGTTCACACAAAGCTACGTTTTTGCCAGATAAGCCCAACAAAGGTGTGTTTGCAGTGCTCTCTGTTTTCCAGGATCATAATGGCAGATTTTCAAAGGAAATGGAGGAAGAGCAGTCTTGATAGGGGCCGAAGGTTAGAGAGAAAATACTTCTCAGAATGGCCAGCAGTTATAGTGACTGGGTTCCAAGTAAGTGAGCTGAGAAGATGAGGTGTGGTCAGAGCATTGCACGCTGAAGATAAAGGCTTCAGAAGCAGAAAAGGTCCAGGGTGGGAACCTAGGAGTGTGAGGTTGAAGCCAAACAGAAGTAAAGTTCACCTGTCATGGGGGAGGTCAGGAAAACAAGTGACCATATGCTGGATGTCTCACCTGCGAAGATGATGTTATCACCAAAAATGGTAACAGAATCAAAGATGAAAAGGAAAACGAAGAACTAGAATATGCAGAGGATGAATGCCTAGGACATGGGGATGACAGCAGAGACCCTGCAGAATGGCGCAGCTTTCAAGGCTGTGGTTTTTAACCAGGAACAAGGGAAATGCTGTGAAACGGAAAATGAAATATGGGACTATCAGCAAAAATGAATAAATATGTCTTTCCTGGGAGACCTGCAGTGTTAGAAGCGTAGAGATGTCTTCAGGTAATAGCCAGGCTATTAGCGGATCTACATCCTAGAGAAAGTTCCACAGGGAAATGAAGGTGTGGGGAAGTTCTCGCTGATCGTGGATCTGGAAATCAAGAGGACAAGATGAGAAAACTTTTGGAGGGAGGAAAGGAGAAGACAAGTTGTGGACTAGGTCCATGTATTTAGTTGGTTAGTTCACTCGCTCGGTCGTGTCTGACTCTTTGTAAGTGACGCACAAAACAGTGTGGAGGTGAGAATGCAGATGGCAAGAGCAGCCAGGAAGACTGGACCCCTGGCTACAGCTGCGGCGATCACAGATGTGACATGCTCAGCTATGACTCAAGAGCAGTGGTCCTGTGTGCTTCCCTTGAGGCCACTTGGGGAGGACCTCTTCCTCCTCTGGAGCTCTTGTGATCTTTCACAATACTGGTTGTTTCAATCCCATCATTTGAAAAGCATTTTCCCTGCGCTAATTTGTGATGCCACTTTCAGTTCAGTTCAGTTGCTCAGTCATGTCTGACTCTTTGCGACCCCATGAGTCGCAGCACGCCAGGCCTCCCTGTCCATCACCAACTCCTGGAGTTCACCTAAACTCATGTGCATTGAGTCGGTGATGCCATCCAGCCATCTCATCCTCTGTCGTCCCCTTCTCCTGCCCCCAATCCCTCCCAGCATCAGGGTTTTTTCCAATGAGTCAACTCTTCACATGAGGTGGCCAAAGTACTGGAGTCTCAGCTTTAGCATCAGTCTTTCCAAAGAATACTGGAGTGGGTTGCCATTTCCTTCTCCAATGGCAACCCACTCCAGTATTCTTGCCTGGAGAATCCCATGGACAGAGGAGCCTGGTGGGCTACAGTCCATGGGGTTGCTAAGAGTCGGACACGACTGAGTGACTTCACTTTCACTTTTCCAAAGAACACCTGGGACTGATTTCCTTTAGGATGGACTGGTTGGATCTCCTTGCAGTCCAAGGGACTCTCAAGAGTCTTCTCCAACACCACAGTTCAAAAGCATCAATTCTTCAGCGCTCAGCCTTCTTCACAGTCCAACTCCCACATCCATACATGACCACTGGAAAAACCACAGCCTTAACTAGACAGACCTTTGTTGGCAAAGTAATGTCTCTGCTTTGCAATATGCTATCTAGGTTGGTCATAACTTTTCTTCCAAGGAGTAAGCGTCTTTTAATTTCATGGCTGCAATCACCATCTGCAGTGATTTTGGAGCCCCCAAAATAAAGTCTGACACTGTTTCCACCGTTTCCCCATCTATTTCCCATGAAGTGATGGGATCAGATGCCATATCTTTGTTTTCTGAATGTTGAGCTTTAAGCCAACTTTTTCACTCTCCTCTTTCACTTTCATCAAGAGGCTTTTTAGCTCCTCTTCACTTTCTGCCATAAGGGTGGTGTCATTTGCATATCTGAGGTTCTTGATATTTCTCCCGGCCATCTTGATTCCAGCTTGTGCTTCTTCCAGTCCAGCGTTTCTCATGCTGTACTCTGCATAGAAGTTAAATAAGTAGGGTGACAATATACAGCCTTGATGTACTCCTTTTCCTATTTGGAAAAGTCTGCTGTTCCATGTCCAGTTCTAACTGTTGCTTCCTGACCTGCATACAGATTTCTCAAGAGGCAGGTCAAGCGGTCTGGTATTCCCATCTCTTTCAGAATTTTCCACAGTTTATAGTGATCCACACAGTCAAAGGCTTTGGCATAGTCAAAAAAGCAGAAATAGATGTTTTTCTGGAACTCTCTTGCTTTTTCCATGATCCAGCGGATGTTGGCAATTTGATCTCTGGTTCCTCTACCTTTTCTAAAACCAGCTTGAACATCTGGAAGTTCACCATTCACATATTGCTGAAGCCTGACTTGGAGGATTTTGAGCATTACTTTACTAGTGTGTGAGATGAGTGCAATTGTGCAGTAGTTTGAGCATTCTTTGGCATTGCCTTTCTTTGGGATTGGAATGAAAACTGACCTTTTCCAGTCTCATGGCCACTGCTGAGTTTTCCAAATTTGCTGGCATATTGAGTGCAGCACTTTCACAGCATCATCTTTCAGGATTTGAAATAGCTCAACTGGAATTCCATCACCTCCACTAGCTTTGTTCATAGTGATGCTTTCTAAGGCCCCCTTGACTTCACATTCCAGGATGTCTGGCTCTAGGTGAGTGATCACACCATCATGATTATCTGGGTCGTGAAGATCTTTTTTGTACAGTTCTTCTGTGTATTCTTGCCACCTTAAACTTTTGCTAAATGAATGCATCTGCATTAAGCCCCATGTTGAGATATTCTCTTCTTTTCCATTGATCCACTCCATTGATTCTCATGCCAATGCCCCTTTTCAAAGAACTATCAACTTTAAAAAAATTAATATTTACTAGGGCAAGGCCTCCTTAATTATTCTTTCTTCGGTGTGTTGTATTATTCAAGCTCTTCATTTATTCAGTGAACTTTGTAGTTGCACAAAGAAGTGCCAAAACAATACCACTGGACTTTTGATGACTTTGTTAAAACTGTAAATAAATAAGCATGACACTGCAATAGCATGTCTTTTTTTTTTTTTTTTAATGGCTCCTCATTTACTCAGGGCTTTGTGTGCCCTTCAATTAATTCTCCCTTTTGAATTAGATGTTTCCATTATATTTCCAAATGTTTATTTGGAAATGTATTGCTTATATGTAGACAAAGTTTGGGGGTTTCACCTCTATTTCCTTGGTATTCAACTACCTTAATGAACTATCTTATTAATGTTAATGTTATTTCTAAATAATTGCTTCTGGTTTTGTGGGTTAAAAGTTATTATCTGAAAAATTAAATCTGCATTTCTCATTTCTCTTTAAAACTTACTTATTTACTTATTTGGCTGCAGCACGCAGAGTCGCTGACCTTCACTGCAGCACGTGGGGTCTTTTTAGCTCTGACCTGCGAACGCTTAGTAGCACCATGTGGGACCTAGTTCCCTGACCAGAGGTTGAACATGGGTCCCCTGCACTGGAGCATGATTAGCCTCTGGGCCATCAGGGAAGTCCCTCCTATTTCTGAGTTACCCTTAGACTTCTAATGCCTTTTGTATAATACATTAAACCATTAATGTCTGTCTTATTTTTCATTCTCATGCAAGTACATGAATTATGTTGTCTATAAGAATAGGTCTATTAGTCATTTAAAATATGTAGCCCCAGTTTAATTATCAATTGCATCTGAAATTGACAGTATGTATTCTTTTTGCATTCTTGGGCTAAGCTCTATGCTGTATTCTTTATTTTTCTTAATGTATAAGTATTTACTTCTGCTTTTATATGTAAGCACAACAGGTCAATTATTCATCTCAAACTAATAGCAGTATTTTATATTTTCTGAGAAACAAAATTATTTATTGTTCTAAGTGCTTCAGTTTGTTTAGCAAACTTATAGAGAAAGGTTTTATAATTTTTATCATTATATTTGTTGTTAGACCACTTATCGATTCTAGTTTTGTTTACTTCCACTATTTTATTGCCTTGAGGAGAATTCTAGAGGTATGTCAGGAATTGCTTTCCTCAAAGAGTCTTTTAGATTTATTCATCCATTTATTTATGGATTCTGCTCTTACCAATATTGTTCCTTGATAATTATGTTTTTATCTATTTTTTTATTTCAATGATCATCTCTTTTCATTTTGTCTCATTAATAACACTATGAATTTGCTTTCTACTACAGTTTTGGAAGCATCCAACACTTTTATAACAGTATTGTATTTTGGCTTTTAAAATGAGGGTATTTATAATTTTTCTTGATTTAATTTTCTAAATGGATTGTTTTAATTTTTTTTTTTCACCCATGTAAGATTTTTGGAATTTTGTGGAAGGAATCATTTCTAAGACTTAGGATATGATTTTTTTTCCTCTTAATTTTTCGATAGATACCTAGAAAGGAAGTATCTTTACTGGCAGAGTAAAAACATTTGCGCTTGAATAGTGTTTTAGTGTTATCCCTAATGATACTCTAAGCCTAGCAGGGCTAAATGATTAACAGCTAAGACACTTTAAGTGGTTTGGGCATTTTACATGCCAAGGTAGCCTTATTTCTCTTTGTCTTTCTTAAATTACATTTTTCTGTAGTTTCACGTACAAACACTAGTAATTAGTGCCTGGTGGAATATTTGTCTTGTTGCTTTCATACACAGCTCTGTTTTGTGGGAAACCGTATTCATTCACTGCAGAGAGATCAAACTAGTCAATCTCAATGAAAATCAACCCTGAATACTCATCTGAAGGACTGATGATGAAGCTGAAACCCAGATATTTTGGCCACCTAGTGCCGAGAGACAACTCTTTGAAAAAGATCCTGATGCTGAGAAAGATTGATGGCAGGAGGAGAAGGGGGCAGCAGAGGATGAGATGGCTGGATGGCGTCACTGACTCAGTGGCCATGACTATGAGCAAAGTCCAGGAGACACTGAAGGGCAAAGGAGCCTGGCATGCCGCAGTCTATGGGGTCGCAAAGAGTTGGACTTGACTTAGCAACTGAACAACAGCCACAATATTCATGTACGGAAATCACAAAACTGTTTAGACTCCCCTTAGTTTATCTGCAACCTTAAAGACCCTCATTAGCACCACTTCCACCTGATAGTCATTCTCAGAATTACAAACAGAAGGTCTCAACATGAAAATCAACATCTGTAGGTTTCAGGTCTTTCAAATGTAAACTGATTCATAAATGGAAAGAATCACAGTAACGCTTTAGGGAAATAATTCTCTACATTAGAAGGATTGCAATTACTTAAGCCTATCACAGTATGTTCGGAGAAGTCAATGGCAACCCACTCCAGTACTCTTGCCTGGAAAATCCCATGGACGAAGGAGCCTGGTAGGCTACAGTCCATGGGGTCGCAAAGAGTCCGACACGACTGAGCAATTTCACTTTCACTTTTCACTTTCATGCATTGGAGAAGGAAATGGCAACCCACTCCAGTGTTCTTGCCTGGAGAATCCCAGGGACGGGGGAGCCTGGTGGGCTGCCATCTATGGGGTTGCACAGAGTCGGACACGACTGAAGCGACTTAGCAGTATCATAGTATGTTAGGCTGAAGTACATTCTAACACTCAAATTCCAGAATAGTTTTTTTTTGTTTTTTTGTTTTTTGTTCCCTGCAGGGTTAGGAGAAATAAAATCACCTACTTGAGACGAGATATATCATAATAAAACAACCGGATGTAGCTCAAATATTTGTGTTAGAAATCCTCAGGAGCAATCTTTTTTTTTTTTTTTTTTGGTTTGTTTGTTGTTGTTATTGTTGTTTTTAGGTTCATCTAAATTTCAGTATGCTCCCTGTCTGGTTTCTCCCGATCACCAGATTATGGTTGAGAACTGGCACATCCGGCAAGGCACGTAACAGCAGAAGTGGTTCCACACGTGGATCATGTGTGAAGAATCATGAAGGGAAACGGCAGTTTTTATAATATTGCAGCAGCCATCAAAACATAATAATGAATCCCATTTATAAGACTGATGGTGATAATGTGATGATATCTGTCTGAGACAACTGGAAAGGAATATTTTAATGTTGAAAAGTGATTTGGACACAACTGCGATGGATGTCCAATAGAAGAAATAGCTTAAAGTATTTCTTCCAAGTTTGTACAATCAGCTTGACAACTTGAAAAATCACTTCTATCCTTTCCATTAGCCTCCTAACATCTATCTACCAATAAGTTAACTTTTCAACTAAAATCATTCCTTATACCATAAAACTTATAGAATAAAATTATCTAACGTTCTAAACTCCCCTGCTGCGTCTGCTGCTACGTCGCTTCAGTCGTGTCCAACTCTGTGCGACCCCATAGAAGGCAGCCCACCAGGCTCTGCCGTCCCTGGGATTCTCCAGGCAAGAACACTGGAGTGGGTTGCCATTTCCTATGAATTCCTAAATAGAGACAGTTTTGTATAGTAAGGCCCTCCAACGTAAGAAACGCTTTTGACAAGCTAATGTTTTAATTCTTCTTCAAAAGAGCATATTCTCACCTGGGCTGTATCCTGCCTTCCTTCAGTATTCATCTCAAAAGAAGTACAACAGCCTGCCCCAATTGTACCTTAAATATATAAACAAAGGCAAGAATGTGAGGTTCTACTCATGGCAAAGTTATCATCTTAAAATGGAAATACTGAAACATAAACAATTTTTTAAATTGCTTTTCATGTTATATAAGAAAGCAGAGTGGCCCTTTTGGTGTTTTTGTTTGCTCAGTTTAGTTTTTTTTCCCCTGTAGTGGGAAAATCTAGGTTGGATCTAAACAAAGAAACAATTAAACAAGACGCATGCCCATGGTTCAGTTTTAAAATGGGAATCAACAGAGAGCAACAGAAATTTAAAAACATAATAATACAGAGACATCAAGCAGATAAATGGTCAGAGTTGGCCACCTGTCATCACCAAATTCTAAGGCATTCTAATAACTCTCCAGATCCCAGCTGTAACAAATTGTTCTAAATAAAGATATTCACTTAGCCATCTAACTCTAGCAAATGAGCACATCATATTAACTGTATTTATGGACGCATTCCATAGCATAAAACAATAATAAAGTTTTTGATGGATGCAGATACACACATGCAATATACAAATTGATAAAGCATTAACTAAAGCTAAGAAGCTGCTGTTGGCATTTTTGGCTCCCAGCATCCCTCCTTGGAAGCCTGGGGACAAGCTCACTGGCAGGCCACAGACCCAGCAATTAGAGAGAGGCCAGGTCCCATTCCCACACAGCAGGGGCCCAGGTGACCTCACTAGGGTTGTGACATGTGGGGGAAACAAGTTGCACGTGTGAGCTAAGTGACTTCAGTCATGTCCGACTCTTTGTGGCCCCACGGACTATAGCCCACCAGGCTCCTCTGTCCATGGGATTCTCCAGGCAAGAATACTGGAGTGGGTAGCCATCCGCTTCTCCTGGGGATCTTCCCGACCCAGGGACTGAGCCTGCGTCTCATGTCTCTTGCTTCGGCAGAGGGATTCTCTACAAGCTGCACACACAACTTTAAATGCACTCAAGCCTCCTGTGGAATGAACAAAGAACTCCCCGATGTGTGTGACTACTTCCCTGGGCAGGCTGGGGAGGGGGTGCATCTTAAAGGCCTGAGCCAGACCCAAGAGGCCTCACTGATCCACCCTCACCTAAACTCCCAATGAAAAATTGCCCCAGAGTCTTCTACAGCTTTTTAATCATTATTGCTAATATTATTAATATTTCTCTATCACCCCAAAGTATTACATTTCAAAAGTATGAACATTGCAAATAAACCAACATGTGGGGAGAAGATTCTGTGGACTCTTAACCCGTCTGAAGGAAAAGAGCAGCAATTTCTCAAGGAGCCCACTCCTTCTGTTTACCAGTTGAAATACTGCAGTCTTTCAAATAATTTAATCTTAGCGTTAGGTAATAGAGTGGGACCAGGACAACAAGCCAGGCATCAAGTCCCTTTAGAATATTAGAGTTTGCAAGGGAAAAAGGCCGTAAAACCGTGAATCAGGCTCTGGCTCCGAAAGCAGAGCCCCCTGCCCCCCTCTGTCTGGTCCCCAACACAGCGCTGTCCTGAAAAGCCCCCAGAGTCCTCACACCCCCACCCTACTACCTCCCTCCCCCTCCTCCCGGGATGGAAAACAAATTGTTTTCAGCTACAATACCGCAGGGCTTCACTCTGACCTGCGTGGTACAGTGACACTGTGCGGCTTGAATTCTTACATACAGCTGCATAAAGCAATTTTCATGTAAATTTCTAGGTAAATCAGCCTGCAGTTGGTCTATTACATGGACGCATACACAGAAACCATTAAGACAGACAGATTAGAAGTTGCCCTCGTTTCTTCAAATGCCTTTCCCTGGGCCTTCAACAGTGCCTGAATTTGGGGAAAAAAAAAAAAAAAAGAGGAGTGAGAGAAAAAATGCCTCAACTCCACACACAAACAGGGTGCTCGGAGGCGCCTGTAACACCCCAAGGCTTGGAGCCAGTCAAGTCAGAAAGGGCCTCTCCAGGAGAGAAAGAAACCTGGCGTGAAAATCAGCCCTCAAATGAGCAGAGAGAGAGTCAGGTAATTCCCTCACCCTGCCAGGGTACTACCAGGCCAGCGCCGGTACCTTGACTTTTTCTTCGAAGATGCAGGAGATGCAAGCAAACGGCGCCCGCGGTTCCCTGCATCCGCGCCACTCCTGTGGGGCAGGCAGGCTGGCTCAATTAGCTAACAGCAGGGGGAGAGGTTTCCAGGGTCAGAGGACCAGATCAGTCCTCCAGAGGCATCTTTCCCTGGGAACCGGTAGCCAGGGCCCTACCCACCCAGCCTGCAACAGGAGTTCAGCAGCACTCCAGCCATCTGGCAACAGTCAGTCTACCTGGGCCTTCCCTCTAAATGCATTCTTGCCCAGAGGAGGCATTTCTTGAGCATGTTCTTTTAAGGCAACAGCCTCCACAGAGCACAAAGGGAAAGATGTCACTGACGCCTTGCCCGGGATGTTTGTTTATGCAATCTTTAAATAATTCATCTTTATCCCTATTGAGCCCATCACAGCACGTCAAAAATAAACGTGTCGCCTTGGCCTATTGTTTGCAGCTCAGGATTGTCAAGCGAGAAGAAAATATTACAGAGACGGAGGGAGATACACGCAGGAGTGTGACCTTTACCTGCACTACCTCTAACCAATCTCATCAAATTAAAGCACTGTATATTTTCCTTAATAATCTCTGATTAGGCTGGGGCTATGAGTGGACACGAACACCCGCCATTGCTATGCAGCGGGATGTCTGCT
This sequence comes from Budorcas taxicolor, assembly GCF_023091745.1. Classification (NCBI taxonomy): domain Eukaryota; kingdom Metazoa; phylum Chordata; class Mammalia; order Artiodactyla; family Bovidae; genus Budorcas; species Budorcas taxicolor. The sequence continues at coordinate 11,418,043 of NC_068930.1, read as the reverse complement.
TAGCACCAGCAAAGCGTTTGGGAATAAGTGAGCAAAATGCTTTAATTTGATAGGGTTAGAATCCTGCAGGCTCTGGGGTGAAAGGTCCCCAACAGCTCCGCTCACACTGAATATGCAGAAATAAAAAAGTAAATTGCTTACATCTGCTGCAGGCGGCAGGGAAAACGATCTGATTGGACAGTGCAAGGGCTCTCCATCTCTTTTGGGTTAGAGAGAGGGTTTCAGAGCATCAAAAGCTTGTAATTGGAGTAATTCTGAATTAATGGACACACACACACACACACACACACACACACACACAACATTTTGAGGCAGCTGTTTGCAGAAGCCTGCCTGTTCAGGAATGCTTACAGATTACAAAGAAGCAACTTTCAGAATAATCCTGCCCGCCCCAAAAGAATCCTAAGTACAGGTTTGAATGTGACAACAGGTAACAAGTATAACATTCTTATCTGGCTCGTCCTTCTGCCACGAAGCCTGGGAGCTATCAGACCTACATATCTCCTCGCCCACTTTGTACATCTTCCTGAAGTGTGTGTGCACCCTGGTTCTCCTTCATGCATAAAAAGATGACTCGGAAAGGGCTGCACCGGGATTCCTAGAAGTTGACACAGAAAGCTCAGGTTTTGCCTTGCTCTGTGATGTGGGATTTCATCTGCGTATTTGATCAATACGAATCAAAGGCAGGACTCAAGGGCTTTGGGGCACAAGCCGGCTCAGTTTCACTTGGGAAGTCAGGAGGCAGCCTGCCATGTCACCTTGATGCGTTTGCAGGACCGCATTCAAGACCCCGCTTCCCTGATCCTGTTAAACCCGGCTCGATCTGCAGCTCTGTCTAGGGTTTCATGCTAGGCCGAGGGTGCCGTTTGAACTTTGTTTTCACGTTTTATTTTATTTTTCTTGATTAGCTCCCACCAGCTTACAGATCTAAATACCCCCTCTCAGTCCCATTGTCGGCAGACTCCTGTCACGCGCTGAAAGCAATCGTGGCCTCTGCTGGTGGAGCTAAGTCCCCCCAAGGAGAGGAATTACTGAAAGTGAACCGACTGAGGGAATGCGTCTTGCGAGGCCAACTTTCAAGAGCTATTTCTCAGCCAGGCATTGATCTGGGAAGGCAGCCTTGGCCAGACGAGCACGGAAGCTGAGATGGAGGTTCCCGAATGCCCTTGGATGCCCCCACCTTATAGGAACAGCCCCAGGCCCCTCTGATATCCTAGGAGTAAATGGGGCTGATGGCCAAACACAATTTTTTTTTTCCATATTCCTATCACTGTTCTCTGAAATCAACAATAGCCTATTGTTTGCTGTGGAAATGAGGTTGATAGGTTGTATAATGCCATGAAACTAAAAACAGTATGAATATCAAAATGTATCTATGTGCATGTGTATATATGTATATTTTATATACATATATATGTATGTACGTACACACACACCTAATTTTTTAAGGTAGGGAAATCAATAGATGTGACTCCAAGCCACACAGAAAGAGGTCTAGGTTTATCCCTCCCCAGCAAACTCCGTGATCCACAGAGACAATGAGTCTTTTTCGTTTCTCGATTGAGGCAGGATGGCTCAGGGTCTGTCATGGAGATGCCGGGAACTGCTTCCTCTTAGAAAGCTTCTCTATAAGCAAAAGTCCTTTCCAAATCTGAGCTTCTGCCTATACCAAATGGCTGGCTCTGGTCTCTATCATCCTGAAACCTTCTTTGTCTGCTGCGCGCTGCCACAGTCTATTGGAAGGTATTTGTCAACAATTATATGTCTATTAAGGAGTAGTCAATCAGTGTGGGCCCAAACAGCCAGGCCTCCAGGGCCCAGCTATTGATAGGAAACTGTCAATATCCCATGCCTTCTTTTCTCAACAAAACACACAGTCACCTCACCCAAATCATTGTCTGTGAAACATCACAGACATGGCTTTCCTTGCGCATGTCTGATTTCTCTACTTTCTAAACTAATATTCAGTTTGAATGAATAAAAGCTGCTTAAAAAATCTGAATAAAGGATACTGATTAAAATGCTATATCAGCTGGGTGGGGGGTAGATATTTAATATAATTAAGAACATTATGGGAGGACTGTGCACGTAGGTGGCTGCAATTACTACTGAAAATTGGAAAACCGGAAGAAAATTAATAAGGGATAGTTTATATTAGTTTGATGGTAATTAATATCTATAAATACTTTCCATTCCACCAACACCAAGTTTAGAGTTATTTACTCAATCTAGGACAAAAGGTTGTGATATCAGTCAATATATTTATTCAATTTACAAATCTTTCCGGGGATATTGTAATTATCATGGAGGATTTGTCTTTTTCTGAAAGAAGAAAAACTGGGAGTTCCATGTGAATGCTTTAAACTGCAGCCCCCAGCCCCTTGCCATCCCAGGAAAAACCACCATGTGGGGGTGGGGGAAGGGAGAAGAAAAGAAAGAAAGAAAAGAAGCCCTAAGTAAGGCTGCATCCTTTGAACAGGCGACCCTCCTGCATCACAGAATACGCTAGTCACCCTACAACAAAAGACGGCGTCAAACCCGCTCCACAAAGACCTCAGACACCCAACGATATTTAAAGCAGATGTAATATTTAGTGTGGCCGCACTATGGAAGATGCACTTTTAAGATTTGTTACAGCCAAGTCTTGTTAAGTTTACAAAAACGAATGTTTTCTTCCTTCCTTCCAATGTGTTTCTGTGGTTCTTTGATTCCTCAATCAGATGGAGAAATTACCATGAGGCACACATGAGAGCTCAGGGTTCAGGTAACAGGCAAATGAATCCAGGGATAATGCATGATTAAACTTGCCCTCCAAGTCGAGCCTTCTCTCATTCCACCCCACCTATTTCCACCAAAGCCAAATAATTCAGACAGAGCAAAGAAAGGTCCAAAAGAAACACAAATGTCAAGAGAAAGTTTTTTGGGAGGGAATGGAGTCAAAGAGACAAGAAAATTTCAAAGCGCTGAAATGAACAGAGATGGTTCAGGTCTTAGGTAGAAAGGCCTTTTTGTTTTTTTTTTTCTTTTTACAGTCAAAACAGAGTGGATTCGAGGTACACTAATCAAATTACTTATCTTCAGTCTTAAGAGTGTTCCCCACAACAGAGGAAGCTTTTTTGTTGTTGTTGCATTTTATGGCTACGAACTAATGGCTTTTAATGCATATTCAGTTTTACAGGTGCTGGTGATGTTCAAATCTACTTATAGATATTCAAATCTCATCTGCCATATAGATTTAAAGGAGACCTGCAGTTCATTTTGGATGCTCGCTCCAGGAAATTATAGATGGCCTTAACAAAATGTTCCACGAGCATAAATAGTGAAACGGACCAGGTCAGGAACTCACGTATCCTAAGGTCCGTGAGCCGTTACTTCCACAGCAGACAGTCATAGTTGCAAGGGGCAGCTGATCCCGCTTTCGAAAGGTCCATTATGTGTATTTACAAAATAAACAATGCATGCAAGTTCATGATTGTCATCATTAATAATATGCCTCATAGCAAGCCGTTAAATACGTATACGTGCCATAGATGTCTACCGGACCCATCACGCCTTTTTTCTATATCAGATCCAAAGCTTTGTCTCTGTTTTGTTTTAAAAAAATTACTCTTCATGAGGCTGCAGCGACAACAGAAAGAAATTAGTATTTAAAATAACTCACCAGTGTTCAGATGCTCCGATTTTAAATCAAAGAAGTAGGCAAATGCAGAGTTAGGGCAAGAACTTGGTCTCATTAGACCCAGGTTTGCAAAGCACAATCACAAACCAGGATACAAAAATGTTCTCCATGCTTCAATAATGAACTACGTCTCACAGGAAAAGGCAAATAAATAAACAAACAAATAAAAAATGCTTCTATCATAACATTATCCTCAAATTTTTATTTTATGAGCATGAAAATATTTGCTTATTGACAAATGCTTTTACATCAAGATATTGCTAAAAAATGACAGGGATTATCTTTATGAGTTTCAACTCCACAATCTAGAAATCAGTATACAAGTGCGCAGCAGTCTTAGCAATATCCGTAAGTTAAAGCAAGTTTCTAAGATTTTTAAATAACATATTTTTTAAAGGAGGCATTACTCCATCCTCTCATTAAGTAATGTTCAGTTCAAAAAACTGAAAGCAAAAATAAAAGTATCACCTTCAAGCAATACTCTAATTATAGAAGAATTATATAATAAAAAATTAATGCTTGTCAGAAAAAGCTTGAATTCTACTTGGCTAATTTTTCTAACAAGCAGAAACATTGAAGCAGGAAAAATATGAGGCATATTATTTATATGTTGTATCTACGCATGTAGAAGGAATGTATATATTTCATGGAGAAAATATTACCACTATTTGCTAAAATAAAGATCATTTAGTCTGCTTTGATTTTTCTCCTTTAAAAGGGTGGCATAAAGGCTTAATAGGGAAAATACATGGATGGCCATTAACTATGCTTATTTTATGGGCCAAAAAGAAACTCTTTGGCAGTTGTAGATTAAGTGCATATTATTCTGATGTAGAGCTTTTTGTTGAGTCATAACAAAACTTTTCAGACGTTTATTTCATAAATCTTTGTCAAATTTTGATCAGCAGGCCAACAGTTATGCTGATCAGTAGGCTGGCTCAGAAAGTCGAGGGTCCTGGCAAAGGTCACACAGCCTCTGTGCTGGGAGCCGAGCTTCCAGTTCCCACTGACTGCACAGAGGACTGTGACTTTGTCTATGATTCCCACCAGTTAAAATAAAAATGAGAATCAGAAGAGAGAGAAAGAGAGAGTGAATGAGAAATTTCACGTGTAGTAGAGATATTCATTTTTTTGCTTGGTTTTTGTCTAGAAGAGTCATCTTAGAAAACATCTGGCTGAGACACTATCAGGGGCCTCTCAATACTTTGAAATTATCTCCCAGTCCTGAAGAGTCCCAAAATGTTAGCAAATTACAACAGTTTGTCTCCCTGGGAGCCCAGGGTATGTTTCACCACTTTGAATAAGAGAGGAATAAGGGAAGCCACGTGTGCTTTAGGACTAACTGCTCTGGAACTCTTTTTGGACATGGAACCAGCCTAGAATATGTAAAATTGACAGAGTATAAATACACTGTTCAGAGGTAGGTAGTTATAAGGTGTTGCTATGTTACATACATGTGAATAGCGTGAATGCTATGTTTTTTTAAAAAACCAAAAATTAAACACACACACACACATACGAAAAGGGAGGGAGTGAAATGACGTTATCTTCCTCTTCCCAGATTAAAGACTAGTATGCTTTATTTTCCACATGCTTTGAACACATATCCATTTCGTGCCTAAAAATCCAGCCCCTTTATTACGGAGCTTCCAAAGGTGTCCAGAGGTGGGACAAATTCTTGCAGATGAAAATCTCCCAAGATGAACAATCTGTAACAAAATATATTTTTTAAAAATCCTAGGAAAATTGGCTTGATTCAGTGTGCTTATGAAGAACACTTACTTTGTTTTAAAATGCAGAGACATCCAAGTACACAAATGTGCCTGTAGAAGGAAGGGAAGATTTTTCAACAAATGATTTGTACAAACACTTTCAATCCTGTAAGGTGTTTTTTTAAGTTTTGTGAAAATTTACATTAAATTTTGGAACTATTTAAAAACAAACTATACCTTTTATCCTTGCATTCACATACCCATACACATGTGCGCGCATGCACACACACACACACACACACACACACTACGCACACTTCCTTCCATGAATTTTTTGAGGCCAATAAAGAAACATTGGTAGTGTAATATGAAAGTATTTGCTAATTATTCCTCTCCATTTAATTAGAAATTATTATTTCCTGCTTTTCAAATCAGCGATTTTTCTCTGAACAATGGATTAGGACACACCTTCAAACAATAATTAGAAAAAAAATCATCGACTTCCAGAATATTGAAGGGTGAAATTCCAGATGCTACTGGCAAAATTCATGGTATCTTACCGCCATCTACTGGCCATTGTTTAAATACAACGATTTAAAGGTACAGGTTTAAATTTATAGAATTAAAAGAAATTTAAAACCAAAAGCTTTGAAAAGAACTTTGAAAACTCTACTGGAACCACTCATTACTTTGAAGCTTGCTCCAAATGTCTGAAAATATTTTCCTAATTTGAGCAGAACTCTATCTACTTATAACTACCACCTCCCACGCTTCCCTTTAACTTCTGAAGCTCTAATGAGATTGTCTATTCAGTTCCCTTTAACCCTTCAGAATTCTGAAGGCAGGACTTGAGTCCTTTCTTCCCCTCACCACCCCAACAAACACACTCAATCTCGTCTCCAAACTTCTTTCCTTTACCGGCTCCAAGCATGAACAGTTTCAAGTTCCACTGCAAGCCAAAGGAGCATCCTCTAAACATACATCTCATCATGTATTTTCCTCTTTAAAGGTCACATCTGCAAGAAACCCCTATGCAACACAGGCTGATCGCCTCACTTGCTCTGCATGCTGCCTTTGTCAGGGCCACCAAAGATCTGGTAAGATATTCCGGCAGCCACAAACACCACGGAATGATTTGTCCTCCAGAAATCTCCCAGATCTTTTCTGTCTGTGCTGCTTGCCGCTAAGCCAGGCCTTCCTAGATGGCTTTGCAGTGGTTTTCTTAACTAACAAGACATCCTTACATTCATCCATGACATATATTCATCTTAAAAACGGCCCATGGTTCCAGCCTGCCAAAGTATTTTTGTATCCTTTTACCAGTATATTTTCCAATGTTGTTATGGTCAAGCATTTGTTATTTAGCAATCTTATTATTTAATTAGCATAACATCAACTGCTCCCTCTCAATCCGTTTCTATATTTCTATAGATGCCTTCCAGTTTGATCAGGTATCTTATGGAAAAGTTTCAAGGATGTCATTCATGTGCTTAGCACGGTGCCTAGCATATTATAAAACCTTAACACGTGATAGCTATTCTTATGATGATCGTTAATAAAAATAATTAGTACAGACGTACGATATAAATGTAACCCTTCACATAAATACCCATTATGTTCTTATCTGTTATAATGGTAAAGTCATTCAGTTAGTTACAATTCCTAACTTGAAGCCCATCTTTTTCCTTTTCTAATCTTCACCATTCCTTACAAATAGGCAAATGATTAAACCTCTCCTCCAGCAGGAGACTCAACTCCTAGAGGATAATTCGTCTTCAGGAGCCTCAGCACCTTGGGAGGGATTCACTCACAGAGCCCCCTTCCTACTGCACCCCAGCCTGGCTTCCTATACAGTCCCCACATGTATTCTTTCTATTGAAAAAAAAAAAAGGAAGGTTCTAAATCAAATAGAAGGTGAAGCAAAAGAGCAGGGATTGGCCCATAGCGTCTCCCTCGGCTCTGTGCCGGTTGCTGGGACCACGCGCACTGGGCCAGAGCGGCTACTCACTGTGGTCCCCACTCTTGATCTGACTGTAACCAGAGCATGTCAGTGACACTTGTGTCCCTGAGCCTGGCGAGTTTCAGGTCATTCTGGGACTGGCATGGACTGACACAGTTCCCGTATCCATCCCCGGCTTTCTGCTCCTTAGAATGACCCAGAATGGATCTATTTAGGCCAGGACTATTCCATTTTAATAGAGCCCTGTACGTACTGGGGGTCTAATAACCCACTTTCTAAATCCTGAAAATTGGGCCAAAATAGTATCTACTAAACCACAACATCTCTAAAGATTTTATTGGAGAAGAGACTAAAAAACTGTAATATATATATATATATATCAAACCATTTACCAAAAGTTAAATCTTGTATACTCTTTAAACACTAGCTTTCAAATATTGAAAACAATTCAATTTTTAAAATTCATTAAGAACTGAAAACCTGAAAAATGACCCAGTGAGTACAACAACCATCCAGATAAATGTCACAGGGAGCATCTAAATCATTCAACTTCTTGCCAAAAAATGTTAGGCTCTGGAATGTCAAACTTTTATGGCAAAGTTGTAGAAGATGATGGAGACAGAACTTAGCTAAACAGACACCAAGATAGATTAATCCAAAGAGCTTCCTTGTCTGTGGTTAGGAGTTTTGTTAGAACCATCACCCGTTCTCCTGATTTCTAGGTTTCTAAACCACTGAAACTGGGAGTCTATATGGAAATTGTGACTCTGACCAATTAGACGGCAGGATGCTGCAGACCAGATACACGGGACCCTGCTGACAGCAATGCGGTGCTGAGATTAGAGTAGAAAGGGGAGCAGAGGCATCTGAGCAGTCCCACCGAGTGCGCTCTCCTGCTTTGATCTCCCACCACAAGGGCACGCATCTAAGCACAATCGTTCTGCATGATTCTCCTCGACCACCGCTTCTCTTTTCTTCATCTAGAAGCTTCTCAAAACCACAGCCTCGTCCACGGCCTCCAGTCTCTTCTCTCTCCATTTTCTCTCTCTGCCTGTTCCTCCTCAGGTTTTCTTTCATTGAAGTTTCATTTTTAAATAAATGTTTAATGATATCAAGGTATAAATTGAAATATATTTTTAAAAAGCAACTAGTATAAAGGGCTCACAGTGTAATCAAGATCTGAGCACCCTGGCTCACCCCCAGTCTATTTCCCAGAACTCTTCCAGACCCTTTCCTTCTTTACTTTTTGTGATGATTTCTATAACTTCTAAAGAACTGCCTATACTGCTATTTATTATGTACTTAAAACCTTATCTATTGAATTGTGTGTCATTTTTTTTCTAATCTCCCATCTTCATTCAAACAGAAGCTTGGTGAGAGCAAGCCCTTGTCCATTGTGTTCCTTGTTCTGTTTGTGGATACATTTGCCACTGGAATTTCATTGTATCTTTTCCATTTTTCTCAGAGAAGTAGCAGCATGGAAAAGCTGATTGCCTTACTATCATCAGAATATCTAATGAAATATGAATCTTTTGCCTGAAGTGCTTATTAAACTAACCCTCTCCATCTCATCTCTCACCTTCACCCACTCCAGTATTCTCGGGCTTCCCTTGTGGCTCAGCTAGCAAAGAATTTGCCTGCAATGTGGGAAACCTGGGTTCGACTCCTGGGTTGGGAGGATCCCTGGAGAGGAGAAAGGCTACCACTCCAGTACTGCGGCCTGGAGAATTCCATGGACTTTATAGTCCATGGGGTCACAAAGAGTCAGACAGGACTGAGTGACTTTCACTTTCACTGCCCCTCATCAGCCATCAGGATCTCCATGTTTATTTCAGGGGAGAAAAAGTGAGCAAAGGCAATTTTTTCTACCATTACATCAATCATAACTGAGATTACTCAGTTTTTCTGGCTTCAAGTTAATTTTCTATGTTTTAATTTGTAGAAGAAAAAGTAGATTACTATGAGACCACATTTCAAGTTTCAAAAATATTAACTTGGATTACTGGAAATAAGCTAGTTCAGTTTATTTCAGTTCAGTTCAGTCGCTCAGTCATGTCCGACTCTTTGCGACCCCATGAATCGCAGCACGCCAGGCCTTCCTGTCCATCACCAACTCCCGGAGTTCACTCAGACTCACGTCCCTCGAGTCAGTGATACCATCCAGCCATCTCATGTTGTCCCCTTCTCCTCCTGCCTCCAATCCAATCCAGCATCAGAGTCTTTTCCAATGAGTCAACTCTTCCCATGAGCTGGCCAGAGTACTGGAGTTTCAGCTTTAGCGTCATTCCTTACAAAGAAATCCCAGGGCTGATCTCCTTCAGAATGGACTGGTTGGATCTCCTTGCAGTCCAAGGGACTCTGAAGAGTCTTCTCCAACACCATAGTTCAAAAGCACCAATTCTTCAGTGCTCAGCCTTCTTCACAGTCCAACTCTCACATCCATACATGACCACTGGAAAAACCATAGCCTTGACTAGACGGACCTTAGTTGGCAAAGTAATGTCTCTGCTTTTGAACATGCTATCTAGGAAATAAGCTACACAGGCATCAATCAAAGCTGATCCAAAGATCTTCCTTGCTCAAGGAGGATCTTTGTACAGAAATATTTTTTAAGAACTCCTTTTGAAATCAAAACCAAAAAGAGATTCCCATCAGCTCTGAACTGTGTAGGTGATTCTGTTGGGAAACACCGGCTTGCTCTCACACTGGCATGTTTGTGGGTGAAGAGACTCAGAGAAGGGGCCGGGGCACTGCTCATCCTTCACTTCTCCCTAATGTTCTTCCCTGCAGGACATGTAGCTTGCAGACCTCACACCTGCACTCTCGTGTGCCCCAGGCACACACCCAGATACAGGCAGGACCCCAAATACACATAGACAGGTGACATACACCGCATCTGTTTAAAAAGTCAGATTTGTTTTGTTTTAGTAAGAGTAAAGAGGACGAACCAGTGAGAAACAAGAGTATACACACAGAGACACAGGTTTACGCCTGCGTGCATATGCAGGCACAAACATGCACTCCTACGTCCAGTTTATGACTCAGCAGAAATTGCGGCTTGAGTAGGAGAAACCACGATCTGTGCGAAACATTTGAAAAAAATTAAGCACTTGAATCGTTAAGGGGGTTGTTTTCCTTATGACCATGCCTCACCCAGTGACTGGCACGTGACGGCTTCCCATGTATAGTTGCCTTCCCTGTATTTCTTTCTAGAAAAGTGACAGTGAAAATGTTAGTCGCTCATTGTGTCCAACTCTTTGTCACCCAAAGGACTGTAGCCCACTAGGCTCCTCTGTCCGTGGGATTCTCCGGGCAAGAATACTGGAGTGGGCTCCCACTTCCTTCTCCAGGGGATCTTTCTGTCCCAGAGATCGAACCTGCGTCCCCTGCATTGCAGGCACATTCTTTATTGTCTGAGCCATCAGAGAAACCCTTCTTTATAGAAAAGCCAGTTTCTTTCGTTCATGCTTTCAGGTATTACACACGTCTTGTTTTGTTATAGGGGGCCCAATATATTAAAATAAATCATGACTTTAGGAATAACTATCTAAACTTGAGATTTTTCCAAAATACAGTCTCCCTGACACGGATCTCAGCCTGTCCAGCAGGTGCCTTCAGCCCCTCGCAGAAGAGGCAGGAAGCACTGAGAGCAGCTGCAGAGGCCCTGAGCACCAGCCACGTGCTGGTACCCTGGCTCGGAGCACATGTGGGAGCCGGCAAGACCAGGGTTCAGGTTGCCCCTTGACACTGTGTCTGTGTCCTGGGGTGCCCTCTCTCTCTAAACCGTACTTGTGACGTCTCTGATAAAATGGTGAGGAGTAAATGAAATGTTGCGTGTGAAACAATACCCTGCCTCGCACTTGGTAACCTCACCAACAATATTAGCAGTCATGATCTTCTCAGGCCAACAGTTCATTTCTGGATGTTGTCACTGATTGATGTTCTTCTTTTTTTATGTCAGTATGAAGCTTGACTTACTTGGATCTAGGGAATTGACAAGAGGGGGGAAATCAAATGCCATAAGATGTGTGAAGGTGTTATTTCATCACATAGCAATGAGCAAACGTAACTATTTGGAATTAAAAGTAGAATTGTAAAGCAGATGTTTCCTGGAGTCCTTTATTTTCAAAACTTCTTTGAGACTGTGGGAAATATCTGATCTCTCATTATACAGGGGAGCAAGCTATGGGAAGAATTGCTGCTGGCTCATCATGACTCAGATGCTAAGTCGGAGGAGGCCGGTAAGATAGAGAAAGATGGAGGTGATCTTGTTCAGTCTCCCAATTTTCAGTAACAAAGAAATGAAGCCCAAAGATCTACAGATCCATCCACTTTGCTTGTCTGTTGAATGTTCAAAAATTTTTACATGGTAATTAAACTTCAATATAATTGTTCACCTTCAAGAACAATAATACCCAGTGTTAGCGAGGATTTAAGAATTTTCCTAGAAAACCATTCATTCTCATAGATCTTTAGTGGAAGGGAAATGCCACAGCTTTTCCTAAATGCAGTTTGGCAACATGTTCCAAGGACTCCAATGTATACTTCCCCTTGAGTCATATAATTTTAATATAAATTTATAGGAAAAGAATAATCAGACATAAACAAGGATTTGCATTCAAAGATGATTTCTATGGAATTATTGAAAAAATAGGAAAGGCAAGATACCTATCTAACACAAAGGGTATTTGTAGCACATCCTGATGATAAAATACTTCACAGCCAATATATAGCATGCAATATCTTTTTTAAATAATAGAATTTTATAGTATTTTGTCAACAGTGGAAAGGAAATCACAAAATAGTATGTCTCATATGATTTCTGTTTTGTTGAAAAATAATGTAATATTTTTATAAACACCAAAATGTGATCCTTTATAGAAAGTTTTAAAGACTTATTTCTTCTCTTTTGATATATGTTCCAGATCGTCTCTGATAAATTTATATAATTTTCAATCTGAAAAATATTACTAAATAGAAAATATAAACATACACTATTTAGGCTGAGAAGTCAATTGGGAACCAGCTTAAATATTACATGGGAAAATATCAGAGTGATGGGAAAAAGCTGGGTGGAGGCTTCACTTTAGATTTTTGGAATAAAGCCAACACAGTCCTCTACTTAAAATTATGGCCAAATTTTAAGAGCTCCTTATCCTTCTCAATCTCTCTTCCTTCATAGACTGCAGCTGTCTTCAGAAACCTATGAGCAATTAAAATGTGGCCTGTGGATGAGTTTCCACATTTTGATAAATACATGTTGATAAAAGCAGACAGCGACATGAATATGGGTTTCTTGTGAAAATAATCCTCTCCAAATACACTGTAGTGTTCCCTGTAACTATGCATTTATGGTAGATTGCTAATATACTTTTGATTAAGAACAATATTTGTACCATATATCATCCACTTAAAAAAAAAAAATCTGGCCCCAGAAGGCAAACCTACATAGAAACCTTGCCCTTGGTTGTTGTGGATTAGAAGCCCTATCTCCAACCCTGGGGGTGGAGTCAGCAGTGCTCAAAAAGTCAGAGCAAGAACAGCAGTTTCTAATGCATCAGGAATTCCAGAACCTCCAAATGAGTCACTATTTTAGCCTAAGCAATCCCTGTGAAATCTCTGTCTCCAAATTATCAAAGTAAAGTCTTTGATGAAATAACGAAGTCAAACTTAGCCCAACATGTCTGCCTGTGGCCTGGGGAGAGGTTGCTGCTGCTGCTGCTGCTAAATCGCTTCAGTCGTGTCCGACTCTGTGCGACCCCATAGATGGCAGCCCACCAGGCTCCCCCGTCCCTGCTGGAAAATGGTAAACAAAGGGCAGTTTGTCAAGGTAACAGGATATTTCAATGAAATATCAGGCGAAGCACTGAGTTAATAGGTCTTCCACAGGTATGTCCCAAGGATCTTCCCAAGTGACATCTCAGACTTGGATGCAACATTTTCCAAAAGGTAGTCAAAAACTGGTTATAAGAATATTGAACACCTCCCCTACAGGGAGTATATAAAAGGACCTGGAGCATTTCTGAATCTGACCAGCCCCGGGCTGGGGGATAAAAAGGAGGATGCCCAATTAACTTTGCACTTCAGACAAATATAGAATATTTATAGCATAGTCAGTCAGTTCAGTCACTCAGTCGTGTCCAGCTCTTTGTGACCCCATGAATTGCAGCACGCCAAGCCTCCCTGTTCATCACCAACTCCCAGAGTTCACTCAAACTCATGTCCATCGAGTCAGTGATGCCATCCAGCCATCTCATCCTCTGTCGTCCCCTTCTTCTCCTGCCCTCAGTCCCTCCAGCATCAGAGTCTTTTCCAATGAGTCAGCTCTTCGCATGAGGTGGCCAAAGTATTGGAGTTTCAGCTTTAGCATCATTCCTTCCAAAGAACACCCAGGGCTGATCTCCTTTAGGATGGACTGGTTGGATCTCCTTGCAGTCCAAGGGACTCTCAAGAGTCTTCTCCAACACCACACTTCAAAAGCATCATTTCTTCAGCGCTCAGCTTTCTTCACAGTCCAACTCTCACATCCATACATGACCACAGGGAAAACCATAGCCTTGACTAGACTGACCTTTGTTGGCAAACTAATGTCTCTGCTTTGCAATATGCTATCTAGGTTGGTCATTACTTTCCTCCCAAGGAGTAAGAGTCTTTTAATTTCATGGCTGCAGTCACCATCTGCAGTGATTTTGGAGTCCCCAGAAATAAAGTCTGACACTGTTTCCACTGTTTCCCCATCTATTTCCCATGAAGTGATGGGCCCAGATGCCATGATCTTTGTTTTCTAAATGTTGATATAAGTATGTCCCAAATATTGCATGGGATATACATAAACTAATTTCCCCTTGTTTATCTAAAATTCATTGTGAATGGGCATCTTCTTTTTCATTTTCCCTCTAGATTTGACAACTCTTTGTCAACACCTCAGGCAGAAAGGTATTCCAACAGCCGAACTCAGACACCTTACGTGTGTCCAGAGGACATAAATGCAGGCTGTCTGAGGGCACATAGCAGCTTCTCTGGTGGCAAAACCTGGAGGAGGCAGATGCTGCTTGCTACAGGCTTACACTCCCAGAGTTCATCCGGAGAAGGAGTGCTTGAATGTTTTCTGTGGTCCCGATGTGAACCGCACAGGAGAAAGAGCTGGGCTCACCTTACAGCCATCCCAGAGGACAGCCTGGGAAGACAGAGCTTCAGCAGAAGCTAGCGGGGGCTAGAAAGGAGTCACAAGTGTCCAGCGGGAACTGGGAGGGATTTGCTCATCAAGAGAACTTCAGGTGAGAGATGGCCAGGATCCTGGTGGGTACACACACACATGCACACGCACACACACACAAACACACACACACACACAGAGGCAGGAGAGAGAGAAAGAGAGGGAAGGACAGAGAGCAAAAGAGAAAGGGAGCAATCTCAGAAGAGAAGGTTAGTTTTCAAATAAATGTCAAGGTAAAGAGTACAGAGCTTGCCCTCTAGAACAACTCCAGGAAGCAAAGAGGCTTCCTGCTCTGGGGTTTCCCTTCAGTGTTTTCCTCGCCTGAACTTCATTCAGCCTTGTAGGTTTCGTATGCCAGGCTGAGAAAAATCAGGGAGGAAGCATCCGATGAAGAAGTCAGGCAGCAAGCCCCCATTCATCCTCCCAGCAGCCAGCATACAGAGGCATAGCTGGAAGCCAGAAGCAATGATGAAGAGAGGATATTTTCTTCTTATTAATAGGACTAGACATTTAAATTGTTCCACTGAAGCAGTGTTTTGTGACTTGAGTGGTGAATCTGATGGTGATGAGAAAAGCCGGGGATGAACCTTGGATCAACTATTGAGAGTGGATTTGAAGGTAAATGAAAGACAAAACAAATATAGCTGCTTTACAGTTGCACCCATGAGTCCTGCTTGTTAATGTCAGACTTCATTAATTTTTTTTATTAAGGTTTATGTGTATCATTGGGGCTTCCCAGGTGGTTAAGTGGGAAAGAATCTGCCTGCCAAAGCAGAAGACGCAGGTTCAATCCTGGGCCTGAAAAATCCCCTGGAGAAGGAAATGGCAAGCCACTACAGTATTCTTGCCTGGAAAATTCCATGGGCTGAGGCGCCTGGCTGGGCTACAGTCCATGGGGTCACAAAGAGTTGGACACCACTTAACAACAACAACATGTATCATTGGAAAAGTCATTATTTAGATGTTACTTTTTGTTATTACTTTAAGTGTCAAGCTCTGAGTAAACTAACCAGTGATTAAAAAAATATATATCTTGGGTTTGGATGATGCAGGTAACATGAACTTGGAAAAAAAAATGGTTGCATAAATACCAGATTGGTTAACACTGGGCTCTTCCCTGTTAGTGTAACTATCTGCATTTTACTTCAGGAAGGGTTTGCACTCAAAACTTCACCTAGAAATCTGAGGGGAAAGAAACTGAAAGTTCTTTGACCCGAGACTGTTTATGCTAAGTCTCAACTTATTACCACAACAACCTGTTGGGTTGGTCATGATTCCCAATTTACAGAGGCCAAAACTAAGGCCCTGAGAAGCTTACTCAGCTACTAGGGCACGAAGCCAAGATTCAAGGCCTGTGAAACTCTTTGAATGCTCTGTCCAACAGCCCTGCTCAGGCCATCTTTAGCTACAGGAACGGACCACTGTGGCCTGAGCACAGCTCCCCTGCAGGGACCAGCTGGAGAGGTTTCACCTGCACAACTTTCCATCTGTGTCTGGCTTTAGTGAGACTAACTCTCAGAAGTGCTGCTGTGTGGACGACCTTGCCTCCAGGTCACCCAGTCCGTGAATTTGCGGCATTGCACCCCACAAAGGGGTCCCTAAGAGGTCATAGCTCATGGCAGAGTAGGGTGAAGAATCTGTCCTGAGCTCTGGCTCCTGAACCTTGAAGAGCGGACACAAAGCAGTGGCCAAGACTAAACTGCCTTTATCCCACTCACCTTCTAACCAAGTGAGAAAGGGTGGTGGCTGAGGCCCCAGTGCTGTGGGGCCTCCACCTCTTCATCCAAGAATGAAGTGGTCAGGCTCCGTGTTCTCAAAGTCATTCCTGCCATAGAGCTTATGCTGTTCCTCTCCTCAGAGCACCGGAAAGATCCACTTACAACTCAGCGGAAATAGTATAACCCAAGGCCCAACATCTAAATCCTCTGATCTTTCTGGTAGGGAGAGGGTCAAGAGCAGGAAAATTGTCCTTGAGCCCCCGCCCCCAGGGCTCAGAAGCCCAGAGAGGCCTGGGACACTTTATTTTGATTTCTAGTCATTTTTTTTTTAATTTGAGAAATACCAAAATGGAGTTATAAAAATGAGTTTGGAATTAACACACTACTGTATATACAATAGATAAATAAGAACCTACTATATAGAATTTCCCTAGTAGCTCAGCTGGTAAATAATCTGCCTGCAATATGGGAGACCCCGGTTTGATTCCTGGGTTGGGAAGATCCTCTGGAGAAGGGATAGGCTACCCACTCCAGTATTTTTGGGCTTCCCTTGTGGCTCAGCTGGTAAAGAATCCACCTGCAATGCAGGAGACCTGGGTTCGATCCTTGGGTTGGGAAGATCCTCTGGAGAAGGGAATGGCAACCCACTCCAGCATTCTGGCCTGGAGAATTCCATGGACTGTATAGTCCATGGGGTCGCAAAGAGTTGGACACGACTGAGCGACTTTCACAATCACGTATAGCTATATAGCACAGCAAACAATATATTCAGCATCTTGTAGTAAAGAATCTAGGAGAAGGCAATGGCACTCTACTCCAGTGCTCTTGCCTGGCAAATCCCATGGACGGAGGGGCCTGGTGGGTTGTAGTCCATGGGCTTGCTGAGGGTCAGACACGACTGAGAGACTTCACTGTCACTTTTCACTTTCCTGCATTGGAGAAGGAAATGGCAACCCACTCCAGTGTTCTTGCCTGGAGAATCCCAGGGACGGGGGAGCCTGCTGGGCTGCCGTCTATGGGGTCACACAGAGCTGGACATGACTGAAGCGACTTAGCAGCAGCAGCAGCAGTAAAGAATCTGAAAAAGAATATATATATATATATATATATATATGAATTACTTTGCTGTGAACCTGAAACTAATAACCCCTGGACTGTAGTGTGCCAGGCTCCTCTCTCCATGGGGTTTCCCAGGCAAGAATACTAGAGTGAGTTGCCACTTCTTGCTCCAGGGCATCTTCCCAACCCAGGAATCAAACCCACATCTCCTGCACTGGCAGGCGGATTCTTTACTAAGAGCCACCAGGGAAGCCTGCTTCAACTACAATGACTAAAAGGAAAAGAAAAAAAGAATTGCATTCAGTTTGTAGGGTAATTTTGGAGATAACTGACATCTTTATATTCAGTCTTCCAATTCATGAATATGGCTTATCTCTTTTATTTAAACATTGCCAATATCTTTTAATAAAATTTTATAATTTCTTAAAAAATCTTAATAGTTAATATTTTAAAATTAAGTAGAATGCTGAATGCTTGTTTAGTCACTCAGTTATGTTCAACTCTTTGCAACCCTACGGGCTGTAGCCCACCAGGCTCCACTGTCCATGGGGATTCTCCAGGCAAGAATATTGGAGTGGGTTGCCAGGCCCACTACAGGGAATCTTCCCAACCCAGGGATCGAACCCAGGTTTCCCTCATTGCAGTCAGATTCTTCACCATCTGAGCTACTGCTAAGTTGCTTCAGTCATGTCCAACTCTGTGCAACCCCAGAGACAGCAGCCCACCAGGCTCCCCCATCCCTGGGATTCTCCAGGCAAGAACACTGGAGTGGGTTGCCATTTCCTTCCCAAATGATGACTAGTTATATCTGTGACTATAGGAATCGCCTTACTTGGACATGGACCCGCAAGTCTAAAGTTGAGACCCTGTCTAAATGAGAGTCTGTCATGACCCAGGGTCCTCTGTAACATACAGTAAAACATTTAAGGTGATGTCATCACCTCTCAAGATGAAAATGCCCCCTGCCATTCTGTGATTCTTCTATGTCCCACCAACACATTGTACAGTTTAAACATCCGGATTTTCATGGACCCATTCTCTTCCATCATTGGCCTGGATTCTTCAAGTAAGCCACAGAAGACATAGCATCAGGGTCTCAGTCCCATAGAATCTGGTTCTCAGTCCCAAAGAAGGGCTCATTTCCCTGGATTCAGAGGTCATTGTCTAGTATGACAGTATGAAATAAAAATAAGGGGTCGGAAGAAATCTATCTGCGTAAACTGTGAGGCCTGCAGAGAGGTGGAAAGGAGTGGTAGGAATTATGGCAACAGCAGTCTAACTGAATGTCCAGTATGGGTTAGTGAGTATATGTGATGGTTAAACCCACAGACTTTGAAGTCACGCAGATCTCAGCTAGATTCTTACTTGCCAGGGGTATGTAAGTATTTCCATTTTACTAATGACCTTTTTAAAAAAAAACAACAACAACTTTATTTCATATTGCAGTATAGCTGATTAATAATTTGATAGTTTCAGGTAGACAGCAAAGGGACTCAGCTACACTTACACGTATATTCACTCTCCCACAAACTCCTCTCCCATCCAGGCTGCCACATAACATTGACTAGCGTTCCATGTGTTATATGGTAGGTCTTTGTTGGCTTTCCATTTTAAATATGACAGTATGTACATGTCTATTCCAAACTCTCTAACTACTCCTCCCTCTCTGGCAATCGTAAGTTTGTTTTCTAAGTCCATGAGCCTGTTTCTGTTCTGTAAGTAAGTTCATTTGTATCATTTCTTTTTAGGTTCCACATATAAGGGATGCCATATGATATTTCTCCTTCTCTGTCTGACACACTTCACTCAGTGTGACAATAAATAGAGCTACCATTTACTAAGGACTTCCCTGGTGGCTCAGACGGTAAAGCATCTGTCTACAAAGTGGGAGACCTGGGTTCAAGCCCTGGGTTGGGAAGATCCCCTGGAGAAGGAAATGGCAATCCACTCCAGTACTGTTGCCCAGAAAATCCCATGGACAGAGGAGCCTGGTATGCTACATTCTATGGGATCACAAAGAGTCGGACACAACTGAGCGACTTCACTTCACTTCACCATTTACTAATGACCTTTTGTTATCTAAGAAGGGTTATTGGCAGGGTTAGAGATAATGTGGCATGGTACCTAGTACCTGAAAGTACTCAACAAATACTAGTCATACCTGTTTTTGTCACTGAGCACCTCCGTGGTTTTAGAAACAGTAGTAGTAATAATAGTGATGAGAAAAGTATAAGAAAAATGATGACCGTGTTTCTTTGATCATTTTATGTCTAAGGAAGCAGGTAAGAGTCAGACACAACTGAGCGACTGAACAAGTAGAGAAGGTTCACATGCAAAATAATTAGGGATTAAAGGGAGTTCTCCAAGAGGGCACAAAGTAGCTGAGAACATTTCAAGAGTGGTGAGAGGCTGAAGGGTGTGCAGAAACTGGATAAGCACAGAAATGATGGGAAGTATGGTAAACACAGGAAATGGCCGGCAAGAACTCAGGACAATTTGCTGAGGCAGTACCATGAGGCGTGAACGCATGAGTCAGTATCACCCTGCTTCTCAGTCCCAGCTTCAGAACCGGGAATGTGGTGGCCATGTCAGTGAGGGATCCTATCTGATCACAGGGATATGTACTCCTTACTCATCTGTTTGCTCACTCAGCAGAGGTGGATTTCCAGGATGTGCTGGTCCTTGTACTGATAGGAACTGTACAGAAGCAATCCAGTGAAAATGAGGTCATTAGGATGAGTCCTAATCCCATAAGACCGGTATCCTTATGAAAAGCGGAAATTTGGACACAAAGGCGCACATAGAGGGAAGAAGATGTGAAAACACACAGGGAGAAGACGGTGGCCAACCAGCCAAGGGGATAGATCTAGAACAGACCTTTTCTTCACTGCCGTCAAAAGGAATCCACTCTGCTGACGCTTTGATGGCCTCCAGAACTGGGAGACAATAAACTTCTGTTCTTTAAGTCACCCAGCTTGTTCTCCTTTGTAATGGCAGCCCTTAGGAGGCTGTATCTAAAAGACATTAACGGTGCTTATTTTAAATTTTAAGAAAGCCAGCATAGCTGTGACACAGAGGCTGCAGAGACACACGGCTCTAACTTGGAAGTTTTTTCTGGTTCTCTGCCTGGAATGTCCTAGTTCTCCTCTTCTCAAAGATCTTTTCTTCTTCAAAACCCAGTTCAGGCAGTCTTATGCGCTAGGAGACTTTCCTGGATGCCCTCACATCCCGTAAGTAAATCCCTTCCTCAATACCCAGATTCTATCAATATCTTATAGATTCCATTTATATATTTTCTCAGCTCAAGAACCTATTGAGGTCCTATTTCTTCATCCAGTTTGTACTTCCAACACAAGATCTGTTAACACACTAGGCACTTAATAAAGATGTGCTATCGAAGTTTATCTGTGAATGGACCATTAGAGACCTCCATTACCACAAGCCAAGCTACAGCTAGACCCCCAAAATTATAAAATAATAACCAGGACAGGATAAGTAAGCATATAGCTTCTCCACAAATTCCTGAACAATACAAATATGAAGACACCATCTAAACCATGACAGAGGTGGATCAAGAATACATGGAAAGAGTATAAGCAGTTACCTGCTATATTGTATAAGCAGTTACCTGTTGCGGCTGCTTCCCACTGAAATAGGAAGGTGAAGATTTTTAAGCAGCCAAGTATCCACACCTCTACTGCATATCTCCCTAAGGCAGCCAGACATCAAGTTTCCTTCCCAGTTCCTCCTGCCAGATGCCCCTCAGAAACTAAAATGCAATAAAATAATTGCTCCCTTGGGAGAGTGATTTTCACAAATAAAACGCAATAAGGAAGAACAGAGACAGAAAGAGCATATGGCCGAGTCTGTCATATTCCACGTAATTTATCTGTTTAGAATGCCAGATAACCAGGCAGTTGTGGTAAAAGCAATGCCGAGGTCAATGTCACAGCGTTCAAATACATCCTGGGAATTCAGATAGCCATTTGTCTAAGATGATACCAAGGAGTCATGTCTTGGATATTCTATAGAGTAGAGGTGGAAAATTTGACTTGCTTCTGACAAGTATGGAAATGATGCCACTACTATAATTACCTTACAAAATTATACACACACACACACACACACACACACACACACACACACACACACAATGTGTATAGTGAGAGCTCTGAGTAGACTAAAGTAAGAGGGACTCTCCTGCTGACCTTGAAGCAGCAAATTCTCATGCTTTGAACTGTGGGGAAAGTCACATGGCAAGAAACTCTGAGCAGGGGCTGGGGTCGGGGTAGGGGTTACTAGGAGCAGGGGAGACCTAGGACTTAAGGGATGCCTCTAGCCTCTGGTTAGTAATAAGATAGGGCTCTTTGCTATGTGCCTGAACTAACTTAGAAATTAATTCAGATTCTTCCCTACTCAAGCTTCCAGATGAGAATGGAGTCCAGCCATCAATTTGATTGCAACCCTTTGAGACCCTGAACAGAAAACCCAGTAAAGCCAAGCCCAGAATCATAAAAATTTGATTATAAAGTAATAAGTGTACCTGAACCACTAATTTGGTGGTAGGTTTCTATGTAGCCAAAGAAACTAATCTGTCACAGTGCATGTCAACCCATTTTTAAGCCGTAGATCTGAGAAGGCACCCAAGTTGCTGAGAGGGATCAAGCCTAATCACAATGCTTTTCTAAGCATAGTACTGAGAACCTAAAGAAAATTCTTCATTCTAACTGAGGGAACAAAGCAAATCATAAAACTCTTATCAGCCCTATAGGAAATGATTCATAACAGAGGACAGAGACTGGGGAAAAAGCAGATCTCTGAGGATAATTTTCTGTAACATCAGGACAATAAAGCTCAAGCAACTTGTCAGCAATCCTAAATACAATTTAAAAACAAAATGTCCTTTATAAAATGGAGCAGAAATCAAAGCAGAGATAGGAAATCAGGGGAGACAGGGAAAATAAGAAAGGATTGCAGGGAAAGCAAGTGTGCAAACACATTAATAACAGCCACATCACAGCAGTAAAGAGAACAAATCCTTTCATTTAGCACATATTTTTTGAGTATCTCCCATATATTAGATGCTAGGAAAACACAGAGAACAAAACTGAGAGGGCCCTTGCATTCATGGAGTCCACTTTCCAAAGTGAAAGATAGCAATGAGCAATTAAGTCAATAGATGAAATAATGGTGCCTGTGCTTATAATGAAAAATATGTTTCTGCGATAGAGAATGATGGGGAGGATCTACTTTGCATAGGCTATTTGGGGAGGAGTTATTTAAAGATGAAAGGAGCCAGTCATGCACAGAGCCTAGAAAAGAATGTTACAGATAGAAGGAAGAAATAGACAAACAGTAATAGTTCAGTCTTCAGTATAGCACTGTCAGTGATTAACAGAACATCTAGGAGAAGAACAGCAAGGAAAGAGAATATTTAAGCAACACAATAAACCAGACTTCAACAACGTCCAAATATGTGGGAATTAAGCAACACATCCTTAAACAACCAATGAGAAACTCTTAAGGGAGATTAGAAAATAATTTTAGATGAATTAAAATGAAAATACATATAAAAACTTATAGGATATAGCTAAAGTAATGCACACAGAGAAACGTATGCATTTCCCTGCAATATGTAGGGTAAACTCCTACAATATGTATACGTGAAGTAAGTGAAGTAAAGTTGCTCAGTTGTGTCCGACTCTTTGCAACCTCATGTACTGTAGCCTACCAGGCTCCTCCCATGGGATTTTCCACACAAGAGTACTGGAGTGGGTTGCCATTTCCTCCTCCAGAGGATCTTCCCCACCTGGGGATCGAACCCAGGTCTCCCGCATTGTAGGCAGACGCTTTACCATCTGAGCCATATACCCCTACAATAAAAAAGAAGAAAGATCTTGAATGAATAACCTAATTTTCCACCTTAAGAGACTGAAAGAGAGCAAACTATACCAAAGGAAACATGAAAAAAAGAAATATTTTTATTTTCATAAATATTTTTATATGGATATACATGAAGTGGGAATAGAAAAAGAGTAGGGAAAATTAATAGTATCAAAAGTTGGTTCTTTGGAAATATCAACAATACTGACAAACCTTAGCTAGACTGATCAGGAAAAAGGGAAAAGATTCAAATTACTAAAATTAGGAATGAAAAAGGGGGCATAACTTCCAACTTTACAGAAATAAAAGGAATTATAGAGAAATGTTATGAATAGTGTATATAAATACATTAAATAACCTAATGAAATAGAGAACTTCCCAGGGAGAAACAAATGACTCAATAAAAGAACAAAAATATATGAATAGGCCAAAGTGAGTTCAAGATAAAATTAGTAATTTTTAAAGTCTCTGGAAAAGAAGCCTTGTACCTTATGACTTGCCTTGATTCTAAAACTAGGCAAAGACATTACAAAATCAATGCACCCTATTAATATAGACACAAAAATCCTCAACAAAATCTCAGCCATCCAAGTTAAGAAACATATAATGGATTATACATAATGGCCAAGCAGGATTATCCAAGGAATGCAAAACTGGTTTAAATTAAAAAATAATAATAATAAATAAATAAATAAATATATCCACATGTTACTAAAAAGACAAAAGCACAAGATGATCCCAATAAAGTGAAAATATTGGACAAAATCCACATATGTTCATGATAAAAAGAAAGAAAAAATTAGGAGTAGAAAAATTACTAAACCTCATATGGAACATATTCAAAAACCTACAGATAATAGGTATGATAGAATTGTTTTCCCCTACAATCAAGGAGGAAAACAACAAGATAAGAACATCTGCTTCACTTCTATTCAACACTGTACTGCAGATTCTTGCAGAGCAGTTAGGAAAGAAAACAAAATAAATGGCATCCAGATTAGAAATGAAAACTTAAAAATCTCTCTATTCTCAGATGATGTATTCTTGTATATAACATTCTAAGGAATCCAGATACATACACATAGTTGCTTGTGTGTGAGCACACATGGGCACATGTGCACACACGCTACAGTATTAGAACTAAGAAACAATTTCAGCAAAGCCATGGGACACAAGGTCAATATTCCAAAAAAGATAATGTAGTTCTAAATGCCATCATTAAGCATTCAAACTAAATAAATAAAGCAATTCCTTACATTATCATAAAAATTTGAAGAAATTCAACCATGTAAGTTTGACTTATACATGGAAAACTACTAAACATTGCTAAAAGAAATAAAAGAAAAACAGAAGTGAGCAGAAAGATACATGGATGCGCTTGAAAACATTATGCTAAGTGAAAGCAGCCAGTCGCATGAATTTATACTCCATGATCCCAGACTCCATCTATATAGAATATCCAGAATAGGCTAGAGAAAGAGACAAAAAGCTTACCACTGTTGCCAGAGGCTAGGGACAGGGGTGATAACAAGCAATTGTTAATGGATATAGAGTTTCTTTGGGGGGTAATGAAAATGTTCTAGAATCAATGTCATAGCTCCACAACTATATGAGTATACTAAAAAAAATGAATTGTACAATTTAGAACAGGTGAACTTTATGATAATTGAATAATATCTCAGTAAAATTGTTCCTTTTAAAATGTGCTATGGAGTTTTTTTTTTTTTAAAGCTGAAGAGGCTGTATTATATCCAAGTTTATTTCAGTAAAGAGAATATTGCCAGGCATGAAAGTGATTTCATTGTATAAGCTCTCAGTTCATCTAGAGGACCCAACATGTCTAAATGATTATGTACTATCTTAATCTGTCGGACTGCTGTAACAAACTGCAATGACTGGTTAGCTTATAAGCAAGAGAAATTTATTCCTCACCATTCTGCAGTCTAGAAGTCCAAGATAAAGGCACCAACAGATTCTCTGCCTGGTGAGAACCTGCTTTCTGATTCATAGACAGTTTCATGTGTATGTCTTTATGTGGCAGAAGGGTCAAGAGACTTCTTTGGTGTCTCCTTTATAATAGCACTAAACCCACTCATAAGGCTCTGTCCTCAAAAGCTAAAGTTCTACCTCCAAATATCATCACATTAAGAATTAGGTTTCAACATACTAATTTTAGGGGGACACAGACGTTCAGACCATAGCATATCCTTAAGAAGAGATCTTCAGCATACAGGGAGCAAAACTGATAGCATGCCAGAGAAAAAGGCATTTACAGCCGTTATCAGAGATTATACTACTGCTCTCTCAATAATTTATAGAACAATAAAACATCAGTAGTACTACAGATTTGAATAACACAATCAACCACATAGACTTCATTGATATTTATAGAACACTCTGCCACAGAGCATAGAACATACATTCTTTTCAAGCACACAGTGGAACAATTACCAGGATATACCACACTCTGCAACATAAAACAAGTCTCAATAAATTTTAATGTTATCTTGCCAAAATGGAATTAACTTAAAAATCAGTAAGATAAAGATCTCTGGAATATCCCCACATATTTAATAAATAATATACTTGTAACTAACATAGTTCAAAAAATTCAAAAGGAATTTAGAAAATATTTTTAATGAAAATTAAAACACAACATACATTAATCTGCAAGTTGTCTTGAGGCATTACTTGCAGTTAAACTTACCATACTAAACGCCTGACTTAGAAAAGATGAAAGGTCTCATTTAGTGACCTCAACCTCCACCTTAAGGAATTAGATTAAAAAAAAAAAAAGAAATCCCAGCAAACAGGAAAAACAAATGAAATAATACTGACCAAAGTAGAAATCAATGAAATTGAAAACAGAAACAGTAGAGAATTTAAGAAGTCAGTAATTCGTTATTTAAGAAACTCAACAAAATTGATAAATCTCTAGCCATACTAGTTAGGAAATGAACATTTACTAAACTCAGGATTGAGAGAAGTGACACCTCTACAGATTATACAGTTATCAAATGGGTAACAAATGTGTTTTTTTGTTGTTGTCAAGTTTTTTGGTTTGGCAAAACAAACTGACAAATGTGATGAAATGGGAAATTTCCTTTAGAGACACAAATGATCAAAGTTCACTCAAGAAAAAATTGATTAATTGTAATAAAATTCTACAAAACAGTTAAGAAAGAAAGGATATCAATCCTAGAAAAATTCTTCTGAAAAACTGTAAAAGCAGAAATTAATCCCAAATTATTCTATGAGGCCAGAATGCTCTGCTATCAAAATATAATAGAAACATTAAAAGAAAACTATAGACTACCCTTCATTAATGCAGATGCAAATATTTTAAGAATTTTTTTTGGCAAAAGGACTATACCAATATATTAAAACTATAATATATCAAGACTAATTGGGATTTAGCCTAGGAATTGGGATTTAGCCTAGGAATACAAGACTGATTTATATTTGAAAATCAATCTATATAACTGACTATATTATCAAGCAAAAATGAAAAATCATGCAATCAACTCAAAAGGTGCAGAAAAACATTTGACAAAATTGAACATGCAGCCCTATTGAAAGACATCAGCAAATTAAGAATGCAAGGGAACTTTCTTCATGATAGAATACATCTGCCAAAACCTGCAGTTAACATCATATTCAACAGGAATTGCTGAATATGTTCCTGCAGGATCAGAAAGAAAACAAGAATATCCACTCACCCCACCTTTATTCAATATTTTACTGAAGGTTCTAGGCAGTTCGATAAGACAAAAATAATTAAATAAATTAAAACCACTAATATTGGAAAGCAATAATTGAATGTCTTTATTTGTAGACAACAGAATCTTTTACATTGAAAATCCAATAGAATCTACCAAAAGAGCTAACAGAACTATTTTTCATGAGTTTAATAAATGTCCAACATGTAAGATTAATGAATAAAATCAGTTATAGGTAAATACCATATCCCAATCATGAAAAATAAATTTGAACTTTAAACAAATCAGTAACATTTACAATATTAAAAATATGAAATAGTATGAGATAAATCTGACCAAGCATATGCAAGATCTGTGCACTGAAGTTTATAAAACAGTTCTAGGAGAAATTAAAAAGACCTAAATAGATGGAGGGATGCACCATATTCACAATTCAATAGATTTAATATTGTTAAGCAGTTAATTCTTCAAAATTTTCTGTAGAATAAATGCAAGCCCAATCCAAAGTCCATGATAATTTATTTTAAAAGTTGGCAAATTGATTCTAAAATTAATACAGAGATAAAACAGATAAAGAACAGCCAAAACAACTTTATATAAGAACCAAACTTGAGGAATAACACTATCTGATTCTCAACTTTATTATGATGTTACAGTAAAAAGATAGTGCAACTTTGGTGTCAGGTTATGATATAGAATAGAGAGTCCTGATATGTAGCCAACTGATTTTTGAAAAATGCACAAAATCAATTCCTTTGGAGACTACTGTCTTTTCAAGATATGGGGTTGGACAATAGACACATGAATAAATGTTCAACATTGCTAATTATTATGGAAATGCAAACCAAAGCTTCAATTAAGTATCACCTAATTTATCACCTAACAGTCAGAATGTCCACTATTAAAAAATCTACAAGTAATAGCTGCTAGAAAAGATGTGAAGGGAAAAAAAAAGAAACCTCTTACACTGTTGGTGGGATTATAAATGGCTGCAAGCAGTATGGAAAACAGTGTATAGGTTCTTTAAAAAACTGGAGTTATTATACAATCCGGCAATCTCACTCTTGGCATGTAACCAGAAAAGACAAAACCTGTAATTTGGAAAGACATGTGCTCCCCAGTATTCACAGCAGCACTATCTATAATAGCCAAGACATGGAATCAAACTAAAGATCCACCAATAGATGAATGAATGGGGGCATAGATGTATAATGGAATATTGCTGCTGCTGCTGCTGCTGCTGCTAAGTCACTTCAGTTGTGTTCAACTCTGTGTGACCCCATAGATGGCAGCCCAGCAGGCTCCCCGATCCCTGGGATTCTCCAGGCAAGAACACTGGAGTGAGTTGCCATTTCCTTCTCCAATGCATGAAAGTGAAAAGTGAAAGTGAAATCATTCAGTCGTGTCCAACTCTTAGCAACCCCAATGACTGCAGCCCATCAAGCTCCTCTGTCCATAGGATTCTCCAGGCAAGAGTACTGGAGTGGGGTGCCATCGCCTTTTCTGGTATAATGCCGTAAAAAAGAATGAAACAATGCCATCTGTAGTGACATGACTGGACCTAGAAATTATGTAAGTAAAGTAAGTCAAAGACAAATACCATACAATATCATTTACATGCGGGATCTAAAAAATGATACAAATTAACTTAGTTAATGCAAGACAAAAAAAGACTCACAGACATAGAACACAAATTTATGGTTACCAATAGGAAAAGGGGGAGGGGTAAATTAGGAGTTTGGGATTAGCAGATACACACTACTATATGTAAAATAGATAAGCAGAAAGGACCTACTATATAACACAGGGAACTATAGTCAATATCTTATAATAACTTATAAAGGAAAAGTATTTGGAAAAAAGCAAGGCTGTATATTGTCACCCTGCTTATTTAACTTATATGCAGAGTACATCATGAGAAATGCTGGACTGGAAGAAACATAAGCTGGAATCAAGATTGCTGGGAGAAATATCAATAACCTCAGATATGCAGATGACACCACCCTTGTGGCAGAAAGTGAAGAGGAGCTAAAAAGCCTCTTGATGAAAGTGAAAGAGGAGAGTGAAAAAGTTGGCTTAAAGCTCAACATTCAGAAAACTAAGATCATGGCATCTCATCCGATCACTTCATGGCAAATAGATGGGAAAACAGTGGCTGACTTAATTTTTTGGGCTCCAAAATCACTGCAGATGGTGATTGCAGCAATGAAATTAAAATATGCTTACTCCTTGGAAGGAAAGTCGTGACTAACCTAGACAGCATATTAAAAGGCAGAGACATTACTTTGCCAACAAAGGTCCGTCTAGTCAAGGCTATGGTTTTTCCAGTGGTCATGTATGGATATGAGAGTTGGACTATAAAAAAAGCTGAGCATGGAAGAACTGATGCTTTTGAGCTGTGGTGTTGGAGAAGACTCTTGAGAGTCCCTTGGACTGCAAGGAGATCCAACTAGTCCATCCTAAGGAAGATCAGTCCTGAGTGTTCATTGGAAGGGCTGATGTTGAAGCTGAAACTCCAATACTTTGGCCACCTGATGCAAAGAGCTGAGTCATTTGAAAAGACCCTGATGCTGGGAAAGATTGAGGGCATGAAGAGAAGGGGACAGCACAGGATGAGATAGTTGGATGGTATCACTGACTCGATGGATATGGATTTGGGTGGACTCTGGGAGTTGGTGATGGACAGGGAGGCCTGGCGTGCTGTGGTTCATGGGGTCACAAAGTCAGACACGACTGAGCAACTGAACTGAACTGAACTGATATATATATATACATGTATGTATAACTGAATCACTTTGCTGTACATCTGAAACTAACACAATATTGTAAATTAATTATTCTTCAATTTTAAAAAAGATATGGGGCTGGAACAATTTGATGTCCTTGTGCAAATAAATTTTATAAGATCTATATCTTATACCATGTAGAACTATTAACTCAGAACGGATCATAGGACTAAACTTAACTAAAAAGTCTAGGAAAAAACAAGAGAGAGGAATTCCCTGGTGGTTCATTGATTAAGACTCTACCTGCCAAACGGTGAAAACTACTAAAGGGGAAATTGACAGTAACACAATAACAATGGGGAACTTAACACCCCACTCACACCAGATCATTCAGACAGAAAATTAACCAGGAAACACAAGCTTTAAACGATACGTTGGACTAGCTGGACCTAATGGATATCTCTGTGGCATTTCATCCCCAAACAGCAGATTTCACATTTTTCTCAAGTGCACATGGAATATTCTCCGAATAGATCACATCTTGGTCATAAATTAAGCCTAGGTAAGTTTAAAAAAGTTGAAACATCTTAGAAAACATTCTAAACATCTTTTCTGACCACAACACTATAAGGTAAGCTAAGAACTACAGGGAAAAAAAAATTTATAAAAAATACAAACACATGGATGCTAATACACTTCTGAACAACCAAGAGGTAGCTGAAGAAATTAAAGAGGTAATCACAGACTACCTAGAGGCAAATGGCAATGAAAACGTGACAACTCAAAACCCATGGGATGCAGGAAAAGCGGTGCTAAGAGGGACGTTTATAGCAATACAAGCCTACCCTAAGATACAAGAGAAACTTCAAATAAACAACCTAACCCTAGACCTAAAGCAACTAAAAAAGAACAAAAAAAAAAACCCTGAAGTTGGCAAAAGGGAAAAAATCATAAATATCCGGGAAGAAATAAATGAGACGGTATCAAAGATCAATAAAATTAACAGTTGGTTCTTTGAGAAGATAAACAAAATTGACAAACCAATAGCCAGATTCATTGGGAGAGAAGGGAGAAGACTCAAATCAATAAAATTAGAAATTAAAGAGGAGAAGTTACAACAGAGAATGCAGAAATATAAAAGATATAAGAGACTAGTATGAGCAACCATACACCAATAAAATGGACAACTTTGAAGAAATGGACAAATTCTTAGTAAAGTGTGATCTTCCAAAACCTAACCAAGAAGCAACAGAAGACATGAGCAGACCAATCATAGCCATGGAAATCAAAACTACAATAATAAAAAAAAATCTTCCAGCAAACAAAAGTCCAGAACCAGACAGCTCCACAAGCAAATTCTATGAAAAGTTTAGAGAAGAGCTAAGACTTACCCAGATCAAACTCTTCCAGAAAATTGCAGAGGAAAGAAAACTCTCAAACTCATTCTATGAGGTCATCATCACCCTGATACCAAAACCAAAGATGCCAAAGAAAAAGAAAATTAGAGGCCAATATCACTGATGGACATAGATGCAAAAATCCTCAACAAAATTCTAGCAAACAGAATCCAGCAACACATTAAAAGGATTATACATCATGAGCAAGTGGGCTTTATCTCAGTGATACAAAAATTATTCAATATATGCAAATCAATGTGATACATCATATTATGGGTTGAAAGATAGAAACCATATGATCATCTCAATAGACACAGAGAAAGCTTTCAAGGAAAGTCAACACCCATGTATAATAAAAATTCTCCTTTAGGCACAGAAGCAAGATACCTCAACATTATAAGGACCATGTATGACAAACCCACATCAAATATTATTTTCAATGGTGAAAAACTGAAAGTATTCCTCTAAATTCAGGAACAAGACAAGGGTGTCCACCCTCACCACTATTATTCAACATAGTTTTGGAAGTCCTAGCCATAGCAATCAGAGAAGAAAACGAAAATAAGAGGAATCAAAATCAGAAAAAAAAGTAAAACTCTCATGCAGATGAAATGACATAGAAAACCCTAAAGATGCCACCAGAAATTACTATAGCTAATCAATGAATATAGTAAAGTTGACAGATATGAAATTAATACACAGAAACCTCTTGCATTCCTATACATTAATAATGAAAAATCAGAAAGAGAAATTAAGGAAGCTATCCCATTCACCATTGCAACAAAATGAATAAAATACCTAGGAATAAGCCTACCTAAAGAGACAAAAGACCTGTATGCAGAAAACTATAAGAAACTGATGAAATAAATAAAAAACAACACAAACAGTTAGAGAGATATACTATGCTTTTGGATTGGAAGAATCAACATTGTGAACATGATTATGCTACCCAAAGCAAACTACAGTTTGAGTACAATCACTATAAAACTACCAATGGTATTTTTCCCTGAAGCTCAAAATGGTAAAGAATCTACCTGCAATGCAGGAGACCAGGGTTCAATCCCTGGGTGGGGAAGATACTCTGGAGAAGGGAATGGCAAGCCATTCCAGTATTCTTGCCTGAAGAATCCCATGGACAGAGGAGCCTTTCAGGCTACAGTCTGTGGGTCTGCAAAGAGTCAGACACGACTGAGTGACTAACACACACAGAAAAAATAATTCACAGTTTGTATGGAAACACAGAAGACCCTGAATGGCCAAAACAATCCTGAGAAAGAAAAACAGCTGGAGGAATCAACCCTCCTGACTTCAGACTATACTACAAAGATACAGCATGGTACTGGCACAAAAACAGAAATATAGACCAATGGAAAAAGATAGAAAACCCAGGGATAAACCCATGCACCTATGGACACTTCATCTTTGACAAAGGAGGCGAGAACACACAATGGAGAAAAGACAGCCTATTCAATAAGTGATGCTGGGAAAACTGGACAGCTACATGTAGAAGAATGAAACTAGAACACCTCCTAACACCATACACAAAAATAAACTCAAAATGAATTAAAGACTTAAGTGTAAGGCCAGAAACTATAAAGCTCTTAGAGGAAAATGACAGACAGTACACTCCTTCACATAAATCACAGCAAGATCCTCTATGAACCACTTCACAGAGTAAGGGAAATAAGAATAGAAAACAAAT
Source organism: Budorcas taxicolor (assembly GCF_023091745.1). Taxonomy (NCBI): domain Eukaryota; kingdom Metazoa; phylum Chordata; class Mammalia; order Artiodactyla; family Bovidae; genus Budorcas; species Budorcas taxicolor. The sequence continues at coordinate 11,385,272 of NC_068930.1, read as the reverse complement.
GAGACCCAATTAAACTTAAAAGCCTTTGCACAGAAAAGGAAACTATAAGTAAGGTGAAAAAATAACTCAATACCAGAAAAAACAAACAACCCAATCAAAAAGTGGACAGAAGATATACACTGACATTTCTCCAAAGAAGACATACAGATGGCTAATAAACACATGAAAATATCCTCAACATGTCTCATCATTAGAAAAACGCAAATCAAAACTACAATGAGGTATCACCGCACACTGGTCAGAATGGCCATCATCAAACATTCCACAAACAATAAATGCTATAGAGGGTGTGGAGAAAAAAGAACCCTCTAGCATTGTGAGAATGTAAATCAATATAGCCACTATGGAGAACAGAATGGAGAGTCCTTCAAAAACTAGGAATAAAACTACCTTTTGTTGTGCTTGCTGTGTTTAGTCACTCAGTTGCATTCGTGTCTGACTCTTTGCAACTCCATGGACTGCCTGCCAGGCACGTCTGTCCACGGGGATTCTCCAGGCAAGAATACTGGAGTAGGTTGCCATGCCCTCCTCCAGAGGATATCCCCAAACCAGGGATCAAACCCATGTCTCCCCGATTGCAGATATATTCTTTACTGTCTGAGCTATTAGGGAAGCCCAAGAATACTGGAGTGGGTAGCCTATCCCTTCTCCAGGGAATCTTCCTGACCCAGGAATTGAACCAGGATCTCCTGAATTGCAGATGGATCCTTTACCAGCTGAGCTACCAGGGAAGCCCAATCCCACTACTGGGCATATACCCCGAGGAAATCATTATTGAAAAACATACACATATCTCAGTGTTCATTGCAGCACTGTTTGCAATAGCTAGGATATGGAAGCAACCTAGATGTCCACTGACAGATGAATAGATAAAGAAGTTGTGGTACATATATGTAATTGAATATTACTTAGCAATGAAAAGAAACATATTTCCTTCCGTTCTGAGGAGGTGGATGAACCTAGAGCTTATAAACAAAGTGAAGTTAGAAAGAGAAAAACGAATATCATATATTAACACATATATATAGACTCTAGAAAGATGATAGTGATGAACCTATTTGCAGGGCAGCAGTGGAGATGCAGATATAGAAAACAGATTTGTGAACACAGCGTGGGAAGGAGAGGGTGGGATGAATAAACAGGGTAGCATTGAAACATATACATCACCATATGTAAAATAGACAGCCAGTGGGAATTTGCTGTATGATGCAGGGAGTACAAATCTGGTGCTCTGTGACAACCTAGAGGGGTGGGAGGGATGATTCATGCTGAGGTATGGCAGAAACCAACACAATACTGTAAAGCAACTAATCTCCAGTTAAAAATAAATCAATTGAAAAAAAGAATCCACCTGCCAATGTAGGGGACACAAGTTTGATCCCTGGTCCAGGAATGTTCCACTCGCTGCGGGGTAACTAAAATGTGTATGCCACAAATACTGCCCTGTGCCCGAGAGCCTATGAGCCCCAACTACTGAGCCCAGGAGCAGCAACTACTGAAGGCCATGCACCCAATTGCGCACTCACTGCACCAAGGAAAGCCACCCCGATGAGAAGCCCCTGCTCTGAAACTTGAAAGCAGCCCCCGCTCATTGCAACTAGAGAAAACCCTTGAGCAGCAATGAAGATCCAGTGCAGCAAAAAAAAAAAAAAAATATTTAATTAATTAAAAAGACAAAACCTTTAAAAAAAAACGGAGAAAATATTTGGTAAAGTTGAGCAAAGATATCTTTGATATCATATCAAAAGAATGACTCATAAAATTTGATAATTTAAGTTCATCAAAATTAATAACATGCTCTTTTAAAAGACATAGCTGAATGAAAGATTAGTTGCGGAATGGGGGTAAAAATTTGCAAACTCATACTATTAAAGACTTGTATCCAGAATACATAAAGACCTTTCAAATCTTAATAATAAGGAAACCACATTTTTAAAACGGGCACATTTTAAAAGATATGTGGATGACAAATAAAAGTTACTCAACAACAGTAGTTGTTAGATTCATAATAATTGAAACGTCAGTGAAATATCCCTGTTATATTTATTAGATTGGCTAAAATTGGCCATTTCAAGTTTTGGCAATGATGTGAAGGATTGTTAACTTCAATACTGAGCAGAAGGCAGAATGGTGGAATTTGTTTGCAAAAACAGTTTGGCAAGTTCTTAAAATGCTAAACATTAACTTATCATATGATTCAGCAATTTCACTTTCTTGATTTCTTGAGATAAATTAAGTATATGTTCATAAAGGCCTGCATCTATTGTCAAAAACTGGAAATGACTCAAATGTTCATCAACAGATGAACAGATAAACAAATGTGGTAATATCCATAAAATAAGTGGTGGTTATTTTTAAGTCATGAGACTCTTTGTGACCCCATGGACTACAGCATGCAAGACTTTTCTGTCCTCCACTATCTCCTAGAGTTTGCTGAGATTCATGTCAGCTGAGTTGGTGATGCTATCTAAGTATCTCATCCTCTGCTGCCACCTTCTCCTTTTGGGTTCAATCTTCCCTAGCATCAGGGTCTTTTCCAATTTGTCAGCTCTTTGTATCATGTGGCCCAAGTACTGGAACTTCAACTTCAGCATCAGTACTTCTAATGAATATTCAGGGTTGATTTCTTGAAGACTGATGGGTTTCATCTCCTTGTAGTCCAAGGAACTCTCGAGGGTCTTCTCCAGTACTGCAGTTCAAAAGCATCAATTTTTGGTGCTCAGCCTTCCTTGTGGTCCAGCTATCACACTGATACATGACCACTGCAAAAACCATAGCTTTGGCTACACGAAATTTTGTCGCCAAAGTTATGTCTCTGCTTTTTAATATGCTGTCTAGGTTTATCTTACCTCTCCTTCCAAGAAGCAAGTGTCTTTCAATCGCATGGCTGCAGTCACCATCTGCGGCGACTTTGGAGCCCATGTAAAGAAAATCTGTCACTGCTTCCACTTTTTCCCCCTTCTGTTTGCCATGAAGTGATAGGAGTAGATGCCATGATCTTTGTTTTGCTTTCTTTTTAATGCTGAGTTTCAAGCCAGCTTTTTCACTCTCCTCTTTCACCCTCATCAAGAGGCTTTTTAGTTCCTCTTCGCTTTGGGCCATTGCTCTTTCTTTTGTTGTTGTTTAGTTGCTAAGTCCTAGCCACCTCTTTTTCTACCCATGGACTGTAGCCTACCAGGTGCCTCTGTCCATGGGATTCCCCAGGCAAGAATACTGGAGTGGGTTGTCATTTCTTTCTCCAGGGGATCTTCCTGACCCAGGGATCGAACCTGATTCTCCTGCACTGGCAAGATAATTCTTTACCACTGAGCCACCAGGGAAACCCAAAAGGCACCCCTATAGCAGAGGAGTGGTATAATCTTCACATCTAAGGTTGTTTATATTTTTCCTAGCAGCTGTGATTCCAGCTTGTTCCAGATTCATCCAGCCTGGCATTTCGCATGTTGTACTCTTCATATAAGTGAAATAAGCAAGGTGACAATATATAGCCTTGTCATCCTCCTTTCACAATTTTGAACCAGTCAGTCGTTCCATGTCTGGTTCTAACTGTTGCTTCTCAGGAGATAGATAAGTGGTCTGGTATGCCCACCTCTTTAAGAATTTTCCAGTTTGTTGTGATCCACACAGTCAAAGGCTTTAGTGTAGTTGATGAAGCAGATGTTTTTCTGAAACTCCCTTGCTTTCTCCATGATCCAACAAATGTTGACAATTTGATCCCTGGTTCCTCTGCCTTTTCTAAACTCCGTGTGTACATCTGGAAGTTCTTGGTTCACATACTGCTGAAGTCTAGCTTGAAGGATTATGAGCATAACCTTGCTAGCATGTGAGATGAGCGCAGTTGTATAGTAGTTTGAACATTCTTTGGCAATGCCTTTATGATTGGAATGAAAACCAACCTTTTCCGATCCTGTGGCCATAATATAAAACAAAATGAACATTTGGCACACAACGTGGATAAATAAAAAATATTATTCTGACTGAATGAACTGAGACCAAAAAAATATTAATAGCTCCTGCTATAAGATTTCATTTATAAAAAAACTGAGAAAATATGAACTAACCTATAGTAAGAAAATAAATTGATGCCTGTACGAGGGATGGAGGGTGGGAGCAGCAAGAAGAGAGGGAATTCAAAAGAGCATGAGCAGTCCTTTGGAGGTCACGGATATTTTCACTGTCTTTATAATACAATGGCTCCACAAATATATTTGCATGTCAAAAATTAACAAATAGTACACTCTAAATAGATGCAATCTATTGTTTGTCACTTATTTATCAGGAAAGCTGCTTAAATATAACAAAATTAGACACAAATATATAATTTTTTCGTATTAGAAATCATTTGTCCCACATGGCACTGCTTAACATGACATGCCATGGAAAATATGACTACGATATAAACGTCAAGTAAAGATTCAATGTGAATAGGATAAACGTGAGATTACAGGGGAACTATTTGTTTGCTTTTATTGTTAGAAAATACAGATTATTTACTATGAAAATCCATGACTTTCCTAATATAAAAAAATTAATAAAGTATTCTCTTCCTCCACCTTCGACAATAAACGTGTGGGATTTCATTGCCAATCACAGAGGGTTTTCACTACTGAAAGGCCATGGAAAGTGAAGATACAGTTTCAGGAAGACGAGGGCTGGGTTCAGCCCGAATCTGAGACGGTTCCGTGCTGTGCATTGCTGATGCTGTTCACAAGGTCCGCACTGTCCGCTGAACCGGGGGTTGGAAAGCAAGAGCGAAGAGGCTGCGAGGAGACTTGAGAAGCAGGAACTGTAGACACCTTTCATCTCTCCTGGCTGACACAGCAGCCGTAGCAGCAAACACGCTAAATTCTCTTACCGTGGCTGACCCAACAGACACGATGTGGCAGCAACGCCGCCACTTCCTAGCTGGAGCTCACATAACACAGCAGCCCAGGCCCAGGCGAGGGCCTCGTGATGCGCATGCGCGGCACTGCAAGTGCCTTCGCTGTTCCATAATCACCGTTCACAAAAGGTGCGGCAAGAGCGAGAGGCCGTGGGGCCAGAGCCTGACCACGCCACCTTGGCTAGTTGCTCTTTCCCTACGTACTGTATTCCTGATTTTCTGAACTTGAAGCCTTCTCTCACCTACGGCATGGAGAGGCAGCATAACTTGGCTCAGCCAGCAGGCAGCTGGGGCTATCTTACAAATTCTGATTTCTCCAAATTGAAAATGATTAAAAAAAAAAAAAGCAAGAAAAGCCAGATGGTAACAAATTTTCCCCTGTAATTCAGAGAAATTTGGTATCTTGGAAAGAACTCAGATTGGAGATACAGATCTGGCTTCCATAGAAACTGCTGTAGCCTGGTGGCATGACCATAAGCACTTCACCTTACCTGTCACAGCCCTAATTCTCTTGTGGGACGCACACATCAAGACTCTATTGTGAAGACCATGTAGCATTCAGGAAAGCACTGTGTATCCTGTAAGACAAAGTACAAGGTAGCTTAAGTTCCTGCTGTTTGCCAGCAAGCTAGATCTGAGGCTTTCACCGTGATGGAAGCAATAGATTGTAAGAGCAGAAAAAGAAAGCACAGACTCAGGACTCCTGCCAGGAACCCATAGGTTAGCATTCCTGTATACTCTTCTCATCCGACCATCAGCACCTGTGCCCTTCTTGCCTCTCAACCACAAATTTGGTTTGTTTCCCTTGCTATGCTCCAATGATCTCAGCTATTTTAAAAAGACACTTCAGCAATGCAGTTTTCATTGCCAACAGAAGCACTGATTTTTGACCATGAAGCAGAGCTTGATAAAGGAAGAATACAGAGATAACAGTGTGATGAGTTGTGTTCTCTAGAAAAAAAATTTCCCTCCAATATTTATTAATCCTATTTCTCTCCACTTTGATCTCAAGGTGATATGGAAGACAGATGGGTATTAAAAGATTTTTTAATCCTTCTACTGTTAATAATAAGGGTACTGAGTTTTATGGAACCATCAGATGTTGTCTGTAGGGCTTAATCCGCCAGTGAGAGAGAAAGCACCGTCATTTTGTGTATCCTATTTGTTAGTAATGAAACCCTTAAAACTGAAAATAAAATCAATTGCTTGTAGTTAAAGAATCTTCTCCCAGCTCTTCCAGAGTTCAGGCCACTCTGCTTTTCTATTATGAAAGCCCTTCTTCTCTTTCTCCAAGCCTGTAACTCGCTCATAAAATTTACATGTAGCTGAAGGCTGACCTGAGTGTGGGACGGCGGCTGAGAGAAAACGGCCTTGCTCCTGCAATCTCTGAAATACATTCTTTACGCAAATCATGCACTCCAGAAGAAGCAAAGCTGCCTCTGCTGTGAATATTTCCTTTTGCTTTTTCTCAAACATTTGCTATTCACAAAAATTCACATTGAGCTATTTGTGGGGGGCGGGGGGGCCTATTTATAAACATTGCAACAGCTTCTAAACTGAAAAAACAACAACAAAAATCAGAATTGGGAAATGTGCTGGTTTTTTCTGTGAGTATAAAAATACTGCCGCACATAACTCCAAAGAGTGAGCATCTATTTTGTGCATATGCTATACACGGAGAAAGATGTTCTAAATTTCTTATTTCTCTGCCCAATCTTCAGGCAATGTTTCCAAGTGCAGTCAGCATTATGGATCTAGGAGAGGAAATAAGTACACCGCACATGTGCACCCTGAGTCCTCACAAGAGGCAGAGGGGCTATTTGTTTCAGCCCTATCTTTAAACCATCCTCAGAAGAAAGGCTTCCACCTCAGAGTGCAATTAACAAGGTCCTTTGCAAGCCTGTCTCATTGGCTCAGGTGGGACAACTGCACAGCAAGACTGCACCCAACACTCAGTTCATCGTTCGTTATTGTTCTTCTTCACGGATGAAACCTTATGTTTCATGTGGCAAAAGAAAGGCTGGAAATTTGTTTTTAACAGAAACATAAATCAATGCAGGCTTTAACCGGCACCTCTAAGATGACTTAGATCAGAGGGAGCATCCGGCATGCTGGAAGGCCGCTATATTTATAGCCTATTTTCTTATTAGGTAGACTGACACTTAAGAACTAGTTCGAAACGGCTCAGCTCCCCATGTCTAAGCTGAGTGGTCCCTAATCTGGAGAACCATGATGGAAGGTGGAATCTACAGCTCAGTTTTAAAACTCTGGTCTAAAAGAGATTTCATTTCTAATTTACTATCTATAGACCAACATAACTAAAAGCTAAACCAAATACTACCCAACTCTAGAGCGTATCTCAATTAGTAGCTGGTATGCTGGGGGAAGTCCCAAAAGTTTCCCGAAGCAAAGACCAGGCTCATGCTACCATTCTAAGAGCTTTCCAGGTGATTTTATCACTGATTCTATCACTTTCCAGATGATTTTATCTGTTTTATCACTAAATAGTCCCTCCTATAGTCTACCTCCTAATACCTGAGAGAACATAAGACGAAGGATGGATTACTGGAAAACCCCAGCAAGTGTAGGAGGAGAGGATTTTTCAACTCAGCTTCCTACGGGCACATCACAGTTTTGGTCTTCATGCCTATGTGATCCCAAAACACTATGCAATGGGACAGGAAAGCCATCTCTCCAAATTCTGTTTTTCCTCTGTGATCCTCTCTGCAATCAACATGCATTCAGCCTGTACTGATTGAGCATTAATTCAATGCCCATGCTAGGTGCTGGCAAGATGCAGTGACAGGAATGCCTTGATTCCCTCCAGTATTTAAGCTAAATAAGAAAGGAAATTCATTGTTCCTTCTATGGTAACCTTTAAAAAGAAAGATTGTATATTATGAATAATGTACAATTCTTATGGTCATGCAAGATACTTACATGACAAAAGAGAGGGAAAGAATAGCCAGTCTTATGGAACAAAAAGAATTGGGGGAAACTCATGATTCAGTGTCTGAGGGTTACCGCAGTAGGAAATATTTTATAACCATTGATGGTATTGGTTATTTTCTACATTCATATGATGAATGAAGACATAGTCTTCCCACCTTGGAGAGGATTAACTTTTACCAAAGAAGAATGAACATTCTCTAGAACACTAACATGGAAGAAAGTTAAAAGCTTGAAGTTTCTATTCAAAGCATAAAGCATACACTCATTCCTTTCACTTCTTGAATATATCAACACCACCATAAGCAATGTGTAAACCCCATTTTAAAATACAACCCTAACCATTTTCATTTGATATATTGAATGATACATTTGTGAATTGATGATAAAGTGCTAAAATTCACAATTTAAAATGAAATTTATGTTAAGGTAATGTTAGTGTGATAGTCACTGCAGAATTGTTTGGAAAGGGGATGCCACAAGCAAAATTCTCAGAGGAATACTCTGAAGTAAAAACTCTATTAAAAATGCCACTCCTTTGCAGTTCTAAACAAAATGGCCTTTTCCGTAAGACTGGTCAGATACTCATGATGGAAAAGGAAAGCTAGTAACTATCAAGTTTAGAAAAGTAGAAATATGTTTCTAAAATGTATGAAAATGGTGGCAGTGTTAGTTGCTCAGTCATGTCCAATTCTTTGAGGCTCCGTGGACTGGGGCTCCCTAGGTTCTTCTGTCCGTGGGGATTCTGCAGGCAAGAATACTGGCGTGGGTAGCCATTCCCTTCTCCAGAGGATCTTCCCAGCCCACGGATTGAACCCAGGTCTTGCAGTCAGATTCTTTACTAACTGAGCCCCCAGAGAGCCCCATGGAGATAGCATCATAAGAAAAAGAATGTGATTCTGGGTAACACAGCTCTAAAGAATTGTATTGGAATTTTCCACATTCCTAGAATAAAGGATATTTTCTTCTTTTTTTCTCTCTGGAGATACTGTAAAACAGAGTTCTGGGGGAAATTTTTATTGCTTTGAATCAATTGGAAATAGGTTAAATGAATGATTTCTTCTTTAGAAAGAGGACAAAGTAAAACACTGCATATATTAACACAGATGTGAGTTCAGAATCATTAGGATCTGTTAAAAATGCCTTCAAAAATGGGAAAATCATGGCGGGTTGTGCTCTCATGGTGTCATTTATAACTGAATAAAGTTAGGAAAAGTAGAAAGTATTTCTGTACTCTAGTTTTTCCATCCACAAAGAACATGTATCCAACCCTAGGAATGGTGACGTAGAGTATAATTCATCAATATGATTATATCGTAGGTTTGTCTAAATTCAACAAACTCCAAGCACGCTTATAAAGTCTTCTCAGTGAACACACTTGCCCACAAGGTGAAAAAAGACATTTTTGAGTGTGCTTCTTGCCTGTTGATAAACAGTTTCCCTAACAGTCAGCCAATTCTATTCATCCAGGGTATAGGGGAGGCCCTCTAAATAGAGGAATTCTTCATCAAAACTTCAAAGGCTTTACCATAGGCAACACTCTCAGAATGAGACCTGTTCCTTGTGGAGAATACATGCCCTTAATCACTCTAGCAACTAGTTAACGTCATGAGCTGCATCAAGCTTTGGGGGCCAGAAAGGAAACCAGCAAATAAACAATTTGTTATGATGACCTAAGGCTTGACATTTAGAAGTTTCTGTTGCTGTTATTCTTTTGATGTGGCTCTTGGTTCTTCCTCTTCTAGAAGAAAGCTCTCATATATTCCTTCTCAAACTGCCTTCACATAGGATTGTATAAAGTCAAAGCTAAATGATGTTCTATTCAAGACGCAGTTGCTTACAGGTGACGGACCAACTCTCCAGAACCAACTGACACAGTCCTTAAAAACCTGACACTGTGAGTTGGCAAACAGTTCATCCATATAGTGAGTGACAGCTCTGATTTCATGATGGGAAATAGGTGAACAAAAACTGCTAAGTCAGTGAAATACCTAGGTATTGGGACTTCACTAATGATTAAATGGTACAGAAAATGGTTCCTTTTTTTTTTAAACAGTTGTATCTAACAATCCCTGATGACTCTGATGGTAAAGAATCTGCCTGAAACACTGGAGATCTGGGTTTGATCCCTGGGTCAGGAAGATCCCCTGGAGAAGGGAATGGGTACCCACTCCAGTATTTTTGCCTGGAGAATTCCATGGACAGAGGACCCTGGTAGGCTACAGTCTTTGGGGTCACAAAGAGTTGGACACAACTGAGGTACTAACACACGATATATAAACTCAAACTGATTCTAAATTTAATCTACAGAAGCTGGTGACCTGAAAAAATAATTTTGTAGCAGATATTTTGGGACAGAGAAGTCCACTGGCATGGGCATCTTCATGCCTAACCTCAGAGAATGCCCAGAGTGAGGAAGCCTCAGAGATTATGTATCTAAGTCCTTCGATTTCAGACGAGAGGACTAAAGCCAGGGAGCTCCTCCTCCCCGTGACACAGGTGGTCAGCAGCCAGTCTAGGACTAGAACCCAGACCTTCAGATAGGCCCAGTGTATCTCTCAGTCCACCTTGCTACCTTCAAAATGAGTGTGGCACTTAGCCAGTGTCCAAACAGCTATGCTCCAGTGCAAATCTGATAACCTTCAGTGCATTCAGAGGTCATGTCTGCATTATCCAACACTGAATCCCCAGTGCTTGGCACAGTGCAGGGTGTCAGTCAATAAGGCGTTAGTCAAATGGAGTTGAATTGAACTGGAGAACAGCTTCAGCAACCAATACTAACAGCAAACACCAATGATAACAGCACATAATTATAAAATGCCTCTTATGGGAAAGGTACTGTTTCATGTACAGGAATTCGCATGATACTCGTGAATTCTTGTTAGCAGTAACCCATGCTGCAAGTGCTAGGAAGAGTCCCAACCATAGTGAAATGGGAAGGGTGTTTATTTTTGCTGAGATCATGGCCAACACATTGCACAATCACAAGCTCAGTTGTGAAACGAACACTCTTGAGGGACCTGACCACTGCGTCCAGGCAGCCAGATTGGGCACACTGTGCAGGATTGGCTTGACCCACAGTAGAAGACTAACTGTGCCACATTTTGGAAAGCTAATTTGAAAGAACTCAACATTTTAATGTTTTTAAAAAGTATTTGGACAAAGCTGGAAGCCCCCTGAGCTATGAAAGCCCAACAAGCTAGAAGGAGGCCCCAGGGAGCATTGCTGGGCTAGTTTGTTAGCACTTGCAGTTTGGTGACTGTTATGCACAGAATGTCTGTGCCACTCCTGAAATCTGTATGTGAAACCCTAATACCCAGAGTGGCTGCATTTGCCTATGAAGCCTCTAAGGAAGCTAATAAGGTAAAATGAGGTCATAAAGGGTGGGCCCCTTATCTGCCAGGGCTAGCGTCCTTATAAGAAGAGCACTCTGTCATCAGAGCACTCTGTCTCTCTCTTTGTTTTTAATGCATACACAGGAAAGGCCATGCAGTGACATAGTGAGCAGCCAGCTGTCTACAAACCAGGAGGAGATTCTCAGCAGAACAGAATTTGCCTGCGCCTTGACCTTGGACTTCTCAACCTCCATCAGTTCAGTTCAGCCACTCAGTCGTGTCTGATCCTGTGCAACTTCATGGACTGCAGCGTGCCAGACTTCCCTGGTCCATCACCAACTCTTGGAGTTCACTCAAACTGAGTCAGTGATGCCATCCAACCATCTCATCCTCTGTCGTCCCCTTCTCCTCCTGCCTTCAACCTTTCCCAGCATCAGGGTCTTTTCCAATCAGTCAGTTCCTCCCATAGGTGGCCAAAGTATTGGAGCTTCAGTTTCAGCATCAGTCTTTTCAATGAGTATTCAGGACTAATTTCCTTTAGGATGGACTGGTTGGTTCTCTTTGCAGTCCCAGGGACTCTCAAGAGTCTTCTTCAACACCACTATTCAAAAGCATCAATTCTTCGGTGCTCAGCTTTCTTTATAGTCCAACTCTCACATCCATACATGACTACTGGGAAAACCATACTTTTGACTAGACAGACTTTTGTCGGCAAAGTAATGTCTCTGCTTTTTAAGATACTGTCTAGGTTGGTTATAGGTTTTCCTCCAAGGAGCAAGCTTCTTTTAATTTCATAGCTGCAGTCACCATCTGCAGTGATTTTGGAGCCCCCAAAAGTAAAGTCTCTCACTGTTTCCATTGTTTCCCCATCTGTTTGCCATGAAATGATGGGACTGGATGCCATAATCCTAGTTTTTTGAATGTTGAGTTTTAAACCAGCTTTTTCACTTTTCTCTTTCACTTTCATCAAGAGGCTTTTTAGTTCCTCCTCACTTTCTGCCATAAGGGTGGTGTCATCTGCATATCTGAGGTTATTAATATTCCTCCTGGCAATCTTGATGGGTGTGATGAAATAAGAATTTCACCGTGTGGTTGAGACACCTGGATCTGGGGCTGATGGCCTATATTTGAGGTCTTGGATGGAGTTGTGAGGAAAGGTGCTGTTACCTTCTGGGCCCCAAGAAAGGCTTGACTTTTAGGCCTGTGCCAGGCAACAGAGCAGGCAGATCTGAAGCTCAGCAAGCTTCCTAGGCTTGGGGGGCAGAGCATGGGCTGGCCTTTGGGGTCCTCAGGCAAATCACTACACTCTCCGAGACTCAGCTCCTTTCCCTTTAAAGAAGGTTGAAAACATTTCCCAGGGCTCCACTATCTTGTGATTTTGTAAATAGTTCCTTATCTTTTATTGGAGTTTACATTAGTCAAATGTGAGTACAGGGCAAATGTATTCTGCGAACTTGGTCAGAATGATTTGTATTCCACAGTCTCAGCCCCTCGCCGCGAGGTTGATGTGTGTTCAGAATGCAATAACCAAGTGTTTTATATTTCATAAAAGCCAAATTAACAGTGAAAACTCACTGAGGGTGCTTTTCCTCTTTTCAAATTCAAAGGAAATTGGATTCTTCATTGTATCAGAGTGGCAGCTCACCACTGTTAGGAAGGAAGGGATTATTTGAAATCCAGAGAAAGTATTCTAATCAGGGGAGATTTCTAATAGAAGAGACCAGATCACATTTCAAAGCTTGCATACAATGCACCTAGGCCAACTTCCTCAGGCTGTAGTCTTTCCGAAGTGAAAGTGTTCAGTCATATCTGATTCTTTGTGACCCCATGGACTGTAGCCCACCAGGCTCCTCTGTCCATGGAATTCTCCAGGCAAGAATCCTGGAGTGAGTTGCCATCCCCTTCTCCAGGAGATCTTCCCGACCCAGGGATCGGACCCGGGGGCTCCCACAGTACAGGTTATATTCTTTACCATCCAAGCCACCAGGGAAACCCAGTCTTCCTCCAAAGGAGCTACCAAATCCAGGCAAGGCCTCTTGAGTTCACCCTATGAGGATCTGGGCCTGAGGGGGAAACCCCCTAATGGGGTATGCTCTGTGGTCCAGGCAGACACCCCACACTCGGGTCAACTGTCCTTCCTGCAAAGTTGTTTTTATCCTATGAGGGCCACTGTCCTCAGCAAAATGTACCTGAGACCTCCCTCGCAGTAAGAATAAACTCTGAGCTTTTTCTGAAGCTCCCCAAGCCTTGAGAAGTGGAGAGGAAGGGTAAGAGGGAAGGTATAAAGTAGACCCCCAAATCCATGCCCAACCAAATAAATCCACAGGAAAATGATCCTTCACTAGGACGAATGAAATCAAATCCTCCTCAAAAGGAGGAAAAGAAACAAATAATAGGTGATGAAATAAAGTTGAACCACTGAATCCTATATTGTGCGTTTTGCTTCTTTCTCAGTGATAGATGGATAGATATACAGACAGAGAGATGGATAGATAGATATAATAGTTAGATGATGGATAAAATAGAGTTAGATGATAGATAAATATAATAGATAAATGATAGATTCAGTGATTCGATTCTTGATGAACAGGCATAAAATTATAAATTGTTCTTCTCTTTAGGTAGTGGAGAATTCAGATCATTTTCCATTCATTCAACATGCCAATAACTTAGTCTTTGAGTTGTTGGGACTTGGCAGTAAACAAAAAAGAAAATATCCTGACCTCCAAGAAGCATATAGACTGGTGAGTAGTTATTGAACTAAGAAGTTTATCTTATTATTTTGCAGTTAAAAAAAATTTTTTTAATGTTGTATGTTATGTTATGGTCAGTAACAAGTATTAGTTAAGAAAAATGCGTGAAACCTCCCTGCTTGTAATTGTTTTTGCTTTCCCTGACCAAGCACTTTCCAGCCTTCATTTACAAAATCATAGCTTTGAGTTAAAGGGATTTAAATTTAAATTCTTTCCCTCCCACTGGGCAGTCTCCTTGGTCTCTGAACTTTAATGCCCTCATGCCATGAAGCTGAAAGACGAGCAAGAGACATTGCCTTCAGGGCAGACCTGCCGAAAGGATGCAGGGTTCTCTTCTGCAAATGGCAAGCTCAGAGCTCCTTAATTTGAGTGATGGGCTGATCTACTGTACAAAACCAACAGCCATAGCTAGAGAGCTCCATCTCTTCTCCCACAGAGGCCATGTGGGAAAGGGAATGTCAGGTTACTCTGCGTTTTCCTTCCTAATAGAAGTCGAAAGACCACAGAAGGATTCTGAGATCAAGGCTGCTTGAAGCCAGCTCCACCACTTACCAGCTGCTGATCTTGGCGAATCATTTGCTCTCTCCAGCCTTGGTTTCTTCATCTGTGAAATGACATGGCCTGCTCACCTCCCAGATAACATAAGTGGTGGGAAACTGAGCCAGTTTTCCAGACTGAAAAGTATGCATAAATACTGTACAGATGCGTTGAAAAAGCAAATGTATATTCATGATTTCAGCAGAAGTGTCCAAGTACCAGAAATGCAACATTCTGCCAAATACGTGATAGAGAAAGATCAGGAAAAATAGGGTGTGTATAAGGGAAGGACGGGCTGCGATGGTCATGGGGAGGGACGATTAATGTCTGGGATTGATGAGGTGGGTGTAGAAACTCTGCTCTTCTAAAGACTTTTGACCCAGACCCGTTTGAGCTGCCTAGCTCTAAGTTCCTTGGAAACCATTCCAGCTGTGGTCAACTGAACAATCTGCTCCTAAACAGCTTGGCATTATTCCTCTACACCATTAAACTAGGGCCTATACCTCAACAGCAACACCAGTGAATAACTTAGGAAGGGCTGATAACATACATGGGACAGATCAGAAAGGCCTTGGAGGCAACCCCAGGGCTATTGCTTGTCCTTCTGAGCCAAGACCGAATCCATGACTGACGCAAAGACTGGGGACTCAAAACCTGCTTCTTTCTAATCCAAACCCTCTCTGCTTTCAGTCTCTTCTTTCTTACAAGCCTAGGTCTTACCCTGAAGGGTCATTAACAACCCCTTGACTCTTCTTACTTGAGCAGAGATGTTAACCCAGGGGTCTTGGCTGTACCTCAGCCTGGGTAATCACACTCTGCCCGCCAAAGTCATTTCTTGGAAAGACAGTCATTACAGCAGCTTGGACACTCCCTCCCACCATCTCTTTCCACCTCCAATAAAAAGTAAGTATTGTTCTTGGGGTCTTGGCCAGATGCCAGTTCTGGTCAATTTGATTCCACCCACCAGAACAAGAGCTTTTCCAGGAGGCTGGGCAGTGGGGCTGCTTCCTGTTTCATAGGTCACAGGTTCAAATCCTATAGAGGAGCTGCTTTCAATAAGACTTCTGTTAACGTTCAAGGGGTGGGAAATGGCCCTGGGAATGCTTTCCTCACTTTTCTTTCTTTGCCTCAATAACTGTCCTACTGGGAAAGGTAACAGGAGGTTATCTTTCATTTCCCTTATTCTAATATGAGGTCGGTGCCCAGAGCCAAGTTGGCCCTCCACCATCCCATAGGGAATCAGGCTCCATTTCCAAGATCTGCTGTGGTATCACTCTTTCGGCTGCCTGGGGAGAAAAAAAGATGGACTTTCATTTCCTATCCAGACTTATGATTTATGCAACAGTATAAATTACTATGACTCAACATAGTGAAGTTGTATAACAAGTACATTAAATTCAGGTGCTCAGTATAAAATAATACAAAATGTCCAATCAACACTTTCTGATATGGCGGCTAATGCTTAAAAATGCTTATCTCTTGTGAGTTTGTTCATGCCTCCTGATAGAGAAAAGAAATCCTAGCACGAAAAATCACAGGGTGAGAGCTGCACATATCCAGCACTTATTATGCGCCAGGCATGGGTCTGGATTCCCTGCATGAACCATCTCATCTGTTAAATTTGAAAGGTCCAACTCATCACTATGTGGGGCTTCCAGGAGGTTCGAGTGGTAAAGAGCCTGCCTGCCAGTGCAGGAGCCTTAAGAGATGCGGGTTTGATCCCTGGGTGGGGAAGATCCCCTGGAGGAGGGCATGACTACCCACTCCAGTATTCTTGCCTGGGGAATCCCATGGACAGAGGTGCCTGGCAGGATACAGCCCATGGGGCCACACAGAGTTGGACACAGTGGAAGTGACTTAGCACAGCACAGGATCACCAGTGTGATCCCCGAAATATGGCAGATCACACAGCCAGTGAAGAGTGGCGCCTACACTCACACTTCTAACCCCTGGGGCCAGAGTCTGCAGCTCTGAACACTAGAATGCTATTTCTTCCAAAACACAGAGGCTGACAATACAGCAACCTCTGAGAGGTGAGGCTGTGGACCAGTTGTATTTGCCTATTTATGCTTTCCTAAGTTACCCCCATTCTCTATGATGAGCAGATATTATATTTCTAATCAGGAAAAAAAAATGATCTTTTAAACCTTGCTTTTGTAGCATCCCATTTCAGACAAGGTAAAAAAAAATCTATATTTATATCTATTATCTATATCTTAGTACCAAAGAGTCTTTTTCATAGAGTTCTCTTTTCAGTTTCCAGAACTAGACAAAAATGTTAGAATAAAGCAATTTGGCAAGCTTCTCCATAGAGATGGCATCTTTTTATAAACTTATTTTCACTTCTTCTCAAGCACCATGTCTCCTTCCCTCCCCCCAGATTACAGGTCCTCTTGACCCACAGACCAAAGAAGGCGCAAGAAATTGAGGGGCAAAAAGTCATGCCTAAGTACCCATTCCTTCCTGGTTTCACAGGGAGGAACTTGCCCTCTGGGTACTGCCATTGTAAGGGCCTCAGAAACTTGGCAGCATTTTAAAAGCATGAGATAATTCCCCATCTAAACGGTAAGAAATATGGACTTGAGATCAATACAGGGTGAATTAGTAGTCAACAGCAATCAAGTACAACAGAGAAAATATGATTCATTTCTTAGAAGGGCTAAGATCTCAAACAGTTTATCGAGAAACATTGAAGACTGGGAAGCTGAGCTGGGAGGAATGTTTTAATTTAATCGGCGAGTGGGTTTGTGGAGGAAGGGCAGACACTGGAAGGCTTTTGAGACTGTATTTTGTATTTTATTTTACTTTTTGCTGTGGCTGCAGGAATTCTATGGCTGCACTGCTTCCTGCAGTTTCTTAAGCCCCAAGATCAGTCCCTGGTAAGGGAAGCAACCAACCTCACACATTATTGCATGGAAGTTTTCAGCTCAAGGTACCAAACAGTAATTAATCTAATTCACAATTACTCAGTAGCAATGAAGTTAAGAATGTCACATTTCGTGACATACTTTTCATTTCAGATGGGCTTTTCAATGTGATTTTTCCTGACATTTAACTACCCTGCTGTGTCTTTCCTCTCACAGAGAAACGAAATTTATTCATCAAGGATGCAGTTTCCTGTTCCTTGGGTGCTGGAGATATGAACAAATGTGGATTACCTTAATATGAAAAGTGATGGCCCTTGGCATCTGCCTGACAATGAATGTTGAAAAGAATGGAGTAGCCATTTTCTTCGGTGTATTTTGCTATTAAGTTTGAATAGCTAAAGGATTGGTTCTAAGTCTCAGTGACACTAGACAGCATTTTGATAAGTAAATATTGATTTTTAAATAGTTTTAAACAGTGTTTACCAAATACATTTCCCTCTAAATATGTGTTTCTCTGCCTGCATAGGAGAGGATGAAGAATTTGCACAAGAAGCATTTATAAATCCCCAACCCTCCCTTCTGGAGAATGAAATGGCAATCTGCTCCAGGATGCTTATCTGGAAAATTCCATGGACAGAAGAGCCTGGTGGGCTTCAGTCCATAGGGTCGCAAAGCATTAAACAGGACTGCGTGACTGAGCATGCACGCAACCCACTCTTTCCTGCCATTTCGGCCATCCAGGGATAGGAGAAGGCGTGTGGTAGCGCAGAAGTTCTCCAGCAAGGCTATTTAGGTTACAGGCTCTGAAGAGAAACGCGGACGTCCAAATGCCCCTCCCCAGTGAATATTCTGAATCTGGTGCCTTTCAAACCAATGCTTATCAGAGCCACTAAGCACAGAACTAAACTCATTTTGAAGCATCATCCCCCAAACACTACCAAGTCATAAAATGTTTCCTCGGGACAGAGTGTTAAAGAGAGAAGCTGGGTTTGGAGGCTAAGAAGGGAACTGGGGACTGACTTTGAGCTTACAAGGGCAAGGACAGACTGATCCCAAAGTACCCAAGGAGGTCACCCCAAACTCTGTAACTCTAAGAAGAGTTCAGAGCTGACCCACAAACTGACTTAAGGGAGTCTGTACAGATGAACTCCCAGTAATGAATCGCAAATTCTGAAATCTCTGAGTGTTTTTCTATCCTGCCCAAAGCTTAGACTTTTCATCAGGACTCTACGGGCAGAATGGACAGTCACCAAGAGGGTCCATGCTAAAGCATTGCTCAGCTTTCAAGTGTCCCAGAACCAGGAGCCTGGCCCCCAGACTCATCACTGATGGACGCTTCTCCCCTGCACGTGTGGCAGGGACAAGGGGACTATGTTGGACATGAAGCTAGGGGCAGAGAGCATGGAGTCACAAGTCTGTGAAAGAAACGGCATTTCCCTATTTCAGACAAGTTCGATGTCCTAGTAAAAGCAACCACCCAGCTGAGAAATAGTACACACAGGATCCTAACCCAAACGTGGCTGACTGGACCACATCTTTTTCTTACTTTACCAAGTTACATGCAGTCAGCATAAACTTTGCCTTGAGCATCATCTTGACCATTTCTGATCTTTTGGGGTGCTTCAATAATAGCTCAGTTATCCAAAATATTTAGGAAATGGGGCATCCAAGTAAACTGAAATTCTACCTTAGCAAATGTGTTTGTGTGTGTGCGTGTGTGTGTGTGTGTGTGCACGCACACATGTTCAGTCGCTCAGCCGTGTCCAACTACTTGTGATCCCATGGATTGTAGCCCACCATGCCTCTCTGTTCATGGGATTTCCCAGGTAAGAATACTGGAGTGGTTTCCATTTCCTTCTCCAGGGAATCTTCCTAACCCGTCTCTCTTGTGTCTCCTGCATTGGCGGGTGGATTCTTTACCTCTGTGCCACCTAGCAAATGTGGTCCAATGGAAATAACCAGGTTTTTCCATCATACAGCAAGTAGCTGCCCATACTCCTTCATCAAAAATGCCTACTTTATTTGCGACCTGCACTGCCCTTGATCAGAGTAGTTAGCAGGCTTCCTTCTAATTGTTGCTGTAGCTTGTCCTCCTTGTTCAGTTATAACCCAGTCCCCTAGGACAGGGTCTTTCTTGCCACAGCTTATTTCCAGTGTATGGCAAGAGTAAGTCCTCCTTACATATATGTATAGATATCTGTGTACATGCACATATTTGTACATGCATACATGCATGGGTATGTATATGTATCAGTTCAATTCAGTTCAGTCGCTCAGTCATGTCCGACTCTTTGTGGCCCCATGAATCGCAGCACGCCAGGACTCCCTGTTCATCACCATCTCGCATCCATCGAGTCCGTGATGCCATCCAGCCATCTCATCCTTGGTTGTCCCCTTCTCCTCCTGCCCCCATCTCCTCCTGCCCCCAATCCCTCCCAGCATCAGAGTCTTTTCCAATGAGTCAACACTTCTCATGAGGTGGCCAAAGTACTGGAGTTTCAGCTTTAGCGTCATTCCTTCCAAAGAAATCCCAGGGCTGATCTCCTTCAAAATGGACCGGTTGGATCTCCTTGTAGTCCAAGGGACTCTCAAGAGTCTTCTCCAACACCACAGTTCAAAAGCATCAATTCTTCGGTGCTCAGCCTTCTTCACCGTCCAACTCTCACATCCATACATGACCACAGGAAAAACCATAGCCTTGACTAGATGGACCTTAGTCGGCAAAGTAATGTCTCTGCTTTTGAATATGCTGTCTAGGTTGGTCATAACTTTCCTTCCAAGGAGTAAGCATCTTTTAATTTCATGGCTGCAGTCACCATCTGCAGTGATTCTGGAGCCCCCCCAAAATAAAGTCTGACACTGTTTCCACTGTTTCCCCATCTATTTCCCATCAAGTGATGGGACCAGATGCCATGATCTTCATTTTCTGAATGTTGAGCTTTAAGCCAACTTTTTCGCTCTCCTCTTTCACTTTCATCAAGAGGCTTTTTAGCTCCTCTTCACTTTCTGCCACAAGGGTGGTGTCATCTGCATATCTGAGGTTATTGATCTTTCTCCCGGCAATCTTGATTCCAGCTTGTGTTTCTTCCAGTCCAGCGTTTCTCATGATGTACTCTGCATAGAAGTTTAACAAGCAGGGTGACAATATACAGCCTTGACGCACTCCTTTTCCTATTTGGAACCAGTCTGTTGCTCCATGTCCAGTTCTAACTGTTGCTTCCTGACCTGCATACAGATTTCTCAAGAGGCAGGTCAGGTGGTCTGGTATTCCCATCTCTTTCAGAATTTTCCACAGTTTATTGTGATCCACACAGTCAAAGGCTTTGGCATAGTCAATAAAGCAGAAATAGATGTTTTTCTGGAACTCTCTTGCTTTTTCCATGATCCAGTGGATGTTGGCAATTTGATATACATGCATGGATATCATATATTACATAGTAAATACACTACATTTTGTAATAATAAGGTAAAATTATATAGTAAATATATAATATGCATTGTATGTAGTATAATGTGACACATAATATAGAATATAAATATATATATGAGATATAATGTGTATATTATAATATGAAATATAATTTATTTAAGCTTCATATTATATATGGAATATATTACACAATAGTGTATAGTTTAGTGCATACTGTATTATGTTACTGTTGCTAAGTCACTCAGTCGTGTCCCACTCTTTGCAACCCCACGCACTGCAGCATACCAGGTTTCCCTGTCCTTCCCCATCTCCCAGAGCTTGCTCAAACTCATGTCCATTGAGTCAGTGATGCCATCCAACCATCTCATTCTCTGTTGCCCCCTTCTCCTCCTGCCTTCAATCTTTCCCAGCATCAGGGTCTTTTCTAATGAGTTGGCTCCTCACATCAGGTGGCCAAAGTATTGGAGCTTCAGCTTCAGCATCAGTGCTTCCAATGACTATTCAGGACTGATTTCCTTTAGGATTGTCTGGTTTGATCTCCTTGCAGTCCAAGGGACTCTCAAGAGTCTTCTCCAACACCACAGTTTAAAAGCATCAATTCTTCAGCCCTCAGCCTTATAACATACCATAATTTATGTATATACTTCATTATATATTGCACACTATAGCTATATAATGGAGAAGGCAATGGCAACCCACTCCAGTACTCTTGCCTGGAAAATCCCATGGACGGAGGAGCCTGGTGGGCAGCAATCCATGGGGTCACTAGGAGTCAGACACGACTGAGCGACTTCACTTTCACTTTTCACTTTCATGCATTGGAGAAGGAAATGGCAACCCACTCCGATATTCTTGCCTGGAGAATCCCAGGGACGGCGGAGACTAGTGGGCTGCCATCTATGGGGTTGCACAGAGTCGGACACGACTGAAGTGACTTAGCAGCTTAGCAGCTATATAACATACATACATACATATATATATATACATACATTTATATATAATATGATTCAGTGAATGAACAAAAGTACAACAGAGTCTGAGATGAAGGTGGGGAAGAGCTTTACTGTAAATGTGCACATCTCTGAGGATACCCCAAATACAGCCAACACCCAGGGTCTGAGTCCGGGCTCTGTCTCTAACCAGATATTTATGTGGCGGAAAATCTCTTAGTCATCTGAGCCAAGGGAAAATGAGGACAACCCTGCTAGCTGTTGTCAGTACTCTCTATGTACCAGGTCCAGGGCCAAGCACATTGCAGCTCCAAACTCAACTAACCTCCCAGTAACCCTATTAGTCAGATACTACTATCCGCCCCATTCATAGGTGAGGCAGTTAAGGCTCAGTGAGGGTGAGTACTTTGCTGAAGGCCACACAGCATTCTGGACCCAGGACTAACTTGCTTAACATCTTCAGCAGGGACTAAATGACAGAGTGTACATAAACCATTTCACACAGCACCCAGCGCTAAGTGCTCAGTAAATGCCAGCCAGCCTTCACCTCCCTCTTTGAATGATGACAATCTCTGGTTAACCATATGTGCTGTTAAAAGTTGACAATATATTTATTTGCCTTATAAAGAATGGAAGGAGAAATCAGCTTGCATAGATTTTATTTTCAAACTATCTATAAATAATAAGTTAAGGAAAAGTTGCCTTTCTTATTTAAAGGTCTAATTTAAATTCTTTATCAAAATGATTTAAGTGCCCTTCACTGGGAAACCATAATTCAAAGACTTTATTTATTAGACTTCTTGAAAGTGTGTTTTTAATGCACATTCTGACTTTTTGCCAAACCTCTTCTCTGAAACAGTAAAATTAGAGCAGCCCCCTTTTTAAAGAGTTATATTTATTAGATTTTTACATATTGATAATGTATAATTTATCAAAATAAATCTGAAAATTGGCACATCAATCTCTCTCTCTTCTAATATTCTTTATATCCAGAACCTTGACCTTAATTTTTTCTGATATGCACTCAGAGAAGTCTCATGACATGGAATTTCTTTTCTAAAGAGTTGGAGCTCTATCTTTAAGTGTAACTTTTCTGTGACCAACCTCACTTTCCTCTCTACTGTGGTTCCACGTGGCAGTGTGTGTTTTATCTGACACTGATAAGTAAATGCAATTACCTTTTAAATCTAAAGAGTGGTGAACTCTGAAAAATATGCAGGACCTGTAAGCCAAGTCCTAAAACAATGTTTAAATCTCTTGGGAAAACACAGGAAGAAAGTCACTGTTTTTCATTTATTTTGTGCTGTAGCCTCTCTTTGTTGTTTCAGTTAGAGACAAAACTTCAAAAGAAGATAACTACTTCCAAAACGGCAGTGATCAGATTCTGGGTGATTGCAGGTAGCACAGGTGTTACATAAATCGCTGGAGTATTTTGGACATGAGTCTCTCTCTTCTAGAATTCTCAGGTATCAATTGTGAAATGTAGCAGACACCAATATGGATACCCAGGAATGCCAGCAGGATCACACATTTGATACCTGATTGACAGTAAAGCAGGAAGAAATTCTAATGGAAAATAAAAGCCCAAGACCCCTTTCCCAGGATAAAAACATCTTAATCTTCAAATTACTGAGCATTATAAATAAAGATATTATACCCTCTTTCCCCAAATCCATTAAACAGTGCATTACTTGGGGCTCCAAATGCCCTTAACAAATGATAACAGATTTTAAAATTGACAACTTCTATACCCTAATTTGACCCTCTCTGATGACGGGGAGATACGAAGAGTCTGAGTCCATTCTTGTTACACCATTAGTAATGGACCAAATATTTGTGTTTGCCCAATTTCTGTCTTGAAGTCTTAACCCCTGATGTGGTGGTGCTTGGAGACGGGCACTTTGAGAAGTACTTGCGTTTAGATGAGGTCATTAGGGATTCCTCCTAATGGTACAAGTGCCCTTATAAGAAGAGGAAGAGAGAGATCTCTCTCTCCATACGCATGCACGCCCCCCCAAAAAGGCCATGTGAGGATACAAGAAGATGCCATCCATAACTCACCAAGAGAATTGTCACCAGAACCCAACCATACTGGCACCCTGAACTTGGGTTTCTCAGCCTCTTCTTTGCTGATGTTCAGTTGCTAAGTTATGTCTGACTCTGTGACCCCAAGAACTATAGCACACCAGACTCTTCTGTCCTCCACTATCTCCCTGAGTTTGCTCAAATTCATTTCTACTGAGTTGGTGATGCTATCAAACCATCTCATCCTCTGCCATCTCCTTCTCAATTTTCCTTTGAACTTTCCAGCATCAGGGTCTTTTCCAGTGAGTGGACTCTTTGCGACGTGTGGCCAAAGTATTGGAGGTTCAGCCTCAGCATCTGTTCTTCCAATGAAATGAAGGTTCACTATTTAAGCCACCCAATCTATGGCATATTATTACAGCAGTCTGAACGAACACAACCAACAAAACTAGTGTTCTTTGAAAAACGAAAACATAGCTTCACCAGAATCCATGCCTTGATGAATACCCACAGTCTCCCCTCTCCTGTTTCAGTATCCTCTCCCATCTCCAACATCTGTGCTCCACAGACTGCTCTGTGACAGAGTCCATATATCCCAAGGCAGCATCCCAAACATTTTCTCATCAGGCCCCACTGATTTCTCCAGCTGCTTCTCTGGGGGATCACACCTGTACCCGATAAGCCTCCCATCAGCCAGCTCACCATCCATTTCTCTTCTCTAGCAAAAAAGCATCCTGGTGTCCACTGTTTCCTGCCCCATCCATGCACCCTGATTCTGGCCCTCCCCTTAATGCATATGTTTGATTAATGCAGACTCTTCTTCAGGTCCAGGGTGAAGTATGACCCTTAGGTTGCATATAAGAATCTGGTCTCATCAACTGGGTAGGTGCCTTTGGGAGGAAGAAAGCAGGAGGGCAGGCAGGAGGGACAGAGAAGGGAAGAATAGGGGAGGGCGGGCTTATAGGGCTGGCTCCTGCCTCATACACATTTCATCTGCTGCCTCCACTCACATGCCCCTTGGCACTTGGAGGGACCTCACCAAGGCCACCAAGAACTGGAGCATAGCTGAAGGAATCTTGCCATAAAAGGAAGCAGGAAACTGATATTTCTTATGAGCATACTATGTACCAGATGTATGCTAAGTACTTCAATATTCATTTTCCATTGTAACCCTAAAAGGCAGATTTTCTTCAAAAAAAAAAGTGTAGACGTAAGAAAAAAAGAGACCCAGAAGTATTAGCCCTCTTGGTCACAGAGTAGTTCAAATCAGGATTTAAATGTAGACTTTCTTTCAATCAACTCTTTTTTTTCTTTTTTTTGGTCTGTTTTTCTTTAATTTTAAACCTTACTTGGAGGGTAATTATTTTGCAATGTTGTGGTGGTTTCTGCTGTATGACAAGTGAATCAGCTATAAGTGTACATATAGCCCCTCCCTCTTGGGTCTTCCTCCAACCCCCTACATCTCAACCCTCTAGGTCATCACAGAGAACGAGGCTGTGTGCTGTGCTTAGTTGTGTTTTTGTGACCCCATGGACTGTAGCCCACCAGGCTCCTCTGTCCATGGGGTTCTCCAGGCAAGAATACTGGATTTGGTTGCCACACCCTTCTCCAGGGGATCTTCCCAACCCAGGGATTGAACCCAGGTCTCCCGCATCACAGGCAGATTCTTTACCATCTGAGCCACCAGGGAAGCCCCAGAGCACCAGGCTCGTCACTGTGTAAACTACTCAACCAGGCCCTGAGGTGCTGAGAATGACTTGACATGGGGAGTGGCCTCCGGTCTGAGGGAAAGCAGCACACCTACAAACACAATGAAGTCATGAAGAGGAGATCATTTGCAATGACAGGCACATGGAAAGATGCTCAATGGCACTAATTATCAGGGAAACACAGATTAAAATTATAATGAGATATCATATCACACTCTTTAGAATGGCCATCATCAAAACGAACACAAATAGCAAGTGTTGGCAAGGATGTGGAGAAAAGGGAATCCTCGTCCACCGTTGGTAAGAATATAAATCAGTGCTGCCACTGTGGGAAACAGTATGGAGGTTTGTCAAAAAACTGAAAATAGAACTACCAAATGGCCCAGCAACTCCACTCCTGAGCATATACCCTATAAACAACAAAAACACTATTTTGAAAAGATGCATGCACTCCCCTGTTCATAAGCAGCATTATTTATAGTCACCAAGGTATTGAGGGTCTTCCCTGGTGGCTGAGTGGTAAAGAATCTGCAGGAGACCTGCATTTGATCCCTGGGTTTGAGATGACCCCCTGGAGAAGGAAATGGTAACCCACTCTAGTATTCTTGTCTAGGAAATCCCATGGACAGAGGAGCCTGGAGGGCTATAGTCCATGGGTCACAAACGAGTCAGACGTGACTTAGTGACTAAACAGCAACAAGATAAGGAAGCAACCTAAGGGGCCGTCAACAGATGAATATAAAGAAGAGGTGTTACATACACGGAGAATGGAATACCGTGCTGTTCAGTTACCAAGTTGTGTCTGACTCATCGCGACCCCATCACGCCAGGTCCCTATTCCTCACCATCTCCTGAAGTTTGCCCAAGTTCATGTCCACTGAATCTGTGATGCCCTCCAACCATCTCATCCTCTGTTACCCTCTTCCCCTTCTGCCTTCAATCTTTTCCAGCATCAAGGTCTTTTCCAATGAGTCAGCTGTTGGCATCAGGTGGCCAAAGTTTTGGAGCTTCAGCTTTAGCATCAGCCCTTCCAAAGAGTATTCAGGGTTGATTTCCTTTAAGATTGGCTGGTTTGATCTCTTTGCTTTCCAAGAGGCTATCAAGAGTCTTCTCCAGCACCACAATTTGGAAGCATGGAATACTACTCAACTATAAAAGAGAATGAAATTTTGCCACCTACAGTGACATGGACAAGCTTGGAGGGCATTATGCTAAGTGAAATGAATCAGGAAGGAAAGACAAAATACTGTATGATATCACTTATATGTGCAATCTAAAAAATATAACAAACTGGTGAATATAACAAAAAACATCAGATTCACAGATACAGAAAGCAAACCAGTGGTTACCAGTGGGAAAGGGGAATTATGAGGGCAGGGGAAGTAAGAGATACAAACCATTGTGTGTACTGCACAACACTGGGAATATAACCAATATTTTGTACTAACTGTAAATGTGGTGTATTCTCTAATAAGTTGATAAAAAAGGATGAGCAAAACTTTAATGTAAAGAAAAGAGGTCTGTATCATTCATTTTCCTACCATGCCTGAGGCACAAACATTTATTGGGCTCCACTAAATGCCAAGTACTCTCTAGTGACTTTCCTGTTTATATTTTTAGACCCTATAGAACCAATACCACCAGTCTTATATACACGGTGTACAGGGGAGTTTAATTAACATCTCCCTGTTTCCCCAGCTGGTACAAATAGGAAGGCTTAACCTCACGTATTATATGAGTATAATAACTCATACTGCAAACAAGCTATTTGCAGTACCTCATTCAAAATCTAGCACAATGTAAGAATGTTTTGTTCACAGATTCAGGGATACATAAATTCATTGAAAAAGCTCTATAGGCAGGGAGCTGGGACAAAACTTAAATCAACAAGACACATCCAGTGTCTCCAAGGAGCTTCCGAGTTACGGAGTCCTTGGCCGTCAAGAGTGGAAGGACTCAGTAAATCTAGCCCCTGTGAGCCCATGACCTTGGGGCAACAGCTGGGCTAAATGTCACCACCACCTGCTGCCTGAACAATCCTGTTGCTTGACGGTTTATTACATGGATCAGTCACACAGTCCAAGAGTTACTACGAGACACGTTTAGCGTGTCTATGTAAAACCTCATTTAGCACTGTTCTTTCCTTCTGAAAAAAGAGATCACAGTTTAGAGATCTGTATTTCGAAGTTCTGAGAAACAGACCTGAAGACCAGGAGTGCAGGCACTCCGAGGTAGGGGTTTTGATGGTGGAAGCCCTGAGAGAATCCAATAAAATAAGAGGGACAGAGCCTAGCTTTTCCTCACTTGGCATGGCCCCAGGGGAAGGTGTGCAGAGGGAAAATAAGTGGTTGGACTCTCAGGGAGAAAACTGCTCCTGGCTCACTACCTGGCTTCTTATATTATTGATAGCCTCTCATCTTTTTGCTGTTTCAAAGGGATCGAAACTGCATAACCCTAGTATATAGTTAGGTTCTCTTTCTGCTCTCTGTCCTCTCTCTCGGTCTCTCTCAGTCTCTGACAGGCACTAGAATGGATTCGGTGTCAAAAGGTTATCATTAGCCTGGCCTGGTGGCTCAGATGGTAAAGCATCTGTCTAC
This sequence comes from Budorcas taxicolor, assembly GCF_023091745.1. NCBI lineage: Eukaryota > Metazoa > Chordata > Mammalia > Artiodactyla > Bovidae > Budorcas > Budorcas taxicolor. The sequence goes on along the minus strand of NC_068930.1, from coordinate 11,357,238 downwards.
AGTGTGAGAGAACTGGGTTCAATCCCTGGGTTGGGAAGATTCCCTGGAGAAGGAAATGGCAACCCACTCCAGTACTCTTGTGTTGAAAATCCCATGGATGGAGGAGCTTGGGGCAGGCTACTATCCATGGGGTCGCAAAGAGTCGGGCACGACTGCGCGGCTTCACAAGAATGTTCCCAGTGTTGCTGTATTATCTCATCCTTATTTTTTCTCTCTGTTTGTTCTGTAAACCAAAAAGGAAAACTGTCAGTACTAGATTTTCATTTTTAAGTTCTATAGATGCCATCGGGCTTCCCAGGTGGTGCTAGTGGTAAAGAAACCGCCTGCCAATGCAGGAGATGTACGAGCTGTGGGTTCGATCCCTGGGTTGGGAAGATCCCCTGGAGGAGGGCATGGCAACCCACTCCAGTATCCTTGCCTGCAGAATCCCATGGACAGAGGAGCCTGGTGGGCTACAGCCCATAGCGTCACAAGAGTCGGACACGACTGATGCGACTTAGTCCGCAAGCACAGATGCCGTTAAAGGAACTATTTCCCTGAGGGGATGATTTCCATCAGAGCAGTCTGTGTCTTCCTTGATTTTTGAGAACCATCCTGTTATGCCTCAGGCCACATTTCCAAGCCAAAGTGCTGATTCTGGACTCAACATGAAGTGACTTAATGCTGGACCTACCTGGGTTAAGAGGCTCTGATGTAGAAATTACTCATAAGACCTGGTTTGTTAGAGAGGAAAGACTCACAGCGGTCTATGGACAGTACTCGCCACACACCATATGGCAGATACTGTGTCCTGACAAGGAATCAGGGCTTTGCTTCCTGTTTTGATGTTTCCATCAAACACCGTACCAAGGATATATCTCTCCAGCAAATTTTCTTTAATACTAAAGCCACCCAGATCTACAGAAGGAAAATTTTGCCTCATCCTTAAAATACAGTTTTGAAGCTAAATTGGTACTTATGGTGGCCTATATGACGGCCTCCAGTCATTCCCCAGCTCCTCATATACATACTCTTGTGTAAACCCTTCTCTTGAGTGTGAGCTGGCCCTAGTGACTCACTTCTAAAGGAGAACGCATGCCAGAGGTGATGGAGGTGATTTGTGAGATTATTGCCACTCACATGGCTATTGGCAGACATCATCAATTTCTCTCTGGCAGCTAGAGAGGGTGGGGGTCACACACCCAAGATAATGTCAATAACCTAACATTGGAAAGTCATCTGCCACAGACTATTCACTGGAAATGAGACACCATGTAAAATCCACACTCAAGAGAAAGGAAACAAACTGCACTTTTTGAAAGGAGAAATGTCAAAAAATGTTGTGGACCAAAAAGCTACCCTAGGCCCCACCTAACTGGGTTGTGAGGAAATTCTGCCAGTATTTGCGCCATATTCCTTCTCCCAAGTTCACCCTAAAATCCATGGAACTAACTTGGATCCATGGAAAGATAAGGAAAGCCTCTAATCTCTAAAACTGTGTTTAGGATAAACCAATATAATCATGGCTAAAGCCTGAAAGGTGCTTTGCAATCTGACTGATCTCTGATGTGGACCTCAGAGTGGTCCAGGCAGGCAAGACCAGTGCCTCGTCAGATGCTAGCTTCATCCTTCTCTGAGCCCCATTTCCTTCCCAGAGGGCTACCACTGAGCAGTTCAAGCACCACCTAAAGCAGAAAAAGTTGTGTGTTGGCCTTAACACATCTCTTCTCAGTAACCTTCTTCAACCAAAACCCATACTCAAAAGTTCTTGTTTATTTTTATTCTCTACTTCTTTAAGCCCTCTCCAAGAAAAGCCAAGTGCACAAAGTATCTATTTCAAAGGATTGGAAAGATATTTTAAAGGGCAATTTAGCCAATTATTATTTTAAAGTACATCCTTTCTTAGAGCTTCCCAGGTGACTAGTGGTAAAGAACCCACCTGCCAATGCAGGAGAAAAAAGATGTGGGTTTGATCCCTGGGTTGGGAAGATCCCCTGGAGGAGGGCATGGCAACCCACTCCAGTATTCCTGCCTGGAGAATCCCATGGACAGAGGAGACTGGTGGGCTACAGTCCACGGAGTCACAAAGAATCAGACACGACTGAAACAACTTATTGTGCATGCATGCACACACATTCTTTCTTGGAGAAATATCAGTCTCACAGAGAATTTCCTCTGAGAAATGCAAACATGAAAAAGGATTTTCTTTTCTTCAAACCTGAAGGTTTTGAATCATTTTAAAATAAAGCGTAGACATGTGGTTTGTAATCAAGAGTTACTAGTCTTGGTTTGCCATGGCTCACATGAATTTGATGAACTTGAACTTTTCTACAGACAGTCAGTTCATTCAAACACGATCGTGTCTAAGCCTCAAAGGTAGACTTCCGCAGTTGACTCCTTGTAAACCATATAGTTTAAAACTCTCATTTGACTATCTGAGAAAGGTAATTCAGAAATAAAACGTTCGGGATTTGAACAGAGGGAGGGTATTTTTTAAAGTATGGGTCATTGCATTAAAAAATTAGAAATGGACCTGAAAGCATGCATGATGATATGCTAATTTCAACGATAAATAGGGCAAGTCCAATTTGGTTGCTGTGCTAATATAGATCTCCTTTGCAGTCACTTCTCTTACATAAATGTGTATGCTGGTGGGGTATATGCCTTTATTCTTAATTTTTTTTAAATTTGCAACTAATTTTTAACTGGCTGAAAGGAGCCCCTGAATTATATTCTTAAACAACTGAGAAAAAGTGTTCAGGCTGCTTAAAGCACATGAGAATAATATGTTACTAGATATTTTAAAGAATAACTGAAGCAAATGTACCAGAACTAGACTTACTGCTTTTTCATAATGGGATGGACTAAATTATCCATTATACAGGAATCACACATAAAAGCCTTTCTCCACATCAACTGATAGATCAAAGGAAGGGAGGATGAGTGGTCTACAGGCACGAACCACACCTCCCGAATTCTGAGCCCAGGAGTGAGTGGTCTGCACTTTGACTGCCTCTCCTTGACATGAAACAGGATTCCTGTGTCTCCCACTGAGGAAAGTCAGGTAGGCTCAGCTACAAAGATTTCCCTTCCGTCCGCGCCCCTCCCCTTTCCATTCCATCGGCAGGATGACAGCTCCCTGATGGGCCTCAGGTGAATCTCATTTAGAATCTGGACTTGGTGAGTCCCTCCCGTCTGAGCCTTGCAGGGAGGGCACCTGTCAGCATCACAGCGTGGGTCCCTGGCATATTTACAGTTCCAGGGACGGCCTGCTCCTCCCCACCGCAGCTGCGCTGGCTTCCTTGGCCACCCCTGTCTGCAGAAAACTACCCGACCAGATATTCTGACTCCCAGTGACAGATGAAAGCACACCGCATCCTCTTGTCATCTGCCTGCCCCCAGTTCCCTCTTCAGAGTATTCAGGGGCCATTCAAGTGTCATCCCAATAATCATCTTGCCACTGTACTCCCAATTTATCAATATTCCAAGAAATCATTCATTCATCCCCTCGCTCTTTCAACAGACATTACTCAGAGTCTCCCAGGGACCGGTCACTCACCCAGTCATTGCAGCTCCATCACAAGCACGCAGCCCGATCCGTGACCTCATGGCGTTCACTTCTCTCACACTTTCCATATGAGTAGCTTCTTGATCTACTGGCAACCTCTGGGCCTGTTAATTTCCTAGAAATCGACAGGAAATGACAGCTAACCTCTGTCGAGGATTTCTCTTGCAGAGATTCCTAAGCGCTAAAAGAAAAAGAGGGCAACCCAGCAGGACTTTCCCAGGGTACACTCGCTACCCCCGAAACAGGGAGAGATAGAGGAACAGCAAAACCTCCAGACTAGGTCAGGTCAAGACAGGCATTGGACACATCACTCACAGGGCACTCATCAGGCCCAATTCTGTGTGAGCACCGCCCACCACTCTGTGCACAAGGAGATGAACCAGTCAATCAGGTTGCAGCTTCCAGGGGGCTGACCATCTGGGGAGGATTAGAGTAATGTGTAGGGGAGGTGAGAGTAGATAAACAGCAAACAAATTCATAGAAGAAATATTTGCAGGTGACAATAAACTCAGCTAAAGTCATGAAAGTAGAGAAGAAAGTCTGAGAGCTAACTAAGCCCAACCCTTCACCCTTCTGGCCTCAGTGTCCCCATCTATAAAATGGGTATGATTCTGAAAACTCTTCAAGGTCTCTTCCCCTGCACCTAGAACACTTAGTTCAGTTAGTGCCAGCCACTTAAATCTACCTGTCCACTCCCTTTCTGCACTTTCTCGAAACACTCCTAACCTGTCCACGTGTTTGATCACTCATGATCCACGCATGACCCACCAGGAACATACAAATGACTGCTCACATTTGGGAAGCACTCAAGAGTTACAAAGAGCTTACAGAGACCCTGGCTCATTAATCACATCGTCTTTACACACACCAGGATCAGGGAAGATGTTGTTCTTTCCCTTTTATGGATAAAAACCTTCAAGGCTCAGGGAAGGGAAATAGGTTAATAAAGATCAGAGAAGAAGAAACAGCAATTAAATTGATTTTAAAAGCAGGCTTTCTAACGCTAAGCTCCATATCTGTATAGACTACTGATCAGGAGGTAAATGTGAAAGGGAAGTCCTGAGGAGAGAGAAGGAAGGAAGCAAGAGCCCTCGTGGTTAAGGGAATGTCACCATGGGTGACCACGAGCGTCATCACCACGGAGCGGGCTCCTGACAGATGCAGCCGAGGTGAAGGACCCGGGAAGCCGCCCTCCGCTGGGGACCTCAGCACGCCAGGAAGCGGACTCAGGCACGTCTATTTCTACCGCCGACGTCTGGACTCTCGGTTGGCCCTGTGGCCTGTGGAGTCCTTCTCCAGCTCCTGTTTGTGAACCAGCAAAACCTCCCGTGTGTTAGGGGATGGATTAGAGAGAGAAAGACATCATTTGCCAGTAAGTTTAAGAAACTTCTGAGGAACACCACATGAACTGGAAGGGAAATCAAATGCAAAATTGAGCCCTCCTGTCATCAGAGTGTGGCTTCTTGCTCTGTTGACGACTTCTGTGCAAGGGACTCTGAGAAGCCATGTCCACATATGGAGAGGCAAGGAGACCCAACTGACCCATATTCTGCCTAGTCCAAGGTTTCCTTTCCATGCAGGGTAAACTCAAAATAAAGTCCTCTGGAAATCATTGACCTGGTTACTTTTCTTACCCCAGAGCCATGTTCAGAGATGCAAAATTATCACAAGTTTGTCTATGATGTTCACAAGCCAGTAGATGCTGTGTATTGGACATTTATTAACAAAAAAAAGAAAAGGAGAGAATGTGTATGAATGAAAATCAATTGAGTTACATCTTGATAAACTGGCTATTAGATAACCAGCGAAAGTTACTTTTTTATTTCATTTCACTTGAATTGACTTTACTTCAATACTTTTTATTAATATGTGAAAAGTAAAAGTGTTAGTCACTCAGTTGTATCTAACTGCAATCCAATGGACTGTAGCCTGCCAGGCTCCACTGTTCATGAAATTCTCCAGGAAAGAATACTGGAGTGTATAGCCATTCCCTGCTCCAGAGGATCTTCCCAAACCAGGGATCGAACCCAGGTCTCCTGCATTGCAGGTGGATTTTTTACTGTCTGAACCACCAGAGAAGCCTTTTTATCAATATCAGTTCAGTCAGTTCAGTCACTCAGGCGTGTCTGGCTCTTTGTGACCCCATGGACTGCAGCACACCAGGCTTCCCTGTCCATCGCCAACTCCCGGAGCTTGCTCAAACTCATGTCCATTGAGTCAGTGATGCCATCCAATCATCTCATCCTCTGTTATCCCCTTCTCTTCCCGCCTTTAATCCATCTCAGCATCAGGGCCTTTTCCAATGAGTTAGTTCTTCACATCAGGTAGCCAAAGTATTGGAGTTTCAGCTTCAACATCAGTCCTTCCAATGAATATTCAGGACTGATCTCCTTTATGATGGACTGGTTGGATCTCCTTGCAGTCCAAGGGACTCTCAAGGGTCTTCTCCAGCACGACAGTTCAAAAGCATCAATTCTTCAGTGCTCAGCTTTCTTTATAGTCCAACTCTCACATCCATACATGACTACTTGAAAACCCATAGCTTTAACTAGATGGACCTTTGTTGGCAAAGTAATGTCTCTGCTTTTTAACATGCTGTCTAGGTTGGTCATAGCTTTTCGTCCAAGGAGCAGTTCAGTTCAGTTCAGTTCAGTCGTATCCAACTCTTTGCAACCCCATGAATCACAGCACGCCAGGCCTCCCTGTCCATCACCAGCTCCCGGAGTTCACTCAAACTCATGTCCATCAAGTCGGTGACGCCATCCCGCCATCTCATCCTCTGTCATCCCCTTCTCCTCCTGCCCCCAATCCCTCCCAGCATTACAGTCTTTTCCAATGAGTCAACTCTTTGCATGAGGTAGTTCAGTAAGCGTCTTTCAATTTCATGGCTGCAGTCACCATCTGCAATGATTCTGGAGCCCCAAAAAATAAAGTCTGTCACTATTTCCATTGCTTCCCCATCTATTTTCCATGAAGTGAGGGGACTGGATGCCATAATCTTAGGTTTCTGAATGTTGAGTTTTAAGCCAACGTTTTCATTCTCTTCTTTCACTTTCATCAAGAGGCTTTTTAGTTCCTCTTCACTTTCTGCCATAAGGGTGGTGTCATCTGCATATCTGAGGCTACTGATATTTCTCAATATTTATCAATATAAACCCTGGTAAATGAATAGGTCACAATATCACACCTTCCTCCTCATCACTGTCATCAGTGTTAACCTCACGCCCACCATAGGAGTTTAGCCTTATTTTCTGCATTTTACAGAGGAGGCACGCCCAAGGTCTCAGAGCTGCCAGAAGTGCAGAGCACGAGTGTGGGTCTGTCTTCCTGCAAAGCCCACTCCCTTCAAAGTTGCATGTCCTTGGCAATAATCTGCTCTTTGCAGGCCTCATATAGCAAAGGAGGAAGTGGCCTGCATGTCGGGACTTGGAAAACACCAGTAAACCACCCTTGCTCTTGCTCCCTCAAAAATGTTTTTCATACCAGGCTGTGAATTTGAATTAAAGTTTGAAAAAGCTGACTGAGAAAGAACTCTTTGCGGAGTGAAATGAACCACCCAACTATTATTGTGTTTTATTTACCTTTTCATTCTAAGGGGCCGGGCTTACTTACAGGCTCTACTCTGGGGAGCCTGTCTACTAAGCAGGGTCATGTGTGGGGCTGCAGGGAGAAAGCCTCCAGAAATAATGTAGTTCCGGGAGAAGCGAGGTCAGCTGGTGAGGTGCCTTGTGGCCAACCATTGCTCTAAAGAGCCACATTTCTTGGCTGGTACCCACGTGAAGACCCCTTGCTCACTGAATCTTGGCTGGACCTGTGATGTACAGCAATCAGCAGGGTGGGGCAAAGGCCAGCCTGGGCCAGTTCTGGGTCTAACAAATGTGACCACTCCCACTTCCTCTCTGAGTCTTGCTTTTTGGCATCATGGTGAGTGAATGAGGCTTCCCTAAAAAAAAGATGTCCATGTTCTAAGTCCCAGAACCTCTGAATGCAAATTTCTTTGGAAAAAAAAACCAAGGTTCTTGTAAATATAATTCAATTACTGATTTGAGGTGAGATCGTCTGGAATTACCCAGGTGATCCCTAAATCCAACAACAGGATTATAACAGGCAGGCAGAGGGAGATTCAAGACCCAGAGGAGGAAAGTCCACCTGGAGAAAGAAGCAGAGGCAAGACTGACGCTGCCCCCAGCAAATGAACGTTTGAAACCACCAGATCCAGAAGGGGCTTCTCCGGCACTCTCTCCCACAGCCTCTGGAGGGAGTCTGGCCCTGCCTACACCTTGATTCCAACTGCTAGGAGCTAAGTCACTTCAGTCACTTCCAACTCTTTTTGACCCTATGGGCTATAGTCTGCCAGGCTCCTTTGTCCATGGGATTCTCCAAGAAAGAATACTGGAGTGGATTGCCATGCCCCTTCTCCACGGGATCTTCCTGAACCAGGAATCAAACTCGCATCTCTAATGTCCCCTGCATTGGCAGGCAGGTTCTTTACCACAAGCACCACCTAGGAAGCCTGATTTCCAACTTCTGGCCTCCAAAACTGAGAATAAATTTCTGACATTTTAAGCCATACAATGTGTAGTAAAAATGTGTTATGGCAGCCGCAGGAAATTAGGATTGGCATTGTGAGAGTCCACATAGAAAGTGCCCCTTCCTATTGGGAAGGTCATGTGGAAAGGAAAGGCCCTGAGTACAAACAGGGAGGAAGAGGGGCCCAGTTTCCTGGTCAAGGCTCTGTGACCCTAGCTCACATAGCTGCGTGACTATAACCTCCAAGAGGTCACTAGAACACCAGCCATTCATGGGCTCACTGACTGGTGGGAGATAATCAAGTAAGTGTTCTTTAAAGTGGCTAAGTGGAAGGGGGTGTTTGATGGAGCATTAGATTACTGAGAAGGAAACTAAGGACCACTTCAAAGAAAGATAAGTCTGAGGGCCCTGAGGACTAAAATTCAGCTCCAAAGTGGAAGGGAAAATGTCATCAGAAAATGAAAAAAAATCACACTGACCATCCTGTCACAATCCTGACCTGGCCTATGAAATGGAAGTCAATTGGGACCCTGTACTCACATTGAGTCCCCACCCAGACAAAGCCCAGAAGATGTGTCTGGCCAGGTTGGGAGTTGAAGAGGCTATAGTAACCTGGATGTGTAGGCAATGGAAACAGGCTGAATGACAAGTGGGTGCATGGTGATACCACGGGTGTTAGTATCGCCACCTTAGTAGACTACCACCAACATACACCAACATGTTATGCTTTGGAGGTCAGAACTCCGAGATGAGTCTCACAAGATGAAAATTAAGGTGTCAGCAGGATGGGTTTCTCTGGAGGCTCAGAGAACATCCATTCCCTTGCTTCTTCCAGTTCCTTGTTGCCACCTGCACCCTTTGGCTTGTGATCTCTCCCTCCATCTGCAAAACTCACGGCTCCAACCTCTGGTTCCATCCTTATATCTTCTCTCTCTAACTCTGATCCTTCTTCCTCCCTCCTATAGGACTTACAAGGTCCTGAATCACAGATAATTCAGGGTCCTGGATTACAGATAATCCACAATGAGCTCAAGATCCTTACTTTAATCACATCTACAAGTCTCTTTTTGGCATAAACTAACAGATTCACAAGTGCTTGTGTTAGAGTGCAGGCATCTGCAGAGGCCATCATTCAGCCTTACATGTAATGAGCACCAACTATGTGTAAAGCACTGAGTGCTTTCCTATCTTATTTAATCCTCCCAACACCCCTCTGAGAGAAGTACTATTGTTTTCCCCTTTTAAAACCCAAAACTCAAAAGTGAGAATGCATCCATGTTTACACAGCGTACAGAGGCTAAGGCAGGATTCCTGTTAGTGTGTCTAACCCCAGGGCCCGGGCTCTCACTCAAGTGTGAGAGCTCTAGGGCCCTAGCCCACGTGCCCCACCCCTATGGGCAGCACTCCCCAAGCACTAGCGGTAGATTCATTGTCAGCCAGTCCAGTTCTAACGCTGCCACTGCACAGAAACCCAGAGAGGTAAAGTGACCTGGTGTGCCAGCAAGAAGCCAATAAGACCAGCTTCATTCATTCATTTGCCAAATATTTACCCAGGTCCTGCTAAGTGCCTGACACTGGGGACTCCACAATGAGTGAAACAGAGACCTTGCAGAGACACAGCATGTGTAATTGTACAGTGAAAATTTATAACATGAGCCACGGATGAGTGCTATAAAAAAAAGTAAATCTAGACAAGAGGGTGATTGCAGGGGATTTTAGAGGGAATGGTCAAGGCCTTTCTGATGAAGTACAATGTGAATAGAGATCAAATCCCACCTCCAGTGAGCAAAGCCCATACTTCCTCCCTCTAAGAAACAAAATACAAAAGAAAAATCTCTCCCTGGAGAAATTTAAAACTGAATTATGTGCATTTGTTTTAAACAAAGACTCAGTGGTAACTGCATACATTACATCTCAGGCATGAGTTCCTGGTTGGATCTTGTCATACCAGCCAGGGGATGGATGCTACATCATCACAGCGGGGAACAGAATTCTGCTACCAGGCCGCAAAACACCGTGTGTGGTTTTCTACTTGTGCACCACACAAATCATATAAAATGCTATTTCTTTCACTATGAAACTCCTAATTAGTTCCCACCAGGTTCCCAGTAATGCAAGAGATGTCAAAGAGATTTCAAAGACTGCATAAGAGCCCAGGCCAAATAAGGAGCAATGTTTGTTGTGCCCAAAAGCTGCATGAGATCTCAGTTGACTGGGCTTAGAAGGTCTTGAGAGAGAAGGTAGAATTTTAGTTGGTCTCTAAAGTAGCTAGGTCAGGGGAGGCGGCCAAGAGGAGCAACCCCACGTCCAAGGAGTGGCGGCTGCGAAGGTGCAGGAGGGCCAAGAGGAGATACTCCACCTTCAAGGTCATGAGGGGCAGCTGTGAAGAGATACTCCTCGTCCAAGGTAAGGAGCAGCAGCTGGGCTTTGCTGGAGCAGCCGTGAAGAGATACCCCACATCCAAGGTAAAAGAAATCCAAGCAAGATGGTAGGTGTTGCGAGAGGGCAGACACACTGAAACCTTAATCAAAGAAAACTAGCCAATCTGATCACATGGACCACAGCCTTGTCTAACTCAATGAAACTAAGCCATGCCGTGTGGGGCCACCCAAGATGGGAGGGTCATGGTGGAGAGGCCAGACAGAATGTGGTCCACTGGAGAAGGGAATGGTAAACCACTTCAGTACTCTTGCCTTGAGAACCCCACGAACAGTATGAAAAGGCAAAATGATAGGATACTGAAAAGGGAACTCCCCGGGTCGGTAGGTGACCAATATGCTACTGGAGATCAGTGGAGAAATAACTCCAGAAAGAATGAAGGGATGGAGCCAAAACAAAAACAGTACCCAGCTGTGGATGTGACTGGTGATAGAAGCAAGGTCCGATGCTGTAAAGAGCAATATTGCATAGGAACCTGGAATGTCAGGTCCATGAATCAAGGCAAATTGGAAGTGGTCAAACAGGAGATGGCAAGAGTGAACGTTGACATTCTAGGATTCAGTGAACTAAAATGGACTGGAATGGGTGAATTTAACTCAGATGACCATTATATCTACTACTGTGAGCAGGAATCCCTTAGAAGAAAGGGAGTAGCCATCATGGTCAACAAAAGAGTCCGAAATGCAGTACTTAGAAGCAATCTCAAAAACGACAGAATGATCTCTGTTCGTCTCCAAGGCAAACCTCTCAATATCACAGTAATCCAAGCATATGCCCCAACCAGTAATGCTGAAGAAGCTGAAGTTGAACCGTTCTATGAAGACCTACAAGACCTTTTAGAACTAACACCCAAAAAAGATGTCCTTTTCATTTTAGGGGACTGGAATGCAAAAGTAGGAAGTCAAGAAACACCTGGAGTAACAGGCAAATTTGGCCTTGGAATACAGAATGAAGCAGGGCAAAGGTTAATAGAGTTTTGCCAAGAGAACACGCTGGTCATAGTAAACACCCTCTTCCAACAACACAAGAGAAGACTCTACACATGGACATCACCCGATGGTCAACACCAAAATCAGATTGATTATATTCTTTGCAGCCAAAGATGGAGAAGCTCTATACAATCAGCAAAAACAAGACCAGGAGCTGACTGTGGCTCAGACCATGAGCTCCTTATTACCAGATTCAGACTCAAATTGAAGATAATAGGAAAAACCGCTAGACCATTCAGGTCTGACCTAAATCAAATCCCTTATGATTATACAGTGGAAGTGAGAAATAGGTTTAAGGGACTAGATCTGATAGATAGAGTGCCTGATGAACTATGGACAAAGGTTTGTGACATTGTACAGGAGCCAGGGATCAAGACCATCCCCATGGAAAAGAAATGCAAAAAAGCAAAATGGCTGTCTGAGGAAGCCTTACAAATAGCTGTGAAAAGAAGAGAAGTGAAAAGCAAAGGAGAACAGGAAAGATATAAGCATCTGAATGCAGAGTTCCAAAGAATAGCAAGGAGAGATAAGAAAGCCTTCTTCAGCAATCAATGCAAAGAAATAGAGGAAAAGAACAGAATGGGAAAGACTAGAAATCTCTTCAAGAGAATTAGAGATACCAAGGGGACATTTCATGCAAAGATGGGCTCGATAAAGGACAGAAATGGTATGGACCTAACAGAAGCAGAAGATATTAAGAGGTGACAAGAATACACAGAAGAACTGTACAAAAAAGATCTTCACGACCCAGATAATCATGATGGTGTGATCACTTACCTAGAGCCAGACATCCTGGAATGTGAAGTCAAGGGGGCCTTGGAAAGCATCACTACGAACAAAGCTAATGGAGGTGATGGAACTCCAGTTGAGCTGTTTCAAATCCTGAAAGATGATGCTGTGAAAGCGCTGCACTCAATATGCCAACAAATTTGGAATACTCAGCAGTGGCCACAGGACTGGAAAAGGTCAGTGTTCATTCCAGTCCCAAAGAAAGACAATGCCAAAGAATAGTCAAACTGCCGCACAGTTGCGCTCATCTCACACACTAGTAAAGTAATGCTCAAATTTCTCCAAGCCAGGTTTCAGTAGTACGTGAACCGTGATTTTGAAGCTGGTTTTAGATAAGGCAGAGAAACCAAAGGTCAAATTGCCAACATCCACTGGATCATAGAAAAAGCAAGAGAGTTCCAGAAAAACATCTATTTCTGCTTTATTGATGATGCCAAAGCCTTTGACTGTGTGGATCACAATAAACTGTGGAAAATTCTGAAGGAGATGGGAATACCAGACCACCTGACCTGCCTCTTGAGAAACCTATATGCAGGTCAGGAAGCAACAGTTAGAACTGGACATGGAATAATAGACTGGCTCCAAATAGGAAAAGACGTATGTCAAGGCTGTATATTGTCACCCTGCTTAATGCTGGGCTGGAAGAAGCACAAGCTGGAGTCAAGATTGCCGGGAGAAATATCAATAACCTCAGATATGCAGATGACACCACCCTTATGGCAGAAAGTGAAGAGGAACTAAAAAGCCTCTTGATGAAAGTGAAAGAGGAGAGTGAAAAAGTTGGCTTAAAGCTCAACATTCAGAAAACGAAGATCATGGCATCCTGTCCCATCACTTCATGGGAAATAGATGGGGAAACAGTGGAAACAGTGTCAGACTTTATTTTTTGGGGCTCCAAAATCACTGCAGATGGTGACTGCAGCCATGAAATTAAAAGACACCTACTCCTTGTAAGGAAAATTGTGACCAACTTAGATAGCATATTGAAAAGCAGAGACATTACTTTGCCAACAAAGGTCCGTCTTGTCAAGGCTATGGCTTTTCCAGTAGTTATGTACGGATGTGAGAGTTGGACTGTGAAGAAGGCTGAGTGCCGAAGAATTGTTGCTTTTGAACTGTTGTGTTGGAGAAGACTCTTGAGAGTCCCTTGGACTGCAAGGAGATCCAACCAGTCCATCCTAAAGGAGATCAGTCCTGGCTGTTCATCGGAAGGACTGATGCTGAAGCTGAAAATCCAATACTTGGCCACCTCATGCAAAGAGTTGACTCATTGGAAAAGACCCTGATGCCAGGAGGGATTGGGGGCAGGAGGTAAAGGGGACGACAGAGGATGAGATTGCTGGATGGCATTACCGACCTGATGGACATGAGTTTGAGTGAACTCCAGGAGATGCTGATGGACAGGGAGGCCTGGCATGCTGCGATTCATGGGGTCGCAAAGAGTCAGACACGACTGAGCGACTGAACTGAACTGAGCTGAATGAAAGTAGCTAGGGCTGCCTAGGTGGCACGAGCAGTAAAAGAACACTCTTGCCAATGCTGAAGATACAAAAGACCCAGGTTCAATCCCTGGATCAGGAAGATCCTCAGAAGAGGGCATGGCAACCCATATTAGTACTCTTGCCTGGAGAATCCCATGGACAGAAGATCCTGGTGGGTTACAGTCCAAGGCGTCACAAACAGTTGGACACAACTGAAACAGCTTGCACACTAAAGTTGCTAAATTATAGATAACAAAGTCAAAGGAAAGAGGGGAATGAAGAGTGATTTCCCAGTGGGAGCACTGCAGAAACAGCCCAGTGTGCTTTGGGAAGAGAAAGGAGACCCATCCAGCCATCCCAAGCACTTACAAGGGGAAGAACTAGTGTGCTCATCTTGGGCAGAACCTTCAAGGGCATCAGATTAGGAATGGTGGTGTGATAAAAGCAACATTCTTTGGAGAGCAATCTAGAAAGAGAACCAATGGAAATGGAAATGGGAGGAAAATTAAAAACTGGAGAACCACTTAGAGGCCAATGCTCTGATGGAAACTGGAGAATGAAGCCCTGGAGACATATTTGAAAGGAAGGCCTGGTGGCTCCATAGTTGATCCACAGGGCCAGGAGTGTCCAGGTTGTCCAGGTTCTTCCTCCATGTACGCTTCTGGTTTGGGTAGACCACAAAGGAGATTGGGGGCACAAGGGAAGCAGGAGGTATTGTGTGGCTGATCTGCTGGTTGTCCTCCTTTGTGTGACACAGCACCTGGGCCCCAAACTGCTCCATCTTCCCCTGGATCTTCCCTCAGCTTTTCCAACTCCTAAGCTAGGGTCTACAGGACACACCTACCACCAAAGTCCGAGGAAGTAAGAACTGACACTTCATTCCATCTTCTTTGTAGATTCCAGTTTTCTCTCGTTGTCCTGCACTTTACATCCTTCTTACCTTTCTCACTGCATGCCCTGTGGGCTGGAAACTCTAGCATCAAGTCTGACATAACAGCCTTGCACTCACAGAGCCTGTTAACCAGCTCCCATGATTACATAATACCAAATCCTTCTAGGACTTCCCAGGTGGTGCTAGTGATAAACAACCCACCTGTCAGAAGACAGAAGACAGGAGACAGAAGACACGTGGGTTGGATCCCTGGGTCAGGAAGATCTCCTGGAGGAGAGTATAGCAACTGACTCCAGTATTCTTGCCTGGAGAATTCCATGGACACAGAAGCCTGGCAGGCTATAGTCCATAGGGGAACAGAAAGAAAGACAGAACTGAAGCAACTTAGATGCACACAGGCAAATCCTTCTAAGAAGTAAATATACATATATATATATACACACACACATATATACATTAAATATGTAGACATGTACATATTCAATATGTATAATTTATGTATTATATATTATATAATCACACAATGGTTCTACTTTTCTGGTTTAACGCTCACTGATACAGAAAGGCAATGAGATATGATATTAAAGATTAGTAAGAATCATAGTCATTAATGAGATTAAAGCAAATAATTAACATTTTTTGAACACTTCCTATTTTCCTAGTGCTATGCAAGATATTTATATAATCTCACTGATAGTTATAATAACCCTATAAATGACTCCTACTCTCCACAGTTATCAGCTAGAGATCATCTTCAGTTCAGTTCAGTCACTCAGTCGTGTGACTGAGTCGTTGCTCTCCAACTCTTTGCGACCCCATGAATCGCAGCACGCCAGGCCCCCCCGTCCATCACCAACTCCCGGAGTTCACTCAGATTCATGTCCATCGAGTCAGTGATGCCAACCAGCCATCTCATCCTCTGTCGTCAGCTTCTCCTCTTGCCCCCAATCCCTCCCAGCATCAGAGTCTTTTCCAATGAGTCAACTTTTCGCATGAGGTGGCCAAAATACTGGAGTTTCAGCTTTAGCATCATTCCTTCCAAAGAAATCCCAGGGTTGATCTCCTTCAGAAAGGACTGGTTGGATCTCCTTGAAGTCCAAGGGACTCTCAAGAGTCTTCTCCAACACCATAGTTCAAAAGCTTCAATTCTTCAGCACTCAGCCCTCTTCACAGTCCAACTCTCACATCCATACATGACCACAGGAAAAACCATAGCCTTGACTAGACAGACCTTAGTCGGCAAAGTAATGTCTCTGCTTTTCAATATGCTATCTAGGTTGGTCATAACTTTCCTTACAAGCAGTGAGCGTCTTGTAATTTCATGGCTGCAGTCACCATCTGCAGTGATTTTGGAGCCCAAAAAAATAGTCTGACACTGTTTCCACTGTTTCCCCATGTATTTCCCATCAAGTGATGGGACCAGATGCCCTGATCTTCGTTTTCTGAATGTTGAGCTTTAAGCCAACTTTTTCACTCTCCTCTTTCACTTTCATCAAGAGGCTTTTTAGTTCCTCTTCACTTTCTGCCATCTTAGCTGTTCACAAATCTACGAAGTTTCAGCACTTCATTCAAAGCTGTAATTCATCTTACTCTGGGTGGTTGGCCACCACTAATACACTCTCTCTCTATAGCAGAGAGGGAGACGCAGGGGCCCACTGAGTGAGGGTCCAGTGATGGATGGACCTTGGTGCTATGGTCAGAGATGGGACACACCAAGAAAAAGGGTTAATGAAGCATTGGGTGAAGGGAGGGAAAGGACAAACGGAGGTGAAGGTTATCTGGGACATGTTGAGGTGGAGATGATGAGAATTCTTAGGGTTTTTATACTAATATTCAGGTTAGAAATAGTGTATTTATTGTGTTTCATGAAGAAAATGAGTGGTTTTGGCTTAGAAGTAGGTGCCCTACTCTCATAGACAATCTACCTGCGGATGGGAATCACATGGAAAGTTGCCTGGTGAGGTACCATTCTAAGTCTGTTATTCAGTATGGGAAGCAATGTTTCACTTCCCTAGTGGGAAAGAAAAGGAAATCTCCCTCAAGCAGTCAAGCCCTCTAAGTAGCTGGTAGAAGGAGGCCTAGTGTTAGAGAAAGATTCGATGCCTGGTGGAGGTGGGGGGTGAGGGGGTAGACAGCAACTCCAGGGGCAGAAAAGGACTAGAGGCAGCATGGCCAGCCGGTCAACTCTGGGTAACCTGGTTGAAACCAGAAACCAGAGAGGATCCAGGGGCTGGGAGCTGCTTGATGGCCAGGTGTACGGCTTATAAAGAAAGAGGCCAAGAGGCCAGACCATGGGAAATGAAATGGGCTCGTGACAGGTCAGGGAGCAGGCGGAGTAGTAAAAGTTGAGTGATTTCTTGTGTGATTAAGGGTTTATTTGGTGTTATCTGGAGTTAGAGGGAAATACGATAGGGAAACCCAGTGTCTAGGACTGCACATATGCCCACCCCAGTTTGACAGAAAAAAGGCAACTCAAAACAAGCTGTTTGTAGAGATTATTGTTTTAACCTCTCGATCTCCCCCTCCAACAAATAAAAGGCCCCCACTTTCAGGCACTTTCTGTAACACAGCCATTTGGAGAAGTGTTTCCTAAATCTTCTCAGAGAGATATATTGATAGATAAAAGATAGTTGTTGCTGCCTTCATACAAGCAAAAGCAATCATTTACCACTGAAACTTTCCCAGATAAAGTTGCATATTTTTATAAAGACATCTGAGTTCTAAAGCCTAAACTTCTTTCATACTCTAATTTTCATTTTTTCTTAAACACAGACATTTATTTCCAGTAATCATACACACACACACACAAACTCCAGAATTAACAAATTTTCCCTCTATAGAACATGTTTTGATTGGTAACTTCATTAATGTGAGATATACACTTAGCTTTAAAAATAAGTAAATATGGGAGAATCATTTCATACAGGATAGTAGAGTAATTTTAGCCACATTTTCTGGTGCAGTAAATTTACCTATAATCCCCTCCCACTGGAAATGGATATAGTTATTATTTTTCAAGAGATTTGAAATTTTCCTATGTTCTCAGATTTTTAACAAATGTAATCAAATTAAAAGGTCTCGACTCTATTTAAAATCTTAATTACACTTTTTTATATTATTAACTAAAATTTTGACTAGTTCATGCTGGGATGTTAATGCAGTTAATGTTTATGCCAGAATTTCTAGATAGTCACAGATTTGGTTTTAGCATTACAGAAAATATTCAGAGTTAAGTTTAATATCACAAACTCATTTACACATATAGCGAACTATAGGGATAGTTGGAATCTTTCCTCATTATCTTCCAAAATCAAGATTTGAAACCACAAGTTTCACAGGTTTCCAAGATCTTGTGAACCACAGATTTTTGTCTCCAAAACAGCATCAACAAAACCTTGAGAGAAACCTAAGACAGAAATAAAATTCACAATGCAATTGAAGCTAGTATCCTTTACTTCCAAGAAAGGATGGCCTCAGGCTGAGCAAAGAAAACTTGATACTTTAAAAAAAAAAGACTGAGTGCTTCTAATGCATTTGGGAGCAGGTGTTGAGGTGGCCAAACGGAACTTTGGGGTCACTGGGTAGGAATGTCAAAGCTGAGTTATTAAGTTTAAGCGGAAAATACGGCCTGAAAGTTTAGCTTCGAACAAATTAAGGATGTGCCGAGAAACGAGTGAAGTATTTTCTCTGCGAGTCGCGGGGTTTGCAGGTTAGGATCCAGCATCTGGGGCTGATTACGTATGCTTTAAGGTGACAGGTGGCTTTAGGAAATGGAGCCCTAGTGCAGCTTTTAAAATATTTTCCTGGGAAGGGTAAATAATTTGATGCCTTGCTGATTTGGTTTCCCCTCTGCGGGCTGTTTGAAATACAAAAATACATCTTAAGCCACATCAAAGTTGTTTCGTGTGCAGACAAAGACAGACATCCTTAGCTCTGACACTTGGCCACATCAGTTTCACTTCCGGCATTTTGAAATCTGTTCCATGCACAACTGTTAGAGATCAGTTACCAAACCTTATTATACTTATAAAACTAATATTTATCGGTCATCTTTTTAATACTTGATTTTCATGAGCCTGAAAACTTTTATTGCCCAATTAGTTCCTAGGGGCAGCCACAGATGTTGAGCCAGAGAAAATAAACTCAGTTCTGGCATCAACAATTACATGATGAGGAATCATCGCAACTTCTATATAAATAAAAGAAATGTTCTTTAGAGCATTTGCCAAGTCAGCGGTCATTTTGCTGAGATCAAAGATGATGGATGATTTATTCATAAGAAATTTCCCTTGCCTTTCTTTCTTAGTTTTCAACTGTTTGGTTGCTGCTGTTTGTTTTAATTTCTGCTTCTCCTTGCATTTGGTTCAAAACGATGTTTAGTTTAATGTTATGAATCACCTAGAGGTTCCACTTTGCCCTGTGGGGTGCATCTCAATAAAAGATTTATCCATGACTCTAGTACTAAATATTGAATTCTGAATATTCATCTGGATCTAGAAGTGTAGCGTTACTAAGATATTATATTTGCTATTAAAATGCAACTAAAAGTAATTTGTTTTAATTTTAACATTATAGTGTTTATAAAGCACTCAGTTCTTTACAGCCAAATGGATTTTTACATACATACACACTCTGTAATCACCGCCATGCTATTCAAGATAGAGATTATTTCAAGATCCTAAAAGTAAAGAGCCAAGAGCTTTTTAAATGGAATTTTTAACTGACATTTTATTTCTAATAGAAAGTGAGCAAAAGAAACGTTTTCAAAAGTTTTTCCACATGATTGGTCAACCATTTTTTTCTCAATCATCCCATTCTTCCAAGCTAGTCTTTTTTTTTTTTTTTTGCAACACAAAGTCATTCTTCTTTTCCAAATATATACATATATATACATATATATACACATATATACATATATATATACATATATACACACATATATACATATATATACACACACATATATATACATATATACATACACACATATATATACATATATATATATATATGTATATATATATACTGGCTTCCCTTGTGGCGCTAGTGGTAAAGAACCTGCCGGCCAATGCAGGAGACAAAAGAGACCCAGGTTCGATCCCTGGCTTGGGAAGATCCCCTGGAGAAGGAAATGGCAACCCACTCCAGTGTTCTTGCCTGGAGAATCCCATGGACAGAGGAGCCTGGTGGGCTGCAGTCCGAGAGGTTGCAAAGAGTCGGACACGACTGAAGTGACCTAGCACTATATATATGTACACACACATAAAGAGATGATATAAAATAAATATGATATTTATATACACAAATTTCAGAAGTACATATAGCAAGAGATAGATGATAGAAAACATATATATATAAATATATATGTAATTTATATAGCACTTAATGAGTCCAGTTCCCCATTCTTCTGGCAAAAACTCAGATGGAAAAAAGCCTCCACATATCTACTCAAGAAGAAAAGGAAGAGAAAGTCTCCCTCGGAGCCACCTCCCAACAGTTCCCATGGAGTTTCCTGTTCTGCAACCTGGATCCCTGAACTCCCATATTCTTAGATGCTTGTTACCAAACCCATAATTAACATTGGCCTCAAAACACATGTGCTCCAGTGAATGTTTCCCCATTTAACCAGGCACAAACCCAGCTTTAAAGAAAGACTGAAATGAGTGATGAGCATAGAAACAATTTCAATCTCACATGGCGCTTGAATAAAAGGGAAATCATGTAAGTGAATATGAGAATAAGGCAAGATCAGTTCAGTTCAGTCGCTCAGTGGTGTCCGACTCTTTGCAACCCCATGAATCACAGCACGCCAGGCCTCCCTGTCCATCAGCAACTCCCGGAGTTCACTCAGACTCACGTCCATCGAGTCCGTGATGCCATCCAGCCATCTCATCCTCAGTCGTCCCCGTCTCCTCCTGCCCCCAATCCCTCCCAGCATCAGAGTCTTTTCCAATGAGTCAACTCTTCGCATGAGGTGGGCAAAGGACTGGAGTTTCAGCTTTAGCATCATTCCTTCCAAAGAAACCCCAGGGCTGATCTCCTTCAGAATGGACTGGTTGGATCAGTTGTCTTTATTCTGTAGCTCTGCAATAAGATCATTATTCGGTGTCTCAGAGTCACACCAGATAAATTAAATGCCCTTGGCACTTATCCCCCTGGGTTTGTATGTTTGTTTCTTTGTTTTTGTCTTCTTTGAATATATCCAGCACATTCTATATTTAGAAATTTTTAATTGACTTTTTGACAAAATAACATGAATTTAATTGTTTTTAAGATATTACTCCCTGAAGTTATTTTCCTATTTTGATAGAACTGCATAGTGTTTAGTTATACCTGCATAAAGAGCTTCATGATGGAGTGGATGCATTTGCAATTTGAATAGTGTATGTACCTTTTTAACACTGAAGTTCTTGAGGACAGGTTGTCTTTATTTTAGTGCACTGACATTTGCATGAAGTTCTGGACAAGGTACTTAAAAAATTATTAATGAACATCAGAGATGCTCAAAATTGTCTGAAACCTTGCAGATCACCTAAAGCAGAGATTTTCATACTCAAGTCCTTGGATTTGTTGCATCAAAATCAAGAGTTTTAAAGACAATGAGAGAGTTTTGGGACACAGAATCCTGAACCTTCTCACCAGAGAGCACAGTTTCAGTTCAGTTCAGTTCAGTCGCTCAGTCATGTCTGACTCTTTGTGAACCCATGAATAGCAGCACACCAGGCCTCAATGTCCATTACCAACTTCCGGAGTTCACTCAAACTCACATCCATCGAGTTAGTGATGCCATCCAGCCATCTCATCCTTGGTCGTCCCCTTCTCCTCCTGCCCCCAATCCCTCCCAGCATCAGAGTCTTTTCCAATGAGTCAACTCTTCGCATGAGGTGGCCAAAGTACTAGAGTTTCAGCTTTAGCATCCATTCCTTCCAAAGAACACCCAGGACTGATCTCCTTTAGAATGGACTGGTTGGACCTCCTTGCAGTCCAAGGGACCCTCAAGAGTCTTCTCCAACACCACAGTTCAAAAGCATCAGTTCTTCAGCGCTCAGCTTTCTTCACAGTCCAACTCTCACATCCATACATGACCACTGGAAAAAACCATAGCCTTGACTAGACGGACATTTGTTGGCAAAGTAATATCTCTGCTTTTCAATATGCTATCTGGGTTGGTCATAACTTTCCTTACAAGCAGTAAGCATCTTTTAATTTCATGGCTGCAGTCACCAACTGCAGTGATTTTGGAGCCCCCCAAAATAAAGTCTGACACTGTTTCCACTGTTTCCCCATCTATTTCCCATGAAGTGATGGGACCAGATACCATGATCTTCGTTTTCTGAATGTTGAGCTTTAAGCCAACTTTTTCACTCTCCTCTTTCACTTCCATCAAGAGGCTTTTTAGTTCCTCTTCACTTTCTGCCATAAGGGTGGTATCATCTGCATATCTGAGGTTATTGATATTTCTCCCGGCAATCTTGATTCCAGCTTGTGCTTCTTCCAGACCAGCACTTCACGGTTTAGAAGGTCATAATTGGGGTTCAGAAATTTCAGTGTTTTAATTATTCAGATCATTTTCATTTGTAGCTGTGTTTAAGAGTTATTGATTTAGGCTCATCTCTCCCTGATGTAGGGCTTTCCTAGTAGTTCAGTTGGTAAAGAATACGCCTGCAATGAAGGAGACTCCAGTTCAATTCCTGGGTCAGGAGGATCCCCTGGAGAAGGGATAGGCTACCCACTCCTCAGATACGCAGATGATACTACCCTTATGGCAGAAAGCAAAGAACTAAAGAGACTCTTAGTGAAAGTAAAGAGGAGAGTGGAAAAGTTGTCTAAAAAGTCAACATTCAGAAAACTAAGATCATGACATCTGGTCCCATCACATCATGGCAAATATATGGGGAAACAATGGAAACAGTGACAGACTTTATTTTTTTGAGGGGGGGGGGATTCCAAAATCACTGCAGATGGTGACTGGAGTCATGAAATTAAAAGACGCTTGCTCTTTGGAAGAAAAGTTATGACCAACCTAGACAGCATATTAAAAAGCACAGACATTACTTTACCAACAAAGGTCTGTCTAGTCAAAGCTATGGTTTTTCCAGTAGTCATGTATGGATGTGAGAGTTGAACTATAAAGAAAGCTGAGTGCTGAAGAATTGATGCTTTTGAACTGTGGTGTTGGAGAAGACTCTTGAGCATCCCTTGGACTGCAGGGAGATCCAACCAGTCAATCCTAAAGGAAATCATTCATTGGAAGGACTGATGCTGAAGCTGAAACTCCAATACTTCAGCCATCTCATGCGAAGAACCGACTCAATGGAAAAGACCCTGATGCTGAGAAAAAGTGAGGGCAGGAGGAGAAGGGGACGACAGAGGATGAGATGGTTGGATGGCATCACCGCCGTGATGGACATGAATTTTAGCAGGCTCTGGGAGTTGGTGATGGATAGGGAGGCCTGGCGTGCTGTAGTCCATGGGGTCGCAGAGTCAGACATGACTGAGCAGCTGAACTGAACTGACCTGAACTGACCCACTCCAGTATTCCTGGGCTTTCCTGGTGGCTCATACAGTAAAGAATCTGCCTGCAATGCAGGAGACCTCAGTTTGATCCCTGGGTTGGGAATATCCCCTGAAGGAGGAACTGGCAACCCACTCCAGTATTCTTGCCTGGAGAATTCCACAGACAGAGAAGCCTGGAGGGCTACAGTCCATGGGGTTGCAAAAAGCCACGACTGAGCAACTAACTTGCACGCACATACACACACACACACACACACACAGTTAACTTACAATGCTGTGTTAGTTTCAGATATACAGCAAAATGATTCAATATATCCATTCTTTCTTAGTATTTTCCCATATAGGTATTACAGAATATTGAGTAGAGTACCCTGTGCTATACAGCAGGCCCTTGTTAATTATCTGTTTGTTTGTTTTTTTTTTACAGAGTAGTACACATATTTGTTAATCCCAAACTCCTAAATTATCCATCTCCACCCCCAGGTTTCCACTTTGGTAACCATAAATTTGTTTTCAAAACCTGTGTCTGCTTTGTAAATAAGTTCATTTGTATCATTTTTTAGATTCCACATGTAAGTGATATCGTGTGATATGTGTCTCTTCCTTACACAACCCAGCTAGCAGACCACCCCGTGGCTATAAGGCTAGTGGTGACAGAAAGGACAACAGCAGATCCCGCAGGGTGTGGAAGCTGAGGGAGAGGGACTTCTCCATCACAGGAACCATGGTCCAAGAGGGGGCCCCAACCACCGCCCCTGTCCTCATCTGCATGCGTGGCAGCGGGGTCCTCTCAGCTGGCTCTCCAGCCACCAGGCACCAGCCATTCCAGCACACCTTGGGCGAGTCGGCAGCTGGCTTCTAGTTTGTTTCCCTCTTGGAGATCATTTATGGAGCCTCCAAGTCTGGAGCAACTCAGACATGGGGAGAGTTTGGTCAGTTCTCTGGTATTAGTTTGCATTTAAAATTTTATTTTGTAAAAGTGGCACCCAAAAGGAAAAGTTACAGTAAATGTAACAAAAGGATGGTTTTCTGCATACCTAAACATCGTCTTTAGTGAGAAACACAAAGTAAGACAGGGACACAGAAATGACCAATTTATTTCTCCATCGCATGGAAAACTATCAAGCTGCAAGAAAACGTCTGTTCTAGCTGTCATAGAATTTCACCTTGGCCTTGCTTTCTCCTTTGACCCACAGCTCAGAAGAGGGGGGCTAGTCATGATCAAGTTATTCTGTTCCAGCATGAGCTTGTGTTTCCCAGAAGGAGAACCAGAGGGACAGCTAACAGAGATGACAGTTTGATGCTATAGAAAAAACTGTAGCAAAAAGTGAAAATGCAAAAAGGCTCACTTTTTTTTATAGAGACAATAATAGCTCAAAAAATACTTAAGTTGATCAAGCTAGATATCATTCTATCTGGCTTTTAGACTGGAATTTCCCTGGAGAGGTCCTGAAGCCTTAGGATCACAATCTCATCTGGTTAGGGTTAAGGTTAGGGCTAATGTTAGGTTTAAGCTTTTGGAGAACTTGGCCATCTTGCTGGGCACCATTCTGTCACCACAAGGCCAGATTTCACCTTGGGTAACTTCAAACCCCATGCAGGTGACCATCCAATACCCCGTCTTCACCAGTCCTTAACCTTCTCACCTCTAATGACCGTGACCCAGATTCCATATAGTCACACCCTAGGATGTGCTCTCACTGCAAAGAAGATACATTCCACTTTTCGAGCATAATTTCTGGCCTTTGTGGCACATTCACTTACTTGCTGGGTAAATCATAGCCTCATTCTTGGGTTCCTTCACCATCACCCTGTTTAACTGTCCTTGACTTCTGGCATCTTTCTTGACCCTATTAGAAGCACGGAGCTGATGGTCAGAACCTGCCTGGAAACAGCCCTCTCCAGGCCTGGACCCCGTCCTCCTACTCCTCTCTCCACCAGAGTTGGAAGTATTCTCTTCACTGGTTCTGTCTTGTGTCTAAACATTGCATAATGAGAGTCACACCAACTGTATGGGTTGGGCTAAGACACACTCAAGATTTCTAAGCTCAGCTGGGTCATTAGCATCAGAAACTTCTACCCAAACACATCATCCTCACTCTCGGCAGGCAAACTGGTTTCCAACTTTACTGAAGCTCTAGATTACTGCCCTTTCAGCTGAATTAAATGTTCCTCCCTCCAAAAGATGTCCCCTTGTTTATGCCAAACTCCTCCACCCGTTTTACTCTCCTGCAGCCAATGCTTATCTACTTCTAATCAACCTGTCTACCTCCCCACCTCCTATCACTTGACCCCAGGCCCTGTCAAACTCCCATCCCAAAGTTTTTTCTTCCTGTTTCCTCGAAGAATCTAGACATTCTATGTCCTTTCTTCACTACAAATTCACTTTCCACCCATGCAAGTCATAGGCACTAGCTTCCTAATACCAAAGGGGTAAATTTTTCAGTTTTCATTTAACAAGAGCTTTGCGACATTTGACACTTTGCCTCACTCTGTCATTTGTTTTACTTAATGCCACAGCACTTAGGTTTAGTTTTTACTATTTAACTTATAGTTAAGTCAGTTCAGTTCAGTTCAGTCGCTCAGTCGTGTCTGACTCTTTGCAACCCCATGAATCGCAGCACTCCAGGCCTGCCTGTCCATCAGCAACTCCCAGAGTTCACTCAAACTCATGTCCATAGAGTCAATGGTGCCATCCAGCCATCTCATCCTTGGTTGTCCCCTTCTCCTCCTGCCCCCAATCCCTCCCAGCATCAGAGCCTTTTCCAATGAGTCAACTCTTCACATGAGGTGGCCAAAGTATTGGAGTTTCAGCTTTAGCATCAGTCCTTCCAATGAACACCCAGGACTGATCTCCTTTTGAGTGGTCTGGTTGGATCTCCTTGCAGTCCAAGGGAGTCTCAAGAGTCTTCTCCAACACCACACTTCAAAAGCATTAATTCGGCACTTAAATTCCAAAAAATTCAAATATATATAAAAATCGAGAAACTAATATAACGAACTCCCACATGTCCATTCCCCAGCTTTAAAAACTCTCAAGTTGTCATCAATATTGTTTCACCTATTCCTTCTCCCACCAACTCACCCCGGGTTGTTTGAAGCAAAGCACATACATGGTGTCATCAATAAATATCTCTCTGTAAACCTCAAAAGATAAAGAATGCCTTTGAAAACCATTTTTAAATACTGCTGTCAAATCAAAATATTAATAAGTCCTTCAGTTCAGTTCAGTTCAGTTCAGTTCAGTCACTCAGTCGTGTCCGATTCTTTGCGACCCCATGAATCGTAGCACGCCAGGCCTCCCTGTCCATCACCAACTCCTGGAGTTCACTCAGATTCATGTCCATCGAGTCAGTGATGCCATCCAGCCATCTCATCCTCTGTCATCCCCTCCAATAAGTCTTTAATAGCCTCAAATATCCAAGTAGTGTTTAAATTCTCATAATCACAGAGATATTTTATAATAACCTTATTTTATAAATAAGGTCAATACATTGCAAGTAATTAAATACATCTCCCTTTTTTTCTTGTAATTTATTGAACAAAGAAACAATTAAAGAACAAACAAACCAAGGGCGATTTGTCCTGCAGTTGCCCACAATCTGAATTCTGACGACTGTAAAATTTAGTGTCACTTACTTCTCTCTTTCTTTTATTTCTTGAACTTTGTAGTTAGATCTAGAGAGTTGATCACACACACACGCTCCATAGTCTATAATATGCTCACCACCAGGAGGTGCTTAAATGCCAGACTGTCTCTCATTTTAGATGTTAGCAGATATTGTTGTACACTGCCTTGATCCATTAGTTCACCTGAGACTTCAAAATGATAATATTCTAGTTCAATCATTACTTCTCACCCTTTTTCTCGCTCCCTTGAAACTAAACTTTCTCAGCTACAACCAGAGACTCTTCTAGACACCAGTGAACTCCTTAGACAAGAGTCCCCGCTTTCTTGGGGCGTATATTTGAGTGGCACACCGTTTCTGCACATAGTAAGTGCTCAACTAACATCAGCTATTGGAATATCCATGGTTTTTGTTCTGGGTGGCCTCTTGAATGTTAATATCCCCATAGTTTTACCTAGAACACATGGCTCGTCTTACTATACTTTTATTAGATGGTCTTATCCACTCTGTTTCAAAGATGATTACTAATAATAGTAAATATTTTAGTGGGGATTTTATCAGAAAATGCTCCAGACACAGTGTGTATACATGTATAATAATTTAATTCTCAGAACAATCAAATGAGGCATTTACTATTGGTATCAGTTAGAATTTTTGATGGCCATAAGAATTCTTTTCTCTAATCTATGCTATTGACTAACAGCCCAACTTCTGGGCCCTGAAATCTGTCACAGCTCTTGTCTCAGAGCTGAACGTTTGAATGTTGGTGGGATACCAGGGTAAGTCTGATACTTGGAGACCTGAGACTCCCCCAAAACCTTGCTGAACTTTCACTAGAAATGTTCAGATCTGCCCAAACTTCCCTCTTTCTTCTCTTTCTCTTTCCCTAGGGACCAGACAGTCACCATGGCCTGATGGCTCTCCATCATGGCTCTCCTGGTTTATTTATACTTTCCATTTCAGGCATTTCCTCTAATAAGCATCTTGAAATTTAATCCTTTTTGGGTGTCTGCTTCTCAGATGACCCAGACTGATGCACTACTTCTGTGTAACAAATTTTCTCAAGTTCATTGAGATAATTATTTTATGATTTCCGTGAATCCTGAACTCAGTTAAAATGGCTTTTTTCTGCTCCACGATGTCTAGGGCCTCAACTGGGAAGAGGGACAGCAAGGGCTAACTCGACAGCAGGGGGCTGGACTCACCTGGAAGCATCTTCACAGATGTGTGGCAGGTGCTGCTGACTGTGGTCTGGGGCTTCATTTAGGGCTATTAATCAGAGAACTTACAGCTATCCCATGCTCTGGGCTTCCACGCAACATGGAAGCCTCAGGGTCTCCTGGTTTCTCCCATGGACTTTCAGGGCTCCAAATGTGAGTCTTCCTGCAGACAAAGTAGATGCCACGTTGCCTTTTATGCAGCAGCCTCTCAAGTCCCATCCTGTCACTTGGGCCTTACTGTATTGGTCAAAGCAGTCATAAACTTGCCCAGGTTCAAGGATAGGAGAAATATACCCAACCTCTCGATAGAAAGAGTGCCAAAGGACCAGTTAGCCAATTTAAAAGCCACCATCCTCTTTGGATATTGATGCTCCAAATGAAGAAACTGAGGCACAGAGAGAGGTTATTGACCCGGGATCAAATACTTGACACTTTTCACTTCCAAACACTGCTGCCTCCAGGTTTACGTGAATCCACTGTGCGCCTCACATTAATGCTCTCAAACCAAACTTCCACCAAACTGAGTTTTCAAAAGAAAACTCACATTTTCTTTTGCATTATTTTCCAATGGCATATAATTTCACCTAACCATTGACTCAAGCTAAAAACATGAAAGTAATCTTTGACTCACCCCCATTCATGGATCTAATCGATCACCCAGGCATGAACTGTTGTTCACAGCATTTGAAACACTTGTACAGTTGCATCTCTTCTGTGTCCATCGATGATATTAGCATCAGCATAAACTTCCATTTGCTTTTTGGGTAGAAAATCCACTATCGCTCCCCTTTCACTGCCCACCTTCTGGATCTTCTAAAACACTAAGAGGGGACGTCTGCTCAAGCACTGAGCAATGGCCAGTTCCATTCAGGGACAGGCCCCGGTGGTGGCCAGCCTAAGATCTGGTCACTGCCTTCACTCCTCATCACCAAATGATGGAGTCGTGAATACATATCTCCCCTCTTCCTGAGCAGTTCTTGCCGTGACAAAATTTCCATTACTGAGACCCTAGAAAGAGCCAACACTGTCCCTGGTCTCAAGTGCTGAGTTCTTTCAGTTACACACAGGAAGGACTCTCTGGGGCCCCTCTGCCAACACAGTCTTCAGAGTTTAACTCGAGTCATATAAAGTCATGGCCCCTCATTCCAATTTGAGGAAGTAGCTTTCTTTATCCACCTTCTAATCACAAAGCATTTGTTCCCTTCCCTTTCACACCTGAGAGAGTCTGAGCTCTTCTAAGAAGAGTCCAGAATTCAGGAACACTATAAAGTTTCTTTTCCGTCTCTGGAAGGAAAATACTGTGTCTGCCTCATGGTAGCACACAATAAATCTCCAACCCAGGGTCAAGCAGTAGGACTCTTGTTTCTCAATTGTTGAAGTAATAGAATCAAGCACAGGGAAAGTCTTCCTAAGGTCCCCTGCTGCACCTATCAACTTTTCCTTCCTAACATTTCTCAGATCATCCCCTCACCCTGGCCCTGCTCTTATCACTCCAATCCAGGTCCTCATCACCTCCCCTCACCCAAACAGCTCCAGGTCCCCAGACAGTGGCCCAGGATCTCAGGGACAGGTGAGATGGACAAGATTTCCTGGGCAGCTCACCACAAATAACCCTGCCTCAAACCCTAACCTCTACTTCTATCCGCTTCATTGGGTAGATCTCCTGCTAAAATTGTCCCTGGGAAGCAAAACAGACAAGTTCTGTAGGCAAAAAAGAGGAGTTACAGGAAACTCCAATTGGAAACAAAAATTTGATCATGAGGCTACAGCTTAAAGCCTTATAATGGTCTTCATAGGCTCAAAATGAAGTTCAGTGTCTTTATGTGATACAAAGACCTGTATCACTCACCCCCTCCAAAGCCCCAGCATCTTCCTCTTGTGCATCGTCTCCCAGCCTCACTCACAGTTTCCTCACTCATAGACACTGTGTGGTGTCATGGCCCTGGATTTTTACTCATCCTCTCCTCTCTGCCAGGTCCTCTCCACTCTACACAGCTCCCATTCAAGATTTTACCATCACGTTAAGCACTATCCCTACCAGCATCTGCCAGTCTAGGTGCTCATTCTGAGTGCTTCAAAAGCACTCAGTGAATCACAATCAATACTTCACAACCATCAGGGCATAAGCCTGTTTCATCTCTAGCCTGAGGGTCTCTTCGAGGTATGACCTGAGTTTCATCCATCTTTATATGTCTGGCACCTAGCAGAGCCCTTGAGAAATCTACATTCTCGAAAACGTGTGCTGGATGCATGCATAAAAGATGGAGAAATGTGAGCGAACAAGGAGAACGTCTATAAGCTGCAGTTTGCCCCACCAGACATGGCTGTGACTCTCACACCACTGCTCTTTCAGGACCCTGGAGACTTCCTCACTCTCAACCCTCCAAAATGGAACGCAATCCTGCATGATTCACGAAGCATCTGAGTTGTGTCCCGCTCATTATTATGAACATCAATTATCCCAACAGCAGCAAAGAACAGATGCAAAAGTTAATAGAGTTTTCTGGATGACAGAATGCTGAATAAACACCTTTTTGCTGCATTATATGCAGAAAGATGCCAAAATATGGAGACAAGAAAAAAGTTGTGTCCAAGCTGCAAGTGCCACAGTTGGAGGAGACAGAGAAGTCCCCCACAATTCCTATTCTGATCGTGAAAAAAAAGAAGAAGAAGAAAAAAAAGACAGAAGAATTTGCCACTGAACGACTGCAAATAAATCCAAATAAACACTCCATTAGATGAAGATCCAAACACTCAGCTAGCATTCCAGAACAAACCCTGGGAGTCCCAAAGAGCCTAGCACGACATGTCATGACAAGAAGGTGAATCTTATCCCCACCAGCCTCTTTCCCTTGATGTGGAATGGCCTTCAGGAGGTCCTGGGAAACACCCCACCTCCCCAGGCATCATAATCTATTTCCAGCCAAGAGTCACCCTGCGTTTCTCTGAGTTCTTTAGAAATCTCTTCACAGAGCTCTTCTCCTTGCCCTTCAGAGAGACTTCCGTGACCCTTTGATATATAAATTTTCATTACAAGTGATTTACTCATTTATATTTTTGTTTAAAAAACAGATTTCAGGGAGAAGCCTGAGCACAACCACAGAGGGTTCATCTTATGCATTCTGACACATCTGTTGTCTTCGGTAACTATGCAAACACTGTGAATGAAATGCGGAGACCAGTAACATATCTTTACCATGAGCTTAGGGAGCTGTGCCCCAGCTTCTGCTCTGACAAAGAGAATTCACCTGCAAATTTCCTGCTTATAATAGGTATTTGGATATAGATGATGGATATTCAGGCAGTGGATTTTGCAAAGCTTCATAGTTGAATAAAAGTAAAACAATAAATCTAGCCACTAAAGTAAACAAAGGGAGCCTTTTGGGGATAATGAAATTAAATTTAAAATGGGGAGGAAAACTGTACACACTGTGCACGCACGTGTATGCAGGCACCTGTATTTCTTCATGCATTTCCAAACATCAGTGAAACCACGTTCATGTGCAGCCCGAGTAGCCGATAGGAACAAAGTCCTTTGCGTGGGTTTAATTTGCTTTGCAAACACAAGTATAATTGGTATTTAAGGGGCCGTTATAAATGGCTGTCACCCCCTCCACATGAGCATGAGTAATCTAATTTTTCTGCAGAGCGTGTTGCAGTTTGACAGACAGGTCTCGAAGGACTGTCTCGCATGTCAGCTTCCGTGAAAATGAGTTCTGAAGTATAGTCACACCCCCACGCACGCGTGGAATCCCAATCACCCACGACTCATAGATCCATTTGCCCTGTGTCTTACTGCTGATGGATAATATATTCATTTGCTTCTGGCTAAAAAAAAAAAAAAAATAGTGAGAAAGCGTTGGTGCATATTGATGGCAACCTGAAGGAGCTGTAATTGGGAGGAGTGATAGGCAGCTGCTATACACACCACTGTCCTCCTTCACTCTGCAGCCAACTGGAAAAAAATGAACCCCAAACTGTCAGGTGACGGAACCATTCTCGCTTGTTAGAACTGGAAAATTAAAATCTATCTCCCTGACCAAAAGGGAATGTGCTTGCAAATGCCTCTGAGTATTTTAGCTGCACACTAAATATTACCTGATTAGAACTACTCCCTGAAGGAAAAGTGTTTAGTGCCTAATTCTGTTGTGTTTAAATAATACACAATACATATATATTCTTCCATATTTAAATATTTAACATTGTAGTTGAAAAAGCAAAATCACGTGATGAGGCTTCAGTGTGTAAAGCGTAGGATTAAATCTGCTCAGTGGAGAAGTTAGTCATAAGCAAATCTGAACTCCAGCCTATAGAAAAGCACAAGGCAATGTACCCTAGGTTCCAGTCAACGTACCCTATCTTCCCTGCTTGTGAGGTGATTTAAGGGGGCAGCCAGTCCTGTAGGAATTCAAGCAGCTACCTGCATTCAGTGCTGATAAGCTTTTCCTGCTAATCCATAATTGGGTGTTTGGTATTGTGGCATCCATGCAGAAAAGCCAAGGATTTTATTAAGACAACAAGAATCATGCTGGATAAAATGTTTCACTAGGATACACTGATTTTGTTTTCTATGGGTAAGAACAGTTCATATATTTGGGTAACTATTTTATATACAACAGCTATTTCTGTTGGATAATTTCAGCTTTCAGAAATCTCTAGGAATGGATTGCTTTGTGTGATGAAGTGCACCTGCTCCATGTATAATGAAATTTTTACCCATTAAAGAAAAAATCGCCTCAACCTATCTAGTATATAATTGGTGCCCAATAAACTAGCAGTCAAAATGGTGAATGAATCAAATTAGGTAGGGGAGATAAGATGCTTCACTACATGGACTACTTTAAGATGTCACAGAATATACTTGAAGCAACATGATTAAGTTATGATTTACTGGACATTGACACTGAATTCTTTAAACAGAACTCGCTTTCTGCGCTATGTCGTCAAATACCAAAGAACAGACTTTCCAGCAGCCAAATGTTTTCCAAAAGGGATGAGTCACCACATGTCTTAGCTGCTTTCCCTAGGGGTCCAATTTGCCTGCTCTCATAAAGCCGGTCAGTCACCATCCTCCCCACTTACTCAGCCACCTGCTCCAGACTGGAGCCTAGAACCTGGAGCCATCAGTAGCATCTAACAGCATAGAAACACGTCTGCAGCCCTTTAGGGACAGAGCTGGGTGAGTGTGCTCGCTCCAGGAGAGGCCACTCACAAGGCGTTGCACACATGCCCCCTAGTTTCCCTTCTAATACATCCCCCATTCCCGTCATCACCCCGACATATAACCACACATTATAGACATGCAGGTATAAATATGCATAAGTGCACATATACTTGCACATATCCTAAATTGCTCCTTTTTGCAATTTCAGATTTCATAAGATGAACAAAGTTGTATAAAAATGCCACATCATCGTATTAAAAGGGCCCAAGTACAATACCATGGCAGACGTAACAATTTAGCACAGAGATGATGGAAGAGTGAAAGAAAATTAAGTTTACATATTTTTTATGGATGTGAAGTTCATATAACAAAATTAACCATTTTAGAGTGTACAGTTCAGTGGTATACAATACGTTCACAATGTTGCAAAAACCTATCTGGTTCCAAAATATTTGCATTATTCCAAAGTCAACCCTGAGCCCATTAGACAGACAGTCACTCCTCACTTTCCTTTCCCCCTCTCCCTTGGCAATCATTAACCTGCTTCCTGTCTCTAAGGATTTGCCTATTCTGGACATTTCATGGAAATGGGTAATACGGGATGTGGCCTTTTGTGTCTGGCTTCTTTCACTTAGCACAATGTTTTCAAGGTCTATCCATGTTGTAGCACATTTCAGTACTTCATTCTTTTTTGTGGTTTAATAATATTCCATTTATGGATGTACCACTGTTTGCTTATTTATTCATCCATGAATACCACATGTTCTTATGAACCCACAACTTGACAGTGGTTAAGGGAAAGGGCTTTGATATCATATCTGTGATCTGAACTTCAGTTCTACTGACCATCAGCAGCAAAACCACTGGGCCCCCAAGGACAACAGTGTTACAAGGATGGCCCAAAGACTAAATGAGATAGTATGTTCAAAGCCTCAGTAGTTCCTTGAGGCACAGTGAAACACTGTTACTATTTAAAATTGCCTAAAGCACAAAAATGGGATTAAAAATAATATTTGGTGAAAAAATATCCTTTATTATTTCAACATTTACTTCCCTCATATTCAGTTCAGTTCAGTTCAGTCATTCAGTCGTGTCTGACTCTTTGCGACCCCATGAATCACAGCACGCCAGGCCTCCCTGTTCATCACCATCTCCCGGAGTTCACTCAGATTCATGTCCATCAAGTCCGTGATGCCATCCAGCCATCTCATCCCCGGTCATCCCCTTCTCCTCCTGCCCCCAATCTCTCCCAGCATCAGAGTCTTTTCCAATGAGTCAACTCTTCGCATGAGGTGGCCAAAGGACTGGAGCTTCAGCTTTAGCATCATTCCTTCCAAAGAAATCCCAGGGCTGATCTCCTTCAGAATGGACTGGTTGGATCTCCTTGCAGTCCAAGGGACTCTCAAGAGTCTTCTCCAACACCACAGTTCAAAAGCATCAATTCTTCGGCGCTCAGCCTTCTTCACAGTCCAACTCTCACATCCATACATGACCACAGGAAAAACCATAGCCTGGACTAGACGGACCTTAGTTGGCAAAGTAATGTCTCTGCTTTTGAATATGCTATCTAGGTTGGTCATAACTTTTCTTCCAAGGAGTAAGCGTCTTTTAATTTCATGGCTGCAGTCACCATCTGCAGTGATTTGGGAGCCCAAAAAAATAAAATCTGATACTGTTTCCACTGTTTCCCCATCTATTTCCCATGAAGTGATGGGACCAGATGCCATGATCTTCATTTTCTGAATGTTGAGCTTTAAGCCAACTTTTTCACTCTCCTCTTTCACTTTCATCAAGAGGCTTTTTAGCTCCTCTTCACTTTCTGCCATAAGGGTGGTGTCATCTGCATATCTGAGGTTATTGATATTTCTCCCGGCAATCTTGATTCCAGCTTGTGTTTCTTCCAGTCCAGCGTTTCTCATGATGTACTCTGCATATAAGTTAAATAAGCAGGGTGACAATATACCGCCTTGATGTACTACTCCTTTTCCTAAAGTTGATTAAGTAATACTTTAAATTGGTATAGCTACTATGGAAAACACAAGGGAGGTTCTTGAAATATTAAAAATAGAACTACCATATTGTTCAGTAATTCCACTTCTGGTATTTATCCAGAGGAAATAAAAACATTAACTTTAAGAGATAAAGGCACCCCCACTTCCTCACCCCCTCACTGAAATAACATTTCAGTGTTATTTACAATAATCAAGACATAGACATACAAACAACAGAGCTTTCCATCAGTGAATGAGTAGGTAAAGAAAATGTGGCCTATCTACCTATCTATCTATCTGTCTGTCTCTCTCTCTCTCTCTCTCTCTCTCTCTCTCTATATATATATATATATATATATATATATATATAATGGAATATTATTCAGTCATAAAAATGATGAAATCTTGCCATTTGTGGCAACACAGAAGAACCTCGAAGTCATTATGTTAAGTGAAATGTCATATAAAGACAAATACCGCATGTCACTCCTATGTAGAATCTAAAACAAACGAAAAACTGGAATGATAGAAACAGAGGTCAGACTGGTGCTTGCTAGAGGCGGGGGTGAGGAATGGGCAAAATGGGTGAAGGTGATCCAAAGGTACAAATCTTCAGTTACAAAATGAACTTGTCCTGGGAATAATATGTAGAGTATGGTGACTCTAGTTAATTAGTACTGTATTGTGTATTTGAAACGTGCTGAAAGAATAAATCTTGAAAGTTCTCACCACAAGAAAGAAAGTGTGACTTTGTGGTGATGAATGCTAATCAAGATAGGTGATCATTTTGCAATGTATATGCATATGGGAACCATTATGTTTTACACCTGAAACTAATATGTTGCATGCCAGTTATACCTAAATGTTTAAAATAAATAGAAACAGGATGAGATACTACTTCACCTCCATTAGAATGATCATAATCCAAAATAAAGATAATAACAAACATTGGTAAGACATGGAGAAATTGAACCCCTCATACCTATGGGAAAAGGAAATGGTGAAGCCACTTTGGAAAACAGTTTTGTGGCTTCTTATGAAGTTAAACATGTATTTACAATATAGTTTTAAACATAAGAAAAACACAAACTTAGTTCATAGAAAGACATACATTCAGACTCATAGAAGAGTTATTCATAATAGCCCAAACTGGAAACAACCCATGTAAATCAACTGATGAAAGGATAAACTGTGGTATGTCCATGCAAAGGAATACTATTCAGCAACAAAAAACAGCAAACTACCAATACACCCTACAAAAAAAAAAAGAAAAGTACCACAATTTTCTTCTTTTGCTTGGATAGGCTGCCTGGAATGACCTAGAATGACCAGCTCAAGACTTGTGACTCATTTTCCAAGATCTTGGGAAATCAAATAAGCTTAAATGTACTTCAGTTATTTTTAATAGTACCATGTTTAGGCCTCGCAAGAGGTGCCCTTACACTGGACCACTGGCTTTAGATCCACAAATCACAAACACAAAGGTATACGTTTATTAGGGAACACACAGGTGCCTCTGTTACTTGGTATTGAAAATAGCATGGCCTGTCATCTAAATATCAGGGCTGGTGACAAACATCTCTGGAGGCCATACCTTTTATACTCTGTCCCTGTATAAAGGTGACTGATCTCGAGACGTATAGGCAAACGGGTTGTGAAGTACATTTGGAGAATGCATATGGCTTGGAAGGGAGGAAAGGGTTTGAACAGCAAAAAGTACTTGGGAAAGTGAATAAACAAATTTAACTTGTCAGGATTTTCTGAATAAAATAAATGTAAGATAGTTTTTTTTAAATTTTATTTAAAGGATTTAATTAAAGGATAATTGCTTTGCGGTATTGTGTTGGTTTCTACTAAACATTTTGCCTATCATTTCCCCACAGTGGCCAGAGCCATTTCTAAATTCTCATCCTATTCCAATTTGTGTTTCTAGAGTGAAACTGAATACAAGTTAATAAGGTATTCACAATAGTTGCCCTGGTGCTGAGGTCCATTTTGCAGCATTAAAAAATATATACATTAAGCTGTAACATCTCAATACCTATGGATACAGTTCAGCTCAGTTCAGTCACTCAGTCGTGTCTGACTCCTTGTGACCACATGAATCACAGTACGCCAGGCCTCCCTGTCCATCACCAACTCCTGGAGTTCACTCAAACTCACGTCCGTCGAGTCGGTGAGGCCATCCAGCCATCTCATCCTCTGTCGTCCTCTTCTCCTCCTGCCCTCAATCCCTCCCAGCATCAAAGTCTTCTTCAGTGAGTCAACTCTTTGCATGAGGTGGCCAAAGGACTGGAGTTTCAGCTTTAGCATCATTCCTTCAAAGTACACCCAGGGCTGATCTCCTTCAGAATGGACTGATTGGATCTCCTTGCAGTCCAAGGGACTCTCAAGAGTCTTCTCCAACACCACAGTTCAAAAGCATCAATTCTTCGGCACTCAGCTTTCTTCACAGTTCAACTCTCACATCCATACATGACCACTGGAAAAACCATAGCCTTGACTAGATAGACCTTTGTTGGCAAAGTAATGTCTCTGCTTTTGAATATGCTATCTAGGTTGGTCATACCTTTCCTTCCAAGGAGTAAGCATCTTTTAATTTCATGGCTGCAGTCACCATCTGCAGTGATTTTGGAGCCCCCCAAAATAAAGTCTGACACTGTTTCCACTGTTTCCCCATCTATTTCCCATGAAGTGATGGCACCAGATGCCATGATCTTCGTTTTCTGAATGTTGAGCTTTAAGCCAACTTTTTCACTCTTCTCTTTCACTTTCATCAAGAGGCTTTTTAGTTCCTCTTCACTTTCTGCATAAGGGTGGTGTCATCTGCATATCTGAGGTTATTGATATTTCTCCCAGCAATCTTGATTCCAGCTTGTGCTTCTTCCAGCCCAGCATTTCTCATGATGTACTCTGCATATAAGTTAAATAAGCAGGGGGACAGTATACAGGCTTGAAGTACTCCTTTTCCTATTTGGAACTAGTCTGTTGTTCCATGTCCAGTTCTAACTATTGCTTCCTGACTTGCATACAGGTTTCTCAAGAGGCAGGTCAGGGGGTCTGGTATTCCCATCTCTTTCAGAATTTTCCACAATTTATTGTGTTCCACACAGTCAAAGGCTTTGGCATAGTCAATAAAGCAGAAATAGATGTTTTTCTGGAACTCTCTTGTTTTTTTCATGATCCAGAGGATGTTGGCAATTTGATCTCTGGTTCCTCTGCCTTTTCTAAAACCAGCTTGAACATCTGGAAGTTCACAGTTCACATACTGCTGAAGTTTGGAGAATTTTGAGCATTACTTTACTAGCATGTGAGATGAGTGCAATTGTGTGGTAGTTTGAGGATTCTTTGGCATTGCCTTTCTTTGGGATTGGAATGAAAACTGACCTTTTCCAGTCCTGTGGCCACTGCTGAGTTTTCCAAATTTGCTGGCATATTGAGTGTAGCACTTTCACAGCATCATCTTTCAGGATTTGAAATAGCTCAACTGGAATGCCATCACCTCCACTAGCTTTGTTCATAGTGATGCTTTCTAAGGCCCACTTGACTTCACATTCCAGGATGTCTGGCTCTAGGTGAGTGATCACACCATCATGATTATGTGGGTCATGGAGATCTTTTTTGTACAGTTCTTCTGTGTACTCTTGCCACCTCTTCTGAATATCTTCTGCTTCTGTTAGGTCCAGACCATTTCTGTCCTTTCTTGAGCCCATCTTTACATGAAACGTTCCCTTGGTATCTCTAATTTTCTTGAAGAGATCTCTAGTCTTTCCCATTCTGTTGTTTTCCTCTATTTCTTTCCATTGATTGCTGAAGAAGGCCTTCTTATCTCTTCTTGCTATTCTTTGGAACTCTGCATTCAGATGCTTCTATCTTTCCTTTTCTCCTTGGCTTTTTGCTTCTCTTCTTTTCACAGCTATTTGTAAGGCCTCCCCAGACAGCCATTCTTCTTTTTTGCATTTCTTTTCCATGGGGATGGTCTTGATCCCTGTCTCCTGTACAATGTCACGAATGTCATTCCATAGTTCATCAGGCATTCTATCTATCAGATCTAGGCCCTTAAATCTATTTCTCACTTCCACTGTATAATCATAACGGATTTGATTTAAGTCATACCTGAATGGTCTAGTGGTTTCCCCTACTTTCTTCAATTTAAATCTGAATTTGGCAATAAGGAGTTCATGATCTGAGCCACAGTCAGCTCCTGGTCTTGTTTTTGCTGATTGTATAGAGCTTCTCCATTTTTGGCTGCAAAGAATATAATCAATCTGATTTTGGTGTTGACCATCGGGTGATGTCCATGTGTAGAGTCTTCTCTTGTGTTGTTGGAAGAGGGTGTTTGCTTTGACCAGTGCATTCTTTTGGTAAAACTCTATTAGCCTTTGCCCTGCTTCATTCTGTATTCCAAGGTCAAATTTGCATGTTATTCCAGGTGTTTTTTGACCTCCTACTTTTGCATTCCAGTCCCCTATAATGAAAAGGACATCGTTTTTGGGTGTTAGTTCTAAAAGGTCTTGTAGGTCTTCATAGAACAGTTCAACTTCAGCTTCTTCAGCATTACTGGTTGGGGCATAAACTTGGATTACTATGATATTGAATGGTTTGCCTTGGAAACGAACGGAGATCATTCTGTCGTTTTTGAGATTGCATCCAAGTACTGCATTTCGGACTCTTTTGTTGATCATGATGGCTACTCCATTTCTTCTAAAGGATTCTTGCCCACAGTAGTAGATATAATGGTCATCTGAGTTAAATTCACCCATTCCAGTCCCTTTTAGTTTGCTGATTCTTAGATGTCGACGTTCACTCTTGCCATCTCCTGTTTGACCACTTCCAATTTGCCTTGATTCATGGACCTGACATTCCAGGTTCCTATGCAATATTACTCTTTACAGCATCGGACCTTGCTTCTATCACCAGTCACATCCACAACTGGATACAGGTTAACTATAAAGTGTGAGGCTCTTTTTCAGATTGGCAGAAAGGAAAATTGAGAAAAGTTTTATTTTTATAAAACTAATTATCACAGTTTAGTGAACTTTTTAAGTGGCAATAAATCATTCTAGTTTTACGTATATATTTTAGCTTTGATATTATAATTTGTATTTTTTATTTCTAATTAAAAAATAAATATTTTAAAAGAAAAGAACCATTTGATTTTTAAATTTTTGCATTAACTTTTAATTATGTTTTGATGAAAATATAATAAAATTTTGCTCACTTTGAATATGATTACATTTTATTTTTCAGTTTTCTGGCTCATTATTTCAAGAGAACAAAAAATATTATACTTTGTATATAGAATTATAGAATTTTATTACATAAATAGAGATTTTGGAAAAATGATGGCAAGAAAAATTATTTCTGGAATAATACTTGTTAAGTTCTGAAAAACACAAGCTGGAATCAAGATTGCTGGGAGAAATATCAATAACCTCAGATATGCAGATGACACCACCCTTATGGCAGAAAGTGAAGAGGAACTAAAAAGCCTCTTGATGAAAGTGAAAGAGGAGAATGAAAAAGTTGGCTTAAAGCTCAACATTTAGAAAACAAAGATCATGGCATCCGGTCCCAGCACTTGATGGGAAATAGATGGGGAAACAGTGGAAACAGTGTCAGACTTTATTTTTGGGGGCTCCAAAATCACTGCAGATGGTGACTGCAGCCATGAAATTACAAGACGCTTACTCCTTGGAAGAAAAGTTATGACCAGCCTAGACAGCATATTCAAAAGCAGAGACATTACTTTGCCGACTAAGGTCTGTCTAGTCAAGGCTATGGTTTTTTCCAGTGGTCATGTATGGATGTGAGAGTTGGACTGTGAAGAAAGCTGAGTGCCGAAGAATTGATGCTTTTGAACTGTGGTGTTGGAGAAGACTCTTGAGAGTCCCTTGGACTGCAAGGAGATCCAACCAGTCCATTCTGAA
Source organism: Budorcas taxicolor (assembly GCF_023091745.1). Lineage (NCBI taxonomy): Eukaryota > Metazoa > Chordata > Mammalia > Artiodactyla > Bovidae > Budorcas > Budorcas taxicolor. The sequence goes on along the minus strand of NC_068930.1, from coordinate 11,316,120 downwards.
GGAGATCAACCCTGGGATTTCTTTGGAAGGAATGATGCTAAAGCTGAAACTCCAGTACTTTGGCCAACTCATGCGAAGAGTTGACTCATTGGAAAAGACTCTGATGCTGGGAGGGATTGGGGGCAGGAGGAGAAGGGGATGACAGAGGATGAGATGGCTGGATGGCATCACTGACTCGCTGGAAGCAACTCTGAGTGAACTCCAGGAGTTGGTGATGGACAGGGAGGCCTGGCGTGCTGAATTCATGGGATCACAAAGAGTCGGACATGACTGAGCAACTGAACTGAACTTGTTTTGTTACTTACATCCAAATATCACCACCTATCATACTGAATACCAAAGACCTTGATGTTGGGAGGGATTGGGGGCAGGAGGAGAAGGGGATGACAGAGGATGAGATGGCTGGATGGCATCACTGACTCGATGGACGTGAATCTGAGTGAATTCCGGGAGTTGGTGATGGACAGGGAGGCCTGGTGTGCTGCAGTTCATGGGGTTGCAAAGAGTCGACACGACTGAGCAACTGAACTGAACTGAACTGAACTGAAAGGTGACTGAAAGTCACTCAGTTGTGTCCAACTCTTTGTAACCCCATGGACTATACAATTCATGGAATTCTCCAGGCCAGAATACTGGAGTGGGTAGTCGTTCCCTTCTCCAGGGCAACTCTCCAACCCAGGGATTGAACCCAGGTTTCCAGCATTGTAGGTGGATTCTTTACCAGCTGAGCCACCAGGGAAGCCCACCGGATCCCTGAGCCTGCACAATTTCCACATCACCGGAGGACCACACAGCTTGTGATGGGGCCGTAAAGAGGCACCGCTGTGGCTGTTTTCTTCCTCTCGTCTTTGACTCTCATGCCAGCGCTTTCTATTGAAGAACATGATTAGAACCACTGTCAAAAGCCTAAGAAACGTAGTTTGTAGGTTTTTATCCCCCTAAGTACAGAAAAGCAGGACTGAATTTAAGGGCAAACAGATGTCCAAAGCACCAAATAACCTATTATTTTTTCCTCTGGAAACTTTTAGGATCTCATATCTGACATTTGGAAATGTCATAATGATGTGCCTTAGTGTAGCACTTATTGTAACAGCTATTTGGTGAAACTGAAAGTCACTCAGTCGTGTCTGACTCTTTGTGACTCCATGGACTATACAGTCCATGGAATTCTCCCTGTCAGAATACTAGAGTGGGTAGCCTGTACCTTCTCCAGGGGACCTTCCCAACCCAGGGATCAAACCCTGGTCTCTCACATTGCAGGTGGGTTATTTACCATCTGAGCCACCAGGGAAACCCATATATATATATACACAAACACATACATATGAATAGTGAAAGTGAAAGTCATTCAGTTGTGTCTGACTTATTGCGACCCCATGGGCTATACAGTCCATGGAATTCTCTAGGCCAGAATACTGGAGTGGTTAGCCTTTCCCTTCTCCAGGGGATCTTCCCAACCCAGGGATCAAACCCAGGTCTCCTGCATTGCAGGCGGATTCTTTACCAGCTGAGCTGGTGGGCCATTATGATGTGGAAACTCAAGTCCTTTTATTAAATAGAAAAATTAACTAAGTAGAACTACTTGGGTCAGCACAAGTAAATATTATAAACATAATGGGCAAAAAGCCTCAGAACATTATATATAACATAATACTATTTATATAAAGTTTGAATACATGCAAATTAATACTATACATTGTGTATTGATACATTATTGCATAATAAAGTTTTAAAGTCATAAAACATTAAAACACCAGTTAAGATTGCCTTTGCAAAGGAAAAAGGGAAATGAGATTAGGAATTTCAGTTTCTACTCTGGATTGTACTTTTTTTAAGCTCAGTAGTAAAAACATGGACATTTTCATCTATTATCCATTACATTTAGTATATCTGGTATATTTTATAGGAGAGAAAAAAAAATTGAAAAAAACCAAGCCAGTTTCAAAAAAATTAGGAATCCAGAATGGCAACAGATTTTTTAAAATGAGCACTAGAAGCTAAAATATCACGGAAGAATGCCTTCTAATATCATGAGAAACTGAATTCCAACCTAAAATTCTGTACCCACATAAGCCATTAAACAGGTGGAAGAGGAAAATCCAGACATTTAAATTCAACCAATGTTTGAAAATATTATCAGAAATCTACTGAAAAATTAAGTTTGACTAAAACAAGAAACCAGAAATAAGAAGAAATAAACTTTAGAAATGGATAATCCAATACAGGAGGGAAATGAATGGCCTTCCACAATCTATGGTGAGAAAAAGTCCATGATAATAGTTGAAACTGGGCCCAGGGCTGAAGTCCACGAACTCTGGTAGCAGAGCACTCTGTGTAAATAAATCGTTATTGGTACAGAGCTATGCTCTTTAATTCATTTATGGTCTAGAGCTGTTTTTTGTTTGTTTGTTTCGTTGCTCTAACAATAGTATTGAGCTGTTACAACAAAAATCTAAAACATTTATCATCTGGTCCATAGCAGAAAATGTCTGCAGATCCCGAGCTTAAAGTACAAACTTCCCAGTTTGAAGCAGGAAGATGGAGGGAAGCTCTTCAAGAGAAAAAAAAAAAAAAAGAAAAAAATAACTGGAATTGATATATTACTGGAATGTGTTTAATCTTATTAAGATGGACATTACAGCCTTGTAGGAGAATTTAAGAACAAATAAACAATGGGTGCATAGAAATTTAAGCAAATAAAAAATAACTCACAAGAAAACCAAAAATTTCACAAAAGAGTATTTATTTTAATTCTGGAACTCTAGGTAGTTTGTGAAAAATATTTTATAGACATAATAATGTAAACACCAGATTCTGATTTCACAATATTAGGAAGATTGGAGGACATGAATGCAATTGAGGGAGAGAGAGAAAGTGAAAGAGAATTAAATTCTAATCCTTCAGAGTGGGATATTAATAGATGATATATAAAAAATTTGTAATCAATACATGAAGTATAATGTTTTTAGAAATATGGAGGAAAATATCAGAATAAAGAGCCATTTTCATTTTAAGACTTGTAGAACTATTTGCCTTTGCTAACTCTATAAGTTTTATTAATATAAAACATATAATTTACAATAAGATGACAATTATAACTCTATTAATTTGTTAGGTCATTTTTTTTTTAAATATGGTGACTTTATTCCTATCTCCTTACAGTCCCCATTATCACATCTGTAAGAATCTTCATCTCTATAACACAAAAATATCTCAAGAAAGCATGTCACAAGATAGTATATATAAGCAACAGTTTGGCAGAATTATAGTTTATATTTCCCCCCAAAAGAACAGATTTTAAAATTCAAAAATAACCATTAGTTTTATTTAACATGTTACTTTACTATTTAAAATACCATGCTCTAGTTAAATAAGTCAACAACACTGTATACAAATAAAATATTACACAAAATATATTTAAGAAAATGTTTGGTATTTGATCTGAACAATAAATAAAAACACAGGTACTTCTACACTGAAACAGGAAAGCAGTCACTACTTAGGACAATAATTTTGTATAAGTAATATGTAACCATACGGCAAGAATAGAATCCTGCAGTTTCAAACTGACAAACCATTCATGACAAGGTCTGCAATTTCAATCTTTTCACTTAAAGTTCAAAAATGACATATGCTTTCCTGGTCCACAATGAAAAATTATAAATACAATATGGTGGCCAGGGACAATTCAATCTTCAGTTTGAAGATTATGGAATCATACTCATTATTTTCAAATACTAAAAAAGAGAACTATCATGATACCACGCAGGAGACCAAATGCAAGATAGTTAAGCTTTCTCATGATGATCATAAGACCACAACATGATACACTGGTAAAATGTCATCCAGCAATGCTCATTTTGCAGAACTGATTGATTTGGTTAACACAAGGAAATACTGTTGGGGTGGCAGGGCAATTCTGACAAAAGTCAATTTTTTCTAGATGATTTTAAAACTTCATCTAAATTTCATGAAAACAAATGTAATTGCATTTCACTAAAACCATTGAGTCATATACAGCAATGTCTTTTTTGCCAATAGGTTTATGAATACCTAAACTGATAATGTACTCATTATAGTGGGAAACAGGATTATCATCATATGAGGGCTAAACAAAAATATGGTCAAATTCTAGAAACATGATTTCAGATGATGAGGGGGACAAGTTAGAAAATAATGACCACTGGCTAACAGGAAGGGTCAGAACCATTCATTTTGTCTTATTCTACATAAAAAATTAGCATCTTCTGCTTTCCCTCTTCAGGAAGTACCACACTAAAGAGTTTAGGGGCCGTCAAATGGACATGACCTATAAAGGCAATTTTGATGGTTTTACATAGAAATGACCTCTAATGGAAGAGAACACAAATGGGAACTATTTGAGATACATTTCTATGTAAAATGTAGTTTGCACATAATTCAGCATTTTAAATGAGCACTCTGCAACCGAGACCAAATATCAATCATCTCTTGAGGTTTTCTACTATGTACCAACATCAAATCTACATAGGAACAAATGTTACTCCTGCTTTTCTCTTCTATATCAGATGTCCTGAAGCCTTTGTGTCTCTCTGGAGCGAGGCCGAGTTTCTGAAGGCACATTCCAGTATAAACATCATCAATGGGGTAGAGAAGGACCCGGTCAGTTACATTGTACAGTCTCAGGGCCAGGTGGCCGGAGTACAGGAATCCACCTCCTCCTGCATAAGGCGGGTAGACGCCAGTGTAAACAACTTCCGGGATGTAGTACTTGAGTTTCTTATCCCGATGAGGTCCAGCATTATGAATCACGTCACCAATAAATAAATCTTTGGCTTTGTTCCCGGATAAGCTATTCAAGTAATTCAGGAGATGATGGGTGTTCACAAAAACATCATCATCGCCCTTGAACACGAACTCAGCATTTGGGCAGGAAGTGCTCACCCACCTGAGAAAGAGTACTTCTTTCAGAGACAAGTTGAAGAATGTATCTCTGTAGTTCCACAAAAGAATGTCTTGGTGCTTCTCACTCTCAAATTTCAGCGTATCTGAAAGGTCAGGATGGTTGTCCTCTGCGGGGGTCTGGCCCAGTAAGAAAACTCGCACCACCGTTTGGTTCCCCACATTGGTTTCTTTGCCCCAAGATTCCCGAATCGCTTGCCTTCTATCGAAATGTGAAGTTAGGGACTTAATCGCCAGCAATAAGAAGGGCTTCTTTGCACACTTATCTGGGTGGTCTATAAGCAGTGAATAATTTCGACATCTCAAATATAGCAGAAAATCTTTAAATCTGTCTGGCAAACTGTTGAAATCTGAAACTGCTGACATGACCCTCAGGTCAGGTTCACAGTAATTTAGATGGCTTATATTGGAGAATCCGTATGCTTCTCCTGTCTGGTTGGCTAACGTGTTCAAAATGGGATTGAACCTCCTGTTCAGTTTTTCTTGTTCCTTGTTCCAATATGCCCGAGGAGGGTCAGATATCTCCCAGAACCTTTCTTTAGGTATTATTACTTCCCCCTTTGCATTTTTTTCTTGGCTATTGCTTTTGGAGACTTCCAGGATCAAATAAATGAAGACATTTACCATCATCAGGATTCCCAACAACTTTATTCTTCGACGTCCAACACTCATTTCTCATATCTTGTCCGGGAGCAGCTCCTGCTCGGCGGGGCGGGGGCGGGAGATCGCGGCTGCATCCACGTCCCGGCCGCTCCGAGCGGCTCAGCCCGGCGACCACCGCCGCCCTCGCTCCATGCGTGGCGCCCGCTATGGGGCAGCCCGGCGGCGGGGTGGCTCCGCCTCTGCTCGGCTCGGCCCCAGCCTCGGCTCAGCTCCGGCACTTGTTGCCGCCTCTGCCGCCGCCTGGCTCCCGGCTCCGGCCCCGTGTTAGGTCATTTTAAATGAATAGGCAAAAAACAATGAATCAATACCTAGATTTTCCATGCACTATTATCTGGTATCTACCTGCCTCCAATTTTAAACAATGTACAAATGAAAAGCAGGTTAAGAAAGGGAGGGGAAAAAAGAGGGTGTGGGACAGAGGGTGCAGAAGAGTGGAGAAAAGTAAGAAGCTTTATTTAGACAAATTATTTTTTTAATATTTTCTTATAGGTGTGATTCTGTAAATTTTCTGTCCCTTCCCTTTACAGTTTTTAAGCTGCTTTTTAATGGTTAATATTCACCTACTATATACCAATCACTGTTCTTTGATCTGACAATATAGAATTTTATTTTTTTATTTTTATTTTTTGATCTGACAATATAGAATTTTAAAAGACAGACTAGGGGGAGGGGGTTCAGGATTGGGAACACATGTACACCCGTGGCGGTTTCATGTTGATGTATGGCAAAACCAATACAGTACTGTAAAGTAAAATAAAATAAAATAAAATCTGAAAAAAAAATTAAAAGACAGACTAAGTTTGGGCTCCCAAGAAAACTACTTTCTATTGAGAACAGGGGCAAAGCATTTCCAAGCAGAAGGATATTTTGTGCACATATTCTAGAGGGCCAAAAGCCTTGTGGGTTCAAGGAGTAGGAAAGAAAGCGTGCTAACAGCATAGCTAATGAGCAGGAAAAGTAGGGTAGCTGGCTGACCAACAATGTCCAGATGCAGCCAAAGCATACAAGTACCACCTGAAGACCCGGAACTGGAGGAGCCCAGGGTACCACACCCATGGCCAAGAAAGACACTGAAGAGATGGGCTACCTGCTTACAAAAGCCCTGGTGTTTTCTGCAGCCATCTGCATCAACAACACCTTCCTCACAGCCTCAGAATAATGGCCACCAGGACTTTGGACAATAGAATCCTGATAGCAAACTGATTCCACTTGGATAAAGCATCATAAACAGAACTGGCCCCTGCAGGCTGGCTAAGTCCCTGAATTCTTACACAAAGACTGGTCCCTGAAGAAGCTCCAGACCCTGTTTATCTGAACTTGGAAGCTGCTGCTGCTAAGTCACTTCAGTCGTGTCTGACTCTGTGCGACCCCATAGACGGCAGCCCACCAGGCTCCCCCGTCCCTGGGATTCTCCAGGCAAGAACACTGGAATGGGTTGTCATTTCCTTCTCCAATGCATGAAAGTGAAAAGTGAAACTGAAGTCGCTCAGTCGTATCCAACTCTTAGCAACCCCATGGACCACAGCCTACCAGGCTCCTCCGTCCATGGGATTTTCCAGGCAAGAGTACTGGAGTGAGCTGTCATTGCCTTCTCCAGAACTTGGAAGCTAGTAGGGGCTAATTTGAGAACTTTAAAACAAACTGACCTGTTACACTCTAACCAGTTGAAGTGGGTCACGGCATCACTGAAAAGATGAAAAGATAAAGTCAGAACTGTTACCTTCTTCTGTACATTAATTGCTTGGATATTGCTTTATCAGAAATAATCATTCATTGTGAATAGCTAAGAGATATTTTCCACAGTATAGAAGCCTCTTATAGCATAAGTAAACTTAGGAAGGAGACAAATGCTCAGTAACTATTTCACAATACATGATTTTATAAAGAGTTTGTTCAAGATTATGTTAATCAAGTTCCATGACTTTGTCTGTTTTCTTGAGAAAATAATAAATCAAAGTAGTACGATCCTGTGGTAAAGAATCCACCTTCCAAGTAGGAGATGCAGGTTCAATCCCTGGAGTAGGAAATGGCAACCTACTCCAATATTCTTGCTTGGGAAATCCCATGGACAGAGGAGCCTAGCAGGCTACAGTCCATAGGGTTGCAAAAGAAACCCGACATGACCTGGCTACTAAACAACAAGGTTTTCCTACTGATTTATGACTCCCGTTTCTGAAGAGAAGCGTGCAAGTGATTGATAGAGGGAAGTGGAGAGTAATCAGATATGAAGACTCTTTGAGAGCAAGTTGGGAGACTAAGGAAAGAGATATTAGGAAAGAGGGAGATGGTATATCCATACATGTGTATGTGTGATGATAATATACGTTTAGATGAAGATGGAGACCTAGACAACATATGGCCCCCAAAATTCCAAGAAAGTGAGAATTTCTTCATTGCGTGTAGTCTGAGATGTTTAACGTTAGTTTCATTGAGTGTTGCATGAGAAGGTTAATGTTAGTTTCATTAAGTCAAAATTTGTTTCTCCTTTATGATTACCAGACTCTGCTTTCATCTTGGTTGATCTCCAACAAGAGCTCAGTTTTGGTAAGGTTTCAAGAAGAGGATGGCGTATTTCTGATCACCAGTGTTCTTGCCTGGAGAATCCCAGGGACGGGGGAGCCTGGTGAGCTGCCGTCTATGGGGTCACACAAAGTGAGACACGACTGAAGCGACTTAGCAGCAGCATAGGGTCTAGCTTTTTGAGGATCACTGAATGAAGAGGACAAAGGGGCAGCAGACGACCTCCAAGGCATGAGACTTTAGTCTTTTTCTGTCCCTGTTTGCCCCCCACACCTCCACCATGGTGTGAGGCGTACCCCCTGCAGCACAGAAAGGGCCAGTCATGCTGCAGGTCCAGGGACACATGCTAAATTCCACTTAATCGCAGAGCAAGCCCATCAGAACAGTTACCAACACTGAAATACTGTATTTGATCACTTCCTACAATGCAGCCTGTTTATAAACATATAAACTTCATAGTGTATTTAAATTAAGCCTACTTAAACATAGTGAATAACCTTTCAAGAACCCACATTCAGCTTAAGGTAGGGTTTCATAGTAGTTTTTTCAGTGATTAGATATTCCTAGATCTAAGAGCCTGCCTGCCGTGCAGGAGACCCGGGTTTGATCCTGGGTCAGGAAGATCCCCTGGAGAAGGAAATGGCAACCCACTCCAATGTTCTGGACTGGGAAATCTCATGGACAGAAGAGCCTGGCAGGCTATAGTCCATGGGGTCGCAAGAGTCGGACACGACTCAGTGACTAAGCCACCACATTCCTGGATCTAGCATTGAGTGATTAATTACCTCCAGTCATCTTCATATGGGTATTGTTGATGCAAATCAACATGTAGACGCAATTTCAAGTTCTTTTAAGGAGAGAAATGTCAATGACCTAAAAGAATTCAGGCCAGAAGTATGAATAATCACTACCATTTATTTTTCTGTTCCATCTTGATTTGATTTTCATGAGCATCCTGTTTCAAGGGAATTCTGAGTGTACTAGTTGTAGATCAGTGCAAAAAAGAGAGGAATGGTAAGCCACAAGGGGAGGAGGGTGGTATGGTAGTAATTTGAGCAGGAAAAGGTCTTTCTGATTACGTTCACTGTCTTTGCTTTTATTTGCCATTTTTCTATCTTTATGAAAGATGAAAATTTTATTGTCTCTGAGGAAAAAAAAAACAGGAATTATATAACACAACGTATTTAATTGCTTTCACATACATTTAGCAATATGATGGCAATTTTAGCAATTACAACTATTTGTCCCTTTCTGGAGTGCGGGAATTTCACATGAGCGTGATGGTGGAGCGTATTCTTACCGCCCGTCTCTAAAGAATGTTCAAGGTTTGCCAGCGAGGAAAGAAGTAATCACACAAAACAGTGGAAATTTTATCAATGGAATAGAATTTGACTGACCTAATGCTTTTTAATAGCCTATATTTTCCCTGAAGAGCTAAAACGTTTGCATGAATCATCTCACTGGATTCCACAAGGTTTCTCTGGAATTTTAGCCACATATATATTTCTCTGTGGAATGTTCCCACTGAAAAGTGAGACAGCCAAACAAGTAGGGAAGCAAAATTACAAAAGTGGGAATGTCATACATTAGGCTTATAATTTAGGTAGAAACTTAGAACACTATTTATTATTAGGATCCTGCTTATATTAGGATGTTATTCATTTTAGGTAATTTTGGATGATGAGCAGACACAAAGTGAGAAAAAGAAGTTTGTAGAGAAACTGTCCTGAAAGTCTCTGGGTAGCTACACACTCAACTAAGGAAACAAGTACTTAAAAGAAATTAGTACAAGGAAAGTTCCAAACATTATGTCAACATGTATATTTGTTTAATTTTCAAAAGCCAGACTGAATTGTACTTATTTCACACAGTTAATTCTATTCTCATTTTCACATATGAAAAAATACTGTTTTCACAAAAGAACAAGTGCTTTCAAGCAGATCAGAGTAAATGAAGAAAGTCATGACTTTCAAATACATTGTCTGACAGATGCTGAAGGCCTATTTCAAAGGAAGGATATAGCAGGCAGGCCTGCACACCTGTGCTCTGCTCACTTCAGGAGATGTCAGTAAAATACACATAAGGAATAAATAGGGTCTTCCAAGGTGGCAGGAGGAGAAGGGGGAGACAGAGGATGAGATGGTTAGATGGCATCACAACTCAACGGACATGAGTTCGAGCAAACCCCAGGAGACAGTGAGGGCCAGGGAAGCCCGGCATGCTGAAGTCCTTAGAGCTGCAAAGAACTCGGCAGGATTTAGTGCCTGAACAACAACAGCAAAGCAGCCCTAGTAGCAGAGAATCTGCTGCCAAGGCAGGAGACACAGGCTGGGGTTTGACCCCTGGGTCAGGAAGATCCCCTGGAGTAAGAAATGGCAACCAGCTGCAGGATTCTTGCCAGGAACATTTCATGGACAGAGGTGCCTGTGAGCGCCTGGTGAACTACAGTCTGTGGAGTCATAAAAGGTCAAACACAACTGACTACACACACACACACACACACACAAACACACACTCACTTGATTTGAATATACATAGAATAAACGATTCATGTATATTAAAATCAAATTTTTTCCTGTATTAGAAAATCATATGTTACCAGCTGGAAGTTTTCTTTGGGAGCTTGTTCTGTTGCCAATTGATACAAGAAACCATTTCCCTCACCTCAACCCCACCCTGCCTCTAAATATTGCAGTGAAGAATGTCAGCACTGTTTCATGCCATCCAAGAGACACTTCCTGGATCCGTTTGAAAGTATCAACAGCTCGACTTCTCACGTAAATAGACATTACAAGAAGAAATGCCACTTGCGGGGAAAGAGCTGTGGCTGCCACACTGTGCAGAGTCCTATGTCCTGTTACTTCCCAGCATCTTAGCCCACACCCAGTGGCCTCAAACACTTCTCATCAAACAACGCAGAGATACTTGCAAAGAACATAGCTGATGAAAGACTTATCCACAGCTTACAAAGCATACCCACAACTTAATAGTGAGAAGCCAAACAAAAAATGAACAAAAACTTGAAGAGACACTTATTCAAAGATACACAAATGTCTAATAAGCACACAAAATGAAACTCAACGTTATTAGTCATTAAAGAAATTCAAATTAAAATCACAGTTAAATGCCACTTCGTGCAAACTAGCATGGCAATAATAAATAAGACAGGTAATAACATATGTTGGAGAGGATGTGGAGAAATGAGAACTTGATACGTTGCTGATGAAATTGCAAAATAGTGCAGCTAGATTGTAAAACAATTTGGCAACATTTCAGAAAGTTAAACATAAACTTTCACATGACCTAGCAATTCTACTTTCGTGTATACACCCAAGAGAAATGAAAACATGTGCACAACAAATACTTGTACACAAATGTTTACAGCAGCGTAATTCCCAATAACCTAAACTGGAAACAATCCAGATGTCCATCACCTGACGAATGGATAGGTATAATGTAGTATAGCCATCTAATGGAACAGTATTCAGTAATAAAAATAAATTACTGACGTGTGCTGTGTCATAGACAAACATCACCATCACCGAAGATGAAAGAAATTAGACACGAGAGATCACATATTGTATAATTACATTTCAAATGCTCCCCAAAGGAAAATCTATAGAGATAGAAACCAGATTATCGGTTGCCTGGAATGGCGGCAAGAACTGGGTAGGTGCGGGGAAGGGGTTAACTATAAATGGGTCAGAGCAATCATGTTGGAGGAATGAAAATATTCTGCACCTTATTTATAGTGATGATTGCACCCTTAGGTAAAGACAGCTAAAATTCTCTGGATTGAACACTTTACGTGGATGAATACCATGGTATTAAAATTACACTTCAATAAAAGTGTTGGAAGAAGACGGAGAGGGAGAGGGCAAGGAGGAAGAAGAGGAGGCGGTGAGGAGGAGTGTACAAGCCTTCATAAATCACGTATGCAACCACCGCCCCCAGCCACTTACAAAGCTGGCTCATCATCTCAGAAACCCCGTTCACGTCAAACAATAAATCGCCATCCTCTTCTCATCCAGCTCCTGGTAAACTCTAATCTGCTTTAGGTTTCTGTGAATCTGCATATTTTAGATATTTCGTGTAAGTGGAACCATACAATATTTGTACTTTTGTAACTGGCTTATCTCACCTGCTGCTGCTCCTGCTAAGTCGCTTCAATCGTGTCCGACTCTGCACGACCCCATAAACGGCAGCCCACCAGGCTCCCCCGTCCCTGGGATTCTCCAGGCAAGAACCCTGGAGTGGGTTGCCATTGCCTTCTCCAGTGCATGAAAGTGGAAAGTGGAAGGGAAGTCGCTCAGTCATGTCCGACTCTTAGCAACCCCTGGACTGCAGCCCACCAGGCTCCTCTGCCCCTGGGATTCTCCAGGCAAGAGTGCTGGAGTGGGGGGCCATCGCCTTCTCCATTATCTCACCTAGCAGAGTACTTTAAAAACTCATCCTTGATGTGACTTTAGCATTTTTTCTCATTTTTCTGCTGAATAATGCTCCATTACATACATATGATGCATTTTATTTATCCATTTATCTGTCTATTCTTATGCTTGTACCACATTGTTTTAATTACTAGAGTTTTGTGGTAAGTTTTGAATTCAGAATGTATAGTTCTTCAAACTTTGTTTTTCGTTTTCAAGAACTCATTAAAATTTCATATGCAATTGAAGACTGGCTTTTCCATTCATTAAAAAAAATAGTATAATTTTTAGATCACAGTGATCTGTAGATCATTTTGGGTAATGTTGACACAATTTTATCCTTTGATCTGTGATATGGGGATGTCTTTCCATTTATTTGGGCCTATTCTTTCTAATACACTTTATAGTTTTCAGTGTATAAGTCTTTTTCTTCCTTTGTCAAATTTATTCCCAATTATTTCCTTCTTTCAGTTGCTATTGAAAATGGGATGGTTTTCTTAATTTCCATTCACATTGTTCATTGCTCAAATATAAAAATGTAAGTTATTTTTGGTATCTTGCTCCTATATCCCAGTTCTTCTGAGTCTTTAATAAAGTCTAGGAGCCATTTTGTGGATTTTTCTGCATTTTCTATGTATTCGATCATGTCATCCATGAAAAGACATGATTTTACTTCCTCCTTTCCAATAAGACATCTTTTATTTCCTTTTCTTGCTTAATTCCTTTGGCTACAATTACAAGAAAAATTTTGTATAGTAGAAGTGGGAACTGGTATCTTTGTCTTGATCTTAGGGAGAAAGAAAACCATCCACCTTTCATCGTGATGTTAGCTGTGGGCTTTTCATAGACGCCCTTTATCACATTAATGAAGTTCCTTTCTTTGCCTAGTTTGTAGAGTGTGTTTATAATGAAAGGTCATTGACTTGTGTCAATTGCTTCCTCTGAATCAACTGATATCAATCATAATGTGAATTTTTTTCTTTTGTTCTATTAACGTGATGTATTACACACACATATATATTTTTTCTTATATTGAACCACCTTTAAATTCCTGGGATAAACCCCATTTAGTCATAATGGATAACTTCAATAAATTGTTGCTTTGATTTGCTGGTATTTTCTTGAGGATTTTTTGCATCTGTATTCATAAGACGTTTTGGTATGCAATTTTCTTATTTATTTTTATCTGGCTTTGTAATGAAAACAGTAATGGATCATGAGTTAGGAAGTGTTCCATCCTCTTGTGTTGTTGGTTTTTTTTTTTTTTTTTTTTGAAAAGATTGAGAAGGATTAGTGTTAACTATTCTTTAAATGTTTGGTTTAATTCATCAGTGAAGCCTCTGGTCTTGCACCTTCCTTTGTTGGGAGGTTTTTGATTACTTATTGAACGTCTTGTTATATTTCTGCTGAAATGTTCTATTTATTCTTGAGTCAGTTTGTTAATTTTTGTCTTTCTAGAAATGTTTCCATTTCATAAAGTTCATCTAATTTATTGAACACATAATAAGGTTTGTGTGAGAATTGGACTGTGACACACATCATTAATATTATTCAAAACCCACAGAATATACAACATAAAAAAAAAACAAGGTAAACTAGGAGTTTAGTTAATAATAGTGTATCAATATTTGAGTCATCAGTTGTAACAAATGTACATTTTAACACAAGCTGTCACTAATAGGAGAAATCATCTGAGTGTGGTAACAGAGTTCATGGGAACTCTTTGCACTTTCTGTATAATTTTTCTGTAAACCTAATTATGAAAGAGGAAAGAAACAGAAAAAATATTTGAAATAATGTCAGGTTTTTCACAAAATTAATGCTAGGCACCAAACCACAGATAAGGAAGCTCAAAGAACACTGAGCAGAATAAATAGCAAAAATTTCAAACCTCAGTGTATCATATTCAAACTGGAAACATCAAAAATGCAAAGAAAATCCAGAAAGAAGTCAGAGGAAAAATTATCTTACTTGCAGAGTGACAATAAATAATAAGAATTACATAAGAGTTCTCTTCAGAAACCATGAACACACAAAAAGAACAGAAGGAAATAAAATGCTGATTTTTTAAAATCAAAATCAGAATTATGTATCCAAAGAAAGTGAAAGTGAAGTCATGTCCTACTCTTTGCGACCCCATGGACTGTAGCCTATCAGGATCCCCATTCCATCAGATTTTCCAGGCAAGAATATTGGAATGGGTAGCCAATTCCTTCTCCAGGGGATCTTCCCAACCCAGCGATCGAACCCAGGTCTCCCGCATTGCAGGCAGATGCTTTACCCACTGATCCACAAGGGAAGCTCCATATCCAGGGAAATTATCCTTCAAACATGAAGAATAAAGATTTTTTTTCATAAAAGCAAAAATTAAGGAAATTGGTTGTCAGTAGATGTTGCTTGCAAGAATGTTAAAAGAAGTTTATCATAGAAAAGTAAAATGATATGTCATAAACTCAGATCTACAGAAAGAAAATAAAAGTGCTGGAGGAGGAATCTATAAAAGCAAAATATATATAAAGGCAAAATCTTAGTTTTCTTATTGTAAATTAATATGTCTAACATTAAAACTCAATACAGATTAAACTCTTAAAACTCAACAATGAGAAAAGAAACAATGCAAATAAAAATGGGTAAATGATATGAACAGACCCCTCACTAAAGAAGATATGTAGATGGTATTAGGGAATTTCACATAAACACAACAATGACATGGTACCGCACACCTGCTAGGACTAAAATCCTAAACACCGATAATGTCAAATGCTTGTGAAAATGTGAATCAACTCCTGTTGGAGTGGGAATGAGAATGCAAAATGGTACAGCAGCATTAGAAGATAGCTTGGCAGTTTCTTACAAAGATAAACATTGACTTATCAGGTGATCGAGCTATTTCACTCCCAAATATGTACCCAAATGAGCTGAAAAGTTATATCTACACGCACACACACACACCCCACACACATCTCTGCACATGAATGTTCATAGCAGCTCTCTTGTAAATTGTCAAAAATTGTAATCAACCAAGGAGTCCTTCAGTGAATAAATCAAAAAACAAATTGGTTTATCTATTCCACCGAACATTATTCAGCAATAAAAGAAAATTAATTATCAAGCCACAAAAAATTCATGCTCAGTTCAGTTCAGTCGCTCAGTCGTGTTTGAC
Source organism: Budorcas taxicolor (assembly GCF_023091745.1). Lineage (NCBI taxonomy): Eukaryota > Metazoa > Chordata > Mammalia > Artiodactyla > Bovidae > Budorcas > Budorcas taxicolor. The sequence continues at coordinate 11,300,406 of NC_068930.1, read as the reverse complement.
TCTTTGTGACCCCATGAATCGCAGCACATCAGGCCTCCCTGTCCATCCCCAACTCCCAGGGTTTACCCAAACTCATGTCCATCAAGCTGGTGATGCCATCCAACCATCTCATCTTCTGTCATCCCCTTCTCCTGCCCCCAATCCCTCCCAGCATCAGAGTCTTTTCCAATGAGTCAACTCTTCACATGAGGTGGCCAAAGTACTGGAGTTTCAGCTTTAGCATCATTCCTTCCAAAGAATACCCAGGACAGATCTCCTTCAGAATGGGCTGGTTGGATCTCCTTGCAGTCCAAGGGACTTTGAAGAGTCTTCTCCAACACCACAGTTCAAAAGCATCAGTTCTTTGGCACTCAGCTTTCTTCACAGTCCAACTCTCACATCCATACATGACCACAGGAAAAACCATAGCCTTGACACACATCATTAACATTATTCAAAACTCAAAGAATATACAACATAAAAAACCCAGTGTAAACTAGGAATTTAATAACAGTGTGTCAATATTTGAGTCATCAATTGTAACAAATGTACACTTTAACACAAGCTGTCACTAATAGGAGAAGTCATCTGAGTGTGGTAACAGGGCTCATGGGAACTCTTTGTACTTTCTGTATAATTTCTCTGTAAACCTAAAAATGTTCTAAAATAAAGTTTATCTAAAATGATAGTCTTCTTATTCAAAAGAAATCTTATATAAACACTAATATTTACACCAGGCAAAGTGGACCTATTGACCCAAAGACTTGGCCATTTAACTCATTTTGTCCCAAACTTCGTCAGTCTGTACCCTGCCCTGTCCTACCCCTGGAGGTAATGATGAGAATTCTGGGGCTCGAGGTGCATAGTTTGAAGACTCCTGAATAGTAACCTTTTAGGGTCTTACCTATATCAGTACTCCATGACTCTAGTTTTTTTTTTTTTTTTTTTTTTCCTTGCTTCATGATTAAATAGGAGCCGGAAGAGAAACATTAGCTTTAATAAATCTGAACTCAATAATAGCTACATTTATAACCTAGGCACGAGCCAGTCTAGTCTGCCTTCTTCACCACGGGGATATTTCAGTGGTTCTATTGTTAATAGAGCCTTTTAAACATGCAAAATACTCATTTCAAAGCAACTTGATGAAATTGCAAATCCTTAACTTAAACAGCATCTTTCTTCCTCCTCATCCGTTTTCCTGAAATGCAGATGGCAGGTGTCCTCATCTGGATGTGCTGCACCAACAACATCCTTTGGTTGGGGGTGGGGGGGTGGCGGTCCTTACCAAATGACTGCAGTCTTGAAATAGATGTGGAATCTACTGATACAGCACTCAGGGAACTGTCACGGAAATCCTGCTCAAAGGGGAATGTGAGCTCCAGAATTTCTGAGTGTGTTCATTACAACCACTCAACTTTGTCAAACTCTAAGGCCGAAAATGAATGGTGTGTCTAGAGGTATTCACATTAACCAAATGGTGGGGGCCTCAGAGGCAGAACCAAGTCACCTCAAAGATGTTTTAACAAAGGTAAAGTTGTCTCTAACTAGTCACTGGGTCTGCACAAATTCAAAAATAAATTTTTAAGTTGCATGTGGGTTTCTTTAATGTATGATTTGGGCTTCCCTGGTGGCTCAGAGGGTAAAGAATCTGCCTGCAGTACAAGAGACCTGGGTTTGATCTCTGGGTTGGGAAGATCACCTGGAGATGGGAATGGCAACCCACTCCAGTATTCTTGCTGGAGAGTTCCATCGACAGAGCAGCCTGGCTGGCTACAGTCCAAGGGGTCACAAAGACTCTGACACAATTGAACAATGAACGCAATAATGTATGGTGTACTTTCTGACATGCTTGCCTGATGAGTTAAGAAACAGTTGATTATAGAAGGACAGGGTAGATTGAATTAAAGCCTAAAACTGTATCTGCTTTTAAAGTAATATAGGGATAGATGTCAGGAGTACAAACTTTAGAAACTAACTAGTAATAAGGAAACATTCAGCTAGAAAAGTATTTATTAGTCACTTGTTCATGTTCGACTCTATGTGACCCCATGGACCATAGCCAGCCAAGCTCCTCTGCCCATGAAATTCTCCAGGCAAGAGTACAGGAGTGGATAGCCATTCCCTTCTCCAGGGGATCTTCCTGACCCAAGGATTGAACCTGTCTCCTGCATTGCAGGCAGACCCTTTACCATCTGAGCCACGAAGCCAGATTTAGAACCCCAAACTAAAATTTACAGAATCAAGTCACATTCCAGGGAAACAATTGTTACAGGATTTAAAGTCCAGAAGTAGCTCATGTGGGAGAGATCAGGATGGCAGGCAACATAGAGCAAGAAGAAGGAAGTCCAACAGCAGCCGTCTGGGTGCTGCCCTCAGAGGATATCCCAGGATGCATGTGTGTGTGTGTATGTGTGTGTGTTGGGTGGTAGGAAAAGAAGGGGGCTCAGTTTGAAAGAACAAGAGCTAACATCCTTGGCAAAGGACACAAGCAGAAGATATAAGACTAGTATCCAGAAACTCGTGGAGAAGCTGTTTTAAGACCGGGGTTCTGACCATGAAAAGCATAGTTCCTCGCACATAACCACAGCAGAATCCCACCAAGAATGACCTGCAGTGAAATTACCCTGTGGTGCAAGGCTGACAGTTGGACCTGGATCAGAACTAGTCTTAGTGGTCAAGTGAAACTTTCTTTACTTTGTCAAAAGAAGGCTATAGGAGAAGAAAAGACAAATAGATCACGCATTCACTCTTATTCTAAGCATGACAGTATACAAGGAAGAAAAAAGCTGAGTTTACAGAGGAGAAACACACATCTCCACCCTCAGGTAGCTTGCATCAGCATAGCATTGGCCTTCATGATAAAAGTGAACTTCTTTTCTCTGTGACATTTGTTTCATCCACCAAAGAGCCAAACTCACTTCTCCAGAACCAAGCACCATGAAGAAGTATCTTTAAGAAATCACTCTTGGTGAGGTGTGTGTCTTAATTCAGAAAACACTGAAATATAACAGCTTAATGACATTACCACTCTAAGCAGCAGCTGTTAGGATGTCCAGAACGGAGTATCAGTTGGTATTCAGCGCTTCTGTTGTTGCTGTTCACTCGCTCAGACATGTCCGCCTATTTGCAGCCCCATGGACTGCAGCACGCCAGCCTTCCCTGTCTTTCACTGTCTCCTGGAGTTTGCTGAAACTCATGTCCATCGAGTCAGTGAAGTCATCCAGCCATCTCATCCTCTGTCATACCCTTCTCCTCCTGCCTTCAATCTTGCCCAGCATCAGGGTCTTTTCTAATGTATTGGCTCTTCATCAGGTGGCCAAAGTATTAGAGCTTCAGTTTCACCAACAGTCCTTCCAATGAATATTGAGGACTAATCTCCTTTAGGATTGACCGGTTGGATCTCCTTGCTGTTCAAGAGACTCTCAAGAGTCTTCTCCAACAACACAGTTCAAAAGCATCAATTCTTCAGCGTTCAGTCTTCTTTATGGTCCAACTCTCACATCCATACATGACCACTGGAACAGCCAGAGCTTTGACTACATGGACCTTTGTTGGCAAAGTAATGTCTCTGCTTTTTAATATGCTGTCTAGGATTGTCATAGCTGCTTCCAAGGAGCAAGTGTATTTTAATTTCATGGCTGCAGTCACCATCTGCGGTGATTTTGGAGCCCCCCCCCCCCCAAAATATAAAGTCTCTCACTGCTTCCGTTGTTTCCCCGTCAATTTGCCATGAAGCAATGGGATAGGATGCTATGATCTTTGTTTTTTGAATGTTGAGTTTTAAGCCAACTTTTTCACTCCCCTTTTTCACCTTTGTCAAGAGGCTCTTTAGTTTCTCTTGCCTCCTGCCTTAAGAGTGGTGTTATCTACATATCTGAGATTATTGATATTTCTCCCAGAAATTTTGATTTCAGTTGTGCTTCATCCAGTCTGGGATTTCGCATGATGTACACTGCATAAAAGTTAAATAAGCAGGGTGACAATATACAACCTTGATGTACTCCTTTCCCAATTTGGAACCAGTCCATTGTTCCATGTCCGGTTCTAACTGTTGCTTCTTGACCTATGTACAGGTTTCACAGGAGGCAGGTAAGGTGGTTTGGTATTCCCATCTCTTTAAGAATTTTGTGTGATCCACACAATCAAAGATTTTAGTATAGTCAGTGAAGGAGAAGTAGACGTTTTTCTGGAATTCTCTTGCTTTTTCTATGATCCAACAAATGTTGGCAATTTGATCTCTGGTTCCTCTGCCTTTTGTAAATCCAGCTAGAACATCTGAAAATTCTCAGTTCACATTACTGTTGAAGCCTGGCTTTGAAAATTTTGAGCATCACTTTTTTAGCAAGTGAAAAGAGTGCAATTGTGCGGTAGTTTTGAACCCTCTTTGGCATTGACTTTCTTTGGGATTGAAATGAAAATTGATCTTTTCCAGTCCGGTGGCCACTGCTGAGTTTTCTATACTTGCTGGCATATTGAGTGCAGCACTTTCACAGCATCATCTTTTAGGATTTGAATTAGCTCAACTGGAATTTCATCACCTCCACTAGCTCTGTTCGTAGTGATGTTTCCAAATGCCCTCTTGACTTTGCACTCCAAGATGTCTGACTCTAGGGGAGTGATCACTCCTTTGTGGTTATCCAGGTCATTAAGATCTTTTTTGTACAGTTCTTCTGTGTATTCTTGCCACCTCTTCCTAATATCTTCTGCTTCTATTAGGTCCATACAATTTATGTCCTTTATTGTGCCCATCTTTGCATGAAATGTTCCCTTGGTATCTCTAATTTTCTTGAAGAGATCTCTAGTCTTTCCCATTCTATTGTTTTCCTCTATTTCTTTGCATTGTTCACTTAGGAAGACTTTCTTATCTCTCCTTGCTATTCCTTGGAACTAGGCATTCAGATGGGTATACCTTTACTTTTCTCCTTTGCCTTTTACTTCTCGTCTTTTCTCAGCTATTTGTAAGGCCTCCTTGGACAGCAAATTTGCGTTTTTGCATTTCTTTTTCTTGGGGATGGTTTTGATCATCACCTCCTGTATAATGTCACGAACCTCTGTCCATAGTTCTTCAGGCACTCTGTCTATCAGATCTAATCCCTTGAATCTATTTGTCACTGCCACAGTATAATTTCAAGTGATTTGATCTGGGTCATACCTTAATGGCCTAGTGTTTTTCCCTACTTTCTTCAATTCAGTCTGAATTTTGCAATAAGAAGTTCATGATCTGAGCCACAGTCAGCTCCTGGTCCTGTTTTTGCTGACTGTATAGAACTTCTTCATCTTCAATTGCAAAGAATATAATCAATCTGATTTCAGTATTGACCATCTAGTGAAGTCCATGTGTAGCATTGTCTCTTGTGTTGTCAGAAGAGGGTATTTGCTACGACCAGTGCAATCTCTTGGCAAAACTCTGTTAGCCTTTGCCCTGCTTCATTTTGTACTCTGAGCCCAAACTTGCCTGTTACTCCAGATATCTCTTGACTTCCTACTTTTGCATTCTAGTCCCCTATGATGAAAAGGACATCCTTTTTTGGTGTTAATTCTAGAAAGTGTTGTAGGTCTTCATAGAACCATTCAACTTCGGCTTCCTCTGCATTAGTTGTTAGGGCATAGACTTGGATTTCTGTGATATTGAATTGTCTTGGAAATGAACAGAGATCATTCTGTCATTTTTGAGATTGCACTCAAGTGCTGCATTTCAGATTCTTCTGTTGACTATGATGGCTACTCCATTTCTTCTAAGGGATTCTTGCCCACAGCTGTAGATATAATGGTCATCTGAATTAAATTTACCCATTTTTGTCCATTTTAGTTCACTGATTCCTAAAACTCAACTCTTTAGTGTTGATACAATCATCATTTATTGAAAAGCCTATTATATGACAGGCACCATTATAGCTTCTTGGTCTGCATTAGTGAACAAAACAGACATCTTGGAGCTGATGTGGCATAGAAGTGACACCACGAACCTGATAAACAGCTGCATCACTATAGGACACTATGAGATGGTAAGATCTGTGGAGAAAACAGGTCAGAGTGAGAGGGGTCAGGAAATAAATGGACCACATTCTGCAATCCCACTCCCATGCATTTATCCAGAGAACACTATAATTTGGAAAGATACACACACCTTAATGTTCGCTGCAGCACGATTTACAATAGTGAAGATGAGGAAGCAACCTAAAACGTCCATTGATAGGAGAATGGATAAATATGTGATACACATACAATGGAACGTTAGTCATAAAAAAGAATGAAATAACGCCATTTGCAGCAACATGGATGGACCTAGAGATTATCATATTAAGTAAGTCAAGCAAATATCATAGGATATTGCTTATATGCGGAGTCAATAGACTATGATATTTGTTTGACTTGTTTAATATGATAATCTCTAGGTCCATCCATGTTGCTGCAAATGGCGTTATTTCATTCTTTTTTATGACTAACGTTCCATTGTATGTATATCACATATTTATCCATTCTCCTATCAATGGACGTTTAGAAACAGTGTCAGACTTTATTTTTCTGGGCTCCAAAATCACTGCAGATGATGACTGCAGCCATGAAATTAAAAGACGCTTACTCCTTGGAAGAAAAGTTATGACCAACCTAGGTAGGATATTCAAAAGCAGAGATATTACTTTGCCAACTAAGGTCCATCTAGTCAAGGCTATTTTTTTTTCCAGTAGTCATGTATGGATGGTAGAGTTGGACTGTAAAGAAGGCTGAGCACCGAAGAATTGATGCTTTTGAACTGTGGTGTTGGAGAAGATTCTTGAGAGTCCCTTGGACTGCAAAGAGATCCAACCAGTCCATTCTGAAGGAGATCAGCCCTGGGATTTCTTTGGAAGGAATGATGCTTAAGCTGAAACTCCAGTACTTTGGCCGCCTCATGTGAAGAATTGACTCATTGGAAAAGACTCTGATGTTGGGAGGGATTGGGGGCAGGAGGAGAAGGGGACGACCAAGGATGAGATGTCTGGATGGCATCACGGACTCGATGGATGTGAGTCTGGGTGAACTCCAGGAGATGGTGATGGACAGGGAGGCCTGGCGTGCTGCGATTCATGGGGTCACAAAGAGTCGGACACGACTGAGTGACTGAACTGAACTGAATATATATACACATGAACTTGCTTACAGAACAGAAATAGACTCACAGACATAAAAAGCAAAAAGCAAACTTATGGTTACCAATGGGGAAAGGAGAGGGGAGAGAGAAATTAGGAAGTTGGGATTAATATGTACACAGTACTATACATAAAATAGACAACCAACAGGGACCTATTGTATAGCACAGGTAACTACGCTTAATATTTTGTAGTAACTTATAAGGTAGAAGAATATATCTGTATGTATATCTATCACCTTCCCAGGTGGCACTAGTGGTAAAAATCTTGCCTGCCAAAGCAGGAGACATAAGAAATGCAGGTTTGATCCCTGGGTAGGGGAGATCCCCTGGAGAAGGAAACAGCAACCCACTCCAGTATTCTTGCCTAGAGAATCCAATGGACAGAGGAGCCTAGTGCGATGCTACAGTTCATAGGGTCGCACAGAGTCAGACATGACTGGAGTGACTTAGAGTGATAGTTACCATGGCTACCCTAGTCCAGACTAACCTTGGCTTTCCTGCATTATCTCTTTGGTGTACTATCTCATGACCATAAAAGCATTTTATCTAAAATTAAAAAGTCAATACCATCATGTCAACTCTTTGATGAACATCCTTTCAGTCTACCATCTGATAGGACCAAGTTCCAGATTCCAAGCACAGATCCTTTACTTCCGTAAAGCCACAACCCCTTCCCTCCTGCTTCTGCATCAACTTCCCGCCCTCACACCTCTCTTTTCCACCCCATGCCTCTGCAGGTACTGAACCACCCCTCCTCCCACCCTGCCTCCCCTTTGCTACTTAGATCACCTTAACTACTACTTCCTAAACCCTAGGACACAATGGGAGGTCGCTATCTTTATCAAGACCCCTACCCCATTGTATGATTATCCTGCTTAAGGTCTGTCTCTCCCTTGGACTCTGGTGTCCCTGAGGTCAGGAACTAACTTTTTACCTTTATGGCTCTGGTTCCTAAATTAATGTTTGACACATTGTAGGAAATGAATAGCACTGCTAACAGTGGGAGATCAATGCTGACAACAAGCCTACATAGTAGGTACTCAGTCCTCTCTTTTCTTTTTTTTTTTTTTTTTCTACTTTTTTTTTTTTAATTTTATTTTACTTCACAATACTGTATTGGTTTTGCCATACATTGACATGAATCCACCACGAGTGTATACAAGCTCCCAATCCTGAATCCCCCTCCTACCTCCCACCCCATATCATCTCTCTGGATCATCCCCATGCACCAGTCCCAAGCATCCTGTATCCTGTATCGAACTAGACTGGCACTTCGTTTCTTACATGATAGTATACATGTTTCAATGCCATTCTCCCGAATCATCCCACCCTCTCCCTCTCCCTCAGAGTCCAAAAGTCCATTCTATACATCTGTGTCTCTTTTGCTGTCTCACATACAGGGTCATCATTACCATCTTTCTAAATTCCGTATATATGTGTCAGTATACTGCATTGGTGTTTTTCTTTCTGGCTTACTTCACTCTGTATAATCGGCTCCAGTTTCATCCATCTCATTAGAACTGATTCAAATGTATTCTTTTTAATGGCTGAGTAATACTCCATTGTGTATATGTACCACAGCTTTCTTATCCATTCATCTGCTGATGGACATCTAGGTTGTTTCCATGTCCTGGCTATTATAAACTGTGCTGCGATGAACATTGGGGTACATGTGTCTCTTTCAATTCTGGTTTCCTTGGTGTGTATGCCCAGCAGTGGGATTGCTGGGTCATAAGGCAGCTCTGTTTGCAATTTTTTAAGGAATCTCCACACAGTTTTCCATAGTGGCTGTACTAGTTTGCATTCCCACCAACAGTGTAAGAGGATTCCCTTTTCTCCACATCCTCTCCAGCATTTATTGCTTGTAGACTTTCGGATCGCAGCCATTCTGACTGGTGTGAAATGGTACCTCATTGTGGTCTTGATTTGCATTTCTCTGATAATGAGTGATGTTGAGCATCTTTGCATGTGTTTGTTAGCCATCCGTATGTCTTCTTTGGAGAAATGCCTATTTATTTCTTTGGCCCATTTTTTGATTGGGTCATTTATTTTTCTGGAATTGAGCTGCATAAGTTGCTTGTATATTTTTGAGATTAGTTGTTTGTCAGTTGCTTCATTTGCTATTGTTTTCTCCCATTCAGAAGGCTGTCTTTTCAGCTTGCTTATAGTTTCCTTTGTTGTGCAGAAGCTTTTAATTTTAATTAGATCCCATTTGTTTATTTTTGCTTTTATTTCCAGTATTCTGGGAGGTGGATCATAGAGGATCCTGCTGTGATTTATGTCAGAGAGTGTTTTGCCTATGTTCTCCTCTAGGAGTTTTATAGTTTCTGGTCTTACATTTAGATCTTTAATCCATTTTGAGTTTATTTTTGTGTGTGGTGTTAGAAAGTGATCTAGTTTCATTCTTTTACAAGTGGTTGACCAGTTTTCCCAGCACCACTTGTTAAAGAGATTGTCTTTACTCCATTGTATATTCTTGCCTCCTTTATCGAAGATAAGGTGTCCATAGGCGTGTGGATTGATCTCTGGGCTTTCTATTTTGTTCCATTGATCTATATTTCTGTCTTTGTGCCAGTACCATACTGTCTTGATGACTGTGGCTTTGTAGTAGAGCCTGAAGTCAGGCAAGTTGATTCCTCCAGTTCCATTCTTCTTTCTCAAGATAGCTTTGGCTATTTGAGGTTTTTTGTATTTCCATACAAATCTTGAAATTATTTGTTCTAGTTCTGTGAAAAATACCGCTGGTAGCTTGATAGGGATTGCATTGAATCTGTAGATTGCTTTGGGTAGTATACTCATTTTCACTATATTGATTCTTCTGATCCATGAACATGGTATACTTTTCCATCTATTAGTGTCCTCTTTGATTTCTTTCATCAGTGTTTTATAGTTTTCGATATATAGGTCTTTTGTTTCTTTAGGTAGGTATATTCCTAAGTATTTTATTCTTTTCATTGCAATGGTGAATGGAATTGTTTCCTTAATTTCTTTTTCTACTTTCTCATTATTAGCGTATAGGAATGCAAGGGATTTCTGAGTGTTGATTTTATATCCTGCAACTTTACTATATTCATTGATTAGCTCTAGTAATTTTCTGGTGGAGTCTTTAGGATTTTCTATGTAGAGGATCATGTCATCTGCAAACAGTGAGAGTTTGACTTCTTCTTTTCCAATTTGGATTCCTTTTATTTCTTTTTCTGCTCTGATTGCTGTGGCCAAAACTTCCAGAACTATGTTGAATAGTAGCGGTGAAAGTGGGCACCCTTGTCTTGTTCCTGATTTTAGGGGAAATGCTTTCAATTTTTCACCATTGAGGATAATGTTTGCTGTGGGTTTGTCATATATAGCTTTTATTATGTTGAGGTATGTTCCTTCTATTCCTGCTTTCTGAAGAGTTTTTATCATAAATGGATGTTGAACTTTGTCAAAGGCCTTCTCTGCATCTATTGAGATAATCATATGGCTTTTATTTTTCAATTTGTTAATGTGGTGAATTACATTGATTGATTTGCGGATATTGAAGAATCCTTGCATCCCTGGGATAAAGCCCACTTGGTCATGGTGTATGATCTTTTTAATGTGTGGTTGGATTCTGATTGCTAGAATTTTGTTGAGGATTTTTGCATCTATGTTCATCAGTGATATTGGCCTGTAGTTTTCTTATTTTGTGGCGTCTTTGTTAGGTTTTGGTATTAGGGTGATGGTGGCCTCATAGAATGAGTTTGGAAGTTTACCCTTTTCTGCAATTTTCTGGAAGAGTTTCAGTAGGATAGGTGTTAGCTCTTCTAGAAATTTTTGGTAGAATTCAGCTGTGAAGCCGTCTGGACCTGGGCTTTGGTTTGCTGGAAGATTTCTGATTACAGTTTCAATTTCCATGCTTGTGATGGGTCTGTTAAGATTTTCTATTTCTTCCTGGTTCAGTTTTGGAAAGTTGTACTTTTCTAAGAATTTGTCCATTTCTTCCACACTGTCCATTTTATTGGCATATAATTGCTGATAGTAGTCTCTTATGATCCTTTGTATTTCTGTGTTGTCTGTTGTGATCTCTCCATTTTCATTTCAAATTTTATTGATTTTATTCTTCTCCCTTTGTTTCTTGATGAGTCTAGCTAATGGTTTGTCAATTTTATTTATCCTTTCAAAGAACCAGCTTTTGGCTTTGTTGATTTTTGCTATGGTCTCTTTTGTTTCTTTTGCATTTATTTCTTCCCTAATTTTTAAGATTTCTTTCCTTCTACTAACCCTGGGGTTCTCCATTTCTTCCTTTTCTAGTTGCTTTAGGTGTAGAGTTAGGTTATTTATTTGACTTCTTTCTTGTTTCTTGAGGTATGCCTGTATTGCTATGAACTTTCCTCTAAGCACTGCTTTGATAGTGTCCCACAGATTTTGGGTTGTTGTGTTTTCATTTTCATTCGTTTCTATGCATAATTTGATTTCTTTTTTTATTTCTTCTGTGATTAGTTGGTTATTCAGGAGCGTGTTGTTCAGCCTCCATATATTGGGATTTTTACTATTTTTTCTCCTGTAATTGAGATCTAATCTTAATGCATTATGGTCAGAAAAGATGCTTGGGATGATTTCGATTTTTTTGAATTTATCAAGGTTGGATTTATGGCCCAGGATGTGATCTATCCTAGAAAAGGTTCCATGAGCACTTGAGAAAAAGGTGAAATTCATTGTTTTGGGGTGAAATGTCCTATAGCTATCAATTAGGTCTAACTGGTCTGTTGTATCATTTAAAGTTTGCATTTCTTTGTTAATCTTCTGTTTAGTTGATCTGTTCATAGGTGTGAGTGGGATATTAAAGTCTCCCACTATTATTGTGTTATTGTTAATTTCCCCTTTCATACTTGTTAGCATTTGTCTTACATATTGTGGTGCTCCTATGTTGGGTGCATATATATTTATAATTGTTATATCTTCTTCTTGGATTGATCCTTTGATCATTATGTAGTGGCCTTCTTTGTCTCTTTTCACAGCCTTTGTTTTAAAGTCTATTTTATCGGAGATGATTATTGCTACTCCTGCTTTCTTTTGGTCTCTATTTGCGTGAAATATCTTTTTCCAGCCCTTCACTTTCAGTCTGTATGTGTCCATTGTTTTGAGGTGGGTCTCTTGTAGGCAGCATATATAGGGATCTTGTTTTTGTATCCATTCAGCCAGTCTTTGTCTTTTGGTTGGGGCATTCAACCCATTTACGTTTAAGGTAATTATTGATAAGTGTGATCCCGTTGCCATTTACTTTATTGTTTTGGGTTTGGGTTTATACGCCCTTTTTGTGTTTCCTGTCTAGAGAATATCCTTTAGTATTTGTTGGAGAGCTGGTTTGGTGGTGCTGAAATCTCTCAGCTTTTGCTTGTCTGTAAAGCTTTTTATTTCTCCTTCATATTTGAATGAGATCCTTGCTGGGTACAGTAATCTGGGCTGTAGGTTATTTTCTTTCATCACTTTAAGTATGTCTTGCCATTCCTTCCTGGCCTGAAGAGTTTCTATTGAAAGATCTGCAGCTATTCTTATGGGAATGCCCTTGTGTGTTATTTGTTGTTTTTCCCTTGCTGCTTTTAATATCTGTTCTTTGTGTTTGGTCTTTGTTAATTTGATTAATATATGTCTTGGGGTGTTTCGCCTTGGGTTTATCCTGTTTGGAATTCTCTGGGTTTCTTGGACTTGGGTGATTATTTCCTTCCCCATTTAGGGAAGTTTTCAACTATTATCTCCTCAAGAATTTTCTCATGGTCTTTCTTTTTGTCTTCTTCTTCTGGGACTCCTATAATTTGAATGTTGGAGCGTTTAATATTGTCCTGGAGGTCTCTGAGGTTGTCCTCATTTCTTTTAATTTGTTTTTCTTTTTTCCTCTCTGATTCATTTATTTCTACCATTCTATCTTCTATTTCACTAATCCTATCTTCTGCCTCCGTTATTCTGCTATTTGTTGCCTCCAGAGTGTTTCTGATCTCATTTATTGCGTTATTCATTATATTTTGACTCTTTTTTATTTCTTCTAGGTCCTTGTTAAACCTTTCTTGCATCTTCTCAATCCTTGTCTCCAGGCTATTTATCTGTGATTCCATTTTGATTTCAAGATTTTGGATCATTTTCACTATCAATATTCGGAATTCCTTCTCAGGTAGATTCCCTACCTCCTCCTCTTTGGTTTGGTTTGGTGGGCAACTCTCCTGTTCCTTTACCTGCTGAGTATTCCTTTGTCTCTTCATCTTGGTTATATTGCTGCATTTGGGGTGGCCTTTCTATATTCTGGGGATTTGTGGAGTTCTCTTTAATATGGACTTTCCTCACTGTGGGTGGGTTTGTATCAGTGGCTTGTCAAGGTTTCCTGGTTAGGGAGGCTTGTGTTGGAGTTCTGGTGGGTGGAGCTGGATTTCTTCTCTCTGGAGTGCTATGAACTGTCCAGTAATGGGTTGTGAGACGTCAATGGTTTTGGAGTAGTTTTGAGCTGCCTGTATATTGAAGCTCAGGGGTGTGTTCCTGTGTTGCTGGAGAATTAGCGTGGTATGTCTTGCTCTGGAACTTGTTGGCCCTTGGGTGGTGCTTGGTTTCAGCGTAGGTATGGAGGCATTTGATGAGCTCCTATTGATTAATGTTCCCTGGATTCAGGATTTCTCTGATGTTCTTAGGATTTGGACTTGAGCCTCCTGTTTCTGGTTTTCAGTTTTATTTTTACCCTAGCCTCAGGACTTCACTATCAATACAGCACTGATGATAAAGCATCTAGGTTAAAGATGAAAGGTTTCTCCACATTGAGGGTCACCCATAGAGGTTCGCTGAGTTACACGGAGAAGAGAAGAGGGAGGGGGTAGTTAGAGGTGACTGGAATGAGATGAGGTAGTATCAAAAGAGGAGATAGCAAGCTAGCCAGTAGTCACTTCCTTATGTACGCTCCACAGTCGGGACCACTCAGAGGTGTTCACGGAGTTATACAGGGAAGAGGAGAGGGAGGAAGTAGACAGAGGTGGCCAGGAGGATAAAAGAGGGAAATGAAAGGGAGAGAGAGAGATCCGGCCAGTAACCCATTCCCTGAGTGTTCTCCACCGTCTGGAACACACAGAGATTCGCAGGGTTGGGTAGAGAAAAGAAGGGGGAGGGAGGAGACAGAGGCCACCTGGTGGAGAAAAAGGAGAGTCCAAAGGCGGGGAGGAGTGGTCAAGCCAGTAATCTTGCTCTCAGATAAAATTGGGAACTGAAGATTGGGTTTTTACATGTACAAAATTGACAACAAATACCAAAAAGCAAAGATTAAAAATCTGGAGTAGAGATTGGATTTTCAAAAATACAATATTAAAGAAAAGAAGAAGAAGTGGAAAAAAAGAAAGAAAAAACAAGCAAACAAACAGAACAAACAAAATAAACAACAACAAAAAAGAAAACAAAGCCACAAGAATTATTAAAAATAATAATTAGAGAAATAGAGTACTTAAAAATTTATGAAAGTTAAAAAAAAGAAAAACAAAGAAAGAAGAAAAAACAATCATGCAACCCCATCAACTCCAAAAAAAAAAAAAAAAAAAAAAAACAGAGAAAAAAAAATGATTGTATAAGTACTAAAGGTATATCTGGCCCTTTCTCTGGTGTTGTGGGTTGTGTGGGGTCCCTTCCAAGGCGGTTCCCTCTGTTTAACTTCCTCTGTTTGGTGGTCTCTTCCGTGTCTGATTTCCGTCTTGACACAGGGAGGCGGTGGTGGACACACTAGGCTCACTATTCAGTCGCGCTGTGGGGAAGGAGGGATGCTGCAAACAAATATTACTGGCGTGTGCTTGCAGTATCTCATCCACTCTGGGCTTGCCCCTGCTCGCGGCACACAACGCTCAGGCTCTCCGTAGCTCTGCTGGGGAACCATCTGAGGCCGGCCCTAGGCTGCATGCACCTCCCCGGTCTAAGCCGCTCAAGCTCGGCGCTCAGGAAGCCCTCAGAGGCGCAGATTTGGTTGGGCCTGCATTTTGTCCCCTTCCCAGGTCCGAGTGGCTCAGGAGTTTGGCAAGCACAATCGCTGCGACTATGGCCTTTCCCTGCTGCTCAGCTTTCTGGGTATACCGCTGGCGTTCCTTCTCAGGCAGATGATGACTGTCCAGAACCCCCAGGAGTCTTAGTTAACAAAGAAACCTGCTTGCATTTTGGTAGGTAATGTCTCTCTTGGGCTGCGAATGCCCCCTTCAAGCCCTTAAGGCTCTGGCTGCCTGTCACCGGAGGGGGATGGTCTGCAGCCGGCTATTTCCGATCCGCCCTTTGTTCTGTGCGCGGTCCTGGCGGTGTCTTATGTTCGAGTGTTTCGCGTGGTAGCTATCCCACAGTCTGGTTTGCTAGCCCAATTTAGCTCGCTCTGTCCGCGCACAGGGCGTTCCAGCCCGATTCTCAAAAAAACACTGCAGCCCATGCCTCCCGTGGCCCGATTCTTAAAAAGCACTGCCAGCTGCACCTCCCGTTCCTCCCTGCCCAGCCTCCACTTGCTAGTGGCGGATGCAGGCGTCTGCGCTGCTTTTCCACTGGGGGAGTTACTGTTGGGCTCGTAATCTGTTAGTTTTAATTATTTATTTATTTTTCCTTCCTGTTATGTTGCCCTCTGTGCTTCCAAAGCTCGCCACAGACTCGGTAGCGAGAATGTTTCCTGGTGTTTGGAAACCTCTCTTTTTAAGAGTCTCTTCCCGGGACGGGATTCCCTTCCTGGGACGGAGCTCCCTCCCTACCTCCTTTGTCTCTTTTTTTGTCTAATTATATTTTTTCCTACCTGTTTTTGAAGCCAATGATCTGCTTTGCTGGGTGCCTGATGTCCTCTGCCAGCATTCAGAAGTTGTTTTGTGGAATTTACTCAGCTTTGAAATGTTGTTTTGATGAATTTTTGAGGGAGAAAGTGGTCTCCCCGTCCTATTCCTCCACCATCTTAGGACCCATCTCAGTCCTCTCTTTTCAAAGAAGAGGCAACTGAGTCCTTGAGAAACTGATAATTTGCTAAAGTTCAAGCTAGTGAGTTGGCCTACAGCAGACTCCTGAAAATAGGCTTTTTCCTTATAAAGTGATTATATTAGGATCTGCCTAAAGGCTGGAGTATGGTGGTGCACAGGGGCTGCGTTGCGCTGTGCCCCCATGGAAGCTCTTCCCCAGACTCCCTATACACCCTCCCTGAACCCTTGATGGTGAGTTACAGCTTATTACAGCAAGGAAATGCAGAGACTCAGGGCCTTTCTGCATCACCCACTTGAAACTCTACAACCTGCTGTTGGAATTAGGTCATAGTTCCCTAGAGATAAGACCTTTTGCTTCTCCCCTTCTGCTGTGATGGATTTAGGTGCCTAACTTGAGCAGGTTGTTGGTGATATCCTTGGCATGCAGATGTACACCAGCCATGGATCAGTTCTTTTTCTAGACTTTGTCTTATTCTTTCATTGGATTATATTCCTCCATCTCTTCATTTAAACATACTTTGGCATTGCCTTTCATTGGGACTGGAATGAAAACTGACGTTTTCCAATCCTGTGGCCACTGCTGAGTTTTCCAGATAGCAGAGGAACCAGAGATCAAATTGCCAACATACATTGGATCATCAAAAGAGCAATAGAGTTTCAGAAAAACATCTACTTTTGCTTTATTGACTATACCAAAGCCTTTGACTGTGTGGATGACAACAAACTGTGGAAAATTCTTAAAGAGAATGGGAAGACCAGACACCTGACCTGCCTCCTGAGAAATCTGTATGCAGGTCAAGAAGCAACAGTTAGAACTGGACATGGAACAACAGACTGGTTTCAAATCAGGAAAGGAGTACATCAAGGCTGTATATTGTCACCTGCTTATTTAACTTATATGCAGAGTACATCATGCGAAATGCCAGGCTGAATGAAGCACAAGCTGGAAGCAAGATTGCCAGAAGAAATATCAATAACCACAGATACACAGATGACACTACCCTCATGGCTGAGTGAAGAAGAGCTAAAGAGTCTCTTGAAGAAAGTGAAAGAGGAGAGTGAAAAAGTTGCCTTAAAGCTCAACATTCAGCAAATGAAGATCATGGCATTTGGTCCCATCACTTCATGGCATATAGATGGGGAAACAGTGGAAACAGTGACAAACTATTTTGGGGGGCTCCAAAATCACTGCAGCCATGAAATTAAAAGATGCTTGCTCCTTGGAAGAAAAGCTATGATCAACCTAGACAGCGTATTAAAAAGCAGAGACATTACTTTACCAACAAAGGTCCATCCAGTCAAAGCTATGGTTTTTCCAGTAGTCATGTATGGATGTGAGAGTTGGACCATAAACAAAGCTGAGTACAGAAGAATTTATGCTTTTGAATTGTGGTGTTGAAGACTTTTGAGAGTCCCTTGGACAGCAAGGAGATCCAGCCAGTCCATCCCAAAGGAGATCAGTTCTGAATATTCATTGGAAGGACTGATGCTGAAGCTGAAACTCCAATACTGTGGTCACCTGTTGCGAAGAACCAACCCACTGGAAAAGGCCCTGATGCTGGGAAAGATTAAAGGCGGAAAGAGAAGATGATAGAGGATGAGATGGTTGGATGGCATCCCCGACACAATGGACCTGAGTTTGAGTAAACTCCAGGAGTTGGTGATGGACAGGGAAGCCTGGCGTGCTGCAGTCCATGGGGTCGCAAAGAGTCAGACATGACTGAGTGACTGAACTGAACTGATCTCTTCCTTTGGCCTAATTCTCTGTGTTTCTTTCTTTTATTAGGTAGGTCAGTTGTGTCTCTTGATTTTGGAGAAGTAGTCCCATGTAGATGTCCTGCGGGGCACCGCGTGTTTCCCTCTGGCCAGCAGAGCCTCTGGGCCCAGCAGTGCTCCCTAAGGGGATGCATGTGTCTTTCTCTTTGATCAGCTGACTGCTGTTCGCATGCTGGTACTGAAGGCTGACCCTTGGCCTCGCTGGCTCAAGACCCTGCCTCATGTAGTTGCCGTGGATGTGTTGGCAGGTAAGGCACATCCCAGGAAGTTAGCGGAGAGGCCTAGTTGCCCATGACTGCTGAAGGCAAACTGCTGGGCAGGGCAGGGCCCCAGCGTGGCTGGATTTGAGACCCAGTGGTGCAAGTCTGCTATGAGGCCACTGGCAGGGCGGGGAGGCCTCCAGCATTTAATTTCTTTATAATCTCAATTTCCATTTCTTTATTGCTAGTATGAGAAAATTGAAAATGTTAGTCTCTCAGTTGTGTCTGACTCTTTGCGACCCCAAGGACTGTAGCCACCAGGCTCCTCTGTCCATGGGATTCTCCAGGTAAGAATACTGGAGTGCGTAGCCCTTCCCTTCTCCAGGGGATCTTCCCAACCCAGGGGTTGAACCCAGGTATTCTTCACTGCAGGCACATTCTTTACTGTCTGAGCCACTAGGTTACAATTATATTCTGTATATTGATTTATGTCTTATAACTTTGCCAAATTAACTTCTCACAGCTGTTTTAAAGACTCCATTGGATTTTTTACACATACAGATGTGATTACATCTGTAAATAAAGAAAATTATATTTCTTCTTTTCTAATATGGATGCCTTTACCCCCCAATTGCTGTGACAAGAAATTATAGTATAATATTGATTAAAATTTGTAAAAGCAAATATCCTTTTCTTGTTCCTAATCTTTGAGGGGAAACATTTAGTCTTTAAATATAAAAATAATGTTCTTCAGGTTTTAAGTTGATATTATCAGGTTTAGGAAGTTCCCCTGCATTCCTAATTTGTTAAGTTTTTATCAAGAATGTATGTTGAAATGGTTTCAAAATGTTTTATTTAATTTATTGAGATGATCATAAGGTTTTTTCTTATTTATGTTGATAACACAATGAATGATATTGGTTGATATTTTGTAACATTAAAATAAATCTGCATTCATAGGATAAACCCTACTTTATCCTTTTCACAAATTGTTATTCTTGATCAAAATTTTTTAGAATTCTTCCATATATTTTCATGAGATATATTGATTTATGGGTTTCTTTCTGCTTTTTTTTTGTATCTTTGCCTGATTTTCATATCAGTGTAGTACTAGCCTCAGAGAATTAGTTGAAAAATATTTCCTCCTCTTCAATTCTCTTTTAGAGTTTGTAAAGAATTGTTTCTTGGATCTTTTTTCCATAAGTGTTTGGTAAAATTTATTAGTGAAATCACTTGGCCTGTAATTTTCCTTTGAGATAGTTTTAAACTGTGAATTACTTTTCCTCAGTAGATACAGAGCTATTTTTGAGTGGTTACTGTTAGTTTATGACTTAAAGGAAATTTTCCAGTTTATCTAAATTACCTGATTTATCATTATGAAACTTCTGATAATGTTGTATTTATATCCTTTTATCTGCAGAATCTGTTGTAATGTCACCAACATAATTCTTGATATCAGCAATCTGTGTTTCTTCCAACCAGTTTAGCTAGAGATTTATCAATTTTTTTATTTTCCCACAGAATCAGATTTTATTTCAGTGACTAACTCAAAATATTTAATCTTTTCCATTGCATTGATTTTTACTTTGATATTTACGATATCCTTTATTCTCATTGCTCTGCTGTGCTGTGCTTAGTTGCTCAGTCACGTCCAATTCTTTGTGACCCCATGGACTGTAGCCCTCCAGGCTCTTCTGTCCATGGGGATTCTCCAGGCAAGAATTCAGGAGGGGATTGCCATGCCCCTCTCCAGGGGATTTTCCCAACCCAGGGATTGAACCCAGGTCTCCATCATGGCAGGTATATTCTTTACCATCTGAGCCACCACGGAAGCCCATGAATATTGGGATGTGTAGCCTATCCCTTCTCCAGGGGATCTTATCAACCCAGGAATCGAACCAGAGTCTCCTGCATTACAGGTGGATTCTGTACCAGCTTGGCTACCAGGGAAGCCCTTATTCTCATTATTTGGATTTAATGTGCACATAGTTTTCTATGTTCTTAAGATAGAACCTGAAGACGTCAGTTTGTCAAACATTATTACCTTTGCTGCAAACCCTACAGTAAATGATCATTTTTGTTTAAATTTTCAATGGACTTTTAAAGTGATTTATATAATAAGAAAATGTCTTGCACATTTACCCATTTAGTATTATTTTGATGTTCTTCATATTTTATGTAGACCCATATTTCCATGTACTAAACTTTCCTTCTGTCTAAAGAATTTCTTTTACCTCTTCTTGTAGGACAGATCTGCTGGTAATTACTTCAGTTTGCTATAGTACAGCAGAAGAAAACACACAAAACTCTATTTTGCCTTTATTTCTTGAAAGGTATATTCAGTGTACGTGGAACTCCAGGTTAACAGTCTTTGCTTTCAGCGCTGTCAGTGCACTGCTTCCCTGTCCTCTCACTCGCGATTTCACAATGAACCTGGTGCCGTCCTCATCCTTGCTCTTCTGTACGTTTGGTACCACTTTTCTCTGGCAGCTTTTATGGTTTCTGTTCATCACGGGTTTTGAGAAACTTGATTATGGTGTGCCTTGTGGTACTTTTCTTCTTACATCTTGTGGATTTATCGAGCTTCTGTATAGCTTTTATCAAATCTAGAACATACTTGTCTCTTACTTATTTGAATATTTTGCGTCCTTTCATCCTTCTTCAGAGAGTGCATTGACACATATGTGAGGCTGATTAAAGCAGTCCCACAGCTTATCAAGCCTCTGTTAATATTTTTAAAAATAATTTCTAATTCTATTTTAGATAGTTCCCATTATCGCTCTCAAATTCACTGATCTTTTCTTCTGCGATATATCAACTGTCATTAACCCTACCCGATATGCTTCTTCTCAAAGTTTTCATCTCTAGAATTTTGACTGGGGTCTTCTTTACATTCTTTTTCTGTGCCATTAACATTTTGAACACATGGAACAAACTCATAATAACTATTTCAATGTTTTTCTCTGCTAATGCTATGCGGATTCTAGGTCAGCTCTGATTGATTACTTTTCACATTACAAATTCCGTTTCTGCTTCTTTGCATGCCTGGTAAACTTCGTTTGGATGATGGACTTTTGACTTTGTTGAGTGCTGGATATTTTTTTACGTCCCATACGTATTCTGAACTTTGATCTGAAATATAGTTTAATTACCTTGAAACAGGTTCATCCTTTCTGTTCTAGCCTTTATGTTATATTACGCAGGTTCTACACATTGCTCAGTCTATGGCAAATCGCTCCCCATTACTAACACAGGAACTTTCTGAGTTTTCTACCCAATGTTCTGTGATTTATGGGCTTTTCCAACTCAAATATTGGGAATCGACAGTATCCCCAGCCGTGTGTGAATTCCAGGCACTATTTTCTAGTCTTTTCAGATATTTTGTTTGTTTGTTTCTCCCTGGAACCAGGTATTTTTCCGCCACACAAGTGCTGATCAGTGCTCTGCTGAATGTGCCAAGGAAGCTTGAATCTGCAGATATTCTAGATTCTCTGGTGCAGTCTCCTCTCTGGAGTTCTGTCCTGCAAGCCCATGTCACTTTCATCCCCCAAGACACTCAGCTACTTCTCCCCAGATAAGCGTCGGCAAACTTTTCCCTAATTTCCCCCTCCTTGTCCCATGGCCTAGCAACTCTCCTAATGCAATCAATAGGAGAAAATTATGAAGCTGTCTATACTGGTTTCTGGTCTCTCAGTGGTAACTGTCTTTCACTGCCTGATATTCAGTGTCTTCAAAATGATTTTACATATATTTGTCTGTTTATTTTTCATTGTTCCAGGTAGGAGGGAAAAAATCTGTTCCCTCTTACTCTATTGTAAGAGAATCTGAAGGCTGATTTCCCCCTTTTTATCCAGGTAACTCATAAAATCTAAAGTTTGATTTTTCCTCTACATAGAAAAAACTTCTGCCATTCAAATTCTTAGACCTTCTCAATTAGATCTAAGGACCATTGTGGGGTCTGCAGACTCTAGTAAAAAACCTGATCTAGAAAACTCAAGCATCCTGTAGTAAAATTTCATCTTAGTTTTCTGAATCTTAGCATTTCCTTCCATTATAAATGTATGCCACAAACCACAGTAGTATTAACACTATGGTAGGTAACTTTGTCTCCCTGGAGGAGGGCCCAGCAACCCACTCCAGTATTCTTGCCTGGAGAACCCCTTGGACAGAGGAACCTGACAGGCTACAGTCCACAGGGTTGCAAAGAGTCGGACACAACTGAAGCGACTTAGCATACATAACGTAACTTTGTCACAAATTTAAAAAAATCACAGACATTTTATTTCACTGTGTATTTTTGCCCTGCTTTGGAAAGTGGAGACAGCCTGGGGATCATAAACATGTGTCCCTCTCTCTCTCACTTTCCCCTGTGCAGTCCCCCTCCCTCACATGACAACCTTGGGATATCCTAGAAATGTCTTTCTGCCTTGAGCATCACCCTCATATTTGCTGTGTTTTGTCTAGTTCTCTTCATGGGGTGGTCCACTGAAGGAGTGGCATCAGCACCCTCCTTTCACATATGGGGAACAGGACTCAGTGAGCATAATTAAGGTCTCAGGACTGGTAGCATCCAGAACACTTCCATTTCTGTTTTCCAACCCTGTGGTTCCTCTCCCCTGCATGGTGTCTGCTATTTCTATACCAGGGTTTAGCTTAAAGTTGTCACAAAATGACAAACTCAGCCATGAGCTTATGAGCATTTAAATGCTTTCCTACCACTAGGCTATGGTTTTTCCAGTGGTCATGTATGGATGTGAGAGCTGGACTGTGAAGAAGGCTGAGCACCGAAGAATTGATGCTTTTGAACTGTGGTGTTGGAGAAGACTCTTGAGAGTCCCTTGGACTGCAAGGAGATCCAACCAGTCCATTCTGAAGATCAACCGTGGGATTTCTTTGGAAGGAATGATGCTAAAGCTGAAACTCCAGTACTTTGGCCATCTAATGTGAAGAGTTGACTCATCGGAAAAGACTCTGATGCTGGGAGGGATTGGGGGCAGGAGGAAAAGGGGACGACAGAGGATGAGATGGCGGGATGGCATCACTGACTCAATGGACGTGAGTCTGAGTGAACTCCAGGAGTTGGTGATGGACAGGGAGGCCTGGCGTGTTGCAGTTCATGGGGTCACAAAGAGTCGGACACGACTGAGCGACTGAGCTGAACTGAACTGACCCACTAAGAGGTACCTGGAGTTAAAATTGTTTTGCTGTCTGTTTGCATAAAAACCTAAAATTGTGACTTATGAGACAATAGAGTATCATTTATTTGGCTTATATTAAACTAAATGTATAATAAATATGGGCTTCCCTGGTGGCTCAGTGGTAAACAATCCATCTGCTAATGCAAGAGATGCAGGTTTGATCCCTGGGTTGGGAAGATGCCCTGGAGAAAGAAATGGCAACCTCGTTCAGTATTCTTGCCTGGAGAGTCCCATAGACAGAGGAGCCTGGCTGGCTACAAAAGAGCCAGACATGACTTAGTGACTAAACAGCAATATAATAAATACTGAATTATGCTCACATGGGCAATGTGTACTAGCTGCTCAATGTCTGAGAAGACTGGGAGAAAGCCATAGGATGGAAGATGAAAGGGCCCATCAATTTAATGTTATATAACATTCAGTGCTCTGACAGATTTGTCATTTTTTGGAAAAATAACTCAAAAAATCACATGTGCTCATTGAGACAAGTAGAATAAGTGTTTTCTATTTCGGTCAAGAAGTACAATATTTCTCATTGCCGTTCTGATATTTTTAATGATGAGAGGAGGTCCTATCCTCCTATTGCCCCAATCAGCTTCTTAGAGTCAACATCAACACAAGTACTTGCCCATAACTTGAAGATTTGAAAATAAAAAGGCTTTGAAATTTGCCTTCAGAGCTATAACATTTAAGCAGCTTGTTAAATGTTGATATATCAGCCTTATTGATCTACATGAGATTCTATGCTTGTTGCTGTTCAGTCACTAAATTCTGTCCAACTCGTTGCAATCCCACGGACTGTAGCATACCAGGCTCATCTGTCCTTCACTATCTCCCTGAGTTTGCTCAAAATAGTATCCAATGAGTTGGTCTTGCTATCTAACCATCTTATCCTTTGCTGTTCCCTTCTCCTTTTGCCTTCAACCTTTTCCAGCATCCGGGTCTTTTCTAACCAGTCGGCTCTTCGCATCAAGTGACCAAAATATTGAAGCTTCAGCTTCAGCATCCTTCCAATGAACATTCAGGACTAATTTCCTTTAGGATGGACTGGTTTGACCTCCTTGCAGTCCAAGGGACTCTCAAGAGTCTTCTCCAACACCACAGTTCAAAAGTATCAGTTCTTTGGCACTCAGCTTTCTTTATGGCCCAACACTCACATCCATACGTGATTATTGGAAAAACCATAGCTTTAAATATATGACCTTTGTTGGCAAAGTGATGTCTTTGCTTTTTAACACACTGTCTAGGTTTATCATGGTTTTCCTTCCAAAGAGAAAATGTCTTTTCATTTCAAGGCTGCAGTCACTGTCTGCAGTGATTTTGGAGCCCAAGAAAGTGAAATTTGTCATTAGTTCCACTTAGAAGAAGGAGAAAAATGTATTCTCTTTGGGAAAAAAAAAAGGCTCTAGAGTAAATACCTGTTGCTGCTGCTGCTAAGTCCCTTCAGTCGTGTCCAACTCTGTGCGACCCCATAGACGGCAACCCCCCAAGCTCTGCCATCCCTGGGATTCTCCAGGCAAGAACACTGGAGTGGGTTGCCATTTCCTTCTCCAATGCATGAAAGTGAAGTCACTCAGTCGTGTCCAAGGGAAACCTTATTTTTCTATAGACTTCTATCACCAACCCAGCGATGCATTTCTCAGAAAGAAACCCTCAAGTGCATGTATCAGAAAACATTGGTGGAGATGAATCCAAGCAGGTGGCCAGACTCAGAGCCACCTGCAGGATCACAGACTAATGACTGCCTTTCAGGTCTTAATCATCTGGTCTCAACAGGAGTCTGAGTTTTCTAGGCTTCCCGTTAGGCACTGCTCCATCACCCCTTCTAAATCTACAGCAGTAGCTGCCAACTCTGGTGACCCAGGAAGCCAGCCTGCCAGGTGCAGGTACTTAGCTTCCCTCCAGTTCACTGTCTGGATTTATAGGGCTTCCCTGGTGGTGCAGAGGTTAAAGCATCTGCCTGCAATGCGGGAGACCTGGGTTCGATCCCTGGGTCGGGAAGATTCCCCTGGAGAAGGAAATGGCAACCCACTCCGGTATTCTTGCCTGGAGAATCCCATGGACAGAGGAGCCTGGTGGGCTACAGTCCACGGGGTCGCAGAGTCAGACATGACTAAGCGACTTCTCTTTCTTTCTTCTCTTTCTACTGCTTAATAAGTTTATCCCATTCTGGAAGTTCTAAAGAAAGGGCATACTGGCTAAAGTGAAAGAAGGGAACAGCAAAAAGTATTGCTGAGCACCTAGAGCAGAGCTGCAAGTAGCTACAGATATTAATGTTCACTCCCTCTTCCATATTCACACCACTGGGGTAAACATCATTCCAGTGTTAGATATGGAGCTAACATATCATTTGCCAAAGGCCCCAGGGATAGTATGAAAAACTGGATCAAGGTCTGTCTTCCCCTAAAGACCATGCTCTTCCCGAGCTGTGTGATAGTTACCTGTGTGCATGCATGCTCAGTTACTCAGCTGTGTCTGACTCTTTGCCACCCGATGGGCTGTGGCCCACCTGGCTCCTCTGTCCATGAGATTCTTCCAGCAAGAATACTGCAGTGGGTTGCCACTTCCTACTTCAGGGGATCTTCCAGACCCAAAGATCGAACCCATGTCTCCTGGGTCCCCTGTATTGACAGGCAGATTCTTTACCGCTGAGCTACCTGGAAAGCCCTAGTTGTATACATAGCAGATCCAAAATATCCAGCAACTCCCAGAGAAATCAAGATCTTCATCTCCAGTGAGTATCAGCAAGTAGTGTCTCTCATCTTAAAGTTAAATCTTTCCTCTAGTCCTGTGAAAAATGCCATTGGTAATTTGACAGAAATTGCATTGAATCCAAGTGACACCATATGTTACATCATGGCTCAACCTAGAGATTATCATACTAGGTGCAGAAGATCAGACAGAGAAGGACAAGTGTTATGTGATATAACTCAAATGTGGAATATAATTTTTAATATGATATAAATGAACTTATTTAAAAACAAAAATACACTCAGATTTTGAAGGCAAATTTATGGTTACCAGAGGGGAAATATGGGGAGGAGAGTTAAATTAGGAGTTTGAGATTAACATATACCCACATATATATAAAATAGATAACCAACAAGGACCTACTGTATAGCAGAGGAAATCCTACTCAATACTCTATAATAATCTAAATGGGAAAATAATCTGAAAAAGAATGAATATATGTATGTATATATAACTGAATCACTTTAATATTCACCAGAAACTAACAGAAAATTGTAGATCAATTATACTCAAATAAATTTTTTTAAATGTTCACATTTGCTGAGTGATTTTCTTTTTTGGTCATGCTGCCTAACTTGTGGGATCCTAGCTCCTGACCAGGGCTTGAACTTGGGGCTATGGCAGCAAGTGAAAGTACAGAGTCTTAACCGCTGGACTGCCAGGGAATTTCCTACCCCAATAAAATTAAAAAGAAAAAAAGAAATCTGATCAATGAAATGGAATGACAGAAAATATGAAGGGTGAAAAAACTTGCTGGCTGAATCTTTATAAACTTCAAGAATTCTTAGAGAAGATTTTTTAAAAACACTATGTAAATCTGAAACCTTTAAAACTACTCTCATTAGGGAACACAGAGATCATGATTCCAGAATGTGATTTGATTCAATGTCAAAGGATTCAGTTAAAGGTAGAATTAATTCATAAGTTTAATCTACATGGTGCTTCACTTGACAATAGAAGATTAGAACTTAAGGTGATCTTCCAAATTTCTGCCATATTTTAATGCAGTTTTGCCACTTGCCCTAACTCTTCTTGCTGTTGCTAGTACTGGCTACACTGACCTTGACCCCAGAGTGACCACTGTCTACAGGCTGAATCCATGAGTCTATCCAAGTCAATAGGAAATTCATTTTAATGTATCCCTTATACTTGACTGACAAAGGATGCTCTCTATGGATGTAAATTCTGAAAAGAAAAATCCATCTCAAACAATAAAATGGAGTGCCTTATGATGGAAAAAGTAAGGCAAATAATTATAAGAATTACAGTAATGATAATAATGTTATCATGACCCCATATAAAATTGAAAAAAGGCAAAAAGCCAATCTACAAAATTGCTCTTGTTCCAAGAATATCTAGCTTCTGGTCATTTCAAAAGGCACCAGATCCTGTTACAGCCACGTCAAGCTCAGGTCAACCCATCCGCACCTCATCCAATGCATTAGGAATTCTGCAAATGAGTGCTCTTGGTTCACAGGGGGTTTGATCACAGAAAGCTAGTTGTTGATCTTTGGATGCCTGCAGGCCTGCAATCTGTGCTACAAGTTTATCCCTCCTAGGGAAAAAAAAAAAGCAGGGGGAGGAAGGATGAGACAAGAGGATGGAACCAATACAAGCAGCTGTAACAGGCTAATTGGACCCTTGTGGGCCACCAGTAGGTACAAAATTAAAACAAACAGAGCCTCTCATTGTGCCCTTTCAGGACTGAACCTACCCTGGGTCTATCAGCTTTTCCCCTACCTCCTCCCCTCATCCCCATTTTTAAAGGACCTAATTATGGGTCTTTCTGAAGGATCACAAGCCAGTTTTTATCTAAAAAGAATAAGGTATTTTGCCTCCAAACTGGAGACACTGTTAGAAGTTGGTAATTAGTATGACTTGTTAATGGAGTTTGGCTGTGATTAAGTGGTGATTGAGTGCTAGTTTGGTGCCTGTCAGTGGCTAAGCCTGGGAGGGTGAGAGATGTTTAATGAGACACCTGTTGTTGGGGGCCCACTGGGGTTTGTTGCAGTTGATTGGCACTTGGACGCAGTGCACTCGGTGTGGGGGGATGGGCTGAGCCCGGCAGACAGTTGGCATCACAGCGGAGCCTGCTGCTCCCAACAAGTCAGGGCTGGCCGCGTTTCCCGAGCTGAGAGTCTGTCCAAGCCTGCAGTCACGTGTTCCCACGTGATCTGGGCTGGCTGACTGTGCTCTGACTCCTAGGGGGTGCTGCTCCCATCCCACAGGAGGAAGATCCCTAGGTCCCCAGGAACCCTGCCCCACCAAACACTGGGCTGGGTGTTGGGTGTCCCTCTCCTCATCCAACCTCTCCTGCCCCCAGTGTACAGATGAGGAAACTGAGGCCACAGCAAGTTAAAGAGTTTGCCCAAGCTGACATA
This sequence comes from Budorcas taxicolor, assembly GCF_023091745.1. Classification (NCBI taxonomy): domain Eukaryota; kingdom Metazoa; phylum Chordata; class Mammalia; order Artiodactyla; family Bovidae; genus Budorcas; species Budorcas taxicolor. Next base: position 11,272,074 of record NC_068930.1, on the reverse strand, counting down.
GCCACCTCCAGGACCAGAGACACTGCCCTCAGACACAAGCCCCTCTTAAATTTTAAAATGATCCCCAAGGAGCACATTGAAAATGCAGGTTATGATTGAATAGGTCTGGGGCAATCACTTTTCCTAAGAGTTTCCAAGCAGGGCCTATACTTTGAATGCAAGACTATAGGATACTTGGAGAAGGCAATGGCAACCCACTCCAGTACCCTTGCCTGGAAAATCCCATGGGCGAAGGAGCCTGGTAGGCTGCAGTCCATGTGGTCGCTAAGAGTCAGACACGACTGAGCGACTTCACTTTCACTTTTCACTTTCAAGCATTGGAGAAGGAAATGGTAACCCACTACAGTGTTCTTGCCTGGAGAATCCCAGGGGTGAGGGAGTCTGGTGGGCTGCCATCTATGGGGTCGCACAGAGTTGGACACGACTGAAGTGAACTCCAGGAGTTGGTGATGGACAGGGAGGCCTGGCGTGCTGCGACTCATGGAGTCGCAAAGAGTAGGACACGACTGACCGACTGAACTGAACTGAACTGAAGCAACTTAGCAGCCGCAGCAGCAGCTATAGGGTACTTCCTTGTCTTTGAGTCAAACGGAACCCACAAAAGAGAAATGCATTATTGTGTTTTTCAGTTTTATGATTGAGACTTTGCTGTGCCATGCTCAGTCATGTCAGACTCTTTGGGTAGCCTGCCAGGCTCCTGTGTCCATGGGATTCTCTCGGCAAGAATACTGGAGAGGGTTGTCATTTCCTCCTCCAGGGATCTTCCCAATCCAGGGATCAAACCCCTGTCTCTCGCGTCTCCTGCATTGGCCGGCAGATTCTTTCCCTCTAAGTCCCCTGGGAAGCCCCGTGATTAAGGCTACATTGTGCTTTTTAAGGAAGAGAGAGAAGGGATGTGCATAGCACCACTTAAACCTCCTCTTCGCCACCCAGATAGAGCCTGACATTAAAGATGCTCGGGAACTCCTTACCTAAGCATGAAGTGGGTGCAGCCCAGAAGTGTGAGGCAGACCTGAAAATCACAGGAGGCTCAAGCCCCACACTAGCACATCGGCAGAACATTTCTGGGAGGGCAAAAGAGTCTCACCTTGGGGGCTCTGCTCGTTAAGGTGTTGGGGATCCAGTTGCCACCACCCTGATGCCTGCCCCTGCAGCTGACTGCAGGTGCCCCCTCCAAATCCACTTGATAAACGTCACCCTTTCCAGGTCAGCGACCAGGAACCTCCGGGAAAACAGCCCTTCGTTCTTTCCCGAGAGTTGTTTGGGGCCGAAGGTGGAGTCAAAACACGTGTGAGAGGTCACGAAGGCCCCGCACCCACCTGGGCCCCGTTCAGCTTCGGTTCAGGAAGGGCAGTCACCCGGCCTCCAACCGACCTTATCAGTGACTCAGATTACAATTTGCACCACATTTTTTCTGACATTCAGAGGAACCTTTTCTGAGCTCAAAAAAAGACCCACAGCCTCCAGCCAAAGTTCGGGCTCCCTTGGATCACGCTTCTTGAGCATGAAAATACCTGAAGAACAATCTCAGATGCTTCAGGTCCCGACACCAATATTAAAATCAGATAAAACTGCAAGGGTAATTCACAAAACAAAAGCCAAATACTTTGTTTTAAATTCTACAGATGACTGAGGAAAAAAGTGATTTTGTTCTGATCATCCAAATAACTGTCTCATTGCTGGGCTTTCCTGTACTGAGGGAGACCAGGCCTGAGGGGAATACAGTGTTACATCAAATGCATTTCTCCTGTATTGAAATGATCAGGGTGTTAATGTATTTTTTCTAGAGGAATAAAATATTTAGCTGATGTGGGTGGATTTTATTTCAAATTTGATAGAAAACAATGTGTCATATTAACCACAATTTGATCTAATAAAAGGCAAGACCAAAATAAGTTCTTTAAAAATTGTTGTAGGTATTTTCTTGTTTGCATTTATAGACACAGCGTTAGAATGTGAGGGGTTTACCATGACATTTCCAATGGAAAAGTAGGCTTTAGGCGATGGGTAGGAAGAATATGAATTGGGTGATTGGGACCGACGTGTATTCACTGTAGATGCTATGCCTGAAATAGATAACAAATCTGTATCACACAGGATACTCTACTCAGGGCTTCCTGGTGACCTAACTGGGAAGGAAATCCAGAAAATAGACGATATATGTAAACATACAGCTGATTTGCTTTGCTGCACAGCAGAAACTGACAGCACTGTCAAGCAACTATTCTCCAAGCAGAGCTTCCCTGGTGGCTCAGATGGTAAAGAGCCTGCCAGCAGCGAGCCTGCCAGAGACCTGGGTTTGATCCCTGGGTCAGGAAGATCCCCTTGGGAAGGGCATGGCAACCCACTCCAGCATTCTTGCCTGGAAAATCCCCTGGACAGAGGAGCTTGGTGGGCTACAGTCCATGGGGTCGCAAAGAGTCGGACACAACTAAAGTGACTAAAACTTACTTACACTCCTATAAAAACTAATTTTAAGAAAAGGTATCGTTTAGACTTCTAGACAGATATCAGTCTCTCAACAGGGATTCAGTACTTTTTCTGGTGAACATGGGGATAAGGAGCAATCATATGCCAGAAACTTACAGGAGATGCAGATACGGCTGATGGGAATCCTTTTTATAACTGCTAAGTTTTCAAGTACCAAAAGGTGCTACATCTCAAGGATCCCATATGAAAAAGGAATATGCAAAATGCTTTAGGATGGAGTGCATAAACAGCAGATCTGAAGGCAGATGGATTTGGGAGAGAGACCTGGTTCTGCCAAGTATGAGCTGTGTAGCTTTGGACCAGGGGCTTAACTTCTTTGGTCCCCAGTTTCTCTATTAATAGTTTGGAAGCAGTCACATTATCTTGAAATATTGCTCTGAGACTTGGACATAAGGTATGGAAAGCTCCTGGTATATGGCAGACACTGGATGAACCCTGAAGAGGGTTTATGTTGATCATTGTCCCACATGGTACAACCCTGCACTGGTGAACATCTGCCAGGACCAGCAGCTTGGAGGGAATCCATTTAACCATTTCACACCACAGAGACAGACCCAGAAATACCCACCCAGGTATCATCCCCTCTCACCTGGACTACTGAGATAGCTTATAAATAACAGGTCTCCTTGACTGATTTTGACACATTCTCTCCAATATCTGTTGTTTACATCAAGGTCAGAGTGATCATTTTCAGGTAGCGCTAATGTGTACACTGCTGCTGCTGCTAAGTCGCTTCAGTCATGTCCGACTCTGTGCAACCCCATAGATGGCAGCCCACCAGGCTCCCCCATCCCTGGGATTCTCCAGGCAAGAACACTGGAGTGGGCTGCCATGTCCTTCTCCAATGCATGAAAGTGACAAGTAAAAGTGAAGTTGCTTAGTCGTGCCTGACTCTTAGCGACCCCAGGGACTGCAGCCTACCAGGCTCCTCCCTCCACCATGTGTAAAATAAATAGCTAGCAGGAAGCTGCTGTGTAACACAGGAGCTCAGCCTGGTGCTCTGTGATGACCTAGAGGGGTGGGATGAGGGAGGGTGGGAGGGAGGCTCAAGAGGGAGGGGATATATGTATACTTCGAGCTGATTCATTTTGTACAGCAGAAACCAACACAAAACTGTAAAGCAATTGTCCTCCAATTAAAAATAAATAAAAAATAAAATGTGTACACAGAGTACTTAATAAAACTTGGGGTAAAAAAAAGAAAGGGATCATTTTCAAACATGAGACCTGACTCAAATCTAACAGAATGACAGCCGAAGGTCTTCTACTGCCCAGAGCTCTGCCTGATCCCGCCACTGTTACCCGCAACTTCCCCCAGCTCACACCCACTGACTCCCTCTAGCCAGCCTCCCTGAGCCCCACACTGGTTCCAACATGACAGGTTCACCTCTCAAAATTCCCCTACTTAGAAGGTGCTTTCCTCTGCTCTCCACCTGGCTCATTCCCATCATTTTTCTCCCCAAACCAAAAGGCCCTTCACAGACTAGGTTGTCCCATAGAAATCTGCATTTCAACCCTTCCTCCCAAGCATCTCTTACCTCCTTGCATGCATGCAAAATTGTTTCAGTTGTGTCCAACTTTTTGCAACCCCATGGACTGTAACCCACCAGGCTCCTCTGTCCATGGAATTTCCCAGTCAAGATTACCAGAGTGGGTGGCCATTCTCTTCTCCAGGGGATCTTCCCAACCCAGGCATCGAATTTGGGTCACCTGCACTGCAGGCAGATTCTTTACCTCTGAGCCACTGGGTAAGTCCCCTTACCTCCTTACCTTGCTTTATTGTTATTTTTTTAAACCTTATCCCCTTGCTTTTTTTTTTTTATTTTTATTTTGTGTTGGAATATAGTTGATCCCAGGTGGCGCTAGTGGTAAAGAACTCATTTGCCAATGCAAGAGACATAAGAGACGCGAGTTTGATCCCTGGGTCAGGAAGATGCCCTGGAGAGGAGGGCATGGCAACCCGCTCCAGTATTCTTTCCTGAAAAATCCCAAGGGCAGAAGAGACTGACAGGCTAGGTCCACGGGCCACAAAGAGTTGGATACAAGTGAAGCAATTTAGCATGCATAGTTGGTTAACAATGTGGTAGTTTCAGGAGTACTGCAAATTCACTTATCCATATATACATATCTATCCTTTTTCAAACTCTTTTTCCATTTAGGTTACTATAAAATATTGATCAGAGTTCTCTGTGCTATACAGCAGGTTCTTGTTGGTTATCCATTTTAAATATACATTGCTTTAATTTCTCCATAGTTCTGGTCAACTCTAACACATCCTATTTTGTTGTTCCTGAATGGTAGTATCTTGCTCTTTCCTGTGGAAGCAGAGGCCTTGCTTGGTTCCTTGACAATCTCAGGTGCTTAGAAACATTTCCTGGAATCCCATAAAAAGATGGTGTACAAATGGACAAATGAGTGAATAAATGAATGAGTGAGTTTGTGACTAACAGTAGGCCCTGGATGACTGTACGTTGAGTGACTGAATGGAATTGGCTGTTTTAATAAGCCCTGTCTCTTAATAGGAATCAGACTCTCGTAGGGCAGGGTCATCTCTTTCGGCCCATGCAGAACAGCTCAGCATGTTCTAGTGGGAAAGAATCAGAAAAGATTCAGCCAGTGTGAAAAACTGAAGCCCAGAGATGGAAAACTAATCAGGGCAAGAGGAACTTGAACCCAGGGTCAGGTCTTCTAGCCTCAGTTTGCCGTAACTTTGTCCTTGCTGCCCCTTTGCTGGGCCCACTGCCCCCTGAAGACTCCTGAGCAGAGAGCTGGGGTTCCAGAAGCACTGGTCGGTCATGTGACTGCCTGATGCTGGCACCTGTTATTGCGAATGTTGCAGATCCCCTTACGCATCTGACCAAGAGAAGCAAGGCCTTTATTCCTCAGAGCAGGAGAGTAAACGGTGATAACCCTGGAGTAATTGCCAGTAAAACCCCTGGAGGGAAAATCCATCACGTGCTCAGCCCTGCTATTCTTTGGGCACAGCGGTTAGTAGGAGCTTCTTCCTGACACCGGGATGCAGTGGTTCAAGAGAACTGCTTGAGTCCATCTAGCCAGGAGGGTGATGTTCTGCATATTCCAGGATGCTCTGCTGATGTGTGTGCTGTATGGGTAAAAAGAGCCACAGGTCTTCAGGGGGCAAAACCGAGAGTCCCAAGATGAGAGGGCAAAGTTGCATGGAGCCCAGCCCCAAAGCAGGGAAAACTCCCTGTATCTACTCTTTTAACTAGACTAGGCCCCTGGCAGAGTGTGTGAAAGAGACAGATCTGCTTGGGAAGTTTTGTTTATTGTTGTTCATTTCCTAAATTCTGTCCAACTCTTTGCGACCCCATGAACATGCATACCAGGCTCCTCTGCCCTGCACCATCTCCTAGTTCGCTCAAATTCATGCCCATTGAATCAGTGATGCTCTCTAAACATCTCATCCTCTGCTGACACCATCTCCTTTTGTCTTCAAGCTTTCCCAACACCAGGGTCTTTTCCGATGAGTTGGCTCTTTGTATCAGGTGACCAAAGTATTGGAGTTTCAGCTTCAGCATCAGTCCACCCAATGAATATTCAGGTTTGATATCCTTTAGGATTGTGATTGACCAGTTTGATCCTCTTGCTGTCCAAGGGACTCTCAAGAGTCTTCTCCAGCACCACCGTTCAAAAGCATCAGTTGTTTAGTGCTCAGCCTCCTTTAAGGTCCAGCTCTCAGATCCATACATGACTACTGGAAAAACCATACCTTTGCCATCACCATTGGCCAGGTGACATCTCTGCTTTTTAATATGCTGTCTAGGTTGGTCATAGCTTTTCTTCCATGAAGCAAGTGTCTTTTAATTTCATGGCTGCAGTCACTTCCGCAGTGATTTCAGAGCCCAAGAAAATAAAATCCGTCACTGCTTTCACTTTTCCCTCCATCTATTTGGAATTAAGTGATGGGACCAGATGCCAAGCTTAATCACAGAATAAACTTAGAATCATGACCAGTGAGGCCTGAAAACATCCACAGAGGCAGTACACAAGAAGGGACGGACCCCCCACAGATAGGTTAAGAACTGCAGGAGGACCCCAAAACAGGGTCTGCAGAATGTGGCCAATGCTGTGGAATGAGTCATACAGATGAGCTGACAGTACCAGAGACAGTGCTGTCTGTCCCCATGCAGCCTTGACCTGAAAAGCCTGCCCGTCAGAATGCCGCTGCACATCACGAAATGTTCAGGGATGTGGGATTCTGTTTGTGTGTATGTGTTAGCCACCCAGTCATGTCTGACTCTTTGTGACCCTGTGGACGATGGCCTGCCAGGCTCCTCTGTCCATGGAATTCTCCAAGCAAGAATACAGGAGTGGGAAGCATTCCCTTCTCCAGAGGATCTTCCCTACCCAGGGATCGAACCTGGCTCTCCCACCCTGCAGGCAGACTCTTCACCATCTGAGCCACCTGCAATCCTGGGATTCTCTTTAGGTTAACTGCATTATAACAAACTGGGTCTCTAGTTCACACTCCAGAGTGTAGGTCTCATCATTCTCAACTGATCATTTTGTTTTCATCCTAAAGTTCCCATCTGAAAAAACCTTCAGGCTAATATTTTCAAGGGCTATATAGGATTGATGGGTATTTACTGATTTTATAATTAAGATCCCAGTGCATCATCCAGAATTGGTAAAGCCAAGAACTTTTAGGACGTGGCCTTAGTAGGCTTATGCCAAGGTGTGTACACATTATACTGCTGCACAGAACAAGGTCCAGGCACATCTCATTTTCTTGTGCTTTGCTTTACTGTGCTTTGCAGATATGGTGTTTTTGTTTTGTTCTTTTTACAAATTGAGGATTTGTGGCAACCCTGCATTGAGCAAGGCTATCAGTGCCATTTTTCGGTACCATTTGCTTGCTTCATGCATTTGTGTCACATTTTAATAATTCTTACAGTATGTAAACATTTGCATTCTTTTTGTTTGTTAGAGTGGTCTGTGATTTGTGATCTGGGATGTTCTATGGCTTGCTGAAGGCTCAGATGATAGCATTTTTCAGCAAAACTGCATCTATTAATTAAGATATACACATCGCTTTTTTGGGTTTTCCTCACAACTCAATTGGTAAAGAATCTGCCTACAATGCAGGAGAGCTGGGTTCGATCCCTGGGTCAGGAAGATCCTCTGGAGAAGGAAATGGCAACCCACTCCAGTATTCTTGCCTGGAGAATCCCATGGAGAGAGGAGCCTGGCAGGCAACAGTCCATGGTGTCACAAGAGTTGGACATGATTTAGTGACTAAACCACCAATGTCTTTTAGATATAATGCTATTGTATACTTAATAGACTACAATTTAGTGTTAACCAATTGTATATGCACTGGGAAATCAAAAAAATTGTTGTGACTCATTTTATTACCAAATATGCCTTATTGCTTGTATCCTAAGTAGGATACAAGCAGTAAAGGATACTAAGCCTCATATATATTATGTAATTTTAGCCCAAGTGGTAGCCATGATTCTCTCGATTTTTATAGATGAGGAAAGTTGGAGAAAATCAGTGGCTGTACTCTCTGATTTGGTGCTGATTTAGTCTCTAAGTCATGTCCAACTCTTGGGACCCCACAGACTGTAACCCACCAGGCTCCTGTGTCCATGGCATTTCCCAGGCAAGAATATTGGAGTGGGTTGCCATTTCTTTCTCCAAGGGATCTTCCAGAACCTCGGACCTAACCCTGGCCTCCTACATCACAGGCAGATTCTTTATCAACTGAGCCACCAGGGAACAAACCATAGTCCCAGGGTGGGGCACTTAAACAGCAGAAATTAAGTTCCTCAATGCTCTGGTAGCTGAAAGTCCGAGCTCAAGACTTGGGCAGTGTTGGTTTCTCTGCAGCCTCTCTCCTTGGCTTGCAGACAGCAACCTGCTTTCCGTGTCCTCACACGACCCTTCCTCTGTGCACACTGATCTCTGGTGTCTCTGTGTGCGTCCAGAGCCTCTCTTCTTATAAAGATGCCGGTCAGATTGGGTTTCAACGCACTCTATAGGCCTCATTTTAATTTCACCACCTCTCTGAAAGCCCCATCTGCAAGTACAGTCACATTCTGAGGCACTGAGGATTAGGCCTTCTACAGATTCTTCCTGAAGAGGAGCAGCATTCAGACCAAAACAGGAGCCCTATACTCTGGTTTGCCTGGGACACTCAGGGTAAGTTCATTGTCCCTGGGTGACTGGGCGACTTCACTTTCACTTTCACTTTCATGCACTGGAGAAGGAAATGGCAGCCCACTCCAGTGTTCTTGCCTGGAGAATCCCAGGGATGGGGGAGCCTGGTGGGCTGCCGTCTATGGGGTCGCAAAGAGTCGGACACGACTGAAGTGACTTAGCAGCAACAGCAGCAACTAGTACATAGCATCCTTTTAGTCTCAAAATTATCTATTTGAATGATCAACTCACTCTACTATGACAGCAGGCTTCATAAAACATCTCAAGAAGAGAACAGAAAAGAGTTTCAGCTCTGCTCTGCTCCCCAAATCCCCCTACCCCTTCCTGCCTCTTAGATCCTCCCTTTGCACCATTGTGTGGCTGCCCGCAAGGAACTGTGCTTACAGACACTTTGCAGGGTCTGGGAGATGCACCATGATTCAGTAGGCCAGTCAGTGTACAAGGCTGGCCACCACGTGGCTTGGCTTCTCCCTGACTGCACAGTGAAACGGATTGTTTGGATGAACAAGGGCAGATGGGTCCTGTCTGCTTCCCCTCACTCCTTGCTTGGGTTTTAGCCAACCACATTTCACTACTGTGCTTCTATTCCAAAATTAAGAACATTCTTTGATTCTAAAATTAAGAATGAAAGCAAGTGCCTTTGTCCAGGAGGATGCTGTGTAACACCTGAGGGATGTTGGTGGATGTTCCAGCCGAAGACTTGTGCCAGCCTTCTGCTGTTGATTACCCCCCTCCCCACACAGGCCCAGCCACACACAGCACTTCCCCTACCTCCTGAGTGTCTTCCGTGTTACATGCATCCAAACTCTTCTTTCCCGGGGGGTGTGTGCTGGACCCCCACTGAGACGGCAGCTCTATCATCTGACAGGCTATGGACCACAAGTTGCTGGGCTCTGCCTCTGCGGGGAGCTAGCTTAGTCCTCGAAAGTCCATTCAGCGGAGAAGGAAAGATGGCACTGTGACTGTGAACTTGATGCATTTTTCTGAAGAAGAAAGTGGGGGCGCCTCTGGGAAAGTCGACAAAGCCCAGGGGTGAGCCAATTTTGATGATTTGGCCCATGGTGCCCCAATTTATTACCACAAAGGGAAGATAATGACAAGTTTCCATAGAGGGAGTACCTACCATGTGCTAGGCTTTGTGCTGAGATCTTTAAAGCCAAATTTTAATCAAAACATGCAAACCTGGGAGGCTTACCAGAGGGTGAGCAGCAAACTGGAACTCAGGTCTGTGTCTCCCTCTCTAGCTCTTGTGCAGCCCATGGTACCTCTTTTAATCTTTTTTGCAATCACTGTTAAGGCAAGATTCCTCAAATACATTCCTAATGTCACTTTGGCCTTAAAAAGAGGTCACACCTCACTCATGTTTGTAGTAAAGTGAAAGTGAAAGTGAAGTTGCTCAGTTGTGTCCAACTCTTTGCGACCCCATGGACGGTAACCTACGAGGCTCTGCGGTCCATGGGATTTTCCAGGCAAGAGTACTGGAGTGGACTGCCATTTCCTTCTTCAGGAGATCTTCCCAACCCAGGGATCAAACCCGGGTCTCTGCATTGCAGACAGACGCTTTACCATCTGAGCCACTAGGGAAGCTCATGTAGTAAATGATTGCAAAATGCTCTCCAAAGAATCCTTCTTCTATAAAATATTAACAAATCCTCTGCCTTCCTGCCTTGACCCCCACCCCTCTTCAAACAGAGGGGAGTCTGTGACCTTTTGTGTTGGAAACAATGGGTTGTTCAGTTTCATTATTGTAAGACTTCTCCAAGCCTGGAGTGTGTTGCTGCTAACTGCGAATTCCCATGAAGAGGTGGCATCATGCAATGTTTCACAAACTGAGTACCCTTGCGGGTCCATTCACCTGGGCAACATCGGTCTGGAAACACTGGCCTCTTAATGCTTCAAGTTTCCATCTGAACTTCTAGGCCCTGTGTGATATTTCCCCATAATTATTTAGCATGAATTTTTTTTTTTCTTCTAATAGTGGGTAGTGGGTAATTCTACCTGCACTAGTGTGTGAGTTTAGTCACTTAGTAGTGTCCAACTCTTTGCAAGCCCATGGACTGTAGCCAACCAGGCTCTTCTGTCCATGGACTCTCCAGGTAAGAATACTGGAGTGGGTTGCCATTTCCTTCTCCAGGGGATCTTCCCGACCCAGGGATCGAACCTGGGTCTCCTACATTGCCAGTGGATTCTTAACAATCTGAACCACCAGGGAGATTCCCTCAACCCACAGCCCAAACTCAAGCTCTCTCTTCTTATGCCGCCTTCTGTCTTTCCCCTGCTTCAAGGCCAAGGATATACTCTGTAGATCCTCTTAGCTATTCAGCATCCCTTCTGCTGTAATTCATTCTAGCTACTCAATTAGCACCTGGCCCAGGCTCTAACTGTGTGCAAAGCACAAATTAACACTAACTTGCTCTATCTCGAGTGCTCCTTTCTAATGCTAAAATAGTTCTCGGCCTATTAGCCTTATTTTATCTGCTAGATTGCAAGCTTCATTTGGGGCTTTCCCCCTCCCCTCTATTCAAACCAACAGCATCTGCCTCTGAAGTGGTACCACGACTCCCTGGTGTGGCCATAACCTGCCTTTGCACTCTAGCTTTTTCAAGGGTGAACCACATGTGCCAGCTTCTCTGGGACTTGGTTTCAGCACTAAAATCTCACAACCTGGGAGCCCATCCAGTGCCAGGGTAGTTGCACTATCACCTACCAACTTGCCCTAGCACAGATTAAAGTTTGCATTCTAAATCTTTATCCTCTGCTAAAATGCTCTCATCCATGGTTGGCCTCTGAAAGCCAGGTTCAGATGTGTTTCTCTTATCAGACATTCCCTTATCACATACTTCTCTTGAGGAGTCCAACCAAGTCCCTTGGCCTTCAGTTCAGTTCAGTCCAGTTGCTCAGTTGTGTCCAACTCTTTGCAAGCCCATGGACTGCAGCACGCCAGGCTTCCCTGTCCATCACCAGCTCCCTTGGCCTTGCATCTTAGCTATTCACCCACTGACTCATGGTCTAGTTCTCAGACAGCTGTCTCCCCTTCAGGTGATTCTTTCGGGCAAGGCCCTGTGATGCGCACGCACACTTCCTCCTATACCCAGCATAGTTCTTTATACCAATTTGTCATCAAATGGGCAAATTTGCTGATGGATCTGATGGTTCTGATCCCAGGGCAGGCCTAATCCCAGGGAAGGCTAAAGGCAGGAAGGAGAACAATGGAGAATCTAAAGCTAACTGCGTTCATTCCACTCCATCTAAAAAACTCAGTAAATGACACTGAAATCTTCCATGGCAGTGAACTCAATTTTTCAGCACAATGTAGAGGGCTGTCTATAATCCATTAGATGTATATTTGTTTCTTGCTGCTTAAATCTGCCAGGCTTTGCAGATTTATGCAGGTAGAAATTTGCAGCAGTACAGAAAGCTTCCCAGGGATGGGAAAGTCACCGCACAGCTCTGCTAGGTCATTCAGAATGGGGATCATTGCAGATCTTGCTCAGGAAATTGCAGAAACCACATTTTTAAAATGAATATAAAGTTGAGAGGGAATTTTGTCAAGTCGGATTCACCAAAGCCAAAGTAGGCCACTCTGACTCAAGCTGTCAATAAGGTGTTAGGGAAGATACTGGGAGATTAACACCCTTTCACAGTGACCCAGCTGTTCTCTTGAAGGTGATAACGTACAGTCAGGCACAGGATGACTAACAATAGTGGGGGGGGAGGAGGTGCCATGCGGAGCTTTCAAACCTAAGGATCTGGCCGAGTTTCTACTTATTTCTCAAAAAAAACCCAACATTTATTTTTTTAATAAAAAAAATCTAACTAGCATTGTTTCCAACCATAAGTACAAGAAAGGAAGGCTTTTATAGAGTATTTTCCTCTTTTTATATTACATTACGCTAATTTTTCAGAAAATTGCTATACATAAAAAGTAGCTCTCTCTGTACTGAGAAAAATGGTTTCCATCTTTGTCTCTTTCTCTCTAAATATATATATATATATATATATATATATATATATATATACACACACACACACACACACACACATATGTGTATGTATAAAATACACACTTATTTTATGGGCTTCCCTAGTGTCTCAGATGGTAAAGAATCTGCCTCCAGTGCAGGAGACCTGAGTTTGATCCCTGGGTTGGGAAGATTCCCTGGAGAAGGGAATTGCTACCCACTCCAGTATTCTTGCCTGGAGAATTCCATGGACAGAGGAGCCTGGCAGACTACAGTCCATGGGATCACAAAGAGTTGGAAACGATTGAACAACTAATACTATACATATATATTTATGTATAAAATACATACTTATTCTAATTGCTTTTTATTATTGATATGTTATTTCTATTATAGTACATTTATTATGTATTACATATTTATTTTTTAACTATGCTGCTGCTGCTGCTAAGTTGCTTCAGTAGTGTCCGACTCTGCGCGACCCCATATATACATATATATAGAGAGAGAGAAAAGAGGTGGCGACCACTGCTCATCCAATTATAACCCGTCACCTTACCAGGAAAAGCGCATGCACCATGTTGTGAAAAGTTCAGACAGTCCCTGAACCCCCCCTGCTCATCTAAGGTCAGCGTTCCTCCAAAGCCATAGGTGAACTGAACTAAAGTCAACATGGTCAGTGGCCTGCCTTCTCACAAGCCAGCTAACCTACTCATTAAGAGGAGGGACTTACATTTCCAGGACACTGCTGGTCAAATGGAGGTGCAGTAAATGCAGTAAACTCAACGTCACTCTTACAGTTTGCATAAAAATAGAGCCAGTTTAGACATCAGTTTTCCAAATACTTAGTAAGTGTGCATAATCCAGAATTCAGTATTAGTGTTTCTCCAGTTTCTAAAATCTCTATTGTTCAGTTACCCCGTCATGTCCAACTCTTAGCGACTCCATAGACTGCAGTATGCCAGGCCTCCCTGTCCCTCACCATCTCCTGAAGTTTACCCAAGTTCAAGTCCATTGCATCAGTCATGACAACCAGCCATCTCATCCTCTGACACCCTCTTCTCTTTCTGCCCTCAGTCTTTCCCAGCATCAGGGATTTTTCCAATGAGATGGCCGTTCGCATCAGGTGACCAAAATCAAGTCTTTAAACAGTTTGATGGCTTCATGTATCTAGTGATGTCCGTGGTGAAATTACAGTTTCCCTATTCACATGTCTGTCCTCCCAGAAAATAGATATTTTAGCCCAACCCATTCCCATTAAATTGTAAAGAGCTCGAAACTTGAAGACAGTTCTCTGTGGTCTAAAATGCCCTAAATGGATAATGAAGTGGAGTGAAGTGAAGTGAACTCACTCAGTCGTGTCCAACTCTTTGCAACTCCATGGACTGTAGCATACTACGCTCCTCCATCCATGAGATTTTCCAGGCAAGAGTACTGGAGTGGGTTGCCATTTCCTTCTCCAGAGGATCTTCCTGACCCAGGGATCGAACCCAGGTCTCCCACACTGTAGGCAGATCAAACCCACGTCTCCCACACTGCAGGCAGACGCTTTACCATCTGAGCCACCAGGGAAGTTGTCTGTGGTCTAAAATGCCCTAAATGGACAATAGAAACATTAAAAAAATTAATGTCAGGTAAGAAAGAATATGGAAATACTGGAAAATTAGAAAGCAAATTAGGCAAAGAAAAGAAAAAGCAACACCAGCAGCAAATGTGCAGGGGTCTGTCTTCCGATTCTTCCTTTGTGGTCTTTTTGTAACTCTTGCACCCAACATTTTAAATGAGCACTTATCAAATCTGATGGAATATGCATCTTCACTTGTGTGCGGATATGTGTTCAGTCGCTTCAGTTGTGTCCGACTCTTTGTGACCCTGCAGACTGAAACCCACCGGCCTCCTATGTCCATGGGATTTTTCTGGCAAGAATATAGGAGTGGGTTGTCATGCCCTTCTCCAAGGGATCTCCCAGACCCGGGGACTGAACCCACACCTCCTGCTTCTCCTCACTGGCAGGCAGGTTCTTTACCAGTGAGCCACCAGGGAAGCCCCATAGCCTCCCTTGAGCAAAGCTAAAAACTGTTCTGGACCTCTAGACATATTGACATAGTGCTTTAGCAGTTAATCATTAGCTAGTATGAATAATTCTAAAATATAAAATGAAGTAAATAAAATCAAATTAGCATTGGAAGAGTATAGAGTTAAAAAAAAAAAAAAAAACAGTCAAGAATGTTCTTGGAGTCTAGCCTCCAGCTTTGCCCCAGGTTAGCTCTGTGAACACAAGCAATTCAGATTGTCTCCTGAAGACTTGATTTCCACACAATTGCATTGATGGAATTAGACCAGGTGAACTTTCTTTAAGGCCCCTTATAGCCCAAATAGTCCGTCAGTCTATAAAGAAAAAAAGAAATAGGAATCAATTAATTAGAATTAACTGGGATATTATCTTCTCTTATAGATACCCAGTCTTAGAACTATAGAATTGTCCTTAATTACACAAGTAGTCACTGTTCACTGTAGAAAATAATGTCAATACCATTTCCTCCACACAAAAAAAAAGTTCCTAAAAATCTAGTACACTGAAATGTCCATTTTAAATATTGTGATGTTTATCTTCCAGAATATTTCCTATGCAAAATATACACATACATGCATACACATGTACATGAGATACTATATCTCAGTTTTGTGGTCTGTCACAAAGCCGATTCAAGTTTTCTAGGGACCAGGTCGTCATTAGGTCCCAGTCTTAGAAAAATATGTATCCTTTGATTAAGCAATTGTACTGCTAACAGTGATGAGAAAACTGTGCAAAATGTATGTAGAAGGATGTTCACTATGGCATTGTTTAGCATCAGTTTTAAAAGATGAAAAACAGCACTTAGGATTCTGCTAGGTAAATTTTACAGTAGATTATGCACAGTGGAATATGATGCAGCCTTTATTAATGATGGATGCATATTTAGGACTATGGAAAACTACATGGGATCAGGACGTGAGGTATTTCCTCTGACAACCACAGGTAAGGGAGTTTATTGTAGGCTTTCTTTAAAAAGCCACAGTGAAGCCGCCGGGATGGCACAGCCCGGATCTGGGCTGCTGACAGCGATTCCGGGCTCTCCATATGCTCCCCAGCTTCTAGAAATGGCAGGCTAACATTTCCCTCCTGTTGGCACTGCTGGGCCTGAGGCAACTGCTGTTCCCATCCTCATTCTCCACTCTGTCTCCAAAGCCTTTGCCCACTCTCACCAAGACCAGAGAGAGACGCATTCTGGAAGCTGAGAAAAATCAAAGCCCTCGTGAGTGGTCCCCTTACACTTGGCTGCAGCAGCAGCCTTCTTGGTCCCGGGACAGACAGGGTAGGAGGGTGAATGGGGCGGGAGAGGCAGAAGGCAGGGGAGGGGAGGCGTGGGGGCTGCAGAGAGCAGGGGACTCACAGAGGGGCAGGAAGGTAAAAGAGGCAACGCTCTGGGCCTCGAGCAGGAAACGGGGAGCAACGCTTTCTGAATAATCACAAACAACATGAGACCGAGGTGCTGCTGTGCTTCCTTTCCATGGATATTGCAACCGATGAATTAGGGAAGGACTCACGGAAGAGCCAACCAGGTTCTGAACTGTTTGCTGACACCTGGGAAAGGAAAGCTTTCTTGCTGCACCTGCACTCCTCTTCCTTCTCCTTTACCCTCTTTTCATCCTCCCAATCCGTTACACCCTCTCCCATCTGTTCTCATAGTTCAGTTACAGGTCGCAGTGGCTGGGGTTACTCCTCGCAAGGTGGGGAAGAGAGAAAGGATACCGGCGCACCTGGGCAGGGCAGGCCATATACAATGATCCACCGGCTCTGCGCTTCCCTGGTGGCTCAGCTGGTGAAGAATCCGCCTGCAATGTGGGAGACCTGGGTTCGATCCCTGGGTTGGGAAGATCCCCTGGAGAAGGGAAAGGTTACCCACTCCAGTATTCTAGCCTGGAGAATTCCATGGACGTCCATGGGGTCGCGAAGGGTCGGACACAACAGAGTGACACCTGTTTAACCCTACTCATTGACTTACACATCACCAATGGGGTGAGCTCAGACTAAGACTGAAGGTGCTGTGAGGTCACCTCCTCATCCTCTCCTGGCCATGCCAGCCCCGTCTTCTATTGGGCACAATCTGGCTTTCCTTCACACCCTCATTTCTCTGGTGGTGGTGGAGGTGTTTAGTTGTTAAGTCATGCCTGACTCTCGGCGAACTCAGATTAGAGCCCCTCCAAGCTCCTCTGTCCATGGGCTTTCCCAGGCCAGAATACTGGAGTGGGTTGCCATTTCCTTCTCCAGCGGATCTTCCTGATCCGGGGGTCAAACCCACGGCTTCTGCATTGCAGGCGGATTCTTTACCATTGAGCCACCTGGGAAGTCTGTAATTTCTCTGGCAGCCCTTCAGCGCTGCCAGCCACCATCTTTCTGTCTGTGATGTGACTAATGCTCAGCAGGCAGGTAAACTAATCCAGCTCCTTCTCTAAGACGCTGCATGCTTTTCCTCGACGTGTCTATGTTTTCTAGCTAAACATTTCCCTGTTAATGTGCAACAATGAACAATTAATTTACTTCTACTCAACACAGTACATCTAGGGTACAATCAAAAAAATTGAAAGTCTGCCCCAGCAGCCTCCTATGCCCCTTAGCAGTGTCAACTAACCCACCCTCATGGGGTACATTTCTGTACCCCAACCATCATGAGGCCAGGGGCACGTGCAGCTTTTGCTGGCCAAGCTTGGTGGTGTCTCCTGCCTGCCAAGAATCCTGATTTCTTAATTAAAAGTGACTACATGTAGAAGGAAAGGCAAGAGGAGAAGAGGGCAGCAGAGGATGAGATGGTTAGATGGCGTCACTGGCCCAGTGAACGTGAATTTGAGCAAACTCCAGGAGATGGTGAAGGACAGGGAGGCCTGGCGTGCTGCAGTCCATGAGGTCACAAAGAGTCAGACACGACTGAGCAACTCAACAACAGCAGCAAATGAAGAAGGAAAGTCCTGGTGTTGTCCAGAGCCAAGGGAGGACAAGGATCCCCACATTTCCTAATGGAGAAGGAGCCCAGTGAGCCAACAACACTGCTTCCCGGTGGAAGAAGGGAATTCAGTCACCTGAAAACCTACTATATGCCAAATATGATGCTACACGCTTCATGCTCAGCAGAAACCACTGTCTCCCACATGCAGAAGACACAGTTTCCATCCTCAAACAAGACATGGGTAGACAAAGTGTCTACATGATAACTGGTTTATAGATACTCATAAGGTGCTTCGGCAAGGGTAAGTCAAAGGGAAACCAAACCAGATGAACTGATGATAAAAGTAATCTGTATTTATTAAGTGTTTACCAATGTCCAGGATTTGTGTAAATCTCTTTAAAATTCAAGATCTCAAATATCAGAATTGTCTTCATAGATGACAAGATCTGGATTTAGAATAATGATGCATGCCTCCTGCATCATCAAAGAGACGTTGAATGATTAAGATTCTAAATTAGAAGACTTCTAATACTGGTGATCTATATAATGTCTGCCTATTGACATGAGTGAGTATTCTCATTTTCTACACACTCTGGACCAAGTGGTGTTTATTAAAACCAAGTGCAATATTTAGTCCTATTGGTTTCAGTTCAGTTTAGTCGCTCAGCTTATGTCTGACTCTGCAACCCCATGGACTGCAGCCCGTCAGGTTTCCCTGTCCATCACCAACTCCCAGAGCTTGCTTAAACTCATGTCCATTGAGTTGGTGATGCCATCCAACCATCTCATCCTCTGTCATCCCCTTCTCCTCCTGCCTTCGATCTATTGGTTTAAAGGTTCCTAATTCTGGAACACAATTAATACTAAGTAATATTTTAATGTGACTGATATTCAAAACATAGCATGAATTATTACTAGTAAGAATTTGTAATGATCATTTTTGAGCACTGTCCTCAGTACCTTCTAGAAATCATCTCATTTATTACTCCTTATAACCTATATGCAGAGAAGGCAATGGCACCCCACTCCAGTACTCTTGCCTGGAAAATCCCATGGATGGAGGAGCCTGGAAGGCTGCAGTCCATGGGGTCGCTGAGGGTCAGACATGACTGGGTGACTTCACTTTCACTTTTCACTTTCATGCATTGGAGAAGGAAATGGCAACCCACTCCAGTGTTCTTGCCTGGAGAATCCCAGGGACGGGGGAGCCTGGTGGGCTGCTGTCTATGGGGTCGCACAGAGTTGGATACGACTGAAGTGACTTAGCAGCAGCATAACCTATATGAGAGGTGGTGGTATGGGGCTCGTTTTACAGATGAGAAAACTGAGGCACAGCAAGGTCGGTAATCTGTACCTGGCTGCAGATCTGTTGAATGGCAGCAGTGGGATTAGAATCCAGTTCTACCTGGTTCCAAGCCCACAGTGTCTTAACCCATGATCACATCAACTAGATTCAGTTATTATTTTAATAACAAAGAAGCCACAATTAAAAAAAAAAAAAACACTATGGTGTGTTTCACTACACTGCAATAGTTAAAATCTAATTGAAAATGAACTGCGTCAGTTTCTTTTTTAATATTTATAATAACCAATAAACAAGTTAACTCTTCCATTTCCAGAAGATTTCTCTACAGGAAGATTCATCCCTATTAACATTCTTCCTTGAGAACTACCTAGCACGGCTTTAAACCACTCAAGCTGACTTTTTAAAAGGGGTGTTAGATGCTTTATAAACCGTCCGTTGCATGCCGTTCTGACACCTGTGAAAGACAAAATTGTTTTTGCTTTTGTTTTGCAGCTTGTTGCTGGTGGGAGGCCTGCCCTAGGACCCTCCATGAAGGCCTTGCTCAGAACAGGCTGTGGGGGCCCTTGCGTCGGGTCAGCCCACGGAGCTTCCTGAAGAAGTCATGGAGACCAAGCCTGACAGGCTCCTGGGGAGCCGCTTGACTGCCTGGTAAAGACATCAGAGACCAAAGGGAGCGTTTAAACAAGGCTGACTACTTTGCCTCCCTTAGAATGTGAGCCTGACCTGCCTCCTGGTTTTACCTTGCCACCTGGGAACCCTGGGAACTGGGACCTGACTTCAAAGTCAGTTGCCAATGACTTCATTGGTTTGCTACCTCTTATTTCTAGTAATGAGAGGTGCTTCAAATGATCACAATGTTTTAAAGTTCCCTAAAATTTTCCTCGGAAAATTGCCACTTGTTCTGCCCTAATGTCAGTCCTTTGTGTGTTTGATACCCTTCCCCTGTACCCTGTGGGTTTTCCCTGTGTAGTGATGGGTGCTTTGAACTTGCTGAGTGTTACAAGCGGGGCTAAGCTAAGCCTGTATGATGTATTAGGTGAAGTAACTTCAATGACATAAAGAGACATGAAGAAAAAGGGGATTCTAAGATTCTACTGCAGGAATTTTTGCCAAACACCATACTCAAAATAAGAAGAATCTCAATTTTTTCCCACTAATTTCTCACCTGAAAGATAAAGATGTTGGAGCACATGGCTTATAACCTTCATCTCTACATGAATATTTTTCTGCTTGGATACATTTTTAAAACTCACAAGCCTGCATACTATTGTAAGATTCTGAAAGGGATTGTTGCTTCAACTAAAGGATGCTGAATTTGAAGAGAAGCTTCCTTAATAAAACAGTATTGGGATTGTAATTGAAAAAAGATAAAAAATGAAACACTCATTCTTAACCTCTGCTATGCTAAAGACAAATATGTGATTTATCAAAATGGTCTAGATTCAAAAAAGGTTATGTAGCTGAGCCCACACATATATAAAGCTGAAAACTAAAATGAATGAGACTTGAGCCAAAATAAAAATGTTTGTCTGTATCAAATATTGAGAAAAGATCTTTGAAACAAAAGTTCTTCCACTCTTCGATTCTCTGGTGAATTGTACCAACCCTCCCTTCACAAGTAGAGATATTTTCTAAAAGTTCAAAACCAATTATGCTCTCTGGACCTCTTTGAATAAACAAGTCACCTTCGGCATGCCCATGTTTCAACTCATTCATATTAACAGGTGCCAGGAACTCTATTTGGAAATTTTCAATGCCCTCCTCTGAGACTCCCATCTCCAAGTAATTATTACTTTGCACAGGCTGGGTGAGGAAGTCAAGGTGTTTTTATTCTCTCATGGAAGTTCTCCTGCATTTTCTAAACAGCTCTCATGATTTTCTATTTGAAATCGCTATTTCTGTATATTTCTTGATACTTAAACTACAGGCTTCATGAAAGCAGGAAACACTGCTTTACTGTCAAAGATTGAATTCTATTACTTTGTAGCCTCTCGAGCACTTTACACAAAATAGTTACTCAATAAATATAAATGGAAGGACCCAGAAATTCCCCTTCTAGGAATCCACGCTACTCATGTGTTGGTACAAGTACAAAAAGATACTCATTGTAGCACTGTTTTCAACAATGAAAACTGGAGATGACATAAAACGCTCATCAACTGAGGAATGGTGAATAAAACACCCATACCATACAAACTATGGATTGGACAGCCTCATATACAAAATATAAAAAATAGAAATACTTGGTACCTCATAACAGGAGCAAATTGGAGAAATAAAATATAGGAAAGTGTCCATGATATTATTATGTGAAAAGAGTTAAAAAAAGAAATTTGCAGAAAATATATATTTCATGTCCCGTTTTTAATAAGTGCCTATATATATCTATAAATATATATATTATATAAGGCAACATATGTTTTACATTAACAATATCAGAAAGGATATACTGTATGCTTACATAAGCAAATACCTCTGGGAAGAAGAATGTGGTGGACAAAAAGGGAATTTTACTTCTTTACATATGTCTTTAGTGTTGATATTCTTTACACTGGGTATATATGTCTTTACAATAAAAGGTTGAGGAGTATAAATATTATCTAAATGATTGAATGGATATTAAAAGAATGAAGTCTGCATAATCAAATGGCTAATTCTGTATGCCTATTCAGGTTATAAGGAACAGCTGATAAAATCACTCCTTTCCTAGGAATGGACGCATTACTGAATAAGGCAAGCCTTCACTGGAAGGCAGCATAGCATTGTGCAAATTATCCTGTCCGAGGAGTCCATACCTAAATTCCTGGGTCACCTGCTACCTACTGAGCTGTGTGACCACATAGTTTTGTATGTCTTACTTTTCTGATTTATAAAGTGAGGTTGCATGGACGAAAGGATTCCAAAATCCCTTTGAGTTCTAAATTTCTTACCCACTTTTTGAGAGGAAGAGAAAGAAGGATAAATGATGAGGGTCATCAAATGGCCAAAGCATTAAAGAAAGATTTTTAGTTGCATTGCTATTAGAAGACAGGCAGTTAACAGAATCTGACAATGAAAAAGAAAGGAGTCCTTAGGAGGTTAATTTCATTTTATACTTTGCTTCGTGATATAAATTTAGACTTTCATCTGCATTCAACCTTACATAATATCCTATAAGACAAGAGAACACTGTTTACAACATGGCATTTCAAGTATCCAGATGACGGTCCATTTGGAATAGATCACAGCTCTGCTTTCTGTCGTCAAACATTCACATACTCATATTGCATCCATATGTAGCCAGGGACCCTTTGCTGGTCCAGTTTTCTTTCACTGGGAGGGAAAGGAAAAAGTGGGGCAAGAGTTTAGCCCAGAAATCTTTCCCCAAAATTCCCTTTTTTATTAACTTTCTCTAGATTAAAAAATCATACAGGGGTTGATCAGCAAGCAACATCCGTTAACAATGCTGCAGAGGAAATGAACCTGAATCTCATCAACATGAAATGCAGCCTCCTGTCTCGAAAACCATTGTCGATCCATGAATTTTACTCCAACTGTGTTACAGATATATGACCAGTTGGGTCACCCAGATAGAGCCTAATGAGAGGAGCTTCTTTTTTTATTTTCCAGCCTTGGTGTAAAGAAAAAAGGCAATGTCTTTGAGTCATGATATCCTATTAAATGCAAAAGGGACCAACAGTTTTCACTGTCCCCAGTGATATTGTATGCCGTTCTCTTTATGGTTTCTGACAGAAGATCTTAATTAGACCTTAGGAAAGACAAGTTCATTTTTTAGCCAACTTTGAAAGACCATCCCTCCCACCTACTACTTGAAAATCAATACTTGTACATAGAGTTTTGCCTTTAGTAGCTCCCAGAATGATATCTATAATGTGCCATCTCCCACTCACCTGCATCTAGTTTTCATTACCCCAATATTTCTTTGTTCATCTTTCAGTTCAGTCGCTCAGTCATGTCCAACTCTTTAAGACCCCATGGACTGAAGCACGATAGGCCTCCCTGTCCATCACCAACTCCTGGAGTTCACCCAAACGCATGTCCATCGAGTCCGTGATGCCATCCAGCCATCTCATGTCATCCCCTTCTCCTCCTGCCTTCAATCTTTCCCAGCATCAGGGTCTTTTCCAAGGGGTCAGTTCTTCCCATCAGGTGGCCAAAGTACTGAATCTTCAGCTTCAACATCAGTCCTTCCAATGAAAATTCAGGACTGATTTCCTTTAAGATTGACTGGTTGGATCTCCTTGCAGTCCAAGGGACCCTCAAGAGTCTTCTCCAATACCACAGTTCAAAACATTAAAAACTACGATAAAAGATCCAGGCAGACTGCATTGAGAACACTGGGAAAGAAGGAGTTTCATCAGGATGGGAAGAGTGATGCAAGCAGTTGCCCTCTTCCAACTGGGAAGCCCAAGAACGTGTTAAAGGAGGAGACGGAATCCCGGCTGGCAGAAGGATGAGCAGCTGCAATCTTTGATGCGCTCCTGCCTCCCGTGAATTCTCCCCTCTTCTGCTGTGGCTGTTGCCTGAGGGTACTCTCCTACCTCCCCACAGCTGGTCAGAAGCCCCATCTTCCCGATTGCAGAAGCTCAACCTGGATCAGTCATCCTCCCCTTCACCATGTCCGACAATGGAATCTTCTCTTCTCTTCCAACTCGTATCCAAATCTACCTAGCCTGTAGGTAGACCTTACTCGTCCACAGGCACTGAAAGAGCTGAATTGTGAAAGTTAGAGCTAAAGTGTAAGCATTTCAGCCAGGCTTCTGAGAGGAAATCCAGGAGATCAAGACAACTCTTCTCAATTCCCATCCAGCCTGCACTTGTTCCCTCTAAACCCAGGCACAATCATACAGATCTAATCACTGGATTCCAAGCAACCACTTTCCAATGGATTAGAGTTAGCCTGAAAGAGGGAAATGGTTTTCCATCATCACCTCACCCCCAAAGCAAAAACCACTGTCGCTAAGATAGCATGCATAGCTGCCAGAGAAGGTGGGTAAAGTGAGTACTTTATCATAGGTAAGGTTCAGTTCAGTTCAGTTCAGTCGCTCAGTTGTGTCTGACTCTTTGTGACCCCATGGACCACAGCACGCCAGGTCTCCCTGTCCATCACTAACTTCCAGAGTTTACGCAAACTCATGTCCATTAAGTCGGTGATGCCATCCAATCATCTCATCCTCTGTCCTCCCCTTCTCCTCCCACCTTCAATCTTTCCCAGCATCCGGGTCTTTTCAAATGAATCAGTTATTCGCATCTGGTGGCCAAAGTATTGGTGTTTCAGCTTCAACATCAGTTCTTTCAATGAACACTCAGGACTGATCTCCTTTAGGATGGACTGGTTGGATCTCCTTGCAGTTCAAGGGATTCTCAAGAGTCTTCTCCAACAGTACAGTTCAAAAGCATCAATTCTTCAGCACTAAGCTTTCTTTATAGTCCAACTCTCACATCCAAAATAAATCTCTGAGGACACCACATCCTCTGCCCATGGAGCTGGCTCTCCTTCTAACATACCCTTCTGATTCAAGACTGTCAGGATAGAATGGTCCATGTACCGCATGCTCTGTGGGGACATTGCCAGCTTCTTCATCCTTGACCGTTTAATGATTTAAGGCTTAACTGCTCCTTTAAGATATTCAACTCTGCCATATATTTAAATGAAGTGGAAAAAAAAAACAAAATAAATTACCACTGTTCTTGAATACCATATGCATACACATTTGGCTGTTTTCACCTAATTCTGAACTCATAAGCATTTATTCAAGTATATGGCAAAAGCAAGCAATGTTCACTTATAATGAGAAAACCACCCACCAAAGAGTTCTATTCAGCAAATTTTATTTATCAGTTAGAATTTTGGAAAACTTTTCTGACCTCGTTTAATCCCACTTGGTCTTCAGATAATTGTGCTGAATTCACACAGGTGTACACACATACTACTGGACCTATCATATACAAAGTAGTTATGTGAATCAGTGACTTATGTGGAATATAAATCATCTGATTTTTGATAAACAAGTCAATTGTTCAGCCTCAATATAGAAGCATTTCTATTTAATAGCTTAGATTTGTGACCACAACCCCACCTACACATGCCCATTAATACAGGAATCAGATTATTCCTTTTTTAATTCATATCAGGGTATTTCACCACAGATGTCTTCTGAAAACCTGTTCGATAATCAGAAACCCTCATTCATATTCACACTGTGTCTCAGTTCTTCCTGCATGATTTCAACACATTTTCCCTAATTGTTTGGCACTCTTCTTCTCCAAAGTTTCTAAAGTTAGCCCCAGCTTTCTCTCTGATGAAAACTGCCTAAAATACTAAGTTATTCTTATTAACAATGCAATCTGATCCATCCAATCAGCCATTGCATGATCCTTCACACAACAAAAGATACTCACAAGTATACCATACCCAGCTGCCTTGACTACTCACAAGGCAGCTGGCAGGGCTCCGTTCAAGAGCAAAACTTTTGCAGGTTGTCTTGTTTTAAGCCTGTTTTCCTGTTAATCAAACTTTTGTTAATTTTTCTATAAACTGAATTGAATGCCAGAGGGACAAGGTAGCGAAACTTAGCAAATAGTTTGGGAACATTAACATGCCACGAATCTGTTAATGAAAGCTGTGATTTCTCTACTCCTGATGCTTCTTTTCCTGACTAGGAAATCTTAACACAATTACAATTTCAAAATCAGTCAAATCTTAGCATAGTGATCATTTCAAGATCAGTTTATTTCACCCTTGATGTGGACCCTAACCTCTCCAAATCACTTTGGATCATTTGGATTTAGCAACTGGTTTGAGATTAAAGATTTCTCAATGGTGAAGAGGTAGGTGTTTCATACTAGTGATAACACAATGCTACATACAGAGCGTGTGTGTGTGTGTGTTAGTCACTGAGTCGGGTCTGACCCTTCGCAGCCCCATGGACTGTAGCACGCTCCCCTGCCCGTGAGATTTCCTAGTCCCGACCACGGGAGTGGGTAGCCTTTCCCTTCTCTAGGGGATGTTCCTGACCCAGGGATTGAACTCGGGTCTCCTGCATTGCAGGCAAATTCTTTACCATCTGAGCCACCAGGGAAGCCCCACATGCAGGTATATAGTTTCCCCAAAGACTGAATGTTGTGTGGAAATAAAGACGACCCAGATGAGAACAAATAAAAGCTGCCTACTCTGAGCTTGCTGGAGAAAGGGAGTTAGCCACCATCCCAAGCATTTGATAGAGACTCAAAGGCAGACAGAGGTGGGAAAAGCTTTGCAATGAAAAATATTTTTAAAAGTGGTGCTTCCTCAAAACTGTAATTTAAAAAGATACATATACCCTTAGGTTCACTGCAGCGTTATTCACTGCAGCCAAGATATGGAAGCAACCTAATTGTCCATCAACAGATGAATGGATAAAAAAGATATGGTACAAATACACAATGAAATATGACTCTGCCATAAAAAAGAACAAAATAATGGCATTTGTAGCAACATTGATGGAACTAGAGATTACCATACTAAGTGAAGTAAGTCAGAAAGAGAAAGACAAATCCCATATATCACATCTATGTGGAATGTAAAGTATGACTCAAATGAACTTATATATGAAAAGAAACAGACTCATAGACATAGAGAACAGACCTGTGATTGTCAAGGGTGAGGGGATTTGGAGAAAGGATAGATTGGGATTGGGAGCTATCAGATGCAAGCCATAACATATAGGATGGATATATAACAAGGTCCTACTATATAGCGCAGGGAACTATATTCAGTATTCTGTGGCAAAACATAATGGAAAAGAATATTTCATTTTGAAATGTTTATGTAATATGTGTAGGGCTTCTCAGGTGGCACAGTGGTAAAGAATCCACCAGCCAAGGAAGGAGACACAAGAGTCATGGGTTCAATTCCTCAGTGGATCCCCTGGAGTAGGAAATTGCAACCCACTCTAGTATTCTAGTCTGGAAAATTCCATAGAGGAGCCTGGTGGGCTAGAATCCATGGATTTGCAAAGAGTTGGACACAACTGAGCATACACACAATATATGTATAACTGGATTACTTTGCTGTACAGCAGAAACTAACACAACATTGAGTCAAACAAAGACAAACATCTTATGATCTGACTTACATGAAGGATCTAAAAAAATGACACAAATGAACTTATTTAAAAGAAAAATAATGCAAAATTGTAAATCAACTATACTTCAAAAAAGAAAAAAGCACTGCTCACTGATTGGAGGAATCTGATAGGGAAGATGGATCAGCTAGAAGGAGGACATCCGATGTGATTGGTTATGTGACCACATTTGGCTTTTTCTCTTTGGTCGTAAGTTGAAAGTACAGGCATAAATTAAGGAAGGTGTCTGATTGATAAAATCCTGGCCATTTGGGGCATCCTGGACTAGTTGCTGCAAGTTTCAATCAGAATTCTGTTTTTATATATTATCAGGCCATTGTCAGTTTGTATATTCAACAGACACACACTGAAAAGTCTTCCTTAAACCTGGCAACATTAAAATGGCTGTGCTATACTAACAAATGGTACTGCCCATCCAGTTTGCTAGTTTAGCATTTCTTTGCTATAAATGCTAAATCAAATTTATCAATGTATGTTATTTTGAAGAAAGATAAAACACAAAGGAAATGATCATGAAATATTTCACCGTGTTTACAAGATAGGCCCCTTAACATTGCGGAGTGTTCAATTCCACTATTCTTTCTACACACAACATTTACAAAAATAGGGTTGATCTAGGTATAATAAATTGCAACGTCTTTGCTAAACCAGCTAAAAGCCACTAATCATAAACATTATTTGCCTTATCATTTGGCAATTTTTCCTGTCATCATTTCAATGACTGTATTATTTAGTGACAGCATATATTAACTGCCACTGTAATACAGGCAGTTCTCTGCTAATTTGGGATCTTCGTGGTCTTTCTTGCCTTTCACTCTGACTTTAAAAAAATGTATTGCACTGAACATTCTTGCAGGTAACTCCTGCCACATAGTTCTAAGCCAATGGATCCTGAAGGATAAATTTTAAAAAGTGTTTGTGTGGAGAAGTAACCAAGAGCCAGCAGAACAGAGTGAGAAGACCCGCAGAGGTCAGTAGGAGCCTTTGGGTCTTGCAGGTTCCACCATCACCTCCCCTGTTCCTAAGCCCCTCCCTTTTCTTTCTGGACCTCAGGACCTCTGTGCAAGGGGAGAAGCCCAACAAGGATACAGCAGCCTTTCGCAACCCTGCCACGCCTGCCCCCTGCCTTTTGTGAAAGAGGCTCCTGCAGGAGCCTCTCCCGAACAGAGCCTGGCAGAGCCCTTCAGTGTGGAAACCTGGGCATCTCGGTGGGGTGGGAAGATGCTTTTCTGTGACAGGCAGGGGCAGACGTGACAAAGCTCCCAGAAGCCCTGTTTCTGGGTCTTTTTAAACTTCAAAGGGAATGGGGGTCAGCCTGCCTGTGAGTTTGGGGCATTCTGGGCTGCCCCACAACAGGTGAGCTGAATATGAGAGGTGACGTTCCTGCTATACAGGGCTTCCCTGGTGGCTCAGCAGTAAAGAATCCCAGCAAGAGACCTGGGTTCAATCCCTGGGTGGGGAAGATCCCCTGGAGAAGGAAAAGGCTGCCCACTCCAGTATTCTTGCCTGGAGAATCCCATGGGCAGAGTCTGGCGGGCTACAATTCAGGGGGTCACAAAGAGTTGGACACAACTGGGTGATTAATACATACAGACAAATCTTTCTCTCTGGGTAAGTCATATCATTGTGTTTTTCATCAAGTTCCAATTAAAGAAATTTCATAAAATTTGTGTGAAACACAAAGCTGCCCAGGAAGACCCTAATCCTGTTGGGGGGAGGAGCATGTTTAAAAGCTGTGGCACAGTAAGCAGGGGCGGGGGTCCTGAGGCATGTCGAGTCTGGGCCTTAAGAAGAGACCTTAAAATTATTAGTATAAAATTAGCCCAAGACTTCAGGCTTCCCAGGTGGCACTAGTGGTAAAAAACCCTCCTGCCAATGCAGGAGATATAAGAGACGTGGGTTTGATCCCTGGGTTGGGAAGATCCCCTGGAGGAGGAAAAGGCAGCCCACTCCAGTGTTCTTGCCTGGAGAAGCCTATGGACAGAGGAGCCTAGCGGGCTATAATCCATGGGGTCACAAAGAGTCAGATAATGACTCAAGTGATTTAGCACAGCACAGCCACAAGGCTTTACAGGGACCTTTCCTGAGAAGATGCTGATGCTGGGATTTGCTTCTGTGTTTCCCTGGGGGCTTCCCTGGGCCCCTCTCAGAGCTTTCAATTCAAGTCCGTCTGGGGTGGGGCTGAGGAAGTTCATTTCTGATGAGTTCCCTTTATGATGCAAATATTCCTGGTCTCCACTTGGAGAGGATTCCCACTTTGAGAACTACTGATTTTTACAACCGGGCAGTGTGTCTCTTTGAGAAAAAGAACGCAGAATTTTTTTTCACATTTTTACAAAATCTATTTGCTTTTCCACATTTTACAGAGAAACGCCACAAGGATCCCTCCTGGGCTCCTGGAACGGGAGCAGCAAGTGAGGGACACTGAGGTGCCAGTTGCCCTGGGGGGGGCTCAGGCCACCACAGCGGGTGCCTGCTCTACTGATCTGCAGGGAAAGAGGAGATCGGGTCAATTCTCTTCAAAGACACAACGCTTCCCTTCGCCTAGAACACCAGAAGTGGTTGTTTTCTATTGTTACCACAGGGAGATGGCATAACGTGTACAAGCCGTCGCTGGGGCACGGAGCTGAGCCATCGCTGGGACACTAAGCTAAGCCAAGCCGTCGCTGGGGCACTGAGCTAAGGAGCTCAGATATTCTCCTCGCCATGGACTCTGAACTTGGTCAGTCATGAAACTCTCTGGGCATCCTTGTCCTCCATCTCTACAATGGAGGTGACCATCGTACTTCCTTCCCAGCACGGTTTTAAGGAGTCAGTGCCCAGTAAGGGCTGATCACTATTAATATTAGCAGAAGAAGCGGCAGTGTGATATGGCTTACAGAACTGACTCTGGAGGCCGAGCGCTTGAGTTCAGATCCTGGCTCTCCAACCTGACCGCTGTGCAAGTGTAGACAAATGAAGCAACCTCTCTGGGCCTTGTCTTCTCATCGATAAAGTAGGAATAGCATCTCCCTTAGAGTTCTTTGAGGGTGATACGAATAGCATACAGAAACATACATAGTGCCCAGTGCATAGCAAGGCTCCAGAAATGCTGGCTGCTGCTGTCGTGGTTGCTATGATTTTCTCATTTAAGGACCTTATATTAATCCTCACTGGTTCAGGAAGCACAGAGGAAGCCCCCTGACTCCTCCCCTTGTCCATTGCAGAACACATGGGGAGGAGTCCATAAAGTTCTTTCAAATCAAAAACAACACTGAGTTGAATCACTTTGTCCCATCAAAATCAATCATCGGAACTTGTGATTCATTTTGACATGAATTAATAAAAGTAATTTTATGAAAATCAAAGTTCAACTGGCCTGTTCGTGCTTTGTATTGCTTTTCACTCAAATTTTATCCATACATTAGAGTTGGGGGAGGGGGCGTCAGCCAAATTTGCCCTTTGGGTTGAGCAATGAATTGATCTACCCATGACTATTGACTTGATGATTTTATGAATTTTTTTAATGTGGCTGATCTTGAATACATAGATCATTAAAACTAACAAGGAGAAGGGGAGACAACAGTTTTAGAGGTGGTTGTCATTTCATCAGCCACCAGCCAAGTGGCTGCAGATATGTTGAGACCACCTAACAACTGGCTAACAACTGTCAGTGAGCCTATTAGAGGCAATCTGTAAAAGGAATTCAACTACAAAACGTAAAACGTCAAAAGATAGCACAGAACCCCCGCCAAAAAGGGTCATCAGGGGCACCCCTTTGATAAGAGGCTCCTTCTGCCTCATGCCCCAACTTTCTTTCCCTACTTAATTTCCTCTAAGGGCAACTATTCAGAGGTCACCAGTGAAATCTTCAGTCAACCAAGAGCTTCAGTCTGTTAGATGCTGGAAAACATCATTTATGCAGAAAAGAAGCAAAAACATGATGAATCTCTCTAAAGAATTTCAAAATTAAAGTCCATTCATTCAAAAGCATGTGTAATAGTTCTAATGGGCCATAAATGATTCCAACACCAGGACAGAAAGTATTTCATTCAGCACATTTGTGATCACGTGCATTGCAAACTGCTTTAAGATCTGTGTTCCCCATTGTGCAAGGCACACAGCATGTGTCCAATTAAATCTGGCCAAATTTCAATATGCTGGTACTACTTCAGGTACCACAGACTAGAAGTATATGGTCACTAACACCATTCTCACTAAGGAAGATATGATACCTGGCATGCATCTGTTTTACATAAACAGGTCCTGTCTTTACAAGGAGACTGGGAACACCTCCCAGAAAGGGACTGCCTAGGAACTAGGACTGTGTCTGGAGGACACCATCACATCAACAGCCCTATAGGGTGGACATAGTTCATCATGCTCCACTCATTGTCCCTCTAATCCATACCCATCCTAAAGGAACAAAGTATCATGGCAGCACCGTATGGAGCCTGTTTTCTGCTGGGAATTTTCAGGAAGGTGTTCTAAAGAGCAGATCTTAAAACTAGTCCTTGAAGCATGAATAGGATTGAGGTGGAGGTAAAACAGAAGAATTCCAAGCAAAGTGAACACCATGAACAAAAATTAGTTTGAATATCAGGCACAAAAGTCTAAATCAGGGTGTCTCTGTTGCTGTTCAGTCACTCAATCAGGTCCAACCCCATGGACTGCAGCACTCCAGGCTTCCCTGTCCATGACCACCTCCCAGAGTGCTCAAATTCATGTCCGTTGAGTCAGTGATGCCATCCAACCATCTCACCCTCTGTCGTCCCCTCTCCTTCTGCCTTCAGTCTTTCCCAGCATCAGTATCTTTTCCAATGAGTTAGTTCTTCACATCAGGTGGCCAAAGTATTGGAGCTTCAGCTTCAGCATCAGTCTTCTCAATGAATATTCAGGGTTGATTTTCTTTAGGATGGACTGGTTTGATCTCCTTGTAGTCCAGGGGGCTCTCAAGAGTCTTCTCCAAAACCACAGTTCAAAAACATCAATTCTTTGGCACTCAACCTTCCTTATGGTCCTACTCTCGCATCCATATGGGATATATACCCCAAAGATTTAAAAACAAAGATGCAAAAAGATTATTTTTCTTCCATGTTCATGGCAAAGTTAATCACAATTGCCAAAAGGTGGAAATTGACAGACAAATTGATTAAAAAAAAAAATGCAATCTATACATACAACACAATACTATTCAACCTTAAAAAGGAAGGTGTTCTTACACATATTATTACATGGATGAATCTTGCGGACGTTATGCTATCTGAAATGAGCCTATCACAAAAGGACAGCTATTGTATAGCTCTGCTCATACAGTAATATGACAGTATTAGACATATGACCACACCTACAGTAATCAGATTCAGAAACAGAAAGCAGAATGGAGCTTACCAGGGCTGGGGGAGCAGGGAAATAGAGAATTATTGTTTAGTACTTACTGAGTTTCAGTTTTGTAAGAGGTGAAGTGTTCTGGAGGCAAATAATGGCGATGGTTGCACAGTGACATGGAGTACTTAATGCCACTGAATTATACACTTAAAAATGATGAAGATCGTAAATTTTATATTCTATGTACTTGACCACAATAAAAATAATTTTTAAAGTACAAACCAAAAACCATCACAACAATGCTCTGAATTCAAACATTAACTTTTAACTACTTAGGCATTTACACTCCCCAAAATATTGGACATTATATT
The DNA here is from genome assembly GCF_023091745.1 of Budorcas taxicolor. Taxonomy (NCBI): domain Eukaryota; kingdom Metazoa; phylum Chordata; class Mammalia; order Artiodactyla; family Bovidae; genus Budorcas; species Budorcas taxicolor. The sequence goes on along the minus strand of NC_068930.1, from coordinate 11,239,345 downwards.
TGCACTGTGAAAATTTGAAATATTAATATGACATTAATTTGACATATCAAATTTGGGAAATATGAATCTCCCCTAAAATTTGGTACATAATCAAGAACTATATAATTTTAGGGTTCAAGTGCCAAATGAGCTGCAAACTCATGGCAGCATTGACAGACAAACAAAAATTCCCAACATCTTTGTCAATAATTTCTCAATTGTACAGCACATGCCTTTAGTGAACAATGAATTATTATTTTTCAATACACGGCCATAAATTTAAATTTTTTCTTATGTTATTTCCTTGAAATTCAGGCTCTTACATGGTAGTACCAGCACTAATTCTGAAAAAAAGAATGAGAATAAATAAATTTGGAAAAGAAGTTAGAAGTGGCACCATCTTAAAAATCAAGTGAATCATTTATCAATGATTTCTCTTTTTAGGCTAAAAGATAGATATATATATATATATGTAGTAAATTGTAAGCCCTATCTCCTTCAATTTGTATGTTCTGAGAACACATCCCCATGACTCTAAATTATTTTGGAAATAAGTGTCTATACAAAATGCTTATTTACAGGAAATGCAACTACCTTGTGTTATGAATGTCCAGTTTCCCTTTAGAAGTGTTAAGACTGGACGCTCAGAAAATGTCTCGAGTCTGCTGGTCTGCAGTCCTCCTTTGCTATTACAGTGACTACAATAGTCTCATCACCACGCTAAGTGTCTGCAGAGCCTCCTCATCCCAGGCACGGAGCCCATTTGCTCAAAGATGAACATGACGCTGAGAAGCAGGTCCAGGATGGGCCCCTGCTGCCTTCCAAGCACCCAGCCTAGGGAACCTTCTGTTGGACGGGGATGTGCGGTGGCTGGAGGCTGCCCCCAGAGGCTGAGAAACCACCTCTACTCCCACACAGATTTTACCTCCTGAAACCAGTCTTGAAAAATGGTCATAGTATTGAGCCTTGGGTCACTGAAAGCTTTCAGAGGTGTCAGAATCATTCAATCATTGGTCCACTGGAGAATGGAATAACTTCATCCTGTAAGTATACATTGTTGCAGAAGAAGATATGAATATGAGAAGAAACGGGTACAAAAGATGGACTATTCCAAGACACACCTGTCTATCAAATAAAGAGAAGAAACCTGAGGGCTGGAAAAATATTATCAAACATACTGGAGCCATATAAAACATGATGCCTCTTATCAAATACACATTTTTGCTCTTCGAACCTTTCCAGCAGGGACACAGTCTGTCTCGATGCCTGTGCCAAGGTCGGTCTGTGAAAACAGGGTTGTGAATAACAGAGGGAAGTTTCCTGCCACTCCCCCAATCCTGGAAAGAGACCAAGAGCGATGTGAGGAAGGGGGCATCCACTGAGGCTGTCAGGAGTGCTGTGGCCTCAGAGGCCAGCTCTGTGCCCACTTTCACAGTATTACTTGACCCCATTTGCCAGAATGAACAAGAAATTTGAGCTCGGAAGGTTGCTTCCCATTTCAGCAGGCATCTTCTGGGGGTGATAGATGCACAGGCAGCTGCCGAGGACCTCTGAAGAGGTGGGGCTCCTAGCATCCTTGTGGAAAGACTTCCCCAAGTCAGTGCTCAAAGGTTTACCCCCAACACACACACACACACACACACACACACACACACACACACACACACAATCTTCCCAGAAAGAATAGGATAGCAAGAATTAGATGGTATAAAATTATAATGCTAGAAGAAGCATCCCTGCCATAACAAAGATGCGTCTGGAAGACAGGCCAAAGAATCTGCTCCGATTACTGCCTCCTGCAGAGGTTTTGGTGGGAGACGAAAACCTCTGGCTTTCCATTTGTCTCCAGACTGTAATGGATGTAAAGAGGGAAAAGAAGTGTGCTGTGTCCCTAACTCAGTTCTTCTCGGGTTTTATGTTTAATGCCAATACTCCTTTTCTATCTTCCAGCCACACAAAATGGTACTTATTAATGAGCTCTCAAATTACATAAAGAGAGATCTGAAGAGTAGAAACTAAACCGTCCAAGGCAAGCCTGTGGCGTTGTGGCTCTGAGTACAGAATGGCATCTGTCTGCAAGCGAGGAGGGCCTGCTTGCTGCAGCCATGGAAACCATAGCCAGGGGAGAGGGAGAAGATGCCAGAATAAGCAGGTAAGGTGATGCGGAAAAGGAACAATCCTCAGAAGGAAGATACTAAGCATCCCTGAACACACACACACACACACACCCTTCCCTGGTACCCTAAACCATGCAACTCTGATCTCCCAGTTATAATGCTGAGTTACAAAATCTTAGTTCCCCACATTAGCAAATGTGTTTCTGTTTGTACATGTATATGTCTATATATATATAAGCTTAATAAATAAAAACAAATAATTTTGCAACATGTAGAAGTCCTGGGCCTTCAATCATTTATGCTGATTCTCTGAGCATCCTCCTCCTTTCCAGATGGTACCAATTAAGAGCAAGACCCTCATCCTAACAGATGTTAAGCAAATAAACCCAATCTGAGGCTTTAATGAACAAAACCAGACACATTTACTATACCCAAGAGAAGCAAAAATAAATATAATGTATACAGTGGGCTACTTGGGTTAACTTACAGCTGACTGGGGCTTTGACCTGTGGCTGTGATTAGTTTCAACTTTTCCCACGTATTTGTAATTGGCACAAGAAAGGCTGAGACACTGTGGAACACAATCCTAACCTTGGAATCCTTCCACTCCCTTTATTTTCCCTTCATGTTGTTTGGAGAGGCAATTTCCATCTCTAAAATACTTTGCTTTGCTTCCACTGGAATGGGAAGCATTGCTTTTTAAGATTCCAATCAATAATGATCGGCAACTAAGCGTGCAGCTTGTTCTTTGTCAAGAAAATATGTCAGTTTCGGGCCCCTCTGGGCTCTCCATGAGTAGATGAGTACAACTTACACGCAGGGTGTGTCTCAAAGGGCTACATTCAGGATGACTGTGCACAGTGGAGAACACACCTCAGGCCTTTGAACCACCTCCTGGGGCCCCCTGAGCCCTTACATTTTCCTGAACAACAGGTGGCAGTAAAGACACACATTCTGCAGGAGCTAATTAAGGTTTTCTATTTCAGACGGGGTTGCACAAATGCTGCTTAAAAGAAAGGCTTGGTAGTTTAAAAACACACACACACACACACACAACCTGATTCAAGTTTCTCTGCACACACTGTTCTGTTTCTGCATATGTTGCACCTAGATATTCCATCCCCACCAGCTCCTTGTCTTATTTAAAGAACTCACCTTGTGATAAAAATAGTTTCCTTATTGTGGAGACCTCAGCATTGGCAAACAACAGACCTCTAACCACTGACTCCCCAGACACACACAAGCACACACACAGATGCACACACACACACACATTAACGCCTAACACATCTAAGAGAGCTTGAGCTTGTCAAAAGCACAGATTCCAAAGCAGCAAAGCCAAGGGTGGCTTTGCGAGAAAGCTGCCATATTATGGGAACATTTGGTTTCTGAACTGCCTTAAAATGGTGACCTTTTTTCTATTGCCAAATAAACATTCTGCAAGCTGCACTGGTGTGGAACAAAAGTATTATCTGATAGTTGATCATGTGGATCAAAGAACTGTCTCTTAGATCCTTTCCTCATTTTTGACCAGAAAAAGGCATTTATTTGAATTCTGAGAGGAAACCAGTCCACTTCGCTTTTAATGTACATTTCACTTTAGAAAGTATATATTTTTAAGAGAACACAGCACACAGCTCTCCTCTGAAAAGAGAGACAGACTTAATAAAACACCGAGTCCCAGGGAATCTACATGACTAATTTTGTATTAAAAAATACTGAAGACGTCTGTTCCAGTGGGAACTGTCCCCAACTATTAGTAATTGCAAACATTAGTCATGAAGACATGGAAAATACAATCTGTAGCTCATCGAGTACATTCTGCCCAAAAATAAAATCTATGGAACTCGGTATCACCCACTTTGCTGCAGTGTACCACCCAGTAATGCAGCCCAATTTTGTAGGCAAATATGCCCTGTTTTACTGATTCACCAAGTTCTCCCAGCAGCTCTTTGTGAGCAGCACCCTCTACACTAAGCAGAACCACATGGCCAGCCTTCTTTTTCCTCTGTCTATTCTATGTAGCCTGAAATCACAGAGATAAGCTCTGCTTTTATTACTATGGATTCAAAGGAAAGAAAGCCTCCCTCTGGTGCCTCAGACAGTAAAGAATCTGCTTGCAATGCAGGAGACCAGGGTTCAATCCCTGAGTCGGGAAGATCCCCTGGAGAAGGGAATGTTAACCCACTGCAGTGTTCTTGCCTGGAGAATCCCATGGACAGAGGAGCCTGGTGGGCTACAGTGCATGGGGTCACAAAGAGTCAGACACGACTGAGCGACTAACACAAATGAAAGAAAAGGAGACCTTTAAGAGTGATAGGGGACGTGTAAATAATCAGCAATGAAGTTTGCTATTTTGCACTTTTGTGTCTCGGTTGCCAGAAAGTAGAGGGGACCCTTCCTCATGGGTTCATGTGAAATCTCCCAAGCTCACAGACAATGAACATGTTAAAGTTTTCCCAACATTCATCTGACTTGGTCTTGCCAAGTGGAAAGTAATTGTCCTTAGAGCCAATTTCTCCGGCCGTGTTCACATTCCACGCATGCGCCAAGCCAGAAATGAAGCTCTTTAAGTCTTCCCTCCGCCTCCCCAGTAGGTCTATCCACAAAATGACCCATGATTCCTGCCCGACTCTCTAAATACAGTACTTGATGAAGTAACTCCTATTCATCCTTCTAGATTTACTAAGGCGTCAGTTCCTCTGCCAAATTGGCTCTCTCTTCCTGCACCTAAATCAAATCCTGCTTCGGATGATTTCCATAACCCACGGTGCTCATCTCTATCACAGCAAAGTCACAATTTATGATAATGGTCTAGTTACATGCCTGTCTTCTGTAAGAAACTGTGAGCTCCTTGAAGAACATAACTGTATCATTTTTCTTTCTCTCCTCCATGTGCCCAAACCAGGTGTTTGGCAGATGGATGGAGGGATGGCTGTGTGGGTAGAGGGACCATTAGGAGCATCCCAGCAAGAGGGCCCTGGTTTCCCCTGTCCTGCAGACTTGCCAAGGACATCCATCCACATCACAGCTGTCATGAGGACGTTCTTTTCAGCCACATTGCTTGGACGATTCTTAAGAACAAATTTTTTTTTTTTTAAGCAAATTTAATTTACATTCAAAGACAGTCTCTGAACACTAACCCTTGAAGGAAGTCTCTAGGAAACAGCTCTAAATCATGAAAGACTTGTCTCTGAGGCTGGACCACATTTAAATTCCAAATCAAACAGCCTGCTCTTCTGCCCCCGTTTCTTCATGTCGCCAACGAATGTAGCTGTACTGTCGTCTCAAAAGCCTGGTTTGAATTCTTACAGGTGAAACGTGCCTGCCTGAGCAATTAGAGGCACTTGATCTACTGAGATTAATGGCCTCTTTTGGGACCCGGAATAATTTAAATCCCAAGAGAAGGAGGCCAAAACGTTCACCAGCAGAAACCCTTCATCCCTCACCATACACTTAAAATGCCAGCAGTCAGTTCTGGTGGGTGCCTTACACACGATCCAAGTAGAGTTGGCAGATAAAATACAGGATCCTCAGATATATTAGTCTCAGATAAATAATAAATAGTTTTTGTAAGTATGACCCATTCAACATTTGAGATGTACTCACACTAAAAAAAAAAATTATTCATTGCTCACCTAAAACTCAAATGTCACTTGGGTGCCCTGCAGTTTCGTGCAGTAAATCTGCGGTCCTAGTTCAAAGCCACAGCGTCCGGTGTCTCATCTGAAATTTCTATATCACCGAGAGTTAAAAGAAAAGTTCTGGCATCTGACTTGGTCTTGCCATATGGAAAGTAATTGTCCTTAGTGCTCTGTCCACACTGACCGTTCCTGAGGGAGGCTGCAACCCTCTCTGCCCTCCTAGCATCGTTCCAAAGCCAGCTTGAGCTCATGAAATTGGAATGCGTTTGCTGATGTAAGTCACCCTAAATTCTCCCCAAACCATCATATGAGAATCACTAAAAATGAAAATCCCAACAACAATCCTGTGCATAGCCATGCAAATAGAAAAACTTCAGGGAAATATGCAGAACCTTTGTTTATAATCATTTTAGGTTTTGTGACCACAGTTCCTACAATCACATGGCAGTTTCTAGACACTCTTATGCCGATTATCTTCTCTGGCTCCCAGTACAAATGTGCAGGGTCTGGACTAGGGGAAGGCGAAGAAGGCGTGTAGGGTGTATGGGTTAAGGAGGGCATGGAGTCCCGGGCCAGGTGCAGAACCAGCACTTGAGAGGGAAGCCTCTAATTTTATGCCCTGGGAGCCTCACTTTCCTCTCCATAATCCTGACCCTGCGAATATAGGTTATTGCTCTTCAACCTAAATGGTTTGGGAGAAAAAAAAAAAATCATTTCTACTACCAGCATCAGGGCTATCTCTAGGTGGGAACAATCCCAATATATGAGGAAGGGGGTTCCAATCTTTAGCAAACACATTAAATAGCTCTTCAAGGACAGAGAAATGTAGTAGCCAGCAGGAAGTCCTCCACACGAAGTCCCTGTCTTCATCACCTCCTGGAACACAGGAGCATATGGCTTCACTGCCTGGGGTTGTGGGAACAAAGCAGTGCAGATTCGGGGGCTTAAGCAATAGGGTCTGTCACACAACTTCTGACGCCAGAAGTCTGAGAACAAAATGTCTGCAGGCTTGGTTTCTCCTGAGGGCTGTGAGGGGCAATCTTTGCCAGCCTCTGTCCCAGCTTCTGGCTGACCACCTCTAGCATCGTGCCTTGTTGAAACATCATCCAACCTCTGCCTTCATCATCACGTGACCCACTCCCTGTGTGCACGTCTATCTGCAACTTCCCTGTTTTCATGACACCAGTTATACTGGGTTAAGATCCACCCTCGTGACCTCATTTTAACCTGTACGTGTCTGCTCAGTCTTCCAGTCGTGTCCAACTCTTTGGGACCCTGTAGACTGATTTCCTACTCATGGATACTGGAGTCGATCGCCATTTCCTCCTTCAGGGGATCTTCCCGACTCAGGGATCAACCTGTGCCTCTGGTGTCTCTTGCACTGGCAGGCAGATTCTTTGCCACCAGCGCCACCTCTGAGTTTCCTCTCTAAGGACCCTACCCCAAATAAGGTCACATTCCGAGGTCCTGGGGGTTGGAACACCAACACATGAATCTGAGTGGACATCAATGAACCCTTAATAGGGTGACTCTACACAGATTGGTCAAGGACACTGGTTGACACTCAGGGTCCCTCGGACAGGTGACTGTTTCCCTCAGATTTCTGCATTGTCTGTGGGTATCATGCTATCTTCCCTCCAACCCCAAACTAACACCTTTCTCCAAAGATCCCCTGGAGAAGGGAAGGGCAACCCACTCCAGTATTCTTTCCAGGAGAATCCCACGGACAGAGGAGTCAGGCGGGGTACAGTCCATGGGGTCGCAAAGAGACACAACTGAAGCGACTTGGCGTGCACCAATCACAGTATGTATTGTACACCCTCTATGCACACCTGTGTGCCCCTCTCCGCAGAAGATGGCCCTGGAGCAGCAGAAAAGACATGGTAACCCACCCTGGCTCTGTGAGCGACCACACTCAGCATGTGGACGCCCCCGAGACTCGCTCCTCCTCCCTCAGTACTGCAGCACTGGAACTTAGTGAACTTCAGGAAAACTTCCTTCTCTTAAAGCTTTTTTTTTTTTTCCTCTTTTCCTTGTTTGTTTCATCTCAATCATCACTTCCTGGGAAAATGGAATTAAAGTATCAAAGTCTCAAATCTCAGAACGTTTTATTTTGTTTCAGAAGCGATGAGGAAAGCGATGACCAGCCCTCCCTCCCTGGTCGCAAGGGAGATTGGTGGAAGTCGGCTCATGCCCACGTTTGGGCCAGGTCTCTCGAGGATACTTGGGACAGGGGGCTAGGGGACCAAGCCAACGTCTGAAGGGTCAGCTACAGTTGCTTTCAACCACGTGACCTGGAGCATCTGAAGCAGGAGGGCTGCAGTTTAGGAGCATCCCAGGAGAGCGGGAAGAGAGGTCAAGGGGGAGGGGAAAAGAAAGAAAGGAGGGGGAGCTGGAAAGTATGAGTTTGAGATAAGATTTTTTCCCAGCATTGCTGTGTGACCTTGGGAAAAGCACTTCACTTCTGTGCTGTGCTTAGCCCGCCAGGCTCCTCTGTCCATGGGGATTCTCCAGTCAAGAATACTAGAGTGGGTTGCCACGCCCTCCTCCAGGGGATCTGCCAAACCCAGGGATGGAACCCAGTCTCCCGCATTGCAGGTGGATTCTTTACCTTCTGAGCCACCAGGGAAGCCCAAGAATCCTGGAGTGGGTAGCCTTTTCCTTCTCCAAGGGATCTTCCCATCCCAGGGATTCTTCCCAACCCAGGGATTGAACCTGGGTCTCTTGCATTGCAGGCAGATTCTTTACCAGCTGAACCACCAGGGAAGCCCACTTAACCTCTCTGCATCCCACGTTCTCTGTTTATAAAGTGAGACAATGACAGCCGCCCCTCAGGTTTCTGCTGCTACTGCTACTGTTGCTGCTAAGTTGCTTCAGTCGTGTCCGACTCTGTGCGACCCCAGAGACGGCAGCCCACCAGGCTCCCCGTCCCTGGGATTCTCCAGGCAAGAACACTGGAGTGGGTTGCCATTTCCTTCTCCACTGCATGAAAGTGAAAAGTGAAAGTGAAGTCGCTCAGTTGTATCCGACTCTTCGCTATCCCACGGACTGCAGCCTACCAGGCTCCTCCGTCTATGGGATTTTCCAGGCAAGAGAACTGGAGTGGGCTGCCATTGCCTTCTCCGCCTCAGGTTTCTTGAACATCATTATAAAACGCCTCACAGTTCAGCAGGCCTAATCCAAGAGATTCCCAGGGTCCGCTCCCTTTCTGACTTCTGAAAGTCAGCTCCCTTTTCTCCCTTCCTCTGAAAAGTCCTTCAGAGAAGACTCCTTCCTAACAGAGGCTTCCGAGGACGGAGGACGAACCGCAGAAGGCCTGGGCGGGGGAGGCGGAGAAGCAGGGAGCTTCGCGGGCGGGTGGTGCTGTCCATGGTCCTCCCTCCACGGCGGCGAGAAGGGGCTGAATAACGGCGCAGCGGGGACTGGGGGCCAAGGGCGCAGCGAGCTTTCCAGAAGCGTGCGCAATGAGAGCCAAAGGTGCTGAGCAAAGTCTCCCGTCTGTGGCAAACGACGTCCCCGGAACGCGGGTGGTTTTCACAGCCCGGGGAAAGCAGCCCCCGGGGGAGCCCGGCGCGGCGCCCGGCCGACGCCAGGTGGCGCCGCGCAGTCAGGCAGCCGAAGGCGGCGGCCGGGAGGGGCGCGGTCCCGCAAGACGGCCCCTCTCCTCGGAGACGCAGATTCTGCCCCATCCACAGGGCGTCTCTGCCTTCCCGTTAGCATTTGCTGAGCAAATCAACATCTTTTATTTTTTAACACTCGACCCCCAACAGAGATGTACAAACAAAACGTGATGTACGCAAGACTGACGCTTTTGTCAGTTTTTCCTTAGTTAAAAAGGGAGTTGAACTGCTTAGGAGGAAATCAAAACGATATGAAATTATTCTAAATTGTTACTCTGGCCTGTGGGTATAGTCTGAGTTGAACAATTAACATTTATAAGGTGGAATATAAAAAACATAAAGAACTAGCTAAAAATAAAAAATCATATGGCAATGAAATGAATCATAACCCACGCTGTGACCCAGGAATTCCACTCTTGGTGGGGGAAGTGTTGGTGGCCAAATAAAACGAGCATGCAGCGAGAGTGCTCAAATAAGATTCATTCATAATAGCCCAAACCTGGAAACAATCCAAGCGTCTGTCAACAGAATGGATGGACAAATTGCGGTATATTCATACCACAGAGTCGCTCTCAGAAATAAAAAGGGATGATCCGTCGATACTGGCAACAGCATGGCTTCATGGAAAGCGAAAGGAGCCAGGGCCAGGTACCAAACACTAACGCTGAATGTTCCGTGGTCCCATTTTGATGAAGTTCTGGAAGAGGTGCTCAAATCTACAGTGATAGGAAGCAGTCCAGCGGGGCCTCTGTGGGTGACGACTGCCTGGAAAGGGGCACGACAGAACTTTCTGGAATAACGGAAACGTTCCAGTTCTTGATTCCAGTGTTGGCTACACAGGTCCGCATAAGGGTGTACATATTCACGGTATGCACTTCGGTAAAATGTGTGCGTTTCACTACAGGAAATTATGCCTCAATTTAAAAAAAAAAAAAAGACAGAAGGAGAAGAGAAAAAGGAAGACTATTTCCACTCCTGCCTTTCCTGTGTATTCCTATATCCATTTTACAATTTCAGTAATTCCTCTAATGTGAAGAATATGGCCTATTTCTGGCTTCTGTCCCTCCTGTTCCATTGTTTTTTTTAATAATTTAGCTAAAGATTTCATTAGTTTTCTTTAAGTGCTTATGCTCCCAGCTAATGAATTGTCCAAAGCCTCATCACACAATTTGCATTTCACTCATTAGAAACTTAACTGTCAAGCCGTTGAAAGGATCCTTATTGTTTCTCCTAATTGCTGTTAGGAAGAGCGCTGGAATTACATGGGGTTTACTAGACACACAACAATAATGAGGGACAAATAGAGTTGTTTTCCCTGAAATTGTTCCTCAGATGCAGGAAGTGGCATGGTTAAGCAATGCTGCCCTGGGCACCTCTGAAAGGAACAGAAGCAGGCTTCTCTGGGTACCTCGACTTGCCAATTTTGTCTTCAGTCTCTCTTGCCACTCCCCTCAGGCACTTGGGGCCTTCGGAGAGCGCTTTACTTCTTGCCTCCATCCTAATGCCCTCTATGGAGAATCTGGTGTTGGTTGTTACTCCCCCGATGAGATGCCAATTGGATCCCCACTTGCCAGTCCTCCCCAGGAACAGGGATTCAAGCGTTGGAGAGTCACGGTCACTGTGTTCAGGGCCCAGGCACCGGGCACCGGAGTTTGTAACCAAGAACTTTAAGGGCAGTGGTGTAATGTGGGTGCTTGGAACAAGATACCTAACAAGGGGCACGTGGGGGCCAAGCCCAAACTAAAGACCCAAGAGCAGGGGCTAAGGTGGGACCCTTTTCCTCCGCCCAGAGGGAGGGAGCTTTTCCCCCATACCATCCAGCTATACCCAGAGAAACTATTTGTAATCTGCACGAGTCACTGCTGCGGCTAGCAACGCCCCAGATGTGGCTCTGGAAGATTGCCTTGCTCTTCCCATCAGCACCCCCACTTTGAGTGTCCAGCTGTGATGAACGAGAGGCTGTGGATGGCCCACTCATCTCCACACGGAACTTCCATCCTAACCAAGGAGGGTACGACGATGCCGGGAAGCTAAGCCCTCTCCATCAGACCCCCTTTGGGAAGCCCCCTCCTGTTTGGCCGTTCCTCCAAAAGGCTGTTTTTGATTCTCATCCTTTGAGTTGGGAGATCCTCTCCCTCCAATGCCCTCCAAAACACAATCCTTGGATCAAGTTTCATCATAATTATCACACATGCAGAGTTTGTATGCACACATATGTATACTGCGGACTTTAGGAAAAATCATCACAACAACTCAGTAAGGTTGCAGCCTCAGTTTCCTCATCTATAAGATAAGAATAACAAAGGTATCCACCTTCAGGGGTTGCCGTGAAGATGAAATAAAGAATACTCATTTGTTTAACGCCCCTGAGATCTTCTATTTTGCTAAGAATTGAGCGTACCACTTCCACTCGTGCACGTTGATTACAGAGGTGAAGACAGATGAGAAGAGTTCAGTTGGCACCCAAATCCCAGGATGGTCCAGCAGCCTCCCACCAGGCTCCTGGAAGCTTGTTGAGGCTCCTCCCACAGAAATCGACATGGGACTTACATGCCTCTGCTTCTGGATCATCTCCCGGTCACCTCTCCACATACTTCTTATGGGAGACACTAGTTATGTAAAGAGAGAGTCTAAATATACAGAATTTTAAGGGAGTGGGTTCACAAGGGAGAGGGTTGCTGCTGCTGCTGCTGTTAAGTCGCTTCAGTCGTGTCTGACTCTGTGTGACCCCAGAGATGGCAGCCCACCAGGCTCCCCCGTCCCTGGGATTCTCCGTGCAAGAACACTGGAGTGGGTTGCCATTTCCTTCTCCAATGCATGAAAGTGAAAAGCGAAAGTGAGGTCGCTCAGTCATGCCTGACTCTTAGCGACCCCATGAACTGCAGCCTACCAGCCTCCTCTGTCCATGGGATTTTCCAGGCAAGAGTACTGGAGTGGAGTGCCATTGCCTTCTCTGAGGGAGAGGGTATATACATATAATTATGACTGGTTCACATTGTCGTAGGGCAGAAATCAATGTAACATTGTAAAACAATTTTCTTCCAATTAAAAATAAATTTAAAAAATAAAAGTAAATATATAGAACTTTCAGCTCAGTTGCTCAGTCACGTCCAACTCTTTGTGACCCCATGGACTGCAGCACGCAGGCTTCCCTGTCTATCACCAACTCCCGGAGCTTGCTCAAACTCATGTTCATTGCATTGGTGATGCCATCCAACCATCTCATCCTCTATCATCCCCTTCTCCTCCTGCCTTCAATCTTTCCCAGCATCAGGGTCTTTTCAAATGAGTCAGTGCTTTCACATCAGGTGGTCAAAGTATTGGATCTTCAGCTTCAGCATCAGTCCTTCCAATGAACACCCAGGACTGATCTCCTTTAGGATGGATGACTTTGATCTCCTTGCAGTCCAAGGGATTCTCAAGAGTTTTCTCCAACACCACAGTTCAAAAGCATCATTTCTTCAGTGATCATCTTTATTTATGGTCCAACTCTCACATCCATACATGACTACTGGAAAACCCACCTTTGACTATATGGACCTTTGTCAGTAAAGTAATGTCTCAGCTTTTTAATATGCTGTCTAAGTTTGTCATAGAAGTTTATGGTGAATAAAAGTGTCAGTAATGAACATCCTTGTCTTATTTCTGATCTCAGAGGTAATACTTTCAGCTTTTCCTTATTGAGTAAGATGTTTGCTGTGGGGTTGTCATATATGGGCTATACTATGCTGAGGTATCCCAATTCTGGAGAGTTTCTATCTTAAATGGGTGTTGAGTTTTGCCGAAAACTTTTTCTGCATCTATTGAGATGATCATACGGTTTTATTCTTCAATTTGTTGATGTGGTGCATCATATTGCTTTGCAGATATTGAAAAATCCTTGCATCCTTGGGATAAATCCTACTCGATCATGGTGTATGAGCCTTTTAATATACTGTTGGGTTAGGATTGCTAGTATTTTGTTGAGGATTTTTGCATCTATGTTCATCAGCTATATTGACATGTGATTTCATGGAATTCTTTGGTTGTCCAGTGGTTAGGACTCAACATTTTCACTGCCATAGCCAGGGTTCAGTCCCTGGCTGGGAGAAATGAGATTTCCCAAGCCACGTGACATGGTCTATTGTTATGTGTCTACAATTAAAAATATATATATTTCAAGACCTCAAAATGCTTGAAATGATTGCCTTTCAAAAATGAAATCATGAAGGACCCTTTTTCCTCTGCTTTTTTTCTTTTCCTCCAGCTTCATTTTTAAATAAGTACATATTGTTTTCGTAATTTAAAAAATGTAGCATAGTTTAAAAATTCAAGCAAGTTTTGCGACACTAGTGAAACAAAAATCACTACTTCTGCCCTTCCTGCCTTGGCCAAGAAATACTCTCAGAATATAGGAGTCTAAGGCTGAGGTTGGGGCTCTAGTGCAACTGACCTTCTTGCAAAAATTAAATGGCAGTGGGGGAAAGCTGGACCTTCCACACAAAGTCTCACCAAGGTTTTTATTGCTTATTGGCAAATCTGGCTTTATATATTTTATTTGCTTTACCCACTTTTTAAAATTTTTCATTTATTTGAAGTGGACAATTTTGCCACATAAAACTAAAAAATGACCTGGCCATCAGTGATGACCTGGATTAGTCCAAGTGAAGACATGAAGAAGGTCAAGGGCACAATGCCAAAGCACAGAAACAAAGCTTCCGTGGGGGCCGCCTGTGGGCTTCCCAGGTGGCATCAGTGGTAAAGAACCTGCCTGCCAGTGCAGGTTAGACATAAGAGATGCAGTTTCCATCCCTGGGTCAGGAAGATCCCCTGGAGGAGGGCATGGCAACCTCCTCCAGTGTTCTTGCCTGCAGAATCCCAGGGACAGAGGAGCTTGGTGGTCTACAGTCCAGGGGGTCTCAAAGAGTTGGACACAACTGAAGTGACTTTGCATGCACACACACAGGGGACACCTGCAGATCCACGAGGACTGTGTGAACACACTCCACAAGGGTAAGGATGAGCTTGAGGAGTGAGTTTGATAGTGTGCAGCTCTCCAAGTAAAATTAGAACCCACGGACTGCTGGGCTGAGACCTCACCCTGCTCAGCCCATGCTCGCCCGGTCTCTCAGGGGGAGCTGGACCTGGAACTTCCAAGAGCGGAACACCAGACTTCACACCAGAACTACTGACCAGATCTACGAGTTAGCAGATCCCGGTGATGCACAGGCACATTAGTGTATGAAAGCGCCGCCATAAGCAGCTGGCCCATGGGGGTGCTCACCCACTGATGATCAGGCCTGCATATCCATGTATTGCCATACTGGTTTCTCACAGCCTCCTCCAGCCCTACAGCAGAGGGATAAGACTGATGCTACAGGTCCTGTTTTACAAAGGAAGAGAATGATTCAGGAGGATGAGCGACTAGAGCAAAGCCCTCTAGCTTGTTGGTTAGGGAGCAGCCCTGGGGCACCAGTCTGTGACTCCACATTCAGGCGTCTCTCCACTATACATGCCTGCTTCTTTGTGCTGGACTTCAGCTCGGGGAATCAGGTCATGTCAGTTACAGATGGCCCATGCTTGTCCTTGTAGAGGGTTTCCATCAATGGCAGCACGACTTTTCCTATCCTAACCATCTTTATCTCATTCACACTCTGTGTCCAAGGCTGTCCATGCCTTTGGGTGGAGTGAGGCAAGTTCACTCTCTCACAAACATTTACTGAGAACCCAAATAGGTGGACTCTGAAACACTTTAATGAGAATAACAGAGGCTGCAGCTTGTTCCAAACTACGCATTCCATCTTCTTTCTCAGTAACAAAACCCCAGCTTTAATTGAGGTGGTATTGTACCTGGGTAAAGACTACCTCCAAACCTACCTTGTAGCTAGACATGACCATGTAATCAAGTATAATGAGAGAGAAGCACACATTACTAGTGAGGATTACAATAAAGTTCTTTAAAGGAGAGGCAAATGGCTGTGCAAAATCTTTTTGCCTTTTTTTACTGCTTCCTGTTCCCATCTGGATTGTGGATGTAGTGGCTGGAGCTCTAGCAGCTATTCGGTCACAGAGTAACCTCATGGATCAGAGCCAAGGACTAGGGATGAGGGCAATTCTTGCTGCTGGTTCTCCCGTGGGTGTCTGGAACCCTTATACCAGCTCTGGTTATTGCTCTCTGGATGGAGATATGTAAGAAAAAATATCTTCTTACCTTATTCATCTGAGTCTGTGCTGTAGCAGTCAAATACAACTTCTAACTGACACAGCAAACAAGACCAACATACCCTGATTATACAGAGGTTAGAGGCTCAACAGCTGGAACTAATGCAACATAACAAACATGAGATAGGAGATTATAGAAGCCATAAATCCAGGGAACCAGCGAGATACAGGAATATTTCTCCAGAGAAGTAAAATCTAACTAACCATGGGCTGGACTTAGCTACACAGAGAGGGGAGAGGAGAATGTTCCAGGAGAATAAGAAGCATGTGTAAGGACTCACTGTTGTGAAATTTATCACAACATTGATAAAGGTTGTTGAAGGCCTTTAAGAAAGAATGCTCATGTTAGAAAAATCCCTCTGGTTGCTATGCTGAGAAACTAAAAAGGCAAGTGTGAAAACAGGAGGCCAGTTGGGAGGCTAGTGCAGTAGCCTGGGTGAGACATCCAGGCAGGTGGGGGGCTGGCAGTAAGAGGAGAGCTCAGCAGACAGACTCAGCAGGACGCGTACAGGAGGGGAAGAGTCAAGAGGGGCTCCGTGTCCTGGTTTTGTTTACCAAGCAAGAACTTATGAGGGTGTCTCAGAAGAGACCCTCATCCATGTCCTCTGCATGCCTTTGGTCTGTAGAAAAACTTTAGCCTCCTAGGCCTTCCCCAAGTTCCAAAGAATACATTTAATCAGAGAAATGAGAAAATGCAGAAAGAAAAGAAAACAGCCAAGCAAGACAAAATAATACTTTAACCATTAAAGTCAAGGACTTTAGTTCTTCTTCAAGGACTATAGATAATATTCTGGACCATGTCTTTTAAGCTGTTTTGCAGACACTGAAACTCCCACCAAGTAGAAGAAGCTAACTGCATGCTGCCCACAAGCACATAGGCCCCAGACAGGCTGCAACCAGAAGGACGATGATGTTGACTCTAGATGA
Organism: Budorcas taxicolor; assembly: GCF_023091745.1. Lineage (NCBI taxonomy): Eukaryota > Metazoa > Chordata > Mammalia > Artiodactyla > Bovidae > Budorcas > Budorcas taxicolor. Next base: position 11,222,857 of record NC_068930.1, on the reverse strand, counting down.
CCTCACCACCAACCAGTCGGAAGAATGGCCACGTGCCAATCACACCCCTCTCCCTGACCAGTATAACGCTCCTCATAACCTTCTCAAGAGCGGGACACAGTCTTAAGGGCATTAGCTTGTTGTGGCCCCCTTTGCCTGGCAAAGCTGTTTCTTTCTACTTCACCCCAAACTCTGTCTCCAAGATTTAATCTAACGCTGATGAACAGAGGCCAGATTTTGACCACAGCTTGAACAAATCTGGGGACGTGAGAATCAGCTCATGGACTACACTGTGTCCATCACCGCTCCAGAAAAATCTTATTTCTTAGCAGCAGACTGTTCTGTTGTCTTGTCCATGGCTGTGTCAATGGGTCAGCTCCAGCCCAGTTACCCATGGCTACTGAGAAGAAGTAAGAAAATCCTTTTCTCAGGCACTGAGGCAGCATGTGATTTATGAGGCTCACACCTGCTGGGGAATAAAAAGAAATGTTCCCAGGGTTTTGTGTGAAAGGAAAAAAGTGGTGAGTAGATATTTGCATAGATAAGTCCACAGAAGCTATCTGTTAGGAAAATGATCCCAAATTCTATGGTTTTCTTCAAGCAATGTTGTCAGTCTCAATTCTCAGGGACAATTTAAACAAAGATTCCGAGATGCAGTACGTGAAATACGCTGAACATAGAGAAGGTCCTGGAAATAAAGAGAAACCCACTTCACTACAAGAAGCATTGTCTCTAACTGGCTACCTGGCACAGCTCTGGCGGCCAGTGTTACAATCAGACAAAGAAGTTAAGCCAGGACTACTGACATGCGGTGCAGTTACAGCAGCTGCCAGAAGAGGGCAGTCTAACCTGATTCCTGTAAGAGTCAGGATGCTCAAGACTAAGGTGTAAACCAAGGCGCAAATTCGGCTTCAGAAAGACCAGCACTCACAGTCCCACTCCGTGGGCTCCCTTGTTGGGAAAATAATGCAAAATATGGAGTTGGGGATACATCCTCAAAACCAGTAACTGCAGTAAAACTTGCCAGAGAGGAAAACTGGAAACAATCTGAGTATGCAATGATGAACATGGCCAAGGAGATTATGATGTATGTAGAATACTATGCTTGCTTTCATTGGAAACGATAACAAAACTATCATGTTCAGTTTTTAAATGCTGGATAAAAATCCTATGTATTAATATTAAATTCACTTTCATATGCAATTAAAACCAAATTACTATGGGAATGGAGAAGGGAATAGCAACCTACTCTGGTGTTCTTGCCTGGAGAATCCTCATGAACAGAGGAGCCTGGCGGGCTGCAGTCCATGGGGTCACAAAGAGTCGGACATGACTAGGTGACTTAGCATACTATGGGGAACATGGATAGAATAAATAAACGCATACACCCTGATAATATAAAATACGAAGATGTAACAATCATAAAACAGGAAATGCAAGGCAAGAACAAGAAGAGTCATGTACAAGGCAAGAAGCGTAAATGTAAATTAGAAGAGAACAGGCCAACCATCTAGAAAGTTCTAAACTATCTTTTTAAATTACGCATGGATATTTTAAGCAGAATATCTGACGGGAAATGTGTTTTTCTAGATCTAGGATGTCAAAACCCTGCATAATTATAAAAGAAAAATGAATTACCTAAGCACCCAAATTAAGAAACCCAGAAGATGATGATGAAGAGTGCAAATGAAACAAATACGAAATGGAAGAGAAGGAAATGGAGCATTTTCTAGGAAAATGCAGGTACAAAATTGACCTCAAAAAAGGGAGAAGACATCAGGAAAACAGTACAAGTGAAAAAGCAACAAAGAAACAGAAGATGACTGTAGCATTGGTGAAAAGCTGCCCCCCTTTCATTGAAAGCTGCAATATATTAAAAGAATAAAACTGCTTTGGATGAGCTGATATGAAAGTAACTTTTTAAAGGGGAAAAGCAAGGTGCTGAATAGCAGATATGATGTAATGTGACCTTGGTGTAACATTTACAGACTCATATAGGCTTCCCTGGTAGCTCAGATGGTAAAGAATCTGCCTGCAGTGCAGGAGACCCCAGTTCGATTCCTGGGTCAGGAAGATCTGCTGGAGAAGGGATAGGCTACCCAGTCCAGTATTCTTGGGCTTCCCTTGTGGCTCAATTGGTAAAGAATATGCCTGTAATGTGGGATACTGGTGTTCCACCCCTAGGTTAGGAAGATCCCCCTGGAGGAGGGAAAGGCTACATTCCAGTATTCTGGCCTGGAGAATCCCCATGGACAGAGGAGCTTGGTGGGCTACAGTCCATGGGGTGGCAAAGAGCTGGACACGACTGAGTGCCATTCACTTAGACACTCTGACTTTCGATGGATACATAGTGATATATGTTCATGGTTTTTAGGGTCTAAAACCAGCACCGTATAGTACCGGGGCAGTGTGTGTACTGTGGATAGTTAATACTGAGATTCAGGGGTCAGATTCCCTGCATTTGGACGCTGTTTCATCACTTCCTATTAGTGATTGTCAGTAGTTTCCTTAACTTCTCTGTGCCTCTACTTCTCCATCAGTAAAATGGTAATAACAGTAGAGCCTAACTCATAGAACCATGGAAATTAAACGGGCTAATCCATCCAAAGACCCTTGGAACGTTATCTAATAGTCACATGATAAATGCTTACTAATTGCTGGCAATGATGTAATTGTCTTATACATGTTGGTGTTTCCTTTTTAATTTTTTTCCTGAAAGCAAACATTATCAGCAATTGTCCTTTGAAATTGGGAGGAAAGACAGCAATGGATGGATTGTGCTCTTGGGCAAAAGGAGGATGGCTTTCATTTTCTGAGCTGCTTGCATGATCTAAATTTCTACCTTATCCCATAGGACTGTGCGGACAGTGGAATTACAGAACACTTTGGTTTTTTCACCCTTTTCAGTATTTAACCAATATTATATTTTTCAAATGTTATGCTGCCTCTTAGCACCACTATGTAAGATATATTCAAATGAAAACAGATTAGAAAGAGATTCACAACAGTTCTGATAGTACTTCTGTTAGAGAAAGAAGCATTAGCAATCTCTTTCCTCCTTCATTTTAAATAACTCTTTTATATTTCTTTTCAAATCCAAAATGATATAGTTTAAAATGAATACATTCTTATAATCCTTCTCCCTCTCTCGAGGGGCAGTAGGCATCTTCCCAGCCTTCCCTGTGCATTGACATAGATACACCAATATGCACAGAAATGTACAATTGTTTGACATTTTTAACAACAGAAGTGTTGTCACACTTCTTGCATTGTTCTGCAAGTGCCTTTTTGCAATTGAGAATAGGTTCTAGAAAGTTCTCTTAACATTGTCTATATCAGACACCACATATCTACCGATTTGTTAAGAGCTAATTAATATGCTAATTTTAACACATTAATATGTTCAACTTAAGATGTTAATACCTAAGTAATCAATATGTTCCCTAATGACAACATTTATGGAAAAGTGAAAGTGTTAGTCACTCAGTTGTGTTTGACTCTGTGAGCCCCTGTCCGTGAGATTCTCCAGGCAAGAATACTGGAGTGGGTTGCCACTTCCTTCTCCAGGGGATCTTCCTGACCCAGGGATCGAACCCAGGCCTCCTGCATTGCAAGATGTTTCCTTGTTGATGGACGTGTAGTTTCTCCTCCCATGCTCGCTTTTGCCAACAGCACCGCAACACACAGCCTTCTGAACATTTGTTTATGCTCCTGAAGAGTTCTTTATGATTTTTTCCTATTGTGTGTACTCTTGAGGGTGTTGCAAATGCTTTAATAATATGAATTAATTTTTTAAATAACAAGAGTAAGATAAGGGGAACATGAACTTGCTTTCCAAACCCAAAAATTCTGTATAAGTTCTATATAAGTTTAAGTTCTGTATAAGTTCTGTATAAAATTCTGTACAAGTTCATCCCTTAAAGCCCAACATGCAAGCAAATATCAGGACACCTTAAAGTGAGTAACACAGCCAGAACACACACCCACACAACAATGCTCATTTTCCTCAGGAGGTATTCCTCAGGAAAGTACAAACATAAATTTGGCCAAACGCTTGGACGATCTGGCATTAATTGTCCACCGGGATGATTAGGGACAAACTGCATTGAATGGAAACACCATGAACAATCACGTTTCCTGGGAAAGGTGCCAACGGCAGGTGACTGGACGAGAAGAAGCCAGAGGCGGCCAAACGTGAGCAATATATGCCCTTCCTACCACTGTTACCACAAATGGCTAACCTTCGCAAAGATCCCCTGTTATTTACTATCCTGTCTCTCTTCTACGCCCTTCTCCAAGGGATCTTCCCAACCCTGGGACTGAATCCAGGTCTCCCACATTGCAGGCAGATTTTTTACTGTCTGAGTCACAAGGGAAGCCTGTCTCTTTTCTAAAATTTACTATTTCATGAGAAAAGATTCCACAAATCAATTAAGTACAAGTTTATTAATTTGGATATGAAAAAGAAAATACTCTCTTTCTACTTCCATTTTTCCTTCTGAGTTTTCATAAAGGCCACAACAAGTCTCAAGGCATTCATCACACCCAAGACCAGAAGAAGGGGCAGAAATCTCGGGGGAGAGGAAAAGCCGTGGGTCTCCAGAACTTTCCATGGAGGAAAACATTTCCTCATGATCTCGCATGTCAGCGAAGTCAAGAAACAGGAGACCGAGGTTCTCCTTCAGTATCAGAGCGGAACACGTTACGCTGTTTAATGAACGGCACAATGATCCTCTTCTGAAAAAGAGTTTGATTTAGGATTATAAAAATGAACCCTACTCCCACCTCTGACCTCTGGAATACACAAGTAAAGCCTGGCTACACAGCAGCCATTTTGCAACCAAGACGTGAATGCCAATACTGTACACACTGTCACACGCACTGAAGAAGAAAATAAAATAAATGCATTCTACTTAATCCTGCAGTGGAGGGATAAAAGACCTCGATGTGCATATTTGGGAAAGAAAAGGATATAAGCACACAGCCTAAAACACAAGTGTGCAGGCTTCATATCAATATGATTATTTGGGACACAGTGAAGAAGGAGAGGGTGGGATCAATTGAGAGGACAGCTTTGACATGTAAACACTCAGCTCAGTTCAGTAGCTCAGTCGTGTCCGACTCTTTGTGACCACATGGACCGCAAAGGCCAGGCCTCCCTGTCCATCACCAACTCCCGGAATCCACCCAAACCCATGTCCATTGAATCAGTGATGCCATCCAGCCATCTCATCCTCTGTCATCCCCTTCTCCTCCTGCCCTCAATCTTTCCCAGCATCAGGGTCTTTTCAAATGAGTCAGCTCTTCGCATCAGGTGGCCAAAGTATTGGAGTTTCAGCTTTAGCATCATTCCTTCCAAAGAACGCCCAGGGCTGATCTCCTTCAGAATGGACTGGTTGGATCTCCTTGCAATCCAAGCAACTCTCAAGAGTCTTCTCCAACACCACAGTTCAAAAGCATCAATTCTTCAGCCCTCAGCCTTCTTCACAGTCCAACTTTCACATCCATACATGACCACTGGAAAAACCATAGCCTTGACTAGACGGACTTTGTTGGCTAAGTAATGCCTCTGGTTTTGAATATGCTGTCTAGGTTGGTCATAACTTTCCTTCCAAGGAGTAAGCGTCTTTTAATTTCATGGCTGCAGTCACCATCTGCAGTGATTTTGGAGCCCCCCAAAATAAAGTCACACTACCATGTGTAAAATACAATGCTAGTGGGAAGCTGCTCTGTAACACAGGTAGCTCAGCTCGGCGCTCTCTAAGGACCTAGTTGGCGGGAGCAAGGCTCAAGGAGGAGGGGCTGTACATGTGTACGTACATTGTTGTACTTCAGAAACTAATACAACAATGTAAAGCAATTATCCTCCAATTAAATATTAATAAATAAAGTAGGAAATAAAGCCTATCTGGGGAAGCGCTGAAGACTGAAAGCAAAGAGTCGATGAAATGTCTAACAGTTACGAGGTGTTGGGTCTTTTTGTGAGTTTGCAGGTAGTCTAAGAAAGTAAAAACAGTGTGACTTTGCTCTGGCAGATTAATTCTAAAATCACATTTCAACATTTGACCTGTTTATCGAAATCCCACTGTGACATCATTGCTCACATCCTCGGTTTCGACTTTCTTTCTGCTTCAAAGTCCTCCTGGCTCAAGAGTGCCTTTTTATCAGCCCCGCACTTTTCTCCTCTGACTCCTGTGCCTTCTACAGAAGGCAGATCTCATATAAATTCCTTTTATCTCATCCCTTCCCTGCACTATGAAGAATCACAGCAAACAATGATAAGGATGCATGAATGTTTAATAAACTCTTATTTGAAAGCAATGGTCAAATTAAGCTCTAATTTATAGCTTCATGTCACACTTGAGGAAGCTTCTTTGATAAAGCGTTTGTGTTTGTTCTTCCTGTATCAAAGGCCATGGGATGAAGAATTCTGGTCTGAGTTCCTTCCACCAACCTTTAGCATGTTGTTTATCAATGGAGAATGGGTAATTCAAAATCTATTCCAACTTTCTTTTCTTTGCACTTTTCTATTACAGACTGTAAAACTATATACTATATAGATACTTTATACTATAAACCTCCGTCCCTCCACCTCTGCTATAGCCAGGAATTGCTACGTGACTCAGTTCTGATCTACAAGACATAAGGGAAGTCTGCTGGTCTCTTCAGAACCCTACTTCTACCTCTGGAATGCACAAGCAAAGGCTGGCTACACAGCAGCCATTTTGCAACCAAGAAGGGAATACCAAGAGAACTTTGAAGATCTAACTTGGTTTTTGTTGAGCTTTTGAGCCGATGACTTTAGGTGCCTGCTCATAATATAAGGCAGGAAATTTCCCTATTTAAGGTATTTGAAGCCAGATTTCTATTATCAGTTCAGTTCAGTCGCTCAGTCCTGTCCGACTCTTTGCGACCCCATGAATCGCAGCATACTGTTCATGGGGTGCAATGCCTAGACTAGGTGACAGGCTCCAATGATGGCAGCCTAGTGGCAAAGAGTTTATACCACATCTAAGAGAGGCAGGTATCTAACCAATTAGCTAAACTATTGAACAGAATACGAACAGTACTAAATTGAAATAAGCGAAAGTGCAAACATAGAAGCAGGAAGAGAAATTTTGTGTAACCAATAGGACCCAGGAAATTCTCACAGAAAACATGGGAAAGACCTTGGAGCCACACAGACTCTTCATTTTGCAAAGAAGTCAAGGAGTGGTGGACTGCCCATACCAAGGAGACGGCACGAAGAAAGGAAGAGTGGCCTGGTACAGTTAGCTTCAGAATTGTCCTAGGGGGCTGGAGAACTGAACTGTGTTTAATGACAACAGTCCTGGTTGATCTTCCTACATTACAAAATGGATTCGCAGGCCTAGTTCTCCTAAACCATTTCCCACTTTCTATTTCCTTTTATGTTCAATAGCAATTTCCATCAAACATTCATCTACTGTGAGAAGCTAGGTACAACTCATTGGCTGCTGCTGCTGCTGCTGCTAAATCGCTTCAGTCGTGTCCGACTCTGTGTGACCCCATAGATGGCAGCCCATGAGGCTCCACCATCCCTGGGACTCTCCAGGCAAGAACACTGGAGTGGGTTGCCATTTCCTTCTCCAATGCATGAAAGTGAAAGTGAAGTCTCTCAGTTGTGTCCAACTCTTAGTGACCCCATGGACTGCAGCCTTCCAGGCTCCTCCATCCATGAGATTTTCCAGGCAAGAGTGTTGGAGTGGGGTGCCATTGCCTTCTCCACTCTTTGGCTATTACCCTGCAAAGAAAAAGAAAATAATGTTCAACAATTGTTGATATGAACATTAAGTCTTTCTTTCATGTGAGTCACTCTCTGGAGAAGGCAATGGCACCCCACTCCAGTACTCTTGCCTGGAAAATCCCATGGATGGAGGAGCCTGGTGGGCTGCAGTCCATGGGGTCGCAAAGAGTCGGACACAACTGAGCAACTTCACTTTCACCTTTCACTTTCATGCTTTGGAGAAGGGAATGGCAACCCACTCCAGTGTTCTTGCCTGGAGAATCCCAGGGATGGGGGAGCCTGGTGGGCTGCTGTCTATGGGGTTGCACAGAGTCGGACACGACTGACATGACTTAGCAGCAGCAGCAACAGCATGAGTCACTCTCATTCAAAACTGATTTTTTTTTTCCCTTGGAGGACATTAGGCAATTTCTGGAGACATGTGTGTCATCACAATTAGGAGAGTTGGCTTCTGCCAACATCTGATGGGCAGAAGCCAGAGATGCTGCTAACAACCTGTGGTACACAGGGCAGGCCCCCCCACAGCAAAGAATTATCTGAAGTGTCAATAATGCTGAAATTTCTGTATTGTTTGATCATGGCTGGTGGCTATCACCAAATGAGATGAGTGGATGGCAGCAGCATCCTACGACCAGTGGTCACAGTGAGATGCACCACTGTGTTTTAATTAATACTGAACCAAAGTATGCTGACCAAAGCAACCTAATAGTGCCATTTACTACTTTGGGGTCCTTTATACACAGAAACCCCTACAACAGAATTCTCAGCAATAAATATTTGCTTAATCGATGAATAAAGAAACAGAAATTCCATCACACAGGGTTCAAAGTACATTTTCTATAATGAAGTTTGCTGGAGATGGGGTGACAGGAGAAGGATGGGGTGATTTTCAGAATTTTAAGCCCATGTGTACAACAACAACAAATACTTAAAACAACTGTTAAGGCCATATTGGGCTTCTCCAATATGGGATTCTCCAGACTCAGAAGGTAAAAGAAAGTACCTGCTATGCCAGTCGGACACAACTGAAGTGACTTAGCAGCAACAGCAGCAGCTCTTGCAGGAGACACAGAAGATGCGGGTTTGATCCCTGGGTTGGGAGGATCCCGTGAAGGAGAAAATCACAACCCATTCCAGTATGCTTGCCTGAAAAATCCCACGGACAGAGGAGTCTGTTGGGCTGCAGTCCAAAGGCCATATTTACTATTTCATTCAAAAGAAACTCCATCTCAAGAATAACAATGTTTTACAAAAGTAGTCTTCTGAAAAACTTTTTTAAAAATCATACTGAACTACAATGGATTCAGCCTTTGTGAAGAACGGCAGTTAGACCACAGATGGAATATTGAAAACTGTGCTAAATCACAGATGGTATATTTTTTCCTATATTTCACAAAACAGGCAATTTCTACCATGTTTTTCTTTTACATTTTGCTCTTGGTAATCCTATAGATTGAAAAAAAAAAAACTAAACTAAAAAGAAACGTGAAAACATTTACTTTTAGTGCTGTTTATAATCTTAGTCTTTAGTGGATAGAAACGTCACTGAATATTCTGTGGTGTCATTTACTTTAAAAAAAACTTGGAGTGTAATTCATTTTAGGTGTGCAATTTGTTTTATGAGCCATGCACGCTTATTTGGGGTTGTGCTGTTTTTTTATTGAGTGCAATAAAGACACTTCTTATCAATTGATTTGTTGTATCAGCAGTGGGCTTCTCTCCAGACTGAGACGTGGCAGCTTTTCTGAGGACATTATCCCACATCTAATTTCACCACAGACATGAATCCAGGTTCATTAGGGCCCACTTGCACTGCCTGTTATGACCTAATTGCTAGGATTCCTGCTTGATGGTGGCATTATCTTCCCCTGCATACAGTGTATCACATGGCTGTCAAATGGCTTCTCTCCCTTTGATGGTTCATCACATACACAACTTTGAATTGTGCCAACTTGTATACCAACTGATCAGATCAAAAGTTCAAAAGTTCACTTCCAGTCCCATGTGACATTGAAACTTCAAATACTGTAGAGCTTACACCTTTGATAAGTAAGAAATTGCAAAGCAGGGTAGAAACTGGAAGTGTTAGGGGACTGTTTCAGTGCCATTAAAAACACAAATCCACCCAAAGGTGGATTAGTACAATTCAGTTGTATATTATGCAAGCCACCTGCCCTCTCTCTAGCCCTGGGTGTGATGAATACTGTCCTTCTGGGCTTGGCTGACTTAACCATGACTGTTAGAGCAGGGGGTCCTTGCAAGGTCTGATGTCAATCTGTATCACACATATTTGTGCATTTCCAGGGTGAGAGAATCATGCCTTAAGAACAAGATCACAGTGGGTGCAGATCTCACAGAAGCGCATATCCCATCGTCCTGGGGAACATCCGTCTGTCCTTCGGTCATGCTGCGTGTGAGACAGCACGCGAGCGATACACACCCACTGAGAGCAGTGCGGTGCAGTGGAACAGCTGTGCACACGGGCTTAAGAACGTAAAATGAGGAAGCTGTGTCTTTAGAAACATATTTCTTTTAAATCCCCAAATATCACATCTGGTTGCATCAAGTTGTCATTATGACATAGTATTTAAGATGATTTAATGGGTTATTGCAGCATAAGAATCTTGGAGTTTATTTAACTACTGTGCATTAAGAGAATGTAGCTCTCTAAACTGTGTTCTGACAAAGCTGATACAAAGCTGTTCTTGATGTTGGATGACTTTATTATATGTTTTTTTTTTCCCTTACTGTAGTCAGTATAAAATAAATATAGCTTTCAAACATAAACAGAACATATTGAAAGACAAGAGTGAAAGTGGAGCTTTGGAATAGAAATGTAACGTGAGAGGTACATACCAAAGTGTAGAAAGCTATTCACTGTTAAAATTTATGAGGTGCATTGACTGTGAGTATGAATATGGGGATGCCACAGTTACAAGGTACCACTTACTTCCTGGCCCTTGTCAGCAGATCCCTGACTGGGCCTCTGGCAGCCAGCAGGTCAGCCCCCAACCCGCCGGCAGGTTACCTGGGACTCGGTAAGACCTTGCTCCCTCCTCACACTCTCACACCCCTTTGCCTCCCCCGATCATCAGGAACCTCTTACTACATCCCCTCAGAAGTACACATCATTTTCAACAGAAAACTGAGGTTCTGTGTAGTTAGAACAATTTAAGATAGATGATCTAAGGCCAGACTCCAAATCCATCACCCCCATTTCCCAATCCATAGCTCTGTCTACCAAATCATCTCATTCCTGCTGCCACTTAGGTCAACTATCTTCGTGGATGTCAATATTACATGTTTTTCCAATATGGAAGAGTTTCTCAATGGAACAGCTTTTGTGTGCTTTTCTATCCCTGCTGTGTTTTTGCCTTAACATCCTTTTAATGCGCTAAGAACTTTTATGAAGGGGTTAAATAAACAAACACTACAATGGACGGCAGACTTGGAGCACATCACAGTGACTATTTAACAAGGTCTTAAACAAAACAGAAGTTTAGTCTGGGACTGGCACAGAGGCCCTGCTCGGTTATGTCCTCAAGGACATAAGCTCTTCCAGATATTACCTACAGATATTATCTGCTGCTTTGTCATCCCTCCTCATGGTCCAGGCAGCAGGATTCAGGAAGAGATCAAGAGAAAGACAGGTGAAAAGCTGGCATCGACTACCTCCAAAGAGTGTCTCCCAGAAACTTCCACATAACGCTGCACCTTGCATCCCATTGACCAAAACTTATCATTCATAGCCACACTCAGCTGCAAAGAACAGACCAGAACATTTCGTTTTTATTCTGAAAAACCATGTGCCCAGGCAAAATCCTACCATTATGAAAGAAGACAATGGAACCGCACAGTTGCTGTGGATGGTGAAATGTGCATTTGCCTGCAGACTTTTAATCATTAACAAGAGTCTTCCTTACTCAATGTTTCTTTCATCGGTTACAGACTCTAGCATTAAATATAGTGCATAAGTTTTATCTGGAGGCAACCCTGATTAATAGTTTAACATGAGTGATGAGTGCTTGATTAATCATTAACCTTGATTAATGACTACTTGAGAGAGTCTGAAACAAAGCATGGCCTCAGCTACAAAGAGTTCTGCTATCCATTGGTGATGCCTGACGTGGGTACCCACAGGAAGAGAGAGTGGGGTTGAGGATGCCTTCTCTTATATTCCTGTTCTAACACTCTCATTTGGCATTCACTTTCAAATCAAGGTAATGGTTCTACAAGTACGTCCAGCAGCATGATAATAACTAATGAAACTGACGGTTCTATTGCACTCTACCCCAAACAACATATGCCGACACCTACTGTTTCCATCCTAACAGGCTTCTTGCAAGACAAATATTTTTATGATCCCTAATTTAGAGATGAAGAGGTTAAGTTTTCAGCAGAACAATGGGCTTCCACCAAAGTCACCTAATAAGAAATGGCAGATACAGAATTTGAATTTCATTTTTCAGCATTCAAAGAAAAGAAAATTTCTCTTGATAGACTTTCTTGAATCTTTAAACTATTATGGTGCCGTGTGCTAAAACAAAGACAAAATAGGAAGAAAACAGAGTGACTGTATATTATCTACTAATGAGTCTCTTTTCAAGTTTTTGAGTCTTCCTTAATAAACTTCCCATGGTACTCTAGCCCAAATGAAACATTCATTCAACAAACCTAAAATTGAACCAAAAAGTTGACTGAAAGGAACCCTACCAGGAAATAGGTGAATAAAAAATGTACACAGATGAATAAAAAATTAGTTATAGAAAAATTATAAACATGTAAACAGAAAAACATCATTGTGTTCAGAGGGGCCAGTACAAGGACCTATGGTGGTCCAAAGGGACCAACAGCCACCCTACTAAGAGGGTGTGGGCAGACAGCATGTCAGAGTGACTTAGCAAAAGAGGAGATGGTTGGGTCCCAAAGGGTGGGTGGGCCATCACCAAGCTCACTCAAGTGGCAGCTAGCCAAGGGAGGAGCAAATGCCAGAACCAGGGTGGGGGTTCCAGAACAGTGTGGTGAGTTCAGAAAAAGCCAGGCAGTGTGTGTGTGTAATAGGGGTAACTAAGGCAGGGCGTGGCATGCCTGGCATATACAGTGAGTTGGAGGACCACAGGCGAGGTAGACAAGGTGGTCCCGAGAAGCTATTTCAGGAGCTTGCAGCCCCTGAGTGAAGCTAGGTTTTATGGATTTTAGCCTGTAAGCTGTGGGAGCCACTGGAAGCTTTTATAGCAGGTACACAGAATAACCACGTTGGCCTTTGAGAAAGACCACTGTGGAAGTGGGGACTATGGTTTCCTAAGTCAGAGGCCATGCAATCAGGTAAAAACTGAGCAGAGTCTAAACTGAGAGTTCTTCCTCCGGGATCGACACTCTTTGAAGGATTTATGAACGCCCTCAAGCCACATGTTCCAAACGTGGGAATGAGTGGGTCTTTGAGGAAAGGCTCAGTACTTTTCCCCTGGATCTCAGCGAAGTCCAAAACATTTGAGAGTTGACGTAATAACATTCTACAGCTGAAGAGAATCTGGCCTAAGCTCAATTCACAAAAGTGGACATTTTTTTAAAAATAGAGATAAATGTAAGAGTTGTACAGGAGTCGTATATAAAACAAATAGGATTTTAAATATGGTATTTGCATTTATTAAAAAAAATGAGCAAAGACCTTGACAATAGGGCATGTGTATGTGGCTCATATTTTACACATAAAGCAGAGAAATTCATGTGTGTACAGGAACCTTGCCACAGATTTTCCAACATAGGCCAATCCTCTTCAACATCTCAACTTCTTGAACTTACAAGTGCTCTCTTACTTGACAGACCAAATACCCCAAAATTAGTTTGAAAAATAAATTCCACATAAATTCAAGTCTCTGAGAATGTGGCCAAAGAGGGTTTTTAATAGATAGTTTGGGGAGAGCAGGGTATTGAGAAGCATCAAATCTCAAATCTCTAGCTATAGAACTATAAACAGAAAATGGAGCAGTGATCAGGTAAATATGCAAAGAAAAATCTATATCAGTTGTTCTTAACCTTTTGGGGGGTCACAGACCCATTGCCTCCATAATTTTGAAAAATTGATGAATGCTGTAAACCTCCTCCAAAAAGGATCCATGCACATACTTCCTTACAGAATTGTGCAGAATATAAGAGATTCACAAAAATCCAAGGATACTGACCTGACCCTGGATGCCAATTTAAGAGCCCACAGTCTCAACAGCTCTCCTTTCTCTCAGCAAAAATTCTGTTAACACAGTTCATCATCTAAATTAGTCCCGTTAATGTTTACATTATCTGGTTTTCATTGATCTCATTCACTTTGCAATTAATTTCACCTTTCCTGTAAATATGCAACCTCCATCAGTTCTAAAGTCACAAAGTCAAAAAGGAGACTAATTCCAGTTTCCACTAAGTTGAACTGTTGCCCAAATGTCATACAAGCTCCCAAATGGATTCATAAACCTAGAATAGAAAACACAGTGCTATGCTTAAGCTTCATAAAAATGCCTTATCCTCTCAGCATTGCTGTGTGTTCTTACAATCAGATATTTAAATCCTGGTCTACTGTGTGGATATATGCCTTCACTACAAAGCAAATTTATAAACTCTCAAAAAAAAAAAAAAAAGTCCAAATCCAGCAATGGTCTTGATCTCTTAATGTATTAGGGAAAAGAATAATTTGAAGGAAAAAAATTACAGCAATTTCTATATCACTTCTTTTTTCTCCCACATTGCAGTTACTGAAAACCTTTGATTAGACCTCTGAAAAGGACCACACATTCAATAATTTGAAGCAAAAGGTTAATGGTGTTGTTACAACTATTATCCTTTTTAAAATCATTATCCTCTTGTTTTTTATGGCTGTATTACCTTCACCTTTCAATGAACCCACTTTACCAGCTGTTTCCCTCTGTCATAAAGTTTGCTGAACATCATCGTAGGAATAGGATAAATGCCATGTTTTATCAATCAAGCCTAAGGGGATTGGAGTCTTCTTATATCCACAACTGTAAAGGGAGTTTATTGCAAGTTTCTGTTTTAATTTGTAAATTGTCCTTAAGTAAAACACATACCTGATGCCAAGAAATAGAATGTAAAAATGCAAGACATTATACAACAAAAATCTGCATCATAAAGTTTGATAGGTTGACAGATGAGAAAGCTTAAGATTACTGAGGAACACTACAGGCTTGCTTCCTTGGTAAGCTGACGTCTACCTGCCGGCTTTCCTGAACCTACCCATATGTGAATTCCCTGGTCCTTAATGCCGCACCACCCCAGCAAGCCAAGGAGTGTATGAAACATAAGACAGAGGTTTTTATCCTACACAAGGCTACGTGGTCTCAACACAAATCTGATATAATGAAAATATTGTTTAATCATATACAATAAAATTTTAATTTACAGTAAAATTCCCAAAATACCACCATACACTGGAGACTGAAAGATGTATTCCTAAATTAAAGGACATTATAAAATATCTATAATTTGCTGATAGCCAATGTAAAAATTTTAGGTTACAGCTAAATGAGTACTTAGGAAGTTCTGAACCCATAATAAGCACTTTTAAAAATTGAAAATAAATGAACAAAATATTCAACTAAAGTAGACATAAAAAAGGCCAAGAAAAAAATTCAAATAAAGTTGTAGAAAGGAAATAAGCATAAAAATAAAAATTCATACTTTATTTATTTATTCAAACTTTATATGTATATATATACAAAGAAAGAGAAAGAGACAAAGATGAATAACAAAACTGAAATCAAGTTTCTTAAAAAGATGAGTACTATTTATAAATCTCCAGCAAGACTAATCAAGGAAAAACAGAGAGATCATGAATTAGCGAAATTAGGAATGCAAAAGAAACATTATAGATAACTTATACATAATTATAGATGTTGTAAGTTACAATTATTGTTATTGAATAGGGGGTCTCAATGCTAGTCACTTACAAAATCAATACAAATGGTAGAAAGAAAAGGTGTCTTTAATCAGAATGCCAACAGTCTGGGGAGCTGGTGGACTCAGCATCCCTCAGAAACTGCCTGCAAAGATTCTGCCTGGCCTTGAAATTTTTAAAGGGAAACAAGGAAAGAATCTCTGTTAATCACTGAGACGGGGGTCAGGGTTGTCGTAATCCCCATCATGTGCAGGCTTGTCCACTGCTGGTGATCTTCTTGTAGATGCTCTTATTCACATAGTTTGTTCAGGAGATTCCTGTGGGGGAAGCTAGGAAAGAGACCTGGTCATCTCTTAACTACCTATTCATCATTTCTACCCCTTTGATCTATGGAAAGAATTGACAAGCTAGGCAAACTATTACGTGATTTAAAGACTTGAAAGCTGTACTTGAGCCAGAGATGAGTGGAACATGGGGGTGCCTAGTTTAAGGTTAAGACGAAAGTGTGCCTCCTGCAGAGAGCTCTTCCCTGCCAAAAGCTGCTTATACTACAGATATATGTGCGTGTGTGTGTTTATGTGCCAGTAGCTTTGAAAACATAGATGGAATGTAAAATTTCCTAAAAAATACTTTAATCACCAAAATTACTCAAAAACAAATTTTTAATAAGCCAGCAAACATTAGATAATTTGAACTAACAATCTAAAAACCATCTCTCCCTAACGAATTTCATGTGATAATTTTGTTAACTTGACCCCAAAAATCCCTCTCTCTCCCTCTCTGCTTTACAAAATTCTCCAAAAACACTGAAATAGTGAAACTTCTCCAACTCATTCTTGATGTTATTATATCCTTAGGCTGAGACCAATCAAGAGCACTGCAAAAGAAAATTAAGTCCAAATCACTTATAAGTATGAATGTAAAGATAACAAAATAGTATCCAGTTAAGTCAATAGTGTATAAAAATAATACATCATGAATGAGCTGGATTTATTTTAGAAAGGCAAAAATATTTCAAAATTATAAAATCAGTCAACACTAAGAGTAAAGGACAAACTAATCCAATTATTTCAACAGATATAGAAAATTTTCAAATAGAAACATTTGTCTAGAATAAAATCTTTGACAAGGTAGGAATAGAAAGAAACTCTCTTAAGTTAAAGATGACATCATTCTTAACCTCAAATTTTGTAATGAATCCCAATAAATTAAAGAAAAGGGCAAGAATTACTGGTATTGGTAATTGGTGTCACTGAACAATACTATAATATAGAAATCCTAGCCCATGATATATGATAAGAAAAAGAAACAAGGGGCTTAAGATATGTCTTTAAGAACAAAAATACCCTAAATGACTATAAGCATTACTTTTTCAGGCATGTCCAACTCTTTGTGGCCCCATGGACTGTAGTCTGCCTATGGAAATTTTGGACTCCTCTGCCCAAATACCATGGCTCCTCTGCCCGTGGAATCTTTCCAGTCAAGAATACTGGAGTGGGGTGCCATTTCCTACTCCAGGGAATCTTCCTGACCTGGGGATTGAACTTGCATCTCTTGTGTCTCCTGCATTGGCAGGTGGATTCTTTGCCACTAGCATAAGGCATAGGGTATATCTTTAAGAACAAAAATGCCCTAAATGACTACATGCATTAATGGTCTGTAAAATAAGGTCCACGGGCTAAATCAAACCTATCATGATCCAAATTCAGTAACTTCCATGGTCCAAATCTATTACTTTATACATTGTTTGCTACTAAGTCACTTCAGTCGTGTCTGACTCTGTGTGACCCCATAGATGGCAGCCCACCAGGCTCCCCCATCCCTGGGATTCTCCGGGCAAGAACACTGGAGTGGGTTGCCATTTCCCTCTCCAATGCATGAAAGTGAAAAGTGAAAGTGAAGTTGCTCAGTCGTCAAAGTATTGGAGTGGGGTGCCATTATACATTATACATTGTTTATGGCTGTTCTTATCCTGCAACTACAGAGTTAAGTAGTTTTGATAAAAAAAAAATACTCACCATTTGGCCTTTTCCAGGAAAAGTTTACATACCTCTGATCTACAAACAAACCAATAGAATTAAAAAAAAAAAAATACTTTAACTGGGCTCAAGAAGTGTACAGAAAATCAATAGCATCTTTATAAACCAGCATGATCTAATTGAGAGCTATCTCACAAAAAGAACAAATATTTAAAATAACAATAATGATAAATAAATAAGCAAACTATAAGATATATAGAAAAATATGCAACAACTTTACAAGAAAACAGTCTTTGAAGGATGTGCAATAATAACTGAATAAAAACTGAGTAAGTGCCTGTTTCTTCTGCAAACTGTTCAATCACAATATATACAATAACTGTCAAGAATTCTGCATGGAATTCTCTAGGCCAGAAACTGGAGTGGGTAGCCTTTCCCTTTTCCAGGGGATCTTCTCAACCCAGGGATTGAACCCAGGTCTCCCGCATTGCAGGAGGATTCTTTACCAGCTGGGCCACAAAGGAAGCCCAAGGATACTGGAGTGGGTAGCCTATCCATTCTCCAGGGAATCTTCCCAACCCAGGAATAGAATCAGGGTCTCCTGCATTGCAGGCAGATTCTTTACCAACTGAGCTATCAGGGAAGCCCTTTTCCATCGTGCACCTGTTTCACAACTGTTTTGACTATTTCTAGATTTCCCTACAGTGTATGATGTAGATAAACAATAGATAAGCAGAATGTGATTGTATTCCATACCACAGTAAAATAAGAGGTGCAACGACAAGAGGTGTAAGAGAGAAAGGAAAGCCAATAACCATATTTGTAATGTATTGTGATAATCATAAAATATTTAAATGTTTTACATATTTATATTATGCTTAACTCTGAAATAAAATATGCCTGTATGTTTCACTTCAATCCTATGAGGAAGATATCATAGTATTTTCAATTTATGTATGAGGAAACAGCCTTGGAGAGAATAATGGCTTTGACACGTTAGATAGGCAGGCATTCAGTGAGGATTCAGACTCAAGCAATTTAATTCTAGACTCTGTTCTCTTAATCTTCACTATGAAGTAGGTTTTACTTCCTTCATAATTATATGTCATATTACTCATCTCATGAAAAAGAAGCTTGGAGCTATTAAGTGACTTGACCAAATTCACCAGTCTGGAAACTGGTAATACTGAAATTCAAATGAGAATGTTGTTAAAGTGCATGTTATTGCTACTATACCAACTATGGTCCAAAACTCAAATGATACCAGTGGAGGAACAAGAAGAATATAAAGCCTTGGATATTAATTATTTAGCAGACACTGTGATTTGGGGTAGAACAGAGCTTCAGAGATGTCAACAGACTATACATTATTAATCAATTTATCAAAGTCAAGAATCTAAATATTTAAACATTTCTACAACTGACACATAGGTAGCAAACAGCACAGTCAGTAAAATGGTTTGTAACACATTAAGTCTCTACATCCTCACTAATGAAATATACTTCAAATCATTTGATTCTAATAACTTTCTGTAGAAAAATAGGCTGGGAGTATCAGGAGAGGAGCAGTGGAAGGTGGGAAAGTACCCCCAAGTTACTGAGTCACAGTCTGCAAAGCTGCTTCCTTCAAAAGTTATGTCATCTTTTAGTATCCCTGAATTCCATTCTTAGGTAGAAATGTAATTATTATCAACAGTAGTTCAAAATAAGTTTGGGGCTTAATTTCTTTAAAATGTAATATATACTTACTGTAGATTTAAGGAAAGAAATATCAGTAACCTCAGATATGCAGATGACACCACCCTTATGGCAGAAAGTGAAGAGGAACTAAAAAGCCTCTTGATAAAAGTGAAAGAGGAGAGTGAAAAAGTTGGCTTAAAGCTCCACATTCAGAAAACGAAGATCACGGCATCTGGGCCCATCACTTCATGGGGAATAGATGGGGAAACAGTGGAAACAGTGTCAGAATTAATTTTGAGGGGCTCCAAAATCACTGCAGATGGTGATTGCAGCCATGAAATTAAAAGGTGCTTAGTCCTTGGAAGGAAAATTATGACCAACCTAGATAACATATTAAAAGCAGAGACATTACTTTGCCAACAAAGGTCCATCTAGTCAAGGCTATGGTTTTCCAGTGGTCATGTATGGATGTGAGAGTTGGACTGTGAAGAGAGCTGAGCACCGAAGAATTGATGCTTTTGAACTGTGGTGTTGGAGAAGACTCTTGAGAGTCCCTTGGACTGCAAGGAGATCTAACCAGTCCATCCTAAAAGAGGTTCATTGGAAAGACTGATGCTAAAGCTGAAACTCCAATACTTTGGCCACCTGATGAGAAGAGTTGACTTATTGGAAATGACCCTGATGCTTGGAGGGATTAGGGGCAGGGGGAGAAGAGGACAACAAAGGATGAGATGGCTGGATGGCATCACCAACTCGATGGACATGAGTTTGGGTAAACTCCGGGAGTTGGTGATGGACAGGGAGGCCTGGCGTGCTGCAATTCATGGGGTCACAAAGAGTCAGACACGACTGAGCGAATGAAATGAACTGAAGGAAAGAAAGAGAATCTTTCACAATATTAATAGCCATAGATGACAATTTTTAACCATCAAGTACATTTCTAAAATTAAAGCAATCCCCTGAGAATTGCCATAAAATTACCTTAGTCAAGAGATTTGCTTGGACCTCAGCTATAGGCTGTCCAAGTATATGGGATTTTGTTGGACAAAGACCAATCTTGTGATGTAGAAACAGAGTTTGACCTCCAAAGAAAGTGGTTAGTAATCTAAAGTATTGTGTATGAAGCTTGTATTCGATGCCCAGTAAGCCAGCCTGAACAGCTAGGTGATCATCTCTGAAGTTTCTGGGTCAATGACAAATAGATGGAACTTTCTGCTCAAGCAGCTCTCTGGATTTGGACACGATCCCAGGCAACAGCTATAAGTACTGGGATAGCTTTGATGTCTCTAGAGAAAGATACCTATCAAGGGTCAATCTTGGGTTTAGGGTCCTGTTCAAATAGGCTGAATGTCAAGGCCTGTGTCATAGGCAAGGATGAACCATGCATGAACCTAGCTAAATGTGTGTTATCACTGAGATGAGTAAGGAACCTGGATTTCAGAGAACCTCTCAAAAGGTTGGCATAACATAATTTTGGGGTATGTCTAATGGTTGGTCTGGTTCAATCCCTCATCTAAGCCAAACTTGGTTCTCTAGACTCAGAGACTACAGATCGAATACCCTCAATATCCAGAACTGAATGATACTAAAATACTAGTAAAGATCCTATTGTCACTTTATAAGCATTGGGAATGGGTCACTTTTGCTGTATTTCCAAATTCTCAAAGGATGTTTTTATCAGTCAGGTGCTGATGCTTCATCAGACTAACCACACTGGATTAAAGTCATCTCAGGTAGTAGAAATTCATTGAAACTGACCAAAGAGCATCTTATTCAGTACCCTGAACAACACACTTTAAAAATTACCAATCTATCCTCCAAAAAATCCCACTGCATGACAAACACAAAATTGAAAAACAGTAATTATTTGATAGAAGAATAAAGAGCCAAGAACTTTTCCACTATAAGAGAAGAAACATTGGAAATTATCTATAGGACACAAAATATTGGGACAGAACTGAGATTGAGATCAAAGTTGAGTTGTAACCTAATCAAGACAAACAAAGATGTGACTGAAGGAGTGAATAATAATTTTTTCAAGAAGGCCCCCAAAATCTTCAAATACAGAGTCAGCAGGATGAGGGAGCAGGGGTAAGCTGTGGGCTGCTGGAGTGTTCTTGGAGTTGCTCAGTTGTGTCTGACTCTTTGCAACCCCATGGACTGCAGCATGCCAGGCTTCCCTGTCCATCACCAACTCCCGGAGCTTACTCAAACTCATGTCCATCAAGTCGGTGATGCCATCCAACCATCTGCTTCTCTCCTCCTGCCTTCAATCTTTCCCAGAATCATGGTCTTTTCCAACGAGTCAGTTCTTCGCATGAGGAGGCCAAAGTATTGGAGTTTCAGCTCCAGCATCAGTCCTTCCAATATTCAGGACTGATGTCCTTTATGATGGACTGGTTGGATCTCCTTGCAGTACAAGGGACTCTCAAGAATCTTCTCCAACACCACAGCTCAAAAGTATCAATTCTTTGGTGCTCAGCTTTCTTTATGATCCAACTCTCACATCGATACATAACTACTGGAAAAACCATAGCTTTGACTAGACAGACCTTTGTTGGCAAAGTAATGTCTCTGCTTTTAAATATGCTGTCTAGGTTGGTTCATAGCTTTTCTTCCAAGGAGCAAGGGTCTTTTAATTTCATGGCTGCAGTCACCATCTGCAGTGATTTTGGAGCCCAAGAAAATAAAATCTCTCACTGTTTCCATTGTTTTGCCATCTATTTATCATGAAGTGATGGGACCAGATGCTATGATCTTCGTTTTTTGAATGTTGAGTTTTAAGCCAGCTTTTTCACTCTCCTCTTTCACTTTCATCAAGAGGCTCTTTAGCTGGAGTGGGTATTAGAGCCAAAAAGAGAAATGCAGCAGTTTTAGCCAACTTCAGGCCACCACAGTGTGAGCCTAGACAGCCTAAAAGAAGCTGGCCCATGTCCCCTAACCCCATAAAGCTATAGATAACATCCCTATTTATGACTGGAGGAAGAAGGACCTAAGGTTGCTATATAGGAATTTCTTCATTATGCTTTAGTATTTAGTATTTTCAGGTAAATTCAACATATGTTAAGGTAGAGCTCTACATCAGCTACTAATGTTGACTATTCTAGACAAGCAAGAGTCAACAGGAATTTAAAGAAAAATAATGGCATGAAAGTGAGGTATTTACCCTGTAAAAGCAAAACAAATGTTTTCCCAAGAAAACAGCACTAATGTAGAGAAGAGAAGGAAATGTTGCCAAAAATTGAAATATTCCTTGGGATAGTGAAAGCAATGTTGCATCCACATATTAAAAGCAGGCTGATAAAGAAGTACAATTAGAAAGCTAAAAAAAAAACTTAAACAGATAAAAATATGATTAGCATAAAATGAAACACAGTGGAAGACAGAATAACAAAATGCACATACACTGAAATCCAAAGTAGTTTATTTAAAAGTCCAATTTAAGAATGTAAAGCAAAAGACAAGTGATATGTATGGACTATATGAGAAAGACTTGAGTTTTCACAACTAAAGTGTCATCTAAACACTAAAAAGAAATATTGAAAGAAGACACATATTCCCAAATATATCCTGCTATTGTTTCTGAATTCAGAGGTTCAGAGCAGTAAAAAAAAAAAAAAAATGCTATGAGAAAACAATTTTATTACATAGGAAAGAGAAACAAATATATACTGAATGTATCATAAAATGCTAAGTACTAAAACACAGTGAAGAAATGTCCATATTGCTTTGAAGAAAATACTGTGATCCTTGAATCCTTTAACAGTGCATTTTATCATTAGCACGTGAAGACAAGCTAAACACTTCTTGGACTCAAAAATATACCAGCAAATTTGGTTTTTTCTGAAAAGGAAAATTACCCAATTATATATTTAAGCAAAATAAAGAATTACATGTATATATCCAAAAAAAAGAAAAACCTTGGATATAAAACACACTGGAGAGAAAAGCAATCAGTAAATCCTAGAGTAACATCAAAACAAGAGTGATAAGGTACTTCTAAAGCTTAGTGTTCAGAACAGACACTTACAAAAACAAGAGGTATAACAAAAAATTTAAAACAGTTTTAAAACTCTGGAGCTAAAATAGTCATTTTTTTAAATTACAGATAATATAAAAAAACTGAGTCTTGGAGCAGGAAACAAGCTTATAGAAATGCTAAATGTTTTATTTGCTTCAGAGATTATAGACACTGATGTAACAGAAAAACATAAATTGAAAAAAGGTTGCCAAAAATTAGGGGTAACTTTTGGGGGAAAAAGCGACTGAAAAAGAATAAGGACATTTCTGGAGTGCTGATTACACAGTGCGCTCACATTTAAAAAAGTCATCATGCTCTACACTCTTGATTTGAGCAATTATATATACATTATAATTAACAATAATCATATTATTGTAATTATATTATTACACTTTTGATTTGAGTGATTATATATACTATCATAATTAATAACATATAATTATTATAGTACTATAATTTTATATAATTGCTACACTTTAAATAAAACTTGAAGGATAGATACACGGTTAATATATAAAAATCAATTGTTTCTCTGTATACCAGCAAGTGGAATTTGAAATTAAAAATACAATAACATTTTATTAGTATCTAAAAAGTGAAATACTTATGTATAAATCTAGCAAAATATGTACAAGATCTATATAAATAAAATTCCAAACCTATGATGAAAATCAAAGACATATTAATGAAGAGATTCTATATTAATGGTAAGGAAGACTCGATATTGTCACAAAAATTAACTCAAAACAGATCACAGACCTAAATATAAAACACAAAACAATAAAATCTCTAGAAGACCACATAGGAGAAACCCTAAATAGCCTTGGACATGGTGATGACTTTTTAGTTACAGCGCCAAAAGCACAATCCATGAAAGAATAAGTTAGAGTACACTAAAATTTAAAATTTCTATTCTGTCAAAGGTGGTGCCAAGTGAATGACAAGACCAGTCACATGATGGAAAAGATATTTGTAAAGAACGTATCTGGTAAAGATGTCTTTCCAAAATAGACCAAAAATCTTAAACTCAACAGTAAGAAAATAAACAACTTGGTGAAAAAAATGTGCCAAACAAACATCTTAACAGATACTATACCAAAGAAGATATAGAGATGTCAGATAAGTATGTGAAAAGATACTCTATCTCATACATCATCAGGAAAATGTAAATCAAAACAACAGAGGACTTCCCTGGTGGCTCAGCGGTTAAGAGTCTGCCCCCCAGGGCAGGGACACTGGATGGATCCCTGCTCTGGGAAGATTCCACATGTGATGGGGCTGCTAAGCCCGTGGGCCACAGCTACTGAAGCACGCATGCCCTAAGGCCCATGCTCTGCCACAGAGGAGCCCCCACAGGGAGAAGCTCACACACTGCAACTAGAGAAGGCCTGCGTGCCGCAATGAAGACCCAGCACAGCCGAAGTTATGTAAGCAAATAATTTTTTAAAACACCTCTACATACCTAGCGGAACAGCTAACGACCAGACACCACCAAATGCTATCAAGGATGTGGGAGTGACAGGAACTTTCATTCACTTCTGGTGTGATGCAAAACAGCACAGCCACTTTGGAAGATGGTTTGGTGGCTTCTTACAAAACTAAACAATATACCATTCAGCAATGTGCCCACTGGTGTTTACCCAAAAGATTTGAAAACTTTGTTCAAAAACCTGCACTTAGATATTTTTAACTTTACTCATAGTTGCCCAAACTTGCAAGCAACCAAGATATTCTTCAGTAGATGAATAAATCAACTGTGGTAAGTTCAAACAATGAAATATTATTCAGCACTGAAAAGATATGAGCTACTGATTTCAAACATATGATATTCTGAAAAAGGCAAAACTATGAAGACAGTAAGAAGATCAGCAGTAGCAGGAAAAGGGATGAAAAATTTTAGGGTAGTGAAAATACCCTATATGAGACTATAATGGTAAGCATCCTTATGCATGTCCTTATGCATTTCTCCAAGCCCACAGACTTGCAACACCAAGAGTGACCCTTACTGTGAACTGCGGACTTTGGACACCTATGATGCATCAATGTGGGTTCATCTTTTATAACAAATGTACTATTGGGTGGATGCTGTAAATGGGGGAAATATATGCATATATAGGGACATGAGAATATGAGAAATCTGTACCTTCCTCTCAATTTTTCTGTGAACGTAGAACTGCTCTAAAAACTAAAGTCTGGAAAAAAAAAACCTCAGTGCCTAAATACAAGATTAGAAAATTCAAACTGTTAAAGGGAACAAAAAAAATATTTTGATTAATCAGTCAAAAATCGTGAAAGAGACTAAAAGAACAACAGAAAGAGTACTAAGAAGATAAAATCCTATAAAATAGGATATCAAAAAAAGTGATCACAATAAATGCAGAATAGTTAACTTTACCTTTTAATGGTAAAAATCCTTTTAGAATAAGCTAAAAAGTAAAACCCAGTTCTGTGCTGTTTAAAAGAAAAGCACTAAAGGAAGATAGACATAACAGAGGAACTGATGAAGATAAGCCACGCAAACACTAAAAACGACAGCAAGAAACAGCAATGTCCGAGTCCGACAAGCTGGAAGCCTTGAAATGGTGTTTTGGTCATGTCTGACCAGGAAAATGGAAACCATGGCAAATATTTTCAGTATAGAGAATTTAATGGAGAGAACTATGCATCGGTGTGGAGCTGCTGAGATGTCAAAAGGGAAGAGGGTGTGGTGACGCCAGGCTGAGGGGCAAAGGAAGGAGGCAGTGTTTGCAGTGGCCTGTCGCTAAAACCACTGTGGGTTGGCTGGTGGAAGCTGGAGTCACTGGGAGAAGCAGCCTGGACAGGAGACAGGAGGAAGGGGGATAAGTACCTTAACTCTTCTTTTCCTGCAGGCTCTTATCCCTCTCCCACTGACAAACCCATCTGAAAACCTGGGAACCTGGGAAACACAGATTCATACAGCAGCTACCTTAATAAAGAGCAGAGGTGGGCAAGGAATGGGAATGCAGACAAAAACGTCTAGGATGAACAAAGACTGTTGAAAGGAATGTTTTAAAGTAGATAAAAGGTACAACCCACCAAAATCATATAATAATCATGAATCTCTATGACCTGAACAGTCCAGCTTTTACACATAAAGTGAAAACCTTCATTTCTAAAACAAATTAGAGGAAACTTTCGGAAGTAGAAATCTTTAGTATAAACTACTGTAAACCTTTCTTTCATACACATATGGAATTATGAGCGAAGTCTGATGCCCACTAGTGCTTCTGTGTGACTGCACTCTCTCTCAGGGGAACTCAGGGAGATTTTGGACTTTGCATTGAGTTAACATGGTCCAGAGTCAACCAGTAAAGCCATGGGACACAAAAGAGAAAGATACACGAAAGAGATGGTCCAAGAAGTTTAAAAGAATCCGGGAGAAATTTGGGCTTCCCTAAGCATATGGGAATATTCAAATATTCTTCCCTAAGCATATTTGAATAAAATATTCAAGGCTCTGCAGATTACACATTGTGTGTATCTGTGTGTGTGTATGTGTGTTTGCATGCACGTGTAATTCTAAAAACAGGGTGAAACGTACAGAAGGATCCATAGCAACTTTTGATGGATATTAACTTGTAGACGAGAGTAGGAATGGATGAGAGATATCAGTCAGGGACCAGTCAGAAGACAGAATCATAAGTTATTTTAAAGAATGCAATATGAAAAAAATGTTACTAGGTATAAGGTTGTTAATCGAAAAGGCAGAAAGAGAACTCTGAGGTATCCCAGGGGAGCAATCGCAGGGAGCTGCTCAGAAGAGGGGTCTTGTGGACTGGGACCCATGTCTCGGGACTAGATGCTAGCCAGCTGATGAATCTGAGGGGTGCCATGGCATCTGTTCTTCATATCTGAGAAAAAACACAAACTTCATCAACTGCTTCTACAGGGGCAGGAGAAGGAACCGGATGCAGAACCCACAGGAGCAAAGGTGAAGGAGCCTGCTAAGTCTCCCTCCATCAGGCCTGCAGGCTCTCTTCAGGACCCCGAGTGATAAAAACCTGACGTGAAGGCAGCTGACAGGAAAGGAATGTGTTCTGTAGAATCCTGGGCGTATCCCAGGGTCAGAGAGCAGGAGTATAGGCAGGTAGTAACATACGATTAAACCGAAGAAGAGTTTTCTATTTGAATATAATCACATGAACTATAGTACTAGTTGTCTGTAAAGAAATTTATTTCCAATATCATTATTGATCCCTGCTTTTCACAGATGTAAGCTGTCTTATCTACAATTTACTCTCATTCGAATTAGCCAAATTATCACAACCTTTCTGGGCTTCCCTGGTGGCACAGGTGGGAAAGAATCCGCCTGCAATGCAGTAGATCCGGGTTTAATCCCTGGGTTGGGAAGATCCCCTGGATCCCTAAGATCCCCTGGATACATACCCCAGTATTCTTGCCTGGAGAATTCCATGGACAGAGGAGCCTGCAGTGTTACAGTCCATAGGGTTGCAAAGAGTTGGATGTGACTGAGAGACTCACACTTCCACTTTCGTTCATGTTTCATTACAATCTTTCCAGTGAAAGCCACCTTTCATAGAGCCATCCCACATTGAAGGTCAGGAAGGGCAGTGATGAGGAGATACCCCTCATCCAAGTTAAAGAGCACCAGCTGTGCTTTGCTGGAGCAGCCGTGAAGAGATACCCCATGCCCAAGGTAAGAGAAACCCTAGTAAGATGGTAGGTGTTGCAAGAGGGCATCAGAGGGCAAACACACTGAAACCATACTCACAGAAAACTAGTCAATCTAATCACACTAGGACCACAGCCTTGTCTAACTCAATGAAACTAAGCCACGTCTGCGGGGCAACCCAAGACAGGCGGGTAATGGTGGAGAGGCCTGACAGAATGTGGTCCACTGGAGAAGGGAATGGTAAACCACTTCAGTATTCTTGCCTTGAGAACCCCATGAACAGTATGAAAAGGCGAAATGATAGGATACTGAAAGAGGAACTCCCCAGGTCAGTAGGTGCCCAATATGCTACTGGAGATCAGTGGAGAAATAACTCCAGAAAGAATGAAGGGATGGAGCCAAAGCAAAAACGATACCCAGCTGTGGATGTGACTGGTGATAGAAGCAAGGTCCGATGCTGTAAAGAGCAATATTGCATGGGAACCTGGAATGTCAGGTCTATGAATCAAGGCAAATTGGAAGTAGTCAAACAGGAGATGGCAAGAGTAGGAACGTCAACATTCTAGGAATCAGTGAACTAAAATGGACTGGAATGGGTGAATTTAACTCAGATGATCATTGTGTCTACTACTGCGGGCAGGAATCCTTTAGAAGAAATGGAGTAGCCATCATGGTCAACAAAAGAGTCCGAAATGCAGTACTTGGATGCAATCTCAAAAACAACAGAATGATCTCTGTTCGCTTCCAAGGCAAACCGTTCAATATCACAGTAATCTAAGTCTATGCCCCAACCAGTAATGCTGAAGAAGCTGAAGTTGAATGGTTCTATGAAGACCTGCTACTGCTACTGCTAAGTCACTTCAGTCGTGTCCGACTCTGTGCGACCCCATAGACGGCAGCCCACCAGGCTCCCCCAGCCCTGGGATTCTCCAGGCAAGAACACTGGAGCGGGTTGCCATTTCCTTCTCCAATTCATGAAAGTGAAAAGTGAAAGGGAAGTAGCTCAGTCATATCCGACTCTTAGCGACCCCATGGACTGCAGCCTACCAGGCTTTTTTGTTCATAGGATTTTCCAGGCAAGAGTACTGGAGTGGGGTGTCATTGCCTTCTCCCTATGAAGACCTACAAGACCTTTTAGAACTAACACCCCAAAAGATGTCCTTTTCATTACAGGGGACTCGAATGCAAAAGTAGGAAGTCAAGAAACACCAGGAGTAACAGGCAAATTTGGCCTTGGAATGCAGAACGAAGCAGGGCAAAGACTAATAGAGTTTTGCCAAGAAAAGGCACTGGTCATAGCAAACACCCTCTTCCAACAACACAAGAGAAGACTCTACACATGGACATCACCAGATGGTCAACACCGAAATCAGATTGATTATATTCTTTGCAGCCAAAAATGGAGAAGCTCTATACAGTCAACAAAAACAAGACCAGCAGCTGACTGTGGCTCAGATCAAGAACACCGTATTACCAAATTCAGACTTAAATTGAAGAAAGTAGGGGAAACCGCTAGACCATTCAGGTATGACCTAAATCAAATCCCTTATGATTATACAGTGAAAGTGAGAAATAGATTTAAGGGCCTAGATCTGATAGATAGAGTGCCTGATGAACTATGGAATGAGGTTCGTGACATTGTACAGGAGACAGGGATCAAGAACATCCCCATGGAAAAGAAATGCAAAAAAGCAAAATGGCTGTCTGGGAGGCCTTACAAATAGCTGTGAAAAGAAGAGAAGTGAAAAGCAAAGGAGAAAAGGAAAGATATAAGCATCTGAATGCAGAGTTCCAGAGAATAGCAAGAAGAGATAAGAAAGCCTTCTTCAGCAATCAATGCAAAGAAATAGAGGAAAAGAACAGAATGGGAAAGACTAGAGATCTCTTCGAGAAAATCAGAGATACCAAGGGAACATTTCATGCAAAGATGGGCTCGATTAAAGACAGAAATGGTCTGGACCTAACAGAAGCAGAAGATATTAAGAAGAGGTG
The DNA here is from genome assembly GCF_023091745.1 of Budorcas taxicolor. Classification (NCBI taxonomy): domain Eukaryota; kingdom Metazoa; phylum Chordata; class Mammalia; order Artiodactyla; family Bovidae; genus Budorcas; species Budorcas taxicolor. Next base: position 11,192,884 of record NC_068930.1, on the reverse strand, counting down.
GCAAGAATACACAGAAGAACTATACAAAAAGATCTTCATGACCCAGATAATCACGATGGTGTGATCACTCATCTAGAGCCAGACATCCTGGAATGTGAAGTCAAGTGGGCCTTAGAAAGCATCACTATGAACAAAGCTAGTGGAGGTGATGGAATTCCAGTAGAGCTATTGCAAATCCTGAAAGATGATGCTGTGAAAGTGCTGCACTCAATATGCCAGCAAATTTGGAAAACTCAGCAGTGGCCACAGGACTGGAAAAGGTCAGTTTTCATTCCAATCCCAAAGAAAGGCAATGCCAAAGATTGCTCAAACTACTACACAATTGCACTTATCTCACATGCTAGTAAAGTAATGCTCAAAATTCTCCAAGCCAGGCTTCAGCCTGTGAACTTCCTGATGTTCAAGCTGGTTTTAGAAAAGGCAGAGGAACCAGAGATTAAATTGCCAACATTCACTGGATCATGGAAAAAGCAAGAGAGTTACAGAAAAACATCTATTTCTGCTTTATTGAATATGCCAAAGCATTTGACTATGTGGATCACAATGAACTGTGGAAGATTCTAAAAGAGATGGGAATACCAGACCACCTGACCTGCCTCTTGAGAAATCTGTATGCAGGTCAAGAAGCAACAGCTAGAACTGAACATGGAACAACAGACTGGTTCCAAATAGGAAAAGGAGTACGTCAAGGCTGCATATTGTCACCCTGCTTATTTAACTTCTATGCAGAGTACATCATGAGAAACGCTGGACTGGAAGAAACACAAGCTGGAATCAAGATTGCTGGGAGAAATATCAATAACCTCAGATATGCAGATGACCCCACCCTTATGGCAGAAAGTGAAGAGGAACTAAAAAGCCTCTTGATGAAAGTGAAAGTAGAGAGTGAAAAAGTTGTCTTAAAGCTCAACATTCAGAAAACGAAGATCATGGCATCCGGTCCCATCACTCCATGGGAAATAGATGGGGAAACAGTGGGAACAGTGTCAGACTTTATTTTGGGGGGCTCCAAAATCACTGCAGGTGGTGACTGCAGCCATGAAATTAAAAGACGCTTAATCCTTGGAAGAAAAGTTATGAACAACCTAGATAGCATATTCAAAAGCAGAGACATTACTTTGCCGACTAAGGTCTGTCTAGTCAAGGCTATGGTTTTTCCAGTAGTCATGTATGGATGTGAGAGTTGGATTGTGAAGAGAGCTGAGCACCAAAGAATTAATGCTTTTGAACTGTGGTGTTGGAGAAGACTCTTGAGAGTCCCTTGGACTGCAAGGAGACCCAACCAGTCCATTCTGAAGGAGATCAGCCCTGGGAGTTCTTTGGAAGGAATGATGCTAAAGCTGAAACTTTGGCCACCACATGCGAAGAGTTGACTCATTGGAAAAGACTCTGATGCTGGGAGGGATTTGGGGCAGGAGGAGAAGGGGACGACAGAGGATGAGCTGGCTGGATGGCATCACTGACTCAATGGACGTGAGTCTGAGTGACCTCCGGGAGTTGGTGATGGACAGGGATGCCTGGCGTGCTGCGATTCATGGGGTCACAAAGAGTCGGACACGACTAAGTGACTGAACTGAACTGAACTGAAACCTTTAAAAGCATTCTTTGCTTTTTTTGAACAACAAAAACCCCAGCCCACCTTGAAAACTCCCTACTCCAAAACATGGATTCAATTTTCTCTAAGCAGCCCAGATAAGGTGTAATGAGAAGAGCACTAGAGCCCAAACCTAGGGTTAGGGGTGTAAATCACATTATTTATTGTGAGCAGAGGTGATGTTTTCCCATATGGTGACAGAGATAGCAAATATAGAGGTTAAACTAGTATTTTAAATTTACTGTTAACACTTTTGTAATATGTGCTTAATTGAATTTTTAATTCTCTACCTAAACTATTCTAAATTGATAAGCTATGCAATATACCTTTAAATAAAATATTAATTAAAACAAATATAAACATTTATTTATTTCTCCAACAATAAACTATCTCTAAAACTTATCAATGTAGAACTGTGATATGTAAGACTTGCCACTAAACTCTTGTGACAATTTTTACATATATCTCTTAATACTTTATGATGAAATTAGTTCATTCTGCATTGTTTGTAATAATTTGGATTCTAATGAACTTGTAAAAGATACAGGTCCATTGTATACTTTAACCCAGTTACTTAAGTTTATTTTAACCTAAACTGTCAGAGAAGGCAATGGCACCCCACTCCAGTACTATTGCCTGGAAAATCCCATGGATGGAGGAGCCTGGTAGGCTACAGTCCATGTGGTCGCTAAGAGTCAGACATGACTGAGCAACTTCGCTTTCACTTTCCACTTTCATGCGTTGGAGAAGGAAATGGCAACCCACTCCAGTGTTCTTGCCTGGAGAATCCCAGGGACGGGGGAGCCTGGTTGGCTGCTGTCTATGGGGTCACTCAGAGTCGGACACGACTGAATCGACTTAGCAGCAGCAGCAGCAGCAACCTAAACTGTTGATCTTCTAAAGATGGATAGTTCTTATTTTATAATGACATTCATTCATCTTGTGTTCATTTGACAAATATTCAATATATTTATTAATATATTGGTGATATAGTGATGGATGGTTGGATAGATAAACGGATAGGAAAGAAAATTAAAAAATCCCTCTCCTTGAGAAGTTAAATTAAATGCTGTTTTGGAGACAGATAGGAAAAAATCAGTAAAATAACTAGCATGTTAGAAAACAACAACTGACAAGGACCTACTGTACAGCACAGGGAACTCGGCTCCATATTACATGACAACCAAACAGGAAAAGAACTTGAAAAAAATAAATATATGTAGAACTGAATCATTTCACTGTGCACTTGAGACTAACACATTGTTAGTCAACTGTACTCCAATATACAGGTAAAGTTTTTTAAAAAAGAATACAGTAAATGCAATGGAGGGAAAATGAAGAGAAATAAGGAGGTATGAGCAATTACGGAGGGGAAAAGCAAGCTCGAGAGCATATTATAAAGCAGAGACGTTACTTTGCCAACACAGGTTCATCTAGTCAAGGCTATGGTTTTTCCAGAAGCCAAGTATGGATGTGAGAGTTGGACTATAAAGAAAGCTGAGTGCCAAAAAATTGATGCTTTTGAACTGTAGTGTTGGAGAAGATGCTTGAGGGTCTCTTGGCCAGCAAGGAGATCCAATTAGTCCATCCTGAAGGAGATCAGTCCTGGGTGTTCATTGGAAGGACTGATGCTCAAGGTGAAACTCCAATACTTTGGCCACCTCATGCGAAGAGCTGACTCATTTGAAAAGACCTTGATGCTGGGAAAGATTGAAGGCAGAAGGAGAAGGGGATGACAGAGGATGAGATGGTTGGATGGCGTCACTAACTCAATGGACATGAGTTTGGGTGGACTCCGGGAGTTGGTGATGGACAGGGAGGCCTGATGTGCTGTAGACCATGGGGTCGCAAAGAGTCAGACACGATTGAGCAACTGAACTGAACTGAAGTTAATATTTTAGATAAAATGACAAGGAAAAATCTCTCTGAAAAGGTGAGTGGAGATCTGAATATAGTGAAGATGGTATCTGTGAGGATACCTAAGGAAAGAGAATATTCCAGGCAAAGGCAACATCTAAAAAGGTCCTGTGGTCAGCATGCCTGATGTGAGAGAAGATTGAATTCTTCCTCTCAACTCTAAACGATGATTTCATGAACTCACAATGATAGCTTTTTCCCTTAAGTTGTTAACTTGTGGAGAATGTTACTTATAAAATACACACTGAACACACACTCACAACAAATTTGTTTCATTTTGTGTCTTATTATTATATGAGCACTTTTTTTGCTATTTTTGTCAGTTCTAACAATAAAGAGGTTATAATTTTTTTAATGTAATGTTACAGTTAAAAACAAAAGTAACGATTAAAACAGTTTGAAATGTAATTGTATTTTAATATTATTGTTAGGAATTCATCTTTAAATGAATAAAAATTATAACTTTCATTTTCAAAAGATGTTAATTATTTCAAATGGGAATTTTAAAATAAGTTGATTGTGTTTACACTTTATGTCAATGTAAGGTTAATATTTTCAATTAAATGTTTTAATTGGTTGCTCATAAGTTATCTTTCAGGCACAATTATTTTCAAGAACTTGAGACCTCCAAATACTATCTTAAAATTCAATTAGTTTATAATGTATTTGAATAAATTATAGTTTTAAGGACAGCTCTTTTGAGAGGCTAAATAAGATTAAGTTAAACAATTAAAATTCTGCTCTCTACATAGCTAGTATGAATAAAAAATTATTTCACTTTTATTATTATAAAATACTTCATGTATCCTAAAAATAAATAATATAAAGGTATAAGGTATAAAAATAATTGCAAAATACTCAAATATTCCACAAAGGTTAATAGAGTATTAGTAATACTTTGGAACTTTCCTCTCTGTACCAACTCCCCTCTCTCTTTCTCATCACCTCCTAGGAGTAACTAATCTTCTAAAATTTATATACATTATTTCTGTTTACTGTCATAATGCATGAATCCCTTAATAATGTATTATTTATACTTCATATGCCTTTGAACTTCATATAAGAAGTATTATGCTATTTGGTTTTTATTGTAACTTGCTTTTCTCATTTAACACCAACATGAGACTTATCCCTATTGAGGTACATAGAGCTGTGCTCAACTCAGTTTCATTACTGCATAGGATTCTACTATGTGAATATACCACAATCCAGTCATCTTCCTATCAACGGACTTTTCTTGTTGTTAAAACTTTGCTATTACAAATATTGCTGCTATGAACACTCCTGAACACATCTCAGTGCATTGGGTATATCCCTAGGAATGGGTTGTAGACTAATATATGCATTTTCAATTTTCTAAAAAATGACACATTATTTTACAAAATGCTTGCATGAATTCACATTCTAACCAGTAAGGTATATTATGGTTATTTGATTTTTTTTTTAAAGAAACATTTTATCAGAATCGCTGACTTTGCCCTTATTTGTACTGATAAACTTTGTCTCAATGATTTTAGAAGGCTTTTCTAAAACATATTTTTGATATTGACCCTTTGAAAGTTATGTTGTTTGAAATTAGCTGCTTCTAGTATATACATCTTATAGTGTAATGAATTGGAGAAGGCAATGGCACCCCACTCCAGTACTCTTGCCTGGAAAATCCCATGGACGGAGGAGCCTGGTGGGCTGCAGTCCATGGGGTCGCTAAGAGTCGGACACGACTGAGCGACTTCACTTTCACTTTTCACTTTCATGCATTGGAGAAGGAAATGGCAACCCACTCCAGTGTTCTTGCCTGAAGAATCCCAGGGATGGGGGAGCCTGGTGGGCTGCTGTCTATGGGGTCGCACAGAGTCGGACACGACTGAAGTGACTTAGCAGCAGTAGCAGCAGTGTAATGAATAGACTTTTTCAAAATTTAATACACTTTAATTACTCTCTTTAATTCCCTTATTTCTTTGGTTTTATTTAAGAGATCCTTTTCTATACATATAAATTTGACTATATGGAACTTTGTCAGCAAAGTGATGTCTGCTTTCAAATACACTGTCTAGTTTTGTCATAACTTTTCTTCCAAGGAGCAAAAGTCTTTTAATTTCATGGCTGCAGTCACTGTCCAGAGTGACTTTAGCGCCCAAGAAAATAAAATCTGTCACTGCTTCCACTTTTCCCCTTCTATTTTCCATGAACTGTTAGGACCAGATGTCAAGATCCTAGTTGCTTGAATGTTGAGTTTTAAACCAGCTTTCCACTCTCCCCATTCACCCTCATCAAGAGGCTCTTTAGTTCCTCTTTGCTTTCTGCCATTATCTGCATATTGTATCATCTGCATATCCGAGGTTGTTGATATTTCTCTTGGCAATCTTGATCCCAGCTTGTGCTTCATCCAGCCCTGCATTTTGCCTGATATACTCTGTACAGAAGTTAAATAAGCAGGATGACAATAAAGAAAAATTCAACAGAAACCAACCCAGCACCAACATGAATGTTACAGTCAGAAAAAAAATACATTAAAACATTTATTATAGCTGTACTCCCTATGTTCAGAAAATTACAGAGACAGAAGATATAAAGAAAAGACCCAAATGAAAGGTTGAGAGATAAAAACTACAATGTGTGAGCTAAAAATTAAAAACTAAAACACTAGATGGGATTAATGGCAGGTTAGACATTGAAGAAAATTTAGTGAACTTAGAGACATCACAAAAGAAACTAAAATCAGACACAGAGAGACTCAGAAACAAACAGAGCTTCAGGGAGCTGCAGGGCAACTTCAATCAGACTAGTATACAAGCAATTGTAGTGCCTGAGGAATAGGGGGATAAACAGAAAAATATTGTAAAAGAACAATGGCTAAAAATTTCCCAAATTTGATCTACAGTCTAAATTCACCTATCTAAGAACTCAGTACATCTCACATCATAATCAACTCCTCAAAACCAGTGACAGAGAGAAAATTTGTAAAGCAAGCAGAAGGAAATGTCTGCATATTTCTCCAAGGAAACAATGTGAAAAGCAGGCAGTGGAGAAATATCTTTAAAGTAGTGAAAGGAAAAACTGCCAACCTAGAGTTCTATAACCTATGAAAACTGGCTTTCGAAAGCTGAAGATAACCAGAGGGGAAATGTTGTGGGGGATGGGGGGATAAATCAGGAGTCTGAGAGGAACACACACACACACACTACTGTATATAAGCAGTGGTAGACAGCAACGACTTACTGTGGAGCACAGAAAACAACTCAGTACTCTGTGGCAAGCCACACGAGAAAAGAATCTGAACAAGAAGGACTATGTGTACTCACACAGCTGAATCGCTTTGCCATACACTCGAAACTACCACAACACTGAAAAACAACTGTACTCCAACAAGATGTTTAAATAACCGAAGTTGAAATAGAAACTTTCTGGCTTACAAAGGCTAAAAAAATTTATGACCAGTGACCAAATGAGGTTTCTTCAAAGCAGAGAGAAAGTGATACCTGATAGAACGAGGGTCTACACAAAAGCATGAAGAGCACTAGAAACTGACTGCCTGGATAAATAGACGGGTGATTTCCACTGTTAATAGGCAGTTGATTATTTAAAACAAAACTGATAACAGTGTCAGTTCAGTTCAGTTGCTCAGTCATGTCCGACTCTTTGCGACCCCATGAATCGCAGCACGCCAGGCCTCCCTGTCCATCACCAACTCCTGGAGTTCACTCAGACTCACGTCCATCGAGTCAGTGATGCCATCCAGCCATCTCATCCTCGGTCGTCCCCTTCTCCTCCTGCCCCCAATCCCTCCCAGCATCAGAGTCTTTTCCAATGAGTCAACTCTTCGCATGAGGTGGCCAAAGTACTGGAGTTTCAGCTTTAGCATCATTCCTTCCAAAGAAATCCCAGGGCTGATCTCCTTCAGAATGGACTGGTTGGATCTCCTTGCAGTCCAAGGGACTCTCAAGAGTCTTCTCCAACACCACACTTCAAAAGCATCAATTCTTCGGTGCTCAGCTTTCTTCACAGTCCAACTCTCACATCCATACATGACCACAGGAAAAACCATAGCCTTGACTAGACGGACCTTAGTCGACAAAGTTATGTCTCTGCTTTTCAATATGCTCTCTAGGTTGTTCATAACTTTTCTTCCAAGGAGTAAGCGTCTTTTAATTTCATGGCTGCAGTCACCATCTGCAGTGATTTGGGAGCCCCCCAAAATAAAGTCTGACACTGTTTCCACTGTTTCCCCATCTATTCCCCATGAAGTGATGGGACCAGATGCCATGATCTTCGTTTTCTGAATGTTGAGCTTTAAGCCAACTTTTTCACTCTCCTCTTTCACTTTCATCAAGAGGCTTTTTAGTTCCTCTTCACTTTCTGCCATAAGGGTGGTGTCATCTGCATGTCTGAGGTTATTGATATTTCTCCTGGCAATGTAGCTCACTGTTTATAATAGATAATAAAGCAAAATGCATCATGATAACAGGACAAAGGCTACAGGGAGAGAAATGAAAGTATACTAACATGAGGTTGTTTACGAATTGGTGAAACAGCACTTTGAAGTAGACTGTGGTAAGTCAAGATATTCGCTATAAAATCATTGGGCTTCCCTGGTAGCTCAGCTGGTAAAACTCTATAAAATCATTAAGCCAACAAAGTGGATTAAAAATAAAATCATACTGGATTATATTAATTTGCATTTATCCCTTTATTTTCTGCTTTAATTTTACACTGAAACTAAAGGGGGGATGTATCAATCTAAATTTTTAAGATAAATATTAAATAACTATGACTGCAAAAATTATATAAGAAAGTTACAAATGTGTTAACAACCATAAAAGCATCTGACCAAGGTAAAGAATTAAAATCTTGGAGACATTGAAGAGACATTAAAATCTTTTATTTAAAGACAGAAAACATCTAAATGTATAACCTGCAGAAAAGAAAATTTATTTTCTTTTCAGTAACTGTTGAAATTCCTCTGATGTACTGAAAAGTATTGCTATATAATCACTTGCTGTCCATGTAATGCCATCTTTTTGAGTTGAATCATAAATGCCAGAACTTCCTAAGAACCAGCCACTAATTGAATTCTATTTTTAGTAACTGTGGATCTGAAAGGAAGTGCATAAGCAATACCACCATTGACAGATATTGTAAATTATCTGGTAGCTCATCACAAAATTGCTATTTTCTGAGTTAAAAATCTTTCCCTGGAGAGAGAGGTTTGCAAGTTTTTTTTTTCAGTCAATGTAAAAATATTTTGGTTTTAGCACATATGACTATCTGTGTTGTATGTGATGAAAGACAGTGATAAGACATAAAAAGATAACTATTAAAAATTCTATTTTCAGAATAATGTGACTTTAGTAATTAATGGGGAACATTAACAACATAGCATACTTACCTTAAATTACACTAAAATTTTCAGCAGTTTTCTTAAAAAGTAGAGACCGCCAACAAGAAAACATGGTAGAAATCCAGGAAAAGCAAACTTTCAGTTCACATTAAATAGCAAGTTTGCACTTCTAATAGGAAGCTGTAGGAATAAATATCATCTTTTGAAAAATAGGATTAAGAAGACTCTTTGGAAAGTCTTGCCTTTCTAATCACTCATCAAAAATAACTTTCTTGATTCTTAGTTTTCTCTCCAATTTATTTTCAGCTCACAGAAAGTTACAGTATTCCCCCATTATTTCATCATAGAGTGAAAAGCGCCATCACTGATTAAACTGTGAAAACTGGTTCTTCTTATCCCAACATAGGGGTGTGTTGCCCATATAATTTATCATCCAAACGAAGATTTACTTGATATTGAAAGGGTGCCATACGAACAGAATCAGTAGGACTGTCCTCCAGGACTGTTCTGGGAACAGTAAGATGGATGATCTCGTCTCCATATGAAGGTTTTGATGGTCAGCCCCTTTTCCACCTGTTTACATTGCATTTCCACCAGTGTTTCCTTATACCTCAGGTTCTAGGAATTCTGAACTACTTCTGGTTTCTAAACTATGCCATCTTGCTTCACACCATTAAGGCTTTGCATATTCAAGCCCTCTGAATAGTTCAGTATTTAATATTCAGTACTTCAGCAATTCCTATGAAGCTTTTAACCCTGCTTAGATGGCATCTCTTAGGAAAGGCTGAGGTTGATGCCCCTCCAGGGTTGACCAGTTGCTTAATTAAGAGTCAATCACAAGACATACAGATGAGCAACAGGCACGTGAAAAGATGCTCAACATGACTGCTTATTAGAGAAATGCAAATCAAACCTCAATGAGGCACCACCTCACAGAAATCAAAATGATCATAATTTTAAAAAATCTATAAATAAAGAACGTGGGAGAGGATGTGAGAATAGGGATACTCCTGCACTGTTGGTGGGAATGTAAATTGGTCCAATCACTGTGGATAATTCTGTTGTTGTTCCATCCCTAAATCCTGTCCAGTTTTTTGTGACACCCTGGAGTGCAGCACGCCAGGCTCCCCTGTGCTTCACTATCTCCTGGAATTTGTTCAAATCCATGTCCATTGAATCAGTGATGCTGTATAACCATGTCATCCTCCGTGCCCCCTTCTCCGTTTGCCTTCAATCTTTCCCAGCATGAAGGTCTTTTCCAGTGAGTTTGTTCTACTTATCAGGTGGCCAAAGTTTTGGAATTTCAGCCTTAGCATCAGTCCTTCCAATGAATATTCAGGAGAATAGTATAGAAGAGTCTCAAAAAACTAAATATAGAGTTACTGTATAATCCAACAACCCCACTCCTGAGCATACATCAAGACACAACTAAAATACAAAAAGATACATGAACCCCAATGTTCATAGTAGCACTATTCACAGTTAAGCCAAAACACGGAAACAACCTAAATGTCCATCAATAGATAAATGGATGAAGGTGTTATCCACGTACACACACACACAATGGAATACTCAGTTCAGTTCAGTCAGTCATTTCTGACTCTTTGTGACCCCACCGACTGCAGCATGCCAGGACTCCCTATGCATCAGCAACACCCGGAGTTTGCTTAAACTCATGTCCATCGAGTCGGTGATGCCATCGAACCATCTCATCCTCTGTTGGCCCCTTCTTCTGCCTTTAATCTTTCCCAGCATCAGGGTCTTTTCCAATGAGTCAGTTCTTTGCATCAGGTGGCCAAAGTATTGGAGTTTCAGCTTCAGCATCAGTCCTTCCAGTGAATATTCAGGTCTGATTTCCTTTAGGATTGACTGGTGTGATCTCTTTGCAGTCCAAGGGACTCTCAAGAGTCTTCTCCAACATCACAGTCCAAAAGCATCAATTCTTTGGTGCACAGATTTCTTTATAGTCCAACTCTCACATCCATACACGACCACTGGAAAAACCATAGCTTTGACAATATGGACCTTTGTTGGCAAAGTAATGTCTCTGCTTTTTAATATGCTTTCTAGGTTGGTCATAGCTTTTCTTCCAAGGAGCAAGTGTCTTTTAATTTCATGGCTGCAGTCACCATCTGCAGTGATTTGGGAGCCCAAGAAAATGAAGTCTCTCACTGTTTCCATTGTTTCCCCATCTATTTGCCATGAAATGTTGGGACCAGATGCCATGATCTTAGTTTTCTGAATGTTGAGTTTTAGCCCAGCTTTTTCACTCTCCTCTTTCAGTTTTGTCGAGAGGCTCTTTAGTTCCTCTTCTCTTTCTGCCATAAGGGTGGTGTCATCTGCATATCTGAGGTTATTGATATTTCTCCTGGCAATCTTGATTCCAGCTTGTGTTTCATCCGTCCCAGCATTTTGCATGATGTATTCTGCATATAAGTCAAATAAGCAGGGTGACAATATACAGCCTTGACGTATTCCTTTCCCAATTTGGAACCAGTAGGTTTTTCCATGTCTAGTTCTAACTGTTGCATCTTGACTTGAATTCAGATTTCTCATGAGACAGATAAGGTGGTCTGGTATTCCCATCCCTTGAAGAATTTTCCACAGTTTGTTGTGATCCACACAGTCAAAGGCTTTGGTGTAATCAATAAAAAAAAAAGAAGTACACGTTTTTCTGGAATTTTCTTGCTTTTTCTATGATCCAGTGGATGTTGACAATTTGATCTCTGGTTCCTTTGCCTTGTCAAAATCCAGCTTGAACATCTGGAAGTTCTCAGTTCATGTACTGTTGAAGCCCAGCTTGGAGAATTTTGAGCATTACTTTACCAGCATGTGAGGTGAGTGTAATTGTGAGGTAGTTTGAACATTCTTTGGCATTGCCTTTCTTTGGGATTGCAATGAAAACTGACCTTTTCTAGTCCTGTGGCCACTGCTGAGTTTTCCAAATTTGCTGGCATATTGAGTGCAGCAGTTTTACAGCATCATCTTTCAGGATTTGAAAGAGCTCAACTGGAATTCCATCACCTCCACTAGCTTTGTTCGTAGTGATGCTTCCTAAGGCCCACTTGACTTCACATTCCAGGATGTCTGGCTTTAAGTGAGTGATCACACCACCGTGATTATCTGGGTCATGAAGATCTTTTCTGTATAGTTTTCAATCATTAAAAATGAAATAATGTCATTTGCAACCACATGGATGGACTTAGAGATGACATACTAAGTGTAGTAAGTCAGAAAGAGACAGGCAGACACCATATGATACCACTTATATGTGGAATCCAAACTATGACACAAATTAATTTATCTGTGAAACAGAAACAGGCTCACAGGTACAGGGAACAGATTTGTGGTTGCCAAGGGGGAGGGGGGGAGGGCTGGATTGGGAGTTTGGGATTAGCAGATGCAAACTATTATATACGGAATGGATAAACCAGGTCTTACTGTAGAGCACAGGGAAATATACACAATATCCTGTGATAAACCATTTTGGAAAAGAATATGGCTTCCCAGGTGGTGCAGTGGTAAAGAATCCACCTCCCAAAACAGAAGACGTAAGAGATTCAGGTTTAATCCCTGAATCTGGAAGATCCCCTGGAGGAGGAAATGGCAACCCATTCCAGTATGCTTGCCTGGATAATTCCATGAAAAGAGAAGCCTGGTGGACTGTAGTCCACGGGGTTGCAAAGAGCTGGAGATGATTGCCTGAGTGAGTGAGAGTGAGATACATATATGTGTGCATATACCAGGCTTCTCCGTCCATGGGATTCTCCAGGCAAGAATACTGAAGTGGGTTACCATTTCCTTCTCCAGGGGATCTTCCCGACCCAGGGACCAAACCCGGGTCTCCCGCATTGGAGGCAGACGCTTTAACCCCTGAGCCACAGCACAGCAGAAATTAGCATAACATTGTAAATCAACTCTACATTCATAAACTAAGTTTAAAAACAGAATCACTTAGCATCTGCAGTAGGAGTTTACAGTCTGACAGAACTCTGGGCCTTGCAATGCTTCTACTGTGGTCCTTTCACTTCATGAAACCTACCCGTGCCATTCCTTCAGAGAACTGCACGTTGCTTGAAGACAGGTATGTCAGCAGATCTAAGTCCGGCATTCCTTTGGAGAGCTAGCCCTCTCACTGCGTGTGCTCAGTCACTCAGTCACGCCTGACTCTGTGTGACCCCATGGACTGCAGCCCTCCAGGCTCCTCTGTCTCCGCAATTTTTCAGGCAAGAACACTGGAGTGGGTTGCCACTTCTTTCTCTGTGTGTCTCCTGCACTGCAGGTGACTTCTTTACCTGCTGAGCCACTGGGGCAGCCATTTACCGCATGCGGTATGAATAAGTATAGTAATCATGACTGCTACTTAACAAACCGTGAGGCTTCCCTGGCAGCTCAAACAGTAAAGTATTTGCCTGCAATGCTGGAGACCCGGGTTCAATGCCTGGGTCAGGAAGATCCCCTGAAGGGAATGCCAGCCCACTTCAGTATTCTTGCCTGGAGAATTCCATGGACAGAAGAGCCAGACCAGCTCTCTGTTCCATGGGGTCACATAGTCGGACACGACTGAGAGACTAACACACACACACATGACAAACTGTACACTGTAAATGTTTGTGGCTTATAACACAATTTTTTTTTAAAGTTTATGTGGTCTTCTGGGACCTTCTGTTGATGTGGGCTGGTCTGGCTGATCCCAGGGGCCCATGCCTCTTCAGTCAGCTGGACAGGTGACTAGAGGCTGACTTTTTGTGCTGGTTTCAAGATGCGTCTGAAAAGTCTTTCACACTCTTTCTTCTGAAAGGTGGCACGTAATTCTCCTCCCCTTGGATATTGGCCAGACATAGAGACTCATTTCTAATTGAATGCGGCAGAGTAATGGTGTGGGATTTCTGAGGTCACATAAGGCATTGCTGCTTCCAGCTTGTTCTCCTGGATGGTCTGCTCTGGGGAGGGGCGTGGGCTTGTTCTTAGGACACACAAGCAGCCTAGAGGGGGAGAGAGGCCCCCGCGAGGGGTAAGGAAGTTGTCTAGTAAACAAGTAATGCCGACTGACCAGCCAAGTGAGGGAGCCACTTGGCCTGTGAGAGCAACTTACAGAAGAGAAAGTTCTGGCCTCAGATGACTACAGGGCCGGCCAAAATCTTGTCCAAACCTCGCAAGAGACCCCCAGCCTGAAGCTCCCCATCTATGTGGCACGTGGACTCCTGACCTTCAGAGGCCGTGTGAGGTAATAAACATGGACCAGCGCCTTGAACTGCTGAGGCTGGGGAGCCATCTGAGGCACAGGGAATTAATGGACTCACTGGCTAGGATGACTCAGCTGGGATGGCCTCTCTGCACGGCACACAGCCTCTCATGCCCCACCATGTTGGCCTGCCCTTGTTCTCAGGACTTGCAGCTTCCAAAAGAGAGAGAGCAGAACCTTACGAGCCTCCTGTGGCCCACCCCCAGAGATGCCACCTATGGCTGCTGTGTTAGTCGCTCAGTCGTATCCAGCTCTTTTCGACCCCGTGGACTGTAGCCCGCCAGTATTCTCTATCCATGGGATTCTCCAGGTGAGAATACTGGAGTGGGTTGCCACGCCCTCCTCCAGGAGATCTTCTGAACCCAGGGATCAAACCTGCCTCTCCTGCAGTGGCAGGCAGATTGTTTCCTGCTGAGCCACCAGGGAAGCCCTAAACATCACCGACTAAAGCAGGCCCGCCAAGGTTCAAGGGTAAAGAAACAATACCTCCGCCTTGAGGGGAAAAGCTGTGAAGTCATTTCAAGGGCCATGGATAAAGGGAGGATAGTAATTGGGGCTGTACTGCCAGTCAAGCTACCCAAACAGCATTGTCTGTCAGCCAAGGTGTTTCCCTGCCTTGGTCCCGGAAGTGAGCTCTTGACTGCAGCACGTTTAAAGTGCTCTCCACCCCAGGACTGTATGACTCAAGAGGAAAGATGAATGGTTTTCTCTTGACAGTGAGCAGTTTGTAAAGGCAGAGCACTAGTTCTTGACCCCTAGATTTCTGGAGCTCTCCTACTTCCTGTCCCGTCTGGTTCTCAGTCATCCCTTCTGTAAACTAGTAGATGCTTTCTAATAAATGCCCATTCTTTCCTCCCCAAGTTAGTTGGAGTCAGTTTCTTTTTACCACCAAGAAACCCAGCCAAGGAACCCAGTGACCTTGGCAGCACTCAGCTCAGGACTATACGAGCTCCGATATTTCTTCCAAAGTTAGGGGCCAGAAGATGCCACAAACAAAGCGCCGGGAGATCCTTCAGGTGATCACTGGCATTTAAAAACTATCTTTGAAAACTCTTTAAACATCCTTAAGGACAACTGTAATAAAAATGCAAAGCAATCATAATTAACGGTATAGAAACTACCCTAAGATGGTGTTTTCTGGGGACTTCCCTGGCAGTCCAGTGCAGGAGGTGTGGGTTCGATCCTTGGTCAAGGAACTAAGATTCCCACATGCTGCATGGCACAGCCAAAAAAAAAAAAAAAAAAGCCTGATGGATTGTGTATCAGTAAAGAACTTGTAACTTGTGTATCTGGCAAGGGCTGACTGCACTGTCTGGCAGCATTTCCATGCGGCAGTGTGACTGTCTGCCAGGGAAATCATAGAGCAGGAGAGGTCAAAGTTTCTGGCACTTGGACCAAATACTCATATTCAGGCTGTGAAGGCGATGGCATCACACCTCCTGCTTCCCGTTGACATATGGCTGCTTCTGGCTGCTGTCTCCACCCATCTACTGCAGTACGGCTTCATAGTCACTCCCAGCCTGAAATGATTTCCACTTTCAGCTGGTCATGCTTCCTTATTAATTTGTTAAACAATCGAGAATGACAGAAGGTATCAACTCCCTTCCCGGATATTTAAACTGTGAGTAGTCATTCATATGCAAATAGTGTGCCCACGAACTTTTAAGAACTTTGCTTATGCAGAGTTCCAGAGCACAAAAGTTGCAGAATCAGATGCCTCCCCCAAACATTTCTCCCTCTGACATTCAGCAGCTTCTAAAGGAAACTCATTAGTGGTTTTTCACTGCTGAAGTTATAGCAGCTGTCAGTCAGCGATGGGCTTGGGCACTTGGCAGTGGAGACAGTGTGTCCTAGTGATTAGGAGCACAGGCTTTAAAACTGAGTGAAAACTGTGAGTTCCAGTCTTCGCTCCACCTCTCATTATCTGAGTGATTTGAGGCAAGTTCCTTGACCCCCCCCTGGGCCTCAGTTTCTCTATTACAAAGATTGTGCCAAAAAGAGAAACTATCTCATGGGGTTCTTCAGAGAATTATATGAAAAAATATGTGCAGTACACTTAGTCTCTAGGTTGCAACATAGGAAGCAATCAATAAATGCTAATTGTTAGTGCTTATATCATTATTATTAATACTAATACCACTACTGTTAATAATAATCATTTAGCATGCCAGCAGCTTCCAGGACTGGAACAGCAAGTCCCAACAACATCTGACTCACCAAGCTGCAGTAGCAGAGATACTGCTGGCCCAGGCAGGATTGGCACCAGCCCCTAAGGGCAGCATCCAGTGGGGCAGGGTGAAATGCTGCGGCTCAGAGTCCAAGTTCCATCGCTAGTTGCTGTCAGCATCTCACCTTCACACTCCATCTGGGTTGTATTAGCCATATCTGAAGCAGAGCCAAGCCTCAGAAAGGCTGGGCTCCAGACTCAGCAGAGAAGCGGAGTGGATGCCTCAACCTGGGCAAGGAACAAGACAGCTGTAAGGGTCCGACTGAAGCTCAGGAACACCCGGGGTTCTGGCCACACGGCGCCGGCTGGGGCAGCAGAAACTCTCCAGACCCATCCAATAGACAGAAGGGAGCCAGTTCTTACAGGGCTGCCAAGGCCAGATCTCAAGCACACTGATGGCAGGGCTGTAATGTGAGCTGCTCCTGGGCTGTAGGAACAATAAAGAGCCTCCTCTCTGTGCTAAGGGAAGGAATAACAAGTCAACAAGGAAAAGGAAAACTGGAGCTCACGGAGCAGGATGTCTGCGGCAGCCACAAAGCATCCAGGCAGGAGCCGGGCTGTGCACCTGAGCAAGAGCTGTTATCTCATCTGGCAAATTCAGGGCACCTCAGGGCTCGGCCACCCTCTCCTTGATCCTTGGACAGACATGGCCAAAGGAACAGAACTCTCCCACAGCCTGCTACTCACAGCAGGTCTCAGAGGGAATCAGAACCAGCATTTTAGCAAGATGCTCACAGAATACCCACATGTTTCAGTTTAAGAAGTTCTGTGAGGATGCTTTTACCAGTTGGTGGGGTTTAGCATGTGAGTTCAAACCTATTTGCCATCCTCCCTATGAAAACAGACGGAAATCGTAGGTTGCTGAAGGCATGAAGACGTCCCTTATTTCAGAAACAAGACGGGAATCTCTAAGCGGTCTGCCAGAGACTTCTGGCTCATGAGAAGGCTGCCGGTAGCCAGAGCTAAGACTGTCCCAGCCAAGAGGAGATGGAAGGTCAGGAGGAAGTCAAATATTAAGATCTCTGGAAAGTGGAACGGACATCCAGAGCAGGAACATGGTAAAAATTAGAAGACGCTTCAGGTGACCCTTGTGTGTTATGAAGTATCTTATCAACTGTCTTTGCTGTTGGCTCATCTTGTCTGTTCTACTTCAACATTTGTAGTTTTGAGATGGAACCCACTCAGCTGTGCTAAGGTGCTCCAAGGAAAGATGACTTTCTCTAGGGCAGGACGGCAGATGGGAGCCACAGCAGTCCCCTGAGAACAAGGAACTGGTGACTGAAAGAATCAGAGCATGTGAAGGAAACAGAAGAAAAGTGACAATTTGGGGAAGTACTCAGGGCCCTCCCACATTTTCTTTAACACTGTGCATCTTTGTGTGGGTATGAATTTCATGAAAATGCCTTTTCCCTCTGTGGCTTCTTTTGAGAATCCTCTCTAAGGGATGAATCTTTACCCCTCTCTCTCCATCACTAGTGGCACTAGTGGAGAAGAACCTGCCTGACAATGCAGGAGACATGAGATACAGGTTCAATCCCTGGATGTGGAAGACCCCCTGAAGAAGGGAAAGGCATCCCACTCCAGTATTCTTGCCCAGAACATCCCGCGGACAGAGGAGCCTGCCAGGCTACAGTCCATGGGATTGTAAAGAGTCAGACATGATTGAGTGACTAACATCCCATCCCCTAAACACAGAGACCCCATATACGCCAAACTTGGCACATAATTTCAGGGGTTTACAGAACCCCTATGATTTCAGGGATCTCAGGTTAAGAACTCAAGCCTGGCACTTCCCGTATATTTTTATTTCTTCTTTGAATCCTTAACTTTAAGCCCGGATACTACCATTGTTTCTAAACAAATAAGGATTACCAGGTTGTTTTCCATTTCCAATGAGAACGAACTCACCTTTCAGACAACAAATACTCAGAGCCATGGTCCTTGCACCAGATATGCGATTTAAGCTGGGATTTCTGGGAAGGCTCAGAAATAAACATCAGTGACAAGGCCAGAGTCTTTGATGCAATTTGTTTGGGTGGAACCCAAGTGTAGGGAGAGAGCAAATGAGCCAAGATGGTCTGTTCAGGCTCTCCTGCTCCACATTTTGTAAATAATGACTATGTAACAACTGGAATCATTTCTAGCACCGCACATGCGCAGCAAGAGGTTCTCCTTGGTTGTGGGCTAGTGTCTGTGCAGCACCCCTGTAATGAATGTCACTATGAAAGCCCAGCCTGCTGCTGTGCTGGGGCCGCATTGGAGTGACCCCATGACTATGTCATGTGAGGTTATGTTATGGCTCCGTTATGGCTATGTTATGGTTATGCTGTGGCTGCTGCGTCAGCCAGGAGTGAGGCTGTGTTAAGGTTGCCAGGCCAGCCAGGAGAGAAGAAACGTGTCTGCAGTCCCTATGGCTCCTCAAGTCTTCTTCCAGCCTCTTAGCTCGCACCTTGCCTACCCTGGGTTCAGCAGACAGTATGAACAGCAAGACAACTGCCACTCTGAGCGGGGTCAGCGATACACCAAGCGTCTGTATTTTTAAAGCGCCCAGAAAATTCTACAGCACATTGTCAGCTTAGAACCACTGCTCTAGACTGACTGCCTACAATGGATCTGGGGTAATCAGCAGTCACCCCTTTACCGACTTCCTGTACCTTCCCCTGCGGCTCTCAGCACCCGCTCTGCGCTGGTAGCACGTGTGCGCAACCTCGGGTCAAGCGAGGCGAAGAAAATCTATCCGTAATCTTTGCCCTCATGTACAATCCTGTTTACATCCTAAACATGAATCCTGAAAAAATTCTAATATAAATAAATTTTTATCGAAGTATAGTTGATTTACAATATTGTGTTAGTTTCAGGTGTAGAGCATAGTGATTCAGTACTTTCCCTGGTGGCTCAGACGGTAAAGCGTCTGTCTACAATGCAGGAGACCCAGGTTCAATCCCTGGGTTGGGAAGATCCCCTGGAGAAGGAAATGGCAATCCACTCCAGTACTATTGCCTGGAAAATCCCATGGACAGAGGAGCCCGGTAGGCTACAGTCCATGGGTCACAAAGAGTCAGACACGACTGAGCGACTTCACTTTCACTTTCACAGATCATTACAAGATTAAAAAAGAAATCAGTCGCTCAGACATGTCTGAGTCCCATCTGGTCCCATCACTTCATGGGAAATAGATGGGGAAACAGTGGAAACAGTGTCAGAAATTCTTTGAAATTGGACACAGTGGGTTGCAGTGTAAGAACATTTGATTGAAGGAAACCATATTGATGAGACTTTTTTTTTCATAATATCATATCCAGGCAGATTCTGCAATCAGGCAGTGGCTGATTTGAACATCCTAGAGGTGAAGCCCAATGAACCACATCCATCAACGTGACAACCATCTATTCTAACCTTGAAACAAATTATTTTGTAAAAAAGCCGTTAGAAGTAATGAACTTTTCCAAGTAGAACTTTTAAGACTGCCAATTAATTCCTCACATTCTTTGCCAATACCCTTGAGCTTTACATTTATTGTTCAATGATTTTCAGAGAAGTAACACACTTTAAGCGTTGACTGAAAAAATCCATGTTCTCATAAAATGCACATGGAAATGATTTGCATATACAGACCAGAGGTGGAGTTATAAGCAGGTATCTTTGGGATACTGACACTTGTTTACAAAACACCAGATGACTCACCTGAAGTTTCACAGCTGTTAGTGGTGATTGTGAGAGAAGTCAGAGGCACGTCCCCACCCTGCTTGTGAAAAACCTTTGTACATCGTATGGGGGCAGGTGGTGAAGGCGAAGATTCATGACTCATTGACAGGTACTTGTTAAACTTGGACTTTATATCACTGAATGTGAACAGAAACAGACTCAGACATAGGAAACAAATGTGGTTACCAAAGGCAGAGGGGAGAGGAGGAATAAATTAGGAATATGGAACTAAGAGATGCAAACTACTGTGTATACAATAGGAACAACGATATAGCACACAGCACTGTATAATCAGTATCTCATAGCAGGGACGTCCTAAGAAGAAACGGAGCACATCAAGGCTGGATATTGTCACCCTGCTTGTTTAACTTCTATGCAGAGTACATCATGAGAAACGCTGGACTGGAAGAAGCACAAGCTGGAATCAAGATTGCCGGGAGAAATATCAAGAACCTCAGATATGCAGATGACACCACCCTTATGGCAGAAAGTGAAGAGGAGCTAAAAGCCCCTTGATGAAAGTAAAAGAGGAGAGTGAGAAAGTTGGCTTAAAGTTCAACATTCAGAAAACGAAGATCATGGCATCTGGTCCCATCACTTCATGGGAAATAGATGGGGAAACAGTGGAAACAGGGTCAGACTTTATTTTGGGGAGCTCCAAAATCACTGCAGATGGTGATTGCAGCCATGAAATTAAAAGACACTTACTCCTTGGAAGAAAAGTTATGACCGACCTAGAGAGCATATTCAAAAGCAGAGACATTACTTTGCCAAAAAGGTCTGTCTAGTCAAGGCTATGGTTTTTCCAGTAGTCATGTATGGATGTGAGAGTTGGACTGTGAAGAAAGCTGAGCACTGAAGAATTGATGCTTTTGAACTGTGGTGTTGGAGAAGACTCTTGAGAGTCCCTTGGACTGCAATGAGATCAAACCAGTCCCTTCTAAAGGAGATTGGTCCTGGCTGTTCTTTGGAAGGACTGATGTTAAAGCTGAAACTCCAGTTTCACCTCATGCGAAGAGTTGACTCATTGGAAAAGACTCTGGGAGGGATTGAGGGCAGGAGGAAAAGGGAACGACAGAGGATGAGATGGCTGGATGGCATCACTGACTTGATGGACATGAGTTTGGGTGAACTCTGGGAGTTGGTGATGGACAGGGAGGCCTGGTGTGCTGCAATTCATGGGGTCGCAAAGAGTCGGACATGACTGAGTGACTGAACTGAGTGAAATATATTTGTCTTCTACATCTCAACAAAAGCATTTGTTTTTCTTGCCTTGAGAAGGAAGACTGTCAGAAGTGACATGACTACTAGCTACTGTCACATGAAATATTACGAGGTACTGACACATATGTGTTCTCACTGAATCCTTTAATTATGACCAGCCTGACTTTGAAGAAACTGAGGCTTAAAGAGTCCAAATGGCTTGTCCAAGGTGCATGTCACGAGGAAGTGGCAGAGCCAAGGCTCAAAACCAGCCCTGTCAGACTCAAAGTCCGTTTCTACCAAGCACCACAAAGGCCACCATTTGTTGGGCATTTATTGGACAGCAGGAATTTTTCAGGGCTTCCCTGGTGGCTCAGCTGGTAAAGAATCCACTTGCAATGTGGGAGACCTGGTTCGATCCCTGGGTTGGGAAGATCCCCTGGAGAAGAGAAAGGCTACCCACTCCAGTATTCTGGCCTGGAGAATTCCATGTTGGACACGAGTGAATGACCTTCACTTTCAAGCACTTTTCATTCAATAATGTGACCCACAGCGAGGAAGATGTTAGCATCAGAAGCTCAGAGAGCTTAGTCCCTTCCTCAACTTTACGCAGCAAATGCTAGAAATAAGGTTTGAATCCTACTCTTTGACTGTTTCCACTGTTTCCCCATCTACTTGACGTGAAGTGATGGGACCGGATACTATGATCTTAGTTTTCTGAATGTTGGGCTTTAAGCCAACATTTTCACTCTCCTCTTTCACTTTCATCATGAGGCTCTTTAGTTCTTCGCTTTCTGCCATACGGGTGGTGTCATCTGCATTCTTATTATTCTTGAAAGAAAGTGAAAATTGATCAGTCATGTCCGACTCTTTGTGACCCCATGGACTATAGAGTCCATGGAATTCTCCAGGCCAGACTACTGGAGTGGATAGCCTTTCCCTTCTCCAGGGCATCTTCCCAACCCAGGGATTGAACCCAGGTCTCCTGCGTTGCAGGAGGATTCTTTACCAGCTGAGCCACAAGGGAAGCCCATAAGCAATAAGCAATCTGAAAATATATAGGAGGAAAACAATCTTATCACATCAAAACAGCAGAGAAAATATAAATTATAAACCTCACCAAAAATGTGCAAGACCCATATGAAGGAAAAGATACCATTTTACTGAAGAACACATAAGTCCTGGAAGGTGTTTAAAACTGCTCATTCCCAACAATTTAACATAAATTCACTATTCTCCAATGCTATCCGTATTGAATACACAGTTGTTGTTTTTTTTAATGAAAACCAGACAGGTTGGTCCGAAAATATTTTTTGGAAGAAAGCATGTATAAAAATAGCTAAAATAAAATGCTTAAAGAATAGAAAGGAAGTGATACTTGCTCTACTTGTTACCAAAGCATACTGTAGAAAAACCTGAAATAAACAAAGATGTTGCTTTGGTGTAGGCACAGCCAACGGAGCAGTACAAGAGAGAATTTTTCTTGTTAAACATACTGATGGACTTTGTCAATTCACTGTGTGATAGAAAGACATATTCTCAAACTGAAGAATGGGGATAAACCAATCACAATAAATTATGTAGGAGGAACTAGCTATCTCTTGGGGGGAAAATAAGTATTTTTCCTGACAAGAGACTCAGATTATTTAAGAGCTTAAGATAAAAAATAATTAAAAATTTTAGAAAAAAAAATATAGAGAAAGGCTTTAGAGTTGCAAGGGAAGGTCTTTTTATGATTAAAACAATTGATAACATAATGTAATGACTGATACATGTGACCACAGCAAATGACTTTATATTTAAATTTAAAGCATCTGTAATAGTTATAAAAGACTAAAATGCACAAGATGAGAGAAAATGTTTACAATGTATAACACCAAGTTTCAATATTCAAAATACATAAAAAATAACTCAATGAGAAAAAATAACTCAATGAGAAAAAGGACAAGATCAATTGCCATCTCCCAGAAGAACATGCCGTGTGAAAATATGCAGTTTCACTCACAGTCATAAAAAAGGTAAATTTAACCCCTAATGAAATACCATTTTTCACCCATCTGAGTGGAAAATATTTCAGACTGGTTATATCTAGTGTTGACAAGATAAAAAATTGATGCCGTCCACTCATTAAGAGGATATGATTTGTGGGGGAACATTTTAGCAGCATCTATTTACATTTAAAATGACACATCCTTTGACACAGCAACTACACCGTAAGGTTTCTATCCTAGGGAAAATACTTACACACATATACAAGAGACACGAGATGTTCAGCACTGCTATTATTAATGACCCCAAATCTAAAGCTACCTGAATGCCTATTAGGGGTACTGCGATTATACAAACAATGGTGCTGTTACAAAATGGAATTGTGCATTACATAAAGGCAGGCCTTTAGGTACTGATAAAAAAAAGCTCCAGGATACTTCGACATGAAGAGAAACCAGGTGTAGACCCATAACTATAAGATAATTGATGTGTGTGACTGTGTGCAAGACAAACACATAAAAACTAAATATACACACCACGCGTGCATGCTAAGTCACTCAGTCGGTGTCTGACTCTTTGCAACCGCATGGACCGCAGCCAGCCAGGCTCCTCTGTTCATGGGGTTCTCCAGGCAAGAATACTGGAGTGCGTAGCCATTCCCTTCTCCAGGAACCTTCCCGACCCAGGGACTGAAGCCAGTCTCCTGCATTGCAGATGTATATTTTACCACCTGAGCTACCAGGGAAGCTTACAAATGTACATGCTGTGCTGACAACAGTGGTTATTGCTTCAGACCAGGGAGAAGGGCTCCAGTGGTGGAAGGGTCTGAATGGGACCAGAACAGGGGTCTGGGACTGGCGCCCATTCACATGATCGCAGCACGAGTCCACTGGAAAACAGTCTTGATTCTCTGGACTCAGTTCATAAAGTGATTTTTAAATGTTATTACAATTTACATTGCTTTCATGATAATTTTCTTACTTAATTTAATTAGAATTCTTCCTGAGCATCAAATATTTGCAAGGAGGTGTTTTGTGAAATCAACAAGAGTCTGTTACCACATGACCGTCTCCAAGGCAGAGTAGGAGGCAGTCATGTAGAACGAATGATGCTGGGTCACAATGAGCTTTTCCCATCGAGCCTGCATTCAATACAAATCTAATTATATTTACCTAAGATCGTTAATGGTTACTTATCTCACATGCCTTGCTTTCTGATCTGCCTGTTCAGTTTTCATAATGGAACTGTAATCTGCTTTTAAGTTCATCCGCAGGAGACAACTTTCTTTGCTCTATTCAGTTGTCGTCACAACACACTATATTACCTGTGTGTAAACCATGTGGCGGAGAAGGCAATGGCACTCCACTCCAGTACTCTTGCCTGGAAAATCCCATGGATGGAGGAGCCTGGAAGGCTGCAGTCCATGGGGTTGCTGAGGGTCGGCCACAACTGAGCGACTTCACTTTCACTTTTCACTTTCATGCATTGGAGAAGGAAATGGCAACCCACTCCAGTGTTCTTGCCTGGAGAATCCCAGGGATGGCAGAGCCTGGTGTGCTGCCATCTATGGGGTCGCACAGAGTCGGACACGACTGAAGCGACTTGGCAGCTTAGCAGCAAACCATGCGGACTGCAAGGAGACCCAACCCGTCCATTCCGAAGGAGATCAGCCCTGGGAGTTCTCTGGAAGGAATGATGCTAAAGCTGAAACTCCAGTACTTTGGCCACCTCATGCAAAGAGTTGACTCATTGGAAAAGACCCTGATGCTGGGAGGGATTGCGGGCAGGAGGAGAAGGGGACGACCGAGGATGAGATGGCTGGATGGCATCACTGACTCGATGGACGTGAGTCTGAGTGAACTCCGGGAGTTGGTGATGGACAGGGAGGCCTGGCGTGCTGCTATTCATGGGGTCGCAAAGAGTCGACACGACTGAGCGACTGAACTGAATTGAACTGAAACCATGCAAGAAGAAGGCAGGATCCTTATGCTGTTTAGAATAAGATATCTTTAGCCAAACAGTCCTTCTGCCCTTATGTAAACTCCAGTCTCTCCACCAAAATGGAGAATCAAATAAAACTTGTCTGCAGTACTTCTTTATAGAATTGTGTTTTATTTTCTCTTGTATCCCTGTTCTTAGTTGCCTTCTTCCCTCATATGCCTTCTCCCTTCCAACTTTTCTTGAAGCAAAAAAAAAAAAAGTTCATTTCAGTTATTCCCTCTGCAGTTGCCACAGATCATTTTTGGAAGAAAGCAGAGGGTCAATTTGGGTCCATGGATGGACAGGGTGGGCTTCTTGGGTGGCTACCGAGAGATCTGCCGGCGGTGCAGAAGACGCAGGGGACATTGCAGGTTTGATCCCTGGGTCGGGAAGATCCCCTGGAGGAGGGCATGGCAACCCACTCCAGTATTCTTGTCTTAGAGAATCCCATGGACAGAGGAGCCTGGCAGGCTACAGTCCATAGGATCACACAGAGTTGGACACGACTGAAGCACCTGAGTATGCAGGCACGGACAGGGTACTCCAGAACAGTGCTGGCCATGTCCAAAAGGGCATCACTAACTCAGAGAGGAGCACGGCATAGTCAAGTATACATACCCTGTGATAGTAGGGAATCCATGCTGGTAGTGGTCAACATCTGATCTCATTCCTTATTAAAGTAAGTTCATCTTCTTTTCTTTCTCCTTTCTCTTCCATCCTTCTTCCCTTCCTTTCTTTATCTTTTTCCCTTAACTTACACTGAAGGCAGTTTAATGAAGATGGAAGGCCTTGGTTCTGACCTTGGCCCTGCACTTACTGGCTGTGGAATGAAGCAGGCTGCTCCATCTTTCTGAACCTCAGGCCCCAACCCTGTAATCTTAGACCTCATTCCAAGGCGCCCCTTCACCAGGTTACTGTGAGGCTGAATGGGGCTGCATACATTGAACATTCTGACTGGCATTCAATGGCGTGCAATAAAGCTTAGGTCCTTCTCCTACTTCCTAGAAATCTTTGCTTTGTGAACTCAATTTCCAGCTCTGAAACAGGAATTCAGACAGCAAACACATTTCAAATGTCAGCAACCTTGTCAGTGCCACCCCCAAATTAAGATCCAGGTATGGGTGAGCATAAACTGAATACAATAGGCAAAAATAAGATGAATGTGTGCATGACACAAGAATGAATGGGAGCTGGTACTTACGTAGTGATTTAATTACCTTTGTAAGACCTGTGGCTCAGTGGTAAGGAATCCACCTGCAATGCAGGAGACCACCTGAATTGCAGGAGATGTGGGCTAGATCCCTGGGTCGGGAAGATCCCCTGTGGCAACCAACTCCAATATTCTTGTCTGGAAAATCCCACAGACAGAGGAACCTGGTGGGCTACAGTCCACGGGGTCACAAGAGTAGGATATGACTTACAAACTAAACCACCGCCACCATAAGACCTGGATCAGGAAAGATACTTGGCAACTTGGAGTCAGCATACAAAAAGCTTTCTTGCAGTGGTAACAACTAAAACTCTGATAATGGTTAAAATAACAATAACAATATAACAGTAATAATAACAGCAAGTATCTGAGCACCAATAACAGTTAGCAGCTTAGGGAGGGAAGTCAAAACTTAAAAAGCAAACCATATTAAAAGTGAGCTTTGTGGGGGGTTTTCTTTTATCTCCTGACTTGAAACCAAGGGTGGCCCCTGTGTGGAAGTACAAAGAAGACACAGGCAGCAAACACTCAGAATGCTTCGCTTTTAGTCAGAGAACTAACAAAAAATGTTGCCACAAGCTGGAGAGTATGGGGGAAATCCCTGTTGCTGCCATTGTTGTTTCCAGTAAACTTTTACTTTAGAATAACTTTAGGTTTTCAGAAAAACTGTATAGTATCGAGTCCCTGAGCCCTGCTCACTCTATTTCGCCCATGGTTAACATCTCATGTTAACATGTTCCATTTTTTAAAACCAAGAAAACAATGCCGGTATGTTTAGACTATGGTTAAACTCCAGACTTACTGTCCTTTACTGTTGTGGGCACCATTCTAGGACACCACATTTCATCGTCATCATGTGTCCATGGTTCTCTAGGGGTTTCTGGGTCTTCTCTTGCTTTGTTGGCCTTGAGTGTCGAGTCACACTCATCAGGTGCTTTGTAGAATGTCCTTCAGATTGGGTTTGCTGGATGTTTTGCTCATGTTTAGACTGGAGTTATGGGTTTTAGCAAAGAACATTAAAGAAGCGAAGTGTCCTTTTCATGCTCTCACATCAAGGGTACCTTCTGTCAACATAACTAGTCACCGGTGGTGTTAACCTGGCTAACGTGTTTGCCGGTTGGAGACAAGTGATTCAGTCTAGCGCACGCTCAAGGGGAGGGAAGAGAATCTACGTCAAAGGCTGAGAATTCTTCTGTAAGGAAGATCTGTCTCTTCTCCTCCATGTTTTAGTTTACATAACCGTTGTGATCAGTACTGAGTCACATAGATTTGGGATTTTTTTCCTCTTTTTTTTTTTCCTCCTGGCTCTGCCCTGAGGAGGCCATTGTGGCACAGCAACCTAAACTCAAGGAGAAAACCTGTCCATCTGGATGGAGGACCCTACGGCCTGGAGTGTGAAGATCCCATTTTCTTTTCTCCTTTCCCTCACTGTTTTGCCTTGATAGTAACTCCAATCACAACAGTACATGTAGCTAAAACTCCTAGAAGAATACCAGATTTCTACCCAGAGGGCTGGATGAAGGGGCCCCTGGGAGTCACAGGAAATGGGGAAAATAACAAAGGGTAAAGAAATAGGGAAAGGCAGCCCCTAATTCTGTGTATGAACTCATCAGTCCTAGGCTCACTCTGAGCTGCTTGCATAGGGTAAAGACCCACAGCAAGAGAACAAAGTCTTTAAGAAGTGAACTGACGTAGGAACTTCTGCCCACAGAAGGAGAGCTCAGGACAGTCTGAACACACACAGGTTCACTACCTGTCAATAGAAAATAGCTGGCATTCTCCAGAGGATTTTAACAGGACTCAGAATCATGTAAGATTCAAAATGTTTATGGTATAATCTAAAATTACTCAACATACAAAATACACGGAAATGTGACCAGTTCTCAAAGGAAAAGACAATCAGATGTCAAGCTCAAGGTTATCCCAATATAGAAACTTTTTCAAAGAACTTTTAAACAACTATAATCATCATGTTCAATGAGACAAAGGTAGATACTCTTG
The DNA here is from genome assembly GCF_023091745.1 of Budorcas taxicolor. NCBI lineage: Eukaryota > Metazoa > Chordata > Mammalia > Artiodactyla > Bovidae > Budorcas > Budorcas taxicolor. Next base: position 11,164,475 of record NC_068930.1, on the reverse strand, counting down.
AAATAAACAAAAAGATTGATGTTCTTAGCAGGGAAATAAAAATTATTTTTTTAAGTATTTTAGAACTAAAAAATATAATATTTTAAACAAAGAAATTCGTGGGATGATCTCAATAACACAATGAAGGTGACAGAAGAAAAAGTCAGTGAATTGGCAAACAGATCAACAGATTTATCCAATTTCTATAACAGAAGGAAAAAAAGATTGAAGAAAAATCATCCTCAAGGTACTGTGGGACAATATCAAAAGGTCTAATATTCATGATATTTAAGTCGCAACAGGAAATGGGAAAGAGATAAATGCAGAAAAAAAGGTAGACATTATCAAAGAAAACATAAATTTGGTGAAAAACATAAATATACAGCTGTAAGACAAAATAACCTCAAAGGAAACCAAACCTATCCACATTATAATTAAACTGCTGACTACTAAGATAAAGAAAAAAATCTTGAAAGTAGACAGAAAAAACAATTCCCTTTATGTATGTCCATGGGAAGAACAACTGGAAGGACTGTTTGGTTTTTCATTAGAAACCAAGGTTCTGAGAAGGCAATGCTCTGTAAAGTGCTAAAAGAAAGAACATTACACTTTCCACCAGAAACCAACATAATGTTGTAAACCAACTGTATTTCAATTTTAAAAATAAGGTACGTGGCAATGTAAAAAAAAGAAAGAAAGAAAGAAAAGAATTGCCAGCCCAGAAGTCCATATTTCGCACACATATCCTTCAGTAATGATGTCAAAATAAAACTTTCTCAGACAAACTAAGGGAACTCATTGCAGCAGGCCTTCACTAAAATACTAGAAGGAATCCTTCAACCTGAACTATTCCCTGCGGAAACTTGGAACTTCCGAATAAAGAAAGAGTAACAGAAATGATAATAGACGATTTTTTTCTTAGATTCTTTAAAATACATGTTATTACCTGAAGCAAAAATGTAAACACTGTCTGATGGAGTTGTCAATACATGTGGATGTAATATACACGCCAACTGTGGCATCAAAGGGTTACTGACCCCTAAAGAAAGCAAAAGCGAAAACACTACAAAGAGACATAGTTCAAAATCAGTGGATACATTTAAATAGATTACTACAAGACACAGGACTATTTGAAAAGACAAGAAAGGTGTAACAGAGAACCACCCACCACAGGCACAAACTAAGAAAATAATAAAATAATACACCTAAAACCCTAAAATCAACCATACTAATGATTGTGTTAGCCTAACACACTGGGATGGAACTGGGGTCTTCTTCATGACAGGCGGATTCTTTACCAGCTGAGGTACCAGGGAAGCCTCCGTATACAAGGGTAGGTTACGATAAAAAAAAAAAAGTGGTAGAGTAAGATCATGCTGGGGGCAAATCTAGATAAACCGGAAAAAAAGAGAAGAGCAGCTAGTTCAGGAATTAATGCAGAGATGGATTTGGGGCCTTTTCCATGTTCTTTAGGAAGAGATAAAAGTTGTAAACCTTGTAAAACCTTATTAAAGTTCCATGTTAACACGTTAAATTTAGAGCAGAAAATCAACCTTTAGTTTGGGATTATTTTAAAAAAACAAAAGAAACATTGATAACAGGGAAGATTTTTAAATCTCAGTATATGATTGGTCATTCCGTGATCCTCACAACGTTGCTATTTTTTTTATAAGGGAAGAATTTATAAGGGTTAGAAAATGATGGCCTGATAGTGGCAGAGACGTTAGATAACAACAATAATAATAAAATCAGAATCGAGAAGGAATGAAGGATTAAAGAAGAAAACAAAACTAAGGAGAGGTGACAGAAGCTGCGGACAAGGAGAATAGGTCATCAAGGCAACTGGAAATTTTCGTGAATTATGACACGGAGGTCAGGAACTCCTTTAGGGTGGGGCAGAAACTTGGGTGGCAGACGTTGTTTAAAACAGCCTGGTTGATGACCTTATTCAGAGCTGGAAGAACGACCATTCCTACCACTCTCAGTCTAAAGAGGCTGAAAGAGGAGATGGGCAGCTGAACTCCTTAGGGTCCTTTCAGGTTGAGAACCACAGCCTTCAGTCTCCCTGTCTGCAGCTCTATCTTAGGCGGGCAATTCTGAAACGCGGGAGTGGCTGGGGCTCGGGAACCTAAATTCCGAGGCGGCCGGCCCCCAAATCTCACAAGGATATACTGTTAAGTTCGTTTCTCCAGGACACGTACATGCTCTTAATACAGATGTAATCAGAACCACAAACCCTTTACAGGCACCACCTCACGTTGCAGCGCGAATCCCCTTAAGCCCAGGCTACTAGAAACCCCGCCTCCACCTGTAACCATGGGAACAGCTGACACGCCGCAAGCCGGAGATTCCCGTTTCCGCCCCCTCCCTAACAAATATTGTTTCCCACTAGCTGTCCACATGGGCGCAACGCCTCTCTATTGGTCAGGGCCCCAGGACCGTGCCTTGCCCCAGCCAATAATCGGCCTGTGCACGTGCACCCTCGCGTACTCTGATTGGTCACCACTCGTTGATCACGCACTGCCGTCCTGCTCCAGACCGTGCGCGGGGGCGCCAATGAAATGACTCAGTAGTCCTTTACAACCAATCGGCACGTCGCGGGGCTCCCAGCCGGCCTATGGGCGTGCGCCGGGGGTGGGCTGTGCCGGCCCCTCGCCTTCGCCAGCTGGGTTTGTTAAAGCGACAGGCCCTACGGCGCGCCGGGGCTCCACCGGGCAGCGCACGGCGGGCGCGGGGGCCCTCGGCGTGCGCCTGGCGCCCGTGACAGCGGCGCCGCTCGGCTCGCGACCTCGGCTCCGGGCCGCTGCCGACCGCCTCGGCGCGGCCGCGTCGCCCGGTAGGATGGGCGGCGAGGCGGGGTCCGCGGCAGCGGCGGCGGGCTCGGAGGGCCGCGTGAAGAGCCTGGGTCTGGTGTTCGAGGACGAGCGCAAGGGCTGCTACTCGAGCGGCGAGACCGTGGCTGGACACGTGCTGCTGGAGGCGGCCGAGCCGGTGGCCCTGCGCGCGCTGCGCCTGGAGGCCCAGGGCCGCGCCACCGCCTCCTGGGGCCCGAGCACCGGTGCCGCTGCCCCGGCGGCCACCTCGGAGGTGGAGTACCTCAACGTGCGCCTCAGCCTGCGCGAGCCCCCGGCCGGTGAGCGCCGACCCCGGCCTGGGAGAGGGCCCGCGGGGGACGGGGAAGGAGCGCTCCGGGGGACGCCCACCGGCCAGGAGGCCGGGGAGAAGGTTTCCGGGGGTGGGGTCCGCTCGCGGGGTGGCCCAGCATCCCTTTGGGGGCTGTGACGGGTGAGCAACAATGCCTGCGCACCCCCACCTCACAACCCCGGGGAAAAGGTTCTCCCCTCCACCTGGCGCCCCGCCCCTGCCTCGCTCGGAGCTGCTTCGGGGGTCCCAGGACCGTCTAGGCAGGCTGTGGGAGTGAGCCGTTGCCATGGGAACCAGGATCTGGGGCTCTAGGTCCTGTTCCTTGTGGCCTAAAGAATGGAGGGCAAAACCAGTCTGTCCTGATGTGCCCGGTGTTTTACGGGTCTTCCCTTCACCAGCATTCCTCCCTGCCCCGCCATGAACCCCCAACTCGCATCTTTCTTGCTTCATGATGAGTTAGCAAAAAGCTCAGTTCCCTGAGCATTAGGAGTTCAAAGGAAGTGCTTTTTGACTTGATCCATCATCCTGGGATTCCCCCCTTTGGGGGAGCGGGTTTAAGAGTTCTACCTTTGTCTTCATCCTTCGCTTCTTTTTGTTTCCTTTGCATCTTCTTCCTTCCTTCCTTACACCTCCCCTAAACCTTGAGTTACAATGGGATCTGGCCACTGAAAGAGTTTGTGGAGGAATGATGACCCTGCTTCTGAAGTCGTTAATAGTATAGGATTTTCCAGAAGTACCCCTGTGACAATTCACAGCATGGATTCCGTTAATGTTGGTGCAAAAATAGATTCCCTTAAAATAGGAGGGACAGTGAGTCTTAGTCTCCTTTTAGTTGAGCAGCTCCTTTAAACTGTTTTACCTTTTTGCCTCATCAGCTTCAGCATTTATCTGTAAAATGAAACAGTGATGTACACTCTCCGCCCTTGAAGAGTAAAATGCAGTGTATCAGTGTTTACCCTTTGCTATGTATTATACGAAAATCAATAGTAAACCCAGTTTTGCCTTGTTCTGCTATGGAACAGTAGTTCACAGTTAAATCTTTAAGGTATGTGAGCCTCAACTAATTCCAAAAACTTCAGTGAGGAAAGCACATGTGAACCAAAGCCCTCTCTGGGATTAATAAATGCAGTATATTAGGTGACAGTTCTTTCTTACTTTATGCCCTTTCATCAGTATGGTTTCCAGAATCAGCCCACACAGGCCTTCCCCAAAGGTAACAGAAAACACAGATTTTCAAGATGGCTGACTGGAGTCAAGGGCAATGGAAGAGGGAAGTAACTGAGATTTGTCCAGGACTTCAGACTCTCTGTGTCCATATCTACTGAGTTTTTGTCCACGGCTTTGAACTGCCTGTATGTCTGTGCCCATAACTACTGAGTAAATAGATATAAGATTAATAGAAGTTAGACCTGGGACTTGCAGTGGGAAAAACGCTTTGGTGAAATACAGACTGTCAAATAGTGTTCTGATTCACAAGTCAGATTTTTTGTTATTCTGATGAAATAGAATGGGTCATTCTAGACAGCCTGAAACATCTTAGCTTGTTTTAGAACATACAGTAACACTGGCATAAAGTAAAATCATAAGTCTATTTTAGTTGACTTAATAGAGGGGGGGGAAAAAAAACCTCCTAATATCTATAGTCTGGGAAAAGTTAGCAATATTATATAACTGTAGATCTTAGGTTTGTTTAATTTCAAAATCTAGCTGAATTCCAGTCACCTGAAGAGATTTTTTGAAATCTAGGTGATGGGATGTGTTTTCAAAAAATCTACTGGATAATTTGTTAGCCTTGTTAATCTAACTCCTTGCTGTTTTGGTGGTTGATTTTCTTCATATTTTTATCAGTAATGGTAGAAAAACAAGACACATCAGAGAGTTGGTTTCACATGTTGGCGGCGCACCAGGAGGATGACCGTGTGTACATTCCTCAACCTTGGAGCTCCAGGCTCTGCCGCTGTGTTGCTCTGGTAGCTTAGGACTCACCAGTGCCCTGAATTCTGCGCTTGGGCTGAGGAACCATGAGGGAATGAAGCATCTTGTGACATTGTAGGTCTCATTGCATAAGGCAAAGGTAATGAACCTTGAGAGCAGAAGTGGACACGATTCAGTTTATGGACCTTCTTAATTAAAAGTTAATAAAGAGGAAGAAGGCAAGCCAAGATTTGATCCCAGTGCTGCGCTGTGCGCTTAGTCACGCAGTCACGTCCAACTCTTTGTGACCCCGTGGAGACATGGGGTGTGTCCTGCCTGGCTCCTCTGTCCTGTGGAGAGTCTCCAGGAAAGAATACTGAAATGGGTTGCCATGCCCTCCTCCAGGGGAATGTTCCCAACCCAGGCATTGAACCCAGGTCTCCTGCATTGCAGGCGGATTGTTTACCGTCTGAGGCAGCAGGGAAGCCCCAGAATACTGGAGTGGGTAGCCTATCCCTTCTCCAGTGGAACTTCCCGACCCAGGTATCGAACCAGGGTCTCCTGCATTGCAGGCGGATTCTTTACCAGCTGAGCTATCCAACTTTCTGAACAGTTTTTTTTTTTTCCTCTTTATGTTTTGAAGGTAATTCAAAGTCATTTTTTTAATATAAATTTATTTATTTTAACTGGAGGCTAATTATTTTACAACATTGTATTGGTTTTGCCATACATTGACATGAATCCGCCACGGGTGTACATCAAAGTCATTTTAAATATTCTGGTTCCTATTTGTTTTTTTCTGAAGCGAGAACTTCATCTCTCTTATTCTCTTCCAGTGTCCTGCACAACTCTGTTCTTCATGCTTGCCTGCCATGCCCTTCCCTTCACCTAATCCTTGTCTCCATGCCAACCCCTTACATCAACTGGGGAGATGGTTCACCCCCCCACCCCAACCCACCCCCCCACAATAGACTGGGCATCCTAGGGTCATTCCGTTCAGTTCAGTCGCTCAGTTGTGTCCAGCTCTTTGTGACCCCATGAATCGCAGCACACAAGGCCTCCAACTTGTGTTGGAGGGAAAGCCTCCGTTACCACCTGTCCATTACCAACTCCTGGAGTTTATTCAAACTCATGTCCATCAAGTCAGTGATGCCATCCAGCCATCTCATCCTCTGCTGTCCCCTTCTCCTCCTGCCCCCAATCCTTCCCAGCATCGGGGTCTTTTCCAATCAGTCAACTCTTCACATGAGGTGGCCAAAGTATCGGAGTTTCAGCTTCAACATCAGTCCTTCCAATGAACACCCAGAACTGATCTCCTTTAGAATAGACTGGTTGGATCTCCTTGCAGTCCAGCCTAGGGTCATTACTTGCATACAAGTGTCTGCAGCCATCTTTCCTCCCAAGGTCTATTTGGAGATTAATGTTACTTAGCTTTGTATCAGCTTTGTACCTGACAATCACTATAAATTTTGGACGTAATGAAATCCACATCTTTAAACATTTTAAGTACTTTATAGTGCTGAGCTATCTGATGATTACAATTTGGAACTTTAGCCCAGGTCTCAGGAGTATCAGGATTCCTTGAGCCTCGTACTTGATAGTTACAGAGTAGAGAGGCTTTCCCACCTTCTGGTGCTGGGGCTTGTTTAGTGGCCCTGGACACACTTGAGCCCTGGGACTCACTCTGTCACTATTATTTAACATGTTATTAACATTTAACATGTCCCTATGACTTAATCACTTTGCTTCCAAGTTAACCACCTGTTGAATATTTCTGTCTGAATGACTGTAAGTGGCAAATGCTGTTACGATTTTTTTCACCTAATATATCACACATTGAAAATCGGAGATAGATTTAGGAGAGTTAATGAGCCAATGATGCATTCCCTTTTCGTAAAAGTACAAGGTTGAAAGTGAGAAGGGTCTCCCTGGTGGCTCAGATGGTAAAGAATCTGCCTTCATTGCAGGAGTCCCAGGCTTGATCCCTGGGTCCGAAAGCTCCTCTGGAGAAGGGGACGGCTATCCACTCCAGAATTCCTGCCTGAGAATCCCATGAACAGAAGAGCCTGGCAGGCCACAGTCCATAGGGTGGCAAAGAGTCAGATATGACCGAGTGACTAACACTTACAACTTTCAAAAGTATAGAGTTGAAATACTAACTGAATTGATGAAGGGCTTAGACTGTTGTGTTCTAAGACCTGTTAACTATTTAACCATTTCACTAGTGATTTCTCACCTTTAAATTTTTTTTTAATGAATGGCTACAATAGAGAAAATGCTCAATCTGTGCTGCACTTTTTTCGTCTCAAGTCACCTCACCCTTGGGGGATTTAGTTCTGTACCTGGATCTGTGCACACAGAATGAAGGGAACGTTTATAGGTCTCTCTGGGGAGCCACCCAACCAACACTGACGTCCCTGGCGTTGGCTTTGAAGCTGACCAAGAGTCTGGGCACTCAGTCGGCACTCCAGCGGTGCCTCTGACCTTGCTCAGTCCATCCACAGTCTGCCTCCCAGCTTTCTCATGGTCAGGGGTAAGCTGTTTGAAACGAAATGGGGCCAGCTGACCCCAGAGCAGGAGGAAGGAGCTGTGGCCATGCCTGGCCATCCACACCTCTGTCCCAAGCGAAACAACATTCTCTATTGATCAGTAGTGATTCCTGCCTAGTAACTGGTCCTGTTGAATTGGCTGTTAAGTATTATACCCAATATGCATAGCACACCAAGGAAATTTTTCACCTCCTTTTCCAGCTCTGCCCAAAGAGTATATAGTCTGATTTTTGTGATATGCCTAAAATAAATAGATGCTTTTTTTTTTCTAAATTAGTTTTGGGTCCTATGTAATATTTGTATCTCAGGTTAGTATAATAGTATACTAACATATTATACTCATGCTAGTATACAGGTGGGGAAAATAAATGTTTATGTGTATATAGGTATGTATGGTTGTATATACATACATATGTATGTGGGAGCTCTGGTACTTGATGGCAATTATATAATTGGTCTGTTTGCAGATAGCATATATGTTTATATACATATATATGTAATTTGAAATTGATTGAGCTTGGTAAAAGTTGATTCAAAATTTATCAATAATTCTCTAAATCTCGGGTTAATGTACTTTTCGAAGTATATTCAGTGGTACAGCCAGGAAAACCTCCCTTTAAAAAAAATTATGATTTACACTGAAAATTCTTGATCTAATATGAAACTTAAATAAAAATATATTGTCTTTTTTAGGGGAAGGCATCCTCTTACTACAGCCTGGAAAACATGAATTTCCATTTAGTTTTCAACTTCCATCTGAGTAAGTGAAACTGTGAAGCTTTGGGGGTTTTCTTTCCCTGAACAAGTCTGTACACTGTATGGTTACTGAGTACCTTCTAACATTCAGGTGTAAATATTTATCCTAACTAACCCCTGATAGATCCCACCCTTGTCACCTTTCTTTTTTTAAACTGACACTTAATTTAAGGGGTTTCCCCCATGGATTGGAGAAGGCAATGGCAACCCACTCCAGTACTCTTGCCTGGAAAATCCCATGGACAGAGGAGGCTGGTAGGCTGCAGTCCATGGGGTCGCTAAGAGCCGGACACGACTGAGCGACTTCACGTTTACTTTTCACTTTCATGCATTGGAGAAGGAAATGGCAACCCACTCCAGTGTTCTTGCCTGGAGAATCCCAGGGACGGGGGAGCCTGGTGGGCTGCCATCTATGGGTCTCACGGAGTCGGACACGACTGAAGTGACTTAGCAGCAGCAGCCACATGGATCAGTGGTAAAGAATCTGCCTGCCAAGCAGAAAATGCAGGTTTGATCCCTGGGTGGAAAAGATCTTCTGGGGAAGGAAATGGCAACCCACTCCAGAAAATCCCATGGACGGAGGAGCCTGGCAGGTTACAGTCCATGGGATCACAAAGAGTCAACAACTGAGCGACTAAACCACCACAACACTTTTTAACAGTTTTTCCCTGTTTTGAACTGAAAAAGAAACTTTAAAAATCACGTCTTCGGTTTCTTGCAGACCTCTGGTAACCTCCTTCACTGGGAAATATGGAAGCATTCAGTACTGTGTGAGAGCAGTTTTGGAACGACCCCAGGCACCTGATCAGAGCGTTAAGCGGGAACTCCAGGTGGTCAGTCACATCGATGTCAACACACCAGCATTGCTAGTACGTTCTTCCACCCTCCCTTCCCCTGCCCCTCATCCTCTGCTTTCAGCCATCATCCCTGCATTTAGCAAGTCTAGTGGCCCCCTGTTCTGTCACTTTTTGATGTAATCTTATAACCCATATGCATTCACTGTAAATATATGATTCTAAGTCGGGCAAATTACAAAGTGTGTGCCGTAATACTCTTGATTGTGTCCCTGTTATTCAGGGCTTCTTTTGCCAAGAAGTTACATGGGCTCGAAATGCATTAATAAGGCTTAATAATAATGCGCACACACAGAGCAGTTACTTTTCCAGAGCAGCCACAGTCACAGGGCTGTGGTATTCTAAACTCTTCCCTAATAGCAGGGTGAGGAACAGTAATTACAGAAGAGTACTAATCACGCTCAGCCTGTTATTGACGCTCAGGCCATTATGCTGTGTCTCCGTGCATTTTGCATGTCATTTTCTAATGCTAAGTGAGTCTGTGCAGCTGCTCTGGACTTCCTTTCACTTCTCATTTCCTTATGACAGATTTGGCTGCATTAGAGCATTGAACTTCTAATAATCACCAGAAATACTGTAGGCTGATAAGAAAGATCAGGCTGTAAGTAACAACAGAATAGGCAAGATGGGAGCTAATGAGGTAGATTCTTTTATCTAAACCCATATTATCAAAATAATATAAAATTATACCTTATACTTTCATGATAGCTAGTAAGGACCTAATGGTTCATCATTTAAATATGAATGAATGATTTTTTTTTTTACTTAATAATGTAAACTTTCCATCATGATACTGATGTTGCAAAGATGTATTTTTAGTACTGGAGGTTTCTTCTTTCTAGCCAGTGTTTTTAAAGATCAGGGGAATAAAAAACAGGAGTTAAAAGTTGTTTAACTCTATTTTCACACAAAAATAAAATAGGATTTACTCTGTTACGAAATTATTATGAAAATGTAACAGATAAGCCCTAGCTGCATGATCCCTTGTGGCCAAAATCATGCAGTAGCCTGACCCAGCTTGGGGCTGTGGCTTATCCCCTGTTCAGCACCTGCTTTGAAAATCGATGATGCTAATGACTGCCTTGTGGTTTTAGAAACTACTTAGAATTGGGTGGTTAACTAATTCTAATTTATTTATGGGGCCATTGTGGCAAGTTATTTATTTATTTATTTATTTATTTTCAAAAAGAGATGCTAATTATCCTTTACTATCTTTATCTATTAAAAAGCTATATATTGCAACTTTGGATTTTACAGTGAATTTTGGCTTGTGCCTCTTGTAAACTGAGTATTTTAAACCTTGTGTTTTTTGGTTTTTGTTTTTTTGTTTTGCTGATATAGAATAGAAAGTGGGGTGCTGAGTTCAATAATCCTTTAGATCCATTACACTGGTGTGTTGTTGCACTGCCATAAGACAAAAGCCCCAAATTATTCTAAGTACCCTTGAAATTTCAGCCTAATAATGCATGTGAAGTAAGGACAAAAGGCTGTTTGCTTATTCAACATTTTAAACGCCAAGACAAATAGAACATTCTGATTAATGATTTGAATGCCGTTTCTCCTTCTCCTGATCTACACCTAAAGTCCTTTTTTAGAAAAGGTAGTTCTGTCGTGTTAATAGGGACTGCTACAGTTAGGTTCTGATTGCTTTTTTAAAGGATGATGTATCATTTCCCAGAAACACAATGAAAATATAGAATAAAATAGCATGCTGTCACCCTAATTTGAATCTGAAAATTCACTTAGTTTTCCTGAAAAGGGAATGATTTTTAATGCTTTCTTTCAGTATGTTGCATAAAATGTCACAGGAAGATAAAAAAAGGTTGATTTGTTTTTCGGAAGACATTTCTTTACAACTATTTTATTTTTAAAAATGATATAAGTTTATGAATTTTCTAGATCAATTTAAGTAATTCTATTATTTGAACTTTTAAAGACCCCTGTATTGAAAACTCAAGAGAAAATGGTTGGCTGTTGGTTTTTCACTTCTGGTCCAGTCTCGCTGAGTGCCAAAATTGAAAGAAAGGGATACTGTAATGGTAAGCAAACTGTCTAAAATTCCAAATGCAAGATTCATTAATTAGCTAATTGAAAGTAGTTTTCAATAATATGTTTTGTGATTAATGAAGTATATACTATTTTAAAACATGAGTAATATGATTCTAGTATAAGTCATTGATATTTAAATATTTGTAAATAGATGAGTAGATCCCAACAATCCTAATGTTTCTGACTTCAGTCCTGGTACATTCATAACTAACACCAAAATGAGAAGATGCCAGAATTTATTTTAATGTTGCAGAAGACTGTTCCAAGCAGTGTTGCTTGGAAGAGAGCTGTTGCTGTATGAAAATACTGTTAGACATTCTGACTCCATGCTGGGTATAGTACACACAGGGCTAAAATGTAGAACGTTGACACCCTTCAACAGTCAGACTAATACCAGAACAACCATCTGTGAAAGGCCCATTTCCATCCAGTGGATTTGGCCCTGCTCCAGGGTTCTGGCTGTTTGGAGACGGGGGTGGTATGGGATAGTACGACAGTGGGTGTGTAATGTGGATGTGAAATTTGTTTACACCATCCATTGCTTAACATTCCTAAAGTGCAAACTTTGTTCTTTTTTTGGGCAGATTTTGTTAAGCATTGATGAGTTTGGTACTTAAGATAGTACTAAATCATCTATTTGTATATCTTCTCTCAATTTTTATAGATCATGGTCATTCATAGATCTTTAGAACTGGTAGCCTAATATTGCTACATGAGAAAAGTGAATCATGGAATAATTAGGAACATGATCTGCACAAGCTGCAGTGAATTTTCTTTTCTCTGACCCAGATTTGCAGAGTAAATTTTTCCATGAGGCTTCTCAGCTTCTTAGTCACATTGCTACATTTCAGCTTCTGTCAGGGACGGCTCTGTTCCACTGTGGTGAGAACTTCCTGAAGCGTCTCTGAAGGTGTTTCTGTTTTCTTTTTAGGAGAAGCTATTCCGATCTATGCAGAAATAGAGAATTGTTCCTCTCGTCTGATTGTTCCCAAAGCTGCCATTTTCCAGACTCAGACGTACCTGGCCAGCGGGAAGACGAAGACCGTGCGGCTCATGGTGGCCAACGTGCGCGGGAACCACATCGCCTCCGGGAGCACCGACACCTGGAACGGGAAGACCCTCAAGATCCCGCCCGTGACGCCGTCCATCCTGGACTGCTGCATTATCCGCGTGCATTACTCCTTAGCCGTGAGTGCGGAGTGGGGGTGTAAGGCGTGGGGCGTGCACTATTGCTTAGCCGTGAGTGTGGAGCGGGGGGGTGTACTACTCCTTAGCCGTGAGTGCGGAGTGGGGGTGTAAGGCGCGGGGCGTGCACTATTGCTTAGCCGTGAGTGCGGAGCGGGGGGGTGTACTACTCCTTAGCCGTGAGTGCGGAGCTTGGGGCATGAGACGTGGGGCTGGAGCCAGGCCCGGTGCTGTGCCGCCGCTGAAGGGTGTCCTTTTATGTCAGTGTCACAACAGGTTGTGAAATAAAGGGTCGGCCTCTGTTTTTTCATCAAAAACTAGCCCCCTGAGGGGTTTAATTAAGGAAAGTGCCATCAGGGCTGCTCGCTACAGTGAAGATGCGTCCTTAACTTCCTGTGGTTTTGTGTGAGCCATGCTCACTGACAGTGAAGCGTGTTCAGGCCACAGTTCTCCAGCACAGAGCGTTCTCTGTATTTTGTGGGCTCTTCATTCGGCTTGCTCATTTTATTCTGTCAGGACAGTTTGCGATTGTGTTGGGAATAGTAGCAGACAAAAGAAGCTTTTTTAATGAAAAAATAATTGGGTTACTCACTATGAGGTTTAACTCACGTTTGTGTCTCTCTCTCTTGTTGTGGTTTTGGTTTTTGGCGTATTAGGTGTACATTCACATTCCTGGTGCTAAAAAGTTGATGCTTGAGCTGCCCTTAGTGATTGGCACAGTTCCATACAATGGTTTTGGCAGCAGAAACTCCAGCGTTGCCAGCCAGTTCATTATGGATATGAGCTGGTTGACACTGACTCTGCCGGAACAGCCCGAAGGTAAGATGTTTTGAGGTTCTTTCATGATGAAGTCACACGTACAGAGTACGTAAGAGCAGTGCCTATGAGATAGGAAGTGCTTAGATGATAATCACTACTGCCACTGTGGCTGTCCTCACTCTTCTTATTACTAGAAATCAGCAAACATTATTCTAGGCAGGGACTTGAGAGTTTGGCCTAGCCAAGACACAGAATTCCCAATGGCATGTCCAGAAATACCATCCATCGACATCTCCCGACTGCTGTTGATAATAGGTAAATAATGAAAAATAATCAGAGTGTGGTTATGTATTTTTTGTAGCCACATTTCATGATTTTTTTTTTTTTACCTAGACTGTAACGTATGCAACTCAAGAGACTAGAATAAAATCAGTGTTCAGTTCAGTCGCTCAGTCGTGTCCAGCTCTTTGTGTAGTACTTAATAAAAGCAGAATCTATTGAATATTTTGTGTTGTAATGGGCATAAAAGCTTCCTGATTAGAGGGAAGAATACCATTTGTTTTATTTTCAAATTAAGCTAAATTTCTTATTTTTATCAGAGTTCAGAAGACGTTAATGTAATTAGTTTCTGCCTGGATTTCTTAGATCCAACTGTTTTTTTTGTTTGTTTTTTGTTTTTTTCAGCACCACCAAATTATGCAGACGTGGTGTCAGAGGAAGAATTCTCTAGACACGTTCCTCCTTACCCTCAGCCCCCTAATTGTGAGGGAGAGTCGTGCTGTCCTATGTTTGCCTGCATCCAGGAATTCCGATTTCAGCCTCCGCCGCTGTATTCAGAGGTAAACACATTAAAAGGAAACTAGGCTTGTGCTATTCTGTTTGTAAATAATCTTGTGTCCGTTGTTGATTCCCAGTTATTAAAAGATACATACAACAGTTTTCTGTGATGATGATGATAAATTATCACTGGTCCATTTACCACATTTTGCGGTATTTTCTTGGTACTTTCTAGCATGCCTGTAGAGTACCATGAATTGCCTTTAAGGACCCGGAATACAGAGAACTTAATAGTGTTCTTAGAACTTAGAAGTCTTTGGGACTTCTTAATAGTAGCTTTGAGCAGCCTGGCTTAACCGTCATGTAATTAGAAATAGGTTCTACAGTTGTGTTAGAGAACATTGCAGTAATAATGTTGGTCTGCTCGTTTTTTCAGGTTGACCCACATCCTAGTGATGTAGAAGAGACCCAGCCTGTTTCCTTCATTCTTTGAACATGTTTCAGAAATCACTGTGTTCGTCATCAAGTTAGAATGTTGGTTCTTTCCCCCTGCCTTTTTGGGGAATGGGGGGGGAAGATTAGCTTAAGAACATAACGTCAAGACCGAAGGTGGAAGAAATTAAAAAAATGCGACGAGAACTTTCCAGTGGGCCAGCAGGAGTGTTGCGCAAGTTTGTGATGTGGTCTTGTGTTCCCTTTGAACAGTGGGATGAAGGTGTGATGTGAGAAGTCTCAGAATGTGCTGAAAGTCCAGACAGTGACAGAGTAAGTTGAAGGGGTGCCTGTGCCAACCCAGGGGAGAGAAAGGTGCCTGTGAAGAGGGGAAACACTGTGGGCGTGTCTTTAGAAGGTTTCTCAAAGTGGAGCCGCTGTATCTTAAGCTCAGAGGCAGTGTGGGCGTATTGGGAGGAGACTTGATTTTAGAGAATGTAGCAGCACAAGAATGTGCATGCGCGGGAAAGGGGCCCACTCTAAATACGGAGCGAGACCCTCCAGTGTCGGGGTCGGCATGATTTCTTCCCATACTCGATGGGACTGAAGGTCCTTAAAAGAATCCTTTTCTGAGCTCACGGTCTTAGAAGGTACTGATGAAGTACAGTTTTCACTCTTTTAGTGATAGTCTAAGAAGTAGT
Organism: Budorcas taxicolor; assembly: GCF_023091745.1. Classification (NCBI taxonomy): domain Eukaryota; kingdom Metazoa; phylum Chordata; class Mammalia; order Artiodactyla; family Bovidae; genus Budorcas; species Budorcas taxicolor. Next base: position 11,149,376 of record NC_068930.1, on the reverse strand, counting down.
TTATAAATTGGCTCTACAGTATTATGAAACCAAGAATGAGTTCCTTAAAAGGCTTGTCAGTTGAAAGGGGAAAGGTGAATTCAACTTGAGAACACATTTTGTTGAAGTTGCCACTTCTTAACCAACCCCCTTTAAGTACTTTAGCACGGTACATGTTTGATTTTCCTCATGTCTTAATTACCTAGGAGCATATTTTAAAAAGGGTTAAAAAAACAAAAAAGCTTGCATCCTTAGGATGCGTTGATAACTGCACAGTGGGGGGGGGAAAGGCCTTTTCTTACCTACCTCTAACGGTGTTATCAGAATCAGATTCGGTTTAAAGCTCCAGGCCTGAGAAGTCTTCTCTGGAGTTTCTGCTCATTTGTCTATAGCAGTCTTATCTCTCCTATCCCCAAAGCTGAAACTGGACTAAAGGCAAAACTTGTAAGGTTAGCATTAGATGAAGGTTAGTATGTGTATACCAAAGGGTATTTCAAGTTAATGTAAAATCAAGAAGGCAGAAATACCATTTTTTTTTAAGTCATAAAGTTAATTCCTCTCAAGAGACATAAGTGTACTAATACGGTGGCAGTCACTGTGTTGCCCATTGTTATTCCACTTCTTTAGTAATTCTATTTAAACTGTGATTTTTTTTTTTTTATCATTTTGGTGCAATATATTACTATCCTTTAACCTCAGGATATTCAGACCAACAAGATTGTGTTGCTGCTAAAAGTCTGAGCAGTGTTTTTATGTCCCTCTGTCACCTCCTAGTCAGAGTCAAACGTTCACTTGTTTTTACTTTAATCTGTTGGTTTCATGAGCTGAGAGTATTTCTGGATGCTGAGTGGAAGGGAGGTCAGGATCCCCATGATAGAGATTTTAGACCAGCCCAATACTTTGGTTTTCTCCACGTCCTAAGGGTTTGCTCTAGAAACCCTGGTGCTTCCCATGCCAAATACTGTACTTCACTCAACTGAATGGTTAGCTTTTCTTTCGATCAGTATACTCGGTTAGAAAAGTCCTAAGGTTAAATTTTGTATGTAAAAATTAGATGGACATTTGATCAGGGATTTTTATACAACCATTAGGTAAATGTACTCTTAATCCTTCTGGGCATACCTCTCTTCTCTGTAATCACGTAAGCATCTTAAGCCGTTCTTCCATTGTGCGCCCCTGTTGAAAATCACAGTGCAAGCTGTTCTCCCAATAATTGTGGTACTGAAATTGTCATGAATCGTTACTCCTTCCTTTGGTTTTTTGGTGATCTTTTATTTTGCTTTGTTTTTGTGTGTAAGTAGCTATGTGTTGTCTGAAGAGTTTTATTTGTACTATAAAAAAAGATCATCTCCAGCTATTTCTTGACCTCTGAATTACAGTTTACATGTTTTGTCAAGACATTGTCCATCTCCGTGATACCAAAACACAGTGAAAGAAACAACAAAATTGTACGGAGGAAGAGCAAGTTTAATCATCTGACTGCAGGTAGAAAGGCAGCTGCTTACTAGGGTCTTCACTTGGATTGTCTTGCCACCTTTTTTAAAGAAATCATAAAGTGCACCCATCAAAGTAAAACAGAGCTGATTTTCTAGCACTTAACAAGAATAGCTAAAAGGTATAATTTGCCTTATTGAATTGATATTGGTATGTCTGACCTTAAGCAGTAGGTTGAAACTGCATACCTTTTTATAATCAAGAAGTTATTTGATGAATGTAGAAGATTCTACATTGGAATAGAGAATACTTGGGAATGACGATAAAAATTTAGCTGCTATTTGCTTGTTCATTCTCCTCTTGTTTCGTTTGCAAAGAAACCGTGGCCTTAGAATTTTCTTTTTGATGCAGAATTTTTTGAAATTGAGAATGTGCATCTTTTGGCTCACACAATTCTTCCATGGGCAGAACTTTGATGTTTTTGTTTTGCACAATAAGACACTCAATAGGCAGGGGTTATGTTTTTGATAAGTTAACTATCAAAGCTTTTTATTTTTATTATAAAAATGTAACAATTTAACCCACAAGGAAAAAAAAATAATTGTATTTTGTACTCTTGTCTGAACCCCATGGGTTCCTTTTGTTAATAAAATGATTCCACTGATGCTGTGAGTTACTAGTTGTGTTTTGTTTTTGTTAAGACTATAACTCTGATTGTTACAGATTTAAGGGAAATCAACACCATCATACAGAGCGTTAGCACTAAGATCTTTCTGTAGATGTGTGCTGTCATCAGGCCAGACACAACCCTGGTGCATTCTGAGCCTGTTTCTGTGATGGCCTCAGTTTCCCCAAAAGGTAATCAGTTATTAGCATTCCAGGAAAAAGAGTAATTGATGTGAAAGATAAAGCTTAAGCTCTATTGGTCATTGAGAGAGCATTATCTCCATTTATTCTGAAATGATAGTGACTACTTATTAAAGTTTCCTGAGTTGTCATGTTTGTTTGGCTAGAATCTTTCCAGGATTAATTTAGTAGGTCTGGTGGCAGACCTAGGTAGGTCTAAGTAGCCTGTCTCCAGATACATACTCAAATGGACAGAAGTCATACATTTTGTACAGGAAATATGTAACAATATGTCATCTCAGAAAACTGCCTTGACCCTCTGTCCTGGAAAATTATAAACCTTAGCTAAGTGGTAAACATAAACCCAGATAATTTACTCTCCAAGTGTTTATAATGTGTGAAAGTGAAGTTGCTCAGTCGTGTCCGACTCTTTGCGACCCCATGGACTGTAGCCCACAAGGCTCCTCCGCCCATGGGATTCTCCAGGCAAGAATACTGGAGTGGGTTGCCATTTCCTTCCCCAGGGGATCTTCCCAACCCAGGGATCGCACCCGGGTCTCTTGTACTGCAGACAGACGCTTTACCGTCTGAGCCACCAGGGAAGCCCTATGATGTGTGAGATGATGATAAATGAGTCGTCTGCATCCGCATTTGCAGTCAGCCATAAATTAAGAAGTTTGTCTCATGCACTAAATAGCAAGGAAAAATCTATAAGATCACCATTAAAGTTTCTGTCGTTTATTTTGTAAAGTTGTGGGTTATAAAATTTAGGACTAGGCAGGGCACTGCAGTCTAGGACATAGCCTTCAGATGAAAAATGGGGATACCAAAACCCAGAGGTGTGACCTGAAAATTTGGCTACATTCTCTGTAAGATTGCTGCTCACTCTAAAAAGTTCCTGATTCTATCAATTTAATAGAAGTTACGTAAACAGCAGTTGCTTTAAATTACACAGTTTAAGACTTACAGACCTGGGTACTCCTAAGCATATACTAAATGAGGAGTCACAGCATTTATATCTAAAAACCTTGGTCCTGAAAGGATACCAGTCTTTGACTGAATTGCTTCTGAAGTACTTTTGATTGGTAGCTGGAATCCTTTTCTTCAGCAGAGGCATTTGAGTTTAACAAGAAGTTGCATTACCACTATAGAGAGATCCTGTGTGCCCGTCACCCAGGCTCTCCCACCCATAGCTATAACCCTGTCAGGAAATTGACATTGACAGTAATTGATTAATTAGTGTTCAGGCCTTTTTCAGATTTTACCAGTTTTTGAATGTACTCACTGTTCTCATGCATGTATGTATGCATATATATTCTTGGTTTTGTATATAATTCTATGTTGGGGTTTATATTACCATTACAAATCAAGATAACTACATCACCGCAAGGAAACTCCCTTGGGCTGCCCTAAGGCACTCACGCCCTCTGCTTCCCTAATCCCTGACTGTTCATGTCTGTAATCTTACCATTTTGAGAATGCTGAGCTTAGATACGTACCTTTTGCAACTGCCTTTTCCACTCGGCATAACACCCTGAAGATCCATACAAGTGAATTTTTTCCTTTGTGTTTCAGCTACCTACAAAATTTCGAAAGAAACTGGCTATTACTTAAAATGTCATCTTGCAATTTTCAAAGAAGATATGTAACACATATGTGCACAGGCTACCTTTGTAAATATTGTGGTTTAACATTTGATAACTACCTTTTATGCTGAAAATACAGAAGTGCAGCTTTCCACAACCTTTGGTACTCAGCTTGCCAAAATTCATGAAGTCTGTGAACATAAATACAAAAACAAGGGCATCAACTGCCCTGGATTTATTCATTTAACAATATTTCCCCAGTACTGCTCTTGGCGCTTTCCAGGAGGCACTAATGATAAAAAAACCTGCCTGCCAATGCAGGAGGCTCAAGAGGTGTAGGTTCAATCCCTGGGTCGGGAAGATGCCTGAAGAGGAAACAGCGACCCACTCCAAAGTTCTTGTCCAGAAAATGCCGTGGACAGAGGAGCTCAGCAGGTTACACAGCCCATGGGTCCGCAAAGAGTCAGACACAGCTGAGCACACAACACCTCTCGGGCTTCCCTGATGGATTAGTGGTAAAGAATCCACCTGCCAATGCAGGAGACACAGGTTCGATCCCTGGGTCGGGAAGATCCGCTGGAGAAGGAAATGGCAACCCACTCTAGTATCCATGCCTGGGAAATCCCATGGACAGAGGATCCTGGTGGGCTACAGGGTCAGACACAACGTAGCAACTGAACAACAACAAATACCTCTCTGCTAGTCTTGTACTATCTAGGGGAAGACTTCTTTAAAATTTTACTTCCTGATTCTTCAGCCATTTCCCCACTGGGGCCCCAGCCCCATACCTATTTGATGACTAAAGGTTATAAACTGTTCTAAAAATGCTAACTTTACGTATAGACACTCCTTATCATAACATAAAAATGTCCGTTGTTTTTTAATTTGGTCTTTTAGATACCAGAATCCATCTGAGTCCACATGATAAGCGTTTGGTATATGATACCTTATTCGTAGTATCTTTTACTGCAAATATTCAGTCTTGACTGGTTTATCGAGTTAATGCACATAAAGTATAAGGTTTATGGTCTATTAGTCTCTCAGCCATGTCCGACTCTGTGACCCCATGGACTGTAGCCCGCCCGGCTCCTCTGTCCATGGGCTTCTCCAGGCAAGGATACTGGAGTGGCTTGCCATGCCCTCCTCCAGGGGATCTCCCAACGCAGAGGTCGAACCCAGGTCTCCTGCACTGCAGGCGGATTCTTCACCTTCTGAGCCACCAGGGATGCCCATGTATATAAAGTGTAAAGGTTTATGGTATATAGTTAGCTTACTTCAAAATATATTGGGTGTGTGTGTGCACACACAATTTCTTACCTGGGAACTTCCCTCTGCAGGCAAGATAGCTATCAAGAATTATATTGTTTCTGTATCTGGGAAGCCAAGAAAGGACACATTACCATCACCAAGTATCCCTCTACTAGAAGACAAAGGGTTAGCCTTATTTTTGGTAGCTGATACACTGGTGGGCAGTAAACAGATAAGAGTGAAGGAAGCTTTCGGCGAAACACTTCGATATTTCATACACAGCCTGTGTCACTACAGTTGGGAAAGTTGAAAGCAAAACCCTAATACTAAACTAATAATCTCTGGCATAATTCAGAAGGATCCAGGAGCTCATGTGAGAACATGTAAGAAACTGTACACTGAGTATTCACTATCAGAGCCTTATGCAGATTCGTTTAAATAGTTTCAAGAGACCTGAGATCATGAAAAAACAGCTTAGGAACTAAGTTCGTTTACAATTGTTTCTCTTTCCTAAATTAAAACACAAGTACATGTATGTGTAAGTGAAAAGTGAAGTCTCTCAGTCGTGTCTACTTCTTTGCGACCCCATGGATACTAGGCTCCTCTGTCCATGGGATTTTCTAGGCAAGAGTACTGGGGTGGGTTGCCGTTTCCTTCTCCAGGGAACTTCCAGACCCAGGGATCGAACCCAGGTCTCCCACATTGTAGACAGACGCTTTCCGTCTGAGCCACCACTTGATCTTAGCCAAAAGGCCAATACAGCAGGAATACAATACTGAGCAAAAATCTAGTTTATCTTCTTTAGGAAAGGATGAACTCCAAGATTCCCTGTAAATCCCTTAAGAGAGCCTACTTCTACAATTGTGTCTTTAAAAGCAAATCACAATGTTTATTATTCCATCCTCAAATCAACATATGGAACATTTAGATTTTAATAAATGCAGAATTCTAGGTACTAAGGGAAACTCTAGCAACAAACACCTACTTTTATCTTATCTGACATAACAAAAAAACCTCAGTAATGCTGTCAAAAGATAGCTTATCTCAAACACAGGGATGCAAACCCAACAACTGTTCCTCTAAGAGAGTTGTAGGATCACATCCGATAAATGTGATATTTTTAAGAAAATTAGTTGCATTGTACTTGAAACCATCTTAAAACAACCACCTTCAGAATTGTCCTCCCAGAAATAAAAATGACCCCTGCTGCCAACAGGAAGATGTTTTAAATGATATCTGCATTGATCAGAGGAATTTCTGATGGTCTCAGATTTGTTTCGGATTACAATACAGAGGTCTCACGGGGAAAACTGAGCTGGTGGTAGCTGGGCAATCTACATGTTAACCTTCTTTTGCAGTCTCACTCAGTCATAGACACCAGGCCTTTGACCTCTCAGCCTTGCCTAGCTGGTTCCAAGATAAACTGTCCCTCGGCAGGCTCCGAGGCAGATACTGGGGTGGGATGTCTCTCGCAGCCCAAAGTTTGCCTTGAGCCTGGTTTATCCCCTGGCTCTTCAATCGCCTCTTGCTGACCGTGTGGCTCACATTAAGAAATGGATTCGTGCCGGGAGGCAGGGCTTCCCCGGCCTGCAGAGCTGAGACCCAGAACCTCAATCCCAACACCAGGGAGAGGAAGGTACAAGAAATTCCTTCAACCCAGGGATAAATCAGAAGTGGTTGCCATCAGCAGAATTGAGGGCTCCCTGTATCAGATAAGTTTGCTGACAGGAAATTGTCCCTTTGGGTGGTGGTTTTGGTTTGGGGTATGAGATTTGTCCCTGAATTTGGTAAAAGAAGGTTATATCTCAGATGCTGCCCCTCCTGCCTGCCAGAGCCTCAGTGCCCTGCCCTGTGGTTGCTCGTCCTTGTCCAGGGAAACCAACTTGTCCTGTTGGCCCGGGACTTTCCCCACATGCCAGGACCCCTTCAATCACAGACACAAGGGCCCAGTGGGTCACCTAGCCTTGCCTGGCTATCGGGGGGCGAACCCCGCGCTCCTGGACACACCACAGCACCCCCTCATGAGTCACTGCCTGTGCACCTCCAGCACCAAATCCCTCCAACTGTCACCCAACAGCTCCCTGCAACAGAGGGTCCTCCACAGACAGGGCGAAGCAGCTCAGGACCCTTAAGCCTTTGGGTTTGGGACTGGGAGCCCCACCCCCGGAGGCCAGCCCAACAGCTGGTCCAGACTCCACCTCCCCCATCTCCTCCTCCCTCTGCTGCAGAGGCCCCGGCCCGCCCAAGGCCAGCTCTGGGCTCCTCGGGACCAGGGTCTGGACCTTGGGTCACGTCTCTGCAAGCCACTTCCTCCCAGGCTGTGAACTTTGTGCATAGACGCACATGGTCAGAGGCCAGTGGTGCTCTTTAGGCTGACTTCTCCTTTTCTGTCTCTCTCTTTTCTAAGAAAGGAGAGCCTGATTTCCCAAGAGCTTTGGGGTCCCTTTCTTCCTCTTGTAGCAATCCCAACAGAGACCTGGGTCCAGGGTAAGCTGGGCCTTCTCACTGAGTAGCCAACGTGCTGGGTAATGACTGGGGTGAGCTGGGAAGCTGTTGCATAGGAGGACCCATCATTAAGTGCTGTGGCATCGCTGTGCCCACAGGATGTCTACTTCTCTGCAACTTGCCCCCTTGAGCCTATGGCACAGTCTTCTTAATATCTCCCTGATGAAAAGTCTTTATCTTCTGAGACTGGAATTTATATTTGAGACTGTCATGGGGTCACAAGGAGTCGGACACAACTGAGTGACTGAACTGAACTGAAAGACCATCCAGAAACTAGCCTGGAGTGTAAAGCTGAGTGATGGACTCAGGGGGCACTGATTAAACTGGCCAGAGCAGAGGTGGGGGACAGCAGTCAGCAGGGTGCCCTCCTGGGTGTTGACCAGCTAGCTCTGAAAAAATGTTCAAATGTGGTACCTTACTCATGCGTCCCCTACCCCAGTGAGGGCAGGTCCAGCTGGAAACAGGGCCGCTAAGGGAGAGCACAGGGCCACGTGCTGACAGGGGGTCGGCAGCAGTGAGCCAGGCACGGATGGGCCCCCGGGCTGCTTCACACTTCATCCCAGTCCTCACTGCCGATTCCTCAGTGCTCTGGGCTCACAGGGAGCCCCCCGATCCCCCGCTTGGACAGAGCTGTGAGAGGAGTGTGGCACTTGTAGTGAATCTTGCTGCTACAGCTTCCACCCTGTCTCCTTTTCACCTGTTTTGTTGGGGTTGCAGGCCTCAATTTCCCCAACGAGCGTCTCTTATAAAAGGCCTCCATTTGTGCCCAGCACAGGCTCAGAAGCCCAGGGAAATTTCATGTTTATTACAGAGAGAAGTAAGCATCCATTCTGCCTGCTTCCATTAACACACACTGGCAATTAATGTGTTTGGTTCAAAAGCCTTCAAACATTTGTACTTCCATTTGCACGTTTAAATGGCTCTGTATAACAGTTAAGCAGGTGGTTAACTATATGTATATTAAATTCATAGAGAAACTGGTAATTTTCAATTATAATTGTCAGTTCACAGTTTACATGATAAGAATTTTTTGAATAGACCCATTAGCTGATTTAGTTAGCCAGGGTTTTTATAAATCATGGTTTATTTGCTTATTCTACTTATAAAGGAGGGATTTTCAGTGTTCTCCCATGAATCAATAAATATTTACTTTGGTCTTTATTCTGCCCAAATGCCAAGTTTGACAATGGATGAAATATCATCGGGGTTTCTTAAACAGCTGTTTGAATGCGGCTGTTTTATTAGTTGTTTTGTTTAGTATTATTACCCGGAGAATGGTTTAAAAGTTTTATTCATTTGCTATTAATCTGTTTTTTATAAATAAAGTCAAAACAGGACTGAATTGCGAATCTTTGTAATTTTACAATGCATTGTACTTCCCTGGTAATATGTTTTGACAATAGAAACTTCCAAGCCCATGAAAAGCCGTGCCATTTTTCTAAATGATATCCTTGAAAGCAAAACTCTGAAATATATAGCACTGGTTTGCACATAATAAAATTTGATGATTTTGTCACCAGGGATAATATTTCTCTTTTCTAGGCAACAGAAATAATTTAAAAGCCTCTCATTTGGGTTTTACCGCACGAGAGGCAGTGAGACACCAGATCTGGTGGGGGTGGGTAGACGCGATGCTGAAGTCCACACCGAGAAATACCTTCAAAGCTATCCAGCCTCATGACTCCCTCACGTCATCCCTGGTTCTCTCCTTTGAAAGCACGATTGGGCAGGAACTTCTCATCCCTAAAACATGTAAAGAGGGCTACTGGAGGAATTTCAGGTAGTTTCCAAAAACTTGGAACCCCAATTCCATAAACTCCCATAAAACCCCATGTACCTCTTAAACAATGTCAGAAACGAGAAACCCTCAACTTGCCTCCTGTGGGTCCAACCCCAGAAGACACAGAAGGACTCTGTGACTGGACGTAGCTTGTCTCAACTCTGATGACTAATGCCTTCAAGAGATAAGACTTGGAGAAGCTACTCAGCTATAAATGAACAGATAGTGAAAGAAAACATTAAAGAGAAGTATTTTTTCTGAGACCCCGGGGAAAGATCACAAACCATTTTGCAAGCCATCACAAGTTGCCACACACTTTAAAGAAAGATAAACTTGTTATTCTCCTTTAAAGCTTTCTTCTAAAGGCTCTCTTCTGTTCTGTTCTGTTCAGTTCATTTCAGTTGCTCAGTCGTGTCCGACTCTTTGCAACCCCATGAATCACAGCAAGCCAGGCTTCCCTGTCCATCACCATCTCCTGGAGTTCCATCAGACTCACGCCCATCGAGTCGGTGATGCCATCCAGCCATCTCATCCTCTGTCGTCCCCTCTTCCTCCTGCCCCTAATCTCTCCCAGCATCAGAGTCTTTTCCAATGAGTCATCTCTTCGCATTAGGTAGCCCTTGAATAAACACACACTGAGGGTTCCATTCTAAAGGAGATCAGTCCTGGGTGTTCTTTGGAAGGAATGATGCTAAAGCTGAAACTCCAGTACTTTGGCCACCTCATGCAAAGAACCGACTCATTGGAAAAGACTGTGATGCTGGGAGGGATTGGGGGCAGGAGGAAGAGGGGACGACAGAGGATGAGATGGCTGGATGGCATCAGTTTGAGTGAACTCCGGGAGTTGGTGATGGACAGGGAGGCGTGGTGTGCTGCAATTCAGGGGGTCTCAAAGAGTCGGACACGACTGAGCGACTGAACTGAACTGAACTGAACTGAGGGTAACATCAACCTCAACTCTGACTTAGGGTCGGTTACAAAGGTTTGCAAAGTTAACAAAAGAGATTCTCTCTATGTTTGTGTCGAGGGAGGTTATCAAGTGGGATACTGCAGGAAAAAGTGAGATGCTATTCTTGAAATGTGTGTTTACAGGTGGCTGAAGAACACGTCCTAGTAGAGATACGAGGTCATGCTTTCAGAGAGGGAAACGGACAAGAGAGTGAAATGGGTCAAGTCAGAGGGTTATCTAAGAGAGGCCACGGGCTTCAACTTCTGGCTCCATCAGCGTGCACCCTCAGGCAAGCCACTCAGTTTCTGTGGGCCTCAGTCTCCTCATCTGAAGACAAGGAAATCGTAGTACAACCTCAGTGGTCATTTAGAGAAATAACAGGGTAACATCTGCAGAGCATAGATTCCATCAAATATGAAGTCAAAATGGATGTTAAAGAAACGGGCCATGAATCCAGAAACGTTAACATTTTTCATTCACTTCAGTGGTGTGCTCTGTCACACAGTCGTGTCTGACTCTCTGCGACCCCGTGGACTTTGGCCCGCCAGGCTCCTCTTGTCCATGGGATTCTCCAGGCAAGAATACTGGAGTGGGTTGCCATGCCCTCCTCCAGGGGATCTTGCCAACCCAGGGATTGAATCCAGGTTCAATGGTGAGATGAGTTAAATTTGACTCCAAGGAGGCTGAACATCTAGGCTCCTTCTCTGCCCCTCCCTGAACTGTACCCCTTACCTTGTAATTCTAAAACAAACCCTCCTCCCCTCTCCTACAGCAGTTCTGGGGTGGCCAATGCAGCCACCACTTAGGACTCTGGTGGTCAACTTCTACCAAGCCCCCTTGGCTGTGCCATTCAGGCAGAAGAAGGTGGTGATGGGACCTTGGGAAGATTTTTTATTTTTTTAATATCCATCCTTAAAAAAGACGTGAAAGGCAAAGGAGAAAAGGAAAGATATATCTATTTGAATGCAGATTTCCAAAGAATAGAAAGGAGAGACAAGAAAGCCTTCCTCAGGGATCAGTGCAAAGAAAGAGAGGAAAACAACAGAATGGGAAAGACTAGAGATCTCTTCAAGAAAATGAGAGATACCAAAGGAACATTTCATGCAAAGATGGGTACAACAAAGGACAGAAATGGTATGGACCTAACAGAAGCAGAAGATATTAAGAAGAGGTGGTAAGAATACACAGAAGAACTGTACAAAAAAGATCTTAATGACCCAGATAACCATGATGGTGTGATCACTCACCTAGAGCCAGACATCCTGGAATGCAAACTCAAGTGGGCCTTAGGAAGCATCACTAAGAATAAGCTAGTGGAGGTGATGGAATTCCAGGTCCTGAAAGATGATGCTGTGAAAATGCTGTGCCTAATATGCCAGCAAATTTTGAAAACTCAGCGGAAGCCACAGGACTGAAAAAGGTCAGTTTTCATTCCAATCCCCCAAAAGCAGCAATGCCAAAGAATGTTCAAACTACCACACTATTGCACTCATCTCACACCCTAGCAAAGTAATGCTCAAAATTTTTCAAGCCAGGCTTCAACAGTACGTGAACTGTGAACTTCCAGATGTTCAAGCTGGATTTAGAAAAGGCAGAGGAACCAGAGATCTAATAGCCAACCTATGTTAGATCATCAAAAAATCAAGAGAGTTCCTAAAAAACATCTGCTGCTGCTGCTGCTGCTAAGTCACTTCAGTCATGTCTGACTCTCTGCGACCCCATAGACAGCAGCCCAGCAGGCTCTGTCTTCAGGCAAGAACACTGGAGTGGGTTGCCATTTCCTTCTCCAATGCATAAAAGTGAAAAGTGAAAGTGAAGTCACTCAGTCATGTCCGGCTCTTAGTGACCCCATGGACTGTAGCCCACCAGGCTCCTCCATCCATGGGATTTTCCAGGCAAGAGTACTGGAGTGGGGTGCCATTGCCTTCTCCTACTTCTGCTTTATTGACTACACCAAAGACTTTGACTGTGTGGATCACAACAAACTGTGGAAAAACCTCAAAGAGACAGGAATACCAGATCACCTTACCTGCCTCCTGAGAAATCTGTATGCAGGTCAAGAAGCAACAGTTAGAACTGGACATGGAACAACAGACTGGTTCCAAATGGGGAAAGGAGTACATCAAGTCTGTATATTGTCACCCTGCTTATTTAACTTATATGCAGAGTACACCATGAGAAATGCTATGCTGGATGAAGCATAAGCTGGAATCAAGATTGCTGGGAGGATATCAATAACCTCAGATATGCATATGACACCACCGTTATGGCAGAAAGCAAAGAACTAAAGAGCCTCTTGATGAAAGTGAAAGAGGAGAATGAAAAAGTTGGCTTAAAACTCCACATTCAGAAAACTAAGATCATGGCATCTAGTTCCATCTCTTCATGACAAATAGATGGGGAAACAGTGGAAACAGTGACAGACTATTTTTGGGGGGGGCTCCAAAATCACTGTAGATGGTGACTGCAGCCATGAAATTAAAAGAGGCTTGCTCCTTGGAAGAAAAGCTATGACCAACCTAGACAGCATATTAAAAATCAAGACATTACTTTGCTAACACAGGTCTGTCTAGTCAAACCTATGGGTTTTCCAGTAGTCATGTACGGATGTGAGAGTTGAACTATAAACAAAGCTGAGCACTGAAGAACTGATGCTTTTGAACTGTGGTGTTGGAGAAGACTCTTGAGAGTCCCTTGGACAGCAAGGAGATCCAATCAGTCCATCCTAAAGGAAATTAGTCCTGAATATTCATTGAAAGGACTGATGCTGAAGCTGAAACTCCAATACTTTGGCCACCTGATGTGAAGAACTGATTCATTGGGAAATATCCTGATGCTGGGAAAGATTGAAGGTGGGAGAAGAAGGGGATGACAGAGATGAGACGGCTGGATGGCATGACTGACTCAATGGACATGAGTTTGAGTAAACTCTGGGAGCTGGTAATGGACAGGGAAGCCTGGTGTGCTGTAGTCCATGGGGTTACAAAGAGTCACACATGACTGAGCAACTGAACTGAACTGAAATGTCTATATCAAACTCAGCATTCAGCACTGAATTATCAGTAGTTGCCATGCTATCAGCCCTGGTTAGAGAGAAGAAGAAAAAAAAACACAACGGTCATCTTATAGGCGAAGCTATTTCTGCAGCAAAAATGGAAGCTTTTTGCATATCATTTTTGTTGTTGTTGGAGCAGACCCTAACTGTCTGGTCCATTCCATCATCCCTTTATCCTGCCAGAAGGATCTTCAAGTGGCAGGTGTCCTAGTGGATTTTAAGTGTCACACGGTTGTAAATGGCCTGGTCCTCAGCCTAAGGAAGAAAGGGGAAAGGAGAGCCCTCACCTGTTTGGGTGGCAGCTACTGGGGCACAGTAGGCTGCGTGGCCTTTTGGAACACGCTAGAGAGTAACCCTGGCCGGAGTTCCTCAGTTGCTTACACAGCTATTCACTGTTCGCAGGGGGTTTGAGGAAAAATAAATGAGAGAATTAGGGAGGAGAAAACCCCTGAGAATCCCCTTATGCACCACCAAAATGTCGCAGTCTGTGTGTGAGTTGGAAAAGAATTTCCAGACAGGAGGCAGAATGAGAAGAGATTGAAGTTTATTAGAGGGGAAGACAGCAGGCCAGCGCAAGGGAGAGCTGAGCCTAAATTATGTTTTTAATAATGCATCTGGATTTTCAGAATCATGTTAGATACGATAAAACCCCTGATCATTTCTTTTGAGCTTATTGCTGGAACATTCTGGAAATAAACATTTGGGAGTCAGCCAGTCCTTGAGACAGGTTAGTGCTTGGTAAACCTGAATTTCACTGAGTGACCCATTGTGTCCCCCAAAGTTATACAGTATATTTCATATTTTCAACTATTAGGACTTTCTAGTTGAGAAAACAAGACTAAAATAAAATCGCTCCTAGTCAACACCCAGTTTTTCTCCACCTTTATTTTGCTTATAAAGATCCCGGTGTAGGTCTCCTGATGACTTCCTCCCTCCCTGCATCCTAGAGTCAACCAGGCCACCAGTATTGTGTGACTATCTTGCCTATATTTTCATAATCTCACCAAGTCTCCCCCTCCAAAAATAACACAGGGAATTTCTGTGTGTGTGTGTGTGTGTGTGTGTGTGTGTGTGTGTGTGTGTGGACCTTATACATAACTGTGGTCATGCTATTCCAGACCTCTGCAGGTGGGCTTTGTCGCTCTCCATCATTGTCTGTTCTGTTTTCAGTGTCTGTGCTTGATGACACGAGGACCAGGCTCACTGTTTTCTGTATTTCACTGTAGGAATATGCATGATCAAGTTGAAATGTGCATTTTTTTAAAAAAATTATTGCAATAGATTTGATTTATAGTGTTGTGTTAGTTTAAGGTGCACAGCAAAGCGATTCCGTTATACTCAATGTACATATACATTCTTTTAAGGAATCTTTTCCATTATAGGTTATTGCAAGATATTGAGTATAGTCCCCCGTGTTATACAGTAGATCCTTGTTGGTTATTTATTTTATATATAGTAGCATGTACATTTTAATCCCAAGCTCCTAATTTATCCCTCTCTCCAATCTTTCCCCTTTGATAACCATAAGCTTGTTTTCTATGTCTGAAAGTCTATTTTTGTTTTGTAAATGAGTTCATTTATATTACACATTTCAGATTCCATATATAAGTGACATCATATGATATTTGTCTTTGTCTGACTTA
The DNA here is from genome assembly GCF_023091745.1 of Budorcas taxicolor. Taxonomy (NCBI): domain Eukaryota; kingdom Metazoa; phylum Chordata; class Mammalia; order Artiodactyla; family Bovidae; genus Budorcas; species Budorcas taxicolor. The sequence goes on along the minus strand of NC_068930.1, from coordinate 11,134,351 downwards.
CTTCACTTATTATGATAATCTTTAGGTCCATCCCATGTTGCTACAAATAGCATTGTTTCATGTTTTGTGTGTGGCTAATACATATGTGTGTGTGTGTGTGTGTGTGTGTGTGTGTGTGTGTGTGTGTGTGAGCTTCCCAGGTGGCACTAGTGGTAAAGAACCTGCCTGCCAATGCAGGAGATGTAAGAAACCTGGATTCAATCCCTGAGTCGAGAACATCCCATGGAGGGGGACACGGCAACCCACTCTAGTATTCTTGCCTGGAGAATCCCATGGACAGAGGAGCCTGGGCTTGCAAAGAGTTAGGCTTGACTGAGGTAACTTAGCATATATATATATATATAATCTATATGTATATATATATATTATGTGTATATATATATATTACCTGTTGATGGACATTTAGGTAGCATCTGTGTCTTGGCTGTTATAAATAGTACTGCTATGAACATTGAGATAAAATGTGCATTTTTTGAGCTGTTTCCTCAGCTTCATTAATAGTATTCCCAAAGTTTCCACTTTATGAAATGGCTCCTCATTATTTTAATTTTCATTTTTATAATTACTCATAAGGTCCAACAACATTTCATATATCTACTGCCCATCCGGTATTTCATCTTCTCTGACATTTTCTGTTCCTATTCTTTACCCATTTTTATAATTAGTTCTTCTTTCCTACTGAATCATAGAATTCTTCATGTATTTTATATCCTAAACTTATCAGTTATATGGGCTCAAACATCTTACTGAAAGATCATTTTCAAAACCCTCTGGGCTCTTACAGGTAAAAATTTCTCTTCCTACCTATTCAGGTAATAATTCATTGCATGTTCACTCATTAATTGATTTTACAAATGTTTTTGAGTACTATATCTCATGGGCAATCAACTGGGCCAGCTTTGGGGCAGAATAAGGACAAATAAGATGTTTATTTTCTATTTGGGGATATGATAACAACACAAATACCTAAAATACATGGTAAGATGTAATTTGGGCCATAAGAGAACCCAGCTGAAAGCAAAGGTACTTCTAGATATTTCACAGTAAAACTGCAAAAGAATTTGACTTTGAAAGTTGGGCAGAAATTAACCATGCAAGGACAGGGTTCAGGACATGGAGCTGGAAGAGATTTCTTGAGTGAATATCAATCCATTCTTTGAACAACTTTTGTATCTTAGCTCATTTTAGCTTTAAGGAAATTCTGTAAAGTAGTTATGATTGTTGTCTTTTCATGTATGAGAAGCCTGAGTTTCAGAGAGCTTGGGGAGGAAATTTGGCAAAGTCCTCAAAACCAGACATTTTGGAATTTCATGCAAAACCCAGGTTTCCTTGACTTCACAGCCTTCACTCTTGCCACCCAGCTACACTCAAGGGGCAGCAAGCCAGCTTGCAGAGTCCAGGGGTCACTTGCTGCCTGGGCATTAGCCAGGGAGAGTAGATCAGATAGCAAAGGGCTCCCACCACCCCAGACACACGGACTGATGGCCTCCAAGGAGCTATTCCTCAGCCTCCTGGAGAACAAAGGCTGGGCAGGGCCGTATCGCCTGAGAGAGTGTCACAGTCAGTCCTTGTGAGACGCCAAGCAGAGAAACCAGAACACTGGCTCTTTCACCCGAGAAAATGAAAACTTAGCAGCAAGAAAACACAAAGCCTGGGTCCATGATTGCACAGATAAGAGAGCCAATAAAATTCTACTTTATCAACCAATGTCTTTTGAATGAGTGTATAAACAAAAAGTGTATAAACTAAAGGCTTCCCTGGTGGCTCAGCTGGTAAAGAATCTGCCTGCAATGTGGGAGACCTGGGTTGGGAAGATCCCCTGGAGGAGGGCATGGCAACCCACTCCAGGATTCTCGCTGGAGAATCCCATGGACAGAGGAGCCCGGTGGGCTACAGTCCACAGGGTTGCAAAGAGATGGACACAGCTGAGCGACTAAGCACACAGCACATAAACGCAGGAGGAAAAGAATAAAAATGCGCACACAACTTGGGGAAGCAGCCCGAGGAAGGGCACTTCAGCACAGAGGAGAAACAGATCAGGCCACTGCTGTTTTCTTTCAAAACGTGCGTTTCTGTCTCAGGAATATTTACCTTCCTGTATTTGCAATGTGGAAAGGGGTGAAGGGGACGTAACCTTCATTTTCCTTCTATTATTGTTACATATATTAGCCTCTTCACATGTATCCTTGGAGCACGGGACAACCCTTCAGCTCCTGGCAGGAGGCGTCCCCGCCGACACAGCAGGGACCACATAGATGGCAGAAACAGCTACTCAGCCTCTACGGGAGGGTACTAAGGCCCAAAGGGAATTTGTTACAGGGCACATCCTCCTCTCTGGCCACCCTCTACTGCTAATACTGGAGTTTATCTTTAGTTTTATAGACTTGAGATATATTGACTGTTCATATGCTGAGAAAAAGAAGCAAATATATACCAGTGTCTCCAAGATCTTGGGCCCTGACTCTTTCCAAAGATCCTCCTGTGGAAGATGAAACTAAGGGGTGATGATGGTGTCACGAAGAGCAGAGAACTGGAAGTGTTTGAGCAGAGGAAACACATGATACTCCTCCACATGGGTGGTGACAAAGCCCTTCGAGTCCATTGTCTCCACTGGCCCCCACCCAGAATCCTGGAGACAGTCCTCCCCTTTATCTATAAAGCTCAGGAAGCCCACAGATAGTGAATGTCTGCCCTACAGATGATGGACTAGGAGCCAAAGTTTTCTTTTGACTCTTGTGAGTCCGGCTAAGATCTTCCCAGTATCACCCAGAGGGGAAGACAAAGATATTTAGAAGGAAGAAAGGAGCTCGGCCACAGTCACATTCATGGAGTGCATTCATGGGTTCACTCATTCACTCACTGATCCAGTTGTTGTTTTATTGAGAGCTTCTTGTGTGCCAGACACCATAGGAAGCATGTAGTTGTCTCCTCGCTCATAAAGCTAATTATTTTGATGTGAATTATTTTATGCAAAAAAGGACAAAACTGTTGAGCATACACCTCTCCCCTTCTACCTTCCATAACTAAATTGCCACCCATGAAAACGCATGTTCATTATTTCCAACGCCAAAAAATGCTTCATAAGAATTAGTTGAAGCTGGGATATGTCAGCATGCAGGCCCTTTTCCCAACTTTCTGTGCACAGAAAGTTGCTTATTGCTCCATTAGAGCCACCCATGCTGGTCAGATCATTTATATAGCCAGTCATTCAGCAATACAGGTGCTGTTAGGATAAAACAAAGATATACTTGAAGAAGTAAACGTATTATCAATTCTTATCATTCCAATAAGACGTCAAGCTGTGTCTCAAACTTGCTTGACCACGACTTTCCTAAAGAACATGTTATTAAAGTACAGATTTCTGGAAGTCACGCATCATACCATTTAGACCTGCCAAGGCAGGGAATCTCCTCCACACCTTTCCTTATACACGTCCAGAAATTTGGAAAACGCTGCTGTCAACTACCTCTGCCACTTTAGAAAGCAGAAAAAAGAACTCTGGACAGGGCATTTGGGCTTTGTGGTTTTGAAGAATATTTGGAAGCTGGAACACTAAAAGGTGTTCAAAATCCATCAGTCAGGGGACTAGCTGAGTTGGCTACTTACAGGTGAGGCAGGTAAGAGACGGGCACGGAGGATCAGGAGGTGGATGGGAAAGGGGTGCTCAGACGAGGACCCAGGGTGAAGGAAGGTCAAGAGGTTGACAGCTCTGTGGATAAGTGGCTCAGCTTGGCCAACGATATGATTGCACAAAGGAAGCCAGTTAGACCCAAGCCCACCTCAGTCTGAGCTGCTCATAAACAGAAGTGAAGTGAAGTAAAGTGAAGTGAAGTCGTTCAGTCGTGTCCAACTCTTTGCGACCCCATGGACTGTAGCCCACCAGGCTCCTCGGTCCGTGGGATTTTCCAGGCAAGAATACTGGAGTGGGTTGCCATTTCCTTCTCCAGGAGATCTTCCTGACCCAGGGATTGAACCCAGGTCTCCCACTGGTAGGCATTGTGGGCAGACTCTTTACCGTCTGAGCCACCAGGGAAGACTGCTCATAAACAGAAGGACTTGCTGAATGCCTACTGCTGGCAGCACTGGGAACTGAGTCAGCCCTTGATGGTTCCTGGGTGGGGGAGGCATTCAGTGCCTTATAGTGAACCTAAGCGCCTCTGTGGCTCTCGAGCCTGGTCCCGGTTTGACAGGAGTGAGGAAATTGGTTGAAAGGTTTGGTCCCTAATCCTGCAGCTCCATTGCTTCCTGCTCTCTTCTTGCAAGAATGACGTTCCCAAAATTCCCCATTGTCTTGGCCCCGAAATGCACTTCTAGATTATAGTAACGCTAAGTGCTTATCAACCAAGAGCTGTAACTCACGTAAGAATTCCTAAGCTTGGCAACCCTGAGAAATTAATAAAAATTGGAGTTTGTATCATTTTAGGAACAGAAGTGGCAGTGGCAGATAGTTTCAATTAACCAACGTTTTTAAAAAAATGCACCCGTTGTCTACAAGGGTGCTAAGTAAAATTTTGGAACATGAAAGGCAGAGGGAAAACTGTTCATCAAGCTCAAAAACGTGCCCACTTTATTCCTTGTCCTTTACACTCGATCGCCTGCAACAGACTTTCCCATAAAGAATTTACCTTAATCCTCTGGATGATACAATGAGGTAGGAACGACTATTCTCAATTCACAGAAGAGAAAACTGAGGCTCAGAGTGGTTATGTAACTAGAGTGGGAGATGAAGCTCTGATTTGAACCCAGGTTTGATATCTTGATTTCAAAGAAAGAGCTACATACACCGTACAATATCATTTGTATTTCCCAGGAAAATTAGGGGAGTGTTCTGATAAGCAGTATCTCCCAACTAGATCATGAATCTAGGCAGTTTCTCCTACTCATCTCTGCCTCCCTAGAGCCCCACACAAAACTCAGAAACTGATGACTGAATGAATAATTTAGCTTATGTTTGAACTTTTCATGATTGCAGCCCTTGCAGATTTCTAAAGGAGATCCCTTTTGTTTTAAGCCATCCCCCTGTTTTAAAACTTTATTCTTCTAGAGAACCCATTCTTGGGGTTTGTCTCCCATCTAATCATTTGCCATCAGGGCTAGGATTCAGTGAACACTTCCTCAAATGCTGCCCACTTCAACACCACCTAATCCCTCAAAACACCTTACACTGCATCTCAGAGACGTGTCCCTGAGACATGAACAGACAGCTAAGAATGTCCAAAGACTAGGGCATTGACTGGTAGACAATTAGAAGAGTCCTGGGCCATACAGGGTGATGAGCATCTTTGTCAGAGCACCAAATCCTGGGTGAGTGGTGGGTCTGTATAACTGACCATCAGCCATTAAGGTTAGGCCTCAGCTTGCCTGTGGGAGCCCCATTCTGGGGGATGGATCTATGAGGTCGCTTCTTTACGTGAAAACTGGAGAGAGAGCCATGGCCTTAGACCCCCCCCCACCCCGCCCCGCCACCCCGCCACACACACACACACACACACAGTGCTCAGACACCGTTCCTGGGGCAGGTAACTGCTCCTCGGAGGCTCCCTCCTTAGGACTCAGCAGCTGCAGCCCAGAACCTGGGATTGAGCCTTATTTCTGCCAATTTCCAGCCTTAGCACTTCTGACTGGTGGTATCACTTTTCTCAGACTCAGTTTCCATGGATGTGGGAAAATAAACCATAATGCTACTTTTGCCACTGGATTGTCATGAAATTTAAAGAAAGGCTCAATATGGAAAGACTTAAAGCCTAGTGTCTGGCACATTTTAAACTTTTGACAAATATCAGTTATTATTAGTGTGTTATTTTTTCACTCTTACAACCATTTTTTTTTTTAATCAAATGAATTGTCTGGCAAATATCTGCTACTCATTACCTTGTTCTTGTGGTTTAGTCACTAAGTCATGTCCAACTCTTTGTGACTCCGTGGGCTGCAGCATACCATGCTTCCCTGGCCTTCGCTATCTCCCTGAGTTTGCTCAGACTCTTGTCCACTGAGTCAGTGATCCCATCCAACTGTTTTATCCTCTGTTGCCCGCTTCTCCTCCTGTCCTCAGTCATTCCCAGAATCAGGGTCTTTTCCAATGAGTTGTCTCTTTACATTAGATGGCTGAAGAATTGGAGCTTCAGCTTCAGTATCAGTCCATCCAATGACTTTTCAAGGTTGATTTCCTTTAGGTCCTAGACAACATCAAATAGTGTGTGATAGACGTTTTTGTCCTTCAGGGGCTCACAGAACCTGGTGATCTCAGAGGACCCCCAGGTAATACGTCTCACTCTAGACTAGGCAGAGGCTGGGAGAGGTGGGCCATCCAGATTCATGTCAGGGCTCAGGCTTTCTCTTGTCTCATCTGTGCTGGCTCTGCTGCGTTTTCTCCTCTCACAGTCACAGTCTTCAGTATTCAAATAAATATCTCTCTGGAGCCTAAAAATGTTTTTGCTCGCAAAGGAAACTGCCAAAGAACTATTTCTATGGTTCTTCAGTCTTTGCATTCCAAAAATCTCTTACACTTATAACCTAAGTCATAAAACTCTTTAAAAGTCCAGCTTAAATGTCAAGTAGATGAGTCACGTGTGTGTGTGTTAGCTGCTCAGTCGTGCCCTACTCTTTGCCGCCCCATGGATTGTAGCCTGCCAGGCTCCTCTGTCCACGGGATTCCCCCAGGCAAGAATACTCGAGTGGGCAGCCGTTCCCTTCTCCAGGGGATCTTCCAGGGAATCAACCCGGGTCTTGTGCAATACAGGTGGACTTTTACTTTACTGTCTCAGCCACCGGGGAAGCCCAAGAAATCCTGAGAGGCAGTTTCAGGAAGGTTTGCAGCTAGAGAATGTTCCCATGTCTTGTAAGTCTACTGAGAGATCTTGTTTCCGGATTCTTTTTGAGTATTAATTGATTCATTCATCTGGCGCGTCAGGTGTTAGCTGCGGCATATGAGATTTTCATTGGCGGGCATGAACTCTCCACTTGTGGCTCTCAGGAGTTGCGGCAGTCAGGTTCAGTTGCTGCACACTTGTGAGGTCTTAGTTCCCCCGCTAGGGATCAAACCCACATCTCCTGCATTGCAAGGCGTATTCTTAACCACTGGACCACCAGGGAGGTTCCGCTTCCTGGGATTGTAATCCAATATTTTTAGACCAAAGAGCATCATGACTTGAAGACATTATGGCAGCGGAGGCAGAGGGAGGGTAGTGAGAGGGTGGGGAATGAAAGTCCTCTGCAGGGGTCGGTCCTCTACTGAGGTCCACGTGCGCACTAGCACTTTCAGCGGGTAGGCTCTCTTTTCTCACGTTGCAGTGTAATCAGAAGCACCACTGTCCTCAGTTTACAGGCCTCAGGATTGGAGGTCCTCTGTGCTCGTATGGAGGTGGTGTCTCCATGAAGACAGAACGAGGTCTGGCTCCTACTGCTGCACTTCCCCAGCCTAGAGCAGTGTCTATCAGATGGTGGCTGGCCAAAAATACTTGGGGCTGATCCTGTTGCTTACAGGTGAGTTTTAGAATAGAAGATATTAATTTTGATCTCTCCATAGAGCTGACCTCATAAAGTTAACACGAACAAGAGTAACAACAGAACCAATAAAAAAAACTTGGTGTGCCGAGACTCGACTCCATCCTCTGCTCGCCGAGCCACAGAGTTTGCCTCCCCGTCCTTTGCGGATCTCTGGACAGCAATCGTTTAGGTGTGCATCTCCTGCCCGGCTAAGGATCCACGCCATCTTCCAGGAATTCACACAATGAACAGGTTTTGGAGAAACGCCAGCTTGTTACTCAGACTTCCTTTTCGGAATTCAGGTCAGTTGCTATCCCCAGATCTTTCTGTCATCAGTTACTGAATTTCAGCTTTGGTTTTCTCCATGGGCCACAGAACAAACAATCGGGTAATTGGGTCACCTTCTGACTTATATCACTTCTTGTGTCATTATCTGAGGTGATCCGCTTGACTTTCGCAGTGGACGAGACTGGTGCCCTCAGGAAGCCTGAGAAGCCTTCCCAGAGATCTGATCCTGGGGAAGAGGTTAAGTCTTTAATGAGGAAAACAAATAAATAGGGTTCTATGGCAGGCAGTAGAACATTTTTACATGAGAAATGAATTCCAATATAAAAAAACCTATTGATGCCACTGTGTTCAGAGGAAAATAAAAATAATTCTCTGGTCAAAGTGGCTGAGAGAAGCCTCTCATAGTCAGATCTCAGGTGGGAAGGAAGAAAAGATATGGAAGGAATGAAGGGGAATATCTAGATATTTAAAAGATGACCGAGTTTCCCAACTTTTTTTTTTTTTCAGATTTATTTATTTGTTTATTTCTGGCTGCTTCATTCTGGGCCTTCGCTGCTGCCCACAGACTTTCTCCAGTTGCCATAAGCAGGAGTCACTCTTCATTAAGGCTCAGGGCTTCATCTTGCTGCGGAGCCGGCTCTAGGCACGTGGCCTTCAGCGGTTCCTGCACGCAGGCTCAGTATTTGTGGCGCAGCTTTTTGACTTGTTTTCTGGCCTCCTTGTCTCTCACGTGGCTGCTCTCAGCCCACTTTCTCTCCCTGGAGGCGGTGTGTCCTGACACAGTCGTTCCCGCCAGCCTCCAGAGTCCAGTTTGGAGGCATTCCCGCGGGCTTCCAGAGGGAAGGCCTTGGGGAAAGAATAGTGTGGGAGCAACATTGGAGTGATGCTGAGAAGTCAGCCCCTGGGAGCCAGCCAGGAGAGCGCTGCTGACCTGAGGAGCCAGTGCAAAGTTCAAGCTGTGGAAGCGCTTGGCAAGTCCCAGAGAGCAGAAGAAGTCAAGGAGAGGAGCCTGGAGAGAAGCAGGAAGGCCGCTGAAGAGCTGGCTGTGCCTCCTGATGTAAGCAGGACCCCGTGTCCCTGTAAGTCAGATCAGCTTATGGAATTTCTGAGGGAAAATAATCTCCAGCATTTTATGGAATGTGACTGGCTGGTGAGGTCTAATGAAAGAGGAAATTTTAAAAATACAGTATAGGAATTTCTTAGTTCTATTTTGTTGTCTATGGGAATTAAAAACTGTTTGAATCAAGAACAGTAACAATCCTCTTTAAATCTGATGACCCAAAATTCAGGAGAGTTCCTATGTCTGGATATCTTACTGAAGTTAATGGAATACAAACCTGGGTCTGGAATAAAGGAACTGGAACTGTTTTACACTTCTTCAAAGTGTCAGGATAATGCCTTAAGAAAAGCAAGAGTGTGGCCATGCTGGTCCCCTCAATTGCTGTGTGACTTTTATAAATTGCTTAGCCTCTCTGAGCTTGTTTCCCCTTCTATAAAATCCTCACGTGGTTATTAAGAGGACTAAATGAGATAATAGTGGAGGCTCAGCTGGTATTAGTTTTATCTCCTCCCTCCTCCCTCCCCAACCATGTAGACTACAGGAAAGTGAACCTCAAAGAGGAGATAGATGCTATTCAGTAGAGGGAGAAAAAGGTGAAAATTAGGGCAAGTATATTGTCCATGCTCAGAGCCATGTCTGGAATATAGCACTTGCTCAACAAATATTTGTGGGATGAGTGTTCTTAAAGGGCCCAGGCCCTCTATGAAGGAGCTGGGAAGAGACACCTGAAGGACACCAGATGGTTGATGTGGGTTCATTTCCAGTTGGTTTGGTTTGAGGCTTGTGGATCTTTTTCTGATTCATGATCTAGCCAGGAAGTGATGAGAACGTAGTTGGGGGAAGGAGGGAAGACACAAATTTTTGGGAAATCTAATCTCCAGAGGTCATCTGCAAGATCAGAGCATTCTTTGGTACTTGGTTTGGAGGATTTGTTAATCTTCAAAAAACTGAATAACTTCTATTGTCTATGTCAACTCAGATCGTACAGAGAAAGTAAAACAAAGTCAATAAATCCCCCATTCAGATAAATTAACACCTTTGTATTTGGTTCATTTAAATTCTGAGTTTAGATGTAACTGAGATCCCATTGGGAGCTCCGTTGTAAAGCCTGCCTTTTCAGCCACTATGCTGAGATAGTAGTCCAGCCTTAGAGTGTCCAGTAACTAACTTAGCCAGGATGCTACTGTTGGGCATTCAAACTGCTTCCAGTTTCCCTTCCGTACACTCTTAGCTTCTTTCACTTCACCTTATGACCATAGGGGGAAGGTATGGAACAGAGCAGATACAAGCGTTATCTAAGCTTCACCAAGCCCCAGGCCCCTTTTGGCCCTGATGCCTCCCCCTGAGAGCTGCCTTCACTGGGCACTCAGCTGTTTGCCTTTCCTTCTCTGAGACAGAGCTCAGGACCATGTCCCGACTGGCACTGGGATTCTTAGACTCCTAGCAGGACAAAGGGCCAGAGGGTGGATAAAAGGGTCTGGGGTAAGACTGGCTCGTTCAGGGTCTTCACAGTGGAGTTGGGTACTAAGACTGAGGTCTCCTTCCTCCCAGATTGGACTCTGCAGCTGACCCATCTCTTCTCAGGCTGGACAGTCTGGACACTTAGCTTTCACCTGAATGCACTCAACCCTTATTCTAACGGCATGGAGTCTCACAAGAGCTAAAAAAAAATAAAATATATATAGAAAGGCTATTATCATTATCAGGTCAACAGTTGGGCTGGTGGAGGGTGTGTGTGTTAGTCACTCAGTCGTGTCTGACTCTTTGCAACCCTACAGACTGTAGCCCACCAGGCCCCTCCACCCATGGAATTTTCCAGGCAAGAGTACTGGAGTGGGTTGCCATTTCCTTCTCCAGATGGAAGAATAGAAAGAAAGACAGTGAAGTCGCTCAGTCGTGTCCAACTCTTTGCGACCCCATGGACTGTAGCCTACCAGGCTCCTCCATCCATGGGATTTTCCAGGCAAGAGTACTGGAATTGGTTGCCATTGCCTTCTCCAGGCTGGTAGAGTAGTGATCTTTATTCCCATCCACTTCTGCACTGCTCTCCTCTCTAGAGGAAGAAGCTGAACTATGACTCTCTTGCCCCCTCTCCCATCCCCAAAGAGGACACTCCTCGGGTACAGTGTTGACCACACTGTGTACACACGGGTGTGTTCTTGTGTCTGCTGCTTGAGACAGTGACTGCTGAATTCTTCTTTACTTTTCCAGTGCTTACCCCATTTCTAGGCTCAGAGCAGGTACTCAGAAAAGGTCTGTTGTTATGGCCAAAAAGCACGCAAAAAGATGCTCATCATCACTAATTATTAGAAAAATGTGAACTGAAACTACAATGGGGTTTCATCTCACAGAGGTCAGAAAGCTCATCAGTAAAAAGCCTACAAATAATAAATGCTGGAGGGAGACTGGAGAAAAGGGAACCCTCCTACGCTTGGCGGGAATGTAAACTGATGCAGCCACTGTGGAGAACAGTATGGCGGTTCTTCAGAAAACTAAACATAGAGTTACCATATGATCCAGCAATCCCACTCTTGGGCATATACCCAAACAAGACTCTAACTTGAAAAGATGCATGCACATGAATGTTAATAAGAGCACTATTTACAATAGCCAGGACATGGAGAAAACCTAGATGTCCATCGACAGAGGAGTGGATAAAGAAGATGCGGTGTATATATACAATAGAATATTACTCAGACATAAAATATAAAATAAAATACTGCCATTTGCAACAACGTGAATGGACCTAGAGATGATCATACTAGGCTAAGTAAATCAGAAATACAAAGACAGATACCACATAACATCACCTATATGTAGAATCTAAAATATGACGCAAATGAACCTGTCTGTGAAACAGAACAAGACTCACAAACATAGAGACAGCCTTGTGGTTGCCAAAGGGGAGGGGGCTAGGGGAGGGAGAGACTGGGAGCTCGGGATTGGTAGATGCAAACTCTTGTGTATCGGATGGGTAAACAACAAGGCCCTGCTCGAACCTGCCTCTCCTGCCACTCCTGCATTGCAGCGGATTCTTCACTGCTGAGCCACCAGGGAAGCCCGAAAATCAACCATACTTCAGTAAAAATGTAATAAAAGTTTTGTTGCTCTTTATTGATTAAAAGGAAAAAGAATTAAAGCTGATTTTTTCGAAAAATGAACACTGCATAAATACAGTGACGGCTGTGACCTTCAGAGTTGCTGCAGGCCCACTCACATTGCTCACACACGGTTTTGCAACCTCTCTTTCTGAATCGTCTTCAGAGCCAGATCATCAAATCTGTGCTGACTCTCTCAGCAGCACGTCTTTCCCAGCTGCCACAGTGTGCCTCCGTGAGGCCCCTCACTCTTCACCCAGTTTGGCTCTGCACAAGGGCTGGTGTTTCTCAGAGCTAAAGTTGAAGAATCTGCAGTCACACAAGTCATTCTGCTTCAAAACTTTCTGGGAATTTCCCAGATGCTCGGAGGGGGGACTGAGGATGAATGGGAACTTTCCCAGCAATGTGCTGGGAAGGAGGCCAGGTCCATGGGTCTGGAATAGATTGGAAAGATTGTTGGTCGCCTTGGCCCCGCAACACGTACAATTTCCCTGTAACTTAAAACCAATTCGACCACCCCACCCCCAACAATTCCTACTGATTTCCACGGAGCCTGTTCTCTTTCTGAAGGACAACATAGTTAAAAGGGCGATTGTTCTTCGTTGGGCTAAATCGACAGCACCATTACGCTTTGCTCAGGGCTGCACTGGGAAAAGGTAGACACACAGACTTCTGGCTCTTAATAAAAACCCAAGGGAGGCATCTGGGAAATTCCCTAGGAAAGAATGACTCTAACAGGAAGTAGCTTCTTAGTATTTTGTTATGACAGAGGACCCTCCCTGATTTAAATCTCCTTTGTTTTTGAGGAAAACAAAGTCTTTAGCAAAATGATGGGAAAGGAAAAAAATTCAGCATTGGCTACTCTAAATGCTATGTTTGGGTGATAAGAATCGAGAAGTCCTTTCTTCCACAAAGGAGGCTCCAGTGAATGAAACCCACCAACGGTCTGTGCCTGATGGAGCCCAATTCGCCCCCTCATTTTCAAGAGAATGTAGCGGTCCACAGACAACGTGAACAGAGATAAACAGAGTGAGACCCCATGGAGGGGAGTGTGTTGGCACTGCTGGGCCGCATTCCAAGGACTCTTTCATGCCTGGGGTTGTGGATTTTAAAATCATAGGGGCCCGGTCCTCCACCGGGATGGAAGAGAAGCAAAGCAGTGCTTCAGCTTTCCCTCGGAATATCCAGCGTGAGCATGAAGAACTGCTGAGAACAAATGATCCAAACCAATAATGTAGTGGTAACCGATTCCCCTGTTGTCCAGCATAAGAAAATTAAGTGGACTCTCTGGAACTTCACGAAGTGGTAAAATCACTAAGAGGCTTCACTTTTGCTGACAGTGTTCATCATGTCCTCCCTCCCACCTGCCCCTCCTTTCCAAGATTATCATCTTTTATTCAAAGAGATAAGAAACTTCAAGATGTATCAGAGCGGCAGGAACCTCCTGGCCTAAGAGCCGCTTTGGAAATCAATCTCGCGCCCAGTTCCCCCGACTCGGTTTTCGCCTCCTTCTTACAGCACTGGAGCCGACAAAGATGAAAATAATTCTCATATTTGTCTAAGGGGGTTACCACGAAAAGGGGTCATCCCATCATTTGTCTCTAAGGACACCTTGCTTAGGAGTGAGGTTACCAAAGAATTAAAAATGCGTGTGTCTGTGTGTGTGCACATGTGTTCCTGTGCATTTGTGCATGAGGGTCTTGAGACCACAGGTGTGCCTTCCTTGCTACTTTCTAGGGCGTCCTTTGGGGGTGCTCAGCAGGGGGCTGCTACTCACACCCGCAAACTATCCATGTCCCCTTCCTAAGGAGCTGCTCTGGGCAGCTCCCTCACTTGCCATCTGCCAGGAGGTGTAGGGAGAAAGGGGAAAGTGGTAACAGAGACCAGGGATGTCTATTTCCACCTCCATCACTCAGGCGCAGTCTCGGAAAGACCCCTGCCCACGTCCTAGGAGCCTCCAAAAGGCTCTGGGTGGTGCGTGCTGCATGAGCGCAGTGGGTGCACATCAGTCGCCCCACGTGGCCAGGAGGCACAGCAGACCCAGAGCACATGGACCGAGGAACAGAAAGCCGCCCGCCAACGGCCAGACCGCTAGAGGAAACGCAGTGCCAATGTTTTGCTCATGCTCTCAAAAGACCAGAAGATTGGTCTCCCTTTGGTGTGCTCAAGACAGGCACTGTGTTCCAGAAAGAAGTTATTTATCATCTTAAACTTAGACTCCAGGCCCCGTTCCACTTGACCTCGTTGTAAGAGTAAGGGCTGTGTAAGCTGAAGATGAAGAGAAAAAGTTAAAATTTTACATAACCTCCTGCTCATTCTGCCTCTGTAACTCAGCTTGCCCCTTGCAAAGTCTAGATCACGTGGGTCACATAGTCTTAGAAAGTGGGGACTTGGAATACTAGGAAATGGAGTTTATCTCACTCACCCTTGTCCTGCTCTTTGCAATTGCCCAGCCCCTGCAAACCTGCTTAATCATGCCTGTCCGTGTAAAGGTCAGGCAGCCCCCTCCCCATCTTGACTGCTGTTCCCGCATTTGCGAAACCCCTTAGTTTAAACCAGCCTGTTAGCAGCTAGTGTTGCCTGTCTATAAAAACTCTGTAACCCCTTTGTTCCGGGCTTAGAGCTTGGAGTTTTAACTCCTCTGGGCTGGCCTGAGGAGTTTTCCAACTCTCCAAGTGTGGCGCTTCGTTTCTCAAGTACTGGTTTCTGTGACAGAGAGACATATTGATGAGAACCTGATCCTAACATCTGAGCAGAGCCACAGGAGTTGGGAACCAGGTCAGTTCGACAGACATTCACTGAATGTCTATGAGCACATGCTGTGTCAGATCTGCACAGAATCAGATAAGACCAGGGCCCTGCCCGAAGCGACTTCACCTCCAGGGGATGGGCACATAATCTTGAGATTGGTGCTGACAGAGACCCATGCCCGCGTGTCAGGGGAGGAATCCAGGTGTTTAAGGAAGGCTTCCTGGAGAGTGTCATGCCTGAGTACATACCTGAAAGATGAGTGCGACCTGGCCTGATAGTGATGAATGAGGGAAGCATTCCAGGAAGAGGCAGGATTGTAAATAAAGCGATGAACATGAGAACTGCAGGCAGCCTGCGGGAGCGCAGCGCCTGAGGCGGAGAAATACTGGCCTGGAAAGGTGACAGACAGGTCAGAGCAGAAGGAGGCAAGGCCACATTTGAATTTAGAGTTCTGTGCAGACTGGACTGAAGCAGGTATTAATAGTTTCAGCAGAGGCAAAAGGGAAAGAAACCTAGACAGGACACTAACGGAACATTCTAGGTGACGAAGGTGGCCAGTCCCCTCAAGTTCACCTGGATACCAACCATTGTCCACGGGGCTCTAGGCTGCAGAAACTGATTCATACATTTGGCTGTTTCTAAAGCAAAGGATCAAGTGAGTGGGTGTGCCCGCTGTCATGGGAAAGAAACTCCCAAGTGGCATAACGCACTGCACTCAGTAACCTATAATTGTGCAGAATCCAGCCACCTCCATTACTCATCCAAAAAGGCTGGTTCAACTAGTGTGTAGGCTAGTGTGTAGGCGAGGATGGCCTGCTCATGAGGCCTGTTGCTAAACAGGCATTGTCCACCTTCAGGATAAACTAGAAGAAGAGTCCACTTTAGATCCAGAAGAAAGGCTGACACAGGCAGAGAAGTAATTGAGTTTCACAAACATAATGATATTTCCACAAAGTGAGGACTTAAAAAACTCTTTGATTTGCTGATTTTCCATTACCTGAGCCTTTCTTTGGGAAAAATTAAGCTATGAAGTTTCCTTCTTTCTTTCTCCATCTACTCACCTTCCTCTCCATTTTAGATGTCTGAGTATTGGCCCTGATGCTCAGAGTGATAGTGATAAGGCTTGTCATTGAGCCAATTTGATACTATTGCTCTGAACTCTTCTTTATCATTGGTTTTCTTTTACACTCATGAAACTACTCTGAAACCCTGTATTGGAAAACGTGCCTGTGTGTTTCTCCTTTATTTTCATGCTACTATCATGCTTAGAACATGTCACTTAGTGTACATTGGTTTTTTCACACTTTCAGCAACACCAGCTGGGTGTCCTACAATTCAATTCAGTTTTGCTGCCTTTAAATGCTGGAGAAGACTCTTAAGAGTCCCTTGGACTGCAAAGAGATCAAACCAGTCAATCCTAAAGGAAATCAACCCTGAATATTTACTGGAAGGACTGATGCTAAAGCTCTAATACTTTGGCCACCTGATGTAAAGAGCTGATTCACTGGAAAAGACCCTGATGCTGGGAAAGATTGAAGGCAGGAGGAGAAGAGGGGGACAGGATGGTCTTACTGACTCAATGGATATGAGTTTGAGCAAACTCCAGGAGATAGTGAAGGACGGGGAAGCCTGGCGTACTCCAGTTCATAGGGTCCCGAAGAGTCAGACACGACTTAGCAACTGAACAACAACAACCTATAAATAGTATCAGATCCCCCAGGCTGAGGACCCAGCCCCACAATACTGCCTCTACTTCAAGTGGCATTTGCCAATCCCAAGCTGCCACCTGTACTCAAGACCAAATGGCTACAGATTCGTGCTCCCAAGACCCTCTTCTTGAGTTCAATAATTTGCTAGAATGGCTCACAGAACTCAGAGGAACACATTTACTGGTTTATTATAAAGGATGTAATAAAAGAAACAAATGAACTTCCAGGTTGAAACTGAGCAGAACCCTCCTGTGAGGCCTTCCCAGGGATAGACTGATCCCCACCCCCCGTCCCTCACCTGCCTCTTGTTCATAGGAAGTCTTTAGCTTCTGAGGTCTTCCTCAAGTTCCAAAGAACACATTTCATTGGAAAATTGATCAAAAACAGAAACAATGAAAAAGGGTCAAACATGACAAAATAATAATAGTTAAACCTTAAAACAAAGTCAAGGACTTCTAGTTCCTCCTCAAAGGCTATAGATAATGTCTTGAACCATACCCTTGAGTTTTTTGGCAGATACTAAACTCCCACCAGACAGAAAGTTGATAGCATGCTGACCACAAGCACATGGATCCCAGACTGAATTGAGCCATAAAATTGATAATTGAGATTTCCAAAACACCATCCTATTACATCACCACCAATCAGTCAGAAAGATCACCATGAACTGATCACACACTGCATTACCGTCTCCTTCACCTTGGCTTTAAAAATCCTACCCTGATCAAAAGCAGAGACATTACTTTGCCAAATAAGGTCCGTCTAGTCAAGGCTATGGTTTTCCCTGTGGTCATGTATGGATGTGAGAGTTGGACTGTGAAGAAAGCTGAGCGCCAAAGAATTGACGCTTTTGAACTGTGGTGTTGGAGAAGACTCTTGAGAGTCCCTTGGACTGCAAGGAGATCCAACCAGTCCATTCTGAAGGAGATCAACCCTGGGATTTCTTTGGAAGAAATGATGCTGAAGCTGAAACTCCAGTACTTTGGCCACCTCATGTGAAGAGTTGACTTATTGGAAAAGACTCTGATGTCTGGAGGGATTGGGGGCAGGAGGAGAAGGGGACGACAGAGGATGAGATGGCTGGATGGCATCACCGACTCGATGGACGTGAGTCTGAGTGAACTCCAGGAGTTGGTGATGGACAGGGAGGCATGGCGTGCTGTGATTCATGGGGTTGCAAAGAGTCGGACACGACTGAGCGACTGAACTGAACTGAACTGAACTGAAAGCCTTAGGGAATTTTGGACTTTAGAGCATCAGTTGCCCATACTCTTTGCTTGGTGCCTTGCAATAAATGCTGTAATCTCTCCTTTACCACAACCTGATGGTAGATGGTTCTGGCAGTAGATGGGCTTCGCTGCTGATCAGATGAGCATACTCAAGGTTGGTTTAGTACCAAGATGAAGGGATACATAGGGCAAGATCTGGAAGAGTCCCAAGCACAGAAGCTCTGTCCCAGGAAGTAGGAATCCACCACTCTCCTGGCATGTCTGTTAGGGGAAGAACACTGATTGAAACCGCCCGCCCTGGCCAGGCACCATAGTAACCATTTGCATGAGTTGTTTTATGACAGGAGATCCTGATAAGGAATATGGAACTAATAAGCCACCACCAACCGGAAGAGTCCGGGAAATGTTGAAAGGAGATACCGCGTGTCTTCCACTTCCCAGAATCCCTCTCGCTAGCATCCATCTTGGCTGAGCGATGTGTGCACCACCAGGAAAGACTCTGAACTAGAATGACTGGCCAAAGACCAACCGGAAACTAATCCCATCACCATAAAACCCGAGACTGCGAGCCACACAGCAGAGCTGTTCTCCTGGGTTCCCTTACGCTACTGCTCTCCACCCGGGTGCCCTTTCCCAGTAAAATCTCTTGCTTTGTCAGCACATGTGTCTCCTTGGACAATTCATTTCCGAGTGTTAGACAAGAGCCCAGTTTCCAGCCCTGGAAGGGGTTCGCCTTCCTGCAACATGTCTGTCAACCTTGAAATTTTCCAAAGTCCGTACTTTTGGTATCTTTACAGATACCCGAGTTCCAGCCCTTTCCCTTCCCAGAAGAGAGCAGGAAGGGCTGAAAGTTCCAAGCTTTTAATCATGGCTCGATCTTTATGGTGATCATCTTGTGGCCATCCAGGAGTCCACCAAGAAAAATGGTCCTTAGAAACAATGACATCACCCAAGGGATTTAGGCACTCCATACCAGGAACTGAGGGGCAGAGGCCGATATAGATAGTTTCTATTATTTCACAAACCCCTTATAATTTTTGGCTTTGGAATATTGACTTCATTTTTCAGCTTCCATTCTTACCACTTAGTCAAAAGGAGATCAGTTTTCGTCCCCAAGGTTAATTTCTGTAGAAAATGAGCATGTAACAAGGGATTAGTATTTATGGTTATATCAAGCAGGTCAGTGAGACACAGGAAAACTTCCAGCATTTGGTCAGGT
The DNA here is from genome assembly GCF_023091745.1 of Budorcas taxicolor. Lineage (NCBI taxonomy): Eukaryota > Metazoa > Chordata > Mammalia > Artiodactyla > Bovidae > Budorcas > Budorcas taxicolor. Next base: position 11,115,512 of record NC_068930.1, on the reverse strand, counting down.
AAAGAAGTGGGGACATCAGCACAAGGAGGAGTATAAGGCACTTCACCTAAAACACTCCTTGTTTATCCATGAAAACAACAACAAAAACAACCATCAGAGAAGTTGTCTACCTGAACCAAAACATGGCATGAGTCATCAGTTTAGCTCAATCAAGAGGTGTTATATGCACAGAATGTTCCTGTTTGTCATAATTCCTTAGTGACCTTCAATAGAAGACAAATAGCCCAGCAGAGGAGTGGGGAGGGACCAACGTAGTCACCAAGCAGGCTGCCATTAGAAGTCCTCTAGGAGTCTCCTTTCTTTGCAGACAAGTTGCCATTTCCTGCTTGCAAGCCACACCCTTACTCTGAGCTTTGCCATTCATCATTTGCATGTGGGAATCAGAGACTCACAGGACGTTTTTCTGGTTATGGAATCTTGAATTAAGGGCCTTGTGTAATTTTCAAAGCCAGCATTTAATTTGAAAACTCAATTAAATTTTCTCTTTTTTTGATCATCCACTGTCTTCTAGCTGCTCTGCGGAGTATAAAAGAAGGACAGCATAACACAATTATAATCACAATAACTATAGCTGGTATTTTGGGGGCTTGTGCGGTGCATCATCTAGGGGGTTATATTTATTAACTCATTTAACATTTATTGGGCTTCCCAGATGGTTCAGTGGTAAAGAATCCACCTGCCAATGCAGGAGACATGGGTTCAGTCCCTCAGTTGGGAAGATTCCATGGATAAGGAAAAAGCAACCCACTCCACAATCGTTGCCTGGAAAATTTCATGGACACAGGAGCCTGACAAGCTATATATTCCATGGGGTTTCAAAGAGTCAGACATGACCAAGCATGGATGCACACACGCCTTCACACTTATTATACACCCTGCCAAGATGATACTGTTATGTTGTCCATTTTAGGAACAAAGAAACTGACTGATAGAAAAGTTAAGGCCATTGCTAACACCCTGCCAAGATGATACTATTATGTTGCCCATTTTAGGAACAAAAAAACTGACTGATAGAAAAGTTAAGGCCATTGTTAAGATTGCACATTTAGACACTGGTGGAGCAGGGACTTAAAATTTTATGGCTAAGAGCATAGAGGACATCTTCGGGCAGATTTTGGTCTCTCTGCTGCCTCTTCTTTTACAGATGTCACCTTGGGAAAAGTGATCCATTGCTTAAAGCCTCTGTTTTCTCACCAGGATAACTAGATAATTATATTTACTTCATTGGCCAGTTGTCAGGATGGGAGGGGTCTATGCATGTATGGAATAGGGACAGGAATCCCAAGGTTGACCCCTCAATGTATGAGCTGTTACTATTATTGTTTCCAGCCAGCCTCCCCTAGGTGCCCAGTTCCATCATTTACCAGCTAAATCCCTGCCAGGCCAAGACCAACACCTGCTCTCTGTGGGGTCTGCCCTTGTGACTTCCCATCTAGGCTTGTATGTGAAACCACTGTTCTTTTCCTCTGTGCAAGGACAAGGTAGGCCAGTCAGCAGTCACAGCAGCCCTCTTACTATCCCTTGGTTAGGTTCAGTTCAGTCGCTCAGTCGTGCCTGACTCTGTGTGACCCCATGGACTGCAGCACACCAGGCCTCCCTGTCCATCACCAACTCCCGGAGCTTACTCAAACTCATGTCCATCGAGTCAGTGATGCTGTCCAACCATCTCATTCTCTGTTGTCCCCTTCTTCTCCCAATGTCAATTTTACTGTCCCTTGGACTGTAGCCCACCAGGCTCTTCTGTCCATGGGATTCTCCAGGCAAGAATCCTGGAGTGAGTTGCCATTTCCTTCTCCAGAAGAACTTCCCCACCCAGGGATCGAACCTGGGTCTCCTACATTGCAGGCAGATTCTTTACCAACTGAGCGACAAGGGAAGCCCTAGTGTCAGCCTACCTAGAGGACAAACCAGTCCTTTGGAGGAGTTCCTTTAAAACAAACAAACAAACAAAAAACTGAAAGATTTTTTTTCTATTCCAGAGGCTATATTTTAAGTTGTTTCAAAACTCAAACCACAAATTTGATAAACTTTCTTCTGTCTCAGCTGCTCTGAAATGAGTTCTACCCCACCCCCCATAAATATCACTTCCTGCTCACTAGATAGCCTGTATTTTGAGTAAATGTATACTCCCAAATTTCTTGATAATCCATCCAGCCACGTTCATATGATGAAAGTATTTCACTGATATGTTTATTGTTTGTGTAAATATGTATTAGGCTAGTAAGCACATATCACAGATCTTTCTGATGAAAGTCACTGATGTTTTCAAATCAAGAGGCATGTACAGGACATATTAAGTGATAGTTTTCAACCAGGTTATCCTGCTGAGACCCCAAGACTTGGCCTAAGGCCTTAGGGAATCTGATCCCCAGATTCCTCATCTGTCAAGTGACTGTAATAGTGCAGATTTACTGAAGGCACACTGTGTGGCAAGTACTACAGTTCTATGTGTTCTGCACATACTAAATTGTTTAACCGTTTCAATAACTCGTTGGTACAGCCACAGCATACCACTGTACAGTGTTCCGCTCTACAGACAGGGATACTAAAAGCTAGCTTATAAAGCTTTATTAGTGGGGAGGCTGAACCTTTCACCCACAACGGTCTAGCTCCAGGGCCTAAGCTCTTGGTCACTGCATACTTATGCCTCCCATTTCACACTGAGCTAATTGAAGAGCTCATATACTACTTTGTAAAGAGTCAGCCCTCCTTAACCAAGGACTCCACTCTGAGGATTCAACCAATCACAGATTGAAAATATTCAGTAAAAACAAGTCCAGAAAGTTCCACAAAGCACAACTTAAAATTCACCACACCCAGAAACTACTTACATTGCATTTATTAAGTTGTAATAAGCAGTAATAGTAATCTAGAAATGATTCAAAGTACATGAAAGGGTGTGTATAAGTTCTGTGCAAATACCATCCATTTACATAAGTGATGTCATGGGCTTCCCCGGTAGCTCAGCTGGTAAAGAATCTGCCTGCAGTGCAGGAGACCTGGGTTCAATCCCTGGGTTGGGAAGATCCCCTGGAGAAGGCAATGGCTACCCACTCTTCTTGCCTGGAGAATTCCATGGACAGAGGAGCCTGGCAGACTGCAATCCATGGGGTCACAAAGAGTCAGATATGACTGAGTGACTTTCATTTTAACATAAGGGACTTGAGAATCTCAAAGTTTGGTATCTGTGCAGGGTCTTGGAACTAGTACCCTGTGGGATATCAAGGGACCCTGTAAACCCAAAATATAACAGATTTGAAAGTAATATATTGCATTCACAGTCTGAGACATGAAATCATGCTAATTAAGGGCCCCCAAGCCTAAAAAATCATAGAATATTACTTTTAAACAATCAAATAATTTGTGTTTGGGGCCATTATCTCTAGTCTGAGTATCTTGTAAATTTTCTTGGTAGGATTAGTTGAGAGGAACAGAGAGCTTGGTGACAAGCTTTGTATAAGCATCCCATAATGAAGTTTATGAAGACCCTACATTAGTTCTTACAAATACAGTTATTTATAAATAATATCTTTTCCCCCATAGGTACGTTTTCCTTCCACTTTTATTTCACTGTAATGATCTGTATTCATTCTTTAAATGCAGCACTCCCTTTGTTGCTCAATCCCAAAGCACTTTAAGAAAAATCAGGAATGAGTGTATTTCCAAGCAATGGCTTTGGGAGAAATTAATAGGCAAGAGATCAGTTCAGTTCAGTTCAGTCGCTCAGTCGTGTCTGACTCTTTGTGACCCCATGAATTGCAGCACGCCAGGCCTCCTTGTCCATCACCATCTCCCGGAGTTCACTCAAACTCACGACCATCGAGTCGGTGACGCCATCCAGCCATCTCATCCTCTGTCGTCCCCTTCTCCTCCTGCCCCCAATCCCTCCCAGCATCAGAGTCTTTTCCAATGAGTCAACTCTTCGCATGAGGTGGCCAAAGTATTGGAGTTTCAGCTTTAGCATCATTCCTTCTAAAGAACACCCAGGGCTGCACTCCAGAGATCAAAGAGCCATAAATATAAAAATTAAAAGATATGTTGAACTCACAGAAAAATAGATGTTTGGCTTGTCTGCCTAAAAGAGCGTCAATCTATCTTTGATTCAAACACTGATTTTTCTTCAATATTAAAAAAAATAAAAGTTAAAATACAGATAATTCAAAGAAGCAAAACATTTCTACCTCCTAGTTTACCTCTTTTCCTTTATGAAACTCTTTATGAAAGTTTTAAAGAAAAATTATTTGTTTTGTTTAAACTAATACACTGCACTGAAAGAATTCAACTAATATTTGAAAAAGTATGCTCAAAGATATAACTAGGAAAAAAAAAATCCTTCTAGAATTGGCTACCACTAATCATAGGGAGGCTGCTCAGTTTGGGGCTTTCAGATGCTTCCTGATCCGTTCATGTTTGTCCATGGACACAATCGTGTCTCAGTCTCCTCATTTGTAAGTGGCGATGATAATAACGATAGTACCTTCACTGAAGGATTGATACACATGAGCTAAGCCACATAAAACACCTGGAATTTTGCTTGACATACACTAAATAATAAATATTATTGCTCTTAGTATTATGTTATTAGGCTTCCCAGGTGGTGCTAGCAGTGAGACAAGGGTTCAATCCCTGGGTTGGGAAGATCCCCTGGAGGAGGTCATGGCAACCCACTCCCATACACTTGCCTGGAGAATCCCATGGACAGAGGAGGATGGCGGGCTGCAGTCCATAGGTTGCACAGAGTCGGACATGACTGAAGTGACTTAGCACACACTATTGTTATTATTACTACAGGCTTTTTTGTTTTTCTTGCCAGACTGCAAGGCATATGAGATCTTAGTTCCCCAGTAAGGGATTAAACTCAAATCCCCGACATTGGAAGTGTGGAGTGCTAACCACTGGGGAACCAGAGTAGGTCCCAACAGGCATCTTTTTATGCATATGCAAAGCTGGAAAGTAGCTAGCTGATCAGAAACATTGGATCATTTTATAGACTGTATTAAAATTACTGTATTTTATTACGTGTGTTTAGTCTCTAGGTTGTATACAACTCTTTTGTGATGCCATCAACTGTAGGCCACCAAGCTCCTCCATCCATGGGGATTTTCCAGGCAAGAATACTAGAGTGGGGTGCCATTTGCTTCTCCAGAGGATCTTTCCAACCCAGGGATCAAACCCACGTATCCTATGTCTCCTGCAGGCGGATTCTTTTCCACTGAGCCACCTGGAAAGCTCCCTTTTGGAAATGAAAGGACTAACAGAAGGGAGCTTCACTTTGAATTAAATGCTTCTTTATCACAAGTAGTGTAATTTTTAAAAAGATTTCTCTAAAGTCAAAAGTGGGGATTAATGGGAAAAAAATAAAGGTAAAAGTCATTTTTATAAAGTCTTATGCTTCAGTTTTAGACTGGGGCTATTGAACACTACCACAAGATTTTTGTTGGTAATGTCACTACTGCCACTGACAAGTTTTTGTTATTTTAGAATTTTCAAATGATTTTCAAGTTGATAATGTTGGCAATATCATCTGTATCTATGATTCTTATGATTATTAATAATGAGTTTTATATTTAAATGGATTTAGTGTTCAGTACAAGTCATCTTTATTTATCCTGATTTCTTTCCTTTTTTTTTAAACCTCTCAGTTGGACATTAATTATACAGAGATTTTGTTGTCTTTGTTTTGCTTTTACTTTTCTGAAATTGTTCATAAGATATTCTCTGTGTTCTTTAATGTTTGACAGTGTCTGTTTATTACCTTTAGGTTTTAATGGCAGCTTGACCATGTATAAGAGTTTGGAATGATCCTTTTGCCTAACTCTCCACATTTTTCTGGTATTGTAGAAAACTCTGAGGATAGTTGACTTTTTTTTTTTCCTTTGTATAAAAGAGTTTTACTTTTCTGCCTGGATTTATGAAAAAGAAAAAAAAAATCTGTTTATGAAGTTCATATGGGGTAGGTCTCTATTTTAATTGTTCTGAAACTTTTTAAAGAACACACATGGTAAGTTATTCTTTATTTCAGAAAAAAATTTCTCATAATATATGTTATCTTGTGTTAATTATATCCATTTTTCCATCTTAATATATCTATTTTGGGGTTTTTTGTTTCAGAGGCTTGCATTAACCTTAGTTGAATAATTTCTATATAATGTACTAGTTTCTCTCCTAATATATTTAAATTAATTTTCTTAAGTGATTTTTTTAGAACAGTTTCAGGTTCAGGGCAAACTAAAAGAAGGTACAGAGATTTCCCATTCACCTTCTGCCCTCTATCACATGCAGGAATAACCTCCCCTATTATCAACAAGCCCCACCAGAGGGTACATTTGTTAAATTTATGAACCTACATTGACACACTGTCGTCACCCACAGCCCATAGCTTAAATAAGAGTTTACTCTTGGCTTGTACATTCTATGGGTTTGGACTAATGCTGGCCACCCACTCCAGTATTCTTGCCTAGAGAATCCTGTGGACACAGGAGCCTACTGGGCTGCTGTCCATAGGGTCACATAGAGTCGGACACAACTGAAGCGACTTAGCATGCATGCATGCGTTGGAGATGGAAATGGCAACCCACTCCAGTATTCTTGCCTGGAGAATCTCAGGGATGGAAGAGCTTGGTGGGCTACCATCTATGGGGTCACAAAGAGTCAGACACGACTGAAGCGACTTAGCAGCAGCAGCAGCAGCCCATACAGAGTACTTGCACAGCCCTAAAAAATTCTTTATGCTCGCTCTAATTATCTCTCCCTGCCCTGACCAATTCCCTGGCAACCACAGACTTCACTGTCTACAATAGTTTTGCCTTTTCCAAAAGGTCAGATAGTTGGAATCATATAGTATGTAACCCTTTCAAATTGGTTTCCCTCATTTTGTAATATGTATTTACATTTTCTTTATGTCTTTCCATGGCTTCACAACTCATCTAATTTTAGTGTTGATTAATATTCTATTGTCTAGATGTATCTGTTTATTTACTCATTTATCTACTGAAGGACATCTTGGTTATTTCCAAATTTTTGGCAATTATGAATGGTTTTTATATACATTATTGTGCAGGTTTTTGTGAGGACATAAATTTTCACTCCCGTTGGACAAATTACAAATGATTGCTGGATCTTGTAGTAAGATTCTGTTTAGCTTTATAAGAAGCCACCAAGCTATATTTCAAAGTGGCTGTACCATTTTTGCATTCCCACCAGCAATGAGTAAGTTTCTGTTGCTCTGCATCTTCACCAGCATTTGGTGCCATCAAGGTCCTGGCTTGGCCCTTCTGATAGACGTGTACTGGCATCCCATTGTTTTACTTAGCATTTCCCTCATGACACATGCTGTGGAGCACATTTACATATGTACATTTGCCATGGTCCACCTTCTTTGGTGAAGTGTTTGCTAAGGTCCTTGGTCCATTGTTTAAATTGGGTAATCATTTTCTTAATTTTGAGTTTTAAGATCTTTTGATATGTTTTGGATAACCATCCTCTTTACATACTTTGGATCACCACGTGTGTAACCAAGACATGTTTTGTCAGACATATCTTCTGTGAATGTTTTCTCTCAGTCAGTAATTTGTATTTTTGCTCTCTTGAAAGTGTTTTTTTGCAGAACAGAAACTTTTTATTTTAATGAAGCATAGTTTACCAATTCTTTCTTCAGTGGATCATGCTTTTGGTATCATATCTAAAAAGTCATTGCTAAATCCAAGGTCATCGAGCAGATTTTCCTCTATATTATTCTAGAAGAGTTTTATACTTTTGTGTTTTACATTTCTGCTTATGATCCATTTATTTATTTATTTATTGGCCACCCTGTCACTTGTGGGATCTTAGTTCCCCAACCAGGGATTGAACCCAGGTCCTTGGAGGTGAAAGCACAGAATCTTAATCACTGGATCTCCAGGGAATTCCTTTGATCCATTTTTAATCAAGGATGTAAAGTGCATGTTTAGGTCCATATTTTTTTTCATTTTTTAAAAATTTAAGTAAAAAAATTTGAAGTATAGTTGGTTTACAATACTGTTTTAGCCTCAGTTTCAGTTTCAGTTTAGTCACTCAGTCGTGTCCGACTTTTTGCGATCCCATGAATCACAGCACGCCAGGCCTCCCTGTCCATCACCAACTCCCAGAGTTCACTCAGACTCATGTCCATCAAGTCAGTGATGCCATCCAGCCATCTCAACCTCTGTCGTCCCCTTCTCCTCCTGCCCTCAATCCCTCCCAGCATCAGAGTCTTTTCCAATGAGTCAACTCTTCTCATGAGGTGGCCAAAGTACTGGAGTTTCAGCTTTAGCATCAGTCCTTCCAAAGAAATCCCAGGGCTGATCTCCTTCAGAATGGACTGGTTGGATCCCCTTGCAGTCCAAGGGACTCTCGTTAGCCTCAAGAATACAGTAAACTGATCTAGAACTCTATAGAACTTCCAGTACGATGTTGAAGATGAGTGGTGAGAAGGCACATCTTTGCCTTGAATTTTATCTTAGTAGGAAAGCAGCAAGTATCTCACCGTTAAGTATGATGTTAAATGTAGGGGTTTTTTTGTAGATTTTTTTTTTTATCAACTTGAAATTCTTCTCTGTTCCTATCTTACTTATAGTTTTATCTTGAATGAGTGTTGGAGAAAGCTGAACTTGCATATTTGGGACAAATCCCACTTCATTGTGGCACATGACTTTTAAATTTATTGTTGCATTTGATTTACTAATACTTTGTTAAAGCTTTTTGTATCTATGCTCAGTAGAGATATCAGTCTGTAGTTTTTCCATGTCTCTTCTCTGTCTTGGTGTTAGGGTGATGCTGGCCTCATTGAATGAGTTAGGAAGCGTTCCCTCTGCTGCTATACTCTGTAACATATTATTTCTTCTTTAAATGTTTGGTTGACTTCACCAGTGAACCCATCTGGTCTGATGCTCTCTGTTTTGGAAGATGATTATCTGTTGACTCAGTTTCTTTCATAGACACACTCTTATTCAGATTGTCTATTTCTTTTTGTGTGAGTTTTGGCAAATTGTGTCTTTCAAGGAATTAATCTGATTTATTTTTTCTTGCTTATTTTAGATTAAATTTGCCTTTCTTAGTTTCCAAAAGTAGAAGTTTGGATTATTGATTTTAGACTTTTCTTCTTCTCTAACACATGCACATTCAAGGAATAAATTTCCCTAAAATCACTGTTCTCACTGCATCCCACAAATTCTGATAAATTATATTTTCATTGTCGTTTAGTTCAAAACGGTTTATTAAATAATTTCTCTTGAGATTTCTTTTGACTTTTGTGTTATTTGTAGTATGTTGTTTCATCTCAATATATTTGAGGATTTTCCAGTTATCATTCTGTTACTGATTTCTAGCTTAATTCCACTGTGGTTGAGAGCAATCGTTGTATGATTTGTATTTTTTTAGCTAGTTAAGGTATATTTTATGCCCTGGAATATTACCTATCTTGGTGAAAGTTTCATGGGATGTTGAGAAGAATATGTATTCTGTTATTATTGGATTCGTCTATAGATGTTCATTATATTCAGTGTTTTGATGATGGTGCTAAGTTCAACTATGTTCTTACTGATTTTCTGCCTGTTGGATCTGTCCATTTCTGACGCAGGTACGTTGAAGTCTCCAACTGTAAGATTGGATTCATCTATTTCTCCTGGCATTTCCATTAGTTTTCCTCTCACATATTTTGATGCTGTGTTGTTAGGCACATACATGTTAATATCATTATATCTTCTTGGAGAATTGACCCCTCTATCAGTATGTAATGTCCCTTTTTATCATGAATAATGACAACTTTCCTTGCTCTGAAATCTGTTTTTTCTGAAATTGAGATTGCCACCCTTGCTCTCTTTTAATTTGTGTAAGCATGGCATGTCTTTCTCCATCCATTTACTTTTAACCCATTTGTGTCTTCATATTGAAAGTGAATTTCTTATAGACAACATAATGTTGGTTCTTGCTTTTTTGATCCACTCTTAAAAATCTCTATTTTTTAATTGACATATTCAGGCCATTATGGTGTAGAGTAATTATCAACATAGTTGGATTAACATCTACCATATTTGTTACTGTTTTCTGCTTGCCATTCTGCTCTTTGTTTCTATTGATGTCTTTTCCTTCTCTAGTGTTTGTGGTTTTAGCCGATCATTTTATATGATTATATTTTCTCTCCTTTCTTAGAATAGCAGTTACGCTCAAAAAAAAAGTTAGTAGTTGCTCTAGAGTTTGCAATATACATTTACAATATAAGTAATCCAAGTTCACTTTCAAATAACACTGTACTATTTCATGGGTAGTGCAAGTGCCTTATAATAAACCTAACTCCTTCCTTATATATGCATATGTAAGCATATTTTTTCATTTTATTTTCACTTGTTTCTTCTTCAGTTTTTTGTTTTTCTTACTTTATATAGATCTGAAACTCTGGCCAAGATATTTCCCTTTCCTTGAAAGAATTTCTTTTCACATTTCTTGCAAGGCATGTCTACTGGCAACAAATTCTCTCAGTTTCTATCTGACAAAGTTTTTATATCTCTTTCATTTTTGAAGAATAATTTTGCAGGGCACAGAATTGTGTGTTCATTGGGTTTTTTCTTTCAATACATTACATATGGCAAGTCGTACTCTTGTTGCTTGCATGGTTTCTGAGAAGTCAGATATAATTCTTATCTTTAGTCTTTTAGAGGTAAGATATGTTTTGTCTCTGGATTTTTCTGGATGTTTCCTTTATCTTTGATTTTTCTGCAGTTTGAATGTGACATGCCTAGATGTAGTAGGATGGTTTTATTTTTATCATTTATCTTCTTGGTGTTCTCTGAGCATTCTACATCTGTACTTTGAGGTTTCATATTAATTTGTTTGAAATATTTCCACTGGTCCTTGCTTTGTTCCATCTCCTTTTGGTATTCTCATTACCTAGCACTATACCTTTTCCAATTGTCCTACATTTCTTGCATAGTCTGTTCTTTTTTCTCCATCTTTGTCCTCTTTGCTTTTCAGCTTTGGAGGTTTCTATTGATATATCCTCAAATTCACTGATTCTTTCTTCAACCGTGTCCAATCTATTAATAAGCCTATCAAAGGCATTCTGGTACAGTGTGGTTTGTTTGTTTGTTTGTTTTTAAATCTCTAGGATATTATCTCTAGGTTTTTCTAAGAATTTTTTTATCTTTCTGCTTACATTGCCCATCTGTTCTTGCATGCAGTCCCCTTTATCCATTTAAGCTCTTCACATACTGATCACAGCTGTTTTCTCAGTCTGATAATTCCAGTAACCCTGGTTATTGGATTCTGTGTGATTGTGATGTTTTCTGTATTTCCTCAAACTGTGTTTGCTTGTTTGCCTATTAGTATGCCTTGTAATTTTTCCTGATAGACAGACATGGTGTACTGGGTAAAAGAAACTGCTGTAACAAGGCCTTTACTAATGTTGCAGAGTGGTGTGGTTTGAGGGAGAAGCTCTATAACCCTAGGCTGAGGTCTCAGGCCCTCAGTGAGCGTATGCCTCTGCAGAGTGAACCTCCTCCTCCCTTGAGAGGGACAGGATGACTAAGGTAGGCTGGAGTTGAGCATTTCCCTCCCCTTGCCTCAGTTAGGCTCTGGAGAAACCCCAGAATATAAGGATCTGGTTATATAGTTTCTTTCAAGGCCTGGCCTTGTTAGAACAGAGCTGTCTGACAGACTTCAAATGGCTCCCATGCCCTCCTCTTGCCAGAAACAAGAGGAGATTTTTCTTTGATATTCATCACGAAATCATAGTCAAGTTCCCAGAGGTAAAACCTAGAGAAGTGTAGGGGGTGCCCTGTAACTGGGATCCCCCCTGGAGTTTTTAACTCTCCGAGTTGTCCACACTGCTGCTGCTAAGCTCCTTCAGTCGTGTCCAACTCTGTGCGACCTCATAGACGGCAACTCACCAGACTGATTCTCCAGGCAAGAACACTGGAGTGGGTTGCCATTTCCTTTTCCAATGCATGAAAGTGGAAAGGGAAAGTGAAGTCGCTCAGTTGTGTCTGACTCTTCGCAACCCCATGGACTGCAGCCTACCAGGCTCTTCCACTCTTGGGATTTTCCAGGCAAGAGTACTGCAGTGGGTTGCCATTGCCTTCTCTGAGCCTCCAGCAATTCATCAACCCTAGTTCAGGATTTTCTGCCTCACCTTTGATTCCCCAGAAGCTTCAGCTGAAGACTTTTTGCTCTGATAAATTGTGACTCTCACCTGTTGGCCTCCCCAATTTCACGGGCAGTGACCCCACTTCTCACACAAAGTTTAGAAGAGTTATTGGCTTTTCAGTTTGCTTAGCATTTTGCTTGTCGTTGGGACTGAGGGGAGACTTCCAAGCTCCTTGCATGTGGAACTGGAGATTGGAAGTCTCCTAAATTTAAATCTTTTTGCCTTTATGACCTACGTTCTCTGAGATTGCTGAGTGTTTTCTTTGGATCACTAATTTCATTTTCAAACTGTTTTTTTGTTTCTCTACTTTTTTTTTTCTTACTTTTTAAAATTCTTTCCACTGTCTAATTAAAATACAATTTATATAACATAAATTCACTCTTTTTTAGTGTAGAGTTCTGCAAGTTAACAAACAGTAATACAACCACCACCACAAGCAAGAAGAACATCCCATCATCTCTGAAGTGTATCCATGTCTCTTGGTAGTTAGCTTACCCTACACCCATAGGCTCTGGCAGCTACTCATCCACTTTTCATCTCTGTTGTTTTGCCTTTTCCAGAATGTTATATAAATAGAATTAAACAGTGAGTGGACTTTGGTTTCTTTCATATAGCATAATACATATGAGATTCACCCCCATTTCGCTTGTTCATTTTTATTACTGAGACTATTGCATTTTATGGACGTGCCGTAGTTTATCTGTTCTTCAGGCAAGGGACATCTGCTGCCTTCCAGTTTCTGGCCATTACAAATAAAGCTGCTATCAATGTTCACATGCATATTTTTATGTGAGCATAGGCTTTCATTTTACTTGGGTAAATCTCTAGCTCATTTTAAATTTGAATTGTTTGTTTTCTTACTGTTGAGTTTTGAGTATTCTTCACATAGTCTGTGTACAAGTCGTTTAGATAAGTGACTTGCAAGTGTTGTCCCCCAGTCTGTAGCGTATCTTCTAACATTTGAAATCTAGTTTATATTTGAGTTCAGCAACGATTTTGTGGGCTTATGTCCTTAGCTTTGTTAGTTACACTTTTTTAAAAATTTATCTGTTTTATCCATTCCTCTTGAACTAACCCAAATTTTTACTTTTACTAAGTTGTTCTGTAGCATAAAGCAATTGCTAAGAATTGCCATCCATGTTCTCCTCTGCTTGGCATCCTCTTGTTTTCCATGTCATGTTCCTCTTGCCTACCTCCACCCCACTCCTACACAAAGTACATTTTCACCTGAATAACCTGAAGTAGCTGGACTAGATTGCCAGAATGTCTTTTCCAAATGACTCTGGTTTGTCCAGTTCCGATCAGGCTTTTGTTTGCTCTGATAACAACGCGTGGGTGGCTGATTTCCCACTGAGCTGTAATTCACAGATGAATGGGTGTCTCCTGTTCCACTCCACCTGCTTTCCTCCGCCCTGAAAACCCCTTAAGGAGCAGTGCAGGCGATGCCGCTTTTCCTTTTCCTGTCTTCTCTTTTAAAGGGTGCTCGTGCTCTGCTCTCCCTCCAATATTTGTGGCATATTCTTTAGCAGAGCTCATGTCATCTCAGTGGGGTGAAATGGGGGAAGTGATGGTCCCACTCTCATTGAGATTAGCCTCAATTTCTTGTGTAGCTCTCATGTCCTGCTTTTCCTGTTTCACCTCCTTTTTTTTTTCCCCAGCAGCTGTTTCTTTGTCTCTCTCAGATAAAGAAATTTTAAAGAGACCCTCTTCTTTGAAGTTCTGGGCACACAGTGGGAATTTTCAAAGGCTGGGCGAGAAACAGTCTTTGTGAGGTCTCCTCTCTCTGGGTCTTCCATTTGTTTCCTTGGCTCCAGGCTTTGGATGTTGAGGTTTTAGCTCAAGTCCTTTATTTGTTTACCGTTAGTAAAATTTTTGTGATTTTGTTTTTACTTTTTGTTGTGGCTGTTCCTTTTATTAGACTTGGAGGAGGAAGATTTGGGCATGCATTTTCAATTCATTTACTACTTCCAGACATTTTCTTTTCTGGTAAATTTCCTCCTCCAGGAAATGTTCTTTGACTGTACTTAGTATAAATGTCTCTCCTCTGTGTTCCCACAGAGCCAGCATTAACTAGTAATATTTTAATCTAATGGTCAAAACACTGAAATACTCTGTTCCTGCAGAAAATAGCCACTGTACTAGCCTCACTTAAGCAACCCTCTGAATCCTTCCCATGCCTCTGGCTGCCCTGGCCTCTCTGCCTGGTTGTCCCCAACCCCCACCCAATCCCTCACCAGCTCCCCTGGATCCAACCATGAAAGGAGTGATGTCTGGACATCACTGGGCATCCAGGGCCCCGTATTAGCATTGCTGGTCACGATGGATGTGCACCATTGGCTGGTACCCAATCCCAACCAGAAGCTAAACCTGTTCAGTGTCACGCCTACCTGTGCTTATCTCTCTCAGGATATTTTACACAGCTCTGCAGTTATCTAGTCAGTTGTCTTCCCACTGTCTAGAGTGAAAGTTCTTTGATGATAGCCCTTCAAACAAACACTTATTTTTTTTGGCTGTCCATTTAGTTTTGTGGGATCTTAGTTCCCCAACCAGTGATTGAATCCAGGTCCTCTGCAATGAAAGCATGGAGTTCCAACCAGTGGACCACCAGGCAGTTCCCTCAACCAAACATTTGTTTAGCCTCTTTTATGTGCCATGTTCATCTCTTGCTTAATCATCCCCTAAATATTGCAAAGTTGGTATCATCACTCCATTACACAGCAAAGAACCCAAGGTTCAGTGAGTTTTACCAACTGGTGCAAGGTCACACTGATAATTTGGGTCAAAAATAGTATTTAGATTCAACTACTTTACACCAGTTGTCTAGGAAAGATATTTCCAGCAGAAACTTGTTTACAACTAGTGTTGCAACACTGGAGCATCTGCCGCATAATAAATGATGTGACATTAAGCTCATAAAACATGCACCTGAAGCTATTTTGAGGGCAAGGACCACATCCTTTAAAAATCCAAATATCCGCTGCATGCTTGCTCAGTTGCTTCAGTCATGTCCAACTCTTCATGACCCTATGGACTGTAGCCCGCCAGGAACCTCTGTCCATGAGATTCTCCAGGCAAGAATACTGGAGTGGGTTGCCATGCCCTTCTCCAGGAGATCTTCCTGAACCAGCAACTGAACCCATGTCTCCTGCATTGCAGGTGGATTCTTTACTGCTGAGCCACCAAGGAAGTCCAAAAAATTTAATCTTAGTAAGCAGGATGGAGATATTTCTTCGAAGGTTGTGCATGCATGCTTAGTCATGTCCGACAATTTGCAAGTCTATGGACTGTAGGCAAGAATACTAGAGTAGGTTTTATTTCCTTCTCCAGGGAACCTTCCCAACCCAGAGATCAAACCCACGTTTCCTGCATTGCAGGCAGATTCTTTACCACTTGAGCATTAGGGAACGTAGCAGAAGGCATGGTTCCTAGTTAGTTTAATTGAGTGATTGTGAAATAAAGCAAGAAAGGATAATTGGATGGATGAGCTACTTGATTAACTACTAGATTGAGTTCTATTTCAGAAAATGTTATTAGGAATATGTGAAGATAGTGTAGAATGAGAGACAGTGTATGTTAAGAGCATGCACTTTGGACTTGCCCATGGTGTACATAAAATATAATTTATTTAATCATTCTTTATTGATGGACATTTAATTTGTTCCTATTCTATTCTAAAATGAGTACTATTACTCAAGTAATAAAGCAATTAATATCTTCTACACACTTTGCAGAACATATATGAATAGTCATATAATTTAAATTTCTAGAAACAGAATTGCTTGGTCAACCAGCAAATGCATTTTGAGTATCTTTGGATACTTCAAATTACCAGTTTATACTGCTACTAATAACCTACAAAAGAGCCATTTACCCACATCTTTACCAATGGTGGATATACTTAATTTGTAATTTTTAAAAAATGCTAGTGTCTTAATGTTTTAATTTACATTTTCTGGGTTACCAATGAGGTTTAACAAAATTACCACTTTTTAGTATTTGTCCTTTTTCTATGGCACAAGCTATGACTGTTCTAGATGTCATTTTTTTTTTAATTTGACAATGAATCTTGGAGATATAAGGGTATAAGCTGCTCTGTTCTTTACAATGGCTATGTAGTAGTCCAGAGTATAACTGTTTCATAATTTATAACACTACTCCACCAGTCATAAACCATCTCTAGGTTTCCTCCAATATTTTCTGTTAAAAACAATCCCATTGTAAATATCCATGGTCAATATTCCTCATACATAAAATTTGATTTGTAGGAAAAACTATCTATAATGGAATTTCCAGGACAAAGTGTCTAGATTTTTTTTTTTTTTGAAAGCTGTTGCCAGGCCACCTTTTATGCAAGTTATATCAATATGTAATGTCTGTCAATGATCTTTCCTAATTTTCCTATTTGGGTCATTTGTCTTTATTTCACTGATGTCATATACTTTGGAAATTAGCTGCTAATTGGTCCTATGAATTACAAATATTTTCTCCTGTATTTTTAAAATTTTGACTATTTTTTAGCTACATGGAATATTTATATTTGTATAAGATTAAATTTGTTTTTGTTGTTGTTCAGCCCCTAAGTCATGTCCAACTCCTTGTGACCACATGGACTGTAACATGCCAGGCTTCCCTGTCCTTCACCGTCTCCCAGAGTCTGCTCAGATTCATGTCCATTGAGTCAGTGATTCAATCCAATTCATCCTCTGCTGCTCTCTTCTCCTTTTGCTTTCAATCTTTCCCATCAGGATCTTTTCCAATGAGTTGGCTCTTCACATCAAGTGGCCAAATTATTGGAGCTTCAGCTTCAGTCCTTCCAATGAATATTCAGAGTTTATTTCCTTTTGGACTGACTCGTTGGATCTCTTTGGAGTCCGAGGGACTCTCAAGAGTCATCTCCAGCACCACAGTTCAAAAACATCAGTTCTTTGGGGCTCGGCTTTCTTTATGGTCCAACTCTCATGTCTGCACATGACTACTGGAATAACCGTTATCTTTGATATGTAGACCTTTGTCAGCAAAGTGATATCTCTGCTTTTTAATATGCTGTCTAGATTTGTTATAGCTTTTCTTCCAAGGAGCAAGCATCTTTTAATTTCATGGCTGCAATCACCATCTGCAGTGACTTTGGAGCCCAAGAAAAGAAAATCTGTCACTATTTCCACTTGTTCCCCTTCTATTTGCCGTTAAGCGATAGGACCAGAGGCAATGTTGAGTTTCAAGCCAGCTTTTTCACTCTCCACTTACACCCTCATCAAGAGGCTCTTTCATTCTTCTTCACTCTCCGCCGTTACAGTGGTATCATCTGCATATCTGAGGTTGTTGATATTCCTCCCAGCAAACTTGATTCCAGCTGGTGTTTCATTCAGCCTGGCAATTTGTGTGATGTACTCTTCATAGAAGCTAGAAAGAAAGTGACCAATAAGCTTTGACATAACTCCTATTCCAATTTTGAACCAGTCCATTGTTCCATGTCCAGTTCTAACTGTTGCTTCTTGACCTGCATACATGTTTCTCAAGAAATAGGTAAGGTGTTCTGGTATTTCCATCTCTTTAAGAATTTTCCACAGTTTGTTGTGATCCACACAGTCAAAGGCTTTAGTGTAGTCAATAAAGCAGAAGTAGATGGTTTTCTGGAATTTCCTTGTTTTCCCTATGATCCAATGAACATTGGCAATTTTATCTGTGGTTCTTCTGCCTTTTCTAAACCCAACTTATACATATGGATGTTCTTGGTTCATGTGCTATTGAAGCCTAGCCTGAGAATTTTGAGTATTACCTTGCTAACATGTGAAATGACTGCAATTATACTGTTGTTTGAATATTCTTTGGCATTACCCTTCTTTGAGATTGGAATAAAAAGTGACCTTTTCCAATCCTGTGGCCACAACTGAGTTTTCCAAATTTGCTGGCATATTGAGTGCAATACTTTAACAGCATTATCTTTTAGGATTTGAAATAGCTCAGCTGGAATTCTGTCACCTCCAGTCAATTTGTTCGTAGTGATGCTTCCTAAGGCCCACTTGACTTCACATTCCAGAATGCCTGGCTCTAGATGAGTTACCACACCATCATGGTTATCTGGGTCATTAAGACCTTTTTTGTACAGTTCTTCAGTGTATTCTTGCCACCTCTACTTAATATCTTCTGCTTTTGTTAGATCCTTACCATTTCTGTCCTTTATCATTCCCATCCTTGGGTGAAATGTTCCCTTGATATTTCCAATTTTCCTGAAGAGATCTCTAGTCTTTCCCATTCTATTGTTTTCCTGTATTTCTTTGCATTATTCACTTAAGAAGATCTTCTTATTAACTTTATCACCATTTTAATTTGGGGATTCATATTTTTGAGGCATACTCAAAAAGATCTTCCATATCCCAAGGTTACATTTAAAATTTCTTCTGCAGTTTCTTACAATACTTTTGTTATTTCACTCTTCGGCTTTTAACATTTTAATATATCTCGGATTTGCTTTAAGGCAAACTACCGCACAATTGCACTCATCTCACACGCTAGTAAAGTAACGCTCAAAATTCTCCAAGCCAGGCTTCAGCAA
Organism: Budorcas taxicolor; assembly: GCF_023091745.1. Lineage (NCBI taxonomy): Eukaryota > Metazoa > Chordata > Mammalia > Artiodactyla > Bovidae > Budorcas > Budorcas taxicolor. The sequence goes on along the minus strand of NC_068930.1, from coordinate 11,096,802 downwards.
TAAGTGAACTGTGAACTTCCTGATGTTCAAGCTGGTTTTAGAAAAGGCAGAGGAACCAGAGATCAAATTGCCAACATCCACTGGATCATGGAAAAAGTAAGAGACTTCCAGAAGAACATCGATTTCTGCTTTACTGACTATGCCAAAGCCTTTGACTGTGTGGATCACAATAAACTGTGGAAAATTCTGAGAGAGATGGGAATCCCAGACCACCTGACCTGCCTCTTGAGAAATCTGTATGCAGGTCAGGAAGCAATAGTTAGAACTGGACATAGAACAACAGACTGGTTCCAAATAGGAAAAGGAGTACGTCAAGGCTGTATATTGTCACCCTGCTTATTTAACTTCTATGCAGAGTACATCATGAGAAACGCTGGACTGGAAGAAACACAAGCTGGAATCAAGATTGCCAGAAATATCAATAACCTCAGATATGCAGATGACACCACCCTTATGACAAAAAGTGAAGAGGAACTAAAAAGCCTCTTGATGAAAGTGAAAGAGGAGAGTAAAAAAGTTGGCTTAAAGCTCAACATTCAGAAAACGAAGATCATGGCATCCAGTCCCATCACTCCATGGGAAATAGATGGGGAAACAGTGGAAACAGTGTCAGACTTTATTTTGGGGGGCTCCAAAATCACTGCAGATGGTGATTGCAGCCATGAAATTAAAAGACGCTTACTCCTTGGAAGGAAAGCTATGATCAACCTAGATAGCATATTGAAAAGCAGAGACATTACTTTGCTGACTAAGGTCCATCTAGTCAAGGCTATGGTTTTTCCAGTAGTCATGTATGGATGTGAGAATTGGACTGTGAAGAAGGCTGAGCGCTGAAGAATTGATGCTTTTGAACTGTGGTGTTGGAGAAAACTCTTGAGAGTCCCTTGGACTGCAAAGAGATCCAACCAGCCCATTCTGAAGGAGATCAGCCCTGGGATTTCTTTGGAAGGAATGATGCTAAAGCTGAAGCTCCAGTCCTTTGGCCACCTCATGCGAAGAGCTGACTCGTTGGAAAAGACTCTGATGCTGGGAGGGATTGGGGGCAGGAGGAGAAGGGGACGACAGAGGATGAGATGGCTGGATGGCATCACTGACTCGATGGACGTGAGTCTGAGTGAACTCCGGGAGTTGGTGATGGACAGGGAGGCCTGGCGTGCTGCGATTCATGGGGTCGCAGAGCCGGACACTACTGAGCGACTGAACTGAACTGAATGTACAAAGTGTGAATCCAATGTTTTGTTCATCTTCAGGGGAACACCTAGTCATCCCAATACATTTATTTTATGGTGTAAGACATTCTCTAGCCAGCTCCTTCCTCATCCTGTCCATTCGATAGTTCTTAGGCAACCTCACCTCCTCTTTTCAGCTTGCTAGTTAGCGTTACGTACGCAGGATCCAGCGTATCACTCCTTCAGTATGAATTTGTCTTTTTTTCTCCAGTCTATGCTGAGGCTTCCCTGGTGGCTCAGTGGTAAAGAACCCACCTGCCAATGTAGGAGATGTGGGTTGGATCCCTGGGTTGGGAAGATCCCCTGGAGGAGGAAGTGGCAACCCACTTCAGTATTCTTGCCTGAGAAATCACATGGACAGAGGAGCCTGGTAGGCCACAGTCTACAGGGTCACAAAGAGTCAGACCTGAAACGACTTGGCACGCATCAGCGTCTCTGTTATGAGAGCAAGAAGAGGACAGTTCAGGCGCATCTTCCTTTTTTTCTAGGACCTTTGTCTTAGAGCTGTCTCGCTCCCGTAGATTGCTCAGACAGCTTCTTACATACTCTCCCGGCCTCCACTCTTGCTTCTTTCCAATCGTTTCTTTATCCCGCAGGGCAGGCATGTTGAAGTCCCCTCCTTGGTTAGAATCCACTGAATCGTCTCCTTGTCTCCAGGTCAAGACCACCCAGCTCCCTGATTTGCCCATAGCTTCCACTCTGCTCATGTCCTGTCCCAGTAACTTCTGTTCCTCAAAACCCAAGATGCAATTCCATGCCTCGGTGCCTCTGCATGCACCATTTCCTCTTCCTAAAGCAGCCCTGCTCTCTTACACCTCTCCCGAATGCTCTGCTCTCCCTCAGCTCCTGTATTTCTCGCTCCCAGGGCATTTTCTCTGCTGTAACGTTGGCTTAGGCATCTGCCTCCCTGAACTCTACTCTGAGCTTTCTGTGGGAGAAAAAAAAAAAAAAAAGGCTGTTTCTGCTCCAAAGCCTGTAACCAACAATTGTGGGCATGTGACAGACATAAAATGAGCCAAGGACAGTATAGAAGCACCTTGAAATGTTTATAGAACACCAAGCAGGTATCGTAAGGGGTTATTAATTAATGCAGTGTGGGAAACTGCCCGGAGGAAACACCTGGAGAAGCTCGGGGCCTGTGACTTTACTGCCATGCCTTGCCTCGTGTGCTTCCAGCCAGCGTTACATTACACGTGAAGACTAATCTCCTTGTTCATTTTATGACTGCCACTTTACCAAAATATCCCCAGGATGCTGTCTGAACACCAGAAAAGTGGTTTTTCAGCTTATTTGGGGAAGTCAAATAGAGACCCATTTTCATTTCGCAGTAGGAATAAATACCCTACCTACCGCTCTTTGCTTCCAGCTGGAAATGGACCAGGTGGCAGTGTATTCTCTCCTGTTTGAAAGGGAGGAAGTTGCTGGCTTTGTTGCTTATGCCTTTAGGTCAGCCGGGCCAGGAAGTCAAAGTACCAGGGCAAATGTATATTGCACACGAAGTCCATATCTAGAAAGAGGGAGCAGCAAGAGACAGATGCTGAACCATATGAGCAATCCAGAGCACAGAGCTCTGAATAGTACCTCACAATTTGGTTTTCTTCCAACAGAGCAGCACATTCAGTTAGGCTATTAACCCAGATGAAAGGTTTCAGATTTATTTCATTGGCAGATGGAAATTAAGTTGCAGAAACTCAATCAGCACAGACTAGAGAATAGTTAATTTCATTTATTTTTAATTACCCAAGTAATCCTGAATATATTGTCACTGTAAAAATGGAAACAGTACAGATAAAGTTGAAGTCCCTCTTGACCACTCACCACTCTCCTCAACTGCCCTCTCCGGGATTACAACTGCTATCAATTTGAAGTGTCATCAGACATATGCCTGTGTGTACACACGAGCTCACACACATATACACACACATGAGCACACTCATGCACACAGAGAAATGTTTTTAAAAAGTTATTTAATCTTAGCTTTTCTGTGGCCCCCAGATGCTCATTGATATAAGATCAATGTGGAGGACGTCAGTGGTTATCATCCATGGACCATGTCTAGGGCATAGAAGGATTTTGAAATTATTAGGTGGTGAGTGATGGTTTTCAGTGAAAGTTGTTGGACCTCATATCTGTGGAGAGAGAGAATTGACATGTCCTTGTTCACTCAAACCAAGGAAAGGGTTTCAGTGGGGCCACTGAGTTTGATATGTGTCCCTGATATAATTGTAACATGGAGTCATTTGCTTTTACAGTTATTTTCTTATAAAACCCTTTTCCCACTCTCAAGGTTAGAAATATATTCTACTGTTCTTCTAAAGCTTTTGTGAAGTTTTAGTTGTATAGGAGTTAGATTTGTCTAGAATTTTGTTTTCAGGGTATGAGAGAGTGGGCTAGCTTTACTTTTACTTTACTTTGATTAATTTGATTTGGATACCGAATTATTTCAGCACCATTCATTACATGCTGGCTTGGAAGTCCACTTTCAGCATACATTAAAGTTGCAATCATTCACTGATTGCTTTCTGAATTGTACTCTGTAGCATTGGTCTACTTGTCCACTCTTTCTGAGCGTATTTCTTAGAATCCAGCGGTGCTTCCCTTTCATGAAGCTGAGAGCCTGACCCCAAGAATGGTACCTACAGGTCACTGTAGTAAGGCAGGACAGGGTGCAGCAGGTATCTGACTCAGCCCCCATCACTAGGGCAGGCCCTTTTGAGTGCTCTTTTCCTGAGCCTTCTGCTCAGAATTCTCAGCATCTCTGGAAAACGTTTTGCCTTTTGTTAAGGCAAAATGGTCCAGAGACACTTCGCCTAACAATTGACACTTCCTCCTTCTGCTTCAACATCCCAAGGGAATGCCCGATGGTGCTTCTGCGAAGTGACACACCGCACGCACTCCTCAATCCCCTATCTTCAACGCTGGGTGCCACATGGCTGCCCCTTCCGAGAATGCTTCCTTCTCACTGAATCTCTTCTGGAGGGCTCAGTGACTCTGTGTTTCTCACTTCTTTTTCCAGCCCTGTCTTCCTTGAACCAGGCATGAGGTGATGAGATGCCAGTGCAAGATGCCAGTCCCTTCTTGGAGGAAGGGACACAGACACACACTTCTGTGATTCTGGCCCACTGCCCGGCAGACAGCACCCGGGGGTGCTACACCCCTCACCACCCGGACATGCCTAGAGCTCTCATATATCCACAGCTCCAGCTGTCACAGCTGAGACATCGGCTTTCTGCCCCCAGAGTTTACAGGATGAAACCATGGCTTACTTATCCCTACAGTGGGTTGATGTTGTGTTCTTTACAAGGCTTTCATGAGAATTAATGAGAGCTTATTGTAAGGAGTCAATAGATGCCTCTTATCTTTCCTTCCCCTCTTCCCCACCCAGATGAAGCACCACCTCTTCTCTGAAACTGTATCCACTATGTCACTGTGCTAATCCACAATGATCTCTCCATATGGACTTCTATCAGCATCTGACCTTTTATTACTTTCTTTAGGGAAAGACTTCTCTTTTCAGACAATATTTTAAGTCATAGTATTGTGGACTCTGACTTAGCTATACTGATCATCTCAGAAATGTCTATGGAAACTGAATTAGGAACACTCCAGAGGGCTGGCCCTACATGTATTTCACAGCTTCAATTAGTTATAACCATCAAAGTGAATGGGATTTATAAACTGTTTCATAACATATCTATGGCAATGTGATCGGAGGGGAACCTGGATGTGCCGTTATAAAACTAACGTGTCAGAAAATGCACAATTAAACAACGCCTTTGCCCTTATAAAGACAGACACAGAAGCATGATTTGGTGACATCTTCACACTTGGTAAAATTAACTTTCAGTCAAAAGAGCAGTAGACTTGTTAGCTTTATTTTCTGAAAAAATTGTAATTTCAAGTTGGGTATGTAATTTTGTTGACCATTAAGTGTGAGGCTACTTGAAGTAAAGTCAAGGAGACAATAGGACATTGTATAGGAGAGGAAATGAAAAGAGGAATAATGGAGTCAGAAACCAGGTAAACTGGTGTGTTAGGGTTCTCTGCATTGATTCCAGAGAGCTCACAGGAGAGATAGATAAGAAAGTAGGTGATAGATAGATAGAGATACAAATGTAAAGAGAGTTATTACATAGAATCAGCTTATGAACTTATGGAAAATGACAAGTCCCAAGACCTACGGAGTGATTCTGCAGGATGGAGACTCACGAGGGTGGATGGAGCATTTCTGACGGCAAGCCAAGGTCAAGGGCCCAGCTTGAGTGCAGTCAGGCAGAAGAAATCATCTTACTCAGGACAGTCAGCCCTTCTTTTTGTTCTATTCAGACCCTCGGCTATTGATCAAGGCCCACCGCCACTGGGGAGGAAATCTGCTTTACACAAACTACTGATTTTAAATATTAATTTCATGAAAAACCCTCTCACAGAAATACCCATATCAATGTTTAACCAAATATCTGAGCACCTCTGGCTCAGTCAAGTTGACACAAAATTAACCATCATACCTGGCCAATATATGTTAACAGTTCTTGCACTGGAACTTCTGTATCCACACCTGTGTGTGTGTCTATATGTGTGTGTCTGTATGTGTGTGTATAGTGTGTAAGAAATGTATTCTGACTTCCTTTTAAAGCTCCCCTCTTGGATTCTTGAAATTCCACCATAGATTATTTTTTTAGCTGAGGTCAAATTCAGATAACATAAAAGTAACTATTTTAAAGTATACAATTCAGTGGTATTCAGGACACCCCCAATGTCCTACAACAATGATCTCTATCTAGTTTCAAAACATATTTGTCAACCCAAAGGGAAACTGCCCATTAAGTAGTCATACCCATGTTCACTTTGCAGCACATATACTAAGGTTGGAACAATACAGGGAAGATCAGCATGGCCCCTGCACAAAGATGACATGCAAATTCCTGAAACATTCCATACAAGTGAAGTAAGTCAGAAAGACAAACACCTTATGATATCACTTATATGTGGAATCTATTAGTACAATATGACACAAATGAGCCTACCTATGGAACAGATACAGACTCACAGACATAGGGAACAGATTTGTGGTTGCCAAGGGGGTGGGGGATGGCGGAGGGATGAAGTGAGAGGTTGGGGTTAGCAGATGGAAACTGTTACATACAGACTGGATGAGCAACAACATCCTCCTGTATAACACAGGGAACTCTGTTCAATATCCTGAGATAAACCATAATGGAAATGTATATAAGAATATAAAAATTTATGTATGTGTAAAAAATAGTAAATCTCTGATATTCATAGACTTAAAAAAAATAAGCATTCCCCATCTTCCCTTTACCTAGCTCCTGGAAGTCAGTAATACACTTTCTGTGGTTGTAGATTTGTCTGTTCTGGATACTTCATATAAATGGAATCATATAATATATTGCCCTTTATGTCTAACATCTTTCTCTCATCATAATGTTTTCAGGCTCATTCTTTGTAGCATGCGTGTATCAGTACATCATTGCATTTTATGACTTAATATCCCATTCTCTGTATACACCACATTTGTTTATCTGTTCATCCACTGATGGGCATTTGCCTGATGGGCCTTTTGACTATTGTGAATAATGCTTCTATAAATAATAGTAGCGTTACTGTGCACAGTACCTTTTCAAGGGTGTACAAATATCAGTTTAAAATCCTGCTTTCAGTTCTTCTTGAAATTTCTAAAGACTGAATTGCTGGGTTATATGGTAATTCTATATTTAACTTTGAAAAATTGTTTTCCCCATCATAAGAAATCAGGATGACATTTAACACGTGCACACACACACACACACACACACTGAGAGGTTGCAATCTGCCATTCTAAATGCTTGTGATGACAAGTCCAATTGATATTGTAAGTACGGCAGAGGCCTCATTTAAAAGTAAAATGATAAAGCTACTCTATTGCACTGATCCTTTTCTTTTCTCTCCCCATCATTTGTGATACCAAACTCAAACTTTTGGTAGAGGCCATGTACTGACTTTTCCTGTTGCCTCAAGTTCAGCCAACAATGGACTCTAATGCCCTTCGTCGCTTTATAACATTCTGGGATAGGAGACTTACATAGCCCTCGGGGTCATTATGAATGATCGCCTTCCAGTTCTGCAGAAATTCAGCAACTCACCTGGAGAAAGAAATAACTGAGGTTTCTGGGGTCAATCTTGTATAGGAGACTTACATAGCCCTCAGGGTCATTATGAACGATCACCTTCCAGTTCTGCAGAAACTCAGCAACTCATCTGGAGAAAGAAATAACTAAGGTTTCTGGGGTCAGTCTTGTATAGGAGACTTACATAGCCCTCAGGGCCATTATGAATGGTCACCTTCTAGCTCTGCAGAATCTCAGCAACTCACCCAGAGAAAGAAATGACAGAGGTTTCTGGGGTCAAGCGTTCTAGCTTGACATGTGTCCTCAGCCGCAGAGCTGAGTTCCCGTCCTGGTTACCCTCCAGGGCTGGGGTCAGGCAGAGGTAGCCATGAAGGAAACAGAGAGGAATGGACTGGGGATTCCCTGAGAACCCTTAAAGCCTTCACAATCAGCACTCTAACTTTGCTAAACCAGAAAAGACTTCCCTTCCAATAAACATGGTTTCAGTTAAGATGTTTAAGGGATGTTCTTTCAGCAAAACTAATTAGAGACAAAATAAAAATCACGCAGTCTTGAGAGAAGAGAGTTGGTCGCATATAAAATTTTGGTCTTCATTCTTAAGAAGCTGGACCAGAGAAGAAGGCTTAAAATTTTGGCTTCAGACTCATTCTTAAGCCAGCATAGTTGAGCAACTGGATCTGTCCAGTAGCCGGACAACACTAATACATACCTATTCTCCTGATTTTCTCCAATATGGCTGTCTCTGTCTGGTCAATAGACATCTTTTAAAAAATAGACCCTTCGCTGAAAGAGACTGATGCGCCCTCATTGTGCTGTGCTATGCTTAGTCACTCAGTCCTGTCTGACTGTGACCCCGTGGACTCCACTGAGCCCTCCAGGCTCCTCTGTCCATGGGATTCTCTGGGTTGCCATGCTCTCCTCCAGGGGATCTTCCCAACCCTGGGATCAAACCCAGGTCTCCCACATTGCAGGTAGATTCTTTATTGCAAGTGGATTCTTTACCATCTTCGCCACCAGGGGAACCCAAGAATACTAGAGTGTGTATCCTATTCCTTCTCCAGGGGATCTTCCCAACCCAAGAATCAAACCAGGGTCTCCTGCATTGCAGGCAGATTCTTTATCAGTTGAGCTACTAGGGCACACACCTCTTTAAGAAGGACTGAAGAAAGTTCGGTCATCTTAGAAGTCTTCCTACAATATAATAAAGAATCTTGACCTCCCTACCCAAAGATATTGTTGTATGTGCATGGTCAGTCACTTCTCTCTTTTCTGACTCTTTGCGACACCAGGCTCCTCTGTCCATAGTATTCTCCAGGCAAGAATACTGAAGGGGGTTGCCATGCCCTCCTTCAAGGGAGCTTCCTGACCCAGGGATCAAACTTGGGTCTCCTACATTGCAGGCAGATTCTTTACCAACTGAGCCACTGAGGTAGCTCATATTCTCGAATTATCAGAATATAAATTTTGAAATATAAAACAGGGGAGATACAATCCACATGTTAACATAAATACAAGCTCTTACTTATGTCAGAAAAGATAGTGCATACACACTGGGATTCTGGATTTCAAGATTTGCCTCCAAGGAAAAAGAATTAAAGTTCATTGGACGAGTTATTTAAATCAAGTTCCCTTCCTCTGACTAGCAGGCGCTACGCAGACTCCCAGCTGAGAACCTGGTCCTACAGCTGTTACAACACCCGCCCATCCATTTCACAGGACCCAGCCTTGTATTATAGGAAACGAAGCGGGTGAATGGCAGTGCTTAGAAGCCAGGACTGCATTGTTCTCTTCTGCGGGGGAAAGCCTGAAGCAAAACTTAAGGATGTGTTCAAAGTGAAGTTTCTTTCTGAGTCATCCCTGGCTGGATACAGGGTATACGGATTACATGGTGATTACACCATCCATCAGGAGGCTGTGAACCTTTTGACAATGTGAAGGCGACTAACAATGATACTAACATGACACAGTACAAGCAAGGGTGATGCAGGGGGTGAGGTTGCTTGGGACATAAGGGTAAGCTCTGAGGACCCAGCAATGGACCTTAGAGACCTCACAGATCCCTCTAGGAGATCCAAGGATAGGAATCCCACCAGCTTACCTGAGCCACTGCAGGAAGTCCATCTCCACCTTGGGAGATGCACAATCCAGACTTTATTACTTTACCACATACACTATTTCACGAGAAGGTGACTGGTCTTATTTTTCTCAGCTCTTGGAAAATCGGTGGGGAGAAGTGATGGACTGAGTGCCTCATTGCCTGCAGTCTGCCCCCACCCCCACACAACCCAATAGCACGATGCCAGGGTCACCAATGCAGACCTCTAGCATTTTGATGTGTCACTGTTCCCACAAGGAGCAATGCTGATTAGAGAAAAGAGCATTACTAACAGTACCCCCACCCACTGAGGACCTACTGTGTGCCAGGCTGAACACTTCATATCCATTTTCCACCAGGAGGTAACTATAAACACGAGTCCAAGGAAAACCAAACAATGTCATTAATTTCAGCATATAAAAGCACACCATTGAAAACCTCATGAACCACGAGCGTACCACACTTACAGAGTGCTGTAATTTGAAGTCTCTCATTCATAGACTGGTTTTGTTGTTGTTCCAGAGATGTTTAAGCAGACCTACAAGTTCATTTATACTAATGCCTTAAGGACTAAATTTAAAAGGATCATTTTCACATAGTCAGAGGAGAGTCAGAAAGTGTTCCAGGGGGACTGGAAGAGTCTTCACTGGGCTAGGGATCTCAGTGAACGTCTTTCATGTGGGCTAGATTTATCAGATACTGTTTAGTTTAATGTTAAAAACATACTACTTTTCAGATGAAGAATCAGAGGCTCAAGGAAGATAATTGACTCAGCCCAGGTCTCAAAAATGGCACAGAGCAGAGTTGGACTGGGGGCTGTCTTCCCCGAGTCTGGCTGAGCAGCCTTTCTCAGGAAGAAAGAACTGGTCTAGCTCTTACTGACCACAACCTGACCCAAAGCCATCCCTTCACAGCCAGCTACAAACAGCATCAGGTGGTTGAGAAAACTACACTGGGGCATCTGACCTCTCAAAGGCAGTCCTTGGTTCTCTCCCTAGTAAAAAGTTTCTTGTTTCCCAAGTCCACTAATGTGAGTTGGATTGCAGAACCAGGTGAGGTTGAAACAAGAAACTCACGCTCCACTATCAACTGTGATCAGATGATCCGGAAGACTTGAGAACTCAAGGGAGGAACCACACGTACTGGGTAACAATTGACAAAAGCATTTGAGTCAGCCTTTGGCCTGCATTCCCTAATATTTCCAGGCAGAACTGAGTGACTCACAATGTAGGGAAAGAATCATATTCCTTGGAAAGCATTTCAGATTTTTATACAAGCATTTAACTAACTTGCAATTTTTAAAATGTGCTCCAAAGCACATTGTTCACATTAGTACTTCTGTGCGAGATGCCCCATATAGCACAGGATGTTAGCGTGGCACTTTCTTCTCAGGTCATGGGAAGACATTTCCTGTGAGCTTCAGTGATACACATGAAACAAAGGATGTTCATCAACTCGCCAGTGTTTCTTTAGGGTTACTAGAGAGCTGCGTCTTTCCTTCGATCCCCTGGAGAAGGAAATGGCAGCCCACTCCAGTATTCTTGCCTGGAAAACTCCATGGACAGAGGAGCCTGGTAGGCGACAGTCCATAGAGTCGCAAAGAGTCGGACACGACTGAGTGACTTCACTTTCACTTTCACTTTTTGATCTTTGAGAAAAATATTGTGAAATATTTCTGACATATAAAACTATGGAGAAAATAATATAATAAATGCAAGGGTATCTGCCTTCCAGCTTAAGAAATAGAATGGCACTAACACACCTTGAGTCAGTCTATGTTCCCCATCTGATTCCTCCTGGGGATGCCCATCATACCCGGACCTCCACAACCCTGCACAACTAAGCAATACTGAGTATCATTTTGCACAACTGCACGCTATGTAAATTGTACATTGGTGACGTTGTTCACAAGTTTCATTTTAATTTAATTCAACTTTATAACCTCAGATATGCAGATAATACCACACTAATGGCAGAAAGCGAAGAAAAACTAAAGAGCCTCATGATGAAAGTACAAGAGAAGAGTGAAAAAGTTGGCTTAAAGCTCAACATTCAGAAAACTACTATCATGGCATCTGGTCCCATCACTTGATGGCAAATAGATGGGGAAACAATGGAAACAGTGACAGACTTTATCTTTTTGGACTCCAAAATCCCTAGAGATGGTGACTGCAGCCATGAAATTAAAAAATGCTTGCTCCTTGGAAGGAAAGTTATGACCAAGCTAGACAGCTTATTAAAAAGCAGGGACATTACTTTGCCAACAAAGGTACATCTAGTCAAGGATATGACTTTTCCAGTAGTCATGTATGGATGTGAAATGTTGTTGAATCACGAGAAGACACTGGGATTCTTGGCCCCGGAGGAGAATTCAATCCAGGGCCAGAGACAAGGCTTGATCACTCAGAGCTTTTGCTTAATAAAGTTTTATTAAAGTATAAAAGAGATAGAGAAAGTTTCTGACATAGGCATCAGAAGGGGGCAGAAAGAGTACCCCCTTGCTAGTGTTAGCAATGAAGTTATATACTCTCCAATGAATCCAAAGAATGTCTGGAGGTTGTAAAGACCTCACCAGACTTACTTCCATAATTCACATTTTAAGATAACAGAATTAGTCAGAAGGTTTAATCCAGAGACTATCCTCAAGCAGGATACATTATTGTTGCTGCTGCTGCTAAGTCGCTTCAGTTGTGTCCAACTCTGCAACCCCATAGACGGCAGCCCACTAGGCTCCTCTGTCCCTGGGATTCTCCAGGCAAGAATACTGGAGTGGGTTGCCATTTCCTTCTCCAATGCATGAAAGTGAAAAGTGGAAGTGAAGTCGTGCCCGACTCTTAGCAACCCCATGGACTGCAGCCTACCAGGCTCCTCCATCCATGGGATTTTCCAGGCAAGAGTACTGGAGTGGGGTGCCATTGCCTTCTCCACATTATTGTTCTATAATCCTAAAGATAAGAAGTCTAGGGGTCCCCAAGGAGAGAGGGGTCTGGAATTTTTTTTTCTTCTCTACATTTTTTAGGATTATACAATATAATGTATAATACATTTAGGATTATACATTATTATATATTATAATATATATATATATAATCCTAAAGAATGTAGAGAAGGAAAAATATGTTTGTCCTTTCTTCTTCCTTGAGAATTCCAGACCCCTCTCTCCTTGGGGACCCCTAGACTTCTTAACAACCTGCCTAGGAAATGACTCTTTCAGATGTGAGATTTGGACTATAAATAAAGCTGAGCCAAAGAATTGATGGTTTGAGAGTCCCTTGGACTGCAAGGAAATCCAACCAGTTCATCCTAAAGGAAATCAGTCCTGAATATTCATTGGAAGGACCGATGCTGAAGCTGAAACTCCAATACTTTGGCCACCTGATGCGAAGAGCTGACCATTGGAAAAGACCCTGATGCTGGGAAAGACTGAAGGTGGAAGCAGAAGGGGACTACGGAGGATGAGATGGTTGGATGGCATCAGCGATTCAGTGGACATGAGTTTAAGTAAACTCCAGGAGTTGGTGATGGACAGGGAGGCCTGGGATGCTGCAGTCAGACACAACTGAGCAACTGAACCGAACTGAACTTAATTTAAAAATTTTTAAATGAATTCAGCCCCAAAGGAAAAATAAGAAGAATCGTCCAGGTTGATGCATATAGCTCCAAGTCATTTATCGGCGCTGTTGGATGGTGCTTCACTACACAAACAAGCTTTAGGTAATGCACCGTCCTCTTGTTAATACTGAAGAAGTTTCCAATTGTTTGCTTTCATGTATGAAGCTGATATGCATGTTCTTACATCCCACCTTGTCATTCTATCACTGAGTGCATTCATATATTTTCTATTTTCATGCACTTTCTATTTTCCATGTGTCTCCTCAGGCACATATGTGAAATTTTCTTTCGGATGTTTCCTAGAAATAGGATTGCTGGATCACAGGGTATGTTCATTGTCATATTTATTTCATGTGACTAAACTGCTCTACAGACTGGTTGTATACAACTTCTGTACGTGCAAAGTATGACTTCCTCTTTCTCCACATTCTCATCAACACGTCGTATTTTCAGTTTCCAGTCTTTGTCAATCTGATGCCAATCTGACTGTCTTTTGACTTTGTGAAAGTCACTCAGTCATGTCTGACTTTGCGACCGCATGGACTATACAGTCCATGGAATTCTCCAGACCAGAATAGTGGAGTGGGCAGCCATTCCCTTCTCCAGGGGATCTTTCCAACCCGGGGATCGAACCCAGGTCTCCCACATTGCAGGCAGATTCTTCACTGCTGAGCCACTAGGGAAGCCCAACTTTGTATTTCTTTAACTTTGCATTTCCTAATTATGATGAGGTTAATTATTTTTTCTTTATGGCTCATTTGGGTATTTTTTACAAATTATCTATTTATATCATTTGCTCATTTCCCTAATAGGATTATTTGTTTTCTTCTCATCCAATTTTAAGTGTTCTTTATATGTTGTATTATATATGTTGTATGTATCTTGCAATGTATTGCAAACATCTTTACACCTTATCCTTGTCTATGGTTTTCTCCCCCCACCCTTTGTTCCCTTCTGCCTTGAAACACAGTCTTCCCATAATTTTAATCAAGTTGAATTTATCAGACATCTTTATGTTTATCCTCTTTGTATCTTTAAAAAAATTCCTGTCCTATCATACGATCACAAAGATGTTTTTTTAAATATTTTTATTAAAAAATCAATATTCTAATATTTTATGTCTTTATTGTTATTAGGTTGATTTTTACATATGGTGTGAGGTAAGGATAAATTTCATTTCTTTCCTTAATAGATAACCAATTGCTCCAAAAGATTTGTTAAATGGACTGTTCTTTTGACACTGATTTACAATACAACCCTCTCATGTACTAAGTTTCTGTTTAAGCATTAGATAGTTACTGGGGTCATTTATTTCTTCCACTGGTCTGTATATCTGACTTTTGCCGATTGCACACTGGCCAAATTACCATAGTTTCAGAATAAGTCTCAATTTCTGGTCAAATATCACCTCTCTGCCCTAGTTAGTTCTCTTCAAAATTGTCTTGAAAAAGAGCAATTATTTGTTGGCCTTGTCAATTTTCATAAAATTTTCTGATATGTTGTTTGGAGTAATATTGGATTTTTAGATTATTTGGGGAAGTGTAAAACTTTTTGTGACGTTTTGGTTTCTCTATGCACAAATAGAATCTATCTCCCTCATTTGACTCTGTTAAAATATATTTGAATAATAATTTTTATTTTCTCCATAAATATCATTCTTGCTGATGTTGTTGCTAAGTCGCTTCAGTCGTGTCCAACTCTGTGTGACCCCATGGACAGCAGCCAACCAGGCTTCTCTGTCCATGGAATTCTCTAGGCAAGAGTACTGGAGTGGGTTGCCATTTCCTTCTCCAAAATATCATTCTTAGCTCTTATTAAATTTATTCCTAAGAAACATATATTTTGTTGCTGTAAATACTTCTTTTTGGAGAGCGTTTTTTTTCACTGTTGCTAATCTGTACCTTTGTGACTGATTTTATAGAAATTTATCTCTTTTCCAGTGATATTTCAAACTTTCATTAATACTAATAACTTGTCTGAAGAGTCTAAGTTTTTATGAAGATAATCATGTCCTCTGTAAATAATAATAGCGTTTTCTTCTTTCACACTCATGCAGTTTATTTCTTTCTCTTGTACTCGGCTATGCTCTATAGAAAAGTCTTGCATAAAACAGTAGTTCTGAGCATATTTTTCTGATATCTGTAAGTTTAATCATTAAAAATTTTGCTCTGTTTTACGTGTTTCTTTCAACAAATTTACTAAATCTTATTAAAAATCATGAGTAGGTATTTAATTTTATCCCAAGCTTCCTCTGAATCTGTTAAAAATGAACATTTTTTTTCTCTTACAATTGGTGTCATAAATTACATCAGATTTTCTAATGTTCAGCCATCACTGTACATGTGGAATGCATGAAGTTTGTTCATATGAATCACAATTCAATACTTCCCTTCAGTTGACTGTATGTGTGGCAACTGGTGGTGTTCACCAGATAATCATCCATATCCCACCTCCAGAACCCTGGCTGGCCATGAACTTTAAGAGAACTTTTTCCTTAGTTCAAATCAATCATTGCAGTTCCCTTACCACACAAGAGGAAATCTGCTTATGGGGAAAAGAGAAAAAGAATTTCTGGGAAATTTCCTTTAAGACACAAGAAAGAGAGTCTTTCTTTGTTTTATGTATGGATGTGATGCCTGGAGCCTCTGCAACCTTCTTGCTGCCATACACAGCTCTCATGCTATCTTTTCCCAAAAATCAATATGCCAAGAAAGGCAGAGGAGGACAGTGGACTCCTTGAGGACATTCCTGAGACCCTGACTGGTCCCACCTCTGGAACTGCTCCACCTCTGAACTTTCTTGTCAATAATTGTTACCCCTAATTATTTAAACCACTTTGAAATATATATTCAGGAAACTATGACCAAAATGACAGGATGTTTTTACAAGCATCCTGTTTTCTGATGACTCTAGACTTTGGTTCACTTATTGATTCATGTATGACTTTGACAAATATGTTTGGAGGGCTGATCACATGCCAGACACTGCGCTGAAGGCTGAAGACGGAGAAGATTGGGCTCTGTCTTCTAGAAGCGCATAGCCTGAGACTGGAAACAAGTAATAAGCCAATAACTGAAATCCCATTCTACACATTCAAAAGATGAGGTAGCGCCACAATTATATGGGAGTATGGGAGATGGGGGAGGCTTTAATTCTATCCTGGGGCAGACAGAGGAGATATCCAAAAGACAGCTGGCTCTTGGAGAATAATCAGTTTTATAATTAATCATGGAGGCAGAATAGAGGTATTTAAAGGGAAGGGGCTATAAGTGCATGACCTTGAAATAACTTGGGAAGCAGCCGGGCTCAGCTGACCTTGCAGAAATGAGATGCAAGTGTTCTTTTTTCCTCTTTTTTAAAGTTTTATTTACTCATCTTTTTATTGGAGGATAATTGCTTTCTCATGTTGTGGTGATCTCTGCCATACATCAGCATAAATCAGTCATAATTATGTGTATGTCCCCTTGGTCTTGAGCTCCCCCCACACACCATCCCACCCTTCTAGGTCATCACAGAGAACCAGGCGGGGCTCCCTTTGTTATGCAGCAGCTTGCCACTAGCTAACTGTTTTACACACAGTAGTGTATATATGTTGTTGCTGGTTTCTCAATTTGTCCTCTGCTTCCTCTGAGAGAGAGGAAGTTTCAGTTTCCCTTTAAGCAGTGGGGGTGGAACGAGGAGCAGCCAGAGCCTGTTACAACACCCTTCTCTATTCTGGCCAAGTTCCCAGAGAATAGGAAGGTGTGAGTGGTGCAGGCCAAGGGATGGTGGGGAATTGAAGGCAGGGCTTCTGAGAAATGAGACTTCAACAGCGGACATTCCTGACAAAGGATCTTTGCCGGGGGCCAGCGTGAGGAACTCCGCCCATGGCAAAGGTCGTGAGGAAGGAGGCTTGGCATACGTAAAGGCGTGATCAAGCCTCAGGAAACCCCCTGTTCCCGAGCATCTACCCCAAAACCAGAGTCTGTTTTATGCTCTCCCCCATAACCGTTTTTCTCGGAAAAGTAGTTAACTTGCAGCTCCAAGTCAATAAAAATTCCTGAGCTTGACAAGAGTGTTTCAGCTTACGGACTCCTCTGAAGGTTATCTAGCCCACCTGTTATAGGTTCATCCAGCCACATGTGATTGTTTACAGCCTCCCAACCTGAGAGGCACGAGATGTTTTAAACTTACTAAAGGCAAATTCTTTTGGGGAGTTGGAAATTATTAGTATAGTGGCTTGGTTAGGAATTATATTGGTGAAGGGTTTTTTCATTTGTTGTGCCAATAATTGCTGCTAATTCCCTACCCTGGGTGTGACAAGGGTGTCTTAGGTCAAACCTCTCTGCTGACAGACTAGCTTGTGTGACAGGATCATCCATACTCCTGCCACTATGCACATGATTGTTTACTACCTCTCAACCATAAACAGCACAGAGAGTTTTGGAGTATTTTGAGAGTCTTAATTGGCATAGGGCTTTTTTCATTGTTGAGTCAATGATTGCCACCAGGCCTCCATATCCTTAGGCATCTGGGAATATATTAATCAATGTATTTGGAATATAGAAAAGGAAATATAGTAGTTTTTAAGGTTAGCAATACTAGACTTTTTGAGTTAATGAATTTCCTCTTTTGTAATAGATCACTGTACTTTGTTATAAATCACTGTGTCCTTGCTATGCAAAAACGTAAATTTATCACTATCTTAAGACTAAATAGATCTTAAGGGGAACATTGGTGAAAGGATTTTCATTTGTTGGGTTGATGTTTACTGCTAAATCTCCATGTTCCCTGCCCTTATAACGAATATAACTAACATATAGGAGAAATAAGTATTAACCTTTAAGCATATAGGAGAAATAAGTATTAACCTTTAAGATTAATCATGTTAACCTTGGGTTAAATAAATTCCTTTCTTGATTGTAACTCACTACACCCTCACCCTATAGGAATGTAACTTTATTTGGAGGGTGGTGCCTGGTTTAAGAAAAAACACCCTTGGAAGAAATAATTTTTGGTTATCAGAAAGAAAGGATCATAAAATGTCAGCAGGTCTCACTCATGGCCAGAAGATGATGTAAAATCCCTAAGACCTTTTTATGTGAAGCACCTGATTTTGATAAAGGTCAGGACTGCTGACCCCCGCGTGACTCTGTATTCATCCCTATGTGTAACAAAAGGTATATAAGCAAACCCAAAAATAAAGAAATGGGATCGGTTTCTGGAAAGACTGATACCCCCATGTCGTTCTTTCTTGCTCCCCGTTTTTCTGGCTGAATTCCCATCTGGAGCATGGATGCTATTCCACGTAAACCAAGTTATTCAGCCTCTTTTTCTCCACTAATTTTCCTATTACACTATCCGTTTCTAATCTCTCTATATATCTGTAATTAAATATGTATTTTTCCAAGGATGCCGACTCCGTCCCCACCTTCGAATCACCCTGGATCCACCGGGGCTGGACCCCGGCAGATCTTCACCAAGAATGGTCAGGTGTGGCTGGTGGGGTGCTGAAGTGGAGACAGGGAGATTTCCTCAGGTAGCTATGGCCAAAGGAGGGAATCTCTCCAGTACATTGCTCCCCACTCACCCCATATCTGGTTGCACTAGAGAAAACTCCAGGCCAGCTATGAACATCCACCTGTATGCAGCTCTTCTCAACTCCATATCCACAACACCACAAATGATTGCTTGAAAATTAGCCACAGTGAGAGCACTGACACCATGGAAATGGGCAAATGCTTCCTATCGGTATTTTTGTTTTGGAGCTTATTATTTAACATTTACCAGCATGCTACTGCTTGGAATTATGTGCAGCACAAATTTTCCCCAGAAGTCTGATTCCTCATTCAGGGGATCTACTACAGTTCTCCTTTCAGAGAGCTGGACGTATTCTTGCAGGATGCAAGTAACTGGGGTTAGAAATGAACAATCTCTTCCCAGGCATAGCAGCATACTGTGAGCATCAGTTGCAAAGATTTGATGACAGCACTGAAAATTCAGGAGGAGCCGATTACAGAGCTCCCTCCGCCCTGCTTCTGAGACTGGTTAACACAATGCCTGGAGGAGTATCTACGGCAATTGGAAATCAAGGCAGCCTTCCTGTGACCAATGTCATGACAACAGTAACCACCCCTGCTCCCTTCCTACCTTAGCCTCCTCTCTCAACACTTGCCAACAGTCCTGGGCTGTTGCAGCTCAAGGACATGACGTCATCCTTGGGCATTGATATGGGAAACCTCTTGGGCATAGAGTGAGAGGTCAATAGACCCGCTCAGAACCTAGCCCCCAGTTTATTTCTTCTTTCCAATTGCTTAATTTCTTTACTTTAGTGTTTATCTTTGAGATTGTAAAGCCACCCTGTTAAAGGTTGTGGCCTCTGAGAAGACATGACTTTTGAACCTGCACAGAGCCGCTGTTGGTTCCGATTCTTAGAGGGAGCTGGGGCTTTCTCTGATCTCCATTCCTAAATCTGAAGTTTTCTTTAACTTTAATCTTAATAGAAGAGAAGGGACAGAATTGGCCGTCCTTCGGGGATCACCAGAATAGGTAACTCCAACCCACAAATGACTGAAGACAGTTCACCCATTGCAAAGGTCTAGATAGACAGGAACAGGAGCAAGAATAAAACCCCCTCTTACTCATTAGTACAAGTCCTTTACCACTGAGTTGTTTGTCACAGCAATAAAACTAAAACCCTTAAAAAGACAATAACCAAGTGTTCAAAAGAGGAACTTGGTTAAGTAAGCCCTGATACACGATTACAGTGGCATGCTACATAACCATTCAAGACCATGATATAGAAAAATATCTAATAACATGGAAGAATGTCCAAAATGTGTTGTTAAAAAGATAAGATTGTAATATGCATCACACACACGCACATACACAAAATAATTATGTACATACTGTATAAAGAAAAACAGACTGGTAGAGGCCACACATCAAAACATTGAGAATTCTGTAATATGTTTTTTACTAATATTATTTGTATTTTCGTATGATACAGCACTTTCTTTTTAGTTTAGTTTCAGAGATGCTCTCTCCCTACTTCCTTGTCTCTTTGGAAAATCCCTTCTGCTAATGACTTGTCTCCCTCAGGTGACTGCTAACGGCCAGTGACCTCGTTGACACTCACAGAAATCAAGCTACAATCTCCCTGCAGGCTCAGCTCTGAGTTCAGAACTTGCAAAAGAGCCTCCTGATGTAGACACAGCCTCTGGAGCCTATGTCCTGCCAAGAACAGTCCAGTTTACTTATTCAGCCACTGCAGCTGGTAGCAAGGTGCTTTCAAAACATGCCTCCAGTCACCTTGCAAGACATTCTGGTGGCAGTTCAGGCCGGGGCCAGGGTAGGGGAGAACGGGGAGAAACTTTAGACTAAGCTCCCTTGTTTACCTGGAAATCATAGGGGAAATGAGCCTTGTAATCCTGCGGGAATGAGGAGTGCCTTTACTGGAAATTTCCAGTTAGAAATTTAGAAATTACTTTCTATTGTTCATTCCAATTTTACTTTCAAATTATAAAAAGATTTGAGGGAAAGCTTCCTAAAATCATTTCATACTTTTCTGCCTTGGTAAAGAAAGCAAACAAAATCTTGTGAATCTATTTTAGTGGATGCTAATTCTAATTATTTTGTTCTTCCCCAAGTGATATTCACATGGCACGTAGCTACGTCTCTTAGTCCCACACGCTTTGCTTTTCACATTCTCCCTAAGTGAATCTCCTTTCCCACTGGTAGGAAAACACTGCACTCTCCCTCCAAAAGAGAGCACAAATGTCTTATCTCCTCTACAATCCTGCACAATTTTGTTGTGACTATGACAACAGATGCTCAGCTCATTCTTGTTATGTTAAATATATGAGCAAATAAGCTCTGGGTAAAGCCTTGAATTTTTTTTTTTTATATTACCCCTTTGGGTTTTTGTCTATATTTCCAATCTGATTGGGTCAGAAATTTATTTATTTACTATTTGTGAGAATTTTTAAGGTTATGCTCTGACTACTTTTTGTATTAGAGAAACAACCTCCCAGTATGAGCTGTCTGCTTGTCTGTTAAATATAGTTTGTTGTTGTTGATTCAGTCGTGTCTCTTTCTGACCCCATGGACTGCAGCACGCCAGGCTTCCCTGTCCTTCACCATCTCCTGCAGTTTGCTCAAACTCATGTCCATTGAGTCGGTGCTGCCATCCAGCCATCTCGGCCTCTGTCATCCCATTCTCCTCCTGCCTTCACTCCTTCCCAGGACAAGGGTCTTTTCTAATGAATTCAGCTATATATTTAAATACAATTAAATACAGTATAAAATATCAGTTTTTACCAATATTTTACTCACATTTGTCATCTTCACTTAGGTGAAGACTGAATATATATAATACATATTAATAATATATATAATATTGTTATAAATATATATAATATACTATATTATATATAGTATATTATTATATAAATATAATATATGTATATTATATATTTATAAATATAATATATACAATATATAAATAATATCTAATATAAAATAATATATAACATTATAAAAGTAATACATATAAATAATATATAATATATAAATATAATATAATATTGTATAATATATAATAACAATATTATATATGATATTATATACAATTAATATATTATACTAAACATTATATTTTATAGTATATATTATATTTATGTTATATAATGTTTATATATAATATATAATAATATATATAATAACATATAATAATAATATGTATCTAATATACATTATGTATTATTATTTAATATTATATATCAGTTCAGTTCAGTCGCTCAGTCATGTCCAAATCTTTGTGACCCCGTGAATTGCAGCCAGGCCTCCCTGTCCATCACCAACTCCCAGATTTCAGTCAAACTTATGTCAATATATATATTAAATATAATATTAATATATAATATATAAAGACATATATATGAAGACAGAATATATTATATATTAATAACATATATAATATTATTAATATATTATATATTAAGTATATAATATAATATGTTTGATATTATATTTATTTATAAAAATTGTGCTACATTTGCATATGAACTGCTGTCCTAAATGCAGAGCAGCTGCTTGATAAATCCTGGTTTAGTGGCAATTCATGAAACTTAAAGGCTCTTACTAACACTGGAGCCCAGAGATTAAGTCACATAGTAGTAAGTTAAAGACAGAGTGTGTAACAGTGTCATGAACTACCAAGTTACAAGGTGAATAAAATACTAAGACAGTGGTCTTTAAATCTTTCTGTTTAGCAACTCTCTGCAAAACACTGGAAAACATGTTCAGTGGCACATTCAAAATTTGATTTCCAAAATGCATCATTATAAATCTAGTTACAAAGAACCTATTTTTCTGTATAATGTAAATAGTGACTTTCAAAAACAGTGTTCTCCATTTTGAATGTATCCAATGGAATCTAGATACTATGGTATTCAGATACCTCTCAATGAACATGAACTTGAACAAACTCTGAGAGATAATGAAGGACAAGGAAACCTGGCATGATGCAGTCCATGGGGTTGCAATGAGTTGGACATGACTTAGCAACTGAACAACAACATCCATTATAAAAATGTAGACAAGTTCCTCTTTACCAGAAATTTCATATCCTTCCTTTTTCTCCTTTAACTAGTATTTTTAGTCAATGAAACTGACAAGATTTTATTTTTTCTCAGTAGGTCTAACATTCCAGTTATTAATACTGATAGGTAAGTACTTCTCATTACTTTGCCTATAGGAAATCAATTTACTAAAGGAAAATCAATCCTGAATATTCATTGGAAGGACTGATGCTGAAGCTGAAACTCCAGTACTTTGGCCACCTGATATGTAGAGCTGATTCATTAGAAAAGACGCATGCTGGGAAAGATTGAAGGCAGGAGGAGAAGGGGATGACAGAGGACCAGATGGTTGGGTGGCATCACGACTCAATGGACATGAGTTTGAACAAACTCTGGGAGCTGCAGTCTGTGGGGTTGCTGAGTCAGACATGACTGAGCAACTGAACAAAATCTCATATGATTGCATTGGAGATGTACATTTAATGAGATGCATGAGGCCTTTTTCAACTTGATCATGTATGCATGGGTAGTTATTGCATATTGCTAGACTGAGATACAATATGACATCATTTATACTCCTATTTTTATTTGATAAATATACATACTGAATAAATATTTTTACACAAACAAGTAGATAAGAATGAAAGGAATGCTGTTAATATTGCTTAAAGAATGCCATCTGAGATATATGCCAAAAATCACATAGTAATCAATCTTCTGAAATTATTTTACTAATCTACCATCTCTCCACTCCAGGAGATCCCTCTACAATATTACTGAAAGTAAGAAACTGGAATCCACCTGCTTGCAAAAAGATGTATTTGCTTTCTTAACACCAAAGTTCAAAGTTTCCCTTGGTTGGTATCTAGAGCACCTTTTCTGGATCCTGAGTCTCTGCAGGATTTCAGGATTCCAGGTGGGTGAGGAGTAGGAGAAGGTGCTTGTGAAGGCAAAATAGAGGAGGCAGCGTGACGGACAATTTCACAGGAAAATCTCCTTGAAGGAAGCCCAAGTATGAAGGCCAATGGCTTTAGAAAACTATTTCCACTCCCTTGAAAAGTCCAGGGGCCATCCTTGTGGGAGGACCAATGAGCTAGAAGACTTGGGAAAAGCTTCAGGGAGTTCCCTTGAGCTGATCCTAGAGGGTGGGTGTGATATAGATGAGCACAGAAGCCTTGGGAGGACCCGTGACTTGATAGGCACACCTGGAGCAAAAGCTCTGATTGTAAGACACTTGAGTAACAGAGGCCTGGAAATGCCCAAGGCTAAACACTCTGCTACTGCTACTGCTAAGTCACTTCAGTCGTGTCCGACTCTGTGCGACCCCATAGATGGCAGCCCACCAGGCTCCCCCATCCCTGGGATTCTCTAGGCAAGATTCTTTTTGAAGATTCCACAGAGGTAAAAAGTGTGAGTATTTGGTGGAGAAGACTCATGTTGTTCATTTGCTCAGTAGTGCCTGACTCTTTGTGACCCCATGGACTGCAGCATGCCAGGCTTCTCTGTCCCTCACCAAGTCCTAGAGTTTATTCAAACTCATGTCCATTGTGTTGGTGATGCTATCCAATCATCTTGTCCTCTGTCATCCCCTTCTACTCCTGCCTTCTATTTTCCCCAGCATCAGGGTCTTTTCCAATGAGTTGGCTCTTTGCCTCAGGTGGCCAAAGTATTGGAGTTTCAGCTTCAGCATCAGTCCTTCCAATGCATATTCAGCACTGATTTCCTTTAGGATGGACTGGTTTGATTGCCTTGGAGTTCAAGGGACTCTCAAGAGTCTTCTCCAACACTACTATTCAAAAGCATCATTTTTGGTGCTTAGCCTTGTTTATGGTCCAGCTCTCACATCTGTACATGACTACTGGAAAAACCATAGCTTTGGCTATGCAAACCTTTGTTGGCAATGTAATGTCTCTGCTTTTTAATATGCTGTCTAGGTTTGTCATAACTTTCCTTCTGAGGAACAAACATCTTTTAATTTCAGGGCTGCAGTCACCATTTGCAGTGATTTTGGAGCCCAAGGAAATCACTGTCACTATTTCAATATGTCAGGGTAGTGTGTAATTTCCTCTGTTCTGTCTCTCTGCAGCAAAAATTTGAAGCAGTGGACCAGTGTTACAGCTTGGTTACAGCTCAGTTTTACTTCACAAGCAAAGAAAAATACAGTCTTGAAGAATGAGGGGAGGCCGACCCAAAAGAGGTGAGCAGCTCAAGTTTGGGTCCTCTTTTTCTATGTTTTTTTTGCCTCCCCTTGAGCCTGCCCTACTTAAACTGGGCTAGCCAGGAGGGCTGTTTTGTTTTGTTTTTTTTTTGTTGTTGTTTTTGACCTGAGGTTCTCACTCAGGTCTGTGGATTTTCTTTTGTTCTTTTTTCATGGGCTTTTCCCTTCCTTTGTGTTTTAGCCACAGCCATTTTGGACTCCTTTTTCCTATTCTAACTACCTAACATTCCTTCTTCAAAAGATGGGAGGCCCAATTCTTTGGGAATATGGGCATTGAGGTCTCTTTGGCTACTCTCTGCTGAGCTGGGATGGCAAGGGGCATTGGGCCTCCCCCTCTTGCTAGTCTCGAGCCTCAGAGTCCTTACAGCAGTGTCCATCGAAGGGTGAGTGATATTTTCCATGGCCAGGTGTAGCTTCATATATCCTTATTGAACTGGCACTGCATGTTGTAGCTTGTTGACCTGGACAGAGACAAAACGGATTAGACAACTGATAATACATGGAGCAATCATAAGCAGCATCAATATGGTGATAACAGGGATTAGTAGGGGCATTAGCCAACTCCAAATTCCCCCTCACAAGGAGAAGGATCCCCCAAAGAGAGACCGTAGCCACGTGAGGACTCTCCAGCTCATTCTTTGAGATCACATAGGATCTGAATGTTTTTCTTGAGGACTGTGAGACTTTCTTTAACTTAGCTGGAGGTATTTACCTGGAAGCAACACATCTCATTCAAGATGGCTTAAGTCCAACCTTGTTCAGGAATCAGGAGATCTACCTCCTGCTTATTTTGGAGTATAACCCCTGCCAAGCTGCATTGGCTCTTTAGAACTATCCTAAGAAAATTTATCCCCAGAAACTTAATTTGGGGGCATTCATTAGAATGGCACTCATTTGTAGTCCTGAATGGGTATCTGAGATCTCCAGGGGCTCACAGGTGTATTGAGTGTCCTCTTCTTTTTATTCCATGGCTTGACTCATGAGTAGTGAATCCAGCTGTCGTGTCCTGGCACCTTGACTGCTGTGGGGGTAGAAAGTATTACAGGGTAGGGGCCCTTCCATGTGGGCTGGAGTTGAGCCTTTGGGGACCCATCTTTCCAGACTTTAATTAGGACTGAGTCCCTGGAGCATATAGTAGTAGCTCTTTAGAATCTTTTAGGTCCTGGTTGACACCCCCACAAGCATATATCCTGTTGGAATTGCCCAATGGCCATGGTATAAGACCAGAGGGTCTGAGTCTCTGAATCCAGGAAAAGGTCATTGACATAAACAAAAGGTCTCCCAGATTGCCAGGGTCCAGCCCCGGTGGATCCAGGGAATTCGAAGCGGGGACAGAGTTGGCAAGGAAAAACTTATTTACTTAGAGATATAAAGAGAGATTAGAAAAGAATAGTGTAGTAGGAAAAGTAGTGGAGAAAGAGAGGCTGAATAACTTGGTTTACGTGGAAAACCAATAAAGTTCCAAGACAAGGAACTTGCACCGTCCACGTAGGCCACCGGCGCCTGCTTGAATAGCGGAGGGTGCCCCGCCTTAGGCTCCCTCTCGCGTGGGTCTTAGAAGCCAGGGCAAACAAGTAGACTCGGTGAGCCTCCACGCTCCAGATGGGAATTCAGCCAGAAAAACAAGAAAAAAACGACATGGGGGAGCCAAGCATCGGTGCCAGACCCACAACTTTATTTTCAAAAGCAGCTTATATACCCCAAGTTGTACATAAAGAAATAATGGAATATGCAGAGTTATGCAGGGGCAGCAGTCCTGACCCTTATTGAGACCAGGCTTTCCTTTTGCATACCTTCCCGTATACAAAAGGTCTCAGGTGATTTACATTATCTTCTGGCCAAGAGGCCTGTTAACATTTTTATGGGTCTTTTCCTAGATAAATCTCTATCAACCAGAAAACTCTTTTTCCCTTGAAGTGTTTTCTCTTTAATCTGCATCACCCTCAAAGTACTAAATAAAGTTACATTCCTGTAGAACAAAGGTGCAGTGGGTTATAACAAAGAAAGTACTTAACTCAAAGATCTAATGTTGCTAATACCAGGGCTACAACCTGTTTTTTCTATATACCAACTATATCTACAAATAAAAGATATGAAAATTTGGCAGCAAGCAATCAGTCCTATCCTAATGATTTTGACTCCTCGGAAGCCCCTACATTCCTAGGATGTTTTAAGCTTCCTGTGCCTCTCGCCGTCGAGAGGCTGCAAACAATCACATGCGCAGCTGTAAGAGTCCTGTAGGCAGGCTAGAAAGCCATCAGAGGGGTTTTTGGATTGAAACACTCGTTTTATGCCCAGGAGGTTTATTATCTAAAAGCTCTAAATTAACTTTTTCCAGAAAAAGGTGGTGGGGGGACAGCCCCCTGTTGATGTCAGAAGAGTAGGTGGAAAGCATAACACAGTAAAGCAGGCAGACTCTGGTTTTTGGGGTTAGATGCTCAGGAACAGGGGGTCTCCTGAGGCTCGATCCCACCTTTGCGTATGCCGAGGCTCCTTCCTCATGACCCTTGCCATGGGCGGAGTTCCTCACGCTGGCTCCCGGCACCAGATAGCATCTCATTAGGACTAAGACCAATCTGTTCCTTAGGGACAATATGGATGTAGAGGAGAGCTATTTATTGGTAAAGCCTTCTTTCATCCCAGGGAGGTCTCCTGGGTTATCTTTTTTATCACTGATTTTAAGAATTGGTTGGCTCTTTCTACTTTTCCTGAAGACTGAGGCCTCCAGGCACAATGGAGATAATAAGTAATGCCCAAAGCTTTAGAGACCCCTTGGGTGACCTTAGAAGTAAATGCTGCCCCATTGTCAGTTTGTAATGACCTGGTCAGACTAAATCTCAGAATGATTTCGTGGAGCAGTTTTGTTTTTTTTTTTACCACCTCCTCAGCCTTCTCAGTCTGGGTGGGAAAGCCTTCAATCCATCCTCTGAATGTATCTATCATGACTAATAGGTATTTATACCCTTAAGAAACTGGCATCTGGGTGAAGTCCATCTTCCAGTCCTCTCCTGGGTAAGTCCCACGCTGTTGGACAGGCTGGGCCAGCTGGGGTCTTCAAGCTCCTTGGGGGTTGCTTAATTGTCAAGTGGGACAAGAGGAGACCACTCGCCTTATAGTCGTTTGGAGGCCTTTTCCTCTGAAGGACCTTTCTAATAATCTTTGGAGGGCCTTCACCCCTAAATGAGTGGTGGCATGTAAGGAGTTAACCAACTTCCATTGGAGGTTCCCAGGCAGAGAAAGGAGTCCCTCCTTTTGGAACCACCCCATATGATCTTCTTGAAAGCCCTCACCCTTAGCTTTAAGAGTCTCACCTTCCATATGAAGCAGTTTCTGGCAAATTAGTCTGTGGGACTAAGGTGGCAACCCCTATTGGGTCATGGTTCTGTAATGTTGCTCTTCTAGTTGCCTGATCAGCTGCTTGGTTCCCTCATGCCACTTCTGTGCTCCCTTCTCAGTGTCCTTTATAATGGGAGACTGAAACCTCAGTGGGCAGATGGACTGCCTCCAAGAGTCGAAGAATCTGATTACCATATTTGATTGGGGACCCACGGGTGGTCAAGTGGCCTCTTTCTTTCCAAACAGCAGCATGTGAATGTAGCACCAGAAAGGCATGCATGGAATCAGTGTAAATGGCTCCTCTTTATCCTTTTCCCAGCTCTAAAGCTCGAGTCAGGGCTATGAGCTCAGCTAATTGAGCTGAAGTACCTGGTGGCAAAGGTTTAGCCTCTATGGTCTCAAAATTGGAGACTACTGCTCTTCTTCTTCCATCCAAGACAAAGCTGCTTCCATCAGTGTATCAGATTTCCTCAGGATTGGCAAGAGGATCTTCTGACATTCCCTCTCGGGGTTTTGTCCAGTGGTCCAAGGTTTCTAGGCAAAAGTGAAAGGGAAGAGATCCCTCGGGTGTAGGCAGGAAGTTAGCTGGGTTAAGAACCTCACAAGAGGGTATAGTCAGGCCTGGATTTCCCATCAGCATTACATGATATCTGAGGATCCTTTGATCAGACATCTATAAAGGCCCTGTCCTATTCAGGAGTTGTTTCACTTGGTGGCTGGTAAGAATATTTAGTTTGCGCCCCCCCCCCCCCCCCCCCCCACCGCCCCGGCCCAAGACAGAGTTTTAAAGCATCTTCTCTCAAGACTGCAATAGCTGCAAGCTTTCAAAATCAAGGAAATATCTCTTCCCAATAAGGGAGTTGGACACTCAGGGACCATCCGAAACTGGTGGGAAAATATTTGTCCATCCCAGAAACAAAGAAGTGCTTGGATGAATCTTTTTATAATTGTTTTCCCTGTGGCACCCAAAATGATACAGGTTTGGAAAGAGAAGGCTCTTGAGTAGGAGGTCAGGACAGAGTAGTCTTCCCTGTGTCAACTAAGAAATTCTTGGACTTACATGCAGCATCCAGCTGTACCCTTGGCTCCAGCCCTGTGATGGTTATCTGTGCCAGGCAGGCTGGCTGAAGCGAGCCACTTCAGTCCTGTTGAACCATCATGAGGGAAGGCTTGGCACTTGATCTTGAGACTCTTGGGTCTCAAGGGCAGAGTGCCGCCCAGTGTCCCAATTGATGGCATTTGTAGCAAGCCGTTTTAGGAGACTTGTCAAGATTTGGACACTCTTTGGTCCAATGTCCCCCCTGTCTACAGATTAGGCATTTGCTTCATGCCTTGTTCTTTAAGGACTCAGGGTTTGCCTTAGGGCTTCCCTGGATGGCAGCCAGCATCTGGGCATACCTTATCTCTTTCCTTTCTCCCTTTCCTGGGCCTTGGCCTCCCTCTCCTGTTCTCTGTTATAAAATGTATTGGTGGCTGTCTGGACCATCTCATTTAAAGAGGCAGCAGGGTCCTGCTGCTGTAGCTATTGTAACTTTATGTCTGATGCACATTAGGACAGGAATTTGTCCTTTAAAATCACCTGTCCCTCATAACAGTCTAAGTCCAGATTGGTAAATTTCTGGAGGGTTTCTTTCAGTCTTTCCAGAAAGGCAATGGAGTTCTCATTGGGCTGCTGGGTTATTGCTGAGACCTGGGCATAGCTGATTATTTTTTGCTGGGCTGCTTTTAGTCCTGCTTTTACACAGATCAGAAAATGATTCCTTTTCCAGATGTGCTCTTGGTTATTATATTTCCAGTTAGGATCTGAGTAGGGCACTGCAGTTTCCCCTGCTGGGTATTTATCAGTTGACATGTGAAGCCCCATAGCATACCTTTGGGCTTCTTTTAAGACCCTAGCATACTCAGGGTCAGGTAAAGTTTGACTAAATATGATCATGGTGTCCTTCTGTGTCAAGTCAAAGGCCAAGGTAATGTGTTGGAATGTTTCTATCTATATATTTGCCTGGATCATCTGTATAGCTTTCCAGGTCTTGTTTGATCTGTCTTAGTCCTAAGAGGGAAAAGGGCTTATGGACCCAGGTTGGTCCAAATTCTCCTCCAATTTCAACTAAGGGACATACTTGAGTTGGATTTTGTGGAGGGGGTGCTCCTGGATATGGGGGCATGTTTGGCCCATGAGGAAAGAGCACCAGGCAACTCGGGATCCATGGGAGTGGGCCTTCATGGGGGGGCTTCTTTTTCTTGGTTGTCTATGCCTAACACCAACTGCCAAGTAGGCTCATGTTTAGGGCATACAACAAGCCCATACTTAAGACAGAGTTTCTTCACATCTCTTAGTTGGAAGGAAATTTGGACATAGGGGATCTCTGTCCGTTTCCCTTGCATTTTGAAGAATAAGTCCAGCTGCAGGATGGTACTGTAATTTAGACTCCCATCCTCAGGCTAGTTTCTTATCCCCCAAAGGACACCGTGGCCTCTCAGTGGCACGAAAGAATTGTAAGCGACTTCTCCTTAGAGTTAAGAGAATCCAACAGCTTCTAGTTATCAAGGATGCATCTCAAGGGCCTCTGTCGGAAAGTGGATTAGTTATTTCCCATCTGAAAGACAGTGATGACATGGAGAAAAAGAAGAAATGAATAGGCCTCCTTCTATTTTTTATAGACTTCCTTAAGGGGTGGACTTCCTAAGGGTGGACTTCCTTAGGGGTGAGTCTTCCTGAAGCTTATCCTACCCAGTACTGTTGCAGTCTGAGAGCTGGGCATCCCTGGGTCAGGGTGCAGATCCCCAGGCAGGTGGAGGCATGACAGCCTCCTGAAGATCAAATCTCCAGGTAGGCTGAGGCAGGTTGGCCTCCTGAGAATTGGGCCCCTGGGCAAATCAAGGCATGTAGACCTCCTGGGACCCCTGGACTGGTGGATCCCCAAGTAGGTTGAGGTGTGACAACTTCCCCAGGATCAGATCCCTAGGCAGGTAGAGGCAGGTCAACCTCCTGGGACCCCCGGCTGGAGTTGGGCATCCCCAGGGTCTCCAGTGTGACCAGTGCTGGGTAGGATTAAGGGGTTCTAATCTTAACTCATTGCTGGTTTGTCCACCACGGATGAGAATAGACACCATGATGTAGAGCAATCCAAGCCTGTGCCTGAGACTGGGAGCCTGGTGAAACAGCCATAGCCTTATCCTCTTATTCCTCTGAGGGAACCTAAGTCATTGATTTCCTCCCCTCGTCCTCCTTAAGTGCAGCTGAGAGTGTCTGTAACAGTAGACATTTCACTGCCATAGACCCACTCTAGGTAATAACAGAAGTAATGACAAAGGAGTGGGTTATCTGGTCCTGTTAGGGGCATTAAGAGTATTTTAATAAGCGGGGTGGAGAGAAATTGCCTACAAGGGGGCAGGGTCCTGGTTGCAGGAGTTAGTAAGTGGCTTAAGGACAAACTGATAAGAGAAAACAGACCAGATGTTCCATAAAAGTTGAGTGGAGATTTGATCTGGGGTTATGTTTGTAACTTTAGGAGAAGGGTAGTAAGGGTTTGGGCTCAAACAGCCTCCAGGGCTAACTCCCAAAGTGGAAAACATTATCCCTGGAAGCCCAATTGCCCTTGAAGAGATGCCACCAACAGATGGACTTCTAGCAGGCATTGTGTGCCCATCACCCACCCTAGTGCGTTCACTGAGAGATGCTGTTGTTGCATGTGTTCTAGGAAACATGGAAGATGAAGGCCTGAATATCGAGAGGGATTGGATGTTATACAGTCTTTCCCTCCCCAGGGCCATCTATTTTCTGGATTCCCCCCAGAAGATTGTAGAGGCAACATTGTAGGCCCAGATGGGGCTCAGGAAAAGAGCATGAAACAGGAGCGAAGGGGGCAGGGCACGACTTTTGACAGAATGACATAGCCGAAGGGCATAATATAAACCAGTTAAAATCAAATGGGTCCAAGATGGCAGACAAGTCAAACTCAACTAAACCTTGATCCTCAGTCTGCAAGCTAAATGCACACCCAGAGGCTCCCTGACATTTCCAAGGCACTACTGAAAGACCAAGGAATGGGTGGTTTCCCAACTGTTGGAATGATCCTCCCACTCATTAGCATATGAAATCACCCAGCTCACAAAAACTAACCACACCACATTTCATGGCCACCGCATACCCTCTGTGATGGCATACACTCTGTGGACTGTGCTTCTCTCTGAATCTGAACAAATCTACCTCTTACCTATTTCTGTGTCTCTCACTGAATTTTTTCAATGAGACATCAAGAACCTGAGCTTCATTCGGTCCTGAAACTAGGTACCATGGATTTTGGCTGGGCTCAAGTCCCAGTAGGATATGACTGAGTGACTTAGCATAGCAGAGTCCCTGCCACATGGGTTTGAGTCCCAATCTTAGGTAAACAATTTCAAATACAACTTTCAGAAATGGAAACGTAATGACCTGCCCAATACTTTGTAAGCAGTGGCATATATGGAGAGAGGAGCTGAAGGATGGGAGGAAAAGGCAGTGGGAAAAAAATATGCCAAAGAATCCCCTTCATAACCTGCCAGAAAATCTGCTAAATACCTGACCTGTGCTCACAGTTTTCATTGGCCTGATCCTTTGCACAAAGAAGATTAAGGACAGAAGAATCCTCACTTGCTTGGGTGACAGCTACTAAGATAGTAGAGCCTTCAGGATACACTGGGGAGTAGCCCCTGCCAGAGTCCCTCAGTTGCACCCACTGCTGCTCACCTATTCCCAGGGGGTTCGAGGAAACAAGAAATGAGAGATTGTAAAGGAATTAAGATTTTTTTAGCTGTATGTCCTTCCAACCACAGGGGCGAGGACCTCCTACCTTAACTGGAGGCCTTCTGGAATCTGAAACTGAGCTGCATGAGCTTTCTGCCGAGTTTGTTTTTGCTGTCCTGGTTTCCAGCACGCTGGGCTTCTTGTCACCTCCACTGCACTGGGTTTTCTTCATGTTCAGCTTCCACTATATGAGCTTTTGCCAAGCTGGGCTTCTGCTGTGCTTGGCCTTCATCTTGCAGGGGCCCAAGCTGAGGTTTTTTCAGCCAGGTTAAATCCGAGACACGGTGCCAGATATGTTGGGGAGTGTGTAATTTCTCAGTTTTGTCTTGCCGCAGCAAAAATTTGAACAGCAGACCAGCGTTACAGTTTAGTTACAGCTCAATTTAAATGGCAGACCAGTGTTACAGCTCAGTTATAGCTCAGTTTTATTTGGCAAGCAATGGAAAATACATTCTTGAGACATGAGGGCAGGCCAACTCAAAAGCTCAATTTTGGCTCCTCTTTTTATAAGTTTTTTCTCCTCCCCCTGAGCCTGTCCTGTGTAAATTGGGCTAGCCAGGAGGGCTGTTTGTTTCACCTGAGGTTCTCACTTCAGTCCTCAGATTTTCTTTTGTTCCATTTTCGCAAGTTTTTCCTTTCTTTGTCTTTTAGCCACTGCCATTTTGGACTCCTTTTTCCTATTCTAACTACCTAACACTTTGCTTCCCCGTCAGTTTGTCATGAAGTTATGGGACTGGATGCCTTTATTTTAGTTTTTTGAATGTTGAGTTTTAAGCCAGATTTTTCGCTCTCCTCTTTTATCTTCATCAAGAGAACCTAGGTAGGTAATGTAAGAGGTAGAGGCTGTTATAACAGCTCATGCCACAAGTTGTATGACATTGCACATGGTGGGGACTTGTGGGCACTGGGGAATGTCATCCTGTCCAAGGAGGTCAGTCTCTGCTCTGCTCAGCAGCAGTCATATGGTGGACCAGTATCACAGGTCTTTCAGCTTTTTAGGAGAAACTGGAAATCTGGGCTTGAAAGTGAAGCTCCCCACTGAGCCGGATGAAATGTGTTTGTGGGCTACACCTGCCTTATGGGCCACCAATTGCTACTTCTGCTCTAAAGGTTAAATTTTAACCGTAGATCAAGTTGGAATACCACAAAACATTTAAAGTTGGAGTATTTTTCCCTACAAGGGTAGATGCCTGGAATGAGGTTAGGTGAACAATCCATAGTTATCCGCCCAAATATAGCCCAAAGTGGTTCCTCTGAGGAAGTGCACCTTTACAGGGACCCCCTTTTACCTCCTTCCAGCAGAGGGGCTGGAGAGTATTTACACCAAAGAGTAGATTCTTAAGGGCAAAGAGAAGATTTCTGTGAGGTGTTGCATGTATGCATGCTGAATCACTTCAGTCATGTCCGACTCTTCGTGATCCCATGGACCGTAGCCCACCAGGTTCCTCTGTCCATTGGATTCTCCAGGCAAGAATACTGGAGTGGGTTGTCATGCCCTTCTCCAGGGGATCTTCCTGACCCAGGGTTCAAACCCACATCTCCTGTGTATCCTGCATTGCAGGCTGATTCTTTACCTGCTGAGCCACCGGGGAAGCGCCCTGTGAGGTCTTAGCACCAACCATCTATTTCCAGAAGTGGATTCTGTTTTCCTCTGTTCCAGTTAGTAGGAGGAACAATGGAAATTTTTCCAGCTTCTGCAGGAGTTTGTGCTTCCCAGGTGGCACTAGTGGTAAAGAACCTGCCTGCCAATGCAGGAGACATAAAAGATGTGGGTTCAGTTCCTGGGTCAGGAAGATCCCCTGGAGGA
This sequence comes from Budorcas taxicolor, assembly GCF_023091745.1. Taxonomy (NCBI): domain Eukaryota; kingdom Metazoa; phylum Chordata; class Mammalia; order Artiodactyla; family Bovidae; genus Budorcas; species Budorcas taxicolor. The sequence continues at coordinate 11,062,034 of NC_068930.1, read as the reverse complement.
GGGCATGGCAACCCACTCCAGTATTCTTGCCTGGAGGATCTCGTGGACAGAGCATGCTGCAGGGCCAGAGTCCACAGGGTCTCTAAGAGTCAGACATGATTGAAGTGACTTAGCACACACAGACCAGGAGATTGAAGACTGCTGTGTGCACTTCTTGGGCCAGCATTCCCAAACACCTAATTTTTCCTTCCCTACTATTTTTTGCCCCTGCTTTGGGTTTCCTCCTGTCTTTATTTTATCCTGGTATACCCTGTATAATTTGCAAGCCTTCTCGAGGCGTTTTTGGTAGGGTATAAATAAATAAAGTACTATCTCTGCCCCCACTGGAGTTTACACTCTGTTGGTGCTTCAGGCCCCAGTCCTGTGGGGATGCCACTTAGCAAATTACTGCTGCTGTGTATCCTCAAGGTAATGGGGCTTCCAGAGGTGCAGAACAAACCACCAGGGAGTTGTTTAAGCACTGGGAAAATCTGGCCCGATACATTATTCCAAATCTGTATTTGTTTTCATGGCTTATGAAGAACCTTGGGGACCTTTGGGATATGAAAAGCTGCATGCATCTAACAAAATGTTATTAAATAGATTTATCTGGGGTTTGCTAAATAGTGGGAGGCCCTCTTGAGAGCTACTGGAGGAGAATGAATTATTTTCTGCAGTCTCCACCACTTGTCTTCTTAAGAGTCTCTCATGAACCCCTGGTGCCACTCTAATAGTTCCAGCGAATCCTGTTGCCATAGTTACAACAATTAATTATATGCTTAACTAGCCTTACTAGTACATCGCAGCAATTCAATTAAAATCTGATTTTATTCTTCCTATACTTTCAGTTTTTTTTCCCCCAGTCTCCAGCTCTAAAAACTGTCCATAATGTGGTTTCAAAGGGTCCCAGAAGTTGTTCAGCTCATTTCCCATTGGTTCCTTTGGCTAGAACTTGATGGAACAACACACAGTTGCCCTGAAATAGACCTCAGTACCAGAGCCAAAACATTTGGGAGATTTTAACCTAACAGCTGAGCAAATTGAAGAACTAATACCCAGTGGGTATAAGGCTGCTCCGAAGAAATTTTTTTTCCCCTCCTAATTTCGATAATGTATTAAGTGATAATGAGCATTCGTAAGATACCTAAATTAGTAGCTGTGCCCAGGCACTGGGATGGCATCTGAAGTCACTCCACGTGGACCCAGCAACGGAGCAGTAGACAGAGAGGGCATCTCCTGAGCTGCCCTGGAGACCTGTGGGCACCAAGAGGCTGTGGGATCAACCGAAGTTCCAAAGTGCACTGGGATGCTTGGTCTCCAGGTCCCTCCAGGGAACATGTTGCTTGAAAATACTGGTCTGTCCTCTCTTCTGCTAACTACTAGTGAAGAGTAAGGGCCCAACACTTTCATTTTTTCAGGAGGGAAAAGGTTTTCATTTTTTAAACATTTAACTTTTATTTATTTGATAGGTGGCATCAGGTCTCAGTTGTGGCATGAAGGGCCTTTGTCTGGTCCACGTTTGCCCACGTTTGGATCCGGTCCCTTACTAATTGCGTCTAACATGGATGCGTTCTATGTGCCAGGCACTGCACTAAGTGATTTTCCTGCATTCTTTGATTTTGCAGGTGTGGAAATTGAGAAGCCCCAGGCTTGAGAATACGGAGCTCCAGGGAAGTTCCCCATCATCCTCAGGCCTGCCTGGCTCCCAAGTGTGTTCTTAGCCTTTATACGCTCAGCTCCTCCAAATGCCATTTCTGCTCTGACCCTCCTTCTTCAGGGACCTCAGGACTCCTCTGCTTCAGCTTTCACCTCTCTGAGAAGATCCCCAGTCCAAACTCAGTGATGACCCTCCTTCCACGCCCTCCACACCATCACAAACTTGGTGTTCCCACCACAGCAGCCACCCCTCCTCTCTAACTCACCTCCCTCCATCCTCCCGGCCTCTCTGCCTCTGTGAAGGGGCCACTGACTTTCTGGGCACACAGCTCCGAAAGCCCAGAGTTATCTTCGATTTTGGACTCCCTGTCTCCTTCAACTTTACAAATAACCAGTCTCTGGTGTCTTAGCACCCCCTCTGCTGGCTTGCTCACCTCCTCCTCCTGCCCGCCCAGACCACTCCTGGGAGGTGGTCCTTTGCCATGAGCCAGAGCGTGGGCTTAACAAGAAATTACAACACATGCAAGGTTCTCTCCAGCTTTCCGCTCTCTGTGGTTTGGCGGCATCAGGTCTTCCCCACCATCTCTCCGGGGTTTTCAGAATTCTGTGCCATCCTTAATCAGGGCAGGGGTCTGAATGTGCCCCTCTTCCTGTCCTTATCGGGTGCTGACCTCCTTCTCTGCACCATACCCTCCCCCACCCCGCCCTGCACCATCGATAGGATCAAACGCAGTCTCTGCGGAGTGTGCACTTGCAGAAGATGCCCACCAATTCCCTTTTTAGCTACACCCCGTTCTCAGAACAAATCAGCACATGGTAAGGCCTTTATCAAGCTGAATTTCTACATTTGAATTTGCTTTCTCTGAATAAGATTTTTCTGGAGATATTACCCTATTTCAAAAGAATGATTCAAAAAAGAGTGTGTGTGTGTGTGTGTGTGTGTGTGGAGTGTGTGTGTATAGATGGGAAACAGGAAGAATATTTATGTATAAATGTAGAAAGGAGACTGTCTTTCAGGATGTATTTGGATTTTTCAATCAAAATAAATTTACAATATAATTTAATGATTTGAGAGAATAGCACTGAAACGTATATTATCATATGTGAAATAGATCGCCAGTCCAGGTTTGATACATGAGACAGGGTGCTCAAGGCTGGTGCATTGGGATGACCCTGAGGGATGGGATGGAGAGGGAGGTGGGAGGGGGCTTCAGGATGGGGAACACGTGTACAGTCATGGCTGATTCATGTGAATGTATGGCAAAAACCACTACAATGCTGTAAAGTAATTAGCCTCCAATCAAAATAAAGAAAGAAAGAAAGAAAAAAGAAAAAAATTACAATATAATTTAAAAGGTTTTATCAAATGTGTTACATCTGCAAAGTGCTGTGTTACATGCAAATGTTATCTATTTCCTAAATATTTTTTCAAATGATTAAAAGAACAAGTGAAGGGAAGAATGAATGTATCTATTTAGTTATTCATTTATGTATCCATCTTGGGGACCACAGTGAGCTCTGAAAACAAAGTTATATTTTTGTTATTCACTTATTCCACAAATATTTGATAAATGTCTCCCATGTACCAGGCACCACTCTGGGCTCTAAGGATACAAAGGTGAGCAATAGAGCTCAATGCCCAAAGGTGGGGGCAGACAGGTGCTGCAGGAAAGGGTCATGAGTCTGAAGCATCATTGGGCCATGACCTCCCAGGACCTGTGCCTGCTTCAGGAACCTTCCCAGGTCCTCCTTGAGCCAACCAACTCTCACTGCAGCCCTCCACCTGAGTCATCTTTAACACTATGATTTTCTGATTTTATCTTTAAACCACAGCCCCCTCCCCTTCAGTTCAGTAATAAAGAGACACCTCCGGGAACCAATGCCATTGTTGAGACTCCCCGTAATCCCTGGAGGGGGCAGGGTCTGTCCTTTACCATCCAGGCTTCCCTGGGTGCCTGGCTGGCAGCCCTGGGAAAGCAGGAGAAAGTATTTGCTTAGGCAAAATCTATGATGCTCATATGATGCTAATTACATCAACAGCGTGTCCTCTACCACTGCAGATGTTACAGAGGGGCTCCCAAATCCCACACTGGCTTTTTACTCATTGACGCTGTTATGCGAGCAGGCTTCATCTCACCAACTCCGCTAAAGGGAAAATGTTCCAGGGACAGCTGCTCCTTACACCATCACCATGGCAATGCTGCCGTCACAGGGGCTCTCTCTCTAGGCCAAAGCAGTGCAGAAAAGAGAATGACTATGGTGTGTTTGTGCCTGCAGTCCCCACCCACAAGTGGCCACAACAACACAGGGCATGAATGGGATCACTGAGCCTGGAGCACTTTCCCGCCTCGGGCCCAGCTGCTATTGCAGGACTTAGAGAACCAACGTCCTCATCCCTCCTCAGAGGATCCCCAGGAGTCTCTGCAGAGGTGAGCCAGGCTCCCAGGCTTCCTCGGGCTCTTTGCTGTGACGGGTCCTGCACTCGCACTTCCTGAGGGCATCTGGACAGACAAGGGAGGCACCCAAGCAGCCAGTCTCAGGTTAACGCTGAGTCCAGGTCAGGAACTGGCCATGCTCTCTCTGGGGGACACGCGCCACCAGCTCTGCTCCTAGGGTTCTAGAAACTGCATGAACTTCCCCTCCTTTAGCCTCCTCTCTCTCTTCACAGTCTCCACTCCCCAGATGCTGAGGGAATCTCCCCAGCTCAAACCTCCTTCTTCCTGTCCATCTGCCCTAAACTGTGTCCCGAGAGTCCGTCAGCCTTATGCATCTCCACCCTTGCTTTCCATGTGATGGGCTCTTTCTCTAGAAGCCCTTGCCCTCTAGCTCCTCCCTAGAGGAGGGGCTAGCTCCTCATCCCCAGACCTGTCCAATCCCTACAGAATCATATTCATATTAGTTTTGACTTATAGACCACTAATTCAAGCAAAGCCATGAGGTTGAATGATTTGAGGGAACTTAACATTGCTTCCTCAACTACCTACATGGACTTTCTGGAAAGCTGGACCCTGTTACAAAGCTATAGGTCAGAGGCCCCTGCTGAATTGGAGAAAAGGGAGTGCTATGGGCTGAGTTGTGTCCCTCCCTAAGTCTTATGTTGAAGCTTACCCTCCAGCGTGCCTGTGTTTGGAGTATGGAAGTAATTAAGGTTAAATGGGGCCATAAGGGTGGAGACAGATTCTTTACCACTGCACCGCCTGGCAAGCAAAATTGTAACTGACCCTTTGTAGCCAGGTCAGGACTCAAACCTGCAACCTTCAGATCGAAGGTCAGGCACCTTATCCATTAGGCCACACAGCTACCCGTAAAGGTAGAGCCCTACTCTAATAAGATTAGTGTTTAGCAGATTTCTTTCTCTGACAACTGAAAACATAGTGAGGAGGCAGCTATCTGCAAACCAGGAAGAGAGCTCTCATCAGGAACTCAATGGGCCAGTGATTTGATCTTGGACTGGCCCATTGATCCAGCCGCCAGGACTGGAAAATAAATGTCTGTTGTTTATACCCCCCATTGTGTGGTATCCTCTATTACGTCAAATAGAGAGATATTTGGCAGAATACCAGGATAGGAAAGAGTAGGAGAGCTTGGAGAGAACAGCAGAGATGTATATTTAGGGCTTCCCAGGTGCTGCTGCTGCTGCTAAGCCACTTCAGTTGTGTTCGACTCTGTGAGACCCCAGAGACGGCAGCCCACCACGCTCCCCCGTCCCTGGGATTCTCCAGGCAAGAACACTGGAGTGGGTTGCCATTTCCTTCTCCAATGCATGAAAGGGAAACGTGAAAGTGAAGTCGCCCAGTCGTGTCTGACCCTCAGCAACCCCATGGACTGCAGCCTACCGGGCTCCTCTGTCCATGGGATTTTCCAGGCAAGAGGACTGGAGTAGGGTGCCCTGCAAAGAATCCGCCTGCCAATTCAAGGGACATAAGAGACTTGGGTTCAATACCTGGGTTGGGAAGATCCCCTGGATTAGGAAATGGTACCCCACTTCAGTATTCTTGCCAGGAGAATCCCATGAATAGAGGAGGCTGGGGGCTACAGTCCATGGGGTTACAAAGAGTTGGACATGACCGAGCATCTGAGCACAGCACATATTTAGATTGAAACAATATCAGATTAATTGAATCTATAGATTAAATTGGAGATAATTGCCATCTTTACAATATTGAGTTTTCTATTCTACAAATATGGATGTGTTGGTTTGCTAAGGCTGCCATAAGAAAATACCACGAATGAGGCACTTAAACAATGTAAATTTATTTTCTTATTAGTCCGGAAACTAGAAGTCCAGGATCAGCGTGTTGGCAGGGTTGATTTAGGTCTGTGTCCTCGGCTTATATCTTCTGTGTCTTCACATAGTCTTTCTTCTATACAGAATTGTTTCCAGACTTACTCATCTTATAGGGACACTAGTGATACTGGATTAGGGCCAACCCTAAGGAGCTCGTTTTAACTTTGCTGTTGTTCAGTCGCTCAGTCATGTTCGGCTCTTTGCTACCCCATGGACTGCAGCATGCCAGGCTTCCCAGACCTATCTCCCAGAGTTTGCTCAAACTCATGTCCATTGAGTTGATGATGCCATCCAACCATCTCATCCTCTGTTGCCCCCTTCTCCTCCTGCCCTCAGTCATTCCCAGCATCAGAGGCTCTTCCAGTGAGTCAACTTACTCAATGCTTTAAAGGTCCCATCTCCAAATAAAGGCATATTCCAAGTTACTGGGGATTAGGACTTCAACATATGAGTCAGAGAGGGGATATGGTTCAGCCCATAGCAATGGAATATCCCTCATTTTACTCACATTTTCTTGCTTACAGTAACATTTTATGGTGGAGCCATGTAAGTCTTTTGCTAGGTTTATTCCCACATATTTGATGTTTTGGGATATTCTCATAATCAAGTATCATTTTATATGATATTTTTCTATGTACTTGTCATATTATTGAGTTTTTGTACATTGATCTTTTTTCCAGTGGTCTTGTTAAGTTCACTTCTTAATTGCAACAGCTTATTTGTAAATTTCTCTATATTTTCTACTTCAAAATCGATGTGGTCTGGAAATAATGTTAGTTTATTTTTTCCATTTTTGTCTTTGTACGTTTTATTTTTCTTGCCTTGTTGTACTGGTTAGAACAACTACTACAATAACGAATGGAAATTATTATAATTAGAAATAATTCTTTCTAAGCTTTGGGGAATTGCCATCTGGATTGCATTATAAAGTATAATTTTTGCTATGGATTTTTTAATTCAAAAAAATAATTTTTGAGTAACTGTCAGTTCAGGGAGGTCATTTGCTCTTTCTTATTTGCTGAGCCTTATCAAAAACAGATCATAGATTTTAAATGTTGATTCTATACCTATTGAGACCATTATATCATTTTGTTTCTTCATTCTGTCTGTGTGATAAAATACATTGATTGATTTTCCAAAGTGAAATGAATCTTACATTCCTGTAATGGACCCAAATTAAAAAGGACAAATTAAAAGGGTCATTTTAAGATATTGTCAGATTCATTTTACTAATATTTTATTTAAAATTTTTTGTATATATGTCCTTGAGATTGGTTCTTAACTCTTCTTTCATGTAAATGTTTATATTTTGGTCTCAAGGAAATACTTGCCTCATAAAACAAGACACACATGTTCTCCATTTCTGTTTTTTAATTTTCTGAAGATGTTTGTTTGAAATTGGTGTTGAAAAAATGAATGAATGAAAGTTGCTCAGTCGTGTCCAACTCCGTATGACTTCATGGATGGTAGCCCGCCAGGCTCCTCTGTCCATGGATTTCTCAGGCAAGAATACTGGAGTGGGTAGCCGTTACCTTTTCCAGGGGATCTTCCCAACCCAGGGGTCGAATCCAGGTCTCCTGCATTGCAGTGCATTCCTTACCATCTGAGCCACCAGGGAAGCCTCCAAATTGGTGTTATTTCCTCTTTAAATATCTGGAAGAAAATACCAGTGAGGTCAATTGTGCCTAGAGACTTCCTCGTGTGAATGTTGGCAATTACAGTTTAAATTTACTTAATACAGAACTGTTCAGATTTTAGAAGTTTTCTTCCTGTTTCCATTTGAGTAAGTCATGGTTTCCAAGGAAGATTCTCATTTCAACTACATATGAAAATTTATTGAAATAAAGTTGCTCACCACATCCTCTCTTTATTTCATTTAAATGTCTGTTGGATTTGTGGCAGTTTCTTTTGTATTCCTGATTTGGTATTATGTGTTTTAGCTCTCTTAATCATTCTTGCTTAGGGTTTAGTTTCTCAAAGAACTGATTTTGAGTTTTGCAATATCTTTCTATTTTACATTTGTTCTATATTTGACAAATGTCTGCTGTCATGATTATTATCTCCTGTCTTCATTCTTTGTGATTAATCTGATACTCTTTTTAACTTCCTGGAATGGGTACAATCCAGCCAGTCCATCCTAAAGGAAATCAGTCCTGAATATTCATTGGAAGGACTGATGCTGAAGCTGAAACTCCAATACTTTGGCCACTTGATGAGAAGAACTGACTCATTGGAAAAGACCCTGATGCTGGGAAAGATTGAGGGCGGGAGGAGAAGGGGACGCCAGAGGATGAGATGGTCGGATGGCATCACTGACTCAATGGACATAAGTTTGAGTAAACTTCGGGAGTTGGTGATGGACAGGGAGGCCTGGCATGGTGTAGTGCATGGGGACTGCAGAGTCAGACACAACTGAGCAACTGAACTGAAATGAATCGATGGGTACAATTAAGAAAATAAATATATGACTAATTCTCAGCATATCTTGTTTTCTGATATATGGATTTTCCTTTCAACCATACTTTTGACTCATTTTAGTATGCCATATTTGTATTTTCATTTTAATTAAAACTATTTTAAAAATATTTTCATTATGATTTAACCTTTGTTCATAGATTATTTAGACCTATTTCCAACCATTTGGTGGCTTTCCAGTACCATTATTATTGATTACTTGCCTTATTTCACTGTATAATTTGAATACCTGGAATTTTTTAATATTTGACATATAGCCCAACATATGGCCCAGCATAAGTTTTGCTATGTACCTTTAAAATTAATGTGACTCAGAAGTTGCTTGTACAGTTGGTAAATATTTCTCAGATTTTATATATACTAATAATTTGGTTTTGTTTGCTCAACCTATCAGTTATAGAAAACATGTTAAAATTGGCCAATATGATTGTGAGTTTATCCTTTTTTTTAAATTTGTATTTTTTGTTTTATATATTTTGAAGCTACATTATTGGCTGCACGCAGTTTAAGAAGTATTGAATCTTTCTGGCTGATTGATATTTTTATTGTTATGAAATGACCCTCATTATCTTCAGGAATGCCTTTTGCCTCGAAGTCTATTTTGTCTTATAAAATTAGGCCATGTTCCTTTTTATTAGTTTCTGTACTTTTAGTTCTTTTGTGCCCTTCTACACAAGGTACATCTTTGTTTTATTGGTTCATTTTGAGATGTTTTGTTTTTTAACTGACTTAGTTGATTTACATTTAGTATAGTGAAACTGAAAGTCACTCAGTCATATCCGACTCTTTGCAACCCCACGGACCCCAGGCCAGAATACTGGAGTGGGTAGCCTTTCTTTCTCTAGGGGATCTCCCCGACCCAGGAATTGAACCCAGGTCTCCCACACTGCAGGCAGTTTCTTTACTAGCTGAGCCACAAGGGAAGCCCAAGAATACTGGAGTGGGTAGCCTATCCCTTCTCCAGCGGATCTTCCCGACCCAGGAATTGAGCTGGGGTCTCCTGCATTGCAAGTGGATTCTTTACCAACTGCGCTATGAGGGACATTTAGTGGTGAAATACTTAGGGTTTCAGCTATTATTTCTTGTCGTGCCTGTTCTACATTCTTTTATATGCCTTTCTTGCAACATTTTGAGCTGATAAAAACAGTTAAAAATTATTTTCCAGTTCCTTCTCCCTTATCTTGGTAGTTATATGGTTTGTTTTCCTTTAATGGTTACACAGTGCTTACAAGAAACATCCTTGACTTGTCGGAGTCTAAAACAAATCAGCACTTGGATCACTTCCCAGATAATTCTAGAACTTTGCCAATTTCAATTCTATTACTTCACTTTTTTTTAATGTATTTGTTCCTCAGGTGTTTTAAATCATTATTATTCTGTATAGTCAATATTCATTTAGATTTATCTACATATTTACATTTCCCATTTATCTTTAATTCTTATATGTCTGTGTTTCCTTCTCTTCAGGAAATGCTTTAGCACTTCTTTCAGTGTGAGCCTAAAGGCAACAAATTGTTTTGGTTTTCCTAAAAATGTCTTAGTGTTTTCTTCATTTTTAAAGAATGTTTTCCTTGGATAAAATGCTAGGCTCCAGGTATATTCAGAAAGTCTATTCATCAATATTTATCTAGAGCCAAAAATTTATCAAATGCCTGCTTTGATCAAGTAATTCTACTTTTAGGAAATCAATGGGAACAAGTTAAAGTGAAAATAAAGCAAGAGGTACAAAGAAATAAACCTCATCATCATTCACAAAAGTGAAAAAGCTATAAATTACATAAAATCCAATACTAAAAACTATGGTTTAGTAAATTATGGCAAATCCACAAAGTGTAATACTGTGAAAACCTTAAAATGATGCATATCAAGAATTTTTAGTTAGGAAAAACATGTATATTATTTTTGTATATGGAGAAAACAAGATGCAATTTTTGATATATTGTGTGATTTTAGCTAAATAACAAAGTTATATGCATAGAAAAAGCCTAAGAGGAAATATATAATTCAGTTAACTCTTTATCTACAACTTTAAGGGTTATGGGTGGCTAGTTTTCTGTGACTGAAACAAATGTTTTCCTATGTAACTTACTTGTCTTTTTCCATTTTGAATTATAAATAGAAAAAGTGATAAAATTTATAGTTCAGTTAAAGGACAATTCAAGGGGTTTAGGTTGTCACAATTGTCTTCCACACACAGAAATTTCCTGTGAAAGGAAAACATAAAAATATACCAAAGAGACCCATTTACATTGTCAGAAAGTGTTCCAAGTCTCAAATCACTAAGAAATACCTACCCACACAAGTTGCCATAAACACCTGATTCCTAAGCATAAATCTTGGTGTTGAAAATTGCATCCCACACACATTTCATCTGGAGCTGAAAGAACAGTACGCAGTATCCACCTTCCTTCATATACACTAGTAGTCACTTTCGAAACCTCATTAAGGGTGGTAATAATGCTTCCCCTACAGGAATTAATTTTATGCTAATCATATATGTCAGTGACTCTCACAGCTGCTTCACAGAAGCAAGGGTTTTGCAAATTAGCTGCTTTCTTATTTGGGGAAGGTGTAGGATGGACCAGAAGCAAAGGCATCATTGGAACTCATACAATGTTTTTACACTTGTTAATGAGCCTAGCAGTCTAATTTCATCATTTCATTAGAAGATGGTTTGGGGCAGAAGCAGTTCTGAAGTTATCAATTCTGACTCAGCTGATTAACACTGGGCTTGTAAGATAATTGGAAAGGTCAAAAAACAGTGTCTAGTCTTTCTCCTAAAGCTAAAATTATGGGCGGGAAAACGTCCAAGAGACATTCCTGCCATTGTGGAAAGGGGCTTAGGAACCAGGCAGACCTGAATTTGAATCCTTGGTGCTTGCTCTCTCTCTGCCTGTCCTGGGGAAAAGGCATATCTTTGTAAATCTAAGTTCCCTTCTCTGTTCAGCTTAGTTCAGTCTCTCAGTCCTGTCTGACTCTTGGCACACCACGCACTGCAGCACACCAGGCTTTCCCGTCCATCACCAACTCCCAGAGCTTGCTTAAACTCACGTCCATTGAGTCAGTGATGCCATCCAACCATCTCATCCTCTGTTGTCCCCTTCTCCCACCTTCAGTCTTTCCCAGCATCAGTGTCGTTTCCAATGAGTCAGTTCTTCGCATCAGGTGGCCAAAGTATTGGAGTTTCAGCTTCAGCATCAGTCCTTCCAAAGAATATTCAGGACTGATCTCCTTTAGGATGGACTGGTTGAATCTCCTTGTAGTCCAAGGGACTCTCAAGAGTCTTCTCCAACACCACAGTTCAAAAGCATCAATTCTTTGGCGTTCAGCTTTCTTTTGGTCCAACTATAATGGAAATAAAAATGCCTCTCTCATAGGGAGGGACAAGACAAGATCCATGAAACATAATATCCACAGCATTGTCGGGTACAGTAAACCTTCTTTCAACTCTAACTGGAAAACCTTGCCTATTTGGGAGGACCAAGCTTCAAAGGTCTAAACTGATGGGATAATTTCCACCCCCTGGTTGGGCTGGTTAGACTTCTGTTAACTTGAAAGTGGAATGTGATATAGTCACAGGGGTTATATGTGGGCGGGAATGGTGATGAAAATGAGGGTGAAGCAGTGAATATTTAGGATTCAGGATAAAGGACAAAAAAATCTGAAAAAAAGTCCAATGAAGAAATGGTAAAAATTTGATTCATTTAAATAACCAATGTTTATGGAACTCTTACTATGAGGTGGGCATAATTTGATGCAGAGGAAAACAGTGGGGAACAGGATAGCTAGGCCTCCTCCTTTTCTTCAGAGGGCTGATCTCTCTTTCGGAACTCCTGTGGAGCACTTATGGGCGGAATCTGATGCAGAGGAAAACAGTGGGGAACAGGATAGCTAGGCCTCCTCCTTTTCCGGGAGCTGATCTCGACTGTGGACAGCAGGCATGGAGACAGCACGGTGAGGGCTGTGGCGCAGGACGGCCTTGTGGCCGTGGTGACAAGGCATGGCCCCCCACGCTCCCCACGCAGGGAAGACGTGGTCAGCCTGCCGTCTTTCCACCAGCAGCGATTCTGCCCACAGGGGACAGAGCCACTTGGGAACAGAGGAGTGGTTGGCTGAGCTGGAAGAATGGCACTGAATAAGCAAATGAGTATATGTTTTACTGTCTCTTGAGCCCCGTCTTTCAGGAAGGTTACTGCCTTCTCCCAAGACCCAGAATCAGCACAGACACACACAGCTATAGTGAGTCATTACACACTTATTAGCTACTGGAGAGCCACTGAGATAAGCAGCCTCTTGAGGGGAAGACCCCCTTCCCCAGAGAAGGCTGACTTGTTCACACATCACACAGCCTTTCTCCAAGCTTACCTTCTCTTACCTCTCCCATCCTCCCTCTGGAATTATAATATGCCCATGCCTCGATGATTCACATTACCTGAGTGCTTCCACCAACTGGTCTGGGTCAGCAAAGCTTGTGGGATGCTCAAAGGATACAACAGTGACTTCTTTCTAGGATGGTAGGTCACTGGGAGCAGGGAGGAATAATTTAGCCTGGGTTTTGAAGACCTTGATAGTTTGAGAGGGCAAAGGAGGCTAATCGTCCTGAGATTTCCCTCCACAAACACTTGGTAAGCGCCTGCTATGTGCCAGGCACCACTCTAGATGCTGGAGATACATGGGTGAGTCAAAGCCGACCTAGTCCTCACAGGTTGTGAGTTAACAGACCAGTGAGCAAAGAAGACCTTAAGTAAATTAAACTCAAAATTCAACATGACAAGCATTGACATACTCGTAGGTAGCATGACGTGGTCATGACACGGCATGACATAGCATGACCATGACGTGACATGGTCCTATGTAGCAAAGACCCAGGATGCCGCAGGAGGCCGATGTTACCTGCTCATAGAAGCTATCTTACGGAAGTGATCTGAAAGGATGAGCAGTGAGTGAAAGTCGCTCAGTCATTTCTGACTCTTTGCGACCCCATGGACTGTATAGTCCATGGAATTCTGTAGTACAGAATACTGGAGTGAGTAGCCTTTCCCTTCTCCAGGGGATCTTCCTGACCTAGGAGTCAAACCGGGGTCTCCTTCATTGCAGGCAGATTCTTCACCAGCTGAGCTATGAGGGAAGCCCAAAAGATGGGTAGGAGCCGAGCAAATACAGAGGGAAGGAAGGCAGCAGGAAGAATCATGCACAAAGACCCTTAGCAGAAGAAAGCAAGGTATTACAGGGACAGAAAGCCTACAGTGCAACTGCAGTGGAGAGACAGGTAGGAGAGAGGGGGTGAGGGGCCAGGTGAGGCTGCAGAGGTGGAGCCGTCGATGGTGCTAACTTTAGGGATTTTTATGTCAAGCTAAACTCAACCTCAGAACTCACTGTGTTTTTTTAAAATACTGATTACTGTGTCTCATATTCTTTTTCCAGTTTTTAGTTTCTATTGTTTTATCTTGCAGTTCACTTATTTCTCTGTCTCTTGATTATGCTGGGAAATCCATCCATTGAGATTTTTGTTTCAAGTGTGCGGTGTTTTCAGCCTTATAATTTCCATTTGTTTCTTCTTTATGTCTTCTATTTCTCTGCTGAAATTTCTTATTTCTTTGGTAAGGCTTTCTATTTTTTTTCCAAGTATGTTCATAATTGCTCTTGGAAATCATGACCCCTTAAAAATCTTTGCAAATAACATGTCTTTCATCCCAGTGTTGGCATCTATGGATTGCTTTTTTTGTTTGTTTGTTTTCATTCCATTTGAGATATTCCAGGTTCTTGATTTTCCATTGAAACCTGAGCATTTGTTATCATGTTCTGAGATGCAGGTTTTCTTTGAAGCCGTCATCTTTGCTGGCTTTCTTCCACACACTCTGGCAAGAGCAGGCTTAGTTCCACTTTGTTTCTGACAGATGAGAGTACAAGTTCAGGTTCTCTACTCGGCCTCCACGGACACACAGGTGGGGAGGGCCCACCATTCCTGCTGAGTGAGGAGCGGGAGTTCTGGCCCCCACGTGGTCTCCACTGACCCTGTGCTGGAGCAGGAGATTTTAGATGGACCTCTGGGCTCTCAGGTTGGCCTCTTGCATCACCTGTTTGGGTGAGGGCTGGAGGGACACCTCTTTACAGCCCGTGAGCATCAAAGGCTGAGCTCCACATGCAGCCTTTGCAGGTGTGGTTAAGAGTGCTCATTTGCTTCAGCTATGTTTGACTCTTTGTGATCCTATGGACTGTAGCCTGCCAGGCTCCTCTGTCCGTGGGAATCTTCAGGTAAGAATACTGGAGTGGGCTGCCATGCCCTCCTCCAGGAGATCTTCCCAACTCAGAGATCGAACCCATATCTCCTGTGTCTAATGCACTGCAGGTGGATTCCTTACCCACTGAGCCACAGGGGAGGCCCGTGGTTAAGAGTGGAGTTGTCATATTCCTGTGGTGTTTGGGTAGACCAGGGTGTTCTTGTCTGGAAGTTTTCTGTCTTGCTAGGCTGCCTATTTCCTGGTACTCCTACTAGACAGAGCAGGCTTTTCTAGAAGCTGTTTTTTCCCCCATTCATTGGCATTTCCAAGGTACTGGCTTCTTTAGCTCCAAGGGCAGGATATATGAAGCAGAAAAAACCCAGGGAGCTCACTGCCACGTCATCCACTGGGTCTCAGATCCTTAGCGGGTGTGTTTTCTCCACCTTTCAAGGTTATCATGTGTTTCTTTTGTGCGTAAGCTCCAAAGTACTTAGTCTATTTCATGAGCCTTGGGTATCACTGGGAGGGCCTTGTTGGGAAAATATAGAGAAAATCATATAATCATGAATCAGCTGTTAATCTCTCTCTGGAACAAGAGGAAATGAGCTTCACCTTGCCCTGTGTCACCTTGCCCATCAGGGTCGGGAAACTGGCGATCACTCAGAGGTCATGGGGGCAAAAGTAGAAAACCAGAGAGGCCTTCCTGGCCATGCCTAGATACCAGACATGTTCTCATTCAATTTCTATTTCCTTCTGTTGCGGTCAGAACTTTCAACAATCTAGTGAAACCCTCTTGGCTAATATTTGGGCTAACCACAAGCAGAAGATGTGAGAAACTTTGCAGGGGTGTATTTCTCAATGTGAAGTGAAGTGAAAGTCCCTCAGGCATGTCTGACTCTTTGCGACCCCATGGACTGTAGCCCACCAGGCTCCTCTGTCCGTGGAATTCTCCAGGCAAGAATACTGGAGTGGGTTGCCTTTCCTTCTCCAGGGGATCTTCCTGACCCAGTCCTTCTTAAAATTACTGGGACATTCACTTGGAAGGTGCCCTTGAAGCCCTTTAGTGCTTTCTGCACTGACAATGCCAAACCTTTTGATAATGAAAAGCAGCCAGCACCCAAGTAGAGGCTTCACCCAAAGTCAGGATGCAATGATCAGTCACTTGTTCCTCTTTCACAGACTCAGAGAATAATGGAGCTGAGAGGGTCAGGGAGGGTTCTCTTAACTTCTAGTCCAGGGTTGCGGGAAAGGCAGTGGCACTTACCTTTATTCTGTGAGCCATGACTTCCACACTTACGTGAAGGTGAGTGAGGTTATGGTGACAGCATCATGAGGAGGCATTCAATTCCTCTTGATTTTCCCACCCTTCCCCTGGTCCTGCAGGAAACCAGCCTGTGCTCACAGGTCCAAGGGAGGAGGTGGGCAGGGCATGAAGGCAGAGCCTTCCTACTTGGCCTATTGGTGTTTGTTTTTCAAGGGAGCCTAGAGAGATTCAAAAACAGCAGCATCACTGACTCGATGGGAATGATTTTGAGCAAGCTCCGGGAGTCAGTGATGGACAAGGAAGCCTGGCTTGCTGCAGTTCATGGGGGTTACAAAGAGTCGGACACGACTGGGCCACTGAACTGAACGGACCAGAACCAAAACCATTAAAGAACCTCCACAAAGTGGGTGTGGGGCATTGCGGGAACAGCGGGGTTTGGAAGAGCAGAGCTCCTTCTGTTCCCTAAACAGCATGGGCAAGAGGAAGAGGGACTGAGGGTTCATCTGGACACACGGGCCCAGGCAACTAGGAAAAGCTCCACTGCTCCGTCCACTGCGCGCAGTGGCAGAGGTTCTGAGCCACAGACCCAGGAGGTGGCAAGCTCTGAGATTTCCCGGGTGTCAAGGTCTTGGTGTGGCTTGGGAAGGGAGACCACTGAAAGGGACGCTTGAGTGAGGGATTCACCCAGACACAGCTATTGTAGAAAATGCGGTGGTTGCTGCTCCTCCCCTGGGTTTGTG
This sequence comes from Budorcas taxicolor, assembly GCF_023091745.1. Classification (NCBI taxonomy): domain Eukaryota; kingdom Metazoa; phylum Chordata; class Mammalia; order Artiodactyla; family Bovidae; genus Budorcas; species Budorcas taxicolor. The sequence continues at coordinate 11,045,411 of NC_068930.1, read as the reverse complement.
AGCTGTGATTCAGTGGGGACCTCAGTGACTCCCGCTGATCCCGATAGCATCCCGTGATGAGGTCACAGAGCCAGGAGGCAGAAGAGTAGGGCTCATGTGGTTCTCCAAACCCACACCTCTCACTTCACCACAGTAGATAGCCCTTTTTTTTCTGCCAAGTGACTCTTTTTTTTTTTTTTTTTTTTTTTGGCTGTACTAGGTCTTCACTGCTGTGTATGGGCTTTCTCTAGTTGCGACCAGCAGGGGCTCCTCTCTGGTTGTGGTGTGTGGGTTTCTCATTGCCATGGCTTCTCTTGTTGCAAAGCAGTGTCTAGAGCATGCAGGCTTCAGCAGCTGTGGTGTGTGGGCTCAGCAGCTGTGGCCAAGGAGCTTAGTTGCTCCATGGTGTGTGGAATCTTCTCGGACCAGGGATAGAACCCATGTCCCCTGCCCTGGCAGGTGAATTCTTAACCGCTGGACCACCAGGGAATAAAATCCCTCTTGGAGAGCTCCACAGAAGCAGAGATACATTCAGGGGATGCGAGCAAAGAAACACCTTCAGTTTCTACATTTCCTCCTTCAAGAAACTGCTGCTTCTCTCAAGCTCTTGTCTCGCTGGTCTGGGAAGAGAAGGCAGCTGGTGTCTCTTTAACAGCTGGCTCATTGCCTCTGCTCATTTCAGCTCAGATGCATTTGCATGTGAAAATTACCTTTCCTCAACTCCCAAATCAAAGCTTACAAGAAGAGAGGCCCCTCTCTTTGAAGTTGCAGAAGACATTGCTATAAAAAATAATCATTACTGGTATTCTGATGCTCACCCTGTGGCTTGCCGCACCTCACACATCAGGGTGTGTCAACAAGAAACCACACGCATGTCTTATTTTGAGCCCAGGCCTGAAGTGAGATGCAGACATTGCTCATCTCTGATTTAGTCCAACAAAACCTATTCCTGTAACTTAATTTCTCATGTTTGCTTCTTTCATGTCACTTTCTGATATCAGAGGTAATGTGATTTCCTAGTTTACAAAACCAGTTTTCAGGTCCTGGGATTCCTCCCTTTCTTTGTAGATTGAAATAGGAAGACAGGGAGCGAGGATGCAGGAATAATAACTTTGCCAAAGTTGATGACAACAGTGGTCTGTCGATTTATGTAGGGGCAGAAGTCTCCTCCTTCAGGATGCAGAACATTCTTTCAAGCCCTTTCTGGAACCCTAAGGTTCCTCAGAGGTCTCTCCCCTCTGGTTCCCCCATGGCAGGACCCTGGAACCCATCTTTTGCCTGAAAGCTAGATGATCAGAAAACTACCAGCAACTTCCTTCCCAAAGTCTGCTTCTCAGACCCTAGCTCTCCTGGCCCATGAATCATGCAGAAAGGTGGGGCTCATCCCTGTGTACTGCCTGTGGCTCTGATGGCGATCATGAACTGTGTCAACCAGGCCGTTACTTCAGAGGTTATAAAATTGGCTTTCAACTCTATCCACACATGTCCTCAGACTTAATTCTAAAAATAAATACACCACACTGGGTAGATACAGCTGTCTAAATTTTCAATGTGGGACATCAAGGATCAAAGAGAAATTTTCTCAAGTTTCATAGCCAATAAGGTGTGAAGACTGACCTGGGGAGCAAGGCGTGTCCATACACTCATACCACTCACCGCTGCTTCCAAGGCAAGTCCAGTGGGCACCAGAGGACCCACCCTGCCTCCCTTTCTGGCCAAGTATCTGAAAATGATGCCACCAAAATAAAGGGAGAGAGAGAGAATGAGCATCTCTTAGACATGAAGGTAAAAGCTAAACAAAGGGTAGTCTATTTATCACATCACTTGTGGATTCACAGTGTGTGTGTGTGTGTGTGTGTGTGTGTGTGTGTGTGTTTATCTTTTAGAGCACTTCTTAGTTCCCTCAATACAATAAACATTTATTTCTTGTCTATAATTTGTTACGTACTTTTAGTCTCATTTGTTCTTGTCTTTAAGAAACTCTGATTTCTTTTTAATTGAATAGTTGATTTACAATATTATGTCAATTTCTGCTGTACAGCAAAGTGATTCAAAGAGAAAGATAGATAGCCATGATTCTTATAAGAATATTTTCCATTATGGCTTATCTTGAACTCCTTCTCTGACTCACAAAGGGAAGGCTGGCAGCCATGGCCCAGACTGTCTTAGTCCCAAGCCAGGCTTTCGGCATCCCTCAGCCACCAAGAGGACTTCAGAAAGAATCAGGTTCTGCAAGGGAGTTGACTCTCTTTGAGGCAAAACAGAGGAAACTGCACACCTGTCAGACCAAAGCCCTGTGAGCTGCAAGAGATTCAGAAAATTTGGAACCACACGGAATGCGAGTGATGATATAGGTTCCCCTAAGAGTGCTTTCACAGCTGGGTGGACCTGGGATAAATGATTTCATCGTCTGCTGGGGAAATACACTCCAGAGGAGGAAATCCATCATCAGCCAGCTTCAGGGCCTTCAGAACCCACTCCATCACCAAGCACCAACCACAAGAGATGTTCCATATCAAGGGATGCAGAGTTCAGTACATTTGAGATGCACTCCCAGCTCCAGCCCCTCCTGGAGATTCCCAGTGCACAACCACCACTCTGAGAAGTTACAAAACAAGTAAGTCCACTGCCATGGCAAATTTCTTTTGAGCGTCTCCTCACTTGTTTTGCAGAAGAATGAGAGAAAATTTATTGAGATACATTTTCATGACCATGAAAGGGACAAATAAAAGGGGGTTGTGCCCGCCCCCCCCCCCCCATCCTAGACCTTTATGTTGGAGATTTGGGACTTTCCTTTGACCTAAGGTCAAGTTCAAATATATTTGCAGAAAAAAAATTAATTGATCCAAGAAATGGAAGGGTCTCTGGGGTTAGGAGGAGTTAACCTTGGGGAAAAAGAGATTTTCCAAAGAGAAAGAGTCAGTGGTTTGGAGTTTGTGTCCTGCGGAGGGCACAGTGGATGTTCAGGGATGTGCCCTATGCCTCTGCAGCCAAACCTCAGGCAAGAAAGAAACAACTGCAACAGGAAGCTGCCCTTGCCTCCCCCACCCCCTCCACCCCAGGGGCCACGCTGGCTTGGAGCGGAGCACAGCAGCAGGGTTTACTGTGCAGCAACCTTTGAGAGCCTTTGCCAAGTGTTCCTGCATGTCTGAGTCCCCTGAAAACTTCTGCAGTGTGCCAAGGATACCCCTAATATAAATGTGCTTAAATGCCTTCCCTCACAGGTGCATCACATTTGATTAGATTTCTTACACTTTGAGTCTCACAGTGATGGCAAATTTGAACTGCACTCCATGGCTAACATCTACCAACACTTTCTGGAACTTGTCTCAGGCAGAATACTCTTGGAAATGCCCGTGTGGGTAGATTTTGTACTTTGCCTAAGTTCTTTACCCCCTTTCCTTCCCATCATAAACAGGTGGATGAAAGGTGTTTTAGTGACCAGATGACTATGACCTGAACTAGAGCTGGCTGTCAGCATTCTGGAAAATATCTGGAGGAAATGTGAAAACCTCACTTGGCTTCCCTCCTTTCCCCTCACACAGATGGAATTTTCTCATTAATTCCCTTACCTGTTGGACCTGAAGTAAAAAATTAAAATCCACTCATCCCAGTTTTATGATGGTAAATTACCCCCAGAATTGTGTTTTAGAATAATCTTGATTGTTAAATGTGGATGGATATATCAGTAAAGGGCTTCCCTAGTGGTTCAGTTGGTAAAGAATCTTCCTGCAATGCAGGAGACCTGAGTTCGATCCCTGGGTTGGGAAGATCCCCTGGAGAAGGAAATGGTAACCCACTCCAGTATTTTTGCCTGGGAAATCCCATAGACAGAAGAGCCTGGTGGGTTACAGTCCTTAGGATCACAAAGGGTAGGACATGATTCTGTGACTAACTTTCACTTTCTTTCATGGCACCAAACAGAATGTGCCATCATGAGATCACATCTCATGATCTGTGGTATCCATGTTCTCTAAACGGGCTATGGACACTGAATTAGCACATCCTGAACCATTGCCCAAGGGAAAATGAAAAGATCAGTTTCCTGTGAACCTTTAGTCACAGCATTTCATCAACCAATCAATATACCACCTTGTTTTATGTGTGTTTCTGTTGAAAGACACCATATGTAATATATGTAGTTGACTCATTAGCATTGAATTCATGACCAGAGGCTCCATAGCTGCCTTATCGAAGCTCATCCAACACATATTTTCTCCAAAAGGTGCATCATAGCCGTTTTGTGCTTAGGAACACCAGTCCTTGAGTGCTGAATAAAAAGCACAAAAATGAGACTAAAGAGATCTCAAAAGGAGCTTATTTACAGTGTGAGAACCGAAACAGGAAGACAGAGCCTTGTTTGACCTTGGCTGGGAATGTGTACGTCCCACATTTCATGTCCATGAGTGACCTGGACAATGTGGCAAGTACTGATTTGGGTTAGAACTAAATTTTAGCGAGTAGGTGAATTCACAAATAGTGAGAATGAATAGTATTGCTTTTATAATCATTAAAAATATTATCAAGCTTAAAAACTCCTGACATGAAACAACAAAGATAACAGCTGTAATGTATCTAGCATGTGCTGAACAATCAATGTGCTCTGGGAACATCACCAAAGCTTCTCTCTCTGAATGAAGCACTTCTCCTCCATTTCCCTGACTGCAGATATAGAGCATAATTGGGTTTCCCTTCTGATTCTACTCCTCTCTATCGAACCTGTAAATGTTACTGGGGAAAAAAAAAAAAGTGTTCCATCTCCTTTCACTGTAAATTTCTGAATATAAGGGAACCCTCATATTCCCAATGTGATTTTAATTTAGCATTCTTTACTGATGCAAATAAACTTGCAATATATAGTTCAGATTACAAAGTCAAATAACTTAGCTGTATGTAGATAATTTGAATCTCACACACCACAGAATAAGGTATTATTTTTCAATTGATAGCTTTTTTTGCTCTCTATCACATAACTTTATTCAAACTGGCCACATGCTTCAAAATCCATTTCTTCAATGTCCCTAGAAACTGCTTGTGAGTCATCACACACCATTTTCCAGAAATATCAACTTCCCTCCTGAGTTAAGAAAATGAAATTTTCTAAGTCTGTAAATGATATGATTACTCCAATCTCTACCCCAAGCTTTAAGTATCCAGTGGCACAACATTGGGAAGTGTTTCCCCCCAGTTCTCTTGCAGTGATCTGGCAAAATACCTCTTTTTAAAGGATCTTTCAAAAGCTAATTTATGATCAACAAAACTTGGAAGAGTGACGCTTTTTACCTACGGATAACTACTACTCCTGCACTGATAGTCTTTCCCTCTCCCTCTCTTTCTTTTACGAATTTTTTCTGGTGACTTCTACAGGCACCCCAAACTAGAACTGATTGAGCTCAGTTAAAGCTACTGTGTCTTTCTTACATCATGCTTACTGCTCAGAACACAGTAATCAAGAAGCTGCCCTGTAACAGAAGAGAACTGGTAAGGATTTGAGTAGAGGGCAATTCCCTCCTTTCAAAAAGATGAGCTGGGGAAGAGGGAAGGAGCTTCTCCTTACATGTAGGTATATATTGTAGTTTAATTTAAAAAAAAAAAAGTTTGGCAAAGCCTCTCTATGGACCATAGTCCCATTCTAGAAAAATCCAACCTTTTATTTCCTAAAGCATGATGAGCCATGACTTTGCCTGTATTTGGTGCTGAGGAAAAGCAAGCAGGGAATGAGTCTCTGGCCTTTCAGCATAAGTGAGGGGCTCGTGGCCCATCCTGCCACCAGGCGAGACATGTGCTTATTTTATGAGCCAGGCTAAACATGCTAAAAGCATTCAGAAAACTTTGGGGTCTAAGACCCATTTAGAACAAAGTCTGGTGCACCCAGGGGAGGTAAATAATTTGTGTGACAGAATTTGAGGAAAAACTACTTAAGGAAGAAAGGTTGATTTTTCAATCAACTGGCTTCTGAAGGCAGTTCCTAAAAGTGATGGGTTTGTCTACACACGGAAGTTCTTTGGCTTTCCACTCTCGAAAAGAGGCCCAGCTCACTCCCCATCCTGACCCCATTCTGCTCCCAACACAAGGCCTCTCCTCATACACACTGGTCAAGGAAACCTTTCTCTACCGACATCTGCCCCGAGGGTCCGCCCTGGGCTGCAGTCCACACTCATTAGCTCCAGCTGCTCACGGAAGCAGGCCTTGTTTGCTTCTGCCTCTTTCCAGTGACCCGCTCAGTGCCTGTAGCACCCCTGAGGCCAAGCCAAGAGTTCCCAAACTTTCGCAGGAGACGCCCACACAATGGGTGATTTCCCTGCACCAAACACTCCGAAGTATGGAAGCACAAGGCTCGTGGACTGGCCGGATGCCACTCTGCCCTCAATCCAGTCACCCCAGGTCCAGGAGAAGCACAACCCTGAGAATCAATCACTGCATGCGTGCTAAGTCGCTTCAGTTGTGCACGACTCTTTGCGACACTATGGACCACAGCCCACCAGGCTCCTCTGCCCATGGGATTCTCCAGGCAAGAACACTGGAGTGGGTTTCAATGCCCTCCTCCAGGGGATCTTCCTGACCCAGGGGTCAAACCCACCCCTCTTACGTCTTCTGAGTTGGCTGGTGGGTCCTAGCGCCACTAGTGCCACCTGGGAAGCCCAATCGCTGCATTTATGAAGCTTAACCTTCTTGAATGTTCAAACAATGGCATTCACGCTTCCCACGGGTCTGCCCACTCTTTTATTGGTAACGCAGGACTTGTGACACGTGCTCAGTAACTGGAGACAGCCCAGTGTGCCAAGATGACTCTGCTTCTCTTTAGGAGCTTTTCTGATCACTGTATCACTTCACACACTTTAGCTGAGATGTTTTTTAAAGTGAACCTTTTCTTCAAGGGGAAAAAAAAATGCTGCAAATGGAGTCACCAGAAAAGCAACTAGGAATATATTTTTTTCAATTCTTAATGCAAGGCATTAATTTCCTTAATCTGCAAAGAACTCTAAATCAATTAGGGAAAGGGTAAAAACTCAGTATAAATTGGGCAAAATATACAAATGAAGAGCTCACAAGCAAGGAACTACAATGGATATTGATAGCTCATTAATAATAAAAGGAATGTAATTAAAACTAAAACCACACCTGCTTTCATTATAAGTTTGGCAAAAATACAAATATTTAAGACATACATTGGAAAGGGTGTTGAGAAACAAGTGTTCTCATGTACTGCTACTGGGGATTTACACTGGCTCAACCCCTGTGCTGGAAATGAAACAACTTGTAGCATTAAAAATGCATATGCCCTGTAATTCAGTCGTTCCAGTGACTGTTCTCACTGTACAAAGATATCCACTGCTGCATGTTTGCAATTATAAAAGATTAGACACCAACAGGGGACAAATTAAACAAGTCGCAGTATAAACACACAATGGAAAACTGACCAGCCATGAAAAAGAATGAGATGCCTTCTGTACACAAGGATAAGGCAAGGCTGATAAGATGAACTGATAAAAGAGAAGAACAAGAGAGAAGAGTGTGGATCACACACTATCATGTGCCGATGCAAAAAAATTAAAAAAGGTACATTTTTGTAATTGTGCAATTCCCTCTCTCTAAAACAACAGAAAGAAAGAAGGAAAAGAACCACTAGGAAGAGTGATTGCTTCTGGGAAGAAGAATTGGATTGCTAGGATTTACGGGAAGGCGACTTCTTTTTCACTGTGTATTTTCTCAAACCTTTTGAACTGTGGACATACAGTACTGATCATAAACAATGAAATTAAAATAATCTAAAAAATATATCCAAAAAGGCAGAGACTAGGAGAAAATATTTACGAAACACATATCTGGATTCACATCCAAAATATGCCAAGACTTCTCAGAGCTCAACAATAGAAAAGTAAAACAAAAATGATTTTTAAATTACCAAAAGAATACTTTATGTAAACCAACACTCCAAAGAAGAAAGATGACCAAAAGCATATGAACAGATCCATAGCATCATAAGAGAAATGCAAATTAAGCCCACACTCAGATAACTTTACACACTTATTAGAATGATTTTTTTTAACATGGCATAACTAGAGCTGGTGAGTACTTGGAATAGCTGAAACTCTTCTGCACAACACCTAGTGCAGACAGGGATGCAAAACGATACACCTATTTTGGACAGCACATTTTCCTTTAAAAGTAACTGATCCTACCATATGACCTAGCAATCTCACTTTCAGGTATTTACTCTAGAGAAATGAAAACACATCCATACAGAAACCTGTATGCTCATGTTCATAGAAGCTTAGTTGAAAATTGCCAAAAATCAAAAATGACCCAAATGTCCCTCAGCTGGTGAATGGATGAACTGTGGTATATTCAGACAATAAAATACTACTCAGAAACAAACAAAAAACACCAAAACAAAACAAACAAACAAGCAAACATAAAGAAAAAAACTAAGGTACTGAAAGAACATGGATAAATTTCAGGAGCATTACACTAAAACTGCATTATATTAAAAGTGGTAAAGAACCTCCCAGCCAGTGCAGGAGATGCGGGAGACCTGGGTTCGATCCCTGGGTCGGGAAGATCCCCTGAAGGAGGGCATGGAAACCCACCCCAGTATTCTTGACTGGAGAATCCCCTGGACAAAGGAGCTTCACAGGCTATAGTCCATGGAGTTGCAAAGAGTCATACGTGACTGAAGCAACTTAGTACACAGCACGCATACTGTGTAAGAGCAGCCAGTTACAAAAGACTATATACTATGATGCCAATCATACAACATTCTGGAAAAGGCAAAACAGGTCAGTGTTTATCGGGAAAGGAAAAAGGGGATTGGCTACAAAGGGGTCCTTTGGTAGATAATGTGATTATTACACAACTGTGTACATTAGTCAGAGTGCGCAGAACCGTGGCTGGCTATCTAAACTCTGTTTCCTGATGAGAGTGAAAAGGGTCATGAAAAATTCAGGCAGTTGTGTCTGACTCCCTGGGAACATGCCTAACCATCTTCCTGCAAAGATGCTAGAGTCTCTACAAAGGCAAACGGAGCCCTGTTTTAATCATGTTGCCCCCAGGGAAAAGCATTTACTGGCTTTATCTACCCCAAGTGCTGAGTGACAATTTTATCTTTCCCCACTGGACAGGGAGATTTCAAGTTTGAATGTAATCTTAATTAGATGCTCCTCTTTGCAACTTGATTATGAAGACAGTTGCACTGAGGTGAGAAGGAGATGGGAGAATTTGATCAAAGCCAGTCACTGGGAAAGTAACATGAGGCTAGATGTAGAATCCAAAGAGGATATGGCAGGTACACCTCTTTATAACCTTGTCCATTGCACTGACAGTTATCCCTTTAGTGGACATTTCTAATTTGACTGTCCAGTATATTTATTATGTATTATGAAAACAATCATTTAAAACAATTTATTTGAATGATGTTCACTTTTAAAATATGAGCTTGAACACACACACACACCTATTCAAATGCCCTGCTGAAGTGCTTTGTCTTCAATAATCTAGAATTACCTGCACCTCCTGGTTATTAGTTTCATTACTCTGACAGCTGAAATAACATGCTCATGGCTTGTATGAGTCTTGAATGTTTGGGGTTAGGAAACGAATAGACAGGTTATGCATGATATTTTATAAATTAACTTGAGCTCTGTGCTTGTCGACAGTGCTACGAAGTTTAATCACACAGATGGTACTTGAGGGGAGTGCGGGGCAGGGGCAGGAAGCAGGCACACGCGGAAGGTTCCACTTGACTGGACGCCATTGTCATGAGAAGCCAGGAGTCACCCCTTGCAGTGTAAAGGAATCAAATAATTTAATCTTTCAAGACAGATTCAACGAATCCATTCTACCTTGAAAGAGATAAATTGGTACATAAAGTACAAAAAGTAATCCCTTTGATAAGCATGTTTTTATATCTGCCTCCTGACTGAAACTAGAGAGCAAATTTAACACTGATTATTAATATGCTAAAGTTTAAAGCTGAAAAAAAGAAAAAGAAAGAAAGGGAGGGAAAGAAGGGGAAAGAGAAGCAGCGGTAGTAGTGGTGGTGGTGGTGGTAAAAACCATGTTGCTGTGACCATTTCATAACTGCTTCCTCAGAACCCAGCAATCTCCTGGGAACCGCAGAGGGAGCAGAAACAGCGGCATGTCAAGCGGCCTTACCGTTCCTTCCCTGCTCAGCCTAGACCAACAGAACTCAACCACCCAGAAGATCCAGTGACAGGAACTTCCTTATTCCACTTAGAGAAGACAAATTCCAATGAAACGAGTTACCCTGTGCAGTGGGATTGGTGGGGTGAACCTAGTGTGACTTCCCCAAATGCCACTAGCATGGGCAGAAAGGGAATTTTTTAAGGAGATCAAGTGACAGGGACAAAGAGAAGAAGAGAAAGCAGCAGTGGAGAGGAGAGAGGGACGACAGCCCTCTTGGAAGCTGGGTGTTGAGTGGAGCTGGGCAAGCCGGCCCAGCAGAGCCTTGAGACCTTCAAGAGAAGTTCAGGCACCCATGTTGGGAAGCGGGGAGTCAGAAGCACTGTGGCTCTCCTCTCTGACCCTGAAATTGAGGGGCTGTGGATCCCAGGACCCCATCCAAACCCATCCAGCAACTGTTGCCCTCCAACTCTTGCAAGGCCTGAAAAGTCACTCCAGAAAAACAGAAACAAAGAAACCCAGGCTCAGGGAAATGGTCTTAGCAGCATAAGACAGAGGACTGGAAATAGAATCAAGGGAAGGTGTGCACCTGAAGGGTGGGGAGATCTCCTTCTCGGGGCCCCACCTACTCCAACCACCGCTCACGGTCAGATACAGAATTCCCGCCCCTGGAAACTTTTCTCAGTGTCTAGCACTTGTCTGTTTTCTGATATGGTTAGTATTTATGGCAAGTGGCATTACGTGTCAGGAGCAGGGGGCTTTGAGGATGCACCTGTTCAGAGTTCACAAAACAGATAGGATTGTGTTAAAGTTATGCAGTATAATTGTGAGGTGGGCACCTCTGATTCCACCACCCAACTTCAGAAGGTGCCATGGCCAACCTACATGGAAGCCGCATGTATCCTCCCACCCAGTGACTCTATCTCTGCTCAAAAGGAGCCACCACCCTCAAGTCTGTGTTTCTCCTTCTCTTGCTTTTTAAAAAAATAATGTTGTTAATTGTGCATGTATTCCTAACTGATATACTTTTTTTTTTGCCTTTTTTGGTAGTTAGCTTGATAAAAGTGATATCATCTTATCTGACTCGGAAAGTCTGAGAAAATAATTTTCACTTGTCATTACATTTGTTTGCCTGTTGGCTGTGCCACTCGGCATGCAGGACCTTAAGTCTTCTTGTCACCAGGGATTGAAACTGAGCCCCCTGCAGTGGAAGCATAGAGTTCTAAACACTGGGCTGCCGGGAAAGTTCTTCATCATTACCTGTTGGTGGGCAGTGTTAGCTAGTTCATTTTCTTAACTATGAAAGATTCCTCTGAGTGAATATTCTCTTCCTTATACAGTTTCTTGTGGGTAGAGATTTAATTTGTTCTCATTTTGGCTACTACCTACTACGATAACTGCTGTAAGTGTTCTGATACAGGCCTTTTGAGTGCCCAGGGAAAGGAGCATCTCCAAAGTATACAGACAATTGTTGGGTCATAGTATTAACTTACAGGCAAGTTTACAAGATATTGTTTTTCAAAGTATTTATGTCAGTTTACTCTTATATCAACTAAGTGTGTGTTCCTGTTCTTTATATTTCTAACATTTGATCTTAACAGATTTTTTTTTTTTAATTTTCAGAAGTCATTGGCAAAAAAGTATTCCATGGTGGCCTTTTTATTTTCTCAGCTACCCACAAGATTGAACTTATCCTCATAGGTTTATTGACTTTTTATTTCCATCTCTGTGAAATGTCTATTCATACCCTTTGTTATTTTTTTTATTGGATTGATTGGTTTTGGGGTTTATAGTAGTCCTTTATATATGCTGAATATTAATCCTTTATTAAGAGTGTGTGTTACTGGGATGACCCAGAGGGATGGTATGGGAGATGGGAGGGGGGTTCAGGATGAGGAACACGTCTACACCCGTGGCAGATTCATGTTGATGTATGGCAAAACCAGTAAAACATTGTAAAGTAATTAGCCTCCAATTAAAATAAATAAATTTAAATTTTTTTTAAAAAGAGTGTGTGTTACCATGAGCTTCTATGAGTTTTAAAGTCATCTATTTTTTTTTAACAATGATTTCTAGAGAATGCCTAAATTACCAAAGAAATTCTTCATATTCAAGATTAAGAAGTCTCAATATAATTTTTTAAAAAAGGACCAATTCTCCCCAAAGCAGTCCATAGATTGAGTTCACTTCCAGTCCAAATCCAGTTTGTTTGTTTGTTTGTTTGTTTGTTTTTGAGGCAATGGTTATTTTGTGCAAAATGGAGCATGTGTTGGAATTGGCAGCCTTTTCCATACTGGTAATAGTCCAGAGGGTATGGGCTAGGAAGTCACAGAGACACAGGTTTAAGTCCTGGTTTTGTGCTCACCAGCTCAACACTTGAGTAAATGACTTCTCTGAGCATCAACAGGTCTAACACCTAACCGGTATTCGGGTGGGATTAAGAATATCTCATGTAGCTTTGTTATAACCAGATAATATCCAGCACACAGCAAGCATTCAGTAAATGCAGGCTGCCTTCCTCTCCTTTCCTTCACTGTCATTCCCAGATGCACAGAGCTCTAAGGACTTCCTGAGCTGGAGGGCCCAGCCCCTGTTAGAAAAGAGAGGCTCTCCCCACCTAGGACTGGATGATGAAGTGATGTTGTGGGGCCTGCCAAGAGTGCAAATGCCTTTCATTTTTTGTCCTAGAACATAATTTAAATCTATTTTTTATCACAAGAACTGGAAAATGCAAGCTACAGAGACAGAGAGCAGCCCAAGGCCTTGACTGTCTCTTTATTCCCTTTGAACTTGATAAAAGCAATACCTGCCCTTCCTTGAGCCCAGAGGTGAAGCTAACAAGAGGATGATGACATTGAAGCTTCAGGGTGTCTCATTTGCACAGGTCCCTCTGAGGCCCTGGAAGCGGTTCTGATAGGAGTGTGTAACCATATGCTTTTGTGAAATTTTCAAAAGTGAGGTATTTTCACTGCCAATCAGTTAAGGCTGGGTCTTTCTATTGACATTCCATCTGCATGCTTCCCATCACGTCCGGTGGTGGAGGAGTGGCCATGAGTAGTTTTGGGGCCAGGCTAAGGGGATGTTAAGTTGGTGATACATTTAGTTTGGTTTTCGTGGAATATGTGCATGTGATTTGCAGTCACTTCCTTGTCAAGGTGAGTTAGTAAGGACTGTCCCAGTGGTGTCCTGGCTCCTGGGGTTACTCTTCTATCCACCATGTGGACTCAGCCAGTGTCACGACATCAGAAGCAAGGCCAGAGGTCCGGATGCCGCCCTGTGCTACACAGCGTGTCCAACACCAAAACTAGGGGATGGGAGGAGGAAAATCACAGAGCCAGAAGAAGCTAGTCTGAAATATCCTTCCAAATCTCGTAGCTCATATATTCATGTGAAAGCAACTTGAGATATTTTAAAATTTGACAACAATCTTAAACATTTCCATGACATCATCAGTGATTTTTATCTGTGTTTCTAAGAGTAGTTGTTTGGGAAGCTAAAAGAAGCTTTCCAAACTATCAATAATAACCCCCCCTCAAACGTTTTTTAATTAACCATGCCACAAGAAGGACTAAATTATCTTGCCTAGTTATCTGTAAAAAATATCACAAAAGTGTCATTAAAGAGGATACCGCCAGAAGACCTAGGGAAAAAAAATTACTGAGTATGTCAGACAGATAATTATAAATTATGAGGTTTTTGTGACATTTGCAATATTTGCCAGCTTTCAAAGTTTGTAGCTTATAATTTATTTTCTATTCTACACATTCTCTTTCATACCCAATTTGATTATGTAACTATGTATTCTTATTCTCAGAGAGGATCCCACAATTGCGTAAGATTCAGACCCACAAAACTGAGATCCATCGTTTGTCTTACCTGAAGGTGAGACTCTTCAGTTTACTGGGTGGCCTTGGGCCCCAGCGTGGATGTTACTCACAGGACTGTGGAGGAGACCTCAGAGGGGCGGCCACCACGCAGTCAGTGCCAAGAGCCAGCACCGGATGGGGTGGCCCAGGGGACAACTGCTCACAACTCTCTTGCCTCATTTGGGGCAAGTAATGGACACTCCACACACATACACACACCCCAAGCCAGCAGTGTTTACTAACATGGCCTTGGGCAGGATATCTTCTGCAGTCTCCCCCTCCACAGCTCTGCGGCCCACCGGGATCCAGAGACCTCTGGTTACAGTCCTTAAGGACGGTCAAGGAGAGTCTGAGAACCCCACCTGCTTCCAGCCTGAAAGGAGTCAAACTAAATAGGTTGAGCATCTCCCTCCTGCCCTCCACCCCCACCCTGGGAATTCGGAAGAGGAAATGAGATAGTAAGAATGAAAGCTGTCAGGCAGTCAGGAAGCATTTGTGGAATCCAAACAAAAGATGTAATCAAAGTTTAGGCCCCGCAGCAGCCGAGGTTTGTTTGAAGAGTAGAGTTGCTATCTTTCAGTCTGAACGAGACCCAGTTCTGCCCCCTGACCCTGGGCCACCGCAGGGATGTTTGTGACCAACCAGGCTCTGCAAGTGTTTGAAACTGCAAAGGGGCCACGGGAGCTGCCGAGGCTGGGGTGTAACGTCATCCTTACAGGTGAGCCGTCCCTGCCCTGCCCTCAGGCTCTCAGACCATTGCTCTGGTTTTCTGAGCACTCTAGAAGTCCTAAGGTCCCCTGGAATTTGAACTTGAGGTTCCAGGGACAGACCAGGCCAAGTGCTCCTGTCTGGCATGCCTCCAAACAGTATCCATCAGTCCTGCTCCAATTCATGCCTCGGTGAAAGCACAGGAGATATGGGAGGTGCTTTACAGGGAGAGGCCGAGGAGGGCGGGCGGCGGGCAGGGGGAGACGGCCAGACTTGATGGGAGGGATAAACTGCCGGGAGCCGCCATGGGAGATCCCACCCATGACAAGGTCATGTGGAAGAGAACTGTTAAGCAAGGCTTCAGAACTCAAGGAGCTCCCTAGGCTTTCTTGAGCATCTACCCCCAAACCAGAATCTGTCTGTCTTACTGTTTCATGACTTTCCCCAACTCCTCTGACATTAACACGGGGCTAACCCTGACCACCTTTCTCTGGAGAAAATCAACTTGGAGCTAGAGCTAATAAGTCTCCCGGCCATGAGAGGAATATTTCAAATCAAACATCCTCTGTTAGCATTCTAGCTTGCTCGGCAGGTGTATCCAGACTCTTACAGCTATGCATGTGATTATTTACAGCCTCCCAACTGTGAGAGGCACGGAAAGCCTAAAACATAGAGTCTTTGAAAGAGTTAAAAGTTATTAGAGTAGTGCTAGTGCTGATGTAGGTTTTCATTATTGGCCCAATGCTTGTTGCTAAGTTCCCATATCTCTTATCCACTGTGCACCTGGGAGTGCATTAGTTAACATAGTGAGAAAGCTAGAAAAACTAGTGTAGCCTTGAATTTAACCATATCAGACTTTTGAGCTAATTGGTTCTTTCTTGTAACTCACTGCACCTTTGCTCTGTGAAAAACGTAACTCTGTTTGGCATTTTCTGAGGCTGACATAGATTAGAAATATAAAGAAAAAAACACTTTGAGGGAAAATAAGTTTTCTGGTTGAGCAGCCTTTATCAAAAGAGGGTCATAAAATGTTCACAGGCCTCCACGGCCAGAAGATACTGTACACAACATCTTTTGTGGAAAAGGTATGCAGAAAAATCCTGGTTTCGATAAGGGCAAAACTGCTGGAATATTTGGGCTGACTCTGTATGACCTTGCATCTTTCATTTCCCTCTATGTATAAGGCAAGGTATAAAAGTACCTTTGGAAAAATAAAGCTTTTGGGCCTCGCAGAAGCTTGGTCACCTCGTGTTTTTTCTTCTCTCTCTCTTTCTCTCTCTCTCTCTCTCCCCCTCTTTTTCAGGCTGATCCCTTGGAGCATGGGGGCTCCCTGCGTTCACTTATCTGCCCAGGTTTCTAAGACCTAAACGGGAAGACTTTCTGCGTCTTCACTCCCTCGGGAGACTGGGAGGGCACCTGTGGCCTCCGTGAACAGGGCAAACTTCTTGTCTTGAAGTTTTATTGTTTCTCTATGTAAACCAAGGAATATCAGCCTCTTTCTCTCCTCTATTTTCTTATCTTCAACTTTCTTTCCTTCTCTCTCTAAATCAATTGCCGACGCCGTTTCTCCTTCGGGTTTCCCTGGATCCCGCGGGGGCTGAACCCTGGCAATAAACAACTTGGCTAGAAGAGCCTGTCCATTCACTCCAGCTTTCCAGGAAAACAACTATCAAAGGCTCACTGAGATAAAACATCCATTTCTGTGTATTCACAGTACCTCATCTCCCTGCTCCCCACCTCCATCTATCAATCATCCTTACAGAAGTGATTCTAGTGAAATGGACAGTGAAAATTAAAACTGCCCAGGGCATCTCTATTTTCACCTGAACCTTGCAGGTCCTGTGTCTGCAAGCTGCTCTGGTCCTTCCCAGACAGTGACAGGAACTGGGCCCGTCTCCATTTTCCCCTAAATCTGTCTACAGTGCAGGCATTTAGTCTCATCACAAAGAATGCTGAACATCGTACCAAAAAATTCAGTGTCAAAAACAGCAGTCTGTCTCATAGCTGATAGGCAAGGTCCTTCTCCAGCACAGTAAGGAAGTAAGTGTTAGTTGCTCCGTCGTGTCCGACTGTTTGCGACCCCATGAACTGCAGCCCACCAGGCGACTCTGTCCATGGGACTCTCCAGGCAAGAATACTGGAGTGGGTTGCCATTTCCTTCTCCAGGGGATCTTCCTGATCCAGGGATCAAGCCCAGTTCTCCCACATCGCAGGCAGATTCTTCACTGTCTGAGCCACCAGGGAAGTCCCTCTGGGGCTTCCATAAAGAGAAAATAATACCAAATTTCAGTTCCTGTTTTCTCTCATCTTCCCTGATTTCTTGGAAAAGTTAGTGAGGAAAACAGAAA
Organism: Budorcas taxicolor; assembly: GCF_023091745.1. Classification (NCBI taxonomy): domain Eukaryota; kingdom Metazoa; phylum Chordata; class Mammalia; order Artiodactyla; family Bovidae; genus Budorcas; species Budorcas taxicolor. The sequence goes on along the minus strand of NC_068930.1, from coordinate 11,028,367 downwards.
CAAAGAATAACAAGAAGTTGTTTGGGGGCTTCTGCTGAGGACATTAATGCTGCTGCTAAGTCACTTCAGTCATGTCCGACTCTGTGCGACCCCATAGATGGCAGCCCACCAGGCTCCCCCGTCCCTGGGATTCTCCAGGCAAGAACACTGGAGTGCGTTGCCATTTCCTTCTCCAATGCATGAAAGTGAAAAGTGAAAGCGAAGTCACTCAGTCGTGTCCGACCCTTAGCATGGACTGCAGCCTACCAGGCTCCTCCATCCACGGGATTTTCCAGGCAAGAGTACTGGAGTGAGGTGCCACTGCCTTCTCCGAAGACATTAATACATGTACATTAAAAAAAAAAAAATTCTGTGTATATTGAATACCAAGGCTGCGCCAGGGTGTATGCTAAGGACCTTGCAGACAGTGTCCTCTCCCATCCTTGCAATAACCCTTGAAATAGCAAGTGAGCTAGTAAGAGGCAGGATGGACCTGGCTTTCTCAGATTCCAATTCTGTGCTATGTTTGGTGTATAAATTCAAGAACCATAGGAACCTCTCCTATGAGAGTTTCCCAGGAGTTCCAGGCTTGGGAAACAGGTCTTGGAAAGGAAAGATGCAGGTAGAGAGAGAGGTCAGGGATGAGGAGGAGGGGGTGTGGGGGCGTTTAGTGGTGTCCCCTAGCTCTTGGCAGAGATGACAAAAAAGAAAAGTAGAGTTATAGGTTTGTATAGTCCTAGCCTAAGAAACGAGAAGAAAGCAAGACGCATCCTGCTATTAATCAGAAGATATAAAACTGTATAGCTGAAGCTGAGATGTTTAGCTCAGACTTGCCCAGAATCTAACCAAGCTGAAGTTGTCTCTTGAGAAAAGTTTTTTTCATTGTTTAAAACTATCACACACACACACACACACACACACACACACACACAAAGTAGGATAAGATAATAGGTGAACAATTATTCTCCATCCAAAACCAGACAAATATTGTTTCCTCCTCTGAAAACAGCCGTGCTCTGTGCTGTGCCTAGTCACTCAGTCACGTCCGACTCTGTGATCACATGGGGTGTAGCCCATCAGCCTCCTCTGTCCATGGGGATCCTCCAGGCAAGAATATTGGAGTGGGTTGTGATTCCCTCCTCTCGGGGATCTTCCCAACCCAGGGATTGAATGCAGGTCTCCCGCACTGCAGGTGGATTCTTTTCCGTCTGAGCCACCAGGGGAGCTTATTGTTTCTTCCTCTGAAAAGAGCAGGTTTGCTAAATTGTCCCAAGTAGTTGGAAAAAGGGGCCTTTTAAGAAATGTTTTCGATGGTGCCATCTGGTGGACTCATCCTAAAAGTGCTATCTGTTCTTGCAATTAATTTGACTTGGGAGGACAGATCCTAGTACATAATGAGACATTTGGTCCCTCAATTTTTCCCTGTGGCTTTCCATTATTTTCCCTCTGGGCATTCTTAGCCTCCTTTCCATTCCACTACAATCAACTGATCCTTGAAGTTCCCCCTTTTATTTCATAGCTTTTCGCTGCATTAAAGCCATTTTACAGCAAGATTTATAGCAATGTCAAGAATAAACAAAACTGTTGTAAAATTACCAGGGACCACATTATAAACTGGCAATGAAATTGGCCATAATGCACAGCTGGTATTTATGTGGGCCACCTGTTCCATTTTAGCCACTCCCGATCGACTGCTTTCACCCCATTCACTGTATTCCGAAAGCCCTTTCACTTGCCTCCTTCTCCTCCAAAGGACTCAGAACTGATGATAATTTCTAGAATGTGCTAAGGCCTCACATCAAGCCAACCTTGCTTGTCCATGTGGCCATTAGCATGCCTAGAAGCCCATCATGGCTGATTCTTCCTTCTGAGTCTTTGAGCTCTGCCAAAACCCAGATAAGACAGAACAGTTTCACCAAAACTCACAGCAGCTATAGGATACACTTAATCCCTACACACATATTCATATCAGAAAATCAAATGAAATGTTCAAGAAGCTATGCACTTCATGACTATGGGAAGGTACTGAGAGCCATAATTTGTAGGAGTAGCTCCCATTTAATGCGCACCTACTCAGTACAATTTGACATTTTTACATACTACTAATCCTTGAAGGAAATGGCAACCCACTCCAGTGTTCTTGCCTGGAGAATCCAGTGGACAGAGGAGCCTGGCAGGCTACAGTCCATGGGGTCGCAAGAGTCGGATATGACTTAGCGACTACATATCAATCCTTGCAACAATTCTGCAAGATTGGTTGAATCAGTTATTCATTGCCTCTATGACTTCAGTAAATAATTTTACCAACTTTAGTTTTAAAATTGTCAGTCTATCAACAGTATACTCATGTAGTGAGATTTCAGTAATAATAGCTAAGAGCCACCATATCCCTATTCTATGCTAAGGAACCTTCTGAGAACTCTCCATATTACTTCATTTTATTTAGTCACAATGCACTTATAAGGGCTTCCCAGGTAGAACTAGTAATAAAGAATCTACCAGCCAATTCAGGAGACACAAGAGATATGGGTTTAATCTGTGGGTCAGGAAGATTCCTTCAAGTAGGAAATGGCACCAACTCCAGTGTTGTCGCCTGGAAAAATTCCATGAACAGAGGAGCTGGACGGCTACAGTCCATGGGGCCACAGAGAGTCAGACATGACTGAGCAACTAAGGACAAACACACATTTATGATGTACTATGAATATGCTCATTTCATAAAAGAATGCTGATACCCAAATGAGTTAAGTTACTTGCCAAAGCCAGGAGCTAATAAGTGACAAAGCCAGGATATGAACCCAAGAAGTCATATTCCAGTGCTCTTTTGATAACTGTGACTACAACTTAATAATTCATTTTTTAAAAATCAGTAAGTCAAGTCAGCATGAATGTTGGAGTAAAGACCCAGAAGTTCTCTTCTCCTTAGAAGCAATGAAAAAATTGGCAAAAATTACCACTATCAACTTTTTTTCAGAATGCCAGAAATGAATCAAAAGCTTGCAGCAGTTGGGAAAGCATGTAATTAAAAACCAGCTGAATCTTGCTGAGAACAATGAGCTTTGTGGGTTTGCTTAACTGAGTCCCATCTGTAACTCTCTAGCTCAGCAGGGAACTTGAAAGTCATTCCCAGTGAAGGCTCAGAGCCACCAGAAGCAGCAAAGTGGAACTGGAGCTCTTTCAAGGCCTCATTCGCAAAGAATTATCGTTATCTGACATATCTGGTCAGACTTCCCCGGGGGGTTCTCTGAAAGACTCCACTTGCAAAGCTGTCTGTGTGTGTATTAGTCTCTCAATCATACCTGACTTGACTGTAGCCCGCCAGACTTCTCTGTCCATGGAATTCTCCAGCCTACTCCACTCCCCTCTGTAGGGAATGTTTCCAACCCAGGTCTCCTGCATTGCAGACAGATTATTTTACCATCTGAGCCACTGTATTTGACCTGACCTGGAGACTTACTGGTTCAATCCCAATCCTATCATTAGCTGACCACTAAGCAAACCAGATAGAGATTTCAGTGGCCACAAATGATAGAGAATACAGACCTTATAGAACAAGTTCAGAGAAGTCACCAAATAAACAAAAACAACTAACAATACTCCCTGGGGAAGGGAGAAAACCTGATTTCCAGAGGTGCCACATTATATATTGTTTTAAATGGCTAGTTTTCAACAGAATTTTCGATGTATGGAAAGAAACAAGCATGGCTCTTTAAAGGGACATAAAATGATCAATAGAAATTGTCCCTGAGGAAGTAGAGACAGGGACTGTGCCGTAAAAGATTTTAAATCAGCCATTTAAAATAGACTGCAAAAGCTAAAGGGAATCATGTCTAAAGAATTAAAACAATGTCTCACCAAACATAGAATATTCATAAAAGGATAGAAATTGTATACTAAAAATATGGAAATTCTGGAGTTGAAACGTACAAAAACTGAAATGAAAAATTCACTATAGGGAATGGTATCAAATTAGAACAAGCAGAAGAAAGTGTTGCCTATTTGAAGATGGGTCACCTCATGTTATCTAGTCTGAAGAACAGAAAGCAAGTAGAATTAAAAAATTAACACAGCCTTAGAGGCTCATGGGACACCATCAAGAAACCAACTTATGCAAAATCCTAGAAGGAGAGGAGAGACAAAGGAACAGAAAGGCCAATGGAAGAAATATGACTTAAAACTTCCAAATTTGATGACAAACACTAACATACACATTTAAGAAACTCAACAAAGTCCAAGTGAGAAACATAAACTCAAAGAGATACACAGCCAGACACTTCCTAATCAAACTACCAAAAGATACAGGTAAAGAAATAGTGAAAGCACAGCAGAGAAGAGAATTATCATGCGCAAGGATCCCGCATCAGCTGATTTCTTGTCGTGAAGCATGAACTCCAGAAGATGCTGGATGACACATTCAAAATGCTGACCTAAAAAGAAAAACCTACTAACAAATAATTCTTTATCCAGCAAAACTATCCTTCACGGATGAAAAATTAGGATATCCTCAGATAGACAAAAACTGAAAGAATTTATCACTAGACCTGCTCTGCAAGGAGCCATTTAGACTGAACTGAAATGCCATTAGAAAATAAGTCAAATCCATATATGGAAATACAGAGCACCAGGAACAGTAACTACGTAAGTAAATATAGAATACTGTGTAAAGGTATTTTTAACATTTTTATTGAAGTATAGTTGATTTACAATGTTGTATTAATTTCTTCTGCACAGCAAAGTGATTTAGTTATATATATTTAATTACTTATATATATTATCTTTCATATTCTTTTCCATGATGGTTTATCACAGGATATTGAATCTGGTTCCCTGTGCTATATAGAATGTCTATCCATTCCATATATAGTACTTTGCATCTACTAATCCCAAACTCCCAAAAACATTATTTTATTATAATTCTTTGTTTCTCCTATCTGACTTGAAAGCTGAATTGTCATAAATCTATGTTAATGGGCATACTATATATAAAATGTAACTTCTACAGTAATAAAAGCACAAAGGAGGAGGGAGCATAGCTATATAAGAGCAACATTTTTCTGTACTATTGTAATTAAGTTGTATTATATAAAATAAATTCTAATAAGTTATGATAATTATAATACTCAAGGTAATCACAAAGAAACAAATTAAAATATATAGTAAAAGAACCATCAAGGAAATTAAAATAAAACATCAGAAAATATATATGTATATAACAAAAAGGAAATCAGTAATGGGAACAGCAACAAAAAAGGCATAAAGTAAATAAAACAAACAAATAACCTTTTAGAAATACAAACAAATTGCAGGTATAAGCCTATATAATAGACATATATATAAAATAATTAAACTTTCTAATTAAAAGGCAGAGCTTGGCAGGATGGACTTTTTTTAAAATTACTGATCTAATTATTGAATTATTGATCTAGTAATTATTAAATTACTGATTTAAAATTACTGATCTAATTCAATAACCTAAACTTCTACTTTGAGAAACAAGAAACAAAGAGGAAGTAAACCCAAGGGAAGCGGAGAAAAGAAATAATAAATATCAAGGTAGAAAAAAGAGAGAATGGATAAATAAATTTTTAAAAGACAAAACCAAAACTTAATTCTTTGAAAAGATCCACAAAATTGACCAAAAAAATCTTTATACTGGTTAGTGGAGGGAGAGAAGTTTTAAATTACTGAAATCCATAAACAATGTTTCTACTAACCTTTTAGAAATAAAAAGGATTGCAAGGAATACTAAGAAAATTTTATGCCAACAACTTAGACAACCTAGATAAAATGGACAAGTTCGAGAAAGACAAAAACAACCTAAACTTAAGAAGAAACAGAAAATCTGAATAGACTTAAAACAAGTAAAGAAATTGAATTATTAATCAAAAAAGCTTCTACAACGAAAAGCACATGATCAGACGACTTCACTGGTGAATTCTACCAAATACTTAATGAAGAATTAATACCAACCCTTCACAAACTCTTCTAAAAAAGAAAACAGAAGGGAAAATTTCTCAACTTATTCTATGAAGCCAGTATTACCCTGATACCAAAGCTAAACGAAGACATCACAAGAAAAGACAATTACAGACCAAGATATCTTATGGATGCAAAAATCCTCAACAAAATACTAGGAAACCAAATCCAGCAACATATATAATGGGCTATATCGTATGAGGCTTCCCCAGTGACTCAGTGTGTAAAGAGTCTGCCTGTAATGCAGGAAATACAGGAGATGTGGGTTAGATCCCTGGGTCTGGAAGATTCCATGAAGGAGAAAAATGGCAAACCATTCTAGCATTCTTGCCTGAAAAATCCCATGGACAGAGGAGCCTGGCAGGCTATAGTCCAAAGAAAGAAAGAAAGTGAAGTCACTCAGTCCTGTCCGACTCTGCGACCCCATGGACTGTAGCCCACTAGGTTCCTCCATCCATGGAATTTTCCAGGCAAGACTACTGGAGTAGGTTGTCATTTCCTTCTCCAGGGGATCTTTCAAACCCAGAGATCGAACGCAGGTCTCCCGCATTGCACATAGAGGCTTTTATCATCTGAGCCAAAGGGTCACAAAAAATTGGACATGACTGAGTGACTAAGCACCAGCACCAGCGCATACTCTATGAACAAGTAGAATTTATCCAGCGAATGCAAGAGTGCTTCAATATATAAGAATCAATGTAATACACTGCATTAATAGAACAAAGTTCAAATACCCATGATAGTCTCAATAGAAAAAAAAATACAAGACCACTGCATAGCAATAATACTCAATAAACTAGGAATAAAAGAGAATCTTCTCAATCTGATAAAGCAGATATATGAAAACCCCATACTAATATATCTTACTTAATGGTAAAAAGCTGAAAACTTCAGCAACAAAACAAGGATATCTGCTCTAACAACTTCCATTTAATGTTGTACTGGAGATTCTAGCTAAAGGAACTTAGGAAAACAAATGAAATAAAATGAATTCAGATTAAAAAGGAAGATGTGAAACTAACTCAATTAACAGATGACATGATCTTGAATATAGAAAAATCCTTTGAAAAACCATTGAAAAACACTCTCTCTCAGAAATCACTCAGTTGTGTCCAACTCTTTGCAACCCCATGGACTATAGCCCACCAGGCTGCTCCCTCCATGGAATTCTCCAGGCGAGAATACTGGAGTGGGTTGCCATTTCCTAGAGTTAATAAATATGTTTATCAAAGTTCCAGGGTATAAGATCAAATACAAAAGTCAACTGTACTACACTAGAAATGAACAAACCAAAGTGAAATTAAGAAAACAGTTCTAAAATAGCACCAGAAAGAACAAAAGTTAACAATAAGCAACACATTTAATAGGGGCTTCCCTTTTGGCCCAGACGGTAAAGAATCTGCCTGCAATGCCGGAGACACAGGTTCAGTCTCTGGGTCAGGAAGATCCCCTGGGGAAGGGAATGGCAACCCACTCCAGTATTCTTGCCTGGAGGATCTCACGGACAGAGGAGCCTGGCAGGCTACAGTCTATGGGGTCACAAATAAATGTAATGAATGAAATACAAGACTTGTACAATAAAAACTACAAAACACTCTCAAAAATGATTAGAGAGAAGATCTAAAAACGGAAATACATCCAATATTTATTGATTAGAAGACTAAATATTGTTATGATGGCAATATTCCCCATTTTATCTACATATTAAATGCAATCCCTTTCAAAATTCTAGCTTTCTTTTCTGCATCAATTGACAAAATCATAAAATTCCTATCAAAATGAAAGGGAGCCAGAAGAGTAAAACAATTTTGAAAAGAAAGCACAGTTGGCAGGCTCTCCAGTTTCAAAACCTACTGCAAAACAACAGAAATCATGATAGTGAGAAACTAGAATAAGATAAGATATATAGGTCAATGGAACAGAATTGAGAATACTGAAATAACCCATACACCTATGGTCAACTGATTTTTGACAATGTGTCAAGATCATTCAGTGTAGAAAAAACTGGTCTTTTTAACAGAAGGTTGGCGGGGGGGCAGCGGTGGTGAATTGGAAGATAGGGATTGACAATATATACAGTATTAATACTATGCATTAAATAGATAAATAATGAGAACCTACTGTGTAGCACAGGAAACTCTGCTCAGCACTCTGTGGTGACCTAAATGGGAAGGAAATCCAAAAAAGAAGGGTTATATGTGTATGTATAGCTGATTCACTTTGCTGTACAGCAGAAACTAACACAACATTGTAAAGCAAGTATACTCCAATTAAAATTAAAACAAACCAAAAAAAAGAGATAGTGCTTGGATAACTGGATATTCCCATACAAAGAATAGACTTGGACCCCTACTTTGAACCACATTCAAAAAATACCTCAAAACTGAGGATCAAAGACCCAAATGCGATAACTAAATCCATAAAAATCTTATATTTTAAAAACTCATAATTTATCAATAACTAAATAGACAAGCTTGGAGAAGAAAATGGCAACCCACTCCGGTGTTCTTGCCTGGAGAATCCCAGGGACGGGGGAGCCTGGTGGGCTGCCGTCTATGGGGCCGCACAGAGTCGGACACGACTGAAGCGACTTAGCGAAATAGACAAGCTAATTTAATAATGGGCAAAGGATTGGAATGGACATTTGTCCAAAGAAGATATGCAAGTGATTAGTAAGCACACGAAGCAATGCTCAGGATCACTGATAATTAATATATTAATACAAATCAAAACCACAAGGAGATACCACTTTGCACCTACTAGGGTATCTATTATAATTTTTTAAATTAAAAAAAAAGACAATAGCTAGTATTGGTGAGGTTATAGACAAATTTGAACCCTCACATATGTCTTGAGTATATAAAGTGAGGAAGCCACTTTGGAAAACACTCTGCATTCCTCAAACTGTGACCCAGCAATTCTACTCCTAGGTATATTATAAAGAGAATGAAAACATGACCTGCATCATGAAACATAACACACACAAATTTGTTATAAAAACACAACACAAATTCTTGTACATGAATATCCACAACAGCATTATTCATAATACCCAAGCGTGGAAGTAACCATGGATGTCATAAGGCCCAAATCCATCAACTCTTAAATGATAAACAAAAGCTGGTATATCCGTATAATGGACTAGTACATAACCATAAACAGGAGTGAAGGACTACTGATGCTACGTCACGGCTAACCTTTAAAACATTACGCTAAGTAGAAGTCAGACACTAAAGATCACATAAGTCTGATTCCACTTGTACACCATGTCCACAATAGGAAAGTGCATAGAGCCAGAAAGCAGATTAGTGACTGTCAGGGACTGGAGGGAGGAGAAAATGGGGAGTGTCTGCTAAGATACCAGCTTTCTCTTTGGGATAATGAAATGTTCTGAAATTAGATAATAGTGATAGTTGCATAATCTAGTGAATACACTGAAGAACACTGAATTGTATACTTTAAAATGATGAATTTTATGTTCTGTGAATTATATCTCAGTTTTTAACTACATTCTTAAAGTCAAACAAATCTTTTACATTTATGTAGTGATGTGTAGTTTCCAAATTTCTGTTCTTTACAGCTTCTGGTTTGACTTTCACATTCTTGTCCCATGTGAAAGTCAAATGCCTTATGACTCCCCTGGTCATTTGGGGGTTCAGAGTCTTTCCTTTTTTCCTTTGTCAAACCCTAGGGCATTGTTTTCAGAGAAGGCAATGGCATCCCACTCCAGTACTCTTGCCTGGAAAATCCCATGGATGGAGGAGCCTGGTAGGCTGCAGTCCATGGGGTCGCTAAGAGTCGGACACGACTGAACGACTTCACTTTCACTTTTCACTTTCATGCATTGGAGAAGGAAATGGCAACCCACTCCAGTGTTCTTGCCTGGAGAATCCTAGGGACAGAGGAGCCTGGTAGGAGGCCATCTATGGGGTCGCACAGAGTCGGACACGACTGAAGCGACTTAGCAGCAGCAGCAGCAGCAGGGCATTGTTTTAGTTAGGACCAAAGCCTGGAGCAGCGTTGAACTCTTGTTCAGATTCCATTAGAGAGAACTTGGTCATGTGGCTGATAGCTACTTTGGATGGAGGCTCAGAAATGTAATCTAGCCATGTACCTAGTATCAGAGAAAAATCTGTCCATCAGATTCTGATGGACAGGCTTCTCTCTTTGCCACAGACATCAAATTAGAGGCAAAACACATTAGAGGACCAGCCTGTGAGTCACTAGCCATTCTGCAAAAGCACATCTGGAGATGACCATGACCACCTGTCAGAAGATCAGCTCCTCTGTCTCACCAGCTCTCAGGCTGCTCTGTGATCCCTAATCCTTACCCTATTACATGCTCCATTTCACCCGGTCTCAGGAGCAGGTGCTGATCATTCCAGGCCTGCCACCTTGCTCACATGCTCACCTCTCTTCCTTCACTCCATCTAAAATTTACCCTTCCTCCAAGTCCAGTGTGACCTCTCCTGAAACACCATCCTCGACAAGCAGCCTGTGCATGGCTGTGTCTCCCTTAGCTCTTAGCAGTCACGGAGCTCTACCTTGCAGTGTGTGGACCACTCTTTATCCAAAATCGTGAAAGGTTATGGGAAGGGTACCCTGATAGACCGAACTTAGAGTGTATCTACTGGGGCACAGTAAGACAAAAGATCTTCCCTCAATTATTTCATTCTCTAATAGGGGAGATAACATAATTATCCATAGAAGACATTCAGTTAAATTGCCCCAGGAGTCCACATGTTGGAAGTCGGTTTCTCCTGAATGGGGAGATGGGAACGTTGACTAGAGAAGGAAATGTTGGGGTCAGACCATGAAGGTATTCCACCTGAGTCCCCCTACCCCAACCTCAGTGCATCCTTCACACCAGCTACCAAAGTGATCTTTCTAATACCGGGCCAGGCCAATCTGCTGCTGAAAACCCTTCTTAATTCTCTGTAGCTCATAGCAACATTTTCCATCACACCACAACATCAAGTGTTCCACAGACAGTGAGTTCTCGGCCAGCACTACAATAAACTACCCTCAAAAATTCAAAATGCATATCAACTCAGTTAACGGTCTGAGTGTTCTCTAGTCAAAAAGGCCACCTACCTTTTTTCAAATTTTTTTAATTGAAGGTTAGTTGATATATGATATTATATAACTGACAGATTATAACAATATAGTGATTCATAATTTTTAAAGATTATCCTCCATTTATGTGAAAGTGTTAGTCGCTCAGTCGTGTCCAACTCTTTGCAATCCCATGGATTGTAGCCCACCAGGCTCCTCTGTCCATGGAACTCTCCAGGCAAGAATACTGGAATGGGTTGCCACGCCCTTCTCCGGGAGATCTTCCCAACCCAGGGATCAAACCTGGGTCTCCCACATTACAAGCATATTCTTTGCTGTCTGAGCCACCAGGACTCTCCGTTTATAGTTATTATAAAATATTGGCTATCTTCCGCATGGTGTGCAATATACCTTTGTAGCTTATTTTGTACATAATAGTTTTTACCTTTTAATTCCCTACCCTTTCCCCACTGGTAACCACTGGTTTGTTCTCTATGCATATGAGTCTGCTTCTTTGTGTTATAGTCACTAGTTTGTTATATTTTTTGGATTCCACAAATAAGTTAGATCATACAGTATTTTTATTTCTCTGTCTCACATTTCACTTAGCATAATACCCTCCAACTCCACCCATGTTGCTGCAAATGCAAAATTTCACTTTTTATGGCTGAGTAGTATTTCACTGTCTATATAAACCATGTCTTCTTTATCCATTCATCTGTTGATGGGCACTTAGTTCCTGTTTTCCTCAAGTGCATTTGACCCAAGGGTGTTTTTTTTTCCCTTGAATATCTTTTGTTCATCTCAAGGTGCTGGTAGGGTCCATTTGGGAAACAGCTGGCCTGTCAGATGGCACTCACCCCACCTGGAAGTTGATTCTGTGTAGCTGTACATCATCTTCTCCCACCCCACCCCCATATTGCTGTGAGCTTTAGCTACACTGAAATTCTCACACAGCCTCCAGCGTGTGTGGCTTTGCACTTGTCTTTCTTTTGCCAAGGCCCTCTTTCTTCTTGGGCTTCCCTGATAGCTCAGTTGGTAAAGAATCCACCTGCAATGCAGGAGACCCAGGTTCGATTCCTGGATCAGGAAGAGAGAAGGGATAGGCTACCCACTCCAGTATTCTGGCCTGGAGAAGTCCATGAGTCCATGAGGTGGCAAAGAGTCGGACACAAATTTCACTTTCTTTCCTCTCGGGTAAACCCCATGCCCACTCCTGGTAGGTCCTCTGCTGAATCTCAGGCCGGTCCCTGCAGCAGAGCTGACCTGCTTCCTCTGCACTGCCCTTGAATGTCCTTGGAATTTTACATGGTTCTGCAGTTACACATATTCACTTGGTTTTAGATGTTTAAAAGTCAGTTTCTCCCAGTCTAATGGGAACTTCTGAGCATAAAGATTATAACTATTTTGTACCATCCCTGGTCTTGACCCTGAGTTGTGTTCAGCAGATGCTTCTATGAGTGAGTGATAAAATGGGGTCTTTGCAGACGTGACCTAATGCTTTATCTCAGTTGCCCCTGGTTTTCCCAGGGAGAGAAAAATCAGATTTTGTGGTTGAAGTTGTGTGCTCTATTCCTTAGAGATCCAGGGAGCCCATGAGCAAATTAAGGCTAAAGAGAGCTATATATGGGACCTTGTCTAACCCAACCTTTCCCAGGCACATGGGCCCCCACTCTGGGGGCTGTGAGTGACACAGAGCTGATGCTGCGCTGGCCCAGCCTCTGTGTTCTGCACGGAAAGTGTGCAGATTTCTCTTCTGATGAGATAGGCTCCTGGCCTCTGCCCCATTCCCCCCACCACCATCCCCTCCTCTTGTTTCTCTGCCTTCCCCTCCACAGCACAGTGAAGACAGCATGGCTCCTCCCACATCCCATCTGTCCACTCACGGTGATCTGCCTCACCTGCACTCAGATGTCATTTCTCACGTGCCATAAGGCAGTGTCCTCAGCTGCACCTCAATGCCTGTCTGTCACCCCATCATCACTCTCCCCCTTAGAAACACCGTGTTCCAACAGCCCCACATACACAAAGGAGGAACCTCAGTGAGATTTCCCCTAGACCCTGACAGCTAAGCCATCACACTAGGCCCCAAGTTCAGAGGGCTCCTGGATCTGCATCTCGGTTTGTTGGTAGCTCAGGTTTTAACCAGCAGTGGACAGCCTTGTCCAAGGCCTTTGGGACCCTCCCATTCTACTGAATTTGATGAGGACCACCAGCTACCTTTGCTATAAAAGAGCAAGCCATTTCCCCAGCACAAGTTAAAAGAAGCCTCAGAAGATAAAATTTAAGGAAACTGTCCAAATAGAGTCTCCATTAAGATCTTCCCCAGCTCCCAGGGCTCTTTGAAATGTGCTGTGAGAAAAACAGAGCCAGCTTCCTTTACACATTTCTCATCTTTACTCCAGTTTTTTCAAGGTTTGGAGACTTCTGTCAGGGGCCACACAGCGAAAGTCACTGGGATGGGGCAGCAGTCCAGGGTCTGCATGGCATTTTGCTGCAGCAATAGCAGCCACTGGGGTCTTCTGCATTCAGAGGAAGCCCTCTATTCTTCAAACTGGGCCCTCTTCCTGCCCTTTAGGCTACAAGTCCGATGCAAACAGGTCATGCAGTTAGCAGAACCCCTCCACACCTGGCCTCCTGGCTGCTCTGGGCTGAGCTCAGGCCCCACCTGGCCTCTGATGGCATCGAATGTCACATTAGGATAACTTCAAGGCATTGCCTAGGTCTCTGAACCTTAGGTCAACCCCAGAGACCTGAGTTCCCTTGGAACATCCCTGAGGCTGCACATCGGTACTTGGACCCATTGGCTTGAGGGTACATGTCTTTTAAAAACTCTCAGTGCAAGATAAAAAAAACCTAGGAATCATAGAATAGAATGTCTCCTAAAGGATGGAGCCCATATCACCAGGGAAAGTGAAATGATCTCAGGTGACATCAAGAGAAATTAAATCACACAGAGAAGAGGTTTTCAGTCCTTCTCATTAGGGCAAGAAGAAAGTTCCAGCTTGGAGATACAGTTTCTCTAACACTCCCCACCACATACTGATGGTTCTCTTCAACCAGTAGGGACAGGGCCTCAGATCTGAGCCTTGGGAGCTGTCATACTTCCGTGTTTTTACCTTACTTGTTTTTTTTAAATATTTATTTTCTCTTCATGGCAAATAAGAATAGTTTTCCAGTTGTGGGAATGACACAAAGTTTTCTTTCCAAAATAAACAGAAATTCTAAACAAGTCCACTGGAAGAGAACAAGTCGGGGGGTGCTCTGTAGACACCAGCCCTGGCAAGGGATACGTGTCCAGACAGGAGCACGGCCACACCGTGCAAGTGTTCTCTGAATGTTTGAAGTGTGGGAATTCCCTTGTTTCAGAGATGAGAAAACCTAGTCAGAGGGGGTCATGTGTTCTACCCATGGAGGTGAAATGGGCCTGCAAGGCCTAGATGAAGGGCATCAATTAGCCTTTAACTTTTATTAAGGAGATATAATCTGTGGTCGACCCTACTAGCTTCTCCATCCTCCTCTGCTCCCTGGACCGCCATGTCTAGTTGGACACAATGCTGTCCAGACAAAATGCCCCCCTCTTGTCAGTCTCTCTATGAGGTGTGACAGATGGCCAAGTCCCAGTCAACAAGACGAAAACAGGCTTTCTGTGAAACTCCCAAGAAGTCTTTTCATGAGAAAGACCCACTCTCTCCTTTCTCTCCTCCCATCATCTTACCATCTGGAATCATGATGCGATGGCTGGAGCCCTAGGAGCCACCTTGGACCATGAGGATGCAGCCACATGTAGCCAAACTGGAAGTAGTCTGGGAAGCTTAACCTGTCCAGGAACACTTTTACATGAGAGGGAGACATTTGCATTGTATTTAAGCCCTTTTTATTTAGAGGTTTTGTGCCACCAAACTTAATGTGAACTGGTATATAAGCTTTGCTCCTTAGTGTAGAATTCTTTGGCATGGACACAGCCCTGTAAGATCCCTGTCTTGCCTTATCCTCATAACAACCTTGAGAGATATGCAAATAAAGCATATCCTGTCCTTTTTTTTAAAAAAAGCATAGATGAAAAGACTGTAAGGCCCATAGGTGGCAGGAGGCCAGAGGTGCTGGTCAGGACTGAGTTGTCATGCCCTGAGCCTAAGCTCAGTCTCTGCCTCCAATCAGCCTGACTTGGCAAGACTCATCCTTCACCTGGCCGTTCTCTAGCCCCTGAGAGAACTGTTCAGGAGGGCTCCCACCTCAGTCAGTGTCTGCTTTCCCTAAGCAGCATCTTTGGCTTACATGCCAAAGAACTCTGTATAATAGATAAAGCAGCACCCCCACCTCACCCACACCCACAGGCCTTCCCTTATTTACAACTTAAAACCACGCTTTTACTTTTCATCCAAGGTTAGAATAAGAAAGTACCAAGAGCAGCCTTTTACCACTTATTTTTCACAAATCCACTGCAGCCAGTTCCAGACCAGCCATGGGGTCACAGAGATGGCTGAATTTTGCTGCCTGAACTGATGAAACACCATTCCTGCAGCAGCACCTCAGAATATGTGTGGGGTGAGGCAGCTCACCCGGCACAGGTCCAGATCAGCCCAATAGCCGCACAGCCTGTTCAGAGCCAGGGGCTCCCAGCAGCATGTGCTGTGTCTTCCGGCCACCACACCAGGCACAGGGCTTCTGCGAGTATTTTTCCTGCTGGGTCTGATGAAGCAATGGGAAGTTTGCAGATTAAGTGAGATTAAATTCCAGGCAAATCTTTTAAAAAGTCTTTACCCAAAGCAGATGCACACAATACAAGGCAGACTGATCAGGAGGAAAAGCCTTTAACCCAGGAGGGCTGAGCTTCAGAAGACGCAGGAGCAGAGCAGCGGTGGAAGCGCTGCGGGTCATCGAGGACCCCAGGTCTGGAGGCGAGTGAGCCTCCTGGACAAGACTTTCAAAGCTGAGATGAATGAGCAGCACGTGGAACCCAGGAACTAATCCTTCTAATGGTCTCCACATTGCTCGCTTCCTCATTAGCCTTCTTTACCCAGTTTGAGGCCTCTGCCTCTTAAGAGAGATGTCAAGACCTAGAGATGATCCAGGGAAAAGCAATAAAAATGATTAAAGGGCAGGGAAGTAGGTCTTAGGAAAGGTGAGTGGAGAATGTGAGGTTGGAGGAAACAAGGCCACAAGTGACTCTAACCGTGGTCTTTGAGCTAAAGGTCGAAAGTATCTGAGCCCTGGAAAACTCACACCCACCCTGGCTGCCTCCAGTGGAAAAAATGTCTTGGTATCTTGAAATAAATTCTTTTAAATCTCAATTTTTAAGAAAAAATTTTCATCCAGGTGATGGTGTGTTAACCCAGCTGAGTCTAAATCAAGCACAGACATTTGCCTCATGAAAGTTCTCTCTCCCGTGTGTTGGTCCCTGTTTTGGACTTTTATCAAGTGAAATGAACACACGGACTTGCTGAGTCCACAATTTTAGATAAAGAGGGTGAAGGAGACGTGGGAATTCTCAACCTGGTCAGAGAATGCGTTTCGGAGGGAGCACTAGAGTACCATGGGAAAGGAGAAAGGCAAAAAGGCCAAACACTCTGTGCATCAACTAAGGTCGACCAGCTGTCCCAGGTGGACACAGACACCAGGGACAAGTAAGCCCTGGTGCCTGCCCTCAAGGGCTCTGGGTGAGTTCAACTTTGTAGTGTGAGAAGTGTCCAGACGGCGTCAGGGGCAGGAGCTGTGGACTCACAGATGATGAGCGCCCACCTCCCTCTGAGTAAGGATATTCTCATCCAGTCTG
Source organism: Budorcas taxicolor (assembly GCF_023091745.1). Classification (NCBI taxonomy): domain Eukaryota; kingdom Metazoa; phylum Chordata; class Mammalia; order Artiodactyla; family Bovidae; genus Budorcas; species Budorcas taxicolor. Next base: position 11,011,581 of record NC_068930.1, on the reverse strand, counting down.
GGAGGTATTTGTCATCTGATCTGGAGTTCTCTGAAGTGAAGTTTCCTGCCCAAGGCTGCAAAATCAGTGAGCGACACAGCCAGGAAGAATTTGAGAAAGCAGCTCTAGAAGCACCCCATTTTATCCATTTAATGGATCATCTCCTCTCATCTGGGGCTTCCCAAATGGGTAAGGAATCTGCCTGCAATGCAGGAGACACAAGAGACTCAAGTTTGATCCCTGGGTGGGGAAGATCCCCTGGAGGAGGGCCTGGAGAATCCCATGTACAGAGGAGCCTGGTGGCTACAGTCCATGGGGTCACGAAGAGGCAGGCACAACTGAGCGAATAAGCAAAGCACAGCACTCCTCTTAGCTACCTGAAGAGAAAATAACAGTAATCAACCAACCAGCGTTTACTGAGGACCTACTGCATGTGAGATGCTATAGAGGTTTATGGTCAAGACGTCTGACCAAAGTGACTAGGATCCTAAGGAGAATCAGACAGGGTAGTTATGGGTCCACACTGGTCCACCTACTCACCTCCAACCTGTTTCTCAGGGTGCGAGGATGCAACTGTGGCCCAGAAAGGTGAAATGACTTTGGCTGTGGGGTCTTTTGACTCCCAGTCCCGGGCTGTCTGCAGCAGCCAGTGCATCAGGCTACAAATGGTAAGAACCCTCTATGGATGCCAGTCCCGAGGGTGGAGACCTCAGACAGAGGAGAACAGAGTCTATGCAGTGGAGTAGGATGGCTCTCAGGAGGATTACAACAAAAAGAAAAATGATTGCACTGATCTGGGGCAAAGAGGTAGGACAGTCTCATCCATGAAAATATTATTTTCCTGCCCCACACATATTAGAGTATATCAATATCAATATGCCTTTCAAGTAATCAGTCATGATGCAGCCCAATAGTTCAGTTCAGTTCAGTTTAGTCGCTCAGTCGTGTCTGACTCTTTGTGACCCCATGGAATGCAGCACGCCAGGCTTCCCTGTCCATCACCACTCCTAGAGTATACTCAAACACATGCCCATTGAGTTGGTGATGCCATCCAACCATCTCATTCTCTGTCGTCCCCTTTTCTTCCTGCCCTCAATCTTTCCCAGCATCAGGGTCTTTTCAAATGAGTCACCTCTTCGCATCAGGTGGCCAAAGTATTGGAGTTTCAGCCTCAGTATCAGTCCTTCCAGTGAATATTCAAGACTGATTTCCTTTAGGGTGGACTGGTTGGATCCCCTTGCTGTCCGAAGGACTCTCAAGAGTCTTCTCCAACACCACAGTTCAAAAGCATCAATTCTTCAGTGCTCAGCTTTCTTTATAATCCAACTCTCACATCCATACATGACTACTGGAAAAACCATAGCCTTGACTAGACGGACCTTTGTTGGTAAAGTAATGTCTCTGCCTTTGAATATGCTGTCTAGGTTGGTCATCACTTTCCTTCCAAGGAGTAAGCGCTTTTTAATTTCATGGCTGCAGTCACCATCTACAGTGATTTTGGAGTCAAAAAAGATAAAGTCTTTCACTGTTTGCAGTGTGTTCCCATCTATTTGCCATAAAGTGATAGGACTGGATGCCATGATCTTCGTATTCTGAATGTTGAGCTTTAAGCCAACTTTTTCACTCTCCTCTTCCACTTTCATCAAGAGGCTCTTTAGTTCTTCTTCACTTTCTGCCATAAGGGTGGTGTCATCTGCATATCTGAGGTTATTGATATTTCTCCCAGCAATCTTGATTCCAGCTTCTGCTTCATCCAATCCAGCATTTCTCATGATGTACTCTGCATATAAGTTAAATAAACAGGGTGACAGTATACAGCCTTGACGTACTCCTTTTCCTATTTGGAACCAGTCTGTTGTTCCATGTCCAGTTCTTACTGTTGCTTCCTGACCTGCATACAGGTTTCTCAAGAGGCAGTTCAGGTGGTCTGGTATGCCCATCTCTTTCAGAATTTTCCACAGTTTATTGTGATCCACACAGTCAAAGGATTTGGCATAGTGAACAAAGCAGAAATAGATGTTTTTCTGGAACTCTCCTGCTTTTTTGATGATCCAGCGGATGCTGGCAATTTGCTCTCTGGTTCCTCTGCCTTTTCTAAAACCAGCTTGAACATCTGGAAGTTCACAGTTCATGTATTGCTGAAGCCTGGCTTGGAGAATTTTGAGCATTATTTTACTAGCGTGTGAGATGAGTGTAATTCTGTGGTAGCTTAAACATTCTTTGGCACTGCCTTTCTTTAGGATTGGAATGAAAACTGACCTTTTCCAGTCCTGTGGCCACTGCTGAGTTTTCCAAATTTGCTGGCATATTGAGTGCAGCACTTTCACAGCATCATCTTTCAGGATTTGAAATAGCTCAACTAGAATTCCATCACCTCCACTAGCTTTGTTCATAGTGATGTTTCCTAAGGCCCACTTGACTTCACATTCCATGATGTCTGGCTCTAGGTGGTGAGTGATCATACCATCGTGATTATCTGGGTCATGAAGATTTTGTTTTTTTTGTACAGTTCTTCTGTGTATTCTTGCCACCTCTTCTTAACATCTTCTGCTTCTGTCATGTCCATACCATTTCTGTCCTTTATTGAGCCCATCTTTGCATGAAATGTTCCCTTGGTATCTCTAATTTTCTTGAAGAGATCTCTCGTCTTTCCCATTCTATTGTTTTCCTCTATTTCTTTGCATTGATCACTGACAAAGGCTTTCTTATCTCTCCTTGCTATTCTTTAGAACTCTGCATTCAAATGGGTATATATTTCCTTTTCTCCTTTGCCTTTAGCTTATCTTCTTTTCTCAGCTATTTGTAAGGCCTCCTCAGACAACCATTTTGCCTTTTTGCATTTCTTTTTCTTGGGGATGGTCTTGATCGCTGCCTCCTGTACAATATCATGAACCTCCAGCCATAGTTCTTCAGGCACTCCATCTATCAGATCTAATTCCTTGAATCTAGTTGTCACTTGTACTGCATAATCGTAGGGGATTTGATTTAGGTCATACCTGAACGGTCTAGTAGTTTTCCCTACTTTCTTCAATTTAAGTCTGAATTTGGCAATAAAGAGTTCATGATCTGAGCCACAGTCAGTTCCCAGTCTTGTTTTTGTTGACTGTATAGAGCTTCTCCATCTTTGGCTGTAAAGAATGTAATCAATCTGATTTCAGTGTTGACCATCTGATGATGTCCATGTGTAGAGTCTTCTATTGTGTTGTTGGAAGAGGGTGTTTGCTATGACCAGTGTGTTCTTTTGGCAAAAGTCTATTAGCCTTTGCCCTGCTTCATTCTGTACTCCAAGGCTAAATTTGTCCGTTACTCCAGGTGTTTCTTGACTTCCTACTTTTGCATTCCAGTCCCCTATAATGAAAAGGATATCTTTTGGGGGTATTAGTTCTAGAAGGTCTTTTAGGTCTTCCTAGAGCTGTTCAACTTCAGCTTCTTCAGCATTACTGGTCAGGGCATAGATTTGGATAACTGTGATTTTGAATGGTTTGCCTTGGAAACAAACAGAGATCACTCTGTCGTTTTTGAGATGGCATCCAAGTACTGCATTTTGGACTGTTTGGTTGACTATAATTGCTACTCCATTTCTTCTAAGGGATTCTTGGCTACAGTAGTAGATATAATGGTTATCTGAGTTAAATTCACCTATTCCAGTCCATTTTAGCTCACTGATACCTAAAATGTTGATGTTCACTCTGATAAAACACCTTACCTACACATGCACACACAGCCGCAGTCTCTCAGGATCGCTGCTCCTGCAAGAGATGATGTGTGTGTGTGTGTGTGTGTGTGTGTGTGTGTGTGTGTGTTAACCGCTCAGTTGTGTTTGACTCTTTGCAACCCCATGGATTATAGCCCACCAGGCTCATGGGCTCATGGGCTTTCCCTGGCAAGAATACTGGAGTGGGTTGCCATTCCCTTCTCCAGGGAATTTTCCCAACCCAGGGACTGAACCCAGCTCTCCTGCATTGTAGGTGCTTGCTTTACCATCTGAGCCACATGTTTTCAAGAGATAATGGGAATTCAGTAATGCACTGTCCACTATTTAAGGATGTAATTAACACAATACAACATTATGAAAGACACACTATTTTGGAAGTGAAATCAGGAAGCTTGGAAGCAGGAGAAACGAGGAGGAAACTCATCAAATAATTATCATCCATTTTTAGAGTATCCAATGAGTGCCTCTGCAGCAGACCCTGGTGCTTGCCTGCGTAACAGCTGTTCCCCATTCACCTCACTCTGCGCCATCTGAATTCTGGCTTTGCATCAGGACTGTGCGCTCTATCAATGTCATGAGTCACATAGATTCTGCTTAGGATGGCAACACCATTCTCCTTTGTCAGACAAAGTGGAGGGCCCATATGATTCAGTTCATAGAGGTTTATGGGAAAATCCCGTAGTTAGGAGAGAAGCTTCAGGGGCACCTGTCAAGACTTGCCCACTGGATGGACCTCCCTCACTGCTGTCTTGCAGGCTCATCCCTGCGTGGGACGCTTGCCATCCTCATATTGCACCCTCATAGCAAGCCCAGCTATTGGAGAACGGAGCTTGTCTGCCTCTTCTGTTAGCTGGTCCTGAGGAGCTCTCCTTGCAGCCATGGGTCTGAGCTGATGGAGATGCAGAGGGTTGGTGGTGCCGGTTGATCTGAGAAGCTGGGCCACCTGCTCATGGAGCTTACTCGGCCCCACTCCCAGATGCACCACTGACACCTTATGCCCTGGTGAGCCAGATGGAACCAAACTCACTGTGGGAAGATGTGGTCACCTGGTGATATCCAGTGTCAGCTGCCCTGCCTCTCCTGGGTTTTCTAAGAATCTGCCTGAAATGTGGGATACCTGGTTTTGATTCCCGTTTGGGGAAGATCACACAGAAGAACTGTACAAAAAACATCTTCATGACCCAGATAATCATGATGGTGTGATCACTCACGCTCACCTAGAGCCAGACATCCTGGAATGTGAAGTCAAGTGGGCCTTAGAAAGCATCACTACGAACAAAGCTAGTGGAGGTGATGAAATTCCAGTTGAGCTATTTCAAATCCTGAAAGATGATGCTGTGAAAGTGCTGCAGTTAATATGTTAGCAAATTTGGAAAACTCAGCAGTGGCCACAGGACTGGAAAAGGTCAATTTTCATTCCAGTTCTAAAGAAAGGCAACGCCAAAGAACATTTAAGCTACCACACAATTGCACTTATCTCACACACTAGTAAATTAATGCTCAAAATTCTCTAAGCCAGGCTTCAGCAATACATGAACCGTGAACTTCCAGATGTTCAAGCTGGTTTTAGAAAAGGTAGAGGAACCAGAGATCAAATTGCCACATCTGCTGGATCATCAAAAAAGCAGAAGAGTTCCAGAAAAAAAAAATCGATTTCTGTTTTACTGACTATGCCAAAGCCTTTGACTGTGTGGATCACAATAAACTGTGGAAAATTCTGAAAGAGATGGGAATCCCATACCACCTGAACTCCCTCCTAAAAAACCTGTATGCAGGTCAGGAAGCAATAGTTAGAACTGGACATGGAACAACAGACTGGTTTCAAATAGGAAAAGGAGTACGTCAAGGCTATATATTGTCACCCTGCTTATTTAACTTATATGCAGAGTACATCATGAGAAACGCTGGGAATCAAGATTGCCGGGAGAAATATCAATAACCTCAGATATGCAGATGACACCACCCTTATGGCAGAAGAAGAACTAAAGAGCCTCTTGATGAAAGTGAAAGAGGAGAGTGAAAAAATTGGCTTAAAGCTCAACATTCAGAAAACGAAGATCATGGCATCTGGTCCCATCACTTCATGGCAAATAGATGGGGAAACAGTGGAAACAGTGGCTGACTTTATTTGGGGGGCCTTCAAAATCACTGCTGATGGTGATTGCAGCCATGAAATTAAAAGACGCTTACTCCTTGGAAGGAAAGTGATGACCAACCTAGACAGCATGTTAAAAAGCAAAGATATTACTTTGCCAACAAAGGTCCGTCTAGTCAAGGCTATGGTTTTTTCAGTAGTCATGTATGGATATGAGAGTTGGATTATAAAGAAAGCTGAGTGCCAAAGAATTGGTGCTTTTGAACTGTGGTGCTGGAGAAGACTTTTGAGAGTCCCTTGGACTGCAAGGAGATCCAACCAGTCCATCCTAAAGGATATCAGTCCTGGGTGTTCATTGGAAGGACTGATGGTGAAGTTGAAACTCCAATACTTTGGCCACCTGATGCGAAGAGCTGACTCATTTGAAACGACCCTGATGCTTGGAAAGATTGTGGGCAGGAGGAGAAAGTGATGACAGAGGACGAGATGGTTGGATGGCATCACTGACTCAATGGACATGGATTTGGGTAGACTCTGGCAGTTGGTGATGGACAGGGAGTCCTGGTGTGCTGCAATTCATGGGGTGGCAAAGAGTCAGACACGACTGAGCGACTGAACTGAACTGAACCCTCTCCAGTATTCTTGCCTGAAGAATTCCATGGACAGAGGAGCCTGGTGGGCTACAGTCCACGGGGTCACAGAGTCAGCCATGACTGAGCAACTAATACGGTGCCTCTGCTAGGGCCAGTTGCATGTCAGGATCTTTGTCTCAAGTGGTGGATAATTCCTGATACAGATGCTGTGGCCTTGCCCTAGAGCCCTAGGTATCTACATGATGGTTCTCGCACTGCCTGGGAGCTCTTCCATCACAGCTACCACAGGGGCTGCTCAGTAGCTTGAACCACAGCCTGGAACTGCTACAGCCCTTTCCTGCTCTGCAAGAAGCAATCATTTGTTCTATCCTTTGAAGGAGCTGTCACAGTATGCCTACGACCACTGCTGCTGCTGCTGCTGAGTCGCTTCAGTCGTGTCTGACTCTGTGTGACCCCAGAGACGGCAGCCCACCAGGCTCCCCCATCCCTGGGATTCTCCAGGCAAGAACACTGGAGTGGGTTGCCATTTCCTTCTCCAATGCATGAAAGTGAAAAGTGAAAGTGAAGTTGCTCAGTCGTATCCAACTCTGAGCAACCCCATGGACTGCAGCCCACCAGGCTCCTCTGTCCATGGGATTTTCCAGGCAGGAGTACTAAAGTGGGGCACCATTGCCTTTTCTGCATAAGACCACTAGACCCCTGCAAACTTTACTGGTGCGGCGGCCTCCGGAATTTCTACAGGTTCTCTCTTACTCTCTGGAGTTCATGTGTCTTACCAAGGACTTCCATGCATCTTCTTGCTCCTCAGTTGCCAAGGAGGCCCTCGTGTTTTCACGCTTTGCTTAACATTGTTGATTAATCACCCTCCACCTCTCATTGTCATTCTCGGAGGCATTGGTAGCCCCATTACTAGCCTTATAATTTCTAACTTTTCAAGCTTTACCACACTTCTTAGACATTGTGTCCACCTTCATCCGGCCAGCCCAGCCCAGCCTGTGCAGTACAGCAGTGCCCAGGCCAGGACCATCAGACTCTGCTATCACAAGGGAGGGTGTTTTCACTGTTCCTTGGCCAGTATTGACCCAGCCCCCAAGTCCCATTTTTAAATCTGCTCCCTCAGATCATTGTTGGCACCAGCAGCTGTTGGTCAAGCTCCCCAGAAAACAGGCTGTGATGGCCCTGAAACTGAGGTGTCTCTGAGGCAAGTTTGCCCGGCCTTCAGTCCCCATCAACCTGTCCTGGGATGCAGACTGCCTCCAGAGGAGGGATGCAGCCATGAGATCCAGAGAGGATAACACCTGGAGAGGGACATGATTCCAGTGGCCAGCAGGCAGTACCCCCCAGAAATTAGGGGAACAAGGGCCTTGGTCTTAAAGGGAGACTCAGGCACGCTAGCCAGCATCCACTAGAGCACCTTAGTCTAAATAAACCAAACAAACTTGTAGAAACCATACCACACAGAGGTGAGGAAAGAAGGGTAAAATAGAAAAGCACATAAAAAGTAACCAAGCAGGACCTGAAGGAGCCTCCTCCAGACAGACCCCACCCCATATCCTCTGTCGTCACCCCTCTCTGAAAGGCCTAGATAACTGTCTGATGCACATTTCTGGAGTTGCTTTACAGGTGCTCAAGGCACCAAGCGGAAGAAATTTACTTGATGACCATGAGTGGTAGCCCCCAGACGTGCCCCCAGACCTACCCCCACCTAAGAGTTGATCTTGTTAACCCCTGAGACACCACCTTGTTACGTCACTATCAACCAGTCAGAGAACTGTGCACAAGCTGATCACAGTCCCTGTGACCCCCTTCCCTGGTGCCTGCGTGCTAAGTTGCTTCAATCGTGTCCAACTCCTTGAAACTCTATGGACTGTAACCCACCAGGATCCTCCATCAATGAGATTCTCCAGGCAAGAATACTGGAGTGGGTTGCCATGCCCTCCTCCAAGGGATCTTCCTGACCCAGAGATTAAACCCTCACTTCTTACGTCTCCTGCATTGGCAGGCAGGTTATTTACTACTAGCGCCACTTGGGAAAACCCACCTCATCTTTAAAAAGCCTTTTTTCAAATCCATCTGGGAGTAAAGGCTTTCCGAGCATTGGCCTTCTCAGACTCCTTACACAGAGCACTGTGATAAACGCCTGATTTTCCTTCACCACAACCCAATGTCAGTAAATTGACTTTATTGCTTATGGGCAAGTGGGCTTATTTGGATCAGCAACAAAAATTTGCCCCAAAGATGCTACACATCTATTAAACAGGAGCCACAAACTTGGTTGTAAGCCTCCCAGAGATGGTAACAAGAGGAAAGGTGATCGTCTTCAAGATTCACAGAATCTATAAGACATATGTGTCCTATACCCTCTAGAACATGAAAGTCGCTCAATCATGTCTGACTTTTTGTGACCTCATGGACTATCCAGTCCATGGAATTCTCCAGGCCAGAATAGTGGAGTGGGTAGCTTTTCCTTTCTCCAGGGGCTCTTCCCAACCCAGGAATCAAATCAGGGTCTCCTGCATTGCAGGCAGATTCTTTACCAACTGAGCTATCAGGGAAGCCCACACCCTCAAGAGCATTCCTGCTGTTCTAGTGGGTGAAGTCTAAAACATATTTCTCCTCTGGATCCTGATAGATCATGGACTCCGTAAACGACGAGAAGGCCAACGGCACCGCTATGGGCAGAGTAACAGCGAGTGCTTGATGGCGACTGCTCACTGCCCACCTCAAGGCTGATCTCAGGCACAGCACCGAAGAGCAGCAGGGCCAGCGAACTGAAAATCTGTACGTGAAAATCTTCCCAGGCAATTTCCTCTCATGTTCCACCTTCTCAGAGAGAAATGTATGAAAACATTCTCAGAGCACCTGTCTATCCGTTGGTAAATTTTTTAAAAAGTAGGTACAATAATTGCAATAATCTGTTGCATTTTTAAAACATTTGTTCAGCAAACAGTCTCCTAAAAAAAGCAAATCATTTTCATCTGGTTGCAAGGTTGGTAATAAATTAAGCCTTTCATGCTCATAGAAAACGATTTTGTGTTTTATTTCCAAATCTCGCCCTGTCAGCGTTGAGAGAAACATACTTATGGAAAAAAAAGCAAAACAGATGATCTGGCTGCGGTGTCGAACAAGGGCCACATCTGTCTCCAAGAACCATGAGCCGTTTACTGGGATAAATCTCCCTGTCCCAGAAATGACAAGGCTCCTGGGCCACCTCCTTGTAACGGCCGCGTTTCCAGCTCCGTTTCCCACACAGGGACACTCGCCGCGGCTCCAGCCACCCCACTGGCCCCCACCATCTCGGAACCCCTGCCCTCCTCTTCCCTTGGGAACTCAGTCCTGCTTCCTTTCCCCGCAGGTCATCGACATACCCACAGTCTTTTCCAGTTTGGGGAGGTCAGGCGTTAATCTCCCCATTATTCGCTGCATTCCAAGTTTATTTTTTCCCCCTTTTGAAGGTCTCCAACCATTTCCAAGAGTCAAAGTATCAGTGGTGAAACTGGAAACATTTTCCTCTCATCTGTCTTTCAGCCTTAAATTGGAGCCACGTAACCAGCACCGGAGAGGGAAGCGGAGCCTCAGCAATTCCATCATGCTCTCCCTGGGAGACAAGCCCAAGCCTTTCTTGACCCTTGGAGGTGACAGAAAAGCAATCCCCAGGCTACAGTCTCACTGAGGCCAGTCACAAGTTCCAAGTGCAAAGGGAACAGAAAGTGTCCCTGGATGAGATCAGCCACAGGCTTTGGGCAGGGGCAGCATGGGAAAGAGCATGGGGTAGGATTCCTGCAAAACTGAAGGCCACGTGCCCCTAGCCTTATCTTTGTGGGCTTCACTTCGCTGACCTATTAACAAAGATGATAACTACAAAGCCCGCCTCCACATTTGTTGTGGGGATGAAAGGACAGTGGGTCTCATGGTTTGGGTTCCTATCTTAGCAGACCATGAGACCAAGTCTCAAGGAATGAAGCATTTCCTGCCATATCTGTAAAGAAGGATGTCACAGCTATCAGTGATTCCGGCCCTCTAAATGTGGATTTCTGAGCCGTGAGGGTACCCAGGAAGAACAATGACTGCTCCCTGGTAGCCATGGGGCTACCTGTGCTAGCACTGAGGATCTGGGGGTGGGCGGGTGGTGGGGTATTTGAAAAGATGCAGGATACTGGCCCCAGACAGCTGAGATGTGTATGAAAGGAATGGTTTCAGTAAGCCCAGACTCTTATATCTTCCTATACATCAAAGAGTGCTAAATTCCTTAATGTGAGATATCTGATTTTCCTTAATTAACAATAATCATTTGATATTCAGACTACCCACCCCTTGTTGCAAACTTCCACATAGCCTGGCTCCTCCCCTCACCTCCTTGGAGTTCTCTCAGGGTCATTTGCAATGCTGTTTCCAAGGCTTGAAGTCCTAAGAGCGAGAGAGAGTCAAGTCTCTCAGTTGTGTCCGACTCTTTGCAACCCTATGGACTGTAGCCTACCAGGCTCCTCCGTCCATGGGATTTTCCAGGCAAGAATACTGGAGTGGGGTGCTGTTTCCTTCTCCAGGGGATCTTCCTGACCCAGCAATTGAACCCGGGTCTCCCGCATTGCAGCCGGACACTTTACCACCTGGGTCACCAGGGAAGTTACTGAAGTCCTAAAAATTCCCACCAAATAAAACACAGCTCTCAACTTTTAGGTGGCACCTATTTTCTTTATTCAACAAGGGCAAGAGATAGATGTGGAGATAAACCTGTGTCAGTCTTCCAGCCCGACCCTATTCCCACAGACCAGGGGGTTTAGACACAGGAGGGCACCGTCTCACAGTCTGTAGTCCAGAAGCTCAGGATCAAGCTGTCTGCAGGCTTGGTTCCCCCTGAGGACCGCGAGGGAAGGGTCTGCTCTCAGCCTCTCTCCTCGGCTTGTACGTGGCCATCTTCCCTCTCTTCACATTCACTCTATTTCTGGCCCTGTCCTAAGTCTCCTTTTCTTAAGGACACTATCACACAGGATTAGGGTCTGCACTCAAGGCCTCATTTTAACTTACAAAAATGTGGACAAAAAATGCCACCTGCCATATCAGTAAACAGCCATCAAACCTTCAGCCACTGCCGCCCGACTGTGCACCCTGAAGGGATTCAGGGTGGAGAAATAGGGTACGAGACCTAGACACCTAAGGGCCACATGGAAGGAAGGATTTCAGTGAGCCTAGAATTGGTTCTTTCCCAACCTGAATCTCCGTAGTTGGGGGAGTGCTGCTGTGGCTGAGGGCTTAATGGTCACAGCATCCTTCATTTACTGAAGGACCAGGGGACGTTCCATGTCCAAGGTCTCTAAGTAGTGTTCACAGCTGGATCTTTAATCCCTGACACAGGATGCCCACCTTTGTGAAAGCACATCCCCAGGGCCCAGGGCCACACAGGGCCCAGCTGACATCTCAGCACCTTCTCCAGGTGCTTTCTCCTCTCTTGAAAGGGCCTTTGGTAGAGGCACTTCCCCTGGCAGGGGGACATGTGCTTTTCCTGTGCCTAACGATCCCCTTGTGTGCTAGTTGCTCAGTCGTGCCCAATACTTCAGGACCCCATGGACTCTAGCCCGCCAGGCTTCTCTGTCCACGTGATTTCCCAGGCAAGAATGCTGGAATAGGTTGCAACCCTTTCTCCAGAGGATATTCCTAACCTAGGGATCGAACTGGGGTCTCTTGCATTGCAGGCAGATTCTTTGCCATCTGAGCCAGCAGGAAAGCCCAAAGATCCCCTTGCTGCTGCTGCTGTTGCTGCTACAAAGTCGCTCAGCTGTGTCTGACTCTGTGCGACCCCATAGATGGCAGCCCACCAGGCTCCCCCGTCCCTGGGATTCTCCAGGCAAGAACACTGGGGTGGGTTGCCGTTTCCTTCTCCAATGCATGGAAGTGAAAAGTGAAAGTGAAGTCACTCAGTCATGTCTGACTCTTAGCAACCCCATGGACTCCTCCGCCCATGGGATTTTCTAGGCAAGAGTACTGGAGTGGGGTGTCATTGCCTTCTCCTAAAGATCCCCTTAGGAGGGCTTTTAATTTCAGATTCCTAGGGCACACTCTATGTGGGCATTATATTTATTGTGGGCACAAGAGTGTGGGCACACTCTATTGTGCATTTAAGTGCAGATTCCTAGGCACATTCCTTAGGAATGCTGATAGAGAAGGTTTAGACTCTTTCCTAGCATTTTTATCCAACTGAACTGGGAGTTCCTAGGCACTTGGCCAGGAAGCCACAATGAGAGGAGGGTCCTCTGTAGTACCCACTCTTGGCAGTGCCTGTTTGCTTCTGAAGAAATCAGTAACCACCTGCCTACAGTGCCCCTCAGGTCTCTGCACACACACTCGCACCCCGGCATTGCCAACTCAGTCCCCAAGGGACTTCCACTTACAGGCAACGGGCCTAACACCCTCACGCAGATAACTGTACTCCAGCTTACATCATAAAGTCTTATCCCAAGTACCTTTTAACTCTGAAACTCAAGACACCAATCTGGGTGCAATCAGAAGACAGAAATCTGATGAGAGATGGCAAGTTGGGGAAAGAATTGCCTGCCCCAGAACAGGATGAGAGGGTTAATATAAAGAATGGTTATGCCATTGTATACATGTAACAAGGACTCTAAGGGCGCCCAAAGGGAGCTCAAGGAAGGACACACCTCCCCAAGGCTGGGACTCAGACCTCACTGGAGAAGGTGCGGTGTCGGAGGACTGGGTGGCCGAGAGGGTCATCTGGATGCACCAGCCAAAGGGAAGCAGAAAGCCGCCTTCCAGGGTGCAGGCTGACAGTGGGCACAGAGGGGTCCCAGTGCCCAGAGTCCACTCATAGTGAGCTAATGCCAGGCTGGGTGTGCGTCTGCACTGGGACGGCTCCAGAAAGGTGGCCAACAGGCCCGGGTGTGTGCACTCTAGGCACGGGGCTGCGACAGAGGCCCACAGACCTCCCCCACAGCCGCACGTGGGACTACGGCAGCTGGAGACGTCAAGCGGAGCTGCTTCCTCCTGCGATGGCTCACCGGCGCCCTCTACTGGCAAAGCCTAACGCTGCGGTCAGCGTGAAGGAGAAAAGCCCTTGTAAAGGTATTTTTCTAACACCGCTGTCAGAGTAAAGGAGAAATGAGGCCTCAAAGGTGAATTTCGAGTTGAGAAGAAAAAAATTGCTAATCGATAGTGTCAAAAAAACAATGGAGGATGAATTCATGCCAGGGCACGGTGAAAGCTAACAACCCTAAAATGTTGGCTTTTCCATCATAAGGACCACACAGCACAAATGTGTTATGCCAGGAAAATAGGAGGTAGAAGTGGATTCCTCTTCAAGGCAGGCACTGGTTTAAGATGGGTTTTTCAGCAGCTGCCTCAAGTTTAGGAGATTATGTCCTGTGCTTAAAATTGTAAAAAAAATAAGAGTAGGAAAATATGATTGTTCTGCCTTAGGTGGAAAATATCATCTCTCTCCACTACTTTTCTTTCTTTCTCTGTGTGTGTGTGTGTGTGTGTGTGTGTGATGCACACACACTCCTATACACACATATCAAATGTAGGCCAGGAAAATAAACCTTGGCTTAGAATTAGGAAATACACTACGTTCTCAGGGGGAAACTGTGGCTCAACTGGTAAAGAATCCGCCTGCAATACTGGAGACCTGGATTCAATTCCTGGGTTGGGAAGATCCCCTGGAGAAGGGAAAGTATTTGGGCTTGGAGAATTCCATAGACTGTATAGTCCATGGAGTTGCAAAGAGTCAGACACGACTGAGCGACTTTCACTTTACTTCACTTCACTTCACTCAAGGGAGCCAGCAGCAAATCCAGGAGACTCTGGGACGCATTGCTCTTCCATTTGAGATGCAAGCCAGGTTGCAAATCCCCGATGGTTGGACCCCATGGTCAAACATTCACACTAAGCAACTTTTGGTTTCGAATAACAGAATACCTGACTAAGAATGGCTTAGAAACCAAAGTCTGAAGGAAGACTGCTGCAGGACTGATTCTGTGACTCCACAATGCCAGAGAGGTGGCTCAGCAACTCTGGTGTTTTCTTACCTTTCTCCTCGTGGTCACAAAATGGTTGCAGGAACTCAAAGCATCCAAGTCCCGCATAATATTACTTAAAACAGACAGTATAGGAGTCAAGAGTGCCTTCTATCTTGTGCTGCTCTCTTCTTCATGAGGGAGGTTTTACCCAGAAAACCCCATCTCATGTTCCATGACATTTCATTAGCCAGGATGGGGAGGTCACATGCTCACCTCTACACCAATCACTAGCCAAGGGGCTGGCATTATCATGACTGATGGACAGTAATCATGGTTCATGTCAGGAAATGAACACATTTACTCCAAACAAGAGTAAAGAAGAGGAAAGGGATCAACTGACAAGAGGCAGCAACATGGCACGCTGAACATTCTATTAACCCTCTCCGTGTTAGGCTGCAAACATGCTAAAAGAGAAACTCTGTGTGGGAAGTAAACACCATGTTTTCATTTTAAAAGCAGGGTTTTTAAATGAATGAAACTACTATTGTCAGAAATTAGAAAAGAAGTTCCGTTTTGGAACCCAGACAAGAACCCCTAACAAGTTATAAAGAGCTGTGCATGGAAGATGTATAAATTCAATGCTTTAGTCAATTTTTAATGAGTAATATTTAACTCCAACAAATTCCAAGAATCGTCTCCAGAGAGAAAAAGGAAAGGCAGAAGGGATGGAAATAAATGGGTTCATAAGGTGTTCTCTTGACTCCTTCTCCACTGTCCTGGCCGCCTTCCTGTCCTCACCTGCCTGGCCACCAAAGAGACGGCACAGGAGAGCCAGGCCCCCATGTTCCCATCTGAACACGGTTTCCAGAAGGCCCTCACTCTCCCGGAGGATGCTGTAGTGGGAGGCAACTCCTTCAACTCTCCTCCCACGCACTTGACTCCTCCACTCTTCCCCTTGCTTCCTGTTTCTCATTAGCACTGGTCATCAACATTGTCCCTTCAGTTCTGAAATACTGTACCATCTCAGGGCCAGACCCCCTGCAACATAAGTGGTGACACTGATGTGGTGTCCGTTCTATCCAGCAGGACGCTGGCACTGGCCCTTCTCCTTATCTCACCCTGATGCTTCGTGGGGCATCATCTCACAAACCTCTTGCAGTGAGAGGGTAACAGGCAGGAAGGCCAGGGGTCTCCGAATGAAGGAAATAGGCTGCAAGGGTCAGACATTTTTTATCTCTCTCTTAAGCAGCAGGCAGAAATAAACTAGAAGAATCAGATTTTTTTTCTTCTCCATTCAAAATTTAAAAGCGATTTCTCTGTGGAAATGTTTTTCTTAAGCTATGTTAATGAAACTATGTATTTGCTTTGGAATTTGCCTTTCTTCAAAATGGTTCCACCTAAGACTAATATTTGTTCTTGTCTCAAACCTTGGGCTGATAATAGCTCAACAAACCAGTATTCATATCAATTGTTTTATGGCTGGGGGATGACACACCTCGTGCCATCCTATCTCCAAAATGCATATTGTGGGAGAGGAGCCTGGTGAAACTCTGTCAGCCTTGAAGTATCTCTCTTATCTGCTTAATAGCTTTCTAACAGACATTAAAAAAAGTTAAAAAAAAAAAGTTATGGCAAACCTAGACAGCATATTAAAAAGTAGAGACATTACTTTGCCAACAAAGGTCTGTCTAGTCAAAGCTATGGTTTTTCCAGTAGTCATGTATGGATGTGAGAGTTGGACCATAAAGAAAGCTGAACGCCAAAGAATTGATGCTTTTGAACTATGGTGTTGGAGGAGACTCTTGAGAGTCCCTTAGACTGCAAGGAGATCAAAGCAGTCCACCTTAAAGGAAATCAACCCTGAATGCTCATTGAAAGGACTGATGCTGAAGCTGAAACCCCAGTACTTCGGCCACCTGTTGAGAACTGATTAATTTGAAAAGACCCTGATGCTTGGAAAGATTGAAGGTGGGAGAAGAAGGGGACAACAGGATTAGATGGTTGGATGGCATCACCGACTCGATGGACATGAGTTTGAGTAAACTCCAGGAGCTGGTGATGGACAGGGAGGCCTGGCGTGCTGCAGTCCATGGGCTCACAAAGAGTCTGACATGACTGAGCGACTGAACTGAACTGCACAGACATAAAACATCTTGCTAAAGACTCGTGGGGGGTAGGGGCACCCTCCATCCCCTTTCTGATGTCTGTGTCAAAAACGTTCTCTGTCCCTTTTTATGCTTTAATAAAACTTTTTATATAGAAGCTCTTGAGTGATCAAGACTGGTCCCTGGTCCCAAAGTTAAATCTTCTTCTTCAGAGATCTCAGATCTGACATTGTTCACCGTAAGCTATCAGCAGCTATTGTGTATTTACATGGTGACCCAGCCCTGCTTGTAATGAGGGACCCTGTGGCCATCACACAGAGGACACAGCAGAGGTGAAGCAATTTGGGGAAAAAAACCAAGGATTTTGAAGGTAAACATATCTGGGCTCCAAGTCCCCATTCCACCTCTTACTAAATATGGGTGTGGTAGATGAAAGAGATAAAATTCCTTGCTACTCCTCCGATTGAGATGAAATCCAGTCTCTCTCCTCTTAAGCCTAAACTGACTTCAGTGATTTGCTTGAACAGCAGAAAATGGCAGCTGTGACAATCTGTGACTTCTGAGGCCAGATTGTAAGAAGTCTCACAGACTTTTATAACCTCTGGCCTGGGGAAGGCCAGCTGCTGGGCAAGAAGGCCAGCTGCCCGAGGCCACTCTGCTGTAAGGAAGCCAGGCTAGCAATGTAGAGAAAGGGGCTGGAAGGAGAGAGTGGTGTCAGCTAGAACAAGTATAGATGAGGGGGGAAAGTTCATGTGGCCTTTCCTGCTGTGATATGGAGAACCAAGGAATCTGATAGAAACCCGAACCCAGACCATGTTGTCCCAGCCCCCTTCAGTCACTGGGGCCAAACTAGCTGAGGACCCACCACAGTGGAGCAGAGTTGCCTTCCCACTGTCTCTGAATTTAACAGCCTTGGTTTCATGCATAGATTTTGATGCCAGAACAAGAGGCAATGGGCAGATCCTCAAGCTTTCTGAGCCTCCCTTTTCTCATTATAAAATGGAGGCAAGGACAGGACCTGTTATTCTATATTACCTAGCTCGGGTGGATTCAATATAACAGTTTCCTCAAAGTGTAGTCCAGTGCTTTGTAGAAGGTTGGCAGTTATTCACCACTGGGTCTGCTGATATAAGGTACAAACATATTCTAGGTAGCCAAATGTTAAGTTCTAATTCAGTTCAGTTCAGTTCAGTCCAGTCGCTCAGTCGTGTCCGACTCTTTGCGACCCCATGAATCGCAGCACGCTAGGCATCCCTGTTCATCACCATCTCCAGGAGTTCACTCAGACTAACGTCCATCGAGTCCGTGATGCCATCCAGCCATCTCATCCTCGGTCGCCCCCTTCTCCTCCTGCCCCCAATCCTTCCCAGCATCAGAGTCTTTTCCAATGAGTCAACTCTTCTCATGAGGTGGCCAAAGGACTGGAGCTTCAGCTTTAGCATCATTCCTTCCAAAGAAATCCCAGGGTGAATCTCCTTCAGAATGGACTGGTTGGATCTCCTTGCAGTCCAAGGGACTCTCAAGAGTCTTCTCTAACACCACAGTTCAAAAGCATCAATTCTTCGGCACTCAGCCTTCTTCATAGTCCAACTCTCACATCCATACATGACCACTGGAAAAACCATAGCCTTGACTAGACGGACCTTAGTAGGCAAAGTAATGTCTCTGTTTTTTAATATGCTCTCTAGGTTGGTCATAGATTTCCTTCCAAGGAGTAAGCGTCTTTTAATTTCATGGCTGCAATCACCATCTGCAGTGATTCTGGAGCCCAAAAAAATAAAGTCTGACACTGTTTCCACTGTTTCCCCATCTATTTCCCATGAAATGATGGGACCAGATGCCATGATCTTCGTTTTCTGAATGTTATGCTTTAGGCCAACTTTTTCACTCTCCTCTTTCACTTTCATCAAGAGGCTCTTTAGTTCCTCTTCACTTTCTGCCACAAGGGTGGTGTCATCTGCATATCTGAGGTTATTGATATTTCTCCCAGCAATCTTGATTCCAGCTTGTGTTTCTTCCAGTCCAGCGTTTCTCATGATGTACTTTGCATAGAAGTTAAATAAGCAGGGTGACAATATACAGCCTTGACGTACTCCTTTTCCTATTTGGAACCAGTCTGTTGTTCCATGTCCAGTTCTAACTGTTGCTTCCTGACCTGCATACAGATTTCTCAAGAGGCAGGTCAGGTGGTCTGGGATTCCCATCTCTTTCAGAATTTTCCACAGTTTATTGTGATCCACACAGTCAAAGGCTTTGGCATAGTCAATAAAGCAGAAATAGATGCTTTTCTGGAACTCTCTTGCTTTTTCCATGATCCAGCAGATGTTGGTAATTTGATCTCTGGTTCCTCTGCCTTTTCTAAAACCAGCTTGAACATCAGGGAGTTCACGGTTCACGTATTGCTGAAGCCTGGCTTGGAGAATTTTGAGCATTACTTTACTAGTGTGTGAGATGAGTGCAATTGTGTGATAGTTTGAGCGTTCTTTGGCATTGCCTTTCTTTGGGATTGGAATGAAAACTGACCTTTTCCAGTCCTGTGGCCACTGCTGAGTTTTCCAAATTTGCTGGCATATTGAGTGCAGCACTTTCACAGCATCATCTTTCAGGATTTGAAACAGCTCAATTGGAATTCCATCACCTCCACTAGCTTTGTTTCTAAGGCCCACTTGACTTCACATTCCAAGATGTCTGGTTCTAGATTAGTGATCACATCATCATGACTATCTGGGTCGTGACGATCTTTTTGTACAGTTCTTCCGTGTATTCTTCCCACTTCTTCTTAATATCTTCTGCTTCTGTTAGGTCCATACCATTTCTGTCCTTTATAGAGCCCATCTTTGCATGAAATGTTCCCTTGGTATCTCTAATTTTCTTGAAGAGCTCTCTAGTCTTTCCCAATCTGTTGTTTTCCTCTATTTCTTTGCATTGATCACTGAAGAAGGTTTTCTTATCTCTTCTTGCTATTCTTTGGAACTCAGCATTCAGATGCCTATATCTTTCCTTTTCTCTTTTGCTTTTTGGCTGTTAATCATAGCTAATAATGGCTTTTTTATAATCAGTGGGAGTTGAGTTGAAATCAAGAGAACTGTTCATGAGGGTCTGTTAGGTCCCAAGCAAAGCCCATAGAACCAGCCCCAGCTTACACGTCCCTGGAAGATGGCCCAGCTTATAAAAACTATCTGTACTAACAGGAAAATGCAAGCAGCTATGAGTTAGGGCCATTGCAACAATTCTGAAGCTATAGGAAGTGTGCTAGGTATTACACATTATATATTATATATATACATATATATACATCCTATTGGTTCAGCGTTCCTGGAGGACCCTAACACAGTTTTCAGCCCTATACATGCAATTGCAAAGTGAGGCTTATCTTATCATGGATTAACCATATAAACTCATGAACATCTCCTTGATTTCAAGTTAGCTCCAAAACTTCACAAACTCAAGAGGTCTTTAGAGATCCTTGAGCCCAATCTTGTGATTTTCTCATTATTTAGTAGGAAAGCCATGAATAACCTTCATTTAGGTTTTTTTTTAGATTGAAGTTATAGTTGATATATAATATTATATAAATTACAAGTGTACAATATAGTGATTCAGAATTTTTAAATGTTATACTGCATTCATAGTTATTTAAAATATTGGCTAAGTTCCCCGGAGTTTCTACATCTTAGTCTCCTACCCTCAGATTCCCTTCCCCCCTTCCCTCTTCCCTCTGGTAATCATTAGCTTGTTCTCCGTATCTGTGAGTCTCTCTCTCTCTCTCTCTTTTTTTTTTTTTTTTTTTTGGTTATATTCACTAGCTCATTGTACTTCGTAGATTCTACATGTAAGTGATATCATACCGTATTCGTCTCTCTCTTTCTCACTTATTTCACTTGCATAATAACCTCCAAGTCCATCCATGCTGCCGCAGATGGCAAAACTGCATTCTTTTCCATAGCTGAGTGGTATTCCATTGTGTCTGTATCGGCTTATCTATCAATATCTCTCTGTATACATATATACGTATACATATTCATATGAAAAAAAGTGAAATTGTTAGTCACTCAGTGGTGTCCAACTCTTTCTGACCTTGTGGGCTATAGCCTATCAGGCTCTTCTGTCCATGGGATTTCCCAGGCATGAATACTGGAGTGGGTTGTCATTTCCTTCTCTAGAGGCTCTTCTCAGTTCAGGGATCAAACCGGCGCCCCCAAGACTCCTGCCTCGGCGGGTGGATTCTTTTAACACTGAGTCAGCTGAGAGGTCCATGTATATTTACACTACCGTCCTAGGAATCAGTGAACTAAAATGGACTGGAATGGGTGAATTTAACTCAGATGACCATTATATCTACTACTGCAGTCAGGAATCCCTTAGAAGAAATGGAGTAGCCGTCATGGTCAACAAAACAGTCCAAAATGCAGTACTTCGATGCAATCTCAAAAATGATAGAATGATCTCTGTTTGTTTCCAAGGCAAACCATTCAAAATCACAGTAATCCAAATCTATGCCCTGACCAGTAATGCTGAAGAAGCTGAAGTTGAACAACTCTATGAAGACCTACAAGACCTTCTAGAACTAACACCCCCAAAAGATATCCTTTTCATTATAAGGGACTGGAATGCAAAAGTAGGAAGTCAAGAAACACCAGGAGTAACAGGCAAATTTGGCCTTGGAGTACAGAATGAAGCAGGGCAAAGGCTAATAGAGTTTGCCAAGAGAACACACTGGTCATAGCAAACACCCTCTTCCAATAACACAAAAGAAGACTCTACACATGGACATCACCAGGTGGTCAACACCAAAATCAGATTGATTATATTCTTTGCAGCCAAAGATGGAGAAGCTCTATACAGTCAGCAAAAACAAGACTGGGAGCTGGCTGTGGCTCAGATCATGAACTCTTTATTGCCAAATTCAGACTTAAATTGAGGAAAGTAGGGAAAACCACTAGACCATTCAGGTATGACCCAAATCAAAAACCTTATGATTATATAGTGGAAGTGAGAAATAGATTTAAGGGACTAGATATGATAGATAGAGTGCTTGATGAACTATGGAATGAGGTTCATGACATTGTACAGGAGACAGGGATTAAGACCATCCCCATGGAAAAGAAATACAAAAAGCAAAATGGCTGTCTGGGGAGGCCTTACAAATAGCTGTGAAAAGAAGAGAAGTGAAAAGCAAAGGAGAAAAGGAAAGATATAAGCATCTGAATGCAGAGTTCCAAAGAATAGCAAGAGGAGATAAGAAAGCCTTCCTCAGTGATCAATGCAAAGAAATAGAGGAAAACAACAGATTGGGAAAGACTAGAGATCTCTTCAAGAAAATGAGAGATCCCAAGGGAACATTTCATGCAAAGATGGGCTCGATAAAGGACAGAAATGGTATGGACAGAAGCAGAAGATATTTAAGAAGAGGTGGCAAGAATACACAGAAGAACTGTACAAAAAGATCTTCACGACCAAGATAGTCATGATGGTATGATCATTCACCTAGAGCCAGACATCCTGGAATGTGAAGTCAAGTGGGCCTTAGAAAACATCACTATGAACAAAGCTAGTAGAGGTGATGGAATTCCAATTGAGCTGTTTCAAATCCTGAAAGATGATGCTGTGAAAGTGCTGCACTCAATATGCCAGCAAATTTGGAAAACTCAGCAGTGGCCACAGGACTGGAAAAGGTCAGTTTTCATTCCAATCCCAAAGAAAGGCAATGCCAAAGAATGCTCAAACTATCACACAATTGCACTCATCTCACATGCTAGTAAAGTAATGATCAAAATTCTCTAGGCCAGGTTTCAGCAATACGTAAACTGTGAACTTCCAGATGTTCAAACTGGTTTTAGAAAAGGCAGAGGAACCAGAGAGCAAATTGCCAACATCCACTGGATCATTGATAAAACAAGAGAGTTCCAGAAAAACATCTATTTCTGCTTTATTGACTATGCCAAAGCCTTTGACTGTGTGGATCACAATAAACTGTGGAAAATTCTGAAAGAGATGGGAATCCCAGACCACCTGAACTGCCTGCTAAAAATCCTGTATGCAGGTCAGGAAGCAACAGTTAGAACTGGACATGGAACAACAGACTGGTTCCAAATAGGAAAAGGAGTACATCAAGGCTGTATATTGTCACCCTGCTTATTTAACTTATATGCAGAATACATCATGAGAAATGCTGGATTGGATGAAGCACAAGCTGGAATCAAGATTGCCGGGAGAAATATCAATAACCTCAGATATGCAGATGACACCACCCTTATGGCAGAAAGTGAAGAGGAACTCAAAAGCCTCTTGATGAAAGTGAAAGAGGAGAGTGAAAAAGTTGGCTTAAAGCTCAACATTCAGAAAACGAAGATCATGGCATCTGGTCCCATCACTTGATGGGAAATAGATGGGGAAACAGTGGAAACAGTGTCAGACTTTATTTTTTTGGGCTCCAAAATCACTGCAGATGGTGACTGCAGCCATGAAATTAAAAGACGCTTACTCCTTGGAAGGAAATCTATGACCAACCTAGATAGCATATTCAAAAGCAGAGACATTACTTTGCCAACCAAGTTCTATCTAGTCAAGGCTATGGTTTTTCCAGTAGTCATGTATGGATGTGAGAGTTGGACTGTGAAGAAAGCTGAGTGCCAAAGAATTGATGCTTTTGAACTGCGGTGTTGGAGAAGACTCTTGAGAGTCCCTTGGACTGCAAAGAGATCCAACCAGTCCATTCTGAGGGAGATCAGCCCTGGAATTTCTTTGGAAGGAATGATCCTAAAGCTGAAACTCCAGTACTTTGGCCACCTCATGCAAAGAGTTGATGGAAGTCATTGGAAAAAGCTCTGATGCTGGGAGAGATTGAGGGCAGGAGGAAAAGGGGATGACAGAGGATGAGATGGCTGGATGGCATCACTGACTCAATGGACGTGAGTTTGAGTGAACTCCAGGAGTTGGTGATGGACAGGGAGGCCTGGCGTGCTGCGATTCATGGGGTCGCAAAGAGTCGGACACGACTGAGCGACTGAACTGAGCTGGACTGAACACCGTCTTTATTAATTCATCTGTTGATGGACACTTAAGCACCATTTCATTTTGACAGGATTATAAGCTTGTTGCATCATAGACTGAGCACCGTTTCTTTTGGCAGGGGAGGAATGATCTTTCATTCACTCATGCATTCTCAAAGACTGAAAGTACCCACACTGTGCCCTGCAGTGTGCTAGACAACGGAAATGGGGAAGTACACCCACTCCTTTGGGGCGTACATTGGAGAAAACAAGGGCTGGATTCAAGGGCAAATAGGTGGCTCAGTAGCCAGATGAACAGCTCTACCCAGCCGGGGGTGATGGCGCGCAGGCCATGTCAAGGGGACTTTCTATCAGGCCACTGTGGGGCTTCCAGGATAGTTTTAGTTTACTCTTATTTACATCACTTCACTTACTTATTTTTTGCTTGTGGCATCTGCTCTCCATATGTGCAGATGACTAAAGCTGGAAGGAATTTGGAGGGTGGGCTGTGGATAACTGCGGACAGATCCCCCACAGTTACTGACAGACTA
This sequence comes from Budorcas taxicolor, assembly GCF_023091745.1. Classification (NCBI taxonomy): domain Eukaryota; kingdom Metazoa; phylum Chordata; class Mammalia; order Artiodactyla; family Bovidae; genus Budorcas; species Budorcas taxicolor. The sequence continues at coordinate 10,987,584 of NC_068930.1, read as the reverse complement.
AAACGATGGGGCGATGGGGCGAGCCCCTTTAGATGAAGTTTAGCAAAGGTAGACCCTTCCCGAGAAATAATCAAAGAAATGCTGAAAGGGAGACAGCTGGCCTGGGCACAGCAACTTATAGGAGAGTCAAAAACAAGTTTGTTAGTGGAACTTGGGCTCCCTAAATGACCATCGTGATTCTCACTGGGGAGGTGGGTTCTATGGCACTGTATCATCCTGGATTTCTGGTTACCTCTCTGATGGTAAGGGGAGGACTCTCTTTTTTTGCCTTTGTTGCTATTCTCCAAAGATTTGTCCCCACCTCATTTCTCCTTGCTCTCTCCCATGCTCACCCAACATCGCTTCAGGTTACAGTTCTGGCTGGCCATGGTCGCCACCCCCCAGGGCACACCCACCCTGAACTCTCTCCAATACTTTGCTGTTCCATGGGGAGACCAAAGTCAGCAACTCAACACATCAACAGGTATTAAATACTGGAAATTTGCTAGGATAGCAAATTTCAGGTACTTTCTTTCACACACACACACACACACACACACACACACAGCAACTATGTGAGATGTATAGGTGAATAACTTTGACTGTAATCACCATGTCACTCTGCACATGTATATCACATCATCTTGTACATCTTAACTATACACAATTTTTATTTAATTTTTTTTAAACCAAGTTGATAAGTTCAAAACCCCAACTTCTGGTCTTTGCCTGAAATCTGTTCCACCTTCTCTCGTATTTCTCATTTCTGTGGTTGTACCATCACCAGTCATCAACAGACAAACTGGTATTTGTCCTTTTTTGCCACATTTACCCTCACCTTCCACACCCAATCAGCTATTCACTGAGTGAAAATTCCTCCTGCACCAATCTCCTCCCTCCTGTCCTTTCCACTGTGCAGGTCTTGGTTCAGCCCCTCAGCATCTGACACCAGATTCACGGCTGCAGAATCCTAACTTTGTCTATTTGACTCTAGGCTAACTTAGCTCTAATTTAGCCTCCCCTTTTCCAGAAGAGAAGTGTCTGAACATAAGTCTGACCATTTCACTCTCTTGTGAAATCCTTCATGGAAAGTTCATAATGCTATACTTGGCATAGATGACAAGGTACTCTGTGGTTTGGTCCCTGCTCTATTTTCCAATTTGATCTCCTCCCCACTATATTCACACCCTTCATTTTAGTCAAGCCAACCTTCTGCAGTTTTCATATGATGGTCTTTTGGGCAAAGCCCATGCCTTGAATATCTTTATGTTCACAATACCTCTCTCAGCACTGGATACCTTCTATAAGTGCAATACACTGTGGAATAGATGAATGAATAAGTGAATTAATGAATAATATGCTGAGGTCCCAAAGACGAGAGTAGCCAATGCAGTTTAGAGAGTTCAGAGAAATCTTTGCCAAGTAAGTGACATTTGAATGAGTCTGAAAGCATCGGTGAAAAAAAACACGCAGGCATCAAGAATAGCATATTGGAAAGGTTTGGAGGTATGAGAAAGAATTCCAGAATTTTCTGTGGTTTGTTAGGCGGAAGTGACAAAGATGATGCAGAAAAATAAGAAGAAGGCAGATAATAGGAACCCTTTTATCATCACAGGTAGGCATTGCAATCTCACATGCTAAAGGGGGTCAGACAAGCAACCAAAATGTATGCAGAATATAGAAAACAGAGGCAAGGGCTGGTCCTCCTTAGAGTTCCTGTCCCAGTAAAAAAAACTTCTAAAGTTAGTATTACAAATGGGTATTGATCTGGTGAAATAAAAGATGTCTTCAGGTCAGATTCTATCTGCAGGGTACCAGTTTAGATGATGGGGAGTGTTGAAAGAATCATGTGATCAGTTGGGATTTGGAGAAGACTGCCCTGGCAGGAGTTTCTAGGAGGAAGGCAGAATTAGGGTGAAGTGAAGAACTAAAGAGCCTCTTGATGAAGGTGAAAGAGGAGAGTGAAAAGGCTTGTTTAAAACCCAACTTTCAAAAAACTAAGGTCATGGCATCTGGTCCCAAAACTACGTGGCAAATAGATGGGGTGACGATGGAAACAGTGACAGATTTTCCTGAACCCCAAAATCGCGGGGGACAGTGACTGCAGACATGAAATTACAAGAGGCATGCTCCATGGAAGAAAAGCTATGACAAACCGAGGCAGTGTATTAGAAAGCAGAGACATCACTTTTCCAAAAAGGTCTGTCTAGTCAAAGCTATGGTTTTTCCAGTAGCATGTGCAAATATGACAGTTGGACCATAAAGAAGGCTGAGTGCCGGGAAATTGATGTTTGTGAACTGTGGAGTTGGAGAAGACTCTCAAGAGTCCCTTGGACAGCAAGATCAAACCAGTCAATTGTAAAGGAAGTCAACCCTGAATATTCATTAGAAGGACTGATGTGTGAAGCCGAAGCGCCAATACTTTGGCAACCTGATGCGAAGAGCTGATCATTGGATAAGACCCTGAAGCTGGGGAAGATTGAAGGCAAGAGGAGAAAGGGGTGACAGAGGATAAGAAGGCTGGATGGCACCATTGACCCAATGGACATGAGTTTGAGCAAATTCAAGGAGATAGTGAATGACAGGGAAGCCTGGTGTGCTGCAGTTCGTGGGGTTGCAAAAAGTGCTCAGCCATGACTGAGCACTGAGCGACTGAACGGCAGCAACGACAACAAAGATAGAAAGAGATGGATGAAGAGGGTGCTATGGAGTCACTGGGATAAGAGACGACAGAGAATGAGCTGGGGCAGTGGTGATGGTCATGGAGGAAAAAAAGAGACAGGTTCCACAGGTACCTAGACTTAGAACCAATGGCAATGGAAGATGAAATGTGGTGATCCTCTCAGAGCAGAGGCACTTATCATGACATATGAATTCATGGTGTCCTCTTTCCCGGAGCCATGGTCTGTATATATGCCCAAAACATGAAGGCATTTAACAATTTCTGCAGTTCAGTCTGAATAAATCATGTTGACTTCTAAAGGCTAAATCTAAAAGGAAAAAAATTTTTTTCTCTTTTTACCTTTTGGTGAATTAAAATCAGATTATCATGCAATCAACTCTCTTCTCCATTTTCTAGCTTTTCTAAACTAATCAGCATTTTGCCAGCTTACACATCTCTATTATATCCCCAATGAGTGGCTGGGGATGTGAGAGGCAAAGGGTCATCAGGGCTACATTGCTGATGAGTGCTCTGCCAGAAGAGGGAAGGGGTTCCATCAGCTGGGTCACCACGTTAGCATTTATCCCATCCAAGACTGTGTTCCTCATCTACTATTCACTAATGGATTACCCTAAGCCCACCAGCCTGTATTTATCACTGTTTGGTAGCTTTCTGTGAGACATGGTTTCCTCATTTTTGTTATTTCTGCCAGGAGTAATAAACCCTTTTCTGACATCAGCTTTGTATTTCTTTAAGTCAGTAAGCATTGGCAGACCCGTGAGGCGGGGGTCTCTAGACCCAGAGCAGACCTGGGCAGGACAGGCTCTCAGCTGAGCAGTGTGCCCCAGACTTATCTCCAAGCTAGTGGGACCCAACCTGTCATAGATGAACCCCAAGTAGAGGCTATACTCAACTGCCATCCCTGGTGACCTTATCATTCTGAGATGCAGGCTTGTGGCCAAACTTTCCCCATTATCTCATCTTAAAAGGAAAATTTGAGGGAGCTGTAGTAGCTGCCATTAGCACCCATTCCTATCCCCTTCCACTCACCCTCTAGTATATGCCCAGGGATTCTTTCTATGAGCACCTCCAATCCTCTGCTTAGGGCTTTCTCTGGCCAAAGGAGCTTGCCACCTGATTGCTTTCAATCTTCTACTTATTAATAGAGGCTATTTGGGGGAGTAGGGATTGAATCCAGCTCTAGGAAAGGAAGGAAAAGTCAGAGTTAATGCCTGTCCCTGTGAGCAGCCCTCAACAGTGATGGATGGGAGTTGGAGGAAAAATAACCCAGCCCACTGAGGCATTTTCTACACAGACTCCCCGAGGGCCATAATAGGAGGAATCCCAGTTGCCCATAGTGGTCATTTACTTATTAAGGCATCCTGTATCAACTTACTTCCCTTCCCTGACTTTCATTAGGACCTATGTTTCTGTCTAAGGAAATATCTTTGCTTCCTGAGATGTCTTCCTTAAATAAACAACTTAACATCCAAATCCTTGTCTCAGGGTCTTCTAGAGAATCTGAATCAGAGACTAGAGCTATAAATAATGTCTCATTAACATCAATTTTTAATTTAAGTATAGTTGATTTACAGTGTTGTGTTAGTTTCAGGTATACAGCAAACTGCTTCAGTTATACACACACACACACACACACACACACACACACACACACACACACACACATATTCTTTTTCAGATTCAATTCCTTTAAAAGTTATCACTAAACACTGAGTATAGTTTCCTGGGCTATGCAGTAGGCCCTTGTTGGGCCTATTTTGTATATAATAGTGTATATATGTTAATCCCAAGCTCCTAATTTATCCCTCACCCACTTTCCCTTTTGGTAACCATAAGTTTGTCTTTTCGTCTGCAGATCTATTTCTGTTTTGTATATAAGTTTATTTGCATCTTATTTTAGATTCCACATATGAGCAATATCATATGGAATTTGTCTTTCTCTTTCTGGCTTACTTCATTTAGTTTGATAATCTCCAAGTCCGTCCATTTTGCTGCAAATGGCATTATTTCATTCTTGTTTATGGCTGAGGAGTATTCTATTGTATATGATCTCATTAATTTTAGATCATTCCCAGCCCTACAATTTTGGCTTCCCAATTATCTCATAACTACATCCACTTCTCTACACATTGTTCAAAGCCTCATCCTTTCCCAATGTGACATAGAAATAGCTCTTTAACTCATTTTCCTCTCTTTCTCTATGGTCCCTTTCCATTTCTTTCCTCCACTGCTGCAGTCATCTCTGTAAACTTTGAATCTCATCATGTCATTGATTTAATCCTTCAAAAATTTCCTATTGACTAGACAAATACTTTCAGACTACATAGTCTAACCTATAAGACCTCTCCCCTTTGATCTGGCCATATCCTTCATATCCAGTCCATCGCACACTCATACACAGAGTTCTGGGGTCAGAGTTCCTCTGCTGAAATCTTCATTTTCCTCCTAATGATACTTCTTCATGACCCCATTGGTCTTTATCCATTAAAAGTCAGCTGGGAGCATACTGTCCTCTTCAATTTGTTTTAGAAAGCTTTGTCTTTCTTGTTGTTATGAAGGGTTGTTTTTGGTTTGTTTTTTTTTTGTCATGGTTTTATGGAATGTAGAGAATGTAAAGAATGTTTGATCTTTTGGTGCTAAACCTAGGTGAGGATTCAGCTCCAGAATGCAAGATGCTGAGAGTTCCCATGAAGAAAATCAGAAAGGATATCACAAGATAAGCCTTTGTCAACAGGGGGCAAAGTTCACAGCAGCAGGCTGTCAAAACTTACCCCTGATAATGTCAAAAGAGGTCATAGTAGGAGGAGAAATCTGACCTTCAGAGAGAATTGTAAGCTTCAGTGAGTGAGGGTTGTTTCTCCTATGATTTCTTGAAAATCCTGGCAGGAAGGATCTATCCCTTGCTCCCAGAATGTGGCAGACTTCATAATATCAACAAAAATACTCTAAGACCTTGTAATCAGTCAAGTTTTCTTTCTTTCTGTTACCTCAGAATGCATAGAACCGTGGTTCTGAATTAAGGATCCTGCTGGTAGATTTTACATGTGGATGTATGCACACAGATACATGCACACACATATATGCACACACATACATGCATTTTTTTTTCATAGAATCATCTCAGTAACTCATTGAGGTAATTGCCTCGGTTTTGTTGTCTCTAAAATGGGGGAAATAATAATATCCATTTCATTAGGGTATTTTAAGGACAAAAGGATTTAATATATGTCAAACAGAACAACACCAGGCACATAAGGGCTGAAGCTTATCTTTCCTTCATCATTATATTTGCCATCATCATCAATATTCTATGATTAAAAAGAAGAGAAATGACACAGAGCTGTGTGCTTAGTTGCTCAGTCATGTCTGACTCTTTGTTACCCCGTGGACTGTAGCCCACCAGGCTCCTCTGTCTCTGGAAATTTCCAGGCAAGAATAGTGCAGTGGGTTGCCATGCCCTCCTCCAAGGGATCTTCCCAACTCAGGGATTGAACCCAGGTCTCCTGCATTGCAGGCAGATTCTTTACCATCTGAGCCACCAGAGAAGCCCTGGACACATAGAGAACTGAACAATTTGGCCGAGATCCAATAGCTGTATCAGAACAGGAGTCAATATCCATGCTCTCACCTGTCTGTTGCGTTGCCCCTCCAACTGTAACTGAGCTCGGAGCTCCCACAAGTGCAATAGTCTCCCAGGTGCAATACTCTGCACCTTTGCATATGCTGTTCCCTCTGTCTGGCAAACACCTATTGATCCTTTTAAACTCAACTTTTCTGTGCCCCCACAGAACCATGGTATCTTATGGGTTACAAGATTATGAACTCTTTTATTTATTTATTTATTTTTATTGGAGGCTAATTACTTTACAATATTGTAGTGGTTTTTGCCATATATTGACATGAATCAGCCATGGGTGTACATGTGTTCCCCATCCTGAACCCTCCTCCCCCCTCCCTCCCCATCCCATCCCTCTGGGTCATCCCAGTGCACCAGCCCTGAGCACCCTGTGTCATGCATCAAACCTGGACTGGCAATCTGTTTCACATATGATAATATACATGTTTTAATACTATTCTCTCAAATCATCCCACCCTCGCCTTTTCCCACAGAGTCCAAAAAACTGTTCTATATATCTACGTCTCTTTTGCTGTCTCACATATATGGTCATGGTTACCATCTTTCTAAATTCCATATATATGTGTTAGTATACTGTATTGGTGTTTTTCTTTCTGACTTACTTCACTCTGTATAATAGGCTCCAGTTTCATCCACCTCATTAGAACTGATTCAAATGTATTCTTTTTAATGGCTAAGTAACATTCCATTCGGAGAAGGCAATGGCAACCCACTCCAGTACTCTTGCCTGGAAAATCCCATGGATGGAGGAGCCTGGTAGCCTGTAGTCCATGGGGTCGCTAGGAGTCAGACACGACTGAGCGACTTCACTTTCACTTTTCACTTTCATGCATTGGAGAAGGAAATGGCAACCCACTCCAGTGTTCTTGCCTGGAGAATCCCAGGGATGGGGGAGCCTGGTGGGCTGCCGTCTATGGGGTCGCAGAGAGTCAGACAAGACTGAAGTGACTTAGCAGCAGCAGCAGCAGCAACATTCCATTGTGTATATGTAGCACAGCTTTCTTATACATTCTTCTGCCAATGAACATCTAGGTTGCTTCCATGTCCTGGCTATTATAAACAGTGCTGTGATGAACATTGCAGTACACTTGTCTCTTTCATTTCTGGTTTCCTTGGTGTGTATGCCCAGCAGTGGGATTGCTGTGTCATATGGCAGTTCTATTTCCAGTTTTTTAAGGAATCTCCACACTGTTCTCCATTGTAGCTATACTAGTTTGCATTCTCACCAACCGTGTAAGAGGGCTCCCTTTTCTCCACACCCTCTCCAGCACTTATAGTTTGTAGACTTTTGGCTAGCAGCCATTCTGACCAGGTGTGAGATGGTACCTCATTGTGGTTTTGATTTGCATTTCTCTGATAATCAATGATGTTGAGCATCTTTTCATGTGTTTGTTAGCCATCTGTGTGTCTTCTTTGGAGAAATGTCTGTTTAGTTCTTTGGCCCATTTTTTGATTGGGTCATTTATTTTTCTGGAATTGAGCTGCAGGAGTTGCTTGTATATTTTTGAGATTAATTCTTTGTCAGTTGCTTCATTTGCTATTATTTTCTCCCATTCTGAAGGCTGTCTTTTCACCTTGCTTATAGTTTCCTTTGTTGTGCAAAAGCTTTTAACTTTAATTATTTATTTATTTATTTATTTATTTACTTATTTATTTTTGCTTTTATTTCCATTACTCTTGGAGGTGGGTCATAGAGGATCCTGCTGTGATTTATGTCAGAGAGTGTTTTGCCTATGTTTTCCTCTAGGAGTTTTACCATTTCTGGTCTTATGTTTAGATCTTTAATCCATTTTGAGTTTATTTTTTGTGTATGGTGTTAGAAAGTGTTCTAGTTTCATTCTTTTACAAGTGGCTGACCAGTTCTCCAAGCACCACTTGTTAAAGAGATCGTCTTTTCTCCATTGTATATTCTTGCCTCCTTTGCCAAAGATAAGGTGTCCATAGGTGTCTGGATTTATCTCTGGGCTTTCTATCTTGTTCCATTGATCTATATTTCTGTCTTTGTGCCAGTACCATACTGTCTTGATGACTGTAGCTTTGTAGTATAGCCTGAAGTCAAGCAGGTTGATTCCTCCAGTTCCATTCTTCTTTCTCAAGATTGATTTGAGGGTTTTTTGTATTTCCATATAAATTGTGAAATTATTTGTTCTAGTTCTGTGAAAAATACCATTAGTAGCTTGAGAGGGATTGCATTGAATCTATAGATTGCTTTCGTTAGTATACTCCTTTTCACTGTATTGATTCTTCGAATCCATAAACATGGTATATTTCTCCATCTATTTGTGTCATCTTTGATTCCTTTAATCAGTGTTTTATAGTTTTCTATTTATAGGTCTTTTGTTTCTTTAGGTAGATTTATTCCGAAGTATTTTATTATTTTCATTGCAATGGTGAATGGAATTGTTTCCTTAATTTCTTTTTCTGCTTTCTCATTATTAGTGTATAGGAATGCAAGGGATTTCTGTGTGTTGATTTTACATCCTGCAACTCTACTATATTCATTGATTAGCTCTAGTAATTTTCTGGTGGAGTCTTTAGGATTTTCTATGTAGAGGATCATGTCATCTGCAAACAGTGAGAGTTTTACTTCTTTTCCAATTTGGATTCCTTTTATTTCTTTTTCTGCTCTGATTGCTGTGGCTAAAACTTCCAAAACTATGTTGAATAGTAGTGGTGAAAGTGGGCACCCTTGTCTTGTTCCTGAGTTTAGGGGAAATGCTTTCAATTTTTCACCATTGAGGATAATGTTTGTTGTAGATTTGTCATATATAGCTTTTATTATGTTGAGGTATGTTCCTTCTATTCCTGCTTTCTGGAGGGTTTTATCATAAATGGACAAAATTAGAAATGAAAATGGAGAAATCACAACAGACAACACAGAAATGCAAAGAATCATAAGAGAATACTATCAGCAACTATATGAACTCTTTTAGAGCCTTCTTTGACCTTTCTTAATCATCTTTTTATTTCCAGCATATAGAAGACTATCTATCATATGGTTAATCTCTAAATACATACTGAATAAATGTATGTATGAATATATAAATACATGAAGATATTGGCTTTATCCAAGAAAATGAGACAAAAATGTGTTTCATTTAGGAACCTTGGTTGATACTTCCAAGAGCCTCCAGATTAAATTAGTCCCCTTCCCATACTTTATTTCTTGACTGAGTTATAAGGTGTCCTGAGGCAGAAGCTGGGTGTGTGTGTGGGAATGAAGAGGAGGGGTTTATCCAGTTCTTCTGGAAGGCTCTATAGTTCAAGCTTTCTACAGAAGAAAAGTCATATTCCAGATGCATCCATACATTCATTCACTCATTCATGTGTTCATTCAGTAAATATTTATCTCCTTTATTCAATAAACATTCAGTAAAATATTTTAGTGTTTAAGTCCCCCTGGAATATAGCTACCCTTTCTAGTTGCGGGAAAGTCTTGGTAGAAAAATGAGACAGACTTTCAGGGGATCAAGTCTGGTCCCTGGGTAAGTCATTTAACATCTCTAAACCTGATCTTCTAACGTAACTTTCCCCACCTATTGGGGGCCAATGATACACCAGAAATGGTGCTAGGGTCTTTTCAATCCTCACAAACCTTCAAGTCAGAAGATATCTGGGGAAGGATAAGAGATAATGAGCTGAGGGCTCTTGGAACCAAACCTGGCAGGTAGCGGAAATTAGCCTACTACAACACAGAGGGGATATCATTCAGTGAACAAGCTGTGTTCCCTGTGTTCCCAGCCCATCAGCAGCTGGCCCTGATCTCCCCCTGAGGGGCTCTAAGCAAGACTGCCCTTATCCACACTGCTGCTCCACAGAGTAATCACTGGCCCTCTTCTCACTCACTGATTGTACTTCCATGGGATGTTGGAACATTTTGTAAAACCCATGTTTCTCCTCAACTCAAGCAAAGAAGAGTATCTCAACATTTAAGAGCTCAGGGTTGTTTGAGGTCAGACTCCATAATAAAAACCCAATAAGAGAGTTATAGTAGAGTCAGCGGGGAGCAGAAACTCTCCCCAACCCAAAATGCACAGCCCTGCCATGTTCATGGCCCTGGGAAGAGGAGCCCCAGATGGGGACTTCAGGTATGGGGTCCAAGACCCATCCCTCTTCCTTGCACACAAGTCCAAGATAGCCAGAGAGAGGTGTCCAGTGTGCCACAGAGAAAAGCAACAAAGCTTTGAGCACCGACCATGTGCCAGGTGCTAAGCAAGGTGCAATCCATACATTAGACTTCATTCTCCTCAAGAACTCTGTGAGTCTGAGCTGATCATTTTATAGGAGAGGACCTTGAAGTTCAGAAAAGTTGGACACTTGCCTGAGTCACCCAACTCATAAGTGACAATGCTGGAAGTCGAACCATGGTCTGTCTGACTCCACGGCACATGCTTTCCACTGAGCCATGTCATTTCCTTAACAAGTTGGTTAGTGTTTGGACTCTATCCCAAACAGGGCATTTATTGACTGTTGACTAGAACATCAGGGACATTCAATCAATGGTAGCCATCATTGTTATACTACTATTCTTTAATAATAATAGTAATAATTAGTACTATCTTACCAGGCATAGTAAATAATGCAAAGTAAATAAAGCTTTCACTTGCTCCAGAACTTAATTCACCTATGAAGACTAAAGATAAGGAGAAAGATGATCTCAACCTGAACAGTTGCCCAAAGCTGGGCCCTGTTGGAACATCTCCTCTCATGTGAAGAGACAGAAGATTATTTGTTTAATGAAATAGCAAGCCATTATCTTACTGTGACAGAACCCTGTATGTGAGTGAACATTCTGGTAGATCTCAAATTCCACTAAGAATCTTCAGATTATACAACATTATAGGTCCCTACGGTCTCCAGTTTCCAGCTCCTCCTTGACTGCAGACAAGCTACAAGCTCCCTTGATAAAGATCTGACAGCATTTAGAGATAGCCCCATGGTTCCTTGAGGTTGGGGCAGGGCTCACATAAACCAAAGGTGTCTTGTCCTGTATTTTCAGTGCTGACATGTCTAGAGACTACCCGCATATACGAGAATGTGAAGTCCAAGTTGACTTTGCTTACTTCTCTGCTCTAGCATGGAGCCTAGCCTGAGATACTCAGTGAATGTCAGTAGGATAAGTAAATGAATGATTGGGTTCATTGTAATTGTCTCGATGTAAGAGTCTGCCTGCAACGTGGGAGACCTGGGTTTGATTCCTGGGTCGGGAAAATCCCTGGAGAAGGAAATGGCTACCCACTCCAGTAATCTTGCCTCGAGAATCCCATGGACAGAGGAACCTGAAGGATTATAGTCCATGGGGTCACACAGAGTCAGATATGATTGAGCAACTAACGCTTCACTTCCACTGAAGCACAAAGGAGCTAGATGAAGGATGGGCTACTCCTATTCTCCTGGAAGGCCCAGAGTTGCTAAGTCATGTCCTACTGTTTTGCGACCTCATGGGCTGTAGATCGCCAGGGTCCTCCGTCCATGGTATTCTCCAAGAATCCTGGAGTGGGTTGCATTTCCTTCTCCAGGGGTTCTTCTTGACCCAGGGATCGAACCCATGTCTCTTGCATCTTTTACATTCCAGATAGATTCTTTATGGCTGAGCCACAAAGGAAGCTGAAGGAAGCAGGGAAGGAGGTAGACAGTTCTATGCTGTTATATCAGTATCGTGAGGAGAAGGAGGAATCATCAAGGGCATCTCTGAAAGATCAGAGAAGGGACTTCAGAGGCCCAGGAGTCAAAGAAGTCCCCTGGAGATGAGGCCTTACCATAGAGAGTAATTATGAGTTAATCAGGCCAAGAAGCAGGAGAAAACATTCCAGCCATCAGCCAAGGAACAAAACATTTCATAGAGAGTGCAGAGAAGTATGAGCAGTTCCAGTGGGCTACAGTGTGTTGTGGGGAAGGAGGAGCCCAGGGGTGAGGCTAGAAAGTAGAAGAGGATGTCCTTTTTATTAATATCTAAAGCATCACTTCCTAGAGTATTCCCTAAAAGAGTAGTTTTTCTGAGATGCTTGTCAAGAAAAGAAATCTATGGTCAAACAGATTTGGGGAACACTCTTCTACCACTATCCCCCAAATGCACACTGTACACTTAGGAAGCTTATGGTAAAAACCCTGAGTGAGGTAGTTTGCTCCAGCATATTCCAAACTCTTAGGAAGAAGGTATCTGACCATAGAAACTTTATATTTTCTTTGCAAATCATAAAGAGAGACCCACAATACATGTTAGAAAATGTTCTGCAAATATATTCAGGAGTGATTGAAATATTTTAATCAAAGGAGTGAGATAAGTTTTCATTATTTACATTTTAGAACTGATAATTGGCAACAATAAAGAAGACTAAATGAGCTGCTGCTACTGTTGCTGCTAAGTCACTTCAGTCGTGTCTGACCCTGTGCAACCCCATAGATGGCAGCCCACCAGGCTCTCTCTTCCTGGGATCCTCCAGGCAAAAACACTGGAGTGGGTTGCCATTTCCTTCTCCAGTGCATAAACGTGAAAAGTGAAAGTGAAGTCGCTCAGTCGTGTCCAACTCTTCGTGACCCTATGGACTGTAGCCTACCGGGCTCCTCCATCCATGGGATTTTCCAGGCAAGAGTACTGAAGTGGGGTGCCATTTCCTTCTCCAAAACTACACGAGAGGGGAAGCTTTTTGGATAATGGTAGAGTATATCATCTGAATCAACCCCATCTCTGAGGAGAAATAGAAAAAGCTGGACAAAGTAAAATAACAATAACAAAATATCTTCTTGAAGATGTCAGAGCACTAACAAGGCAGTGAAGAATTATGGGCCAAGATGAAAAACCAGAGAGGTGGGGATCAACATTTAAAAGCCTTTTTCCTCAGGGCACTGGGAGGTGGGAAAGGAGATATTAATTTCAGATGAGACTGAGTCTGAAAATTGCCTATTCATGTGGGGAAAAATGAAACTTGACCCCTACCTCACAGTGTATACAAAAATTCCCAGTGAATTATAGATCTAAGGGCTTCCCAGGTGGCACTAGTGATGGAGAATCTGCCTGCCAATGCAGGAGATGCAAGAGACGTGATTTCGATCCCTGGGTCAGGAAGCTCCCCTGGAATAGGAAATGGCAACCTGCTGCAGAACTCTTCTGGAAAATTCCATGGACAGGCACAGTCCAGGGTGCTGAGGTCAGTTGACAGAGTCATTGAGAAACTGAACATTGAGCACTGATAGATCTAAATGTGAAAAGCTACACAATAATTAATCACTTCAGGGGAGGGAACTGTTTCTTTATAAAGGCATCAGCCATTAAGAAGAAGTTTGGTTTGTTAATTGGATGCATTAAAATCTAGTACTTCTGTTCATCCAGAGACATCATTTAAAGAGTGAAAGGGGAAACAGTGAAAAGATACTTACAACACAGATAGCTAACAAAGGTCTTATAGCCAGGATATGTAAAGAACTTATGCAAATCAATCTTCCTAAAAGATAGTCAAACCATTCAAAAATAAATGTATAATAGGAACTTCAAAAGAAAGGATATCCAAGTAGACAATAAACAAATGAAAATGTGCTCAATCTCATTAGTAATCAGAACTGCAAATTAAAACTACAATAAAATATCACTTACCTAGAATGACTAAAATTGAAAAGACTGATAATATCAAGTGCTGACAAGGACTAGAGGGTAGCAGGAGGTCTCATATGCAACTGGTGGGATTTGAAATCATGACGAGAAGTTTGGGAAACTGACATTAACTATGTTGAATATATGTATGTATATGTATACACGTACATGCTTATACATACACACACACGTATATGCATGAGCTACAAATCACACACATATATGCATGTCCTACAAATCATAAATTCCAATCCAACGAAAATATGTGTGCACGGACATCAAGAGACTTGTACAAAAATGTTCACACTGGTGTCATTCATGATGACCCCAAGGCAGAAAAATAGACAAATAAAATTGTGGTATATTTGTTCAGTGGAATGCTGAGCCACAGGTCATACAAAACATGGATGAGGCTCAGGAACATGATCCTGAGCAAAAAGAAGTCAAACTCAATAAAATACATCCCACATAATTCCATTTGTGGGATGTTAAATAGGAAGACAAAACCCAATCACAGTGTCAGAACTCAGAATGGGGGGAAAGATGGAGGGCATAGTGGCTGGGCAGGGCATGTGCAGAGGGCTTCTAGGGTGCTGGCAGTTTCTGTCTGTAGAACTGCTTGTTTGGTGAAAACTTACAGAGCTGTATGTTATGCATTATGCCCTTCTACATACAGGTTAAACATCCAAATAAAATAAAAGATTTTTTTTTTTTAAAGAGGATTGGAGGAGACGTGAGACCATAAGCAGAAAGAAGCTGTCATTCACTATGCAAAAGCTTATAATGCAGAGGCAGTGAGAAAGTGGAAGTGTTTGATAACAAGAAGTTTTGACTTTGAAAGTTACCATGGGAGAGAACTGGCACAGTTTCAAAGGATTTAAGCCAATAGGTATCTTTAAATCCATTAATTCACAATGACTTTAAGGGAAAAATAAATCATGTTCAGTAGCTGAAAGGAAACCAACATGTTATCCTGAAAACTGTTTAATATAGGGAAAGAATCAAGTATTTATTCTGCTTTTTTTCATGAACTGAACTGAGTAAACAAAAGGCAAATAACAAGAAATATTTCTTTATGAAAAAAGTTCAATGAATATATAGCAAAGAAATTACAGAATTACAATATCATTGTTTGCAGCCCTCTGTTAAGTAATGGACTTAGGTACTGCCCATCCATGACTCTTCACACTATAAAAAAAGAGACAACCAGAAACTGTAGACCTCCTGTGAAAGGACACAGGGTCACCCGTTCACCTGGCCAAGAAGGCCTAATCTGAATCTGAACAAGTTTCTGGATCCAGCTGACCATGTGCATGAAATGCCGAGGAGAGAGGAGCAAATTGAGTTGCGCCCTGTGTGTGCCGTCAGCAAAAGCCTAACTGTGGGAAACTGCAGATTTATATAAAGTGCAAGGGAGAATCAAAGTATATTAAAAGAGCTTTAAAAGATATATCACTAACCTTTTAAAGGCAAGACTATATCATAACGTTTGGGGATACACATCTGGGTAATGAAAGGAAATATAAGGAAGTACCTTTTATAAAAGTCAGGATATTAGGGCCTGCGATAGAGATGGGACATTTGGGGAGGGAGTGGGTGCTTCCTAGGTGACAAAGATAGCCGACATGGCCAAATCTATGTCTTATCTATGGCAGTGGTTGCAGGATGTTCATCTTATGACTTATTAAGCCATATACAGATGTTGAATGGGTTTCTGTATCTGTGTTTTATTTTCAGTAAAAATATATTTGTATACTAACATTAGCTTCTCAGATAAATCTACCTAAAGAGAAACTTAAATTCTTTGGAGTTCCAAGAAGAATATATATTCAACATACAGCATTTATATAACATTTGTAATATTTTTTTGGCCATCCCACATGGCTTGTAGTATATTAGTTCCCCCACCAGGGATTGCACTTGGGCCCTCAGCAATGAGACTGCAGAATCCTAAACAATGGACTGCCAGGGAATTCCTAACACATAGTAACTATAAAGACATTTTCATTTACATTACCTCATATAATGATTACTCCAGTCCTTGGTGGTAGGCATGATTATACCCATTGATTAGATGAGGAATATGTTAGTCATGTTTTGCCCATGTTTCTTTTATCTGTATTTTTTCCAACACCAAATTCTATATCTCTCCTTAAAACAATATTTGAACATTTTTTAGCCATGTATTCTGGGGCTTATCCAGTTGCACCATTACCAATATAAATTTCAATGGGAAAAAAAAAACTATTATAACAGAAAAATAATTTAATAAGAAAAAATACTTAGAGAAGAATATCACATTTTGAAACAATAGTCAGTTCATAGGAGAACTGCTTCATTGCCTTTACTCATATGCAAATGTTAAAATATATGGAACAGTGCATAATTGCATGGTAGAAACTCAAAAGAAAAATGCACAGTTTGGGATCTATTTCTAGCTCCTGCACCAGGAGCATTTTTCATAACAGCAAAATAACCTAAACATCAGCAGAATAAATGGATATACAATTTGGCATGTTCCCATAAAATACTATTATTAAAAATTACAAAGTAACCTCAAAAATATATTGTGAAAGAAAAGCATTCTTTGTCCACCTTCCTGTTCTTTCTGCTTCCTGAATAGGTCTCAGTTTAGCCCTCTTCTCCAGGCCCACTCATCAGACACACCCTCTTCAGCTCCTGGCAGTGTTGCTATGTAAGCCCTCAACGCTCTTTCTGCTCTCAGCTTTGCTCTGCTATTGCGCTGAGCAGACTTCTTAAAGAAGACTAATCCAGGAGCGCATATAGAAAATTAACGTCTACACACAGACCTGCAAACAAATTCTGTCTGTACCATATAATACTCATGTGAATTTAGTCAAATCACATACCTTCTTCGAAACTTAGTTTGTTATCTGTAAAACAAGAATAATCACTGTGCTCATTTCACACACTAGCAAGATAATGCTCAAAATTCTTCCAGCTATGCTTCAATGGTACACAAACCAAGAACTTCCGCATAGACAAGTTGGATTTAGAAAAGGCAGAAGGACCAGAGATCAAATTGCCAACTTTCGTTGGATCATAGAGAAAGCAAGGGAATTCCAGAAAAATATCTATTTCCACTTCACTGAGTATGCTAAAACCTTTGACTGTGTGGATCACAAAAAACTGTGGAAAATTCTTAATGAGATAGGAATACCAGACCACCTTACCTACCTCTTGAGAAACCTGTATGCAGGTGAAGAAATAACAGCTAGAACCAGGCATGGAACAACGGACTGGTTCAAAATTGAGAAAGGAGAACATCAAGGCTGTATAATATCACCCTGTTTATTTAGCTTCTATGCAAAGTACATCATATGAAATTCCAGGCTGGATGAAGCACAAGCTGGAAATCAAGACTGTCAGGAGAAATATGACACCACCACCCTTTGGCTGAAAATGAAGAGGAACTAAAGAGCCTCTTGATGAAGGTGAAAGAGGGGAGTGAAAAAGCTGGCTTAAAACTCAATATTCAAAATACTTAGATCGTGGCATCCATTCCCATCACTTCATGGCAAGTATATGGGGAAAAAATGGAAACAGTAGAAGACTTTATTTTCTTGGGCTTCAGAATCATCACTAAGGCAGTGATTACAGCTACGAAATTTAAAAACTCTTGCTCCTTGGAAGTAAAGTTATGATAAACCTAGACAAACAGCATTAAAAAGCAGAGACATAACTTTGCCAACAAAGGTCCATATAGTCAAAGTCCACCAGAATGGATTAGTTTTACACCTCCTTCTAAAACCATGGACTCCTTTCAGTCACATGTAACTGCACCTCCATCCAGAGCATGATGGTCACCTTTAAAATCTGACCTAGTTAGGGCTTCCTTTGTGACTCAGCTGGTAAAGAATCTGCCTGCAATGTGGGAGACCTGGGTTCGATCCCTGGGTTGGGAAGATCCCCTGGAGAAGGGAAAGGCTACCCACTCCAGTATTCTGGCCTGGAGAATTCCATGGACTCTATAGTCCATGGGGTCGCAAAGAGTTGGACTCGACTGAGTGACTTTCACTTTCACTTTTCTAGTGAGGTGTCCATGCTAGTACAGAGAACCTGAATTAATGACTTTCTGGGTCATATATTCTCCTTTAGTCTGAGATGATTGCTGTAGATTCAAGGCCCTGACAATTGTGAGGGAGTTTTAAGCAGAGATTTGGCCACACTTTTGAAATCAGATTAGCTTCCCAATTTGATATGGCCATGGTGCCTTCAAAGGCAGCTGTGGTTTCCTAAAATAAAGGCTCTCTGCTGTAAGTGGAGTTCAGAAATGTACCCCTGGGGGGCAGCGGGCAGTCTGAATTTCTTCCACCAGGTCAAGGAGCTATGTCACAGCTAGAATCTGCACCTGGGGCTGGACACCTGGAATCAGCCCAAGAGACTGTCAGTGAGAGAAGGTAAACGATTTCTGCCTGGGATACTCTTCACTCAACCTTCCTGCACAAAACCTGGCCATGCTTTAGCCCCTCTAGTTTTTTCTTCCTGGAGTAACAATGGGCCAGCCATGGATCAGACCTCCCTGCCTTCCTCACTTCCTGTTTCTGAAAGGTGAGGAGTTGGGCCTCCTGCCTTTATGATGCAGGCAGCCAGTTCCATGTCAACCAAGAGTTCTCAGTTTTCTTTTTTTAAGTATAGCTGATTTACAATGTTATGCTAGTTTCTGATGTATAACAAAGTGATTCGTGTGTGTGTGTGTGTATATATACGTATATATATATATATATATATATATATATATATATATATATATTCTTTTTTATAGTCTTTTCCATTAAATTTGTTATGGGATATTGGATATAGCAGCTTATGCTATAGAGTAGGACGTTGCTGATTGTCTATTTTATTTACAGTAATTTGTATTGGCTAACCCCAAACTTGTAATTCATCCCTTCCCCAACCAATAGTTCTAACATACAAGAAATTTTTTAATAGTAAAGTGAAAGGAAACATGCTGTTTCCCTTGTGAGGAAGGTTTACTAAAAGTGTAGAGGTTGAAGCTGAATTAGCTTCTGTACCTCAACACAGTTAAATCTTGGAGACAGCGTTTTGGGTGAAATAGAACATAGCTTTGTTGCTTTGCTGGGTAAAGGGGGCCACCATGGGCTAATGCCCTCAAAACCATGTGTCCAAGCCTGGGAGAGGTAGTGAGAAGCTTTATAGTAATGATTCAAAGAGGGTCATGGACATTCTTCTGATTGGTTGGTGGTGAGGTGAGATTCAGCATCATCAGCCTCTGGATCCAACAGGTTTGGGGTCCATGTGCTTGGGGTAGATACCATTAACTTTTTTCAGTATCCGCAAAACAGCTCATAGATATTGTTATGTGTATCCCTTGAGGAGGAACCAAAGGACCATGCCCTAAGATTTTCTTTTGTTTCTTTTGACTTTTTCTCTCTTATCTCCACGGCCCTTCCCTTCCCTAATTAGCATCTGCTTGAATCTGCTCACTGGAACTCAGGGAAGTTCATGGAGGTTGAATAAAGTCTATTTCCTGCAATCAAGAAATGAGGGACACAGGAAAACTTTTGTGCCTAGGAGCCCCACAGGGCCCTACTAGGTGTCAATGTCCAAGATGGGGCACAATTTTCTGGGTCCCCAATGCTGTTCACACCACCCTTATCTCTCCCAGCACAGGATCAGTATTCTGTTGGATCTGAGGTTCCCCCAAAAGCAGACCCAGAAACAAGGAATGGGGTGAGTGTTTCATGTGGAAGGTAATCCCAGGAGGATAAAGGGGAGTAAGACAGGAGGGAAGAAAGTGGATTGCAGGCAATGGGACTCACCCCACTCTCAATGCTGAGAGCCAGTATAGACAGGCCCTGGTGTCGTGTCATTGAGGACGGAGGCAGCCGGAGCATTTGTTCACTAGCCTCTATGCTGGCCAGCTGAGGGGGGCTCCTGGGTCATCAGAGCCCAGGGACTACCCCCTCTTCTCCATCCAGGCCAGAGTAAGCTCTCTGGCTTGAAAAGAAAACCACAGTTGGGAAGTGTCTCTGTGGGGGGAAACACGCTAACTGAAACTGCCCTCCCTGGCAATACACCATAGTAACCATTTGCATGAGTTATTTTACAATAGGAGATCTTGGTAAGGAACACAGAACTAACACGTACCAACCAGAAGAATCTGGAAAAGGTCAAAGAACACATCACGTGTCTGACCACCTCCCAGAATCCTTCTCACTGGCATCCATCTTGGCTGAGTGATGCACGTGCCCAAAAGGACCCTGAGTCAGAATTACTGACCACAGACAACCTGGAAACTAATTTCATCACCATAAAACTTGAGACTGCAAACCACATGGCAGAGCAGTCCTCCTGGGTTCCCTTACTCTGGTGCTCTCCACCTGGGCTCCCCTTCCCAATAAGGTCTTGTCAGCTTGTATGTTTTCTTGGACAATTCATTTCCAAGGCTTAGACAAGACCCAATTCTTGGGCCCTGGAAGGGGTCTCCCATCCAGCAGCAGCTTCAGTGACCAGGCATATGTCCTGTGGGCAGGACATGGAGGTTTCTGTTCCATTCCTGTGTCTGTAGTGTCCTTGCTTTGGGGGAAGCCTGTTATATACCAGTGGTCAATAGGTTTAGGTTGAATGAAGAGGGGCCACAGATGCAGCCACTGAAATGTAGCAGGATGAGCACACGGACAAGGCAGACGCTCAGCGAGTGGTGACTTAAAGGGGGTTTCATCAATTCTTTGATCAATCAGCCAAACTAAACAGGAGAAGAAGCTTGTGAAAGCTTCCTGATTGGAGGGACTTGCTGTGGGGAGAACTGGGTCTTGATTTGGTGGGCAAGGACACGCTTAGTAAATCTTTAATCCAGTTTGCTGCTGATAGGTGGACTGTGTTCCCTCCCTGTAGCTTGACCTGAGGCCAAACTACGGTAGGGGTAATGGTGACCTACTCCAAAGGACATATGCCAAGATGCCATGCCTCTCAGGCAAAGCCTAAGGAGAAAAGGAAGGATATACCCATCTGAATGCAGAGTTCCAAAGAAGTTATGACCATCCTAGACAGCATATTAAAAAGCAGGGACATTACATTGTCAATAAAGGTCCATCTAGTCAAAGTTATGGTTTCTCTAGTGGTCATGTATGGATGTGAGTTGGACCATAAAGAAAACTGAGCACCGAAGAACTGATGCTTTCAAACTGTGGTGTTGGAGAAGACTCTCGAGAGTCCCTTAGACTGCAAGGAGATCCAACCAGTCCATCCTAAAGGAAATCAGTCCTGTATATTCACTGGAAGGACTGATGTTGAAACTACCGCACAATTGCACTCATTTCACATGCCAGCAAGGTGATGTGCAAAATCCTCCAAGCTAGGCTTCAACAGTACATGAACTGAGAACTTCCAGATGTACAAGCTGGATTTAGAAAAGGCAGAGGAAACAGAGGTCAAATTGCCAACATTTGTTGGATCATAGAAAAAGCAAGAGAATTCCAGAAAACATCTGCTCCATTGACTACGCCAAAGCCTTGACTGTGTGGATCAGAGCAAACTATGGAAAATGCTTAAAGAGATGACAATACCAGACCACCTTACCTGCCTTCTGAGAAACCTGTATTCAGGCCAAGAAGTAACAGTTAGAACTGGACATGGAATCCATTCCCATCACTTCATGGTAAATAGATGGGGAAACAATGGAAACAGTGAGAGACTTTATTTTGGGGGGCTCCCAAATCACTGTAGATGGTGACTGCAGCCATGAAATTAAAAGATGCTTGCTCCTTGGAAGAAAAGCTATGACCAACCTAGACAGCATATTAAAAAGCAGAGACATTACTTTGCTGACAAAGGTCCATCTAGTCAAAGGTATGGTTTTTCCAGTGGTCATGTATGGATGTGAGAGTTGGACCATAAAGAAGGCTGAGCACCAAAGAATTGATGCTTTTGAACTGTGGTATCGGAGAAGACTCTCGAGAGTCCCTTGGACTGCAAGGAGATCCAACCAGTCCATCCTAAAGGAAATCAGTCCTGTATATTCATTGGAAGGACTGATGCTGAAGCTGAAACTCCAATACTTTGGCTACCTGATGTGAAAGGCTGACTCATTGGAAAAAAACCCTGATGCTGGGGAGGATTGAAGGCAGGAGAGGAAGAGGATGACAGAGGATGAGATGGTTGGATGGCATCACCAACTCAATGGACATGAGTTTGAACAAGCTCCTGGAGATGACGAAGGATAGGAAAGCCTCGTGTGCTACAGTCCATGGGGTCACATAGAGTCGGACACGACTGAGTGACTGAACAGCAAACAGGAGAAACTGTGGCAGAAAGAGAGTGAGGAAATGGATGTGGGAGGCGAGTGGAAAAAATTAAAGAATGGATCTGTCAGTAAAAGAAGAAAGTAGAAGAAAGATGAATGGAGGGAAGTAGTAAATGAGAAATGAGCGATTAACCTGGGAGGAAATTTTCAATTCCACTCAAGACTTTTTTTGCATGGAGGCCTCTTCAAGAATGTGCTTGCATGCTAAGTCACTTCAGTTGTGTCCAACTCTCTGCGACCCCATGGACTGCAACCCGCCAGGTTTCTCTGTCCATGGAATTCTCCAGGCAAGAATGCTGTAGTGGGTTGCCATGCTCTCCTCCATGGCGTTTTCCCAACCCAGAGATCAAGCCCGTGTCTTAGGTCTCCAGCACTGGCAGGCAAGTACTTTACCACTAGGGCCACCTGGGAAGCCAGGTGCGTATAAACACAGCTGGATGTACAAGAGGCAGAGGGTGAGAGGCAGGATGAGCACCCCAGCCGCCAGTAAAGATGTCCACGTCGTAATCCCAGAACTTGTCCATTTGTCAGTATTTACAAGGCAGAGGAGGGTTTACAGATGTGACTAAAGTTAAGGACAATGAGATGGGGAGATGACCCAGAATTATCCAGGCAGGCCGTATCTAATCACACAAGTCCTTAAAAGTAGTTTTTTCCCAAGCTGTAATCTGAGAGAGACAACAAGAGAAGTCAACACCACTCTCTGGTTCTGAAATGTGTGTAAAGACCAGAGAGGCCTCTAGAAGCTAGAAAAGGCAAGGAAACAGATTTGTCCCTGGAACCTTCAGAAAGGAACAAAGCCATGAAGCCATCTTAAATTTAGCAGGACTTCTGACCTTGAGATTTGTAAAATAATAATTATTCTGTTTTAAGCCACAAAGTTTGTGATCATTTGTTACAGCAGTAATAGAGAAGGAATACACCTATGGACATCAAAAATGGGAAATTATCAAAAATCACTGACACCCTGGTATTCTGCCTGTAATCGGTTTCCCATTTAGGCGGGAATTGTTTTTCTTCTCTGCAGAACAGAGGATGGCTGCTCACAGACTCATTAATATGCATAGATGGTGGCATAATTAGTTGCCACAGGTAACCCCACTCTGGCTGCATGAACTGAGCTGATGTGCAGATGCCTGGTGCATGGCGAGCAGGGCAGTGCGCATGTGTAAGTCCTCATCTCATAAAAGGAAATGTTTGAATAATATGGAAATGTGCTGGATGTTATTAGCAGGATGTCAGGTTTGACAGTCCATGTTATTGTGAAAATAAATGAGTTTTGACACAAATAACTTAGGTATGCATTGATTTTTTTTAAAGCAAATCTTAGAACAAGATGTTATGTATTGTGCTGTAGGTTTACAAAGATTTTGACGGCTATTAGGGGAAAATCATGGTGAAGGATTGTTTATTAATGTATTCATTAAGTTGCTCTAAGGTGTAACAATCATGACTTTCCCCCAAAATGTATACTCTTCCTCTTGCATATTTAGTTGACTGTGGCAACCCATATTTAAGACAATGAGGGGAGAGCCGGCAGCAATGGGAAGACAGAAATAAAGAGAAATCAAATCTCTATCACTGACATCAAAAAAGCCTTGCACTGCATCTTTTAACTGACGGGAATCTTTTCTCTGGGCTATTTCATCTCTGAGCAATCTAAGACATGAACAAAACTTCTTTGGCCCATTTCGTTTTCTTTCTTTCAGATCATGAACCTCGATTTTTCTTTCTTCAGAGGCTCTGGTTGACAGACAGGATTCAGCGCCCAGGTCAGCATTCCTGACACAGATCGGGATCTGGGAGTCTTGACCCAGATTCCCCTGGCATTTGTTCCTGAGAAGCACAAGAGAGCCGTGTTCAGGGAGGGTCTCCGCCTAAGGCCGTCTGCTGGAGAAGCTCCGAAGCCAAGTTTATGGGCTTGGTGGGGGCTGCCAGCTGCCCCCATTCATTGCCTTTGGGGTCCAAAGGGGTAAAGCTGACAGGTTGTCCCATCAGCATGTGATCCCCTGGCAGAACCAATGGCTGACTTCCCAGCATTCCCTGTGAGAGATGGGCAGGGACCTCGTGAGACCAAGCTCTGAGACAGTTCTATCCACGTGTGGCTAGAGCTTTGTTTGCCATCAGGCAGCTCTGATCTCTGCGGCGTGGGCTACAACCCTGGGAGTGGGAGGCAGACACCAGCATCCTGAGCCCAGATTGATGGGTATTAGGTACCTGTAGAGCCTTCACTTTGCAAGGCCTGGCTCTCAGTTGCCCTCCTATCCTCTGAGGAACTTGAGGACAAGGTCCTGGGGTTCAGATGAAAACACAGTTTCACTCAGAACAGAAGAGACAAGGTGCTCTTGACATGAAGCATTCAGATCACCCAACTGCTCTCACCCAGGGCATAGGGAGAATGAGCCAGGTAACTTAGAAGCCCTTGGAAAAGTCTAGAGAGGCCATTTGGGGAAGAGGTGTTAAATATGGTGTTGAATGTCTCCAAAGGACCATCAGACTTGAGCAAGCTTCCCTCACCCTCTGGACTACTACTATGGATATGACACCATCACAAATCCTGCCCTAAGCAGACTTAGGGCTATGGAAGGAGATGAATGTATAGGAAGATATATATATATATATATTTAATGTGCAAGGCCTGGGGTAGCTATAGGCACAGGACATTCGAAGCACAGAAAAGGGCCTTTCTGGGTCATCTGACAGCACACCAAAGATTTCCAGTTGTTCCCCTTCAGGGCACATGGCAGGATTCTGCTTCCCTCTCTCCTAAGACAGTGGTGATCTTATGACTTGCTTTGCAATGAAATGTGAGCAGAAGTGTCACATGTCACTTGCAGCTGAAGCTAAAAAGCAGTGCCTGCCTTGGCAATTCTTAAGGCACAGAGATAAAGCCCTGCCAGCTGGGCTGAGCCAGAAAGATTCAGAGCAGCACCCTCCAGAGGGTGCACCATAAGCCTGAGCAAGAAATGTCTTGTTGTTTGAAGTCACTGAGATGCTGGCAGTGTTTGTTATTACAGCATACCCTAACCCATACTGGTTGATACAATCATTAAATCCAGCCAAAGAATGGCGCTGTGGGGCCTCAGTAAGCAAAGACTTCCTGGAGGAGGGACTCCTGAACTGAGTCTCAGGGGATGAGATAACTCAGCGATGGCAAGTGTTCCAGTGATAACCAGAAGTCAGAGCATGGGCAGTGGTCAGCTCCAGAGAGAACAGTTTCTCCAGCACTTGTTCAGCCAAAGTTATCTCCGGATCACTTAGGAAGATGCTCCGGAATCCTTCCTGGCAATGGGCCCTAGATGGCTGGCTGGCTGGCTGGGTGAACAGATGGTGGAAAAGAGGAGCTCGAGTATGAGCTCCCTAACCAAGTCTTCTCTGACATTCCGCCTCTCCCTGACCCCGTCCTCCTACTCCCCACACCAAATCAGCAATTTCTTACTTAGAGTTCTTGGATCTATAACATGTGCTTCTGCTCTAGCAGTTAAGAAACAACTAATTTACACTAGGAGCGTTGGGAAGAATTCCCCAGAGGAGGAGATATTTGACCTTGAAAAAATGCATAGGCCACACAAAGAGTAGGGTACCTGGAAAGCCTGTAGAATTCCTTTATTTCTCTTTCCTCACTTATATTCATGCACAATTTAAGTACCCCATTTCACAAGCAAGTAAACTGTAGAAAGAAGAGGTAACTTTTCCAACATCACATCAATTGTATAAGAGAATCAAGGCTCAAACCAGGACTCAATCTCATGCCTAATATTCTTTATCCTATGCCATATCACTGCACATGAGGGAAACTCATAGGAAGTTTTAATTTGTGATGTCCAGATTTTGCTTGACTTACTTGGGGTTATGTCGCAATAAACCCACTGTAAGTTGAAAATACTGTTAAGTTGAGAATGCGTTGAATACGCCTAACCTACTGAACACCATAACTTTCCCAGTCTATCTTAAACAGGCTCAGTATGCTTATACTAGCGGTGGTGCAGCAAAATCATCCAACACAAAACTTATTTCATAATAAAGTGTGAGCCGTCTCCTGTAATTTATTGAATACTGTACTGAAAGTGAAAAGCAGGATGGCTGTCTAGGTACAGAATGGTTTTGCGCGTATCTTTTTAGCCCCACGATCGCATGGCTGCCTGGGAGCTGTGGCCCAACATCATGACACATTGTATCGCGTATCTGCTAGCCAGGGATAAGATCAAAATTCAAAGCATGGTTTCTACTGGATGCATGATGCATATTTGCTTTTGCAAAATAGTATATGGAACAGTCATTAAGTCGTGAACCATCTGCAGACAGAAAAAAAATCACCAAATTATGTTGGTTTCAGTTTATTATATATAAACATAGAAGTGTTTATCATTTTATAGAAATTGGAAGTTACTTAGGCTGAGCTTATAGAGTTGTGGTGAAAATTAAATAATAAAATATCTGTAATATGAGCTCTCTGTCACTTGCAAGTCCCTCCTGCCTAAGTGCCGTTGTTTGAAGCACTCACGTCCACCTTTGCCATTCTCTTTAGCCAGCCAGATTCTGAACGCACTTCCTGTGTGTGTGGCAAATCTCCTCTGGTGTCAAGCGGAGCCCACATGCCACCCTAGAAGCCAGAGTGACTGAAAATCACTTTCGCAGCCTCCCTTGCAGGAAGGTGCAGGTCAGGACCTAGGTCCTGCCCATTACACTCCTCTCCCTGAACTTGCCCAGGGAGACAGAGAGCCATAAGCAGATGACCCTTGTGCCACCAACGCTGTCCAGGTGACCAAGGTGGCAGCATCTCTGTCCAGTCTCTGAAGGCAACAGCATCCATACCTCCTGCAGCATCTGAGTTGGGAGCAGGACTGATCACTCTGCTGCTTTGGGACAAGGTTCCTGACTGCATAGCCTTGTGGTGGTGGAGATGGAAACTCAAATAGACATGGAACGAAGTGCAGGGTATGTTCAAAGCCAAAATCAGGGATAGGATTCTTCAAAAGTGGCATGAGAAAGAGAGGACTTGGAAGCAGAGAGGGTGTAGGGAGTTGGCAAGTTGTGTGGCTTCCAAGAGTATCACCTATGAGTGGGACAGTTGATGGGAGATAACAACCAAAAAAGTAAGTTGGTACCAGATCTCAGGGCAGCCTGTGAACCCACCTGCTGTATTAGTTGGGCATTGAAGAGTTAACTCAGCAGGGCTGGGGCAAGACAGCACCTTCCCAAGAAGTCTAGACCAGATTTAGTGGGAACACTTGGAAGGTTATTGTGATCATCCTGTATCAGCCTGGTGGTGGGCTGCCATCTATGGGGTCACACAGAGTCAGACATGACTGAAGTGACTTAGCAGCAGCAGCAAGCCTGTAGGAGGCAGAAACTGGCTATCTTGTCTTCCCCTCATGTAACTCGTAATATCACACACCTTTCCACAGAAGAAAAACAAAAGCAAAGCATCAGTATAGACTGGGATTTTTCTCCTACCCAAGAGTCTGAGTAAAATGTGGTGGTTGTACAAGACAGCTTTTAACTTCTCTTCCACCCAAGGAAGCTAAACACCTTTTTAATGCCTCAGTCCAGCACTTTATTAGAATGTGAATGAGGAATCAAAGAACTTAAGGGTGAAGTTCATTCCTCTAAAGTGGAAGTATGGCAACTGTGTACAATAAAAAAAAATTATTATTTGGTCTTTATCCCTAGTGTCTGATACAGAGCACCTAAAACCCTTGGAGTCTCCTGAACCATGAAAGTCTTTAGTCGGCTAAAGAGATGCCTTAGGTCCAAGCTGTATCAGGTCCTGATTCTACTGAGCACAGCCTTGGACAACTAATTGATTATGCTCTCTGTGCCTCACTTTCCTCCGCCTTAACAGAGTTATAATGCTTCACAGAGTTGTTTATAAGGAGTAGAGCTGGGACTTCCCAGGTGGCTCACTAGTAAAAGAATCTGCCTACAGTGCAGGAGAACCAGGTTCAGTCTCTGGGTTGGGAAGATCCCCTGGAGAAGGAGATGGCAACACACTCCAGTACTCTTGCCTGGAGAATCCCATGGACAGGGGAGCCTGGTGGGCTACAGTTCATACGGTCACAAAAGAGTCGGACATGACTTAGTAACTAAATAGCAACAACAAGATGAGTTAGTGTAGGCAGAGCACCCAGCACACAACACATGTTGACTGCAGTAATAGTCATAAATATTGTTATGGACAGATTCATCTTTAAAGAGGGGGAAAGAAAGGAATATTAATAGAGCATCTATTCGCTACTCTGAATTGGACTAGGGATGCTATAATTAATTCACTCAAGTTTTAACTCATGCATCTAAGCACGTGATGAATGTCACCCCCTCGACAAGTGCCAAGCCCTGTTCTATGTCTGGGAATAGAACAGTGACAAATAAATGAAAATCCTTGGTTTTATGGGAATGGGATTCAGAGACATTGAATAACTTTCTTTCAGTCACATGTTCGTCAGGGAAATGATGTGAATTTCAAATCTGTATTCCTATGAAGCCTTGGGGTTCTACTCACAGCCCCCCCACATGAACTTAATTCATGTTGTCTTGTTTTCAGAGAAGGAACATATCTTCAAAACGCAGATGAACAATCGTTTGATTGGAATACTTTTCTTTGTAACAACTACTCTCTGCTCGATGGTCATCCTTGACAAGCAGGGTCTTGGGACTAGCAATTTGGGAGGGTGGGACTGACTGAGCCCTAAGCCCTACCCTGGGACTCATGGCCCATTCAGCAAAGAAGCTGACACTCAGAAAATAGTGTCAAATAAAAAGTGGGGAGCTATGACTACGTTGGGTAAAATGTCTGCAAGGAAAGGAAGCTATTATTAATATCCTAGGGTACATGGAATACGATACTGACTGAAACTAGAATAAGTCTACTTGAATCTTGAAGAGGTAGAGGAGAGAAAGATACAGGAGAAAGAGAAAGGTAAAGAAGATACAACATTTTAAAGGACATTCTTGGCCCACCACCACCACCATCTTGAACTGAGCTGTCTGAGATGGGTGCAGACGTTTCCCCTTGGAACCCTGGTCTGAAGTGTCCGGTACAAGGCCTCCATATGAAGTTCCCAGTGAGCAAGTGAAACTAGATGAAGCATGAAGGAAAAAAAGATATCCCAGAGAGGAGAAGATGGCAGAGGAGTAGGCGGACATGGAGTACATCTCTCTCCACAGATACATCAGGAATACACCTTCACACAGAAGCGCATGCAGAACACCAGCTGAGAGCAGACAGGAGGACCTGACAGCAGAAAATAATATATAGAACCACGCAAAACTTGGTAGGATGAAGGAACTTGGGGGAAAAGCAGGCGAGTTCGTAGGCCTCGGAGGGTGGGGGAACTGAAGCAGGGGTCCGATCCCTACATCAGGGCAACTGTCTGAATCAGAGGAGAAACATTTAATGCCGAGAGTGAAACAGCTGTTCTGTGGCAGCCTACATGAAATGAGAGTCAGATAGTCCTTGCAGCAGCCATACATACCCCGGACAGGAACGCAGATCCTCTGGAAGGAGCTGGAGTTTAGGGATTGTGGAGCGATCCCAGGGCGAGGGCTGCTGTTGTCTTTGGAGAGACGGATTGAGGGCATATGAGGGAGGAGATTGTGGTGGGAAATACCTGCGGAGGAAAGCCAGGTAGCCACGGAAGCAAGGCGATACTGCTGAGTCACACATAGAGGGTGGAGCCATATCCATAGCCTCTCTCTCCCCAGGCACCAGCATCAGCAGCTAAACAATAAAGAGGCTGGCCCATCAAGTGCCTGACTCACTGAGATACAGAGTAGGACCCCCCCCAGGGTGCCCCTTTAAGTGCCTGATGTGATGATCTACAGAGTAGGACCCCAGGCGGGGGGCCCCTCTATGTGCCTGATGCGCCGAACAATAGAGAAGAACCCCAGGCAAGGGAGCCCTCTAAGTGCCTGAGCAGGCAGAGCTATGGAAAAAGACTGGCCAAAGAGACCTTCTGATAACCATCAACAAGAGACTCGGAAAAAGACTGTGATAGGGCCATAACTCCTGTGGCAGAGGCAGTCCGTGTCCCCACACACTTGGTGCTGCCAGGGTCCCTGCGAGCTAAATAGCTGAGCCACCTTCACACTCAACCCTCACTGGGGCAGAGCTGCCACAGGCACAAAAAAGGTCTCACATCTATGCGTGCAGGTCCAACTCTTTGCGACCCTATAGACTGTGGCCTGCCAGGCTTCTGTCAGGGGGATTCTCCAGGCAAAAATACTGGAGTGTATTGGCCAGTATTGGTCGCCATACCCTTCTAGAGCACTATATTTCCTGCTGCCCTAGCTGCCAACCCCCCTGAGTACCTGGTGCTGCCAGAACCCCTGCGACCCAAGCAGCTGCACCTCCTCCACACCTGGCCCTCCCAGGGCCAAACCCAAGTCCTCCAGGGCAGCCTCAGGAGCAAACCTCAGTGGATCAGCCACATGCAGAGGTGGAAATAAAACCACAATTGAAACCCAGGGGCAGTGTGGCTAAGGAAGAAGATCCAAAACCTTCCCACCTGCTGTACAAGCTGCAGATTAGATCCACATGATCAACTAGGCAGACTCTGTCTATGGAAGATACAAAAGGACACTGAGAGCTCCCACAAAAGAAAGCGCACTAGTTCTGACAGCTGTGGACACTGGAGGCAAGAACACACAGGAGTAGGACCAGATCAGAATCTGAGCTGCCCCCACAGCAGGTCTAGAGATCAGGACAGTGTTGGAGGACATCCTAGGGAGGTGAGGTGGACTGACTCCCAGAGAGGGAAAGGACTCTGACAGCAGAGACTCAAGAAAAAGATTTACTATTCTGACGTTTTGATTTGTTCTGTAGATTCTTTTGGATCTTTTTTTTCTGCCTCCCCACCCCCGACCCGTTGTTGTTGTCAGTTTCACTCGCGCTATGAAATCTAATTAAGCTTTTGAGTTTTGTTTTGTTTTTTCTCTCGGTCACATTTTTTTTTTTTTTATTGTTGTTATAAACCTCTGCCTCTACGTTGGGCTTTTGCAGTTTCGTGGAGTTTTCCTTTTTTCTTTTTTTTTAATTTAATTTTTAATTTTTTTAACCTATTATTTTTTCTACATTTATTCCTTTGTTTGCTTTTGCTACTGTTCTTTTCCCCTTGCAGTTAACCTTTAATGTACATAAATCTTTATCTACCTCTATTTAACTTTGCATAACTATTCTTTCTTTCTTTTCTTTCTTTCCTTTCCTCTTAACATATTTGTTAGTTTTATTTTCATTGCTTTATTCCCCAGTTGTCACCTTCCTTTAGTTTTGTTTTCCAGTTTGTGCTTTGGTTAGTTTTGTTCTTAACTGGTAGATAGAATATTTGATTTCCTTTGTTCACCAGGTTAATCTATAGTATTTTATTTTTCTTGGGATGTCTTGATTTTGCTTATGTGTGTATATGCATATGTGTATATTCAGTTACACTTTTTATTGTTGTTATAAACCTCTGCCTCTACGTTGGGCTTTTGCAGTTCTGTGGAGTTTTCCTTTTTTTTTTTTTCTTCCTTTTTTTTTTCTTTTCTATTTTAAAATTTTAATTTTTAATTTTTAAACCTATTATATTCTTCTACATTTATTCTTTTGTTTATGTTTCCTACTGTTCTTTTCTGCTTGCAGTTAAACTTTATATAAATTTTCTTCATCTACCTCTATTTAACATTGCATATCTATTCTTTCTTTCCTTTC
Organism: Budorcas taxicolor; assembly: GCF_023091745.1. Classification (NCBI taxonomy): domain Eukaryota; kingdom Metazoa; phylum Chordata; class Mammalia; order Artiodactyla; family Bovidae; genus Budorcas; species Budorcas taxicolor. The sequence goes on along the minus strand of NC_068930.1, from coordinate 10,955,719 downwards.
CTGTCAATATATTTGTTAGTTTTGCTTTCATTGCTTTATTTCCTACTTGGCACCTTGTTTTAGTTTTGTTTTCCAGTGTGTGTTTTAGTTAGTTTTGCTCTTAACTGGTAAATATAATTTTTGATTTCCTTTGTTTGCTGGGTCAATCTACTGTACTTAATTTTTGTTGGACTGTTTTGACTTTGCTTATGGGGCTACATGTTTTTGTATATATTCCATTGTTTTAGTTATCATTTGCCTGATTTTGTAACTGCCATTTGTCTGGGGTTCATCTTTGTTTTCTCATTTGTGGGTATTTGTTTTAATCTCAGTTAAAGCAGTAACAAACCACTTGTGGAATCTTTGTTCCTGAGCAGAGATCAAGCCCTGAGCCTTTGAAGTGGGAGCACCGACTCCAAGACCCTAGGCTACCAGAGAACTAACTCTAGGGAGTATCAAATAGTGAGAACTCACACAAAGGAAACCACTTGAAAGAAGACCAGGCATCACCCAACTGCCAGTAGCACTCTGTATACGATGCCTCATCTAAACAACAAGCAAAACAAAAATACAAACCCAATCATCAGCAGACAGGATCACCACCTCACTCAGCCTTCCCATCAGAGGAAAAACAAACAAACAAAAATTCAGCACCAATCTCACCCTTTTCAAAGCTTACACAAACCACTGGACCTAACTTAGGAGGGCCGAAGCCAAAAGGAACAAAGAATTCAACCTTGCACCCTGGGAAAATGAGACCTCAAACACAACAAATTAAAAAAAAAAAAAAATGAAAAGGCAGAGAAATACTACACAAATGAAGGGGAAAAACTAGAAACATAGAAGTCCAAATAAATGAAGACAAAATAGGCAAACTACCTGAAAAGATAATTCAGAAAAAAATAATAGCAAAGATGATCAAAAACCTTGAAAACAAAATGGAGAAAATACAAAAATCAATTAACAAAGACCTAGAAGAATTAAAGAATAAACATACAGAGACAACACAATTACTGAAATTAAAAATATTCTAGAAGGAATCAATAGCAAAATATCTGAAGCAGAAGAGTAAATCAGTGAGCTAGAAGATAAAATGGTGGAAATGACTTCGGAAGAGCAGAATAAAGTAAAAAGAACAAAAAGAACTGAGGATAGTCTCAGAGACCTCTGGGACAATATCAAACACACTAACATTGAATTACAGGCATCCCAGAAGAAGAGAAAAAGAAAGTGTATGAGAAAATTTTTGAAGAGATTATAGATGAAAATTTCCCCAACATGGAAAAGGAAATAGTGAATCAAGTCCAAGAGGCACAAAGAGTCCCATACAGGAGAAACCCAAGGAGAAACATGCCAAGACACGTACTAATCAAGCTAACAAAGACTAAACACAAAGAAAGAACAGTAAAAGCAGCAAGGGAGAAGCAACAAGTAACATATAAGGGAAATTCCATCCGTTTAACAGCTGATCTTTCAGCAGAAACTCTGTAGGCCAGAAGGGAATCAGTTCAGTCGATCAGTTCAGTCGCTCAGTCGTGTCCGACTCTTTGCGACCCCATGAATCGCAGCACGCCAGGCCTCCCTATCCATCACCGACTCCCGGAGTTCACTCAGACTCGCGTTCATCGAGTCAGTGATGCCATCCAGCCATCTCATCCTCTGTCGTCTCCTTCTCCTCCTGCCCCCAATCCCTCCCAGCATTAGGGTCTTTTCCAATGAGTCAACTCTTTGCATGAGGTGTCCAAAGTACTGGAGTTTCAGCTTTAGCATCATTCCTTCCAAAGAAATCCCAGGGCTGATCTCCTTCAGAATGGACTGGTTTGATCTCCTTGCAGTCCAAGGGACTCTCAAGAGTCTTCTCCAACACCACACTTCAAAAGCATCAATTCTTTGGTGCTCAGCCTTCTTCACAGTCCAACTCTCACATCCATACATGACCACAGGAAAAACCATAGCCTTGACTAGATGGACCTTAGTCGGCAAAGTAATGTCTCTGCTTTTGAATATGCTATCTAGGTTGGTCATAACTTTTCTTCCAAGGAGTAAGCATCTTTTAATTTCATGGCTGCAATCACCATATGCAGTGATTTTGGAGCCCCCCCCAAAAATAAAGTCTGACAATGTTTCCACTGTTTCCCCATCTATTTCCCATGAAGTGATGGGACTGGATGCCATGATCTTCACTTTCTGAATGTTGAGCTTTAAGCCAACTTTTTCACTCTCCTCTTTCACTTTCATCAAGAAGCTTCTTAGTTCCTCTTCACTTTCTGCCATAAGGGTGGTATCATCTGCATATCTGAGGTGATTAATATTTCTCCTGGCAATCTTGATTCCAGCTTGTGTTTCTTCCAGTCCAGCGTTTCTCATGATGTATTCTGCATAGAAGTTAAATAAGTAGGGTGACAATATACAGCCTTGACGTACTCCTTTTCCTATTTGGAACCAGTCTGTTGTTCCATGTTCAGTTCTAACTGTTGCTTCCTGACCTGCATACAGATTTCTCAAGAGGCAGGTCAGGTGGTCTGGGATTCCCATCTCTCTCAGAATTTTCCACAGTTTATTGTGATCCAGAATGGCAGGATATATTTAAAGTACTGAAAGGAAAATAGCTACAACCAAGATTACTGTATCCAGCAAGGATCTCAGTCAAAATTGATGGAGAATTAGAAAGCTTTTCAGACAAGCAAAGCTTAAGAGAACTCAGTACCACCAAACCAGCTTTATGATAAATGTTAAAGGTAATTATATAGTCAAGAAATACAAGAGAAAAAAAAATGATCTACAAAATTAACCCCAAACAAGAAAATGGCAATAGGAACATATATATCAATAATTACTTGAAGTGTAAATGGATTAAATGCTCCAACCAAAAGACACAGACTGGCTGAATGAATACAAAAACAAAACCCATATATATGCTATCTACAAGAAACCCACTTCAGACCTAAAGACACATAGAGACTGAAAGTGAGAGGGTGGGAAAATATATTCCATGCAAAAGGGAAGCAAAAGACAGCTGGAGTAGCAATCCTCATATCAGACAATATACCTTAAAATAAAGAAAACTACAAAAGATAAGGAAGGACACTACATAATGATCAAGGGATCAGTCCAAGAGGAAGACATAACAATTGGCAAAGACATAAAATGAGAAACTGACAGTAATGCAATAATCAGTTAAGTTTGGTCATGTCCGACTCTTTGCGACCCCATGAATTGCAGCACGCCAGGCATCCTTGTCCATCACCAACTCCCGGAGTTCACTAAACTCACATCCATTGAGTCGGTGATGCTATCCAGCCATCTCATCCTCTGTCATCCCCTTCTCCTCCTGCCCCCAATCCCTCCCAGCATCAGAGTCTTTTCCAATGAGTCAACTCTTCCATGAGGTGGCCAAAGTACTGGGGGCAATAATAGTAGGAGACTTTAACACCCCACTCACACCAATGGACAGATCATCAAAACAAAAATTAATAAGGAAATGCAAGTCTTAAATGATGCATTAAATGAGAGGGATCTCATTGATATCTTCAGGACATTCCATCCAAATGCAGAAGAATATACCTTCTTCTCAAGTGCACATGGAACATTCTCCAGGACATCTTGGGTCACAAATCAAACCTCAGTAAATTTATGAAAATTGAAATCATATCAAGCATCTTCTCTGACCACAATGTTATGAGACTAGATATCAATTGTAAGGAAAAACAAATGTAAGAAACACAAACACATGGAGATTAAACAACACATTTCTAAATAACCAACAAGATAGTGAAGAAAACAAAAGGGAAATCAAAAAATTTCTAGAAACAAATGACAAAGAAAACACAACAACTCAAAACCCACAGGATGCAGCAAAAGCTGTCCTAAGAGGGAAGTTTATAGCAACACAACCATAACTCAAGAAACAAGAAAAACATCAAATTGACAGCCTAACTTTACACCTAAAACAACTGGAAAAAAAAGAACAAAAATCTCCCAAAATTAGTAGAAGGAAAGAAATCATAAAGAACCAAGCAGAAATAAATGAAAAGGAAATGAAAGAAACAATAGTAAAGATTAATAAAACTAAAAGCTGGTTCTTTGAAAAAATAAGCAAAATTGACAAACTTTTAGCCCGAGCCCGACTCATCAAGAAAAAAAGAGAGTAGAATCAAATCGACAAAATTAGAAATGAAAAAGGAGAGGATACAACAAACAATGCAGAAATACAAAGGATTATAAGAGACCATTATGAACAGAATGAATGAGTGAATGAGTGAAAGTTGCTGAGTCATGTCCAACTCTTTGCAACCCCATGGACTATACAGCCCACGGAATTCTTCAGGCCAGAATACTGGAGTAGGTAGCCTTTCCCTTCTCCAGGGGACCTTCCTGACACAGGAATAGAACCCAGGTCTCCTGCATTGCAGGCAGATTCTTTACCAACTGAGCCACAAGGGAAGCCCAAGATTACCAGAGTGGGTAGCCTCTCCCTTCTCCAATAGACCTTCCTGATCCAAGAATTGAACCAGGGTCTCCTGCATTGCAGGCAGATTCTTTACCAACTGAGCTAACAGGGAAGCCCATTATGAACAACTATATGGTAATAAAATGGATAACCTGAAGAACTGGACAAGTTCTTAGAAAAGTTCAATCTTCCAAGACTGAACCACAAAGAAATAGAGATTATGAACAACCCAATTACCAACACTGAAAATGAAGCTGCGATCAAAAATCTCCCCAAAAACAAAAGCCCAGGACCAGGTGATTTCACCAGAGGATTCTATCAAACATTTAGAGAAGAGCTAATCACTATGCTTCTTAAACTCTTTTTAAAAAGTGCAGAGGAAGGATCACTTCCAAACTCATTCTAGGCCACCATCACCCTGATACCAAAACCAAAGACAACACAAAAAAAGAGAACTACAGGCCAATATCACTGATGAATATAGATGCAAAAATCCTCAACAAAATTTTACCAAATAGAATTAAGCAACACATCAAAAAATTCATACACCATGATCAAGGATTATAAGAGATCAAGTTGGGTTTATTCCAAGAATGCAAGGATTCTTCAGTATACACAAATCAATCAATGTGATCCACCATATTAACAAATTGAAAGATAAAGACCATATGATAATCTCAATAGATGCAGAAAAAGCCTTTGAAAAAATTCAGCACCCATTTATGATTAAAACTTCTCAAAAAATGGGCATAGAAGGAACCTACCTCAACATAGTAAAAGCCATATATGATAAGCCTACAGAAAATGTTATTCTCAATGGTGAAAAACTGAAAGCATTCCCCCAAGATCAGGAACAAGACAAGGGTGTCCACTTTCACCACGATTATTCAACATAGTTCTGGAAGTCCTAGCTATAGCAATCAGAGAAGAAGAAGAAATAAAAGGACTCCAGATCAGAAAAGAAGTAAAACTCTCACTGTTTGCAGATGACATGATACTGTACAGAGAAAACCCTAAAGATAGTATCAGAAAACTACTAGAGCTAATCAGTGAATTTAGAAGGTTGCAGGATACAAAACCAATACACAGAAATCACTTGCATTTTGATATAATAACAGTGAAAAATCAGAAAGAAAAATTAAGGAATCAATCCCATTCACCATTGCAACAAAAAGAATTAAGTATCTAGGAATAAACTTCCCTAAGGAGACAAAAGAACTGTACACAGGAAATTATAAGACACTAATGAAAGAAATCAAAGATGACATAAACAGATGGAGAGATATTCCACGTTCCTGGGTCAGAAGAATCAATATTGTGAAAATGACTATACTACCAAATGCGATCTAGAGATTTAATGTGATCCCTATCAAATTACCAATGGCATTTTTCACAGAATAGAACAAAGAATTTCACAATTCATATGGAAACACAAAAGACCCCGAATGGCCAAAGCAGTCTTGAGAAAGAAGAATGGAACTGGAGGAATCAACCTTCCTGACTTCAGATTATACTACAAAGCTACAGTCATCAAGACAGTATGGTACTGGCACAAAAACAGAAATATAGACCAATGGAACAAGATAGAAAGCCCAGAAATAAACCCATGTACCTATGGGTACCTTATTTTTCACAAAGTAGGCAAGAATATACAATGGGGCAAAGATAACCTCTTCAATAAATAGTGCTGGGAAAACTGGACAGTTACATGCAAAAGAATGAAATTGGAACACTTCCTAACACCATACACACAGATAAACTCAAAATGGATTAAAGACCTAAATGTAAGATCAGAAACTATAAAACTCTTAGAAGAAAACATAGGTGGAACATTCAATGACATAAATCAAAGCAAGATCCCTATGACCCACCTCCTAGAGTAACGGAAATAAAAACAAATTTAAACAAGTGGGACCTGATTAAACTTGAAAACTTTTGCACAGCAAAGGAAACTATAAGCAAGGTGAAAAGACAAACCTCAGAATGGGAGAAAATAATAGCAAATTAAACAACTGACAAAGGATTAATTTCCAAAATATACAAGCAGCTCATATAACTCAGTACCAGAAAAACAAACAACCCAATCAAAAAGTGGGAAAAAGACCTAAACAGACATTTCTCCAAGGAAGACATACAGATGGCTAACAAACTCATGAAAAGATGCTCAACACTGCTCATTATTAGAGAAATGCAAATCAAAACAATGAGCTATCACCTCACACTGGACAGAATGCCCCTCATCAAAAAGTCTATAAACAATAAATGCTGGAGAGGGTGTGGAGAAAAAGGAATGTTCTTGCACTGTTGGTGGGAATGTAAATTGATACAGCCACTGTGGAAGACAGTATGGAGATTCCTTAAATAACTAGGAATAAAACCACCATCTGAGCCAGCAATCCCACTCCCAGGCATGTACCCTGAGGAAACCAAAAGAAAAAGACACATGTATCCCACTGTTCATTACAACACTATTTACAATAGCTAGAACATGGAAGCAACATAAATGTCCATCAACAGGTGAATGGATAAAGAAGTTGTGGTACATATACATAATGGCATATTACTCAGCCATATAAAAGAACACATTTGAGTCAATTCTAATGAGGTGGATGAACCTAGAACATATTATACAGAGTGAAGTAAGTCAGAAAGAGAATGATAAATATTGTATTCTAATGCATATATATGGAAGCTAGAAAAATGGTACTGAAGAATTTATTTACAGGGCAGCAATGGGGAAACAGACATAGAGAATAGATTTATGGACATGGGGAGAGGGGAGGAGAGGGTGAGATGTATGGAAAGAGTAACATGGAAACTTATATTACTGTATGTAATGGGATAGCCAATGGGAATTTACTGTATGGCTCAGGAATCTTAAACAGGGGCTCCATGTCAACCAAGAGGGATAGGATGGGGAGGGGGATGGGAGGGAGTTTCAAAAGGGAGGACATATATATACCTATGGCTGATTCGTGTTGAGGTTTGACAGAAAACAACAAAATTCTGTAAAGCAATTATCCTTCAAAAAATAAATTAATTTAAAAAGCCGCATTCTTGGAAAACAAAACATTATAGTAAACATGAAAAACTCAGCAAAAGAGTTGGAAGATAAAGCTCAGAAGATTTCCAAGGAAGTAGGACAGAAAAAACTAGAGGTAAAAAAAATAGTAGATGTTAGAAGAATGAGCCAGAAGATGCAACATCCCAATGATAGGAGTTTAAAAAAAGGAAAGAGGAAGGAAAGCATTATTAAGTCAAGAAGTTTCCTAGAATGGAAGGATATGAATTGTTAGAAATGAAGAGACCACCAAGTGAGCATAATAATAGATGAAAATTGACCCCTACCACGTGGGCTCAGACAGAGTGTGCACAAAGAGATCATATCCAGAGAGTCAGGAAGCAGAGTGTCTTAAGACTTCTCAAAGGGAACTCCAGGAGAAGAAAGATAAAATTATGTAGAAAATTATTTCCAACCTAAAATCCATTCAAAGTCAAACTATCAATATGATCAGAGAATAAAGAATCTCAGGAATGCAAAGTCTCAAAAACTGTTCCCCTCAAGATGCTGATAGACAGTGTGCTCCACACAGCGTAAAGCAAGAACAAGGAATACCCAGGAAGCAAGAATAAGAAGATTCCAGGAGGAGCTCGGGGAACTGCAAGAGAGTGGTGAAGGGCACAGAGTCCCACTGCATCTCAGTTCAGTTCAGTCGCTCAGTCGTGTCCAACTCTTTGTGACCACATGAATCATAGCACACCAGGCCTCCCTGTCCATCACCAACTCCCAGAGTTCACTCAAACTCATGTCCATCGTGTTGGTGATGCCATCCAGCCATCTCATCCTCAGTCGTCCCCTTCTCCTCCTGCCCCCAATCCCTCCCAGCATCAGAGTCTTTTCCAATGAGTCAACTCTTCGCATGAGGTGGCCAAAGTACTGGAATTTCAGCTTTGGCATCAGTCCTTCCAATGAACACCCAGGGCTGATCTTCTTTAGAATGGACTGGTTGGATCTCCTTGCAGTCCAAGGGACTCTCAAGAGTCTTCTCCAAAACCACAGTTCAAAAGTATCAATTCTTCAGCACTCAGCTTTCTTCACAGTCCAACTCTCACATCCACACATGACCACTGGAAAAACCATAGCCTTGACTAGACGGACCTTAATCGGCAAAGTAATGTCTGTGCTTTTTAATATCATGTCTAGGCTGGTCATAACTTTCCTTCCAAGGAGTAAGCGTCTTTTAATTTCATGGCTGCAATCACCATCTGCAGTGATTTTGGAGCCCCCCAAAATAAAGCCAGCCACTGTTTCCACTGTTTCCCCATCTATTTCCCATGAAGTGATGGGACCAGATGCCATGATCTTCGTTTTCTGAATGTTGAGCTTTAAGCCAACTTTTTCGCTCTCCTCTTTCACTTTCATCAAGAGGCTTTTTAGCTCCTCTTCACTTTCTGCCATAAAGGTGGTGTCATCTGCATATCTGTGGTTATTGATGTTTCTCCCGGCAATCTTGATTCCAGCTTGTGCTTCTTCCAGCCCAGCGTTTCTCATGATGTACTCTGCATATAAGTTCAATAAGCAGGGTGACAATATGCAGCCTTGACGTACTCCTTTTCCTATTTAGAACCAGTCTGTTGTTCCATGTCCAGTTCTAAGTGGTGGGCAACTCAAGAGTTAGGCAAGGTGAGGGCAATCATTAGTAAAATCGCTGCTGTCACAATGCTTTGCAACCCTAAGACAAAGAACCTGGCTTAGATCGTCACCTCACATTTACTCATCCAAAATACCTGCTCAGTGCCCCATGCCCATGGAGTTACTGAAAACATCCTTCTTTCACCTCACTGAAGAGCCCAGAGCCACCCACTCCCCGTGGCTGTATTCCCAGCAGATGCCAGTGTGAGACACACATGCCTGCTCTTCCAGATCCCCAGAGCAATGATCTCTGATTCCCAGGGCTTTCAAGACCCTGCCTGCTGACTTTCCCTGGAGAGGGTCCTGCAAACCCCTAGAGTCAGTGAATCTAGACTGAAATCAGGAGCTATGTATCTTACTATTCTGTATCCCCCATCTTCTTCTGAAACAGCAATGCTGCCTTTTCCTTGCATAACTTGTTTTGTGCTGGCCACAGAGGTACTCAAAACCAAACAGTACATTGTTACTGGATACATTATGAGGGAATTAAAATATAAAGGAGTAATTGACACAAAACTGGCGATGGTGGAGTAAAAGGAATGAGCAGGGAAAGGGTACCAGGAGTCTCCCCGGGCACTGGCAAAGTTCTAGTTCTTTACCTTAATGGTGGGCCTATGGGTGCTTGTGTTACTGCTTTCCTTTCACCCTTCCAGATACCTCTCTTTATACATTCACTTCTATTCTATCTATAACAATATGGAATTATAAAACCTCATGGCATTATTATAGAATGTGAATTAGAATAAAAGATTCATTTTTTAAAATCCTGAAAAATGGGGAAGAGTATAGGGATACATCTTTAAAGCATGATTTTTCAGTGTAAAAAAATTGTGTAATGCCAAATTATATATTATTTGGTTTGGGAGTCAAATGAATACAAGCTTTAAAATTTATGTTGTATCATCAAAATAGACTTTAAAAAGAAAGAAGCTGCTTTTATAACCTGATATATGGAGTTCTTTCATTTTTCACTTTAAAAAAATCAGTGCCCCCTCCCACACACACACACACTGTCTCCGAATTTTGATTTTAAATGATAAGATAGAAGAATTATAACTGTTATTTCAAGAAATTCTCAAAAAGCACCATGTAGACATGTGTAACAAATGGTATAAACAGCTGTGGTTTGTAGATTGGATGATCATCCTCAACTTTCATGTTTATGTCCAAAAAGAATAATAATTACAATGCATTCAAACCCTTCAAATATGCTTAAATTCATGAGTTCATATTGATATCAAATTTTAAAAAATACTTATTGACTGCCTTATGAGAATGGTAGGGAGCTACCTCATTTTGGAAACAGGCAAGTAAAAAGAAAGAATCAAACACCTTTCTTGCCTTTCTTATAAGTAAGGGGTCTCATGACAGAAATACCAACAAGATATGTGAATTAACCTTGCAAAAACACTCAGACATAACCTGGATATTCTCAGATCATTAGATCTGACTATGAGTTTACAGGATATACATCTAGAACAATATCTGAAGATACTTTGAGGGCACAACCACAAAAATCCAGACAATGAAAAATTCTGTAGAACAAACAACCTGGTTTCTTCATTAAATAACTGCGAGAGAGAGAAGGTCTACAGAGTAAAAGAGAATTAAAGGCATCCTAATTCAAATGAAGACACTGTAAAAAATTATGAGACCATCTGGGACATCTGAACATGGATATTTCATAATATTGTTAGGTTGTAGGTGAGATAGTGATAGAGTAATTGTGTATATGAAAAAAAAAGGTTTATCTTTTAGATGTATAGGTTCAAATGCCCCCAGTAAAATAGACTGATGTCTAGGATTTGCTTCAAAATAACTCAGGGAGCTGGAAATGGGTGGATATGGGGATAAGACTGAGTAAGACTGGTCATCTGTCAATAATTGTGGAAGCCAGTGATGGCTGCATAAGACTTGCAAATTATTCTCTTTACTTTTATATTTTTTGAAATTTTCTCACAAGAGAAATTTTTAAAGTTTTTGCCTCAAATAAAATGGTAAATTACTGTGTGGACCACAACAAACTGTGGAAAATTCTCAGAGATGGGAATATCAGACTACCTTACCTCTCTGCTGAGAAACCTGTATGCAGGTCAAGAAGCAACAGTTAAAATTGGACATGGAACAATGGACTGGTTCCAAATTGGGAAAGAAGTATATTAAGGCTGTGTATTATATTGTAACCCTGCTTATTTAACATCTACGCAGAGTACATCATGTGAAATGCCAGGCTGGATGAATGATAAGCTGGAATCAAGATTGCAGGGTAAAATGTCAAGAACCTCATATATGCAGATGATACCACTCTAATGGCAGAATGTGAAGAGGAACTAAAGAGCTTCTTGCTGAAGGAGAAAGAGGAGAGTAAAAAAGCTGGCTTAAAACCCAAGATTCAAAAAACTAAGATCATGGCATCCAATTCCATCACTTCATGGCAAATACATGGGGAAAAAGTGGAAACAGTGACAGATTTTATTTTCTTTGGCTTCGAAATCACTGCAGATGGTGTCTGCAGCCAAAAAATTAAAATACACTTGCTTCTTGGAAGAAAAGCTATGACAAACCTAGACAGTGTATTAAAAAGCAGAGACATCACTTTGCTGACAAAGGCCCACATAGTCAAAGTTATGGTTTTTCCAGTAGTCACGTACGGATATGAGAGCTGGACCATAAAGAAGACTGAGCACTGAAGAACTGATGCTTTCAAATTGTGTTGGAGAAGACTCTTGAGAGTCCCTTGGACTGCAAGGAGATCAAATCAGTCAATCCTATAGGAAATCAACTCTGAATGTTCATTGGAATGACTGATGCTGAAGTTGAAGCTCCAATACTTTGGCCACCTGATGCAAAGAGCTGACTCATTGGAAGACACTGATGTTGGGAAAGATTGAGGGCAGGAAGAAAAGGGGGTGATAGAATGCTGTGAGATGGCCAAATGGTATCACTGATTCAAAGGACGTGAGTTTGAGCAAACTCAGGGAGATAGTGAAGGACAGGGGTGTGTGGCATGCTAAAAGGTTCACGGGGTTGCAAAGAGTCAGACATGACTGAGCAACTGATTGACAAAATGTATGATGTATGATTAACAAAGGGTTTCTGACATTAATACAAAAAATTTCTTACCTATAAATGAGAAAAAGAAGTCACAAAAGCACAAAGAATATGGACATGCTTTACCAGAAAAGAGATACAAATGTCCAATGAATATATGAAAAAGAATTTGACTCCTTAATATTAAAGAAATACAAGCAGTCAGCCTAGTTCTGGAGAAGAAAGTGAAGGAGTAATTATGAGATTTCTCATAGACTGAGGCGAAAAAGAAGGGTCAGCATCCAAGCAAGCCTCTTGAGATATGCTCTATACTCTGTATGTGTGTGCACACATAAATAAAATGTATGAACAGAGCCAAGAGCACAACTTTAAACAGTTATATACATTCTTACTTCATTAAACACACCATTGTGATAAAATTAGACCAAAAATTTTAATCTAAAAGTTAAGAAAGTGCTTCAAAATTATTTTCAATGAGACAGTACCTTGTATTCTGCCTAGGACTCCAGTCCTATATCTATAGGTTAAAATATTCTCCAAGAAAAGTTTAATGCCAACATAAAGGGTGTTGTCCATGCCAAAGACAATTTCCCAAGACATGGAAGATGACTGAGCAGACTCTAAGATGTTTAAAGTCACCTTAAGTAAGGAAAATGCTGATAACCTCCTGACATTACCAAGCCCACTTTCCAGTGGGAAAAAAATGCTATTGCTACAAATAAACATCACTTTACATCAGGGAGCTAAACAAAACACACAACGAACTAAATTTAAAAAGTGAAAACAATAGCAAATTACCATTAAAAGTAAAAAGGAGCAACAACTGAAAAATGAGACCAACTCTATCAAGATTTATGATGCAATTTTTTCCCCGAATTGGGGCAATTTCAACTGAGAATGCACATCTAAGAGAATACAACCTGACTAGCACTGCATGTCAGAATATTTTTCCCTATACAAAAATAATTCAGGAATATTTACTCATTTAACAAAATTCAGCTCAGACATAAGTGGAGAATGAAAAGTGTTTGCCTTGACCCTTTCCCACAATACAACTATAACAAAGAAGAACAACCCTGACTCCATATTCGATCTGCTTCTTTAGCTCTAACCCTTGTGCTTTGTTGCCTGTGCTGAGTCATGCTGGCTCTGCAGCTTTGTAAAAGAAAGTTGCAGTAGCCTGAAATATACATAATAGCCCATTCTCAAGGCTCTGATCTTTCAAAGCATAACACTTTTCCATTTATGTAAAAGTTGCAGAACAGAAAATAACAATTGTCTTGTTGGAGGTTTACAGGAATATTGTGACCAGACCTACAGTTGCAAGAACAAAGGATTCCTTCTCTAAGAAGTTTGTAACAACCAGCCACACTTCCTCCCTTCTTAGTATAAAAGAAGCCTGAATGCTAACTTTGGAAAGATGGTTCTTTGGGACAGTAGTCCAGCATCTTCTCAGTCTGCTGGCTTTCTGAATAAAGTGGCTATTCCTTGCCTCAACAATTCACCTCTCTCAATGTATTTCGTCTGTCATGAGGCAAGCAGTACGAGCTTGAACTCAGTAACACAACTTGCAAGAGGAGATATAGGTAATAGGGAAGAGAAAAGAGTTCTAGTTGATAGCCAAGGTATGGAAACAAATAAAATGTCTGTCAACAGAAGAATGTATGAAGAAGAATACAGTGTACACATACAATGGGATATTATTCAGCCATCAGTCACATCAAATATTTAACTTTTGTTTTCCATGTGAGCATTTAAATTCTACTCTCTTCAGTTCAGTTCAGTTCAGTCACTCAGCTGTGTCCAACTCTTTGTGACCCCATGAATTGCAGCATGCCAGGCCTCCCTGTCCATCACCATCTCCCGGAGTTCACTCAGACTCATGTCCATCGAGTCCGTGATGCCATACCGCCATCCCATCCTCGGTCGTCCCCTTCTCCTCCTGCCCCCAATCTCTCCCAGCATCAGAGTCTTTTCCAATGAGTCAACTCTTCGCATGAGGTGGCCAAAGGACTGAAGCTTCAGCTTTAGCATCATTCCTTCCAAAGAAATCCCAGGGCTGATCTCCTTCAGAATGGACTAGTTGGATCTCCTTGCAGTCCAAGGGACCCTCAAGAGTCTTCTCCAACACCACAGTTCAAAAGCATCAATTCTTCGGCACTCAGCTTTCTTCACAGTCCAACTCTCACATCCATACATGACCACAGGAAAAACCATAGCCTTGACTAGAGGAACCTTAGTCGGCAAAGTAATGTCTCTGCTTTTGAATATACTATCTAGGTTGGTCATAACTTTTCTTCCAAGGAGTAAGCGTCTTTTAATTTCATGGCTGCAGTCACCATCTACTGTCTTAGCATGTTTCAATCACACTTGACCCCTGAGCAACCCATGTTTAAACTGCACAGGCTCACTTATGCATGGATTTTTTTCAGTCCATACATACTACAGCAGTACATGATTCAAGGTTGGTTGAATCTGCAGATGTGGAACAGCAGACATGGAATATGGGCTGTACAGTTTAGGCAGACATTTTACTTCAAGAACTGGCCTCCCTAACCTGCATGTTGTTCAAAGGTCAATATCATATAGGGTTATCAACTATAATGTAATGGTATACATTAGAATTATACATTAGGTCCTTAGAGTTCATTCATCTTGTATCTGAAAGTTACCAGATGTACCTATTTACCAACTTCTCCCTATTCCCCTCATTACTCAGTTCTTGGCAACCACCATTCTATTCTGTTTCTATGAGTCTGATGTTTTATTTTAGATTCTGCATATAAGTGATACCATGCAGTATTCATCATTTTTTGTCTGAACAATTACACTTGGCATAATGCCCTCCAGATTCAACCCTGCTCTTGTATGTGACAGAACTCCCTTCTCTTAATTACCTTGATACAGCAAATCCTTTCACAATATATATGTGTATCAAGTCATCATACTGTACATGTTAAATTTCTTACAATTTTATTGGTCAACTATACCTCAGTAAAGCTTAAAAAAAGAGTTCTGTTTGCACTATTTTGTCTAAGATGACTATAAACATAGGCCCAGCAGAAATGTCTGGTAGACAGTTCAATAAGAGTTTGCTGCTCCCAGGAGCAGGCAGACCTGGAGATAGAAACAGCTGAGTCACCAGCACTGAGGTGATATTTACACAGTGGGATTGAATAAGATTCTACAAGGAGAGAATGGAGATTAAAAAGGGGCAGGATTGTGAACCAAGCAGTGGGCACCCTAGCTTTTATTGAATTAAATAGTCAGAAATATAAACTAAAATGATAGAAGTGAGTTTAACATTTGTTCTTTGCTCTCTGAAAATTCACTGATGCTAATTTTAAAAGAAAAAAAGTTAATCTAATTTGATTAGTGTGTTTCACCAGACAGGCAGCCCCCAGTCATCTTCCTAATTCTAGAAAATGAGCTGTGCCTTTTCTTCCAGGCACCTATCACATGCCTCCACTATCACTGATGAGGCATCAAGTCATTTTCATTGCGGGGTATTTGGTGCTTCCAAACCTTTGAGCATAACTTAGCACTGAACACACAGGATATCATTGACAGAACTATGGGCCCATCGGGAATGCTGCTCATGTGTGTCATCTGCTCTAATTTAATTTCTCCAGTGTAAGCAAAGCCTTCAATTGCAATTTGGGCAGAGTATGAGTAGGCAGCTCCCAACAGTTAATGACGGATGCATTTCTCTAGTGATTGAGCTTCAAATTGAAGGAGAAGAGAAGAAAAGAGCTGGAGATCGTCTGTGAAAATCTTTCATCCAATTTGGCCTCCCATTCCCTATTAGTCTGTCCTTTCTTTCTGTTTTCTTCTCTGCCAAAAGGGAGAAAAGCTTGGCTGGATAAAAGCAGCACTGTTGAGGTCCTTCACTGATCACTGTGGGAATTTCCCTGCAATAGTAATATCATGTGACAACTAGGCTAGGCTATGGTCCAGTTGTTTGGTCAAACTCTAGGATAGATGCTAACATTTTAATCAGATTACCCTCCATAATACAGGTAATTCAATTGGTTGAAGGCCTTAAAAACAAAGGCCCAGGATTCCAGGAGAAGCAGAAGTTCTACTTCAAGACTGCAACATAGAAACCCTGCCTGAGTGTCCTGCCTGCAGATTTCAGAGTCAAGACTGCAGCATCAACTCTTCCCTGAACTTCCAGCCTGTCCATCTGTGTGAACCAAATCCTGAAAATCAATCAGTCTCAGTAGACAGATAGATAGGTGATAGGTGTTTAGATAGTTATGATAACCATAGATAACCATGGAAGACAGATAGATGTAGATAGATTACAGATTATAGAAGTAGACCCATCTCCTATTGGTTCTATTTCTCTGGGGAATCATAGCCAATAAACTTTCCTCCTCTCTTTCTCCAGCCTTTTCACCACATCTGCCCAGATAAACGCAAAGTGACAACCTGCAGCCCTTGTAGACGGCTTTGTGCTGGAGGCTGAGGAGTAAAGGAGATGCACTGTGACCCCAGGCAATTCTGACTCCAGCACTTCAGAATCATGTGGACAAGTGATACGAACTCTGAGCTTCAGTGACTGGACAAGTAAGGGCCAGACATGGACTCCACTTCTGAGCTCAGTGTGGTTTTCAAAATCAGCATGTGAATGCTCTTCAAGAATCCAAGCGCTTTTTCTCCAGTGGTATCTACAATATCAAGGCAAATAGATTTAAGTAAATCATCCCGAGGAAATGTCTAAAGGAGGAGGGGATGGTCCCTCAACTTTTGTACAATGTTTCCTTAACAGAGTTTTTCCTGTCATTCAATTTCTAATACAATTAACCAAATGGTTCTCAATACTGACCATATTCAAATTTTTACATGAGATTAATGCACACCTCTTCTCTGTAGAGAACTTGAACTCTATTAGAATAAACAATATGTTATAGTTGGTTGATCTCTTTTGAGGGCTTCCCAGGTGGCACTAGTGGTAATGAGCCCACCCATCAATGCAGGAGACACACAGATGTGGGTTTGATCCCTGGGTCAGGAAGATCCCCTGGAGGAGGGCACAGCAACCCACTCCAGTCTTCTTGCCTGGAAAATCCCGTGGACAGAGGAGACTGGTGGGCTATGGTGCATAAAGCTTATTACTGAAGCGCCTTAGCACACACACACTATCTCCTTCAATTTAAAAAAAATAAGAAAGAAAAAGTAAACTCACAAAAAATTAAATAGTGCAATCTTAAGCCTTTGTTAAAAGAGAATCACACCCACTCAAAATACATGTTCAGGCTTCAGGGGAATTTTTTCTTTGGGCCAAATCTGGAGCTAGATGGTTTCAGGTTTAAGGAATTCTCTGTTGCCTAGGTAGGAGTTTGGAGAAGTACAAAGAATCTGATGACTTAGGTGGTAAGGCAGAGATTTAACAGAAAGGACACTGAATTTGAAATCAGGAATCCTAGGTGGCCCCTTCCACCTGTTAGCTACATGGCTTCAAGAAAGGCAATCACCTCAACCTCAACTTTTTTATCTTTAAAATGGATTAACAGCCTCCATGTCACCATCTTCATAGTTTTTTTTTTTTTTTAATCAAATAAGTGTAAGTGCTTTGGGCTGCATTTTACTAATATGAGCTACATATTACATGATGACAATGCGCATGAGGCTTAGTGGTTTCATCTCAGCAAAAATTCCAGAAAGGGATTCCTTGCTCCTTATTCTTCACACACTGCACAGAATTCCAGAAAAAAAAATTCCCTTTCTGGTCATGCCCTACCTGATGGTTAAGATTGACTGTTTCACTACCCTGGGGAATAGTAAGATCTGAGATCTTTTCCAGCTCAAGTATTAGACTTTCTCCCATGATGTCTAACGCGGGATAGGGAGATGGTAGCAGGCTCGGGACTGGCTGTCAGTCTAAGGGGTAGAAGGTTTGCTTTTAGGACCAAGTTTTTGAGTTGTCTCTTTCTTCATCCTAGCTGTAGGAGGTATGTGAACTCTGGAGACACTTGGGTATCTGTGCATCCCAAGAACAGCAAACCCTGCACCTCCTTAACCAGGCAGAGAAATCTCAGAAGTCTCCCAAGCCTGATTTAAGGTAACATTGCTACAGAATGCTGAATGGACACCATTTTCTCTGGGTATCTGCTTATATTATCACATGACATGGGTCTTCCAACAGGACCAGAAGCCATAAAATGGGGAACTTGAGCCAGAAAAAGAGAAAAGTTCCCTTACAGTAAGAGCAGCCCTCTGTTGGAGGCTGGCCACTGGACTCAGGATGAAGCCAGGACCCAATACCCGGGCTCAGAGAGCAGAAGGACTGAACAGGAATGGTCAGAAAATGTGACTGGAGCCAAATAACAACTAACTGCTAACCTTCACCAGTACTTCACTATACCAAGCTCCCTGATAAGCATTGACATGATCTATTTCATTTAACCCTCATTTGGACAGTGTGAGGCAGGTACTCTATAGTGTCCAATTTACAGATGGGGAAACTGAGGCTCAGGGTGGGTGTATCTAGTCCAACATGGCACCAACAGCAGCAGAGGATTTGCAACCACGGATCTGAACCTCTACGCACTCTGCTGCCTCCCCAGGATATCGCCTCCTTATTACAAGGCTCGTTTATTTCGGTCATCTTAAGCATTTTCTCAGTGACCCAAATAAATAATGTCCGATTTAAAACTGTCGATCAAGGATCAGTAAGCATGAATGGCAATGGGAACCAAGGGAGCAGCTGGTAGAAAAGAAACTCTTGCTTCTACCAGACAGCATTTATGTGGCCTGGTGTTTATTTTAGGCAAGTCTGCTCCTCAAAGCAGAAGCCAAACACTTGAGGAGGAGGATCAGTAGGTTATGTTCATCAGTCACCTGAGATATGTAAGGTGCTAATAGGCTACTTTTTACCATATATACTAAAACATATCTAGATATAGTAGGGTCATTGCCTCCACTGTAAAGAAAAACATCAAGATTATAAAAGCCAAGCATAGGTGCTTCCATCAAATAGATGAGAAATTAATAACAACTTCCATCTTGCACGTAATTATAATTGCCTCTGGGTAACTGATGCCTTCAGCTTGGTAGATGCAGGGATTTCTGAAGTGCAAGACAGTTAGCCTGAATATCTCATTGATGGTTTTCAGGTGGGCTTTGTGCTGTTAGATTTCTGAGAGGAGGTGCCAGGGATCCAAGGCAAATGAAATCCTCAGGATTTATCCCCCGCTGAATGCATGGATGTCTCCAGGTAAAACCCAGTAAGAAGGGAACAAAGGGGGAAAAGGAGCTTGCTAGCTACCGGCTGTCCTCTGGTTTGGAAAGATTATGCTTGATGCTGTGAAAAAAATAATGCTAATAACATCTCCAAGGCTTCTCAACATATGTCCTCGCCCTGTCCTGTTCAAAAAGGAATCCGTGGTCCTCTGCCATCCGCCCCTGCTTGGATTTAGTCCCCCCACATGCCTGGGAGTCAGAGCACATCAACTGATGACGGGAGTCTCCACCAGAGCAGGAGGTGCAGCCCACGCGCAAAGCCATGTGAACCGCGGTGACAGGCTCATTTGGAAACAAATGAGAGGTTAAGTAAGAAGTGCATGACGGAGGCAAAACTGAGTTTCCCTTTCCCCCTTCCTGTCGGTTAGAATTAGAAAGTGCCTATGAGCAACGTGTGTCAAGAATATGAACGTGAGATGTCATTTCGGCTGCCTCTAATTGAAGCCAGGATAAATGGAGTGGAAAGGCAGCGTCTAATCCAATCAAAACATGAAAAAGGTATTTTGACATGTAAATTACAAACTTCCTGTGTATTTTGTCTCCCCAATTACACCCTCCCCTGTCATGTTTTTTTAAATTATATCTTAATCTCCCAGTCTCCTAATAATTATGTCATCATTCTTGGGCCTTGAACACTGTGTAATGGTATTTTATGGGATATGCCATTCATTATTAACTAAACTCACTTTCTGTCCCCAGTGATACCATATCTCACCGTGTTCAAATATGCCTGGTGTCAGCTTTGTAAATGCTACAGCAGTTCCACTCTCTGCTTCACGATTACATGGAAGTGAATTGGTGAAGCACTTTTGGACAGTTAATCCGACTCATCATTATTTTATGTGGGGATGGCCAACACCTTTTTCTTTTTAAATGGGATGAGCAATTGATTTAAAATATAAATCTCTCATCGTTGGGGCTCATTCAAATAGTGCCTTGCACAGAGATTTTACTACTGCTCTTAAAGTAATAGCTGATATTGAGATCATACAACTGAGATCACAAGAAGAAGTCAGATAATAAAGAAAAATGGTAGTTTGGTATGCAGACAGCACTGACATGGCGCTGGTGGGAGGCCCTGGTAAATACGATTATAAATTGTTTCCAAGCAGGAGAAAACCTTCAGAATCATGGCCCATGGTCCCTGGATTTATAGGTGAAAAATAATAATAATAATAACAGCTTCCAGGTAAAAGAAATTCACCAGGTCATTCTGTTCTTAGGAGGCAGAAACTAAGATTCCCCAGGGCACCAACGGGACCACATCAAGGTCCTGTCAACCACGCCCCAGAGGCCCCAGAGCCAATGCGTCACCTAGGGGACCACCTATAAGCAGGAGGGAAGCATCTCTGAGAACTCACCAGAGGCTTGGACCAGGGTGGCAGCATGTCAGGGAGAAGCACGTAAAGCTGAAAGCCCCCAGCTACTAAAAAGCCACTGATGTCCTCAAACACTTTCTTCAGAAGGCTACCTGTGATTACAGGGCTTAGTCACACTTAGAGCAGCGGAGCAGAACAAAAGAGGAATTGCATTCAGAGAGATGAAAGTTCTCATCCAGGAAACACTGCATTCGAGTTCTTGACCTTGGGAGTATCAGCCGGCCTCCCTGACCCAGCCTCAGGGTGCTCACCTGTAGAACACAGGTAATAATACCATACCTGCCATGGGGATAAATGCAAGCAGGCATCACTGTCTGCACACAGTGTGCTTTAAGGGCTTCTCAAGGGGCGCTAATGGTAAAGGGCCCACCTGCCAATGTAGGCAGGCGATAAGAGACGCAGGTTTGATCCCTGGGTTCGGAAGAGTCCCTGGAGGAGGAAATGGCTTATGCACTCCAGTATTCCTGCCTGGGGAGTCCCATGGACAGAGAAGCCTGGTGGGCTATAGTCCGTGGGGTCCAAAGAATTGGACACGACTGAGCAACAGAGCTCTGGCACTTGCAGTGTACTTTAGAAACCAAATAGCCAAAGTGAAGGGAAGTTGCTCAGTCGTGTCCGACTCTTTGCAACCCCATGGATGGTAGCCTACCAGGCTCTGCCGTCCATGGGATTTTCCAGGCAAGAATACTGGAGTGGGCTGCCATAATATTAAAGTCAAAACCCCTGGAT
Organism: Budorcas taxicolor; assembly: GCF_023091745.1. NCBI lineage: Eukaryota > Metazoa > Chordata > Mammalia > Artiodactyla > Bovidae > Budorcas > Budorcas taxicolor. Next base: position 10,934,190 of record NC_068930.1, on the reverse strand, counting down.
CTGTGTCCCTGTTCTACCACTCATTAGCCCTCTGACCTCAGTTTCTACTTTTTAAAAAACAGGTATAATACTGGATCTCCCAGAGTTAAAATGGAGTAATAATGCCAAAACTTCAGCCTCTGTGCACCGTTGCTGAATCAAATCTCGAAGACAGAGTTTTGTGTGAAGTAGAAAAGGACAGATTTATTACTTTGCCAGGAAAAGCTGGACACAGTGGATGCCTGCTCTCAAAAAGCTGTGTGTCCCAACCTAGGAGAATTTGATTAGGAGTTTAATAGCAACCTCCCTGGTGGCTAAGATGGTAAAGCATCTGCCTACAATGCGGGAGACCCGAGTTCAATCCCTGGGTCGGGAAGATCCCCTGGAGAAGGAAATGGCACCCCACTCCAGTATTCTTGCCTGGAAAATCCCATGGACGGAAGAGCCTGGTAGAGTCGGACACGACTGAGCCACTTTCTTTCTTTTATTTTTTCTTAATAGCAACAAGGGTACAAGGGTCGAGTTGCTGGTAAGACTGGGGTGTGTGCAGGGCCTGCACTCCTCTAATCTGGTCTCAGGTAATCCTGATGAGTTTCTTTTGAATGAAGAATGCAGACATCTTCCATTTGTTGTGTTTTAAAGCTTAAATGTATCCCTTGAGGTGGAGCCAGGACCCTGCCCCAAGGCTGCACTATCATTTCCTGGCTGCTCCTCCCCTGTCTTTGCAACCCCCCGCCCCTTCCCAGATTAGCAGCTGTTTGAATCTCTGCCCTTTGGAGCTCTAGGAATGTCATGGAGGCTAGAGTCTGTTTCCTGCAAGAAACAGGGGATGGAAAGGTTTCCACACCAATGGGCTCTGCAGGGGTTTAGCTTCAGTAATATGTGCTTCCGGGTTTTACCGGGTACATGGCATGTGTGAGGTGTTGAATGGCCATCAGAGCCATAAACTTTTCTGTTGGAAGTGTGTCTAAGTGAAAGATTGAAATGTGAGACTGGGAGGGGGCATGCCAACAATGATCCAAATATGTGGGCCCACTGCCTGCTTGTGGGCAGGTCACTGTGATCACGTCAGCTGCCACACTGAATCCTTTGGCTGGGTACAGTGTGCCAGGCAGAAACAACATAGGTGCCTAGGAGTGTTCCACTTACCGCATCCTCTGAAGAAGAAGGAAGTGGGTTGTTCTGTGTGTACTGAAATCTGGGAGTATACGAGGGCTTCACGGGCCATCTTACCCACCCACCTCCTCAGGTGTGGAAGGGAGGTTTCGGATACTAGCAGGCAGCCAGCAGCTTCCCCCTTTACGTCTCTTCAAATAACACTGATGTTAGGCCCTGCAGGAAATCAGAAATACTGAAGTCACAGTGTCTGTCTTTAAGTCCAGAAGCAGAAATGAGAGCTGCAGGAAAATTATCCCTAGTTTAAAATAGAAAGTGAGAAACGCGACAGGTGGTGGTGGTTTAAGTGGTTTAGTCACTAAGTCCTGTCCACCTCTTGTGACCCTATGGACTGTAGCCTGCCAGGCTCCCCTGTCCGTGGGATTTTCCAGGCGAGAATACTGGAGTGGATTGCTGTCTCCATCTCCAGGGGATCTTCTGGACCTAGGAATCAAACCCAGGTCTGCTGCATTGTAGGCAGATTCTTTACCGACTGAGCTAGGAAGGAAGCCCGCACACTACAGGAGTTGCCCGCCAAGTTTCAGGAAGGGATTTTGTGCAATGCTGTGCTTAGTCACTCCGTCGTGTCAGACTCTTTGTGACCCCATGGACTGTAGTCCGCCAGGCCTCTCTGTCCACGAGATTCTCCAGGCAAGAATACTGGAGTGGGTGGCCACGCCCTCCTCCAGGGGATCTTCCCAAACCAGGGTTCAACCCACATCTTCTGCACTGCAGGGGGATTCTTTACCAGTTGCGCTACCAGTGAAGAGGTTTTAGTATAATCCTAATCTTTTTTGTATTAGAGATCTTTTTGAAAAGGTAAATGGAAGCCCATCCTCATTAGGAAAGTTATTCTAAAAAGAAAGAATAGTAACTAAAATGAAATCTGTGTTTTAAAACATTGCAGATACAGAAATTGGACCACAAATAGTGATCTTGTTATCTAGGAGAGTACTTTTAAATGGGCCAGTGATAGTCTCTGGGTATCATCATAAAATTGCCCCCAGACTGTTTACTTCTTTGAATCAGGCTAGTACTGGGTGAGCTTCCCAGGTGGTGCTAGTGGTAAAGAACCTACCTGCCAATGTAGGAGGCTTAAAAGCTGTGAGTTCAGTCCCTGGGTTGAGAAGATCCCCGGGAGAAGGGCATGGCAACCCACTCCAGTATTCTTGCCTGGAGAATCGCATGGACTATATTCAAGATCATACACATTTGGTTATTTTAAACACAGTTCCAATAAACATACCTTTAGCTATTTAGAGCCCACCTAGTCCACACACCCTGTGAAACGGCACCATACGGAACGATCTTCCAACCACGGATAAGACAGGCTCTGTAACTATACAAGATCCCAAACCCCTGCTTCCTTTCAAAGTTCTCCGGCTCACAGACTTCCCACCTTGCCGCTACTCGGCATCACCTGAACACGGAAGACGACTCTCCCATTTCCCTCTCCCCTGAGAGTTTCCTTGCCCGTTCCCCTTCAGGGTGGTGACCCCAGAACAGCCTCCAGAAGAAATCTCCCCTCTTACACAACCCTGTGCAGGCCTCACCCGCTGAAATGCGTTGTGTCCTTTCTCTTCCTTGATCAACCTGGAATCCTCAAACCTACCACAGGAGGTGTGCTGTTTGGGCTGCTCTGCTCTGACAGGGTACCGTAAGTGGCTGGCTTATGAACAACAGACATTTAGTTTTCACAGCTCTGGATGCCAGGAGACTCAGTGTCTGGTGAGAGCTCAGTTCCCCTTTAGTTCTCTCAGGCCCTCACATGGAGGAACGGAGGTCTCTGGGATCTCCTTTATGAAGTCTTAGTTCCCACCCAAAGGTCCCACCTCCGAATACCAACATTGGCGGTTATGTGTAGCGTATGAATTTTATGGGCACACCAACAGGGAAACCACCACCGAGTGGGGTAAACCCTGGACTTAGCATCAGCAGAGTGATGCCCAGCTGCCAGCGCGTGCCTCTCTGTGGCCTCAGGCCAGTCACTCACCCCTCCGGGGGTCACATTCCCCGCCTGAGGGAGAGAAAGTCTACCCCTCCGTGTCGGTCTGACAGAACACCGTCAGTGTGTGAGGAGGAGCCAGAGGAGGAGCTGGGCAGGGCATCAGCCAACCACAAGGGGCCTTTCGGTGCCCTGGTAGAACTCCCATGTTGTATCTGTGGGGAAGTAACATCGGAGGTGATAGTGCGTGCCTCGCCCCCAAACAGTGAGCGGCTCTGCAGAGATGGGGAGGGGAGCGCGCAGCAGCTCGGGAAACCATGCAGGCGCCTGCCCCCTCCAGTTCCGTAAGGATGATCATTCACCAACGGGCCTGCGCCAATGGTGCCGTCTTCCCCATTTCCCAGTGGGAGTCTCCAACTCCTGGGGCTGGTGTATGTCTACCTGCAGGCCTAAGTGAGACCAGGGCCCCTTAGCTGACCAACTAGCTCCCCTGGTTTCTGGCTCCCATTTCAAGAGCTCAGCGTGTGATCAGTGTCATGACCTGCCTTCATCAAAGGCAGACCTGATCCTGGTATTTGGCTGCTATTCACCATAATAATCAGCTCTTACCCCCAACTCTGGTAAGAGTGGTAATGGTAATCTGGATAACCACTGCGGAGTCACCCCTGCCTCTAGGCATTTTTCCTTACCAGAGATCAAGACAGTTTTAACCTTGTCTCTTGATTCTAGGTCTGTGATGTCCAAGAAATCTTTCTACTATGACAGAAATTGTCGACATACCTGCTATCCAATATGGTAGCCACTAGCCGCGCTGAGGACACCGTATGTGACTAGCATGACCAAGGGGCTGAATTTATAATTGCATTTAATTCTATCTGATTCAAATAGTTACAAGTAGCCAGTGACTACCAAACTGGACAGCACAGTTCTGGAGTTTGTACATTTGGAGACTCCAGCGCAGTTCTCTAAACATAGTAGTTAGTTTTCCTTGCCCTCTCTCAACCCCAGCAAACTTACTCTCCACTATCAGAGCTTTTAGACTAGAAGCTTAACTAGCTCCATTTAGTTATCACTTTTCCTATTAGACTTGCATTTCCCAAGGCCCTGAGTGCACCTATCAGATGCAAGTCTTGAGTGAGAAAGTGCTTTGCACCTAGGACCCCCTGTGCACACAGCCTGGGGAGTTAAAGGAACAGAGATTCAGCCCTGAGGGAACTTGCTTCGGACAATGGAGAGTAGGCCGTGATGATGGTGATAGTGGTGGACATGGGGAAGAGAAGCCAGATTCTGGATTTATTTTGAAAGTAGAGTCAATGGCCTTGAATGAGCTTGAATATGGTGAGTATGAGTGATGATACGGAAGAGTTAAAGAGAGTTTGAGCCTCCAAGAAAGAGCCAGTGTGATAAGACATTGGGCAATATGGAGAAATACTAGAAATGACTCAAGCTTCTCTGTGCGGCTCCTAGGACCTTGAATCCCACTCCACGGCATCTCCCAGTTCTCCAGACATAACCATTTCACAAGTTGCTTTCCTCAGAGCCCTGAGAACTTACTGTGTTCATTACAATCTCAAGGTTTTTGCTTATGTCTACACCTTATGACACCCCAGAAGGCCCCCTAACTTTTATTTTCATTCTACGTTATTCAAGAATAGTCTTCCTACTGGATAACTTTGCCTTTAGTCTCAGCCCCCTCTAATTCTCCCACCTATTGATATTGTTATCTTTTTTACCTTAGTGATGTTACTTTTCTGCTTAAAATCCTATGATGAGCTGCAGACATAGCTACAGTAAAGCATAGGTACAAACAAGTCCCATACTCACTAGCATCCTCTGTGAAGCCTTCCATAATACTCACTGAAGAATTCATGGCCCCCGATGACACTTTTATAGCTTACTTCACTTACCATACTATATTATTTTTCTCTAAATCCCTATTGTACATCAGCACAGACCCTGACACCTGATAGATACTTAAGAGATATTTATTAAATCATTAAATCATCTATTTAGAATTTTGCAGCTTCAACAGTTTTACTTGTCTTGGTCTCATGACTTGGAAAGTGTCTTCCAGAAGCTGTAAATGGAAAATATATACAGAATGCAGCTAGGGAAGGCAAATAAATATACTTAGGGGTAGAACAATAAGGTGCCGTGGGGCTTGTGACAAAGCACACAGTTCATGGCCTATCAAAAGCATTCTAATGAGAAAATAATTAAATACTGTGTCAGTCAAATGAAATAATCTGCAGCAAATCTGATCCATAGGCAATGTAGCCCACTGGGCTGGTAGATCATCACCTCTGAGTTAAGTTTTAATGTAGTAAAGAATTCTTTCTACCAGTATAGAATTTTTGTGTTTTGCAAAGTGATCTGTAACTTACAAGACAAATAAGTCAATGCAGATAGGTTGACAGAAAACTCCTTAGGAGGCTTCATCCAGAGGAGAAACTACCATGAGATGATTTCTACAATAAGCAATCTAGAGCTCCTAACCACCTACTCCCTGACTAATACTTCCATTTGCCCCCATTGTTGCAGGAGCGACCTTGCTGTTGAATTTACCCTTTATCCCCAACACAATGTTTGGAATCAGCCAGAGGTTCAAAACACATGTCAAAGTAATGAATGACTAACTTTGGTGCAATTGATGCCTCTCCCTTTCCAATTCCGATACATTCTTGAAGCTACTCTTGATACCAAAACTTCAGGGGCAAAAAAGACCTCCCACTGCCATGGTGGGCTTCATGTGAGGGCAGCTATGGAAGGGCAAGAGGCTGGATTGAAACTCTAGCACTTTGAAAGCTAATGTTAGTCACTTGATCGTGTCTGACTCTTTACAACCCCATAGACTTTAGCCCGCCAGGCTCCTCTGTCTATGGAGTTCTCCAGGCAAGAATATGGGAGTGGGTTGTCATTTCCTTCTCCAGGGGATCATCCCAACCCAGGGACTGAACCCGCGTCACCCACATTGCAGGCAGATTCTTTACCATCTGAGCCACCAGGGAAGCACTTAGAGAACATCCAACGCCCATCTGCAGCAATAAATTAAAGAGGCACAGTCATTTGCTTTTTCAGCATGCATGGGAGGCAGCTGTAACTTCCGGGATCCTCTGCAGTGAAGAGCACAAGACAGGCAGAAGAAGCAGCCAGTGAAGATGCTCAGTTAAAGCCTGAATGCTGAATCCTCCCTGCCCCACAGACAGGCTGCACAATCTGCAGAGTGATGGTGGTAGGACTCCTACAGATGAGACAAGGAAATCCAGACAGGACACAAAAGTCCTGGTTAAGCATTTCCTTAGTCCCTAGTGAAGAGGATTGAGAGCTGAGGCTAGAACTTTATTGTGTATTGATTACTGTTCATATTGCTTAATTGGCTCATGTTAACTGAAAGTCACCCTGCTTATTTAACTTCTATGCAGAGTACATCATGAGAAAAGCTAGGCTGAAAGAAGCACAAGCTGGAATCAAGATTGCTGGGAGAAATATCAATAAGCTCAGATATGCAGATGACACCACCCTTATGGCAGAAAGTGAAGAGGAACTAAAAAGCCTCTTGATGAAAGTGAAAGAGGAGAGTGGAAAAGCTGGCTTAAAGCTCAACATTCAGAAAACGAAGATCATGGCATCTGGTCCCATCACTTCATGGGAAATAGATGGGGAAACAGTGGAAACAGTGTCAAACTTTATTTTTGGGGGGCTCCAAAATCACTGCAGATGGTGACTGCAGCCATGAAATTAAATGATGCTTGCTTCTTGGAAGGAAAGTTATGACCAACCTAGACAGCATATTCAACAGCAGAGACATTACTTTGCCAACAAAGGTCCATCTAGTCAAGGCTATGGTTTTTCCTGTGGTCATGTATGGATGTGAGAGTTGGACTGTGAAGAAAGCTGAGCACCAAAGAATTGACGCTTTTAAAGTGTGGTGTTGGAGAAGACTCTTGAGAGTCCCTTGGACTGCAAGGAGATCCAACCAGTCCATTCTAAAGGAGATCAGTCCTGGGTGTTCATCTGAAGGACTGATGCTAAAGCTGAAACTCCAGTACTTTGGCCACCTCATGCGAAGAGTTGACTCACTGGGAAAGACTGATGCTGGGAGGGATTGGGGGCAGGAGGAGAAGGGGACAACAGAGGATGAGATGGCTGGATGGCATCACCGACTCGATGGACATGAGTTTGGGTGAACTCCAGGAGTTGGTGATGGACAGGGAGGCCTGGCATGCCGCAATTCACGGGGTCGCAGAGAGTCAGACACGACTGAGCAACTGAACTGAACTGAAAGATAAATGCTATAGAAAGCAGTCAGTACCTATGCTTTGATTGATTATCAAAACAATACCCTTAATCCTCATGCGAAAAGAGTTCATAGTTTATCCAAAACCTACAAGTTTTTCCATGACTTTTACTGGGCTCCTGAATGAACAGAGGGGATTCATTTCATTCTTCCACCTGCTCTGCCCTGCCGTGTCTTAGAATACTCCTCTAGAAGCATTGCTTTCAGTCTTTTTTTTTTAATAAGCCTTGGGACTTTTCATTCAGATGAAATCTTTAAATAAAACATAGTGTGTAAAGCAGATGCAGGCTATAGGGCTCTGTAGGAAGAAGTACCAGGGGCTATAATCAACACAGTTCTTCCCCTCCCTCCTTCCCCACTCACTGCCCTTCTGCCCCCAACCCGGGCAATGCCAGGACACTCTGAGTAGCCGCACAACATTTGCAGTGGTATGGAGTAAGCCCCGGGCTATCTCATCCATTCTCAGTGGTTCTCCAGGTATCTCTACCTAAGATGTCTGATTTCAGCAAATCAGAAGTAAAGCTGTTGAAACTGACCTAATTCCTTCACCACTTGAGAGTTCCAGATTCTCCTTCCCTTTGTTCCCACTCTCAAAACAAGCTGGCTGCTAATAAAGCCTCTTCGGTATTCCGAGTATTTCAGGAGCATCCTCTCATTTGAGCATGAGTCTCTCTCCTCCTGGCTGTGAGAAAAAGAGACTGGCATCGCCATTCCACATCACAGGAGCAGAGACCAAGTCCGGAGGCCCTGCCTGAACTGGTGCCCATTCCTCTGACTCTTTCATCTATAATTCAGGGAAGCATGGGCCCCAGGTAGCTGTGTGTCTGGGGTGCTTCACTCTATACCTCACTCTGCCCGTTAAGGAAGTAAACTTTTCCATACACCATCCCCCAAATCGAACACCCCTCCCATTACTCATCTCTACCTAACACACACACACAAACCAAGCTACAGATACCTGTGTTTGGCACATAGCCCATGTCCTAAGCCATTTTCTTCCCTTATCCCACTTCAAGTTATTTTTCCTGACTTTTGCCTGATGTTGGCTTCCAAAGATCCCATCTTTTCCTGCATCTCAGAATTCAGATTCTTCCACTGGAATCCTGAACCCTGGATCCTCTCACATTGATCTGGATTTATCCCAGTGGTGATGGTTTGAAGATCTGCATGCACCAAGCACTCAGATTATGCATGAAGCTGTCATCCAGGCAGTCTGAGTGACCCCCAGTGAACACACCCTTCCCCTGGGCTCTGGTTGTCTGGAACTTCCATCTGATGTCAGCTACTCCAGGCAGACAAACACACCTTCCAAATACCTACTTTAGCCTATGCCCTCAGCATTTATCAAAGGCACAGGAGTAGGGTCAGATATATGCCTCCCACATTGTTGCAGCAAACACTAGTCATTATAACCTTCCCATGGGAGAAAAAGTTAGTCTTTTAGTTGGTGTCTTCTTTTAATAGACTAATAAAGCTTATTAGTTATTGACTCAAATACTGCTTCAATTCATACTATATAGCTAGATAAAAATAATTTTAAATGAATAAAAGCAATGAAGTAAAAGGAAAATGAAGTAAATGGAAAACAGTTATAACCAGACATGAAACAATTGACTGGCTCCAAATTTGGAAAGAAGTATGTCAAGGCTGTATATTGTCTCCCATTTTATTTAACTTATATGCAGTGTACATCATGTGAAATGCCAAACTGGATGAAGCACACATTGGAATCAAGATTGCAGGGAGAAATATCAATAACCTCAGATATGCAGATGATACCACCCTTATGGCAGAAAGTGAAGAGGAACTAAAAAGCCTCTTTATGAAACTAAAAAAGAAGAGTGAAAAAGCTGGTTTAAAACTCAACGTTCAAAAAACAAAGGTCATGGCATCCAGTCCTATCACTTCATGGCAATTAGATGGGCAAAAATGGAAACAGTGACAGACTTTATTTTCTTGGGCTCCAAAATCACTGCAGATGGGGACTGCAGCCATGAAATTAAAGGACATTTGCTCCTTGGAAGAAAAGCTATGACCAACATAGACGGCATCTTAAAAAGCAGAGATATTACTTTGCCAACAGAGGTCCATCTGTTCAAAGCTATAGTTTCTCCAGTGGTCATGTATGGATGCAAGAGTTGGACCATAAGGAAAGCTGAGCACCAAAGAATTGATGCTTTTGAACTGTGGTGTTGAAGACTCCTGAGAGTCCCTTGGACTGCAAGGAGATCAAACCAGTCATTCCTAAAGAAAATCAGTCCAAATATTCATTGGAATGACTGATGCTGAAGCTGAAGCTCCAATACTTTGGCCACCTGATGTGAAGAACTGACTCACTGGAAAAGACCCTGATGCTGGGAAAGATTAAAGGCAGGAGGAAAAGGGGATGACAGAGGGTAAGATGGCTGGATGGCATCACGGACTTGACGGACATGAGTTTGAGCAGGCTCCAGGAGTTGGTGATGGACAGGAAAGCCTGTCATGCTGCAGTCCATGGGGTCGCAAAGAGCTGGACACGACTGAGTGACTGAACTGACTGAAAGGGAAAATGAGAAAAGTTGAGGATAAGCATGAGTATAGTTTGCAAAATATAAATAACAAAATTTTATGCACTTGAAATGGTCGAGTCTCAAAAGTCAGTGCAATCAGTGTCAAGGAGGAGAAGAAATACACCATCTATCAAATGGATAAAACAGTAACATCTACTTCTTAGATTTCTGAAAGAATTAATTGAAATAATACATGTAAAGCAATAAGGCAGTTCTATTAAATATGTAAATAATATGTGTTTAAGGAAGGTTGGCTACTGTTATTTTTTTTTAATGCATGCATTTTCTGATACTGAGGCTAGAGAAAACGTACTTTTCAGGTCCTTTCCAGAAGGATTAACTGTATTTTGGATAATGCACAAAGTTCTCAACAACATTATTACAGGAACTTGACCAGTGAATTTCAAGGTGTTGTCTGTCATGATGCCCTAAGAGAAGGCTGAGCTGTGTGGTGTCAGAGTGCACAGCAGGGAAGATGCTTTCCACAGCCCATGGAAGGAGTCCTCTGATGGCTTTCTCCACATATTTTGAAACTCTGTTATTAAGTACATATTTAGAAATGTTCTTTTGATGAATTAACTTCATCATCGTTAAATGACCTTTTAAGTCGGATAATATGCCTTTGCTCTAAAAATGCTTTATATGATGTTACCGTAGCCACTCCACTGCTTTTGTTTAATTAGTGTCAGCATGATACATCTTTTTCCATCCTTAGGCTTCACTAATTAGTGTGAAAGTGTCAGCTTCTCAGTCAATCCGACTCTTTGAGACCCCCCCATGGACTGTAGCCCACCCGGCTCCTCTGTCCACGGAATTCTCCAGGCAAGAATACTGGAGTGGGTTGCCATTCCCTTCCCCAGGAGATCTTCCTGACCTGGGTTTGAACCCAGATCTCCTGCATTATAGGCAGCTTCTTTACTGTTTGAGTTACCAGGGAAGCCCCAAGAACTTACAACAAAAATAATTTCATTTGTATCATTTGTTATTTTACATTATATTTTTACATTTGTTAAAACTCCAAGCCATATTTTTATTTTTCCTCTAAGCTGTTATCTTTTAAAGATATTTCTATGTCAAGAAAAAGATGGTCTTTTATTTTTGCCCGTGTAGTTATCATTTCTGAGTGTCTTCATTCCTTTGTATAGATTTAGACTTCCATCTAGTATCACTTGCCTTCTGCCTAAGAGACATTCTTTTACATTTCTTGTAGGAAAGTATGCTAATTATGCATTGTTTTTGTGCTTTATGCCTAAAAAAGCTTTCATCTCATCTTTGCTTTTGAAAGCCATTTTGCTAGCTTGACGGTTTTTTCTTTCAGTACCTTGAAATATGTTGATACACTGTCTTCTGACTTGCATTGCTCCTGATGAGGGATCTGCTGTCATTCTTATCCTTTGGTTTCCTGTATGTCCTGCGTCTTTTTTCTCTGGTCATTTTTAGAATTTTCTCTTTACCGCTGCTTTTGAACAATTTGATTATGATGTATTTTGGTGAAATTTTATTCAGGCTTTTTTGCTTTGGGTTTGCTAAGAGTCTTGGATCTGTGAGTGTAGAATTTTCATCATATTTGGAAAAATTGGAGTCATTGTTTCTTCCTGTATCTATTGTCTCACTCTCCTACAATCATTTATACTTTATATTTTCACATATGTGTGTGTATGTGTATATATATAGATATATATTTCACATTTATATTTTGTCTCAAGGCTAACTGATGTTCATTTTCTTTCAATACTTTTTATGTTTCATTTTGAATAGTTTGCTACTGCTTTGTTCTGAAGTTCATGAATATTTTCTTTGATGCCCAATCTGTTTGTTATTTCATCCAGTGTATTTCTTCATCTCGTATACTGTAGGTCTTTTTATACAGTGAGTCCTGAACTTACTCAAGTTGTGAAATTTCAAAGTTGCAACATGTGTTCACATGTCCAATCACATAAGTTAGCTCATGTGTTTGGCATACATTGTCACACGTGTACATCTTTTACAACTGGCTGTGCTTTTGTGTACTTTACTGGACAGTACTGTATAGAATGCAGTATCTCTATTTCAAGTCCAGGATGTCCAAAAGCAAGTGTAAAAGCAGTGGTGATGTAGCTGGTACTGCTAAGAAGCACCAAGGGATAATGATAGAAACAAAAGTGAAAACCATTTAGAAAGTGGAGTGAGGTGAAAAAATGGTTGACATCGCTCATTTTTATGACATGAATTGTTCAACCATCGGCATGATTCTAAAGAACAAGGACGAGATCATGGAATATGTGAAGTCTGCTGTGCCAGTTATGTTGACAATAATATCAAAGTAGCATGGAAAAGTGATGCAGGAGATGGAGAAATTCATCAGCGTGTGGATGTAGGATCAACATCAGCTTCAAGTCCCACTCAGTTTACCTCTGATTCAGGAGGAATCTGAGAGTTTCATGAAGACTTAAAAGAGAAACGAGGCGACTTGGCAACCCTCAGCAAGAAGCTGGAGCTAGATCTGCAAGAGGACATCTCCAGTGGACTCTCCTTGTACGATACGATGAGCTTGTTAATGAAGACCTGATGGAATTGGAAGCCCAGGGAAAAGAGGAAGAGAGATAGGAGTTCGAAGAGATTCATGGTGCAGGAAATAACACGGGGATTCTCTCTGAAGAGGCGTGGTTAGTTTTTGAGGTACAAAACCTGAACAAAGAATGGTACTGCAGTAGCCATTCAGAATGCAATTCGGTGCTACCAGCTGCTGTACTGGGCTACTCTACTTTTCGAGGTACTGTAAGGGTAAACTTCTTCATTATTTTTTGTGTTTTTTATGTATTATTTACATGAAACGTATTATAAATCTGTTACAGCACAATAGTCTATAGTCAGTTTTGTTAGTTGGGTACCTAAGCAACGTTGAACTTATGAACAAACTGAACTTACGAGTGCATTCAGAGAGGAACGCATCCATATGGAGGGGGCTCACTGTGTATTCTGCATCTTTTCTTACTATGGTCGCTCTTTCTTCTAGCTTTTTGAATATGTGGGATACAGTTACCACTGTTTAAAATCCTTGTCGGGTAATTCTATTGTCTATGCTATTTCTGCTACAGTTTTGATTGATTTTATTTTTCCTCATTATGTTCATATCTTCCTGATTCCTTTTATGGATGGTACTTTTTAAGTGGATTCCAGACGTTATACATGTTACTGTATTGAGCCAGCTCTGTTACTTCAAAATAAAACATTTAGTTTAGGGCTAAGGAGAAGGAAATGGCAACCCACTCCAGTGTTCTTGCCTGGAGAATCCCAGGGACGGGGGAGCCTGGTGGGCTGCCGTCTATGGGGTTGCACAGAGGCAGACACAACTGAAGCGACTTAGCAGGAGCGGCAGCAAGTTCCCCGCTTACGATGCACTGAAGAAGACAGAATTCTTATGAATACTATATGTTATGTCTAGTATACTATTGAGGTTTTCCACTCTGGCTGGTGGTAAAAGGAGCTGTTCTGGGCCCTATGGGAGTCCTGGGGATTGTTCATACTAATCCTTTTTTGTTTCTGTTTCCAAAGCCTTGGGTAGATGCCTCCCACACGTGTGTGGATCAATCACAACTGAAGACTCAGCAGGGACTCGCTAGAACACCCTCCTGTCTGGCGCTCTACCTCATAAATTCCTGACCTCTGTGTCCCCTTCTCCACCTCCTCAACTCAGAAAGACCCCCGGCAGTACCTGGATTTCTCCTTTCTGTGCAGGAACCCAGAAACTCTCCAGACAGTAAGCTGGGGGCAACTATAGGATTCACTTGGTTTGTTTCCCTCTCTCAGGGATCACTGTCCTTCAGGCCTAATGTCCAATATCTTGAAAACCACTTTTTCATATATTTTGTCTGATTTTTTTTTTCTGTTAGTTCAAGTGAGAGGGTAAATCCAGTCCATGTTACTTACTCTCAGATAGAAGCAGGAATCGTGATATCCTGGTCTTGACTCACGGATGAAGTCAAACATGATTTCAGTTCCACTAACCAGCAAGGCTGAAACTCCAGTACTATGGCCACCTCATGTGAAGAGTTGACTCATTGGAAAAGACTCTGATGCTGGGAGGGATTGAGGGCAGGAGGAGAAGGGGACAGCGGAGGATGAGATGGCTGGATGGCATCACTGACTCGATGGATGTGAATCTGAGTGAACTCCGGGAGTTGGTGATGGACAGAGGGGAGTTGGTGATGGACAGGGAGGCCTGGCGTGCTGCGATTCATGGGGTCACAAGGAGTCGGATACGACTGAGCGACTGAACTGAACTGAACTGAACCAGCAAGAAGTGCCTCGTGAAACTGTGTGCTCAATTACAGTGGTCTTCTTACGGCTTGTGTTTTGGTTAATTATACCCCCTTTCTTGCTTGGGTCTTACACTTTTATTCGTTTTTCCTCTTTTCTCTTTTTCTCTCCAGATTCCCAGCCACTAGGTGACAGGTTCTGACATAGGCTCTAGGGAGTCAAAAATGCATGAGACAAGATCCTGGCTCTCAGTGAGCATTTAATGTTTTATTCTCTGTGTGTCTATTTGCAAACTGGCCTAAAATAAATTAGGAAAATAAAAAGCACCACCATCATTCAGCTTAGTGCAATAGAAAAAGGGGCACAATGTGACCCTTTATCATTGTTTGACTTTGAACAAGTCCCTTGATTCTCAGTTTCCATGCTCAGAAACAATAACTCATTCCTCACAAGATTTTAGTAAGGAGTGAATGAGATAATACACGGGGGGTGCTCCTCACAGCCCTGGCACATAAGAAGCATTCAGCAAACATCGGTTTTCCTTTCCATGCTCTGCCTTTCCCAAGAACCTAGAGTTCTTTGTAAATCAATGCTCTTTCCATTACAGTGCATGCATGCTAGTCACTCAGTCGTGTCTGACTCATCGTGACCCCCTGGACTGTAGCCCACCAGGCTCCTCTGACCATGGGATTTCCCCGGCAAGAATACTTGAGTGGGTTGCCATTTCTTCCTCCAGGGGAATCTTCTTGACCCAGAGGTAGAACCCACATCTCCTGCCTTGCAGGCAGGTTCTTTACCACTGAGCCATCTGGGAAGCCCCCTTCCATTAGAGTATCATGCTCGATAAGCCATAAAAAGTTACACAATCCAAAATTCATGATTGATCTTGTTACCATGAGTCTAGGTCACACATACTCTGAGTCCTTGGTGAGAATAATTGAATTAGCATAGAGTCCAAAGGTAAATTCAGTAGCTTTGGGTAAGAGGGTAAATCAAGTCCATGTCATTCCATCTTGGCCAGAAGAAGCATTCTCCCCCAAAGCTAACTCTTTTCTTGACCTTCATGTGGTATGACACCATCACCATGACTCATGACTGTGGATTTCAGGCATGCAACTGAAAAACAGCAGTCCGAGGATGTTGGAGTCCTGTACTTTTAACATTGATAACCTGAGAATTATCAATTCAGTTCAGTTCAGTTCAGCCACTCAGTAGTGTCTGACTCTTTGTGACCCCATGGACTGTAGTATGCCAGGCTTCCTGTCCTTCACCAATTCCCAGAGCTTGCTCAAACTCATGTCCATTGAGCCAGTGATGCCATCCAACCATCTCATCCTCTGTTGTCCCCTTCTCCTCCTGCCTTCAATCTTGCCCAGCATCAGAGTCTTTCCAATGAGTTGGCTCTTTGCTTCTGGTGGCCAAAGTATTAGAGCTTCAGCTTTAGCATCAGTCCTTCCAGTGAATATTCTGGGTTGATTTCTTTTAGGATGGACTGGTTAGATCTCCTTGCAGTCCAAGGAACTCTCAAGAGTCTTCTCCGACACCACAGTTTGAAAGCATCAGTTCTTCAGTGCTCAGCCTTCTTGATGGTCCAACTCTCACATCCATACATGACTGCTGGAAAATGCATAGCTTTGACTAGATGGATCTTTGTTGGCAAAATAATGTCTCTGTTTTTTAAGATGCTGTCTAGGTTGACCATAGCTTTTCTTCCAAGGAGCAAATGTCTTTTAATTTCATGGCTGCAGTCACCATCTGCAGTGATTTTGGAGCCCAAGAAAATAAAATCTCTCACTGTTTCCATTGTTTCCCCATCTATATGTCATGAAGTGATGGTATCCGATGTCATGATCTTAGTTTCTTGAATGTTATAAGAATCATAGGGGCATTTATTTACTTGTCAGTTTTAGGTAAAGTTACTATTGCAGGGGTATGCCTAAATAAGAGGTGATAAGGGAGAAAAGATTCTAACCTAAAGAATGACAAATGCCCCCAGTTTAGATACACATTTTTACTCTGGAGAAATTGATCTTAAGCTAACCTCCTATAAAGACAGGAGCTAACCAGGCAGATTCGCAGGACGAGAAAACTACAAGAGCCAAAGTGCATGCAAAGGCAGGGCTTCAAACCCTGCCGTGGCTTTCCGAGTCAGCGAGGACAGCAGCTGACGTTAAATGCATGGTCTGCCTGCCCCGTCTTCCCCACACCCTGCTGCTTCCCATCTTTTTACCAAGCCGTTTCCCTCACCTCCCCAAATGGGCCGTTGCCCATGCATCTTTAAGTCATGGCCCTTTCTATGCCCCTGCCTGCAGCACCCTTCCCCCTCTTCACTAGTCCTCTTTAAAACTCTGATATAAAGCTGCCTTTCCAGGAAATTCATCCTGACTTCCCCCATGTTCACCCTCTAGGGTATATTAAGTCTGCTCAAAGCTGCAGACATGATAAGGTTGAAAAGTGGGAGGAAATCACAGATTATTAAGGCAAATTGATCCAGTAGTTTAGTTCAGCTCATATGGAAATATGCAATGACATTAGCTGAGATGCTAATCCTTAAAAGGATTTCGGACCACAGAGAGATTTTCCCATAGGATCAGAGTCTAGCCTATACTTAGCAGCCTCACAATAGGGGAGTGGCTGAAAGAAAATCAATGTCTCAAATGTCGGGGTAGGAGACACACAGGCAAGTATTACAGTTATACATAATCAAGTGGCCCCTGCTGAGTGCAACACATACACCAACACGCAGCAGATGCTCCTTAACAATCCCCTTGAATGATCACCGCCTCATCTTCATCCCCCGCTTTTATGACAGGTCAGAGAAAACAACCAGGAGACTGCATGGTAAAGTTGCAAAGATTATCACGATTAAGAAGCCATTTTTCATTTTGTTCTGGGGATACAGAGATCTCACTGCAGGAAAATAGAGCCTGTGAGATTTGGTGTGAATTCACACACACGCACATGCTCACTGCATACAAATGCCGGAGAGAAGAGCCATGGGCATCAGCTCATCGCGCAGACAGATTATTCTCACATTCAATTAGGTGAGATGAGGGAGCCGAAAATCCAATTACCTCATCTCAGGTATTCTAAGTTGTTATTTCTTCCCAAACCATTTTCAGTGACAGGAGCACCCTGACCACATGCCACCTACTACTTCCACCGTGTGGGCCTCCGGTGACCACTCAGTTTGCATCTGCAGTTCACAGCTCAGATTCAAAGCTGGAATCTTTTTCACAACGCATCCTTTTTCCCTTCAAGGACATAGTATGTATTAAGTTGAGATATTTTCTCAGGAAAAAAAAAATACTTGGCGAGAATGAGTTCTATTTTCAATTGTTTCAATAATTTTCAGTTGGGATTTTTTTTTTAACACTTGTTTTGCAACAGGCTTGCCTATCATTCTCATTAGTTTGTAACTGTGTCAAAGAGACCAAAGCAATTGAGCAATAAACAAGGAGATCACGGTATTTTTTTTAAAGTCTTGGTGACTCCATCAACTGG
Source organism: Budorcas taxicolor (assembly GCF_023091745.1). Taxonomy (NCBI): domain Eukaryota; kingdom Metazoa; phylum Chordata; class Mammalia; order Artiodactyla; family Bovidae; genus Budorcas; species Budorcas taxicolor. The sequence goes on along the minus strand of NC_068930.1, from coordinate 10,916,522 downwards.
TCCATATACTATTGGCCGTGAACCTCAATGGAAGCCTAGCTCATATGCAAAGTAGTTTCTTCAGCTCCTACTTCCCAAGGCTATCTGCTTTCCATCTTAGCCCTCCACCCCCCTGCCCCCACCTTCTTAAATGGCAGCAAGAACTGACAACCAACCTTTTTTGGCGGAGACAAAAGTCAACAGAGGCTTTACTGCTTCTCGTCCAATGGACTTGAGAGCCAGTGGAAACCCCAGCTACCGCAGGGCCAAGTCACTCACTTTCCAGACTCAATATTGATGAAATGAAAAGTATATCCCCAGTATCCAATCCAAAGCCTGATACAGACAAATCAAAAGCTAAGGTAACTGATTAAAGGCATAAATAAATGAATGTAACTTGCAAAATAAATTAGCACAGTGTATCAGAGAAATTTACTGCTGAGAATTTCTTATCAGAGTCATCCTACTTTGCTATCACCAAAGCATCCCTCCCCCAAATGTAAGAATATTTCAATATTTGAGAAATCTATCAATTCAATATATCACAGACCAAAAATCATATGATCATGTCAATAGATACAGAAATGTGTCTTATCCCACTAGAAACAGAAAGGAACTTCATTAAATTGACTGTATATGTGTGCGTGTTTTATTTATGCTGCTGCTGCTGCTAAGTCGCTTCAGTCGTGTTCGACTCTGTGCGACCCCAGAGACGGCAGCCCACCAGGCTCCCCTGTCTCTGGGATTCTCCAGGCAAGAACACTGGAGTAGGTTGCCATTTCCTGCTCCAATGCATGAAAGTGAAAAGTGAAAGTGAAGTCGCTCAGTCGTGTCCGACTCTTAGCGACCCCATGGACTGCAGCCCACCAGGCTCCTCTGTCCATGGGATTTTCCAGGCAAGAGTACTGGAGTGGGGTGCCATTGCCTTCTCTGGTTTTATATATAAATATATATATATATAACTAGAAACTTATAGCAAGCATTAAAATTAATGGGAAAATTGCAAACATTGCCTTTAGACTAGAAACAAGACAGGAATTCCCATTATTACTGTCACTATTTAGCATAATACTTTGAGAAATGATATATAAGTAAAATGTGTAAGGATAAAGAAGCGAAGTATTGTTATTTGCAGGCAATAAAATACAAATCCTTACCAATAAAATACAATAGAATCAACACATAAGCCATCAGAATCACTAAGATTGTTCAGAAAATTTGCTAAATGCAAAATTGTTTACAGATTAATAGAATTTGCCAACACCAGCAATAAACAACTAGAAAATATATCTTTAAGGAAAAGACACAATAACTGAAAACACTTATAAAACATCTGGAAATCTACTCGGGAATATACAGAATTTCTATGAATAATGTTTTTAAAGTCTAACGAAGAATATAAAACAATATCTGAATAAGCAGAGAGAACTTCCCTGCTCTCTAGACAATTTCCAGTCAAGGATACAGAGGTGCCTGATTGATAGGGAGCTGCTGGTAGGAACATAAAACGGAGCCGTCAGATTAGTTATGGTATATCCACCAACACTGCAATGCTGGTTCTTGGCATATGTTCCAGAGTCACACAAGTCCACAAGAAGGCAGGAGTGAGAATGCTCATCACAGTATTGTTTGGAACGTGGATAATTATCAGCAGTCTAGTCATCCACTAGTGAGGGAATGGAAATGCATCGTATGATAGCTAGAATCCTCTGCAGCGCCTGGGGCAAGAGACTGGACGGACACGTGACAATGTGAACAGCCTCTTAAATCAGAATCCTGAGTGGAGAAAGAAATAGAATGAGGTCCACAGCACACTATCATGGATGTAAATTAGAAAACATGCTCACAGACAGCAATACGTATTTTCCAAGAACACATACTCTATATACATATATATATATAGGTAGGTATATGCACCACATTAGCATAGTTGCCTGTGAAGGAACAAGGGTGATGGCTGGCATGAAAGCAAGAAATGGAGATAAAGAAAAATGAATTAATTGATTAAAAGAAAATCTTTATACTCACTCATGTTAACAAATATGCCAAGAATAGAGGAGCATTTACAAGTTTATACCTAAATTTATTATATATTTTTATTGGTTCTCTATATATAATATCTATGCTAGGATATGGTATTTTAACTAACACCAGGACAATACTTTAAATCCTACCTGATCTTCTTCCAAAGAAAATAGAAAAGTTATACAAGAAATTTTATGACTTCATTTCCTTCCCGTACTTTAGAGAAAAAGTTTCATAATCAGATACTTCACAAGAAACATTGATAGCCATTTAAAAATTTATAGTTATACTTCACTCCAAAAAGGATGTTATGACTACAAAAGGAATTGTAGCTATAAAGGAAAGAGGAAAAGAAGAAGACAAGAAGAGAGGGAAGAGCAAGAGAGGACACACCATAAGAATGTGAGAATTAAAGCAAAAAGCAATCATTATATTTCCTAAGCAAATTAAAGTGAAAAATGAAATGCACAGCTTAGCAGGAAATACAGTTTCCTAAATTTGCCTACGTTACTGCCTCGATCTCCTAAGTCCTTGTGTGGCAAGGATTTAAAAGTCCTCTTATCTGATTCACCGCCTCGGCTTGTCTTCATTTTGTTCCCTGCAGTAACGCCCAAAGAGCAGGAGAGGCTGAAATCGGGGCAACATTTGCAGCCTGGCTGCCTGGCGGTCCATCCGCGTTGCTCTACTCCCATCTACTGATAACAGGCTGCTACTTCGCCAGGAGCTCTTTGCTGCCCTCAACCACGTCTAAGCCAACCAAAGCCTGAGAACCCACTGCTGTCATAAGTCACTGCAGCTTGGAGATTTTCAGGGCACTGATGTGTGTGTGTGTGTGCAAGTGTGCGCATTCTAAGAATATCTAACAGTATCCTAGTTTATTGATTGGTGAGTTACTGTTTTCCTATTATTTTTATTTGACAACAAAGTCAGCACAATTATCTCTTGAAGCTTTTTCCTCTTTTTGAAAACGTGTTATCAGTCCAATTAGGAAAAAAATCACACATTTTGTGGTAGTTTTTTTCAAAGCACATCATTACTCTACCTGAGCTGCTGTACACCCAGCATTTTATTTTGGTTTGATTTAGGGGTTTTTTGTTTTTGTCTTTTGAATTACGAAGGATCATTTTCCCACTGACTTAAGGAGTGAGGCGGGCATGGCAGTGAATGAGATGCTCAAGAAGTGGTGAGGGTCCCTCATGGATAGGGTCCCCAGTGGAGAGCAGGGGCATACGCTTTAGTGGTTCTTGAGTGCTGCAAAGATTTGGGTGGAATTCTGTTAGGACAATAATGTTGGGAGGGATTGTAACTCCACTAAATCACCCCATGAACCCGTGTTCAATTAAATATCAGCAACTTAAGAAAGAAATTATAGCAATTTTTTTTCAGGGTTACCTTTTCCATCATGGGCAACTACCCATGCCCCACAGACCAAAAGAGAAGACAATTCACCTTTAAGTTTGGTCTACAAGATTAGTTCGTCTGAAAGAAATTAAGTGTCAATTTTATCTTGATTCATCACAGCTCTTTAATCAAAGTCGATGCATCACCTCCCCTGATTACCCCTCTATCAAAGGCTGACCTGGAAATCTGACACCAAGCTTCCCTGTGCAGGCTGCCTAATTAAGAACTTGGTTGTTCCACCTACAGCCTTGGAGAAAAGGGGATGGCAGAGCAGCCCCAAAGAGGTGGCCTCTTTATGGAGAAGGGTCTTGGAAAGAGGTCAGTGGTAATTACCAAGCAGCAGAACAGTCCATGTACACATTGGACATTATTGGTCCATAAAACGTCTGGAGATTTATAGCAGAAAACAAAAGCCGTGTGTGTTGAATGTCAAACTGAACTAAATTAGGCCAGCATGGTGAACTAGAGAACAGGAGTTCCCATTGGGACCACAGGGAGGAGCCCAGGAAAAGAGCTTGGACCTCGGAGGAAGGGTACAAATCCCCAAACCTCCCATTCTCCAGCTGTGTGACTTATTCAAATAGCGGGGGGCTTCCATCCTATACTAGCTGAACTTCACAGTTCAACTGCAGGAATCCACGAAAACGAAAGAGAGAATTAAAAGGTAAGAACACTTTTAATGAAAGGTATAATGATAAACCCACTGTTTCATTCAGTAAGTGACTGTCCCAGAGAAACGGGAACACAGACCAGAGGACTCTGCCATCCTCAGCTGAGATCCCAGGCTGCTCTTCCAAGCAGGAGATTCCTGTGATAATGTTCATTTTTTTCCCCCATACATCACACCTTGCTAATTGCAAGTCCACTGCTTTATCTGATGTTTGGTTGAAGAAATAGTGGTTTGATTCAAGGCAGGATGGAGGACATGTGTTGGATTTATGGGTGGTCTAATATATTGTTCTCCACTGTAGCAATTCACGGCAGGAAACTCAGGATGACTCAATGGAATGTAGTTTTCACTCTCCATGCTGACCTTTAAGACTCAGCCCCACATAAGCTGCTTCTCTACTACATTCAATTTTCTCTCCATAAAATATAGAAATAACAGAAGTAGCTTTTGGTTGGGAGGGTTAAAGGAGACTTGAGCAATGCCTGGCAAAAACTAGGTGCCCTTTGCCCCTTTCTATGGAGAATTGGGAGACCTGGATACAGATACAGATGAGGGCTCTGTCATGTGGTCACCAGCTCCTACTTCTTGAGTCATGTTTTCTTCTTCGGAGAAATTAGCTGATTGCATGTGGCAGGCTTGACAGTCCCTTCCAGCCCTGTTCATGGTTAACCTGTGGTTTGTCACTTAAGATGCCATTTTTCAGACCAGATCTGTATGATTCTTTGTTGAAGTGAAGATATAAACAGTATCTATATCAGACTTAACCTTGCACATTTTCAACAAAAATTTTGCAGACAGCCATTGGAGAAGGCACACATCATAGAGCAAGCATTTGTTGACGGTGTACTGCATGTCAGGCGTGGGGCCTTTTCTCAACCCTCATACCATCCCTTAAGTAAGATACTGGTTTTATCTCTAATTATAAGGATGAGGAAAGAGAGCCAGGGCACCTTTAAGAAATGCGCCCCTAGGCCCTCGCTTAGGGAGTGATGAGCCTGGAATTAAACTTCCTTTTTTAACCACTGTATAAGGATTGGGGGCTTCCCAGGTGGTGCTAGTGGTAAAGAACCCACCTGCCAATGCAAGAGACAGAAGAGGTGCCAGTCCGATCCCTGGGTGGGGAAGATCCCCTGGAGGACGGCATGGTAACCCACTCCAGTATTCTTGCCTGGAGAATTCCACAGGCAGGGGAGCCTGGCGGGCTGCAGTTCATAGGGTCGCAGAGTTGGACAGGACTGAAGTGACTTGCTGCTAAGTCGTGTCTGACTCTGTGTGACCCCACAGACGGCAGCCCACCAGGCTCCCCTGTCCCTGGGATTCTCCAGGCAAGAACACTGGAGTGGGTTGCCATTTCCTTCTCCAATGCATGAAAGTGAAAAGTGAAAGTGAAGTCGTTCAGTCGTGTCCAACTCTTAGCGACCCCATGGACTGCAGCCTATGAGGCTCCTCCATCCATGGGATTTCCCGGGAAAGAGTACTGGAGTGGGGTGCCATCGCCTTCTCCTGAAGTGACTTAGCATGCATGATAAGAATTTTCTCTTGATTCAAGTATTCAGTGAACGCCTCTTTCCATTTTCTTATTCATAGTCCAAGGAGAGTTGGATGCTTTGGTCCCACCTGTACTATTAAGAATGAATTAAAAGGATTTCTGGTTCCATATGGTAGACAGAGCACACTCATTTACATTCACTTCCACAAAATCTCCCATTGAAAGTACAGAACTGATGTAGGAAAAAGGAAATAAATCCAGGATTGTGTTAAGATACTAAGGGTTGAATGGTAAGGCAATCAGCAAAACATAAACTTTATTCTAAGACACAGAAAGTAGGCTGGTCAAAATTAGATATTGATTATATACGTGTGTGTGTGTTTATGTGTGTGTGTGTGTGTGTGTGTGTGTGTATATATATATATATGTATGTATGTATATATCTCAGAAGGTCCCGTCTGCCATAATAAGGGCAAAAGTCAACTGGAGGAGAGGTTAGAGCCAGTTTTCCTGAGATGAAGAAACTTAGGGAACAAGAGGAAAAGGGGGCATGGGAGAATAGATCTGCAGGATTGGAGCCCTCCCTTAAGCACTGTGACTTTCCAGGTCAATTTCTAGGCCACTAGAAGCAATGTTTGTTACCTCCAGAATGAACCTCGGGACTACTCTAAAGCAAATTAAGTCTTGGCCGGGAGAACATAAGGGCTTCTCTGGTGGGAGGTGTGTCTCCACATTGAAGCCCTCCATGTTGTCGCATGGAGGGGTGCATAGAGAAGGTGACATCAGCCTGTCTGTCAATCTACCTACCCTCGGGAAGTTGGGTTGTAGTCACACTGGCTCGTGTATAGAGACAGAAGTGATTGAGAACTTAGGAAAGCCAAGCCTGCTGATACACTTACCAACACACCTTTTCATTCACAAATACAGGCAAACAGCCAAGAGTCAGTAGATATTTGAAGGGAAAAAAAAGTAGCACAAATGAGAAAAACCAGTGTGAGGAAATATAACTTTCAACTTCAGGGGAAAGAAGAAGTCAGGGAATAGAAGAAAGCTGTTAGCATCCCAGGGAAAAGTCCCATTATGAAATCCAAAAAACAAAAGCAGGAACACTAAGTGAGCTTTTGGAAATTAAAAATATCATGAACTTTAAACAAGAAAAAAAGGACTGAAATATAAAGTCAAAGAAATCTCTATAAAATCATTCAAAAAAAGGGGGGGGAATTAAGGCAGAGAAAAAAGCAACATAGATCAATCCATGAAGTTCAATAGATACAACTTTTTTAAATGGGAAAGAGAAAATTAATCAAATCAATTAAAACTTATCAAAGAAATAGGATTATGATTGAAAGATTCCATTGAATCCTAAGCAGTGAATTAAAGATTGTAAACAAATACCAGAATGCCAGGATTTAAAAAATGTCTTAAAAGCTATTAGAGAGATGGAAAAATAATTTATTTGCAAAGGAATAAGAACCAGATTGGCATCAGATTTACCATCAAAAAAATGAACTGCTAGGAGATAATGAAGAGATGCTTTAAGAGTTATAAAAGGAAATTATTTCAAACCTTGAATTCCATATTATCCAAACTGTCAGTCAGGAGTTATAAAACGAAAACTTTTTTAGACGTGCAAAAAAAAAAAAAAAAAAAAAAACATAAAATCTTTTTAAATTGTTTGACATACTTCAGGAAAATGAAAACAAAGGCAGAATGAAAGAAAACATAGGATCTAAAACAACAGAGGAATTAACTTCGGATGAAACAAAATGAACCCCTGGCTTCCATGCTATATAACAAGCTAGAAATTGATCCAAAGACAAGGGAAGTCCTACCATGCTTGGAAAAACGTAAGAAAATTAAAGTGATTTCATTCAACAATATGATTCAGCAGCCGAAAGTCAAGAAACATGATACAAAGGGTATATGTTTGTTTTCTCAGTAAGAAAAGAGAACAAGAAACTCCAGTAAACTAAATATGATGCAGGAAAGGAAGTGCTCAGATACAAATTGTTTTGCAAGCACTCACGATAGATAAGCAAAAGTCATGTACAATGACTAACACATAAAACCACTACCTAGAGCCACAGACTCAAGCCTAATTCTGCTACGTTTTGTCTGCTCACCAGCTCTTGTTGCCATGCTGACATCCTGCCAGGCAATGACCAATATGGTATTTTGTCCCCAAATGAAAGGTGAAAGACGCTTAGAGGCATTGCAAAACTCAGGCCCATGGATGTTCCTGGCACCATCAAGAATGTAAACTAAGTATTATATCATGGCTAAGGTCTCTTCATTTACTAAGTGCATAAGCTTGGGTTTGAAGGAGGCTATTTGGAAAGCACTAAAATGCTCATTTCTCACTTCCTGTAAATTGTGTTAGGCAACAGCTGAACTTCCAGTCAATTATTATTTTTGTCATACTGTTGTGGCAAGTTTTATTTACACAAAGTCATTTTTAAAATTATTATATTGATAAAGGATTATTTTGACTGGGCCTATGGGATGCAGCAAGGTGGAACTTCTGACCCTGGGACAAACAGTCCTCAGCCCCATAGCCAATAAAGCTATAGCCTATGGTTGTAAAAAGGCAATGGGTGTGTCTCTACTTTAGCACCAAGAACAGACTAGGTGCAAGATGGAAACGTGGCTGTCTCCATTATCCCAGTAGCTTTTTCTGTTTCTTTTTCAGGTGGGATTTCGTACCTGAGCCTCTGCTATGCGCAGGGCAGGATTTCCAGTCTGTGGCCATCTCCTGCCCCAACTCCCACCGTCTCTCCAGACGTCTCTTCACTTTCACAGCATTTTCCTTCTCCCTCCGCATTCTCATCTCTCCCCTTGGATGGTCAAAAGTATATGACCAAGAATTATATTTTCACCTCTTTATTCTTTGAATAGTTTTTGTTTCTTTGTCTGGGGCTTGTGGGATCTTAGTTCCCTGGCCAGGGATTGAACCTGGTCCCTCAGCAGTGAAAGCAGAGTCTCAACCACTGGACCATCAGACAATTCCCAATTCTTTGACTAGCTTTATAGCCACAATTATGACTTTTAATTTTATTCTCAAAAATAGGTAAATGAATAAGTGAATAAGTGAAACAAGCCCCAGGGCTGAGCTGCCTACTTTCAATGGATTTTTTTTTAAATTTAGAATAACTTCAGCTTCATATAAAAATTGCAAAGTTTAGAGTCTGTATATACCCTCAACCCAGTTTTTCCTATTGCTAGTATCTTCCATGACTGTGGCACATTCATCACAGTTCATGAACCAATATTGATACAGTATTAACCAAATTCCTTCCAATTGCCTTACTTTTTACCTAATGCCCATTTTCTGATCTAGGATCTTATCCAGGCTGCTGCTGCTGCTAAGTCACTTCGGTCACGTCTGACCATGTGCAACCCCATAGACGGCAGCCCACCAGGCTCCCCTGTCCCTGGGATTCTCCAGGCAAGAACACTGGAGTGGGTTGCCATTTCCTTCTCCAATGCATGAAAGTGAAAAGGGAAAGGGAAGTCGCTCAGTCGTGTCCGACTCTTCGCGACCCCACGGAACACAGCCTACCAGGCTCCTCTGTCCATGGGATTTTCCAGGCAAGAACACTGGAGTGGGTTGCCATTTCCTTCTCCAGTGCATGACAGGGAAAAGAGAAGGGGAAGTCGCTCAGTCGTGTCCGACTCTTCACGACTCCATGGAAAGCAGCCTACCAGGCTCCTCCGCCCATGGGATTTCCCAGGCAAGAGTACTGGAGTGGGGTGCCATTGCCTTCTCCAGCTTACCCAGGCTACTATGTTACATTTAGTCATTGTGTCTCTTTAAGCTTCTCTTATCTGGGACAATTTTTCAGATGCTCCTTGTTTTTGACGACCTTGTCAGTTTTGAGAAATTCTGGCCAGGTATTTTAAAAAATACACCCAAATTGTGATGTCTGCTGTTTTCCTCATGATTAGAGAACAGTTATGTGTTCTGGAAGGAAAACCATAGTGGGAAAGTGCCATTCTCATCACAACATACCAAGGATATATACTATCAACATGACTTATTACTGTTCATTTTGACCTTGATATTGACCTTGAGGTCATGTTGATCAGGTTTCCACACTGTGCTCTTTGGAGGAAAGCCATTCTGTGCCACACGAGTTACATTTTAATTTGGCTTTTGGTTGATTCGATTTTCTTGTCAATCAGTGGATATCAGTACAAATTTCCCCTAATAGGATTAAATAACACAGTGATCAAATTAACAGAATTGTAAAGACACCCCACAACTATATGCTGTGGGCAATGATGGACAACTGGAGGAAAAAATATAACTCAAGGAAAAGGTAACATTAACTCATCCTCAATCACAAATAATAACTATTCATTAGCCCTCTGAGTCAACTTGTAGTTTTCACCTCCCAAACATCCTCAGATGACAATCCAAGTCTGATGAGGGTGGTACCTTCCCTGAAGAACAGCTGCTTCGGTTGGAAGAGTTTGGGCCAAGTGGTCTCTGTTCTGTGACAGTTCCCTCCTTCTGGGGCAGCAGAGGTCAGTCCTGGGCATGAAGAACACTCAGTGGGACATTCTAGCTTCACACTCAAACAGCCCATGGTGAGCACATTGGTTTAGTGGACGGCAATAAATCAGGTAAGTGTCTATATCTCAGGATTTTGAAAGCATCAATTCAAATAATATAATTTGCTTCACAAAGATGAACGTCTGTATTAAAGAAAGCACCAAAGCAGCACCAACCAGGAAAGTATCACGAGGCTTCTGGTGTTACTGAAGCATCTCAGGGTCCTCGGTCATCGCCAGTTCAGCATATAGGACGCTGTATGTGCTGAACAACGTGGATGCATTCCCGTATGTAAGCCTCATAATTGCTCTAAGAATTTATTATCATCATCATTATAGTTATCACCATCATACCCATTTTGTAGACGAGCGCAATAATGCTTACACAGGCCAAAGGTCACAATGCTAGATCTTGAATCTAGGTCTATCTGACTCCATGTTTCATACTCTGAGATTACTTTCTAATTTAACAATCCCAAGCAGTTTTGCTCATCCAGATAGTGTACATGGAAGTGAATGAAGATAAGCAGCCATTCTAAGTGGGGATTTCCACAGTTTTAATGATCCTCATGTTATTGCCATCTCATACCCAGACCATTTGGACTTAATGTGGCTTTTCAGTTCAGTTCATTTGCTCAGTTGTGTCCGACTCTTTGCGACCCCATGAATCGCAGCACACCAGGCCTCCCTGTCCATCACCATCTCCTGGAGTTCACTCAGACTCATGTCCATCGAGTCAGTGATGCCATCCAGCCATCTCATCCTCTGTCATCTCCTTCTTCTCCTGCCCCCAATCCCTCCCAGCATCAAAGTCTTTTCCAATGAGTCAACTCTTCGCATGAGGTGGCCAAAGTACTGGAGTTTCAGCTTCAGCATCATTCCTTCCAAAGAAACCCCAGGGCTGATCTCCTTCAGAATGGACTGGTTGGATCTCCTTGCAGTCCAAGGGGCTCTCAAGAGTCTTCTCCAACACCACAGTTCAAAAGCACCAATTCTTCAGCGCTCAGCCTTCTTCACAGTCCAACTCTCACATCCATACATGACCACAGGAAAAACCATAGCCTTGACTAGACGGACCTTAGTCGGCAAAGTAACGTCTCTGCTTTTGAATATGCTGTCTAGGTTGGTCATAACTTTTAGAAGTATTCAAATTCTATAAAGCTACATAACATCAAAAAGATGATGCAACTGATTTTTTTTTCTTTGCATTGCTACCAGCTGTCTGAGCTCAGAATGCAGCCAGCTTTCAGTTCCAAGTGTTTAGGTGTTAATTCTGACGTTCAAGGAAACATATCAGTAACTAGCAAAATTAATATGGCCCAAAGAAAGGCTCATGACTGGTAAAATCATAAACTTGGAAATACTAGCCTCGCCTGCTAGAAGGATGGCCTGATGGAGCCACAAAAAACGAGCTCATCCAAAACCCCAGACCCCACATAGCCTTGACTTCATGGCAGCCCCACCACCATGCTGGGTCTGTGAGTCCGGGGTGTGCTGGAGGAGACTCATATTGCCCGCATCTCCTCTCAACTCTAAAGCCGCTGACCTTGAAGGCAGCCTCGGTGAGAGCACTCACACCATGGAAATCAGCAAGTGCTACAGATCAGGACCCTCTCCCACCTGCACGCCACAGGAAGCTCACTGTAATACTCACCATCCTGCACCCTGGCAGTCTCTAATGTGGCCTCCCGATGTCCGAACTTGCCACACCCCATCCAGGTTCACCTCGAGACACTGGTTTCCTGTACATTTTGTCCAAGGGTATTGTGCACTTAGCACAGGTCTTGCTGTGTGCCGGACACTGTTCTACTGAACAGCAGCCACATTGCCCAGAACCGCCGTAGAAAGATCTGTCATCTCCAATGCATGTTACCCTCGTCTCCCTGGAGTGAAGGCCACACACTGAGATTTGCACGGGCTTCAGCACAGCCCACCAGTTAATCTGGGGCAACCTAACAAGAGTGTCTGACAAAGTGCTTCTCAGACACATTTTTAAGCTACTGCTAAGAGGACACACTGTACTGTGGGGGATTCAAGGATAAATCGGTTGATGACACACCTTTGGAGAAGTTCATATTCTACAATGGGAAATGCAACCTGAATAGCCTCACCTATTACGCAGAATTAAAGGTGACAGGCTTTCACAGGGAAACACTGATACGAGGCCCTCTGAGTGCTGAGAGTAAGACATTATCCCTCCATGTGGTCGGAGAGAGAAGTCAAGGAAGGCTTGCACCTGAAGTTCGAGGCAAATTCCTACAGGAAGCAGAAGGTGTCCTATCCTAGGGCCTTTTCCAAAAAGAAAAAGAAAAGGAAAGATGAGGGGCGGGGGAGGAAATGGAAAACAGAGGAACAAACGAGAGACATCTTTCCTCATCTCTGACAGGAAGAATATCAGCCCAGAATGTGACCGTTTCAACATCGAACATACTCAGTTTTTACGGCCTCAGTTTCATACAAGAACACTCGGCTCGAGTTTTGTTTTTCTTCCTCTTGAAACCTACTAGCCCCCAAATGAACAACGTTCAATGCTCTTTTGCCTCTTGATCAAAATCTCAGATCTAGGATGTTTATTCATCTGAAGGGAACAAGGCCGCCTCGAGCTGAAGCAGATCCCAAGGGCAACACTGGAAGGTCAGGAGGTCATCTCAGGAAGGTATCACCTCTCTGTCCCACCATCTCAACAGGAAAGGCATTTGGAGCCTCCCATCCTGACCCAACAACAAGACGGAAGGAAGTCTCACCTGCGGGATCTCTGTTCAGTATACTCCCCAGCTGGCCCTAGAGTCTACATCTGACTTCAGAGGGAAGAACAGAGAGAATCTGAGTGGACGCCTATTTCCAAATGTGAATTTCTGTGTCTTCTCTGGGGCCCCATCTTCTCAACTGGAAAATGAGAGGGTTGGACTCAGACCAAAAGATGTCACCCAGTGCAGAAGAGAGAGTGTAAGGTAAATCACTGAAGTGAGTTTGTATCGTGTTTCTTTTTAAAGTGGCAATTCAGAGTAGCTCTCCAGATTCACTGTCCAATTAAGTAGTGAAGTTGTAAAACACTATATTCATTCAACAAAGCATGTCTGAAGGAAAGTACTATTTATATCAACTTATGTATTTTAAAGTCAGAAAGTTATTTGCCTCCTTCCTCCCTAGCACTCTCTTGACCCCACTGTAGTTTCTGCTTACCTACTGTTCTTGAATGCCTTTAGCCATTCTTCAAAGAGCCATTGCTTTGCTAGGTCATCATAACTCACAGGGAATAGCCAGATGTCCTCTGAGACATTTGTCCGAAATGACGGTAATATTTTACGAAGGGCACTGACAAGCAACGTGTTTCTGAATTTCATTTAGCATATTGAGCTTCAGCCATGAGAACTTCCCTCCAAGGTGACCCGAGGGGAAGGGAGAAGAGTGACCATATGCTGAGGACCTACTAAGTGCTAGAGACCTTGATGGACACTTTGAAGATGTCTTCCACTCATTCATCCCCAAAAGCAAGGGCGAACACAATGGTTTTCAAACACAGTGCCCAGGTACTCATATTGTCAGCAATGTCATGGATAACTGCTACAATCTGAGAAAATGCAGGCCACTTTTGTCAGTGAACGCTGAAGAGAGATTGAGACAGGAAAAGTAATTCAGAGTAAAAGAAGGAGATGGATACACTCCAGGCAAGAAACTGGAAGCAGAGAAAAGATAAAAATAAAAATCCATCTATTTTTAAATAAATAAACATCTGTTATAATTGAACAATTTATAAATATTTATGCCCTTGGACTTCAAAAACTTTCCATAGCCACTTCTACTCAAATATTGGTATTTTTTTAATTGTGCTTATAGTCAAGTTAATTTTTTTTTTTTTTTACTATCTACAATAAGCAGAGAAGTTTTAATATATCCAATCCCACAGCAGGAGCAAGAGGCAGGGGAGCAAGCCCTTGTCTTGGGTTATGTGACAACAATAGAGGGGCTTCACAGAACTTATCTCATTGAATCGCCAATTCAAATTCAGATAAAATAATACTCCTATTTTACAGAAGGAGAGACAGAGACTTAGCAAGGTGCGCTGCATAGGCAGGGTGACACAGCCAGAGAACAAGACCCTCAGGCTCTGAGCCGCGTTAGCTGGACAAGGGCTGCCCCAGCGCATGATGGGCTCCATGAGCAGCTGTGAGTCCGCCTCTCCAGAGACGCTGCAGTTGAGGCTGAGCACCAGGGGGCAATCCACGAACTGCAGGAAAGCCATCTCCCTCAGGAGGAAGTCTGGAGGAGACAGCCTCTCAGAGCCTTTCCGACTTTCCTGTGGGATTGGTGACCACAGGGATCATCAAGGCTTTGCACAGACATTCAAGGTCGTTCTGCCTTTTGGGCATCTGGAAGGTAGGTGTGCCTTATGCCTTGTTTTGGCCGATGAAATATAACCAGATGTGATGTGTGTCTTTTAAGGCAAAGCATCAGGGTTGGAGTGCAGCTCATCCTGCTCCGTCTTCACCACTTCGGTGGTCAGTGTTGGAAGAGGGTCTCCTTCCGCTTGGATCTCTGAACTGTTCCAAGGAGCAGAGGTGCTTGCTGACCCACAGTGGAGGAGGAGTATGAGCAAAAATTGAATTAAACTCAGCGGTTTTAAGTAACCGAGACTGGATTTTTTGTTACCTCAGCATAACCCAGACTATCCTGACTGATCACAATGACATTTTAGTTCTGAACTCTTCAGAGACAACCTCTAGAATTGACCTCCTACAGGATTCGGCTGAGGGGCTGGGGAAGTCCTCACAGAGAAGTTCTGCAGGGACAAGCAAGTGACCTGGGCCAAAGGAACTGCTTTCTGGGTTAAGAGCGTGAAAAGAGCGAGAGGAGAAGCGTAGCGGAGGAGGGGTATTTTCATTCAAGGAGTAGAATTCTCCCCAGCCATCATCTGGGCACAAAATCCAGTAATTTACCACTGCTGCATTCTCTTGTCCCCCAAGAGGAAAGCAGAGGGCTTTCTTTCTAGAAGAGAAAAATATTGACCTTTTCTCTCACACACACTGACTAGCAGCAATTTAACAATGATTCCTGTAGTTCATCCCCCAGGACACCAGCCGTGCAAGGGAGAATATTGATTTTTGTCTTTTTAAAAAAGAAGCTCGCTAAAATAAGCGCAGCAGTTGTGGTGTTTTGTTTTTTTTTTAATGTAGAAGCAAGTTGAAATTTTTTTTTTAATAAACAATGAATTACTGCGCCCAGATTATATGAAAGGACTGTTTGAGGTTTCAGACAGCACAGCCGCCGAGAATAACAGCCCACCACTTCACCTGTGCATCCTGGGACAACCAGTGCTTTAAACATGGATGCTCTTCAGCCTCTCTTAATGAACTTCACATCTGCGTCTCAGGGCAGCTCTGGCAGAATGTAAGCTTTACTGGGAAAAGAGGTTGTCTGGAGGCTGGGATGGACCTAACTGCTCTTCCCAGGTGTCTAGCCCAACAGCCCAGCTTAGTTCGTGTGCACTCTTGTGCACAGCCAGCTCTGAGAGGCAGACCCAGACATCCTCCTGGCTCAGAAAGAGCTCAAACGAAAAGTTTGCCTTCCGAAGACAGAGCTCAGAACGCAGGCTTCCAAGAGGGACCAGCCCCCGCTGCTGTAATCCACGCATACGACTTCCAGGGGGAAACAATGGGCTCCAAAATGGCAGAAGTTCATCTCTGACCTGACTCCTCTCTTAGGCCTCACTAGATTTTATTCTGGCTCACTCCAGAAAAAAAAAAAGTACTGCTTGACAGGCCACAGTAACATTAATTGGAATCTTTTAGACAGCTTAAGTGGTTACTCGCCTCTAATAAATCTATTCTCCAGTAAGGGCCTGCAAGTTTTGTGCAGGAGTCCCATCAGATAATCACAGACACTTCTTATGCAATTTGCCGATTACTGACAACACTGATGTCAGGAGCATCTGGCCACCCCTATTTTGAGAACCATCTTCCATCACTGGTAACTTCAACTGGAAGAACTAAACAGGATCTGAAGGGTTTATTGTTAACACATCATTCCCCTCACCAGGCTAGACATACTATCTATCATGGAGGGGAAAATGTTGGCTCACTCATCCTGATGCTGAATTCCCAAATCTACTCCCATATGAAAACCGAAAAAAAAAAAAATCCACTATATAGACAAGGACAGCTGGAAATGTTGGGGACAGCCACCCCAAAGCTGAACAAGTGCTCCACTGCAGTAAAATAGGATTTTGTCATTCCCAAACTTTCCCTGTGTGAATGTGATTTCTTTCTTAAACGTCTGTCCTGACTTTTAAGTTTTCAGACCCTGGCTAGATAGAGTCCGGTCAGTTGGGTCCCCTTTGTGAGCAGTTGCGTGCTCACACCGATCACTGCCCTGATTGGACCTTTTCAGCTAGAGAGGGCACTATGCACCTGTCCCCCCGGGGAGACCCAGGCACCACATGATTAGCAGTAGCCCCTCTACCCCAGAGCCCACAGATTATTCAAACTGGCTAGTCTACATGGAGCATGAGAAACCAAGCTAACTGCACCCAACTGGCCATGCCACGCCTGCCCCTACAGCCCACCTTGCTGCTACCCCAGCCCCAGGTCCAGCTCCCTGCATGGCCTGACTAGCAGCCTGCTCTTGTCTTGAGCTGGAAATAACGAAGCGCTGTGCCCTGAATCCATGTGAGCATCCATGTGTTCTGTCACGCCATCAAAAGAACTTTTAAACCTTAGAAAACACCCTGGAGGACCGAGGAGATCCATTTCTTCATACAAGAAGATGAAACACAGGCTTCTTCCAGCCCCACAGTCGTCTAGACTGATCTGACCACTTAGATGCTTTGGAATAGCTTTCTGGGACCAGCCAAGACCACAAAGTAAACACTACCATTGCCCAGCGTTCAAACACTTCACCTTAATGGCCTTCAACTGCTGGTCTCAGGAAATGGAGACTGTCTATTTCTGCTTTGCTAATTAGTTCTCTTTCTACTCACCTCGTTAATCCAGCATAAAACAGAGTTCCCATCATACAGCAGGTGCTTCATAAATGCATGTTTTTTTTCTTTCTCTCATCACTTTATTTTTTTTGTTTTTGAAGCAGATTTTCTTTTTTTTTTTTTTGCTCTTTATTTTTTATTTTATTTTATTTATTTTTTACTTTACAATACTGTATTGGTTTTGCCATACATTGACATGAATCCACCACGGGTGTACATGAGTTCCCAATCCTGAACCCCCCTCCTACCCCCTCCCCATATCATCTCTCTGGGTCATCCAGAGATGCACCAGCCCCAAGCATCCTGTATCCTGTATTGAACCTAGACTGGCGATTCAGTTCTTACATGATAGTATACATGTTTCAGTGCCATTCTCCCAAATCATCCCACCCTCTCCCTCTCCCACAGAGTCCAAAAGTCTGTTCTATACATCTGTGTCTCTTTTGCTGTCTTGCATACAGGGTTATTGTTACCATCTTTCTAAATTCCATATATATGTGTTAGTATACTGTATTGGTGTTTTTCTTTCTGGCTTACTTCACTCTGTATGATAGGCTCCAGTTTCATCCACCTCCTTAGAACTGATTCAGATGTATTCTTTTTAATGGCTGAGTAATACTCCATTGTTGAATGAATATAACACAGGACCAAAAATGCATAGACAAATATAGCCAGTTCATTCAGAAACCCAACACATATTTAATGGGTGGCTTCAAGCCTGGAGTGCTGCAGTCCATGGGGTCGCAAAGAGTTGGACACGACTGAGCAACTGAACAACGACAAATGATCCAGTCATCTGGGTTTAAAAAGCGATGACATTGCATTTCTATACTTAAGGGACTGCTAGCAGTGTGCCAGCATCAATTAGTTCTCACTTAGGGGCATGCCATTTAATGATTTAGTTCTACGCTTATCTGAATGTACGTCTCACCTCCTGAGTGACACATTCCTCGACCTCCCCGGGAGAGTTGATCACTCCCTTTTCTCTTATCTCCATGCATCTAGCTACAGTATCACATCCACTGGCTGATCTTGGGTTCCCTAAGAGCCAGGACCATCTAGAATGCATCTTCCCAACTCCAGTGTTTAGCCCAGTGTTACCCAGGACTCAGCAGGTCCCCAGCAAGTACTCAGTGAATAAATGAATAGCAAATGAATACATTTCCGACCAAGGGCTTTGTACTATGTAAAAGCTGAAAAAAAAAAAGGTAATGGGAGAGGAGAGTTGACTAAAACAGCAGTTCTCAAATGTGAGTGGGCTTTTGAACACACAGAGCGTTGGGCTCCAGACCCACCCTCTGATCGTGTAGGTCCAGGGAAAGGCCTGAGCACACGCATCTGTAACAAGCTCCCAGGCGATGCCTGTGCTGCAGAGGTGGGGGCTGCACTGTGAGAACTACTGCTCTGAAGAAACAAACTTGATGTGGCTCCCCTGACACCAGGGAGCTTACTGCAAACATATGCAACCCGGAGGAAACAGGAGGAAGGATGCAACTGTGGACAGTACAAGCTTCCTGTAAACATACCGCAGACAGTGGGGCAGAGAGCATCTGTCAAGGCTGACTTCATTATCTTATTTCAAAGAGAAGGATAAAGATCTTAAGAAGGTGAACGACTTGGCAGAGGTCGACTCAGGTACAAGGTACAAGAGAAATGTGTGCCTATAAGCACCAAATGACATGTAACAAAATGTCCATTTTTTGATGCTTAATGATCCCAAACTGGACAAATGTCCATCAACAGTAAAATGAAAAGGTATATTGGGGTGTATATTCATACAAAGGAAGATTATATATTATTTTTTTTAAAGAACAACTACAGCCATATGCTACACCATTGATGAATCCCACAAACGCTGGTGAAAGAAGTTTGACACGAAAAAGCGCATTCTGTTAAAGTCCGTATATACCAACTTCAAAGACAGGCAGAACAAATCTCTTTTGGAGGCCAGAAGAGTTACTCTGGGGAATAAAGTAAGTGAGGGCACCTCAGGGGAGTTTCTGGAGGTGCTGTTGATATTCTACTTGTTGACCCAGGTGGGGGCTGCAAAGTATGCTTACTGATGTTTTCACACTTTTCTGCATATATTATACTTCAAAACACAGAAGGGCTTTCCTTTTTCTTGGTTGCTTCTTTTTTAATGGTTGAAAGGAAGGAAACAGACATTGAGCTGAATCTATGAGCTGAATCTATCGCAGTCCTTGTCCTGGGAGTTGACCCAGATACCCATCAGGACAGACAGGAACACGGTGGTAAGCTCTCCCAGGGGACAGAGAGGAACAGGGTCACTGCAGATGCTTATTTCAGTCCAATTTCACAGGCACAACCCATGAAGCTGTAAGATAAGCTGAAGAGTACAACACATATATTAATCTTTTACATGAGAATTATAGAGTTGGAACATACCAGGGAGATCATTAAAGTTCAGAAGAAGAACTTATCGCAAATTTTCTTAGAGCCTTCCCCGTAAACCATCTCAGTATTTATCTCAGCTGGGAACTTGGCAAGGTGGGCCAGGCAGCTGTCTTTTTTGGCTGAACTCCCCACCCCTATAAAAATGTTTTTCCATTGGATCCTCTAACCTTTCTCAGTCTTGAGGAAGACTTAGTTCTCACCTCATAAGATGACAAGTTCTTTTCCTAAACCCCATTGTTCAGATACCTTTTCACAAACTGAGAAGGCTTCTGAGCAATCTGAAAGTATTGATACCAAATCCTTTCTTGGGAGATGACACCATGTTTGTCCAAGACGTTTCTGTAAACCAAGCAGCTGAGCGGCTCTGCAGGCATTGTAAACATCTGGCTAGTTCAGAAATACAGCCTGCTAACTGATCTATTACAGTAAATGGTCTAGACAGAGCGACTGGAACTCCTCTCTTTTTATACTTCATAAACCTGTATCTAAGTGCAGGTGAAGTCAGTTGTAAATATAAAAACCACCAGAGTGGAATGGCCTTTGATTCTTTGTTTATCACAGGCTAATTAAAACACAAGCTGAACATAACTCAGTTCTTTAATGGAGGTTACCAGATGTGTTATTACTTGACCCTGCTCAGTATGAAGTCCTTGTATAATAACTATAATTTTTTTTATTTAGTACAGCAGCCCTGTTATAGTTAAGGGTGTGTCTTTCTTTTGATTACAAGGCCCACATCTAAAGGAGGGGGAAAGAGGATGGTTAACTACTGAGAACACGTTCTCTGGGCATTGAAACTATGATTAATATAAGCCCTGTCCAGGAGTGAATTCTTGGCTGCCCTGCACGCTATGGTTACACACCGTGCCGAAGACACATTTTCACTGGAAGTATAATTACTGACTTTTAAAAGTCACCTTTCATCCCAACAAACCCAGCTTTCTCTAAAGCGTTAGAGAGCCATTACAAATTACAGTTAGAGTAATAGCTTCAGCCGTTCAGCCATCACTTAAGAAGCACTTCAGCTGCCTAGAGCGGGAAAGGTCAACCTGGTAGGGCCACCCCTCCTTAGTCAGGAAGTCATGTGGAGCTCTTTCCTGCAGGGTGGCCCTGCTGAATCGCCAGGAGCTCTGAGCACCTGGAATTAGCCACACGCTCCTATGTACAGGGCCCAGCAAGCACCCCAAACACCTGGGCATCCAAGATGCACCATGCACAGTGTTACCAGTGGAGTCAGGAGGAGTGTAATGCTGAAATATCAACCACCACCTGTAGGACGTCCAGGTGTGCTAAGTCGCTGCAACTGTGTCCGACTCTGTGCAACCCTATGAACGGCAGCCTGTCAGGCTCTTCTGTCCATAGGAATCTCCAGGCAAGAATATACTGGAGTGGGTTGCCAAGCCCTCCTCCAGGGGATCTTCCCACTCAAAGGAAGGAACCCGTGTCACTTACGTGTCACTTACAACGTCTCCTGCATTGGCAGGCAGAGTCTTTATCAGTGGCGCCACCTGGGAAGCTCCACCGATAGGACCGCAGCTCTCAAAAGTCTTTTCTCCAATTCAGAATCCTTGCAAGACTCCCTTGAACCCCAGATAGACTCATCCCCATCAGTTATCTACTTGGCTGTCCCTTGGGCACTTTAAATACAGCATTTCCAAAGCAGGATTCATCACGTTCTCTGGAAAACTCGTCTTGGGTGTCACAACTCAGGAATCACACCGTCTATCACTTCTTTGCCAAATCCCCAAGCCTGGGCTCAAATCCCCAAACCTGGGCTTCATCTCTCAGTTCTCCCTGTTTCTCTTTGTCAACCCATTCCAAGATCTGCCGAAGCTACCTGTTCCCTTCTGATACACACTTCTGCCATGATCTTCCTTCCAGTTCAGATCATCATGGTATCTAGTCTTTACAACAAAAGTTCTCAGCCAGGAGCAATTTCATGTTTCTTCCCCCTCCCCCCAACACACATACACACCAGGATACATTTAGCAATGTCTGGAGACATTTCCAGTTGTCACAGATGAAGGCTGGC
The DNA here is from genome assembly GCF_023091745.1 of Budorcas taxicolor. Lineage (NCBI taxonomy): Eukaryota > Metazoa > Chordata > Mammalia > Artiodactyla > Bovidae > Budorcas > Budorcas taxicolor. The sequence goes on along the minus strand of NC_068930.1, from coordinate 10,894,978 downwards.
ATGATGCTACTGACATTCAATGGTTAGAGGCCAAGAATGCTGCTAAATATCATCACAATACACAGGACAACCCACACAGCAAAGAAGGAGTCTAAAATGTCAGTAGCAGTGATACTGAGAAACCTGCCCTAAAACATCTCCCTGCCAAGATGCCAGAGTCATAAGACATCCATCTTACTCCATAACTCTTCAACTATCATTGTCCCTAGAACAAAGTCCCCAAGGTCCTTCAGCCTTTGTCCCCAGCCTTCTCAGCCTCATCTGCAAACACTCTTCTCTACCTTCCCTGTAGCTGCCACGCTTCAAATGTCCACACCAGATTCTTTCAGTTCCCCGAACTTCTGGGTCTCTGGACAGCATATTCTGCCCATGCCCACCAAGGAGTTCTCCTGTACTCAGCCTTCAGATTTTAATCTCACCCACTGTCCTACACTGGGTATGACCTGTGCCCTCCCAAGTCACACAGATTTTTACCATCCTTTGCCTTGACTGTGTGTCGTCATTCAGCCTTGTTCATGCTCCCCGTGGGCAGGGCCCTTGTCTGTCTGTCCACTCTATCCTCTTTCTGCCTCTCAGTAAGGCACTCAACGCATGCTCATGGAGACAATGAATGAATAGCATAATAATACAGTAAAACTGCTCTCTTGGGGTATTTAGACTTGAGTAACTCAGCCAAACAAAAGCTTCTATCTTGCGTAAATAATAACTTTCTATACTTAGACTCGTTCATTAACTCAATGTCTCAGACACTTAGGATTTTAAAGTCATCCACTGTAACTTCTCATCTGATGTCCATGCCCCCTCTACACAACTGCCCTGCACGCACACAAACACACATGCACACTCACATACACACATGACCAGAGGCAACCAGCCTTGACTTGGGCACGTGTAGTAAGAGCAGTCTGACTTCCTTGGAGACAGTCTAACACTTGAAAACACCCTTAGAAAGTATTTCTTCACAGATGGCCAACGGGCACATGGAAAGATGCTCGACATTGCTAACTATTGGAGAAATGAAATCAAAGCTACAGTGAGGTACCACTTCATGCCAGTCAGAATGGCCATCATTAAAAAGTCTACAAATAAATATTGGAGAGGGTGTGGGAAAAGGGGAAGCCTCCTACACCGTTGATGAAAAATCTAAGTGCAGCCACTAAGGAAAACAGTACAGAGATTCCTCAGAAAACTAAAATAGAGCTGCCATATGACCTGGCATTCCTACACCTGGGCATATATCCAGGCAAAACTGTAACTGAAAAAGGGGCATGCACCCCTAGGTACATAGCAGCACTATTCACAATAGCCGAAACATGGAAACAAACAAGGTAAATATCCATTCATAGATGAATGGATAAAGAACATGTGGTACATATATATTAGGCTGGCCAAAAAGTTCACTCGGGTTTTGGAGATGTTATAGAAAAATCTGAACAAATATTTTGGTCTACACAGTACAATGGAATACTACTCAGCTATTACAAAAAATGAAATGATGCCATTCGCAGCAACATGGAAGCACCTAGAAATTATCACACTGAGTGAATTATGTCAGAAAGAGGAAGACAAATACCATATGATACCACTTATAAGTGGGCTCTCAACTACGAAACAAATGAACCCATCTATGAAGCAGAAACTGAATCACAGACAGAGAGAACAGGCGTGATTCCTGGGCACGCAAGGTAGGAGAGGAACGGACTGGGAGTTTGGGATTAGCAAAGGCAAATCGGTATATATAAAATGGATAGACAATAAGATCCTACTGCAGAGCACAGGGCACTACATTCAATATCTTGTGATAAACCATAATGGAAAATAATTTGAAAAAGAATGTGTATATAAATGAGTCACTTTGCTCTACAGTGGTAATTAACATAGCATTGTAATTCAACTATAGTTCATTAACAATTTTTAATTATTTTAAAATATTCATTTCTTCACACTAAGCCTTAGTATGTCTCATCCACTTGTGAGTTTCAGTGCTTTTGGGTCCTACAGGACACGGCACACTTCTTCCCTTCATGCCTGATACAAAGACCATCAGCCTTCCCCTGTCTTTCCACTACTATAGCCTCTAGTTCAATGTTTCTCTTACTGTCTGAACACATTCCGCTTGATCAAGTTCTATCTAAAAATGCCTTTAGAACAGTCGGTTAGCATCCCATAGCTAGTCAGCATCCCAAATCACTATAAATCTCTGGAAAGTAATGTCGCAACATCCATCAAAATTTTAAATGCGCATGCCCTTTGATCTGTGCCATTGCCCTTCTTTGGGACTGGAATGAAAACTGACTTTTCCAGTCCTGTGGCCACTGTTGAGTTTTCCAAATTTGCTGACATATTGAGTGCAGCACTTTCACAGCATCATCTTTTGGGATTTGAAATCACTCAGCTGGAATTCCATCACCTCCACTAGTTTTGTTCATAGTAATTCTTCCTAAGGCTGACTTGACTTCACATTCCAGGATGTCTGGCTCTAGGTAAGTGATCACACCATCGTGGTTATCTGGGTCATTAAGACCTTTTTTTGGGCAGCTCTTCTGTGTATTCCTGCCACCTCTTCTTAATATCTTCTGCCTCTGTTAGGTCCATACCATTTCTGTCCTTTATCAAGCCCATCTTTGCATGAAACGTTCCCTTGGTATCTCTAATTTTCTTGAAGAGATCTCTAGTCTTTCCCATTCTGTTGTTTTCCTCTAGTTCTTTGCATTGTTCACTTAAGAAGGCTTTCTTATCTCTCCTTGTAATTCTTTGGAACTCTGCATACAGATGGGTAAAACTACCACACAACTGCACTCACTTCACATGCTAGCAAGATAATGCTCAAAATCCTTCAAGCTAGGCTTCAACAGTACGGGAACCGAGAACTTCCAGATGTACAAGCTGGATTTAGAAGAGGCAGAGGAACCAGAGATCAAATTGTCAACATCTGTTGGATCACAGAAAAAGCAAAGAAATTCCATAAAAATGTCTGCTTTTGAACCCTTGTGAATTGTTGATAGGAATTTAAATCAGTGAAGCCATTGTGAGAAACAGTATGGATGTTTCTCAAAACATTAAAAATAGAACAGTCATATGGCCCAGCAATTCTACTTCTGAGTATATATGCAAAGGAAATGCATACATACTTGCAGATATATCTGTATTCCCACACTCACTGAACCATTATTTGCAGTATCTGAGACAGGGAAAAAGCTGTGTCCACTGACAAATGAATGGATAAAGAGAATGTAATTAGGAAGACATGGTACACATTTACAAAGGAATATTACTTAGCCATAAAAGGAATAAAACTGGGTCATTGGTAGACATGTGACTGGACCTAGAGGGTGTCATACAGAGTGAAATAAGTCAAAAAGAGAAAAACAAGTATTGTATATTAACATGTATTTGTGAAATCCAGAAAAATGGCTTAGATGATACAATTTGCAAAGCAGAAATAGAAACACAGATGTAGAGAACAAATGTATAGATACCAAGGAGGAATGGGGTTCCCAGGTGGCACTAGAGGAAAAAAGAACCTGCCTGCCAATGCAGGAGACGTAAGAGACACAGGTTTGATCCCTACGTTGGGAAGATCCCCTGGAGAAAGGAATGGCAACCCACTCCAGTATTCTGGTCCATGGAGAATCCCCATGGACAGAGGAGCCTGGAGGGTTACAATCCATAGGATCGCAAAGAGTCAAACATGACTGAAGTGACCTAGCATGCATACCCTCTCACACCAAGGAGGGAGGTGGGTGGGAAGAATTATGAGATTGGGGCTGACACAAATTTACTACTGATACTATGTATAAAATAGATAACTAAGGAGAACATATTATACAGCTTAAGGAACTCAACTCAATGCACTATGGTGACCTGAAATGGAAGGAAGTCCAAAAGGGAGGGAATGTATATACACCTATGGCTGATTCGTTTTGTTATACAGCAGAAACTAACCCAACACTGTAAAGCAACGATGCTGCGTGGCGTCACCGACTCCATGGACAGGAGCTTGAGTAAGCTCCGGGAGCTGGCGATGGACAGCCAGGCGTGCTGCAGTCCGTGAGGTTGCAAAGAGTTGGCCAGGACTGAGCGACTGAACTGATCTCATACTCCAATAAAAATTAATTTTAAAAAAGAAAATGTGAGATATTTACGTAAAATGATAGACAACCATAAAAAGAATGAAATGCTTCCATTTGTAAGAACATAGATTGACTTTGAAGGCATTATGCTAAATGAAATGTCATACAGAGGAAAAACAAATACTGTATAATCTCACTAAAATGTGAAATCTAACAAAATCAAACTCATAGAAACAGAACAGATTGGTTCTTGCCAGAGGCAGAGGGTGGAGGTGGTGAAAAGGTACAAACTTCCAGAATAAAGAAAAAAGAAGAAAATGGACCATCACTTAAACTTTAAATAAGTTAATGTTCAAAGTTGGACCATCAGATGTCTTTGTGCACAGGAGAAAAAATATATATATCAAATCCCAATCACTAGCAAAATTCCCAAGAGTTCCTTTACGGAGAGATCTGTTATGAACAAAGCATATCTATCAGCATTGGTGGTCACTGAAGACACTTCAGGCTTTGAGGCTGAACATAGTTTATGGCAGGAGGAGAAGGGGACAACAGAGGATGAGAAGGTTGGACGGCGTCACTCAGTGGACATGAGTTTGAGCAAGCTCTGGGAGTTGGTGATGGACAGGGAAGCCTGGTGTGCGGCAGTGCATGGGGTCACAAAGAGTCGACACAACTGAATAACTGAGCTGAACTGACAGTTTATGAAATGCGTCAGGCTTATTGAACTTCTATCGTGTCTCAGGCTTTCCCACTGGAGAATGTGCAAGGACAAAAAGGTAAGGTGGTGAAAAGACTTTGACCAAAGCAAATGCTGAGGTGGTATTCCGAGAGGTGTCTTTTCTTTTTCCTGCATAAGAATTGTTTTAGTAGAGAACTGTCCTTTCCCATTTTGTGTATCACTACCACATACCAAAAAACGACCACCATTTGTTGAGGGGATGGTTCAATTGTAGTTTCTACAATCTGAAACACCTTTGTTATTTATCGTCCCCAGGCCCTCAGTTTCCTTGTCTATATGGAGCTAATATTCCTACTTAAGTATCTTGGGATACGTGTACTAAGTCACTTCAATTGTGTCCAACTCTTTGCCATCCCATGGACTGTAACCTGCCAGGCTCCTGTATCCATGGGATTCCCCAGGTGGGAGTACTGCAGTGGGTTACCATGTCCTCCTCTGGGGGATTTTCCCAACCCAGGGATTGAACCCTCATCTCTTAAGTCTCCTGTATTGGCAGGTGGGTTCTTTACCACTAGTGGCACCTGGGAAGCAGCTTGGGGTATAAATTAAATGAAAAATGGTTACATGGAGACTATACAACATGTTACTAAAAACACCAATGGGTCAACAATGAAGTCAAAGAGGAAATCAGAAAATACCTCAGGACAAATGACAATGAAAACACAACCGAGTTAATCTATGGGGTGCAGCAAAAGCAACTCCAAGAGGGAAGTTCATAGTAGCACAGGCCCTCCTCAAAACAAGAGACATCTCAAACAACCTAATCTACCACCTAAAAGAATTAGATGGAGGACAAATGAAACCTGAAGTCAGTACAGGAAAGGAAACAACAAAGACCCAAGAGGGAATAAAATGGAGGTCAAAAAGCCAGGTAAATGAGTGCTAGATCCTGCCTCACCTAGAACAAGAGCATATTCCACTCCTCCTCGGGATTCACGTTCTTGTGATTTATCTCAGAAATCCAGGGCTTCCTCCGGGTTTGCAAGGTTAGTCCTAGCTACATTCCTGCAGAAGAGAGCGCTCTGACGATCTGAGCTCTGAATCCCGTGGATGATGAGATGAGAGGAAAGATGATGAGAGCTCTGAGTCATCTCTTGTTGATGAGCGAGATGAGAGCTCTGAGTTCCGTTCTCTGTGCTCAGTGCTACTCTGATCTGCTCCGGAGGCTCGGGGATGGCCTGCCGAGTGCTGCCACGGAGCTCTGCGATGCACCTTCTGAACCAGGAGAGCAGGTGGAAGACAGCTCACCAAGCAACGTCTCTCATCAGAAAGAGGAGAAATTGGGCAGAAAAGGACATCTCTCTTCCCCAGGCTTGGTTCTAACACACCCTACTTTTAAACTCAGTTATACTACTCTGCTGGTTGTTGATACACACACACACATGCATGCACATACACGTCCATGCACATACACACACATAGCAGTGTTCCTCTGGGATATCCTCAATCCCAGGCTGGGGAGCACAAGGGAGATTTCCAGTCTCAGATCCTTCCCATCTCCATCTTCGCATGATAGCCCTGAATCAGAGTCTAGGGCCCCCCATGCCAAGGCCTCAGAAAAACTCACTTTCTTACATATTAGAAAGACACTCAACATGCAACTCCCCATGAATCCCACAACCTTAAATTCCATGGTCCTGTTCCTATGACCTTTTGTCATCCCAACTCTAGGCACTGAGGGGATCACATTGTGTCTTTTTTGGAACAGAAAACAAACATATCAGATCTGTATTTAACAAAAAGTTATTTAATGATGGAATTCAATGTCAACTTCTCAAAGGTTAAAATAGGATCTTAGTTGCCAAATAACCTGAGTTTCCGAAACCTAAACTTTGGTGAAACTCCATTTTTTCCTTTTTCATTTCCAGATGAAAATTATTCATTCCTTCAGCAAAGCTCTTGAACCCGTTTCTCTGACGGTACCCCTGTCCTTGTGCTGGGCCTCTGGGATCGAAGGGAAAGCAAGGTACGGCTATCGACTTTCTCAAGCTCATATTCTGACAGTAAAAATAAAACTGTTCCAGAAACACCCTTAATGCTGGCATGTGGGCCAACCCTCCACACATCTGACTCCACCGGGAAAACACACTGATGCTTAAATGTCTACTGAATGATGTCTAGAGCCCCCACCCCCAGCACAAAGAGGTGCCCAAGATGTCAGAAATCAGCAGATGAGTGAATGAACAAAGCATATCAAAGAAGCACCACCACAGCCTTGTCAACTCAACTAGTCATGAAAACATCTTCACCAATTGAGCCAGCCACTTGTTTGCCAGCAAGAATGCAATGAGGATAAAATATGAATCTTCTATTTTGATTCACCTTTTAATGTGAAGGACCTAGAATTGAAAGATCCCACATTTCATCTACAGAAAGTCTTCAAATGGTAAAAACTAGCTTTGACTTTTAAGCTTAAGCTTCAAATTCAGCTGGAACCCAGCCCAACCCAGAATCTTTAACTGGTGTGGATTTAAAGATGAGGTTTTTCTAAGAAATATTTAACGCTTCTCTAATATTTCTTCTGAGCCTGCTTCGGTTGTCTGATGAATCTAGCTACTGGAAAGGAATTATTTAACCCCTAGGCTTTGAAAACCAGCCAACGACCTCAACTTATATATTCATGTATCTCTTTGGCGAAAAACCTGCCAGCAGTCTGAGGGTTAAGCAGTAATCCTGTCATGTTTGCCCTGAACTTGCCCAGTTAAATTGCAACAGCATGGGTCTCCATAATTATCTAATTGTTAGTGTTGTGCCTTTATGTAATTTATGATGTAGCATTAAAGTCTGACCCTGAGTTTGAAATGAACTGCAGTTCTGCTGACATCCAAGCTCAAATTAGTAGGTAAGCACCCAATTAACGATTATGCTTCTGAGCTTTCATTTCCATCTGACCACACTGCTACGCTACTCAGTTTTCTAAGCTGTTCACCTGCTCCACAACCAACAAGCATTTCTTTTGCCTTTATGTCTTTGGATGCTCTGCATCCTCATAAAAAGCTTTCCACCACTGCTGTCTTCAAGACTGCTGCCCAAAACGACTGTCTGCGAATAAGCTGGCCAGTTCTGATGCACTTCGTTGGCAGAACCAAAGGTCAGCTTGATGGGTTCCAATTTTCCTCCTCCCGAAAGGGTCACCTCTGTAGAAGGACTGGGTTCCCTAGATGGCTTCTGTTGGCTGCTGCAATCACTCAAGTGAAGGATGGCCCCCTGTGGACGTTTAGATCATGGAATTAGCAAATACTCTCAGGCAATGGACTTCACGAAAACACCACCATCTGTCTGAATACCTGGGGAAGGGGTGAGGGGGGAACGGAGAGCAATGAAAAGAGGAAAAATCAGGCAACGTTCCCTTTCCCAACTTCATACCTCGTTCACTCTTTTTTTCCCCACCCCCTGAACAATACTCCCCACTTCCTCTGCTCATCTGCACACCACATAAACAGCAGCAAGTGAGCATAAGATATTAGAATATTTTTAGAGACTCTCGATATCATTACTTTGACTTCAGTACCTACACACAAAAAAGACACTTAATCTATGTGAATGCTCAAATGAGCATCTGCGCAGGGAAGTGATTTGCTAATTACCACGTATGCGTGCAATTGCTGTACTAGACCTGTGTCTCCTCTCTTCCCAACTGCTATTTCTTCTTGGACCTATGTCCCTAAGCATTTTGATTCCTAGTTAGCTGAGCCACTGCTAGCCTCTCCTCCTAAAGTCAGAGAAGAACTGCATACATCCCCTGCCAAACACAAAATCAGAACTGAATCTGGACTCTCCATAATTACTTTCCCTAATGTATACCCTAATTATACACCTAGACTTGCCTTCCACTCCAGATTTATCAACTTTTGGACACAACACAGATATTTTCCTTTCCAACTCATGTAGAAAAGACATGAAGTCATCAAGAATTTTATCCAGCACCAGTGCCTTTCAATCTTGAGTACCAGAAGCTTGTTCTTTCTTTTCTATTTCTAATCAAACTTATTCATTATTCCAATATCAAATCTTATTATGAGGAGTGGGGAGAGGGATGAATAGGCAGAGAACAGGATTCTTAGGGCAGTGAAAATAGTCTATACTATGATACTGTAATGATGGATACATATCACTTTCAGTTCAGTTCAGTCGCTCAGTCGTGTCCGACTCTTTGCAACCCATGAATCTCAGCATGCCAGGCCTCCCTGTCCATCACCAACTCCCAGAGTTCACTCAGAATCACGTCCATTGAGCCCGTGATGCCATCCAGCCATCTCATCCTCTGTCGTCCCCTTCTCCTCCTGCCCCCAATCCCTCCCAGCATCAGAGTCTTTTCCAAAGAGTCAGCTCTTCACATGAGGTGGCCAAAGTACTGGAGTTTCAGCTTCAGCATCATTCCTTCCAAAGAAATCCCAGGGCTGATCTCCTTCAAAATGGACTGGTTGGATCTCCTTGCAGTCCAAAGGACTCTCAAGAGTCTTCTCCAACACCACAGTTCAAAAGCATCAATTCTTCAGCTCTCAGCCTTCTTCACAGTTCAACTCTCACATCCATACATGACCACAGGAAAAACCATAGCCTTGACTAGACGGACCTTAGTCGGCAAAGTAACGTCTCTGCTTTTGAATATGCTATCTAGGTTGGTCATAACTTTTCTTCCAAGGAGTAAGTGTCTTTTAATTTCATGGCTGCAGTCACCATCTGCAGTGATTTTGGAACCCCCAAAAATAAAGTCTGACACTTTTTCCACTGTTTCCCCATCTATTTCCCATATCACTTTACATTTGTCCAAACCCATGGAATTAACTGCACTAAGAGCAAACTCTAAAGTAGATTACAGATTTGGGAGACTGGGATGTATCAGTGTAGGTTCACCAATTGTAACAGTGTGCTACTCTGGTGAGGGATGTTGATTATGAGGGGAGCTAAGTGTTCAGGGGGACAGAGGGTGTATGGGAAATCTTTGTAACCTCCTCTCAACTTTGCTGTGAATCTTAAACTACTCTTAAAATAATCTTAATTTTTTAAAATATCATTATTAATAAGGGGTGAAAATAGAGTTCTTCTGATGAGAATGGAACTGAACCCTTCCACCAGCACCAGGGTGCCATCACCACACACTGGTACACACAGCTCAAAAGCCGTCATCCTAAGATAAACTATGTACAGAAGCCCATACAAAGAAAGAAACCCAATAAAAATTAAGCTCTGGTTTGATTAGTGCTTCCTTTCTTTCCTAGTTGTCCAAAGTGGTTTCCACGAATTACAAAATTTATTCTCATTTATCTTTTGAGATAAGAAAAGATGAAAGAAGGCATCCTGGTTCTCATTTTACGAGTGCTCCAAGACTCAGAACTGGCTCAGTTGGAAAGCTGGAATAAGAACTTGATGCCCCGGCCCCTTTTCTCTTTCCTCTGCACTAGCCTCCCACCTTAAATGCTCATATCACACTGAGAAGCATCACAACACAGACTCTCAAGAGGTAGTTTTTGTGGTGACAGTGAGGATGATAATGGTGAGAGCAAGGAAACTTGAGTCGAATGTGAATTGAAAAGATACCCTAATAACACTGTATTTGAGAAGCATATTGAATAGCTGACTTACTATGGAAAAAGTCCCAAGGTTCTGGATTTCTAATTCAACTTGACTGCTCCTTACACAAATTAGTAAAGAAGAGTTCTTATCAAGTCCAGTGAGACAAGAATGATGAGACAACTTTGTCTTTGAACAGAATTGTTTATGGTATTCAGATACTTAAGAGTGTGAAATAAGCAAGTCAAGTTCCTTCCAAAGTTAGTGATAAGTGAATGTAGATAACACACAGTCCTGAAAAAATGACTGCAGAGTAGTGGCCTCTGACCCTGGATATTGCCAAAAGGATGGTGCTTATACAAGAAAACCACAGAAAGACTCATGAGACGATGGAGCTTGGAGAGAGCAAATAGATTGAAAGGGAGCCCCTGAGAAGGGGAGGGGAGGGGTGAAGTGATATTTTCAGTGGAAGTTCCCTCCTGTCACTAGTCCGACTTGAGTTGCATACATTCACACTTCAGATTCTTTAGGGGAAAGTTTACATTATTTGCTGGACAAGGATTTGTGGAAGAAATAAACAATCTGAAACTCCCAATTAGCCGTCAAGGGCTACCCTGTTATTCAAAAACAGAGTATTCCTTGAAACCTTTAGCAAGGCTCAATGACATAAAGCAAAGAAGCAAGTACCTTAGATCTTATCTTGCTAAAGGATGCACAAAATGAATTGAGAGCCAGTCCAGATGGTCGGAAACACAGTTCAAAGCTATGGGGGCTTGATGCTGAGCTGCCAACTGTGGTTCTCAGGGAAGGAGGCTGATGGGGTTGCTCTTAAGGCTTGCGGTGTGCGATGCCTCTATAATTGCTGCCGCAAAACAAGCGCTGAGCCCTATTTTCACCTTCTACCTCTCTTTCTGTAAAAATGAAAATCTTCTTCAGATTCCTTTCAGTTAGCATACACAAGTATTAATGTAGACTTTCATAAAAGTGAAGTGACATAAAGCAGGTTCAAGAGCTTTTGAACTAGAAAACTCTAGATTCAAAACCACTACCCACATACTAACAAAACCTAGCCAAGTAATTAAATCTCTCCAAGATGCCATGTTCTCACCTGTGAGGTAGAAATACTAACACCCATTTCCTTGCATAACTTGAGGATTAGATGAGATAACACAGAAAATGCATGTGAAACTCAGAGGACAAAGCAAGAAGGCAGCAAAGGCTATTTCCTCTCCTTCCTCATAAGATCTCAGATGCAATGATCTGTGGCTCTCGGCCCCACAATTTAAAGTAGCTTATTAAAAAATCACCTCAAGCCTTGCACTCACTGAGTTTCCAACCTAGGAATTATAGCTAAATCTTCAGAAAAGCTGGAAAGTGGAGTAAAATGTGGAGACATCTCTATGTGGCCAACAAAGGTCCATCTAGTCAAAGCTGTGGTTTTTCCTGTAGTCATGAATGGATGTGAGAGCCGGACCATAAAGAAGGCTGAGTGCTGAAGGGACTTTCAAATTGTGCTGGAGAAGACTCTTGAGAGTCCCTTGGCCTGCAAGGAGATCAAACCAGTCCATCCTAAAGGAGATCAAGCCTGAATATTCACTGGAAGGACTGATGCTGAAGCTGAAGCTCCAATACTTTGGCTGCCTGATGCAAAGAGCCAACTCACTGGAAAAGATTCTGCTGCTGGGAAAGATGGAAGGCCAAAGGAGGAGGGGTTGGCAGAGGATGAGATGGTTAGATAGCATCACCAACTTGATGGACACAAATTTCAGCGAACTCTGAGAGATAGTGGAGGACAGAGGAGCCTGGCACGCTGGTAGACTATGGGGTCACAAAGAGTTGAACATGACAACTCCATAAAGCTAAAAGTAACCCCTGTTTTTCCTGATTGGGGAGGTGACTACACTGCTAACTCTTAAAGGCAGAGGACAAAAAACATGGATCAACCTCCCAACTTTCCATTATAATGGGAGCCAAGATGCAGTGATTGCATTTATCCTGGAGGATGCATGTCAAAGGCAGTGACAGGGAGAAACAACAGACAGGCTGTATCCCATCAATACAGCATAGTTTTGCCAGAATCTTTCCATCTCAGCAGCCTGCATCACTGTACAGAATGTACAAAGAGCTCATCACAGTTTAACTTAGCTTGCCCTAGAGCCTAAAGCTAACAAGGAGACTTGTACTTATGAGGACAGAGACTCTCCCAACAACTTTGCAATAATTCCCCCTGTCACAGAGCAGGACTCTATGCAGCCTTCTTAGGACAAACTTCCCATGTCCTCCACCTGTCTCTTATTTGCAGAAAAACTTTAGCCTCTCTGAGTTCCAAAGAATAGATTTAATCAGAGAAGTGATAACATGTATAATTAAAAGAAAACAGTCAAGCGAGACAAAATAATACTAGTTTAGACATTAAACAAAATCAAGGGCTTATAGTTTATCCTCAAGGGATATATAAAATATCCTGAGCCATATCCTGTGAGGTATTTTGAAGATACTAAAACTCTCCCACAGTGTGGAAGAAGTTAACTGTATGTTGACCACAAGCAGGTAGACCCCCAGACAGGTGGGAACGAGGTTGATGATATTGATCCCCAGTTACCTCACCACCAACCAATCAGAAGAAAGTCCACAAGTTGATCATATACCCTGTAATCTTCTCCCTCATCCTGTCTTTAAAAAGTCCTGTCTTTGAAAGCTTGGTGCCCTACAATAAACACCGCAGTTTTCTTCACCACAATTCAGAGTCAATAGAATTGACTGCATGTAGGCAAACAGACCCAGGTTTGCTTTGGTAACAACCCCAGACGTTAATCCACTGCACATCATCTGGGTGTCAATGGGGATCTGACCCAAGAAGCAGGACCACTATGAGGTGTTTAGAATAGTCTAAGTGTTGATAAAATTAGACCTGGAGGCTAGAGAAGAGTCTATACAGGGTGATTCCCTCTGGTGTTGTTCCTGAAGTCACCTCTATTAACTCAGCAGGCAGGTGTTCTTCCAGGGAAGCTGTGTGCAATGTGGGAGAGGGCTGGACCCCACACGCATAAGCTGGAACCCACAGACACACCCTGGACCTCCCACAGCTGTCTCTGACCACTAAAAATTCACGGCGGCATGAAAGAAGAGCTGGCATCCTCTGCCACAGAGATGCCCACGGGAGAGACTCAATGGGAGCCAGCGGAGCTGGTGCTCCAGAGTCTTGCTGAGCCTGGAAGGTGAGGTGGACCTGAGGGGCAGTGCGTGCTGGCTGCCACTGTGTTCTTTCCATCCAAGACCCTCAGAGCCAACCCATAAAGTCGGCTGCTGCTTCATATTCACCTTCCAAATCTCTCACAAACTTCTCCTGCGACCAACCCTGATGAGGAATCAGACAGAAAAGGGAACCTGGGAAGTGTAGCTCCAGCTGAGTTAAATTCACACAGTACACAACTACCCCAGAGAGTAAATAACAACGCAACAATGAAAGCACACTTCACTGCTATACTGGCCCCTGGATCACACAGCAGCCCCTTCATTCCCCGCCATCCAAGCTCCTCATGACTTTCAACCCCTGCTGATCCAAAATTCCAGCACCCTTCCTCCTGTTGGCCTGTGTTCGCTTAACCTGCCAGGGCATAAAACCTAAGTGTGCCCTCTAAATCTGTGGCTGCGAACCTTAGGTTGAAGAAATGCCTCTGGTGATCACAGTGTCTCTTTGCCCCTCTCCTCCAGCTCAGGATTTACCAAGGAAAGGATGTCCTAATGGAGAGGGTAATTTAATCTGAATTGCTCTTTAATCCCTGGGTAGCTCTTGATTGCCTGGCTGTCAAAATAAAATGTGTTTTTTCAGCTGCATGGTCTATCAGGCTCTCATTAATCTACCATGTTTTAATATCCATTAGTGAGCATTAATCTAAAAGGATGGATTTGGGGCAGAGATTCCATTCTTCTTGTCTTTTCTAATTTTCTATCATTAGAGAAAGTATTCTTTTTCCCCGTCTATGAAACTCCAAAGAGGATAAAATGGCTGAAGAGTGCTTGTCTCTCTGTCCACACTGACAGACGGCTATTTGAAATTTCAAAACCACTCCAACTGGCTTTAAAGTTTTTTCTTGCCAAGTACACAGCACAAACTTAACCTCATCTCATACTAGGTCATGCGTATCACGCTTCGCTGATGACCACCAACATGCTCCTCGTTCAGGATACCTCCTTCTTTGTTCTCTTTGGTTCCTACCCTTTTGCTCAGCCCCACAGCACTGGCTCCTGGACATGGCTATGGAATCCAGCTTGCAGAAGCAAAGTGGCTGAATCTGAAGTTACTGGCAGACAAATGGATAAGAGAGCTGTGGTACATATACACAATGGAATATTACTCAGCTATTTAAAAGAATTCATTTGAATCAGTTCTAATGAGGTGGATGAAACTGGAGCCTATTACACAGAGTGAAGTAAGTCAGAAAGAAAAACACCAATACAGTATTTAGAAAGATGGTAACAATGACCCTATATGTGAGACAGCAAAAGAGACACAGATATAAAGGACAGACTTTGGGACTCTGTGGGAGAAGGCGAGGGTGGGATGATTTGGGAGAATAGCATTGAAACATGTCTATTACCATATGTGAAACAGATCACCAGTCCAAGTTCAATGCATGAAACAGGGCACTCAGGGCCAGTGCACTGGAATGACCCAGAGGGATGGGGTGGGGAGGGAGGTGGGAGAGGTTTCAGGATGGGGGACACATGTACACCCATGGCTTAGTCATGTCAATGTATGGCAAAAACCACTACAATATTGTGAAGTAATTAGCCACCAATTTAAATTAATTAATTAAAATATATATAAATAATATAAAAATGAAAAAAAAGAGGGGAAAAAATTATTCTAAGAGAGCAAAGAGACAAAAGTGTTTCCCAGTGCATCTAATCACCGTTGCAGTGAGATTATTTTTCATGTCACCTGTATCTTTCCCAGCACAATCTGGAGCTTTGTCACCTCTGAAAAGATTGTAATCTTGAGCCAATTTTTATGATTAAGGTTTACTTTCAGAGGTGAAGTGCATTCAGAAAATGTGGACTCCTTTATGATTTAGAAGTGGAAGTCCTCTATCCAGTATGCATCAACTCACCCAGCCAGAGAAAGTTAGTGCTATGTATTCAGGCTTGGAGTCCTCATTGAAGAATTCAAGGTTTTTTTGTTTTTTCTTTTTTCTTTTTGCTATGGTGAGTTCCCCAAAGTCACATTCCCTTTGTAGATTTCATTTGGTCTTAACGAGGCACAAGCCCAAGCTTCCTACCTAATCTCTTAACTGATGTGAATCAGTGAATTATCTCAATTCACTTTCTAGATCACCCCAGGATACAGCCTGGATGGTGCATGGAGAAATTCTAATTCTTGTTCTTGAACTTGAGGACCAGCAGGACAATGTTGGTGCATGAACTGGGGTGGAAAACCAGGGCAAACTAAATGGCACAAGCTTTGTTGGGGCAGGAATACTATTGGCCTTGGTTGATGGGGCCAAATGGAATAACAGAACTTAGGGCTCAAACTTTTGGGACTGTTTATACTCAGGAGAAGTCATAAATATACAAACTTCATGTAAAATCTTCCAAATCTAAAAGTAAGTTTAAGATACATTAAACTCTGTGTAGGTCAGTAAAGTCTGTCTGCAGACACAGCCAGTTAGAGACGCCCAGTTTTATAATCTCATTCCCAGTGCATTGGCAGAAAGGCCAGCCACTTAGAAATGACTTGTCACCAGAAACACAAGAAATATGTATATATATTATATATATATTAATTATATATATACATAGTTGTTGTTTAGTTACTGAGTCATGCCTGACTCTTTTGCAACCCCATGGACTGTAGCCTTCCAGGCTCCTCTGTCCATTGGATTCTCCAGGCAAGAATACTGAAAGGGTTTGCCATTTCCTTGTTCAGGGGATCTTCCCAACCCAGGGATCAAACCCCTGTCTCCTGCATTGGCAGACAGCTTCTTTACCACTGAACCAGCAGGGAAGCATCCATGCCACTGTCAGTGTATTTATAAGTTAAGAATATATAAAAAATATGGCAAACAGATATGGGATGCTAGGCTGCAATAAAAGTGCATGGTCATATCAACTCATGAAAAAGTAGGAAAAAAAGGAAAAATAATTCCAGAATGTAAAATCATATTATTATGCTTAGGAAATAGAGTTGGGGGAATCATATTTTGATTGGCCCAGTGGTCAGGACTCTGTACTTTCACTCTGCATTTCATACAAAATAATTCCTAGAAAAATAACTAAAAACACACTATGAGGAGTAGGTAAGGTCCCTTAGAGAAAGGAAAATGAAATAATAAAGATAGATTTGATCACCTAAAGAAGTCAAGAAAGGAGGAACAAAAAACCAATATACAAGAAGAAAATAAACAACAAAATGTCAGACTAAACCCAGCCATACCCCCAGACCCATTAAATGTAAACAGACATACAGTTCTTATTAAAAGGCAAAGACTGTTATACTGGATTAAAAAATAAACAGCAGCAACAAAAACCCAAGACTCACCTGCGTGCCATCTATAAGAGAAGAACTTTTAATATAAAGATACAGATAGGTTGAAAATAAAAGGATGGGGAAAGACCACGCAAACTCGGGGTCTGTGACTTTACTATACCAGGTAAAATAAACATCAAGATAAGGAGTTAAAGGGGGACATTCCATGGCGATATGAGTCCACTCATCAGGAAGGTATAACAACTCTGAATGAATATGCACCTCATAACAAAGTCTCAAAATACAGGAAGCAGAAACTGACGGATCTAAAAGGAGGCAGAGACATATCCACGATCCTTGTTAGAGACTGCAGCAATCAGGGTGAAGATCACACGAATACAATTGTCACCACCTCTCTGTTTCGGGAAGGACATCACGACAATTTGACAAATGAGGCATGGGTTCTGAGCCATCAGAACAGACACTGGCCATTGTGCTGGAGGAAAGTCTCGGAATCCCCTGCCTTCCCAAGCACTTATTGCTTCAGTCGCTGGACCAAAGGAGAGGAACCAGCTATGCCAAGTGCGGGAGGGCTTAGGAGAATGCACATTTAAAAACAGGCGTGAAAGCATTTCAGTATTTTGCCAATTAATATGACTCCACATGTATAGAAGCTATAGATCAGCTCTAACTCCTGCAATAAGAAGAATGCCACTACCAACTTTTTCAAGACGGTATTTTATTAGACTGAAAGTTCCTTGAAAATAAGATCTGAGGTTGATTCATCCATGTAGTTCTCACAAAGCTTGGTACAGAGCCTTCCTCATATTAGAAACATCATAAAAAATCAATTCAGTGAAACAAATAATAAATAATTCCCTTCTTTTCTGGATGCATGAGGCACTCATTGGCAACATTTCCATAAAGATGACTCTCCTGCACTTGAACTCTTTCATCACAATAGTTAAAGCCAAAACTAAGCAAAACATATTGGAATGCCGGCACCTTCTGTTGAACAAGTTGTATATAAAATGCTGTGGAAAAGGAGCATATGTTTTTGATAACTGTAAAACACATTATATTTAAGAACCGGGAAGGAATGTAAATGCTGAATATTAATGCCCTTGAAGTCTTCTTTAAATTAAAAGTTGGTCTTGGATGTGACTTGATTCTTCCCAAAACAAAAGAATCCCTCTCAGGGTCTCGTCTGCAGAGGCTCCACAGGAAGAGCCAGGTCTGCTGCTAGCGCCACCAGAGCCCTGTCTTGGGTCTGGAGGTAAGGATCAAGACACCAACACTTTGTTTTAAAAGTGAGTTGGGTTAAAAGAAGAAGAAATGAGGCCAAGACACAACGCAAGCAGTGCAGTGTGTTACTGGCCAGCCGCTGACTCACTGTGAGCCTCAGAAACACAGCCCATAACTCAGCAGACATGCTCCCTGGGTGGTCCAGGAAAGCACAAAGGAGAGGGTCGATATCACCTTGGCTCCTTTCCATCTCCCCTTGCCCTGGGTCAAGTCTTGCCCCATGCGGGCTGCACCGTGAGGCCCTCTAGTGGCCACTCTGGGATCCAGCCCTCACAACTTTCAGTTGTTTAGTCACTCAAGTCATATCTGACTGTTTGCAACCCCATGGACTCCAGCACTCCAGGCTTCCCTGTCCATCACCAACTCCCGGAACTTGCTCAAACTCATGTCCATTGAGTTGGTGATGCCATCCAATCATCTCATCCTCTGTCACCCACTTCTTCTGCCTTCAATCTTTCCCAGCATCAGGGTCTTTTCTAATGAGTCAGCTCTTTGCATCAGGTGGCCAAAGTATTGGAGTTTCAGCTTCAACATCAGTGCTTCCAATGAACACTCAGGACTGATGTCCTTTAGGATGGACTGGTTGGATCTCCTTGCAGTCCAAGGGACTCTCAAGAGTCTTCTCCAGTATCACAGTTCAAATGACTTTCAGGTGATCATCCAAATCTGAGAACGGAGGAGCGCCTGAGCTGAGGGGGAGACTTGGAGAGGAAGGAAGCCGTCAAGGCAATCTGGGAACGTGCCCAGGCTCTAGCCCCATTGCACCCTGTGCCTGCTGTTTCCATGGGTCCAGTGGAGACCCAGCCCCAGCAGCAGTGGCATTATGCACCCCTTAAGGCACAGAGGCTGCAGCCTCCCCTTGAGGTTTGCCTATGAGGAAGGCAAGGTTCAGAGGCCAAGGCAGAGCGTGAAGGGAGGAAGAGGAAGAAGCAGGTGCTTAAGAAAAATGACCTCGCATCCCGGGAAGAGCTCAGACCTTATTATCAGATAAACTTTGGTTCAAATCCCAACTCCACACTTAATAGTTGTGTAACTGTGTGCAAATCACTTAGCTCTCTGAGTTAAGCTTTCCCATTCTTAAACAAGGATAGAAACAATTGGTCTAAAGAGATTTTATGCCAGTATAGATCTTGACATAGCAGATGGCTCTAGTCACCCATCAAAAGTGAGTTCCTGCACACGCTAGAGAATGCATATCAAAATCCTGTTGACCTCACGTTGCTTAATAAATGATGACTGTTATCAGGTCATTGCCTGATGGGCTTCCCAGGTAACTCAGTGGTAAAGAATCCCTTTGCCGATGCAGGAGACATAGGCGACATGGGTTCAGTACCTGGGTCAGGAAGATCCTCTGGAGCAGGAAATGGCAACCTAGTCCAGTATCCTTGCCTGGAGAATCCCATGGCCAGAGGAGCCTGGTGGGCTACAGTCCATGGTGTTGCGAGAGAGTCGGACACGATTTCTTATTTAAACAACAACAATAGTGTCTGATAAACTAAGAGCATGAAATAAGGTCACCATAATCCCAAGAGCCTGACGTTGCCTATACGTGGCCTGGAGACCCACGAGCACAAACAGATGCCCTCCTGACCGCCTCATGCACAGCTCCAGTGCCTCTGTCTGCTGCAACACACACAGGCCGCCAAGTTTTAGAGTTCAAAAACTCAGCTCGAGGACACGCTGCCTTCTTTTTTTTTTTTTTCCGTTCTGCAAGGACAAATCTGACAGAAATGCAGAACCTGCATAGATATTTAAACAGCCTGAGCATCAGGGAAAGCCTTCAGCCTGGCCGTGAAGGATAGACTCTCCGACAACATCCACTATACAGATGAGCCCTCAAATTAGTGCAGGAGCTGCGAGCCCCCGGCTGGAGGAGAGAGGCATTCGCCGCTCCGCCTCTGCAACGGGCCGTGCCGCCAGGGGCATCCATCACGGTAAGTACCAAGGAGCAGCACCTCTGATGCCTCTTCATTGGGCCGCCAGCAAATGAGGCACTAGATTAGGCCTGACACCGGCGGGGCACAAGCTGAGGTTTGCCGGGTGTAATTAATTGGCACCTCGCCAGCTTGACAAATTGGGATGATGAATCTATCTTGTATGAATAAGGGGGAAAATGCATAATCAGTCAAAGATTTAGTTAAGACAGCTTTACTCTGACTCTCTGCCACAGCTAAATCCATTAAGGCAAGGAAACATCACTTTAAAAAAAAAAAAGCAACGTCCTTCATATGTTCAATTTATTACTTTTTGTTCTTGAATTTATGAGAGAAGTCAACTCAGATTTGCTTGACTTTAAGAGGAGAAGAGGTTTCTCTTGCGAGTTTAAAAAATTTGTTTCTCATATCTTTCCAGTTCAGTCAGAAATCTGTGTAAATAGACATTGGAGGGTATTCATCATTACTTTTTAAAGGAATTTTCATAGTAGTTGAGTCAAATAGACCACTCTGCCTCGATGGAGATGATCTTATATCCAATGTAAAGACAGGAGAACTTTCACATTGGGTTTGCTTACCCCCCACCCAAAACTGTTTTCTCCATCACTGCTTATAGACGATGATGGATCTAGCAATATATGAGTGGGAACTGTTTTTCTTTTCTAAATTGGCAGGGAAAATCATTTTTTAATTTGTTCTGCATTCAAGTTGGGTCTCATCAAGTGAAAAGTATCATTTATGTGATTATCCAGCTAATTTGACAAGCCTTAAAAAAAATCAAAGATAAATCAGCCCTCTCATAAAAAAGAAAAAATCATTTTAATTATTGACCAGATTAACTAGATGGCTATGCCCCGGGCAAGAAGACATTGCTCCCAAGAAGAAAGAGAACAGATTCACATGTTTTCACTGCAAGAGCTGTGGGTGTAAATTAGGTCATGGTTCTTAAATCTATGGTTCTTTAAAAATGTAATCTGTATGTCAATACTGCATACCCATTCTACTAAATAATGAAGCAACTCTGTATGCTTGTTTCTTCTTATCCTTTGGAAAACAGAAGCTGTTTGCAGCTTTCAAAACCCAAGTCTTGCAAGGATTAATGACAGTGGTTTATATTTCAACTTGTATGTGGTTCTTTTTTACCCAATGAACAATGTGAGGACAATGGTTAGATTAAAATGGTATAAAAGCCAAGATGTCACATGTGACCCCACAGACAGCTGAACACAAACACCACATTTACCCACTGAGGCAGGACCTTTGGGGCACCCACTGACCCCAGTCACCTGTACATGCCCAGTGGGGGCCCAGGTAAGGGGCCATCCATGGAAGAGCATACTGAGGTTGTTCAGTAAGGGATGAAGGAAAGGGACTGAGAAAAAGAATGGACCAGGCTGCATGGTAAACAGAGCTAGGGTTCAAGGTTGGTTACCCAGGAGCTTCTGAGTCTTTCCCTCATTCTGGCATTCTACTCCAGAGGAAATGTCCTGTGAAAAAGAGATATCTGAAATTCGCTAAACACCACTTTGGAAATAGACTCTGCTGTCCTGTAATTTGAATCACACCTTAACTTCAAATGGCAAAATACCTTTCCTCCCGACCCATAAAAACTTTTAATGGTCAATGAAACTTGAAAAGTAGAAAGTGGGCTAAAAGTCGAAGGGTGCTTAGTTTTTCTTTTGTGGGTCTTTTTTACAAACTTTTTCAAAGGACAGAGAGATGCCATAGGCAAACATACTAGTTTACAGGGTAGGGGGCGGGGTGAAGGGGAGGAAAGGCCTCTCAGGAGACCACTCAGGTGACAATTAACAAAGGGCAGGGTGTTTTGCTAGAGGCACAGAATTTACACTTATGAAGATAATCACTAAGCGAATCAGGGCGCGGCTGATAGTCAAAACTTTACTTCCATTCATTTTCAAAATCTCTGGCTTTTTGTTTGTTTTTTTAATGTAGCAGTGTTGCTGAAGGCTTGTAATCTTTTCATTATTCAACAATTCCCTTCCACTTTTGCCTAAACCAGTCCAGTCTTCCCATCCACTATAGGAGAGAAATGCATGTGTTGTCGTGCCTTATCTCAATTAATCCTTCCCATCTCCAAAGAGCAAGAACTGACTTTTAAAAAGGGATTGGGGGAAGTAAAGAGACACACAAATTGTTATAGAAGTATATATGCGTGTGCTGACATGCTCAGTCACGTCTGATTCTTTGTGACCCCATGGACTGTAGCCACCAGGCTCCTCTGTCCAAAGAATTTTTCAGGCAAGAATACTGGAGTGGGTTGCCTCCAGTATTTCCTCCTCCAGGGGATCTTCCCGACCCAGGGATTGAACCCACATCTCCTGTATCTCTTGCACTGGCAGGTGAATTTACCCCTGAGCTACCTGGGAAGTCATAGAAGTATGTAGCTGGGATGTAAAACCAAGCACCCAGTGGGACCAAGCCTGAGTGAGTCTCCCCAGGCCCACCACCTGCAGTCAGCTTCCTTGCTGTGGCTACCCACAGACCACCACCTCCCCTTTACTTCTTTGCTGGAGACACGTCAGCCTAACCAGCTGACTCTCCAAGTGCCCTGGCTGTGACATGGCACCTGTCCCAGCTGAAGCTGATGAGCTGGAAGTCAGAGCCACAGCAGCCCCACTCCCCAGACAGATCTAGGCTGGTGCCAGCCTCCCATTAGAAACCTTTCCTTCTCCTCCGGGGCCCTCCTTCTCCCTGAATCCTCCTCCTCAGACCTCAGGGGAGGCCCACTGTTCTCCACAGAAGGCAGCATCACTGCCCTCAACAGATGGAACACCATCAACCTGGAGGAGATTTTGCTCATGAAAGAGCCGTGAGACTCAGTGTCAACAAGACCTCAGGACGCATCATAAATGCAGGGGACGTCGCCTTGCTTCTCCCACTCAGCTTGCCGGTTCTGTCACTAAGCACATGTGACTGGGCAAGGCTTGATGTCCTGCTCAGGCAGCAGGGAGCTATAGGGCAGGACAAGCATCCCAACTGGCCCACCAAACTGAAACAAACACTGGAGATAAAGATGAGACTTCAGAGGGGATCTGGAAGTACCAGTCATGCAGGGCCAGTGAGGTCATGACCGCCAGCCTACTTTGATCCCTGGATTTCTCATCCCATGGGAATGTGGTGATGGTAGACGGTACAGTGGGTAACTGGCAGTGGTCTTGGGAGATGTGCCCATAACCTGCAGAAGTCCGGGCCAGGGCAGGTGCAGGACAGAGAAAATGGCAGACCCTCATGGGGAGCAGCTGAAGGGCAGGAGTGAAAAGGAGACCCTCACGGTGCGAGTTGAAAGATACCAGGATCTGCTGCGTGACGACCACATGGGAGCCATGCAGCTGTGGGTAGATAATCCTAGGACCTCGACCCAGAAAATGATTAACCCTAAGGTTTTGCCCCCATCAGTGTTGGCTACGTAACTGAAACTGCAGGGCAGACATTCAGAAGCTTAGCTGTGAAATGCCCTTGGGAAGGGGTGGCCACCACCTTCTGAGCTGCAATTCTCCAGAGGGGAGATGTTAAACCAAAGAAGGGAATTTCTTAGAGGTAGTGGGTGGCGAGGAGACCAGGGTTCTTCTTTCATGAAGAGAGGTTTAATAGAACGGCAAGTTCCAGAGTGGGACATCAGAAAGACATGTGTAACAGATACACATGACTATATATAAAGTAGATAAACAACAAGGACCTATCCTATAACACAGGGAATGTAATGGCTTGTAATAACCTATAATAGAAAAGAATATGAATATTTACATACATTTATATATATATAACTGAATCACTTCACTGTACACCTGAAACACTGTAAATCAACTATACTTCAATTAAAAAAGAAAGAAAGATGTAGGTGAATCCCAGTTCAGCAACTCACAGCTATGTGAGCTAGGAAATCTCAATCTTCTATCAAGCAAGAAAAATAGTAACAAGTCCTACCTGTAGTAGACACCCTCATCATGCCTCCCCACTAAAGGCCCTTTCCGAGCCCTCAGTCCTGGTAACCTTTGGGCCATAACATCCTGGCTACACTCCTCTCTGACACTGGACCCAGGCTGAACCCAAGACTGAAACTAGGCCAATAGGCATTTGGAATTGGTCCAGCCAGTTAGCTATGAGGAGCTGAGCTTCTAGGTTATGTAGCTGGTCACTAGGCCACCAATGATGGGCAGTCTTGATGTGCTCAAAGTTGAATGAACAGATGGGCAGAAGGAAGCAAAGACAGAGAAACTGCTTTTCTAACTCATCCCCATGAAGCTGTAATTAGATTCTCTGGGATTTGTTGGTATCTTCCAGTGAAGATATCTCCCTTTTTATTTGTGCCTCCTTGAGTGAACTTTTGGTGTTTGCCAGCATTTTGCCATGGTTGAGAGCCTCGACAAAGAATGGCCATAACAGTGATGACTCCAAAATGAGTACAATGACAATGACCTCTATGGCCTCAAATGTTCCTGTGTAAAGATCAGCCCTCGCCCGGGTAAAGCCTCTTATAGATCACTGACCTAATCATGAGATCAAGACCACAATAAGATAAATGCATATCCCAGGACCTTGCTACTCAAAATACGGTCCCTGGACCAGCAATGACAGCATCACTTGGGAACTCATTTGAAACGGAGAAACTCAGGCCCACTCCAGACCTGGTGAGTCAAAATCTGTCCTCTTACAAGACTCCCCTGTGATTTGTGTGCCTATGAAGGTAAAGAAGCATGACTCTGGCAATAATCCCTGCCCAGTGAAGAGAGGTACCTATCAGCCAGCCTTCGATCACCAGACCTTGCCCAGGTGACGTGCATGGCTGAGCACATCTCCCACTCCTCTTCATAGCCCCATAGAAGTCCTCCCAACTCTGAATGCCAGAGTTAAATGGACAACGTCCCCTTTCAAGGAGACCATTCTGTTGTCAAGAAGAAAAGCTGGACTAGGCATCTCAAGGGCCATTCATTGGCCGTTTGATCCTGGCCAAGTTGCACGGCCCCATTAATTTACAGAATTTAACATCCATTTCTCAGATTGTAAACTCTCAAAGGGTTCTGTCCAGTAACCAACACACCAAATAAATATGTCCATTAAATATTTGCTGCAGGCTTTTTCAGCCCCCACCATCTGAAAGGTTGGTGGAGGCAACTTGCAAAGCACAAGGGAAACTAAATCATGCAGCTTTATTCTTCCAAGACCTGCTTTTCAGTAAAACAGGAATAGCCACCAATCCTAGGGTTTTAACGACACAATAAAAGGCTTAAATTATGGATTTCATAGAGTCAGAAGGAGAATACCTGTGCTTATTTATTCACTCATTCATTCTTTCATTCACTTTTTCCACTTATTCTGTTCAGACAAAAAGAGACAGGAGGATTCACTCTTTCTGTTTGGATGAAGACATGGGGATTGCCAGAGGGGCAATATATTAGATCTACCTGACTCTCAGAAACAAGTTACTGGATGTCTTTTCCAGGTTTTTAATTGAGTTTAGGGTGGATGAGAAAGTGAAACGTGGGAATTAAAGTTAAGAGGGCAGATGTTACTGTCGGTCTGTCTAACACAGCTGAGGTTCTGGCTGTGACTTAGGACCCTCTGAGCTTGCTTGAGCCATGTGTCTCTCAGAGCCTGAACTCGTCCATCTCTAAGGTGGGGACACCACCTGCCTTATGGGTTCGTTCTAAGGACTGGGAAAAATGTCATTTCAAATCATCATTATTCCATAAAGGGAGACATCTCATGGCTGTTAAACTCACCAGGAGCCTTGTGACGGCAGAGCACTCCAAGTTCGGCACCCTGACAGAGTGGTGGAAAGTAGCCCCCAGAGCTGTTGCAAAGATGAAATGATATAACTATTGTGAATATCTTGGCCTTATGCCTGAGTATCATCTGTATACTTGATGTCAAATGCTCTTTTTATCTTTGGGCTCAAACAGCTGTGCTCACATCCCAGTAACACACTAACTCTGTGACTGTGAACAACTTCATTGATGAATCCCCTACCTTATCTCAGGAAAGATTCAGTGTGCCTTGCCAAGGTATCTCAGACTCCTCAACCACACAATGGGATTGTTTGACTATTGAAGGAGAAGACTTCTAGAAAAAGAGTTGGTCATGCTTTTTGTTTTTCTTTTATTCCCCAAACCCCTTCTCTGCTCTGCTCTGTGCAGAAGACCTAGCTGTTGAATGGCAGTGGGGGTCCCAGCCTGAGAGGACAGAGGAAGAGAATTTGGGGACAGAACTTACAGTGCTGTTCATTACCAGCAACACGTAGATTATGACGCTGCCTGGAATGGGGACCACCCCCAGCTGATTCGCAGGGCAGAGATGCAGGTAACTCAGGAGGAAGAGAGGCAGGAATCGAGGTGTGCCACGAGGAAGAACATCATTGTCAGTGACGTGCTAGTAAAAGGAAGTAAAGGTGCCCAGAATTACAAAATGCTAAACTGTGGCCTTGATGCTGGAACCATCTAACCATTGGACTTTGGACATCTGTGGAGCTTTTGATTCTTCATAAATGAGATAAGGGGGTTATTTTACAGGCTAATCTCGAGATACTTGTCATCTCCAGTGGTCTCTTTGTCAGGAGTTGGACTTTCCCTAGTTCTTCCTACCTGCTTGAAACTTGCTCTCCGAGACGCGCCAAATTTCTTCCTATCCTTTGCTTTCTGTTTCCATGTCTACCCCTGAAAATCCCTCTTTTGAAAGGCAATTTGGACTTTAATGCTGTTGACTTAATGTTGTACCTGATGGAAGTATTTCTGTTAATGGATGTAGCCACACCAGATTTGCTTTTAAAAGGCTGATCTCTCAATAGTCACATTTGGCTTCCTACCTCCATTTTATTTATCTAGGTTGAAAACCAGTTTAATGTTTCAAGATGTTGGTTTGGGGGGAAATGTTTATAGAATTCTTTTATTGAGAGACAATGACCCATGGATAAGGAATATTTACTTAATCACTAATGCAATCGTTGACTCAGTTTGGGAAAACGAAGTCTGTGGGGAACATGGGTCCTTCTTTTGTCTTTGCTGTTTGTTTAAAAATGGCCTGAAATGCCTCACTGAAAATAAAGCACAAAAATGTGAAATATGGATTTTCATTTGCATATATTTGATTCCTCAGTAGTAGAGGGGATACTGTGCATTACAGCATATGCCCACAGTTGAAACAAAAGATTTTGATTCTTTCTTAGAGGCATAACGGAGAAGGCAATGGCACCCCACTCCAGCACTCTTGCCTGGAAAATTCCATGGATGGAGGAGCCTGGTGGGCTGCAGTTCATGGGGTCGCTAAGGGTTGGACACGACTGAGCGACTTCACTTTCACTTTTCACTTTCATGCATTGGAGAAGGAAATGGCAACCCACTCCAGTGTTCTTGCCTGGAGAATCCCAGGGACAAGGGAGCCTGGTGGGCTGCCGTCGACGGGGTCACATAGAATCGGACACGACTGAAGTGACTTAGCAGGAGCAGTAGAGGCATAACATTAACATTTGCTATTTTTTAAATAAATGTTTTGGCATCAGATATCTGCTGGTATTCCCCAATTTAAATTCGCAACTTCTATGACTATTTAGTTATCAGCAGAGGTGCCAAATACAATTTTTTGGTAGAGAAACCAAGAAAATATGATTGCTCCTCAGGTTCACAAAATAAACTGGAGAAAGACAGAGTAGTTGTCCTAGCCATAAGGCTTTGCTGCATATATATATATATATATATATATATATATATATATATATATATACATACAAATTATAAATTAAGAAGTGTAACAAGGGGCTTTGGCTCAGACTTCTGTGGTGATCATGTTAAGAAATAACTGAAGAAACAAAACTCTTGGAAATGAACATATTCATTTCCATATTATCTATTACAGGTAAAAATTGGAGACAATTTATAAGTCAAATTGTTAAAACATTTAACAAGTAAAACATGGAACCTAAGCTCAGTAGAATGACCTAGAGCCATTGACAGAAACAGATTTGGTACCAACATGGAAAATCTTTGGTATACAAAGTTCACCAGAAAGAGCAGAATACAAAGTTATATGTTCAGTGTGACTGTGACTGTGTGCGACTATGGCCAGACCTTCTAAAGAAAGAAAGGGAAGTTGCTCGGTCGTGTCCGCCTCTTTGCAACCCCATGGACTGTAGCCCGCCAGGCTCCTCCATCCATGGGATTTTCCAGGCAAGAACACTGGAGTGGGGTGCCATTTCCTTCTCCAGGGGAGACCTTCTAAGGGAACATGTAAAAATGAAACCACTGTGTTCGATGTATGAGATTAACGGTAATACATTTACAAAAGCAATCCTTTATTATTGTGATAAAAATTCTCTTTGCAATTGAAGATTGAATCTAGAAGAAAGAATTCTCTGATGGGACTCAGTGAAGTTGGAAGGGAAAGAAATGAAGGTGTGTTTCTGTCTTAGGGATTACCAGTTGCCAGAAGGAGAACCCCACTCAACCCAGCTTAAATAAAAGGGAATTTATTGCAAAGAGACAATGAGAATACAGAGTCCTAGCTGGGCTGCAGGACAGGGTGAGCCTAGGACAAGGAGCCACTGATGCATCCTGGCCTCACCAGCCACATGAACAAAGCGTCTTAAATGAACAGATCCAATCGCAGGCTTGCATGACCCCGAGAGTGTGAGCTTCCTGGCCTCACCCTCATCATGCCCATGGGTTCTGTATTTACAACTTTGACATTTGGTTCATCATGGACTTGCATTAAGTTTTATTTATTAAAATGCTGTAATAAACTATCCATTGTCTTAACTCTTGAGGTTCTTTTTCACTCTCCCTTCAATTTTGTGCCCACAGAGAGTGCCTCACTCACCTCCCACCGATCTTTCCCCTGACTACAACAGAATTTGAAATTCCTCCATAAAGCCTGCCCCAGGTTTATGGTATTGTTTCCCAAAAGGCTCTTTGCGATCTTAGCCCATTACCTGATAATAACAGATGAACCCATTAGTAGGTATTTTCATGCCAGACTGACTGTGTTCATCAGAAGAGCTGAGAGTGAGCACAGGGCATAAAACGTTTGATTGGAGAGAGGACGAAGACAGGAGCAGCCTGTCGGGGAAAGCTCTGGCCCCTGGAGGGAGAGACCGGGCCAGAGCTAACGCACACACGTTTACAGCCTCTCCCCCCGCCCAGCCCCTCACTGTCCTTTCTCTACCAGCCCCCCGTTAGGGTGAGAACTAGCTGTCTGCGATGGGTCTGCCCACAACAGAGACAGACCTCCCTCTAAAGAGCAGTCCACCAAGGGGACTTCTGACGTTGGCTTCCCTCAACCAGCAGCCACCCCTGGGTGCCCAGCGCTGTGCTCCTAAAGCCCAGACAAGCCTTTCCTCTTGACTAGGCTCTCACCCTCAGTCCCCGCGTGAGTCCCACTCGGCCTCGTGTACACTGGTTCTTCAGGCGTATCAGGAGGAAAGACGATGACTGACGCTTGCTTGCTTGCGTGTGTTTCCCATGGAAGAGAAACGTCACTTGTGCCCATTTGTTTTCCTGTTCACGAGACTACTGCATTTGCCATTAGTAGCAGCAGCAGCTTCTTTTCTCTCCTCCCTTTCTAATCTACTCCTCACACTTCCTCCTGCTTTCCCTTTTGCCTCCTACTCCTCACCGTACCCCAGTATTTCTTTCTAAACCATGGCCCAGCCGCTAAGGCATCTGTCCTCATTAGAACCTCTTGTCGCGATGGATACAGAGAAGCATCCTTCTAATGGGAGAAGCCCAGCTTTTCCCTGGAGGG
The DNA here is from genome assembly GCF_023091745.1 of Budorcas taxicolor. Lineage (NCBI taxonomy): Eukaryota > Metazoa > Chordata > Mammalia > Artiodactyla > Bovidae > Budorcas > Budorcas taxicolor. The sequence goes on along the minus strand of NC_068930.1, from coordinate 10,865,191 downwards.
TGAATCACTCAAGTCCGAGCGGAAGGAGCGTTAGTAGCCTTCTCTCTGTGCACGCTTCCAAGTCTTCCTTTCAGGTTATTGAGCTAATCATGTCTCCTTCTTCCTCTAGGAAGGACCTGAGGCTGCTTCCACGTGACATGTACAAGCTGGTGGGCCTGATGGCAGATGAGCCTAGGGAGTTACTGATAGTCAGCCTTTCCTAGGACTTTCTCCCAAAGGAGGAAGCACCTGGATTTAATTACCAAACCCATGGAGAGTTCCAGGAATGTCCAGTCTCAGTGCCATCTTTAATTGTTTCCCTTATTTGGTAATTAATTACCATATCTGTCAACTGCATTTTTTTTAAACCAGTCATCACGATCCTGGATGCTCTTGGCTGGTCTTTAAACAACTAAACTTTGCGGTCAAGACAATGACATTCACCTTCCAATTTTCATTCTTGTATTTCATCTGCAAATCATTTGCCTTTGAAGAAAGTAACTGAGTAGTTCAAACGTTCTGATTCATCTGTTAGTGGCAGACCTTGTAGAGCCCCAATAGAATGATCTTACAAATCATCCTCACCACACACAGTCCATACAGCTCCGCACAGTGCCTATTTTAACACCAGAACCTAACAAGAAACTAGAGAAACAGGAAGACTCAGACTATAAGTTTCCAACCTTAATTTCTTCCTTAATGAAGCAAGACCAGATACACTCAAGTGTCAAAGACACTAACCCCTGTTTCTAGCAACTTTTCTGGGTTTAAACCCACGAATTCATACTTACATATATAACAATTATGCTCTTTAATTATATAAACACACTCTGTAAGCATATTTCTTTTGAACAAACTCTGGAGATGATGGCACTTTGGCTAAGTGACCCACTGGGCTTGCTCCTAGGGTATTTGAATAAAACCAGAAGTTGAAACCAGGGCCCCTTCCCCACCGTTTCTCCCAGTTTCGTTTCTGTCCACCTTTATGTAGCCTGCAAAACAGGAGCACAGAGGGTCTCAGCATGTGCTGCTGCCCTGCACTCTGCCAAGAGGCCTGTTTCCCTGGAACACAAAGTGTGGTTTTTTGCAATGCAGCAACTGTGCTTCCACCACCCCTAGCAGCACAAACCCCCAGTCAAGCTGACCTCTTGTCTTTGTTTCGTTCTTGTGCCTTCAGAGGGTCCTCCACGAAGCCAGAAGCAAACAGTGTCTGACCCAACAGTGGAATCACTTCAGTGTGGGTTCAGACAGACCCGAGCTTAAGAGCTGCTATATCACTTAAAAGCCGTGACCTAGGGCAATTCGTCCACGTTTTCTCAGCCTCAGTTTTCACATCGCTAACCTTGGGTTAATCATGTGCCCTGTAGTGGGCTCTAGCTGATATAAATCACAAAGCGTCACTCCAGGAACATTTTAGGGGATCAATAAATGCGAATCTGCTCCATGTCACACATTTTTCCTTGCCTTTTTGAATCCTCCATTCTGAGCAAGGATGGCCAATTACCATCTTTTAGAAGAGAAACTGTCCAGTATTACTAGTAGCAAGCGCATCAAACATGAATGATTACAGCTACCCTGGGATCACAGCCGCTTACCATGCCCTTTACATCTAGGGGATTGTCCAGCTTCGGACTTCGGGTAAAAGAGGACCTCAAAGCATCGTGTACATTTGGCACAACACTAACAACAGAGATTTTAATGGCATCACCTCCCAAGAGAAAGGCCAGCCAACTTAAGGTAACCTGCTGTAGTCCTTTCTACACGATTTAACATCTGACAGTTTGCAGAGTCTAGCCAGCCATGGTGCTGTGTTTTATTACCGGCCATTGAAAATAATTAGTTGGTGACCCAGAAAACTGATATATAAAATCCTTTTAATCACCAATATGGCTTTCAATTATACAGCGTAAACTTATTAACCTTTTTACTGCGGAGACTTGATTTATGGAATTTATCTACATGACCATTATGAGCAGAGATAAAAAGTGTATTATCTGAGGTGCTGGCATTAACAATAAAGAACTGCTTTCCCCATCGTGGAGTCTTAAGTGGTGATGGCAGCCTTCTGGGAAGTCTCTAGGGATTCATTTGTCTCCTGCAATCGCTCGGCAACGGTTGACTGCAGACGCACTGTCTGTGTGTGTGGCTTTGTAACTGAACAGGGTAAAGTCTCACTACCGCAGCATGGTCCCAGCCTTAACTGGGGTTAGTCTAACCCAACCCAAACTGTTTCAGCTTCCTCTCCTAAAAATTCAGCATCCTCCAGTGAGCTGGGCTTCTCTGTGTGCTCCATTTGCTGGACATGTGTGTTTTCTGTCCTTAATGGATCCACCTATGCCTGCCAACAGCCAAACACAGACACACACACACAAACACACACCCCAAACTCCCACCCACACATCCTCATCCCCATACATACTCATAACCCTGCTCACATCTAGAAGCCCCCAAAACATCTGCACACAATCCCATATATACATGCACCCAGCCCTTACACACACACAGCATTCTCACAGTGCTACACCCTCAAACCACTACACACACGTATAATTCTCCCACACACGCCCATGATGCTTCCATACACACCATAAACCCTGCACCCAGCCCTCACACACACAGCATTCCCACAGTGCTACACTCTCAACCCACCACACACATGTATAATTCTCCCACACACACCCATGATCCCTCCATACACACCACAATCCCTAGACACATACCCACAACCTCATGACACACATATAACTTCCTAACAAACCCCCCAAACCCACACCCACCACTTCACACACACCTGCACACATAGTCTCCTTCACACATGCAATATACATGCACCATCCTCCCAAACTCACTCATACACGCATGCAACTCCCCTAAAACACACACATACAATCCTATACCCACACACGTTACACAAAAGAAACCTCCCTTCCACATACGCTAACACACAAACTCCTCTCTCTCTCTCTCTCTCTCTCTTTTTTTTGGTCTGGTATAACTTTATTTTCTTTTTAAATCAAAGTATACTTGATTTACAGTGTTGGGCTAGTTTCAGGTATATAGCAAAATGAATCAGTTATACATACAATAATTTTTCCGATTCTTTTCCCTTGTAAGTTACTACAAAATGTTGAACATAATTACCTGTGCTGTACAGTAGGATCTTGTTAAGTATTTTATATATAGTAGTGGAGAATCCCAGGGACGGGGGAGCTTGGTGGGCTGCTGTCTATGGGGTCGCACAGAGTCGGACACAACTGAAGCGACTCAGCAGCAGCAGCAGCAGCAGCAGTGTGTATATGTTAATCCTAAACTCCCAATTTGTCCCTTCCCCTCTTTCCCCTTTGGTAAACATAAGTTTGTTTTCTGTGTCTGTGAATCTATTTCTGCTTTGTAAATAAGTTTTTTTGTATCATTTTCTTTTAGATTCCACATATAAGTGATATCATATTTGTCTTTTTCTGTCTAGTTTACTTTACATAGTTGACAGTTTCTAGGCCCATCCACACTGATGCTGCTGCTGCTGCTAAGTCGCTTCAGTCGTGTCCGACGCTGTGCAACCCCATAGACGGCAGCCCACCAGGCTCCCCCGTCTCTGGGATTCTCCAGGCAAGAACACTGGAGTGGGTTGCCATTTCCTTCTCCAATGCATAAACGTGAAAAGTGAAAGTGAAGTCGCTCAGTCGTGTCCTTCGAGACCCCATGGATTGCAGCCTACCAGGCTCCTCCGTCCATGGGATTTTCCAGGAAGAGTACTGGAGTGGGGTGCCATTGTCTTCTCCCCACATTGATGCAAATGATGTTATTTCGGCACTTAGAAGACAGGGAAGCAACCTAATATCCACTGACAGATGAATGAATAAAGAAGGTCTGATAGGCAGTATCCCATTGTGTGTCGATAGATGCTACACACACACACACACACACACACATACACACACACAGTGGAATACACACACACATATATACACTCAACCACATAAAAGGGCAAGCCCTTTCTCTGACTGAACAGCGTTTTCTCATTTAGGGTCATGTGAAATTTCTCTAATCTCCAGGGCAGAGGATGGCACTGCCTCATTCCTGCTACTTCACTTTCCTGAGGGAAGTCACCAGGGACCAGAGCACATGTCATCCCAAAGGACGACGCACACCCTGTCCCCGCGTGCGCGCCTCCTTCACTGGCCACGCCCAGCAGAGGGGACTGCCTGTCAGTGAGCTGAGGGTGCAAAGGAGGCGCCCAGCAGCGCTCTGCTCCCAAGCGCCTTTGTCTCTGTCAGTGAAAGTGTGTAGGTGCACGCACTTGAGCAAATTCAAAACAACCAGTCAGAAAACAAGTTTTAAATAACATACTGCATGGGTAGAGAGGGGGGATTCACAAGAGCTATCAAAACACAATTTTCCTACTTCGATAGTGTGTGTGGTGATGGCTCGGAGCAGAAAATGGCCCGAGGAAAGAAACGCCAAGAGGAGCAGTTGAGGGATGCTTCAGGAAATAACCAGACCTCTAGCTCACCGAGCGGGTCTATGGTACATGAGAGGCCAGCAGCGACAGGGTGAGCAAGTGCCCAGAGGAGACGCAAAGGCTGCAGCTTTTATCACCAGAGCCTCAGCAGGCTCCAGAATTCCCACAGTGCCTTGAACGCACCCCACCACAGCCAGTGCCAGGCACTCAGGCCCATGCTCCGGGTTGGCGACCCAGGGGCACACCCAGGATGAGTGCAGGTCGGCAGGAGAACAGGGGCCTCAAATACATATTATTGAGAGCAACACTTCAGACTAGTATCACAATAGTCATCTCAGGAACAATCAGAATTTTGTTGGCTTTCCTTACACTTATTTGGGGGTTTCCCAGGTGGCACTAGTGGTAAAGAACCCACTTGCCAGTGCTGGAGACATAAGAGACACGGGTTCAATCCCTGGGTCAAGAAGATCCTCTGGGGGGAGGGCATGGCAGCCCACTCCAGTATTCTTGCCTGGAGAGTCCCATGGACAGAGGATCCTGGACTACAGTCCATAGGGTCACAAAGAATCAGACTCAACTGAAGCAGCTTAGCACACACACACACTTATTTTATGATTTCATTCACAATTCTTAGGGGAAGGAATAGTAAGGGTGAAATCATAATTGTTTCACAATTTAAGGACACTAAGGTCTGAATCTTGCCGGGATTAAGTCATATATTATACAACAATAATTTTATTAATATTTTTCCCAAACCAAATTTTATAAATTCCCCAATGGTAAGAACAGTTACCATTTTGCTGTTCAGCAGTAATTAACACAACACTGTAAATCAACTATACTTGGATTAAAAAAAGGAACTAGCTTTAAAAATGCAAGTAACATCCCTTATTAATAAAATTTAAATGTCAAAAATAAATAAAATGCAATTATTGAGCTATTAAAATAATCTAAAAAAGAGTAGGGTAATAAAATTGGATTGAATAAGGTTTAAAAAGAAGGAACACTATCATATTTTTCTCTGTATCCCTATATCTAAGCCAGAACTAGAATAAATAAATTAGCCATTTATTAGTCATAAGTGAATTAGTCATAAAATGAATAAATAAATGAGTAATTGGTGTTCTTTATTCATTTCATTCTCCATTTCCTCCAATGGATTTCAACAGAACCCCAGTGAAACTGAGTCAAATGTTTGGACTTACCAAGTATATTGTATGGGACTATGCATTCTGTGGAGTAGTCGTTCCATATTCAAGGTCAGGAGGGGTGGCCATGAGGAGATACCCCACGTCCAAGGTAAGAGAAACCCCAAGTAAGACGGTAGATGTTGCGAGAGGGTATCAGAGGGCAGACACACTAAAACCATACTCACAGAAAACTAGCCAATCTGATCACATGGACCACAGCCTTGTCTAACTCAATGAAACTAAGCCATGCCGTGTGGGGCCACACAAGATGGGCGGGTCATGGTGGAGAGGTCTGACAGAATGTGGTCCACTGGAAAAGGGAATGGCAAGCCACTTCAGTATTCTTGCTTGAGAACCCCATGAACAGCATGAAAAGGCAAAATGATAGAATGCTGAAAGAGGAAATCTCCAGTTCAGTAGGTGCCCAATATGCTACTGAAGATCAGTGGAGAAATAACTCCAGAAAGAATGAAGGGATGGAGCCAAAGCAAAAACAATACCTAGTTGTGGATGTGACTGGCGATAGAAGCAAGGTCCGATGCTGTAAAGAGCAATATTGCACAGGAACCTGGAATGTCAGCTCCATGAATCAAGGCAAATTGGAAGTGGTCAAACAGGAGATGTGAATGTCGACGTTTTAGGAATCAGCGAACTAAAATAGACTGGTTGGGTGAATTTAACTCAGATGATCATTATATCTACTACTGTGGGCAGGAATCCCTCAGAAGAAATGGAGTAACCATCATGGTCAACAAGAGAGTCCTAAATGCAGTACTTGGACGCGATCTCAAAAACAACAGAATGATCTCTGTTTGTTTCCAAGGCAAACCATTCAATATCATGATAATCCAAACCTAGGCTCCAACCAGTAATGCTGAAGAAGCTGAAGTTGAACGGTTCTATGAAGACCTATAAGACCTTTCAGAACTAACATCCAAAAAAGATGTCCTTTCCATTATAGGGGGCTGGAATGCAAAAGTAGGAAGTCAAGAAACACCTGGAGTAACAGGCAAATTTGGCCTTGGAGTACAGAATGAAGCAGGGCAAAGACTAATAGAGCTTTGCCAAGAGAACACACTGGTCATAGCAAACACCTTCTTCCAACAACACAAGAGAAGACTCTACACATGGACATCACCAGATGGTCAACACTGAAATCAGATTGATTATATTCTTTGCAGCCAAAGATGGAGAAGCTCTATACAGTCAACAAAAACAAGACCAGGAGCTGACTGTGGCTCAGATCATAAACTCCTTACTGCCAAATTCAGACTTAAATTGAAGAAAGTAGGGGAAACCACTAGACCATTGAGGTATGACCTAAATCAAATCCCTTGTGATTCTACAGTGGAAGTGAATAATAGATTTAAGAGACTAGATCTGATAGACAGAGTGCCTGATGAACTATGGACGGAGGTTCGTGACATTGTACAGGAGACAGGGATCAAGACCATCCCCATGGAAAAGAAATGCAAAAAAGCAAAATGGCTGTCTGGAGAGGCCTTACAAACAGCTGTGAAAAGAAGAGAAGTGAAAAGCAAAGGAGAAAAGGAAAGATATTCCAATTTGAATGCAGAGCTCCAAAGAATAGCAAGGAGAGATAAGAAAGCCTTCTTCAGCAATCAATGCAAAGAAATAGAGGAAAACAACAGAATAGGAAAGACTAGAGATCTCTTCAAGAAAATTAGAGATACCAGAGGAACATTTCATGCAAAGATGGGCTCGATAAAGGACAGAAATGGTATGGACCTAACAGAAGCAGAAGATAGTAAGAAGAGGTGGCAAGAATACACAGAAGAACTGTACAAAAAAGATCTTCATGACCCAGATGATCATGATGGTATGATCACTCACCTAGAGCCAGACATCCTGGAATGTGAAGGCAAGTGGGTCTTAGAAAGTATCACTACGAACAAAGCTAGTCAACAATTCCAGTTGAGCTGTTTCAAATCCTGAAAGATGATGTGCTAGGAAAGTGCTGCACTCAATATGCCAGCAAATTGGGAAAACTCAGCAGTGGCCACAGAACTGGAAAAGGTCAGTTTTCATTCCAATCCCAAAGAAAGGCAATACCAAAGAATGCTCAAACTACTGCACAATTGCACTCATCTTACACGCTAGTAAAGTAATGCTCAAAATTCTCCAAGCCAGGCTTCAGCAATACATGAACTGTGAACTTCCAGATGTTCAAGCTGGTTTTAGAAAAGGCAGAGGAACCAGAGATCAAATTGCCAACATCTGCTGGATCATTGAAAAAGCAAGAGAGTTCCAGAAAAACATCTATTTCTGTTTTATTGACTGTGCCAAAGCCTTTGACTGTGTGGATCACAATAAACTGTGGAAAATTCTGAAAGAGATGGGAATACCAGACCACCTGAATGGCCTTTTGAGAAACCTGTATGCAGGTGAGGAAGCAATAGTTAGAACTGGACATGGACCAACAGACTGGCTCCAAATAGGAAAAGGAGTCCATCAAGGCTGTATATTGTCACCTTGCTTATTTAACTTATATGCAGAGTACATCATGAGAAACGCTGGGCTGGAAGAAGAACAAACTGGAATCAAGATTGCCGGGAGAAATATCAATAACTTCAGATATGCAGATGACACCACCCTTATGGCAGCAAGTGAAGAGGAACTAAAGAGCCTCTTGATGAAAGTGAAAGAGGAGAGTGAAAAGTTGGCTAAAAGCTCAACATTCAGAAAATGAAGATCATGGCATCTGGTCCCATCACTTCATGGGAAATAGATGGGGAAATAGTGGAAACAGTCTCAAACTTTATTTTTGGGGGCTCCAAAATCACTGCAGATGGTGATTGCAGCCATGAAATTAAAAGACGCTTACTCCTTGGAAGGAAAGTTATGACCAACCTAGATAGCATATTCAAAAGCAGAGACATTACTTTGCCAACGAAGTTCCGTCTAGTCAAGGCTATGGTTTTTCCAGTAGTCATGTATGGATGTGAGAGTTGGACTGTGAAGAAAGCTGAGCACTGAAGAATTGGTGCTTTGAACTGTGGTGTTGGAGAAGACTCTTGAGAGTCCCTTGGACTGCAAGGAGATCCAACCAGTTCATCCTAAAGGAGATCAGTCCTGGGTGTTCTTTGGAAGGACTGATGCTGAAACTCCAGTACTTTGGCCACCTCATGCAAAAAGTTGACTCATTGGAAAAGACTCTGATGCTGGGAGGGATTGGGGGCAGGAGCAGAAGAGGACGACAGAGGATAAGATGGTTGGATGGCATCACCGACTCGATGGACGTGAGTCTGAGCGAACTCCAGGAGTTGGTGATGGACAGGGAGGCCAAGCGTGCTGTGATTCATGGGGCCGCAAAGAGTCGGACACAACTGAGCGACTGAACTAAACTGAACTGAGCTGATGCATTATGTTGGGGAAATAAATATAATACTAGGAAACCAAAATTTGTGGAGGCTTACTATAAACCAGACAGTGAACTAAGTGTCCTACATAAGTTTCCTCATTATTTCTTACCCAAAGTGAAGTGAAGTGAAGTCACTCAGTTGTGTTCAACTCTTTGCGGTCCTATGGACGCTAACCTACCAGGCTCCATGGTCCATGGGATTTTCCGGGCAAGAACACTGGAGTGGGCTGCCATTTCCTTCTCCAAGGGATCTTCCCACCCCAGGGATCAAACCTGGATCTCCTGCATTGCAGACAGACACAGACTTTACCATCTGAGCCACTAGGAAACCCTGCAGTATACTTTTATCATTTGTTTTTATCTCTTGTTATCTCTTTTATCTCTTGTTTTACCACTTTTTATCTCTTGTTTCACAGATGAAAGAATCAAGCCTTAAAAGATTTAAGTGATTTATCCAAGAACACACAATGAGTAATTGGTTGAGCCTGAATTTGAACCAAGGAGCCAGGCTCCAGAGCTTCACCATGAATTAATAGCTATCTGATTAGACTGCCCCAAAACAGAAATAATTTCAACATTGATTCACTATGCAAACTTTTGGTGCACTTTCTCCCCATACCAGGAATTGTGCTAATGATTAGGATAAAACAGCCAACACCATGGGTATGTTTGCTGCCCTTGGAGAGCTTGCAGTTCAGTGTGAGCTCAGAGTGGAATCATGTAATCACACAAGTTCAGCGTGAGCACACAAGTAAGGATGGGAGTCACCAGGGTGGCTTCCCTGAGGAAATGCCAGTTGTGCCCCAAGCTACAAAATAACACATTGTGTGCTTGGAAACTGAAAAGATTTGAGGAAGACGGTTTTTTGTCAATTGGCTCATTTCTTAATCCACCTTGCTCAAAAAAATTTTTTGAAGTGGTTTGCAGTTATGTAAAATACCCAATTACTCTTTTAAACATTGGAGGATAATTGCCTTACAATATTGTGTTGGTTTCTGCCATACATCAACATGAATCAAACATAGATATACACACATCCCCACCCTCTTGAACCTCCCTCCCACCTCCCACCACTCTAGGTGGTCACAGAGCACCAGATTTGAGCTCCTTACATTATACCTCAAATTTCCACCTGCTATCTGCTTTACACATGGTAACTTATGCTTCCATGCCACTTTTTCAACCCGTCCCACCCTCCTCTTCCCCTCCATGGCCACAAGTCCGTTCGCTGCATCTGCATCTTTATTTCTGCCCCACAAATAGGTGCATCTATTTTCAATGCATTTTTTTTAGATTCCATGTTCACGCGTTAATCTAGGGTATTTGTTTTTCTCTTTCTGACTTACTTTACTCCGTGTGCGGACTCCAGGTTCATCCACAGCACTGCAAATGGCCCAGTTTCATTCCCTTCTGTGGCTGAGTAACGTTCCATTGTGTATGTACCACATTTTCTTTATCCATTCATCCGCTGATGGACATTTAGGTTGTTAGGTCTTGGCTATTGTGAATAGTGAAGCTAGGGGTGCATGTGTCTTTTTCGCTGTGGTTTTGCCTGGATATATGCTCAGCGGTGGGATTGCTGGATCATATGGTAATTCTATTTGGTTTCGTGAGGAACCTCCATACTGTTTTCCACGGTGGCTACACCACTTTACATTCCCACCGATAGTGTAGGAGGCTTCCCTTTGCGCCACAGCCTCTCCAGCGTTTGTTATTTGTAGATTTCTTTATGATGGCCATTTTGACTGGTGTGAGGTGGTACCTCAAAGTTTTGATTTGCCTTTTTCTATCATTAGTGATGCTGAGCATCTTTTCATTTCCCTACTGGCCACCTGTATGTCTCCTTTGGAGAAATGCCTATTTAGGTCTTCTACCCATTTTTCGATTGAGTTATTTGTTTGGAAGTCTTGAATTCAGCTCAGTCTTTTCATTTTGCTGATAAGAGAAGTCAGGATGTTTCAGCAAGACTGTTGGCTGGTCAGTGTCAGAGCTGGGACAGTCCCTTCCCGTGGGGCCTCCCACAGCACTCAGCCTGAACAATGTGAGGGTCGTGAACCACACAGGGCTTTCAACTTTGACTCTAACAACCACTTGCTCTAACCCTGGGATTAACTAGCCACTGTCTCATATCTATTAAAAAAAAAAAAAACCCTCCATGCGAACAAATACAGTAGTAATTGATTTGGTTTACCAGTTATTCACTTCATGGAATCATTGTGTCTCCAGTTTTCAGGCAGATACTCCCCCGAAACATCAGACTGCATCTGTGAGTCTTATCATAGAAACAGTTTTTGAGTTATCTTAATAACTATCTGCTTGTGATAGAGAAACACAGGGATTTCTCACAATCCACAGCTTCCTCCCTCTACTCAGAAAGATTCCATTCCATAAGCCATCTGGTCTGGTGGCTCAAAGCACAGACTTTGAAGTCTAAAGCCAGTTGGATATGAATTCCATTCCAACTCTGCCTCTTTCTGGCTTATGACTTCCCACAGAATCTTTAACCTCTGATGTCTAGCTTACATGATTAAAATACAAATGGTAACCAGACCGATCGAATGGTCATAAGGTTCCAATGGGATGATTAATGTAAAGCACTTACCTTTACAGGGTGTTTAGAACATAGTAAGCACTCAATAAATGCTAGCTATCATTGCTGCTCTACAAGTCACTCCCCTTATAAATCTGCAGCCATTAGTAATGACACCAACAGAGATGATTCAAATGGCTTTAAAAGAGATTTTGTGAAACAAGAGCAATAAAAAAATCAACGGCACCTCATTATCTAGTCAGTGTCTTACTTCACTCACAAATCATCATCTGTTCAATGGGGAAAATTATGAACTGTCTGGAAATAATACAGTAAAGACAGTCAATGACAATTAGAGCATAAAGAATCTAATATAGACTCAGAGATGAATCTGGAATCTTCTATTCTACAAAAATCCATTTATTACAAAAAAATTCTGGAATCACTTTACCATAAGTGGGTATCATTTAGTGCTCAATTATAATGAAATTCCACTGGAAATATATATTAAATGCAGAACATCTACATTAATACCAGGAGAATTTGGTAAGATTGACGTTAGTGCAATGACTACCAGATGAATACTAAGTACCCCACTTCAACCTTCCAGGTTCTTGAGCTCAGATCCTGCCGTCCCTTTACTCCTATCATCTCCATTTTTGATGGCTTTTTTATGAAGGCAGAGGGCAGGTTCAAAATCTGTTTTATTTTCTTGTAATTTTGCTTAGAACTAGATGACTCTCAAACACTGATTAATCAAGATACATTATATAATAAAATTAACATCACGAACATTCCACCCTCATCATGAAAAACAACTCATTTTTGAAAAGGCTATAGATCTATGTAATGGGAAATTTTGTAAAAGGTGGTAATTTCAGACTAAGCACTAAAAAGATATTTTTAATAGCCCCAACATGGATTGAACTTGGAGCAAAGAAATCTCAGTTGAAGAATTAGGACCTGCCTCATTCAAACTCAGGGTTGTTAATGACTCAGAAGTGGGCTCTGCAAAGTAAAGGAGGTTTCTGTTAACATCCTATTTCAACATAAGTTAGCTGAGCTGAGAATGAACTTCTCTGGCAGTCGTTTTTTATGCTAATCAAGAAAATAAAGCTCTTCCTATGCAGGAATATATGCAAATGTGAGGCCAGATTCCCATTATAAAATCTGGGGTTATAAAAAAGTAGGTGAAAGCCTTGATGTACTTGCCATTTGTCATACTATATTCCTGGGCAAGGAGATAGAGGCATATTACCCTGAGTTCAGTGTGATGGGTCACTTATCATCCCACCAGATGATCCAGATTCAGGTCCCAGCTCAAACATGTACTGACTGCTAAAACTCTCAGACCTTTAATCTCATCTTCAGCAAAGTGGTGATAACAACCTCATCACACTGTGTGTAGGTTAAGTGAAATGCAGCATGTGAACGCTCCAAGGGCAAGTGTTCTCCATGAAGAGGATACAGCCAAGCCTTATTCTTCTTCTGTTGTGGGTAACTGTTCTGTGCGGTAACTGCTATATCAAAGTCTACTTAATAATAAACATAAAAATTACTGTTTTATAAATAATAAATACAGAAATCACTCCAGCTTCAACCACCATCTAGGGTTAGAATCCTCTTCTGTAAGCAGTCAGTTTCACCCCATGTCACTTGCACAGAACCTCCCCACCATTTTCGAGCTGCCCACTAGGGTTTTGAGCCTGCCTGTACCCAGCTGGCCCATCCCTGCCTTAGGTTTTCACCACATGGACCCAGACAGGGAATGGAGACCCAGGACTAGGAGGGGCAGGTGGCAAAGCTGAAGGAAACCCTACAGAAAGTCTGTGCAGGCTGCTATGCACCTATTCTGCTGTCTTCTCTCTTAAAAAAAAAAAAAAAAACACAGTTGGTAGATTGGTTGAGGCCTGAGGTTGCAAACTGCCAGCTGAGAGCCAGCCAGAGACATCACCCAAAGGGTGGTTTATTTCATTTGTGCAGTGCCTCCATTTTGAAATAGAGAAATTTCACATTTCACAGGGATTTCCAGGTGGTGCTAGTGGTAAAGAACCCACTTGCCAATGCAAGAGACTTAAGAGACGTGACTTCGACCCCTGATTCAGGAAGATCCCCTGGAGGAGGGCGTGGCAACCCACTCCAGTATTCTTGCCTGGAGAATCCCGTGGACAGAGGAGCCTGGTGGGCTACAGTCCATGGGGTCACAAAGAGTCGGTCACAATGAGGCAATTTAGCACGCACATATACATATTTTATAAAGCTAGATTCTGGCTTCATTTCATAAAATCTGAAATTCTGATTTCTATGTACCACAAACAGCCCCAAGTCAGTTGAGGCTGCCCCTTTAAATGGGTCCCAGCACCCAGACAATCTCTATCATCCCAGGACACTGCTGAGGCTTCAGAGGTTGGCCCAATAACCTCACCATGTACCCAGCCAATTCCTGCCATTATTACCATAAGCTTGGTTACTTCACAAATATTCATCTTTTCATAATCCTCCTCGCACAGTGAAGCAAAATGAAGCCACATCCACAGAAATGTGACAAGGGAAAACCAACGGTGCTAAAAAGTGAAATATGTGTTAAGTCCCCAAAGAAGTCCATTACCTGAAGGACACATTATCCCCTTCTCTTCCCATGAGTCAGCACAGTCAGTAGTCATTCCTAATTGGTTTAAAGCTTAGTGTGAAATATTGGGATGCCACGCTACATGATGACGCAGCTGTATTCCTGAGGGGCTGGCTGAGACGAATCTGTGTACGGTGGAGACAGGTGGAGACAAAGGGAGCAGGTGGAAACGGGTTGTAAATATACTATAACTTAAAAAATAATGGGGTGTTTTCTCCCTGCAGGTTTCTGGTACTTCATCACTAATTAAATATTGAAACTACGAAAGGAGGAATCAAGTTTGGTGGCTCTTTGGATTTGGGGCATAAATGTAAATATTTTGTACCATTAACTGCAATTTCATTTGAAAAACACCTGCCTGGCCTGGTAGCATTGAATTGTAGGCTTGTGAGCTGAGAAGGGGTAGATTTAGGAAAATATTAACAGTTAATGCTGACATTCTTTTTTTTTTTTTTTTTTTTAGGCTGTAAGAGCATCTAGGGTTGTGCATTTCAGAGCAGTATTTTTCAAGTTTAGAAAACTGATGAGCTTTTTAAACAAAAGAGTAGATTCTCTGTAATATGGATTGCAGTCAAAATCATATCCCACAGAGCAGGTAGGCGGCTGCCAAATGCAGTGAATCAACAGGCAAATCAGTCAGAATTCTTGGAAGCACTAGATGAATCATTTATGGTCTCCATCCTCCAAGTTTGCAATGGGAAGGCACTTGGAACGCTGAGACATTGGTTCTCAATCTTGGCATTCGGGTAAGATGGTCTATAATTCTGTGAAAGGAAGGAAGAAATTCCTGGAACCACAAGACTCATAGGTATCTAGAGTTGGTTGGCCAACTTCAATACAACTGTAGCTCACCAGGCAGTGGCAGACCTCGTGGTCAACTCCCATTAGGGGTTCATTCTAACCACTTGTTCACCCAAAAATCTGTCTATATCCTTTCCCTCTAGGTTCCACGCTACCTACAGAATCACACAAGAATGTGTCTTTCTCCTTTTCCTCCATGCGGTGACTCCACTGGTTGGACTTAAAGTCAAAAGATTCAGTTCCCTGACCCGTTCTCCCGTGCATAGCATAGCCCAGGAGCACACACTTCTTCATCTGCCAAATGTCATCCGTGACTCCCTCCTAAGCTTTGGTTTGGGGACAACATCCAAAGAGGATAAACTGTGTATTTTGTCAAAACAGGAGATGGTGAGGATGAGCAGACCAAAGAAGGTGTCCTAAAAGGCTAATACAGAGCTTTGGTGTGTGATCTGGAAGAAACCACCAGGGCATCTAAAATAACCAAACTCACAGAAACGGAGAGGAGAATGGTGGTTACCAAAAGCTAAGAGAGAGGTGTGAGTAACAAGCTTAAAGTTTCAGTTATGGGAGATGACTGCAACCTTGTACAGTTAGCAGTGTTACATTGTGGACCAAAAAACATGCTTGAGGGGTATATTAAGTACTCTTAATCATAAAAAAATAACAATAAGTAAAGAGAAAGAGAAGAAATTTTTGAACGTGTTGAATTTATGTATGGCAGCGATGGTTTCAGGGATGTATTAATAATACATTTATCTCCAATATCATCAAATTACAGACATTAAGCCCACACACATGTGTACATATATGTGTGTGTACATATAAATATGCACAGTCCTTTGTATGTCAATTGCATCTCAGTAAAATGGGTTCTTTAAAGTGCAGGGTGTAATAGTTTGCATGAGGAGTTTCTGTGAGAGCTACGGAGACATAAAACCCCTGGTATGCGTTGGTGCTCGGCAAGTTTCAGTCTTTCCCTTCCCCATGCATTATTATGAACTATATGAACTCAGCCCAGCTGAGTGAGCTGGTCTGGAAATGGGACCTTGAAAGTCACAACACCCTCCGGCACCCGTGGCTGACACCCCTGCCCCTGTAACATGAATGCGCCCCCAGCTCTGGCTGCTGCCTCTTCCCTCCAGAATCGACTCACAGAAAGGAGCCAACAGCAACCAACAGCATAGGTAGGGGGCGTCAAGGGATGAACTCAACCCGACCCTCCCTCCCTTTCAGGAAGACACCGCAGATCTGGTGGTGGGAGGTGCTTGCGGGAAGAGTGAAGGGGCTTTAGAGAGAGCCGTATTGGGGGCTTTTGGACAGAAGTAGCCTTTGGGCTGCCAAGACTCTTGGATTAGACTGTTTTCAGGTAGAAAGGCCCTTATGCTCAGAACAGGACAAGAGAGACCAGGACAGAATCCTAAGAAAAAGATCTTAGTGATTAGAACTGATGTTTCTCTGATGTCTTTTAAAAGAGAAACTGAAAGAGAACCTTGGGATTTCCTTCTACATTTTGGCTTTCAGAGATGGAGAGAAGGCAGGAATTGGGGGCAGAAGCCCTATTGAGGAAAAACGTGTGCACGTGGTGACCCTTTGTGGAGCAGGACAAACAGGGACCTCAGCCGGAAATCCCTAGATGGGGAGGAGCAAGGACCACAGTCATTGCACAGAATTAATTACTGAGCAACCGTGCAGATTCAGTACTGCTCAGAAGCAACTGTCATCATGACGTGCCCAGGTGATAGGAAACTTATCGACAGGGATGGCTGAATTGCCGTGAAGAAAGCTCAGGTCCTTCCACTGAGTTCCACTGGGGTGAGAGGTAATAGGGAGTGGATGACACAGTGGCTTATCATGAAGTGTTCAATATATCAGTTTTGGATCCCAAATGCAACAGTCAAGTCCATAGAGAAATATCAAAAGTCATGACTAAAAAACAATGATCAAGTGACCATCAGAAGAAGCTATGGTGCTGTCTCACTCTTCAGAAAGGTAAAGTGATTTCTCTGAGGTTGCACAGCTATAAAGGTCAGAACTAGGGCTTAACTCTCACCATGCCTGGCTGCACAGGAGATGTTTTTCCTTTCTTCACCACTGCTTCCCAAAACAGAGAGGACTTCCTGGGGGTGGTCCGCCCTCAATTAGCCATTGTCTGATACAGACCCTGTGTACACCTAACTCACCCCTAACAGTGGACTCACACCATTTCACTTTCCTAAGTCACCAGTCTGGCATTAACTGGAAAAGAACAACAAAACATGGTGGGCTTCACAGTATGAATATGTTTATTAACATTCCATCTGCATGCCGGACACAGCAGCTGCATTCAACAGAGGTAGACCGGCTATAAGCTCAACTGCAGGGTTGGCCCCAGGCAAAAAGATGTATAAATAAAGTCCCACCCTTCGAAAGTATCCTTCACACTAGTCATTCACACAGAGCCACCTTCAGCAGAACTCCCTTCTCTTACAGTATATGTTACAGAACAGGGCTCGTTTTCCCTACATCTTTTCATCGCTTCTTCCTGGGTCAGACTATGTGTGCTTGCAGAGGGCGTGATCCCCACAACAACACGGGGAGGTGGACGCTGGTGTCCCCACTTCATAGATGTGCCCACTGAATGTCCGCGATGGTGGGGCACTGGTCCACATCTCACAGCAGAGTGTGGCAGAGAAGACTTCAGCCTCACTGGGCGCCTCCCCCAGCCCCAGGCTCTTCACCACTCCGTTCTCCCAAGCCTGTCCTCCCCCCGCTGCTCATTCTTTCCCCTCTTTTTTCATCCTTCTTTCTATCATTTTCTTTGTTACAGATCATTTTCCTCGCTCTCTGCCTAACTCATAATTCCTTTGAGGAAAATGCCAGGCTTCATAAAAATCCAGTTCTAAAATCCTAACAGGAATACAAATTTGAGTTAAAATTTTCCACATGAGTTAAAAATCATGCTGTCAATACCTAATGCTGACTTGTATTCTCTAGGAACGGATGCAGCGTGGTGACGTCAATAGCCATCCTGCCTGGACACATGGAGGAAACTTAAGCCCAAAGGAAACAACATTCCTACATGAGGGAGGCAGAACCAGAGATGAAGAGAGTGAGAGTCTCGATGAGATTATATGAGATCCTGGATCTCATTATGCCTGAAGATGACTTTGACTTCCCAGTAAGTGGAACCAAGGTCTCCTTTTCCCTCAAGTTACTTTGAGTTGAATTTCTGTCAATTGCAACTAAAATAAAGCAAACCTCTTTTAGGAAGAAGCAACAAAAAATTGTAAAAAAAAAAAATAAGAAGAAGAATAATAATAAAGGTCACAATCTTTTTATCACCTTGGACCAAGAAATATGAGGAACTCAATGGCATGAAAGTTGTAGTAACAAATGGCATTTTTACAGTGTTTTATAATCTATAAAACACTCTCACATCTCTTGTTAAAGTGGATACTCCCCGAAATTCTGGGAGATGGACAAGGTGAATATTATTATCATTCACATTTCACAAATGAGGGATTTCAGTCTTGAACCTGGGACTTCTGTCCTAAGTATTTTTCCAGGTATCTGGACTGCTCTTTAATCACTACTATTCCCAACACTCTCAGAGCTGTTGAGATAAAGAGTAACTAATTTACTTTACAGGTGGAGAAAGCAAAGTGTATTTGTTGGAAGAAATGGGAGTCAGCCTGTATTGATCACACACGGTGTCCAGTACTCAGCAAATAACTCACTTAATGGTATTCTTTGATTGAAAAATTTCCAAGCCCGTTTATCTGAAAAGCTTTGGAAAATATGAAACATTTGACCCTCAAACTGGAGACAGAATCCTTACAGATGTCCTTGGATCTACTTGGAAAAGCCTCCCAAGAATGTTCTAGAATCATTACTTTCAACCAAACTATAGACTGTGTTTTATGGCAGAAATGCATCCTATGTACATGATAACTTCTTAATAACTGAGCCACTGGTTATCAAACGGGATGGGTCAGTGAGAGAAGACAGGGCATGGAACCCACAGAAGAAAAGCAACATTCCCAACAAGTTAATACAGAATTTTTAAGGAGAAGGAAACTTAATGAATTTCAGCATTGTATGGACCTATATGCCACTGGAACTAAAAAATATAACCTATAATCATTTTGGAGGAAAGGGTGAATCTGAGCCATTGTTGGTGCCAATTCTGAAAAAAATTTCTGCAATTAATATTTTAAAATTTTTAAAGTCTTTAACGAAAGAAACAATATTCTAAAGCAAAGGCAGAAGATATGGAAAAACTAAACAGAGAGTAAAGGGATAGGTGGGTCATAAGAGACTCTAAACTAGAATGGGACTGAAGGATTTTCTTTAGCCACATACGAAAAATAACATCAGTAGTTCTTTCACGATGTGGGAGTAGCCATCATATACGAATGTGGGTCTCTGGAGGAGGGCATGGCAACCCACTCCAGTACTCTTGCCTGAAGAATCCCATGGGCAGAGGAGCCTGGTGGGCAATAGTCTACGGGGTCGCAAAGAGTCAAACAGAACGGAAGTGCCTTAACATGCATGCACACGTGCATGTTGGTACATATACCTTTGCTAAATTTAACTCTATAGTAAACGTTGCATTCTTTTTCCACTTTTTAACTTCTTTGTTGAATCTTTTAGCTCCAGATTAAATGGAATATTTAATATTTAGATAGATATCTAAGTCTGTGAACTCCAAGGAACCACTACAGTCAGAATTTTGGTGACCAGAGGGGCGGGCCAACTAGACTGCATCAATTTTCATATGATGCTTTGCTTAAACTTGCCTTTCTTTTGGTAGGTCCCAAGACATTGAGATCACATAAAATTATCCAGCAAGGCAATAAGGCCACAAAGGCAAATAAGCCTGAAGAAATAAAAATGCCAACCCACCTGCCAGTGCAAGGTTAATGATGGAACCCCAAAGGGGACTGGAATATGTTTGGGTTAAAAAATTCAGATATCACCAGGGCCGTCTATGTTCATTTCAGGCACCAGTGTCTTATAGACTTATATCTTGTTCTGTCACAGTGATGAATATCCAACACTTCTTTATGTTGCTATATGTATATTAATACATATAATAGTATTATTATATGCTATATATATATATATATATATATATATATATATATATGTAGGCATGTATATGTCATTGTTCAGTTGCTAAGTCATGTCTGACTCTTTGTGACCCCATGGACTGTAGCACACAAGCTCCCCTGACCTTCAGTATTTCCCAGAGTTTGCTCAAACTCATGTCCATTGAGTTGGTGATGCTATCTAACCATCTCATCCTCTGACACCCATTTCTCCTTTTGCCTTCAATCTTTCCTAGCATGAGGGTCTTTTCCAATGAGTTGGCTCTTCATATCAGGTGGCCAAAGTTTTGGAGCTTCAGCATCAGTCCTTCCAATGAGTATTCAAAGTTGATTTCCTGTGGGATTGACTGTTTTGATCTCCTTGCAGTCCAAGGGACTTTCACCACCAGACACATCCACAACGGAGTGTCATTTCTGTTTTGGCCAGCTGCTACGTTCTTTCCGGAGCTATTAGTAATTGCCCTCCACTCTTCCCCGGTAGCATATTGGACGCCTTCTAACCTGGTGTGCTCATCTTCTGGCGTCATATCTTTTTATACTATCCGTGGGGTTTCTGAGGCAAGAATACTAGAGTGGTTTGCCATTCCGTCTTCCAATGGACCACGTTTTGTCAGAACTCTTCACTATGACCCATCTGTCTTAGGAGGCCCTACATAGCATGCGTCATCACTTCATTGAGTTATGCAAGCCCCTTCATTACGACAAGGCTGTGATCCATGAAGCAGATATATATCAGATCAGTATAAAACATAAAATTAAGACTCTAGAGAATTTACATACACAGAATTTTATATTGATGATATTCAAAGTTGTGATAGAGATGTCAATTTTCACTCCTAACAACCGCCTTCATGAATACAACTCCCCAGAGTTAATTCAGTCCAAAGACTGCATTTCCCAGACTTCTTTGCAAAGAGTTATTTCCAAAACTTCTTTGCAAAGGGCTGTGGCCATGTAACTAAGTTACAGCCAATGAGTAGGAACTGGAAATGTTGTGTAATTCTTCCAGGAAGTGTCCTTAAAAAGGAGGGATTTGGGTTTTTTGGTGTTTTTTTTTTTTCCTTCAAACTGTTGCCATGTGACATAGTATGATATGATTAGATGATGATGTAATATAACATATGATAAGTAATAAGATTCAGTTTTCATCTTGGAATAAGAAAATAGAAGCTACAATCTTGGAAGGTACAACAGACAACTGTAAGTAAGCTGGGTCCCTGAAAAGCTTGTGTGGCTTCACCTAATCCCTGGATTGCCCATCCTTGAACTGAGAGAGAAACTTCTGATTTTATCCCATTTTCTGTTATCTGCAACCTAATCTAATCTTAATTTATATAAGGGATTAAAAGCATGTGCCTGGATTAAAGGAGAAAGAAGGAATAGAATTTTAAAAAGTGAGTTGGGTGAAAATATTTTGTTCCTTCTCCCTTTTTCCTGCATCTAAAGACAACCATAAATGTCAAATGAAGGCCAGAACCTAGAAGAGATTTCCAGAGGCCTTTGTCTTCAAATATCTAGGAATTTCAATGGGAGCTAAAACATGCTTCATTTTCATAAGAATAAACATTCTTCATCTTCATGGTGTGAGCAAAAGCAAAAGACATCACAGAGACACCTCAAATTGCCAGCTGGTAATCACTCTTGGTTACAGCAACAGAGATTTCACGTCTCGTTTTGATATCACAATTATTGCAAAGCTACAGTATCAACAGTGCAGTACTGCCATAAAGACAGATACAAAGACCAGTCACTTGATTTTAGCTTGGTTTCAGTTTGCTCTCATCAGCAGGTGCTAAACTAGAAGAGTGCTGATTTTATCAAGACTCGACCTGAACTTACGGAGAAGCTATTTGATATTTGATCTGGCAGCCCTTTCAACTCTCATGACTATGTCTTTGGTCAAAGAGGCCAGGCTTTTCTCCTCTCTTAGATCCTCCCCATCCTCTCCTGACCTAGAATGAACAATTAGGAGCCCAAAGGTCACTATGGCTCGTGCTGAGAGGACTAGCCACTGTGGCCTGGTCTCTGAGCACCTCATCCTGGCAAGTGGCTTCTGTGTCAGACCACTCTCCTCAGTCCAGGCCAGCCAGAGGAATAGAGCACGGTGTTCCTGACATCCCTCTAGCTCTGTACTTGGCAGCACCTTTGCAGATATTACAGCAATCCTATTTTCCAGATTAAAGACCCTGACACCCAAGTTTGCACAACCAGGAGTTGGCAGAAGTGGTGTTTAGACTCAGTTAAGTTAGACTTGAAGTCAGCCTCCCCACGTCCAGATTTCTCTGAACTGAGGAACTCCAAAAAAATTAAAAAATGCCACACCCACCCCACCCAGTCCTTTGCCCATTTTTATGGCCACTTGTCTATAACCCCATGCTCTGACCATCACATACCTTAGATAAGACCAGAGGTGAAGTCCCCTGGCCAGAGTTTCTGTTATGATGTGATGTGAGATTCTCCACAGAGACCAGAGGAATGCTTAGCCACTAGGCATCAAATGTGAAGGCAAGAATGAAGAAGCGTAGGGCTACCACAGAGATGATCTTGTGGGGAAGATGTGTTTTCATCTCAGTCAACCAGTTGGTCCATGAAGTGGCTCAGGCAACCTCCAAAGAAAGAAGAAAACCATCCTGGAGATGAGGCAGAGTCCTTGGGAAGCTGGGAGTATGTAGATTGCTACGTTTGCCATATTGCTTTTAAGGATTTTCACTTGGTTTTAGCTCATGTGATCCTGTATTCTGGCATGTCTAGTAACTGTTGAACTCATGTGTATTGTTTATAAAACTTGTAGTGACTCCAGGTGATGTTATTTTGTTCCATAGACAATTTAATCCCTTCCTCACTTAGGCATATAGTTGATCGTCTTAATCTAATTAGAAATGATGCTATTACAAGGCTGTGTTGCCATCAGTGCAAGGCTCAGTCTATTGGGTTGGCCAAAAAGTTGGTTCAGGTTTTTTCCATAGCATTTTAGTAAAACCCAAATGAATTTTTTGGCCAACCCAATACTTCCTATTTGCCTTTATTTAAGGTGCAGCTTTCCACAAAGTCTAAAAGCCTGGTACAATCATTGTATCACCTTCCCATAGTAAGTTCTGACTGTAAACTTCATCTCCTGAAACTATGAAGACTCTTGAAAATGAAAAGTCTGCTGCTTTTTTTTCTCCCCCATAGGACTCTCACATAGGTTTTTTGCCTCCTACTCCATGCAGCCTCAGAATTCAACTGAGGGCAAAACCAGCTGCATGCATGAGGCCTCTTCCCACAAGCTCCACTGGCTTCCCTTTTTCCCAGGACAGCCTTCCAGTAGCACAAATGTTGGAAGTTCAACCTCTTGCCTGTACCCACGAGGCTACAGAAGTCAGTTCACTTTTCCAGCATCTGAGTCACCCTCATCATCCTCTTTGTCTCAGCAGTTTTGTGCCGTCTTTGAAGGGATAGTTTTTATATTTTATCCAGGCTTTTTTGTTTCAATTGTTCTCTATAGGATCAAACTTTGCTACCAGCTACTCCTGGTAGTCTCTCAATGTGACCTTTTTAAACTCACAGTCCTACAGATCTAAGTTTTCTCGTGCGTCACATCTCCAAATGTCCCCTACTAGGCAATGGACATGAACTTGGGCAAACTTCAGGAGATAGTGAGGGACAGGGAGGCCTGGCGTGCTGCAGTCCATGGGGTCGCAAAGAGTCGGACATGACTGGGAGACTGAACCACAACAACAGTCATCAGAGTAAAATTCAAATTACAAGCCTACTTTCTGCTGCCTGTCTGCCTGCTACCTCCCCAGACTACCTTGCATTTCCTGTGTTTCCCATGCCCACCACATTGCAGCCAAGATGCAGATTTTGTCCTCACTCCAGGCCTTGACATACACGCTATCTCCTACCTCGGATGTGCTGCTTGAAAACCCTTCCTAGAAGAAGGGTCTGGCTTGATAGTAGTGATCCTCAATCTGATGCCTTGGTTTAAGGGGTACAAGGGGATGAGGAGGGATACTCCTTGACTCCCCAGTACTCCTCAGGCAATTATTAGGTGTACAAACTCAGAAAAATTGTTGCTCTCTCTAAGCCTCAATGCCCTTGCCTATAAAATGGGAAAAACTTTCAAAGCTCTTTGTGAGCACTAAATTAGGAGCTACATTTTTATTTTTTCAGCTGGAGGATAACTGCTTTACAGTATTGTGTGGTTTCTGCCATACATCAACAGGAATCAGCCATCGGCATACATATGCCCCCTCCCTCTTGAACCTCCATCTCACCTCCCACCGCATTCCATCCCTAGGTTGTCACTGAGCACCGGGTCTGAGCTCCCCGCATCGTCATGTAATAAACTCCCACTGGCGATCTATGTTATATATGCTAAGGTATACGTTTCAATGTTACCCATTCAGTTTGCCCCTCCCTCTCCTCCCCCACGGTGCCCACAAGTCTACATGTGTCCACATATAGAGCATATGTCTGCATCCCCAGTGCTGCCCTGCAAATAGGTTCATCAGTATCATCTTTCTGGTTTCCATATATACGCACTAATATATGATATTCATTTTTCTCTTGCTGACCTATTTCACTCTGTAAAACAGGCTATAGGTTCACCCACCTCATTAGAACTAAGGAGTTGCAATTTTAAATGGCTGCCTTTGCATGACTATGGTCTTCCCTCTTTATTCCAAAGCACGTCAACCAAGAAGGAGCATTTCCATCAGTATAACTGTCTTGAGTTTCTATGGCAATGGTCCATTTCCCTTTTCTCAGCAGTCTGGCCTCAGCCATCAGATATGTTTGGATACACTGTAATGACATACAAACATTCCCATCTTAACAAGAACCATGCCCCCACTTAAAGCCAAGAAGACGCTCTTGTTACAAGTCATTATTTCTTGGAGAAACAAGAAAAAAATCCTTAGAAGCAAGTATGTCTCATATTTTTAAAATATCCTAATCCTTGACTAACTGCAGTATGTCTGTAATTGCTTTTTCCTCCTCGTGTTTTATGTCCATTATGTGGTTCTATTGTTTGAACATCACTGCAAATGAAATTGTGCCAGTAAAAAACATAGCATCTTTGGATTCCTTTAGTCCAGCTGTGAACTTTAGACTTAATCCTTTAGGGCACTCTTGTCTAGTAAGGTTTAATTTATATTAAATTTTCTAAAAGGAAAGGCAGAATAGTCAAAGCAAGATAGTGAGAGAGACAAGAGTCTGTCTCTCATAAATTAATAAGCATCACTGCCCGCCTTTCTTGACCCTTTAAACTCTGTGAAATTAATATAAGTAGACAACTAAGGCCCACTTGCCCCCCTCCAGAGCCTTGCAAGTTCACTTAACCAATCCAAGTTTCCTTAAAGTTTTATAAGCCAGCTTTTAGAGCAAGTCCTTTGTACTTATTACTGGTGACAGTGAGCATTACGGCAGCCAATGAACCTTACTGACTTACGACCCCAGTATGTTCGAGCACTGTTATCAAGGGAAATATCAGAATCAATGCTTGTATATTACACTGAGGTCCTGACTTCTGAAAAAGCCCCCTATAGACCCTTCAGAATATTTCAGTGAAGTAAACAGCTAATACTGCGAGACAGTCTACCAACAATGGCCAGAAAGTGCTGTTTATTTAACCACTTTTCAACCATCTTAACCCTTCTAGAAAGTGCATGTTTCCAAAAGAAAGAAGAAACAAATTTTCATGCCCCCAATTCTTTTGCTGTGGAACCACATCTATGCCCATTTTTTTCAGGTGACATGTGGGGTCTTGCCATCGAGAGCAAGGAATGCCATGTCATCTTCCTTGATTAACGAGCTTGCTTTATTACATGGCTCTGGTGAAAGGAGTGAAGGTCCCACGCCTTTTCTCTAGCAGCGCCCTGCCATGTGAGCTTTCATTTGTAGCCAGCATTTGCAGGAGGAAGGCGGGGCTCACCACCACCTTCTATTATGTCACTGATTCAATAGTAACTTCTTCTACATGTATATTCACTAACTCTATGCGTAGAATTTTCATGTAACTTAAAAAAATTCCCTTTCAGTCATGCTTAGATTTTTTTTATTACTTAGATGTTCTGTCAGGCATAAGAGAATAATCTGTAATTATTGTGATTTTCAGAGCATAAGTTCTTAGGGCTTTTTTTTCCCATTGTAGTTGGTCAAAGGACTAAAAAAGCTTACTGGAATATCCAAATTGAATATGTAAGATACTTCATATGTAAAGAATACACCCTTTCCTTTCTGGGTGATAAGAGATTAAACCTAAAGATTTCTGACGTCCTCCTGATGCTGAGATTTGTCTCTCCTATTATTTGACCTTTTCTCTTCCCTTCCAGTCATGGTGCACTGAGCCATTCAAATGTCCCCATCTGTGGAGTGATGGTTCTTAAGGTTGGAAGTCTTAACAACAACACTTGTAACCTTCAAGCCCTGGCACTGTCCTTGATGTGAGCTAACCTGCCCAGAATTCAGTCCAGAAGTCAGAATTGCCCAGGGGTGCTCAGCAGAAGATCAAAATGTCTTGCCTTCCCCTCTGCAAGTCCAATCATCTTGCTTTTGGCAAAAAGTAATTCATATACATTTAACCTTTTATTGGAGAGCAGGCACTATTTCATGTTCCTCAAAAGAACACGTTTGAACCAATTCAACAGCTGGCTTACCTCAGGCCTTTTCTAAAGAGACGGTGTCAGTGATCACAGCTGGGAGTGGGGTGTGGGCCAAGCTCAGGGGTAGGAGAGAGTCTGCCAACAGGGCTAAGAAGGGCAAGTGTCCTGCTCAAAGTGCCCCCAGTGTCACAGCAGAACAAGGTGATTTCTTCCAGGCAGTTCCAAGGATCAAGGCTCTAAAGGCAGAGTTGCCGAGCCCCTGGGTGAGAAGTTGGGCAGAGCTAGGAGAGACAGAGAGCAAGACCAAAGGCAAAATAGGGGCTACTATGCAATCACACCCAAAAGCCCAAAAACGATTCTTCTTGGCACCCAAGCCCAAGTTCTAGGGGGTGGATTGGATGAAGGTGAACTATTAGCTCAGATGAGCCAGAAGTGCCTTCCCAATACAATGCATTTACTAAGAAGATCCTTTTCCTCATGGAAGGGACTTTGCAGGAAAGGAAGCATCCTAGCACATTATCACTGAGGCAGCTATACCTCTACAAAGAAGGCCTAATGTCAGTAGGTAGAGTCAAGGTCACGTTAACTCACACCATCAATGAGCCTTGGACTCTCCAAAACATTGACGATAAATGTTGACGGTGCCTTAGGATGACTTGGCAGGGGAGGGGTGCTTTTGTAAAATGTTAGGGCCAGGGGCATCCCCCTAATCAGGTTAAACAGGGTGTTTAGGGGTACTTTTGTTTAATCTAGCCAACTCATTGGAAAATACCCTGATGCTGGGAAAGATTGAGAGCAAAAGGAGAAGAGGGCAGCAAAGGGTGAGATGGTTAGATAGCATCACTGACTCAATGGACATAAAATCGAGCAAACTCCAGGAGATAGTGAAGGCCGAGGAGCCTGGGGTGCTACAGTCCATGGGGTAGCAAAGAGTCAGACATGCCTTAGCGATTAAACAGCAAGGTGATTCTAATGTACAACCATAGTTGAGAGCCCCTGGCTTAGTAAAAACCTGACTGAAAAGAAAGATAAGGAAAGGAGATTTCAGGTTAACTTCATCAGAATCCCATGAAGCCCACCAGCACCAGTGCTACCACAGTTCATGCCTAAAATCTTCTGAATCAACCAACATCTAAAAAAAAAAGATGCATCTATCAAATCAAATCAACTCTGAACACCCGCAATGAATCCATCCTTCATTTCAGGGGCACCTCCTGAGAACGGGTCTTGAATCACATCATCTTCAAAATAATTTGAATAAAACCATCCTCTCCTTAATTTTTTAAATGCCCTTGGGGAGGCATAACCGCTCCCACTCTACCCCTAAATACAAACCAAAACCAAAGAAGATCAAGTCCCTTGTCATAGAGGGAATTTTGACCCCTTCCCCCACCCTCCACTTTAATCTGTGGAGCCTCCATCCAGCCTGTTAAACTTTGTTTCTCTGGATGATCAGTTCATCTGCCCATCCCCTTCTCCCTGAGTGACAGATTCCTACATATCCTTCAACAAAAACAATAGCCAGGATCACAGCAACAGATCACATCTTTGTTGGTGATTTGCTTTGTCCACCACGGTGCAGTAAGCATTTTGTTTGCAGGCACATCTCATTTAAAGCTCACAACACCACTACAATGCTATGATGCTCATTGACAAATGTGGGCATGGCCAAGGTCACAAAGCTGAGAGGTAGGGGAGCAAGCTCACAGACCCATGAAGCCCACTCCCAGCCAGGCTTCTTGCCCTGATGCTAAATGCTTCTCTGAAAAATTGGCCCAAATCTCGCTGTCTTCATTTTTTTACAATTGTAATAATTGTTAAAGCAAGAGAGTTACTTGCCCAGACACAAGAGCGTTTATCAAAATGAGTATCAAAAGCATGGGTGTATTTGAAAATTTTCACAACAAAAAGCTTTTTAAAGTGTTATGTAAATACTGATATTTTCAGATATTTAAAATTCATTGCTCCTCAATAAAATATTAGCAGATTTTTAAAATGTTACTGTTTGTAAAGCCCATCCTTTTCCCTTTAAACAGCCCAGAAAGGGGCCCTTCATTCCTGCAGTATTCCCACATTCCCTACATCATATCTCAAGTGACACTGTCATATTTTTTTGTTTAAACATATGTGTTTGCTACAGGATTATGAACCACACATGGAGGGCACTCAATTTTATCCGTCTTGGTTTACTCCAAAGGCAGCACAGGGCCCAGCAGATAATAAGGTCTCAGCATCTGCTCAGTGAATGAATGAATTGCCAAACAATTCTTTCTTGAAGAAGAGTCCCTTGGCTGTTAAAATCTAACCAGTCTATTTATCACAAAAGCCCAGTATTTACTCTTACATTTTTTTTCCCCTTTCTCTCCTCCCCATTTGGACAAAATAAAGAAAAATGCCTTTTTCACACAATTCCCCCCACACACTTGCACTTTTTTCTGCTTGGAAATGACAGCGGAAGCCTGTGGGATCTAGAAGGGCATCAATCACTTTCACAACTAGAACCTAGCACTTTCCTTAGGGGAGTCTCCCTGCGTCGAGCGGAACTTGATTTATCCTCCAGGACAGATCCAGGGTCAGCAGAAGGAAGAGCCAGCATCCCACCCATCAGACTTTGATGCCAATGTTGGGGTTGGAGGAGCAAACTTAGTCTTCTACCCAATGATGGTCTGTGGTCCGTCTGCCTCCATTTCCCTGCTAAATTTAAGGGGGAATGCAGACAATGCCTTGTAGCCAGTCCAGAACAGAACACGGACTTAACTCCAGGGCTACTCACACCTGGGTTTCCAGGGGGGAGGTTACCAGTGGTCTCTCTGCCCTTCCTTCCTTCTTAGGGCCCCAAATACTTGAACTCAACTCTCAAAATGCAAAGAAAAGGAAGTTGTGAGTGCAGACATCCTAAAAGAAGTATACTCTTGTTTCAGATGTGCCTTCACATGGGAAACGATTCACAAATCAGGAGAGGCCGTTGGGAAGAGTTTGGGTAGACCATCATTTTCAAGCATTGAAATCATCAGTCCTATCTGAGAACTTTTTTATTCCTGACAAAATCCTGTCTGCTCCCAAGACTAACCTAGAAACAGTGGAGTCACCAGCCTCATTTGACAGA
Source organism: Budorcas taxicolor (assembly GCF_023091745.1). Taxonomy (NCBI): domain Eukaryota; kingdom Metazoa; phylum Chordata; class Mammalia; order Artiodactyla; family Bovidae; genus Budorcas; species Budorcas taxicolor. The sequence continues at coordinate 10,835,438 of NC_068930.1, read as the reverse complement.
TGACAGAACCAACCTTTATGGACCAAGAACCGAGTGCTGGGCCCCGGCCCTTCCTCCATCTACCACCCTCACTGGCTGTTGGCCAGAGGCACACTCCACAGATGGGAGAGAACCCACGTGCACAGTTGATCAGTCACGTCTGACTCTTTGCAACCCCATGGACTGTAGCACACCGGGCTCCTCTGTCCACAGGATTGTCCAGGCAAGAATACTGCAGTGGGTTTCCATTCCCTTCTCCAGGGGATCTTCCCGACCCAGGGATCAAGCCCGAGCCTACTGCATCTCCTGCTTTGGAAGGAGGATTCTTCACCACTGTGCTACCTGGGAAGCCCCAAAGAACCCACAGACCCATCAGAAGTCACATTCATGAGGCCAAGAGCAGGGCCTTTGTGGTCAAGTGGATTTTGATTCAAATCCCAGCTGCTTCTTTACAACAAAGTCTCCGTTTCTGCACATGGGTCTCTCATACATGATTTACAGGAAGAAGAGCAACTGGAATTGGAATATTTATGTAATTATATGTCTAAATATAGTTTTTAGTTACCTTATTGAATAAAGGCCATTAAACCCAAAAGTAATCCTGAAAATATACATTAGTTTTCATCAATGACTCTTGAAAAAATTCTGGTAGTTCACAGAACATTATTTTTAGAAGAATACCATTGCTGTTTCATACAACTCCTGAATCAAAAGACGTTTATGGTGTTGAAGAAGACTCTTAAGAGTCCTTTGGACTGCAAGGAGATCCAACCAGTCCATTCTAAAGATCAGTCCTGGGTGTTCTTTGGAAGGAATGATGCTAAAGCTGAAACTCCAATACTTTGGCCACCTGATGTGAAGAGTTGACTCATTGGCAAAGGCTCTGATGCTGGGAGGGATTGGGGGCAGGAGGAGAAGGGGACGACAGAGGATGAGATGGCTGGATGGTATCACCGACTCGATGCACAGGAGTTTGGGTGAACTCCGGAAATTGGTGATGGACAGGGAAGCCTGGCATGCTGCAATTCATGGGGTCGCAAAGAGTCAGACACGACTGAGCAACTGAACTGAACTGAACTGAACTACTCCTTGGAAGGAAAGTTATGACCAACCTAGATAGCATATTAAAAAGCAGACATATTACTTTGCCAACAAAGGTCTGTCTAGTCAAGGCTATGGTTTGTCCAGTGGTCATGTATGGATGTGAGAGTTGAACTGTAAAGAAAGCTGAGTGCCAAAGAATTGATGCTTTTGAACTATGGTATTGGAGAAGACTCTTGAGAGTCCCTTGGACTGCAAGGAGATCCAACCAGTCCTTCCTAAAGGACATCAGTCCTGGGTGTTCTTTGGAAGGACTGATGCTAAAGCTGAAACTCCAATACTTTGGCCACTTCATGTGAAGAGTTGACTCTTTGGAAAAGACCCTGATGCTGGGAGGGGTTGGGGGCAGGAGGAGAAGGGGACGACAGAGGATGAGATGGTTGAATGGCATCACCGACTAGATGTACATGAGTTTGGGTAAACTCTGGGAGTTGGTAATGGACAGGGAGGCCTGGCATGCTGCGATTCATGGGGTCGCAAAGAGTCAGATACGACTGAGCAACTGAACTGAACTGAAGATTTTCAAACCCTGTTTCTAACACCTTCAGTAGAAATGTGTATAAAACAAGGGCAACCTAGGAGCACTGTGTGTTATTATAGCCTGATCATTTCTATTTATCCCTTTATTTGACACCCTTGGGGTTTTAACATTCTAGCAGAGAGCAATTCATCAAAGTGAGATCTGGAAGGGGTGAAAGATATGTCTTCCCAATGGAAAGTGGAGAAGGGTTATTGCATGTATTGACATCTTAAGCAGAATGTTTCCAGGAAAGCACATATCTGAAAGTGGAAAGTCTGGAAAAGGATTCCCTTAAAACTGTCCATATATGTGAACTTCCCAGAGAACTTTCAACTACCAGGAGTACTACTGAAGATACTATGTGCTTCTATAAGTCTTATACTTACCATTAAATCTGTTTTGAATAAGTTTCTCCCACTCATATATTGGATTGGCCAAAAAAAAAAAAAAATTATTTTTCTGATTTTTTCCTATGATGGTACCAAAAAAAAAAAATAAACTTTTTGGCCAAAAAAAGTGACACTTCAAAAATTCATACCCATCTTTGGGGGAAAAAGTAGAAGTGAAAGTGTTGGTCACTCAGTCGTATCCAGCGCTTTGAGAGCCCAAGGGCTGTAGCCCGCCAGGCTCCTCTGTCCATGGGATTCTCCAGGTAAGAATACTGGAGTGCATTGCCATCCTTTATCCGGGTTATATTCCCAGCTCAGCGGTCAAACCCAGGTCTCCTTCATTCCCAGCAGATTCTTTACCTTCTGAGCCACCAGCAAAGCCATCTTTGGGGTCCCAGTTCAAATATTCCTCAGCAACGGCCACAGTTAGTTGCTTTCCTTTTACGGTACTTTCCCTAAGTGCATCAGTCAGTTCAGTTCAGTCACTCAGTTGTATCCAATTCTTTGAGACCCCATGGACTGCAGCACGCCAGGCTTCCTGTCCATCACCAACTCCTGGAGCTTGCTCAAACTCATGTCCATTGAGTCAGTGATGCCATCTAACCATCTCATCCTCTATCATCCCCTTCTCCCGCCTTCAATCTTTCCCAGCATCAGGGTCTTTTCAAACGAGTCAGGTCTTCGCATCAGGTGGCCAAAGTATTGGAGTTTCAGCTTCAGCATCAGTCCTTCCAATGAATATTCAGGACTGATGTCCTTCAGGATGGACTGGTTGGATCTCCTTGCAGTCCAAGGAACTTTAGTGCATACCTCATGATAATGTAGCTGCCCGTTTCCATGTCTGTCTCCTCCATTGAAAGTGAATCCCCAAGAGTGGGGAGCCTGCCACGCACAGTATCTGGAATACAGCAGATGATCAGCGAGGTAAAAGGCTATGATGGATTCAGACACTACTGTAGAAATCTTGGCTAAAGTAGTGGTCGTTTGGAAAACAGTGGGGGTAAAGGTGATAAGAAATAGCAGGATTTGCTCACTGATCCTGTGTAATTTGAAGAAGAAATAAGAGCTGATGACAACTCGAAGATCTCTGGCCCAACAGCTAGGTAGATGGTGGTCCAATTTCTTGCTGCAGAGAAGACTAGAGTGGGGAAGCTTTAGCATGTTGAATAGGCCAGTGGTTATATTAGTCTGGGGGGTTTCCCTGGTGGCTCAGATCAAAGAATCTGCCTGCAATGCAGGAGCCCTGGATTCAATCCCTGGGTCAGGAAGATCACCTAGAGAAGGGAATGGCTACCCACTCTAGTATTCTTGCCTGGAGAATTCCCTGGACAGAGGAGCCTGGCAGGCTACAGTACATAGGGTTGCAAAGAGTCGGACACAGCTGAGAGACTAACACCTTCACTTCACTTCGCTTAAGGCTATGAATATGACGTTAAGATTCAAAAGCATATAGAAGGTATTCAAACCCAGAGAACTGGATAATATCACTGGAGGAAAAAACTGTGCAGTGGAAAGAGACGAGAACCAGGGCTGGGAAATTCCAGTCTGTTGAAAGAGGGTGTTGCTAAGAACGACACACTCAGGTATGTAAGGCATTCATTAAATAAAATGTATCGCATTTCTCTGAGCAGGAGATATAGGATTTTTATTTTTTAATGTTTACTCCTTATTTCTTTTCATTGTTATTTATTTATTAAATTACAATTAACGATGGTTTTCACAATGTTTTTTGCAGAGGAAATAATACTTTCATTCCAGTAAAGTAAATATCATTTTTCTCATTTATTGTCATGGTTTAGGCGGGGAAACATCTTACTTCATGCAAATGTGCCAAACTCATACACCAGAATAGGCAGTCATGTGATTTTCTAACACCACCTGTGAACATTTCATTATCAAATCACTGCTCTGCCTACAACTGCATTCACCCTCTTATTCCCAAAAAGCAACAGAAAATAGCCTTCTGTGGGATTCTACTTACACCACCTCCTTTTTTCATTTGTTTTTATGATCTGTTTGTGCACTTCACTTTGAACAGCAGAACCTTGTCAACGGACTTGTAGTGTTTCGCTTTGCCCATGGAGACGTCAAGGCTCCCTGGTTAATGGGTGGTAATTTACTTGACAGCAATGTTTATTTAAGTCAGTGCCAGATTCTAGTTTTGCTTCCTCAGATCAGGAAATCTTATGGAATCTGGAAAAGCCTTGGGACTTGGCTACAGAAGACTAGGTAAGAAGATAAAACTTATTTTATCAGTCTCAGAAGTGGTTAATTCATATTGAGAAGAATCTATCCTTGTCCTCTTGTTTCCAGACTCAGGTTTAGAGTCTGAATTAGGATTATTGGTTTGAGCTTTTACCACATACCTCTCCCCACCCATTAAATGATTAGCATGATCTGGGAACTTATGAGCATTCCTATGCTGATATGGACACCATGTGTTACTTTGTTGATTTCTTCTGATCTCACCAAGTCTGAAAACAGACTTTCAGCAACTAAGGGGTATGTGTAAAGAATTGAAGTTAAAAATTGAGCAGTCATTGTCTGTCAGTTGGAAAGTGATTAACTTTCCATTAAAATTATTTTAGATGCCCTAATCATTATTAATGTAGGTCACTTAGCATCCAGATTGTGGTCTCTAAATGTCATTTTCCATTAAAAAATAAACCAGGGTCCTAATGCCAAGTCTGGAGCAGGAAATGGACAAAATGAATCTAGAACTTTCTGTATCAGAAAGTTAAAAAAAAAAAAAAAACACTGAAATACCAATAGAATTCTGTCAAAGGATTCAGAAGTCAGTTTAAGGACCTCCCACTAGCCAAAGGAGGTACAATTTGAGAATAAGAATAGGTGCAATGAATTATAACCTATCAAACGCATTAATATGAGTTCATAGTAATAATTCTTTCTTTAAAACTTACTGGCCATCTTTGGAGGATGTTTCTTCATTAAATCATTATTTTCAAACTTAGGAAATAAAAGGAAAGAATCAGGTGTTTATCCAACTTTCCAAATGAATATATGGAAATTTAGTCTAATAATTGATAAGGGGAAGTACCCTTTTACAGAGGTACTCAACCTGCTAAAAATTTTTTTAACAATAAAACTATAAAGACATAATTTTTCAACTTCTGATGAGCTAATAGATCTAAGTAGCAATCACTAGTGACCTGATAAAATCACAGAAAGAGAGACAACCAGTCACTCTATAAGCCCTGATGGAAATACACATCACCACTGAAAAAATACTTCTGAAGAACAAATTTGAATCAAATCAAGCCTCCAGGACTGTCAGTTTGGCGGGGGTGTGGGGACTGGCTACAGCAGAAGATGTTATACGACACTACAAAGATGTGATCAGCAAAATAGAAACTTGAAATTCCACAGCAGTGCTACTCAACGTGTAATCTATTGACAATACAATCCATAAACTGTTTATCCCTGACCCATGATAATTCTAGAAGTTGAGAGGAAGCATTTAGAAATGTTTACAGCGATGTAACATAACCTAATATCCAAGCCCCTGCACAGAAGACTCATCTTATTGAGTACAGTAGAGCTATATTCAGGTCACCCAAAATCATATCTAACTCATGATGAATAATATATACTGTGAAGTATTTATTAGTCAAGAGCAACAGGACCATGTTCCAATTTGTCTCTGTTTAGGTATAACTGGTCAACTGTGACCCTAAAATGTAAAGTCTGCAATCTGTTTTTTTTCACCAAAAAATTATTTAAGATGAGAAAATAGATAAGTTATTGCTAGGGTACGGGGTTAAGGGGAGGGTAGGGAGAGATACTTTAACAGAGGATTCAAGGAAACTTCACTAATATGGTCATTATGTTGATATGAGGATTATTTCACATATGTCAAACTTGTCCAATTATATTCTTTAAATATATGCATTTTATTGTACATAAATTATGCCTTAAAAACCGTAAATATTTTTGAAAAAAACAAGTTTCAGGATATCGGTTAGGGCCTAGAAAACTGCAAAGAATATTACTCCCACATTAATAACAAGGGAAATTTGAATAATCTACAAAAGCATAACTTATTTCTTGAACCCATCATTAAGCTGGGGTCACTAGGCAACCAAGCGATCCATTTTTCATGAGTGACTGGTCCTTCCAAGGGAATATGAGACAAGTGAACTGTTCATATTTGACAGTACCTGGAGAAAAGAAGTGGGCACCACACAAGCCTGAAGGAAGGAAACTGGATACATTTTAATGAACTCTTAAAGGCAAGTATGGACAAGTAGGTCACTGTGGAATGGCTGGGGGCTTCAGCCGTAAAGGAACTTTGCAGGTGCTCACACCTCTTCTCCACCAGCTTCTGATGAGAGAGATTGGGTGTTGGACAGGAGACCTGGGGAAAAACTCCTTCAGGAGCACGCAGGGGCACAGGCATCAGACGGTGATCGATGGAAGCAAGAAGACAGGTAGGAAGCCTCATCTTCATTCTCACACCTTCCCCTCCTGTGAATCAAAAACCGAACCCACTGGGAAAGGGGCATAAGGCCCTTGACTCACAAGGGCACAGACAAAGATCCATAGTTCTGGGAGATAAACTGAGCAATATTTTCTGCTTTGGGAGAAAAGATAGAAAACTCTTTCCAAAGCACAGGCAAAATTCCCTTGCTGCTGGAGGAATGGTAGAATCAGGCCCTCTACCCTAGGAAGGGCAAGAAACAGTATTACAGTTAGGACCTTATACTGATAGAAAGGGCTGCGTGCTCAATCACGCCTGACTCTGCGACCCCATGGACTGTAGCCCACCAGGGTCTTCTGTCCATGGAATTTTCCAGGCAAGAACACTGGAATAGTGGGTTGCCATTTCCTTCTCCAGGACATCTTCCCAACCCAGGGATCAAACCGTGTCTCTCGTGTCTCCTGCATTAGCAGGCAGATTCTTTTACCACAGTGCCACCTGGGAAGCCCTAAGTGGAAGGTTTTATTTTTCAGTCTGTTTTTTTGGGGGGGGGGAGGGGGGGAAGGGGTTGTTCGTTTGGTTTGGTTTTTACCACTGAGGAAGGATCATCATACTTGCCCACTCAAGACTACATACAAGAGATAGTGTGTTGGTAAAAGTTTAAGTACCAGTTTTCTGGGATAGAAAGTCTAGACTTGAAGTTTTACAGGAAATTTGCTTGCAGATTTGTCAGAAATCTGGCCAGCTTCCATGATGCAAGCATGAACACAATGTCTTATTTCAAACTATGACCTATGACATCACTGAACACTGAGTTGAAGAGAGAAGTGCACGGCTGGCTTTCATGAGCCTGCGTGAGACTGTTTCAGCACATCATAGAACAAAGAAAAGTTTAGGAGACCGCCTTTCACCCTCCCACCATGCTTCAGGCATGCAGAGATAACTTGTAGCTAATTCGGAAGCAGAAAGACAGAAAATACGTTCAACACTCAAACGCCAACTCTAAACACAAAGTAAGAGCAACCTACTGCTACCAAAATTTGAAGCCTTAGCTGTACTAAAGATAACAACACTGGAAAGAAAACCCACAGAATGGGATAAAATATTTGCAAATGAAGCAACCAATAAGGCATAAATCTGCAAAATGTACAAACAGTTCATGAAGCTCCATATCAAAACAAGAAAAAGAAACAACCCAATCAAAAAATGGGCAAAAGATCTAAATAGCCCTTTCTCCCAAGAAGACAGACGGATGGTCGAGAGGCACTTCAAAAGAAGCTCAGCATCACTAACTAGTAGAAAAATGCAAATCAAAACTACAATGAGGTATCACCTCACACCAGTCAGAATGGCCATCATCAAAATATCTACAAACGATAAATGCTGGAGAGTGTGGAGAAAAGGGAAACTTCATATACTGTTGGTGGGAGTATAAAATGATACAGCTACTATGGAGAACGGTATGGAGTCTTCCTTTAAAAACTAAAAATGAAGCTACCATATGATCCAGCAATCCCACCCTTAAACATATATCTGGAGAAAACCATAATTTGAAAGGGTACATGTACCCCAGTGTTCACTGCAGCACAATATACGGTAGCCAGGACACAGAAGCCACCTAAAAGTTCACTGATGGAGACATGGACAAATAAGATGTGGTGCATATATACAATATTATTTAGCAGTTAAAAAAGAACAAAATAATGCCATCTGCAGTGACACAGATAGGCCTAGAGATTGTCACACAGAATGAAGTCAGTCTGATGGAGAAAGACAAATATCATAGGATATCACTCATATGTGCAGTCTGAAAAATAATGGTATAAATGAACCTATTTGCAAAACAGAAATAGAGTTACAGATGTAGAAAACAAACATGGTTACCAAGGGTGAGTGGGAAGGAGGGATGAATTGGGGGACCGGGACTGACATCAATACACTACTAAATAGAAAATAGGTCACTAATAGGGACATGCTATACAGCACAGGGAACTCTGTTCAATATTCTGCAATGACCTACATGGGAACAGAATCTAAACAACGAGTGGCTATAGGTACACTTATAACTGATTCACTTTGCTGTAGAGTAGAAACTAACACATTGTATATCAACTATATTCCAATAAAAATTAATTTAAATAAAAGATAGCAACCGCAAAACTCAATCCCAGATCCAGTTCAAAATATATAACAGCAAGGAAATTTACAACTCACTACCCTCTTTTCATTATAGAAAAGACAAATACCCTTTGCCCTCAGTAGTAAAGGAAGCAGTGACGAGTACCTGTATGTGAGAGTTGGACCATAAAGAAAGCTGAACACCGAAGAATTGATGCTTTTGAACTGTGGTGTTGGGGAAGATTCTTGAGAGTCCCTTGGACTGCAAGGAGAGCCAACCAGTCCATCCTAAAGGAAATCAGTCCTGAATGTTCATGGGAAGGACTGATGCTGAAGCTGAAACTCCAGTACTTTGGCCACCTGATGCAAAAATTCGACCCGTCGGAAAAGACCCTGATTCTGGGAAAGATTGAGGGCAGGAGAAGAAGGGGACGACAGAGGATGAGGTGGTTGGATGGCATCACCGACTCAATGGACATGGGTTTGGGTGGACTCCGGGAGTTGGTGATGGACAGGGAGGTCTGGCGTGCTGCAGTCCATGGGGTCGCAAAGAATAAGAACTAACTGAGCAGATGAACTGAGGTGAACTGTACGCACTCCTGACTGACTGACTGACTTTCGGCTAGAACAACTGATTCTATTTGGCTGGAGCTGCTGCTGCTGCTAAGTCGCTTCAGTCGTGTCCAGCTCTGTGCGACCCGGGAAACAGAAACCCACCAGGCTCACCCGTCCCTGGGATTCTCCAGGCAAGAACACTGGAGTGGGTTGCCATTTCCTTCTCCAGTGCATGAAAGTGAAAAATGAAAGTGAAGTCGCTCAGTTGTGCCCAAGGCTGGAGCTACACACACTATAGTTGAATGGTTTTCTGCCCCCTAGGCTCGAAGCAGTTGGAAATCTGTGGCGCAGACCTGGAGCTCACCTCCTCAGGGAGCATCAGTGGCACCCGACTCCAGTACTCCTGCCTGGAAAATCCCATGGACGGAGGAGCCTGGTGGGCTGCAGTCCATGGGGTCGCGAAGAGTCGGACACGACTGAGCAACTTCACTTTCACTTTTCACTTTCCTGCATTGGAGAAAGAAATGGCAACCCACTCCAGTGTTCTTGCCTGGAGAATCCCAGGGACGGGGGAGCCTGGTGGGCTGCCGTCTATGGGGTCGCACATGGTCAGACCCGACTGAAGCGACTTAGCAGCAGCACCAGCAGCACATGCACTAAAGTTAAATGGCTTTCTGCCCCCTGGGCTCGAAGCAGTTGGAAATCTGTGGCGCAGACCTGGGTTATTCAGGGAGCGTCTCTACCTGAAAACTGGGGAGGGGAGTCCTCCTCCAGCCCCACCTGCCCCCTTGTGGCCACAAGGAGGAAGCTCAAGAGAGGGAGGAAATGGAAACGGGATGGCGAGAAGCAGCAGCCTTATCATTCCTCTCCACCCTCCCTTCTTCCCTTCCTTCCCTCCTAGTAAGGAGCAGATGGAGAAAGAGCCAAGGCCGGTGGACCCTAAGCTGGACTGCCCCGGGCTCCCCCTGTGTCCTGTCACCGATACAGTGGGCGCGCCGCTCCAGCCGTTTATCACCACATCTTTGTTAGCCTTCCACTTTGGTAGAGACTTTTGCCCAAAACTGTGCCGATGTCTCCTAAAATTTAATTTATAACCTAAGAAAATGAAAATCAATCACTAAATGGGAAACCTTGCCTGACTATTCTATTCTATTTAACTTAGTAAGCAACATATTCTCATGAGAAAAGCCAGACCACATTTTTAAACGACCTCAGAAATTCAAAGAGCATTAAAATATAAGTACTGCATGGGTTTTTTTGTTTTATATATATATGATTTTCTTCCCTTTCCAGTGAAAAACAAATTCCAATTGAGAAATTAAAAGGAAAAAACCCAATGCAGTATTTACATTTTACTGTTCTTTGAGATATATACACACACACAAATACGTAACATACATACACATATATGTACTGAGACCCTTCAGTCATGTCTGATGCTTTGCGGCCCCCTGGACTGTAGCCTGCCAGGCTCCGCTGTCCACGGGATTTTCCGGGCATGAATACTGGAGTGAGTTGCCATTTCCTTCTCCAGGGGATCTTCCCAACCTAGGGATCAAACCAGCATCTCTCACAACTCCTGCATTAGCCGATGGGTTCTTTTTTTTTCTTTTTTAATTTCAGTGTATTTATTTTAATTGGAGGCTAATTACTTTACAATATTGTATTGGTTTTGCCATACATCAACATGAATCCACCACGGGTGTACACATGTTCCCCATCCTGAACCCCCCTCCCACCTCCCTCCCTGTACCATCCCTCTGGGTCGTCCCAGTGCACCAGCCCCAAGCATCCTGTATCACACATCGAACCTGGACTGGCAACTCGCTTCTTATATGATAGTATACATGTTTCAATGCCATTCTCCCAAGTCATCCCACCCTCTCCCTCTCCCACAGAGTCCAAAAGACTGTTCTATACATCTGTGTCTCTTTTGCTGTCTCGCATACAGGGTTATCGTTACCATCTTTCTAAATTCCATATATATGCGTTAGTAGACTGTATTGGTGTTTTTCCTTCTGGCTTACTTCACTCTGTATAATCGGCTCCAGTTTCATCCACCTCATCAGAACTGATTCAAATGTGTTCTTTTTCATTAGCCATTGGCTTCTTTACCACTAATGCCACCTGGGAAACCCACACACAGTTGCATAGCGAGTGACTGTTGGAGGAGGGTTTCCCAGGACAGCAGTATGGTGACTCCCAGGCAGGAGCACTCTTCTCTGTCTTGCACAGAAGCCCTTCTGTTGGTTTTAGGAGTGTGGATTCTGACAGGTGCCGTGACCAGCCTGCATCTGGAGGTGGGAGGGCCAGGACATAGCTCTAATCAGTTTACAATATTGTGTTGGTTTTTGACATATGTCAACATGAATCGGCCACAGGTACACGTGTACCCCCGGACCCTGAACCCCCCTCCACCTCCCTCCACAGGCTTTCCCTCTGGGTTGTCCCAGAGCACCGGCTTTGGGTGCCCTGCTTCAAGCACTGAACTCTCGCACAGGCCATCTATTTTGCATATGGTAATGTACATGTTAAATGCTATTCTCGCCTCAGTCTCTATCTTACGGCCACATTTTATCCCATTAAAGCAACATTCATATTTGTCTACACATAAGAATTTTGTGTTCTCCACTCTCTCCTTACCTTGATGAAAATATACTTTCAAATCTATATCTTTTTCCCCCTCTTCTTATATAGTTGGTAACAAAAAGCTCTTCTTCCCTTAGAAGAAGGAGGAAAATCTCTTTGATGTCCAAATTTTCATTTGTGATTCAGAAACCTCCCAGCCCCAAGAGTAATTTTAAATTCAAAGAGAAACTTGTTTGATAGGATTTTGTCTGCTTTTGTGTGTGTGTTGGGGAGAAAGGAGAAACTTTTTTTTTTAATAATGATCAAACACAGATATAAAACACTATAATTAGCTAATTCAATGCCATGCCATCCAAGTGGTGCTTGCTTTGAATTTTCAACCTTCATAAAGTCAGGTCTTTGTGGCTTTATAAAATTACCCATTCTCACTCAAATATGCTGCCTTGATTACTGTTTCTGCCCTCATCAGTGACATCCGTCATGCCATTACTATGGTTATTAACAGGAAGGCATGCTAATTGGCAGTTGCAATTCAGAAAAGGGTTGTGCACTTGAAGCAAGCACAAAAGGGTAAAAGAGCCATCTTCTGATGCCACCAGGACAAAGAATGAAAAGTCAGTGGAGGGAGGTGACTGGAGCTGTGACGTCACAGCAGTACAGGTGCCTTGGCCAGACTTGCCAAGGGGAGCGTGCACGTCCTGGGAGGGAGCCGGGGCTCAGTCTAGGCAAAAGGCCTTCTGGCGCTCTAGAGCTCCCAGAGCAAGCCCCTCAAGCTGATGACAGGGGCCAGGACAGGTGTTAGTCTTCCCTGGTGGCTCAGATGGTAAAGAATCTGCCTGCAACGCAAGACACCCAGGTTCAATCCCTGGGTCAGGAAGATTCCCTGGAGAAGGGCATGGCAAACCACGCCAGTACTCTTGCCTGGAGAATCCCATGGACAGGTGAGCCTGGAGGGCTGCAGTTCATGGGGTCACACAGAGTCAGACACGATGAGCAACTAACACACAGGACGGGTATTGGCAGGAAGTACACACTGAGGGAAGCGAGACACCACGTGTTTCAGGAATATCTTTTGACACCTTGAGTCTGAGGACAACTGCTGTATAACTGTGCATGGAGAGACTAAGGATCCCCTATTCTGGGCGCAGAAAACACCAAGAAAGCAGTGTTCACGCGAACTCAGAGCTGCATAGGAGGGGGTGGCAACACAAGGCCCAAAGCAGCCTAGCAGACATATCCACCAGGCTGACAAAAAGCCAGAGTTCTCAGCGCCGCCAGGACAGTCCTGGAGGCCCAGTGAGGACGGGAGCTCGACTGGGACCCAGGGTCAACAACAGAACCAGCCCACTCAGCACTCAGGGCTGCAGTACTTGCTGGGTGGAATAATAATTAGACAGCCCCAAATTGTTTTGCATCAAGGAAAGGTTGAAGGTAGGAGGAGGGGAGGGAAACAGAGGATGAGATGGTTGGATGGCATCACCGACTCAATAGACATGAGCTGAACAAGCTCCAAGAGATAGTGAAGGACAGGGAAGGCTGGCATGCTGCAGTCCATGGGGTCACAAAGAGTCGGACATGACTTAGCAACATCAACAATAAATTGCCTCAGGTGTAAACAAAAATAAACATTTGGGTCATCTGACAACTGAGTCAGTGTGTTAACATTATCTTCTAAAAATGTTTGGAAGGGAAGTCAAACTCTGGCCTCTGGATGTTTTGTAGGTTTCAGAGTCATTCCCAGTGAAGGGTCCCTTCACTCTCCTGATGGTAGCCACGAGGCTGTCACCTGGCCCTTGCTTTCGCAGCCAAGATTAAGACAGGATTTATGGGAATTAACCTTTCTCATAAGCCCCTCAGGAAAAGGTCTGTGAGGGGGGCTAAGTAATTGCAGGTGAGATCCCCACACTGTTGGGGATGGCCCTGGGGGCTCTGTGCCCAGTGGCCCTTGCTCCCCCTGTACCCTCACAGATGATGGAAAGCGGAAGGCGTCAGGCAAATTCAAGGGACGTTTCAATGGGGACCCAGCTTGTGCCCATGAATGAATCTACATCAGTCCAGAAGACAGTGCAGTGTCACGGGGCTCCATCTGCTTCAAAGTCCTCATCGACCTGAATCAGCCAGAGGAGGAAATTTTGCTTAGCAAAATTGAACTGAACTGGGAGGGAGAGGAAATATTTGAAGGGAACAGAACCAAAATCCAAAAATAAATGTCCATACAAATGGTCGTGACAGCATACAATAGAGTCTAAAATATGGACGAATATGAAGTTCTTCACGGGAATGTAAAAAACCAGGACACAGTCCTAAGGAGGGAAACACTTTCCCTAAGGAGGGAAATGAGAGAAGGAACAGGCTTTCCCAGGAGGACGTATGAAAAAGGCTCAAGGGTTTCTCATGTAAGTGAACTGAAAGTCTGATCGTGTGTCTTCCTGTTTACAAAGGCCTCCCCGGCCTTAGCAGGAGGCAGAACCCTTGTCTGAACTCCAGGCCCTCCCGGGGCCAGGCTGGCTCTGGTCTCGCCCTCATTCCAGCTCCCTCTCCTTTTGGTCCAGTCACTTTTGCCCAGGACGAGTCATGCAGCACACCCCACCCTTCATCACCTCTGGGCCTTTGCACATGCTGTCCCCCTCCAGGAACACCTGCCACATCTCATCACCACCCCTCTTCACCCGAGAGGCAGGCCTGCACTGCCTCCAGGTCTCAGCTGGAACATCTGTTCCTCAGGGGGTGTCCACCTCCACTGACCCTGATCCAAGCCCATGCCCCATAATCCCATCATTGCCCAGACCTCTCCTTCCTTAACCCACATGACCAATTCCTGCACCCACCTGGATCTTCCTCACCTCACTGTGAACTCTGTGCAGGAGGGGGCATGTCTGTCCCATCTCACTATTCCCAGATCCCAGCACATCACAGGACTCAGCTTAAAGGCAATAGACTAAAGATCCTTCATGCTGCAAGAAAGATCAAAGATTGGACATGCCACAGCTAAGACTCTGCACAGTGAAGGAAAGAAAGAAATTGATAATGATGTTTAGTGTGATATACCTGGCAAAGAAATCAAGATGTTCTTAGAAAGCATTAAAAGAGGTATGGGTTCTGTGACAAAAGAGGTGCTAGACCCTTCCTGTGCCAGTCAGGTCACACACCAGTGTTTAGGTTGGGAGTTACACCAAGATGATGGTGAAAGTGGGGAGCTCAAAGCCACGTTCTCCCAAGAATGTTAGAGGAGCTAAGCCCCCATAGGCTGGACACAAGGCGGGAAAGTCACAGCCACTTTGCTCACGCAACTGAAGCACGCATATGAGAATGCAGGTCATCTCCTCAGTAGAGAGAAGTGCAGGTGTGTGATGACCGAACAACGCCTCCTGAGGCTCCTGTTGCTGAAAATGTCCAACTTGAGTCTTCAAGACACTCGACAAGGCTCCCAGTGTGGGCTGGGCTGTGAGACAGTTTCTCTCTTTTCCAGCCTGGGGTGGGAGGTGGGGGAGGAGTGGTCCATCCATTTCCACGGAACTCCATCTTGGGCTTCAAGGCTTTATCAGCTAGATGAGAATGCTGGGCCAAATTCCCCTGCTGTGTTCTCTGAGCTTACACATCTGGTAGGAGAAGGCAATGGCTCCCCACTCCAGGACTCTTGCCTGGAAAATCCCATGGATGGAGGAGCCTGGTGGGCTGCAGTCCATGGGGTCGCTAAGAGTCGGATACAACTGAGCAACTTCACTTTCACTTTTCACTTTCATGCATTGGAGACGGAAATGGCAACCCACTCCAGTGTTCTTGCCTGGAGAATCCCAGGGACATTGGGCTGCCATCTATGGGGTCATACAGGGTCAGACACAACTGAAGCGACTTAGCAGCAGCAGCAGCAGCAGCAGGCATTGATTGGGGATTTCTAGTCTATTAAGCTAACATTGGAACCAGCCACTCAAAACTATCTTCGCACCTAGAGGATCATTTCTTAAGATGGCCCATTTGCATCTGGCTTCCCTGGTGGCTCAGACGGTAAAGAATCCACCTTCAATGCATGAGACCTGGGTTCGATTCCTGGGTTGGGAAGATCCCCTGGAGAAGGGAAAGGCTACCCACTCCAGTATTCTTGCCTGGAGAATTCCATGGACAGAGGAGCCTGACAGGCTATAGTCCATGGGGTCGCAAAGAGTCGGACAGAACTGAGTAAGTTTCACTTTCACTTTCTGGGAATTAATATTTCAGGAAGAAAATGATCAATTGGAATCCAAATCTCTGACCCAAAAAACGTGCCCCCACTCCACTTTTGCAAGACGTGACACGGAGGGAAATGTCTGTCTTTGCTACTTTTTGGCCTCGTCGTTGCATCCTCCAAATCCTATGCAGACCTCCCAACTTTAAGGACATCTAAGTGCAGATGCTCAAGACAGAAGCCTAGGAATGCTCTCACTTCCAAATCACAGGAAATATCCCTGAAGCTGCTTTCACCACTATTGCCCAAACGGTTGGGAGCACTTGAAATCGTATTTTAATTTCAGAGCCACGTTCCCTACCAGAGATGCAGCGTTTCCCTCTGCCTGGAATGTCAGTGTCCATGTAAAACCTGGAGAGGTGCTGGTGGGTTTTTCTACTTGCTTTGTCTTCCAGCCTGCGTGCCAGGCTGCCCTTCCTAAACGCCTCTGCCCCTGACCCAGGACATTTCTTTACTCTCCCCTCTCTCCCTGGAGTGTCAAAAGACTACACTCTACTCTGAGCTCCTCCTCTCTCTTTTCCTCCCTCCAAGTACTCCCATCCCCATTTGTAACAGCCCCTGATATGCACTTCTATTCAATTTTCCTCACCCAGCTTGAAATCCTCTCATTCTAATTACCGTTTCAGTTTTCTTATATTTCTCCCTCGAGATGTCTCAATTAGTGTACTTTTTCATCCTAGCTGTCACCTCTGAGCTGCAAGGTGGGTCTAACTCCAACCGAAACCAGGCAGAAAATAAATGAGGAGCAATTCTGGGCGGCCGGGCCGAAGGTGGGGTTACTTTACAAACTGGCGCACCTTTAATTGATGATCAATGGACAAGAAGGTAGCCTTATTAATACGGTGGCCCCGATTCAGCTGGCATGCGATGTCCTTTCATTACTCAAAGGGGCAGGAGAGGCAGGCCACGCTCAGTGCTGGGCAAGAAACCTGCATTCAGAGAAAGACAGAGCATGAGGCTAATTAACATAGTTCTGGTCAAAGTCGGAAATTAACTCGCCTCTTTAAGGCCGCAGCTTCAAATGCCATTTGTCTCCTCTGTGATTACACTTACAGGTAATTACACCTGATTGTAGCACACAGCAAGTTAAATGGAGGGAGGGCTGCCCCCCACCACCTCCATCACATAAGTCTTTTCATTCCAGCCCTGTCAAAAGACTAAACAATAATAAAGGTGTCTGCCTCAGTATATTTCTTCTGTTAATGAGCGCTGTGTTGTCTTAAGGCTTCTCGAGGACGTGGCAATTGTGCAGCGCTTTTTCCTTCACTCCACTGGGAATGCAGAGGCCTTCTCTGAACCTTTGGGGATTTAAAAACACACAGAAGGCAAGTTGGACCTGAAAGCAATTCCCACCCACTAGTACCTGCTTGGTGGATCAGGGAAGGTGACAAGGACCAGAAAGTCACTGCCCATTCTCTCCCAGGCGATGCAGGATTTAGGTCTTGCTGATACAGCATCTCTAACTGAAACCTGGGTACAACCCCTTCCCATCACTTTAACTCTCTTCTATTACTATTATCTTTCCAAGGATCTCTAAGAGGCCAAAGAAAAGAGAACATGCTCACAGAGGAGTGGCGTTTAGCCCCCTTCAGCTGGCCATGTGGCACAGCCCTGATATCTAAGACGCTAGCGTGGGGCTCATTAGCGGTGGCCAGGCTCAGCCCTCCCAAGAGCCATGCACAGGGCTGGCAGGGTCCCACTCTTTACCTGCCACTGGGCAGAGTGTGAGAGACGCCTTCAGAATTCATGGCTCCCTAGAGGATGTGGTGGGATCCTCAGCTAGTCTCAGAAATGAGTCCCCCAAGAATGCAAAGCATCCAGTTTCCAGTGGTGAATCCTCCAAGGAGTTTAAAAATGGGCAAAGGTGACTTTGAGGGGTCCCACGTGTCTGCTTCCTGCCTACCTCACCCTCTCGCGCCTTCTTGTTGGTTACACACCATCGGGATTTCTTCCTCCACTTGCTTCCTCCCGTTCACCCATCCCCCAATCCTACCCAGGCCCCCCTTTCAGCCTCTCCTATATCTTTGCAAATTCTGCCATGCATCAGTGAAGTTTGGGTTGAAAGATCAAGTTGGGCTTGTCTCAATCCCAACTTGCATTAAATGTTGCCCTGAAGCCACTTTGCAGCCCAGAAGTGGCATTCTTGCCTCTGACTCCCATCTCACTGAGCTGAGTGATTCCCATGAAGAAATCCAGAATTAAAAAATAAACATCTTCAGTCACACATTTGCTGGATAATTACTCGTACAGCCCTCTCATGAAGCAATTTGGCAATATGTATTAAAAACAATAAAAATAGTGACTGTGAAACTTTCATGAGGAAATAATCTTTAATTCAGAGAAGTGTTCAATACAGTGCCATAATATTACACAAAACAGCCATGACAAAAAGGAAAATAATCTAAGTGTTCAAAATTGGAATAATGTTCATTTAAGTGGCGCATTCACAGGATGGATTGTTATGTGACCATTAAAAAAGGATGATTATGGAGATTGTGCAAAATCTGAACCATTGGTTACAATATTAGGTTTAGAAATTTGGACTATAAATCAGAAAAAAGAAACACCATCATAAAAGTTATACCAAAATACGAACAGCAACTGGTTTAAAAGAAAAGGATTATGGTTGATAATTTTCCCTTTCCT
Source organism: Budorcas taxicolor (assembly GCF_023091745.1). NCBI lineage: Eukaryota > Metazoa > Chordata > Mammalia > Artiodactyla > Bovidae > Budorcas > Budorcas taxicolor. Next base: position 10,816,881 of record NC_068930.1, on the reverse strand, counting down.
TTATTGTCCAAATTTTCTGCATTGTGTTTATATTCTTTCTGTCAGAAAAATACATAGTAATATGGTGTGGAAAAGAAGCAAATCCATCACTCATGTAAACATGGCTCTTGCAAGCATGCCTGATGAATCTAAACGGAGGGGTTTGTTGATGGATCTGTCCCTAAGGCCTCCCTTCTCTTCCATGGAAAAGCTGGTGACCAGAGGGAATCATCTAACTCTCCAAGCTTCTATTTTGCCATGAAAAGGAACAAACTCTCCTCAAAGGTGGTTACACCCTCTCCCCCTCCACCTTGTGGGCTGCCCCTTGCCAGTCACCTCCGTGGAACACTTGCCTCTGTCTGCTTGTTAGAAGCTGGGATCTGCCCAGATTCTGTCCTCTGCTTTCTGTCACTCTTCCCATATCTGGGGTGTCACTGCCCCGCCACCCACAACTCACCCACTCTGTCATCTACCCTGTCACAGGCCTCCAGAGCATCAGACCTGAATTTCCAGAGGCTGACCTGGCTCTCCACACCCAGCGTCTTCAAAACCCAACTCCTGATTCTTTCCCTAGCAAGCCTGGGGAATTTCCACATTCTCCATCTCATGACAGAACCAGCATCCACTTGCTTGTCCCACTTGGGGACACTTGGATTCTACTCGGTCCCAACCTTATCACCTCTGAGACATTCACATCATCTCTGCCCCTATTCTAGCCAGTCACCTCCTCAACTGTCCCCAGAGGGAACCTTTCTAAAGTGCAAACTGGCCTTGTCACTGACCACCCAACACTCTTGGATGTCCCCTGATCACATGCGCAGGGAAATCCAAGGTCTGGGACACAACTTAGGATGAGGCAGTTCCCAGCCCTCCCAACCCACTCACCCGAATGGCTTCTCAGCTCTCTCACTCTGCTCACTCCTCACCCAGCTGACTGTCCAGTGCTCACAGTCATGGCAAGGCAGCCTGAATATTGAAGACGGTGTTCTAATGGCCCTGCCTCCCCACACAGCCCAGGTGGGTACCCAGCCTCCTCCCCTCCCTACCCCAGGAGTCTTCCCCATGAGAAGATACTCTGCCCAGGCTCCCCCCATGGGAAATACCAGTGCCAAGTGGGTCTGCACCTTCTCAATGACTTCACATCACTGTGACCCTAGCTATGCACCATCCCCAGGAAGGAAGTGGAGTTTTCGCAGTGGCACCTTAGTCAGAGAGACAGCCTGTGTCTGGTGGGAAGCTCAGCATGTCCTGTCTCCAGGGTGGAGCTTCAGGGAGTCTTTGAGAGGCTGGTCGACACTAGCATGGGCCCCTCCTCTCCAAAATGGTCAGCAGAGAACACGGAGAGGCAGGAAGGCTGCCTCCTTCCCTATGACCCTTCCTGTGCCCTGGTGACCTTTGCCCAGGAACGTTAGCAACAAAGATGGGCTCTACTGCCCAAATAAAAGGTGTGAGCAGCAGCTTGAGGCATGGGAAGGGGAGAATCTAGCCCTGGAATTTGCTGGTCACATAACCTGTCACTTGGCCACGTGGGTCTTGAATGCAATTCCATCCACCTTCTAATGTCCATGTCTCTCCACCTTATGACTCTCCTGTTCTCTTTCTTGTAGCATTCCTGCTCTGACCGAATCTTACCTGTCTCCGACCGTCATCGCTGTGCAGTGCCCAGGTCAGTGCAGGTCAGTCGCTCAGTCGTGTCCGACTCTGCAACCCCATGAATCGCAGCACGCCAGGTCTCCCTGTCCATCACCAACTCCAGGAGTTCACTCAGACTCACGTCCATCGAGTCAGTGATGCCATCCAGCCATCTCATCCTCTGTCGTCCCCTTCTCCTCCTGCCCCCAATCCCTCCCAGCATCAGAGTCTTTTCCAACGAGCCAACTCTTCGCATGAGGTGGCCAAAGTACTGGAGTTTCAGCTTCAAAATCAGTCCTTCCAAAAAACACCCAGGGCTGATCTCCTTCCGAATGGACTGGTTGGATCTCCTTGCAGTCCAAGGGACTCTCAAGAGTCTTCTCCAGCACCACAGTTCAAAAGCATCAATTCTTCGGCGCTTACCCTTCTTCACAGTCCAACTCTCACATCCATACATGACTACTGGAAAAACCATAGCCTTGACTAGACGGAACTTTGTTGGCAAAGTAATGTCTCTGCTTTTGAATATACTATCTAGGTTGGTCATAACTTTTCTTCCAAGGAGTAAATGTCTTTTAATTTCATGGCTGCAGTCACCATCTGCAGTGATTTTGGAGCCCCAGAAAATAAAGTCTGACACCATTTCTACTGTTTCCCCATCTATTTCCCATGAAGTGATGGGACCAGATGCCATGATCTTAGTTTTCTGAATGTTGAGCTTCAAGCCAACTTTTTCACTCTCCTCTTTCACATTCATCAAGAGGCTTTTTAATTCCTCTTCACTTTCTGCCATAAGGGTGGTGTCATCTGCATATCTGAGGTTATTGCTCAAATATCTGTCTATGAACAAATATTCACTGTCCCCAAGGACAGCCCCATCTCTGGTTGCAAGCCTTCACCCCCTTTGCTTCCTCCGTCAGCTGTGCCCTTATTACCCAGGGCCACTCTTGATAAACTTCCACTCACCCTGGAGCAAGCCCGGATCAGCTTCAATCCCTCAGGGAGGCTTTCCTTGTGCTTATTCCCCCAACGGAACTCCCACTGTTCCCTCTGCCATCTCCCGTCACCTGCCAAGTGATACACGCATCTTAACCCATGCCAACACAGGGTCTCGAAACTATTACGTCTCACCTTAAGTAGACTCTGAACCTTTCCAGTGGGTCGTATTAGGATTATCCCCAGCCCCAGGGCACAGCAGCCACAAAGCAGGTGCTCAGTAAATGCGGGTTGAAGGCGTTAACAGCAGACTCAGGTGAAGGCAGGGTGCTGGGACGCTAGCACTTTCCAGGTGACACAACTGAGTAACAAGGACACGGTTGCCATCGACGTCCTGCTAAGCAACAACCACCACTTTAAAAATAGCAGTCCCCAAAACGACTTATCTATGTTTGGCCACCGGACAACTTATCTACGCAGGGCCAATCTTTCCTCAGTAGATGATGCGATAGGAAACATTAGCCTCAGCCTGGTCAAATTTTCAGATCCTGGACTAATGAGATCTTCATATAACATACTTTCTCAGGAAGTGATCAAGGTCCCACCACCTGTAGGAAATATCCAGTGGAAATGGTGTGGGCTCTGAAACAAGATAGGTTTTTGTTTGTTTGTGTTACCGGTACGACTCTGGGCAAGTCACTTAACCTCTCCGAGCCTAAGTGTGTCATCTGTAAATGGGGACGACACCCCCTTCAAAGATCCATCCTGCCGAGTGAACATGGCTCTCATTAATCCATGAGGAATGTAACACAGAGCAAATCCATGGTGATCAATGCAAGTTAGTTCTCAACATTTTCCTCCCTGTGCTAAATCTTTACTTTTTCCTTCTATAAAGAAAGAAGAGTTTCCTAGCTTGAGCACACTTGGCATCTGGGACCTGATCATCCTTTGCTCCCCTTTTGTGGGGAGGGAGAGCTGTCCTGTGTATTACAGGTCATTTAGCAGATTCACCAGCCTCAGGAGCACTCTTCTCTTCAGTCATGACAACCAAAAAATGTCTCTTTGCCAAATACCCTTAGGGGCAAAATTTCTACCAGTTGAGAAGCACTGGGCTATGGTTCTCTAACTTAGGTCACCTAGAAAGAAAAGTGCCCTGATTTTCCTTTAGGACATGTTCTGAAAGATGCTTAAGACTCATGCGGTAGAGTCCCCTCCTGTCAACCTTCAGGACAGGACAGGATGTGTTCTGGATGGACTGAATCGTGTCCCCTCAAAATTCATATGTGGAAACTCTAAACCCCAATGTGATTATATTTGGAGATAGAACCTTTAGGAGGTAATTAAGGTTAAATGAGGTCGTAAGGGTGGGGTGCTAACCTGATAGGCTTAATGTCCTTCTAAGGAGTGACAGCAGAGAGCTGTCATTTGAGGACAAGGTGAGAAGGTGGCAGTCTGCAAGGCAGGAAGAGAGCTTTTGCCAGAAACTAAATTGGCCAAACCAAATTGTTCTTGGACTTCTCAGTTTCCAGAGTGTGAGGAGATAAATATCTATTGGTTAAGCCATACCATGTATGATATTACATTAGAGCAGCCCCAGCAGACTCAGACATCATGCTTTCAAACTGAAGACTGAGTTACTCCATCCCATGTGTGCACCCCTAGAGATGGCTACATTTTGATCTTGCCGAAGATCACTTCTCCTCATAGCAACCATTGATGCTTTCAGAATGGGGTGCTGGAGAAGACTCTTGAGAGTCCCTTGGACTGCAAGGAGATCAAGCCAGTCAATCCTAAAGGAAATCAACTCTGACTATTCATTGGCAGGACCAATGCTGAAGCTGAAGCTCCAATCCTTTGGCTACCTGATGTGAAGAGCTGACTCATTGGAAAAGATCCTGATGCTAGGAAAGATTGAAGGCAGGAGGAGAAGGGGGCAACAGAGGAGGAGATGGCTGGATGACATCATTGACCCCATGGACATGAGTTGAACAAACTCTGGGAGATAGTGAAAGACAGAGAAGCCTGGTATGCTGCAGTCTGTGGGGTTGCAAAGAGCTGAGCATGACTGAGCTGCTGAGCAACAACCATAGTAACTAAGATAGTTTAAGTGAGACCATCAGAGAAAGAAAAATCTGCATTGTCTCTGCACCTACCTTGAAACGTGGTGGCACCGAGCTGTTAAAATTGGCTTAGGGGGAAAAAATGTAAAATCACATCAGTGCACATGGGTGCTAGTCCAGCCTTGTTTGTTCAACATAGAGAATAGCATAACAATAACCATGCTGTTTTTAAAAAAGAGATGGAATTAACAGTTGGTCTGCTTTTGACTGGCAGGATTATAGTTGGTTTTTACAAATTCATTATATCTTTATTGTTTAACATGTCTACAAGGAGCGCTATTTCTTATAATTAAAACATCTCATAAACTTTCTTAAAAGCGAGGGGCGGGGGATGGCCCACCATGTCTGGTTTGATCCTGATTTATAACCAGAATTTCTCATCAATGGAAGAGGTTGCCACAGGAGGGCGGTGATTTACGACAGAGCTTTGTAATGTTTAAACATACAACATAGAAATGGAATTTTTAAAGCTTGAATTATTGAGTCCAACCCAGTGGACTCAGTCGAGCCAGTAGTGTGAAAACAGCAGGCACTTTTTAAAGCCTTTTGATCTGAAAGATTCCAGCATCTCCTTTTGAAACTATTGCAAAGACAACTTAAAAATGGAAACCCTTTTTAATTTGCAAATTATTGACCCTAGAACACCTCAGGGTTGCAGGGCAATGTCACAGACAGAGCCCTTTGCAGGATCAAGGCTGAGTCAGGATCCTCAGAGGGTCCCAGTGCCACAGGTATTCTGGCTTCAATCCAGGGACAGAACAAGGGAAGGACCCCAGAAGCCATCTCCAAGCTGAGAGCCAGTACACTTTTCTTTTCTTTTTTTTTTTTTTCAAGAAATGGTGTCATCACTCCATACATGCCGTTACCATTGGACTCAGAAAAAAATTCATTGTCTGTACTTCTTTTCACCTGTAGATAACATTGTACTTCACAGTGCAGACTAAAGGACAAAAATACACTCTCTGCATAGAGAAAGCAGGGGAGCACCATCTTCAACTTGTAACTCCTGCCTGTTTTCCCATGCCTGGCAAAGTCTTCTGACATCAGAACTTTGGGGGCGGCCCCAGGGACAGGGTCCCCATGGCAGAGAGGAGCATCCAGGCTGACTGTCTGTAGGGGTTTACCCCTCTCCCTCCAGATGTGACTCTAAGAACAGCTTCTGGGCTTACAGACCACATGTAAACAGAACCCCAATCTCTCCTCCTTCACCTGCTAGCCTCTGGGAACCCCACTGCAGAAGCGCCTGCTCCCCTCCCCTGGAGTGGGACCCTTGGGGACTTCAGAGCCCAGAGGCTCTGTTCTCGGATTCCTGTGCAGCATCCCAGCTCCTAGTCTGCACGGGACTGCTAAGAGCATAATTATTTTAAGAAGTGTTATCCTAATGCATTTCACAGGAAAATATCAGTACAAATTATGGCAAGCTTTGCAAATGTTGCTGGCATGAGAGAGAGAAATCAATCTTTTTCTTAATACTATTTCCCATTTACCTGATTTTCTTTTTCACTAATTGGCCAAAAAGGATCTAAAATGAGCCCACTTTTTACAGCTGCTCAGTTGTGATGTAAATTTCTTGCCAATCATTCCTCTTTTTCTTTTCTCCTGACACTCAGGTGACTTAGTGGTAAAGAATCCACCTACCGACACAGAAGCCACAGGAGATGCAGGTTCGATCCCTGGGTTGGGTATGTCCATCCCCTGGAGGAGGAAATGGCAATCCACTCCAGTATTCTTGCCTGGGAAACCCCATGGACAGAAGAGTCTGGCAGGCTGCAGTCCATAGGGTCACAAAGAGTTGGACACGACTGAGCACTGAGCAAGCACATGACCCTTCAGCTTGCTCTATATGAAAACATTCCTGCTGACAACTTTCTAACATTTTTGGTTAGGGTTCTTTACTGGGGGCCAGCCCCGGTTGGATCCAGGTTATCCTCAGGGTGACGGTGTGGCGAGAGAGATATACAGATATAGATAGAGATAAAGAAAGAATGTTGCAGTTAAGAAAATAGAGGAGAGAAAGAGGCTGATATTCCTTGGTTTATGCAGAAAGCCAATAAAGCCCCAGACAAGGGACTTGCACTGTTCACGTAGGCCACAGGCGCCCTCTTGAATAGCAGAAGGTGCCCCACCGTGGGCACCCTCTCATGTGGGTCTTAGAAGCACGAGCAGAGAAGTGAACTCAGAGGGCCCCTGCGCTCCAGGGAATTAGCCTGAAAGAGAAAGAAAGAATGATATGGGGAGGCCAAGCTTGTGCAAGACCCATAACTTTATTTTCAAAGGGAGCTTATATACCCTAAGTTGTACATAGAGAATAATGGAAAATACAAAGTCATGCAGGGTCAGCACCCCTGACCCTTATCGAGACCAGGCGTTCTTTCTACATGCCTATCTGTATACACAGGTCTGAGGTGATTTACATCATTTTCTGGCCAGGAGGCCTATTAACATTTTATGGCCCTTTTCTGATAAGGGTCCGTCAACCAGAAAACTTATTTTCCCTAAAGTGTTGTTCTTTCTAAAGTTTGGTGCCACTCTCAGAAAGCACTAAATAAAGTTACATTCTTACAGGGCAAAGGTGTAGTGGGCTATAACAAGGAAAGAATTAACTCAAAGTTTAATGTTGTTAACATCAAGGTCACTACTTATATTTCAACTATATTAATTAATGCACCCTCAGGTACACAACAAAAGATATGAAAACTTGGCAGCAAGCATTGGCTCAACAATGAAACCCTTAACCAGTTCTATTCTAATGATTTTTAACTCCTTGAAAGACTCTACATTCCTAGAATGTTTTAAGCTTCCCGTGCCTCTCGTGGTTGGGAGGTGGTAAAGAATCACATGTGTAGCTGTAAGAGTCCGGATAAACCTGTCAGGCAAGTTAGAGAGCTAACAGAGGGGTTTGAATTGAAACATTCCAATTACGCCCAGCAGACTTATTAACTAGAGCTCCAAGTTAACTTTTTCCAGAGAAAGGTGGTCGGGGATAGCCTCCTGTTAATGTCAGAGTAGTTGGTGAAAGTCATAAAATAGTAAGACAGACAGATTCTGGTTTTGGGGTGGATGCTCGAACAGGTCCAGGGGGTCCCTCGAGTCCCGATCCACCTTGCTCATCAGGTCTCTTCCACATGACCTTGTCACGGGTGGGATTGGCCCAGGGAGTCCCTTGAGTCCTGAAGCCTTGCTTGTCAGGTCTCCTTGCATGACCTTGTCATGGGTGGGCTCTCCCGTGCTGGCTCCCGGCAGTTCTTTTCTCAAAAAGCATCCTCCCCAGAAGCTTTCTCTCAGTCACTCTGTCTCTGGTAGAGATAACTTCTCTTGGAATCACCGTGCATTCTTCTCGCACCCAGAGCATTTTGCCCCTAGAGCCATCGTCCAGGTCTGGGCGGCACACAAGTTATGCCCAAGTGTGTCTCCACTAAACTGGGAGCCCCTTGAGGGAGAAGCCTTCCCTCTGTCCTGTCTGGATTCGCCATGCCAAGAACAAGTTCTGACATACAGAAAGGGCTCAAAAGTGGCCAAATGCTCAAACAAGAGGACCCTTGGATTTCCTTTTTTGAAACCTACAATGCAGTGGCACCATTCTACTCCAAACAACAGAGAAAACAAAAGTCCCCTTTTTAAGAAGCAAGGTAAGATTATTGCCACAGACGGAAGAAGCTAAAGTGCTACCAGAGGGAATCCATCTGAACACTCAACAACCTGAGGGTTGCTGCGGTCACTGGGCTTCCTCCCCTCCCCAAGGACGTCTGGATCCATCGCTTGAAGCTGGAGGTACGGCCAGGAGATCCAGCCCCAGCTCTCTGGGTGGCCCAGGGCTGGGTCACACAAACTCTAGAGGAGTACAGGCAAGTGCTGAACCCTAAGCTTCACTCTATCCAGAATCACTGAAGTTCATTCCTCAAAGCCACAGGCTGGAAGTGAAAAAAAAATAGAGCTTTGGGAACTCAGCACATATGGGTTCAAACACCCCAAGTCTTCTGTTGGTAGAAGTGTGGGCTCGTCTCAGTGCCCCAGCTTCCTCATCTGTAAAATGGGATCACAGTGAAGGATACGGCTTTCAAGATGTTTCCAAGGGTTGGATAGGCCATCACAGTTGTCAGCTGTAACTGTTTCCCACCCCGTGAGAAGGCATCTGGGGTGAGTTTTGAAGGCTGAGTGTGAGGACATCAGGCAAGCTAGAGGCAGAGGGTGCTCCTTGGATGGCCCTTTCTGGCCCGGAGCGTTCAGAAGTGAGGAAGTGAGGACAAGGGACCTGCCTCCGAGTGACTGGTCACGAGAGGATGCTCAGTGGCCCTGAGCAACCTCCTGCTGAACTGACTTTCCTCCTGCTGACATCCCAGAGGGGACAGCAGACAAGCAAGGGGGTGCAACATAGCACCCTGCGCGGGGTCCAGAAGAACAGCCCATTACCATGGATTAGGGGTGCCTTCAAGCCACAGCGTCATTTTCCAACCTGTCAAATGCATTTTTGTCATTCAGTCGGGACAAGAACAAGTTGTAATCACAACTACAAACTAGAAACTGGCCCATTTATTTCATCATCATGATCAAAACAAATCACATCACTAAATCTATGCAAACTTTGAGATAATTAAAGCTGTTCATGCTTTTTTGCCCAACAATTTTTCTTGTGGAATTCACCTAGAGGAAACAAAGGGTTTCCTCAGAGATGTGTGTATAAATTTGGCTTTCATCTCAGCATGATTTATAAAATGAACCAGCACTTGAAAAGAACATAAACGCTTGAACTTTAAGGAGACTGATTTTTAAAATGTTTCAGTACACCTTCATAGGGTGCTGGAGAAGACTTTTGAGAGTCCCTTGGACTGCAAGGAGATCAAACCAGTCAATCCTTAAATCAAATCAACCCTGGATATTCATTGGAAGGACTGATGCTGAAGCTGAAACTCCAATCACCTTTGTTCACCTGATGCGAAAAGCTAACTCACTGGAAAAGACCAGTGGACATGACTTTGAGGAAACTCCGGGAGATGGTGAAGAACAGTAAAGCCTGGCGTGCTGCAGTCCATGGGGTGGCAAAGAGTCAGACACGACTGAGTGGCTGAACACCAACATCAAAATTTTACTTATAATGACAATGCGTAAAGTTCCTTGACAAAGCACACTGCAAACCAGCACACGGGACAAGGTCCTGAATTTGTAAATATGTGCTATGTGCATATACATTTTCAGAAGAAGGAAACCATATGTTATTTGTGGTTTCCCTCAGACACACTAGAGCTGCATGGCTTAAAATGCAGGTTCCAGAGCCAGACTGCCAGTGTGAATCCTGACTCCATCCCTTCTGAGTGTGAGACCGGGGAAGTTGTTTAACTTCTTGTGTCTCAGTTTCCTCGTATTAAGGAAGGGGTTGCTAGTTGTTCCCTCCTCCTTTGTTGGTGGGAATGTAATTGGCACAGCCACTATGGAGAACAGTATGCAAGCTCCTTAACAAACTAAAAATGGAGCTACCGTATGACCCTGAAATCCGATTCCAGGGGATATCCCCAGAGAAAAACAAGGTTCAAACGTGTGCATGCACTCTAATGTTCATTGCAGCACTGTTTGCAACACCAAAGGGCCGGAAGCACTCTGCCTGTCCATCGACCATCGACAGAGAAATGGAGAGACAAGAGGTGGTACACACATACAATGGGACATTACTCGGCCATCAAAAAGAATGAAATGATGCCATCTGCAGCAACACGGGCTTTCCTAGAAATTGTCCTACTGAGTGAAGTACGTCAGACAGAGGAGGAGAAATAGTGTATGGCATCCCTTATATGCAGAATCTGAAAAGAAATGATACAAATGAAATTCACAAAACAGAAACAGACACAAGTGTGGAGAACAAACTTATGGGTGCAGGGGGGAGGGGATAATTAGGGAGTTTGGGATGGAAATGTACAAACTGCTATATTTAACATAGATAATCAATCAATAAGGACTTCCTGTACGGCACATGGAACTCTGCTCAATGTTTGTGGCAGCCTGGATGAGAGGGGCTTTGGGGGATACATGTATATGCATGGCTGAATCCCTTTGCTGTCCACTTGAAACTATCAGAACATTGTTAATAGGCTATGTGAAAGTTATTCAGTCATGTCCGACTCTTTGCAACCCCATGGACTATATAGTCCATGGAATTCTCTAGGCCAGAATACTGGTGTGGGTAGCCTTTCCCTTCTCCAGGGGATCTTCCCAGCCCAGGGATCGCACCCAGGTCTCCCGCATTGCAGGTGGATTCTTTACCAGCTGAGCCACCAGGAAAATCCAAGAAGACTGGAGAGGGTAGCCTTTTCCTTCTCCAGAGGATCTTCCCAATCCAGAGATCAAACCCAGGTCTCCCTCATTGCAGGCAGATTCTTTACCAGCTGAGCCGAAAAGAAAGCCCAAGAATACTGGAGTGGGTAGCCTATCCCTTCCTTCTCCAGCAGATCTTTCCGACCCAGGAATTGAACCGGAGTCTCCTGCATTGCAGACAGATACTTTACCAAGTGAGCTATCAAGAAAGCCAATAATCAGCTATACTCCAACATAAAATAAACAGTTAAAAAGAAAACGGCTGCTGGCTGTTCCCAGTCCATAGAGGAGTGGTGTGCTAATAGAGCAATGGTTCAGAGAGCATAGCACCTACATGCTAAGTCACTTCAGGTGTGTCTGACTCTTGGCAACTCTATGGACTGTAGCCTGCCAGGCTCCTCTGTCCATGGGATTCTCCAGGCAAGAATACTGAGGTGGGTTGCCATTTCCTCCTGCAGGGGAATCTTCCCGACCCAGGGATTGAACCTGCATCTCACGTCTCCTGCATTATCGGGCAGATTCCTTACCACTAGCACCACCAGGGAAGCCATACAGGGACTTGTCAACGTTATCTATTGTCATAAAAGATTGTTATTCACGGTGGGATTACTGGTCATTTCAAGTCTCAACTCTTCTTTATATTTTCTGCATGAAACCGTTTGACTCTTACAAGCATGGAAACGAAATAACTTTTTAATCCATTTCAGTCAACAAGATGAATTCAATGAAGAGATTAGTGAGAACTACTTTGCAGTAATTGAGACAACATCTGCTATTTCTAGGGCTAAATCAAATAAAATAGTCAACTCTCGATTCTACACAAGGCGCGTTCATTTATCTGCGGCTAATATTGCTTTCCTGTTTTTACTGGCCTCATTAAACACTGGATAGAACATCATATGTTACAGCTCTATCTAGCGTCTGTTTACTTTCTCCCCCACAGCCAACAACTCAGCAAGAGCCTTGTAAACCAATTCTCTTAATGATCTTTCCAGTCAGGGAAGGTGTGAATCAATGATACAGGGAACTCTGAGCCGAGGCTGGTGGCTATAACTCAGAGAGGGGTCGCTGTGGTGCCAGCTCACACAGTTAGAACTGAAGACTTAGGGTGGCACTTTCTGGGCACCTCTCAGAGCCCCTCCAGTCCATGCCCACCCGGCCACGCATAGCAGTGCCTGGAGGTAAAGGCTTTTTAACTTCGTGCTGAGTGAATAGGGAATGATGGACCCCACAATCAGTGATGAGGGTCCATGCTATTTATAACACATGAATTTTTATAATGTGTCTGCTAAACAGCACAATTGCCAGTGAGTTTCTGATATCAGCACTCCAGCTCTCGCTATTAAGCACACAGATCCCTTGCTCTTGGCTCAGACCCGGAGAGGGACAGATGCTTCTCATTTCAGGGCCCACATTGGGGGATTTTCCATCTTTCTATCATCCAAAATCAAGGTTCCCTTCAAAAAGAGCTTGCCTGGAGCTTTACCTCCCTCCCTGCTCTCTGTCCATCTCTCTCTGATGGAAGATGCCCGCCCTGCATCTTGGCCCCATCATTGTTCCATGTGCTCGGGAGACAAGGGTTCAAGGCTGAGTACCACACACAGCACTCTCCATGAAATTCTACACACCTACACGTGATATACCTAAATGCTACACACCTACATACAATGCACCTACACACGATACACCATACATGACACACCTACACGTTCTGATACACCTATACACGACACACCTATACGTGACACGCCTGTACACGACACACCTGTACATGACATGCCTATACATGACACACCTGTACACAACACACCTGTACACAATACATCTCCCTGTGGCTGCAGCAGCCTCTCTGGATTAACTATCCTTCTCTGCAGTGACGGACTGAGCATCTCCTTGTGACAAGCAACAGGAGTAAGCGCTCTAAAGACAGATAAAACTCACTGGAGATTTGATTCTTATTTGGTAATTGATCCTTCACTGGTTGTTTGAACAAGGGACAATTATTCAACTCCAGCTTTCTCACCTGAAATGGTAATAATGAGACCAATGCCTCTGATGCTGCCTCAGATAACACCAGTGAGAGCCCACTGCCTGGCTGCAGTAGACGCTGTAGAGAAACGTGGTTTTCTTCTTGGCTCCCTCCTAGTCAGCTTCTCACCATGATGTTCTATTTGAAAGTGCATTTGGTAAGAAATATTTGCATAAGTAACAGATAACCTATTAGTGCTTTAAACAAAGAGAGGCTTTCAGACGTCCTTGGTAGTCCAGTGGCTAAGAATCCATCTGCCAATGCAGGGGACGTGGGTTCAGCCCCTGGTCCAGGAAGTTTCCACATGCCCTGGGGGAACTAAGCCCACGGAGCTGAGCCACCACTGCTGAAGCCTGCATGCTCTAGAGCCCAGGCTCTGAAACAAGAGCAGCCTCCACACTGAGCTTGAGCACCACACTGAAGAGGAGCCCCTGCTCGCCGCAACTAAAGTCCGTGCACAGCAGTGGAGATCCAGCACGGCCAAACGTATATAAATGAAATGTCTAACAAATAGAGGCTTGCTTTTCCCCTGTAACAAAACATTTAGAGGCAAATCACTTCTGAGGTTGACTTGCTTAATCCAGGGTCTCTCCCTTTCTCCTAGTCTTACCCTCAAGGTTGCAAGATAGCTGCGTGTGTTCCAGACACCACATCTCCACTGAAGGCAAGAAGAAAGGGACGAGGTGGTCGTCTTCTACATCTCTTCTAACAGGAAAAAAAAGGCTTCCCAGAAACGTGCTAGCAGACTCTGCCTTGCATTCTGTTGACCAGCTCTCTCACATGGCCACCCCCTGCAAGATGCTCTCATTCCTCACTTTCCGTTCTAGAAGGGGTCAAGGCAGGGAGTGGCTGTCAGGCTAGGCAACCTGCAGGATCTTCCCAGAGGATTAGACATTGTCATGTTAGGACTACCCAGGTAAATGTTAAGTAAAATAAAAGTAAACACACAGAGAGTAAGCATTTCAGAGCCAAAAGTATACGGTTTACCACCTACCAGGTGGGATTCTGTCCTTCCTCAGTTTATATCAGTTCTCCAGCCAGGATGCGCTTTAGAGTCACCTGGGGATCATGTAAAACTCACCCATGCCTGGGTGTCCTCTTAGACCAAGGAACCCTGTGGGCCGGACGATTGGGACTCCCAGTGAAAGTTCAGCACCGTAGGTTAGGAGCCCACGGAGAGAGCATGGGTGAACCATAGAGGGCATAAGAGAGAGCAGCCCTGAGGAATCAGGAGCCTGCAGGACCGTGATCCACGTCCTTGGAGGCTTCCCACTCCCCTAGGGACAGTGCCAGAGGCACAGCAGGCATTCTGACCTACACAAACGCACCCGTCTCCCAGGACCCCTCACTAAGTCTTACTGAAGCCTAATCACCCAGAATACACTATGTTGCTCTTTTGTACTTTTGGTCATTTGATAAACTAAGCCCAGAAAGTCTCAGAAGCCTGCTGCACAAAAGCTGGACCATCAGCAAGGGCTCCACCTGGCAGATGTCCTCGCCTCGGTGTCTCCCCTTCCATCCCACAGACAGAAGCCTCTCCCCTGGGTGCACCCAGCCATGCTTCCTGCTCCAGCTTGCGTCCGTCAGCTGCAGCTCCAGGCTCCGATAGCAGCTTCAGCAGGATGGCGGGTGGCCTCCTGCACAAACCGCCTTCATCTCCATCACCCGCATCTCCCCAGAGGCAGCTAGTTTGCCAAAGCTGCCAGGAAGCTCACCTCCCAGCTTCTAGCTGTGGTTTTCTCCAACAGAGAGAATCCGATGGTAAGAAGCCTTGCCCCATACTAATTCTGATGCACAGGAGCTCCCAACACTTCAGGTTTCTGTAAAGCCCCAAAGCCCGCACAAGATGATTTAATTACCACGTGAATGAGTCAAAAAACAGATGCGAAGTTTCCAGAAATGCCTGCAAGTGCTTAGTAAGTAGCCACAATTGATAGAGAAATTGCAAAGACACGCTTGAAACAAAGGCTGCCTCAAGGCACAGTCGCAGCCCGAAAAGTGCCGTCAACAGAGGGGCACTCCTGCCCCCCACCCCAGTCCTGTTAAGTGCAGAGAGCTGGGAAATCGTCTGTAATAGTCTGGCCCACGTGAACTGCAATTAGCAACAACAAGCACCACCCACAGACTCCGCGGGAATGTGCTCATGGTTAATCGATTCGATTGATCACTGTTTATTAAGCAAAAACCTGCTTTCTAAACTGTTCTTCCTTAAATGGTGGTGGGTTGTTTTTTTTTTTTTTTTTTTCTCTCAGTCTGCTAGAAAATAGGAGACTAATTAGAGCTTTTAATTTAAATCCAAGCAGGGAGATGCGAGCATGTACTACGGTAAAAGCATTAGGAGAGGGGGAGGAGATGAGGAGCCCCGCCCCCAGCTCCCCGGAGCAGCGACGCTA
The DNA here is from genome assembly GCF_023091745.1 of Budorcas taxicolor. Taxonomy (NCBI): domain Eukaryota; kingdom Metazoa; phylum Chordata; class Mammalia; order Artiodactyla; family Bovidae; genus Budorcas; species Budorcas taxicolor. The sequence continues at coordinate 10,801,489 of NC_068930.1, read as the reverse complement.
AAGCTGACACACTCCATAAAGACCTCCCGAATCCTCATTTCACTCTTCAGATCAAGAAGCCACTGGGACCAGGTCAGATGAGAACATCAGGAAGGCAGCCCACTGATAATATAGATTATGGGAATGTTTGAGTCGCACCAGCGCTGTGAAATTGATCGGCTCCATTCAGCACCTTGCGAATCAACAGAGGAAATCAATGGTTGGCAGGCAGGTAGGTGTTGAGAGAAGAGACCATAGAGTATTTTTGTTATCTCCTTACAGAAAATAATGATCTCAACCACCTTGAGTGCTCTAAATCTAAGCGAAATACACACACAAATCTAATCCAGGCTTGGATGCCACACAGAGGGGTCAGGGCGATTATGTGACTGGTGCAAGCCACAGGAGGGGCTCTCCTTGCCCGTGGTTAAGGTCTATCTAATTTGGACGTGCATGTCCTGTGTATTACCTGCCTCTCCTGTGATGTCCTTACCTGCAATTCACGAAGCTACTGCAGAGTGACAGATGTCCACTGTCCCCATGATTTCTCGTGAAGTTTAGTATTTGATGACGTCTTTGATGCCTACCCAGTTTGGAACCCCAGCCCCCCAAATGAGGATTCTGCAAACTCCTTTATATGTCTCAATCACAGATAGAGCACCAATGAAGAAACGAGGTTAATAGGAAGCACAGATTTTTGCCTAAAGTGTACATATTTCTGCAAGGACAAGTATCCAAAACCTCAGGAATCCAAATCAGAAATACTGTTGCTGATGCTGCAGCTGCTGCTGCTAAGTCACTTCAGTCATGTCCGACTCTGTGCAACCCCATAGACAGCAGCCCACCAGGCTCCTCCATCCATGGGATTTTCCAGGCAAGAGTACTGGAGTGGGTTGCCATTGCCTTCTCCACAGAAATACTGTTAGTTACTCTGAAAAGGCTCAAGGCAAAGAAAATCGAAATTTTCTAGTGATGCTGACATAGGGATTTTAATTTATACAGTGGAAGTGTTGAGGACTCAAGGGATTAGATCTGGTAGACAGAGTGCCTGAAGAACTATGAACGGAGGTTCATAACTTTGTGCAGGAGGTGGTGATCAAAATCATCCCCAAGGAAAAGAAATGCAAAAAGGCAAAATGGTTGTCTGAGAAGGCCTTACTAGCTAAGAAAAGAAGGGAAGCAGAAGGCAAAAGAGAAAGGGAAAGATACCCAACTGAATGCAGAATTCCAGAAAATAGCAAGGAGAGATAAGAAAGCCTTCTTATGTGAACAATGCAAAGAAACAGAGGAAAACAATAGAATGTGAAAGACTAGAGATCTCGTCAAGAAAATTGGAGATACCAAGGGAATATATCATACAAAGATGGGCGCAATAAAGGACAGAAACAGCAAGGACGTAACCGAAGCAGAAAAGATTAAGAAGAGGTGGCAAGAATACACAGAACTGTACAAAAATGGTCATAATGACCCAGACAACCATGATGATGTCATCACTCACCTATATTCAGAAATCCTGGAATGTAAAGTCAAGTAGGCCTTAGGAAGCATTACTGTGAACAAAGCTAGGGGAGGTGATGGAAATCCAGCTGAGCTATTCCAAATCCTAAAAGACGATGCTGTGAAAGTGCTGCACTCAATATGCCAGCAAATTTAGAAAACTCAGCAGTGGCCACAGGACTGGAAAAGGTCAGTTTTCATTCCAATCAGAAATGAAGGCAATGTAAAAAAATGTTCAAACTACAGTACAACTGCACTCATTTCACATGCTAGCAAGGTCATGATCAAAATCCTTCAAGCAAGGCTTTAACAGTATGTGAATCAAGACCTTTCAGATGTACAAGCTGGATTTAGGAACCAGAGGAACCAGAGATCAAATTGCCAATATTCATTGGACCATAGAAAAAGCAAGAGAATTCCAGAAAGACATCTACTTCAGCTTCATTCACTTATGTTACAGCCTTTGACTGTGTGGATCACAACAAACTGTGGAAAATTCTTAAGGACATGGGAATACCAGATCACCTTACATGTCTACTGAGAAACCTGTATGTAAGATAACAAGCAACAGAATCAGACATGCAACTGGTTCAAAATTGGGAAAGAAGTATGTCAAGGCTATATATTATCAGCCTGCGTATTTAACTTATATGCAGAGTACATTATGCAAAATACTGAGCTGGATGAATCACTGAAATCAAGATTGCTGAGAGAAATATCAGCAACCTCAGATATGCAGATGATATCACTCTAATGGCAGAAAGTGAAGAACTAAAGACCTTGATGAATGTGAGAGAGGAAAGTAAAAAAGCTAGCTTAAAACTCTACATTCAAAAAATGAAGATCAAGGCATCCAGTCCTATCACTTCATGGGAAATAGATGGGGAAAATGTAGAAAGTGTCAGATTTCATTTTGGGGGGCTCCAAAATCACTGCGGATGGTAACTGCCACCATCAAATTAAAATACACATGTTCCTTGGGAGAAAATCTATGACAAACCTCGAGAGCATATAAAAAAGCAGAGACATCACTTTGCTGACAAAGTGATGTGAGAGTTGGACCATAAAGAAGACTGGGTGCCAAAGAACTGATGCTTTCAAATTGTGGTGTTGGAGAAGACTTTTGAGAGTCCCTTGGAGAGCAAGGAGATCAAATCAGTCCATCCTAAAGGAAATCAACCCTGAATATTCATTGGAAGGACTGATGCTAAAGCTCCAATACTTTGCCACCTGAGGCCAAAAGCAGACCCATTGGAAAAGACCCTGATGCTGGTAAGACTGAGGTCAAAAGGAGAAGGGGACGACAGATGATGAGATGGTTGGATGGCATCACCAACACAATGGACATGAGCTTGAGCAAACTCCTGGAGACAGTGAAGGACCGGGAAGCCTGGCATGTTGCAATCCATGGGGTGGCAAAGAATCAGACAGGACTTAGCCGCTGAACAACTGCAAGCAATTCTGAGTTTCAGATCCCAGCCTCAACCGCTTCAGATGCAAATAATACTGTTCCCACGAGATACCAGTTAGTAGTGGTATACTAGCAGCTAGTCTTGCGTATCTCCAAAATAGGCATGAGACACTGAAATTTCTAGATCATTGTTTCCACACAGTTTGGCCCATCTGCAAATCCATATCCAAAGCTGTATTAAATCCATCTCTTCCTCGGTTTCATAAAGGTAATATAAACCAAGTTATCAGCGTTTGAAATCAAAGGGACAGGTACTCTTCTCCAGCTGAAAAATGAACATCAAAAAGTTTGGAGAGTAAGGAGAGACGCGTCCTCGATTAAACTGGCTGAAATGTGACATATTCACTAGGAAATTGCAGGGCTGGGGTTGAAATATACATGTCACAGCCACCACAGTGCTGTGGGAAAGAGGAAACTTTTAATAGGAGCGAGGCCGCATCAAAGCAACTCATAATTAGGTACAAATTTGGCTCACGGTTCAGCAATTTATACAGATTAGCTGTGCTGACCTTCCCTGCCCCTGGGTGCTTACTTCACATCTGTGGCGGCACAGTGACCTCTAGTGTTAAAAGGGAAGGAATCTAGTTTTAAAATCGCATCCAAAATTACTCTCTCACGCAGCCTTACTATTCCTGGGAAATCTTTGTAAGGTCTTAAGATAGAGATGTGATCTTCTCGTTCAGTATTTAAATCACCTTTAGTTAGTGCATGCTCCAAACCTTTGGTCTTGGAAATTTCCAAAGGGTTTGTAGAAGATCTATATAATATTTTTTTCCTTTCATGATGTCTTGAGGTTGTGTGAAATTTTATTTTTATAAATATGCACGCTGTGAGTACTCTATGGCTTCCAGACAATTAGATGCCTTCTTTTTCCTTCTTAAGGAGAATTGACAAGCTTTGACTCCAACCAAATATGATGTTCGTGGAGTGTTTTGAAAATTCTTCTACTAACTCATTGAAAGTAAACGCGGAGTCAGGGGAACCGCATGGGAAACTCTAGGATCAGGGCTGTGTGCGTGACCCTGACTCACGGTTCCCGCACAAACTCAGCTTTGCTGGGACTTGTCGAGGAGTGAGCAGGGTCCAGGGTTTTGTTGACCAGGGTGGGCTACTTAATTTGCAGCATGAGGAAATGAGCTATTAAAGGTACTAAAATATAAAGACTTCTCCTTTCCTCTGTGTTCTCTCTCTTGACTCGATGTGGTACTTTTATTTTCCATTTAATGCCTCCTAATGGAAGAATATTTTTAATCTTATTTTTTTTACTCTTACCATTTATCCTTACATCATACAATGCCAACTTAGTAGGCAAACAGAAGAGCATTCAGCTCAAATGTGGAATCACAGAAGTTAGACTTTTACATCATCGCTTATACAAACATGTGCATTTTTCCCCCTTACTAGTGTGAAGGATTGAATTCTGAGGCACGACCACTATATAACATAATCACCCGGATCCTTCTCATTGACCTGACCAGGCCTTCACTGGAAATGCCATACAAAACAGACTCGGCTGTTTTCATTTCACTCCCTGATACATGTCCATACCAGCCAGGCTCTCTGCCTATGATGAGCAGTGCAGGACTGGAAGAAAAAGCTGGCTTCCTTCCATGTCGTAACTCCCACACAAGCCTTTGGCTAACACAGTCAAGCACAGGGCTTAGAAAGATGGGTTCCTTGGTTGCGGGTGGAGAACCTGCGCCTCCCTCTGTGTTCAAAGCAAGTTCTGGTTCAAACAGAAAGCGTGGCCTCCAGGAGCTGTCAGGAACCCCACGCTCGAGGTCACACATAGCAGGTGAGGGAATCTCTTCCTTCCTTTAGCGACCTCATCTGATAGCAACTGGTGAGAGTGGCCCCAGCCCCCGCATCCCACTGCACCTGGTCCACCTGTCACTAAGCTGGAGAGAGAAAGCTGGCCTTAGGGTCAGCTGATAGTCTAAATGGCATTGCAAGGGATTGCAGTTGAAGGGAAGGAATTAAAAAATGCATAAAAATGCCAGGTGCCTTGCGAACACCTAGGAGCTCGGGAGAGAGAGTGCTGGGGCCACAGAAGCTGCCAGCTTCACTTGGGTCAGGTCCCTTTCACTTTCTGTTTCAGAATATATTGTGATCTGTTTTAATCAGGGGTGGTAAGACACAGACATGTAAGAAGTTGTTATGGAATTTGGAATGGACATGTGCACACTACTATACTGAAGACAGATAACCAACAAGGCCCTACTGTATAGCACATGGAATTCTGCCTAATGTTATGTGGCAGCCTGGACGAGAGGGGAGTTGGGGGGAGAATGGATGCATGTATATATATGGCCGAGCCCTTTGCTATTCACCTGAAACTATTACAAACCGCAATTTGTTTGTTAATTGGCTATATACCAATACAAGTGAAAGCTGCTCAGTCATGTCCGACTCTTTGTGACCCATGGGCTATACAGTCCATGGAATTCTCCAGGCCAGAATACTGGAGTGGGTAGCCATTCCCTTCTCCAATACAAAATAAAAAGATTTTTACAAAGAGAAGCTGTTACTTACAATTGCCTCAAAGCACACTGGTCCACCTGAGGAGGCACCAGGGTTGGTCAGGAGGCAGAAGGAGCAGGAGGAAAACATGGGAATGAGTCTTTACCGTTGCTTCTGCAGGAAGAAATGGGCAAGGCAAGGTAAGAAGGCTTAGGACTGGCTGGTTAAAGTAATTCCGGGAGTCTGGATGTGGGGGCTGTCCGTAGGGGCCTGGTACCTGGCCCTGGGGTGTCAGGGCGGGTGGTTAATGGTCCAAAGTATGAGGGTCTAGGGCTTCCCTGGTGGCTCAGGTTACAGAGTATCCACCTGCAATGCTGGAAACCCAGGTTCAATCCCTGGGTCAGGAAGATCCCCTGGAGAAGGGAATGGCTACCCACTCTAGTACTCTTGCCTGGAGAACCCCATGGACAGAGGAGCCTGGCGGGCTACAGTCCATGGGGTCACAGAGACTCAGACACGCCTGAGGGACTGAGCTCGCGGTATGCATGAGAGCCTAATCAGTTTGGGGGGTGATTCTGACTCAGTTGGCTTGCACGTGAAATATGCACTCACAGGGAAGTCCTCCACTGTCTCTAGAAATCAGCTAGTCTTGGGGAAGTCAGGGTCCCTGGGGTCAAGTCAGCAAGTCCCCAGACATCAAAACATCAGAATGAAAAGATATGCTTCATATCCTTTCAGGTGCCCAGGTAACACCGCCCACCTGGCTCCTGTTAACAGGCCACGTGGTTCTGAAGGGTGAAGAGCCACTTAGCTCTGCCAGGGGTAGGCCCCTTCCTCGTGAAGCCCCTCCCTACTCTCTCTCCCCTTTTCTGCTTCCAAGGAGCCCAGACGTGGCTCACTCACCAGACCCTGCCCCTCTCTGCCTCTGGTCTCCCGTGTCTGCATGGTCCCCGGGCCGTGTGTACCCACCTCTCTGGGGCCCCCGCCCTCCTACTGGACCCCGCAGAGCTTGCCTTCAGCTCTTCAAACCCCTGCAAAATGTCTCCAGAATAACATTTCTTCTGACCCCCAGCCAGGCACCCCCTGATGGTACCAATAAAGAAGATGCTGTTTTATCTAAATGTCAGTTCAGGGGAATGTCCTCCTCAGGCTTCGATTATGGGTTTTGCAGTTTCACGCTCTCCCCTTCTTCCTAGGGAGTGAGGTTGGGGGGATAGAGGGGTCAGCCTTCCATCTAGGCTGTCCCCCTCCCAACTGCATCCATCCAAGCTCACTTTCCACATCCACATAGCTTGCTCTGTGTGTGTGTGTGCACACGTGTGTGTGTGTGCACACGTGTGTGCGTACCCCTGAACACTGCAGGGAAGATTCCAACAAAACCTCGCTTCAAACAGTTTCACCCACCTGTCTCTGCTACTGCACTTTGTTACTTCAAGCAGTTCTACAACAACGGCGAGACTTCAGCCACAGTGTCCACAAAGGCAGCAGACGGTGGTTTCTGGCATCGTCTTCCTTGGATGTCTGGAGGGAAATGCAGGCTTATAGGCAAATGGTAACTATGCTGCTGTCTCTAGACAAGTCTCGATTTCAAATACACTGTCTTATAATTCACACAAGTACTCTGAGACCGAGGAAATACCATCACTTTAGACCTGAGTGGGTCATTTATCTCTGTTTCTCATTGCAAGAGTGAGGTTGCAAGGGCAAAGTGAACCAACCAAGATGTGTGCACTATGAAAAAGTTAAACAGGCTACAAAACTATGAGACCTCAACCAATTTTCTGCTTCTGGGGAGAGGGGAGGAGAGGGTGAGATGTAAGGAGAGAGTAACATGGAAACTTATATTACCATATGTAAAATAGATAGCCAACGGGAATTTTGCTGTATGGCTCAGGAAACTCAAACAGGGGCTCTGTATCTACCTAAAGGGGTGGGATGGGGAGGGAGACAAGAGGGAGGTTCAAGAGGGAAGGGACATATGTATACCTGTGCCTGATTCATGTTGAGGTTTGACAGAACCAACAAAATTCTGCAAAGCAATTATCCTTAAATTAAAAAATAAATATTTTTTTAAAAAAGAAGTAAAAAACATGGGGAATAACCCATTTCAATCCTGGAGTTTTAAACTCTGGCTATGGCACCACCAGGACTCTAATTATAGATTTGCAGAGACATTCTTTATGGGGTTTTACTAATCACAGCAACAAGAAACCTACCCCCAAAATAAAAATTGAATGGCATCAACAAACAAACAAAAAATGCCTCCAGCCATTTCCAACGATGTAAACGTACGGGGGCATGTCCATCATCGGTGTACGTATGTATGTATCTAACAGAATTGTATCAAAATATACTTGTTGCCAGTTTCCCAAGTGGCTCAGTGGGAAAGAGTCCACTTGCCAAGTGGATTGCAGGAGACGTCAGACACAAGGGTTCGATCCCTGGGTCAGGAAGATCTCCTGAAGAAGGAAATGGCAGCCCACGCCAGTATTCTCAGCTGGAAAACCCTGTGGACAGAAGAGCCACAGGGTCACAGGGAGGCGGGCACGGACGCGCCTGGACGACTGAGCAAGCACACACGTGCTTGTGGTCTTGTCTCTGCGTCCCCCGCAGCATTAGAGTCAGGACATTTCCCCAGGTGCCTTCACGGTTACTCAGGATTATCCTAATTTACCCTGATTTTCTTAATCCCCTTTAGTTGTACATCTGAGTTGTTTGCTTTTATTTTTCTCTTCCTCTCCATAACAGTATTACAACATACAATGAACATCCTTAAAAATGCTGATTGGATGATTCTAATTAAATCCTTAATAGTAGATTCTGGAACAAAGGGTATCAACAATTTTGAAATGGCTTATTTTTTATCGTTGATAAGGCCATCTTGGTTAACACACCCCTGCCCTTCAAACATGACTGATAAACACAAAGCCCACCTGAACTCTGACAACTGTACCCAACAACCCTGAGGCCCTTCCCTTCTGACCCCAAAGAGCCTGGCCAAGGCCCCCTGGAAAGTGGAGAGCTTGAGGCCTAACTACCACTGTTTCCTGTGCAGATTTGCACCACTGACTTGAAAACTCTAAAACCCAAACTGCAGGAGCAAGGGTCGCCAGTGCCACGCAACCAACCCCTGTTTTGTCCGAAGGACACAGAGATTTGTCTCCCTGTGGTGGGGTGTCAGTGGTCAGCTGGATTTGGTTTTGCAAAGGGGAGGAAGCAATTATAATTAAGCAAAGAAGAAAAACTCAGGTCCACATGCTCAGGGAAACGTCCTTGTCTCCTGAAGCACCTACCTTTCACCCAAGAAACCCAAAAGAGAATGCCCATCACCCACGGCCCTCTACTCCAAACCCATGTGAGAGACTCGCAGTCACGCAGCTTCTGTTTGGGTTATCAATGCCTGTGTGCTGAGATTGAGGGGCTCACAGAGCAAAAAGCAAACAAAAGATATGAGCAAACGATTCCCTCCCTAATGCTCTATGAAAAGGAACCACAAAGGGTATGCAGAATATGCTCAGCCTTGAACGTGGACCACAGCTTAAAAAGGGGATTTCATTAGTAGATGGGGTAGACAGGTCCTAAGCCAAGTGGCGGCCATGGGTGGATGGGAGGCCTGACTGGTGTGAACCTGCTCCCTGTCCCACGAGACAAATTTGTTGCCCCTCCCTCCTCCCTTGGGCTTCTCTGGTGCCCAGCTCAGACGCTAAAGAATCCGTCCAAAATGCAGGAGACTCAGGTTCAATCCCTGGATTGGGAAGATCCCCTGAAGAAGGGAATGGCTCCCCACTCCAGTATTCTGGCCTGGGAAATCCCACGGACAGAGGAGCCTGGAGGGCTACAGTCCATGGGGTCGCCAAGAGTCAGACAGGACTGAGTGACTAACCCTTTCTTTTCTTCCCTCCTCCCCACTCCCAAGTGAGCAGGCATCACTGAGAAGTCAAAGTGCAGCCCTTGAAGGGAGCTAGAAAGGAAGCAAGCAGGACACCTCCGGGCTTTGCTGGAAGGAAGATGCTCCCTGGTGCCAAGGAACAGCAGGACACAGTCACTTCTGCCTTGTGGGAAGCATCTTCAGCTCAGACCTCATCCAGGCAAAAGAACTTTAAACAGTCTTCCCATAACCATAATCAAGGGCGGTGCAAACAAGCAGTTGCAGGGTGTTCACTCCAACGTGGTTGGAGATATTGAAAATTTGGACACAACCTTCATTGTCCAACAGCAGTCAGTCATACAGACCTTCCACACAAGGACATACTAAATTATCACTTCTAAAAACACAGGAGAGAAAAAAAGATACTGCTACTGAAATGATCACTTGCTTAAATTTTAATAAACAAATTTTAAAAATAAGAGAATGACCTTAAAAGATGCTCAAGATGCCATGTAAATGGAGAGCAGATTGTCAGATGGAAGAATCAGTGCCTGCTGTAGACCAACCTGCTGATGTTGCTACTTCTGGGATGAGACCGTGAAAGAGACCCCTCTCTTTTTAGTTCCTCTGTATTTTCTAATTTGCACAGCATCTGTATTTATTAGGTACAGCTTGCTGTATATTTTAAACCTATGTAATCATATTATCCTCTTAATGAGTGAAGGGAGTGTGGCTGATGCTTTGCCTTCATCCTTCCTTCAACCCAAACACAGCAGAGAATTTCAGGGGCGGCAACGCTGACCCAGCAGACAGCCCGGGTCAGAGCACAGAGCTGAAGTGTCGGACAGGTTATTAATAAGTAATCAGCAGCCGGCACTTCTCAGAGCACTTTGGAAGAAAGCAGTGCCTGCTTGTAAGCCTCACAGAGAAGACTTCAGACTCGGAAATTTGAGCGAGTTCGAGCACAGACATCCACAGGGAACCATCCAGCCTGAGAGTTTGCTTCAATCCAGAACACCATGATATCCAGGAAAAGAACCCAGAGAACCCAGGTGAGGGCAAACACAGAGACGAGGACAAGCCCTGCCCATTTGAAGATGTCAGCCCTGTCTTAGGCACTGGATGCTTCAATCAGGATCCAACTGCACAGCGGGTACTATCTATGACTTGCGCACCAAACTACTGGATTGTTGCAAATGGGTCAACAGACCTGCCTGATTTGGGCAGTTACCCAGAAGAAGTAAAGCAGGCAAGAAGGACCCCTGTGACATTGCAGCATCTGCTTGCTGCTTCAGAAGATAACAAAGTCTCAACTCAGATCGCAGTCCACCCCAGAGAGATGACCAGCCCTGCAAACTAATCGCAATATAATAAAGTAAAATAGAAGAAATGCAAAAGGAAATTGTGGGGCAAGGAAGAGGGGACGTCAGTTACAATGAAAGTAACCTTCTGGTTAGGTTATTTGAAACAAAATGGGAAAGGATTCTTTTGTTAAAACCTCTGATTAAACCTTCCCAGAATTCCCCAGACTTCAAGAGAAAATCTGGGCTTCCCAGGTAGCACTAGTGATAAAGAACCTGTTTGGCACTGCAGGAGACATAAGAGATGCAGGTTCGATCCCTGGGTTGGAAACATCCCCTGGAGGAGGGCATGGCAACCCACTCCAGTATTCTTGCCTGGAGAATCCTATGGACAAAGAAGCCTGGCAGGCTACAGTCCATAGGGTCGCACAGAGTCAGACACGACTGAAGTAACTTAGCACACACACTCGCAAAGGAAAATCAGTGCCCCTGAATTTTCCACTCAGTGATGCTATGAGGGCCTGACTCTTCCTGGGATGGGAGAAGCATCATTATAGTAGCTCTGCACATGGGAACTGGAGCTTCCAGTTCCTTAACTGGGGGAGTTAAGGAACCCACTCTGAGCCAAGTGCTGGGTTGGGACCCAGGTCTCCCAGACCTGATGCCCTAGGAGCCTGGAAACTAATGCTCTAGAAAGAGCATCTGGTTTCCAACTCCATTTCAAGAACTTCTGAGTGGGAACAGTATCACATCTTATTAAGTGATTTTTTTTTTATGAGTTGCAAATAGTTGGCACTTGACTTGAAGCCCCAGAGAGACTCACAGATTCACACCAATTTATTATTCAACCTCCTGGGTTTTGTATGTCACAACCACCTGTTACCTGATTCGGCGACCTGCAGCAGGCCGCTTAACCTGCTTTGCAGAGTTCCTTTATACGTGATGAAATCCCTCTCCATCCAACAATGCAGAAGCCTCATTACCTAGACTCTCAGTGCTCCGGGGCTCTGCTCAAAGTTCAACGTCCTCTGAGAGTCCTGCCCAAAATGCAGGCACCCCTTCTCAGAGTTTCTGATTCTTTAGGTCTAGGCAAGGCCTGAAGAACAGCATTTTTAGAATGAGCATCTGAACGTGTGGATGCAGCTGATCTGAGGCTTTCATATGAAAAAACAGCACTTCATACTTTTCTCTCATCCAACATTCTGCTGATCAACAAAATTTGTAAACTGTGGCGAGGAGAAAGTAACACGAGGGGTAGCAACAAATCAACGGTGTCGGCATAACTTGTTCTTCATAGAAATACTGAAAATATATTTTGATAGTAAGCCATGAGCCCGGTAAATAGTAGGAGTTCAATAACTGATGAATAGATGCCTCTGTCAACCTTCTGCCAAAAAACATGGGCTTGATTGCACATACTCCCCCTTCACTGACCTCCCGCCCTACTTCTTTGGAGCAGTTTCTCAGAACTATCTGAAATGCTGTCTCTTGGGCTATAGTCCTTATTTTGCCCCCAATAAAACTTAACTCACACCTTTCATGATGTGCATTTTTTTTTCAGTTGATACATCTTTTTTAATTACTTTTAAAATTTGATTCCACATTATTTGTCATCAGCAAAAGCAAGTTGAAGAAAGATTATGCAAGACCAAGCAAAATGGACTGGGTCTCATATACTGTTGCTCTCAAAGGGAATTTTGACTAGATACCCATGGCCTAACCCCAGCAATTTTCCAGCTCACAAGTCACAAAACTCACTGGAAATGTACATCTAAACACACTGCCAGCAGAGGCACCCAGGCTGAAGTTACACGGATTTTATATATCATGAAAAGTCTCTTTCATGTGGTCAACCACAGGGGAAATGTCACAAAACAGGATTTGAAAGGACAAAAAGAGAGAGGCTAGAGGTGAGGGTCCTTTGCTCTCTCAGGCATCCCTGCCTTCTGTTCTTGTTTTTTTGTTTTTTTTTTGTTTTTTTTTTGCTATAACCCTCAGTGGCCAAGAGGAAGGCAGGGATAAATGGGGCCCAAGGTTCTAGTTCCCTTCCTGGTATGACCGCCGTGTGGAAATAAAGGAAGATCAACCAAAGGGAGGAGGCAAAGGCCTTTCAGAGGTCGCTGCAGCCAGTGAGTCGCCACTCTCACTTTCGTCAGAGGAGTCGGGGAGTTTCATCAAGGATAAAAGGAAGACTTTAGGTATGACCCAATTAAAGACTGTTGATGGGGAAGCTGGAGGCAGCTAGCTAGAATAGGGACATCCTATGTGATTGGTTAGGGGATCGTATTCATTCAGCTTTGTCCACTTGGTCCTAAACTGGAAGCAGTGAAGAAATTAAGGGAAGTAGTAAGTTATTAATCAAGCCCAGCCCATTTGGGGCCAATTCTCCTGGATTGTCACTAAGACATTGCTGTATGGCTTCCTGCAAGTATGGCTTATAGCAGGCTGGCTTCTTGGGTTGGTTACTATAGATCAGTTCAGTTCAGTCATTCAGTCATGTCCGACTCTTTGCGACCCCATGGACTGCAGCATGTCAGGCCTCCCTGCTCATCACCAACTCCTGGAGCTTACTCAAACCCATGTCCATCAAATCGGTGATGCCATCCAACCATCTCATCCTCTGTCCTCCCCTTCTCCTCCTGCCTTCAAGCTCTCCCAGCATCCGGGTCTTTTTCAATGAGTCAGTTCTTTGCATCAGGTGGGAAAGTATTGGAGTTTCAGCTTCAGCATCAGTCCGTCCAATGAATATTCAGGACTGATTTCCTTTGGATGGGTTGGTTGGAACTCCTTGCAGTCCAGGGGACTCTCAAGAGTCTTCTCCAACACCACAGTTCAAAAACATCAATTCTTTGGCTCTCAGCTTTGTTTATAGTCCAACTCTCACATTCACACATGACTACTGGGAAAACCGTAGCTGTGACTAGACGGACCTTGGTAGGCAAAGAGACGTCTCTGCTTTTCAATATGCTGTCGAGTTTTGTCATAGCTTTCCTTCCAAGGAGCAAGCGTCTGTTAATTTCATGGCTGCAGTCACTGTCCACAGTGATTCTGGAGCCCAAGAAAATGAAGTCTCTCATTGTTTCCATTGTTTCCCCATCTATTTGCCATGAAGTGATGGGACCAGATGCCATGATCTTTGGTTTCTGAAATTCATTATTATAGATAATGAGATGCTTTCCTAGGCAGTTTGCTACAGGTAGTTGGTCAGAGTTCCTGTTTTTATATACGGTCTGGTCACTGTCTTTGTATTTTCAGTGGCTCAGCTTTACCAAACAGTCCAGTCCATGGCCAAGGCCACTGGATAAAGCCCCAGTGGAAGGGACACCCACACCTAGAGTCTACTCTGCCAGCTACACATGTCACCCAGGCAGAGACTGAAACATGGGAGGAGATAGGGCTCAGCTCCCCACGGCTTCACGTTACAGAAGTTCCTGGTCACCAGCTGGGGATGGCCGTGCAGGACTACAACCCCAGCCTCCCTACTCCCAGCTTGAGGCTCCCCTAATCACAAGAAGGATCCCACGATTCCAACAGAGATGCTACTATTTATTCTGAATATCTGTGGGTTATCTTTGAGTTCACAAAGATGCTTCCAGTGTTCCAGAGCTCCGAATGAGCCACACATTCTGCAGAGCAAGCTAGGGAAAAAGTGCTACAAACCACCAACCAGGCCAGCCCTTCATTTCCTTCTCTGGAAAGTTATGGGGCTGAATTAATACACTTCTAAGGAGTTTTCCAAGCTAACCTACATATTGTATGGTCTAAATGTGTCTACTGTGAGTGTTTCAAAGAAATTCCTGCTGTCAGGAGCAGCTAAAGTTGCCAATGGAACTCAAACATTCTACTCACCAACTGCCTCAGCTCATCTGAGTAGCTGCCTGTCTCGCTGTTCGCTGAACCCAGGGTAGGCAAGGCGCGAGCCGGAAGCAGATGGGAAGATGGAAGAAGATGCAAGGAGCCATAGGAACTAGAGGCATTCTTTATTCGCAGCAGCAAGGCTGCAGCAGCAGACATGCTACATTCCCTCTCGGTTGACCCAGCTGATGCAGCTGCAAGGACCGTTCAGGTGGTGCTTATATAGGTTACGCACATGCGCAGTGCTATAAGTGATCTCAGCCGTCACAAAACCATTATTTACAAAATGCAGGACAAGAGCAAGAGGCCGCTGGGGGGAGGGAACCTGACCACCACCATCTTGGCCAATTGCTCTTTCCCTACACTGCCCATTTCAAAATGAGGCCGTAAAAATACTATCCCCATTGGCCTTCCACTGTAGAAGCAACTTCCAAAAGCAGAGCAACTTAATATTCCATCCTAACAAGCCACACCTGTGGTCGTACAAAGACAAAGGCTTTCCACAAAAGAGCAAACAACAGGCAATGCAAGAAAAAAATTTAAAAAATAATAAAGTGAAAGTGAAGTCAGTCAGTCGTGTCTGACTCTTTGTGACCCCATGGTCTGTAGCCTACCAGGCTCCTCTGTCCATGGGATTTTCTAGGCAAGAATACTGGAGTGGGGTGCCATTTCCTTCTCCAGGAGATCTTCCCTACCCAGGGATTGAACCTAGGTCTCCTGCACTACAGGCAGACGCTTTACCATCTGAGCCACCAGGGAAGTCCAAGGGCATCTCTAAACGTCACGTAAAACATTGATCCTGTCTCTTCATCTGCTTGCTTATCAAAGTGAGTAAATTTGGCCTAGTATCCTACTCCATCATACCAGATTGTAAGAGAAGTTATGTGTTGTTCAAGCTTAAGAGACTATTTCTATATCCTGTCCAGTTGTTTTCCAATTCCGGGAGCATAGATCTTACTAACAGATGTTCACCGTGTATGAACTGGTAGCGTCTCACAGTCACATGATCACACAGTCAGAGCAGGCAGGAGACTGCTCTTGTTCACATGTTTATAATTTGGAGCCCATGAATGTTCCTTTCATAGCTGAGATGGTAAGGGGGCATAACCGCACTTACTGCTTTAGGCAGATTCTCTGCTGTTCATGAATCTTTACATCTTCTTATTCTTTAGGTTCTTATTTCCTTTTCTCTTTCAGTTTTTACCACATCCTCATTTAGATCCCATTGCTACCCCATCCTTTCTTGTGTGTGTGTGTGTGTGTGTGACACGCAATATTGATTTTAATTTGCACAAAGCATTTCAGCTTTTCTAGACAGTGAAATAAACAAGCTGGCTTTCCCTCTGCACACAAACACTGGCCATCAACATGGCACGCTGAACTCCTGGCCCTTCGTCCAGCATGCATGCTCAGTCGTGTCCTACTCTTTGCAACCGTGTGGACTGTGTAGCCTGCCAGGCTCCTCTGTCCGTGGGATTTTTCAAGCACAAACACTGCAGTGGGTTATCATGCCCCTCTCCAGGGGATCCCAACCCAGGATCAAACCCACATCTCCTTTATCTCCCGCACTGGCAGTGGGTTCTTTATTACTGAGCCACCCGGGAAGCTGGCCCTTCTTCATTCTCCTGCAATTTGCCGAAGTCACTCTTCAAAAGCCAGCACCAACTCAGCTTTCTTTTCGTCTTCTGTGTCAAGATCTCAAGGGGTCTCTCCTTTCCGACAGTCCTTCTTATAGCCTCGGCCCTGGTCTTGGGCTGTGAGCACCTGGGGCTTCTCCTCTGTGTCACTAATTGTTTCACTCTGAAACAATGAGAGGCCAATTCTAGAAAGAACCTCTTGTGGTTCCATTAAATTCTAGGAACTTACATGCAGAGTCTGGCTCACCGAGTCCAAAAGACGTATTTTTCAGACAATCAAACTGGGGCTCAAAGGCCATAGGGATTTAATTGAGGTATTTTAGGTAGTGATTTTTCTTTCTTTTATCAGTTCCAAAAAAGAATATTTCCCCTCTCCCCAAAATTACTAGATTACAGAATACAAACACTAAAATCTAAAATAAGTCACACAAGAAAAAGTTGAACAAGCTAGGATGTGGATAAACCTAAATAAGCATAGACGGACTGAAAATGATAGTGGGGACGTGGAAGCTACTGTGAGACATCTAAGGGAAGCTGAAACTGTCTTAGAGAGTGTAACACAGGAAATGAAGACGTGTAAAAGGAATTTCAAGCAGTTTAAGGTCTTTACACTCTTTAGGAGAAGGACAGCAATGGCTATCACCTTCAGACTTGTTAAGTCAAATTCAGTTCAGTTCAGTTCAGTCGCTCAGTCATGTCCGACTCTTTGCGACCCCACGAACCGCAGCACGCCAAGCCTCCCTGTCCATCACCAACTCCTGGAGTTCACCCAAACCCATGTCCATTGAGTTGGTGATGCCATCCAACCATCTCATCCTCTGTCGTCCCCTTTTCCTCCTGCCTTCAATCTTTCCCAGCATCAGGGTCTTTTCAAATGAGTCAACTCTTCGCATCAGGTGGCCAAAGTATTGGAGTTTCAACTTTAGCATCAGTCCTTCCAATGAATATTCAGGACTGATTTCCTTTAGGATGGACTGGTTGGACCTCCTTGCAGTCCAAGGGACTCTCGAGAGTCTTCTCCAACACCACAGTTCAAAAGCATCAATTCTTCGGTGCTCAGCTTTCTTTATAGTCCAACTTTCACATCCATACATGACCACTGGAAAAACCACAGCCTTGACTAGACAGACCTTTGTTGACAAAGTAATGTCTCTGCTTTTCAATATGCTGTCTAGGTTGGTCATAACTTTCCTTCCAAGGAGTAAGTGCCTTAATTTCATGGCTGCAATCACCATCTGCAGTAATTTCGGAGCCCAGAAAAATAAAGTCTGACACTGTTTTCACTGTTTCCCCATCTATTTGCCATGAAATGATGGGACTGGATGCCATGATCTTAGTTTTCTGAATGTTGAGCTTTAAGCCAACTTTTTCACTCTCCTCTTTTGCCTTCATCAAGAGGCTCTTTAGTTCTTCTTCACCTTGTGCCATAAGGGTGGTGTCAAATTACCATACTAAATAAGTCTTGGGGGTGTGATATATAGCATGATGACTACAACCAATAATATTTTAGAGCATATTTTAAAGTTGCCAAGAGAACAAGCTTTGGCCTCCAAAACTTTGGCCACCTGATGCAAAGAACTGACTCATTTGAAAAGACCCTGATGCAAAAAAGATTGAAGGCAGGTGGAGAAGGGGATGAGAGAGGATGAGATGGTTGGATGGCATCACCAACTCAGTGGACATGAACTTGAGCAAGCTCCAGGAGATGGTGAAGGACAGGGAGGCCTGGTGTGCTGCAGTCCATGGGGTTGCAAAGAGTTGGACACAACTGAGCAGCTGAACTGAACTGAAGAGAATAAACCCTAAAATTTAATCTTGTATGGTGATGAATAGTAACTAGACTTACTCTAGTAATTATTTCACAGTGTATAAAAATATCACATCATTATGAGGTATGCCTAAAACCAATATAAAATTATCTATCAATCAAATCTTATTATTTTTTAAAAAAATACTATATTACCATACTAATTTAAAGGTAGAAAAGCATCTTTGAATATATAACTTCAAATAAGCAAACGAGGAAAAAGAATTTTTAAAAATACTAAGCCTCTCATAGAAAACAAAAAGATATTTAAAACAAAGCATGATAAACAGATAAATAAAAATGTGGCAGAAATACATCTAAAGTTATTCACAATAAATATAAATGGGTTAAACTCTCCAGTTAAAAATCAACTTTTCCAGATTGAATATTTTAATTTAGTTATATGCAAAAATGAATCTACCAGATTTACTTACAGAAGCATTAATAAATATCATAAATTCAATATTCAATGTAAAAAGCACATTGAGAAAACAGTAGAGCATCACCCAACTGTTTGTAATTTTAAATATATTAAATAATACTGACAAATTGTTTATAGATGTATGGAGGGGAATTTGATGGTGAGGGTGGGGACAGATGTGAATGACATCCACACCTGCAAAGTTCTCTTTCCTTTTTCAAAAGTTCTAGAGCAAGCATATAGCAAATGCTAAAATGAATTCAGTCTAAATAAGTGAGTTCATGGATATCTGCTATATTCTATATTGGGGTATGTTTAAAACATTTCTTGATAAAAAGAAAGAACTTAATAAAACAAAGTCAGTTGGGGTTTTTTACAACGGGTATTTATGTAAAGAAAATATGAGGAGTTGAATGTTAGCTGAAACCATTGTGGTAATCATTTCACAGTATATGTAATTCAAATCTTCACGCTGTATTCCTTAAACTTATACAGTGACACATGTCGATTATTTCTCAGTAAAACTGAAGAGAAGAAAATACACGACACAATCCTTGTGCTTTTCTGTTTTCTCAATTTTCCACCAGGACAATGGTCTTATTTTTAATAAATTTTTAAATGTCAATTTTAGAATAACAAAACATTTTCTAGGCAGAAAAAATTTTTAACACATTTTTCAACTTTTTCACATTTTTGCTTTTTAATACAGACAAAAATAACCACGGGGAGCAATGCATTCACTCCACCTCGAGTCCAGACCCTTTACTGATGGTGTCTTGAGCTAATACCTGTACTGGCCAGCAGGTGGCGGTGGCACGATAGTACTTTTAAACCAGGAGTGTAAAATCTAGCCGTCGCTCTTAACGTGAGTAGTTTAGGTCACACCTGCTTTGGGTACCAAAGTTCTACATGGCTTGTGTGTGTTCTCCCCACATACATTTTTTCCTCTGTATTCACCAAGAATTAGGTTACAAAGCTCTGACTCTTTCCACGTCGTCTGCACAAGCATCTCCTGGAGAAGCAATAATGTTTTAAAAAGCTACAGGTAAAGAATTGTGGAGTTCCGCCCATCTCGTTCCTTTAGTCCCGTGAAATGTTTCATTGTTATACCACATAAACCTGACCCAGAATAATGTTGGCATTTTCGATTCAAAATGTACCAGCTGGTTTAAAAAGAATATGAGACCAAATCCAGAAAACAGCCCTATCCTTCCAGCATTCTACGAAAACAATAGCTCTTTTCACCATCTAAACATCACTTCTCTAGGACATAAAGTGCCCAGATCAAAAGTTATATGGATAGTTGAGTTGTTAGCGTGAGCTGAATGTGGAAACATCTCATTCGACACTTGTCTAATTAACATTGCTAACTCCAATCCCACACTAGCAGAGCTGACCTTCAGAAATACCATGTTTAAGTCACCTCAGAAAGTGGCAGCAGAAGCTGATGGTTCTCTGCGCTCCTTGATGGGCATCCTGACTGTGCGAGCAAGGTACTTCCTGGGAAATTGTCTGTCCACCCTCCTCGAGTCATCCCAGATAGCTCTCCCACCTCCTGTCGCCCTGGACGCAGAGACCTGTAGGCTCCGTCTCAGCCTCTTTGCACACTAACAGACCCCGAAACCCAAGGCAGAACCCACCCAGCTTCCTCAGAAGAAGGACTTTTATTTTTATCCTTATCATTCTTTCTCTACCTCTTTTTTTTTTTTTTTTTTTTTTTTGTCTCCCATTAGCCACATCCAAGCCCCTTTGGATCTTCTCTTTGTAACAGCTTTTTCCAGGCTTCTTCTCACAGTAGCTTCCCAGACATAAAACAAGGATAACAGAAGTGAACCTCGTTTGCAACCATTGAATAAGCTTTGAGCACAACTTCACGCAGGAGAGGCAGGTTGTAGAAGCAGTTCATGACTGATGACCCACATGACTAGGCTCCTGGGCTCAGAGACCCAATACAATGTCAGTGTGTGCTCTCCATACAACCTCTTGCCCTTGGGTTCCATATTCATCCCCCTAGCTTCTCCATGAGGTGAGTGCTACAAGTATGCCTTACCTGAATTTCACTAGTAGAATATTTGTTAGAAAGCTTTGCAAAAATAGTTGACCCAGAAGTCACTATTTGATGTTCCTGCATCTCATGAGAGGGTATATGAAGCTGCATCCTCACTCATTGATTTAATTTAAACCTTGTTTAAGTACTGTTTAAATATAATGTGTCTTATTGCTAGTATCTTCCCTACATTAAGGAGCAAAAATGTCTACTAGGAAAGTGGACAATTCTGTGAGACTAAGATACCTAGAAAAGCATATACGTTAGACAGAAGCGTGGGGATGAAGGAAACAGGCGCATGAAGATATGACGCTGATCACATACAAGCCCACATTTCTACGTGTGGGAAAATAAAACTATAAAGTGGCTGGTTGTGGAGAGCTTCAGTATATTACTCAGGAAATCATCATATTTATGAGAAACTGGAAAAAACCAGGTGAGGGGCTTGCTGGCCACCGTGGATGCCAGAGCCTTCTGTAGGAACAATAGATGGGATTAAGCACCCTCAAAGGTCAGAAGAAGGAGAAAGAGCATACTGTGGAGAAGCTGAGCTCTGCACCAAGGCCTGGATGGTTGGACAGATTAGAGAAAGTAGGAAATGTAAAAGAAAGGTTATTTTCGCGATGGTAGGTGCAGTAGCTGCTGCTGATGGTGAAGTTGCGCACACCCTCCCAAGAATGGCAGAAAACCTTGAAGGAAGGTAGCTGATTCACGCCAGTCAGAACGGCTGCGATCCAAAAGTCTGCAAGCAATGAATGCTGGAGAGGGTGTGGAGAAAAGGGAGCCCTCCTACACTGTTGGCGGGAATGCAAACTAGTACAGCCACTATGGAGAACAGTGTGGAGATTCCTTAAAAAACTGGAAATAGAACTGCCATATGACCCAGCAATCCCACTGCTGGGCATACACACCAAGGAAACCAGAATTGAAAGAGACACGTGTACCCCAGTGTTCATTGCAGCACTGTTTATAATAGCCAGGACATGGAAACAACCTAGATGTCCCTCAGCAGATGAATGCATAAGAAAGCTGTGGTACATATACACCATGGAGTATTACTCAGCCATTAAAAAGAATACATTTGAATCAGTTCTGAGGAGGTGGATGAAACTGGAGCCTATTACAGAGTAAGCCAGAAAGAAAAACACCAATACAGTATACTAACGCATATATACGGAATTTAGAAAGATGGTAACTATAACTGTATGTGAGACAGCAAAAGAGACACAGATGTATAGAACAGTCTTTTGGACTCTGTGGGAGAGGGAGAGGGTGGGATGATTTGGGGGAATGGCACCGAAACATGTATAATATCATATAAGAAATGAATCGCCAGTCCAGGTTCAATGCAGGATGCTTGGGGCTGGTGCACTGGGATGACCCAAGGGATGGTATGGGGAGGGAGGGGGCGGTTTCAGGATGGGGAACACATGCACGCCCATGGCGGATTCATGCTGATGTGTGGCAGAACCAATACAATATTGTAAAGTAATTAGCCTCCAATTAAAATAAATAAATGTAAATTTAAAAAATAAATAAAATGCCACAAAGGAAAAAAAAAGTCTAGGAATTTAAATGTATAGGTACAGTAAGTTTTGTTACTAAATATGTCCTGATGAGGTTATACACACATATGTAAATATGCAAATACATAAACAGATAATGTATATATTATATATAAAAAACACATAGAAACATGAAAAAAAAAGAAAGGTAGCTGACTATTAAAAATTTATGTTGATGAAATGAAGCACTCTTTGTTAATTAAAAGATGCTTGCTCCTTGGAAGAAAAGCTCTGACAAACCTAGACAGTGTAAAAGCTTTGGCAAAATCATTGCCAGCAAAGCTATGTCAAAGCTATGGTTTTTCTAGTAGTCATGTATGGATGTGAGAGTTGGACCATAACTGAGCAGCTGAAAAAAATGATGTTTTTGAATTGTGGTGTTGGAGAAGACTCTTGAGAGTCCCTTGGACTGCGAGGAGATCAAAACAGTCACTCTTAAAGGAAATCAACCCTAAAAACTAATCGGAAGGACTGATGCTGAAACTGAAGCTCCAGTACTTGGGCCACCTGATGCAAAGTGCTGACTCATTGGGAAAGACCCTGATGCTGGAAAGACGGAGGGCAGGAGGAGAAGAGGGCAACAGAGGATGAGACGGTTGAATGGCATCACTGACTCAATGGACATGAGTCTGAGCAAACTCCAGGAGATTGTGAAGGACAGGGAAGCCTGGCATGCTGCAATCAATGGGGTCACAAAGAGTCAGACACGACTGAGAGATTGGACTGAACTGAACTTTACCTTTCGTATCTAAAGGAGAGAGCATTCACAGCTGAGACCAGAGTTCACTCAAGAAAATAAAACAAAACATGCTTTGTATATCTTACTTAGTATATCACTGGGGAAAGACTGTTATTTTACACTTTCTGCTTGGCATTAAATGTCACTGACCTCTTTTCTCCAGAGCCAACAGACACAGTGCCGAGGGCCCGTAAATGTTTTCCTTCCTTTTAGAACCAGAAAAAAACCAATACAAACCTTAAGGTGGGAGAAAAAGCTTTAGTATGTAGTATTAATAATCTCATCTTTATAGCAATGGGTAGTAAAATATGGTTTTTCTTCTTTTTTTTTTTTTTTCATGGAAAAAGAGTCCCATGAAGGCAAAAGTGCTTAGACCACACAGACGTCACCCTGGACCCCAATACTTTCCTCACATCATTTACTCAACATTCCAAGCATTGGGGGTCAGTCTCCATCTTACTGTTCTGGGCAAGAGGAGATAAGAGACCAAGAAAGAGGGGCGCCATCTGATGAAATAATACCGCTGCCCGCAGGCCATGCACTGAGGCTGGTGTCTTACAGTCACATCCTCCGTGGGAGGACAGGGGATTCTCCAAGAAGACCCATCTCGTGGGCCATGCTGCAACTGGGTCATTGGCCTAGAGAAAAATTGGCCCTTTATATCTGGAAAAGACAAAAACTAATTCCAAAAGATACATGCACCCCAATATTCACTGCAGCTATATTTACAGTGGCCAAGACGTGAAGTCACCTAAGTGTCCATCAGCAGATGAACGGATAAAGGTGTGGCGCATAAAGCAATGGCATATTACTCAGCCATGGAAACAGCGAAGTAATGCCACCTGCAGCGACGTGGAGGCCACTAGAGATTATCATAGCAAGTGAAGTAAGTCAGAGACAAACGGCATATGATATCACTCATATGTGGGATCTAAACCAAATAGAAATGAACCCCATGGACTGTAGCCCACCAGCCTCCTCTGTCCATGGGGATTCTCCAGGCAAGGATACTGGAGGGGGTTGCCACGTCCTCTTCCAGGGGATTTTCCCAACCCAGAGATCAAACCCAGGTCTCCTGCATTGAGATGGATTCTTTACCAGCTAAGCAACCAGGGAAGCCCTATGATATATCTATTCCACTTATATGTGGAATCTAAAAAAAAAAATACAAATGAGCTTATTTACAAAACAGAAACACACTCACAGACATAGAAAATAAACTCAACAGTTATCAAAGGGGAAAGGCAGGGGGAGGGATAAATTAGCAGCTTGGGATTAACAGATACATACTACTGTATATAAAATAAACAACAAGGGTTTACTGTTTGACACAAGAAACCATATTCAATATCTTGTAATAACCTATAATGGAAAAGAATCTGTATATAAACATATATGTATATGTCTGAAGCACTTTGCTGTACACCAGAAACGAACACATTATAAATGAACCATATTCCAAAGAAAGAGATTTAAAAGTGTAAAAATTAGCCCTGAAAGCAGAACGCCTTATCAGTGGGAAATGATACAGATATTGATGGATACTTTGATGTGGGTGTAGATCGAGATATACACCAAAAAGCCTGGTCAAAGAGTCAGGAACACCCCACCATGGCCTTCCACTGCGGCAATCAAACCCTTGGACACGAGGCAGGCAGTGTGGGCAAAAGGGGTCCAGAGCCTCATCAGAAACCACTGAGTCCTACACACCGTTTCCTCTCTCCACACAGCGTTTTACCATCCTACTTGAAAAGAAACATCCCACGCAGCCCTCATTGCTTTCTTCCGCCAGCTGAGACTGGCCCTGACTTGAGGCTGCATTCCAGCAATGTCACAGTCGGCCGACCGAACGTCAAACCCAGTCCCCACGTGCGTGTCAGCTACAAGAGAAGCGGCACCCTGACACGCACCCCCACCCAGCGGTGGTGCGTGTCACCAGCCAGATCAATCCCACGCTGCTCCACACACTTAGAAACCAAGACTAATAAATCATTTGCCCGCTCTCAGCACACAGACGATAAGTGTGGTTCAATGCAGGTAATTATTAAAAAAATGACTTTGGGAGCAAAAAATCAAAACTTGGGAGTCTGTGTCTAATAGAAAAGGCCTGCAAAGAGATTTGGGAGTTCTAACGACGCTGAGGAGCAGGTGAAAGGTCCCGGAGCCTGACAGTCGCTGGGCAGCCTGATTGACAGAATCGATCCCTCTTCTCTCCAGCATCACCAGGCCCTGGGTCTGCTCGCCTCTGGGTCCCCATGCCAGGCGGCAGGAGGCGGGGCGGGAGTATTCCCTCCTGCTTTCAGAAGTCTGCAGAAAAGAGCCCCCGCCAACCCATCAATTACCAAGACTGTCAGTGCGAGAAGGTGTTGGGACAGTGACAGGGTTAGGTAAAAGCCTCGGGGGCTAAGCTGAAAGGTGCCAATGAGACGCATCAAACTGCTCTTTGTTTCCACGCCCAACCTCCCTCCCTCACCTCCCTTTTCAAAATACGCAGTTTTCTTCTCCCTTTTAACTTTCACAAGGATGTTACGGTTTCTGCAAAAAAGTAGCATGGAAGGCATGTCTTTATTATTTCAGCTGTCGTTCACTATTATGATCGGGTCTCCCCTAAGCTCGAAGCTCCCTCTCTGCTTCCCACCGTGAGCCGATGGTTGATGTTTCAGCCCTTCCACCATTTCATAATGAGACCATCCTCTCCTAAGAGACTTCAAGGGTTTCCCTGCTCTGTAAGAGATAAAAGACCCAGCCTCCTCTCCGATCCCCTCCGAACATTTTGTTTGTTTACTACAATGAGGAGATTTTCTGGATGTCATTCAGAGCTGAAAATTTCACATCAATTTTCAGAAAGCTCTAATCATTTTCTAGGAGAAAAATGGCAATATAGCCAAACAGAGTTCAACCACTGTTGGGTCCCTTGCAACTGAATGCCTCCAGTAAACATTATTAACCAAGGTGACTTTATTTCTCCAGAAATGTATGAATATCCCTAAGTTCCAAAGCAACCCTGCAGTAGGTTAATTCAGTCAACCAAGGAATTAAGTGCATGAAATTAATTCAATCGATTGCTTTAGAGGACTGTTCCATCATTACATCATTCAATAACTGACTTTAATTTTTACACTGTATATACTTCAGGGCCTCCCAGGTGGTGCTAGTGGTAAAGAACTAGCCTGCCAATGCAGGAGACGTAAAAGATGAGGGTTTGATCCCTGGGTCGGGAAGATCCCTGGAGGAGGGCACAGCAACCCACTCCAGTATTCTGGCCTGGGGAATCCCATGGACAGAGGAGCCTAGCGGTTCACAGTCCATGGGGTCGCCAAGAGTTGGACACGACTGAAGCGACTTAACACACACATACACATACACAAGGTATACAATATGGTGAAATGATTACTACCATCAGGCTAATTACCATCTTCATCTCCTCGCATAGTTACCCTTGTTTTTTTTTTTTCATTTTCACCAAAAATTTTATTGAACAGAGTATTCACCACTTTGTTCCATACTTCCTGCCATTTTCCAGTAGCTGTTTGCTCTCTCAGCCGTGTCCAACACTTTTGTGACCCACCAGGCTCCTGTGTCCATGGGATTTTCCAGGCAAGAATAGTGGAGTGGGTTGCCATTTCCGTCTCCAGGTTTCTTTTTTTATATATTTATTTTTATTTATTTATGTATTTATGTTGGTCATACCAGGTCTTAGTTGGGTCATGCAGGATCTTTAGTGGCAGCATTTGAACTCTTAGTTTCGGCTTGTGGGATCTAGTTCCCTGACCTGGGCCCCTGCACTGGGAACTTGGAGTCTTAGCCACTGGACCACCAATCAGGGAAGTCCCTCTTTTTTTTTTTTTTTTGGTGGGGGTGGAGGGTTGCAGAAGCACTTGAAATATACTCTTAGCAAATTTCCAGTATCTAAAATAATATTATTAATTATAATCTTCATGCTGTGCATTGGATCTTAGACTTACCCAGCCTATAAATTCAGCTTTGTACCCTTTGACCAGCACCTCCATACTCCCTCCCGCCTTCCTGCCCTAGTGACCACTCTTCAACTTTCTACTTCTCAGTAACTGTTGAGTGTCTGCTTGTTTCTGGGCAATGAGAGAGGCATTCAGGATACAAGGATTAAAGCTTTCCAGTCCTACTGAACATCAAGGAAATCACAACAAAAAGTTTCACATCTATATAGAAAGCTTCGGTGATTTTTTTAAACTATAGCAAGAAAAATGGAATTCACGTAAAGAGATGAATGGGATTTCAGAAAAACAGTACTACAACAAGATAGATTCTCACCCCAGGTGAAAAAGAAATCCTATAAATTCAAGATATAATCCTGTAATTTCGTGAGCTGTGAAAGATGCGAAGTGGTGTGCTTTAGAAACTTGCTGATCTACAAGTTATCGTCAAAGGCGTGGAAGAAAACCCAAGTACTTAGCTTCAGAAGAAGCACATTCGGTGCCTGGGTACCAATTCCCGGGAGAACGGGATGGTTCTCACTACCCAGGAATGAGCACGCGGGGCCAGCCAGGGGCGTGAATTTTCGATGCTGATGAAGTAGCATCCTCTTCATTACATTCCCAGCATTTACACAGTGAGGAGAAGGAGGGAGATAACAACGGTTTCCAGAGTGCACATACTTCTCTGCGGACTCAAAAACTATTCAGGTTCATGGACATGGACTTACGGTTACCACGCACTGCACAGCATGTAATTTAGCTGCCAAACTCCCTTTGAGTTGCTT
The DNA here is from genome assembly GCF_023091745.1 of Budorcas taxicolor. Taxonomy (NCBI): domain Eukaryota; kingdom Metazoa; phylum Chordata; class Mammalia; order Artiodactyla; family Bovidae; genus Budorcas; species Budorcas taxicolor. The sequence goes on along the minus strand of NC_068930.1, from coordinate 10,774,104 downwards.
TGGAGGCAGCCCCATAGGTAGTTTGCAGAACTGGTTGTGCTGATATCCTCTAAGCCAGTTCTCATTGGTCATGAGTCCTCAAGAAGCTGGAAAGTGAGCACACACACGCAAGCACACACACGCTAACCGGGCCTTCTGTGTCCTTATGCTAGCCTGTGTTAGTCACTCAGTCGCGCCCAACTCTTTGCGACCCCATCAACTGCAGCCCACCAGGCTCCTCTGCCCGTGGGACTTTCCAGGCAAGGATACTGGAGTGGGGAGCCATTTCCTTCGCCAGGAGGTCTTCCCAGCCCAGAGATCCAACCCAGATCTCCTGCCCTGCAGGCAGACTCTCTACCATCTGAGCCACCAGGGAAGCCCCTTACGCATCCTGGAATGACAAAAAAAAACAGGGCCAATAGCTACAGCTCAGCTAGCACCTTTTGCTAGTGAAGTCTGTCAAGGTGAAGTGCAGAAGACACAGTAATCACAAAATCAGTCAGCAGTGCCAAGGCAAGATGACAAGGAACAAAGGAGAGAGATGGAGAGGCTGCGTCTTAGACGCGCCCAAGGAAGACGGCGGCAGACACCAAACAAGCTCGGGTGTCCATCACGTGTATTATATGGATGGCGTTCCAGAAAGGATAAAGAAACTGTGTCACAAGGCAACAACAACAAAATAAGTCATATAGAGGCCAAGCAAAACATTCTTAGGAAGCAGTTATCTGAAAACTTTCAAGCTTTTCTTCATCTGAACTCACGTGGGAGAGAACCAACCGTGGGAATGCAGTTGGGACTGAGCACAAATCATTAGGAGGCTGTATTACTCACCCATATTACACATCTCACCTCCCAGGTGGGAGGTTGCCTGATCCAAGACCCCAAATGCAACTCAAGGTCACTCCCAGTGAGGTCATTCTCTCACCTCCCTGACCAACCAGGTGGAAATTAAAGATCCCAGGATACTTTTCCAAACAGTACCAGGGATCACCCAGCTGCCTGGCTTCAGTCTCAATAAAACCCAGTTTAATGTTCCCAGCTGGGACTGAGTCCTTCTTGAATAGAGAGGAGAGTCTGTGTTCAAGTCCGCAGTTATTAAGCTGTCCTTCGAGTGCTGTAATTACTTTATAATCCACAGAGGACTTTAAGATACTTGGAGAGTGAGGGATGCTATGAAAAAGTCAATTCTATTGTAATTTATAATTGAATTTATCCACAGAGAAACAATTGGTCACTAAATGAAAGTGTCACCTAGGGAGCAAATTCACAGGTGTAGACTTTACAATTATCAGAGGGCTTAGCTCCAAGAAAATTCAAATTCCAAAACAACAGCTCTCAGGAAAAGCATAGCTTTGGGGTTGAATGTTCATAGTTTTAAAAACATATTCTCCCAAAGTAATATTTTAATAGCTCAATCCCTTGTTAGTTTGATTACACTCAGTGTGGGGAAAATAGAACAGGCTTCTCTGGTGGCTCAGACAGTAAAAAATCTGCCTGCGATGTAGGAAACTCAGGTTCCATCCCTGGGTTGGGAAGATCCCCTGGAGGAGGGAAGGGCCACCCACTCCAGTATTCTTCTCTGGAGAATTCCATGGACAGAGAAGTCTGGCAGGCTATAGTCCATGGGGTCACAAAGAGTCGGACATGACTGAGTGACGAACACTGAGTGACTTATACATTACTGATGTGCAATGAAGATAAATCTTTTTAAAATCCCATTAATTTCTCCTACTGAGGAGAAGCTTATCCTTTGAATAACATTGGGTAAATGTGTGTGCTTTGTCTTAAAGGAATTAAGAAAATTACAAACCTACAAACTGTAGCATTAATTTTATACTGACTTGTTGCAAGGAAAAGAAGTAAGAATGTCTTAAAGTAACTTCATTCTCTGTGTCAGAGTGCATTTGGACAGCCATAAAGGTCATATTTAAACTTAAATATTGCCTCTCTAATCCATCTTTCAACCTGCTGATCTGAAAGATATTTCTATAACCTATTGTCAAGCAGATTTCCAAGAGAGAAGAGCAAAGGATAGGCTAATGTGATATTTTTACGTGTTGGTCCATGAAAAACCACCCCAACACTTAGCAGCGTTAAACAGCAGGCATTTATGTTCTCGTGGTTTCTGCGAGTCAGATGTGGTTTAGTTGGGTGTCTCAAGGAATCCAGGGTCCCTCACAGGGTTCAGTCAAGATGCCGATCAAGGTGTCATACGGGCCTCATCTCAAGGCTCAGCTGGGGAGGGGTCTACTCTCAAGCTTGCTCACATGGTTGTTGCCAAGACTCAGCTCCTCACAGGCTGTGGATGGATTAAAGCCTCAGTTCCCTGCTGGCTGTTGGCAAAAGGTCTTCCTCACTTCCTCCCCACGGGCCTCGCCATAGGGCAGCACAACATGGCAGCTGACTTCATCAACTCCAGAAGACAGGCCGCAAGAGGGGCGCCAGAGTCTTTCTGTAACCAATCCCAGAAGTGACATCCATCACTTTCCAGAACTCTGTTTACTAGAAATGAGTCTCTGGGTCCAGCCCACTCTCAAAGGAAGGGAATCTCAAAGGTGTGAACACCAGGCAGGGGGGATCATTGGGCCCCATCTTAGAGGCTGCCTGCTGCAGACATGTACCTGTGTGGTGAAGAATGAACTTCACCCAAAAAGGATTTTGGGTAAAGCCTCTGTCCCAGCTCCATCTCAGCTGAGAGGGAACCTCTAAACCTGAGATGTCCTGAGTGACAGCCACGTATTTGTTATTCATGGTAGGTCCCTGGATAGTTTGTGCTAAGAAGGTAACTCAGGATGGGGACTGGCTGTGAGAAAGACCAGGCTTGTGATTAGAGGGCTGGGGCTTTGAGCCACCCGATAGTAACAGGTCTTTCAGGGAGCGGCGGGGGCCTATAGGATGAGGCCCCCTCAATCACAAGGTCGAGGATTCCACGAATCATGCCTGCATAATGAAACCCCAGCAAATACTCGGGGCTCTGAAACTTGGTGAGCCTCCCGGGCTGGTCATACTCCATGCATGCTGTCACACGCCTGCCGCAGAGGGAGGTCGCCCGTCGCTGAGGACACTGAGGATCTGCATGTCAGGTGTTCTTGGTCTCAGCTTCTGCCCTGTGTGTGTCTTCCTTTGGCTGGCTCTGATTGGCATCCTTTTGTTACAATAAAACTTTAATTGCAAGTAGAGTGCTTTCCTGAGTTCTGGGAGCTATTTTAGTAAATTACCAAATCAGAGAAAGTCCGCAAAGACCCCCAAGCTTATAAGTAAACGGTTTCATGTGAAGCTGGGCCTGCGGACACTGGCTCGCAGAGCTGGCATCAGAAGTCTTGGGCAGGCTTGGCAGTCTCAGAGCCCTCCACCTCGGGTTTGGCTAACTCCAGGTAGTACCTAAGAGGCTTTTGCCATCTATTATTCCAAAAGGAATTGCCTATTTATCTATTTTGTCTGTTTTGTTTGTGGGCTCATTTGTTTGGGTTTTGGCTCTGTTTTTTGGGGATGCCTCCCTCCAGATATGTCCTAGAGAAGAACGTGGGGGAAATGACTGCTATTTGTTAAGAGACCCCAGTCCCACGGAGTGAGCACTCCCAGCCTAAGGAAGGCGACACTGGTGAGCACTGGGTCAGAGAGAGAAGGCTGGGAAGTGGCCGTGACAACGACATGAGTTTGCCAGCTCTTCAAATTATCCAATGTTTGTCAACTCAATGTCACAGTTCTGCTCAGTATATTTTCTTGAATATGTTTTAGACAGTTTGAAGTTTACATTATACCTTCATCATACTCCTCCCCAAAATAAATATTTACTGAAAGTTTCCTCCATGCCAAGCACTGGCATAGAGCTTTGCAGCATGTCTCCATCTAAACCAAGAAAATTATGCCTTGAGGCAGTTATTGTTATTTTATGCTGTGTTTTATGTAGGAGGAAACTGAGGAACAGAGAGATTAAGTTGGCAAGAAAAGCAACATTTGGAATTCACACTGAAAAGCAAGGTAGCAGATCTTACAACAATTCTTAAGTAGGATCAGTTTGTCCTTAGAGTGTAAATTTGACTGATAAGAATTAGACATTGTGTTTTCAATGCTGTGGATTGATCCCTGTAAACTTAACTGCTCTTTACAGGCAATTGAAATTATGTGTTTTTTCATTTATCTTCTTACAATAAAGATTGCAAACTCAGAAGATATAGGGGCTGGGCAGATGATGTGAATGAGTGAATGGGGGCTTTGTGGACCCAGGAAAGCCCCGTCTTTAGGGAGAAAAGACCACAGGCACCTATTGCAGCCTGTAGAAAATGTGTCCAGCATTACCTGCCTACAGACTTTTCAAGAAAACCCCCCAAAACCTGGAGTTTCCTGTAAAAACTTCTGATTTTTAAATGGTGCCAAAAAAGTCTTCTCTTTTTTGTAAACTCTGCTGGTAAAGAATCTGCCTGCAATGGAGACCCAGTTTGATTCTTAGATCGGGAAGATCTCCTGGAGAAGGGACAGGCTACCCACTCCAGTATTCTTGGGCTTCCCTGGTGGCTCAGATGGCAAAGAATCTGCCTGCAATGCGGGAGACCTGGGTTCAGTCCCTGGGTTGAGAAGATCCCCTGGAGGAGGGCATGGCAAGCCACTCCAATATTCTTGCCTGGAGAATTCCCATGGACAGAGGAGCCTGGTGGGCTGCAGTCCATGGGGTCACAAAGAGTGGGACACGACTGAGCAACTAAGCACAGCACAAGCCAAGCAAAGTACATTGGTGCTTCAGAATTTGACCTAGAAAAATTAACAAAGAGAAAAACAGTTAATTTTTGTTCATATGACCTCTGTGAAGAATGAAACCAGATCTCCTAGTCTAGGATTGGTGCCATAATAGCCTGACCAGGGAGACAGCTAAGAAAGGTCCCATGAAGTCATGAGCTCATGAGATTGAGAAAAATCTTAAAAGACAAGTTAGTCCACTCAAGGAAATCCCTTCTACAAATATTTCTAACAAATAATTACCTCTGTTGGAATCATATAGAGCAGTTTTTCAAAGCACACCATCTTCAGTTCTAAGTTGCTCAAAATGAAGTTCTATTAAAATATTTCACTGACATACAACACACATATACAGAAAAACACACAAATTCGTGTTGGCTCATTGGTTTTGGACAAAGTGAACGAACCCTTGCATCCATCACACGGCCAGCGCCCCAGGAGCCTCCCCCGTTCCCTCTTTCAGAAGATAACCACCATCCTGAATTCTAACACAGCTGATCAGAGCTCCTTGCTTTAGAATTTTGCTTAAGTGCTTTTTTTGCATGTAGCTCCTTTCGGTCAGTGTTCATCCATAGTTCATTCATTCTGTAGTTGTAGTTCAAGGAATACAGCACTATGTGAATCTATGTGTACTGCTTTTACTAAAGAATTTTCCCAAGCCTCAGATATCTGTTTGCATAAAATTAAGCAACTGAGCTTTTAAAATTTATCTCACAGGTTTAGCTGTGTGACTTCTACAATATAACCCCTAATGGGTTGGGCTTTGCATAATGATTGCTGAATGATCAGTGAAAGACTTGTTTAAATCCATATTCAAGTTTTTAAATTGTGAGGCCATATACTTGGGAATAATCATTAAATTAATGTTAAACGTCTTTGCCTCCTTTTTAAACTGATTCTACTAAGGAGCTTCTGAAAGTATCAAAACTAGCATTGACTGAGGTATTTTTAAGTTAATATATCTTTCAAATATATTTCCTTATAATATGAGAGACTTTGTTAGAACCTGAATATAAGGCTTTTTTCTAGTGCATAACTTTGGTAGAAAAAAAATATGCATTCAGGAACAAATTGTGTCTTATATTGTCCTCTGATCACTTGGGTCCCACCACTGTCTCTTATTGAGTTTGTAATCAGTTAAAACACCCAGATGTTTTCCATGTGAACTCCTATTAAAACTTTTATCTCCAAAGTATATCTATATATCTATATCTATGTATAGATATATGGATATATTTATACTTATACTCACACTTTTCTCTAAATATAAATTTTTACATTTAAATTTTATGTTAAGGTCACCTTGCATGTATATAATGCTTGGGATTTTTCAAAACACTTTCAAATGCATTATCACAGCAATTTGATGCAATAGCTCAGGGAATGAATTATTATGCACATTTTATAGATATGAACATAATTATCACTGCCAGGCTTCACTTTGTTTAAAAGGATAATGCTCATGTTTTACAAAGGGCTTATTCAAATGGAAAAGAATACTGTATAGCCAAATCAGCAAAAAGTCATGATATTTGAATATTCACCAAAAAAACCCACAAAGAGTAAGCAAGCACATGGGAAAATATCATTGCTATAAATAAAAGAAAAAGCAAATTGAAATAATAATGAGTGTCATTTCAGACCTAGTACATGAACAAAGGAATGAGGCAAAATCCAACACTGATAAAATTGTAGTGAAATTGTTAAGCTCATTATTTGCTGTAAGTTAGAATAATTCTCCTGAAAAGTAAGTTGACAATATACTTTAAATGTCAAAGAAAGGCATACCCTTTATTCAATTATTCTCATGTATAAAATATGTTTTGAGGAAATAGTTTAGAAGAAAAAAAGTTATTTTAGGAAGATGTTCATTGAAGAATTATTTACAATAATAAGGAAAGGAAACAATACAGGTTTATTTCAAATAAATAAAACAAATAAATCTTTGCCCAAATGGCCAGGTTAACCTCTCTCTCTCTCTCTCTCTAACATGTGTAGTTCTACACTTTGGAAATACAGGAGGAAAAATTGCTGTTTCTCCATCATATCACAGTTTGTTCTTTTCCAATATTGCCAAAGAGGAATGCATCGCGTTTCATATAAATACCTTTTCATCAGACTTTCTCATCTAGCCATATAGTTAAGTTTGCATTTGTCTCAGAACGGTCTCTGTGCAAACCCCAGCCCAAGCAGATGAATGGGCTCCACAACCACATGAGGACCGTGCTCCTCAGAGCAGAGTGGGCAGTGACGCCTGCTCATGGACAGATGAGCTGTGATGAAAATACGTCCAGACACCCTGAGCCATTGCTTACCCAATGACTGCACCCTCTAAACACCTAGGAGGCTCACCACACGAGTGCGCCCCCAGAAGACACGTCTCTTGAGGTGTGAAATTCATGGTAGCTCCCCAGCACCCTGCTGTTGGGGGAGAGAAGGCCCAGTCGACGCCATCTGGGACAAGTGCAGCCCAAAGAAGCACCATGTAGACACTAACACGAAATCTGAGTTTCTCCTAAAAGGGAAAATGCTTGGCTGGTGTATTAGCTTGGATGTACACAGACTACCTGCAGGAGGAAAGTGGAATATTCAAGGGAGATTTCCCCTCCAGGCAAGCTTGTGCCTTCACTTCCCCTTGTCGGGGCTCAGTGGAGCCCGCTTAGACCGCTGAAACAGTCTGCTGAACAACCCACATCTCTGGTCACTTCGTGACGTGTTGACTGTTCTTGACGGGCAAGGCGCAGAGCAGGGAACTGCAACCTTGTGTCCATCCAGCGTGTCTCCGGGCAGACCTGCCTCGGCTTGGACTTCACGGGGCTCCACATGGCGCCAGGAGCCCTTCCTGCTCTTAAACCCCCTCACATCCAATTCACTAAGACTCACAACAGCAAGTCTAGGGCAGTTAGATACACAGGGTAATTAAACAGGCTACTGATGAGTATTATTTGGTCTGCAAACAATCCGGTAAGCAGTTCCAGAGGGTTGTGTCTTGAGGATTATAGCTCATTTGTGGGATTTTGCCAGGAAATGTCTAAATATGACACCTGCAAGCATTTCTCTGCTATTGGGCCTCAGGGACTGGCTACCTTGTGTATATAAATCAGCCTCGCCTCAACGGCTGGGGAGCCAGGATGGTCTCAAGAGGCAGAGGATGGAGATCAAACAGGGCCTTATTAGCAGTGCCTTTGGAGGAAACGGCTCAGCTCCCTGTGTGTGAAACTAGCGTTTTCCATCCATGTGTGTCTTCAGGCCACCAATCTTTGGGACGTTGGCCTTACAATAAGTCCCATCCACTCCAGGCCTTCTGAAGGTGCACGGGTGTTTTCATGAAAAAGTTACCTCATAGACTGAACATTTTCAGAGGACAATTTCGCAGTCCCTCTAGGTCAGGGATTCTGCCTACATCATCTGGGAATGCTCTCTAAACGTGCAGGTAGAACGGGCAATTGGTATAAGGATGGGGAGATGCTCTGGCTTTTATTCGTTTCCCAAAGAAGACTGTGAGTTTGCTCAGCCTGGTGTTTATGCGCCAGTCTCAGAGCAGTGGGGATCTTAATAAAGAATATGTGAGTCCTCTCCTCCTCTTCCCAGGTAGCCAGTGGACCCTGTTTCTGGGCACACCTTGCTGGCAGGTGTGGCCACATGTCTGGGTCCTGGGCAGTGTGATGGGAGAAAGAAGACGGTGTCTGATCTGGTCAAGGCTTTTCAGAAGCGGCTCATTCCTCCCATCAGTGCTTGCAGAGGATGGCAAGGGGGTAGGGCACGTGGAACCAGAAGACAAAAGGAAGTGGATTCCTGAATCACTGTGTGGAACAAAACTTCCTGCCAGGCCAGTATAGCTGCCTCAAACTATGAAGCAAAAAATAAAGCTCTGAGGTGTTGAATCATTATACTTATTTGTACAGAGTGCAAGCTGTCTACTTTAATGCAAAAAGTGAGTAACATGGTCAGATTTGCATTTTAGAATGGGTCCCACATTTCAAATAGAGTTTTTGTGATGAATAGAAGCATCAGGCTTTCATTTTACTGCAATGCTTTTTTTTATTATCACTTTTCAACGTGCTCAACACATCCCATCATTCCCAAAGCGCCAAAATCTTAGACAACAACAAAAAAAGCATTTTATTTATAGATTGGCTGCTGGGTCATCTCCTTCAGACATTGAACACAAGGGCACAAAGTCTTCCCATACTATTTCCCTAAGTATTACATCCAATTTTCCCTTGAATATCTCTAGCCCTAGTGTCTTGACAGCTCCCCGAGCAAAATTATTCTATTGCCTGATTGACCTTCATGCTTCAGAATGTTCTGTTTCCTCTGTGTCAGACTTTAGTTTTCCTTCTTCTGACTAAAGCACATAGCTGGCCAGACTCCAGTGAATGAATTAGCTCTATAGTAAAACCCAGAAATACAGTTTTCAATGCCTTAAATTAGCCTTGATTAAGTTCTCCCTGGATGAGATCTCATTTAATCATCATAACAAGAGTATGGATCATGATCTGCATTTGACAGGCTCTGGAATTTCCAATAACTCGGCTATGGCTCAACAGAAGGAGTGGGATCGTGCCTGAGACTAGGGTTGATGAGCACAAGCCCAGACCCATCCTCATATCCACACAATAGAAGCACTTTGGCCACTGACTCGTGTTCCAGTTCCTCAACAGTCTGGGGAGATAAAGCTCTGAATTCACTGAGTATTTTAAGAAAGGTCCATTTCCCAGGGTTGGAATAATCTTGTTTTCATAAGAACTGTAACTCTTTTTGTTTTTTTTATGTAAGCCCCAATTTTATCACATCTAAAATTAGTTATACATACACAAGTTTTAACTGACACAAACCCCTGGACTTATACACTAGGGGTCTTCCAAAGTTTACACAAGTACTCAGTTTCACAGTTTCAACAATTCAGTTACTTATCTTAGGAACATACCAGAGCTGTGGACAAATAAGCCCCATCTAGAACTCTGGAAAATGAATTCACCTACATGTTCCCATCTCTGGGCGATCAATCTCCTTCCCAAGACAATCCTCTTTGCCAAATAAGTCTTGCTTCCAAGAACTGGGATACTTTTGAAAGTGACCAGGAGAGCCTTTTGCAGTCAGGAGTTATATGAGGCAGTAGGTTCAGAAACATTACCGCCTCATGGTTCAAAATGAACTTCCAGAACTGATCCAAAGAGGAGTTGGGAAATTTGGAAATTTTATGTTGGTTTTGCCTGGGTCTCTCTGTTCAGTGAAGAATCTGAGGTGGGGGACTTCAGTGTCCCTTGTCCCCTCCTCCTTCCGTCCCGCCCGCCCCCGTTCTCTAGCACATCCGCACACTCCAGCGGTCCTTGTTCAGTGAGCACAGCTGGTCTTCCCTGGGGGCGGGCTCAGCCTTCCTAAGCCGAGAGAGAGGCATCCACACCCGGCACGCTCCCCCGCAGGACAGAGGCGCTGGGACGTGGGGGCCAGGCTGCCCAGGGCGGGCAGTAGCCGCGGTGCGGCTCTGCCAAGCTTGGGCCAGGCTTGGGTAATGAGGTCAGCATGAAAGCAACTGGGAGGCACGTTCCCCAGGAATCACAGGCAGGGTGAAAACAGCCCGCACTTACATTGCAGCATCCCAACCCACCGAGTCAATTGCCGGGAAACATGACGTGACCTTTCAAACGCAGGGAACATCGCTGGGAGAGCAGGCTGCCGCGACCTTTTCCATTTCACTGCTGCCCCCGAGGCTGCAAGTCACTGGAAATAATCGCCTAGGCTGCAAATCTGTGCTCTTTTGATAAACACACACACATGCAGCATCATGTTTGACACTGGGGCACACACATGCATCTAGGGTATATTTGCATACAAACATACCTGTATACACATGTCCTGTGTGTATACGTTTTTTAATTTATTTCAGTCCTTCCCAACCTAATATTGTATATCCTTTATTAGAATAGCCATCCTAGCTTATATTTTTAATATATAGAAATCTTTGAGAGCCAGTGCATATTTGCAAACAAGAAAATGACCTTTACATCTTTGCACAGAGTAGGCTGATCTACTCCAGGGCAGGTCTTTCTCAGCAGCAGCTGGTCATCCCCGTATGGACATCAGCAGCAAAGCCATTCTCCAGCCCAACACCGACCAGTCCAGAAGTCTACTTAGCCCCACACTTGCTTGTTCTATTATCTTCCTTCCTTCTGTCTCTTCCACACCCTGCTAGAATCCAGACCCAGAGCATTTGCCTCAGGACCACATGTTCTCTCTTCAGAAAAGCTGTTAACTCCTGTGCCTGGGGTCTAAGCTCTAGCCAGGAATGCTTGCCTTGGAAACCTGGACAGGTTCGACAAAGAAGCAGGAAGAAAGAACTAGAGCATCTCTGATCAGGACACTGCTTTTATAAATATATTGCCAGGACCCACAACACGTTAGTTCAAACGCCTCCAAAGATTTGCCAAGAATCTATAGCTCTAAACTTTGTACCAGAGAAAAACTTTCTTATGAGAAAAATGGGAAATGCTAGCACTTCACCCAGGCTTCCCAGGTGCCTCAGTGGTGAAGGACCTACCTGCTAACGCAGGAGAAGCAGGAGACCTGGGTTCGATCCCTGGGTGGGGAAGATCCCCTGGAGGAGGAAATGGCAACCCACTCCAGTATTCTTGCCTGGGAAATCCCATGCACAGAGGAGCCGGGTGGGCTACAGTCCATAAGGTCACAAAGAGTTGGACATGACTGAGCACAAGCACACACACACACACACACACACACACACACACATACACAGATTCTGAAAAAACTGATCTTATTTAAAAAAAAAAAGAAAGAAACATGGGATGGGGGTAGGGAGTCCAATGTGCAATTCACACAATGCTTCATGTTTGTTGCCAGGACAAAACAGCATCGTCATGAGCAGCCTGGCTAAGCACAGGTTAATTGCATGAGTGTTGCATCCAGAGTTCCCCAGAGGATAATGTATGCCAAGATTGCTCTCCGCATATTCTGTGCTCCACTTAGAGCTTAGAATGACAAATAGGGTAGCTGGGAGGGTTCCCAGGAGCTGTGAAGTATATTCCCTACAGATTACAAAATACTTTGAGCAATCATTAGAAAATGTAATCACTACTTTATCACGTAACACTGTTTCTCACTATTGGAAGTTGATTTTTGTAGGCTTAATGTAGCTCTAGGTCATGCTTTATGGATTGCTCTGCAGAAACACTTGGCTGAAAGTTTCTATCAAGGTCAGCTCAGCAACAAGGAGGGAAGGGGGCCTGGGCAAGGGTGTGGGCTTCCTTCCCACCAAGCTGGAAGATTATAATTCTCAGCCCCCCTGGGAGGACTTAGCTTGGGAGATATACCTGGCAGAGAAGCCTTGCTTTCTGTAGGTTAGCCCCATGAAATTTATAAAATCAGCAAGTAATGGGAAAATCATGTAGAGTCACAGTTGCCCTTGAAAATCCCTTACATAGCTCTGAGTTGAGCAAGGATAATTGTGATAATGACTAGCACCCGGTGAGAGCCGTGTGCCAGCATTATTTCACTCTGTCCATAAGAAGTAGGTATGATTATGAGTTCCATTGTAGAGCTGCGGGAAATTGAGGCCCAGAGCAATTCAGCTACAGTCACCCAAGATCACAGAGCCCCCAAGTGGTGGAGCCGGGATTCTAACCCTGAAGTCTGGCTTCAGAGCTCTCACCCAAATCCCTTGCTTTACTGCCTCTTAGTACACTAGTATGGCACATACTACCCAGGAGATTACTGTCTTTGCTAAAAACCAAACAGACTGATCAACTGTGAATGCAGCTGAATCCTCTGTATTCCTCCAAGGGTGAGTCTTCCTTTCCTAATAATGCCAATGAAATGATCATTTTCCACCCAGAAGGAGTTTGTAGAGTTGAATCTGAGTAAGTTAGATGTTCATCTGATGGGATTCCACTGTGCATGGTGTGATTTTAACAGTGAGGGATGAGTAAAGCTGGAGACTGCCAGGGTGAGAGCCACATCCCGCCCAAACTGGGGCACTGCAGCATTGCAGTCAAGGGCAAAGGCAGCGCACGTTGTTCCCAGAATGCGTGATGGCTGCAACTGGGACTCTCACTCGTCCTCTGAAAATCATCAGGACCAAATCTGTGGCCCAAGTAGGCATCCTTCTGGCTCCAGGACTGTTCGTGACACAGTTAGCAGCAGCAGCGTGCTTTATAAGCACTTCTGTTTGAAGGGACCACAGTTAGCAATACTATCCTCCTTTAACTGGGAAGGAGCCCAGGGTAGCCCAGGCAGTTTACAGGATGTTGTGTAATTGTTTTTTATTTATTTTTTAATTGGACTATAATTGCTTTACAGTGTTGTGTTGGTTTCTACTGTGTAACGGCGTGAATCAGCCATAAGTATGCATATATCCCCTCGCTCGTGAGCCTCCCTCCCATCCCACCCTTCAGGTCATCACAGAGCACCGAGCTGAGCGTCTGTGCTATACAGCAGGCTCCCCCTGGCCATCAGCTTTACAGATGGTCGTGTAAACACATCAGGGCTACTCTCTCAATTCGTCCCACCCTCTCCTTCCCCCTCTGTCCACAAGTCTTTTCTCTATGTCTGCGTCTCTCTTCCTGCTTTGCAAATAGGTTCATCAGGACCGTTCTTCTAGAGTCCATGTATATGCGTTGGTATATGATAATTTTCTCGGACTTACTTCACTCTGCATAGCAGGCTCTAGGTTCATCCACATTACTTCAACTGACTCAAATCCATTCCTCTTTATGGCTGAGTAATATTCCACTGTATCTGTACTACCACAGCTTCTCCATCCCATTCATCTGTCGATGGACGTCTAGGCTGCTTCTCTGTCACGCATGGCTATTATAAATAGTGCTGTATTTCTCTTGTCTTAAGACACCAAGTATGAGTAAAACAAAACGTAGGATTAGAGACATTAAAGAAAAAAAAAAAAACAGAAAGGAAAAAGGGAGAAATTAGACTTGCTCAGAATAACAAAAGAAATATTTAAGAACTTCCTCCTTCATATATTTACATAATTAAATTGACAAAATCCTTTTGCTTATAGGAAAGACATGCTGTGCATTTGGAACATTTCCAGGAGAAAACGGAAGGCATATCTCTCTAAGAGGTCACCAGAGAGCTGACTCATATCCTTCGGTCTTAAAGGCTCAGAGTCTGGTCTTGTCAGCCCGCCAAGGTTTGTCACCCACGGCAGACTCACCATAGCCAAATTAACAGAGACTGAGGTATAAACCCAATGTCTGTTGGTTAATGGCTTTGGCATGACTGGACTGTTTTCTTGGGTATGAGCAGGAGAAAGTTCAGAATAGAAAATCAAATAATAATCAGAAATAGCCCTGATGTACATGAAATCAGAACCAAGATCTGAGCCAGAATGGAGAGCGTAGCTCAGCTAAAGGGATGGGGCACTCTCCCCTATGACGAGAAGAACACTGCTGAAGCCATCACCCCAAACTCCTGTTGCCCAGTTCACAGGTTCATCACCCTGGGAAGTGAGTCCCTCCTGGCTCTACACATCGGCCTTCATGCGCTGTCTTACCTTTACAGGAAACTCCTCCTTCTTTTCTGAGTAGATTTCTGTCACTTGCAACCAAGTAAAATTATAATGATGTTAAATGGGACCAGCCATCAACTGCCGTCATAAGCAATGCCTTTCTCTGAACCTATGAACAGACTGGCTCCCCTTAAGAGAAGTTTTTATTGTTCAGTTGCTAAATTGTGTCCAAATCTTTGTGACCCCATGGACTGCAGCACACCAAGCTTCCCCGCCCTTCACTATCTTCCAGAGTTTGCTCAAACTCTTATTGACTGAGTCATCTCATCCTCTATCATCCCCTTCACCTCCTGCATTCAATCTTTCCCAGCATCAGGGTCTTTTCCAACGAGTCAGCTCTTCACATCAGGTAGCCAAAGTATTGGAGCTTCAGCTTCAGCATCAGGTCCTTCCAATGAATATTCAGGGTTGATTTCCTTAAGGATTGACTAGTTTGATCTCCTTATGGCCCAAAGGACTCTCAAGAGTCTTCTCCAGAAGACCACAGTTGGAAGTCATCAATTCTTTGGCACTCAGCCTTCTTTATGGTCCAACTCTCACATCCATACATGACTACTGGAAAAACCATAGCTTTGACTAGACAGACCTTTGATGGCAAAGTGATATCTCTGCTTTTTATATGCTGTCTGGGTTTTTCATAGCTTTTCTTCCAAGGAATAAGTGGCTTTTGATTTCATGACGGCAATCACTATCCACAGTTATTTTGCAGCCCATGGTAAATAAACACATTCAAATCAACTTCTGGTCCAGTCTGACTGTACTTAGAGATAGTTTCTTTAAGGTGACTTTGTGGCTCTCTGTCTCAGTCACTATGTGCTGGATTAATCGTTTTAACTCTCTCAATGCTGGTTATTAAACTATCGCCATTCAGCTTCTGTTCTCCGCCCTGGGATGCTGGGTCTAGCATTCCCCCTTTAGCTGCTGCTCCCGTTCGTCTCTGCTAATAGGGGGGGGCGAAGGAGGGAGACTGCAGGGTTGGAGGCAGAATAAAGGACTGGCTCCTTCACTGCTCCCATCAATCATGCCCAGGCCCTGGCACTTCGCCCTGGCACTTAACCCTGGCAGCTGCAATTGGTTCCAACCTCAAGCTTTCCTGACATTCCCAGAATCAGCAGGACACTGTCCCTTTTGGAGGTCTGGGTCTCAGCGCCATGACAGCCCTTTGGCACCCTCTTGAACTTCCGTCAGCAGCCAGCTGCACCACTCCCTCAAAGATCTGCGTCCAGCTCTGCAGGGCTCCACTTCTGAGCCCCTAGTTCTGGTAACACGAGGTTCTGCCAGTTGGTAGCTCTGTGCTACTTCAGAATTTGTGTTTGGCTCTTTCAGTCCCTTCAATCCTACATTTGCTTAACCTCATATTAAAATATCCCTACTGAAGTATCTCCTGTGATTTCTGTTTCTCTCTTTTCCTGACTGGGCCCTGACAATTACACAACCATCTTTATTTCATTTGTAAGTTCTATAATGGACCGCCTTGGTTCTCCAACACTGTTTCCAGACAACGTGAGGGAATCTGCTCGAGGATGGTGGGGGATTGAACAAGGAGAAAGAGGCCAAAGTCTCTCCTATTTCTCCATTAGATGTATTGGAATTACAGCCATCATCCTGAGTCGTCTACAGTGGACCTAACAGAATCACCTGGGGAGTTTATTTTAAAACACAGATGCCTGTCTTACATCAGATCCACTCGCTGAGAATCTTCAGGAGTCAGACTGGGCAGCTATAAAAGCTTCATAAGTGATTAGTCCAATCGATCAGTCATGTCTGACTCCTTGCGACCCCATGGACTGCGGCATGCCAGCATCCCAGTCCTTCCTTGTCCTTGGGTTTAGTAACCTAGGCTGAAAACCACCAAGTGGATTGAGTTGTATACGCTGATTGCAGGCTACTCTAGACAGCATGCTAACTTGTCTTGGACCTGCCTCGGACTCCAGCAGCCCACAGCTGAAGACAGTTTAGGCCCAAACAGAGTTCAAGTTCCAGCCCTGACATGTAAAGGGCTTGGAAGCTGTCTTTCCCTTTCTTAGAAGAAAAGGCTGAACAAACTGAAAATCAACACCTTCCCTTGGGCTCATCAGAGAACTGAGGTCTAGAAAAGTAGGCGAATCCAGTGTCACAGTCAGGATCTGCTCACCTGCAGCAGAAGGCCCTGCAGTCATAAACTGACCACATGGCAATTTTGAGGAATTGCTGGAGGCTGTGCGGAGTAGGGTTAAGGGGGAGGAATCCCTGGGGCTACAGTGCTGGGGGCCTCCATGCTTTTGTGCACTGTGCCGCCAGATTCACCGTGTGGATCTGAGAAAGATCTGCCCGGTAGTTTGGCAGTAAAGGGAAGTCATTATTGTAAAATACCCCTAAGGGTTCCGCACGAGGAGGGCAGGCAACCCACTCCAGTGGGAGAATCCCATGGACAGAGGAGCCTGGCCGGCTACAGTCCATGGGGTCACCAAGAGTCAGACACCCCTGAAGCAACTTAGCATACACAAGCGCTCACATATGAAGGCCAACTCTCCAAGGGGAAAGAGCCTCATCTCAGTTGGGGGAAGGGTGTTCCTCCCACTCCAGCCTCTCAAAACTAGGGGTGAATAGTGTATCACTGGAAAGACATTTGTGAAGGCCCAGAGACATAGGCACACCAAAATACTGAGACTGAATCATAAGATCTGGGAATGTTCCCGCTCCTAGACACGTTACACCATACCAACTGGGCTCCCGGAGAACACAAGGGGATGACAGCTGAAAAAGCCACAGAGATTCAGACCAGTACATAGGGAAACCCGAGGTCAATAGGAGACACAAAAAGAAGGATACTGGAGAAATTTGAGGCTGCTTATTATTTAAAATTTAAAACAATTTTTAAAAATATTATGTACCAAATAAAAAAAAATAAAAATAAAAAAATATTATGTACCATTAAAATATAAATATAATAAAGCCTTTGGCACTTTAAGTTCAGTTCAGTCGCTCAGTCATGTCTGACTCTTTATGACCCCATGGACTGCAGCACACCAGGCCTCCCTGTCCATCACCAACTCCTGGAGTCCAACCAAACCCATGTCCGTTGAGTCGGCGATGCCATCTAGCCATCTCATCCTCTGTCGTCCCCTTCTCCTCCTGCCCTCAATCTTTCCCAGCATCAGAGTCTTTTCAAATGAGACAGCTCTTCACATCAGGTGGCCAAAGTATTGGAGTTTCAGCTTCAACATCAGTCCTTCCAACGAACACCCAGGACTGGTCTCCTTTAGGATGGACTGGTTGGATCTCCTTGACTCTCAAGAGTCTTCTCCAACACCACAGTTCAAAAGCATCAATTCTTCGGTGCTCAGCTTTCTTTATAGTCCAACTCTCACATCCATACATGACCACTGGAAAAACCATAGCCTTGACTAGATGGCGCTTACACCACAGCAATTGTTAAACACAGCCCAGCTTCTAGCTAGATCAACATAAAATCTTACACCAAAGGCCTATTACGCCATACAACATGTTCAACTTTCAACAATTACTAGACATGCCAAACCACAAGAAAAACACATACTGAAGAAATAAAGCAAGAATCAGAGTCAGGCTCAGATACAGCAGAGATTTTGGACTTATCACAGCAAGAATTTAAAATAACTATGAATAATATGCTAAGGTCTCTAACGGGAAAAGTATACAACATGGCAAAAAAGATGGAAACTCTAACAAAGAATAAAAAGGAAATCCAAAATTAAAAACAAATTAAAAATCAAGAACACCATAATAAAAGTGAATTTTTTGATACGCTCTTCAGTAGACTGAACATGCCCAAGGAATCAAAGAGATTGAAGAAATGTCAAAAGACATTTCTCAAACTCCAATGCAAAGAATAAAAAGCATTTAAAAAAAAAAAAAGAAAAAAACAGAACATCAAAGAACTCTGGGACAATTTCAAAAGGTGTAACATATGAAAATTCAAAATACAGAAGGACAAAAAAAAAGAAAGAATGGAGCTGAAGTATTCAAAATAATAATAGTTGAGAACTTTGCAAAACTAATGACAGACACTAAGCCACAGACCCAGGAAGCTCAAAGAACACCAACCTGGGTAAATACCAAAATAACTACATGTAGGCATATCATATTCAAACTGCATGAAAGCAAAGACAATGAGGAAATCTTGAAAGATTCATAGGCAACCCATGACACACGGACACAATTATCTTTAGAAACCACAGCAGGAGCATAAAAATCAAAGAGAAACTCAAAATTCCACTGAAGCGAATTAAATCTAACGTTGTTTTTGTTCAGTCATCCAGTCACGTCCAGCTCTTTGCAACCCCATGGACTGCAGCATGCCAGGCCTCCCTGTCCTTCACCACCTCCCGAAGTTTGCCCAAGTTCATGTCCATTGAGTAGGTGGTGCCATCCAAGCATCGCATCCTCTGACACCCTCTTCTCCTTCTAACATATTAAATCTACTATAGCTCTTAATTAAAGTTAGATGGAAGTAATGTTTTGCACACCATACTTTAATAACTAGTGTGTTTGCAAATTTATTCACATTACACTCAAATGTGCTTTGAAAACGCGCTTGATCTATCTTCTCCCTTGTAGCAGAAAAATTGTAAAGTGCCAATTCACCATTCTCCTGTCTCTCTGGGTTTGAATAACCCCCTCTTGGTTTAAATAAACAGTCCGGGCAAAGTTTGACCCTCAGGACAGCAGTCATTCGGTTGACTCCTTCTCGTCAGGCAGAAGCTTGTCCTCTTCCCTAAGGTGGGCCAGCAGGCGTGAGGATGCCTTCATGGGCATTGGGTAGGGAGGAAGAAAAGGCTCTTGGATCCTCCTTGGTCCTCCTTGGTCTCATGTGACTGTCCTCAATACAATGAAGCTTCCCTCTAGAGTCATGGCTGGGACCAGTCAGTTACCACCAGTCTCCAAGGCCCAGCCCCTGGGCCCGTCACACCTGCACTTCTCCTCACTAGAGCACAGAAGCCTCTGCACCCCAGGCTTTGCCATGGTCAGGCCAATCTCCGGCTCACTGAGCAAGCCCCCTATGATCAACCTGTGTCATGATGGAAGAGGCAGAGAACTGGCTTATCCCTAGAGGATAAGCCAAACAGGTATGCCATTAGCCCCATCTCCTGTGAACGCCCCAAAACCTACTTGGATATTTCTAAAACAGCACTCATGCACCTCAAGGCACAGTCCTCCACACTGTGACTCTGTCCCTTCTTTATGCCACACTCTCCTGCCAGAGAGGCAGGCTTAACCCTTCCACTCCTGCCTGACATCCTCTTTCCTACTGGGCAATGAGCCTCAAGGTCCAGCCTTCACACATGGAGGAAGACCCTTCCCATAATGTAGAGAAGCCATGTGATGTGACGCCTCTTATCTCTATTCCAGTGCTGCAAAGGCATCTGGGAAAGCCTTTTGCCCTTGATGACGCCAACAGCATGAGACCAAATCTAATTTGAAGGGCAAAGCTGAGCAATGACTCGTTCCAGTGAATACTCACACATCCCGGGAACACCTAATACCCATTCTTTTGCCAGCATGAAGCCCCAGATCACAGACTAATGAATTAAAGAATACAGAAAAAGAGAACTATTTCACGTAAAACAACAGCATACTGGGTAGTGCCTGCCGTTTGGATCTTTAGAGGTCATGATTGCAGGTTATATAATAAGAAGGAAGGACATTAACATTTTACTGAGCCTTTGTCAAT
Organism: Budorcas taxicolor; assembly: GCF_023091745.1. Classification (NCBI taxonomy): domain Eukaryota; kingdom Metazoa; phylum Chordata; class Mammalia; order Artiodactyla; family Bovidae; genus Budorcas; species Budorcas taxicolor. The sequence goes on along the minus strand of NC_068930.1, from coordinate 10,754,155 downwards.
AGGGTGCACCAGGTACTAAACAAGGCACTTTATATCATGTTATTTAACTCATCAGCAGTCCTGAAAGGTAGATGTTCTATTACTAGCCCGCATTTTACAGATAAAATAAATGAGCATTCAGCCCAGATCTTATCTTTTATGAAAGGGTGCAGCTGAGTCTTGAACCCAGGTCTGCTGGCTCTGATACACTCCATGAAGTTGTATTTTCTTTCCTGTCATCCCCTCCTCCTATCCAGTTCGTAGTAACCAAACAAGTAATAAGTGAAACAAGGCTAATGATATTTGAACTTCTGACCATTTCCAACAAATCTGACCATTTCCAACAATTTCAATACAACCCTCCCTGGACAAATTTTTCAGATCAGAACAGACAGTTGGCTGATTCTGTGCCTTGCATGGCCGTCTTAGCTGCTATGCTAAGGAGAAGGCAATGGCACCCCACTCCAGTACTCTTGCCTGGAAAATTCCCAGGGACAGAGGAGCCTGGTAGACTGCAGTCCACGGGGTCGCTAAGAGTCAGACATTACTGAGCAACTTCACTTTCACTTTTCACTTTCCTGCACTGGAGAAGGAAATGGCAACCCACTCCAGTGTTCTCACCTGGAGAATCCCAGGGACAGGGGAGCCTGGTGGGCTGCCGTCTATGGGGTCGCAGAGTCGGACACAACTGAATCTACTTAGCAGCAGCAGCAGTAGCAGTGCCTTGCACAGCCATCTTAGCTGCTGTGTTAATGGGCCAGGAACCCCCAGGCAGGGCTGACTTGGTTGGCACCACCCAGAGCCCCTCACTTAAAGTGCCAGCAAGAGGAAAATCCATCTAGTTACTTTTCTGTCCTGCTTTCCTCATGGGGCAGTGCCTGGAACATAATTTTCGGAAGCCCATAATTAACACCTTCATTTGAAAGAACAAATTCTATAAATGGAGAACAGGGAGCTCCCTCTGCACAGATCCTCAATCCTAAAGACTCTGGTAGCCTCACCCTAAAGAAGGAGGAACCTGAAGTGGCATTTCCTGCAGTCTAAAATGGGAGTGCCCCCCACCTCCCACTCAAGCCCCTCCACACACTCACACACACACACACACACACGTCAAACACAGTTTCCTATTGATTATAATGAGGCATAGTCTGCTTCTTTACAGAGCATTTGGGGTATAAGGTTTATCTTAGGAGAAAGTAGAAGGAAAACGCACCAATAAAAACCATGGAAAATGTCCACCCTCTGATTTTTTCTTGTTCCAAGACTACGTTTCAATTGTCCTTTTCCCTCCTCACCCTTCTGGCATGTGAGTGTTGAAAGATGCAAAATACACAGGCTGAGGTTGAACGTGCTCAGGGTGGAGCGTCGTGACTGAGGCCAGAGCCACGGAGATCCCCAGATTGCAGTCGATGGTGTCACAGAGGCCAGGGAGGAACGCAGAGAACCTCGGCGGCCCCAAGAGCAGGGGGAACAAGAAGGGCCAGATTACCAGCAGTGAGGGCTGGCCTGCAGAGTCAGGACCCTGCTGCTGCGGCCTGCTGCTAAGTTCCATCAGTAGAGTCCGACTCTGTGCGACCCGCTAGACGGCAGCCCACCAGGCTCCCCCGTCCCAGGATTCTCCAGGCAAGAACACGGGAGTGGGTTGCCATTTCCTTCTCCAGTGCAGGAAAGTGAAAAGTGAAAGTGAAGTCGCTCAGTCATGTCCGACTCTTAGCGACCCCATAGACCACAGACTACCAGGCTCCTCCGTCCACGGGGTTTTCCAGGCAAGAGTACCGGAGTGGGGTGCCATTACCTTCCCCCAGGACCCTGCAGAGGAAACCAAAATAAAGGCAGGGATCTGAGGGGGTGGAGCCTGATCACCCCTCATCCCCCTACCCTCCCACCCCCAAGAAGGCCCACCTCCCGCAGGCACAAGTGGAAGCTTGGGTGCAGGGAAGACAGAGGCAGATGTTGGTTCTCCATGTCAGCAAGGAGGCAGAATCCGGAGAGGTCCCTGTCGCCCAAAGGTCCCAGGATCCAGGGCCTGCAAAGGAAGTCCACGCTGGATAACAGGCCGGGCGGAGGAGCAGAGAACTGGGCCCAGGTGTCCTCTACATCCTCTACAAACGGCTCCAGGACATCCTTTCTGGAAGCCTGTAATCAGCGCACTTGTCTCAAGGAGGCAGAGAACAAGTCAAAGACCCTGAGATGAGCAGCGGCTCCGCAGTCACACAGAGCCCGCAGCCACCACTGCAGTCACAAAGAACTACAGCTCTGCGGCTTAAAACAACTCACATGTATTCCCTTACAGTTCTAGAAGTCAGAAGCGCAAAAGAAGCCTTCTAAGGCTGAAATCGATGAGTCAGCAGAGTAGCAATTCTTTTTGGAGGTTCTAAGGAAGAATCTGTTTCCTTGACTTATCCAATTTAAAGGGACCACCTGCATTCCTTAGTTCAAGGTCCTTTCCTCCATCTCCAAAATCAGCTTCGTGTCTCCCTCTTATAATGATCTTTTGATTACATTGGACCCACCTGACAGTCCAAAATAACCTCCGCATCTCAAGGTCCTTAGCTTAATTTCAACTTCCAAGTCTCTTCTACCTTTTAAGATAATATGTTTACAGAATCCAGAAAGTGCAAGTGGATGTGTTTTTGGAGTCATTATTCGTCCCACCGTCCGTTCTTACAGTTTTTGTCTGTATTATTTTGCTAATTTTCTTCAGTACAGCATATACAGCTATTCACACAAGTCTTTATTCGGTAGCTCTGTCACAGATCAGGGTTTCCTGTAGGAGGCAGCCTCTGAGGTGGAGATTTGTGTTCTGGTACCTTACAGTACGGAGAAGGCAATGGCACCCCACTCCAGTACTCTTGCCTGGAAAATCCCATGGACAGAGGAGCCTGGTGGGCTGCAGTACATGAGGTCGCTAAGAGTCAGACAAGACTGAGCAACTTCACTTTCCCTTTTCACTTTCATGCACTGGAGAAGGAAATGGCACCCCACTCCAGTACTCTTGCCTAGAGAATCCCAGGGACAGAGGAGCCTGGTAGGAGGCCATCTATGGGGTCACACAGAGTCAGACACGACTGAAGCGACTTAGCAGCAGCAGTAGCAGCAGCTTACAGTAGGTTGCGGGGGGAGGGTTCCCCAGGTGGCTCAGTGGATAAAGAATCTGCCTGCCGATGCAGACGCAAGAGACTTGGGTTCTATCCCTGAGTTGGGAAGATCTCCTGGAGAAGGGAATGGCAACCCCCTCCAGTGTTCTTGCCTGGAGAATCCATGGACAGAGGAGCCTGGAGGGCTACAGTCCATGGGGTCATAAAGAGTGGGACACGACCAAGTAACTGAGCATGCTCACAGCCTCTTATGACTGAGATTCACAGCTGAGGCAGAGGCAATGACTCTGCTAATGTCCTATGAGGGGAAATGTCCAGAAGATCACCTTGATGATAACAAGAGCAAAACCCAGAGGTAAACAGAAACAACATCCAAGGGGACAACATACCTGTCATAAAGTACAAAGAATGAAGGCTCATAAATGTTAAGACCAGAGCTCTGTCATTTTACACAGGGGAAACTATGGTCCTGAGAAACACACAACAGCAGCTCTCTGCAGAGTTTCCGTTTGTCTGTTCAGTCGCTCAGTCGGGCCCCTCTTTGCGACCCCGTGGAGTCCAGCACACCAGGCTTCCCTGTCCTTCACTGTGTCCTGGAGTCCCCTCGAATTCACGTCCACTGAGTCGGTAATGCAATCTAAGTTGTCCAGCCATCTCATCTCTGCCGCCCCCTTCTCCTCCTGCCTTCAACCTTTCCCGGCACCAGGGTCTTTTCCAATGTGCTGACTCTTCACATGGTGAAGAGTGACCAACGTGTTGGAGCTTCAGTTTCAGCATCAGTCCTTCCAGTGAATATTCACGGTTGATTTCAGAGTTTGGGTCCACACATTTGAGACCCCACACAGAGCCTAGTGCCTTGTCCCTAGCATACTGACTCTTTGTTTAACATATAAAGCCAACAGCTGGTGTTGTGTCTCTCAGTTGTGTCCGGCGCTTTGCGACCTCATGGACTGTGGCCCACCAGGCTCCTCTGACTACCTGATTTCCCAGGCAGGAATACCAGAGTGGGTTGCCATTTCCTTCTCCAGGGAATACCACCAGTACTGATTATCTATTTTTCCATCTCAAAGTTTACATTATGACTGTAGGGTGGAAGAGTGGGGAATATGAGAAACAGCAGCAAAGAAAGGAAAACGAATAGCTTGGTAATGCAGAAAGAGACAGAACCAAGGAATTAGAAGCTCCAGAAAGAAGCCTGAGAACATTCTGAAACTCTCGAAGACACTGCTTTCTCGTTCAGTCGCTCCATCGTGTCCCACTCTTTTCGACTTCATGGACTGCAGCATGCCAGGATTCCCTGTCCTTCATTATCTCCTGGTGCTTGCCCGCTGAATGGATGATGCCATCCAGCCATCTCGGCCTCTATTACCCTCTTCTCTTCCTGCCCTCTATCTTTCCCAGCATCGGGGTCTTTTCCAATGAGTCAGCTCTTCACATCAGGAGAAAGTATCGGAGCTTTAGCTTCAGCATCAGTCCAATGCTCCACAATTTGGGTTCATCACAACTCTGAGTCATGAAGAAAAGATCAAATTATATTCATTTTATGAAATGGTGAGAAATGTGTCATTAAAGTATTTTTCATTCAATAGACTTTGTATAGGGGCTTCCCAGGTGGTGCTAGTGGTAAAGAACCCACCTTACAATGCAGGAGACATAAGAAATGCAAGTTCGATCCCTGGGCTGGGAAGATCCCCTGGAGGAGGGCATGGCAACCCACTCCAGTATTCTTGCCTGGAGAATCCATGGACAGAGAAGCCTGGTGGACTGCAGTCTATGGGGTCGCATAGAGTTAGACACAGCTGAAGCAACTTAGCACCCACGCATACTTTGTATAATGTTTAGAATGAAAAAAAAAAAAAAAACCCTGCCCTAATCACCCGAAAAGGACAATAAGAAGTTAAAATGCAGTATCTTTACTGAATATAGTGTAACTTTAAAAGTCTATTGCTGTGCCATAAGCATTTCATCACCCAAATACAGCAACACTAAATAAAAACAGTTCTGGGAATTCAGCCCAGATTATGTAGGCTTCTAATCACATTTTATATTATTTCCCAGAGTGATAAAGAATAAACTGATCAAATTTTTTTCAAGTGAGAAAAATACAGACAAAATGAGTTTAATCATATGCGGAGCTTCGTTCACTTCTTGTATTATTTACTGAGGCATAAATTTATTATGCATTTTATGTTGTTATCTGAACTCTTGGAATTTACAAAGAAAAGAATTTGAAGCTGGGGAATATAGAGGAGACAGAAAAACAGACACAGTAATAACCATAAATCCTGGAGCATACGGATAAATGGAATGCTGATGCGTTGAAATGAAAAACCACAATAATGTGTTGTTAAAACAAATACAGACTCCTACATAATGGAAAAGAGGTCTCAAGGTTCCACTCATGTGAAAGGATCAGCAGATTTCTTCTCCATAATAATAACTGTTATTATTATTTACTAAGCACCTATCATATAATGGATGCCTGAGGCACTATCCATAGACGAAAGAGAAAATAATTTTTTTAAAAAATCAGCGCTGAAGGCCTTATGAAATAAGAAGATTCTATATCCAATTTAGCAAAGATGATAATCGTTGCAATGTGCTTTTCCCTCATGCTCCATTTAATGGTTCCAATCAGCACCTGAGTAAGCTTCTTGTCTTTCCTGGCCTTGGGGGGGAAAAAAAATCAATCATGAGTGCCTACAGTAACAATGGGATTATGGGGGCAGTTATCAAGGATCCATTGGATCTTCAAACATCACAAAATTTCTACTTTTATTTATATCATGTAGTTCTTCATGATAATATATATTAAGGATGAATGGGGAATTCCCTGGCAGTCCAATGCTTAGGACTCAGCATTTTCACAGCTGTGGGCCCAGGTTCCATCCCTGGTCAGGGACCTAGGGTCCCACAAGCCATGAAGCACAGCCAAGAAATAAATTTAAAAAAAAATTTTTAAAGAATGAATGACACATCAAAAATGGAACTGAAGATAAAGACAGACCCCATTCAATATTTTTTTAATTAGGACTACATGTTAATGTTTTAGCTGGTTCTATATAACCAAAATAATTGATCTCATTGAGTGACCAACAAAGTTAACAAATAAGTCAACTCTAACTTGTTTTGTAGATGAGAAAGTTCTGACAGCATGTAAGAAGGGTGGATGGATAGATATAAGAACAGAGAAAAGGAGAACTTCTCTTTGCTAAAGTCTCATCCAAACCTATTCCTAATCCCAAGCTCCAGGCCTGGGGCAACTTCAGACACCATGGGCTTCCCTCATAGCTCGGGTGGTAAAGAATCTGCCTTCAATGCAGGAGACCCAGGTTTGATTCCTGGGTCAGGAAAATCCCCTGGAGAAGGAAATGGCAAGCCACTCCAGTATTCTTGCCTGGAGAATCCCATGACAGAGGAGCCTGGTGGGCTACAGCCTATCGGGTCTCAAGAGCTGGACACGACCTAGCGACTAAACGACTCCTACTACAGGTACAGGGAAGATCACAGGAGGAAAACCCGACAGTCGTGGGCAGAGTCAAGTCGTGGAGAATGTCACACGTCATGGATCAGGGAGCATAAAACCAAAGCAGAGACTCGAGGACAGCAACTTGACCTCAGAAGTCATTAGGGAGGAGGAAGTGGGTTCTTATAAAGTTAAGCTGGGGTTGCCTCTTAAAAGGCGAGACAGGACTCAGAAGGAGCAATTAACTACTCAGTTTTAGAGAAAATGAAAAAGTGTAACCAGGGATTTCTTGCCAGCAGGAATGCAACCCAAGGGACCACAAAAACTCAGGGAGTGACTCTTCATCTGAGAGCCCACCTCTGACAGACCTAGACACTGTATTAAAAAGCAAAGACATCACTTTGCAGACAAAGGTCCGTCTAGTCAAAGCTATAGTTTTTCTAGTAGTCATGTATCGATGTGAGAGTTGGACCATAAAGAAAGCTGAGTGCCAAAGAATTGATGCATTTGAACTGTGGTGTTGGAGAAGACTCTTGAGAGTCCAATGGACTGCAAGAAGATCCAACCAGTCCATCCTAAAGGAGATCAGTCCTGGGTATTCATTGGAAGGACTGATGTTGAAGCTGAAGCTCCAATACTTTGGCCACTGGATGTGAAGAACTGACTCACTGAAAAAGACCCTGATGCTGGGAAAGATTGAGGGCAGGAGGAGAAGGGGATGACAGAGGCTGAGACGGTTGGATGGCATCACTGACTTGGATACGAGTTTGAGTAAGCTCCAGGAATTGGTGATGGACAGGGATGCCTGGCATGCTGTAGTCCATGGGGTTGCAAAGAGGCGGACATGACTGAACAACATCATGTTGTTCTGGCCCTGGAAATCTTCATCGCATGACCAGATAAGATTCGTGCATCCCCCAAGGCAGAGCTACAGCGTGAAATAGGTCAGAGCCTCTTGTCTGACTCTTATCTCCTACACTAAGACAGAAAAGGGACCCAGAAGAGAGGGTAATTAAAAGTCCTGGTATTTTTAGAAGACAGGAAGCAGTACCGTCCACAGGGAGCTAATTTGCTGCCCTGAGAGGAGGGGGCAATTGTCTGGCAGATTCCCAGCACCTTCAGGCTGGCTCAGCTCAGTTCTGAACAAAAGCAGCCTTGAACCCCACGCCCCTCCTCTGCCCCTGACTGTCCCCAGAATCCTGCTCACCTCCCACCTACCCTGTGTGCATCAAAGTCCATCAAAGGATATACAGACGTACAGAGGAAAATCAGTTCAGACAGTGTTTAAACCCTTCATCCCTAACGATGAACCCCTCCAGCATTTTAAGGTTACCTGCAGAGGGGGGCCCAGAGAGACAGTGGCCCAGCTTCCAGGAGACTTTCTTGGTAAAACAAGGCATTTAAATCTCACCTCCTCGACTCTCCATTTACATAGCACAATAAATTTTTCTTCTTTCTGTCCTCTCCATTTCACAAAGCTCAGTATCAGGTCTGCTTTCCACCACACTTCGCTAAGAAATGTGACCATGGGATTTAACCCTAGGGCTGAAGTCCAGCTCTGCGGCAAAGTAGCTCAGGGGTAGGCAAGATATTTGGCTTCTGCAAGCCCCAAGGCCTCATCTAGGAAATGGGGGCCCCTACACCTACCTTTGGTCTTACTGGAGTGTTGAATCTGCTTGCTCTTACTGTGTAAAAAGTCGCCACAAACCTCAAGGGTTAAAAGAGCACACACGTATTATCTCACAGGGTCCCTGGGTCAGGAATCTGGGCACAGGTTGGGGGTCCTCTGCTCGGGGTCTGCCGCCAAGGCTGAGGCTGCAGTTCCGCATGAGGCTCAGGGTTTCTTCCGCACTCACGCAGTGGCTGGCAGACATCTGTTCCTCGTAGATCTGAGGCCCTTGGCTCCTGGAGGCTGCCTGCAGTGCCCTGACGTGTGGCTTCTCCGCTCAGATCACGTCCCAGCAAATGCCCCACACAACTTCAAGCCAGCCGACAGGGGCACAGCTCACTTCAGTCTGTTTGTATGGTTTTATATGACGTAGACAGTCACGAGTGAGCCTATCACGTCTGAAGTCTGTGGGTTAGAAGCCAGCCCCGGGTCCTGCCCGCATGCAGGGGGAGAGAACCGCACAGACTCATAGACACCAATAGGCAGGAATTTTTAAGGGCCACACCAGGGTGTGTCTGCCCCAGCACCTACCACAGCACCATCTGTGTCTAAAAGTAGGCTTCATTTTCGTGTGTGATGGTTAATTTTATGTGATATCTTGGCTAAGTTACAGAGCCTAGTTGTTTGGTTAAACACCAGTCCAGTTTCTTTGAAAGTATTTTTTCCTAGGTCAAAGATAACTTCTCCAAACAGCGGACTTTGAGTAAATCTGATTATGTGCACCAGTATGGGTGGGCCTTGTCTAATCAGTTGAAGGCTTAGGCTCAAGGACTGGAGGTGTCCTGAAGAAGCATCAATTTTGTCTCAAAACTATGATGTGGAAATCCTGCCTGATTTTTCAGCCTGCTGCTCTGAAGAGTTCAGACTCCAGACTGCAACACTGACTTTCAACTAAATTCCAGAATGCTGGCCTGACCGCCAGATTTTGTACTTGTCAGACACCAAAATCTTGGAATCCAATTCCTTAAATAAATACACATATGCATACATAAAAACATGTTTCTCTAGGTGAATGCTGACTAATACAATATCATTGTTTTCTTGTTGCTACTGTTATTGTAGCAATAATATATGTATATATGGTATATATATAAATATATATATGATATATTCACATATATATCACACATATATGCATGTAACTTTAAGCATGTACTATGTGGTATGCATGTTACTAAGTGCTAGGAACTGGAATACTTGAATGAATTAAGAGGCATACTCAATTTGTTGAAATAAGGAAGACCCAATATTAAAAAGATATTGAGAAAAAAATTTTTTTAATAGAGAGATACCCAGCTTTCCTAAATTAATACATAAATTTAATGCAATCTCAATATAAATACCAATCAAAAGTAACAGAACACAATCTGATTCTAAAGTTCATATGGAAATACACAGAAAATCAGACAAAAATTGGCAAAGGAAATTGAGGAAACACTTGACCTTCCTAATATTAAAATATATTAGAAAACCAGAGTTAAAACATTATGGAAATGGCATGTGAATATTTAAATCAAAGAAACCAGATATAAATTCCAAAAACAGACCAAAATATCCATTAAAATCTAGTAGATTATTAAAGTGACACTGAATATCAGGTGAGGGTGAGGAATTCAATACATTAATGGCTTTGAGCAACTGAGTAGCTATTTGGGGAAAATTCAGTTAGATCTCTATCTCAACCCATAGATTGGGGCATCTTCAGATGAAGCTAATTCCAAATGATGGGATATTGTTAATATAAAATGAAACTGAAATCATACTGAAAAGAACATAGAGTCTTTTTTTTTAAGTTCTTAAAGTGAGAAAGGCCAGTTAGAAAATGTATTCTAGGAATACAGACTTAATCACAAAAGAATAGACTTCTGCTGCTGGTGGTTTAGAGCATCAGTGATGCCAAGTATCAAGTCTCTGAAGTCCTTTTATCCCTTACTTCACAAACCAAAGAAGGGCTTCCTAGGTAGTACAGTGGCAAAAAAACTAAGATGGTGTCATCTGGTTCCAAAACTTCACGGCAAATAGAAGGGGAAAAAGTGGAAGCAGTGACAGATTTTATTTTCTTGGGCTCTAAAATCACTGCAGACAGTGACAGTTAACTGCAAACAGTTAAAAGATGCTTGCTCCTTGGAAGGAAAGCTCTGATAAACCTAGACAGCATATTAAAAAGCAGACATCACTTTGCTGCCAAAGGTTTGTATAGTCAAAGCTATGGTTTTTCCAGTAGTCATGTATGGATGCGAGAGTTGGACTGTAAAGAAGGCTGAGAGCCAAAGAACCGATGCTTTTGCAAAAGTCTGGAGGAGAATCTTGAGAGTCCCTTGGACTGCAAGGAGATCAAACCAGTCATCAATCCTAAAGGAAATCAACACTGAATATCCACTGAAAGGACTGATGCTGAAGCTGAAGCTCCAATGCTTTGGCCACCTGATGTGAAGAGCTGACTCACTAGAAAAGCCCCTGATGCTGGGGAAGACCGAAGGCAAAAGGAGAAGGGGGCAGCAGATAATAAGATGGTTAGATAGCGTCACCGACTCAATGGACATAAATCTGAGCAAACCCTGGGAGATAGTGAAGGACAGGGAAGCCTGGTGTGCTACCTGCAGACCATGGGTTGCAGAGCTGGACACAACTTAGCGACTTAACACCAAAACAATCAAACCAAAGATGGCTGGTGAAGCTTCACCCATTCTCCTGCTTCCTAGGCAGCTGGAGAGAGAACGGCAAATTGACCTTCACTGAAGCCCAACTTCAGTCCTTTGGCCACCTCAAGCGAAGAGTTGACTCATTGGAAAAGACTCTGATGCTGGGAGGGATTGGGGGCAGGAGGAGAAGGGGACGACAGAGGACGAGATGGCTGGATGGCATCACCGACTCGATGGACGTGAATTTGAGTGAACTCCGGGAGTTGGTGATGGAAGGAAGGCCTGGCATACTGCGATTCATGGGGTTGCAAAGAGTCAGACACGACTGAGCGACTGAACTGAACGAACTGAACTGAGGCCCAACTTATCAGTCTGCTTTAACTACCCTATTCTGCAAAGAAACTGTAACATCACCCAGGGTTCTCTTAATAAGGAAAGAGGGTAAAATAATATCAGGCAGACAGTTGGCAACCTCTGCCAAACTTACAAATTTATAACTTTAAAACTTATAGAAAGTTATAAAAATAGTGTTTTATACATTTCCCCACCCAGCGTCCACTAATGTTAATGTCTTACCTAACTGGGATATAATTATCAGAACCCAGAAATTCATACTGGCACAATACCAAAGGCCTATCTATCTCAGTTTCACCAACTTTTCCATCAGTATTTTTTTTCAGTTCCAGGTCTTATCCATGGTACCATGGTGCACTTAGTTGTTATTTCTTCTTAGTATGAAAAGTATTACATTATTTTGTCAAATCATCCTCAATTTCGATCTGCCTGAAGTATCCTAAGTACACCAAGGCTATATACAATTGCCAAATTTGATTAGATGAAAATTGAAATTTTCTGCATGAAAGAAACACTGTAAACAAAATCAAAAGATAAACCTCAAACAGAAGAAAATAATCTGCAAGACATAACCCAACAAAAAGCCAATTTCTTTAAAACATAAACAGTGTCAACAAATCAATAGAACGTACAATCCAATAGAAAAATTGGCAAAATATACTATTAGATAAGTCATATAGAAAGAATTCTCAATGGCTCTTAAATATATGAAAACAAACTCAAAATTATCCATGTAAGAGAAATGCAAAACTATAAAACTATAATCATATCTCACTGTAATTCTTTATCAATTTGCAAAGAAGAAATAATTTAGCAATATTCTGTGCCAGCAAAAACCTGGAAAAATAGTACTGTTTCTAGAAATGTAAGCTGGTATAGCCTCCTTGAAGAACAACTTCATCATTTCATCCAAATTTAAAATGCCCATGTTGTTTTACCCAGAAATTCCACATACAGGAATTTACCTTTTAGGTAGATAATAAACACACACATGAAATGACATGTGTATACAATATGCATTCCAGACCTGATGATAACCCAAATTTTCATCAGTTGAGCACTAGTTAAAAAAAATTTGGGTCTATTTATAGGATAGAATGCTCTCCAGTCATTATAAAGAGCAAGGAATGTTGGTGCAGAACAGTTCCTAAGACATATTATTTTTTTAAGTGAGGGACATTGTGTATAATATCTGCTGTATCTGGGGGAAGGAAAATATATACATACGTGCTTGCATCTATATAATTTTCTCTAAAAGAATTGATGAGAAATGCCTATTGCTCTGTAGTAGGAATCAAATTGCTAGGAGATAACAATGGTGGAAAGACATGTTTTATTGGAAACACAAAAAATAACCTATATAATCAAAGAAATGCAATCATAGTGTTATATTTGGCTCCCCAGGAAACCATAGTCCTACAGACTTAATGATGTGGACAGTTTTCATTGATTTAACTAACATTTGTGATACCATGAAATCATATAGGGAAGAGGAGGGGAGAGGCTGGTGGGGTGTGGAGGGGAGGTGCCAGGGAGACAAATGCTCCCCCACAGCACCAGGAAGACAAGGCCTAAAGGGGGAGAAATCAAGAAGGAGCAGCGTGAGCATATTGTTCAGAAATACGGAAGTAACAATCGAAAGAGGCAGTCAAAATAATTAAAAGTGATTGCTGGTTGGGAAGGGCAGGGCAGGGCCTCTGTTCTTCATTACCAATCTATTTGGTACTACAAGATTTTTTACAATGGGCATGTTTTACTTTGATAAAATTAAAACGTTAGTGCACAAATAATTTGTGGTAAAAAGCTTACAATCCCATGTTGTAAAAAAATATTCAGGATTGACATGCAACTCTCTCTCTCTTCTCACCCCCCAGGTAATCACACTCTCATGAATGTACTTATCTTTGCACACATTTCTCCATGCCCATGAGACCACAAACACAGACATGAACAGATATCATACATACTTATCCACCTGTTTATATACATATGATTTATATACGTGCGTTACATATATTACGTATGTTACATATATGTAACTTTGGCCACCTGATGAGAGCTGACTTATTTGAAAAGACCCTGATGTTGGGAAAGATTGAAGGCGGGAGGAGAAGGGGACGACAGAGGATGAGATGGCTGGATGGCATCATTGACTTGATGGACATGAATTTGAGTAAACTCCGGGAGTCGGTGATGGACAGGGAGGCCTGGCGTGCTGCAGTCGCAGAGTTGGACACGACTGAGCAACTGAACTGAACTGATATACATAACATATAAATACGTATTACACAAGGACTATAAATGTAGACTGGAGGAGGAAATGGCAGCCCGCTCCAGGATTCTTGCCTGGGAAATCCCGTGGACGGGGAGCCTGGAGGGCTATAGTCACTGGGGTCACAAAAGAGTCAGACAGGACTTAGAGACTAAACAAAAAACAATAAATGTAGAAAATCTTTGAAGTTGAATGTTTTGTTTTTAAATCCTAGAAAATCTTCTTTTGCTATACTGCATGCCATTGAATGGACCTATATAGGCAGACAGACTTAAATGTAGATATAGACGTATGAAAAAGAGGGAAAGAGAAAATATTACTTATCATATATACACATACACATACATATAATACGGCTCCATCTTAAACTCTGTCTCTCTTTCTTGTTGTCTCCATTCATTCATTTAATTCCAGTTTGCAACCTGGCATTCTCCCTCAAGTTACAGAGCCCCCTTGCACAGTTATTCCATGCTGGTCTTCTCGTGGTTGTATGAAGAACAGGCACAGTTCAGGTCATTAGGATCTTTTCAGCAGCACAAGCCAGAAAGCAAGAAGGCAAGGCAGACCCTGCTCTTTTGTGCTGGTGGCAAATGAGGGGGTCAAGCTGAACCCCTCATAGCAGCCACAGAGACAGCTGTTCAGGTCTCCCTGCGGGAACTTCCCCTGGGAATGCAAGTAGCAGCCTTCAGCTGCAGTGCGTTTAGGATTTGCCACAGTGCTCAAGCCAAGGGCATATTCTCCTTGGGCAGAGCCCAGCCAGGCACCAGGCCTGGTTATTTCTGCTCCGAGAGGCGGGGATGCAGGCTTTGCACTGCAGCTCCACCCTGGGACCACTCACGAGCTCCGAGGTGCTTCTCCATCCTTCTTCCCTCCCCTCTTCTGAAAAGATGCTGCATCACAGTCTGAGGGTTTCCCTGCTTAATCCTGCTTCTCTCCTCCTTGATTTCTCAAGCCTTAACTCCCAGAATAGTCTGCACTTCTAGCAGTGTTTTGGCAGCTGCTTCCTGGAGAATCCCCAACAGTCTCACCCTCAACAGAACACCCGAGAAACACCAGAGGAGCTCACTGCTCAGGGTTAGTCCACCTCAGCCAACAGGTTGTCTCCCAACCAGAAGTTCACAGTGGTTCTCCAGCCTCTTTGAGGGGTCCGTCCAGCTTTTCAGGGTCAGCACTGTGGGCTGCCCCAGAGTAGCAAGTTCAAGAAGATCCCTACAGAGGACCCAGGCCTCCACCAGCCAGGCTTTCTCAGGAAACCCCATGTCTGCGGTCCCCTCTAGGCTACCAGAGGAGGCAGGCTTTTATCTCTATGCTGGTCCCTCCCAGGGCACTGCGTGCCCCGTGCCCTGAAGAATGCCTTGCCCATCTTCCTCAGAGAACAAGACAAACTCACAGCCAGGCTTGCATCGGTCATGAGTCATTGTGTTATTCCAAAGAGGAAGAGGGCTCAGGGACGGGCGTGCAAGCTGCCATCTTCCCAGAGTTCCTCGGGCATGACACAGGAAGTAAACAAGGAGACCCCCAGCCACCTAGGCGGTCAAAGACCAGGAAGGAGTATGGGGAAGGTCTCAGGGGTTCCCAGGATACACATGACCCACCACCCAACATGTCAAAGAACTGGACGCTTAGACAGAACTCAAGCCGCTCTTCATGACAAAGAGTACAACACAAATCTTGGTCTAACAAGATAAATCGCACGGACTGATTTCATTCTGTGGGTCTCCACATTCCCAAGCCATAACCTAGCACCAAACTGGCTTCCACTCCTTCAGAAATCCTGAATCCTTTAAATTAGCATCAGTGAGGTTTGTCAAATAATGGAGGGAAATAGGTGGAAAGGGAATAAAGAAATAAAATAAGTCTAACAACAGTATTATGTTCTTTCTACAGAGTATTGATTGTACATCATTAACTGTGGGACTGTTTTCCACCTTTTCACTTCAAAATTATTCTAGGAAGAAATGAATATTTTTCAGCAGCTGATGGAGATCATCAAACTTCTGAACTCATCTAATGAAAGACAATTACTTTATGTTGCCTTAGGCTCTCTCCAACCAACAGAATGTCAATGTCAATTTCTCCAATTAAAGGGGACACTTTTGAAAAAGACTAATGCAATTTTCAAAGAATAAAGTTAGGTAAGCAGCTATGCTAGCAATCAGAACTACCACGGCCGCCGCTGTAGTGGAAAACACACTGAGATCTCCCAAGGTCCTGGGTTTGAATCCCAAAAGGGCCACATTAGCCATACAACTTGAGCAAAGCATCCATCCCCATTAGGCCTTAGTTTCCTCACCTTTCAGATAATGAATTTTCAAAATATTTAGCAATGAACTTCTTTGTCCAGTACATCTTATGCAAAGCTCCAATCCATTATAAGCATCTGTTATGGATTGAACAGTGTCCCCCGCTAAAAAGATGTATTGTAGTCCTAAGGCCCAGTACCTCAGAATGTGGCCTCGTTTGGAGAGAGGGTCTTTACAGAGGTGATCAAATTAAGGGTTTCCCCGGTGGCACTAGTGGTAAAGAACCTGCCTGACAATGCAGGTTAGACATAAGAGACACGGGTTCGATCCCTGGGTCAAGAAGATTCCCTGGAAGTGGGCATGGCAACCCACTCCAGTATTCTTGCCCAGAGAATCCCATGGACAGAGGAGCCTGGTGGGCTATAGTCCGTGGGGTCACAAAGAGTCAGACACGACCGAGTGACTTAACACACAATCAAGTTAAAATGAGATCATAAGAGTGGCTGTTACTCCAATATGACCGATGTCCTTATAAGAAGGGAAACGTGGACACAGAGACATGCACAAGGGAAGACGATGTGAAAACACACAGGGAGAAGATGATCTAAAGCCTGGGGCTACAGGAAGCAAGGAGAGAGACCAAGAATAGACCCTCACCACCCACTCACCCAACTCCTTAGAGGGAATATGGCCCTACCGACACCTTGGCCATGGACTTCCGCACTCCAGAACTGTGAGACAATAAACTTCCATTGTTCTAAGTCACCCACTGTGGTATTTTGCTACAGCAACCCTACCCAGCAAACCCAGTATAGATGTCAGGTTAAATCTTCCATCGTCACAGAGCCCCACAGAGCCGAACCCCAAATCTCCTGAATGAAAGGGTGGCTGAGCCTGGCCTCTCCTAGGCCGTGACAGCTCATGTTCCCATGTGACCCTGAGGCCCTAAGGCCTCTGAGTCCTCATCTACAGATGGACCTTTCCCTCTATAACTTTCGAGTGTGAAGTGTATACTTGGGCCATCAGTGTCCTTAAAGATGACTGAAGTATGTCTAGTTTACCTGCTATTCTTCATTGCAAAATTTAATTGCTCTCAATATGCTGTGTGCTACTCATGACAGAGAAAAGAGAAAACAACTTGAATCCATTTTTAAAATATCTGGTGACAGAAAGAGATATTAAGATTACATGTGTAAACTCAGTTGTGTGAGCAAAGTCTAAAAGTACTTGAAGGTATAATCCATTGCTGGAAAGAAATCTCACCATTAGCTGATCATGGTCACATGCAACATTCAATTCTTTACCTTTTTCTTTCCTGCTTGACAGGGCTTCCCTAGTGGTTCAGATGGTAAAGAGTCTGCCTGCAGTGCAGGAGACACAGTTTCCATCCCTGGGTCAGGAGGAGCCTCTGGAGAAGGAAATGGCAACCCACTCCGGTATTCTTGCCTGCAGAATCCCATGGACAGAGGAGCCTGGCAGGCTACACGCTGTGCTTGGCAGACCCCCAGCTCACAATCACCAGCTCAGAGGACTCCCGAGAGGCTCTTTAGAGACATCCTCTACCTCCTTCAGGTTGAAACACCTGCACGACCATCAATCATTTGTCACCTCTTACAGCAGGACTTAAACTATAGTATTAACAGACTCTCTCTAATTCTAACCACAAAATAAAATATTTCAGGAAATGATCCAAGGCAGGGAAAGAAAAGGGGCAGAAAAAAACCCAGCCTATCTGTTTTTCAGGGTTATATCTATATAGGTATAAATCTAGATAAATTTTTCCATATTTACACTCAGAACAAAGACAGAACATAAGACCCCAAGGTGGGGGTAGGGGGTGGAAAGCTTCCAAATTTAAAACTTGTTCATCAACTAAAAGAGAGAGACAATTTCCAGTGAAAACACTTCCAAGCAGGATTGAAAGACGTCCATAGTGACATCAAATCTGAGTCCCTGGGACACTATCACAGAGACTGTCCTGGCTCCCAAGTATCCCTTCTCGCGGAGGCCGGTGGGGTCTCCAGTGAAATGCAACCTTGGGTGCCGCACGTCTTTGGCTCAGATAGAGAGCCACCAATCCAGTGAATATAAAGCATGACGACGGCCATGCTTTTAAGGCCTCCGCTTATGGAGCTTGTTGTATTCATCATTTCATTTAATCCCACAGCACACCTAGGGCACTATTTACCCTCCTTTATGGTCAAGAAGGAAATTAAGAACCAGATGATTAAAATGTCCCAGATTGCCTGAACAGAACACTCTAGTATGCCAGTTTTTAAAACTAGAATATGTATGCTCTTACGCCTGACTTCTTTCACTCAACATATAATTGTGTGTAGCTTATTCATATTCATTGCTGTATAGTATTTCACTGTATGAATACATCATGATTTATTATCCAGTATAGTTGAGGGACATTTAAGATGCTTCAAAAAATCATTAATTTTTAAGGCACAAAAATATCCATCAATGCACTGGAAGAGATAACTAGGATAGTTGTTCTCAAAACTTCTTTACACATTTAAAAGTTATCGAGGACACCAAAGCAATTTTGTTTACATAGGTTTTATCTATTATATTTACTATATTAAAAATTAAAGCTAAAAGAATTATTTAAATATTTATTAGTTCATTTAAAATAACCAGAATTAAACCCATTACATGTTAATATAAAAACATATTGAAATCAATGTATGGCAAAACCAATACAGTATTGTAAAATAAAGTAAAAATGAAAGGAAAAAAAAAAACTTTACAAATCCCATACTCTTAAAAAAAAAAAAAGTATTGAAAGAAAAACTGTATTTCCCAAAAACAGTGAGAAGAACGGGCAGTGTTTTATTTTTGCAAATCTCTTTAAAACCTGGTTTCCCAGAAGATAGCTGTATCACTGAACCTGCTTCTGCACTCAGTATGCTACAATATGTTGTTTGGTTGAAGCACGTGAAGAAAACTCCACCTCGCACAGATATGTAATTGTGTAAAGGAGGGTCTTGCAGAATCTCTGAGAGTCTTGGGAATTTCCAGGGGTCCTTGCATTATGCTTCACAAAAGGCTGATTTAGAAGATGCTCTAGGAAGGTAAACACAATTCTTAATGGTTGCATAGAGAAAGGCCAGGTACACTTTGGCAGTCCATATGATTCAAATGAGCTTCCCAGGTGGCGAGTGGTAAAGAATCCACCTGCCAATGCAGGAGACACAAGAGACCCCAGGTTCAATCCTTGGGTCGGGAAGATCCCCCGGAGTAGGAAATGGCACCCCACGCTAGCATTCTTGCCTGAACTCCATGGGCAGAGGAACCTGGTGGGCTACAGTGCCTGGGGCCTCAAAGAGTCGGACATGAGTGAGCATACACACACGATTCAAATGCTTGGGCTTGAGGTCTCTCTTCTCCCTTAGCCAGCCTCCTACTTTGCACCCCCGGAAAAAGAAAATGAACGGTAAATTCACACAAATAGCCTAGCAGGGGCAGGGGGAGGGAAACGCATCACCCCACCTGTGGATCATTTCCTTCTCCGGGGGATCTTCCCAACCTAGGGATTGAACCCAGGTCTCCCGCACTACAGACAGATGCTTTACTGTCTGAGCCACCAGGGAAGCCTCCTGTGTTGATCAGACTCTGCCATATCTCGCTCCCAGTTGAAACTCAGCTAGAGCATTCTCTCTAAGGACATTTTGTAGTTTCTACAGAGAGCAGATAACACTTTTATAATAAGAAAATAACTATCATTTTCTCGAAGAAAATAAAAGGAGAAGAGGGAGAAACAGAATATCCAAAAACTTCCCCTACTTTTTCGCTGAACGTGGGACCCCCAAGGCAGAGAACAAGAGGGCGACTGGGAGGGAAGAACGGATTAGAAAAGAGCATCGGAGCAGCCAGGAAGCGCAAGACTCTGCTCACGGGTGAGAAACTCACACGACACGTGTCCGAATTGACTTCTTGTTCTGAAGGAAAGGAAAAGAGGTATTTTTCTGACTTCACATTTCCCCATTAACAGGATTGAAATGCAAACCTCGAGAGCCAGGGGTAGAAACAACGGTCAAGAGCCTGCATTCAGACCCTTCCGCAGAGACCTCAGTGCGGCCTCCCTTTCACACACGACTCAGCATCTCAGTTCCTGCTTGAGTGAGCCAAGTAATAACCCCCAAGATCCCAAAGCCGTCCAGGAGCTCAAGATATAGAAACCGGCCGCAGAGTAGAACCCCATCAGAGCGCAAAAGGTGGGTCCCCGCTGATGAACAGCAGCCAGGTTTGGCAGTCTGGGCCACTCGCCAAGCTCGTTTGTTTCCCGGCCTTCGCTTGCCAGCTGAAGTGGTTGAGAATTAATAGGTCCCCAAAATATTTCGTTGGATACATAATGTAAGAGCTGCCAACTCTGGCCACTTCCACTGATGCTAGAAGGAGCAAAGTTGAAATGGCAACGAAAAGGAAGAGCCGAGGTACTATAAAGCAGCGCTCCAAGCGGAAAGCATCCCAGAAGGACGGCAAGCGCAGCTGCTGCGTTCACCGAGATGAAGGCGCGTCCTGAATTCAGCTTCTGATCTCCAGTGTCAGCAGACCGCTACTGAGAGCGTGAGAAGGGAAGCCTTCTTCTACCGCCATGAATAATAAATAAGTGTTCACATTTAAGGGACTTTTCACTTAAAACAAGCCCCACGGTATATACTAACCCGCCTTGGGGGAAATGATAGCAAGTCCATTTTAACTGAAACAGAGGATAAAAGGTGAAACGCAATGATGGGAGAAAAGTCCTGGAATCCTGAGAAAATGCAGTTCTTTTCAAGGCATTAAAAACTTCTTTTTAAAAATCGGCTGATTGAAGCCAGTCAGTAGCTGCACTTCCTGCCAGGTCATATATCTTCTCATTGCATATGTTAGTCACTCAGTCATGTTCAACCAACTCTTTGCGACCCCATGGACTGTAGCCCAGCAGGTTCCTCTGTCCCTGGAATTCTCCAGGCAAGAATACTGGAGTGGGTTGCAATTTCCTTCTCCAAGGGATCTTCCCAACCCAGAGATCAAACCCTGGTCTCCTGCACTGCAGGCAGGTTTCTCTGCCATCTGAGCTACCAGGGAAGCCCCTTAATTAAACCAGTGTTTAACATCTTAAGAATCTCTGAATTTGCCCCACCCTGTGATTCAAACCCAGAGAAGTCTGTGCAGTTAATAGACGTCACACCCCCGGGTGGTGGAGCCCAGGAAGCCCAGTGCCCAGTGCTTTACCTACAGGACTATATTCTGTTCTTACAACAACCCACAGACACGGGTATTTTCATCTCCATTTTCCCCATGAAAAAAACTGAATTTCAGAAGTGAAGTGACTTGCTCTCAGATATATAAACACGGTCTCAAACATACCACTACTGGGGATCAAAACACAATATGACTTTTTTGAGTGGGTGGGTGCGTGTGCGTGTGTGGGCGTGTGTGCGTGTGCGTGTGCGTGTGTGTGCGTGTGTGCGTGTGTGCGTGTGCGTGTGTGTGTGCGTGCGTGTGTGTGCGTGTGCGTGTGTGCGTGCGTGCACGTGTGTGTGTGCACGTGTGCGTGTGTGTGCGTGTGTGTGCACGCATGTGTGTGCGTGCATGTGCGTGTGTGTGCGCACGTGCGCGTGTGTGTGCGCGCGTGTGCGCGTGTGCATGTGTGTGCATGTGTGCGCGTGCGTGTGTGCGTGCGTGCGCGTGGGTGTGTGTGTGCGTGTGTGGGTGTGTGTGTGTGCGTGTGTGTGTGTGCGTGTGCATGCATGTGTGCGTGTGTGCGTGTGTGTGTGAGACAGGGAATGTGGCAGAAGGTGATGAAGGTGTCTAGAGCTACTTCTACAGCATTCTCTATAAGCTAAATCCAAGAAGTGATTGCGAAGAAAATCACTTTGATGTTTACAGGAAAAACCCGAAGAGGAATTCAGTTTGGGGATTAAACTCACCATTAGGGAAAAACTCTAAAAAGACTGAAGACAGATAGACCTGGTGGCTGGGGGCTGAGGGCTATATTCACACACCAGTGGCTCTAAAACATTGTACAAGTGAACCATCCTCAGAGACATGTGGTCACAGGAATCTCAAATTGTAAGAGAGTAGCTGAAACTCTAATACTTTGGCCACCCAATGCAAAGAACTGACTCATTGGAAAAGACCCCGACGAGAGGTAAGATTGAAGGCAGGAAAAGGGAATGACAGAGGATGAGATGGTTGGATGATATCACTGATTCGATTTGAGCAAGAATTTGAGCAAGCTCCCGGAGTTGGTGATGGACAGGGAAGCCTGGTGTGCTGCAGTCCATGGGGTCACAAAGAGTAGGACATGACTGAGCAACTGAACTGGCTGACTGGCTGATCTCCACGAAAAACTTACACCCATCTCAGAATATTTGGAACATGCTTTCTTCCCACTAACCAGTCAAGATCTACAAGAGCCATCGTAGACATCTGTCGGTCAGCAACCCAAGCAGCCTGTATTGGTAAGGGTTAGGAACACTAGCTGCTGTAACAAACAGGTCCCAAATTTCTCACTGGCATGACAGACTAGTATAAATTAGGCAGCTCCATTCTGACATATCTCAGATTCCTTTTACCTTGTGGCTCTGCCACTGATAAAGGGACGTGTTGAAGTCCCCCCAGGATCCTCCACAAGCAGGGACCTCATCACACAGGAATTTTGAGACCAGGACTGAAAACAGCAGGAATCATTTCTGCCACATCCTTGGGTAAATTCACTGCACCATCCAGTACAAGGGAGGCCGGGAAATCGCAGTTGAGGTGCGCGTCCAGGAAAGAGTAGGAGACTGGGCGTGTGAATGCAAGCAGCTCAGGCATCGGTCCCTGTGCCCCTGGGGCTGTGACACAGGAGGGAATGTGTGCAGGGGAGGCAGAGGGGTGTGGAGGCTGAAGTGGGAGAAGGAAGCAGGCTCCATGGCATGCAGGCCCAGCTCTGCCATGAAATAACTTTGAGACCCAGACACCCAACCTCGTACACATTGTCTCCTCATATGAGACAAGAGGCAAAAAATACTAGCTTGGGCTTCCCTGGGGGCTCAGTGGTAAAGAAGCCACCTGCCAGTGCCGGAGACATGGGTTTGATCCGGAAAGATCCTGCATGCCGTGGAGCAACCAAGCCCGTGCGCCGTGACTCTTGAGCCTGGGAGCTGCAACTCCTGAGTCCGCGTGCTGCAAAACTGAAGCCTGTGTGCCCTAGAGCCCTCGTTCCACAAGAGAAGCCATCGCAACTGGATGTAAGCCCCTAATCACCACACCTAGAGAAAGGTCTCTGCAGCAAGAAAGACCCAGCACAGCCAAAAATAAATAAATAAAAATGCTTAAATTATAATAAAATAAAAAACTAAAAATAACTAGCTCAAGATGATGAGGACTGATTAAAGTAATGCATGGAAGTGTGTGGGCTTTAAATGATAAACCACCAAATACTGGACCCTTCAGACAAAGGACTTGATGTCACCTAGCAAGTGCGAGGGAGCTGAAGGAGAAGGGTTTTCAGGAAGTACCCAGCCTGAGAGTTGTTCCCTGCCCAAATCCAGGCGGGCCTGGTCAGCACACACCCCTGCACCCCAGTCCCCCAGCAGAGCCAGCCCATCACAAAGAGGCAAGGCGGAGGTATGGAGCCCTGAGAAGGAAACCCAGCCCCAGATAATAAGCAGCTATGATGGATCCTTCACAGAGATGCCTGGAAGGAGGAAAGCACCCTGTGGCTCAGCTTTGCCTGCACCAAACAGCAGCATCCTAGAAAGAAGAAAACTGGCCATGTGGAACACAGTCTAGACAGCCACCTTTGGATACTGACGGGGGAGGGGTTGAGAGCTCTTTCCGTTAATCCTAAAGGCATAGGTATAGTATGACTTCTGTTCAGCTCAGAATCCAGAGAGAAGGGAACTACTCAGGGCACTGGAGGCAGATATGTGATACACCAGGACTGACTGGGGAGACCCAGAGAGGACAAGAAGAGCCACATCCCTCAGCAACACACCAGAGAATGACGTCAGCACCTCCTCCATCCTTCCCTTGCCCAGAGAATGCGTCCCCGAGGGTCCAGCTCACCCTCTCAGAGAAGACTCCCCCTTGGTCATCCAAAACGGCACCCCCATGTTGGCCGTGACTGAATTTCTTTTTGCCATATGCCTGAAATCAGTAACATGAAACTGTATTCTAAATCTAAAATTCATGGCTTGGGACTTGATCAGTTAAGCTGCCTGATAGCACAGCTTTCTCCTTCCCATTTGCCCAAGGAAATCACAAAGGATCCAGGCTCCTTCTGGCCCCACCACCAGAAACTTCATCCGTATGGTGATAAAACAGCTGCTGAACCTCCAGCCCTTGTATTGCTATTCCAGACAGGGGAAAGAGGAGAAGGGAAGGCAAAAGGCACATGCCAGTCAACTAACTAACTTTGTCCCTTTAAAAAAACCCTTTATTGAAAGATAGCTGATTTAGAGTATTGTGTTAGTTTCAGGTATACAGCAAAGTGAATCAGCTATACATATACATATATCCACCACTCTTTTTTTTTAGATTCTTTTCCCATGCAGGCCACTACAGAATGCTGGGTGGAGTTCTCTGCTGTACAGCAGATTCTTATTAGTTATCTATTTTTCATACAGTAGTGTATATATATAGATCCCAGTCTCTCAGTTATGTCCCTTTTTATCAAGAAAAGTAACTCTCCCAGAAGCCCCATTCAGTATATTTCTACTTGAGTGTCTTTGGCCAGAACACGCACACAGACACCGCCTAACAGCCAGACTGCTTGGCAATTACCTTCTTTAGTGTGTACACTGTCCCCCTGCAAAAAAAAAAATCTGCTAAAAAAGTAGAAGAGAAATGGATGCTAGGTAGGAATCCAGTAGAACTGGCCATGGGATGTATCCAAAAGGCCCACAGAACTTCACTTTGGGGAAAAAAGAAAAATTAAATCTGAAGTTAGACTAAAGTGGGTATGATGCCTTGTTCATATCCACCAAGGCCCAAATGCCTGGGACAAAACTGTTACCCCACCAGCCACTCGACTCCCGCAAATAGCTCAAAATGTGTGCATTTCCACATAATTACTGATTTCCTCAACAGATTTAGTGTCTAAGTTTATCTTCACTTTAATCCAATTTCATGCTTGGAGCAGAGGGATTCCAGCAGCAGGTCTTTCTTAACCTTCTGATATCATTAATTATTGCTACGCTGGGAGTTACTGCATGGAACAAGCAGGTTTTTAAATAGAAATCATTTGTCTCTCAGCAGGGAGACTAACGGATTTATTTCCGAATCCTCAAACTGCTGCCCTTGAGTACTCGGTTTCGTGGTGATCCCCCCTCCCGCTCCGCACTCACCTCTGTGCAGGGTAAACCCTTCCTCTGTGGCTCCCGCATCAGCCCAATTTGCCACCTGTAGCGGGAGGCGTCCATTTCCTCCTTCAGTTGTTGGATAGGGTTTTCGAGAAGGAAAGGCCAGCCTTTCCCTGAGCTCTGGGCATTCGGTCATGCTTCCTGGTGAGTTTCTGCTGAAGGAAATCCCCTAACTCATTAAAAAACAAAAAAATAGATTAATTGACCAGTTCAGTAACAAGTCGCTCCAGGACCCAATAAACTTTGCAAAGAATACATTCCAATTACTACTGCGCTCAGCAGGAACCCAGTGGGTAAGCCGGCATAATCTCTCTCCAACACAGAGGAATTTTTACATTTTCTTCTCCATTCATGTCACTCTTTCACCTAGGTGTGAGCCCCGGGTCCCCCTGTGTTTCTCCCACCCTGTCACTCGACCTGCTGTGAACCAGAGTGGCAGCAAACTACCCTGAAACCAACGGGAGTCTCAGAAAGGGTCACCGCAGGCAGGAGCCTTGCAGGGGGCGTGGGGACCGAGAAGGCGCCGTTGCCCCTGGAGCACCAACATCTGGGAAGCTGTCGGGGTCCTGGCTCGGGGAGCAGCTGCAGCCCACCTTCCCCAGCAGAATAAGGTCAGCAGGAAACAGGACCCTGATAGCTAGCCTGATTGCAAAAGCAGGCAGTGTGGGAGCAATGGCCTTACTCGGAGCGTCAGCAGTGGCTGTTTCTTCATGGTGTTGCTCACTTTAGGACGGGCTCACCCATCGTTTGTAAATTTCAGACACCATAAAAGGAATCTGCCTGAAAGCACACCCAGGGGAGAGAGTAAGAGACTTCTCCCAAGATGAGATTCCACATCAACAAATGTTTATTAAGCATCTCCTTTGTGTTGGCTCTGAACCTAGAACTCCTGTTCTTGTTTAGTCACTCAGCCGTGTCTGACTCTTTGTGACCCCATGGACTGTAACCCACCAGGCTCCTCTGTCCATGAGATTCTCCAGGCAAGAACACTGGAGTGGGTTGCCATTTGCTTCCCCAGGGGGTCTTCCCAACCCAGGGATCCAACCCGCGTCTCCTGCGTTGGTAGGCAGATTCTTTACCACTGAGCCACCTGGGAAACCCAAGAACTCCTGGATTGCAAACAACTCAGTCAACGTCCTTGCCTGCCTCTACAAATAAAATATGATGTAGAAATAAAAGTGTAAAGGACAGCTAGGCATTCTGAATTCCATGTAAAGTTTCTTAGCTGTTTTCCTTCAACTCTTTTTTTCCATTGCAATTTCCCCACGCTAATCTCACTTGTGATGCAGGCCGAGAGACGAGCTGGCCCAGCAGTGAAGGAAAGAAATGGCTCACTGTTTTTCACACGAGAAAGGGCACAGCAAACACCTTGGTCCGTGCACAGACTTAGGCATAGGTGCCCCTGTTTCTGGAAACATACAGCCCACAGCACTCCCCTGACCCCAGCTATGCCTCTCTAAATCTATCTAAATCTATCCTTGCTGTAGCTCACAGGTTTCTCAAGGCCACTGAGCAAGTCTAATTTTATCTCAGTATCCACAGTGATTGGCATATAGTTCAGAGCTGGTAAGTACTAAACCCAGGTGGCGCTAATGGTAAAGAAACCGCCTGCTAATGCAGGAGACGTAAGAGACGTGGGTTCGATCCCTGGGTCAGGAAGATCCCCCGAAGATGGGTATGGCAATGCATTGCAGTTTTCTTGCCTAGAGAGTCCCATGGGCAGAGGAGTCTGGCAGGCTACAGTGCATAGCATCGCAGGGTGGGACACGACTGAAGCAACTGAGCACGCACAAGTACCAAACCAGGGTTTCTCAGCCTCAGCACTGCTGACACTTGGGGTCAGATAATTCTTTGTTGTAGGGCTGTCCTGTGCACTGCAGGATGCGTAGCAACACCCCTGGCCTCCGCCCATGCGATGCAATACCAGGAGCACTCCCACAGCGTTGAGGATAAGCAAAAGTGTCCGCCTCCAGACATCTTGTCTGGTTGGGAAGCCACTGAATCAAATAGTGTTTGTTAAATCAATAAATGACCGCTGCAGTGTCTGAGAGTGTAGCTGCACCAATATTGCTTTTGAATTCTAATTGGCCGTGATGTTTAACCTCACAATCATTGTGTAAGTAAGACCCCAGGGTTGGCGGGATTGGGTGATTTACTCCTCATTGTCAATGGATCACAGTGTATTCACAGAGTGAAATGAAGTTCCCCTGCCCAGAGCGTTGATGCTGCAGCCCGAGAGTTGCTTGTCTCAGAGACAGACTCATCCGTGGACCTAGTGCACCGAAAGCTCTCGCTGAAGCTCACAGTTCTTTGTGAATTTGCAAGTTGGCCCGTGATCTTGAGCCCCTGTCCTCACCAGCCTTGCACCCCACCCCCTCCTGTGGGGCCCTCACCTGCCAGGCACCAAGCCAATGCGGTCGCATTCCCCAAGATTGCTCTGTTCTTCCTCCTTCTGTCTGGACCATCTTGGCTGCTCGCTGCCCTGCAGGACACCTCCAGACAGTTCTGCAGTGGACTCTGAGCTCATCCCCACCCGCCTCAGGCAAGGGAAACACCTTTCCCAAACCTCCACCTGCTGCTTTGCAGCAAATGCTGGTTGCATTGCTCCAGCCCAGAGCGAAAACACACATCCTCCATGAAGGACTTCATTCATGGGTTAAAGCCAGAATCACAGCTGCCATCCCCTCATCTATTCAACGTTGCATGGAGTGACGGACCTCTCCCACAGTCCAAGGCAGTAACACAAAGTGAACTTGGTTTTTGGACATCATTTAGGGGAAAAAAGTTGATTAACTGAATTGCGGGGCAGGGTAATTTCTAGTGGTTATTTGGGCAGCGTGGACACACCATCAGAATTCTTAGGTCTCAGGACCTTGCAATAGTATTCTAAGCATGCTATAGAGATGCAAAAATTATACACTGCAGTGGGAGGTGTTTAAAAACACACACACACATTAGTAAAATTGGATCTGCAGCACCAAGTGTTAGCAGTGCTTTAAAATATTAATGCATGTTGGATGCCAAGTTATTTTGAAGGCTCAACCAGACTTCTATTTGGCAGGAACAATTTCACAAAGGCAATTAGATACACGTGCAAATATTTAACTATAAATTGCTGCTTATACCATTGAAATATAGTGGTTCATCAGCTGGCCACCTGGTTAGCAGGGCCAACTAAGGATTTGCCCTGATGAGAGCGAAATTCTTCCTGCCTTCTAAAATCCATCTACCTTTGCAGCATGCTAGAAATACAAACAGTTGCGCTCATTGTAGGGGGAAGGTGAGAAAGTTTGAAATTTGGAATTCCAAATTATCAATGGAGTACAAAGGGCCAGCAATACACCAGCTATATATGTTCATCTCTAAGTTAGATGTCAGGTCTCCCAAGAGATCATGAATCACTGAGTTGGCTAAACACACTCCAACTCATTCTTCAGTTTGGGTGGATTTTAAACAATTGCACATATTCAGAAAAATAATTAGCATATGGAAGACTGAGTTCTGTCATTATATACATATTAAAGAGTGTTAATGTGTTGTATTCACTTTTCACTTTCATGCATTGGAGAAGGAAATGGCAACCCACTCCAGCGTTCTTGCCTGGAGAATCCCAGGGACAGGGGAGCCTGTTGGGCTGCCATCTATGGGGTTGCACAGAGTCGGACATGACTGAAGCGACTTAGCAGCAGCAGCAATGTGTGTATAAACATACGCAAATATGGAAGATATGTCTGTGGAAGATATACCTATGGAAATGTGTAAGGAAGCTGGAATTTTCTCTAACTTTACAACTCATCCTAAAGAACCTGAGAAATGGAATATTTTCAGCCATATCAGCAAACAAAAGCTGTCACAATCATCAAAAATAGCAGCCACCCTAGACAGTGAGCTGGTGAGCCCTAAAGAAACAGGAAGGAAAGAATACCTGCCATCTAGCAGCCATCAGGCTGTAGCTACTCCCTATGGTGAGCCCTGAGGAGACTCAGATGGAAAATGAAGGATACTGGTCCTAGTTAGCTAGCTGTTGTTATTAATTCACTAAGTCATGCGCAACTCTTTGTGACCCCGTGGACTGCAGCACACCAGGCTTCCCTGTCCTTTACCATCTCCCAGAGTTTGCTCAAACTCATGTCCATTGAGCCAGTGATACCACCTAACCATCACATCCTCTGCCATCCCCTTCTCCTCCTGCCTTCAATCTTTCCCAGCATCAGGGTCTTTTCCAACGAGTCAGCTCTTCGCATCAGGTGGCCAAAGTATTAGAGCTTCAGTTTCAGCATCAGTCCTTCCACTGAATATTCAGGGTTGATTTCCTTAAGGATTGACTGGTTGGATCTCCTTACAGTTCAAGGGATTCTCAAGAGTCTTCTACAACACCACAGTTCAAAGGCAGAATCAAAAGCACTACAGCATCGAAACCAGATATCTACAGGGCAGATCAAAGGGCTGATTTCTGTGGGCCCAGAGTCCTGCATCTCCCCATACACAGAAAAGTGCTGAACTCCTGAACTTGGGGTATCTGGTCTTTTTTAATTAACAGTCGTCCTTTGATGTTCTGACTACCTACTCTTTGTTGCAAAACTTCTTTATAACCTGGCTCCTGCCTTGCCTCCTTGGAGCAGTTCTCTCAGGCACCAAATAAAACATACCTTGCAACTTTTAGGTTGTGAATGTTTTTTTAAGTTTACAAACCAAATGACAAGAAGTTTAGCACAGCTCTCAGGAACAAGAGCTGGACTGGGACTCAGGATGTAGGACCACATCTGGCTATTTTGTTTACTGACTTATAGAGTTGCTGACCCTTCTGAGCTTCGGTTTCCTCCTTGGGACTGAGCGCCAAAGAACTGATGCTTTTCAATTGTGGTGTTGGAAAAGACTCTTGAGAATTCCTTGGTCTGCGAGGAGATCCAACCAGTCCATCCTAAAGGAAATCAGTCCTGAATATTCATTGGAAGGACTGATGTTGAAGCTGAAGCTCCAATACTTTGGCCACCTGATGAGAAGGGCCAGCTCATTAGAAAAGACCCTGATGCTGGGAAAGATTTAAGGCAATAGAAGTGGGCAACAGAGGATGAGATGATTAGATAGCATCACTGACTAAGTGGACATGAATTTTTACAAACTCCGAGAGATGGTGGAGGACAGAGGAGTCTGGCTTGCTGCAGTCAGCAGGGTTGCAAATAGTCGGATACCACTTAGCGACTGGACAAAACAATGTCTACCTTAGAAGATAGTGGTGAGGATTGAAATAGATGAAACCAAGCGCTCATTTCCTTCTTTTCTTCTTCTCAGAAGGAAGGAAGGCATCTCTGCAGCCTTGCCTTTGTTAGGACCCCTGGTCTTTGAAGAGAACTTGATCCCAGGGCAAGGCGTTATCTCTACAGTCCTAGAACACACTGTTGAGAGTGGTCCCTGGAAAGCCACTCATGTCTCCCGGGACACATTTCTAAATTAACGTGACGTTTTATTGCAAATCAGCCTGATATAGGACAAACGCTTTAACATATGTGATCTATTAGGGAGACTGCATTCACTTCTATGAACTACTCCAAAATGAAGATACAGGCATTCCAAAAATTCCAAGACCAATATTTTCTAAGAAAAGGATAGCCCATTTTAGTTGTGATTCCCATATTTTATGAGTATTTGAAATACACAGGCCCTTATAATTCTCTACCCCAAGTCCATCCAAAGAATTTTCAGATACACGTATTCTTTCTCATGAAGCCCAAAGCAGCCAGCTTACACAGCATTTTGTTTAAATGCTCCCTTCCCTGGAAAGATGAATTCCAATAGCAGAATGTCCCTCATCTTTTTATCAGTTACTCAGCCATTCTGCATTCACAATTGCATAATTCACAATAGATAAGAGGCGAAAGCCATCCAAATGCCCACTGATGGATGAATGGTTAAACAAAATGTGGTCCATCCAGACAAAGAAATGTTATTCAGCCTTAAAAGGAAGGAAATTCTGATGCTTGTTACAACATCACGCTAAGTGAAATAAACCAGTCACAAAAGGACAAATCCTGTATGATTCCACTTGTATGAGATACCTCGTCAAATTCATAGAGACATAAAATGGAACGGTGGCTGCCAAGGTTTGGGGATAGGTAGAGGAATGAGGCGCAATTGTTCGATGGCTTCAGAGGTTCAGTTTTACAATGCAAAAAAGCTCTGGGGGTCGGTTTACAGCAACGTGAACCCACAGAGCTACTGAACTGTGTACACCTAAAAACAGTCAAGATGATCAGTCTTTATGTTATGTGTATGTGTTTTTACCCTGATTCAAAATAAAAAGATAAAAATGCAAATAAAATTGATTTCGATTACGTGGGCTGCAGGCATTCTGGGTAGACGTTGGCATCATCCTAAGGAGGAGAGAACGTGGAAGGGCAGTTAGACACACAACCCCTGGAATCAGGAAGACCCGGGTTCAAAGCTGAGGCTGGAATATTTACTACCTATGTGGCTTCCACCAGGCCCTTAACTACCCTGTGCCTCCATTTCCCCATCTGAAAATGGCAATAATTATAAGATATATCTCATGAGGTTTTATGAAGATTAAATAACATAATATTTTTGCAAAGTATTTAGCCTGGGTTTCATGCTCAGTGAATGCAAGGCCTTGGCTTGTAAGACCATTGCCCTCCTTGTGGGTACTCCAAGCAAGGGGTACAAGATGGGACCCGAGAGTGATGTTGAAAAATACTGACCAAGCAGAGCAGGCTCCTGTCCGCAGGTCAGTGCTTGCCCACTGCAGGACCTGGGAACCCTAGCTCACCCCAGGAGCGCTCTGACTACCCACTCACCCCATGACAGTTTTATCACATTTCTACTGATTTTAAGTCAAAACAGTTTTGTGGGTTTGTCCCATTTCAGTCCTAAATCCCACTTGCCCCGCATTGGTAGCTTAAAAAATGTGAGAGGTCAAAGAAAATATAGGCCAATGAAAATAACACTGCAGCAAGAAATTAATTGCAAAGCCTGTTTAATGTGACAGGGGATTCCCTAAAATCCTATTATGTCGTTCCCTGCTTCCCTTCGCCATGTGCACTGATTCTGTGCACAAAGGCCAGGGCAGGCTCCCCGGGGCATTGCTGCATTAATTTGACATTTCTGGCTCCAATTAACCTTACATTTCAGCTATTTTCTAAAGATTGTTCTTTTAATTTGAGATAAGGTTATTTTTTTTTTTTCCTATTGGCATTCACTGGCTTGTGCACAAAGGCCTGTTGTAGAAAAGTCAGCCAGTTTCCACATGTTTCAAGGTAGCGTGCTGTCATCTGTGCCAGACCTGTTGGTGTAAGCAGAAGAGTTGAATAAGAGTCAGCTTCCTGCCATGTATGTGCGCATGAGACAGATATTCATTCCAGGAGAGCAGGGTGGGGTAACCTACACTACACAGTGGCATTTTGAGCTAGTTTGCCCACACTCCAAGGCAAGACCCAGGAAATCATAGGGTAAAAAGAACACTGACTCAGTAGAGTCACTTCTGAGAATCACAGAACTGAGTCAGTTCTGACTCAGTAGAGCTGGACTCAGCTCTCACCCGCATCTCCTACCAGCGCTGTTGCCATGGGCAACTTGGCTGATGCTATGGAGCTCCGATATCCTCCTCTACCAAATGGGGCAAAGCTGCCTCCGTCCTTGAATATTAAATAAGAGATCAGGAGGAAACCATTCTTTGCAGGAGAGGTCTTCAAGAATCTGTTCCGTATATGCCTCTTCTATCGCGACAAACAGCTTTAGAGCAGCAGTCAGCAAACTATGGCCCATGGCCCATACCCAGCCCACCGCTTGTTAAAACACAGCCACACTCATTCATTTATTGTCCACGGCTGCTTGCTCACTAGAACGGCAGAGTGAAATTGTTGTAACAGAGACCTTCTGGTCCTCAAAACCTAAAATATTTGTCTGGCCCTTCACAGACAAAGTTTGCCAACTGCTATTCTAAAGGAACAATGCAGAATAAGGAAGCCACCGGGCTTGGCACACATCATCTCTCTTAGTACCATCTAGTGCTGGGTGGTGGCTGGACCCTAGCGGTCTGAGGACTAAGTATGATGCCCATGGGTTTCCCCACCTCTGCTGTACCACAGCCTGGAAACAAGGCTTCAGCCGATACCATGGATAATATCCCCATTCAACTGGGGATGCAGGATTTAGAATTCTCAGTTTCCATCATTTATTTTCTGAGCTACCCTAACTTAAAAAAAAAAAAATCATCTTGAGAGTTGAAGCCCACTATGGAACTAGGTTTAACTTGTGCAAACACAGAATCTACTTCCCGGGAGATCCTTTGACTGAGGCAGTCTTCCTGTAACTTTCTTCAATAAACCTTTTAGCTGCGAGTTGACTCTGTGGGAAAGGTGCTATGCTATGGAGGACACTTGGAAGGGAACAAAGCTAGGCCAGACAAGGTTCCTTTTCTCCTTGACACCTACACTCTGGCAGGGAATATACGTAAAATAAAATAAAACTTGTGATACAAAGCACCACCCAGGTGGCAAAGGCAGGCTCACCGTGCTCACCGTGAGGCGCGGGTACCAGCAGCAGCCACACCTGGAGCTGGCGAGAGACCGGGAACCGTGGGCAGGTGACTGACGAGGACCTGTGTCAGCTGGCTCCTCCGGGAGTTAACACACACGAGGTCTGGAAAGGCAGCAGGAATCAGGAGCCTTCAGTTGACGATGCAGGTTTGACCGTGAGAGAAGATGGGAAGGAAAGAGGGAGGGCTGGGAGGGAAGAGCCTCCAGCCCTGGGACTTCTGAGAAAGTCTTGACCTCAGAAGGCTCCAATGAGCTGGAGGGTGCAGTAATTATTCCAGCAAAATAACGTGCCCTCCGTATTAACAATTGTGCTGCCCTTACTTTCTTCAGCCTTGATTTCTTCACCTAATTCTTGTGGCTTTGTTTTTGTTTTATAAGCTTCAAAATCTATGTGTATAGTTACATACTGTTCCCTGGTGGCTCAGAGGGTAAAGCGTCTGTCTACAATGTGGGAGACCTGGGTTCAATCCCAGGTCTGGAAGATCCCCTGGAGAAGGAAATGGCAATCCACTCCAGTACTATTGCCTGGAAAATCCCATGGACAGAGGAGCCTGGTAGGCTACAGTCCATGGGGTGGCAAAGAGTCGGACACGACTGAGCGACTTCACTTAAGTCAGATAAAACTATTTTTACTTATTGAATTTAATTTTTCTCAAAAGATACACCTGTCATTGAAGATTTAGACCTTTTTTTTAAGCAAACAATATTTATTGAAACAGTTTTGTGGCAGAAATGTCAGGGATCGTTTCCAAATACATTCTGGAACGTCAAATAAGTTACCCTCACAATACCGTCATCTTCTGTCCAGGCTTTATGCTCCCTGGTTAAGTTAAGAAAAACTTCCCCAGCTTTTGGTATGCACGTAGAGGATGAAAAAGACTTTTTTCACACCTCAGGCATCAGATGTTGGGTTTTAAAATACGCTGTCTGGTGTGAACTTAGCTTTCAACATCAGATGCAGCTTTTCCAAGTTTGAAACCAAGTGGCTGAGAAATAAAGATGTTGGACAGCAAAATGCACACCGCGGAGCGAGCTTCGCAGCACCAGATCGACATAAGCGTGGGTGAGTGTGGCCATTCACACCCAGACAGACATCTGGAGGTCTTTACGTGATTCTGAATCACCCCCCTCAGCGGCCATGTGCTCGTGCACACACACACACACACACACACACCCCACATCAGTTACCACACACGCCAGCTGAAGTGCCATGTGTCTTTTGCATTAATGTGTATCCGTATGTGTATCTGACATCTGTATGGGACGGGGAGAGTTAATGCTGTGGAAATACCCAACCATACAGTCACTCTTCTTCCTCTTTCAAAAAGAAATCCTCCCATACGCCTTGGAAATCACTCTGATTGTGTATCATCCTGATTTGTTCCATTCGAACAAACCAGAGTCTCTAAGAACAAAATTCTTTTTGAATAAAATATCCCAGCTGAGCCTCTGTGGGATGGAAGCCTTGTTGACGGCTTGGAGGAGCCCCCAACAATGACCCTGCCAGTAATGCACGTCCCTGGATCCCTTGGGCCTTCCACATTCCCGAGTTTAGCCTCTGACACTCCAGGGGTGTGTCCTTGTGGCTGCATGCTAAATCTCAAAGAAAGCCGGTGGGCAATGATGCGACAGAAAGAAATCCAACTTTGTGTCACAAGATCTGCCGCCAGTCCTGGCTCTGCCCGGGGCTTCCTCTCTTTACCAAGTGAATCTCAGTATCTTCATCTGCAAATGTCTCTGCATCACTTCCCTGCATGGCTTAAGGAAGGATTCAAGGAGTGCCGGCGAATGGGTTTCCATAAAGGGGCTTGCAAACCAAGGTATTCTTGGTGCCTGTTACCCGGGAAAGTACAAACCTGCACCTTCCCAGATCTGAGAAAATTCAGGAAACCAAAGGCCTTTCCTAGACTTGCCTTCCAAAGTGCCTCTTCCAAGGCAAAAACCATTTTAATATTTAACAAAGTATAAGAAAACCTTTTCAATGTACTTCCTTCAAACACTATCTAGCCCTTGCAAAGCTCAGTCTTTAGGGAATTCAGACTCCTAGTTTTTGCGGTTTTTGAAGCTGACCAAATCCATTATTTTAATAATCATACCATAATAGCTACAGTCATTGAGTGAGCATTATATACTATGATGCAATAATAAATGTCATTTTAGGTTCTGTAGCCCTCATAGCAATTCCTATTTTACAGAGGAGGCAAATCAAGGCACATGAGGTGAAATAAGTCACTTTATGTCACAGAGCTAATAAAGGGTAACACCAGTATGTGTCCCCTTAACTACTGAGCTCTTCTGCCTTCCAAGCCCTTCTTCGGGAGATCTTAGCACAGCTGCCTTACACATTTTCGACCCATAGGAATATCTCAGTGGAGAACCTGAAGCAAATATCAGGATGGTAAATGTAGAGACAGAGAAAGAAGAGGCCATGGCTACACTGGTCCTGAGGAGCCTCTCCTGATAGCCCCAGTTAATATCTGATTGTCTGCTTAATTACTGTTAATAATAGCTTCCCCTTTCACATTAAAAATGGCCAGGTTTGGATGATAGACTATATGTTCACTGTAAGGTTAAAACTTTTGCAAAGTTATAGACGTCAAGTGAATAATAAAAGGAATTCCAAGAGGCAGCCATTATGAAAACTGACTACTCTTTCTCTGCAAAAGCCCTGGGCAGACTTGACCTCAGGCCATAAGATTCCTAGATACCAAGTCCTTAAACTTAATTGGGATTGTAAATTAGAATGTGTGCTCAGTAGCTAAGTCATGTCTGGTTCTTTGAGACCCCATGGACTATAGCTCGCCAAGCTCCTCTGTCCATGGGATTTTCCAGGCAAGAATACTAGAGTGGGTTGCCGTTTCCTCCTCCAGGGGGTCTTCCTGACCCAGGGATTGAACCCACATCTCCTGCAGTGGCAGGCAGATATTTCACTGCTGAGCCACCAGGGAAGTCCATAGAGTATTTCTCTATAATTGAAATGTTCACTTAGTATACAACACCCACAAATAACGTAAGCCTCTGTGTTTGGTTCTGGTTTGTTTTGCATGTATGTTCCAACCTCCAACATGTCTTCCAAATGTATTCCATAAGTGCAGCTAGTAAATAAAAAAGCTAATTACTTAAATCTTACTCTAGTTTCGTATTTTAAGACCATGATTATACTAAAACTAGTTAACGTTTATAGTTAATTTGAGTTAATAAAGAGTTCCCGTTAACAGAATTCTTTCCGGTTACCTCTAGATGCCATAGGAAAGTTGCACACAGAAGTTTAATTCCCTAAATCGTACCTATGTAAAATTTAAATGTAGTGTTTGGGTTAGTAATTAACCCATTGTGTGTGATGGGTGTGATGAAGATTTCTCTGTGTCAAAGACGTACTTTTGTGGGAAGAACCTGCTGTTGGCTTGGTTCCTAGAAAACCACCCCTTTGGGATCTTAACCCAAGGGATCACAAAGTCAATTATATCGGTAAGAGGTTCCAGGGAGGAAATAAAGAACCTTCTGTGTATAAACCCCACAAAGCGACCTGGAGCCAAAATTCTCTCCAGGAACCTACAGATTTGCTCCCTAAGACCTGGGAGCCAACAAACATCCCCCCATTCCTGCTGGTTAGCCCTGGACACTGGGAAACACAGAAAGCCCCCAGTGGCTCAGCGTTAAAGAATCTGTCTGCAGTACAAGGAGACACAGGTTCAATCTCTGGGTCAGGAGGATCCCCTGGAGGAGGAAATGGCAACCCACCCCAGTATTCTTGCCAGGAAAATCCCATGGACAGAGGAGCCTGGCGCGCTACAGTCCATGGGGTCACAAAGAGTTGGACACAACTGAACAACTGAACACACGCTGGGAAACACGGCAGGGCCCCTTTGGAAAAGTCGCTCTGCACGGTTCCTTGGTGGAAATGTCCACTCATCTAGGTTGGGCAAATCGCAGACAGATAGAGTTCCAACTTCATCAACCTTAAATAAAGCATCTATTTTCCAGGAACAAAGATTTTCTTAAGCTGCATTTTACATAATGAAATTATTCACATTTCAAACTCTTTTCTCAGAGCCCCAGAGCTGGAACATTAGTTTCCTGTGAAATTGGGACCTCTGACCCTTCTACGGTGAAGTGTATCCCAGGTTGGGGCTACTGATTATCTCCGTTTTATTTGAGCTAGTTTCACTCAAAGGACAAAACATACTGGGCCTTGAGAGCTTGACCCTCCTGAAAATATTTAACATCTGAATTAAACCGGCAGGCTTTGCCAGAAGTGCTCCTGGAATTTTATGTCTGAGGCTTTTTTCCCCCAGCCCCCAATCACTAAAATGTAAGTAGATAAAGACAGCTCTGACAAATTGTGTTCCCTGAACTAAATGCCATCAAGCAAATTCTTGATCGCCCCTTTTCATAGCAAGTGTTATAAAGTGTTCTACACCCTTTGTGTCCCTGCTGAACTCAATTATTCTGGAAACAAACATTATTGTTTAAAATGAAGATCCAGGGGCTATTAGCATGATCCAACAGCTGTACTAGGGGTGAACCCAGACGCAATGAGGCAGAGCTGCAGATGGAGGCGAGGAAGTCGGCTCTGACGGAGGATGAGAGACAATAAAATTATACAGCCATCTTTGTTTACTGCCCTTTCAGAATTAATGCCAAAAGGTCCATTTCACTGACTGCAAAAAAGAAATAATGGGGCTTATTGGACATTTCCAGAAGGCCTGTCTGGACCACCTTTTCCCCAGTGCATCAGTCAAAAATATTTATTAAGCACTTCTGTCATATAAAACATGCTGCAAGGTGCTGTGGGGGCATCAGAAACAGGCAAGCACATCTTTTTCAACAAAGACGTACGTTCTTCTCACTGGTAAACTATGTACCAATTCCAAGCAAAGTGACGGGCCGGATGCCAGGAACTGGACGTCCAGGAAGATACAACCCAGCTCCAGGCTGCAGGAGGCATGTTCCAGAGGGCCTGTCCACGTCCCACACCGCCTGTGGCTTCAGTAGCCATGTTTAGGCTGGTGGTCTTGTGGCCCCAGCCACAGCTGGGCTCAACAGGGCAAAATCCAGGTGCCAGATAAGAAATTAACCCTTCTAAGGTCTGGTGGAAACCAGTGGTCGTCTTTCTTAGGAAGCAGGACCACAAGACAAAGCCGGTAGGTGTGGTCCAGTCAGCAGCAGTAAGACCACGTGGACTCGGGCTTGGAGAGGAGGACAGGTGAACGCGGACGTGTGGAAGATCACACGCCAGCACAGCCCGAGCTGGGGGTGGCCTTGCGGCCTCCGAGAAATGAAGCAGGATCCCAGGTGCTGACCTTGCTGAGGCTTCAGTCTCTCTTTCAATGGAGGGGCTCTGAGCAGATGCTTGGACCGCTCTGGAGTACAGGATGCATGGGGCTGAGTCTGGCTCATGCCTAAGGGATCAAGAGAGGGGCTGAAGCCAAGGCAGAGGGTCTTCCCTCCACAGGTGAGTTAAGGACCCAGCCAAGAATCCACAAGTGGGAGCTTGTCCTGGTAACGTTGTTCAAGGGACGATACCATGCAGAGGTCTGTGCAGGGGGACAGCTGGAGAAACTGGACCTGAGGAGGGGGCAAGGGCTGGAGGGAAGTACCCCCTCTTCACAGGGTCTTTAGCCTCTGAAGACCCACACCTGCAGGATGAAGGAGAGGCAGCTCTGAAAGAAGCTACATCCAGAGAGCGGCTAACATCTCCCAGTGGCAAGGGCTATGGACGGAGTCGTGTCCCCGGCAAATCCACGCGTGGAAGCCCTACCCAAGTGTGATGATATCTGGAGAAGGGCCCTTTGGGAGATCATTTTAGATGAAGCCATGAGGGTGGAGTCCCTATGATGAGATTAAAGCCACTTCCCAGGTAGCACAAGTGGTAAAGAACCTGCCTGCCTGTGCAGAAAATGTAAGAGACACGGGTTCGATCCCTGGGTCAGGAAGATCCCCTACAGGAGGGCATGGCAACCCACTCCAGTATTCTTGCCTGGAGAATCCCGTGGACAGAGGAGCCTGGTGGGCTACATTCCATGGGGTTACAAAGAGTTGGACATGACTGAAGCAACTTAGCACCCAAGAAGGAACTCCAGAGGGCTAGCTTCCTCTGCCATGTGAGAAGTGGTGAGGAGGTGGCTGCCTGCAAGTCGGGAAGAGGGGTCTCAGCAGAAACAGACCCTGATGGCACCTTGACCTTGGACTTCAGCCTCCAGAACTGTGAGGAAATAGATTTCTAATATTTAAGCCCCCTTCTCTGTGGGTTATGAAGCTCACACTGACCAAAACATCAGGCAAAGCTGTGGTTAGCTTCCTCCCACTCTCTCGCCATGCTCTAGCAGAAACAGCAAACCAGGGGCGAGGCAACAGGGAAGGCAGGCAAGGTGCTCCTGTCCCCCACATGATGGGCCAGGCAGCCGGCCCTGGTACTTGGAGGAGAGAGCTATTAACTTGAATCTGATTCACAGCATTGGAGTTTGCTCAGGACTGAGCATCTTCAGTCCTGCATGGAAACCCTGTTTGCTGTCAACACTGCAGGACATTCCATTGCTTTAGAGTGGCTGGTGAGGTCACGGAGTCCCGGCAAGGCAAGAAATGGAGAGAAAACCGTGCCGTGCTTTGACCACATCCCCAAGTCTTGCGTGTTCAAAAAAAAAAAAAAAAAAAAACACTCTCAGAGACTTTGGGAAAGCCTCCCACTGGAGAGGTGGCCTTGAGTGAGGTCATGGGGCATGAAGAAGGTCATGTAAGTCAGTGGTGGGGAAGTGAGAAGGTCAGGACAGGAATCTGCAAGGGTAATTGTGGCCAGAATGTGAACCAATCTGTGTTTGGGGAGAGTATCTCTGCAGAGAATGAGAGGGTTAAGTTGCAAGTAAAGACACCGGTAAAGCAACTTAAAAATTCTTTAGCCAAGAAGGTGTTAAAGCCCGAGGGAGAGAATTACAAACAGAGGAGAGCAGGCACAGCTGACACATTCAGAGGGGGCTCAGCCAAGACTGGGTGCTGAGCAGGGGTTGGGAAGGGCAGGTGACAGAGAAAGGTGGCCACTAGCTCCCAGTCTGGAGGACTGGAAGGTGGGATACCACTGAACAGAGGGAGAAAACAGCAGATCCGATAAAAATATCTGCCCCAGTCAGGGTTCTCCAGAGAAAGAGAACCGGCAGGAAGTGTCCTGGGACAGACAGATTTATTACACAGAATTTGCTCAGAGTCACGGAAGCCGGGGGGTCCACTTCTGCATTGCAGACAGGCAGGCAGAGACCTCAGAAAACCAATGGTGCATTTCCAGGCCAAAGACAGTCTGCTAGAGAATTTTTTTAATTTGGCTTGGAGATGCCAGTCTTCCTGGTCTATCCTGGCCTTTAACTGATTGGGCGAGGCCCACTCACACCGTGCAGGGCAACCTACTTTACTAAGAGCCCACCAATTTAACAGAGAAGGCAATGGCACCCCACTCCAGTACTCTTGCCTGGAAAATCCCATGGACAGAGGAGCCTGGTAGGCTGCAGTCCATGGGGTCGCGAAGAGTCAGACATGACTGCATGACTTCAGTTTAAATTTTCACTTTCATGCATTGGAGAAGGCAATGGCAACCCATTCCAGTGTTCTTGCCTGGAGAATCCCAGGGACAGGGGAGCCTGGTGCGCTGCCATCTATGGGGTTGCACAGAGTCAGACATGACTGAAGTGACTTAGCAGCAGCACCACCACCAATTTAAAAGTTGGGATTCCCAGGTGGCTCAGATGGTAAAGCATCTGCCTGCAATGTGGGAAACCCAGGTTCGATCCCTGGGTCAGGAAGAGCCCCTGGAGAAGGAAATGGCAACCCACTCCAGTACTCTTGCCTAGAAAATTCCATGGACAGAGGAGCCGGGTATGCTACAGTCCATGGGGTCACAAACAGTTAGACACTTTAATCAGAGCCCACCAATTTAAAAGTTAATCTCATCCAAAAACACCTTCCAAGCTGATATATTAAATTAGCCATCACAAAGATCATCAAAGCCCTCATCGGGCTCCACTGTCCCCAAGCATGGTAACTGCTTGCTCCCCTCAGAGCAGACATGATAACATTCTCAGCCTCTGAGGGTTGGAGACACATTTCTTGAAGAACCAGATGAGGGACTTCGGCAGACACCAAGAGGAGCGTCACCCAACCCTGCTGAGGTCCAACCTGCTACACAGAAGCCACAGTCTTTCAGTGGGGTCTTTGGAAACTTTCCCGCTGTATCCATCAGCCGACCATGACTCCACTATTAACTTGAGGGATAAGCACCCAGACTATGGGACACCAGGGTCAGTCTCAGCAAAGATCGTTGCTTATTGTGGTACAGTAACCCTACAAGGAGGGAGAAGTGGGATGTAATCAATAAGTGGGGAAAGGAGCTGGAAGTAAAAGAGGAAAAGAGTGAGGACCCCTTCCCAGTAGGTCAGTAGAAAGTGTATAGAAATGACTCAAGGGGATAATGCATTCTTCACGTCACTTCAGCCTTATCTGCAGGAGACTTTTCTAGAGGCAAGCAAACTAGGCTGCTTTCACCCAAGCAAGCTCTCCAAATAGAGCTGGAACGATACACTTAAGATAACAAGTATTGCTGTGGCCAGCAGAATTCTGGGATGGTATATACTCATGTGTTCTCGCCAATGTTCAATCAAATACTAGTCTAGGTGCCCCTGTGAAGGGGTCTCATAAATGTAAGTCAGGTCCCAAATCAGCTGATCTTAAGAAAGGGCAATCACACTGGGTAAATCATGTGGTCCCTTGGAAGGGTGGGGGTCCCCCTGACTAAAGAGATTCAAAGCCTGAAAGGGATTCAATGCAAGGGAAGATCTCTGTGGGTGACTTTGAAGGTAGCAGGGACCACAGGGGAGGCATGTGGGTGACCCCGACGAGCTGAGAGCGGCCCCTGGCTGAAGGCTAGCCTAAAGAAACAGAGGTCTCATTCCTACAATGGTAAAGAAGTGAATTTGACACAAGCTGGATTCAGGATTGCTGGGAGAGATATCAGCAACCACAAACATGCAGATGGATACCACTCTAATGGCAGAAAGTGAAGAGGAACTAAAGAGCCTCTGGATGAGGGTGAAAGAAGAGAGCGAAAATTCTGGAAACTCAGCATTCAAAAACTAAGAGCATGGCATCTGTCCCATCACTTCACGGCAAATAGAAGGGGAAAAGTGGAAATAGTGACAGATTTTATTTGTTTTCTTGGGCTTCAAAATCACTGTGGATGGTGACTGTAGCCATGAAATGAAAAGACACTTGCTCCTGGGAAGGAAAGCGATGACAAACCTAAACAGGATATTAAAAAGTGGAGACATCATTTTGCCGACAAAGGTCTGTATAGTCAAAGCTATGGTTTTTTCACTTGTCATATATGGATGTGAGAGTTGTGCCCTAAGGAAGGCTGAACACCAAAGAATTGATGCCTTTCAATTGTGGTGTTGGAGAAGATTCTTGAGAATTCCTTGGACTGCAAGGAGATCAAATCAGTCCATCCTAAAGGAGATCAACCTTGAATATTCATTGGAAG
The DNA here is from genome assembly GCF_023091745.1 of Budorcas taxicolor. NCBI lineage: Eukaryota > Metazoa > Chordata > Mammalia > Artiodactyla > Bovidae > Budorcas > Budorcas taxicolor. Next base: position 10,711,016 of record NC_068930.1, on the reverse strand, counting down.
GATTGATGCTGAAGCTCCAATACTTTGACCACCTGATGCAAAGAGCCAACTCATTGGGAAAGACCCTGATGCCAAGAAAGACTCAAGGCAAAAGAAAGAGGCAGCAGAAGATGAGGTGGTTAGATAGTATCACCAACTCAAAGGACATGAGTTTGAGCAAACTCCAGAAGACAGTGAAGGACAGGGAAGCCTGGCACACTGCAGTCCATGGAATTGCCAAGAGTGGGACACAATTTAGTGCCTCAGCAACAACAACACACTGACTGAGCTTGGAGGCTGATTCTTGCTCAGAACCTCCATAAGGGAACTCAGCCTGACCAAGACCCTGATTCCACCTGTCAGACCCTGAGCAGAGAACCCAGCCATGACATGTCAGGTCTTCTGACCCGCAGGACTGTGAGCTAACACAAGGGCATCTTGTGAACCCACGAAGTATGTGCTCATTTATTACACAGACTTCCGTGGCGGCTCAGGTAAAGAATTCGCCTGCAATGCAGGAGACCTGGGTTCGATCCCTGGGTTGAGAAGATATCCTGGAGGAGGGAACAGCTACCCACTCCAGTATTCTTGCCTGGAGAATACCAGGGGCAGAGAAGCCTAGCAGGCTATAGTCCATAGGGTCACAAAGAGTCAGACACGACTGAGTAACTTTCACTTACTCATTTATTACACAGCAACAGAAAACTAATACAATTGCTAATACTTCTGGTAGCCAGTTCTACGTTGTAATTAATTCAATGAAGTCTCAGGACCCTGTGAGGTGGACACTTAACCATCCCTATTTTATAGGTGAGGAAACCAGGACACTGAGCATTTAGTCAGGTCTTATCCAAACTCTGGGAGTTGGTGATGGACAGGGAGGCCTGGCGTGCTGCAGTCCATGGGGTCACAAAGAGTTGGACACAACTGAGCGACTGAACTGAACTGAACTATCCATTTCTTTTTTCTTTTAATAAAAATTGTATACATGTAAAGCGTACAACATGCTGTTTGGATTCACATACTCACACTGGAGATGATAACTGCAGTCTAATTGACCTGGCCGTCTCTTCACACAGTTTGCAGGTTCTGGTTCCTGCTCTCAGTCATCTGACCTACCTGAAGCTTTATACCCTTGACCAGCATCTCCCTTTCTCCCCCTCTGCCCCAGCCCCTGGGAATCACCATTATACTCTCTGTTTTTATGGATTCAACCTTTTTAGAGACTACATCTGCAACTGGGTTATTTCACTCAGCACAATGTCCCCCAGTTTCATCCATATTGTTGCAAATAGAAGGAACTCCTTTTCTAAGGCTGAATAATTTTTCGCTGTACTCATATATTTATAAATTTCTTTGTCTCTTCATCCACTGATGGACATTTACGTTGTTTCATATCTTAGCTAATGTGAATTCAGGATCCCGATTTCATTTCCTTTGGATAAATAACCAGAAGTGGAATTGCTGGATCATAGGGTAGTCCTATTTTTAATTTTTTAAGGAACTGCCATACTGTTCAACATAGTGGTTACACCAGTTCACATTCTCACTAAGAGTGCCCAAAGGTTCCCTTTTCTCTACATCCTTACCAACATTCATTATCTCCCGTCTTTTTAAAAACAGCAGTCTTAACGGGTGTGTGGTGACGTCCCATTGTAGCTTTGATTTGAATTTCTCTGCTAATTAATGATGTTGAATCCCTTTTCATGCACCTTTTGGTCATTTATGTGTCCTCCTACCCTGTTCTCCTAACATTTTTGTTGTTGTTCAGTTGCTAAGTCGTGTCTGACACTTCGTGACGCCTGTGGACAGCAGCACACCAGGCTTCCCTGTCCTTCACTATCTCCCGGAGTTTGCTCAAACTCATGTCCATTGAGCCGGTGATGCCACCCAGCCATCTCATCCTCTGGTGTCCCCTTCTCCTCCTGCCCTCGATCTTTCCCAGCATCAGGGTCTTTTCCAATGAGTCCTCTGCTCTTTGTATCAGGTAACCAAAATATTGAAGCTTCAGCTTCAGCATCAGTCCTTCCAATGAATATTCAGGACTGATTTCCTTTAGTATTGACTGGTTTGATCTCCTTGCAGTCCAAGGGAGTCTCAAGAGTCTTCTTCAGCATCACAATTCAAAAGCATCAATTCTTTGGCGCTCAGCCTTCTTTAGGGTCCAACTCTCACATGCCTACATGACTACAGGCAAAACCATAGTTTTGACTGTACAGAACTTTGTCAGCAAAGTGATGCCTCTGCTTTTTAATAGGCTGTCTAGGCTTGTCATAGCCTTCCTTCCAAAGATCAAGTGTCTTTTCATTTCATGGCTGCAGTCACCATCCACAGTGATTTTAGAGCCCCCCAAAATAAAGTCTGTCACTATTTCCACTTTCCCCCTTCTATTTGCCATGATATGATGGGACCAGATGCCATGGTCTTAGTTTATGAATGCTGAGTTTTAACCTTTAGTCAGTGCTGAGATTCCAGGTGGCTGCTGGCCTCCCCCGTAAAAGGCTCCTGATCACTTTCCCAACTCTTGATCTTTCTACTCATAACTAATCTGAGGGGTGCCTGTCTCTGCATCAGGGCTCCGGTTACCTCCTTAAAGACTAACAGGATGCCTCACCCAATGAGGTGACTTGCTGGCCCCCAACACAGGGCTGGGTGGAAGACAGTTGGCCCAAATCAAGCAGAGTGAAGAGTCCTTATTCATCTGCTCAAGTTGCCATAACAGAATACCACACACTGGTTGCTCACACAACAGTTCTGGAGGCTGGAAGCCCATGATCAAGGTGTAGGCAGGACTGGTTTCCTGCTGAGGCCTTTCTCCTGGGCCTGTCGATGGCCACCTTCTTCCTGTGACCTCATGGGTCTTCCTTCAGGGCGTGTCTGTGTCCTAACCTCTTCTCATAAGAATAGCAGTCCAACTGGAACAGGGTCCACCCTAATGACTTCATTTTGACTTAATTACTTTTTGAAATACCCTATCTCCAAATACAGTCAGATATATTTTAAGATACTGAGGTCAGGCCTCTAACATATAAACTGGGGGTAAAAGGACCCAATTCAGCCTGTAAGAAGCACCAAGTCCAAAGTAAAAGGTTTGAATAAACTTGTCAGGGGCCAAGGGAAAGCGTCCCTCAGGGTACGCAACCAGCAATTCGTGGCCTAACACCCAGCAGAGCTGCAGGCGCCCCGACTTCACCTCCTCTGTCTCCCAGAAGCTCCCTGCCACCTGCTCCAGGACCCTCACCACCGTCACCAGCCCCTGCCCCGCACACAGAGACACGGGCGGCCCACAGAGCTGCAGGTACCAGAGCGCGTCTCTGCAGGATTTCAAAGCAGAGCAATATTTAGCAGTTCAAGTGGGGCCAAGGGCTGACATTAAGCAAATTTCAAGGGTTACTTGAAGTTAATTGAGTTTAATCACATAATGATTTTATAATTAGTCATAGTGCTCTTGTTCCTACATGAGTGGACCAGGCTCTGCAGGAAACAGCAGTATTGGGCAGGGAAGGGGCAGTAGAGGCAAGACAGGAGGGTCAGGAGTGGGAGGTGCTGGCTGAGCCCACGGAGACGCCCCGCTTCACTCGTGGGGCCCCCACCTGCACCAGATGTGAGCTGGCTCCCAGCAGGGGCTCCCACGCCTCCCCAGGTCTGTGAGACCACATCTGGAGACCACGTGTTTGTCCTGTCTACTTGAGGGTATGTTCCCTCTCTGCTGAGATAGAGACTTGTCACCAAGCAGTCAGCAAAGGGAACTTCTAAGGTGACTGGACTCATGGCAAGCTCCACAAATGCTACTTCAGACCTAACTGAAAAGTTTGTTGGGCTTTTAGTTCAAAACTGAACTTAACCTAATCTACCAGCAGCACTTGCCACCTGGGCGGTCATCGGGCTATCAGGATGCAGGGATTAAATCTCTGCACGTTTCTAGGAGCACGAGATGGGTTCTCCGGTCTCTCATGCAACCAGACCCGGGTTTAAGTTAAGCTTCTAATGCCATGCCATTCATCCCCTTGGGTCTTCACTGCAGAGTGGAACTAGGGTGAGCCCCGAGGTGTTCTAGGAAGGCTTCCTCTCAGAGGCAGCCCGACGCTCTGGGGGGTTTGAGGGGGGCCTGAGTGACCAGTGTGACAGCAGAAACAGTCGGGTACTATTTTCTCTCTCTTTTCTGCAACTTTTATTGGAATATAGATGCTCTGCACTGCTGTGTCAGTCTCTGCTGTACACAAAGTGAACCCGCGATATGTACACGTAAATCCCCTATTCTCTGATTTCCTTCCCATTTTGGTCACTGCAGAGCAGTGAGTCGAGTTCCCTGTGCTATAAGCAGGTTCTCATTAGTTATCTGTTCTATGCATAGTATCAGTAGTGACTATATGCCAGTCCTATAGAGGTCCGGTTCACAGAGACAGAAAGTACGGTGGCGGCCAGGGACAGGGGAGCGGGCATGAGACGGGCAGTGGGGACGGCTGTACAACAGTATGGAGGGACTTAATACCACTGAACTGGACACTTGAAAATGGTGGAGATGGCCGATTTAATGTTATGTGTATTTTACCACAATTTTTTTAAACTGGAAGGAAAAAAATGCACCATGTAAGTCAGGGCCCGTGCTGTTTCCCAGACCTGGCCAGCCCCAAGTCCAGGCCTCCTTAGGGGACTCACATTTGTAGAGCAAGTCAGGTGAGGCTGCAGGGCCTGAGGCCAGTCTGTTTGAGTCTCTTCCTCCCCCTACAGAAACGTGGCCCTAGCAGATGCTGAGTCCACCACTCAGGCTTCACCTGGGAAGGCTTATCCCATACAAGCGCAGGGCCGCAGGGTCAAGGGCAGATTCCCAGCTGGCAGAATCACCGCTACAGGGACTGCACCTCGCTGCCCCGGGTCTCACCGTCCACCCTGTCACCACAGTCCCCCGGCTCCTGTCACAACTAGTCTGTACCCTTTCTCATTTTCAGAGACAAATCCAAGTTTGATGCACATTGTACACGGTGCCGTGACTACACAAGTCGCACACGTACATGTTGTACACAGTGCTGGAACTACACAAGTCACACATGTACACGTTGTACAGTACATAGTGCTGTGATTACACAAGTCACACATGTACACATTGTACACAGTGCTGGAACTACACAAGTCACACATGTACACGTTGTACAGTACATAGTGCTGTGATTACACAAGTCACACATGTACACATTGTACACAGTGCTGGAACTACACAAGTCACACATGTACACGTTGTACAGTACACAGTGCTGTGATTACACAAGTCACACACATACACATTGTACACAGTGCTGCAACTACACAAGTCACACGTGTACATGTTCTACACAGTGCTGTAACTACACAAGTCACACGTGTACACATTCTACACAGTGCTGTAACTACACAAGTCACACGTGTACACATTCTACACAGTGCTGTAACTACACAAGTCACACGTGTACACACTGTACACAGTGCTGTAACTACACAAGTCACACATATACACATTGTACACAGTGCTGAGACTACACAAGTCACACATGTACACGTTGTACAGTACACAGTGCTGAGACTACACAAGTCACACATGTACACGTTGTACAGTACACAGTGCTGGAACTACACAAGTCACACATATACACATTGTACACAGTGCTGAGACTACACAAGTCACACATGTACACGTTGTACAGTACACAGTGCTGTGACTACACAAGTCACACATACACACATTGTACACAGTGCTGTGACTACACAAGTCACACATGTACACGTTGTACGGTACACAGTGCTGTGACTACACAAGTCACACATGTACACGTTGTACACAGTGCTAGAACTACACAAGTCACACATGTACACGTTGTACAGTACACAGTGCTGTGACTACACAAGTCACACATGTACACGTTGTACAGTACACAGTGCTGGAACTACACAAGTCACACATATACACATTGTACACAGTGCTGAGACTACAGAAGTCACACATGTACACGTTGTACAGTACACAGTGCTGGAACTACACAAGTCACACATATACACATTGTACACAGTGCTGAGACTACACAAGTCACACATGTACACGTTGTACAGTACACAGTGCTGGAACTACACAAGTCACACATGCGCATCGCACTGTGGAACAACATGTGCTGTCTCCCTCCTCTGCCCCTCCATCTCACACACGGTTAACCCCTCAGTCAAGTTTCTTAGTCTCTTCCTTCCAGAAAAGGTCCTGTCATCTTCAGCTTTCCTACTGTCGCTGTCACTGCTAATCCTCAAGGCAATTATCCAAAGGCTTTATCTACAAAATAATTAATTAATTTTAAAAACTCCTGGGAACACTTGCTGAAAAGACAGACTCCTGAGCGCCATCCTGGGAGACCACACTTTTCTGTAAGCCTGGGGTTGGGAGTCTGCAGACCCCACTGATGGCTTAGGAAGGGTGGGTGAGAGGCACTGGGATCGCTACCTCCTTTGCCCCTCCAAAGCTTCCGTTCTCTCCCTTTGCTCCCAGTGAGGAGTTGCTCTTGATACTGAAGGTGCTAGAATGCTGGTCTCTGACTATCTGAGGTTCTGCTGTTCTTTAGAGAAGAAACCACTGTAATACACCATTACATGTGACTTCTATCACTCATGGGACGACAAACCATTAAAGAGTGGAACTCTGAACAACTCGCCCAGCCTGGTCTGTAGCATCCAACACCCACACTCGGTCCCTGCCCAGAATGTCTCCCAGGAACACCCCCCATCAAGAGGTCTGTAATTGGTCCCACTGGCTTCCCTATGGGTAACACCCACCTTTTTTTCAGACTTTCTGTAATTCAAACTCCCTTCCCACATCCAGTGGCCCACATGGTGGGTTTTTATGTTAACCAGCATTATTTGACCAGAATCCAGAATCACAGCTATACCATGATATCTGCTGGGTTTGGATGTTTTCAACTCTAAGTAGCAGACAACCCAGACTCAAGCTGGTTTCAAAATGTGAACATTGATAACTTTGTATAATAGGGTGCCTCGGTTGAGCACTGGTTTCTCAGTTCAACGATATCTTTGAGGATTGTGCTCTGCTGTCCACAGTCAACTTCATGAAGATGCTAGTCTCCAGAAAGCTGAAAGATGGCAGCCAGCAGCAGCTATCCATCAAACAGGTGGACTGGAAGGTAGACTCTTCATCCCGCAAGATAGCCCCTCCTCCCGCTGTGGACCCTGAGACTTTGCTCCCATTGGCCTACATAGGTCATATGCTCCCCACGCAACTCAACTCAGCCACTAGGGGACGCTACACACAGATTCCACAGTCACACTTCCCGCCACCCACAGCTGCCCCTGGGGCGTGAGGTCCCTGAGGAAGGAGGAAGAGGGACTGGAGGCTGAGTAAATGAGTCACGACAGCTGCTATGTCACCAGCTCTTCTCAACACAAATGCTGGACCCGACCCCCAAGCAGACGCATGGTAAGAAGCCAGCACCTGCTCCAGGTGACACTTCCGTCCAGAAGGAAAGGGTAGGGAGTGTCAGATGCTGACCCAGGAAAAGCCAGCCTCCTCCACCACAGGGCTCTTCATTAGCCCAAGGGTCTGCGGGCGTTTTTCAATGCTCTGCTCTAAGGACCTGATTAAGCATTAAAAACAGGTCAAGGTTATGGTCCTAGGGACCTCCTGACAAAATCCCTCCTCATATTTCTTCCTGAGGAATTCTCCTGTTGCAATGTGTCTCTTCCCTACCCTGCCCCATGCAAACCCCATGGGGTTTTGAGAGCTGAGGAACCCAGAGAACAAACTCCTTTGATTCATTCAGAGGGAGCATTTCTAAAGCCTTGACTTGAAGGAACATGGTCAGGATCGGGGAGGTTTGTGGCTCTAGTTTGGAGAGTTTTGCTTCCTTGCAAAGCACTTACAGACCAAAAGAAACAGTGGGTCAACGTGATGGGATTTCTGCATTCAAGGCCACCTTCCCTGTAGGTTAGTGTTATTGATTACCCGCACCTCAGGCCCTGACAGGTAATCAATAGACCCTCTGACCCAGATATGTGACTTGGCCTGTGGGGGGTTTAAAAACAAGAAGTGAACATGGCAACTCTGGTTCATGCGTTTCATACACGAGAATTACATTTTCCCCTAGAGCTGCAAAGTCGTTTCTGCTCAAATTACCCCAGCTGTCTCAGGAGCCCACAATCAGAGAGGCCTGTCCATTTTTCCTGCTGGAGAAGAGTTCTGCAACCAACCCCAAGCTATTAAGAACAACTGACAGGCCAAAGTCTGGAAAAATCTATTTATGCCCCCAAAGCACTAGGATTCTTTAGGCAGGGCCACCTACCCTTCTTTGTAAGAGACACAGGCAAACAGTAATTGATGGGGACAGGAGAACAGAAAGGGAGTCGAGCGCCTGCTGGGGGAGAGGATAGACTCTAGGTGCCCAGTTGCTGCTGTTGTCGTTGTTGTTCGGGTCGCTCAGTCATATCTGACTCTCTGCACCCCCGTGGACTGCAGCACACGAGGCCTCCCTGTCCTTCACCATCTCCTGGAGCTTGCTCAAACTCACGTCCATTGAGTCAGTGATGCCATCCAACCATCTCTTCCTCTGTCGTCCCCTTCTCCTCCTGCCTTCAGTCTTTCCCAGCATCAGGGTCTTTTCCAATGAGTCGGCTCTTCGCATCAGGTGGCCAAAGTACTGGAGCCTCAGCCAGCTTCAGCCCTTCCAATGAATATTCAGAGTTGATTGAGGGTAAGAATCATAACCTGGTCACATCTCAGTCTCAGCCCCAAATGAAATCCAGCACCTAAAAGACTCAAAAAAGCCTATTGAATAGATGAATGGATGAGTGAGTGAACAAATTTATAAATGAGTATGTGAATGTGAGTGGATGAATGAAAATGTAGCATCCAACTAAAGAAAGAACATCAAAGTACTAAATCCTCAAGGATAATAGCCCTAAGAAAAGGAGACCTTTCACCCCTTTGCTGGAAATTTTGCAAAGAAGAGGCTAGATGAAATAAAAAGATTGACTTTTACATCCAGTTAATTTCAGAGCTGGATGCAAATCTTGGTTCCATTAGCAAAGTGAGTTCAAGCAAGGTATTTAGCCTCTTTGTCCCTCAAAGTTATCACTGAGAATAAGGCCTATGCAGAGAATCAGAAACGAGATATGCTTATTGCCTGGTACATGGTCAGCACTCACAAAGTTGTAGTCATTATCAACATTAACCAAGCTCTGCCATGGAGTAGCTTGTCCAGAGCTGGGGTATCTGTTATCAAGACAGAAAGATTAACCACACAAAATGTGGTTATCAGACCACTGAGCTGAGTGGCCAAAAATAGAGTACAACTCCTCTTTTCCAAATCTTGCAAAGGACAGTAAATTCTAAGCATCCAATAGATCATCAGTGAAAATTCTCTCAAGGAATGTAAACTGGTAAACCAGGAAAGGCAAACATATTGCTTCTGTATGAGTGAAGTTATAACAAATATTAGGTTGCCAAAAATGCCAACACTATGTATCAGTCAGGGAATGCTAGGTTATGCTACAGTAACAAACAGTTCCAAAATCTCAGTGGATTAAAAATCATGTCACATATTCCTTGCAGGTCAGCAAGGAGACTCTTCTCAGAGATCAAGGCTTTCTGAACAATTAGCATCTCAAATGGTGCTGATCACCAACGCCAAGAAGAAAGCAAGCCCCGGAGGGTCTCACACTGGCAAAAAATGTCCCCTCCGTGGATTAACCACAACTGTGAGCTTAAACTAATCACTTGGTACCACCCAACCTCCAGGGAGCCAGGAAGTGCAATCTCAGCATACGCACAGAGTAGGAGAAATGGGAAATATTCTCTGGATCTCACTAATGAGCACCATACACTGCAACGAAGTAGACGCCCAGGAAGCCCCACTCAAACCTGACCAGTGGCGACAAACATGACTGGAAGGCAAAGGCATCAGGTCCCTCCCAATATCTGCAGACTCAGAGTGGAAGGGGGCGGGTGCAGAAGGCAGCTTTGTTTTACATTTAGTGTGGCTATCATCCAAAAGTGTACAAATAATAAATGCTGAAGAGGATGTAAAGAAAGGGGCACCCTCCTACACTGTTGAGGGGAATGTAAACTGGTGCAACCACCATGCAGAATAATATGGAAAAAAAAATGAAAATTCTAATTTCAAAAGATATATTCACCCCAATGTTTCATAGCAACACCGTTTATAATAGCCAAGACATGAAAAGAACCCAAGTTCATATCAATAGAAAACTAGCTCAAGATGTGAGCTATATATGCTTACACGCAGATTATACATATATGATACACAAATATAGATACACATATATGATGGAATGCTTGTGTGTGTGCATGCTCACTCAGTTATGTCCCACTCTTTGTGACCCCAGGGACTGTAGCCTGCCAGGCTCTTCTGTCCATGGAATCCCAGCAAGAAGACTGGAGAAGGTTGCCATTTCCTCCTTCAGGGGATCTTCCCAACACAGGGATCGAACCCACATCTCCTGTGACACCTGCATTGGAAGGTGGATTCTTTTACCTCTGAGCCACCTGGGAAGGCCAACAGAATACTACTCAGCCATAAAAAATTAATTTTTGCCATGTTCAGTAATATGGATAGACCTAGAGATCGTCATTAAGTAAAGCAAGTCAGATACAGAGAGACAAATATTATATATCAATCATATACTTATAAAAAAAAATTTTTAAATAAAAATAATACAACTGAACCTATATACGAAAGAAAGCTAGACTCACAGACATAGAAAACAAACTTATGGTTACAAAAGGGAAAAAAGATAGGGGGAGCATAAATTAGGAGCATGGGATTAACAGATACAAATTACTATACATAAAATAGATAAGGATTTACTGTATAGCACAGTGGATTATATTCAATATCTTATGGGATCTTTCTGACCCAGGGATCGAACCCAGGTCTCCTGCATTGCAGGCAGACGCTTTAACCTCTGAGCCACCAGTGAAGCCCTATAATAATCTATAGTGGAAAATAATCTGAAATATATATATTATACATGTGTGTGTGTGCACGCACGCACTTGTGCTCAGTAGCTTCAGTCGTGTCCAACTCCTTGCGACCCCATGAACTGTAGCCCGCCAGGCTCCTCTGTCCATGGGATTCTCCAGGCAAGAATACTGGAGTGGGGTGCCATTTCCTCCTCCAGGGGACCTTCCTGACCCAGGGATTGAACCCTCATCTCCTGCATTGGCAAGCAGACTCTATACCACTTAGTCACCAGGGGAAGCCCCACGTGGCTCAGTCAGTAAAGCATCCACCTGCAATGCAGGAGATACGGGTTTGATCCCTGGTTCAGAAAGGTCCCCTGGAGGAGGAAATGGCAACCCACTCATTTCTTTGCCTGGAAAACCCCTGGATAGAAGAGTCTGGTAGGTATAGTCTATGGGGTCACAAAAGAATCAGACACGACTTAGCATCTAAACAACAACAACAAATATGTATATAACTGTGTCATTTTGCTGTATATCTGAAACTAATGCAATATTGTAAATCCACTATATTTCAATTTGGAAAGAAAAATATGCTGCTATTTTGCGTTTAGCAAATGGTAGGGAGCTCTGACGGAGAAGGTGATGGCACCCCACTCCAGTACTGGCAAATCCCATGGACGGAGGAGCCTGGTAGGCTGCAGTCCATGGGGTCGCGAAGAGTCAAACACGACTGAGCGACTTCACTTTCCCTTTTCACTTTCATGCATTGGAGAAGGAAATGGCAACCCACTCCAGTGTTCTTGCCTGGAGAATCCCAGGGACAGCGGAGCCTGGTGGGCTGCCGTCTATGGGGTCGCACAGAGTCGGACACGACTGAAGCAACTTAGCAGCAGCAGCAGGGAGCTCTGAATTTGCTAACTGCTCTCTTGTTTTTCCTTTGTTCTGTGCCTTTAAAATTTTTGTCAAAACATTCAACAGGTCAGAAAATCACTCTGTTGTACAGCAAAAATAACACAACATTGTAAATCAACTGTACTTCAATTTTAAAATTGTGAAAAAACAACCAACCGTACTCATTCTAATGAGCACGCATGCCACCCACAATACCGTCTGTGTTGAGCAGGAATAGGACGGACTGCCTCGGAGAATTTGGCTTCTTGCATGGGGTGACAAAGCGCTTCTTTCCCTCATTTGAAAGTACCTTTAAAATGCACAGAGAAGCAGAAATTCCTCTGGGCGCCTTCCTCCACCAGGGATGGCTGTAAGTTCTCAGTAGCAGCAAGGATCCTGGGGCTTACGGGGGACTTGGGACAGGGCCTCGCCTTCCAGGTCAAGATCAGTAGGGAGTTTAATTAGCACCTTGGTTTCAGAATCTCTGCCTAGATTCAGAGTATATAGGTCCTCTGAGGCCCACATAAAATTGGCTGGGGACCCCATTCCTCGCCAGCTGTAAAGTTCAGTCCTCCCCAAATATCTCTGGACTCTCGGGACTTACATTCAGAAGGACCCCACTGTTCTGCTTCCCCTTCCCCTGTCCTTCAACCCACCTGCTAAAGGCAAACAGGAGCAGGATGCTAAGGCTGGGGAGTGCCTGGTGTGGTGGTGCTGCAGAATAGCACGTGGCTTCAAGACTCCCGGGAGAAGATGAGGGCTGTGGCCCAGAGTCCCAGGCGCCACAGAGGAAGGCAGGGCATGACACGGCCCTTGGTGGGAGGGCAAGCACGGATTTTAAGCAAGGAGTGAACATGATCAGATGTGCACGGTAGACAGATCATGTGCAAAGGTGTCTCCAGAAATTGGTGAGGACATGAACAAAAATGAAAAGTGAGTCCAGAGCGGAGGCTCCCGCAGGAGTCCTGGAGAGAGTGAATGACAGAGTGAAGGGAATAAGGAGACCTGGTAGAGACAGCCCTTGCCAAGGTTTGGGGAAGACACGTGAGGGGCTGGGTGAGGGCGGTGGAAACAGTGATGAACGATGGAAACGCTATGGATCTGGGTAACTGGCTGATGACGAGAAGTTAGAAAAGAGAGATCAAAAAGATGATTCCAAGGTTTGGAGACTAAATGACTGAGAGGGGCCTGAAGGCCTTTGCAAATGGAAATTATGTGGCTCTGTCACTGGCATCGTGAACACCATCACCATTGTTAGTTTGGGTAGAGAATACAGGCTTCCTTTTTAAAAAACATCTTCTCAAGAATGGTGTCCTGGATTTCACTTAAAGGGGTTTCCTAACTTATCATTTCAATGACTGAAATGGCCAAAGCGTATCTTGTTACACTAAGAAGTTTCCATTTTCACGTCTTGCTTTCGAAAATGCTTGTAATCATCCTTGAGCACCTGATCAACTTGAAGCAGGCACAGCCTCTTTCTACACTGAAATGAGCAAGATGAAATCCTTTCCAGTGGCATCTTGTAGCACTTTAATCGAGTATGTGTTGACCAAGGATCGAGCTCACACGCACGTATGCACACGGGCACACAGGCGCCCATCAGAACTCCCAGCTGAGATAAAATTGCAAGCACGGCATTGATTAACCCATCAACACTCTGGAGCTGAGCAAAGAGAAAGAAACCCAGCTGGACATGGGGAGAGTCATGCAGCGGGTGTTGACAGCATCTCCTGTAAAGGATTCTTGAATCAGACGGTCCTCTTCTGTTGGACATCACAAGCAGCATATGGACATGCCTTCGCCAAGCTCAAGCTGCAGCCAGACACCTGGCAAAGGCTGAGGCTGGCCCCCTGGATGAGGCACAAGTAAATCCATTTGCACGCTCTCCTTTGCCTCCCCTTCAAGGGGCCTGGGAAACCCGGAGGGAATTCGAGGTTTATGCAAAAAGTAGACAAAATTCAGATGGTCGGTCTGCTAGCAAATGAATACTTTCTCCTACACGCTGTTATTTCAGGGTGAAGGAAAGGGCAAAACAGACTCACAGGGCAGGTCCTTTTGTTCTTAATCTTATTCACTGCTACCGCCATCTACCTTTTCAGGTGATGCCAATTAACAGCTTCCATGACAATCCTGCCCACGTTATTAAGACAGGTCCTCTCCTGGACTGGCGTTTTATTTGGGGACCTGTGGTCAATCACTTTCTCACCAGGAACAAACTCAGCACCATCTGCCAGCTCCACTGGCCTGACTGTGCGCAGGAGGTGACATTGGACAGACGCCATCGAAGCCCTTCGTGCTCCAGGAGAGGGGCTGCCAGGCCACCCAGGGACAGTGGGTCTTCCAGGTAGAGGCCAGGATGCTGCTAAACACCTTCCAGGGCACAGAGGCCCCACCACAAAGATTCACCCAGCCCCAAGCGTGAGACCGAAAACCCTGGTCTGGGTCATCGCCCCAGCCAGGCAGGCACTGGGCTTTTCCTTGTTCCCTGTTTCATACCCAGTGGCCGTGACACAGTGACTGGTTCACGGATGGTGCAGAAGGGAGGAAGGGAAGCAGGGAAGGGAAGGGAGGGTGAGAGGGAAGGCGGCCTCACACAGTCTCTGGGAAACCTAAGGCTGGATGAAGGGCCATTAGTCATTCTGGCTCAACGGACAGGCTGCAGTCTCCCACCCAAGAGTCTGAACTCCTCTAAAATGTCCTCAACCCAAGCCCACTGATGCTATCAAACCAGACCCCACTCCCAGACATTGGGCCGCATCACTGCTAATCAGGAGCCCCTCCTTCCAGGTCAGAGAGCTGAGAAAGAGGGGTGTGTCTTCCCCATGCTGGGCGTGCACTCATGGGAGCCCCGGAGTGACCTTAACCCTCATCCCGAGAACCCACAAAGGTCTGACCACCCCATGGCCTGTGCGCACACACTTATCCCTGCACACGCCTGTCTGCACACTAATGTTCGAGGTCACTCGATTCTACTGCCCTGCCCCGGAGCTGGTGACCTAGAATGGTCTCACTGTCAGCTGCAAACAAAAGCTGGTAAACTCTGACCTCTGCCATTCCAGAGTCCATACAGTTCTCTCTTCTCCTCCCGAGTTGCCAGCGGAAAGAAGAGAAACTCAGGTGAGACACAAGGCAAGGCCCCCTCACCATGCTGCCCTCTTCCGCAGGGGTCACTGTTTCCTGGCCCTCGCCAGCCCATCTGAGGTCAGCATGCCTGGTGACCGCCTGGCTGATGATTGAGCAAGAAAAGGAGGAAGGGCTCTGCCCAAGCCACCGGTGCGCCCCGCTCTGCCTGCCAGGATTGGTGCGACACCAGAAGCATCTCTGAATGAAACGCCCAGCCTTTCTGTGCTCATCCAGCAAGTTTTTATCTGTGGCCAGGAAACGTGCATTCTCAAAGACCACAAACACAAACTGTGGCCTTGAGGGGCCGGAGCACAGCCTGGTTGGGTTAGGATCCTCAAAGTCAGGTCTTCCTCCTTCCTCGGGGTGGAAGGCCCCCGGACTGACCTGGTCACTCAATTTCTGTCTCCTGAGGCTCTGACATCTCAGGCCTTGCTGACCCTGGAGGGCCTGTCCCTTCCAAGGTTCACCATTTCCTCCAGACGAGCAGCAATTTCACGACACTGGAAGACCAGCCAATCCAGACCGCACACCCTCAACCACCCTGAGGCGCTCCACTCAGACCCACTCTCCAGCTGCGCCACCCACCGAAGGGCCAGGCCTCAGACGATGATCAGCCCGCATGTCCAGGGCACGGAAATGACTGTAGCCAGCCCAAGGCTGCACACTATGCCTCAAGCACTGCCTCCGTGGAAACCACAGTAAAGGCTGCTACCCACCCCGCCCCTTGCCCCCTCTCCTCTGGATCCACCTGGGGCTTCCCCTGTGGCCAAGGTGGGTCCTGTGCCTTCTAGTCCTCGAAAACGGTGAGCCCGATCTCAGTCGGCTGCAGGACAGCGATCACTTCCGTTTCTGTACGTCTTCCTGGAACAGGTCCGTAGCAAGTCCTGGGTACCTCGCAAACAGTGCCAAACAGCGAAAGTCAAAGTTGGCAGGGCAGCAGGAGCCCACAGATGACCGTGCCCACGCGGGCCTGGGTCCCGGAAGCACACCCAGCACCTGGGCCTTCTGCCGGGTCTCTCCCCGACCCCCTGCAGAGGAGCAAGCGGAAAGGCGGCCGGGAGGCGAGAGCAGCAAGGACACCGCACTTCAGAGGCACCAACTGTGGACAAACATGATCCTCATTAGACACATTCTCTGACACTGGTGCCAACTTTGAACACCGAAGCGGCTCAGGAGTACTTCCGGCCCCACGATGTCAGAGGCAGAACCAAGATCTGAATTCAAGACTCAAGCATGGCTCTCCTGCCACCTCCGCAGGCATCAAGCATCAGAACAGAAGTGTCTTCTTTCCTTCCTAGACTGGCAAGGACCACTCAGAAGACTGCCTGCAGGGATGTCCCTGCTGCAGCCGCGAGCCCCTGAGCCCCTGTGGCCCAGCACGCCCCATCCCTGCTCCAGAGACACTGTGCTCACCCCCGCACCCTGCAGGGATGTAACAGCTTCCAGCACCCGCTCTCCTTGAGGGGTGAGCACATCCCCTGGGCCCCAGCGTTCCCACCACCCCCCTGCCATTTGTGATACAGCACACACTGGAGTGTTTTCACCACTGTGCAGACACCACCAGGGAGGCAGAAGGTAGGCCAGTCCCAACCCGGATCCGCTCCTCGGGGCGGCTCCACCCGAGGCCCTGGCAGTCGGTGCAGAGGACGCTGTGCAGAGGGAACCACGGGGGCCGCCAGCATCACTCCCGTCTGAAGCCAGGCCTTCCTGCCAGAAGCCAGGAGGCGCCTTCAGGTCTGACAACCAGAGCTGAAAAGAAAGACGGTTTTTTTTCCCAGAGCTCACATGGGAAAAGAGCCGCCTCCTGAAGCGAGAACGTTTGCACAGAAACCGTGGAAGCGAAGAGGAACTGGAAGAGGGGATGAGGGAAGGCACTCAGGAAGGCTCTGACTTTAAATTTGCCTCCAGACACGACACCTGAGAAGGAAGAGCAGCCTTACTACATGCTTCAACAGGTCAACGTCATTTAAAAAAAGAAAGAAAGAACATGGAGACAGGACTGAAGGGCCATGGCATAACGTTCAAGTCAGCAGAGCATCAGTCGGCACCACAGTGTGACCTGACAGGGATGGGACCAGCGCGGGGCTCAGGAGGAGGCCAACTCCAATTTTCTCCAGGACCCACTAGGTTCCAGAATCTTCCCTAGGCCTGAGCACAGTGGAGATCACAATCGACAGTGTCGTGGAGCTGAGAGGGAAAGAGGAGGCGGATGACAAACCAGGGAACACACAAGCAGATTCACCATCACAAACCATTGGACACTCTAAGGGAGAAATTCAAAGAAAGATGTAAGAAAGCAGAGTGTAAGGAAGTAAACTCGGAAACGTAAATTAGATCACTTGTCAGCCTTCCCTGGGACAAACCCACTGGTCCCTGTCCTCTGCCTGCCTCTTGCCTGTAGAAAACTTTAGCCTCCTAGGCTTCCCCAAAGCCTAGGTTCCTAGCCCCAAAGTTCCAAAGGGTAAGTTTAATCAGAGAAGTGAGAAAATGCAGGAAAAAAAGGAAAACAGTAAAGCAAGGCGAAATAATAATGGTTTCATTATTAAACGAAAGTCAAAGAATTTAATTCCCCAAGGACCATAGATAATATTCTGAGCCATGTCCTTTGAGTCATTTTTCAGATATTGAAACTCCCATCAGGTGGAAGGAGTTAACCGCGTGCTGTCCACAAGCACGTAGACTCCAGACCCGTCGGAACCAGAAAGTTGGTGATGTTGACTCCCAATTACCTCACCACCAATCAATCAGTCAGAAGAATGTCCATGAGAGGATCACAACCCCCCTCCCTCGCCCTGTCTTTAGAAACCTTTCCCTGAAAGCCTTTGGGGAATTCAAGCCCGTGAGCGCCAGCTGCCTGGACCGCTTGCTTGGTGCCTGCAATAAACCCTGCACTTGCCTTCAGCCCAGCCCTGAGTCGGTACCTGCTCTTTACTGGACGTGGGTGAGCGGACCTGAGTTGGCTTCAGCTGCATCAGGAGGCGTGAGGAGCTAGGTGTCTGGGGGTGATCCTGACGGTCTCAGAGTTGTATCCGCTCCGGGGCAGAAGCCAGGGAGGGGTGGGGGCTAGAGCAGTAAGGTGAAGGGGTGCCAGCCGCCAGGCTGAGACCCCCGCAGACTCCCGTGGACACGCCCGGCCCTGGCGGGCTGCCTGTCCTGACACGGGGCTCCCGAGCGCCCCCGCCTGGTCTCGCCCCGCCTGTGGCCCAGGTCCTCTTCCGGAGAAGACGCCCCCTCTAAAGCTGCAGCTTCAGCGGTCCTGCTCAGTGCAGCCTTGAGGGGGGCGGTGCTGAGCGCTTCTGCAAGGTCCCCCCGGAGGAACCAGAGCTGCGCCTGTGAGGAGCCGAGGCGGCTCCTCAGCACCCTGGGGGGCCTCCCCCAGAGCCATGTGACCCCGGCGTGCTGGGGCCCTCTGGCTCCTCTTCGGCCTGAAGCCAGTGAGAAGAGATGAACCCCAAGAGGCCCCAACAGAGGCAGCACCCCCCTCAGTCAGGATGCCGTTTCCAGGGACCCCTCCTGGAGCCAACGGCCGCCAGCTTTGTGTCCAGGAGGTTCTGGAGCCGAAGAGGCTGGTGGTGCAGCCTGCCTCTGCCCTTCATGTGGTGCGGCCTAACTCACCCCTCTGTGCCTCTATCTCCCCGCCTGTAAATTGGGAGTCAGGGCTTTCCCGGTGGCTCAGTGGTAACGAATCTGCCTGCCAATGCCGTTGACGTGGGTTCGATCCCTGGGTTGGGAAGCTCCCCTGGAAGAGGAAATGGCACCCCACTCCGGGATTCTTGCCTGGAGAATCCCACGGACAGAGGCGCCTGGCGGGCTACAGTCCATGGGGTCACAACGAGTCAGGACACGACTTAGGGACCAAACAACAAGACTGGGGCGCACACCTCCTCCTTCATAGGGGCAGGGGTGGGGTTCACAGGTGTTGGTGCTTTTGAACAGAGCCCTGTGCGTGGGAAGCACTCTACTGCCGCGGCTGCCCTTGTTACCGTCACAGCCTCTTCCTCCACAGAGAGCGCCCTCCTGGGAGGCGCGGACATGGCCCCTGGCCGCTCTGCAGCCGCGGGCGGTTCTCGGGCGCCCAGCGTGTCCCGGGCTCCGGCCCCCGCGCCGGTCCTCAGCCCGGGCCCAGTCTGCCTGCCCCACGGCTCCGGCCCTATGCCGCACACTTCACGGCGTGCTTTCTCTGTGCGGAAGGGCCCTTGCCCTTCTGGGCAGTTTCTGCTTTTTACTCCCTGTCACGGCTGAGTTGATGCACACACACACAGATACACAGACACACACAGAGAGAGACAGATACACACAGACACACATACACAGAGACACACACAGAGACATACAGACACACAGAGACACATACACCGACCCACACACACACAGAAACACACACTACTCCCTGTCATGGCTGAGTTGATGCACACACACAGAGACAGATACACACAGACGCACATACACGGAAACACACAGAGAGAGACAAATACATACACAGACACACACACACCAACACACACACACAGACACACAAACACGGACACAGACATACACACACAGACACATACAGACACAGAGACACACATACACAGAAACACGCACACTACTCCCTGTCGTGGCTGAGTTGATGTTCACACAAGCACACACGAACAAGAGGGATGGGATCAGACGAGAGGCCGCCCCAGAAGCAGCAGCCCGCGTCCCTGTGCGCTTCTCTGCGCGCTCCTCTGATAATATCAGGGCCTGTGACCCAGCCCTGCCCCCCGGGCGCCGGGGGCGCGCGGGGCCTGCGGGTGGGACAGTCAAGTCCCTCGGGGCTTTGCAGCTCCGACCCACGGCCAGCGCCCCCTCTGTCCAAGGCCTCCGGGCTCATGTCCCTCCCCGGACTCCCCACTGAAAGGGGCCCGGGCTGACGGCGCGCTGTCACTGCCCAGCGGGGCCGGGAGGGCGCGCAGCGCGGAGCCCGCGCGGAAGTGCAACAGCGCCACCTCGCGGCCGCCGGGGGCAGGCGCGGAGCTGCGCGCGCCAGAGCCGCCCGCCCCTTCCCGGGAAGCGCGGGTCCGCGGGCCCAGGGCAGGGACGCCGCCTAGGGAGCTCGGACATCGCGAGTGGCTGCCAATGCCACATCGCTAAGAAGTAAAAGCCAACGCGTACACACGGATCGACCTGTTCGGCTTCGGCGCCGATGAAAGACCCAAAAGGGTCGCTGGAGTGGGATTGCCCGGACTCCCCCAACGTGAAACCTCATGAGAGACCTCCCAGGTCTCGGAGCCTACTTGCCTAGGCGAGCCGCCAGTCCGGGGTCTGCACGCTGGGTCTGCAGCTCTGAGCAGAGCTGCCCTGGGAAGGGTGTTAGTCACTCAGTCCTGTCTGACTCTGCCACCCCATGGACTGTAGCCCGCCAACCTCCTCTGTCCATGGATTTCCCAGGAAAGAATACTGCAGTGGGTTGCCATGCCCTTCTCCAGGGATCTTCCCCACCCAGGGATCGAACCTGGGTCTTGCACATTGCAGGCAGATTCTTTACCGTCTGAGCCACCAGGAAAGCCCTCAAATAAAGAGTGTGTTCTTTCAAGCGAACATAACAAGGCACAGGTTCTCAGACCTGAGTGAGCCTCAACTTCATCTGGAGGGCTTGTCAAAACAAGGATCCCGGGCTGCGACTAGAGTCTCTGAGAACCTGCATCTATCATGTGCTTTTGCTGACCGCTGATGTTGCTGTTCTAAAAGCCCCACTCTGAGACCCGCTGTTGAAGCTTAATAGTTATTTACCCCGGACAGCTTCCTCCTGACATTTGGCAGGCTCCCGAGGCCTACACTTATCTCGCTCCTAGCAGAGCCGCAGGGCCTCCGCGTGGGAACTCTTTTAGGAAAGGCAGGGGAGGCGCTGGGGGGACGTGGGAGAGGGGATAAGATAGAACAGAACATCAAGACTCTTTCCCACCCCCACCCCCGTGCGCTTGCAGGCTGGAATCCACTGGCAGACAAGGCTGGGCCCAGCCCCAGACCTTCTGACTCCGGGAAGACCCTTGGTTCTAACCAGTGTCCACCCAGTCAATGAAGTTAGAAGACCAACCACCAACATTCAGGGACAACTTTCAGTAAACTCTGCAAAATGTAAGTTTCCCTGAGTTTTCCATAACCTTTACAGAAAGACTTGTACTGGGGGCACTTCAAGCGAGAGGCTTTTCTACACAGATGGGCAGCTTCTTCGCTGGTGCAACCAACCCGATTCCATTACAGTGTGGTTTTCTTCAGCCAGCAGGCTTGAGCACATCCGGGCATCTGCTGACACTGGCGCCAATGAGCCAGTGTTTGCATTCAGCCAATCAGAAGTGAGTACCAATGAGCCAGTGTTTGCATTCAGCCAATCAGAAGTGAGTACCAATGAGCCAGTGTTTGCATTCAGCCAATCAGAAGTGAGTAGTGCTCTTAGTAACAGCCTGCTACATTCTGGTATCAGACCACAAATGTATTCAGCCACACAGAAGCCAGCATTCCTTGAGCCCCGCCCCATCCCATTCAAGTCAAATACACCACAAAAGCATTCAGCCAGTCGGAAGTGAGCTGGTGATCTGTATCACACACACACACACACACACACACACACACACACACACACACACACCCCATCGCAGTAAATCAGACCACAAATGAATCGACCCAGTCAGAAATGGTCAGTGGTCTGAGCCCCTACCCAACACTGCTTATACCTGTAAATCAAGAGCTGGATGTCAGTTGATGCGGCTCTTAGTTGTATCATACATCAACCGAAGAAGCAACTTGCTTGGAACTAGGAACTATCTGTTCACTACAAATGTATGCCCACACAAAAAAGTGTGTACAAACAGGAGAAAAGTTAACCTCCCTTGAGTTGACTTATCCATTAGCACAATAGGCACTTTGCCAAGGGCCCATGAAAATGTTTTATTTTTAAATAAGAAAAAAAAATACAGTCTGTCCTGGTTTATGCTCGTTATGCTAATACAGTAGCAAATGGGTTTTGCGGTTTTGTCTTTTATGGAGGGAGAGACCCACGGGGGCAAAAATGACAGGTCCCAGGAAGTCATGTGTCGAGTCCTGAAGGTGTGTGCAGCACTAACCATCTGCCGGTCCAGGTCACCTTCCTTTCCTTCCATTATCACAAAAGACAGTGAATTAACAGAGTGGACTCCAGGTTTCAAGTAACCAAAAAAGAAATAGAGAAAGGGAGGGAGGGAGGAAGAAAGAAAGAGGAAGAAGGAAGGGAGAGAGAGAGGAAGGGAGAAAGAAAGGAAGGGACAATTCAGACCTACCCAGGCAAAGTAGGGAGACCTTTAACTCTCACGACTGAACCCCCTAGGGATAGCGCTAGCTTCAGGCAAGGCGGGATTCAGGGACTCAGTCACGGGAATCGCGTGTCTCTCCTGGTGCTCCTCTGAGCCACAAGATGGCAGCTACCTTCCCACAGGCTTCCTGCCAGCCTCTTTTCAGTCTACTCAGATTCATTCTGTCTCGACCAACTCCTGCTCTGACTGGCTTAGGTCTGGGTCACCTGCCACATTCAAACTGCACGGGGCATTCTGCACTCAGAACAGCCAAGGTACCAGCCCAGCAGCACACACCTTACAGCCCTCACGTGCATCAGTTTATGAGACCACCCAGCAAGCCCTGGGATCCAGATCTCAGTATCCCCATTTCCCAGATGAGGAGACTGAGGCCCAGAGACACTAAACTCAGCCAAGACCACCTGTGTGCAGAGTGGCACAGAACACAAAGCCAAATCTTCAGAGAGAGGCTGGGGCAGGGGAGGGGCGTGGTGCAGGGATAGACTCCTAGACCTAAAGCTTGGGCCAAGGAAACAGAATCCCAAGGAAAGTTGGTCTCACTAGGAAAGGCTCTGAGAGACATCAGAAATCCTCCCCAACCAAGAATCTGCCCCTACCTCCACACTTCGCTTTTATTTCTTTGGATAAGATCTCTGTATTTGGCAGATTGTTCTTTATAACCACTAAAAATAGGAAACAGCCTAAATATCCAAGAAGAGGAACGTGGCCACGTAAATTGTGTTACACCTATTCCAGGAGATGTTAGGCAGACTAAAGTACGATGGGTAAAACATTGGGATAAAATAACTCAGGTAATGCTCATTAAAAAAAAAAAAAAAGCAGGAAGCAAATTGCATGTACAATATTAACTACTATGGCCTTACTTTTAAAGCAACTGGTCTAGAAGTATAAACAACAAAATACAGCAGTGTACCTCCGGGCATCAGTAGTCAGGGCATAGACTTGGATTACTGTGATGTTGAATGGTTTGCCTTGGAAACAAACTAAGATTATTATGTCATTTTGGAGACTGCACCAAAGTACTGCATTTCAGACTCTCTTGTTGACTATGAGGGCTACTCCTTTTCTTCTATGGGATTCTTGCCCACAGTAGTAGATATAATGATCATCTGAATTAAATTCACCCATTCATGTCCATTTTAGTTCACCTATTCCTAAAATGTCAACATTCACTCTTGCCATCTCCTATTTAACCACTTCCAGTTTACCTTGATTCATGGACCTAACATTCCAGGTTCCTATGTAATACTGTTCTTTACAGCATCGGACTTGACTTTCACCCCAGTCACATCCACAACTAGGCATCGTTTCTTCTTCAACCCAGCCACTTAATTCTTTTTGGAGGCGTTAGGCAATGCCCCAACCACTGATGCTGAATAAGCTGAAACTGACTAGTTCTATGAAGACCTGAAACACCTTCTAGAACTAACACCAAAAATGATGTCCTTATCATCACAGGGGATTGGAATGCAAAAGGAGGAAGTCAAGAGATAACCAGAATAACAGGCAAGTTTGGCCTTGGAGTCCAAAATGAAGCAGGGCGAAGGCTAATAGTGTTTTGTTAAGAGAACATGCTGGTCACAGAAAACACCTTTTTCCAACAACCCAAGAGATGGCTCTACCCATGGACATCACCAGATGGTTGATACAGAAATCAAACTGATTGTGTTGCTTGCAGCCAAAGATGGAGAAGCTCTACACAGTCAGTAAAAACAAGACCTGGAGCTGACTAGGGCTCAGATCATGAGCTCTTATCACAAAATTCAGACTTAAATTGAAGAAAGTGGGGAAAACCACTAGACCATTCAGGTATAACCTAAATCAAATCCCTTATGATTATAAGTGGAGGTGACAAATACATTCAAGGGATTATATCTGTCAGACAGAGTGCCTGAAGAACTATGGATGGAGATTCAGAACACTGTACAGGAGGTAGTGACTAAAACCATCCCAAAGGGAAAGAAATGCAAGAAGGCAAAGTGGCTGTCTGAGGAGGCTTTACAAATAGTTGAGGAAAGAAGAGAAGCAAAAGGCAAGGGAGAAAGAGGGAGAGATACCCAAAGGAATGCAGAGTTTCAGAAAATAGTAAGGAGAGATAAGGAGGCTTTCTTAAATGAACAACACAAAGAGAGGAAAACAACAGAAAGGGAAAGACTAGAGATCTCTTCAAGAAAGTTGAGATATCAAGGGAACATTTCATGCAAGGATGGGCACGATAAAGGACAGAAATGGTAAGAATCTAACAGAAGCAGAGGAGATTAAGAAGAAGTGGCAAGAGGACACAGAAGAACTATACAGGAAAGGTTATAACGACCTGGACGACCACGATGGTGCAGTCACCCACCTAGAGCGGGACAGCCTGGAGTGTGAAGTCAAGTGGGCCTCAGGAAGAACTACTATGAATAAAGTTAGTGAAGGTGACAGAATTCCAGCTGAGCTATTTAAAATCCTAAAAGATGATGCTGTTAAAGTACTGTGTTCAATATGTTGGCAGATTTGGAAAACTAAGCAGTGGCAACAGGACTGGAAAAGGTCAGTTTTCAGTCTAATCCCCCAAAAAAGCAATGCCAAAGAATGTTCACAGCACCATATGATTGCATTCATTCCACATGCTAACAAGATTATGCTCAAAATCCTTCAGGCTATGCTTTAGCAGTACATGAGCCAATATACAAGCTTGGTTTTGAAGAGGCAAAAGGGAACCAGAGATCAAGTTGCCAACATGTGCTGGATCATGGAGAAAGCAAAGGAGTTCAGAAAAATACCTACTTTGGCTTCACTGACTACCCTAAAGCCTATACCTGTCTCTTGAGAAACCTGTATGTGGGTTAAGAAGCAACAGTTAGCACCGGACATGGAATAACAGACTGGTTCCCATTCAGAAAAGGAGTATGACAAGGCTGCATACTGTCACCTTTCTTCTTTAACTTTTATACAGAGTACATCATGCTGGACTGGATAAATCACAAACTGGAATCAAGATTGCCGGGAGAAATATTAACAAACTCAGATATGCAGATGATACCAGTCTAATGGCAGAAAGTGAAGAGGAACTTAAGAGCCTCTTCATGAGGGTGAAAGAGAGTGAAAAGGCTGGCTTGAAACTTAATATTAAAAAACTAAGATCATGACATCCAGTCCCATCACTTCATGGCCAATAGAAGGGGGAAAAGTGGAAGCAGTGACAGATTTTATTTTCTTGGGCTCCAAAATCACTGTGGACAGTGACTGCAGCCATGAAATTAACAGACGCTTGCTCCTTGGAAGGAAAGCTATGACAACTCGACAGCATATTAAAAAGCAGAGACATCTCTTTGCCTACCAAGGTCTGTCTAGTCACAGCTATGGTTTTCCCAGTAGTCGTGTATGGATGTGACAGTTGGACCACAAAGAAGGCTGAGTGCCAAGAACTGATGCTTTCAAACGGTGGTGTTGGAGAAGACTTTTGAGAGTCCCTTGGACTGCAAGGGGATCCAACCAGTCCATCCTAAAGGACATCAAGCCTGAATATTCATTGGAAGGACTGATTTTGCAGCAGAAGCTCCAATACTTTCACCTGATGCGAAGAGCCAACTCACTGGAAAAGACCCTGGTGCTGGGAAAGATTGAAAGCAAAAGGAGAAGGGGGTGTCAGAGGGTGAGATGGTCAGCTAGCATCACCCACTCAATAGTCATGAATTTTAGCAAACTCTGGGAGATAGTGGAGGACAGAGGCACCTGGGGTGCTGCGGTCCATGGGGTCGCACGACTCAGCAACTGAAAAACCACCACCACTTCTGGGCAGGGTAGGAACACAACAGGATTTGACTTCCTTAAAGGCAAGGGTACCTGTTCTCCTGCAGAGCCTCAGGCTCCCCGATTGCACGGCTCTGCCCCGCAGGCTCCACAAAGCTGTCTCCTGGAGCTCAGGCCGCTAACCTGGCTGTTGGATCACCCACCCTGCCCTGGGCTTCTCCAGGGGGTCACCGCCAGATGTGAGAGCATCCAAGGTATCTGGACATTCTTGCCAACCCTTCAGGCTTTCACAATTAGGAGGGGGCGGGGGGCAGGACAACTGCCTCAATGCTGCGAGGTCAGGAGCCCAGACCTTGAATTCAGGGAGCTGACAACCAGGGTGAACAGCCACGGTGGACCTTCACTTCCCGGCTGCTCCTTCAGCACGGTAACAGAAAGCCCCGAGGGCCGGACAAGGCCATCAGCCACGGCCACCCACCTTATCAGCCATGCCCCAAATACTCCTTCTCCTCCAGCTCCATCCTTCCTCCGCCTCCCTTCCTTTCTCAAGCTGTTTTTAAAAAGAGAGCTTAATGGAATTTCTCCCTGTTTCTCCCAGTGCGGATGGAATAGTGCATGGAAACCGAAGGGAACAATTCCTTTTGCAGGGCGCACACCATCCGCCGCAGATGGTATAGTGTTCACCCAACATTCTTCATTCCCTCCGTTTCACAGCATCATGGAAGCACTCATTCTGTGAGCAACCCAGGAAGCAGGCAGGCCTCTTTCAACCTAGAGGGAGGCAGGGTGCATTTTAGTGGGTTGGTGGCTCCAAGTCTCCACCCCACCCCACCCCACCCCACCCTACCCTCACCCCGACCTCCGGCAAGTCTACCAGGTGAGTAAAGAATTCAGGAAACTTTGGCTTCTGTCTGCTCTCCTCGACTCACAAAAGCGAAACAATGTTTCCTTTAAAAAGGAAGAAAGAGATTTGCGCTCTCTCAAGAGGAAGTCTAACCCATTGTCTGTCGTATTGCTCACTGCAATTCCAGAGCTGGGGGGCGGGGCGGTGGCAAACTAGTTCCATATCGAAAATCAACAGAGACAGGCATGAGCAGTCTGCACGGCTCTTTCTTTTCTTTGCAAAGCGCCGACTTCCCAGCTGCGATTAGAGATGCCGGCTCCGGCTGGGCCTCCTCCGCGGACTCTGCAGGAGGCAGGCTGGGTGCCCTGCCGGGGACACACGAAGAGAGCTGCTGGCCACCTGGGCCAAGCGGGCTTTGGTTTGTGCAAGGCTGCCATCGTGTGGCCGCTGCGGGTATTTCCCTGGGAAAACGGCCTACACTCCGCAAGTCTAGGAACGCTGTTCTAGTCACTGGTCAGAAGGAGGGCTCAAGACGAATAAGAGAAAAATCAAGTTCTAAGGTTCCCGTCCAGGCCTGAATCTTCTTCAGAGCATCTCACGGGCCCTTCCACGGAACTCAACTGGAAACAAGCAGTCAGGACAGACGGAAGGGCCAAAAGATAAAGCATCCATAAGACTGGCCTGGTCTTGCTGGATGGATCATCTTCCAAGATGCCCTCAGTCTCAAAGGTGGAAGCAGCCCTATGAGTCCCTGGAGCCCACTGTGTGTAGGAACCCGGCCGGCACAGAACAAGTGCTCGCGGTTTCGAGTGTTTCACAGACATCTCCTCCAGGCAGAACTCTCAGCTTGCTGCCCACCTAAACAACCCTGAGACGGACCACCTGCAGATACCCAGGGCTGGAGGGCTAAGGGCGCTGCTAGTCTACACAGGGTTTCTCAACCTAGGATGATATTTCAAGCTACATCATTCCTGGGGCTCTGGGGGCTGTCCTCACGTTGCAGCATACCTGGTTTCCACCTACTAGTGGCCCTCCTCACCCAGTGGTGACAACCAGAAATGCCTCCAGATGGGGCCAGTTGTCCCCCGGAGTCAAGTCAGCACCAGCTGAGAACCACTGTCGAGGGTCTGCCAGGGTCTTACTGCTGCTGTTAACAATTACCACATATTTAGTGTCCCGAAACTGCACAGATTGATTATCGTGCAGTCCCGGTGGTCAGAAGTCCAAATGGGTCTCCTTGGGCTAAAATCAAGGCATCAGCAGGGCTGTGTCCCTTCTCCAGGCTCTAAGGGAGACTCCATATCCTTGCTTCTCCCAGACCCTAGGAGCCGCCTGCATTCCTTGGCTCATGGCCCCTCCCTCCAAATTAAAACCCTGCGAGGTTGGTGGACTTTTTCTCACACTACATCCGTGTCTGATGATGTCTTTTGTAGTCAGACCTGCCTCTGTCTCCCTCTTTAAGGACGATGTGATGACAGTGGGCCCATCTCCCCCTTGTGAGATCACTAACCGCGTCAGCAAAGCCCCTTTTACGACCTAAGGGAACTTAGCCACAGGGTCTGAGGAGCCTGACACGGCACTGGGGCGAGCTGGGGGGATGGTTACTCACCCTGCACAAGCGAATACAAATGTAATTGGCTCCAGCAGAGCTGAGAGCGCAGGTCAGCAACACAGCCAGAGGGAGACGAGCCATGCCCTCGCTGAGAAGGACGGCAGCGCCCGCGTCCCGAAGCCCTGGGTGACCCAAACAAGTCTCACCTGCCAACTGAGCTGCTAGTTTTTCACAGACCCCGACTTTCCCCGTGAGGGTCCTCTGATCCCCAGAAGGGAACCCACTGGAGGGAGGGGAAACAACGCCATGCCCTCCTGTGTCACAAATCCTGGTTACCAGCCACCCCCCAAGGGAAGTCATTTCTAATGGTGGGACTTCAGGCTGCGTGTCAGGCCTGGGAGAGAGAAATGGCCCCATAGCCCTCTACGGCCCTGCCCCACACGAGGCTAGGAAATGACAACCGTCAGCCTGGAGTCTGCCCTGCCTGAGGGGCTCGACGTGGGAACGGCATGGGGACTGTAGCTCTCACTGGGGAGACGAGACCTGAGCTCAGCTCTGTGCTGAGTACAAGGATACAAGGTCTAAGTGAAAGAAACCAAAAAGTTAATTGGCTCTGAAGTCAAAAAAAAAAATTTCAGTTAGGCAGGGACAGGAAGGGGCTGATGGAAACTCTCTAGTAGATTAGGGGGCTCCAGAGTAGAGAGAGGGGGCTTCCCCGATGGCTCAGCGGATAAAGAATCTGCCTGCAGTGCGGGAGACAAAGGAGACGTGGGTTCGATCCCTGGGTCGGGAAGATCCCATGGAGAAGAAAATGGCCACCCACTCCAGGATTCTTGCCTGGAGAATCCCATGGACAGGGTCCCAGAGAGTTGGACATAACTGAGCAACTAAAGAGAAGCTGAGAGCGGATAGAAAGGAGGTGTGCCCCACCCCAGCCGGGAGTTCCCAGAAGGCTCCCCGTGAGCTCCAGACCGCAGGAGAGATCCACACGGGGTCACCAGGGCCCACCCCTCACAAAGCCACCTTGGCCAGGGTGGAAGCAAACGATTCCCCTGCAACCAGTGAGGACGCAGGCTGAGAGGGGCCTGAGTCCCAGCGCCGCCTCCTTGTGGCGCCAGGGGAAGCGTCAGCAGACGGCAGCAGGGCCACGCCGCAGGAGACCAGGTGGATGGGAGCTCCAGAGAGCCGTGCTGCCCCCCCGGGTGGCTGCCTGTGCCAGAGACCCAGAGAGGCGTGCCTCTGTGCTGGCACCATGTGGGCGGCACAGACCCAGGCCCAGGGCCTGAGTGTCCTCCTCACTGAAGCCCCTGTCTGCTCTGCACAAGATCCCAGGAGGAACGCGGCACAGAGGAACATCCTTTCAACATCTTTCAGTGTAGCTCACCTGGATTTCGTTATATGGGCTTTCATACTTATTTTATAAATGCAGCATGTGTGGTTGGTTGTGTGTGTGTGCATGTGTGTGTGTGTGCGTGTGTGTGTGCACGCGCGCTCGCACAGTCTCAGTCACTCAGTCCTGTTTGAAATAAAGTTACTGTGCTCTATACAGTTGTTAAGTCACTAAGTTGTATCTGACTCTCTGTGACCCTGTGGACTGTAGACGACCAGGATCCTCTGTCCGTGGGACTTGCCAGGTAAGAACCCTGGAGGGGGTGGCCTTCACTTCCTCCTCCAGGGATCTTCCTGATGCAGGGATCGAACCTGCAGCTCCTGCCTCACCAGGTAAAAACTCCTGGGCCACGTGGGAAGCCCATACATAACCCTGTAAGCCCCCTACATACGAACGGGGTCCATTCCAATAATAGCATGTGCCAAAATCCTGTTTGTTCATAAGTCCCACACGGTTAGCCTAGGTACCCAACTAACAAAATCAACTATACAGTACTGTACAAAAAAAAAACAACCCACAGAGAAAACATTTTCAAGCTTACAGTGCAGACCTATAAAACTACAGGAGTCAGTACAGCAGCTGGCACAGGGGCTGGCACCCAGGGAACGGGCCGTCAGAGTTACTGACGGAGCAGGCCGGGTGCTGGGAGACGGGAGAGCTGAAGGGTCCTCGGCAGCAGGAGACGGAGGCCCAGCTGAGTGTCACTCGTGCCCGTGCTGATGGCTCGGGTTCTGGCTGCTGGATTCGATTCCATCCACCCTCTGGAGAAACAATCCAGCGGTGTCTGGGCAGTGGCTCGTCTGTCCTCATCACAGATGACGCGGGAGCCCCGGGCTGCATGCCGAGTGGCTGTTGCAGCCTCCTCGGAGCGGTCCACATTCGAGTCCTGCGCCTCAAAGTCAACGGTGCCTCCTCCAGTGAAGACAGCCCCCTGCCGCCTCCCCGTCTCTGAAGTTCTTCGTTTACTTCTCCTTCCTCTTATCTCTGTCCCTCCTCTGGGCCTCCAATTCCATCAGATCTTCGTTAGCAGGCGCCTCGCGCTGCCCGGCAGGTTCGGGGTCTGTCGCGGGGCGCTCCTTAGCAGCACCGGCTACGACACTGCTGAGCCCACGCTTGCTTCCCGACGTCCTGGGTTTGCAAGAAAGGCGCTGTGCTGCTGGGGTCTACACAGTGCTGTACGGGAAGGGAGACGCAGCACAGCCAGGGGGAGAAATGCGTGTGCGTGGTGATGGACGCCAGACACGGGAATTAACGAACACGATTGGCCACGTGAACACACGTTCGCTGCTTTGAAAGTTCGCAACTTGATGGTTTGTAAGGAAGGGACTTAGTGTTAACACACACGTACATATCTGTATGTATACTGATAGATATGTCTGTTTATATATACATGCTGCTGCTGCTGCTAAGTCGCTTCAGTCGTGTCCAACTCTGTGCGACCCCATAGACGGCAGTCCACCAGGCTCTGCCATGGCATCCCTGGGGTTCTCCAGGCAAGAACGCTGGAGTGGGTTGCCTTCTCCTTCTCCAATGCATGAAAGTGAAAAGGGAAGGTGAGGTCGATATGTGTGTGTATATATATATATGATCATGTTGATTTTATCTGCTTCTCTTGGTCATAAGAGAACCCAGCAAACATTCTCCAAATCAAAGCCCCCTGATTTGCAAGTGGAGAGCAGAGAAGGAATGATG
This sequence comes from Budorcas taxicolor, assembly GCF_023091745.1. NCBI lineage: Eukaryota > Metazoa > Chordata > Mammalia > Artiodactyla > Bovidae > Budorcas > Budorcas taxicolor. The sequence goes on along the minus strand of NC_068930.1, from coordinate 10,679,546 downwards.
ATAATCAACCGAGCCAACCCCTTCCACTCAGCTGCACCAGGACAAATCTTCCAGAGTGCCCGGCCCCGCAGGATTTGAACAGATCCCAAGCACCCAAGGACATGCAAGGACCCAAGGTTCCATCTGCTCAGTGTCTGCCCTGTACAGCAACCAAGAGCCGCCTCAGGCTGTGGACAACTGAGGCCGAGAGAGCCCACAAGCTTTGCGGCCTGCCACACACCGTCAAGAGCCTGTTAGGGAAACCAGAAGGGAAATAGTCTTATTTGGGCTTCAGAGACAAGAGAGAGAACAGGCCTCTGACCTTGCTTTGACCTGCCTGGACACTGCCCTGACTTCATGCCTTCCCACAACAAGCACACCCGCTGATCCCAGTAAGCTGAGAGGCACTATTGATAAGAGAGAGAGTGAGACTTGGAATTCTCCTGAGCCCTGAGGGTCTGGCCAATCCCCTGGGGGTCTGGAAAATCTCATCACTCACAAACACTGTAAAAAAAAAAAAAGGTTAAAGTGGAACAAGAGCTGCACGTTTGCTCAGAGACCCCGCTCTTCACTGTCTGGCTGGGCGCCGGGCCTGTGGGCCTCTCGTGACCGTGTCCACGCGTCCCGGCTGCCCTTCCCCGGCGTGGCCATGGCGATATTCTGCGCCCTGTGAGGGGGTGAGAGACACAGAGGCAGAGAGAGGGAAGCGGCCGCGGAATGCCACCGCTTCTCAACGTGGGAACCCAGCCCCTCCCTCCAGAACGTCCTGCTGCTGACCACCTTCTCCTCAGAAAGAGAACTAAACCAAAATCAGAAATCTTACATTCCTTCTCACAGAAAATAGGGATTCTAGAAACCATCTCACAATGTGTTGGCCTCCCACCCAGCCCGCTGGATTCATTCGTCCCTCATCCCAAAGGGCTTGTTCCCAAAGACCTTCTGGAACAAGATGCCCAATGCCGAGGTGGCTGAAAACGGAAAGTCCAGCTGAGGTCCAGTGCGGAGCAACGAGTGTCACCGCTGCCGCTGGACCCTGCACCCCGAGATGAACTTCCACAGGACCCTGGGTCCCCAACACGCTCCGCCCCCCTTGCATCTGATTTTCCTTGCTGAGTATGCTGCTAACGTTCATCCACATTGTAGCACACATTAGCACTCCGTCCCTTTTTATAGCTGAAGAATATTCCACAGCATGGATATACCTCATCTTATCTATCCCCCTACCAAGCGATGAGTTTTGAATTGATTTCCAATTTTTATTATTATCAGCAATGCTGCTATGAACATGTGTGTACAAGTTTTTGTGTGAACAGTTGCCTTCAGCTCCCTTGGGTATCTACCAAGAGTGGGATTTCTGGATCTCACAGTGTGGGTCTGGGATCTCAGGACAGCTTTCTTTCTTCCAAGTAAATGGCTCCTCTGTGGATTTTTCTATATTCATTATAGAGTCAAATAAATTTCTCCCCAATAACTGCCATTAGACGGGAATAAAAAGACACATGTTTATAAAACACAACCAGTAGTACTGCAACGTCAAAAGTAACCCAAGGAAAAACAAACTGGACTTCATCAAAATTCAACATGCTGCGCTTCAAATGACACCACCGAGAAAGGGAAAAGACAGCCACGGAATGGGCAGAAATATTTGCAAATTATACATGTGATAAAGCAATTGTATCCAGACTTACATTCTTCAGCTATAAAAAGAAATGAAGTGATACACGCTACAACCTGAGCGAACCTTAAAAAATTATGCTTAAATAAAAGGTGCAAATGACCACACATTGTATGAGCCCACTTGTACAGCGTGTCCACACAGGCAACTCTACGGCGAGAGGGTAGGTTCACGGTTGTCTTGGGCTGGGCAGAGGTGGAAAGGGAGAGACTGCTCACAGGTACAAAGTTTCTTTTTGAGGAACTGATTGCGGTGATGGATGTACCACTCTGTAAACATACTGAAACATGGCAGTATATGCGTTAAATGAAATAAAGTTTATGGACTGTAAATTAGATCTCAATGAGCTGTTATATAATAACATGCAAGAACATGGAGAACTGAATAATATATTTTAAAAGGTGGTTTAATAAAACAACACCCCATGCACACCGCCTCACTGATACTCCTGCAGGCCCGTCACATGGAAGGATTCCTGCACACAGCCCCGCGCCAACAGAGCCGTGCACTTCCAGGGAGCGGCTGCTCTGAGCCCATCACGTGTCCCTCTCATGCAGTTCGTTTGTATGTCTTCAAATGAATTACATCAACAGATGGGTTTTCCTTCCTTGGGAGGATTCCTTTATTGAGTAGTAACTTTATCAAACCCCTGAGCCATTTTGATCAGTTAATTTCCATGTAAACACAAAGCACCAGTGATTGATCTCAAACAGTGCAATGTTCGCAGCTCACATCGATGCGTGTGGGAGGGTCCATCCACCGTCACTCACATCAGCCCCCTGGCTGCACATCCAAGACCCCTGGATGGCTGTGCCTCCTTCCAGAGAGCCCACATGCCCTGCGGGTGGCTTCTGGCATCTCCGCACGGAGCCCTACGCTATGCTTCTATGCAGCTGGCCTCCTCTCTCTTCCCAATGGTATTAAGAGAGACATGCACGCTGGAGACTCCAGGAAGGACGCTTTCAGAGAACGGCTTCCTTGGGTCCAGGGACCATGCCCCACTTCTGTCTAAGATGCAGGGCTGGCCCTGAGCACGCACACTGAATATGTGCTGTACAACAGGACGGACGGACCACAGGTGGCCAGATGGACAGATGTGGAGAGACGACAAGTAGACAGGCAGGAGGGTAGTGGGGTCAATAGGCGGGTGAGCAGATGAGTGGAGAAATGGAGAGAGAGAGCAAGAGGGCCAGGGAGACGGATGGGAGGGTGCAGGGATGAACAGACGGATGGACAGAAACATGAGTAATAAGTACCACATCCCATCCCATGGGTCCTAGGATCACTCAGGAAGCAGCAGGTCACCATCTCGCCAGCACTCGGCACCAGGAGACCAGGGGTCTCCTTCCCAATCTCGGGCTCCAGGATGGGCTTCCCTGTGTCCCTAAAAAACCGAAACTGTCCCTCCACCCACCTCTTGAGGGTCCAGCAACAGAGGAACAGAAGAAAGGCGCCACCCCTCCCTCCCAAGGAGACCTGTTACCATCCACTCCCCCCACCCCAGTTACTGAGGGCCAGCTCTGCCCTGATACTGGGGACAGGAGAGACAACTCACCCCACCCTGGGCTGACACTAGTGGAGGCTCAGGGAGGCCCAGGAGAGACCAGGGTGTGGAGGCCACGGTTAGGGCGGATGCCTGAGCTGAGAGCAGACATGTGTGCAGGAGGGAGCCTGACTGATGTGCGTGCATGCATGTGTGCATGTGTGTGTGTGTGTGTGTGTGTACAGGAAGGAGCCTGACTGATGTGCGTGCATGCGTGTGTGCATGTGTGTGTGTGTGTGTGTGTGTGTGTACAGGAAGGAGCCTGACTGATGTGCATGCGTGCATGTGTGTGTGTGTGTGTGCAGGAGGGAGCCTGACTGATGTGCATGCGTGCGTGTGTGCATGTGTGTGTGTGTGTGTGCAGGAGGGAGCCTGACTGATGTGCGTGCGTGTGTGTGTGCATGTGTGCGTGTGTGTGTGTGTGCAGGAAGGAGCCTGACTGATGTGCATGCGTGCATGTGTGCGTGTGTGTGTGTGTGTGTGTGCAGGAGGGAGCCTGACTGATGTGCGTGCATGCGTGTGAGCATGTGTGTGTGTGTGTGTGCAGGAGGGAGCCTGACTGATGTGCATGCGTGTGTGTGTGCATGTGTGCGTGTGTGTGTGTGTGTGCAGGAAGGAGCCTGACTGATGTGCGTGCGTGCATGTGTGCATGTGTGTGTGTGTGTGTGTGTGCAGGAGGGAGCCTGACTGATGTGCGTGCGTGTGTGTGTATGTGTGTGCAGGAGGGAGCCTGACTGATGTGCGTGCGTGTGTGTGTGTGTGTGTGTGTGTGTGTGTGCAGTAAGGAGCCTGACTGATGTGCGTGCGTGTGTGTGTGTGTGTATGTGTGTGCAGGAGGGAGCCTGACTGATGTGCGTGCGTGCGTGTGTGTGTGTGCAGGAGGGAGCCTGACGGATGTGCGTGCGTGCGTGTGTGCATCTGTATGCAGGAGGGAGTGGTGACAGAGGGGAGGCATAGACCCTCAGCAGACCCTAAATAAGACCCTTGTACATCTGAAGATGGGAGGCCCTGGAGACAGAAAGCGGGGCAGGCAAGTGCAGAGGTGACGCAGGCCGGCGGGCTTCTGTGACGACCCCGGGCGCTGCAAAGACAGCCTTAAGCCAAAGGGGGTGGGGGTCACCAGTGATAAGATCAGATGGACATGCCCCCAGAAGTCAGGGCAGCACTCAGCTCACCCACCCCACCCAAGACGGCTGACAGGCCTGCCCTGGAAAGAATCCTATTGACCCCGGGTGAGGCCAGGCCAATGCGTGGAAAGTCCATCCCACACTCAGGAGACGGGCTCTGGGGCCTCCTGGGGCTGCTGGACTGCACACACCCTGTGAACCGCCAGCAGCACGGCCAGGGCAAGCTCACCTGTCCTCCCTGGGGTACAGGTGCGGGAACCCCAAGGGCGCCTGGGAACTGCCCCGAGCAGGGTTGGGCAGGTATGCAAAGAAGGGAGCCCGCTGTCCCAAGCAGGCCAGGCCGGCACCTTAACAGTCACCTTCCTTAGCCCAAGCCTGACCACTGCAGGCATCGTCACTCCAGAAGGGTCACTGGCCCAAAGACTCCCAGGAACTTCCCCTGCAAAGCATAAGCAGGCTGCCTGGAGCTCGCCCTGAGCGCCTCCTGCACAGGCCAAACGGGGGTTGGAGGCCTGGGTGCACCAGGCGTCCTGGCCCTGATCTCGGAGAGCGGCCGGCGGAGCTGAAGCTTCTCTGGAAAGAAAAGCGACTGCTCGGAAAGCTCTCTCGTGTCCGGGGTCTCGCCGTTACAGCAGGGCTGTGGTGGGCGAACCCCCGGGGGATTTCTGCAGTGCTTCCTGGTGCTAAGGCAAGAGGGTCCAGTCACGTGGGCCCGGGGCCGTCTTTACCAACTCATCCTGAGCTAGAGAAACCCCGTTAGGCTTAACGAACCGGCTTCTGAAGCTCTAGCGGGAATATAATCACTTGCCCCCAACAGGGCTTCGGGCTTCACTGCAGCGCTTCTCAGACATGGCATCACCTGGGCCCACACATCAAGCCTGGGGTAGGGGGTCCGTGTGGTCGTTTGTTCCTCAAAGGACAGCACAGCAGGGACACGGGGCAGTGCCCTGCGACAGAAGCCTGGAGGGAGGGCAGCGCTCCAACCCCGAGGGCGGGGCCGGCCTCCCCGGGGTCAGCTCGGCCTGCGGGGGTCAGGGGCGGGACTGGCCTCCCCGGGGTCAGCTCGGCCTGCGGGGGTCAGGGGCGGGGCCGGCCTCCCCGGGGTCAGCTCGGCCTGCGGGGGTCAGGGGCGGGGCCGGCCTCCCCGGGGTCAGCTCGGCCTGCGGGGGTCAGGGGCGGGACTGGCCTCCCCGGGGTCAGCTCGGCCTGCGGGGGTCAGGGGCGGGGCCGGCCTCCCCGGGGTCAGCTCGGCCTGCGGGGGTCAGGGGCGGGACTGGCCTCCCCGGGGTCAGCTCGGCCTGCGGGGGTCAGGGGCGGGGCCGGCCTCCCCGGGGTCAGCTCGGCCTGCGGGGGTCAGGGGCGGGGCCGGCCTCCCCGGGGTCAGCTCGGCCTGCGGGGGTCAGGGGCGGGACTGGCCTCCCCGGGGTCAGCTCGGCCTGCGGGGGTCAGGGGCGGGGCCGGCCTCCCCGGGGTCAGCTCGGCCTGCGGGGGTCAGGGGCGGGGCCGCATGCCGCCACCCCCACCCCCACCCCCGCCCACGGGCAGCCCGGCACCCGCCGCTGTGGGCCCCTCCTGCCCCGCCCGGCAGGCTCGCGCAAGCCACCCCGCTGCTGCCGTCACTGCGAGGTCTCCATCGGTCTGCTCCTGGTCTCCGCTGATCCTCTCCTAAAACCAGAGGAGAAGCAACAGAGCGCCTCAGTTAACGCTGAAAAGCCTGTTGGGGTCCTGGCCTGACCGCGCCCCGCACTGCGAGCTCAGAGCAGGCAAGCCAGGTTCAAACACCAGGCCAGCCACAGGGCGGGCCGTCTTATGTTTTGTATGTAAGATGCCCCGTGTGCAGATTTACTGATGGGAATGCATTTACTGGTGGGGCGGGAAGTCTTGGCCAGGGGAGATCAAGCAAAGAACGAGGCTAAGGAAACTCTACTTCAAAACTTGGGAAATGCAGATGTCCCCAGACACGCACGCCCATGGGCACGCCCAGGACACCCTGAACGTATCCTGCTTCCTCTAACGGCCTTCAAGGTTGAAGAGAAGAGGCAGAGATCAGCGAAGAGGCACAGCCCACACTCGGCTCGTAGCCTGAGAGGGTCCTAAGCCAGCCCATCTCTCCACTGCGACTCAAGGAACATGAAGGCCCTTCTCTGCCAGAGGACGAGAATTGATGTCAGACACCAGGCAGCTTTTCCAAGACAATCCAGCAGTCTCTGGGAGATTTTCTGCCTTTGATGTTGAGTCTTCTATCCCAGAACCACCTACTTTCCAAGACAAGCAGCACTCCCCACAATGCGCAATTGTCAGTTTGGGAGTTTAACATTGTTATCACTTCTCCAGGGATTCAAGAGCAGAGGCTCTTCTATGCCAACGAATGGATGTCAGCGCAACCACCTTATGAGGACAAGTGTCTGCATGGCCTCAGGAAAATGCTCATGGAATCATCTCTCTCCAAAATCTTACAAAATACTGAGTGGCAGCAGGCCACCGAGAAATACCCAGTAGCCCAACCTTGCCCACGGTTCTATCTGCCATCACTCTGGACCATCTCATAACCTCATGTCCTATTCCATTTTCTAGCATCTGGACTCAGCAGTAAAGAATCCATCTGCAATGTAGGAGACACAGGAGATGAAGGTTTGATCCCTGGGTTGGGAAGATCCCCTGGAGGAGGGCAGGGCAACCCACTCCAGTACTCTTGTCTAAAGAATCCCATGGACAGAGGAGCCTGGCGGGCTGCAGTCCATGGGGTCGCAGAGAGTCGGACACAACTGAAGTGACGGAGCAGGAGCATGTGGGCTGGAGGAGCAGGGGAGGAAAGAAAAACACATTTGTCCACACATCCGTTCTGCCTGAAACACACTGGTCCATCGCAGAATTTGAAATTCAGATTTTTCCATATTTCCTTAACAATGTAAAATTACGGCTGATTCCCATGTGTTCTCTGTTTAGTCTTGGCTTCGTTGGAGCTTGTCAAGCGTAGAGAAGAGGGCCACGAAAACTGTGATTACAACGGTGTTTCCATCCACCGCAGCTCAGAGATTCTGAGCATAAATCAGGGGCCCGCTGCTGCAGAGGAGCCCAGGGCAGAGGTGTTCAGGAGGCTGTGCGAGCTCGGCCCCAGGACCAGCCCTAGAATGACACACATTTGTCACCGTACCTTGTGGTCTTCTCCGTTACGGGAGAGCCTGGGTCCATCATCCTGAGAAGTCTGCCCACGAGTAGCCACGGCCTCCTCGGAATATCCTGAGTGAGCTGCCCTCCCCAAGCAAGAGAGTGAGGTGAGCAAATGGAGTGACTCGCAAGGGAGCAGACAGACAAACGATTACTAATAGAAGGGGGACCCTTTACGATCCTGAAAAGCGTGTCTCCCCACAACCCAGTTCCATCCTTCTTGATCTTCACCCTGACATTTGCTACATGCCCTCCTAGGACAGGAAAACCTGCCAGGTTGTTGGGAGAGCACCTCTACTCAAGTATTTCTGAGCCTGCATTTAGATCTATTCTCCCAGCTTTTCAGGCATTATTTGGAGTCAGATTTCCCATTCTATTCCTCACCCCTCCCCTTTGCCCACTGGAATTCCTACTCACGAGAGAGACCAGACTCACACACACAGTAATTCAGCCTCCCTCTGCGTCCTACCAAACCAGCACCAACTTGGAAGTGGGTGACCTTCTTATTCGAATGCGTAACCTCCCCACACCTTAAAATCCATATGTGAAGGCATGGTGGGGGATTCAGATAACTTAGGGAAAGAATGGGCAGTTTTCTAGTTGAGCTGAAAAGACAAATCGCATTTTTCAAATAAAGAACACATGTACCACATTTTACCTATATAAATGAATATGTAAAGCTTCGTTTCCAGACATCATAAACGACCAAAGTTTGGTTTGGGAAAATTTAATTATAAGCATTTATAAACACCAGCCCTCGTTAGCTCTCTTTGACATGTAACGATTTTATACAACACAGTACTAGTTGCCTATGTACCTTCCTTTACAAAAACCAGCCTTGTCCACTACTGTATCCTGACCTCCCGGACAGTGAGAAATGCTGAGAAATGCTCCGGGAACAGTGATCAGCTGAAGGAGGGAATGAAGTAGATCATTCATTATACATTTTCTCCCTTTCCTGGCATGTGAACCTTTGTTTTCCATGTGTTATGGATGCGTGAGATGTGCTAAGTCGCTTCAGTCGTGTCTGACTCTGTGCGACCCCTTGGACTGTAGCCCTCCAGGCTCCTCTGGCCATGGATTCTCTAGGCAAGAACACTGCAGTGGGTTGCCATTTCCTTCTCCAGTGTTATGGATGAAAGTATGCCAATAGGTATCAAACTTTCACTTGAATTTTATTCCTAGGCAATGAAGGTGCGATACTTTTTTATCGTTATTAATGAGCGCACTAATTTGGACCCACAACGATGAGAAACTGAGAACCGCCGCCCAGGGCAAAGGCAGAAGCCTTACCCATTACCATCTGGGGCTGCAGACGATAACAGTGGCCGCTAGAGGGAGCCACACAACCTTTCAAAGAGCGGCGATAGCCCCAAAAGCCCTTCCAACGCGGCGCTTCTGCCCTTTGCTCCTCTCAGCATAGCTCTCCCCCATAAACATGCTCCCCGTAATGCCGGACGCTCCAGAACAAGCTGGAACAGGTTAGAGCTGCAGTCTGCAAAGCATCAGGCTTTTAGAAAAATGCCCCCACCTCCTCAGTGCAAATATTTCACATCTCTTAATGTCCATTCCCTCCAGCTTAAAAATTACATATAAATAGAAAAAAAAAAATTTTTCCCCCTGAGGATGACAATTGAATCTGCTAAAAATTCACCTGGAAAACGAAAGCAAAAATATAACCTAAAAATGAAAAAAAAAATTAATCTGTGTGTAATTACTTCCTGCCTCCAGCAACTTTGTCTAAAAAAAAAAAAAAAAAAACTTGATGTATTCGGTTTCTTCTCCAGGAAAGAAACTTAGGCATGTGCAGGCTTTCAGGGAAGTCACATAAGACAGAATTCTGATCCTATTGGTCAAGTTTCAAAGGCTTCATCTGTAACTGAGTGTAGAAAGAAAAAGTTTTCCCACAAACTCCTTCTCTCAAAAGGTCTGCATAACCCTGAAAATATTTTCAGGGCCTTTATAAGCCACAGATGTTATCAACAGTCAAGACCATACAAACTCTAAAAGCCCCAACAAGGCTTCAAAAATAGATTTTAAAACATCTGAAAGGAGCAGAAGTTAATTTCCCGCTGGGATGTTGTGGAATGTTGTAAAATGTCTACGCCTTACTTAGAATGTAAAAAGCCATGGCCCCACCCGGCTTCTTGCTAAAGTTCTGTTCCTATGGTCCATGAAACTGTGGGAGACCTCCTAAATAATAGTCAGGAATGAAGGGACAAAAGACAGAAGTTGAAAAACAGAACATATCAAGAAAGTGACCCTAAGAATAATGAAAAACTAAAAATAAATGGTCTCATGAGATTTCCAGGGAAGAGAAGCTTCCAGCACCTGCACTGTTTGGTGATGGTTGGGAAACCCCAGTGGGCTAACATGTGCTGACTTCTGTGCAGAGAAAAACAGACCAAAAATTGAAAAACTGCAAGCATCTGGGCTCATCTGTGGCTGCATCTGTGGCCCCCACTCGCCAACCTGGAAACAACCTGCATGTCAGCGCTAACTGACAAAATTGTTACAAGATGAAGCTGGTTGGCGGAAAACCTTGGTGAGCGAATTAAATCCTGACTTCTGGCCCTGGGGGGAGACAGGAGGTGTGGGTGAAACTGGGAACTAACCATGAGTGAAAACACCATTAATTCAGAGTTTTTCAAAAAATTACAGTTTCTGTAATCTAATCATAGCCCTAATTATAAGAATGACCCTTCTTCCTTCTACTCCAGCATGTTTCTAGAAAGTTCTCTGTGAAAGTTCATTTGCCGTTTTAAGGAGAGAGTTGGTGCATCTCAGGGTGAGCTACAGTGACAGGCCTGGCGTCGGAATCCTAGCTCACTTCCCCTGACCAGACCACACCAGCTCCTCAGCTCTTGAAATAACCCCCAGTGGAATTCTCCTCAGAGGAAACCATCTCCCCAATTATGCGACAGTGTCCTCCCCTGCCAACCCCCTCCAGCTCGTGCTATTTCCGCATTCTGAAGGGCAGCCCCCCCGCCTTTTTCCCCCACTTCCAGCCAAGGAGCTGTAGTGTCCAAGCCGCAGGGCTGGGCCTCCATGGGGGCTGCGGGCTCATTTGTGAAGCCCCAGGGCTGCCTGGCCAAGCACTCGGGACCCAGTGGGCTTCCCTTCATCTCTGACTGCGCGCCGCAGGGCAAGTCACTTAACCACCTCATTAGAATCGCAGTCACAGCCCTGCGCGGCCTCCTCCCCAGGTGCCCGGCCACCCCATTAATTTCTGCAAAGACCCATTAAGCCTCCTGGCCCAAAGGCAGCCGAGGAGCAAAACCTATCGCTCTCGTCATCAATGAGCTCCTTGGCACTCTCCCTGGTCTCCACCTCAGGGGAATCCATCTCCCAGGGGAAGAGAAGGCCTGGCCCCTAGAGCGCCCATCCCTAACGAGCTGCCTGCAGCCGCAGGGCTGGCACAGACACTGAAGGGGGCTGGGGGCCAGAAGCAGAGGGCAGCCACGCCTTCTGAATCTGAACAGTTAGACCCCTCGCACCCCACTGCAGCCCTGACCCCCAGCTGCCACTGAGACCCGGCCTGAGGGGGTCAGCATCCCCACCTGAGAGCCCCGACCCGGGCACAGACGCCATCCGCCGCCAAGCCCGCTTGTTGGAGGTGGCAGGTGTGTCCCCAACAGGGTTGCCCACCACCCAGAGCGAGGCTGCAGACACAGAACGTGGGCCGCTGCCTGCGTGAACCCTCCCAGCAGATGAGGGGCAGAGTCCACTCCCCCGCGAACCTCTGTGTGCCTCAGAATCTTTACAGATGACGCACTCCGCTTGCAGGAAACGGCATCTCCAAGGCGCCTTCCTGCAGACTTCCCTGATCCTTCCAATCGGAAGAGGGGGACCCTGACTCCCAGGGAATCTCTGATCCGGCTACCCTGAGGGAGAGCTAATATTTGAGCAAGAGGGCCTGGAAGGTGTGGCTCCTTCAGGAAGGGAGGCGGCAGCAGGCCAGGATGCCACCACCCGGCTCTCGCTCCCTCCTTTGTCCCTGCAACAGCGACAAAGAGAGGGTCTCCCCGGGGCACTCGACCCCAACCTGTGCCTCTGCCACCGACCCTAGAAGCGACCAGCCCACAGGGCACGGCTCAGCCCACAGGGCACGGCTCAGCCCACTCACAGTCCGGATGAAGTCTTGACTGTTGAAGCTGAACCTTCAGCCAGATGTTGCCTCGCTGGCCCCAGGCTCCGTGGGGCTCCACCTCCCACAGGCGTCCCCGCTCGGCTGGGTGGGCCGCCAGGAACTTCCTGCAGACTGGAGGGAGTGCACAGAGCAGTCAGGGGGGCCGCTGGCCCTGCCCACCCTCCCCTGTGTCCCCCGCCCGGCCCACCCCCAGCTCTCTGACCCCTCTGTGCCCTCCCCTGCCTCACACTTTCACCCACCCCGTCCAGCCTGCTCAGGGGGCCACAGTGAACACCACTCGCCAGGAGCCCTTAAACCACCGACAATTGTCTTCTCATAGCTCTGGGCTGGAAGTTCGAGACCAAGGCGTCAGCAGGCTTGCCTTCTGAGATCTCCCTTCTTGGCTTGGAGATGGTTCTTCTGACTGTGTCTTCTCCCCATCTCCCTTCTGTACCCACTGGGCCCTATCGCCTCCTCTTACGGGGGCCTTCTCTTACTTGTCCTGTTGGATCAAGGTACCCCTTAGGACCTCGTCCAACCTTAATCACCTCCTGATAGCTCCTGGCATCACTGGCACAATGGACATGAGTGTGAGCAAACCCCAGGAGACAGTGGAGGACGGAGCAGCCTGGAGTGCTGCAGCCCACGCGGTCACAAAGAGTCGGACACGACTGAGGGGCTCCACCTCCACATACAGTCACCCTGGGGGCTAGACTTCGGGGGGACCCTATTCAGCCCCATGACATCACCCACCCAGTCCCCTCTGCAGACGCCGTCCCTGCCTCTGAGCTCCACAGCCCTCCTCTCCCAGCGACCCTTCCCGCTCATCCACAGACGTCCGGACTCCAAACCCTCTTAAGGTTGTAGACGTCTATGCCACATTCACAGGGTGAGCATTTCCGCATGGCAGGGCCCCGGTTCTACCGGCGCTGGGGGCTGCATCAGGCCCCTGGCAAGAGCGCAGATGGAAACCCAGAGGGCATGATGCTAAGAAGGTGGAAGCCGAGCTGGTTGAGTGCTAGAGAGGAGGCCCTGCTCTCCTGTCTTGACAAATGTAACTCCTCAACAAGAGGAGAAGCCAGTTTTCAATCTAGAATTCTTAGACTCCTGGGTGTTTTGCACTTGGAGGTGGCCATGCCAAGAGAGCCAGCCCCCAGCTGGCAGCCCACCCTCTCCTCCCCGTCCAGCTCCCCGCACACTGGACATACGAGCGTGGACTCCACACCCACGCTCCATGACACCCACCAGGATAAGGACGTGCAGATGGGTGTTACGGTCTGCCTTAGGAGCACAGGCCCAAGATGGAGTCCACTTGGGCCCTGGGCAGCCCCAGGCAAGAATCCTGGGGTTCCAGTAGCCTGAGCTGGTTTAGGAGTGGCCTGGACCCGGCTGAGAACAACCCCTTGGGCCCACAGATTCCTCATTCCATGGACAGATGTTCAGCCTCGACAGGGCGCTAAAGCATCGGGCCCCAGGCAGCGGGCCCTCTGGGCCATTCCAAGGTAGGACTGTACAGGCTAAAAGGCGGTCAGGGAGGCGTGGAGCAGCCGGCCTTGAGCCTCCAGCTGCCGCTCTGTCCACACGCTGCCTTCTCACCCCCGAGCCCAGGCACAGCGAGGGTGATGCAGAAGCAACTGAGACCCCAAGTGTGATTTGCAGTCAGCACCTTCAGAGCTTCCTTCCCTGCCAGGCGGAGATACAGGCCATGGGAGGGTCTTTGCAGTGTGGCCCCTGTCCTCTGAAGCCTGCTCCTCCCCAGGGGAACCCGGGGAGGGCTCGGAACATGCTTCCTTCAGCTCCTGGTCCCCCTGGGACCAGGGAGCAGAGTGATGATTACCATCTTCTTGGGAGAGAACAAAGGCCCTCTGAGGCCAGACAGCAGCCGTCAACGGAGGGCAAGTTCCCTGCATTCTGCTTCTCTCTGATGCTGGGTTGGTTGGTTTTTATTATTTTCTAAATCCAGCTCTTTCTCAGGGGCTGGACAAGGTTTGCCCCTTGTGATCAAGCTTGTGGTCTCAGTGCTGCAACAACGGGAGGCTTCTCAGAAGGAAGAGAAAACCCACAGGCCTGTCATGGTGCCAGGGCCTCCGAGGGACCTCCCGGCCCAGAATCATCTGGAATACACAGGAGTTACGCGTCCCACTCCCCAGACGCCCCTCCCCGACGCAGCCGTCACCTTGGTACATGGCGGGCGAGATGGGCCAGCTGACGCCCAGGGCCTCGTCCTCTCGGAACGTCTGGCAGAAGTCCCGCAGCATGGCTAGCGCCAGGCCCCGCCGGCGGTGGCGCCTCCGGACAAACACGGTGTCGAAGACCGGCAGGAGGTAGCAGGCGCCCGAGCCGTCGCCGCACAGGCTGCCTGTGGGAAGGCAAGAGACGCACGTGGTCCCCCGGCTGGACCAGCCTGCTGGGACCCGGCGGGACCCCCCTTGGCCAGGTCCCTGATACCCCTGGAAGCAGTGCCAGCCTCACAAACTAAACGCCCAAAGAAGAGACAGCAGATCACTTGAAACCACCCACTCCTCAGCTGACCGGCAGCCCAGATGCTCTCAACTGCTGCAAGCAAGGCCGCTCGGCCTGAAATCACAGCGAACTCAGGGGACGAGGCAGGGTGAGGCCACGATGCACACAGGCTCCTCACGCCCCTCCCTCACTGAACACAGTCCAGAGACCCCCAAGGCCAAGGAGGAGCATCTGGGCAACGTCAGAGGTCCCCCTGAACCCAGGGAAATGGTCTAGGACTTGTTCCAGGGTACGGACTCGTTCAGAGTTCACCTTGACCGATCATGGCAAAGCACATTTACCACAAACAAGCCAAGTCCTGTTTTCCGTGGAACATGAGTGACACTGCTACTGCAGAGCAAGACGGGCTGCAGCTGGCCCCTCTCCCACTTTTCCACACTGATTTAACTTTACTGCAACCAGAACTAATACCAGTACAGTTGCTGTTTCTGCAACAGGAATATGCCCTTGCCATCAGCCGCAGGCACCCAACTACATCACTCTTCTCACTTCCCAACTACGCGGTTGCTTGTGCTCTGAATGCCCCGGAATCTAAGAAAAGAAATATGTCACCTGCTACTACTACTAAGTCGCACATATTGGAAGAGGTGGTATTTGTGCCTGCAAAAAATTCAAAGGTAACTAATTTCCCAAAGAAACAAACAAACAAAGAGTCTAATGAGGCAGGCTGAATCACAGAAGTACACACTAGAGTCATGAATTGTGTGCAAAAATGGCCACAGTTATTCCCCTTTCTACACCCACATACCTCTGCGTGTGATTCTGAAGCTCCCCCTATCAAGAGACGGGGTTTATCTCCTCTCCCCTTCAATCTGGCTCACTCTGAGCAACAGAATGAAGCTGTCAAGCGCACACCAGCTCTGAGCCCGGGCCTGTTAGGGTCCAGGGCCTCTCCATTCTCTCCAATCTCTACCACTCACATGAGAACAAGCCTGGGCTAGCCTGCCACCATGCAAGACACATGGCCCGGGCACCTCATGGTGCCAGCCAACATCTGGCTGGTCCTAAGAAAACAGGTGATCAGGCGACTGTGGACACACAGGCCAACCCAGCTTAGCGCAGAAAAGCACCAACCAAAATGGGAGCTAAATAAATAGCTGGTTTTGTGCCCAAAATGAATGAATAAATGATCTATGACCAACAAGCAACCCCCAAGTCACTTGAGATGGTAATTATAAAGTATACTTTACCCTCAATGTACCTGAAATGACAGCACCAACTTGGTTGGAATTATATAGCTTCCAACTTTTATAGATGATGAGAACAATGTCCCCCAAATAGCAAAGTCCTACAAAGCTAAGAATGCTTAAAATTACATAAAGATACAATTCCACTCACAACAGCATTAAAAGAGAAGTAAATACTCAATATATTTAACAAAGGACGCATGAGCCTTAAATTACTGAAGACGACAAAACATTGTTGAGAGAAATTAAAGAAGATCTAAATAAATGAAGAGAAATTCCATGTTCAAGGACTGGATGACTCAATACTGTTAAGTTGGCAATTCTTCCCAAGTAGATCTGTAAGTTTAATTCTAGCAAAATCCCAGCAGGCTTTTTTTGTGGAAATCGACAAGCTGATAGTAAAATTCACATGAAATGGGTCTCTAGGATAAACAAAACAGTTTGGGGTGGGGAGGAAGGAGAAAAATGAAGTTGGAGGCTTTACACTACCCAATTTCAAAGCTTCTTATAAAATCAAGGTACTCGGACAGTGTGATAACAGGCCAAGTGTAAGCTACAGATGAGTGGGGCAGA
Organism: Budorcas taxicolor; assembly: GCF_023091745.1. Classification (NCBI taxonomy): domain Eukaryota; kingdom Metazoa; phylum Chordata; class Mammalia; order Artiodactyla; family Bovidae; genus Budorcas; species Budorcas taxicolor. The sequence goes on along the minus strand of NC_068930.1, from coordinate 10,663,642 downwards.
AGGGCGGGCCCAGAAGTAAACGATTATGCTCTGAATTTCTCACAAATACCAAGGTAACTCAATGTGGGAAAAAGATGGTCTTTTCAACAAATAGTGGTAGTATGACTAGACATCCATAGGCCAAATACTAATTAATTAAAAAATGAATAAATAAAGCTGGAACACAACAAAGCCCAGAATTAGATCCACACAAATGGTCAACTGCTCTCAGACAAAGGAGGAAAGCAAAGTCAATAGTGGAAGAACAGTCCTCTTCAACAAACAATGCTGAAACAGCTGGACGTCACACGCAAAACCAGGAATCAACCTGAAACCCTTCACAAAATGTAGCTGAAAATGGGTCACAGACACAAATGGACCATGCAGAACTGTAGAACTCCTAGAAGGTAACATATGAGAAAATCTCAATGACCTTGGGTTTAGCAGTAAACTTGTGCCTACAGCATCAAAGGAATGATTCATGAAAAACAATTGATAACTAAATTTCATTGAAATCAAACGTTTCTACTCTAAGGACACTGTCAAGAGAATGAGACACCACAAATTGGGGGGGGGGGGAGGCAAATATCTTCAGAAGACATATCTGATAAACAACTATTATACAAAATATACAAAGAACTCACAAAACTCAAGAATAAAAAAACAAAGAACTTGATTAAAAACTGAGCCAAAGACCGTCATAGACATTTCACCCAAGAAGTTATGCAGATGGCAAGTAAGCATATGAGAAGATGCTCCAGATCATATGTCATCAGGAAAATGCAAGTTTAAGACCAGGGAGATGTGACTACATACTTAGAAAAGCCAAAATCCAGAAAACTGACACCACCAAATGCTGGTGAGGATGTGGAACAAATGGAACCCTCCTTCACTGCTGGGAATGCAAACGGTATAGCCACTCTGATGACAGGCTGGTGGCTTCCTATAAAACTAAACCCACTCTCACTACAGGACCCAGCAATGGTGCTCATTTATTTGTGCCTGAAGGAGTTAAAAACTTATGCCTACACAAAAACCTGCACACAGATATTTACAGCACCTATATTCATAACTTGTGCCTACAGCGTCAAAGACAGAGGAGCCGGGTAGGCTGCAGTCCATGGGGTTGCTAAGAGTCAGGCACGACTGAGCGACTTCCCTTTCACTTTTCACTTTCATGCACTGGAGAAGGAAATGGCAACCCACTCCAGTGTTCTTGCCTGGAGAATCCCAGGGACAGAGGAGCCTAGTGGGCTGCTGTCTATGGGGTCGCACAGATTCAGACACGACTGAAGCAACTTAGCAGCAGCAGCATATTCATAACTGCTAAAACTTGGAGGTGAGACTTCCCTGGTGTCCAGTGGCTAAGGCTCTGAGCTCCCAATGCAGGGGGCTTAGGTTCGATCCCTGATCAGGGATCTAGATCCCACATGCTGCAACTAAGACCCAGCACAGCCAAATAAATAAAAAATAAACTTGGAAGCGACCAAGATATGCTTCAGTGGGAGAGTGGGTAAATAAACCATGGTGCATCCATATGATGGAATATTATTCAGTGCTGATAAGAAATGCACTTTCATGCCATGAAAAGACTTGGAGAATCTTACTCAGTGCAAGAAGCCAATCGGCAAAGGATGGGCGGCGTGCTTAGACGCTCAGTCGTGTCCGACTCTCTGTGACCCCATGGACTGTAGCCCGCCAGGCTCCTCTGACTACGGGGATTCTTCAGGCAAGAATACTGGAGCAGGGTGCCATGCCCTCCTCCAGGGGATGCTCCCAACCCAGGTCTCCTGCATTGCAGGTGGATTCTTTACCATCTGAGCCACCAGGGAAGCCCCCGAATCCTGGACTGGGTACCCTATCCCTGGTATCCAGGGGCTCTTCCTGACCCAGGCCATATAATTATTAACACAATTATATGATATTTTGGAAAACCTGAGACTATGAGGGCAATAAAAGTATTACTGATTGTCAGGGGGTGGAGGGGCACAGGATGAATAGGTGGAACATGGGATTTTTAGGGCAGTGAAGCTACTCTGTGTGATGCTACAATGATAGAACACGCCTTCCTACAGCTGTCAAAACCTACAGAATGTATAACATGAAGAATGAACCCTAATGTAAACTATGGTCTTTAGTTAATAATGATGTATCCTTTATGGATTGACGTGTGTCTCCCCAACCCCCAGTACATCAGAATGCAACTGTATTTGAAGAAAGGGCCTTTAAGAGGTGATGAACTCAAAATGAGGTCTTTAGATGGGCTCTAATCTAAGCCAGCTGGTGTCCTCATAAGAAGAGGAAATTTGGACACGAGAGGGGTTCCAAAGAATGAGCACATGCAGAGAAAAGCCAGGAGATGACACGGTGGGCAGATGCCATCACGAGGCAAAACACAGGCCTCGGGGGGGGCCGATCTGCCTACACCTCGACCCTGTACTTCCAGCTTCCAGAATCGCGTGAAAACTACTTGCTTAAGCCACCCAATGCGGGTGCTTTGTTACAGCAGCCCTAGTGCACCAATATATGCATCAGTACTGGCTTATGAAGTGTAACAAATGCACCACACAAGGCACTATGTCAATAAGAGAGGGTGCTCAGTGTGTGTGGAAGGGGATGGGAGCTCTCGGGACTTGCGGCTCCGTTTTCCTATAAACCTAAAAACTGTTCTAAAATTAAAAGTATGCTAATTTTTTAATGTGTAAGGTATTTTTTTAATGAAATTGGATCCTTACTTCACATCATATAAAAAATTAATTCAAGATGTATCTAGACATAATGTAAGAGTTGGAGCTATAAAGCTTTTAGAAGAAAATCTTCATAACCTTGGGTTAGGCAAAGAGTTCTTAGTTTTGATATTAATGAACACAACCAACTGGCAAATCTGACTTCATTAAAATTAACTTTTGTGCTTCAAAAGACACCACTAAGAAAATAAAAAGGCAAGCCACCGACTGTAAGAAAATGTTTGCAAATCACATTCCTGATAAATGACATATTCAGATTATATAAAGAAATTTTAGGATTCAATAAAAAGAAAATAAACACCCAATTAAAAATGGACAGATGATCTGAACAGACATCTCTTCAAAGAAGACATACAAATTATTAATAACCAATGAATAGATATTCAATATATTAGTCACTTAAAAATGTACATTAAAACCACAATGAAATGCCACTTTTGACCTACTAAATGGCTGTAATTAATGTACTTGAGTCAGTTCTAATGAGATGGGCAAACCTAGAGCCTATTATACAGAGTGAAGTAAGTCAGAAAGAGAAAGACAAATATCATTTATTAATGCATATATATGGAATCCAGAAAGATGGTACCAACGATCCTACATGCAGGTCAACAAAGGAGATGCAGACATAAAGAACAGACTTTTGGGCTCGGTGGAAGGAGAGGATGGGATGATTTGAGAGAAAAGCATTGCAACATTACCATATATAGAACAGATGACCTGTGCGAGTCTGATGCATGAAGCAGGGCACCCCAAGCCGTGCTCTGGGACAACTTGGAAGGATGGAGTGGGGAAGGAGGTGGGAGGGGGTTCAGGATGGGGGGACACATGTATACCTGTGACCGATTCATACTGATTTATGACAAAAACCATCACAAATATTGTAAATTATACTTTAATTAAAATTAATAATTTTGTTAAAAAGGACAAGCAAGTGTTGACAAGACATGGAGAAATTAGAAGCCTCATATGTTGCTGGGAGGATAAATAATGATATAGAAACTTTGTCAAATAATTTGGCAGTTTCTTAAAAAATTAAAACATATGCTAACCAAATGACCCACTGATTCTACTCCTAGAATGCCACTTAAGAGAAACAAATGCATGTCCATACAAAGATGGTATATGAATATTTACACCAGCATTATTCGTAATAGCCAAAACTAGAAACTATAGTGGTAAATACATAAACAAAATGTGGTATAGTCATACCATGAAACATTACTGAGCAATAAAAAGGAATGAAATACTAATATTTGCTACAATTTAGATGAACCTCTGGAGAAGGCAATGGCAGCCCACTCCAGTACTCTTGCCTGGAAAATCCCATGGGCAGAGGAGCCTGCTAGGCTGCAGTCCATGGGGTCGCGAAGAGTCAGGCACGACTGAGCGGCTTCACTTTTACTTTTCACTTTCATGCATTGGAGAAGGAAATGGCAACCCACTCCAGTGTTCTTGCCTGAAGAGTCCCAGCGACGGGGGAGCCTGGTGGGCTGCCGTCTATGGGGTCGCACAGAGTCGGACACGACTGAAGCGACTTAGCAGCAGCAGCAGCAGCAGCAGATGAACCTCAAAAACACCAAGCTCAGTGAAAGAAGCCAGATGCAGAAGACCACACACTGTATCTTTCCATTCATATGAAACATCCAGGAAAGGCAAATTGACAGAGACAGGGAGCAGAACAGTGGCTCCCCAGAGCTGAGATGGAAAGAGACTGACGCCAACAGGCAATTTGGGGGGTGATGGAAACATCCAAAATCGGGACTGTGGTGATGGTTATACAACTCCCTATATTTGCTTTGAAAAAAATCTTTGAATGGTACACTTAACATTGGCAATTCTTATGGGATGTAAAATTATACTTTAATAAAATTGACATGAAAAGATATAATAAATTGTATTAGAAAGATACAATTAAGGAAAGGAAAAAATAATAAATTCATAGTATAGAAAAGGGACAGACACCCCCTTGAGTGATCAGGGTGAATATCATCAGTAGTAACGTTGACATCCTGTGCCCCAACACGTGATGTGAGCCCTTGAGGAAAAGGTCACTTCACTGTGCCCCAAATCCACAAACCCTGGTGAATCATAAGAAAACATCATATAAACCTACATTAATGCACATTCCATAACTCTCGTTATAGAGACCAGCACTCCTCAAGTGTCCAGGTCATGAAAGACAAGGAAAACCAAGAAATGGTCCCAAATGACCTGAAGATCAAAGGCAGCAAAGAATCCTAAGTCAGATCCTACAAGAGAAGAACACTGCTGGAAAAATTAGCCAATGTTAGTTTCTCAGTTCTGACCATTCTGTCATGGTTATAAAAGAAGCTAACATTAGGTCAAGGTGACTGAAGGGTATAATGGTCTACCTTACCTTTGCAACTCTTTTGTAAAACTAAAACTATTTCAAAATAAAAATCTGAGGCAGTGCAGGGGGACACTCCACCAGCCCTCCAACATGAAGGTGTGATGAAGGTTCATCACGCCTTCATGCTGGTTAAATAAAACCATCGCCATTCCCAAAGCCAACAAATTTGCCTTTAAATAAGAATATTAATAAACTCTAGTGAGAATATTACAGCCTGACTGTGTACTGACCGAGGCAGTAAGCTGTGCACATGGATGGACTCCACTCATAGTCAGGCAACCTTGCCACACAGCACAGAACAGTTGGTAGGAACCCCAGCTATGACTTCACCCACTCTACCCACTTTATAGACAAGGCAGCTGACAGGGCCAAGAAAGGTTAAAAACATGGGACTTGGCTCCTTTTTCGTCAGTAACAACTGCCCAGCGGCCTCCTGTCAGCTCATGGGGAGTCTTCATGCCACAGCAAAGAAATTACAGGGAAGGAGACAAAAGCATAGAAGTGAATTAAAAAGAAAACATTTTTTAAAAAATTCAAGTGTTGCTAAAGCAGGGAAGAGGACACAGTTCATAAACCACATTAGGAATTAAAGCAGAGATATCATTACAGATGTGGCAGAAATTTAAAAGGTAGAAGAATCTGATAAATACCTGCAGACTGATAGGTTTGAAAACAGATGAAAAGGACTCATTTCTAAGATTGTGCATGTGTGTGCGCGTGTGTGTGTGTGTGTGTGCGCGTGCACGCACATGCACGCTAAGTCACTTCAGTCAGGTCCAACTCTGTGTGACCCTATGGACTCCTCTGTCCATCGGATTCTCCAGGCAAGAATAGTGGAGTGGTTGCCATGCCCTCCTCCAGGGCATCTTCCCGACCCAGGGATTGAACCCTCGTCTCTTAGTCTCCTGCCTGGGCAGGTGGGTTCTTTACCACTAGCACCACCTGGGCTGGGAAGCCACCTACAATAATACAACCCACAAAAACTGACTCATGGAAAAACAGAAAAGCTAAACTATCCTATAACCATGGAAATCTGAACTCAGTAGCCCTCCCACACTGAACACACCAGGTCAGGTGACTTTAGAGAGAAGTTCTGCCAACTTTTCCAGGAAAGCCTTCCAGATCACTGAAGAGGAGAAGAGAGTATTCTCCAACTCAGTCTATGAATACAGAGTAAACTTCTCAGAGAAAAAAAACAAAAAAGCAGACAGAGATCGGATAATTAAAGAAATAACAGCTCTTCATGAACATAAGACAAAAAAGCTTAAACCAATATTAACAAACCAAACCCAAGAGGGTAAACAACGTTACTCTAGATCAGGGGTTCTCAAACTCTGGGATCTAATGTCCGGTGACCTGAGGTGGAGCTGATGTAATAATAATAGAAATAAAATACAAAATAAATGTAATGTGCTTGAATCATCCCAAAACCATCACCCCCAACCCCGGTCCACGGAAAAACCATCTTCACAAAACTTAGTGCCAGAAGGTTGGGGACCGCTGCTCTAGGTCACCGTGAGGAGCTGGTTTCTCTTTTCACTCCCAAGGCCGTGCTGGGGGAGATACATGTGATCGAGAAGGTATCCAGGGTGAAACTACCATCCCAGGGTCCAAACACACCACCAAAGTGAGAGGGCCTTCCCATCAACAGCTTGGGAGGACCTGAAGGAGGACCTTCTGTAAGGACAAGACAGAGCCCACCAGAGAGTAAAGGAGGGGCACCAGCGGGCTAACCCCTGAACATGAACCGTAGCAGATCAAAGACAAGGAGGAAGACTGTCACTCCAGGAAAAAAGGAGCAAGTCTTGGGCTTCCCTTGTGGCTCAGCTGGTAAAGAATCTGCCTGCAAAGCAGGAGACCTGGGTTCGATCCCTGAGTTGGGAAGATCCCCTGGAGAAGGGAAAGGCCACCCATTCCAGTACTCTGGCCTGGAGAATTCCATGGACTATACAGTCCACGGCATCACAAGAAGTCAGACACGACTGAGTGACTTTCACTTTCACTTCGGGAGACCCAAGACAGATTTCACAGACAATGCACTCAGGGAAGCGATGGCAGCGGGCAGCCAGGAAGAAGTAGAAGAAACTGTATCTGCTTCAAAAAGAGACTGGTCAGGAAGGAAGAAGATATAAAAGACAAGTGGTAAGACAGACGCCACAGGGCATTCCCACTGCCCAGCCGTCTTGCGACTACAGGCCTAGACATCAGGAAAGTTAAGGTGTTGCTCTAAAAACTCCAGTTCAGGCCAAGTAGTCACAGCTGCTAGTCCAAGAGATCAGGTGCAAATTATAGAGATATTTGGGATACTCCTAAACCAGGGAAACTCTAAACAGAAGCAGCAAAAGTGGTGTCGATGTTTGCTCATCATTCACACTATCTCTTCATGACGATATTTTGCCATGACATTTTTGGCATGTCTGTCATGAGCCCACTTCACAAAGTTAGAGCCAGACCCCCTGGGCACCTGGAGAAGCTAATCATCTATTATGATGCCAGTAAGTGACCTAGATGTTCCCGAATTCTCCCCATCAAGGAGCATTACTGACATCAGTCGGGATAAAATCATTTTCTTTAAAGTATGAAACATTTTAATTGTATTCTCTAGAACAGACACTGGCAAACTTTTTCCATAAGGACCAAGCAGAAAATACTTTAGGCTCTGGGGGCAGCCACTCACCCTTGCAGTTGCAGCGCAAAATCACCATGGGCAATATGAATGGGCAGAGGCTCTGTTCCAATAAAGTTTTATTTACAAAAATAGGCAACAGGCAGAATTTGGTCTCTGGGCCACAGCCGCCAACACCTGCTCCAGAAAAACATTACTCTCAGCAAGCAAGACTAAGTGTTTAGAATCCTATTTGTATAATAACATCTTTTCTCAAAAACAACTGAGAATAATGCATTAACATGAACCTCTCCAAAATAAGATATACCTGGAGATAAGCTCTAGTTATTGTTTTCTCTTTTAAAAGTATCATTTACTTCTATGTATTTGACTATTATAACAGGAATTTATTTAAAAGGTATGATAAAACTATATTTTTTAAATATTGAAGAAAAACTTTTTGCTTAAAGAAAATAACCTTGGCCAAGCTGGCTTTATCCTGAGTGGTTTGACATAAGAAAATCTGTATCAGTAATTCATCTCACTTATCAATTACAAGAGAAAGAACTGCTTCGGTTTAATGTAACGCTGGACCCTGCACGTTATCAGTTCATACAACACAAAACGTAGAAAACAACTTTTAAGCAAAAGAAACCTACCACTGAAAAGTGCATGCCTTGGGTGACTGGGTCTCAAACTCTAGAATGAAACATGAGAACCACCGGGAGGGCTTATTAAACCCTAGATAGCTGGGTCCCACTCCAGCGCTGAGGGTCTGGTGCCAGAGGTCTAGGGCAGAGTCTGAGGACTTGTGTGGCCCAGGACATACAAGCAGCACAGACTATGCTGCTGGAACATTTTGTCATGAGTGATCCACTGTGCATCAGTGAAGGGCTGCAGGCTGCAGGGCACTCCAGCCCAGGCTGAGACCTCATCTACTGGCTCCTCTCATGGATGGTTATGGGGTGTCTGCTCAGCCATAGTTCTTCTTTACTGTTGCCCCGACTGCAGCCCCAGCTAAAAAGCCGAGGCTCATGGACCATATCAGAACCACAAAAGCCTGCCACCACAGTGGACCCAATATCCACAGGCCAGCTGGAGCAACCAGATACTCGCAGGAGGTTCTGAGTGAACTGAAACCAGGACTATAACAGGTCCCAGTCCTTTGAGGCACTATGAGTAGAGCTGGGTGGGCATCATGGCAAGGTTATGAGGAAGCAGGAAGCGTAAGTAAGTAAAGGAAAGTGGCTTGCGAAGATCAGAATGGGGCAACTTCTGGGTACCCATCCCAGCACAGGAAGCCAGGCTGCACCCCATGAACGTCCCCTGCCCCCTTCCAATACCCCACCCTGCAAGCCCTTCTCTGTCTTACAACAGAAAGCCCCTCTCATCAGACGGCGAGTCGGTACCCGAACCTACAGCACAGTCCCACCCCTGCACTCATGCTGAGTGTGCCGTGCTAAGTCACTTCAGTCGTGTCCGGCTCTTGGCGACCCCATGGACTGTCATCCACCAGGTTGCACTCTCCGTGGGGATTCTCCAGGCAAGAATACTGGACTGGGCTGCTATTTCCTCCTCCAGGGGATCCTCCTGACCCGGGGATCGAACCCAGGCCTCCGGTGGCTCCTCCATTGCCGGCAGATTCTTCACCACTGAGCCACGGGGAAGCCAGTGTTCTGCTGTTTATGTCTGTGCTAAAATCCAGAAGTTGGCATGATGGGCCCACGCTTGAGGGTACAACAGGGTAGGAGTGGCCTGTGACATGGAGTATCAGGGGACGGAGAGCAGAAGGGCCTGGTGACCAACACGTCAGCTGAGGCCACTTCAAGGCATCACAGGTCATACGCTTGTCCAGACACCTAATCACTCCACTTAACACTTTTAAGTGCCGCTCCTATTTTTACAACTTGTATGAGCATTGGGCTTTCAGGAATCTGAAATGCAAAGTGTCCTTTTTATATTTTTATACAAAAGCAAAATACATATTAGCTCTGCCTTAAACTGGCCGACTCTCCGCTTACCAATCCAGTGTTTCCTTCCCTTGAGTGCTAAGTCTTGTAGACCAATGGCTTGAGGGCCAAAGTTAAAGTAAATCCCCACTCATTTTGACTATCTAAGGAGAATTTCAGCATAAAATAATGAAATGACCAAAGTGTCAATATTTTGTACGAAAGGCAATGACAGAACCATCAAACTAAGGGAGAAACTCAAACTGGCCCATTAACAAATGTTCCCCCAAAGAGGTCTAGCTGAAAAGATCTCATTCATCCTACAACAAGGTACCCACTTGTTTCAAAACTGGATGCTTTCCTCACACGAAAGAGGCACAGACTACTAAGAGACACACCAATGTGGAAAACTCACAAAGGCATCGTGAAAAAGTGAACACAGTCAGTCTCACAAGGTTATACACGGTAAGACCCCACTGTGCGCTATTCCAGGAAAGACAAAACTACACTGATCGAGAACATATCAGTGGTTTCCAGAGGTTATCGGTGGGGGTGAGGGGGTAGAAAAGACTAGAATAAGAAGGAGTTTTGGAGAGGGGTGAACTATTCTGTATTTTAAGCATGCTTGTGGTTATAAAATTCACAGAACTGGAAAGCCAAAATAGATGAATCTTACTGTCCAGGAATTTCTTTAATGACACTTCAAGTCACACACATACCAAAAGGAACGTGTTTAGAACCAACGTGTACTCTTAAACAGGTGAAATGAGCCCCCTGTGACCCAATTTATGCAATAAATCTGCACATTTTCTTTTCCTCACAAAATGAAACTATAAACTGCAGCTTCGCTGGAACTACATTAATAGATATTCTGAATCATGTGAAATTAAAAGATGTCTGCTCCTTGAAAGGAAAGTTATGACAAACCTAGACAGCGTATTAAAAAACAGAAACATCAGTTTCCCAACAAAGGTCCATATACTCAAGGCTATGGTTTTTCCAGTAGTCATGTATGGATGTGAGAGTTGGACCATAAAGAAGGCTGAGCACCAAAGAACTGATGCTTTCAAATTGTGCTGGAGAAGAGTCTTGAGAGTCCCTTGGACTTCAAGGAGATCAAATCAGTCAATCCTAAAGGAAATCAACTTTGATTTCCAATGTTCATTGGAAGGACTGATGATGAAGCTCCAATACTTTGGCCACATGATGTGAAGAGCCAATTACTTGGAAAAGATTGGAGGCAATAAGAGAAAGGGGCAGCAGAGGATGAGGTGGTTATATGGCATCACCAACTCAATGGACATGAATTTGAGCAAACTCTGAGAGATAGTACTGGACAAGAGGAGTCTGGCTTGCTGCAGTCCATGGGGTCACAAAGAGTTGGATACAACTTATTGACAGAACAGCAACAGCTGACCCATGTGAATACAAATTAATGAAGAGAAATTGAACTGCTGCAAAGTTGTGTAGCATGCCATGTGCTATGCCCATAATTTAGGTATCAATACAACATCACATGACTTTGTGACAAGCACTAAGGATAGGACCACGACTGAAGATGCACCATTAACTGTTCTGAAGTTTTGATCTATAAACTCCTGCTGTAGTCAATTAAACCACGTGTACTTGCCAGTGACTTTTTTCACAAATCATATGTGTAAAATGATAAAACATTGTAAATTATGTCTATTCATTATCTAAATTATTTTTTGCTTAATTTACCTGCAGGTTGCTGATATCAATCATTTTTTAGTTCATCAAAGTAAATTCCTCTCTTACCTTATAGAAAGGGATGGGAAAGCAAAGAATAAAATTTCATGATTCTTCCCTGGACAGAGTCCTCATCAGATGATGGTCAGTCGGTCGGTTGGTCGGTGAAGTCGCTCAGTCGTGTCCAACTCTTTGTGACCCCATGGACTGTAACCTACTAGGCTTCTCCGTCCATGAGATTCTCCAGGCAAGAATACTGGAGTGGATTGCCATTTCCTTCTCCATGGGATCTTCCCGACCCAGGGATCGAACCCAGGTCTCCCGCATTGGAGGCAGACGCTTTAATCTCTGAGCCACCAGGGAAGCCCTCAGATGATGGTGGTAGAATGAAATGGTCATGCAGAGTCCCATATATAATAACTATTTAAGAAATAAATTTTAAAAAATCACTCACAGATGCCATAGGGCATTCAAAAGCACATAGAAACCAGAGGGAATTTTGATTTCAAAAAATTGCAAATAAAATAGCTAAAACCTGTGTGTTTGCAGCTTGCTGGCCACAGGGTGTAACTCAACCCCCAAGGCTACAGAAAATATTGGTAGGAAAAACTGCAGTCTTACCAGCTAAAGGTGTCAAAGATCAGATTTCAGGACTAGGAAATTTTCAGGCAGCTAGAAATTTAAAGGCAAAGTGTCAACATGAAACCACAGAATGAATGAAACCCTAATTCAGAGCAACTGCCAAATTCCTGGCTCATAAATAATCTACACACGAGTGAAAGAGATCCCAGGGAACCCAACCAAAAGAAGTCAGAAACCAGAGATACCCAGCCTTGAAGGATGGAACTACACAGGATCAGATCTTTATGAGTTTGATGCTTTTATAACCAAGGACATTCCTCAGCTGGCAGAAAGCTGAAGCCAAGTGGGCTTGATGGGTGAGGGTACAGACCCTAAAGCCAGCAGAAGCACGGAAACCACAGGGGTCAACAGCATCCATGCCCAAACCTTGTCGAACCATCAACTTTGCAGGTACAGAGAAGACCTCTACAGAGCTAAGCTACAGAGGCAACCATGAGACAAAGCACCAGCACACAGTAGCAGCTACATATCAAAGGAGACAGAGCTTGTGATTTGAATCCAGGCAAGCTGACTACCTCTCAGATCAAAAGTCCTCAAAAACACATACTTAAAAAGTCAGAGTCGCTGCAATGTGTCTGCAACATCTAGTCTTCAACCAACACATGCAAAGAAACGGGAAATTGTGACCTATGGTCAAGGAAAAAAAGAAAGGTGCAAGTGAAGTCGCTCAGTCGTGTCCGACTCTTCGCGACCCCATGGACTGTAGCCCACCAGGCTCCTCGGTCCGTGGGATTTTCCAGGCAGGAATACTGGAATGGGTTGCCATTTCCTTCTCCAGGGGATCTTCCTGACCCAGGAATTGAACCCGGGTCTCCCGCATTGCGGGCAGACACTTTACCATCCGAGCCACCAGGGAAACCCGAAATTATGAGCTATGGTCAGGGAAAAAAAGAAAGGTAATAGTCAAAAGAACTGATTTCATTTTTTTCGCCATACAGTTCAGCCCCTTTACCCATCTCACCCTCCCCCTTCTGCCCCCTCCCCTGTGGCAGCCACTACTCTGGTCTCCATATCTAACTGTCCTTACTAGGTTTGGTTTGTTCATTTACTTTGGGTTTTTGTTTGTTTTCATATTATTTCCCGTATGAGAAATTCCCATATGTTTTTACATTATTTCCCATATGAGAAATTCTGCAGCATTTGTCTTTCTCCATCTCACTTCTTTCATTTAGGATAATGCCCTCGAGGTCTGCTCATGTTGTCAGAAAGGGCACCGTTTCATCTTCTACGGCTGGGTAGTATTCCACTGTGTCTATATGCCACACCTGTGTCCATACATCTGCTGATGGGCACTTGAGTTGTTACCATATCTTGGCTATTGTGAAGAATGCCGTGATGAACATAGGGGTGCATATATCTCTTTGAATTAGTGTTTTCATATTCTTTGCATACTCAGATATAGGACAGCTGGATCACAGAATAGTTCTATTCTGAATTTTTCAGTAATCTCCCAACTGTTTTCCATAGTGGCTACACCAATTTATGCTCCTACCCACAGTATATGGGAGCATACAGTTTCCTTTTCTCCACATCCCTGCCAACACTTGCTATTTCTTGCCTTTTTGATAACAGCTATTCCAACAGGCATGAAGTAATACCTCATTGTGGTTCTGATTTGCATTTCCTGATAATTAGTGATGTCAAACATCCTTTCATATGCCTGTTGGCCATCTGTATGTCTTCTGTGGGAAAAAAGTCTATTTCAGATATTCTGTCCATTTTTTAAAACCAAGTTGTTTATTTTTCGGTGGTTGAATTGTATGAGTTCTTTATATATTTGGTATATTAACACCTTATAATATGTACATTTACAAGTATCTTCTCCCAGTTGGTAGGTAATCTTCTCATTTTGTTGATCTCTTTTGCAGCTGTTTCTCTTGCCTGAGGAAACATATCTAGACAGGGATTGCAAAAATCAAAGTCAAATTTTATTCTAGAAGTTTTATGGTTTCAGGCCTTTCATTCAAGTCTTTAATCCATTTTGAGTTGATTTTGGGGTATAGGGTGAGAGAGCGTGGAGTTTCACCTATTTTCACGTTGGCTGTCCCCAACACCATTTACTGAAGAAACAATCCTTTCCTCATTGTATGTTCTTTGCTCTTTTGTTATAACTTAATAGATTTTATGTGTGTGAGTTTATGTCTGGGTTCTCAATTCCATTCCATTGACCTATGTACTTTTTTCTGCAAAGACCATGCTGTTTTAATTGCCATACTTTGTAAACAGAGTGTGGAATCAGAAAATGTGGTCTCTCCAGCTTTGTCCTTTCTCTCGGGATGGCTTTGGCTATTTCAAGTCTTTTGTGGTTCCATATAAATTTTAGATTTTTTTGGTTTAATTTCTGTGAAAAATATTCTTGGTATTTTGATAGGGATTACACTAAATCTGTAGATTGCTTTAGGTCATTTGGACATTTTAACCATGTTAATTCTCCCAATTCATGAGCACAGAATATCTTTCCATTTATTTGTGTCTTCTTCCATTTCAGGTCTTTTACCTCCAGGTCAAATTTATTCCTAGGTATTCGATCCTTTTTGTGGCAATTATAAGTGGAATTGTTTTCTTAATTTCTCTTTCAGCTAGTTCATTGTTAGCATATAGGAACACAGCACATTTCTGTATGCTGAGTTTGTACCTTCCAACTTCACTGTATCTGCTGATTATGGCTAATAGTTCTTTGGTAGAATCTTAAGGGTATTCTATACATTAATATAAAATCATGTCATCCACAAAGAGTTTTACTTCTTCTTTTCTAAAATGGATACCTTTTATTTCTTTTTCTTGCCTAACTGCCCTTGCTAGGGCGTCCAGTACTATGTTAAAGAAGAGTGGCAAGAGTCTTGTTCTGGTCTTGTTCCTAATTTTCAAGAGAGAGCTTTCAGTTTTTCATGATCGAGTGTGATATTGGCGGTAAGATTACCAAATATGACCTATATTATGTTTACATATGTCCCGGCAGTCAAGATTCCCAGGAGAAATATCAATAACCTCAGATATGCCAATGACACCACCCTTATGGCAGAAAGCGAAGAAGAACTAAAGAGCCTCTTGATGAAAGTGAAAAAGGAGAGTGAAAAAGTTGGCTTCAAACTCAACTTTCAGAAAACTAAAATCATGGCATCTGGTCCCATCACTTCATGGCAAATAGATGGGGAAACAGTGGAAACAGTTACAGACTTTATTTTGGGGGGCTCCAAAATCACTGCAGATTGTGATTGCAGCCATGAAGTTAAAAGACACTTACTCCTTGGAAGGAAAGTTATGACCAACCTAGACAGCATATTAAAAAGCAGAGATGTTACTTTGCCAACAAAGGTCCATCTAGTCAAAGCTATGGTTTTTCCAGTAGGCATGCGTGGATGTGAGAGTTGGACTGTAAAGAAAGCTGAGCACCAAAGAATTGATGCTCTTGAACTGTGGTGTTGTAGAAGACTCTTGAAAGTCCCTTGGACTGCAAGGAGATCAAACCAGTCATTCTAAAGGAAATCAGTCCTGAATATTCTTTGGAAGGACTGACACTAAAGCTGAAACTCCAATACTTTGGCCACCTGACGCGAAGAACTGACTCATTTGAAAAGACCCTGATGGTGGAAAGATTGAAGATGGGAGGAGAAGGGGATGACAGAGGATGAGATGGTTGGATGGCTAACCGACTCAATGGACATGAGTTTGAGTAAGCTCCAGGAGTTAGTGATGGACAGGCAGGCCTGGCTGCTGCAGTCCATGGGGTCACAAAGAGCTGGACACGACTGAGCGACTGAACTGAACTGAATTGATGTCCCTTCTACATCACTTTATTGAGAATTTTTATCATAAGGGGATGTTTAATCTTATCAACTGATTTTCTACGTCTACAGAGATAATTGTATGTTTTTATCCTTCAATCTGTTTATGCGCTGCATCAGGCTGACTGATCTGCATATGTTGAACCATTTTTTAAATATTTATGTATTTATTTTTGACTGTATTGAGCCTTAGCTGTGGCACACAGGCTTAGCTGCCCCATGGCATGTGGGCTCTTAGTTCCTCAGCCAAGGACTGAACCTGTGTCCCTTGCATGGGAAGGTGGATTCTTAACCACTGGACTACCAGAGAAGTCCCTACATTGAACTGTTCTTGCACCTCTGGAACAAATCCCATTTGATCACGGTACACAAAGCTTTTAATGCATTATTGGAGTTTCTTTGCTAATATTTTGTTGAGGATTTTTACAACTATGTTCATCAGAGATATTGAACTATGTTCATCACTCTGCGTGTGTGTATATACGTGTGTTGTCTTTGTCTGATTTTTGTATTAGGGTGATGCTGTCCTTGCAAAGTGAGTTAGAAAGCATTCCCTTCTATTACATATTTTGGAATAGTTTGGGAAAGACAGGCCTTAAAGCTTTGGATATTTGGTAGAATTCACCTGTGAAGCTGCCTGGTTCTGAACTTCTGTTTGGTGGGAGCTTCTGACTACTGTTTCAATCTCTGTATTAGTGATCAGTCTATTCAGATTTTTTATTTATTCATGATTCAGCCTTGGACACTTGTTCAATTCTAAGAATCCATGCGTTTCTTCTAGGTTGTCCAATTTGTTGGCATATAGCTGTTCATAATATTCTCTTGTAACCCTTGGTGTTTCTGTGGTATACATTGTTATTTCTCCTCTTTCATTTCTGATTTTATTATTTCTTTCCTTCTACTGACTTTGGGCTTTCTTTGTTCTTTTTCTTCTCATTCCTTTCAGTGTAAGTTCAGATTGTTCATTAGGATTTTTCTTGTATCTTGAGGTAGGCCTGTTTTGCTATAAACTTCCCTCTTAGTACCACTTTTGCTACATCTTATAAATTTTGGTATGTTGTCTTTTCATCTTACTTTAACCTTCAGGTGATTTTTTATTTCTCCTTTGACTTCTTCATTGACTTAACAGTCACTCAGTAACACTTTGTTCAGTCTCCACACATCTGTGATTTTCCCAGCTTTATTCTTGTAGTTGACTTTTAGTTTCATACCATACCATGGTGATCAGAAAAGATGCTTGATATGAGTTCAGTCTTCTAAAATTTACTGAGATTTGTTTTGTGTCCCAACATATGGCCTACCCTTGAGAAAGTTCCATGTGCTCTTGAGAAGAATGTGTATTCTGCTGCTTTCGGATGGAATGTCTGTACAAATCTATCCAATCCATCTGGTCTAATGTTTCACTTAAGGCCCAGTTTCCTTGTTGACTTTTTTGCCTGGATGATTTAGCCATGGATGTAAAAGAGATGTTGAAGTCCCCCACTATTATGGTGTCGCTGTCAATTCCTCCCTTTAGGTCTGTTAACAATTATATATATTTTGGTGCCCTTATGTTTAATGCGTGTGTGTGTGTGTGTGTGTGTGTGTGTGTGTGTGTGTGTGTCAACCACTATACTGTTTTCTTGATAAACTGTCCCCCCATCCCTTTATTTTTACATACCACCCATTTTGGTCTCTTGGTAAATTTTTTGACTTTACGTCTATTTTCTCTGCTGAGTATGGCTTCACCCACTTTCTTTCGGCTGCCATTTCCTTGGAACATCATCTTCCAACCCTTCACTCTTAGCCTATGTTTATTTTCAGAGCTGAAGTGAGTCTCCTGGAATCTCCAGTAACAAATTGGTTCTTGTTTTTTAATCCACACAGCCACTCTGTCTTCTGAGGGGTGAATTCACTCCATTTACGTTTAGGGTAATTATTGATGAATGAGGACTTAGTATTGCCATTTCATCTTTTGTTGCTGGTTTCTCTATATCACTGCTGGCTTCTTTTTCTTTGTGTTCCAGCCTGTCATCTCGGTTTTGTGGTTTTCTACATTTTTTCAGTTTCCTCCTTTTTTATGTTTCATGCCTCTGTTCTAGATTTATGTTTTGTGGTTACCATGAGGCTTGTATAAAACATCTCATAGATGCAATAATCCTTTTTCTGCTGATAGCATCTTATCTTCATTTACCTATAGGGTTCTTGTCCTTTCCCCACTTCTCCTTCTCTATTTTTGTTTTTTTCAAATTATCCCTTTTCATGTTCAAATGACCATGGCTCTAGTTATTTTTTTTCTGATTTTCCCCCTTTAGCCTTTATGCTATACTAAAAGGTTTAAAACTGATTCTGATAAACAGTTATAATTTTCTGATTCTATTCATATTTATTAACTTGCTTTTCTGTCCTTTTACCTTTTTGGTTCTGGCAGAAAAACTCCTTTCAACATTTCCTGTAAGGCATATCTAGTGTTGGTGAACTCCCTCAATTTTTATTTATCTCAGGAAGTCTTTATTTCAGCTTTATATCTGAGTGATAATATTTCTGGATAAAGTATTTTCAGGTGACATTTTGTATCTTTCAGTATCTTTAAAATATCATTCTCCTCCCTCCTGGCCTGTAGACTTCCTGCTGAGAAATCTGCTGCTAGACTTTGTGGGTGTTTCTGGACATTATCATCATCCCCCTCATCTCTGTCTGCCTTTAAAATTAATTCTTTGTCATTGATTTTTGATAGTTTTACGATAGTTTGTCTTAAAGAAGGTCTTTTTGCATTGAGGCAATTGGGTGCTCTCTTAGTTTTAAGGACTTGTTTACCCAATTTCTTGTGCAGGTTTGAGAACTTCTCAGCTTTGATTTCTTTAAGGAATCTCTCTGCTCCCTTCTCCCTCTCCTCTCCTTTTGGGATACACATTACCCTCATGTTTACCCTTCCCATAAAGCTGGATAGCTCTCATAGAATGTCCTCATTTTTTAATGTCTTATTTCTCTTTCCTCTAATATTTGCATCATTTATAGATTTCTGTCTTTGAACTCACTACTTCTCTCTTCCATATGATCTGAAACATTTCCAGTGCTTTCTAAGGCCATTCTTTATCTCATTTATTGAGTTCTTCAGCTCCAGAATTTCTGCTTGATTCTTTTTAGAGTCTTTAGTAATGTATTACTTCTGGTCACTAATTTTATTCCTGAGCTCATTGAACTGCCTTTCTGAGTTTTCTTGTTACTCAATGAATTTCTTCATGACACCTCTTTTGAATTTCTTGTCCGTTAAATTGTGATATTCCATGACTTTAAATTTGGCTTCTGGAGAAATGTCATTTTCCTTTGTGGTATGGCGTTACTTTGGTTCTTCACGGCACTTGATGAGCTGTTCCTCGGTCAGTACCTCTGAAGTAGTTATCTTTCTGCTTGATTCTGATTCAACAGGGCAGAAATTCGGTCTTTTGTTTTCCAGTAGGTGGCGCAATAGCACAAGTTTATGGTTTTCCTTACCTCCTGCTGCTGCCGCTGCTGCTAAGCCACTTCAGTCGTGTCCGACTCTGTGCGACCCCATAGACCAGAGCCCACCAGGCTCTCCCGTCCCTGGGATCCTCCAGGCAAGAACACTGGAGTGGGTTGCCATTTCCTTCTCCAATGCATCAAAGTGAAAAGTGAAAGTGAAGTCGCTCAGTCGTGTGAGCAACCTCCAATTACATTTGCGCGTTGGTGCGTTCTATCCTCTACCACTTCTGTCGGAGGAGTGGCTCTGTATCCTCGTTATTGCTTCTTGTGTCTCCAGGGGCCACTGAGGCCTTCCTGCTGCCAATGTCACTGGCTGTGCTCTCTTCCCTGGGGCCCAGCATCCCTGAGTTGCAGACTCTGCTGCCACAGGGGAGGACACTGGCAGGAAGGAGTCCGGGTTGGACCAGCACCTCAGAGGCCAGGGCTGCTTTCCCTCACCCCCTGTTGCTATCTGTCCTCTGGACGAGGGGCTCAGCTCCCACCGCCAGAGAGCCAGGCTGCTGCTCCCTAGCTCTGCCTTCCCTTTGCATTCCAGTCCACCCAGCTTTAAATGCACAGACGTGCAGAATTTTCCACCATACTGGTGTGTTGACCAGAGGCACTTTTGCTGAACTGCAAATGCTTTACTGGGTGTAGACCGAAGGGGAGCTTTTTATTCCACCATATCGCTCACTCTAATATAACTGATTTTAAATAGGTCCAGGTGTTGGATTTGGCAGACAAAGAACTCAAAATGACTTTACAAATATGTTCAAAGAATTAAAGTAATTCTTTAAATTAAAGGGAAAGATATGCTCAATGAATAAATGGAGAATCTCAACAGAGAAATAGAAACTATACATAATAGAAATTATACAGGTCAAACCTACAATAACTGAAATCTTTAAATAAGCTCAACAACAGTTTGGAGATGGCAGATAAACCTGAATACAGATCAACAGAAATTATCCAACCAAAAAAGTGGAAAATGTTTGAATAAAAATAAACAAAATTTCAGAGACTACAAGACAATATGAAGCACCCCAACATACATATAACTGATATCCCAGATAAAGAAAAGAGCACAAAAATTTGAAGAACTAATCACCAAAATCTTCCCAAATTTGGTAGGAAACTCGATTCAGAAAGTTCAACAAAGCCCCAAAAAGAAATGAAAATAAAATCATTCCTAGAAAAATCACAGTTAAACTGCAAAAAAAGCTAAAGAGAAAGACTTGAAAGCATTCAGAGAAAAATGCCATTTTATGTGTGAAGAACAACAATAAATTAATTGCTGACTTCTCACCAAAGACTATGAAAGCCAGAAGATACTGGAACAATATATTCAATTTCTGAAGGAAGAAAGGTATCACTAACTGTTCTATAACTGGATAAACAACACTTCAAATATGTAAGTGAAATAAAGACATTTTCAATAAACAAAACCTGAGAGATTTTATTGCCATCAACTCCCTACAAGAAATTTTAAAGGAAGAACTTTAGCCTGAAGGGCAACTGGAACCTATACAAAAAAATTTTAATGGTAAATATCTGGATAAACATTTCTAAATTACATATTTTTTCTTTATACCTTTAAAAGATATAACTATCTAAATTAAAATTTATAAGTCAGTAGCAACAGGTTTATAACAAACATCTAATATATCAACACAACAACAGCACTATGAAATAATAGGTACATAAAAATATACTACTGCAAGGTTTCTATATTTTACCTTAAGTAATTCTATATGCACTCTAAGTTAACCTAAGTTTAAGATGCATATGTAATCTCTAGAGCGACAACTTTTAAAAGTACAAAAATATAAAGCTAGAATGCCAAGAAAGAAATTAAAATGAAACAGTAAAAAAAATCTGATTAAAACAAAATAAGACAGGAGAAGAAGAACAGAGAAAAAAAAGAAACAGAAGACAGAAAACAAATTGCAACAGAGAAGATCTAAGTACAACCATATCAATAATTAAATGGAAATAGACTAATATTCCAATCAAAAGACAGATTATTAAAACTAGGGATGACCCACAGAGATGTTATGGGGAGGGAGGTGGGAGGGGGGTTCATGTTTGGGAACACATGTAAGAATTAAAGATTTTAAAATTAAAAAAAAATAAAAATAAAAAAAATAAATAAATAAAATATATTTTCCATTTTTGAAAAAAAAAAAAAAAAAAAAAAGAAAGAAAGGATCATAAAATGCAAGCAGGCCTCATGGCCAGAAGATGATGTAAAACCCATAAGACCTTTGTATAATTTTATATGAAGCACCTGATTGTGACAAGGGTCAGGTCTGCTGACCCCCACGTGACTCTGTATTCATCCTTATGTATAACAAAAGGTATATAAATAAACCTGAAAAATAAAAAAAAAAAAAAACTAGATTTAAAGTCTAAGACCCAATTTGATGCTGTCAACAAAACACATGCTTTAAATATAAAGACATAAATGACTAAAAGTAAAAGGCTAGGAAGAATATATTCTATGCAAACAGTAAGCATAAGAAGATGAAGTGGCTGTATTAATAGCAGAGAAAATAAATTTCATAACAAGAGATATCACTGAAGACAAGTGGAGGGCCACTTCATAACGACAAAATGGTCAATACATCAGACAAATATAGCAATTATAATTTAGATGTGATTAATGACAAAATTCCAAAATACATGAAGTACAAAATACGGACAGAACTAAAAGAAGAAAGAGGTGAACCCACAATCACAAAGACTTTAACATACTTCCTGCAGAACTTCACAATCAGGTAAAAATATTAGTAAGAATATTGAATGACAGTATCAATCATCTTAATCTAACATTTTCAAAACATGAAACCTAATACCTGCAAAATACACCCACTTTCAAGTCCATATGGAGTATCTACCAAGATAAACCACATACAGGACTATAAAACAACTCTCAATAGGTTGCAAAATATTAAAATGTTGCAGACTATATTATTGCAACAGAATTAAATTAAAAATCAACAAAAAATAAAACATATGGAAATGCTCACAAATATCTGGAAATTAAAAACTTACTTTTTAAGAAACCATCAAAATCATAAAGTAAATTGGAAAATAGTTTGAGCTGAATTATAATGACATTTGGTAAATGATAAATTAGGTTGCACTAAAATTTAAAACTTCTGTGCTCTGAAAAAATTATTAGGCCAAAATGAAAATGTTTTCAAAATATATCTGATGAAGAACAGAGAGCATAACATAGAAAGAATACTCAATGCTCAGTAATATTAATGAGAAAACAAACAACCCAATAAAAAAATAGGCAAAAATATCTGAACAGACACTTCACCCAAGAAGATATATGACCATCAGAAAAGCACATGAAAACATGATAATACCGTTAGGAAAATGCAAATTAAAATCAAAATTAGATATCAGATACCAAATTGCAGAATGACTGAAATCAACAATACAACATGGAGGACAAGCAAGCATGCGAAGTGACGGGAACTCTCAAACAATGATGGTAGCATCGTTGTAACTACTCCACAGAAATACTTTTATTCTGGCTCTCCAAAAAACAAGCTAATCCAGAAATAAGCAGTAAAAAAAAAAATGTTTTTAATTGTCAGAAAAATACTTTTTATTTACTGAATTTTCTATTCATTTGATACTTTTTAAACTCAGCTTCTGGTTGACTAACAGTCAATTGCCACTTAAAAAAATCAGTTCATGGGTCATGGATGAAAACAAGACCTAGTAAGCAGCTTCAGAGAAAATGAGTGTGAAACTATTGGTCACTCAGTCGTGTCTGACTCTTTGCGACACCATGGACTGTATGTAGCCCACCAGGCTCCTCTGTCCATGGAATTCTCCAGGCAAGAATACCGGAGTGGGTTGCCATTTCCTTCTCCAGGGGATCTTCCTAACCAACGTACTGAACCCAGGTCTCCTGCATTGCAGGCAGATTCTTCATCGTCTGAGCCCCCAAGGAATCCCAAGAAGAGAACTTTCCATCAGATTTGTAGAATTCACGAGAAACGAAGAGGAGGCAGAAATCCAAGCCACCGAGTCTGTTCTGCCTCAATTCAACAGCTTAATATCCTCCTTCCACGCCATACTTCTGGGTCTGCCTTGAGATGAATGAGACATCACACCCAACCTCTGCTTGATTCTCTTGGAACAAAGTCTGGGATATCACGGAGACCAGCAGCAACAGCAGCGCTGGCAAGCTCTTTCTGCCCCTAAACCGTGGCTCACACATCAAGTCCGAATCTATTAACAGTTTTCGTTACTGTTAGTAGGACATTTATAGCACAAAGGATTTTGCCACAAACTGAACACAAGCCATTTGGTAGCAGATGACAGCAAATGAGTGGCCCGAGAAAAGGAATTACCAAAATACTTCCTCTTTGAGGCTTCTCCAGATCCCTTGGTCTATCTAAATGAATGACTAGAGAACACAGCCACCCCAAGGAGTGAAACCGTACATCAAAATCGAAGGACAAACGGCTCTCAATGACCCAAGGAGCTGACAGACGCGGGTGCCTCTGCCTCTATGATCGACTCTGACAAATAATGACCTACAGGGCTTGTCTGCGTGAGACGCAAGTTGTCTCACACCACATGGAGGGGAGGAAAAAAGTGAGGAATGCAGATGTATTCCATCCTGGACACGTGGAACAGACACACATGTGAACACAGCTCAGAACCACGATAGTAGCCTTTGTATCCCCAGGGGAAAAACACTCAACTGAGATAATAGCGTATCTGTGGTGATGTACTTGGGAATTTCACTTTTGCTAAAATTCAGAACTTTGTAAGAATTAAATGATAGGGCCTGACCAGCTGGGTCAGAGATATTGACAGAACTTTCAAAGTCAAAGAAACTATTAAAGAAAGCAATGTCGAAGAAGAGCGTGATCCCTTAGACAAAATAGCACACCCTGCTCCTCACCACCCCTGAAATCAAGTCCCAGGGCTTTACCCTAACCTCGCTATCGTGGCCGACCTCCCTCTTTTCTGAGGTAATGTCTATAAATCTTGGCATCCAGTGCGCCTTTGCACCACATGTCAGCTGTTAGCAATGGTGTTTTTCCTGAGAGCAAACTGGTAACATTAAAGAAAAGAAACGAATAGCATTGTGCTTGCAAAGTCATTTTACAACCATTCATGGCAACAACCATTTTACAGGGGACGGGGCACTACCCGGGAACCCAAGGGCTGTAAGGGATCTTCATCCTTTTGGCCAGTAAAACGAGAAATGTGGTGAAATCAAAATCCATACCTTGGGCTTATTTACATGACAGCTGAGCTAGTGGCAGTTCTCGCGCCAGAAGATTGTCTCCAAGGAACATCTGTGCTCAGGGCGTCCTCCGAGCAGGCAGACACCCGGAGCCTCCCCGCAAGCCTGAAGGGGTGGTGGCCCCACGTGGCCGCGTGGCCCTCACCTTTCCTTTTGGTTGTGTAAAATCCAACAGCTGCTCCATTTCGCCACAGAATCTTAGCCTCCTCCTTCACAGAGTGAGGTAAAAAAAACATGTCATCATCATCCAAATTCCTTTCTAGTCTTCCAAAAATAACGACATTCAGAATGAAAAGCACAATCCTTTCCCCAAATGACTGAACCTTTGAAGGAAAAACAAAAAGAACATCTAAGTGAGACAAGTAGGGAAAGTCAGACACAATAAATTCGATGCTTGGAATCGACCCACACGCCGGGGGCCAGGTGTGGGCCCCCCCACCGTGCAATTCTTCTCGTGCTTGAGATCCAAACTGAGGATCACAGTTTCTCACGGAGGTTTTCTCAACCCTGGCCTTTCACACCCACCCTGGCCTCCAGGAGCCGGGGGGAGGGCCAGAAAGGCCCCCTTGGTCTCCAGAGCCACAGACGGGGAGTATGAGGAGGCAGAGGGCAGTCACATATCAGTGAAACAGGAGGTGACTTCCAGGCAAGCCATCTCAGCAGAGACCTGGATGTGTCCAGGGAGCAACCCAATCTGCCATATCTTTAACAACAGCTCAAGGATTCTGACGCTCAGAGCAAGGTGAATAATAGAGGGTCATATCTGGTGTGCAGTTGCTACACCAAGATCAACTGATTTTCAATGACTTGTGACAGATTTTGAGTACATACTAGTGTCTCAACCCCACAGAGTTGCTGGAACTCAAGGCCCAGCCCATCCCAAGGCTACATATGGAACCATCTCTCACCCATTGCAATGTCACGACAATTGAGGAAACTGTACTGTGGTCAAGCTCAGGCCCACAAAAGGGCTTCATCATTACCAAGTCAAAATGACTTCCTGTTCCTGCCTGTCAGCATTCTCTGCATGCATATAGCCCATGGCTGGCACAGATCAGTTGCTCGGTCATGTCCGACTTTTTGCACCCCCATGGACTGCAGCATGCCAGGCTTCCCTGTCCATCACCAACTCCAAAAGGTTGCTCAAACTCATGTCTGTTGAGTCGGTGATGCCATCCAACCATCTCATCCTCTGTTGTCCCTTTCTCCTCCTGCCTTCAATCTTTCCCAGCATCAGAGTCTTTCCAAATGAGTCAGTTCTTTGTATCAGGTGGCCAAAGTATTGGAGCTTCAGCTTCAGCATCAGTCCTTCTAATGAATATTCAAGGTTGATGTCCTTTAGGTTTGACTGGTTTGATCTCCTTGCAATCCAAGGGAATCTCAAGAGTCTTCTCCAACTCCTCAGCTCAAAAGCAGCAATTCTTTGGTGCTCAGCCTTCTTTATGGTCCAGTTCTCACATCCATACATGACTACTGGAAAAACCATAGCTTTGACTATATGGACCTTTGTTGGCAAAGTAGTGTCTCTGCTTTTTAATATGCTGTCTGGGTTAGGTATAGCTTTTCTTCCAAAGAGCAAGCGTCTTAATTTCACGGCTGGCACAGGTGGTACAAATGAAGGCCTCCTGCACCCACAGCAGACATAACTAATCGATCCCCATTCTATGTGACTGAGCCCAGATACAGTCTAAATTCAGCCCTCTGGACAACTACAAGAAACCACTAAAATGTGGCACTTGAGGTAAAACCAAACAGCCAGTGACACAATGACAGTATTATTAGATTTTACTCCAACAACATTCCCATATGACAGCCTAAGGGCCTGGGTGTGTATCACCCTTTCGTATGCACCACGATGAAATCAGCAAGAGTATTATTAATGCCTGGGCTGAGACTGCCACCCACATGCTACCGTTTGATTCTTACCAGCCACGAGGAAAATCCTGGTTTACAGGTGAGGAAACTGAAGCTCAAAGAGGGTAAGCAGTTACATTTGTTTATTTCACTGCCTTGTTCACAAGAGGACTTAAGACAGTTGGATGAGGGCTCTGCCAAAGGCAGGCCAGGTCTGCAACCCCAGACCAGGACTTCTGAGTCCCAGGCCAGTGGACCTGCTGCAGCCTAGATTTTCGTCCATGAGGGCTCTGGGAGAGGGAACTGCTGCTGCGTGCATGCTCAGTCGTGTCCGACTCTTTGCAGCCCCCTGGACTGTAGCCCACCAGGCTCCTCTGTCCACAGGGTTTTCCAGGCAAGAATACTGGAGTGGGTTGCCATGCCCTCCTTCAGGGGATCTTCCTGACCCTGGGACTGAACTCACTTCTCCTGCACTGCAGGCATTTTCTTTACCACTGTGCCGCATGGGAAGTCCGTTAAGTTTGACATAAATATGATGCTTGGTTTTATATTTAATGTGTGCTGTGCTCAGTGGCTTCAGTCGTGTCCAGCTCTTTGTGACGCTAAGGACTGTAGCCCACCAGGCTCTGTCCATGGGATTCTCCAGGCAAGAATACTGGAGTGGGCTTCCATTTCCTTTTCCAGAGGATCTTCCCCACTCAGGGATCGAACCTGAGTCTCCTGGATTGCAGACAGATTCTTTCACTGCTGAGCCACCAGGGAAGCCCTTTATATTTAATCCTTGACCCTTAAATATTTATCATCATCATCATTTGTGGTTGTGGCTTCTCGGCTTAGATTTGCCGGGAGAGCTTCAGCAACTCACAGTTCGTTTCAGTTTGTTTCTTCCACAAGTCAAGGGAGAAGACTGCCTCAGTGGTCTGTCAAACACTTTTATGTTTTTCAGATGCTTCAGTAATAAAAATAAATCAGCTTGCGGCCCTCTAACAAATGGCACGAAGTACTTAGTGCCAATAAACTTATTAATTGGCCCAGAATGCAAACTATTTCACCTTCATCTGGAGCCAAATCTTAGATGAGAAAAAGATTTGCAAAAGCCACACCAGCTTAACTCTGAGAAGCCACCCCAATTTTGTATTTCAGACAGTAGCAGCCAAATCAAGTTCTGACTTTGAGAATAACTAGTTCATCACGAAACCCGACGGGTGTGATGTGGGAGGTTATATTTTTCAACTTATAAAACCAAAAAGTTCAGAGGAAAGCCAGAAGAGAAAAACAGATTGCATCTGGCAGAAGGGAAATAACCGATCAAAACCTGGCAGGAGAATAAAGGAAAAAAAGAAAATGCACTTAATTTGTCCAATTTCATTATGGGGAGCGGGGTAGGGGGAGGAATGCGTGACATGTGATTCTGACTTAGAGACATTTCTGAAAACAAAAAACTAAGATCCAGTTCTAATCCCTCAATTAGGGCCACTAATGATGTTCACAGAAAGAATACTAAGGAAGCTGGGTTTCAGTTTGGTTTGGTTTGGTAATTTGTGAAGAAGAGCTGGCTAAGAAATAGAATGCAATTAAAAGGAAATAAGTCAAGACCCCAAGTTCTATAAATTGAGAGGAACACTATCCCCACACACAGCTGGGGCAGACAGATCTTTACAACCTGGTTCATTAAGTGGAATTAACACTCCGTTTCTGTTCACAGCATTAGCCACATTTTCAGAAAATGTGAGGGCTTTCCTCGTCTAAACTTGGAATTGATACACAAAGGAATTTACCACTCTTGTTCTGGAAAAAAAACTATATATATACATATATGTATATGTGTATTATGTATGTATATTTAAACAGCAACCCAGACTGTTCCTGGAATTTAGAACACCCAGTCACTCATGCCACCTGCTTCATCTATGGACAGTGACACGCACAGCTACGTCAGGCAGCCTCACTGAGTACACCATGCTTATTTGCTGAACCTCCAGCCACCGTTAATTTACTGGAAGAAAGCCCTTTTCAAAATAATATCTATCAAATCAATTAAAACCAGACCTGAAAACGTCCTGCCATTTGTGACAATAAGGATGGAACTGGAGGGCATGATGCTGAGTGAAATAAGGGGAAAAACAAACAGTGCATGATCTCACCTATACGTGTAACATTAAAGGGTCAAACTCACAGCAACAGAGGCTAAGTGGCGGTTGCCAGGGACTGGGCGTGGGGAAAAGGGAAAGATGATCGGTAGGTTCAGACTTCCAATAATGAGATGGACAAGTTCTAGGCACAGTGATTGTAGCTAACGATACCTGCGTTATATACTTGAAAGTTGCCAAGAGCATAGGTCACCACACAAAAAGAAACGGCAATTAGGTGATGCAATGCAGGCTTAACTAACACTGTGGTGGTAATCATTTTGCAGTGTATCAGTGTATCAAAGCAAGACTGAGCACCTTAAACCTGTTCTTTAGCCGCTAAGTTGTATATGACTCTTTTGCGACCCCATAGAATGTAGCCCACCAGGCTCCTCTGTCCATGGGATTTCCCAGGCCAGAATCCTAGAGCGGGCTGCCATTTCCTCCTCCAGGGGATCTTCCAGACCCAAGTACTGAACCCACGTCTTGGCAGGCAATTCTCTACCATTGAGCCCTCCTTAAACTTACACAGTGTTATATGTCAATCGCATGCATGTGTGCTAAGTCACTTCACTCACGTCTGACTCTTTGTGACCCTGTGGACTGTAGCCCGTCAGGCTCCTCTGTCCATGGGATTCTCCAGGCAAGAATACCGGAGTGAGTTGCCATGCTCATCTCCAGGGGATCTTCCCAGCCCAGGGATTGAACCCATGTCTCTTACGTCTCCTGTATTGGCAGGCAGTTTCTTTTTTTTTTTTCGGCAGGCAGCTTCTTTACCACTTGTGCCACCTTATACCTCAACAAAGCTTGTGGAAGTGATAACCTTGAAACATACTTGAAAAAAATAACCCATAGAAAGGGCACAAATATTTGCTAACAATATATGCAATAAGAGCTTGCAGCTATAATATGGAAAAACTCTTACAACTCAACAGTAAAAAATCAATCCAATTAAAAAGTGGGCCAAGGATTTTCATAGCTACTTTCACCAAAATGGACAAAGAGTACATGAAAAGATGCTGAACATCCTTAGCCACAGGGAAACTTTACCCTTGCCATCCTTAGTCTCTGTAAAACCACAGCACCTCAAAGCCCACCAGGCCTGCCATCAGAGAGGATAGAGTTTGTGTCCAGTTAAATCACTTACTAACTATGTGGCTCAGCTTCAATTTCTTTGTCTACAAACCAAATACCTTAAAGATTCTGAAGTCAGATAATCCCTGTCAAAAGTCTAGGTAATACACAGGCCAGCATCTAGCACAATATCGAACTCATAGTAAGTACCAATAAATCTACTGGAATGTAATAAAACTTCATTCAGTCATGTCCAACTATTTGCGACCTGTGGACTGTAGCCCACCAAGCTCCTCCATCCATGGGATTCTCCAGGCAAGAATACTGGAGTGGGTTGACATTTCCTTCTCCAGGGGATCTTCCCAACCCAGGGATCGAACCCAGGTCTCCCACATTGCAGGCAGACGCTTTAACCTCTGCACTGCCAGGGAAGCCCAATAAATCTACTGGAATGTAATAAAACTTCCCTACACACTAGAGAGATGATGTGGATTAATGTTTCAGAATTAAGACAGAGGCCACTCAGGAAGGCGAGAGAGATTTACCAATAGCCAGCTGTCTGTTACATATAGCCATTAACACTTTTTCTTGAAGGTGGGGTATTATAGATGAAACGGTGCCCACCAAAAAGATATTAAAGTCCTAACCCCCAGTGCTGTGAATGTGATTCATTTGGAAAAAGAGTCTTAACCACATCAAGATGAGGTCATTAGGGTGGGCCCTAATCCAACATGACAGGTGTCCATATAGAAAAGGGGAATTTGGACAGGGACAGAGGCATGAGGATGGGAATATACGGGGAGAGCACCACTGATAAGCCAAGGAAAGCTGAAGTTAGGAGACAGGCCTGGGGCAGATTCTCCCTCACCGGCCTTGGAAGAAACTGACCCCGCCAACACCGTGCTTTTGGACTCCAGCCTCTGGGACTGGGAAATAACACATTTCTGTTGTTTAGACCACCCCGTCTGCTGGCACTTTGTTAGAGCAGTCCTATAAAATGAATCCACAGGGGCAGACTAACTTACTAACATGATAATAAGTGCACTGACCTTTACAACCCGTTTCACAGTATCCACTTAAGTTTGCAATGCCTCACCTTCATCAGACCTTCCCTTGAAGGATCAGAGGTCCTTAGTACATCTTCAGTGGTCCACCAGGACTGCTTCACATAAACAGCCACAACTGAAAGAGAAAGCCAAGAGAAAATGAGGCGGTGCACATGGCCATCAAAGGGGCAGCTTTACCAGCTTGCAGCCACTGTCAAGATGCAAAGGACAGTTCATGCGTGAGAAAAGAGATGATGTTTCTAGGATGAGTTGTCTGAGAGCACTCACCAGGACGGAGCGACCACTCTCACCTGAAAGGACTTCACAGGTGTCTGCAGAGACGGCCTAACGACCCCAACACAGGATGTACCCCAGGGCTGTTGGGTGCAGGTAGTACTGACAAATTCAATGGATGAGAATTATATTTCTTTTTTTAAAGTCCAACTATATAACCCAACTTGGAACTCCGCAAATGTAGGCAAACCCAACATTATCTAAGGGCATGGAATGAGCCCTCATTATCCTGGGTGCTGGGTTTGGCACTGGCTTCTTTTACATGCTTTTCTTCCATTCTCACAATGAAATTGACATCTGCATTCTTCTGAAGACACTGACATTCTGAGAAGGAAAGGCAACCAGCAGGGAGGGCTGAGGTCAGGTCTGGCCCTCAGACCCAGGACTCCAAGCTTAATGCTCTTTCTAAGATGGGTCAGTTGCAGATGGGGCAAATTGTGCAGGGGTGGTGGGGGTCTTGGATAAGAGAACTCTGGGGCTAGGACCTACAGGAGAGGGAGGGTAGAGACATCTCTCCTACCCCACTCCTGCCCCCATGTTCTGAGACAGTCACTGAGACCTGTTGATTCCACCCACTCTGAGTTTGGACATGGGGGCTTCCCTGGTGGCTCAGACAATAAAGAATCCACCTGCAATGCAGGAGATCCGAGTTTGATCCCTGGGTCAGGAAGATCCCCCGGAGAAGGGAATGGTTACCCACTCCAGTATTCTTGCCTGGAGAATCCCACGGGCAGAGGAGCCTGGCAGGCTACAGTCCATGGATTTGTAAAGAATCAGACATGACTGAGCGACTAACACCTGCTGCTTAGTAGAGGTGATCTGGAACACCCTCAGTCTCACCAGGCGCCAGCTTTCTCATCGGAGCTACCCAGGCTGATCAGCCGAGGTGGCTGACGAGTTCGGATGAGGATCAGATGTGGAACACCCAGCTCAGGACCAGGCAGGCAGGGGCACTCAGCATCTGCTAATTAACACGCCAGTTCCTCCCTGCTCTTGCTGCAGCAGCCAGGCCCCATCGTTCCACCTGCCGCCTCCCGACAGGATCCACCCCCCAGAGCTCCGGATGCCGGCTGGTCTGTCCCCACCCGTCCCCTGTCCCAGTCTCCACTGCCAATCTTTCCATCCTAAAGGGCTGCTCCAAAGGCAAATCCAGTCATGGCCTCTGCCTCTTATCTCCCAACAGGGCAGCTCTCCTTTCGTGGCTTAAAAATCACATTTTAAAACACTAAAGTCACTTTGGCTGCTTTCTGGCAAATTTTTTTTTTTAAGATTGTTTTTTAAGGGGAGTTTTAGGGCTTCCCTCGTGGCTCAGGGGTGACTAGTCTGCCCGCCAATGCAGGAGACATGGGTTTGCTCCCTGATCCAGGAAGACCCCAGATGCTGCAGGGCAACTAAGCCCCTGCACCATAGCTATTGGGCCTGTGCTCTGGAGCCCGGGAGCCACAACCACGGGGCCCACGTGCTGCAGCTACTGAAGCCTGCGTGCCCGGGAGCCCATGCTCTGCAACAGGAGAAGCCACCACAGCAAGAAGCCTTCCCACCGCAGCAAGTAGGCTGCCCGCCGCAGCGAGCAGCCTGCAGCGAGAAGCCTGCCCACCGCAGCAAGAAGCCTGCCCGCCGCAGCGAGAGAGTAACCCCCACTCTCCGCAACCAGAGAAAAACCCTTGCAGCAACAAAGACCCAGCACAGCCAGAAATAAATAAACAGAATTATTTTTTAAAGCAAGTTAAGTGCTTTTAAAAGAGAAGTTTTAGGTTCATGGCAAAATTGAGAGGAGCGAACAGAGATTTCCCATATTCCCCCTCCCCAGACACACAACCCTTGTTACCATCATCTCCCAGCAGGGTGGGACATTTGTTACAACTGATGGACCTAAACTGACACTTCGTGATCGCCCGACGTTTCCATCAGGGTTCACTCCTGTACACTCTATGGGTTTGGACCAGTGAATCATCACACGTACCTATCACTACGATATCACACAGAGTCTTTCCGTTGCCCTGAAAGCTCTCTGTGCTCTGCCTGCTCACCCCTTCTTACTACCTCCTACCCCTGGCAACCACTGATCTTTTTCCTCTCTCCTTAGTTTTGCCTTTTCCAGAAGGCCATATAGTTGGAGCCATACAGTATGTGGCGTTTTCAGATTAGTTTCTTCCTGAAGCAAAGAGCTGACTCATTGAAAAGACCCTGATGCTGGGAAAGATTGAAGGTCGGAGGAGAAGGGGACAACAGAGAATGAAATGGTTGGATGGCATCACTGACTCAATGGACATGAGTTTGAGTAAGCTCCGGGAGTTGGTGATGGACAGAGAAGCCTGGAGTGCCGCAGTCCACAGGGTCGCAAAGAGCCAGACACAACTGATCGACTGAACTAACAGTGAAATGCGTTTAAGTTTGCTCTATGTCTGTTCATGGGGCTTCCCTCATAGCTCAGTTGGTAAGGAATCCACCTACAATGCAGGAGACCCCTGTTCAATTCCTGGGTGGGGAAGATCCCCTGGA
The DNA here is from genome assembly GCF_023091745.1 of Budorcas taxicolor. Taxonomy (NCBI): domain Eukaryota; kingdom Metazoa; phylum Chordata; class Mammalia; order Artiodactyla; family Bovidae; genus Budorcas; species Budorcas taxicolor. The sequence goes on along the minus strand of NC_068930.1, from coordinate 10,630,206 downwards.
CAAGGGATAGGCTACCCACTCCAGTATTCTTGGGCTTCCCTTGTGGCTGAGCTGGTAAAAGATCTACCTGCACAGGGGAGCCTGGTGGGCTGCCATCTCTGGGGTCACACAGAGTCGGATATGACTGAAGTGACTTAGCAGCAGCAGCAGCAATGCGGGAGACCTGGCTTCGATCCCTGGGTTGGGAAGATCCCCTGGAGAAGGGAAAAGCTACCCACTCCAGTATTCTGGCCTGGAGAATTCCACGGACTGTATAGTCCATGGGGTCACAAAGAGTCAGACGAGTGAGCGACTTTCACTTTCTCGTGTGTGTTCATGGGGCTTCCCAGGTGATGCTGGTGGTCAAGAATCTGCGGGAGACATAAGACACACATGTTCCATCCTTGGGTCAGGAAGATCCCCTGGAGGAGGGCACAGCAACCCACTCCAGTATTCTCGCCTGAAAAATTCCATGGACAAGAGCAGCCTGGGGGGCTACAGTCCAAGGGGTCACAAAGAGTCAGACACGACTGAGCACATGTCTTTTCATAAAGACACAGATATTTCATAGCTGAAAATCATTTTCAGCACTGTATTCAGTGCTAAAATACTCCATTGTCTGAATGTACCATAGCTCAGTCCTCCTCCACTATCTTTTTATACTACTTTTATTGCCATTTTTATACCTGCTTCTCAAGACAGGTATCTGAGCCTCCAGGGGTCCAGGAGCCACAAGATTAAAAAAAAATACTACTTCCCAGTCAAACCTTTTTAGCTGGAGAATTGAAGGAAAACAACCCAGAGTAGAAAACAAAAGTTCCTTGAACATTTAACGTCAGGCTCAAGACTTTAAAACAAATTTTGTGAGGCAATCGACTTAAGCTGCCACCACCTTCCTCCCTATTCCTCTCTGTTCTTGGAGGAATCGAAGACCAAATGATGACATCAGCTATTATTGAGCACTAACTCTCACAGCCAGTTGCTTCTTTCCAAAACCCAATAGCATCTAACTCACTGTCAGTTTCATACCGGTGGTGAATCTCGTCTTCTCCAACAACAGTTACAAAATTGATAGAGCCAACTGAGAGAGAGAAGAGCCAATTAAATGCTTAACATCTGCCTTCATTTATTCAACTAAATTCATGCTCCAAATGGCACCTACTGGAACTTTCAGGAGGCTTATAAAACCATAAGGATTATTTTCCCACTTAACAAGGTAAATCAATAAAAGATGTTCCATTTACTAACATGGTGTATTACTTATAATACAGATGTTCAATTTACCGAGACAGTTTCAAACAGGAAATGTGTTACGACTTGCTGTTTGTGTGGTGCCTTGCAAAGTTTCACGGTGCACTGCAGAGCATTAATTAGCCACACAAGTTGTCACAGAATAGATGGAATTTTTTGTTTTTTCAAAACTAATCTTAAGCTGTTAAGTATACATAACAATGAAGGTGAAGTCTGATCAAATTTAATAGGCTTAAAATGCATTGTCTCAAAAAACGACTCTTGAAAAAGAGAATCAGCCTTCCAAAGAACAGCAGCTTTTGATCCAAAAAGCCTGCGACCCAGTCAAGAGGAGACAGGCAGGAGGAACGGGGCGGAGCCCTTGGAGAGCAGCTGTTCCCAGCTCAGCAAGGACCGCAGAGCCAGCCTCGGGGCATCACTTCCGAGACACTGGGGCCAGCAGTTTCCGAGAGGCACAAAGTAGAAACCGCACATCTGTAGATTTAAAAGACAAATAGAACCCTGAGCAGAACCCTTTGGCTCTCCACCACGTAGGACCTGGGAGAATGGACCCCTGCAAATGACTGAGCCGTGGTGTCAGCAGTCCACAGGGCACTGCGGGTGGCAGGCCAGCCTCACTGCTCTGATTTAGTGCCCATCTTCCCCCAAGTGACAGGTGACCACAAAGAAGATGCCAGTAATGGATTGTATTCTGTGACACCCCAAGGTTTCCCAAACAAGTTAAGACAGTGAGGCTGACTCCCAGTGGCCTGGCTTCATCAAGGCTCAGCAGGATGAACTGAATTCTACCAGCTGGGGCTGAGTTTCCGGACGCACAAATGGCCCAGCTCCCCAGAAGCCACTGAGTAAGTCTGCATCCTTGCCCCTGGAAATCGGTAGCCTGCAGAGAAGAGAGAGCTAAATAGGCTGCTGCAATATGGGGCAGGATGTGATAGATTCTGGAATCAAGCTGGGAGCCAGAGTCCAGAGGACCCAGAGGAAGGGTCAGTTCTGCTGAGGGGCTGAGAAATTAGAAGATGCTTGCTCCTTGGAAGGAAAGCTATGATCAACCTAGAGAGCATATTTAAAAGCAGAGACATTACTTTGCCAACAAAGGTCCATCTAGTCAAGGCTATGGTTTTTCCAGTAGGCATGTGTGGATGTGAGAGTTGGACAATAAAGAAAGCAGAGCACAGAAGAATTGATGCTTATGAACTGAAGTGTTGGAGAAGACTCTTGAGAGTCCCTTGGACAGCAAGGAGATCCAACCAGTCCATTCTAAAGGAAATCATTCCTGGATATTCGTTGGAAGGACTGATGCTGAAGCTGAAACTCCAATACTTTGGCCACCTGATGCAAGGAGCTGACTCATTGGAAAAGACCCTGATGCTGGGAAAGATTGAAGGTGGGAGAAGGGGATGACAAAGGATGAGATGGTTGGATGGCATCACTGACTCGATGGACATGAGTTTGTGTAAACTCTGGGAGGTGGTGATGGACAGGGAGGCCTGGCGTGCTACGGTCCATGGGGTCGCAAAGAGTCAGACACGACTGAGCGGCTGAACTAAACTGAACTGGGGAAGTGTCCATAGGAAGCTGGCCAGATCAAGTTCTGGATCGCCGGGTAAGGCGTCAGAACAGGCAGAGATGACAGGCGAGGGCAGGTTAATCCTTGAGAAGAGGCACAGAGCCAGGCAAATCCAAGGCCACTCAGGACACCTCAAGCAGTGTGCTGGGCGAGGCTTAAACATGGGAGAGGCAGAAGGGCAAACATCGATTATAGCAAGGTTGCAGCAAACACGGCTAACGTGTAGAAGCCCATCACTCCCCTACATGCCAGCAATGGACAAGCGGAATTTGAAATTACAAACAATACCATTTATGTTCAGTTCAGTTCAGTCACTCAGTTGTGTCTGACTCTCTGTGACCCCATGAATCGCAGCACGCCAGGCCTCCCTGTCCATCACCAACTCCCGGAGGTCACTCAGACTCATATGCATGGAGTTGGTGATGCCATCCAGCCATCTCATCCTCTGTCATCCCCTTCTCCTCCTGCCCCCAATCCCTCCCAGCATCAGGGTCTTTTCCAATGAGCCAACTCTTCACATGAGGTGGCCAAAGGACTGGAGTTTTAGCTTTAGCATCATTCCTTCCAATGAACACTCAGGACTGATCTCCTTTAGGATGGACTGGTTGGATCTCCTTGCAGTCCAAGGGACTCTCAAGAGTCTTCTCCAACACCACAGTTCAAAAGCATCAATTCTTTGGTGCTCAGCTTTCTTCACAATCCAACTCTCACATTCATACATGACCACTGGAAAAACCATAGCCTTGACTAGATGGACCTTTGTTGGCAAACTAATATCTCTGCTTTTTAATATGCTATCTAGGTTGGTCAAAACATTTCTTCCAAGGAGTAAGTGTCTTTTAATTTCATGGCTGCAATCACCATCTGCAGTGATTTTGGAGCCCAAAAACATAAAGTCTAACACTGTTTCCACTGTTTTCCCATCTATTTCCCATGAAATGATGGGACCAGATGCCATGATCTTAGTTTTCTGAATGCTGAGCTTTGAGCCAACTTTTTCACTCTCCTCTTTCACTTTCATCATTAGCACCCCCCAAAAATGAGATACTTAGGCTTATACTAAATGAAATACTTACATTTAATAATCTAAGAAAATATGTATAAAAGCTATACAAGGAAAATTATTTACAAAACTGTGATGAACAAAATCAAACAAAAACTAAATAAAGAGATATTCAGTGTTCTTGAATAGGAAGCTTCAATAGTATCAAAATGCCAGTTCTTCCCAACTTGACGTATAGATGCAATACAATCCAAATGAAAATTCCAAGAAGTTATTTTGTGGATTTCCCTGAAATGATTCTGAGGTTTACCAAGAGAGGCAAAAGACGATACTAGAAGAGAACAAACCTGGAGAATGGACACTACCCAATTTCCAGGTTGCGGTAACCCAGACAGTACGGCATCAGGTGAACAGACAGATCAATGGAACAGAATGTAGAGCCCAGAAACAGACCTACATGAATGTAGTCAACTTCTACATAGTCAGCTTTGACAGAGGAGCTGGAGAAGGAACTGGCAACCCACTCCAGTATTCTTGCGTGGACAGAATCCCATGGACAGAGGAGCCTGGAGGGCTGCAGTTCACGGGGTCGCAGAGCGTTAGACACGACTGAGTACACACCCATGACGGAGGAGCAAGTGCAAGACAGGAGAACGCAGACAGTCTTTCTAACAAACGGTGCTGGAACAAACGGACATCCACGTGCGAGAAATAAATCTCAACACATAACTTTCACTCTTCACAGACGCCACCTCTACAGACATAAACCAGTGCCGACAGGGAGACGAAACAGGAAGCACTTTGGACACGGCCCTGTGGACCCGGTGTGAGAGAAGACAGGGCTCAGCGCCAGGCGGGGCTCACAGTCCAGCTTCTTCAGTTACTAGCTGCATGAGCCCCTGCCCCACCTTGGGTCCCCTGTCTGTCATATGGAGCCCTCAACATCCTCTTAACCTAGTCTTTACGCAGTTTTGCTGAAACAGCTCATTTCACTCATCTGCTTTACCCAAAGTGTCTGAAGCTTTTCGGTCATTTCCAAAGACTTCCTCCACCTGCTTCAGGTGTTTCTCTGGGATTCCAAAGAAGTATGAAAAGCCCTTGTTATTTGCTGGCTTTTGTCAAGGACACAATGGGAGCTCTTGCTAACACCCTGTTTCTTCCTGGGAGCTCCCTTGCCAAACTTCCTGCTCCGGTTTGCATGGGAAATGTCTGCCTTTCTTCCCCACATTGACCACTACCATCCTGTCCGCCACCTCCCAGTGTGAGTGGGGACACGCTCCTACCCATCGCACGTGGTCCTTTTCCATCAGGGAGCGTTAGCCGACCGTCATGTTCCTTGCTTCCTCCTCCCAGGCTTGTGAGGACAACCATACCTGATCAAGGCACACACTTTCACCTGCCCAGAAGCTCCCAAGATTTTTAAACCTTTCACCTTGCCTAAGATTTCTTAATGGAGCTAAACCCTTTTTTATTTAAATATCTTTAAATAAAACAATCAACTTTTAAAAGCTGGGTGAGGGAGAGCTGGTTGCCACCCGTCACCTGGCACGGGGCGGCAGGGGGGCTGTGGCAGTGGGGAGCTCTCCTGAGAAGGACTTGAAGGAGCAAGGATCGGTGACCTTGGCGGGGGACGGTGGCCCGTGTGCCCTGCTTGCTCAGCCTCCTCATCTGCCAGCACCGAGGATAGGGGAGCAGCAGGGTGGTTCAGGGCCCTCCAGAGGCCACAGTTCTGAAGCACATGGTCATCCAACCCACATGCTGAATAGCTAATATGAACAGAGTGCAAAATTAAGCCACCAGAGGGATGCAAGTTAGACCCTGACTTAAGACACCTACAGCCTGGAGGAGGAGACAGCACCTGAGACATAGAGCACCTCCCGCCATGCAGGCCTCTAGGGCCACACCCTACAGACCATCAGTGGCCACCATGCTTCAGAGTAGGAGAGGAACATGAGACTGTTACTGTTTTAAAGCAATATTCTCCAGAACCACATGCCCAAGCACCTACCAAGCACCTGGTTTTTTTTTTTCCCCTCAGGTGAGGCTCAGAGGGGTTAGGAAACTCAAAGTCAAGTGCCTGCAAACAGCAGTGTTGGAACTGGACATGAACCGGGTCTCACGGGTTTTAGAGCGCCTGTTCTAACCACTATACTCCAGGGGCAGAATGGACAGAGAGATGGATGACAGAGCCAGGACCAGGCCCTGGGAAGGCTGGCAGAGTAGGGAAGACAGAGATGAGAGGAGAGGTGAGGAGGTGGCAAGGCAAGACACAGATGAGCACGGAGAGGCCAACAGGAAAGATCTTAACGGAGTGAACCTTGTTCAGCACGTTGAGACGGGAAAGGAGGTGGTCATTTATTCAGCAGACACTTGACACCAGGGACCCAGGACAGAAGACACTGCTCAGCAGGAGCAAGACAGGCCAGCAGGCCAGGGCCCAACACACCGTGACCAGCACCCCAGACGTGAGCAGCACCAGGCAGCCACTCAAGGGCCGTGTCTTCATCCATTCATGCAGCTGTGGCAGAGCACCGCGTATGACAAGGCAGGTTTCCTTCTCACACTTGTGCAGGCTGGGAGCCTGAGATCACGGTCAGGTTCCGGGGAGGGCCTTCCGGGCCACAGACAGCCAACTTCTCACTGTGTCCTTACATGGCAGAAGGGGAAAGGGAGGCCCCTGGGGTCTCTTTGATAAGGGCGCTAATCCCATTTGAAAGAGCCCCACCCTCAAGATGTAAGCACATTCCAAATGCCCCACATCCCAACCCTATCACCTGGTTTAGGATCTCAGCATATAAATTTGGTATGTGACACAGACATTCGGACCATAGCAAGCTGTCTGGAGGGAATGGGGCAGAGTTCCAAGAACAGGCATGAGCCAGACTAGGTTCCGATGCTGGGGTGCCTGGGGACCAGGCTGAGGTAGTGGCTTTGTAATAAGTCTCTGGAGGAGTCCAGTCAATGATAGACATGATCAGAGCAGTGGTTTACGAAGAGAACATGTAGGTTGGGCCCAGGTGGGAAGAATTAGCCCTTCTGAGGTTAAGAAGAACAAAAACATTGCTTGAGAAGATCACACTGGCTTCGGGGGCAGGTTAAGGCTGGAGCCCGGGAGGACGATGGAGGGTATGAAAATCAAGGCAAGGCTGAGCTCAGCAGTCACGCTGCTGGGAAGGGGAAGCCTGGGGGCAGGGAAGACCACCTGTGAGCCAAACTGGCCCTAAGGCAGAAGAGACAGGAGGTGGGGCTTGAGCAGACGGAAGTGGGTGCTGCACCAGGAGGCAGTGAGGGTGTGGGAGAGGTGTGAGACAGCGAGGTCAGCATGGCCAGCGGGATATACAACCGAAGCTGAGCAGAGTCAGAGAAGGTCCATGCCCCACGCCCTCACAGGAGCCCAGGAGGGAGAAGTTCTCATGTGCGTGCATACGCAGGCTCAGACAAACACGCACACCCCCTGCATGCACGCTATGTCGCTTCTCTGCAACCCCCTGGACGTAGCCTGCCAGGCTCCTCTGTCCAAGGGAGTCTCCAGGCAAGAATACTGGAGTGAGCTGTCCCAACCCAGGGATCAAATCCTCACCTCTTACGTCTCCTGCATTGGCAGGTGGGTTTTTTCACCTCTAGTGCCACATGGGAAGCCCACACACCCCTCACCTCCCCACAGTAACTGCCAGTTGTTCACGGACTGGCCCCTGGTTCCCACTTCTTCAATCACAGCTGAAGGAGCTTCAGGCGGGTCTGCCTGCTGTCCCCCCCACCTCCTCCTCCCTCAGTTGCTCCTTGAGTCTAAGCCACCACGGCCCTGTTACAAATCTAAGAAATATGTAGTTACCCCAAAATAGAGCACAGTCAAACCAAAGTGACAGGCCATCTTCCTGAAAGCAAAATACACGTAGGAAAAAAAATGCTGAAAAGTCCTGGCAGAGAACAGCATATAAACACATTCCAAGGCATTGCATGACTTTTATGCAACATCGACTGCGCCGGTCAATAATTTGAGGGGAGGGGGAAAGTACATGAGTTGACATGGCAACTGTCACATCGCATTACTCGGGCTACCATTTCCATACAGACGTCTTCCTTAAAGGAAAACACTTCCCCACACGCCCTGTGAACTTGGGCGCCTCTCTGCCAGGGAGAAGGGAACATCTGGTTGGCCTTGTATCTGCATCAGCCTCCTGTGGGTCTCAGGCCCTTCTTGCCTTCAGCAACTTGGTTTCCATGAGTGGAGATTTTTAACTCAAGGAAGATGGAGTGAGATGGGGGTGCCTGGATGCTGAGGCCCAGCTGGACTGCAGGGTGTTGGAGGCAGAAAGAAACCCACTCTGGAGCTAGTCTATCTAGGAAAGGCATCTTCAAAATCACAGGCTGCACCCAGGCCAGCACAGCACATTTCTCAGGCCTGGGAAGCAGAGAGAAGTGCAGACAGCCCAAGCTGTAGTGGTAAAACCCTCAGATGACTCAAAGAAACACCTCCCAGCCCAGACAATGGCTGCATCCTTGACACTCAGAATATTTTCCTTGGAGCGTCCCTGTTTTCCAAATACCATCAGTCCCTTGGTAAGAATGACATGTCCCTGTTTGTGGGATGCTGTTTTCCCCTACACTGACATCCAGCTCACAGTAAGTGCCATAAATTAACAGGGAATAAAGAAGGAAATCCCAAACAATAGCCAACATGTGTTCCCAAAACCCAGTGCTGTCACTGCAAATAGATCTTCAATCTGCACCCGTCACAGCCCAAGGAAAACAGAACTCCTGCGATTTCCAGCACGGAGCTCTCTTAGCTTCTGTGAAGTCAGGTCCTGCTCAACCTGGGGGCTTCCTGACGCCCACCATGCTGGCCCAACCACACAGGCACCTTAGCCACCAGGCGGAGCAGGTACTTAAATTGAGGCTGAGTTTCTGAGGCTCTTTTCCCCCAAACTGTCAAGCCCACGTAAGTGGGATGACCCTTGGTAGAAGGCCGGGAGGATGGGACCCATTTCAAGTTGATGCCTACCTCCGCATTATCCAAAACACAAGCATAAAGGCATAAAAACTCATCATCCATGGAATAATCGGAAGCTCTACCAAGGAGGCTGCTCACCAGGTGGTCCCTGGACCCTTGAGTCTGCAGGGGTCATCACACTTCAAAGCCAGGAAAACTGCGATCACTTCTCCGCATACCAAGTCAGCAAGCCTCTCCTCCACTCCCACCATATTAGCCTGCTTTTTGCCAGAGAGACAAAAATCACTTCACCGACTCACGTCTGTAGGCTCGCTCTGCAAACAGAGCTGGGTTTGGCTCCATCCTTCCCACCGGCCAGGAGGCCTAACGTCTCCCTCAAGGCACCCAGGGAACCAGGAGCTGCTCTGGCCGGGTCCCCTCTCCCTGAAGTTCAGAGATTCACAGTTCCTCCCCTACTTCCACTCCCTGGTGACTCAGATAGTAAAGAATCTGCCTGCAATGCGGAAGGCCTGGGCTCGATCCCTGGGTTGGGAAGATCCCCTCGAGAAGGGCATGGCAAGCCACTCCAGTATCCTTGCCTGGGAAATCCCATGGACAGAGGAGCCTGGTGGGCTATAGTCAGTGGGGTTGCAGAGAGTCAGAGACAGCCTTCACTTTCTTATCCCCACTCCCATCTTATGGCCTTCCCCCGCAACTCCTGCTCACAGTCTGTGAGGCCTGCTCAGGGGTGAGGAACGTCCCAGAAAGACCCTTCCGTTCCTACAGAAGTTCCCTGGGCCTCTCAGGGCACACCTCACTCCCCGCCCCGACCACCCTTGGTGACCCACCACCCACCTGCCCCAAACGCAGCCCAGACAAGGCCTGGCGCTGGGCCCACTGTGTCGCAATCCCCGCCCAGCCCACGACAGCCACCGGGAAGGCGGCTCCTCCGTGGCTCTGGTTTCAGCTGAATGTTTCCCTTGGCTCCTGCTGTCGCTGCAGGCCTAGAACGGGCATGCTTTTCCAGGAAAAAATCATCATTTTTTGATTCCCTGCTTGTTTTTCTCAGGGTGCACATGACATGCAATCACCAAAAACCGTAAATAAATTAGCAGCAATTTGAAGGATGAGTGTTATGCTTGGTCACAAAATGTCCTGGAGGCGAGCTGGGGGGAGCGATGTTCCAATCAGGGAAGCCAGCATGTGGTAACAAACACAAACATCCTTCCCCACCCATCCGCCCACCCGCCCCACTCCCCTTCTCCTCAAGGACCCTGCTTTCCATTTCTCAGCCTTGCCGCCTCCCCTGCAATTCACCCCGCTCCCTCCAGGAAGAAAGAGCCAGGAAAGGCTTCAGAGTGGTGTGCAGCTGGGACCCAGCCCAAGCCCAGACCCTGCTTCCAATTTGACAGCCCCCAGACCCTGCAGAGGAGCTCAGGTTGCCTCACCCCAAGCTTTTCCTTCCATATCACCCAGCACTGTGGCCACTATCACTGATTCAGGCTGGAGCCCAAGTCTCCTGGACTCCCCCCCTGCCCTCTCCAGTCTATCCCAAATCCTGTCGTTTCCACCGGGTAAGCCCTCAGCCCCCTCCTCTGGGTGCCCCCAGACTCCTGGACCCCCAACACTTGTCCTCCGTATCTCTCCACCCTCTCTTCTGATCATGACTAAGATATTCCTCGAAGAGCTGAGATCCAAAGGTAGGACGCTTCCTCCCGCCCCAGTCCCTACCCAGCCTCCATAACATCACAGGGCATCTTGCCCACTCCCCCAGCACAGCCTCCCCACCAGTCAGGGGCCACGAGCGTAGAGAAGGCTTTAAGAAGAGTGAAAAACAGTGAAACTGTTAGGTGCACAGTCATGTCCAACTCTTTGTGACCCCATGGACTGTAGCCCGCCAGGCTCCCCTGTCCATGGAATTCTCCGGGCAAGAACACTGGACTGGACAACCATTCCCTTCTCCAGGGAATTTTTCCTGATCCAGGGTGCTAACCCAGGTCTCCTGCATTGCAGGCAGATTCTTCACTGTCTGAGCCACCAGGATCTCCCAGGCTTTATGAACGTAAATTTCAAAACATTCAGAGAAGGGGGTCAGTGAGACTCAGGGCCAGAGTTGCAAGGTGGGGCACTACCTGGGATGAGGGGGGCCTGCCTCCTGGGTCCCTGGTGACTCCACAGGTGCTGCTTCAGGCCCAGAGTGCCCAGCTCCGCAGGGCAGAGGAGTGGCTGTGTGCCCACTGCATGCCCACCAGCCAGCCGGATGCTGGGAGAGAAGAGTCCCAGGGAGCAGGCAGTGAAGAACTTCTCAGGCCTCCTACCTTCTACGCTGGCCAGACGGGCACTTCCCTGACAAGGACTCCATGCTCCCCCTACACCTCGCAATACTCAGTTCAGTTCAGTCGCTCAGTCGTGTCCGACTCTTTGCGACCCCATGAATCGCAGCACGCCAGGCCTCCCTGTTCATCACCAACTCCCGGAGTTCACTCAGACTCACGTCCATTGAGTCAGTGATGCCATCCAGCCATCTCATCCTCTGTCGTCCCCTTCTCCTCCTGCCCCCAATCCCTCCCAGCATCACAGTCTTTTCCAATGAGTCAACTCTTTGCATGAGGTGGCCAAAGGACTGGAGTTTTAGCTTTAGCATCATTCCTTCCAAAGAAATCCCAGGGCTGATCTCCTTTAGAATGGACTGGTTGGATCTCCTTGCAGTCCAAGGGACTCTCAAGAGTCTTCTCCAACACCACAGTTCAAAAGCATCAATTCTTCGGCGCTCAGCCTTCTTCACAGTCCAACTCTCACATCTATACATGACCACAGGAAAAACCATAGCCTTGACTAGACAGACCTCAGCCAGTAATGCCACTGCTTTTGAATATGCTATCTAGGTTGGTCATAACTTTTCTGCCAAAGAGTAAGAGTCTTTTAATTTCATTGCTGCAAACACCATCTGCTGTGATTTTGGAGCCCCCAAAAATAAAGTCTGACACTGTTTCCACTGTTTCCCCATCTATTTCCCATGAAGTGATGGGACCAGATGCCATGATCTTTGTTTTCTGAATGTTGAGCTTTAAGCCAACTTTTTCACTCTCCACTTTCACTTTCATCAACAGGCTTTTTAGTTCCTCTTCACTTTCTGCCATAAGGGTGGTGTCATCTGCATATCTGAGGTTATTGATATTTCTCCCGGCAATCTTAATTCTAGCTTGTGTTTCTTCCAGCCCAGCCTTTCTCATGATGTACTCTGCATATAAGTTAAATAAGCAGGGTGACAATATACTGCCTTGATGTACTCCTTTTCCTATTTGAAACCAGTCTGTTGCTCCAAGTCCAGTTCTAACTGTTGCTTCCTGACCTGCATACAGATTTCTCAAGAGGCAGGTCAGATGGTCTGGGATTCCCATCTCTTGAAGAATTTTCCACAGTTTATTGTGATCCACACAGTCAAAGGCTTTGGCATAGTCAATAAAGCAGAAATAGATGTTTTTCTGGAACTCTCTTGCTTTTTCGATGATCCAGCGGACGTTGGCAATTTGATCTCTGGTTCCTCTGCCTTTTCTGAAACCAGCTTGAACATCAGGAATTTCATGGTTCACGTATTGCTGAAGCCTGGCTTGGAGAATTTTGAGCATTACTTTACTAGCATGTGAGATGAGTGCAACTGTGCGGTAGTTTGAACATTCTTTGGCATTGCCTTTCTTTGGGATTGGAATGAAAACTGACCTTTTCCAGTCCTGTGGCCACTGCTGAGTTTTCCAAATTTGCTGGCATACTTAGTGCAGCCCTTTCACAGCATCATCTTTCAGGATTTGAAAGAGCTCAACTGGAATTCCATCACCTCCACTAGCTTTATTTGTAGTGATGCTTTCTAAGGCCCACTTGACTTCACATTCCAGGATGTCTGGCTCTAGATGAGTGATCACACCATCGTGATTATCTGGGTCGTGAAGAGCTTTTTTTGTACAGTTCTTCCATGTATTCTTGCCACCTCTTCTTAATATCTTCTGCTTCTGTTAGGTCCAGACCATTTCTGTCCTTTATCGAGCCCATCTTTGCATGAAATGTTCCCTTGGTATATCTCATTTTCTTGAAGAGATCTCTAGTCTTTCCCATTCTGTTCTTTTCCTCTATTTCTTTGCATTGATCACTGAAGAAGGCTTTCTTATCTCTTCTTGCTATTCTTTGAAACTCTGCATTCAGATGCTTATAGCTTTCCTTTTCTCCTTTGCCTTTCGCCTCTCTTCTTTCCACAGCTATTTGTAAGGCCTCCCCAGACAGCCATTTTGCTTTTTTGCATTTTTTTTCCATGGGGATGGTCTTAATCCCTGTCTCCTGTACAATGTCACAAACCTCATTCCATACTTCATCAGGCACTCTATCTATCAGATCTAGGCCCTTAAATCTATTTCTCACTTCCACTGTATAATCATAAGGGATTTGACCTAGGTCATACCTGAATGGTCTAGTGGTTTTCCCCACTTTCTTCAATTTGAGTCTGAATTTGGTAATAAGGAGTTCATGATCTGAGCCACAGTCCGCTACTGGTCTTGTTTTTGCCAACTGTATAGAGCTTCTTCATCTTTGGCTGCAAAGAATATAATCAATCTGATTTCGGTGTTGACCATCTGGTGATGTCCATGTGTAGAGTCTTCTCTTGTGTTGTTGGAAGAGGGTGTTTGCTATGACCAGTGCATTTTCTTGGCAAAACTCTATTAGTCTTTGCCCTGCTTCATTCTGTATTCCAAGGCCAAATTTGCCTGTTACTCCAGGTGTTTCTTGACTTCCTACTTTTGCATTCCAGTCCCCTATAAGGAAAAGGACATCTTTTTTGGGTGTTAGTTCTAAAAGGTCTTGTAGGTCTTCATAGAACCATTCAACTTCAGCTTCTCAGCGTTACTAGTTGCTGCATAGACTTGGATTACTGTGATATTAAATGGTTTGTCTTGGAAACGAACAGAGATCATTCTGTCATTTTTGAGATTGCCAAGTACTGCATTTCAGACTCTTGTTGACCATGATGGCTACTCCATTTCTTCTGAGGGATTCCTCCCCACAGCAGTAGGTATAATGGTCATCTGAGTTAAATTCACCCATTCCAGTCCATTTTAGTTCGCTGATTCCTAGAATGTCGACGTTCACTCTTGCCATCTCTTGTTTGACCACTTCCTATTTGCCTTGATTCATGGACCTGACATTCCAGGTTCCTATGCAATATTGCTCTTTACAGCATCGGACCTTGCTTCTATCACCAGTCACATCCACAGCTAGGTATTGTTTTTGCTTTGGCTCCATCCCTTCATTCTTTCTGGAGTTATTTCTCCACTGATCTCCAGTAGCGTGTTGGGCACCTACTGACCTGGGGAGTTCCTCTTTCAGTATCCTATGATTTTGCCTTTTCATACTGTTCATGGGTTTCTCAAGGCAAGAATACTGAAGTGGTTTGCCATTCCTTTCTCCAGTGGACCACATTCTGTCAGACCTCTCCACCATGCCCGCCCATCTTGGGTTGCCCTGCAGGCATGGCTTGGTTTCATTGAGTTAGACAAGGCTGTGGTCCTAGCGTGATTAGATTGACTAGTTTTCTGTGAGTATGGTTTCAGTGTGTCTGCCCTCTGATGCCCTCTTGCAACACCTAGCATCTTACTTGGGTTTCTCTTACCTTGGGCATGGGGTATCTCTTCACAGCTGCTCCAGCAAGGCACAGCCGCTGCTCCTTACCTTGGACGAGGGGTATCTCCTCACCTCCCCCCTTCCTGACCTTCAACGTGGGATAAGCTCCTCTAGGCCCTCCTATGCCCATGCAGCCACCACTCCTTGGATGTCAGGTTGCTCCTCTCGGCCGCTGCCCCTGACCTCGGCCGTGGGGTGTCTCCTCCCAGCCACCCCTGGCCTCCAACGCGGGGTGGCTCCTCTAGGCCGCGGCCCCTGGCCTCAGATGCGGGGTAGCTCCTCCCAGCCGCCGTCTCTGACCTGGGATGCAGGGTAGCTCCTCTCGGCCGTTTCTGCGTCATCACAGCCTGGCACTCTCCGCCGCTGCCCCTGACCTCGGACGTGGGGTAACTCCTCTTGGCCATCGCCCTTCAGGCATGGGGTCCTCCCGGCTCTTCTGCCCCTGACTTCGGACATAGAGTAGCTCCTCTCGCCCCCGCTCAGTGCGCCAGCCGCAGCCGCCCATGCGCCACAAGGGAAGCCCAAAAACACTGGAGTGGGTAGCCTATCCCTTCTCCAGCGAATCTTCCTGACCCAGGAATTGAACCGGGACCTCCTATATTACAGGCAGATTCTTTACCAACTGAGCTATCGGGGAACCCCAAGAGCAGGGAAGGTGTCACTTACTATATCAATGAGGTGATTTTTTGACCCTCCCGAGGATGGGACCTGGGCTTCCCTGGTGGCTCAGATGGTAAGCAACCTGCTGGCAGTGCGGGAGACCCGGGTTCGATCCCTTGGTCAGAAAGGTCCCCTGGGGAAGGGAATGGCCACCTACTTCAGCATTCTTGCCTGGAGAACCCCATGGACAGAGGAGCCTGGCAGACTACAGTCCATGGGGTCACAAAGACTCAGACACAACTGAGCGACTAATACACACCCAAGGATCACAGGGACGGGACCTGGTTGCCAGGAGAACCAACTGTGTGATTAGGGAGCTTGAATTTTTGGTCCCATCCCCCAACGTGCAGGGGGAGAGAGCTTCGAGGTTTAATCAATTGCCAACGGTCGGAGATTTAATCTGTCATGACTATGTAATGAAGCTCCTATAAAACTCCAAAAGGACTGGGTTCAGAGAGATTCTGGGCTGGTGAACACATGGAGGCATAGAATCATGCTAACCTCTGGCTTATAACCAGTCAGTCAGAAGAAACTGCATGGGCTTGAGACAGGCACCTAAAGTGGGGAGCAGGGAGTCTGGTAGGACCAAAACCCTAACCTATAGACTTTGGTGGTCTCTCCAGGTAGTGCCCGAATTGAATTGAACAGAACATCCAGCTGGGGTCTGGAGACCTACTTGATGCTGTGGGAAACCACCCACTTCCACACCCTGGAAACTGGATCTCAAAACACATTTCGTCCGAACAGACATTATCCAAAGGCATACAGGTAGCCAACATGTACATGAAAAAGTGCTCAACATCATTAATAATCAGGGAAATACAAACCAGAACCATAAGGAAATATCACCTCCCATCTGTTAGAATGGTTATTATCCAAAAGTCAAGAGATCGTGAGTGTTGGTGAGGGTGTGTAGAAAAGGGAAACTTTATGCACAGTTGGCAGAGATGTAAATTGGTGCACTCGTGATGAAAAACAGTATTGGGGGGGGGTCCCTTAAATTTTTTTAAAAACAGAACTACCCCATGATTCAGCAATCCCAATTCTGGGTATTAATCTAAAGAAAAAAAAAAAAACTTGAAAAGATAAGTGCACATCAGTTCAGTTCAGTTGCTCAGTCGTGTCTGACTCTTTGTGACCCCATGAATCACAGCATGCCAAGCCTCCCTGTCCATCACCAACTCCTGGAGTTCACTCAGACTCATGTCCATCGAGTCCGTGATGCCATCCAGCCATCTCATCCTCTGTCGTCCCCTTCTCCTCCTGCCCCCAATCCCTCCCAGCATCACAGTCTTTTCCAATGAGGCAACTCTTCGCATGAGGTGGCCAAAGTATTGGAGTTTCAGCTTCAGCATCATTCCTTCCAAAGAACACCCAGGGCTGATCTCCTTCAGAATGGACTGGTTGGATCTCCTCGCAGTCCAAGGGACTCTCAAGAGTCTTCTCCAACACCACAGTTCAAAAGCATCAATTCTTCGGTGCTCAGCCTTCTTCACAGTCCAACTCTCACATCTATACATGACCACAGGAAAAACCATAGCCTTGACTAGACGGACCTTAGTCAGCAAAGTAATGTCTCTGCTTTTGAATATACTATCTAGGTTGGTCATAACTTTTCTTCCAAGGAGTAAGCGTCTTTTAATTTCATGGCTGCAGTAATCATCTGCAGTGATTTTGGAGCACCCAAAAAATAAAGTCTGACACTGTTTCCACTGTTTCCCCATCTATTTCCCATGAAGTGATGGGACCAGATGCCGTGATCTTTGTTTTCTGAATGTTGAGCTTTAAGCCAACTTTTTCACTCTCCTCTTTCACTTTCATCAAGAGGCTTTTTAGTTCCTCTTCACTTTCTGCCATAAATGCACATACATCTACACAAAAGCATGTGTAACAATTTTCACAGCAGCATTACTCACAATGGTCAAAAGGTGGAAACAACCCAAATGACCGTCAGTCAGTAAACAGATAAACAAAAGGTGCCAAATCCATACAGTGAAATAATGCTCAGCCATAAAAAGTAAACGCAGTACTAAAATGTGCTAAAACATGGATGACCCCTGAAGGCATTATGAATGAAGAAAGTCAGGTGCACAGGTCCACACACTGCATGAGTCCATTCCAGGGAAATGTCCAGAATAGGCAGATATGCAGAAGCAGAAGAGATTGCCCAAGGCTGAGGCGGGTAGAGAAGTGGGGTCGGTTTCTCTTAAGGGTAATGAAAATTAAGTGTGGTGAGAGATGCACAGCTCTGTGAATACACTAAAAACCACTGAACTGTATGCTTTAAATGGGTAATTGTATGAGACGTGAACTACAGCTCCATAAATCTCTGTGTGTGTATACATACATGTATATAGGAATAAAAATAGTCCTTCCTGTGGATTCAAAACAACCACACAAACACTGGAGGACAAAGCCACGTCTTGACAACAAGTTTGCATTAAAATCCCAGGAGCTGGTTATGCCCAGTAATGAGCTGTCAGCTGGAGGTGTCAGCTTTGGGCTGGTTCTGCTACAATGCCAAGGTAAACGCAGGCTAATTTCGTGGAAACAGAACGTCCAAGGAAAGTGAGGCATGGTCTCACCAGCCACCCCTCTCCTCCCAGTTCTCTGGCGCCGGTTTCCCAAGTGGCTCCTGGGAATCTTGATACAGGACAGATGCTGACTCAGCAGGGCTGGGGGGGGGGGGGGGGGGGAGGGGCACAAGCTCCTGCATTTCTAACAAGTTCCCCGGTGGACACCTGGCTGCTGGGCCACGGGCCACCACCCCTACCCCCAGCAGGAAGACAGGAAACCGAAGCCCAGAGGTGATAAATAGCTTAACCCAGGCCACCCACTCATAAAGGGCAGAAGATCCACATCAAAGGAGAATTGTGTGGCCGTCTCAAGCGGTGACGTGGGAGGCACGGCAGCTGGCCGCAAGCCTGGGGAGACCTGCCATCTGGGATGGCCGTGCCCACCCACCCGGATGGCCCCTCTGGGGGCGGTAGGCCCATGAGGAGACATCAGACACATCAGTGTGGGCTCCTTAAGGAGAGCATCCTAATGGAGCTGTCCCCAGAGCAGAGCAGGCTCTCCCAGGGCACAGAAGCCCCAGACGAGAAGCCAGAGCCCCGGACCACACCTTCGTGCTTCTGGCCTATCTCTAGTCCATCTTCTGTGTGCTCAGTTGCCCAGTCGTGTCCAACTCTTCGCAACCCTATAGACTGCAGTCCATCAGGCTCCTCTGTACCACCGTCTTAGCCCTACCACAAAAGAGGCATCATGTGCTATGATGATAAAAACAAATCTTATGACAAATCTTTAAATTCCAGCTAAGGGTACTCTGCTGGGAGACCTATTTTCCTTCTTTTTTTTTTTTAAAGGAGATTAACAAGTGTTCTAAGTGTTACAGCCATGTTAATAGGAAACAGAAACTCTTTCCTTGATATGTTTAAGATGGAAATAAATTTCAAAAGATCATCCTTTTTCTCCTTCTGAAATTCAGCAGTACCACTTAAATCATCTTGGAAAGCACTGGGCCTAACGATCTAAACGCCCTTTCGACCGTGAGCTTCTGGACCCCTGCCTCCCTTCTCTAAAGCTAAACAGCCCTAGTTTCCTCAAGCCTTGTTCAAATGGTTTCAAGCCCTCTCATCCCCCTGTTGCTCTCCACAGATAAGCGCCAGTTTGTTTCAGCCGCGGCTTGAGCAGCACCAGAGAGAATGGGCTGTAATTGAGCAGGAACATCATCCTTCCATTAAGACAGCCCCAGTCCCGTCTACTTCCCAGCAGCCCCCACTGCAGCGCCCGGGCCCCCTGCACTCCCAAGGATGAGAATCGCCACCTGTTTCCTTTCCTCCGCGTGGTGTAGAAATGCAGCCTCCCTAGCCCATTCTTTATCTCTGGCTGCTTGGGGACAGACTGCATGATATTCATCCAATGAGGCAGTTTGGGATTAGCAAAAAGAACAATGGTCTTACCGTTGAGAGTGGTTCCAAAGCAAACTAGATGGCCTTAGTGCGAGGTCGCCTTCCTCGCAAGGTTTGCAAGCAGAATCTGCCAAGGAGGTGATTCAGCTGCTGAAGTCTGGCCGGCAGTTGATGGGAAGGCCTCCCATTCTACAACCCTGTGCCTCTACAGCGCAATACTCAGAGACAGGGAAGAACATGCAAAGATGCTCCACGATGGAAGAATATTTCTAATCCCAAGCCTG
Organism: Budorcas taxicolor; assembly: GCF_023091745.1. NCBI lineage: Eukaryota > Metazoa > Chordata > Mammalia > Artiodactyla > Bovidae > Budorcas > Budorcas taxicolor. Next base: position 10,610,954 of record NC_068930.1, on the reverse strand, counting down.
CTCTCTGCCCTGGATAGTCCAAAGCATCAGATTTCCTGCCACAGATCATTCATCCTCACAGCTACTCTGTGAAGTAGCTAAGGTGTCCCCATTCTGCAAATGACCGAACTGAGGCTCAGAGAGGCCAAACCATTTATCTGGGTCACCTAGTCAGTTGGCAGAGCCAGGACACCAAGTCTATTGAGTCTGATACCAAAGTCCACGTTCATCTCATTCTCTACAGGTCCCGGGAAGACATGAGAGGAGCAAAAGCCCATCAGCTGAGGGAATCGGGAATGCTAGGATGAGCAATTCAGATTCAATACGAGAGGTAAGAAAAGACAACTTTTTTGATGAGAGGAGATTTTTTTTTAATCTTTGTAAACACTTGAGATCAGTTAATACTATAAAAATAAGAGGAGTAGTGAGACAGGGGAAATAAATGAAAGCTAGGGCGCTGGGGGAGGTGCAGAAGCAGCTCAGGAAGGGAGGCTCCTGGCAGCCTTTGGCTGTGTCCCCTCGGGGACAGAAACCAGCCTCTGATTAGAGAAACAGTCGAGCATGAGCGCAGCAGGGAGCGGCCGGACAGATGGGATGAGGGCACGCGCCTCTCAGACCACCTTCACGGAAAGCATGTCCTCTGCTTCTTACAGGAGAAAGCTGGAAGGCTGCGTTACCGGCAGACCTCATTCCACCGCACTGCACTTTACTGTGCTTCACTTTATTGCATTTTTTTTTTTGCAACAAATCAAAGGTTTGTGGCCACCTTCAGCCAGTGTCGTTTTCCCAACAGTAATTGCTCACTTGATGTCTTTATGTCACATTTCGGTCATTCTCACAATATTTTAAATTCTTTCATTATCATTACATTTGTTATGATGATCTGTGATCAGTGATGTTTGATATTACTTATTACAAAAAGATTACTATGACCTGCTGAAGGCTCAGATGATAGTCAGCTTTTTTTTAGCAATAAAGTATTTTTAATTAAGATGTGTACATTTTTTAGACACAATGCTACTGTACACTTAATAGACGATAGTATAAACATAATTTTTCTATGCACTGGGAAACCAAAGAATCTGTGGGACTCATTTTATTGCAATATTTGTTTTACTGCAGTGGTCTGGAACCTCCATAAGGTCTCCAAGGCCTGCTTATACTCACATCTTCACAGTATTCCGCCATGAACATTAAGTGCTTGCCACCAGGGAATTCACAACTCCGGGATGTCTTTCATTTGCTCACAGGGTTATCAGAAGTTACTGTGATAATTAACTCATACACAGTCTCATCAAACAGCCCTGATCCCTTTAGCTTCCATCTAACCACACAAACAGGCTTCCCAGGTGGCGCTAGCGGTAACGAACCCACCCACCAATGCAGGAGACATATGAGCCTCGAGTTCCATCCCTGGGTTGGGAAGATTCCCTGGAGGAGGGAACAGCAACCCACTCCAGTATTCTTGCCTGGAGAATCCCATGGACAGAGGAGCCTGGCGGGCTACAGTCTAAAGGGTCATGAAGAGTCAGACCTGACTGAAGCAACTCAGCATGCACACAGGCAACCACGCACACACACAAATACACAGACCTTCATGAATGTCACTGGAAAATTACAGAGGAACTAGGGCTAGCCTTCTCGAAGGTCACAGCAGAGCACATGGCTGAAGTGGCACGTGTGCCAAGTGGCAAGAGGCTCTTTGGTACCACTGGCTGCTTGGGAGTCCACATGTCTCAAGCCACAGAGGGGTATTTACGCATGATGCCCGCTTCTAAATACCAGAGTAAAGAGCCCAAGGTGTGGATAACACCTGAGCGCTTTTTGGAAATCAGGCAAAACTTCAGCAACCATCACAGAGCCCAGCAGCAGGAAAACATTTGGAAACTTTATTTAAAGCTCTATGAAATATAAAGAAAGGTCCAGAGTGAGATTTCTTGAAGCTCATGAATATTTATTATAATACACTCTCAAAACAACTGAAAAATTAAGTACAATGGAAATAGGAAACAGATTTATGAGTCAGTCATATGTTTTTACATTATGCAAATGCAGTTAAAGACCTTTAACCAGAATATTGTTAAATGTCAGAAACAGGCAGAGGAGAGGGCTGCTGATATTTGGACATCCTCTTAAAACTGGCAAACGGTATTTTCAGAGTGTTTTGACAATCTGTGGGCACCTCCTGTTACTTTCACTAACCTGGTGCATTCAAGGCAAAGTCGGAGTCCTGGGGTTATCCCAGCCCCCTTGTTCAACAAAGACTTGGCCAAACAGGAATAGGAAGTGTGCTAAACCTTGACCAGAAAGCTCTCACACACAGCTCAGCCAACCCTAGCCCTGAAGCAAGGAGGAGGCTTCACCAACATGCCCAAAACTCCAAGACAGCTAACTAAGCACACTTGTGTCTCAGGATTAGTAATGCAAGAAGCATTCATGATAGATATGTGCTGAATAACGTTCTCCGGTCAAGGATGTCACTTTGGGCTTTATGACACCCATGGAACAGGGCATCCTCTGACTACAGACCTTAGATGTACACACGGTGAAAGGCAAAAGTTCATCCCCAGGGGAGCTGGAGAGTTGAAGGAGGCCCCTTTGCAAAGTGTAGTTGAAGCTCCCTAACCCCAAACTTTCAGCAGACACCACATCCTTGAAGGAGGGGTAACTCACTAAGGGTTGGTTTGGTCTTTTAAATTTCTTATTAGGAAAGCAATATATGGTAACTGCAGGAAATCTGTAAAAACACATTAAAATATAATAAAGGAGTAAATTTCTAAATAGGATTGACCTTATATTGGGGCTCCCCTGAGGTCAGAGATGAGGAGCTTTGCTTCCAGCTTGCTGGTGGCCTGGGCTCCAGGCAGACTGATGGGCTGGAACCCTCTCCCACCTCACCCTGCTCACTGTCAGCGGCCCCAGACCCTGCCCCATGCAGCCAGAACAGCCATCCATGCAAGCTCAGAGCACTCACCTGAGAAGCTGAAATCGGTCACAAACAGGTGCTTCATGATACAGAGAAAGAATAAATGTGCTACTGATTACATAAATTTCACCACCAGAAACAAAACCCCACCAGATCATCACCTTGCAAAAACCCCGTACCCTGCACCAGCTGACCATCAGAGGCCACGTTTCCTCATCCCGTCTGGCAGGGATAAGAATGGTCCTTGGGCTTCCCTGGTGGTTGAGTGATAAAGAATCTACCTGCCAATGCAGGAGATGTGGGTTTGATCCCTGGTCCAGGAAGATCCCACATGCTGAGAAGCAACTGAGCCCGTGCACAACTATTGAGCCTGTGAGCCTCCTCGAGAGCTCGGGAGTCACAGCTACAGACGTCTGCACACCCCAGAATCCGTGCTCAGCCACAAGACAAGCCACCGCAACAAGACAGTAGCCCCTGCTTGCTGCAACTAGAGAAAGCCCACAAAGACCCAGCAACAAAGACCCAGCACAGTCAAAAATAAGAAGAAAGAAGATTAAAAAAAAACGGTCCTGCACTTCACAGGGCTGCAGTGACACTCAGGCTGTGCACGCAATGCTATTATTAATAATGAGAACAGTGAGAAGCAGCTCTGAATACCGTCACTCTGGGCCAGAAGGTGTCTGGTATCTTTAATACAAAAATCAATACGTGTATCAGTAAACAGAAACCCATAACACCCTCATGGATCTCTAAAAGGCGAAAATAAATCACTTCCGCCTTGACCTTCTAAGTCCAGCCAAAGAGTAGAACCATCACTTCTGAGGTATTTGATTCCATCCATTGTAAACAAATCAGAATTCTCGTGTATTAAATTCACTAATAACTACTAACCTGTCTTTGTGTCCCAGGGATTAACCAAGACCAAGATTTTGTGTTGAGGTTCATCACGGTGCACGGTGCAAAAGCAAACCGACGAAGCTTCAAGTTTAACCTGAAAAAAATAACAAAATCACCACTTGGTTCTGTCATCACAGTAAGGGCACAAGAGAATGCTGAATAGTTAAGCTGGCACACCGCTCTTTCAAAGAACACTGTGGCACAGAGGTCCTCTGACAGGACGGAGGCAGCAGACATGGAACCTCAGGCACTCGGAGCTACACGCAAGCACAGCCTGACAAGGCCCTTCCTCTGTCTCCCCCAGCAGACCCACTCATCCCCTCCCTCACCGGGCTGTCTGCTCAGGCCTCTCGGCCTCTCCTTCCATCCCCTCTGGCCCCAGCAGCCTTCCCACCCAAATCCCCCCTGGGGCTCCAACTTCGAAAGCTGTCGGCCACGTGAGGCCGCACCTGCCAGGCTGACCTCAAGGATCCTCCTGTGGCCACTCTGTGCAAACAGCCTGGAGAAGCCTGGGAACTGACGTGAAAGTCACTCAGTTGTGTCTGACTCTTTGCAACCCCATGGACTAGACAGTCCATTGGATTCTCCAGACCAGAATACTGGAGAGGGTAGCCTTTCCCTCCTCCAGGGGATCTTCCCAACCCAGGGATCGAACCCATGTTGCAGGCGGATTCTTTACCCGCTGAGCCACCAGGGAAGACAAGCCTGTGCCCACCCGCAGTGCCAGGCTGCCTGCTGCCCTGGCTCAGGCCCCTGCAAGCAGCCTTGAGAAGCCCACACCCTCTCTGGGAACCCAGGCTGTCCTCTGGCTCTGAGGCACCCAGGGGGTGACGATCCTCAGCGCCTCATGACCCTGAGGGACTCCAAGCAGGGTCTCTGACACTGGGCTGCCTTCTCTCAAGTGCCCACATGCCCAGGCCTGTCTTGGCCATCAAACCCACAGGCCTCAGCTCCCTAAGCAAAAGGACAACGCATTCCACGGCAAAGTCTGTTTTGAAAACCGAGGAGAGTGGAAGAGAATGAGAAAAGGATGTGTGGGCTGAGTGAGGCAGGCAGGCTGCCTGTAAAAGTTTACAGCAGACCTCCACGGTTTCAGAGGACTGCTTCTTAAATCCCGAGACCCGTCATCATTTTGGAGCCTGCTTGTGTTCAAGTCACCGGAACAAAGACTGCCTGAGCTGGCCCCTCAGACTCACCCAGCGTCAGCCGTTCCAAGGCCATTAGAAACAATATGTACAAAGCATCATATCGACATGGAAAGATGCTTATTATAGACAATATTGTATTCCCAGTGTGCTCTGCATGTTAAAAAGGCATGCCCAGAAATAAAATCCAACAGAAACACTCCAAAGTGTCCACAGCAGTTAACATGGGTGATTTTATTTTCTTTGTTCTTGACTGTAGTTCCCAAATAGTATACACTGAGCATACATTGTTCTATAACCAGGAGAAATCAATAAGCATTATTGTATTTTAAATATGATAAGACAATTTCAAGACTGAAAACAGAGTTAATTATGAAAAGAAAAGGTTCTGGGCAGGACCAGTGTGATGCAGTATGGTACATCCTTATCTTGTCTTTTCTTGTTTTGCTTGAAAAATTTTCTCTGGGATCAAAAAGAAAAGTTAAATTTGCTAAAAGCAATGAGAAGATCCATAATCATCACAAATCAGACTATTTCAAAACCTGCTAAAGTGGTAGGAAATAGCTACCCTTTCTTAATTAATTCCTAAAATGGTAGGAAACCAAATGATTATTTTCAGGACTCCTTTTTTTTAAAGGAGGAGAAGCAACTTGGTGGGAAGACATTTCAGCACTTTTATCACATTAAAACAACTTAATTCTAGTAACGATCTTATTTTATTATGGTTTTTGCTAATAATAACACTAAAATTATTCACTCTGTGAGCATACTACATATTAGAGTTTGTTTTGCTGTGTAAGTAATGTTGTAACCCATACATAAGCATGAAATAAAAGCAGATGAATGAAAGTGCACCCTAAAGTACCTAAGGGCTAACTCCCGCATTTCACCACACTTCTCAGATTACCCAGCATGCCCCATACTCTGTCCAGCAGTCCTCAGCCCACCAGCCCCCCGCTCCCCAAGAGTAAGCCCCTCAAGAGTGCGCCCCTAGCCGTGACTGAGCGCCTACTCGCCTTCCGGCACAGCTGTCGCTAGGCGGCGCTGAAAGCGTGTGCGTGCAGCCACCTCCTTCGCGGATCCAGAATAAGGAATCACCCTTGGGAGCTAGATTCTTCCAGGAGTTGATTACAAACAAGCATCTCCGAAATCTCAAGGAAGCCACACTATATAAACTGTACAAGCCATTGTTTTAATTAACTCTTGAACAACTCCAGTATAGCAAAATAAAACCCTGTCCTCCTCAACTAACTTTGCCTGCCAGACAGCAACAATTCCTAGTATGAGGGAACTTTTATTTGTATCAAACAAGAAAAACTTGCCTCTTTCAACAAACCAGCCTCAAATCTGAAAAGCAGGTAACCAATTTAGGTACAGTCCAAGATTCACATATTCTTTTTACTTACTTAGTGGGGGAAAGGTCTTAAAAATAGCACAATTATTAAATTTCACCCACAACCCCACCATCCTAAGTTTTCATTTCTAATTTCTTCCAGTCCATATTCAAAGCGTAATTTTATCAGTGCTAAAAAGCATAATTGGTACAACTTCATTCCAAATCACAAACTTTTAGGACTTAATCAAACCTTAGAGACTAGAGGTCAGTCAATCCCCTCATTTACAAATGGGAAAACTGAGGCCAGCCAGACAATACACACGGCATCTCATTTAATCCTCAGAACAATAGTATGAGGTAAGCACAGTTATTATCCCAAATTCTGAGATGAGAACAGCAAGACCAGAGAGGTAAAGTCACTTGCTCAAGGTCACACAGCTCTTAAGTGGTAGACATGGGATTCAGAGCAGATTGTCCTGTTGACTGCCTTGTAGATCTGGACTTACCCTCATGACTCTAAAATCTCAATCCAGGATTCCTTTTGCTTCTCAGAGTGGAATCATTCTCGTATTCACTCCAGAAGGATTTTTTTTTTTAATCTGCAATACTCTTTCACTAACATCCTCCTTTCTAATAAGTTAGATTATACAGAACTCTCCACCAATGGGAAGATCACACGTACCTGCTCCCCAGTGGGAAGAGAGAAAACCTCTGGTGAGGGCCCCGCTCCTTCCCCAAGCATGGCATAGTAAGCCAGAGTCGCTTCCTGATGCCCAGCAGGGTCGTCTTCCAAAATATCCACAGGGTAAATGCCCACTGGGGGATAAAGAAGGCAAAAAAATGACATGAGCTCCACTCTTTCATTGAGATAAAGGTCACTTACTTCTTGAATATGAAAAAGAAAAAAAGCAGCCAATTGAAACTTGCTCTAAAAATTACATTCATCTATTTTAAGTGTAAAAGAAAAAAGCAGTATAGCAGCGAGAATCAAAAGAAAATAGAAGATAGCCCTGATGCTGGGGTTGGCACCCACCCCCAGAAGACATGAGGTTCAATGTGAACCCTCTTGGACCACTGCAGAAACTTTCTTTATATCCTCAAATTATAAAATGGTTTCCCGAGTATTTTCCAGTAGGGTCAGCCGCCGTGGCCACATGTACCCTGAGACTGGACCCCCCGTGGGTGAGAACCTTGATAACTTGGACAAAATCCAGCCTGAGTAATTATTTTGCCAGCTTACATTTGCTTTGAAGTTGGTTTGTCAGTTCTTAAACTGAGCTGCTCAACTATAAGAGTTTAAATGTACAAGTTAGTATGAACTAGGAAACTACATGTGCAAACCTATATGGCCGTACAAAGACTATTGCAGATTAATTTGTAAGATATCTCCTGTCTCTACTCAGCATCTCTTTCTTATCACCACACTTTTACAGGAAAACTATATCCTGGAATAATCATACACACTGAGTGTACACAGTTCAGCTCAGAACTAGCGGTTGGTTTTCCCCTGAGATGCTAGCTCACCTCTGACTGGCACATCCCTCCTGCGGTCCCCCTCCTCTGACGCGCCTCTGGGCCTCCCGTGGTGGGAAGGGTGTCAGAGTAGCTGTCTTCTCCTCTTCTTTCTCCTCCCCTTTCTCCTCCCCTCTCCCCCTCCTCTGCCTCCTCAAGAGAGATAAGCCTGCACATAAACACCCACTGAAATACCAGCTTCCCACTCTCTCTCAGAATCTCCATTCCTTCTGCCAGCCACTTTTCAGGGAACAGAGACTGCTCTCAGCAGCAAAAAGTTTCGTGGCTCCAGTTCACCAAGTTTGCCTCTGATGACTTATACTGCCAGTGACTGGGGGGAGTGCTCGTAGAAAACAGAGGCTGTCAAGAGCAGGGCTGGACCAGGCCTCAGCCTTGCCCCGACTCTTATTGGTGAAAATGTCACTGGCACACACAGAGTGATGAAAAGATAAGTAAAAACACTCTACCACTATTCATTTTAAGTATTTGAGTGTGAAACACATGCCCCCAAAATTACAACTATAAATATACTGATGCAAATGTTTCAAATAAAGAGGTGAAGAATTAACAGTCCATTCAGTGATGACGAACAAGGCAGTGATGAAGCTGGGGGTCTCCTCCTAAACAAGGTTGTGCCTCTAGGCAGCAGAGATATCCTGCTATGGAAGGTACACACTGGGGTGTGTGTGTGCATTTGTGTGTGTATGAGTGTGTTTTCTCTCTACACACACACACACACACACATTCAAGGAGGCCCAGGTTCCTTCTCACTACAGTGGGCCAGGAAGCCCCTAGCAACGGATCAGACATGGCGGCCAGGCAAAACCAATACACACCCCCACTCCCACTCCTCACTGGGCACTCTGGACGTTTCAGCTCAAAGCTGACAGATCCAAGCCACGTTAGATGGCTCCTTACTGGGGGACCCCTTCAAACCTGTCGCCAAAGCCTCGGCCTGCAGCACCTCTCTCCAATTGTCCTGATGCCGTCAGTTCAAGGCATCAGCGTCTCGTAATGAAAACCTCTGGCCTCAGCTCTCGCCTCTGCCCATCCTTCCTCCGTCTGCCCCCAATAAAAACACTGCAGCCAGTCCCTGGAGCCAGGTGACAGCAGGCTGCTGAGTCCTCCCTGCCTCCGATTTCACTGAGTCCAGCCTGACTCCCATTTATGGCTGAGAAAACTGAGGGCTGCAGAGGCAACCAGCTGGCTAGCCAGCGGCAACACCAGGGCAGGGAGGCCTGTCTGATCTCAGAGTGTGTAAAACAGTCTGATGACTTGGTGACACCATCCAGACAGCCTCCTCTGCCAGCGTCAAAAGGCCTTGGCGGGCCCCCTCCCCGCCTTGGCAGGCCCCCTCCCCGCCTTGCCATCCTGAAGGCCCATCTCAAGCTCCAGCACTCCTGGGGTGCTCCTGGAGCCCCAGAAGCAAGGGCTCTGAGAGCCCCTGAGTCTGTGTGTGAGTCCAGCTGGGCCTAGGACGGGACTTGAGGCACCCTGGCCGCCCCGCCCCGCCCCGCCCTGCCCTGCAGGGCCTTGCACACCCGAACTTTCACAGCTTTTCACAGCCGTCAACAGGGGACCCGAAGACCCTCGCAGACCCTCAGAGCACTGGTTCTCTCTTCTCCCAGCCCTGCCTAACCCCCCAGTATGGGCCTCTCCCTACCGAAGCCTTTTTCAGCCCACGCACTTCAGAAATGTGGGTGGTTGTTTAGCTGAGCTCTCTGTTCAGACTGCTATTCATCCAGTTGATCCCGCGGCTTCCCACAGGTATGACAGACGATTCCACGCACATCCTGGTACATGAAGCAAAAAGCACAGGCAAGTGGGCTGCTTCAGCCCCGGGCACCCGACTCAGGCCATGAGGTTCTCCCACAAACACGCTTTCAATCCGCTGCCTTTCTCCAGACGCCCCCAGGAGCACCGTCTGAAGGAGCAAATGGAAATCCCACTTGGCCTGTCCTCTCTGGGGCCGGCCCACGTCTTGGGAGAGGTGTGTGTCCGACGGGTCTTCGGTCCACTCCAGTGAGGTTGAGGGCTGCCAGAAGAGCCTTACGGATGCCCCCAGACCCCCCAACCCCCGTCCACACACACAGGCACACACACACACACGCACACAAGCTAAGACCCCTGGCAACAGGGGACCACGAGCACAGTGTAATCGCCCAGCTTTTCTGGAGAGGCTCAGGAAGGGGTACCTCACCCGAGATCCCCAGGCCCAGAGGCTCTGCTGGCTTGCCCCTGAGGCTGTCACAGCTTGCCCAGCATTGGCTCTGGCCGCATGTGGTCAGGAGAAATGCAGTGAACATCTTTTGCTCCTTGAGCAGCATGAAATCACCCCCCAGCCGGGTGTGCTGCCGGAGTTGGGAGAGCCTCTCAAAAGACTCGGTGGGCTCTTTGGGCTCTACTGCTCAGGGCTCTACTGCTTTGCAGCCCAGGGACAGGCCCCTGGGGGGTCTTCTCCACAGAAACCCAGCAAAGTCAATCAGTCGGAAGGCGTGAGCATGGGGCTGCATGGGCCTGCCTCTATGAAAACACTAACCCTCTGAAAAAGGAATATCCAAACATCTCAATACCCGACCTCTAAGCTGGGCCAGACCCCTGCACCTCGAGAAGGAAGAAGCACCCCGAGCCAGCCAGGGACAGCGGGGAGCTGTGATCCTCCAGCCTTTGGGGCTTTAATTCCTTCTCTTCTCTCCGGGGAGACTGCCCCATCTGAAAAGTTCAGGCAGATTTCCTCTTACATGGAAAATGCTTGGGTGAGCTTTCTGGAAAACTGGGTGGGAGCAAAAACCAGAGCTGCTTAAGGCAGGAGAGGGGAGAGGGCCTCCAATGCCAGGTGGGCAGGGAGACCCCTCCCCAACCCAGGAGCTACACACACACAAGCACACAAAGGCACACACAAGCGCACACAAACACTCACAGGCACACAGAAGCACACACACATAGGCCCACACACAGGGACAAACACAGGCACACACACACAGACACACAGGCACACGCAAACACGGGCTAGTGACCCCCCTCACACAGGGAAGAAGGAAGGCCCCGCCCAGCCTCCCCTCCCAGGGCACTCCCAGCAGGCAGGGGGCTGCAAGGAGTAAACAAGTCTGAGCGCTTTCCGCAGGCGCTCAGGCAGCCCGGCCGGCTGCCCAGCTGCTGAGGGAAGGCAGACCCAGGCAGGGGCTTCAAGATACAAAAGGCTAAGAGGCTTTAATGGTTTGAACCCAACAGGAAATATTTTTCCAAAGCCAAAAGAATGTAATCTTTTCAGTGCAATGCAAAATGCTTTCATGAAAAAAGGCACACAGTTGAAATGATAATTCAGTGCAGACCGTAAAGAAATTGAAATCCCCAAACCAACCCCGTGTGTAAGAATTCACTCTAAGCACATGTTGGCTCTGGTCACCCGAAAAACAAAAGCAGAGGTCTGTCTTAAAGCATTCTTCCAGGGAAAATGCCGAAGTCATTCAGAATCTTCATACCAAAGCTTGAGCTTCCAGGGCTGGTAAGGGGCCTCCACACTCTTCCGAGCCACTGCCCGTCACCCACTGCTGATCCGTCAGCCACGGCCACCAGTCCTAGCATTCAGAGCTTTTCTAGCATTTCTTGGTCCTCTCAATGTAAACACCAACGCCAACTAATGAAGACTTTGAAAAGGATCAACACTCTGCACCTATCTACCGATTCAGTAGCACTTGCAGAATATTCTCTTCAAACACCACCTCACACCAAAGATTAGGAAAAATCTTCCATTTTAGGAAAGTGCAATTTTTCTCATATGGGTCTACAATTAAGAGAAACATTAATAAGAAGATTCTAAATTCTGCTAACCCCACTCTTGAAGAATTCTGACTTTATTGAGAGCCCCCGTCAGTAACTGCGTGGCGTATGTCACTGGAAAAAACTGACTGGGACTTGTCATTCTTGAACTACAGAAAGAACAGTTCTTGCTCATGATTATATGTGAAAACAATTTTAAGGATGCAAAATTAGAGTCTGATACTTTTGTTTTTAACAATTGGCTAAGAGCAGATATCACTTGCACAGAAGTTTTTTCTTTCTTTCCTTTTTCACATAAGCAGGCTGGTTGTTTTCGTCCAAAGTAGTTTGCTTCTAAAAGGAGATTATTAGCCGAAGGAAACCTTATTACAGGAGAAATCTGCTGAGGGGCGTTAAGTGCCTGCCTCTGAGCTGGGCAGAGACCTCAGCTCCTCCATGCCAACCAGAGAGAGGGCATCTGACAAGAAGTGTCTGCACCCAGGTGTTCGGCAGGGTAGCGCCTAAAGGGGAAGCTTTCCAAATGCCACCTGCCTGGCTCAGAATTCAGCAGCAGGAGTTTGGCGGGGTCCCTGATTCCCAGTGAGGCATGCACCTCAAAAATCCACTTCCAAGCTGTCTGCTTTAAGAAAGTTCAGTATTCACAAATGCAAACTTCATCCTGACCCTCCACAGCATGCCTCAAAACTGAGAGCTACTTTTAACTTGAAGTATGATTACATTTAATTTTTAAAGAGGGCCATTGCTCACAGCGAGAAATATCCACAGTTATGTGAGGTAGTGTCTAGGGTTTAATATCAAAGAATCCAAGGTTCCTGACTTCCCTTGTATCCTCCCAGCATTTTCACACATATATTCTCTGGAAAACTAGCTTCACAAGATATGCTGTGGAAGGAGGTTTCTGAGACCAGCAAGTTGGGGAAAGGGGAACTGTTGTGATGCTCAGAGCTCACTACTGGGGGTTCTATGCACCTATCAGCAATCAGGACGTTTAGACACCTTGCAGCAATGGAATTTTCTTAATCCAGCATTTATCTTCCAAACTTACTTAACTAGGGACCCCCGCTCCAGAACACTAACAGATGACAAATGACACCTTAGAGAAGAATGAGGTGACATGATGTCAGGGCCAGACAACCCATCACTCTTAGAGGGCAAACATGCCAATGTCTGCAGCCCAAGGACCACAGGCAAGGGGAGCTTGGTGTCAGCAGAGCAATCCTCCACTTGGAGGAGGAGAGAACAGAAGGTGAAGCAAATACACACTTGGATATTTTTGTTGGTTTTTGAAGAGCAGCTGATTGCCAGAATATTCTTAGCAAAGAATTGAAAAAAAAAAAAAGTTGGAAGACAGAATGTAGAATGTGTTAGAATTTCTGAGCAGATGAGCAAAGTTGTCAGGGAACAGAGGCAGCACTGAGAAAGGTCTGCAGGTGGTAGGTAGCAGGGTGGGTTTCATCGCCGGGAATTGACAGGGAGCCTGTTGCTCTGTTATCACAGATTTAGTATTGGCCAACTTGCAACTTGTCACTGCCTTGGCTGAGAATACATGGCTTGTCCCACCCAAATCTAAGATGGTAAAATAGGCAGATGACTTTGTGTGCCGCCCACACGAAGATTTATGTAATCCTAATTGCTTTTAATATGAAGGTCTCATAATCTGAGCATTGGTGCATCTTACTCTTAGGCGAATGATACAAAGATAAAACTGTTTTTCCCTCTGAATCATTCAAAAGGAGATGCGGTGGGTCTGAAACAGACTGTTCCCTTCGCATTCAAAGAGGTGTCACTTTGGGGGACAAATGTGGAGCCCTACGGGGGCAGACAGGAGAAAATAGCGTCTCAAATGTCTCACAAATGGTAACAGAAGAGGGGGCCTCACCTGATATAGCTACAGGAAGCTCAGGTCCACCTTGACCCTGAACGTGAGCCCTTCCACCCCTCGTGGTCAGCATTACGGTGCCCTATTTGTCTAACCTTTACCAGGAAGGAAGAGGGCTCTGGCACATACTCAGGAAAACATGGAAAGCCTGATTCTTTGTATCCTGAATTTAATTGACCAGGAACTTGTAAAAACACCAAACTCCAGTGTCAGTAACACCACCGCAACACGTGGCAGTCCTGAGCTGGTGGGGAAATGCGGTGGGGGAGGGGACAGCTGTCCAGCATGGAAGCAGAACCCTAAACCACACAGCACACAACGAGAGGAAAAAAACAACTCATCACCAGCATGCTTTTCCCCAGTAGTCACAGAATAACATTTCTCAGAACCCACCGAAACACTGTGACTGTTAGAGGACTTTATAAACTTTCATCCAGAAGTCACACAGCCCTAGACGTCCGTCTATTACACTGCTAACAATAATATTTCTAAAGAAGACAAAAACTGGGTCTCTATCTGTCATGCTCAGCCCAGTGCAAAGCAACAAGGAGAACTGAAAGTAGAAAAATCCTCAGTCTCCATGACTCAGTTCTAGATTAAGCTGGAGCCTCTGTTTTTAAATACTCAGCCTTATCACCCAGACTGCTACACATGGAGAATGAATGGAGAAGAGTGGGATGGCCTTAAACCTAGACAGTGTGCCACTTAGTGAAGGCGCAGTTACGTCCCAGTATTTGGGAATCTGTCGAGAACGCTACATTTTTTAAATCGGAGTATAATTGCTTTACAATGTTGTGTTCGTTTCTGCTGTCCAGCAAAGTTAATCAGCTATATGTGTGCCCTGTCTTTTGGATTTCCTTCCCATTTATGTCACTACAGAGTATTGAGTGGCGTTCCCTCTGCTATACAGTCAGGTCTCATCAGTTATCTGTTTCATACATAGTAGTGTAGACATGTCAGTCCCAACATATCCACATGTTTGTTCTCTGCGTCTGTCTCTATTCCTGGAGAAAGCTACATTTTTATAAAGGCATTGGTCTTTTCTGTGCAAAACTGAAAAGTAGGTGAAGAGGTACCTGCTGAACAGAAATATCTGCATCCAGGTGAGGACTAGCTCAATTTTCCACAGAAGAATCTGCATCCAGGTGAGGGCTAGCTCAATTTTACACAGAAGAACCTGCATCCAAGTGAGGACTAGCTCAATTTTACACAGAAAACATATAAAAGAAAGTTAACATTCTACCTTCTGTGGATAAACAACTTTCTCAAGTACTGGTTGGGAAAGAAAGCATTAAAAAAAAAAAAGTGGTGTGCTCTGACACTAAAACGTACCCTTTTATACCTTATACTTGAACAGTTTTCTCCAGTTAACAAAAGGGCTATAGCACTTCCTCATTTGTTTGAAATTTACATCAGCTCCTTGAAGTTAAGAAAAAGGAAACAATTAAACCCGTGTTTCAGATATGGAAACGCACTCAGAAATGGAAAGTTAGTAATGGGGCTGAGACTCAAACCCAGATCTTGAGATTTCCAGCAGGGCCTTTACCAATTTGCGGACTTCCTAATTTATATCATGTTGAGGACCACACACTGTGTACCAGCACAGATGACAGCGAGGGCTCAGTATAGCACTGTTTAAAATACTTGCCTTTTAAAAGCTGAATAATATTCTGCTCTACACACACACACACACACACACACACGCACACACAGCCCGTCCTGCTTATCCATTCATGTGTTGATGTTCACTTGGGTTGCTTCCACCTTTCGGCTATTGTGAATAAAGCTGCCATGAATATGGAATAGAAATATCTCTTTCAGTCCCTGCTTTCACGTCTTTTGAGTACATACTCAGAAGTGGAACTATTGCATCATATGCTGGTTCTATGTTTAATTTTTTGAAGAACTGCCACACTCCACAGTGGCTGTACCATTTTACATTCCCACTAGCAATGCACAAGGGTTCCAATTTCTCCACATTCTCACCCAGCATTTGTTATTTTCTGCTTTTTCAGATAACAGCCATCCAAATGGGTGTGAAGTCGTATCTCACTGTGGTTTTCATTTGTATCAGTCATGAGGAGCATCTTTTCACGTGCTAACTGGCCATTTGTTGGTGCTGTTGTTTTAAATATTTCTTTCTCTCTTTGGCTGTGTTGAATCTTAGTTGTGGCATGCGGGACCTTTCATCACAGTGCAGAGACTCTAAAGTGCACAGGCTCGGCAGTTGCAATGCACAGGCTTTGTTGCCCTGTGGCATGTGGGATCTTGATTCCCCAACCAGGGATTGAACCAATGTCTTCTGCATCGCGAGGTTGATTCTTAACCACGGGACCACCAGAGAATTCCCTTACCGGCCATTTCTGTCTTTGGAGAAATATCCATTCAACTCTTTTGTCCATATATTAATGATTTTAACAACTATTTTTAAAGCTTGTAAGAATTAGAAAGAGTGACATGAATTGATAAAGAGATAAGTGGCAAGGCCAATGTGATCTAAACGGGCTAACCTACCCAGGATTACTCCAGCACCTGCATTACAGGGCAATGATGCCACCTTTGCCCACTGTCCAGCCAGGCCACACCCCAAGAAAGGTGGCAGAAGCTAGGAGCTGGCTTCAGTGAAAAGACAACAGGCTGTTTGTCATTTATACTTTAAGGCTTGGAGGGAAAAAAAAACACTACCCGTTTTTAAAAATACAATAATAGTAGTAATAACTGTCATAGTGGTAGTAATAGAATAGTAGTGATGCCCTGAGGCCTCTATGATATCTGCTGCCAGAATCCCTGCCCAAGGGTGACCTCAGCTTAGACCAAGCTCTTCCTGATACCTATGGTCCTAGGAAGAGGTCTAATCAGACCCAGATCACATTCATTACCAACCCTACAGCAAAGATTTAAAAAAACTTTCTGCTATAAAGCTACTTTATTAATGTATAATATAAAACTGGGCCATCACTTAGGAAATCTCATATTGCCAGACACCACGCTAAGTGCTAGTCAACACAAAGGTGAAAAATCAGAAGTGGCCTCTGCTCTCATAGAACTTACAGCCTGGTCAGGAAACATAAAAACAGGTAAACATCCCCATGGCATGGGGGGAGGCAAGTGACGAAGGAGGTGGGAGACGGGACAGAACGACCAGGGACGGTCTTTCTAAGGAGGTAGCCATTCAGCAGAAGGATGGAAGAACAAAACGCTGGCCTCGCGCTGAGCAAGACCAAGGGTCACCCAGACCAAAGGAGCAGCACATGCAGAAGGAAGAAGGGAGGAGAGGGCAAGCGCTCAAGGGCAGCCAGTGTGCCTGCAGCGCGCCTGGGCAAGGGAAGAAGGGCAAGGTCACGGGAAGCAGGCAGGCAGAGGCCAGGGTAACAGGACTCTGGCCAAATTCCAGACTTCAAGTTTCAAGAAAAATGCAGTAGGAGGCTGCTGAAGGGCCCCCGGCGGGGATAACTGGAGCGTGTGTTTACCACCTCCGCCAGGCCATACTGCAGCAGGAAACCCAATCGGAGGCAGTGCAAGCTGAGACAAATGACATCAATGGCTTAGGCCAATGATGACAGTGAACACAGTGAGAGGACATGAGCTGGATGTGGCAGTGGACACGGCAGAATTTGCTGCCACATGCATGGGGGGTGAGGGGCTGGGCTTTCTACTTTAGCCTCACCACTTCATGTAAGTCAGTGCAATTCAACTAGTGGCTTCCATATTGTGACACATTTATAAACTAACGTTGGAAACAATCTAATTGCTGTTAGGATCCTAGCTCTTTCCAAAGTGGGAAATTGATGGACCTGCCAACAGAAGAATAAGCTGTACATTATTCGAAAATACTAAATATTTTCCTTGAGATATTACAAACTGAACTGGTATTAAAACACTGATGAACTGCCTACAGTGAGGTTTGGGCATGAGGGCAAGAGCTCTGGGATCATTTAGACCTGATTTCAAAAATCTCCAATGTAAGATGAAATAAACTGCCACAAAAGAGTCAGCACAAACTATAGGTTCAGACTCACAAAGACTGCAAATATTGAAATTATCTAATATGGAAGATAGAGATGTGAAATATCTTTTTAAAAGTTTAAATATGGAATGTAAAGGGCCAAGATTTGTTAACTGCCCAATAAGATTCAAGAGGGAAAGAAAGTAGAGCTTCTAGAAATTCATGTCTGAAATAGCCAATGAACTGAAAATATACATCTGAAGAAATTATGCAGAATGTAGCAGAGAGAGACAGAACAAGAGGAAAATATGAAAGGCAGGTTAAGGGAGATGGAGCGTAGAATGCTGGGGGCCCTCCAGCAACAATGCAACTGTTGTTACATTGAACAATGCAGAAACAATGACGACTCAGAAGGAGAAAAAAATAATAAGGAAAAATCAAGATTTGATGAAATTTGAGTGAAATTTCTCCAGAATTAATGAAAGACACCAGTCCTCTGACTCCGGAATCCCAACCAACCCTAAAGCAGGAAAAATAAAGAAAACTCCCCTCCTAAACATACTGTAGTCAAGTTGCAAAACAGCAACACAAAACGATGACAGTAGCCAGAGGGAAAGACAGATCCTCCCAAGAAAAGGCCAACTCCATTGACAGCGGTCTTCTCAGTGGCAACTATGGAAGCCAGGAGACAATGGAAGAACATTTTTAAAGTAAGAGAGCAAATAACTTTCATCCTACATCCAGCAGAAGTAACTTTCAACAATGTGGGTGAAATAAAAAACATTTAGAAAAACAAAATCTGAGTTTACTACCAGCATATCGTCCCTAAAGTCATTTCTAAAAGGGTGCTTATCAAGGGAAAGGAAACTGACCTCAAGAGGAAATTAGTCAAGAAGGAATGGGAGCAAAGAAAATGAGAAACATGTGGATAAAACCCAAGCCAATGCTGATCATACAAAACAAAAACATCTAATTTAAGGAGATTTAAAAAAAATCATAATAGAACTAAGGTGCTACACACAAAAAAGAAAAGAAACTGGAAAGGAAGTAATTGGAGTGAAGTTATTCAAAGGCCCTTATATGATTTCAGAGAAAGTTTAAAACTGATTAATTTCAGGATTAGTTAGAAATAACATGCATATTAAAATGTCTAAGTTAGCCCCTAAAAGAACAGAAATATAAATATTAAATTTCAAAATAGGAGAGAGGGAAAAAAATGGAATTAGGGCCAGGGTGGGGGAAATTTCAATTTCAAAAAAAGGAAAGAAATGAAAACAAGATGATCTGTCAATATTCACATTTAACTCTTATGATTAAAAACATATCCATCAACAAGTAACCAAACTATGCTTTTGCACAAGGACAGATTTTTATTAATGCTTTTAGCAAGCATTTTTTTTTATATATTTTTACTCAGTTATCAGGTATTCTGGAAAAACACAGGACAATTATTTTCCTTCTGCGGAGCTTCAGTTCAGTTCAGTTCAGTTCAGTTCAGTCGCTCAGTCATGTCTGACTCTTTGCAACCCCATGAATCTCAGCACGCCAGGCCTCCCTGTCCATCACCAACTCCCGGAGTTCACTCAGACTCACGTCCATCGAGACAGTGATGCCATCCAGCCATCTCATCCTCGGTCGTCCCCTTCTCCTCCTGCCCCCAATCCCTCCCAGTATCAAAGTCTTTTCCAATGGGTCAACTCTTTGCATGAGGTGGCCAAAGCAGAGCTTACAATAACGATTTTCCAAGACATTCTAATAGCCCAAATGTGGGCTGTACACATGCATTACAGACACCACTCGCTAGGAAACATGAAAGTAAAAATGAATGAGCATGTGTAACTCCCTGTTTGGGCCTATATGCCTCTAACCACATACAACACTTGGCAAAACTGACCCCCTAAGCAGCATCTGACAGAGCACAGCGGGCGGGGAAATAGCACCGTGAGCAGAAGTCACTGCAAGGCTGGCATCATCACAGCTCTGACTTCTCAAGCACTTACAATGAAATACTCGAGGACTCTCCTTAGGGGTTATTTCAGCACAGTGCAGTGGAGAAACGAATACAGCTTTCTCTCTCTGTGGAATCTGCAAGTAGCGGTTAGAGACTCAGTTTCCAAGAAAAACACATTTGTCTCAATTTCTGCAAGACAAGGAAACCAAGTGGTCCAGGAGGGTTTGGGCCTTAAGAGCCCCCAACACACACATGGACAGGAGCTCCCCCTCTGCCCTCCCTGGGTGCCCCCAGCCCTCAGCCTCAAGCCATTCCCAGTGGCCCCTTCACTGCCCAGCTTCAGAGGAGCAAAGAAACATCAAAATCATTCTATGCCTTGACAGACAATAGGTGTTGGTTTAAGCAGAAAACAAAGCTGCTGTGTGGGAACAAGGAATGCGTGAGGTCTACTGGGAGAGCAGTCCCCGTGACTCAGAGAAGCGGGGAGAAAGACAAGCCTGGATGTCCACAGAACAGTGGCCTTTGGATACACACTCTGTGTGTCCCACCCCCTCGGAGGTTTGCTGATGGCTGGCCTTGAAAAGAAAGCCCACACCAGAGGATGGGTGCACCATAAGGCGTGGAATTTGTAAACCACAGCTGTTAAAGCCAAACAAGCATTATTCCAAGGCCCTAGACCTTCAGTTGCTACTGACAGTCACTTAAACCCCCAACAATAACCCTGACTTTAAAAGTCACGTGACACCAGGAGCCTCTGACCAACAAGTGTGCTTGAATTTTGCCCTAAAATTGTGTTCTGTGCCACACAGCACAGCAGAAAGCACAGCCATTGGCTATAATCCTCTGTTTGGAATTTCCCAGGGCTGAGCTACAAATAAGAATGTCATCAGAGGAGGTAGGAGCCTGCTGCTGGCAGGGACCCTGCTAAGGCTAGGGAGGCAGTCTCCAGATTAGGGTTTCAAAGGTCAGAAGGACAACACCTCAGCGCCCACCCCCTTCCCACCTCCCAGCCCCGGTCCTGGCCACCCGGCCACTCACTTGATTCTGCCAGGCCACGGCAGGAGCAGGAAGTTAGGACACCAGCCATCTCTGGCCTGGCCTCATATAGCAGAGATGCCCATTTAATACACGTAAAATACCCCTTGATGTTTAGAGGTGGAGGTGAACACGGCCCATCAATACGATGGACACAATTACAGGGCAAAGAATCACAGTCAACAGACAGGGACACACAGAACGTCCAGGCGTTAGGATGACTCACTGACAGCCAGGCCTTCCCAGTGAGATCGAGACCCCTGGAAAGATATCCCCCAGGGGATGGGCTGCCAGCGGTGCTCAACCCCAGGGGTGGCAGGGCAACACGCGCCATCAGACATCCTAATATACAAATCTGCAAAATCCCCCTGGCAACCCTCCCTACAGCCAGGGAACCAACAAAGGCCTTCACCAGCATCTGAAAAGAGATGATTCCTCCATCTGAGGCTCACGGGGCTCCAACTGTGTGCCAGCAGCCATCAGGGCAGGAGGACGGAAAGATCAGCAAGGTCCTACCTTCTGCAGAATGATAGTCTGGTTACAGGGACAGGAGGTGGGTGACGCACTGCATGGCAGCGCAGACTTCTAGAGACCGTCTCATCCTCTCCCTTCCCTCTCGATGAAGCAATAGAGACTTGCCCTGGGGCACAAAAGCAGTGACGCCATCAGGATTCCAAAGGCCCAGTCCAGCCCTCTGCCACAAGCCCCAGGGAAGACTTCCCCCCTGGGAACTGAGACACCCCTCCCTGCCCCCCCACCCCCATCTGCCAGATCCCTGTTCCTCTGAGAGGACACCTCTGCTGCTGCTGCTGCTGCTAAGTCACTTCAGTCGTGTCCGACTGTGCGAACCCATAGATGGCAGCCCACCAGGCTCCTCCATCCATGGGATTTTCCAGGCGAGAGTACTGGAGGGGGGTGCCATTGCCTTCTCCGGAGGACACCTCTACACTTCCACATTTTGGGTCTGATGAATATTTGACCAAAATATTCATCAAAATGGCTGATGAATATTTTAAAATTATTTTGAAGTGTTTTGCTAAAGTGAGTTCATCTCCAAGGAACTGGCTCATGGAATATCACCTTCCTGAGCCTCCACTTTGGTTTTAGGGTTGGCGGGGAGGGGGCAGACATCACCCCCATGAGAGGTCCCTTTCTCTGGGAGTCAAACCACCACCAATTTAAACCCCAGCACTGCCACTTACTAGCCAGGTGACTAGGCAAGCGACTTCTCTCTGTGCCTCAGCTTCCTCACCAGTAAAATGGGATAAAATTAGCATCTACATTTACTATTTACTACAGGGATCAACTGGGCTTCCCTGGTAGCTCAGCTGGTAAAAATCCGCCTGCAGTGCAGGAGACCCTGGTTCAATTCCTGGTTCAGGAAGTTCCCCTGGGGAAGGGATAGGCTACCCACTCCAGTATTCTTGGGCTCCCCTGGTGACACAGACTGTAAAGAATCCGCTTGCAATGCGAGAGACCTGGTTTCGATGCCTGGGTTGGGAAGATCCCCTGTTGAAGGGCATGGCAACCCACTCCAGGATTCTGGCCTGGAGAATCCCATGGACAGAGGAGCCTGACGGGCTACAGTCTACAGGGTCACAAACAATTGGACACAACTAAGCCCAGCCCAGCACAGGAGGGCCAATTAAGGTAGCGCTTGGAAAGGGCTTACAGCAATACCTGGCAGGCAGAAACGTGCTTCTAAGGCTTTAGTTTACCAAAAATGCCTTCAGGTCTCCTCCACCGAAAACGCGAGGGAACAGTCACCTCCCTGCACTCATAACCACCTCCTCAGCCTGCTCCCTCTTCTTTTCCTGAAAACGTTTCAGAAACAGCAGCTGTGCCTGGCAGCCCTCAGGGTCCCTGACCTCGGACCCCCTTCCCTGTGGCCTCCCCTCCCCAGCCCCTCTTCTGAGCCCTGTAGTCAGCCCCTGCCCGCCTCTGTCAGCCCCAGGCCCTCCCCGCGGCCCCCTCTCAGGTTTCCAGAGCTTCTCCCTCCCTGAGCCTAACCCTCCCCGGGGAGACGCCCTCCCCAGACCTCCATCTGCTCTGTTCTGTCCTCTCAGCAACGGGGGTCCCCAACAGAGCGCAGGGCCAGCACCGGCCTTTCTAGATTCCTTGCCTGCTCCAGAGTCAGTGTCTGACTAACCCTTCCGTGCCTCCAACTGGAAGAGGCTGAATCCTTCTGAAGTCGCGTTTGGACTGACCCTCCCAGAGTCAGTCCCTTTAGCGGCATGAACACAGTCCCTGTTGCCCCAGCGCAAGCTTCCTCCTTGCTTGCAGGCTTTCCTGTCTCCAAAGCTCTGCTTTTGCCACCATGGCAAACTGTCCAGCACCTAACTTTTCTAAACTGGAACTCGAAACTGACTTCCCAAATGGAGATCGTACAACAGATGAATCTCACAAACACTTCAATTATTTGTGTAAACTTGGATGCGCTGAGCAGCTTCAGTCGTGTCTGACTCTTCATGACCAACCCTGTGGACTGTAGCCTGCCAGGCTCCTCTGCCTATGGGATTCTCCAGGCAAGAATACTGGACTGGGTTGCCATTCCCTTCTCCAAGAGATCTTCCCAACCCAGGCATCGAACCCGCGTCTCCCGAGTCTCCTGCATTGGCAAGCAGGTTCTTTACCACTAGCACCACCTGGGAAGCCCCGTAAATGGTGGGTGGGGGGGCAAAAACAAAGCGCCTTGTCTGAGTCTCCTGAAACTTTCCCCAGGGACCCAGCAGTCCACTGTGATGGATGCAAGGTCTCATCTAATCTTCAGGAGGCGGCTGAAGATCTTGTTTTGCAGATGAGGGAAGTTCAAGGTGACAGATGAGGGGAGTAACGGGACTGGGTTGTGTCTGACTGTCCTTTCTTATACTCCAAGCTAAAATGACAGCAACAGATGGTCTGTTGGAACCCAAGAAGGCCTTCAGTATCAGGGAAATGAAAACCACATACAAATGTTCAGAGAGAGACAGAGACTGCATGTGTGGTCCTCGGATATGTCTTGAATTATTGAGGGTAACCCCCACCCCAGACACACCTTTACTGAGGAACCTCATCTAGATACAGACGCAACTCCCGTGGGAACGTCACATGCCCTTTCCCTAGCTCTTCGTGCTAGAACTGAGTGGGGACCGGCATACAGCCTTATCTGAAAGCAACAATTGTCAGTCTCCTGCCTCCTTGCTGAAAGAAAAGGATTCATTCCCACGTAGGCATGGCGGACTGAAGCCCTTTTTGGAAACGGGCTATCAGAGCTCGGGCATGGATTCAGCTATGTAGAACTCCCATCCATTAGAATCTAGCACATGTGGGAATGAAAAATGTGCAACTGCTGTCTGTCATCTGGGCCATCAGCAACCATGAAAGCCGCAGCAAATGCTGACATAAATACAGGAAAATCCTGAAGCCGTTTAGGCCAACTGCGCTTTTCCAGAAGATGAAATGACCATTACTTTTCCCATTAAAACGGAGTAAAGCTGGGTAGAATAAGCAGGTCTAAGGCTCTCGCTGGAAGGAACTCTCTGCCTCACGGCACCACTCTGAGAGGGAGGGGAGGGGAGACAATCAAACTGAGCTTTTTGTGCAGATCTGCTAAGTGTTAAAAATACAGGAGTTATTTCTGTACAGTAAGTCCCCAACTGGGCAAAGTCGCCTCCATTTTGCAGGTGAGAAAGGTGATATCAAAGGAACAAGACACATTCTCTTCTTGCCCCAGTTCTCAAATAGACAGGCAAGAGCACTCACTATCAACCAACCTTCCAGGAAGCACTACAGAAAAAAATCACTTCTCCTTCTCCCTCTAAACCTAGAGACAAAACCCTTCTCAATCTCTAGACCAAGACAAACTTTTCACGGGGAATGTCACTGATTCATACAAGCGGCGGTGGCCACCGACCGTCCTTAACTCCCTCACTTGAAATCAGGGGAAAAACCACTCAGTCACAGCTTTGGAATGCAAGTTATAAAAACAAGTAATTCACTGCCGCTGGCTTCTAATAAAAGGCAAGGAGCCTCTATAAGACTGAGTTTTCTTTTACAGAGACGTGTGGTGGATCAGAGAAAGTGATCAGTCTGTGTTCTGACTGCAGGTGGGCGCGGGGCTGGTGGGAGGGCTGGGCAGGATGCTGGAGGAGGCCTTGAGCACTAGCCACGGGGCCCTTCCTGCCGTGGGTCCCCGAGGAGACAGGAAGGGTGCAGAAGAGCATCCACTGCCCCTGTCTATGCCTGCGCCCATCCACACTCTCCTTTCTTTGCAAGGCCGCAGGAAACGCTTCCAGGTATTTGTCCTGCTGCTGCTGCTGCTGCTGCTAAGTCGCTTCAGTCGTGTCCGACTCTGTGCGACCCCATAGACGGCAGCCCACCAGGCTCCCCCGGCCCTGAGATTCAACAGGCAAGAACACTGGAGTGGGGTGCCATTTCCTTCTCCAATGCATGAAAGAGAAAAGTGAAAGTGAAGTCGTTCAGTCGTGCCCGACTCTTGGCGACCTCATGGACTGCAGCCACCAGGCTCCTCCGTCCATGAGGCAAGAGTACTGGAGTGGGTTGCCATTGCCTTCTCCGGGGTATTTGTCCTAGGTGCTCTCAAATTTAGAAGTCACAGGGTTTCGCCGGGTTCTCCGGAGAGGGGGCGGGCTCCCGGGCTCGCCCGCCACCCCCGGCCTCCGGCTGGCCGGCTGGGCCGGGGCCGAAACTGACAGTCCCCGAGCGGGGGCCACAGGGGCGCCGGCCGCCACCCGAGACGCTTTATGGAGCCCTCCCACCGTGACCTTCCTAGGCCGCCGAGGTTAAGGGAAGGCAGAGAGCTCATCAGACGCGCGGGTCCCCGGCGGCCGGGGATCCTAGGGACGGTCGGGAGGGCGGTGACCGAGACCCCTTGGGGGGTGCGCCTCCGGTCGGTGGGCGCTAGAGCCCCGCGCGCCGAGCCCCCGACCTCCGGGACCGCCCGCTGTCTCGCTCCGCGGCGGCCACAGGTGCGCGGCTCGGCGCCGACTCCGGGGAAAGTTCTCCCGGCCGCGCGCAGCGCGCGGTCTACGGTCTCTCTCTGCAGCGCGGGGGCCCGGAGCGCCCGGACCAGCCCAGCCATTGACACCCGATACGCGGGGTGGAGCCCACGAAGGAGGCCGGCGAAGGAGGCGGGCGGGCTGGCGGCCGGGCTGCCCCCGCGCCGCTTACCTGCGGCTCCGCGGGCGGCCTCCGCGTCCATGCTCCCGCGCGCGCCCTGCGCGCCGCCCCGGCCCGGTCCCCAGGGGTGCCCCGCGGAGGCCCCGACCGCGCCCTGAATTGCCCAGGTCCCCATGGCCCCCGCCCCCTGCCCCCGGGCTATCGACCTGCAACCTGTCTCTGGGGACCCCGGCTCCCTACAGAGTTTGCACAGCGAGTTTGCACCACTCATCACCACCTCCGAGGAGCAGTGAGTAGTTAGTATCCCTCTGGGGCTTCCCTGGTGGCTCAGATGGTAAAGAATCCGCCTGCATTCCGGGAGACCTGGGTTCGATCCCTGCGTTGGGAAGATCCTCTGGAGAAGGGAAAGGCTACCCACTCCAGTATCCTTATCTGAAGAATTCCAAGGACAGAGGAGCCTGGCAGGCCCCAGTCCACGGGGTCACGAAGACTGGGGCAGGACTGAGCGACTTTCACCGTCACACACTAACTATTCCTGCTGGAAAAGAAGCTGTCGGCAGCCTCACGTCCTCACCAGGGCCCCTGGGTCCGGCACCCCACTCTCAGGGCCCCTTCCCCCTTACTTCTACTATTTCTATTTCTGTGGACAAGAATCCCTGGTTTTATACCTTTTTGAAAAGGTATACAGTTGAAAGGACAAAGACAACGAATGATGCTCAAAGCCAGGGCATCAGGTGATTTTTCCTGCCCATTTTTCTGTTTCTTTCCTAACAACTGTAAAGTGCTTTTTCTGATAACTAATACTTTTATTTATTAAATATTCAAGCTTGTACTCACTTAAGAGAGCAAAATTCATTGAGAAGCAATTGCTTCTCTACTATTTCTTCTTGGCCTGTTTCAGGGTGTTTTTTGTCAGGGTGATTTTAAAACCCCAATGCCCTTGGAACCCAAAGGCCTGTGGCCAGTCAGCTGGCACTTCCCCTCTTCGGCTGGCAGCTCTGGAGTTTGCCCTTGGCCTGGCTCCCTCCAGCTCCATCCTCAGCCTTTCTGGTCCTCTGCCCCCAGGATGGGTCTCGAGTTCATTTCCCTGCTTTCTCCCTGCACCCCAGCAAACACTGGCTCAGGGAGCCTCTTAGCTACTCCCCACGGTACAACCCTACCTTTGGAGCAACCCACCTGAGGAAGACCAAGGGATCCCCAAGCAGAAGATGAGAAATGGCCCCAGTTTCACCTCTGTTGCATATCACTGCAGTATCTGATGTGTCCAGAGCTGGAGGCTTCCCTTAGAGCCACCCTGACTTGTCTCTTGCAACTGTGAGATTTCATTTTCTACCATGATGAAAACACAGAGCTTCTTGAGTGTTAGCATTTCAGACGCATCTCCTCCAAATAACTCCTTGTTTTCATTCAATGCACGTTTGTTAGGTTCCTACCATGGGCGTTATGAGGCTTCCCAGGTGGCGCTAGTGATAAAGAACCCACCTGCCATCACGGGAGATGTAAAAGACACGGGGTTGATCCTGGGATTGGGAAGATTCCCTGGAGAAGGAATAGGCTACCCACTCCAGTATTCTTGGGCTTCCCTGGTGGCTCAGATGGTAAAGAATTTGCCTGCAATGTGGGAGACCTGGGTTTGATCTCTGGGTTGGGAAGATCACCTGGAAGAGGGCATGGCAACCCACTCCAGTATTCTTGTCTGGAGAATCCCCATGGACAGAGGAGTCTGGTGGCTACAGTCCACAGGGTCACAAAGAGGCGGACACAACTGAAAAAACTTAGGGCCTATACTGTTCTAGATTCTAGTGAGTCAGCCATGAAAAAAATGGACAAAACCTTGCCCTCACGGAGGCTAGTTTATGGGCAAGAGTGGACAGGAAGATAAAGAGAACAGAATAGTATATTAAATAAGAGCTAAGGGGAAAAAAAATAGAGAAAGGGGATGGGAGGAGGGAAAAACCATGAAGAAAATGGGCAATGTGGGAAGGGAAAATGGCCAAGGCTACAGCAAGTACAAAGTCCCTGAGGTGGGAAGAAATCTCTTTTTCAGCCCCTGTGCCTGGTGGAGCCCCTGATAAATCAAGGATGCTACTTAAGCTGTTGACACATAGGGCTCAAGATTTATTAATCCCTGCTGCAAAACATACAGTGCTTGTTTGTTTGAACAAAACATGTTCAAAGGCCTTGATGCCTTTTTTTTAAGTTTTCGTGTGGTTTTTTTAAATTACTTACACGGTTACTTACTGAATTCCTGTTACTTTTTTAAAAAGAAAGAGCTGTAAACTGAAAATTCCCTGCTTCTCAGCTGCTTATTCAGCTTCCATCCCAAAGTTAGAGCTTAGTCAACTGCTTCTTTTCCTTTATAGTTTCTGTGTTCTGCCTTGCTTAGGTAGGCTGAGACCACCCCCAAATTAGAAGTAAACCCTTCTACATTTGCTTTCAGTGTTTGTGCTATTTGGGGTCTTTAGATTTGAATTTTAAATCCAATGAGAATTTATTTATGTATGTAGCATAAGGAATACATCTCACTATAGCCAATTGTTCCAACGACATCAAATGGTCCATTCTTTCCTCCACTAATTTTAATTACTCCCTTAACCATTTACTAAATCCCTATATACATTATGACTCTTGCTTTATTACCCTTTTTACTATTTCTACAATAGCACACTGTTTGAATTACCACAGCTTTATCTTATATTTAAATATGCGAGAGGACAAACTTTCCCTGATCAAATATTAGAAGCAACTAATTCAGGAGATTGAGGTTTGACGGAGATTGTGCCTAGTTTTGAACACTGACTTGCAGAATATTAACAGCTTCAAAGTTTTGAGTCTTTTCATCAAAGAACATAGCACACCTTGGCTTAGTCAGGTCTTTTACTCTTACTTTTTTTTGGTACCAAGTTCTACAGTTCTTATAAATGGATCTCATATATTTCTTGATAGGTTTATTCCTATATATTTCTGATATTTGTTGGCTATTTTTAATGGCTCTTTCTTTTCTTCAATTACATTTACTAATTGGTATTGCTCGTATATAAGAAAATTGCTAGCTTGGGTAAATGCCAGGCTCATATCCAGCCAGTTCTATGAAACCCAGTAGTTTTTAAAATCAGTTATCACAGAATTCCTAGATAGACAGTCAGATAGCCTGTAAATCAGCTGTTGATTTCTGCTGCTGCTAAGTCACTTCAGTCGTGTCCGACTTTGTGCGACCCCATAGATGGCAGCCCACCAGGCACCCATCCTCAAACCTACTTAGCCACATGGCACTCACTTTTGACACCAAAATTGCCCTTGACTCTAACAAAGAAAAATGAAAACTATTGTTTATATATGTAAACTGGAAAATAGAGGCCTGAAGCATGCTTTCAGTACGGTCTTCCCTTCATTCCAGGAGGTTGTTAAGCACGCTGCTTCGTCCTTCAAATGGCCTCAGCCATCTACACAGGAATTTCCTCAGTGTTAAGCACACAACTGTTCTAGCCATTCCCAAGGTATTTGTGAAATTTGAAAGAAAAATCCAGTATTTAAACAATAGGGCTAGCGAGGTATTGGATTTTAATAAGAAACCAACTGCTGTAGCCGCGGTTGTTACTTTTCAGCCAAGAGAATGTAGTCCTTTAAAAAAAAGAAAAAGAAAAAGAAATCAAGACTTAGCAAAAATCAAAGGAAAAATACTAGACCCCCGAAGAAAACTATTCACAGACCTTTCTCCTATAAAATATAAGAAAACTGTTTGAGGATGGTTTAGAAATCAACAACTTACTTACAGACTACCTGACTATCTGCCTAGGAATTCTGTGATAATTGATTTTAGAAACTATTGGATCTCATAAAACTGGCTGGATTCGAGACTGGCATTTACCCAAGCTAACAGTTTTTCTCATATGTGAGCAATAACCAATTAGTAAATGTAATTGAAGAAAAGAAAGAGATTTTCAGTAAAATAGATTTACAGTCTATCACAGCAGACTGTCAGAAATTTTAAAGCACTAGTTTTTAAGCTATTAATTCAAATTTCATAGGTGAAGTTACAAAAACTATTATCTTTCAAACCAGTTTCCCATGGAACGCTACGATAATCCCAGCACTGTTATATGGTCTCTAACATACCAGTTTCCTAATTGTTTCAAAACAGTTTTAAATGGTTGTTTCAGAATGTTATAAAAGTCTCAAATTTTTTATATTTAAGTAAGTAAATGTCATAAGCATTTGAGAGTGAGGCTTTAGTAGGAAGGTTAAAAACATAAACACATGGCATCTGAACTCTCCCCCGAAATGAAGCACAGTGTCAGGATTCTTTCTTACCTGGGTGGTGGAGCCAAATTTTGCCCGGCACAACCAGCAGTTACACACAGATGAGTGAGAAAAAATATCAGTTCAGAACTGCTTCAGAGAGCTGATTCCACAGCAGTTAAAAATCATAAATGGTACCATTTTTGAAAACAAAGCTGTCTACCATATTCATTCAGAATGCTCCTCTAATTTAACACCTGGTGAACCTAACGAAAAAAGAGAAAGCAATGGGCTTTTGATGGAACATTCTGAATTACTTAATCCCTGTTTTGATTTTAATTAAAACCTGCTCACTTAACTGAAAATGTGTTCATGCATACCACAAGGTCACTTTACCCCCAGCTGTGGCATGCTCTGTATAGGAGAAAACCCGTATTCTAGGGGAGCGTTGGGCAAACTACAACATACAGCCCCTACCCGGCCCACTGCCTATTTTTGTGCAGCTTGTGGGCTAGAATAATTTTTACATCTGTAAATAGTTGAAAAAAAGTAAAAGGAGAATAGCAGTTTGTGACACACAGACATTAAAATTTCAGCGTCCATAGATAATCATTGGTATACTACCACACCCACCATTTGCATATTATCTGTGGCTGCTGGAAATACCATGTGGTCCACAAGCTTAAAATATTTACCATCTAGCTCTATAGAAACTGTGTGTCCACCCCTGCTGGATTATTAAGATGAAAAAGCAAAGTGATAGGGAAGGTTGAGTCCCAAAGGCTACCTAAAAAGAGTGACATTTTTCAAACTGCTTTGACAAGAGGCAGTTTGGCTATCAGTTCTGGTAAAGCGTCTGCCTGCAATGCAGGAAACCCTGGTTCGATCCCTGGGTTGGGAAGATCTCCTGGAGAAGGAAACGGCAACCCACTCCAATACTCTTGCCTGGAGAATCCCACGGACGGAGGAACCTGGTAGGCTACAGTCCATGGGGTCACAAAGAGTTGGACATGACTGAGCGACTTCACTTTCACTTTTCACTTTCTTTCTAATGTATTTGGTAGAGTAAGTAGCTGATTTGGAAGCAGTGACGTTTGACAGAGGAGAGTTATTATTATTTATTATTAAATTATCATCATTATCATCTTAACCACCAGTGCTTCTTGCTGATTTATTTTCTCCGCCTCCTAAGAGGAATTTGACCAGTTTGATTGTATCTCATTTATGTCAAGTGTACAAAATGTGTTGCAAGAGTTGTCTGTGTCAGAGACAATAAACAAACCTTTTAAATCCTTCTTGCTTAAGCAGGAAGTCACAACTTGCCAATAAGAAAATTAAACAAACCTCAGAGCATTGTACGTTTGGTTCAAAATGAGAAATATTTTAGGTCTTGGGATAGTGTCATCTTGGCAAACCTGTGTGTCCTCCCTGGTGAGGACACCTGCATATTGCTGCTTGCTTTCCGGTTCACTGAGAGAGGGTCACACCTTATTCTGTTAATCCCAGAGTCAAATATGATTACAAGGATTTTCCTCTCGGGAATCTAACTTGTAAGGAAGATCACTGTGCTTTTTGTTAAACAAGACAGCTCTCTTTAGTTGCCTTATTCATTCTCAGGCTTACTATGCTTCATCAGTCGAAAGATTGTGTTTGACATTGGTGACTGTTGGGGACCATTTGTTTTACGGTGAAAAAAGTGCAGATGTCAGACCTTAAATCCATACTTCTCTGAATTGTTCTCATTTTTAAGAG
Organism: Budorcas taxicolor; assembly: GCF_023091745.1. Classification (NCBI taxonomy): domain Eukaryota; kingdom Metazoa; phylum Chordata; class Mammalia; order Artiodactyla; family Bovidae; genus Budorcas; species Budorcas taxicolor. Next base: position 10,579,459 of record NC_068930.1, on the reverse strand, counting down.
TGAGAATGTGTGTGTGTTTTTCTCCCGAAGGGGGATGAATACAATCAGACATGTCATTGTGGCTAAGTCAAAATGTATTTCTCTCATTTTCTTGTTTATTGATTATAAAATTAGAGAAAATGTTAGGATATAAGAAAATGAGTGAATTATGGGAAAGTGAAAATTCCAGGACACATTTCAGTTGCAGTTAAAATAGGAATGGCTCATGTCAAATCCTGGAAAATAAAAATTGCAGCCTCATTATCAGAAAAGTAGAGAAAAGTAGCATTGTTAAAAATGGGCAGTCTTAACAGCGGAGGAGTCTATTTCAAGGCATGATGAGTTGGCATTAGTAAACACAAGTTAGATACCCAGACCTCGTTAGTTGTGTTGATATCAGAGTTTGACCTTAGCAGTAATGAACTTTACAAATGTGGGCATTTCTAGTGATTTAATCTCTTCGTTTATAAATGATGGACAAACGCTTCTGATAGAAGGACTAGTTGAATGACATGAACCAGGGGATCCGTTTATCAGAGGTGGGGGTGGGAGGCGGGGAGGTAGAGAAAACATCAACAGTGAGAATGTGAGAAATTGGTTATTACTTTAAACTTGGATTTTTGTATTGTCTGTGTTAATCTCAGAATAAGATGACATGCAAAGCCCTCTGTATTTCCTGCAAAACAAGGTCGCCCCAGCTTCCCAGAGCAGGCAGGGAAAGGCCACTGGGGGCAAATGCCACTTCCCACCTGTTGTCTGCTGTAAATAAGCCTGCAGCCCACACCAGGGGCCAATTAAAAGGAGCGTCCCATCGGTTCAGTGACCCGGGAAGGCAGCAGGTGGAGTCTAGTTTGTTGGAGTGATCCCAATTAAGTAGGGGTGGAGGTGTACTTTTTTTTTTTTTAATCAGGGGGCCAATTAAGATGAAACCTCAAAGTCACACCCTCTGTTAGGGAGTATTCTGAACTTGGGGAAGCAGTGTGATGCTGGGGGACATGGTGTCTTACTGGTTTCCCCTGGATGGAGCCTACGATGGCCTCACTCAGATGTAGAAAAATAATTATGGTTTCTTTGTTCTTTTTGGGGGGGGGGGGCTATACTACACAGCATGTAAAATCTTATTCCCCAACCAGGATTGAACCTGTGCCCCCTACATTGGAAGGGCAGAGTCTTAACCATTGGGCCTCCAGGGAAGTCCTAGAAGTATGGGTTTTGTACCTCTTGTTAGAAAGCTTTTGTTAAAAAAAAATAAGTATTTTTAATTTTAAAAAAGTTTTTTTTTAAAGTAGTTTATTCTGAAAGGTCAAGAAGTTTCATGTTTCATGACATGGCTTCTTCAATAGAGGAACTAGCCCCAGGTGTTAGCTCTTTTGGTTGAATGAATGAATGAAGTCGCTCAGTCGTGTCCGACTGTTTGCAACCCCAAGGATTGTAGCCTACCAGGCTCCTCTGTCCATGGGATTCTGCAGGCAAGAGTACTGGAGTGGGTTGCCTTTTCCTTCTCCAGGGGAATCTTCCCGACCCAGAGATCGAACCCGGGTCTCCCGCATTCCAAGCAGACGCTTTAACCCCTGAGGTTGCTGCTGCTGCTGTTAAGTCGCTTCAGTCGTGTCCGACTCTGCGACCCCATAGATGGCAGCCCACCAGGCTCCGCCGTCCCTGGGATTCTCCAGGCAAGAACACTGGAGTGGGTTGCCATTTCCTTCTCCATGCATGAAAGTGAAAAGTGAAAGTGAAGTCACTGAGTCGTGTCCAACTCTCAGCGACCCCATGGACTGCAGCCTACCAGGCTCCTCCGTCCATGGGATTCTCCAGGCAAGAGTACTGGAGTGGGGTGCCATTGCCTTCTCCAACCGCTGAGGTTACTCGGACCCAATTTAGGAGGAGTGGGGACTGTCTCTAGAACCAGGAGGCAAGCCCACACATTTCGCCGGGCATGTAGCTAGTCCGGTGCGCTACTGGGCGCTGATCGCAGACGGAATTGGGGGTGGTGAGACCCCAGCCAGGGAAGCTGGCGCAGACTTTCTGGCTATGTGAGCCTCTGCCCCCAGGGCTGTGGGAGGGCTGGCGACAGTGCCCGGCGCTCTCTACCCAGGAAACAGTGCTGTAACGGAACCCTTTTCGCAGAAAGGAGAAAAGGGTGGGGAGAGATTAACTGGCCTAAGGACCCACAGCTTATAGATGGCAGGTGCTTTCAACCATCACTTTTAACCATAAGCTTCATCTGTGGTTTTGGCTTGTTTCTTTTTCTTTTTTTTTTCTCACATATTCTGGAGAATCCGTTTCAAGAGTTACCACATTTAATCAAGCCACGGTCTAAACAAACACCTTGTAAGTGTCCCCGACACCATGACGTGCTGGGGCTAACAGGTGGCAGCAGCTTTTAGCTCCCGCCCAATCCCAGTCCCAGGCAAACTGGGACAGCTGGTCGCCAGACTCGCATCTGAACACAGCAACCAATAAAGTGGCCCAGAGCCAGGCGGCTGGAAAGACCCTGGTGCCGGCCGCTCTGACTCTCCGCCTTCCTGTGGCTGCAGGCCCCGCGCCCGGAGCCGGCTGCGTCTGCTTTCAAGAGGCATTGTTCACACCCTCCTCCCACCCCTAGAGCCTTCAGCCTTTCAGGGCCCCCAGATGCTGCAGGGCGGTCGGTCCCCATCCATTCAAGCCAGAGGCCAACGCCAGTGGGGGCCGGCCTGCGACCTGCGCAGGCGCACAAGCGCGCTCCCCTCTCCGGTCCCATGGATTCCCGGTCCAGCTGCGTGGTGGCGACCGGTAAGGCGACTTTCCTGCTTTTCCACTTGCTGCTGCCTTTAGCCTGACCGTGGAATGCGCACTTGCCTGATCCTAATCATAAATAGTTCCCTCGTGGGGAGCGCGGGGGAAGAGTGGCAACTGGTGGTGCCAATAATTCCGGATAACTTCCTGCTATGCCCTGTTAAAAACAACCACCAGGGGACGGAGAGGCTTTTCTGCCTCTGTCGTGTCAGTCACTTCAAATAACCCTTGAGTGGCATACACAGTGGTGCCCACATGTGGCTTAGACCTTTGTCCTTCAGCCCACGGGGGTGGGGAAGCGGAGGCTGGGGCCCCTGTGCCATCTACTAGGGTGCAGCTGCTAATAAGCAAAAGGAAGGGGAGCAGGGAACCCAGAAAGAAGGGGGCCGTGACCACCCCAAGAGGGGCACATAGCTCCCCCGCAAACTGGAGACTTCAGCCACTCGGGGAACTCTCAGCACCCACTGAGAGCCACCAGTTAGACTTTGAACCCCAGAAGGAATGGTAGCCACCCACTCCTACCTTTTACCAGCGCATTCGAAATCCACCCCAGACACCCCCAGGCATTGTCACAGCTGCTGCCTGGAGGGCTTGTTTTCTTCACACAGCTCTTTATTTTTAGTCAGGCACATTTGGCATATTTGAAGTTTTCTGACTTGTGTGGATGAAGGAGACAAGAGACGAGGGTGCCTGTGTGTGGAGGAAACTGAGCATTACCTATCTTAATATTTTCAGACTATAATCAAACTCCTGTTAACCTTAGGAGGAAAAGAAAGTTCTTTCGAAAACCTTTTATCTCCCTTGTTCTCATTTGTGTTATTTTGGGTATTAGAGATTGGTTCAAATTACCCTTGAATTCCTAAGGACATTATAACCTGGTAAATGTGATACTTGTCACAAATGAAATCTGAAAGCTGGAACACCAGGGCAGGCCTTAGAGTCACATCAATGACCCCTGCCTCTGTCCTGTCCGCCTGAGATTTGCTGGCCAACTCTAGATTGTTTAATGGTACCTGATCATAGGTGGTGATTTGGGAATGCCCTCTGGCTTCCAGAACATGGCCTTCCTTTATTAAACATGCTCTGAGCTGCCAGGGGCGGTCTTTTCATTTAATTGGATTTGCTTCACATGTAAATCTCGCCAAGACATTGGCACGTAGACAGATGGTGAGGGAACAAGAGCTCTGACAAACTGCCTCAAGCCCAAGGCCTTCGGACCGGCACCACACAGGGCCAGTGGGAGACAGAAAGCCTGCCTCCCTCCAAAGGGTCGCTCTTGATTCCACGAGATTTCTCTTGCCACTTTTCACAAGTTCCACCCAAGGGCTTGCCAAGTGTAAAGTGTAAGGCTTGACCATGCAAAGCAAAAGCTTCAGACCTTCATTTGCTGAGTTGTTTTGCTTAATTGAAAACAGATAAGAGATGATCTGAATACACTGATCTGATGTGATTCTAAAGCAGCATGTGATGTGGCAGGGACTAAAAATGTCCCTGCATTTTTAGTATTCCTACAGTCATCCCAGAAGGTACTTGGTTTCCCAGTGGTTTTTCCTTAATCTCAATGTTTTCCTGGTTTTTTTTGCTTGGCAACTTCAGTCTAATTTATACTATAGGATTCAGTCAAAGTCAGAAAACACCGCTAGATTTCCTGGGACATCCTGTCCCTAACTTTCCTCTTCCCTGAGAAAGTTTTACCCTTTGTGAGTGAAGTTGTGAGTGCGCTATACCCAGAGGTCCCCCAGCTTCAGTCTTCTCCAGTACTGGCTCCTGCAGGGGTGGGGATAGAGGCGGGGTTCCAGAGGTTGGTAGTTAATCATAGCTCCTCCCCATCACGGAATCATGATTTGAGAAATGCATCCCAGGAATCAGATTGCTAGAACTCAAAGCCTCACCTGGTAAAGCTGAGCTAGAGAATGTTACTTCCACCTGCAGCCCACCGCCCCCCACCCTGCAGTGAGTCCCTCCCCAGTCATAGACCCATCTGGCAGCTGCTGACTTTCCCTACAGGGCCAGGCAGGAACCACTGAGCTCTGAACATGGGCCGTACTGCAGGAGAGATGAGGGGAGAGGCCCCAGGGGCCTGGCCCTCCTCCTGGCACCATCGTAGGGGGCGTGTGATGGTTAATTTCCTGGGTCAACCTGACTGGGCCACGGAGTGCCCGGACCCCTGGTTAAACATTCTTTCTGGATGTGTCTGTGAGGGTATTTCTGGAGGAGCTTAGCGTTTAAATCAGTGGGCTCAGGAAAGCAGTGCCCTCCGCAGTGTGGGTGGGCATGATCTAATCTATTAAGGGCCTGCATAGAATAAAAAGCCCAGGAATGTTGAATCCCTTCCGTCTGAAGGCATGGACTGATGCATCAGTCTTCTCCTGCCCTCGAGCGGGTGCTCCTGGTTCTCAGGCCTTCTACATCAGACTGAAATTTGCTCCACCGACTTTCCTGGGTCTGCAGCTTGCAGATGACAGACAGATCTGGGGAATTCTCAGTCTTCATAATCATGTGAGCCAATACCTTATGATAAATCCCCCCATACATATATATATACACACACACACATACATGAATACCTGTACTTGCCTCTCAATTTCTGGAGAGAGAAATGGGGCCTGAAGTACAGGTGAAATCTCAACATGGAAAAGAAAGGACAGGACCCCTGACCGACAGGCTCAGTGCCCAAGTAGGGGTTGGGGCTGAGAAATGGTGGCATCAAATGATCAGAGGGAATAGGGCAGACCAAGGATCTAGTTGGAGCCCATCGCATGCTACTGGGGGAGACGGTGAAAAAGGATTTAGCATTTGCTGAGCACCTACTAGATTCTGGAACTAATACGTGCCATGCTCAGCATCGTTTAGTCGGTCCCAGGAGGTACGTACCTGAGCCACCATGAAGGTGAGCACTTGGCACGGCTTCCTGTGCTCCAGGCAGTATTGCAGATGCTCCTCTTTATTGATTCATTCAATCTGCAAACCACTCTATTAGATTAGTATGATCAATGCCCATTTTACAGGTGAGAAAGCCAAGGCACCGAAGCTGAGTAACTTCCTCACCACACTGCCAAGTGGTGGGGCTGAGGTGAGATGCAACGGCAGAAGCCTGGACCCAAACACTGAGGTCTCCAGCAACTCCTGGCTGTCGTCGGGCCGTGGCCTGAGCTTTGATGGGGCCACTGGACGGTGTGGATGCCATAAAAAGGAGCCGCCATCATAGTGAGAGGGTGAGGGAGTCTCTCTCCCCAGGCCAGCAGACAGCCTTTCCTAAGCCAGTCCCAGAGGGGGCTTGCTGTCCTCTCCAAAGCAAAATTCTACCTAATTTCCTTTTATTAGAGATCATAATAAATTGCAGTTAAATGACGTAATCATACACGGTGTAGATAAGTGTTCCCAGTCCAAGGAACAAGCCCTTCTGCCCGCAAGCCTCATCCAGCTCTCGCTCCTTCCCCATGTAAAGGCCTCCCCAGCCTCTTCCGTGGGGCTTCCTCGCCCAGGCTCACTCCCGGCAACTCCTCTGCCTCTACCCCGGTTAAGTCCTTGCTCACCCCCACTTCCTCCTGGAGACTTCCCCAACCACCCCTACTCCGGCTGCTCTCTCCCCCTGTGAAGTATTCTGATCCCAGTTGTTCAAAGCCTTGCTAGTCCAAGTGTGGCGAGGGCCAGTAGCCTTAGTAGCACTGGGGAGCTTGTTAGGAACTCAGAATCTCCAGCATCACCCCAGACCTGCCCAATCGGATTCTATATTTTAATAAGATATACATGCACATTAGCATTTGAGAAACTCTGGACCAAATCATACTTCTTTTTAAATTTTGAAATAATTATAGATTCATAGGAATTTGCAAAGAAATGTGTAGAATGGTCCCCTAGAGCCAGACCCCCAATGTTAACATCTTCAGTATCAAAGCTAAGATACTGACCTTGGTATAACTCTGTGTGCATGTGTGTGTGCACACATGTGCACAGCTCTGTGCAGTTTTATCCCATGCTTAGCTTCGTGTAACCACAGCATCAAGATAAATAACAGAGCCAAAATCACAAGGTTTCCTTGAATTATACCTTTAGAACCACACTCACCGTTTCCCGTCTCTAACTCCTGGTAACCACTATTCTGTTCTTCATCTGCTGCTGCTGCTAAGTCACTTCAGTCGTGTCCGACTCTGTGCGACCCCATAGACGGCAGCCCACCAGGCTCCCCCGTCCCTGGGATTCTCCAGGCAAGAACACTGGAGTGGGCTGCCATTTCCTTCTCCAATGTATGAAAGTGAAAAGTGAAAGTGAAGTCGCTCAGTCGTGTCCGACTCTTGGCGATCCCATGGACTGCAGCCCACCAGGCTCCTCCGTCCATGGGATTTTCCGGGCAAGAGTACCGGAGTGGGGTGCCATTGCCTTCTCCATCTCTATAATTAATTTTATAGATGTAAATAATGATTTACAAATATATAGGTAGAATCATACAATACGTATCATTTTGAGATTGACTTTTTTTTTCATTTAGCATAATTCCCTTGAGGTTCATCCAAGTTGTGTATACCAATAATTCCTTCATTTTTAAAGCAGTTTTGGTAGCTTTATTGAGATGTAATTCACACGCTATACAATTTACTCATTTAAAGCATACAGTTAGTGTAGTCACAGTTACGCGCTTATCACCACAATCAATTTTAGAACGTTTTCATTACCCTGAAAAGATACTCGACCCCCTGATCCTCATCCCTGCTCCCCCACTACACACACACACACACACACACACACACTTTCTCTCTCTCTCTCTCTCTCTCTTTCTCTCTTTCTCTCTTTCTCTCTTTCTCTCTCTCTCTCTCTCTCTCTCTCTCAAGCTCAGTCTTTACAGGCGGCCGATGCGGACATCTCACGTAAATGGAATGGTATGCTTTCGTAACTAGCCTCGCTCACTGAGCCTAATGTTTTCAAGGCTCATCCGTGCTGTCGTGTGGCCATAGCACTTCATTTATTTTTATTGACAGATGATGTACCATCGTATGGCTAATACCAGTTTTGTTTATTCATCATCAGCCGATGGACACCTGGGTTGCTTCCACTTTTGTATTTTCACTGCTCAGCAGTATTCTATGATCTGGATGAACCAGCTTATTTAACCATTCACTCATTGAAAGACATTGGGGTGATTTCTAGCTATGGGCTATTACAAATAAAGCTGCAGTGACCATCTGTGTACAAGTTTCTGTGTAAAAGTAAGTTTTTATTTCTCTGGGGTCAATATGGAGCAGAGAAAGTCCTTGGAAGTCCACTTTCAGTTTTAAAAGAACTTGTCAAACTATTTCCCAGTGGCCATAACATTTTACCTTCCCACCAGCAATGTTTGTGTGACCTAGTTCCTCTTCGTCCTCGCTGGCTTTTGGTATTACAGTGTTTCTATCTTAGCCTCTCTGAGAGAGATGTAGTGACACCTCATTGTGACTTTCACTTGCATTTTTCTGATGGCTGACGACGTTAAACAGTTTTTATGTGCTTATCTGCCACCTGTATATCCTCTTCAGGGAAATGTGTCTTCATGTCTTCCCCTTTTTCTAACTGGACTGTCTTTGAAAGTGGAGTTTAAAGAGTTCTTTATACATTCTGCATACAATGCCTTTGTCAGACGCGTGATTCGCAGCTGTCTGCAAGCGAGTCTTTTCATCCTCTCAGCAGGATCTTTTGCAGAGCAAAAGATTTTCATTTGGATGAGGTCCACTTGCTCATTTTTTACTTTTGTGGATCATGCAGTTGGTATCAAGTCTAAGAACTCTTTGCCTAACACTCGGTCCCAAGATTTTCACCACTAAGCCCCCAAAAGTTTTATTATTTTGCTTATTACGTTTGAGTCCATGATGCATGTGGAATTAATTTTTGTATACAGTGCAGGCTGAGGGATCCATTTTTTTTGATGGGTGTCCAATGTTTCCAGCCCTGTCTGTTGAAAGGCTATTCCGTCTCCACTGAGTTGCTCTTGTATCTTTGATAACAAACAACTGGGCATCCTCACATGGGTGTGTTTCTGGGCTCTACACAGCATGCATTTTAACTGGACATATGTACACACACCTCTGGAGCCCTCCTTAGTGGTGGATCAGCTCCACATTCCTTTTGGGCTCCCCCACAACGCCTCACATAAGAGGACTTGGGGAAACACTCCCAGATTGGTAGGGTTGCAAGCCTCCACAGGAAAGGGATGCATGGAGCTCCCACTGGTCCTTGATGGCCCCAGGAGCCACAAGAGGTCCCCAAGGAGGTGGGGGAAGCAACGCAGAAGCAGACACCTTGGCCCAAGCCTGGCTTGAGCAAACCAGCCTGTCCTTGGTTCCAGGTTTCGGGCCCTTCCGGCAGCACTTGGTGAATTCCAGCTGGGAAGCGGTGAAGGTAAACTCCCTACGAGCCCAGACCCAGGAACTCAGAGCCCAGCTGGTTCCTTCTGTGGTTCCGAGAAAACCCAGGTTATAGTCCCCTTGGTGACCAGATCCACATGGGAGGGGAGAGCACACACGCTGGGTGCCCTGGGACATGGGCTAGGCTTCAGTCCTTGGGTGTGACTCACCTGCCCCCAGGGGGCCCATTGAGCTCAGCAGTAAAAAAAAAAAAAAACAGGCTAAAAGGACGCCCTGGGAGTGGTGGGGAGTGGCCCAGGCAGGCTCTGCTGCCCTGAGAACTGAAGATACCTTTTGGCTGCAGGGTCTCAGGAAAATCACAGTCCCCAGCCTCAATGTCCTCATTCATGAAATGGGGGAATACTAGTGCTGACCTCAGGGTGGTTCTCAGGAATAAAAGAGGGAAGTGTGCTCAGCAAAGAAGCATGTGAGTCTATAAAGGTAACTTTATCAAGCATAGCACTTGGCGCATGGTAAGAGCTTAATACGTGGTTATTAGTATAAACAACATGGCTTAATTTTTAAGAAAGTAATCAGAAGAAAGTGCATCCTCGGACAGGACATGAAGGGAGGTCTCGTCTGTAGAGCAGACCTCTCCTCCCTGAACCAATTGCTTCACTTGTACCCGTCCCCATACGGTGTCACTTAGAGGCTCAGAGCATAGCCGGCTATTTATTCACACTTGACCATCAATTTCATGCCTCTGTTGGATCAAGCCAAAGGTGGAGACTTGAGTCTATTCTCAGAGTTTTCCAGTCAAGCTGAAAATGTAGCAAAACCACTTGAATCGTGCATTGTCAGCCACTGTAGCATTGATTTTCTAGCCTGTCTGCACAGATGCAGTCAAGGAAACTCTCCACTCTTGAGTTAGAACTTGGGCTTTTTTCAACCAGCAAAAACACTCAGAGAACCCCAGGCTCACTGCCAAGCCTCACTGCTGCACATAACATGCCAGAAAGGCTAGGTCAGGGCTTTATGAGTTTCCGGGTGTTTGCGGCCAATTCCTCGAAAAACAAGACTTTTTCTGCTAAATCCCAAATGGGTCCTGAGCCCTTCTGTTTGCAGTCATGAGAATGGAAAAGAGCCAGGCTGCCAGGATTCACTTCCCTGTGCCAACAGTTGCAAAGCAAGTCACTCAACTTTTCTGTGCCTCAATTTTCTTATCTGTAAAATGGGAAGGTTGTAATGACTATAGGAATTAATACATGTAAAGCCCTCAGAGCATGACAGAGTAACTACTAATGCTCACAAATATCATTACTACTAGGAAGCTACTCTACAAGTCAGTTTTCTCAGTTGTGGGCTAATGGAATCTGACTTTGGAGATCCACACAGGAAATGGAATGAGGGTAGAGATTTTATGGTACATTTAAGATTCACCAATAAAGCTGGAGAAGCAGGGCAGAAGGGCAGAAACAGAAGCAGGCTAGGGGTTTCCAGGAAGGGGAAGCAGAATGGCAAACTAGGTGTTCTGAAGGGCCCTTCACTTGCAGATGAACTAGGTAAGGGAACTTGTGTGCCTTGCTGGGCACACAGTAGTAAAGGAAAGCTATAGTACATATACATCGTACCGTCACACGGGTATATCACACGTACCCTGGGCTGCAGCCTGCGGGAGTGAGTGGTCAGCACCAACAACACAAAAAAGGCAGGGAGGGCATATGCCAGTATCAGTATTGTCATTAGCACAGGGGTTAGAATGAAACCAAAACTTTCTGTAAGCTGGACCCTTGCAGGGGCATCCTGTGGTCTCTAGCACCCAGACTCCCAACAAAGTATATGCAATTTCTCTTGATTTTTTAAAACCTCATACTTTCTATAAACAAGTAAGTTAGGGGGTTCCCTAGAGGCTCAATCAATGAAGAATATTCCCTCAATGAAGGAGACTCGGGTTTGATCCCTGGGTCAGGAAGATCCCCTGGAGAAGGAAATGGCAACCCACTCCAGTATTCTTGCCTGGGAAATCCCATGGACAGAGGAGTCTGGCAGGCTGCAGTCCACAGTCCATGGGGTCACAAGAGTCAGACACAATTTAGCAATTAAACCACCACCGCCGCCGCTACCCAAAATAAGCTCAGCATTTATTTCCAATCAAAGATCACCAAATATGCAAAGAAACAAACTACCCTGAGTAAGAATGAGCAAAAGCAGATTTAGAACCTGAAGAATCAGGTTCTAGATCATTCTAGATATTATCAGAAAATAGCATGATTGTATATGGAATGTTTGAAACAATAATGATAGAATCACAAAAAGCTAGCAAAAAGACTATCAGAACATTAGGCAAATTGAAAAAGGGAGTAATAGAGCTTAAAAAAAATTCTAAATACAACTGTTGATGTGAAGAGTTTAACAGATGACTTAAAAGGCAGTTTCGAATTATGCTAAGTAAAAGATTCCAGTCACAAAAAATATAGAATATTTGTGAAATTATTATAATGAAAACAATAATAAATAGCTGACTGTGGGCTTCCCTGGTGGCTCAGATGTTAAAGAATCTACCTGTAGTGCAGGAGACCTGGGTTCCATCCTTGGGTCAGGAAGATCCCCTGAAGAAGGTAATGGCTGCCTACTCCAGTATTCTTACCTGAAAAATCCCATGGACAGAGGAATCTGGTGGGCCATGGGGTCGCAAAGAGTTGGACATGACTGACTAACACTGTCACTTTTACTTTTTCAAGCTTAAAAATAAAAGACTGAACTAAAATATAGGACAATGAAGGCACAGAAGTCAAGAGGAGAGACTGAGTCTTCTAAGGCCCATGCCTAGACAGGCATCCTGATGTCAAATCAAATTCAGACTTTGTTAAGTTTTATATATATATATATGTACAGTTGATTTACAATGCTGTCTTAGTTCCAGGTATACAGCAATATATTCAGTTATATATATGTGTGTGTGTGTGTGTGTGTATGCTCTTTTTCAGATTCTTTTCTATTATAATTATATTGAATATAGTTCCTATGCTGTATAGTAGGCTCTTGTTTATTTGTTCATCCCAAACTCCTAATTTATCCTTCCTCCTTTCCCCTTTAGTAACTATAAATTTTTTTTCTGTGTCTGTGAATTGTTTCTATTTTATAAATGAGTTCATTTGTATCATTTCTTAGATTCCACATAGAAGTGATAGCATATATTTGTCTTTCTTTGTCTGACTTCACGTCGTATGATAATCTCTAGTTCCATCCATGTTGCTGCAAATCAGTTCAGTTCAGTCACTCAGTCGTGTCCGACGCTTTGTGATCCCATGACTGCAGCACCCCAGGCCTCCCTGTCCATCATTAGCTCCTGGAGCTTACTCAAACTCATGTCCATCAAGTCGGTGATGCCTTCCAACCATCTCATCCTCTGTCATCCCTTTCTCCTCCTGCCTTCAATCTTTCCCAGCATCAGGGTCTTTTCCAATGAGTCAGTTCTTCGCGTCAGGTGGCCAAAGTATTGGAGTTTCTGCTTCAGCATCCATCCTTCCAATGAACACCCAGGACTGATCTCCTTTAGGACGGACTGGTTGGACCTCCTTGCAGTCCAAGGGGCTCTCAAGAGTCTTCTCCAACACCACAGTTCAAAAGCATCACTTCTTCGGCACTCAGCTTTCTTTATAGTCCAACTCTCACATCCATACATGGCTGCTGGAAAAACCATAGCCTTGACTAGACGGACCTTTGTTGGCAAAGTAATGTCTCTGCAAGTGGCATTATTTAATTCTCTTTATGGCGAGTAATAGCCCATCGTGTATGTTTACCACATCTTCTTACTATTCGTCTGTTGATGGACACTCAGATTGTTTCCATGTCTTGGTTATTATAAATAGTCCATCTATGAATGTTGGAGTGCTTGTATCTTTTTGAATTAAAGTTTCTGTCCCTTCCAGATATAAGCCCAGTAGTGGGGTTGCTGGATCATGTGTTAAGTCTGTTTTTAGTTTTTAAAGGAACCTCCATACTATTCTCCATAGTGGCTGCACCAGTTTACATTCCCACCGATACTGTAAGAGGCTTTCCATTTCTTCATACCCTCTCTAGCGTTTATTATTTGTAGACTTTTTTATGGTGAGCATTCTGACTAGTGTGAGGTGGTACCTCATTGTAGTTTTGACTTGCATTTCTCTAATAATTAACAATGTGGAGCATCTGTTCATGTACCTGTTGGCCCCATCAGGCCAATGCGTTCTTTGGAGAAATGTCTGTTTAGGTCTTCTGCCCATTTCTTGCAGAGAAGGCAATGTCACCCCACTCCAGCACTCTTGCCTGGAAAATCCCATGGACGATAGAGCCTGGTAGGCTGCAGTCCATGGGGTTGCGAAGAGTCGGACATAACTAAGCGACTTCCCTTTCACTTTTCACTTTCATGCATTGGAGAAGGAAATGGCAACCCACTCCAGTGTTCTTGCCTGGAGAATCCCAGGGATGGGGGAACCTGGTGGGCTTCCGTCTATGGGATCATGCAGAGTCAGATACAACTGAAGCGGCTTAGCAGCAGCAACAGCAGCAGCCTATTTCTTGATTGGGTTGTTTTTTCTTTTATATTGAGCTGTTTGCCTAATTTGGAAATTAATCGCTTGTTGGTTGCATCATTTACAAATATTTTCTCCCATTCCGTAGGTGGTCTTTTCATTTTGTTTATGATTTCCTTTGCTGTGCAAAAGCTTTTAAGTTTAGTTAGTCATTTTTTAAGTTATTTTATTAACATTATGAGATGAATTCAAAAAGAAAATTGGTGCAATTTATGTCAAAGTTTTCTGCTTATGTTTTCCTCTAGGAGTTGTATAGTATCTGAGCTTACATTTAGGTCTTTAACCCATTTTCATTTTATTTTTGTACATGGTGTTAGAGACTGTTCTAATTTCCCTGTTTCTTGTGCAGCGGTCAGATCTTCCCAGTATCACTTATTGAAGAGATTGTCTTTTCTCCATTGTATATTCTTGCCTCCTTTGTCATAGATCGATTGACCACAAGTACAGAGATTATTTCTGGGACTTCTATCTTGTTCCCTTGATCAATGTGTCTCTTTTTGTGCCAGTACCATACTGTTTTGATTACTGTATGTATAGTATAGTCTGAAGTCAGAATGTGTGATTACTCCAGCTCCATTCTTCTTTCTCAAGATTGTTTTGACTATTGAGGGTCTTTTGTGTTTTCATATGAATTAAAAAAAATTTTTTTTTGTTCTGGTTCAGTGAAGAATGCCCTTGGTAATTTGATAGGGATTGCATTGAATCTAGATTGCTTTAGGAAGAATGGTCATTTTAACAATATTGTTTCTTCCAACTCAAGAACATGGCATATCTTTCCATCAGGTTGCAGCATCTTCAGTTTCTTTAATCACCATCTTATAGTTTTCTGAGTATAGGTGTTTTGCTGCCTTAGGTAGTTTTATTCTTTTTGATGTGATGGTAGATGGAATTGTTTTTAGCTTTTCACCATTGAGTATGATGTTAGCTGTGGGTTTGTCATACATGACCTTTATTATGTTGAGGTATGCTCCCTCTCTGCCCACGCTCTAGAGAATTTTTATCATAAATGGATGTTGAATTTTATCAAAAGTGTATTCTGCATCTACTGAGATCATCATATGGTTTCTATTCTTCAGTTTGTTAATGTGGAATATCACATTGATTGATTTGCAGACATTGAAAAATCCTACCATATTTGGAATAAATTCATATATATATATTTATAATTTGATAGGGATTGCATTGAATTGCATTGCATTGTATATGTGTATATATATGGCAAAATTTCAAGAATAACTATACAGAGTAGAAAAAATTGTGACTTTCAAGAGAACACAGAAACAAAACAGAATATGAAAAACAAATGAATAAAACTTTAATCAAAGGGGCCAGAAATTCCCATAGGAAATCTGCTGAATACTAATTATTATAGCGTGTCCCAATGACACTGGCTGCTGCATACTCCCACTGGCATTACTGTTGCCCTCGGAAGCTGGAAGTTTCTTCTATCAGAGAGATTTGCTGATTTGAAGTCAAAGATGAGTGCATCTGGCCTCAATAAGACTGATCTTTCCAGCATTTGTGAGGGGAGCTGGGCCCTGCCTTCCACCAAGACCCTAATTTTATGGGTCACTCCAAACAGAGAAAGGCCAAAGAAAGAATAATATTGATGTATACATAAAATACTATGTCAGCTCTTCTCAGTTCAACATATATATATACATATGTATATATATATGCAGTTCCTGATTTGGAAGACAGTTGCACTCATCTCACTCGCTAGCAAAATAATGCTCAAAATTCTCAAAGCCAAGCTTCAACAGTATGTGAACCGTGTACTTCCAGATGTTCAAGCTGGATTTAGAAAAGGCAGAGGAACCTTAGATCAAATTGCCGACATCCATCAGATCACAGAAAAAGCAAGAGGGTTCCAGAAAAACCTCTACTTTTGCTTTATTGATGCCAAAGGCTTTGACTGTGTGGATCACAAGAAACTGTGGAAAATTCTTAAAGAGATGGGAATACCAGACCACCTGACCTGCCTCCTGAGAAATCTGTATGCAGGTCAAGAAGCTAGTTAGAACCAGACGTGGAACAATAGACTGGTTCCAAATTGGGAAAAGAGTATGTCAAGGCTGTATATTATCACCCTACTTATTTAACTTATATGCAGAATACATCATGAAAAATGCCGGGCTGGATGAAGCACAAACTGGAATCAAGATGATTGCCAGGAAAAATGTCCAATAACTTCAGATACACAGATGACACCACCCTTATGGCAGAAAGCAAAGAAGAACTAAAGAGCCTCTTGATGAAAGTGAAAGAGGAGAGTGAAAATTTGGCTTAAAACTCAGCTTTCAGAAAACTAAGATCATGGCATCCGGTCCCATCACTTCATGGCGAATAGATGGGGAAACAATGGAAACGGTGACAGACTTCATTTCCTTGGGCTCCAGAATCACTGCAGATGGTGACTGCAGCCATGAAATTAAAAGACATTTGCTACCTGGAAGAAAAGCTATGACCAACCTAGACAGCATATTAAAAAGCAGAGACATTACTTTGCCAACAAAGGTCTGTCTAGTCAAAGCTATAGTTTTTCCAGAAGTTATGTATGGATGTAAGAGTTGGACTGTGAAGAAAGCTGAGCACTGAAAAACTGACACTTTTGAACTGTGGTGTTGGAGAAGACTCTTGAGAGCCCCTTGGACTGCAAGGAGATCCAACCCGTCCATTCTGAAGGAGATCAGTCCTGAATATTCATTGGAATGACTGATGTTGAAGCTGAAACTCCAATACTCTGGCCACCTGATGCAAAGAACTGCCTCATTGGAAAAGACCCTGATGCTGGGAAAGATTGAAGGCAGGAGGAGAAGGGGACGACAAGAGGATGAGATGGTTGGATGCCATCACCGGCTCAACAGACATGAGTTTGAATAAACTCTGGGATTTGGTGATGGATATAACTGAGCGACTGAACTGACTGACTGACTACTAATACATGAGTCTCTTCCTGTTCCTATCCACCCCAGCTAGGTGTGTGTGTGTGTGCATGCTAAGTCGCTTCAGTCGTGTCCAACTCTGCACGACACTGTGGACTGTAACCCACCAGGCTCCTCTGTCCATGGGATTCTCCAGGCAAGAATACTGGAGTGGGTTGCCCTGCCTTCCTCCAGGGGATCTTCCTGACACACATGAGATATAACCCACGTCTCTTATGTCTCCTGCATTGGCAGTTGGGTTCTTTACCACTAGCTCCACCTGGGAAGCCCCAGGCAGGTGTACTGCAATACAGTTCTGACACTAACCCCCTGGAGTACACACAGACTTCCACAGATTAAGGGCAAAGTCCTCCAATACAGTTCTGACACTAACCCCCTGGAGTACACACAGACTTCCACAGATTAAGGGCAAAGTCCTCCACAAGACTACCCTCCCTTCAGACACCAGCTGCATTTCAAGGGTCCCCAAGTCATCTGTTCTTCTGACTATAAATTTGGGAATTCTCATGACCTCTACAGCTTTGTTAATTTGCTAGAATAAGATGCACAAGTCCGGAAAGCACTATACATACATTTTTTTAAATAAAGGAGACATATAGGGTGAGGTCTGGGTGGCTCCTAAATGCTGAAGTCACTCCTTTTACTCACTTGCCCCTCTTACTATGGAGTCAGAGCGAGCCGCCTTCTGGCACTGCAATACATTTATCAACCAGGAAACTTTATTGTGTAGGCAAGGTTGATTAAGTCACTGGCTGTGTGATTGAACTACACCTCCCCTCCCTGAAGGTCAAGCAACTAGAAGTCCCCACCAGCTCATCAAGTGGTTGGTTCTTCCGGTGACCAGATTCCATCCTGCAGCCATCAAGAGGCTACCATGAGTCACCGAATCAGCATAACAGACACTCCTGATGCTCTGGAAATTATGAGTTTTGACGCTGTGTGCCTGGAACCAGGAACAAAGATCAGATATACTTTTCTTTTATGTCACAGTTCCCTAGAGGGGCTCCTGTGTAAGGAGAGGAGGTGGCTCATGAATAAGATAGTTATAAATCAAAGCAGATCCTGTGACGGGCTCCACTATGAGACTCTGAAGAGGGAAAGATTAATTTCATTCTGGAGAACATACAAAAGAAAGGCCCTAAAGCAAACGGAGAAAAAGCTGCACCCCTGGTGGGGGGGGGGGGGGGTGGTCACTTCGAAGGCCATCTGGTGGAAGCCGCAGGGAAAGACAGGGTCACTTCTGACAAAAGGGAGTAAATTTTCCAACCCTCCATGCGCTGGGTGCCCCAAGACACTTCATGCAGAGTGGCTTGCTGAATTCTCTGCAGTCCAAAGAAGCTGATACTCTTATTCCCTTTTGCAGGTGAGGAAATGGGTGCTCAGAGAGGTTGATGGTCAAACCTACGTGCCGTGAAGTGGCCAAGCCTAGAATCCAATCTCAGGTGGGTCTACTAAGTAAAGTCCAGGTTCAGGCCACTTGCCTCACTCTTCAGCTGGGGGAAAGCAACACTCAGTTCAGAAGAAGACCTCGTCTAGCCCAAGAAAGGCTTTTAGGAAATTCCCTCGCCGTCCAGTGATTAGGACTTGGCACTTTCACTGCGCGGGCCCAGGTTCAATCCCTGGTCGGGGAACTAAGATCCCACAAGCCATGGGATCTTTTTATTTTGGCATGGCAAAAAAAAAAAGAAAAAAGAAAATACCAGCATGGCTTTTAAACTTTCCAGAACTCAAGAAATCAAGACCCACTACCCCGTGAGCCAGGGGTGAGAAAGTGAGGCTCACTGAAATGCCCCGGCCCGATGTCCACGTCATCGTGACTCTGCTGTGAGCTCATCTCGACCGTCTCTGAGGCTCTCTCGTCGGTGCCTGAGACACAGACAGCTGATGAGCTGCTTGGTCTTCTTGCTCACAGTGAGGCCACAGGGTTGAGGAGCAGAACAGAAACCTCCATACCGGCTGGTGAGGAAGCAAAGCCGGGCCCAGCTTTGGGGCCGTCTGCCACCCATTTGCCTTCTCCACGGATCCCTGCTATCCGCCTGTGGTTTCTGCCTTCCCTTTCTTTCTGGGGTCTTTCTCCAGGGCAGAGGTCCTTGCAGTCTCTTTAAGGGCTACTTCCCCCTCCGCCCTTGGACCACTGTTTCTTCCTGCACCATCTAGGGTTATTCAGTGTCCTCCACGAGTGTGTGTGTGTAGACTCCACTCAGCATTAGAGCCTCTGAATCTGGTTTGGGAGTATGCACTGAAAGTGCCAGCCTAGAGCCGACAGGGCGCCCATCGTGGGCGTGACCAGCTAAGAGGGGCATCAAGACAAAGGCCTGAGCTAGTTCAGGTGTGGACGCTGGACCCACTGTACAGACACGCGACACGCTTTGATGGGCTAAACGATGCGCAAGAGGACACACCGCTCCCTGAGTCAGTGTAAGCAGCACACTGTCTGTGGGGACTCCGGTCCCTTGTCCCCACAAAGGCCCTGGCCTGAAGCGAGCTTTCCAGTTGCTCTGAGTTGACTGGATACGTGAATGGTTGTCCGTCGTTTCTGTTGTCCATCGTTTCTGTCCTCCTGCGTTCTCCCACAAAAAGTCAACCTTGTCAACAATGTGGCTCTGTCTCACGAGTCCTTACTCGATGCCCGGCGTCGTTGGTGGGGGTATATGGAATGACAGAGAGAGGAAAAGGGTGCCGTCCTACACTCCTGTCATTTTGTCTCCAAGACAGGTAAGCTACTAAATAATAACTTGAGTGAATTTTTGTTGTGGTTTGACTTAAATGGGAGATTGTTTCTAAAAAGAAGGAAAATACAGAAAAAATAATATAAAATGCTGAAAGTTCCTGATGAACAAAGACATCTGTTATAAGCTCCCAGAAAGGTGACTTAATGCTACTTACCAACAGCATGTACCAAAGACTTTAACATTAGACTGGCCTGTACGGGGCACCCTACGTGTCCCAGTGGTAAATCTCATCTACTGACTTATATGCTGGCTGTGTCTTATCTCAGGTTTTCTGGACACTCTCATTTACCAGTGCCACCTCAAAGAAATTATGTCCTGAACTCTTTTAGAAGTGCCTGAGCCTGGAAAGGCAGCAACTAAAACAAGGCTTTTGTAAAACACACCCTGGGTCAGGTTAGTTGGGCTAAGATATTATATAACTGCACTCAAAATAAACCCAGCCTGGGGGGCCAAGAGGTCAGAGCTCTTGCCACATTTGATCAACTTGATATGCAGAATAATTTCTTTACACTCCAAAGATGAGGTGGCTTTGTGCCTTTATTACATGTTGCTACAAAGAGCATAATAAAAAGAAAGAACAAATGGCAATGAATCAGAAGAGAAAAAAGAAGCACCAAGCTAAAGAACACCTTAGAATGAAGGGTGAGTTGTTCAGACCACACTCAGAGACAGGCAGGAAATTGCTTACCTTTTCAAGTAGCAGTAAATTTTCTTTTGATCCAGCTTTATTTTCTTTCCTAAGAGTGTCTCCATTCTTCCTGCCAAATCCCATGACAAAACTTTTTCCAACCTATGGGAAACAGACCATTTATATCACAGACATTTTTCCAGTCTGGCCCACAGTGACGTTTGTTCTGTTTTCTTGGTTAATACGGGAAGGCCGGGGATGAAAGTCACCAGCATGAGGATTCAGGGAGATCCCAGCATCTCCCTGTCACGTGCAGGGACCTCACCTATGATAGAAACCAGCTCAGTGCCAGTCACTTCTGGAGCAACCACTTGGTTGGGTTGTATGGACTTTGACCTTGAAGGCTGGGTAGCCCCAACTCCCTTGAACCCCTGTCCATGACTTCAGTATCTGGTGACTCTGCAGTGTGAACCCGTCTTATGGGTGGGAAGAGAAGTAGCTGTACTGCTGCCCCTGGTTCATGCTGGCCCCGGGACAGCCTGAAGAAGCACTGTCCTTGCATCCTCATTTTGAAATGGCACAAGGATATGAGGAACGTGAGAGCCCGTGATGAAGAGTGTGGGCCCTGGGCAGAAGGCTTGCTCCCGTGGCGGTGGCAGCCCACCCTAGCAGCCAGACTGCAGGGTCCCCCAAGGATGAAGAGAAGACATGCACGTTGGTGGAGGAAGCACCTCATTCCATGTGCAGGAGTGTCCACGGTGGCTTTCAAGAACCTTGCTTGTATTAAACATTCAGGGAAATGCATTTAGTCTGCTTATCTGGGGGAAAACCTGCCATCAGAGACAAGTGAGTCAGGGGTTTATTTTTCGGGTTCAGTTCAGTCACTCAGTTGTGTCTGCCTCTTTGCAACCCCATGGACTGCAACATGCCAGGCCGCCCTGTCCATCACCAACTCCCGGAGTTTACTCAAACTCATGTCCATTGAGTTGGTGATCCCATCCAGCCATCTCATCCTCGGTCGTCCCCTTCTCCTGCCTTCAATCTTTCCCAGCATCAGGATCTTTTCAAATGAGTCAGTTCTTCTCATCAGGTGGCCAAAGTATTGGAGTTTCAGCTTCAGCATCAGTCCTTCCAATGAATATTCAGGACTAATCTCCTTTAGGATGGACTGGTTGGGTCACCTTGCTGTCCAAGGGACTCTCAAGAGTCTTCTCCAACACCACAGTTCAAAAGCAACAATTCTTCGGTGCTCAGCTTTCTTCACAGTCCAACTCTCACATCCATACATGACTACTGGAAAAACCATAGCTTTGATTGATGAACCTTTGTTGGCAAAGTAATGCCTCTGCTTTTTAGTATGCTGTCTAGGTTGGTCATAACTTTTCTTCCAAGGAGCACGCATCTTTTAACTTCATGGCTACACTCACGATCTGCAGTGATTTTGGAGCCCAAAAATATAAACTCAGTCACTGTTTCCATTGTTTCCCCGTCTATTTGCCATGAAGTGATGGGACCGGATGCCATGATCTTAGTTTTCTGAAAGTTGAGTTTTAAGCCAGCTTTTTCACTCTTCTCTTTCACTTTCATCAAAAGGCTCTTTAGTTCTTCTTCACATTCTGCCATAAGGGTGGTGTCATCTGCATATCTGAGGTTATTGGTATTTCTCCCAGCAATCTTGATTCCAGCTTGTGCTTCATTCAGCCCAGCATTTCTCATGATGTACTCTGATATAAGTTAAATAAGCAGGGTGACAATATACAGCCTTGATGTACTCCTTTCCCAATTTGGAACCAGTCTGTTGTTCCATGTCCAGTTCTCACTTGCTCTCTCTCTCTCAGTTGCTTCCTGACCTGCATTCAGATTTCTCAGGAGGCAGGTCAGGTGGTCTGGTATTCCCATCTCTTTCAGAATTTTCCACGGTTTCTTATTATCCACACAGTCAAAGAATTTGGCATAGTCAATAAAGCAGAAGTAGATGTTTTTTTGGAACTCTTACTTTTTCTGTGATCCAGTGGATGTTGGCAATTTGATCTCTGGTTCCTCTGCCTTTTCTAAATCCCGCTTGAACATCTGGAAGTTCACGGTTCACGTACTATTGGAAGTCTGGCTAGTAGAATTTTGAGCATTACTTTGCCAGTGTGTGAGATGAGTTGTGCAGTAGTTTGAGCATTCTTTGCCATTGCCTTTCTTTGCGATTGGATGACTTTTTTAAGTCTTGTGGCCACTGCTGAGTTTTCCAAATTTGCTGGCATATTGAGTGCAGCACTTTCACAGCATCATCTTTCAGGATTTGAAATAGCTCATTAGGAATTCCATCACCTCCACTAGCTTTGTTCATAGTTATGCTTCCTAAGGCCCGCTTGACTTCGCATTCCAAAATGTCTGGCTCTAGATAAGTGATCAGACCATCGTGATTAAGTGGGTCATGAAGGTCTTTTTTGTATAGTTCTGTGTATTCTTGCCACCTCTTCTTAATATCTTCTGCTTCTGTAGGTCCATACCATTTCTGTCCTTTATTGTGCCCATCTTTGCATGAAATGTTCCCTTGCTATCTCTAATTTTTTGAAGAGATCTCTAGTCTTTCCCATTCTATTGTCGTCCTGTATGTCTTTGCATTGCATTGATCTCTGCGGAAGGCTTTCTTATCTCTCCTTGCTATTCTTTGGGACTCTGCATTCAAATGGATATATCTTTCCTTTTCTCCTTTGCCTTTTGCTTCTCTTCTTTTCAGAACTATTTGTAAGGCCGCCTCAGACAACCATTTTGCCTTTTTGCATTTCTTTTTCTTGGGGATGGTCTTGATCCCTGCCTCTTGTACAATGTCACGAACCTCCGTCCATAGTTCTTCAGGTGCTCTGTCTATAGATCTAGTCCCTTGAATCTATTTGTGACTTCCAGTGTATAATCATGAGGGATTTGATTTAGGTCATACCTGAATGGTCTAGTGGTTTTCCCTACTTTCTTCAATTTAAGTCTGAATTTGACCATAGGTAGTTCATGGTCTGAGCCACAGTCAGCTCCCGGTCTTGTTTTTGCTGACTGTATAGAGCTTCTCCATCTTTGGCTGCAAAGAATGAAATCACTCTGATTTCAGTATTGACCATCTGCTGATTTCCATGTGTAGCATCTCCTATTGTGTTGTTGGAAGAGGGTGTTTGCTATGACCAGTGCATTCTCTTGGCAAAACTCTATTAGCCTTTGCCCTGCTTCATTCTGTACTCCAAGGCCAAATTTGCCTGTTACTCCAGGTATTTCTTGAATTCCTACTTTTGCATTCCAGTCCCGTATAATGAAAAGGACATCGTTTTGGGGTGTTAGTTCTAGAAGGTCTTGTAGATCTTCATAGAACCGATCAATTTCAGCTTCTTCAGCATTGCTGGTTGGGGCATAGTCTTGGGTTACTTTAATATTGAATGGTTTGCCTTGGAAACGAACAGAGATCATTTTGTCATTTTTGAGACTGCATCAAAATACTGCAGTTTGGACTCTCTTGTTGACTGTGATGGCTACTCCATTTCTTCTAAGGAATTCTTGCCGACAATAGTAGATATAATGGTCATCTGAGTTAAATTCACCCGTTCCAGTCCAGTTTAGTTTGCTGATTCCTAAAATGTCGATGTTGACTCTTGCCATCTCCTGTTTGACCACTTCCTATTTGCCTTGATTCATGGACCTGACATTCCAGGTTCCTATGCAATATTGTTCTTTACAGCATCAGACTTTACTTCCATCACCAGTCACCTTCACAACTGGGTGTTGTTTTTTGCTTTGGCTCCATCTCTTCGTTCTTTCTGGAATTATTTCTCCACTGAGCTCCAGTAGCATATTGGGTACCTACCGACCTGGGGAGTTCATCCTTCAGTGTTCTATCTTTTTGCCTTTTCATACTGGTCACGGGGTTCTCAAGGCAAGAATACTGAAGTGGTTTCCCATTCCCTTCTCCAGTGGGCCACGTTTTGTCAGAACTCTCCACCATGACCCGTTTGTCTTGGGTGGCCCTACATGGTATAGTTTCATAGTTTCATTGAGTTAGACAAGGCTGTGATACATGTGATCAGATTGGTTAGTTTTCTTTGACTGTGGTTTTCCTTTTGTCTACCCTCTAATGGAGAAGGATTAGAGGCTTATAAAAGCTTCTTGATGGGAGAGACTGTCTGAGGGGGAAACTGGGTCTTGTTCTGATGGATGGGGCCATGCTTTTACAATATTACGCCTTAAATCCATCCCCACGTTGATAGGATGACAAATCAGAAAAAGAAGAGTAATATCTTTTAAAATGACACCAGCACCTTTCTAGGGTCTTGCTAGGGGTCCCTCTACCCCCAGCACTGCCCCCTAGCAAATGCAGAGGCCTCAACTCCTTCCTAGTGCCAAAGCAGAGCAGACTGACTCATTTCCCACTTGTGGGATCGGTCGTTGCTGTGGCTTCTCACCACAAAACCTAGGCTCGAGGCACGTGGGCTTCAGTAGTTGCTCCTTTGGGGCTCTAGAGTGCAGGACCAGTGGTTGGTACAGAGGTTTAGTTGCTATGCAACGTGTGGCATCTTACCAGACCCCAGGGATCCTGTCCCCTGCATTGGCAGGTGGATTCTTATCATTGGGCCACCAGGGAAACACTTCCTTTTTTTAAGTAACATTTTGGCATTCTGAAATCAGAATCTTCCAGTCAATTCCCTCTTACATCTTGTTACAGTTGAGCAGAGTGTTTGCTTTGTTGGCGGTTCATACAGCAATGCTTTGCCTTCAGTCTCAGGGCTCAGATTTGATGAACCACATCGTGTGCTTTCTTGATTGCATCTTCTTATCAGTATAGGAAACACTCCAGTCTGTTTTTCTTGCTTTGTGGAATCCAAACCAGACTGTTGAGGGCATTCGGGTTGTATTTGTGTTGCCATAAATATGATGGCAATATATCCTGCAACACACACAGTCTGACACCAGAGGAAAGAACACAAACAAAGTGTGACCCTGGAATTCAGGCAGCAGAATGTCAGCTTGAACCGGGATTCAGAGGCAACCCTTAGTTCCTGTGGGGAGGAACAGAGCTTTCAGAGAAACAAACAAAAGGCTATTAGGAATGGTTTTGCTCACTGCAGTCCTCACATCCACATTGAAAACACATTTCACATTTTAAAAGAACTTCAACATTGCATTAAGGATGCTGCACCTGGAATTCTAAAAGCCGCAGAGGCCCTTGTGGATCTGAACCAGGTTCCAAGCCAACCTGACACACCACTGATGGGTCCTGGGCCTCTGCACTGACCTCTGATCACAGGTAACTAAGCTGCACCCCCGACCAGCCTTGATTTGGTTACATTTCCCTGGGATGTTCCTGACTGTCCCAACTTTGGGTCCCACCCCCCTTCCCATGCTACACCTTCTCTCTGGGTGGGAAAGTGTCCTGATACAGTTTCCTCTCTCACAGGCATTTACAGAAATATCTAGACAGGAACTGTTGAACACAAAGATCTATGGAGGTGAGATTTCAGGCCCTGGGTTCCCCAGAGATGGGGATATGGTTGGAGAGCCCTAGGATGCATTTGGGGTAGTGGTCCTGAGGCAGCATCCTACTGGGATCCTCCTCTTTTAAGATTATTTCTGTCCTTTACCCGTCTTGGTAAAGAAACCTAGGTAAAGATACCTAATCTAAGAGCTCACAATTTGTAGACAATTACATATTAATAGCCTGGCCTTCCAAGTTGCGCTAGTGGGAAAGAACCCTCCTGCCTCTGCAGGAGACGGAAGACACAGTGGTTGGATTCTGGTTTGGGACGATCCCCTGGAGAAAGAAGTGACAACCCACTCCAGTATTCTTGCCCGGGAAATCCTCATGGACAGAGGAGCTTGGTGGGCTAAGGTCCATGAGGTCACAAAGAGTTGGACATGACTGAAGCGACCAAGCATGCACAACATACGCATATAGTAAGAGCCAGTTAATCAAGACAACGTGGCTCTAAACACGTGGGCCACTAATAACTGTGCCTCCAAAATACCCAAAGCAAAAACTAATAGAACTGTAAGTCTCATTAACAATTACAGTTAGGGATTTTAACATTCCCCTTTCAATAATGGATAGAAATACATAGACAGAAAACCTGAACAAACTACCCATCAGCTTGACCTAACTGACATTATAGAACTCTCCACCCCAAGCAGAATGCAACTCTTTCCAGGACATGTAGGACATTCATCAAGATAGACCATATGCTGGGTCATAGGACAAACGTGCATAAATTCAAAAGAATTCAAGTCATACAAAGTAGTTCTCTGGCCACACCAGATTTAAATTTGAAATCAGCGCTAGAAACATATCTGGAAAATCTGCATATATTTGCACATATTTAGAAACTAAATAATACCCTTCTAAGTAAACCATGGATCAAAGAAGGAATAAGAAGCGCTATTATAACCTTTTGAAATAAATGAAAGTAAAAACACAACATATTAAAATTTGTGACATGTTGCTAATGCAGAACTTGGGACATTCATAGCACTGAATGACGATATTAGAAAAGAAGAAAGGTCTCAAGTCAGTGTCCTCAGCTTCTATGTTAAGAAACTAGAAAAAGAGCAAATTAAGTCCACACTAAGGAGAAAAGAGAAACTAATAAAGATCAAAACAGAAATCGATGAACTAGATAGCAGAAACATACTAATGAGAATCAAAGAAACCAAGAGCTGGTTCTTTGAGAAAATCAATAAAATTGATAAATGTCTAACCAGAGGGATCAAGAAAAGAGAGAGAATAGTTCCTGTTAATTTTTTAATTCACTTACAACACTCTGGCTTCCAGGCCTGGTTCCATACTCAAGCTGCTCCCATCAGAGTCCCTAAAGACTTCTTTTGTTTTGCCATTTTACTTGACCTTCCTGGGGTCCTAATAGTCTTTACGGTAGATACAGTATTATTATTGTTCCCATGATAGAGGTGAAGAGACTGAGGCCCAAGTTGACCACATCCTCCTTCCTTCTCCCTTTCTTGGCTTGAGAGGTTGCTGTTAGGATTCAATCAGATAAAATAATAAATAACCTGTAAGGTCTTAGCTAGTCTCATATCTTCACCAGTGCCTCAAAGAAAACACCATTTAATCACAAGCTTCCTTTTCCAAAACCATACCCACTTCCAACAAGCTCATGTCCTCAAACTCTGGCCACCAGAAAAGTCTGGACTCCCCACTGTCCCTGCCTCTTCCCTGCTTCTTGGGGGAATAACCACAATTAGATTTTTCTGCATTTGCAATACAGAATTTTGGGGGGAATAATCGCCATCCAAAATGTCTTGGTCCATGCACAGGGTTGGAAGAGAATTTCCAGACACAAAAATATCTCAGAAGGGAGTGAGTTTATTGAGAACAAAGAGCAGAGCTAGTGAGGGGCACTGCAAACACAGCGGTCTGACTTCCTGACTGTCCAGGGAGAGCTAGCCCCTTTTATGGTCTAGTGGCCAGCTTTTAGAGCCTCAGGACAAAGGAAATTTCTGCTGGAAGGGTGGTGTTAGGTGATTGATCAGGAAGCAATATGGTAAATATTTTACCTAAATATGCAGTTGAGCTACTGGCTGCTTTAGGTCAGGGGGGCTCATGGAAACAGTTGCTATGGGGCTTGGACATTTTTGGAGATTTGGTCCTGCAACCTTGGTGCAGGACTCTACCTGACCCCATCTTTTTATTCATGGGCCAAATCTTCGGCCCCTTACCCCGCTGCCTATCTGTCCCTGTCTCAGCCCATCAGGACCCAGGTCACTGAGAAAAACGGTGATGATGACTGCTCTGACTTCTTCAAGCTGAACACAGACATTATAGGGCCCTGGGTTCCCTTTGCCTGCTCTATGTCAGGGTGTACTTAGGGAAGAAAGTGGGGGTCCACAGAATGATACAGTGGCTTGTCCCAGTGTTGTCTAGGAGCTGACCAGCTGATATTCTTGCCATGCTGCCATTTGTAAATTTGTTGTGTTCTAGAAGAAACAACCTTAACAAGGTTAAGAATCATGGCCCGAGGATTAGTAGAAGAGCTGTCAAGAGGCCCAGAAGAGGGACTCGCTAGGATAGCCAGGACCAAATGCTGGTCTTGGAATTCCGCAGGTCAGATCCCCAGAGGCTCCCTTCTCTGTTTGCTCTATCAGAGGTTAGCCTGGACCAGGCCTGACTGGTTGGCCAAGAAGCCACACTCTTCCTTCAGCACTGCACACATCCCACCTTGGGTAGCTGTTAGTAAGTCTAAAGCCCTTCTGTTCTGTAAGACTTCTCCTGCTAGGGAATTTATTTATTCCTGTAAAGTGTTCATTTGGGCTGTTAGGCTGACAACCTGTTGGGTAAGTTTGAGGGAAAGCTGTCGAGCAGTGAAAACTGAATTTAGAAGTTCTGCTGAAAAAAAAAAAATCTACGAACAATAAATGCTGGAGGGGGTGTGTAGAAACGGGAACCTGCTTGTACTGTTGGTGGGAATGCAAATTGACACAACCACTATGGAGAGCAGTGTGGAAATTTCTTTAAAGCTGGGAATAAAACTACCTTATGACCCAACAGTCCCACTACTGGACATATACCCTAAGGAAACCATAATCAAAAAAGACACATGTACGCCAGTGTTCATTGCAACACTATTTACAATAGCTAGGACGGGAAGCAACCTAGATGTGTATCAACAGATGAATGGATTAAGAAAGTGTGGTACATATACACCGTGGAATTTTACTCAGCCATAAGAAGGAGCATCTTTGAGTCAGTTCTAATGAGGAGGATGAACCAAGAGCCTATTAAACAGAGTAAAGTCAGAAAGAGAAAGACAAATATCGTATATTAATGCATACGTATGGAATCTGGAAAGAGGGTACTGGTGAACAATTTGCAAGGCAGCAGTGGAGATGCAGACACAGAGAACGGACTATGGACACAGTGGGGGAAGACAAGGGTGGGAAGAATTGAGAGAGTGGCACTGAAACGTATGCATTACCATGTGTAAAATTATTGGGTTGATGCAAAAGTAATTTTGATTTTGCATTTTTGAACTTTGCCGTTTGATATTGGAATACATTCTTAAGTAAATGTGGTTATATTATTTTTTTAAAAAACGCCTCCTGAGCCCATGTTACCTAATGAGTAACCCCAGAACTGAAATTATGGCAGGGGCTGCCCTCTTCAACCTATGTGATTGAGAGTACAGTGGAAGTGAGATATTGTCATTTATAAGAGTAAGATTAGAAATTCCATATACCAGGGTGCAGGGGCCTGTCCAGTTGGCTGGGAGATACAAGTAGGCATTGAAGTCACAGAGGAAACAGGTACAATTCCTGGGGTCTAGGCTGATGTCTAAAGTGATGTTGAAATAGAACTTCCCTAAACGGGTATAGGAATGCTCCATGCCTTCATAACTGGTAACTAGAGTCCTCCCAGATAGAGGGGAAGACTTGCGATCTGTGAGGAGAGGGAAGAATAGTCCTTAGCCCAATTAAATGAAGGGATAGTAGGGTCCCAACCGATGTCATAGTTCTCAGGGGTCTTGAGTTTCTTGCAGTCTTCTTGTTTAACACTGAAAGGCTGGAACTAGAAACTGTGTTTTGATATAGGCAGCTGGTGGGAGGGGTGGGACAAACGGATACCCTAAACTTGTGTCCAGTTGGTGGTCACACAGGGAGTTCGGGGGAGTAAATGTTAAAAGGGGGAGTCAGAATAATAGGTATGGGGTGATGTGTTCTGTCATTGGTTACAAGAGGCCTCACGTCTGGGTAGGGGAAAGGAAGAAAGTATGATTACAAGCCTGGGAAATATTAAGGAATTTATGCCTTGGGGAGCAGCCTCGTAGGGAGGAAAAAGATGCACAGAGAAGGACTGGCTTTATAAGGGGGACTGAAGGGAATATGGGCCCCGGACGGCTGTACCGTGACTTCTGGTGTAGGTGGCTCAGCTGTGTATGATCCACGGCCAGCCTTCCTCGAGGATTATTGGCCCCTCTTGGTCTATCAAAGTAAGAGGGGACTGGAATGGATTCAAGCTGGTTCCATTTCGCAGATGGTATGGGAAGTGCTGGGCTTCCCTGGGGGCTCAGTGATAAAGACTCCACCCGCCAATGCAGGTTCGATCCCTGGGTCAAGAAGATCCGTTTGGAGAAGGCAATGACAACCCGCTCCAGTGTTCTTGCCAAGAAATCCCATGGACAGAGGAGCCTAGTGGGCTACAGTCCATGGGGTGACAAAGAGTCAGTCACAACTTAGTGACTAAACAATAACAACAATGGGAAGTACCACTAGGCTGTGTTGGGGGCAAACACTGGTGCGTATCTCGCTGTTTTTGTATGATCCTGGGGCATGTTGGTGGAGGAGTCCAAGGGCTTCCTGAACTATTGGTTAATACTGATGACAATTATGTGCATCTGCAAGGACAGAAAAAGAGAGGAAGATTAGGGTTACAGCTTTAGGAGACTAGGTTCAGGTATCGATTGAGCTGTTGTGGGGAATAATCTTGTAAGTTTCCTTGGAGGGTTTTGGCCCATGCTGGTACACACACACACAGACACACACAGTTGTTGAGATGGGATTAAGAGAGGTAGGTAGGGGTCTGAACATTTATATCCTGCCATAAGGTGTAGTAAAAGCAGAGAGCTGAGATAGAAATCTGAGACCAGTTCAAGGGAGATGACAGAAAGGGAAAAAAAGAGGAGTTGACGAAAGGTGCAGGGTTTTAGGTTAGGAGTTGGGGTTACGCCGCCTTTGCAATACTTGAGGAGGACAAGAATGCCATGGGGTGGTCCCACAAGTGTGAGACAAAGTAACCCATGGGAGGGAAAGAGCCCAGGGAATGAAAAGGAGGATAGCAAGATGAAAAATCAGGTTGGCGAGGCTCTCTGTTCAGCACAGACCTGATGGTTTTTTAAAGAGGAAGCGGAGGCCATCGCAGAGCTCACAGTCGTAAGAGGCGTCTCGTGAGTCTTGGGTTGGTTGGAGAGCTTCTTCTTCTGGAGAAAGACCTGTCTTCAGTTGTGACACATGGATCCAGGAGGTGAAGCTTTGGATATTGGCAGCTGTGAGAGTGTCAGCAAGACTTAGGTTGGTCCTGTCCACACTGCTTTGATAGATTTCCATCCTGTGTGAGAGTGTTACTATATACCCAGTCACTGGGGTTTAGGCAGGGAGGACTCTGAAAAATTAGGATCTGGCTTGGGGCTGTTTTGATCCTGGTATTCCCAGATATTTTTAAGAGTTAAATCTAAAATTATAAGATAGTCTGCTCAGTAATGGGCCTCAGGATCAATGAAGAGGTCTGCGCTTAAGAATGATCTCCCCATGAATGATTTCATAAGGGCTTGGATGAGTCCTGGATTTGGGGAAAGCAATGGAAAGAAGGGTGACCCAGGTTTTCTAGTTTCTATCACTCAGTACTTTTTGAGGGCCTGATTGGCTCTTTCTACCTTTCCAGACCTTTGAGGGTGTCAGGCTAAATGAAGATCGTGATTCATTTGTAGGACTTTGTTGATACCTAGGCTCAGACCAGAAATAAACACAGGGCCATTATCTGATTGTAAAGAGCCTGGAAGTCCAAACCTAGGTATGACATGTTCCAAGAGGGCAGTGGTGCCCTCAGTACCCTCAGTCTTAGTTGGGTGGGCTTCAATTCATCTATAAAGGCATCTACCATCACTTGGAGGTACTTAGAGCCTTTGCAAGGGAGCATGTAAGTCAGATCTATTCACCAATAGATTTGGCTTCCTCACCGCTGGTTCAGATGGAGCAGTGGGATGGTGAGGGGGCAGGTTATAGCCCACTCTGGCTTGGCCTGGAGACAAGCAGGACAGGCTTGGGATATTGATTGAAGGGTTGAGAGGATTCCTTTTCTGGTGAATATTGTCCCCATTAGTTTAAAGAGCAATTCAGCCCCTAAATGGGTGGCCTGATGCAGGTGGGTTAGTATCTTCCATTGGGAAGCTGCTGGTAAGCCGAGTTTATCGTCTGGGCTCGGTAGCCATCCTTCAGGGATTAAAACGAACCCGCAGTCTGTCCTTCTTTGGGTGGAGAGGGTGAGTGCTGAGGTGGTAAGAAGTCTAGACTTGGGATCCAGGGAGCCTGTAGGATGTTTAGGGTGGCCTTTTTGGATTCTTTAGCTGCTTTGGATTCTTTATCAATCCTTTGGATTCTTTATCATTTCCTTTACTTATATCTGATTAATCCTTTCGGTTTGCCCTATAGTGGATGATGTCCTGCAGTGAGGATTTTATGGCTTCTAGTAAACCCCAAATCTCTGGCCCAATGCTTAATTGGAGTATGACGTGTAGTTAATAGGCCCCTTTCCTTCCAAATGGCCACATGGGCCTGGACTATATGGAAGGTGTATGCGGAGTCTGTGTAAATATTGACTCATAGACCCTCTCCTACTTTGAGGGCTCTAGTGAGAATGATGAGTTCTGCTTTTTGGGTGGAAGTATTTGCCCTGTGGCGTGGTCCTGACCCTATTACTTCTGTTAAGTTGACTATAGCACACCCCGAGACCCTTCAGCATTCCTGAATGGAACTGCTGCCGTCTATAAATCATTCTCCGTCTGGTTTGGGTAAAGGCGTAGCTCTGGCCTAACACTATGTTGTTGTGGTTCAGTCACTCAGTCGTGTCCGACTCTGTGACCCCATGAACCGCAGCATGTCAGGCCTCCCTGTCCATCACCAACTCCCGGAGCTTGCTCAAACTCATGTCCATTGAGTTGGTGATGCCACCAACCATCTCATCCTCTGTCGTCCCCTTCTCCTCCTGCCCTCAATCTTTCCCAGCATCAGGGTCTTTTCTAATGAGTCAGCTCCTTGCATCAGGTGGCCAAAGTATTGGAGCTTCAGCTTCAGCATCAGTAATTCCAATGAATATTCAGAATTAATTCATTTTAGGATGGATTGGTTGGATCTCCTTGCAGTCCAAGGGACTCTCAAGAATCTTCTCCAACACCACAGTTCAAAAGCATCAATTCTTTGGCACTCGGCTTTCTTTATGGTCCAACCTCACATCCATACAAGACCACTGGAAAAACCATAGCCTTGACTAGCCGGACCTTTGTTGGCAAAGTAATGTCTCTGCCTTTTAATACACTGTCTAGGTTGGTCATAGCTTTTCATTCAAGGAGCAAGAGTCTTTTAATTTTGTGGCTCCAGTCACCATCTGCAGTGATTATGGAGCCCAAGAAAATAAAGTCTGTCACTGTTTCAATTGTTTCCCCATCTATTTGCCATGAAGTGATGGGACCAGATGCCATGATCTTCATTTTTTGAATGTTGAGCTTTAAGCCAGCTTTTCACTTTCCTCTTTCAGCTTCATCAAGAGGCTCTTTAGTCTCACTTTCTGCCATCAGGGTGGTGTCATCTGCATATCTGAGGTGATTGATATTTCTCCCGGCAATCTTGATTCCAGCTTGTGCTTCCTCCAGTCCAGCGTTTCTCATGATGTACTCTGATATAAGTTAAATAAGCAGGGTGACAACATACAGCCTTGATGTACTCCTTTCCCAATTTGGAATCAGTCTGTTGTTCCATGGCCAATCCTAACTGTTTCTTCTTGACCTGCATACAGATTGCTCAGGAGACAGGTATGGTAGCCTGGCATTTCCATCTCTTTAAGAATTTCCCAGTTTGTCGTGATCCACACAGTTAAAGGCTTTAGCATAATCAATGAAGCAAAAGTAGATGTTTTTCTGGAATTTTCTTGGTTTCTCTGTGATTCTGTGGGTGTTGGCAATTTGATCTCTGGTTCCTCTGCCCTTTCTAAATCCAGCTTGAATATCTAGAAGTTCTCGGTTCAGAACTTCCTCACAGCAGAAGATATTAAGAATATGTGGCAAGAATATACAGAAGAACTATACAAAAAAGATCTTAATGACCCAGATAGCCACAATGGTATAATTACTCACCTAGAGCCAGACATCTTGGAATGTGAAGTGGGCGTTAGGAAGCACCACTACAAACAAAGTTAGTGGAGGTGACAGAATTCCAGCTGAGCTATTTCAAATCCTAAAAGATGATGTTGTTAAAGTGCTGCACTCAGTATGTCAGCAAATATGGAAAACTCAGCAGTGGCCGCAGGACTGGAAAAGGTCCGTTCTTATTCCAGTCCCAAAGAAGGACAATGCCAAATAATGCTCAAACTACTACACAATTACACTCATCTCACATGCTAGCAAAGTAATGCTCAAAATTATCCAGGCCTAGCACTATGACTAGGCTTGGTCAATCACTTTAAACAGAAATGTAGAAGGAAAGTGTTAGGATTTGGGTTGGGCAGAAGAGTGGCAGGATCTAGGAGAATCTTTATTCTCCCTCTGAGAGTAAAGCTTGATACTTTTGAATTCTGCTATCTGAAATCCAGTGGAATGCCTTGGAGTTGAACTGAACTGAACTGAGGACCTGGTGCAGAGTACATCATGAGAAACACTGGGCTGGAAGAAGCACAGGCTGGAATCAGATTGCTGGGAGAAATATCAATAACTTCAGATATGCAGATGACACCACCCTCATGGCAGAAAGTGAAGAGGAACTAAAAAGCCTCTGATGAAAGTGAAAGAGGAGAGTGAAAAAGTTGGCTTAAAGCTCAACATTCAGAAAACGAAGATCATGGCATCTGGTCCCATCACTTCATGGGAAATAGATGGGGAAACAGTGGAAACAGTGTCAGACTCTATTTTGGGGGGCTC
Organism: Budorcas taxicolor; assembly: GCF_023091745.1. NCBI lineage: Eukaryota > Metazoa > Chordata > Mammalia > Artiodactyla > Bovidae > Budorcas > Budorcas taxicolor. The sequence continues at coordinate 10,544,858 of NC_068930.1, read as the reverse complement.
CAAAATCACTGCAGATGGTGATTGCAGCCATGAAATTAAAAGACGCTTAGTCCTTGGAAGGAAAGTTATGACCAACCTAGATAACATATTAAAAAGCAGAGATATTACTTTGCCAACAAAGGTCCATCTAGTCAAGGGGATGGTTTTTCCAGAAATATCAATAACCTCAATATGCAGATGACACCGCCCTTATGGCAGAAAGTGAAGAGGAGCTAAAAAGCCTCTTGATGAAAGTGAAAGAGGAGAGCGAAAAAGTTGGCTTAAAGCTCAACATTCAGAAAACGAAGATCATGGCATCCGGTCCCATCACTTCATGGGAAATAGATGGGGAAAAAGTGTCAGACTTTATTTTGGGGGGGCTCCAAAATCACTGCAGATGGTGATTGCAGCAATGAAATTAAAAGACGCTTACTCCTTGGAAGAAAAGTTATGAGCAACCTAGATAGTATATTCAAAAGCAGAGACATTACTTTGCCGACTAAGGTCCGTCTAGTCAAGGCTATGGTTTTTCCTGTGGTCATGTATGGATGTGAGAGTCGGACTGTGAAGAAGGCTGAGCGCCGAAGAATTGATGCTTTTGAAATGTGGTGTTGGAGAAGACTCTTGAGAGTCCCTTGGACTGCAAGGAGATCCAACCAGTCCATTCTGAAGGAGATCAGCCCTGGGATTTCTTTGGAAGGAATGATGCTAAAGCTGAAACTCCAGTCCTTTGGCCACCTCATGTGAAGAGTTGACTCATTGGAAAAGACTGTGATGCTGGGAGGGATTGGGGGCAGGAGCAGAAGGGGATGACAGAGGATGAGATGGCTGGATGGCATCACGGACTCGATGGATGCGAGTCTGAGTGAACTCCAGGAGATGGTGATGAACAGGGAGGCCTGGTGTGCTGCGATTCATGGGGTCACAAAGAGTCGGACACGACTGAGCGGCTGAACTGAACTGAACTGAACTGATGTATGGATGTGAGAGTTGGACTATGAAGAAAGCTGAGAGCCAAAGAATTGATGTTTTTGAACTGTGGTGCTGGAGAAGACTCTTGTGGGTCCCTTGGACTGCAAGGAAGTCCAACCAGTCCATCTTAAAGGAGACCAGTCCTGGGTGTTCACTGGAAGGACTGATGCTGAAGCTGAAACTCCAGTACTTTGGCCACCTCATGTGAAAAGTTGACTCATTGGAAAAGACCCCAGTGCTGGGAGGGACTGGGGCCAGGAGGGAAGAGGATGACAGAGGATGAGATGGCTGGATGGCATCACCAACTCGATGCACATGAGTTTGAGTGGACTCTGGGAGTTGGTGATGGACAGGGAGGCCTGGTGTGCTGCGATTCATGGGGTCGCAAAGAGTCGGACATGACTGAGCGACTGAACTGAACTGAACTGAAGGCCTGGTGAGGAGTGTAAGCTATTGTGAGTTTGTAAGTGGTTTCCTATTGTGAGTTTGGAAGCTTCCTCTGTGAGAACTGCAGAGACAGCCAATGTTCTTGGGCAGGGAGGCCATCCCTGAGATGTTACGTCCGGTGTTTTCGATAGATATGCTACTGGGCGCTGAGATGGTCCCGGGGTTTGGGTTAGTACCCCCAGAACCACCTCATTTCTTCATGAACAAAGGGAGAGAGGGCTTTGTTAGATCTGGTAGGCCTAAGGCTGGCCTTGTTTATTTGTGTAAAAACTGCCTCTGTTTCAGGGCTCCATTCCAGGGGTGTTCTGGTCCTTTAAGGGCATCATAAAGAGGCTTGGCCAATAGGCGATAGGTGGAGATCCAAATTTGGCTGAACCCTGTCATTCCTAAAAAGTTCCTAAGCTGTCGTTTGGTAGCTCCCATGGACATGTCTAAGATTAACTTCCTTCTGTCAGGGGCAATACTTCTTTTTCCAGGGGTTAATATTAGCCCCAGGAAAGTGACTTGTTGGGAAGTAATTTGTACCTTGGCAGGGAATACCCGGTTCCCTCATGCTGCTGAGAACTAGAATAGCATTATTACCTGAGGTTAGTGTGTTGTTGTGTTGTTAGCCATTAAGTCATGTCTGACTCTGTGCAACCCCATGGACTTGCAGCCCGCCAGGCTCCTCTATCCATGGGATTCTCCAGGTAAGAATACAGGAGTGAAAAAAACAAAAAACAAAAAAACAACACAGGAGTGGGTTGCCATTTCCTTCTCGAGCAGATCTTCCCAACCCAGGAATCAAACCTGCATCTCCTGCCTTGTAGGCGGATTGTTTACCACTGAGCAACCAGGGAAGTTAGTTTATCTGGACTATAAATTAAGAGATCTCTACCATGTTGGAGGGCTTCCCTGGTGGCTCAGACGGTAAAGCGTCTGCCTGCAATGCGGGAGACCCGGGTTGGATTCCTGGGTTGGGAAGATCCCCTGGAGAAGGAAATGGCAACCCACTCCAGCACTTTTGCCTGGAAAATCCCATGGATGGAGGAGCCTGATAGGCTACAGTCCATGGGGTCGCAAAGAGTCATACATGACTGATCGACTTCACTTCACTTCACCATATTAGAGTAGGCAGCTTTCGCCCTCCAGCATTAACAATGAAAGGGCCTTTGCTAATGCTTGACCAAACAAATGAAGACTATCTCGAAACCCCTGAAGCAAAACTGCCCAGGTGAGTTGTTGGGTATATTTGGTATTTGGGGCTTTCCATTTGAAGACAAATAAGAATTTGGTGGCAGAACAGAGTGAAATGCAAAAGAAGGCATCCTTCAGGTCTAGGAGTACCGTTGGGTTTGTGAAGGGATTTAACCTCAAAGGTTATGTGGGTTAGGTACTATAGGTCTCAGACTAAATGGTAGGAGCTGTCAGACTTCTTTACGCTGGGACTGGGGTATTGCAGGGAGAATTACATAGGATTAGAAGCCTAGTTTGGAGGAACTCGGAGATTAGAGGCTCCAATCCTATTAAGCCTTCCTCCCTAAGAGGATATTGTGATACTCTGGAGAAAGAGTTCGGATCCTTTAAACGGATAACTACTTGGGTGGCTGTCGCAGACCAGCTGGAAGTAGAACTATCCCATTCTTTTGGAGGAACTTGCCTCAGGATCTGGGGCAGGCTTTTAGCTAGAACTGGTTTCATAGTTGTTGTTAAAGCCATATTTACTGGCATGAATGATAAAGTAGCTTTAAATTTTATTAACAAATCTGGTGGGGCAGGTCAGGAAGTCTAAGAAGGAGTGGGTGAGCAGAGTACTTTTCAGGGAACAAGGTAGTGGGGAGTGAAACGGTCATAGGAGGATTGTCCATCCCTCCATTAGGAGGACTGAGGGAAAGTGAGTGGGACTGGAGAAGGGCTGAATAAGTAGCCCGAGGGTCAATCAGAAAGGTTTCAGCGGCCCCCACCACATCCAGGGTCACCCAGGTTTTATAGTTTTATAGGGGATATATGGGCCTGTCTCTTGAGCCCTGGGCACCTTCAGTCATCTGTGTCCAGGAGGTCAAGACCTAAAATGCAGTCTGACTGCTGCTCTTGATCGTCACCTACCACTGCCAGCGGGAGCTGACGTGGGTTTCGGCTGTGAGTGCTGAGTTCAGAGGCACCTCTGGTATTGGGTGGCTATCATGTTGGCCTACCTGCCTGAGGGAAGGAGGGACAACTCTCTTCCAGGGGCCCCTCTGGTGACAGTAAGCATCGGTGGTGGAGCGGGGCAGCTCCTGCCCATGCTCCCTGGCTGACCGCACTGGTAGCAGCTCGTCGGAGGTTTCTGAGAAAGGGAGGTGCACCCGGAGGCCCCTGCTGTGGGAGGCACTGAAAGGGCAAGAGCCATGTACTGAGCATGTTATTTAAAATTTTTCTCCTCCCCTCTGTTCCTGCCTCCTCCTAGAAATTTCCTCCCTGATGTTAAAGACCTTAAAGGCCTTAGCAAGGGAGACACAGGATGGTGTTTGTGGACCCTGTCCTAGTTTCTGTAGCTTTTGCCTAGTGTCTGGGGTTGACTGGCTTATAAAGGGGACTACAAGGATAGCCCTTCCTTCATTAGTATCTGGATCTAAGTGGGTATGTTTTCTCATGGCGACGGCTAGCCAGGCCTGAGGAAGGACAGGGTTCTCAGAAGGATCCTGAGTAACTTCTCCAAGTGGAAAAATGAACAATTTAGTTGTTCAGTTGTGTCCGACTCTTTGCAACCCCCCGTGGACTGTAGCCTGCCAGGCTCCTCTGTCCATGGAATTCTCTAGGCTAGGATACTCGAGTGGGTAGCCATTCCCTTCTCCAGGGGATCTTCCTGATCAGGGATTGAACCTGGGTCTCCTGCGTTGCAGGCAGATTCTTTCTCATCTGAGCCACCAGGGAAACTCCCTAAGCTTGCTATAATTAATGGTTTTGATGATTGCCTTTCTCATGCCCTCTGGCAGGCAGGTGAGCATATGGTCTTTCCTAGCTCGTCCCCCTGCCGGCCCTTTATCATTCGCCTGGCGGCTTCATCCGTGCTCTACTCTTGGGACTGCAGCTGCCCCCATTCAGGTTTTGCTGGGATTCTGAGTGTGTGCCTTATCGGCTCAAGCTTAGGCTAAGGCCCATATCCTCTTCTTTTCCTCGTGAGTACAGCAAGTGGTCAGCTACATGAATGTCTTCCCAAGTTAGGCTGAGGACTATAGTGAGGGCCTGCAGTTCCTTAATCACAGTGATGGGGTCCTGACTGAAGGAACCTAACTTGTTTTGAATCTGAAAAACGCCAGACATGGGAAAGGAAACATGGGCTCTCATGGTGCCCATGTCTGCATTTACCACTTCCTTTAAGGCAAGTGTGTTAGACTTTGTTTCCTGGCATTGGGTCGTCCTCAGTCTTGTGTGGAAAAGGGAGATGGGGCCTTCGTCCTGATAAGGGAGGGCTGTTGAGACACTGTGGAGGTGTGAGTTGAGTCTGAAGCTAAAGGGTTGGCTGGGTTGTGGATAGAAAAGACCAAGTAGGGAGTCATTTAGAAGGTTTGATGGGGAGGGAGGTGGAGGGGCTAGGGGATGAGAGGCAGCAGAAAGACCTGTGCGGCCCACGTCCCTCAGATCCAGACTCTGACTAAGGGCCGTAAAGGACTGAACATGAGGAACCTCTGAGTCCTTTTCCTGCTTTCAGCAAAAGAGATTGAGTTGGAGGATTGTGTTATAACTCAGTGTGCCACGAAGAGGTCATTTCTCCTGGCCCCCCAGTTTATACTGGGACCAGGCCAACTCACAAAAGGAAATGAGCCTTTTCTTTTTGAGAGTTTCAGGATCAAATTTTTTCCAGTGCCAAAGAACCCAGCCAAGGAGTGAGTCTGAGGAAGACTTCCAGGGCGTGCCAGAACCCATTCTTAGCCTAAACGCCATAGAATGGGGTACTGAGCATCACTGGCTGACAGAAAGATGTCCCCTCTGTCCCAGTGATCTCTGTGTGTCTGAGGCACAAAATGGCCAAATGTCCCAACAGCTCCCTCCAACTGAGAGGTGATCCCTGAGTCTGAGACAAAGGCACAAACTGTGTGACTGAGGGGCCGTGCGAGTCGAGCAGAGAGAGAAAGAAACGAGAGGCTCCCGGGAGCAACTGGGTGCCGCGTCGCTCGACGACTCCCTGAAACATGGGAAGGCGCTTCGGAGACGGCTCAGAGGCAACACTTAGGTTCCTGTAAGTCAGAAAGTGGAAGCAGCAGGGAAGACAGGCTGAGGAACCCACCTCATAATCCTGCTGGGAGGGCAGCGGCCAAAGGAGGGGGCGGGCTCAGTGTTTGGTCTGAAACAACACGCACCTCACGGTTCATGGAAATTGTCAAATTGTCTTACTGGGGACGGACACTCTGATCGCTTGGTCTGTTCCGAGACTCCCCTCTCCTTTTACAGGAGTCTTCAAGCGGCAGGCACGCTAATGGCTTTGATGTGCCTGACCCATGCCTGCCTGCTGTTGGTCTGGTTCTCAGCCTAAGGGAGAGAGGGGAGAGGAGAGCCTTCACCTGCTTGGCTGACGGCGACTGGGGCGCCGCGGCTTGTGTGGCCTTGGGAACATGCCTGACATTAGCCCTGGCCAGAGTGCCTCAGCTGCTTCCACAGCCACGTGGCCGTTTGCAGAGGGTTCAAGGAAAAGGAAATGAGAGAGCTGGGGGGCGGGGGGGGGCCACGAGTCCCTATACAGGCCACCAAAATTTTGTGGTCCATGTGTGGGTTGAAAAAGAGTTTCCAGACACACAGTATCTCAGAAGAGAGTGAATTTATTGAGAACAAAGAGCAAAGATAGTGCAGGGTGCTGCAAACTCAGTGGGCTGACTTCCTGACAGACCAGAGAGAGTGGACCCCTTTTGTGGCCCAGTGGCCAGTTCTTATAGGCTCAAGACGAAGGAAATTCCTGCTGGAAGGGTGATGTCTCTTTAGAAGAAAAGAACTCCACAAATCCTGGGACTCCTTCAGCAAAGCTGACACTTCAGCTCAGACACTGTTCAGATGCCCTTGCTATCCTCTGAGAAGAGAACTTCTAAATCTTGATGCCATAGAATTCCAGAAGGCTTTCAGCCATGGAAAATGGGAGACTTTGTTAAAATCCTCTGCTGCTTATCAGCCCTGTCTGAAATACGGAGACATCAGCCTCACCTAAGTGACTTACTTTGAATTTAGTCTTTCTTCAGACTGTACATTTTAGTGAGGTTAAAAAATATTGATGGAAAAGAGTGATGGGGAATCTGTAATTTTTTAAAACTGTGGTAAAATATACGTAACATAAAACTGACAATCTTAAGCGTACGATTCCGTGACATTGAGTACATTCGCACTGTTGTGCAGCCATCACCAGCATTCATCTCCAGAACCTTCCATCATCCCAAACAGAAATTCTGTACCTCAATTCTAACTACCCTTTTCCTGCTCCCTGGTAATCACCATTATACTCACTTTCTCTATGATTTGACTATTCTAGCAGCCTCATGTCAGCGGAGTCATTTCATGTTTGTCCTTCATGTCTGGCTTATTTCTCCGTCAGTCTTTATTTCTGCCCACATTTATCCCTGGACCTGGCCACCTGCGCTCGCCCATCAAGTGCTTCTCTGTGTCCCTTGCTTCTCTTCTGTCCTGGTCTCCAGTTTGTCTCTAGCATCCAGCCTCGAAACATGGCAGAGGCAAAATTAATATTTATGAAGAAATACTGTTGTTATTAATAATGAAGCTACATTCCCAAGGAAGCAAAAAAAAAAAAATCTTTTAACAATGTGCTTTGTTCAGTTTTCCAATTACAAAGGAGAAATTACTTAAGACCTCCAAAGATCACGAAGAAACAGGAAAATAGATGGTAATTCCCCGTCTAAAGGGAAGCCCGGTGTGGTGTGTGTACTCCCAGTTTTACTCAGCTGGTTTGCACTGGGGATGCTGGAAGGGACACCACCCTTCCAGCAGGAATTTTCTTCGTCTTGAGCCTATAAAAACTGGCCACTGGGCCACAAAAGGGGCCCACTCTCTCTGGTCTGTCAGGAAGTCAGCCCACTGTGTTTGCAGCACCCTGCACTCTCTCTGCTCTTTGTTCTCAATAAATTCACTCTCTTCTGAGAAGCTGGGTGTCTGGAAACTCTCCTTCAGCCCGCACATGGGCCACATCTAGTGCTGCAGCCGCCCCAGAACATAATGGTGTCAGCAACCACCACTTTATTATCCTTCTTGGCTTCATGGGTCAGCTGGGCTGGGCGGGACGGTTCTGCTGGTCACGCTTGGGCCTCTCTTGTGGTTGTAGTAGGGAGACACAGAGGCAGGATGACAGAGTCTGGCTGGGGTGCTGGGACAGCAGACCTTGCCACAGGAGGTCTCCCCAGGGGAGAGCTTAGGTTAGAAACTGCCAAACCCTCTCACGGCCTCGGCCCTGAACTGGCTGAACTATGGTGGGAAGATGAGTTCAGGCCAGCTCAGGTTCACCGTGGGAGGAGATGACAGCAGGCAATGAACCAGGAGGTGACTGCTGGAAGGCATGCTCCACTGGGGGCTTTCTTAGCTCTGGCTGCTGTAACAGAATACCATAGACTGGTGGCTTGAACGACAAACATCTCTTTGTCATGGTTCTGGAGGCTGAGGTCTGTGATCAGGGTGCCAGCCAGCACCATTAGGCTCTTGATGAGGGCCCACTTCTTGGCTGTGACCTCAGAGTCTTTCCTTGGTGTATACATGCTTCAAGCAGACAGAATTCTGATCTCATCATGCCCTTATAAAGATGCTAAGACACTTGTGGCAGGCCCACCTTCACGACTTCATCTAAACCTAGTGGTCTGCCAAAGGCCCTATCTCCAGATACTATCACGCAAGGAATAAGGGCTTCAACCTATGAATCTGGGGGAGGACTCCAACGTTCTCACCAACATTCATTCCATAACTGGAGCTATGGAAACTGAGTAGGACCTTGCTGGCCCTCCGTGTCCCGCATTTCTTGTTTGTAGAAAAAGGCTTTCATCTCTTGGGCCTCCCCAGAATTCCAAAGAATAGAGTCAAGCAGTTACTAATTAGGGACGTGAGGGAGTGCAGAATCAGAGGAAAAGCAGTCAAGCAAGAAAACCAAGGATGGCTTAAACCGTAGTTCAGGGGCAACACAGAGTTCCAGCTCCTCCTCGAGTGTGGACAGAACACCATGGTGCAAATCTTCACATTGTTCTGCAGAAACGAAGACACCCTACCCCAAGCCAGGTGAGGGATGGTGGCTGTGCACGGACTACAAGCGTGTAGATCCCAGACTGACTGGAGCCAGAAAGGTAATCATTAAGGTCCCTGAAACACCACCCTGTCGCCTCACCACCAATCAGTCGGAAGAAATTCACGTCCCCGGCACCCCGCACCCCCAGTGTTGCCTTCCTTCCCTGAAAGCCATCAGGAAGTCTGGCTCTTTTGAGCGTGAGCTGCCCATTCCTCGCCTGCCTCTGTAGTAAACGCTGCACCTTCCTTCATTACAACCTGGTGTCAGTAGCTTGGCCAGGTTTGGTAACACCATCTTGGACATATGTTACCACACGAGCTAATGTTACCCTTCTGAAAGGTTATACCAATTCCCCTTTGCAGTAGCAGTGAATGAGAATACTTCTTGTTTCATTACACACTCCAACACTAGGGTGTTATGGTTTCTAAAACCCTTGCCAGTTTGATTAGCAGCACAGTGTTAATATAAATTCTATTAAATTGTACCCTTAAATCAAGACAAGGCTTCCCTGGTGGCTCGGAGGTTAAAACGTCTGCCTGCAATGCAGGAGACCTGGGTTCAGTCCCTGGGTCGGGAAGATCCCCTGGAGAAGGTAATGGCAACCCACTCCAGTATTCTTGCCTGGAGAATCCCATGGACAGAGGAGCCTGGTGGGTTACAGTCCACGGGGTCGCAAAGAGTCGGACATGACTGAGTGACTTCACACTTTCACTTAAATCAAGACAAAGGTCACTGAAAGGAGTGGAGAAGTATCATTAACTCAATCCTTTCTGATTTCCTGACTGGCCGCTTTAGGAACTGAAAATAACTTTCAAAATAATATATTGTATCTGTGTGTTAGAACATTTATTTCCAAGAATTTTTACTGATGTGAATCAGGTGGTCTGGCTTGACTAGAATCATGACCAATATAACACACAGGCAAAATTATCTCCCACATTCGATTTGAAAAATAAACTGAGGTAAAACCCCAGAGACTCCTGGTTTCCTATCCAGCATGTGCCCCATGAAGCACTTTTTTTTTCTTTTTTTTTTTTTTGGTCAGTCAAATGTTCATATCTAGGTGATTGGGAAAAATTGTTTGATAAAATAATAGGCATTTTTCATTGTGTTTTGTTTGAAATCCTGTTGGAGTCCCAGTGAAGGATGCAGTCATTCAGGATCAGTGGGGCAGAGTTCAGAGACAGGCTGGTCAGGGCCCGGCTCACCCCACAGCATCTCGAGCGCCCGCTCTGGTGCTGCTGGTTCTCTGCAGTGGCAACAGACACACACACACACACACGCACACACACACACACACACAAAAAAGAAGAAACAAGAAAGAAAAACAAGAAACAAAAAGCTGAGCAAGAACTGTCTGTGAGTCCTACGGGCCATGAAGATTACAGGCCACGGTGGTGTAGTGGACGGTGACCCGGGCAGTCCTCTAGCAGTAGTGGGCCAGGAAGGCCTCTCTGAGGACGTGACATCTTGATTGAGTGACCAGGGGCAGCTGCCCCTTGGGAAGGGGTCCACGAGGAGGGAGTTGCTGCTGTAAAGCCTTGGGCAGCATCGCAGGACCATGGGTATCAGAGTTGGAAGAGGCAGAGAGGAGATCAGAGGGAACAGGCTTGTGCGCTGACTTTCCAGACCCACGTTCCTTTGACTGCGTGCCTCCAGGTAATGAGAAACCAGACCTGCAGCAGGAATGTTCTTCTGGGCTGAGATAATTCGGGGTTGATTGTTCCATCTGTAGTTAACTGGGAGAAAGTCAGATATGCTGAGTGGATGAGGGTGTCTTTCCACCCAGTTGCAGAGACAGGGTAGGCTGAGCAGACCTGAGGTTGAAGACCTCTGTGGTTAGAAAGTCTAGGGGAATTGACACCCAGAGAACACTTTGTTCTGTAAAATGGCTCACTTGCCAGAAGGACCATGCAGCTAATGACTCTACTTCCCACAGCTGCTCAGCCCATCAAGAGCATGAAGCGCTGCTCTTGTAGCCTAAACAGCACCTTCCCGCTGCCAACAGCCTTGATTTTGCTTGTTGTGTATCAAGTAGCTGTTCTGGTTAAGCCTCTTCTCCTGGCTGCATAGAAGACCAGGGGCCTGCGTAGGTCTGGGAGCCACACGCAGAAGCCTGAGGCTCCCCAGGCTCCCAGATGGGGACTCACTGGGGCTGAGGGTACCGTTGACAGACCATGAAGGTGTAGTTTTATTCTTGGGACAAAAACCACTGAGGTATATTCAGAGATTAATAACATCCAACCATGTCCCTCTACAAAGCAAATTCCAGCAGCAGTCTCTACCAACCTTCCGTTCTAGCCAGGTCTCTGAACGTGGCAGACTTCCTATTGCTACTCCGTATTCCTTCCCATCCTTTCTCTTCCCCTCCCAGTCCTGTCCTGCCATCATAAGCCAGATGCAGCTGATAAACTTATAAGTGAAAGGAAATATCGCTGATATACAAAGAGCTTCTATAAATAGGGGGAAATGGCCAATGACCCTATAGAGAAAAGTAGGCCTAAGATATGGAGAGTCACTTTACAGAAAAAGGAATGTAAATGACTCTTACCCATGTTAAAATATGTTCGGACTGGCTCATAAGAGAAAAGCAAATTAAAGCCATGCTAAGACCAGATTGGCAAAAATTCCAGAAGTTTGACAACTAGTGTGCAAGGCTGTAAGGCTGTCGGGCACTGTCAGACTTTGCGGGAGGGAATGCAATGTGGTACAACCCCAGTGGAGAGGAGTTTGGCAGTCCCAGCAAGATGATGTACATGTTGCTTCAGCAATCCGCAATATTTCTGGAAGCTCTCCCAAAGGTACGCTGGCAAAAATAAGAAAAGATAGCTTCACAAAGATGGGGAAAGTGTATATAAGAAGCAGGGGGATGCCTTAATATATGATACATATTTGCTTATGAAAATTGAAAGTGAAGGATAAATCATAAATCTAAAAACATGGTTTCTTATGGAGGGGAGGGGAAAGCAAAGGACCTAGGCTTCTTTGAGTAAAGCTGTTCTGTGGATTTAACTGTGGAGCCATGTAACTCATTTTACATACTGATAAAACATCACTAAATATTTTTAAAAAGGAATCCATGGAAATAATGGGTAAAGTTGAGTTAATGAACCTAACGGTGTGTCCGGTTGGTGAGACAACCACACAGAGAGGAGCTGTGACGAGTAGTTTTGAAACACAGTGAGTTACTTTAAGGACAAAAAGCAAAAGCAAACCAAAAATTAATATCTTAAACTTTTCAGTCATCATGTTGCTTAAGGTGGAGTTAGTTAGTATTATTCTTCTGAGACTGTTGTGGTGTGCAGTGTGGGATAAAGTGAAAGGTGCACTGAAGGCTATTATAGCATCTCAGCCTCGAGGCATTGTCAGCAGTGTCCCCTCAAGCACTAAGAGCACTCTACATGTGTTCAAACGCCTCTCCAGGGACAGTATCACCGTGTGAACCACTACAAGGGCAGCAGTAATAGCTCAGTTTTATACACGAGACTGTTCATGGGGTTCTCAAGGCAAGACTGAAGTGGTTTGCCATTCCCTTCTGACCACATTTTGTCAGAACTCTCCACCATGACCCGTCTGCCTTGGGTGGCCCTACAAGGCATGGCTCATAGCTTCATTGAGTTAGACAAGGCTGTGGTCCATGTGATCAGATTGGTTAGTTTTCTGTGATTGTGGTTTTCATTCTGTCTGCCCTCTGATAGAGAAGGATAAGAGGCTTATGGAAGCTTCCTGATGGAAGAGACTGACTGAGGGGGAATCTGGGTCTTGTTCTGATGGGCGGGGCCATGCTCAGTAGATCTTTATTCCAATTTTCTGTTGATGAGTGGGGCTGTGTTCCCTCCCTGTTGTTTGACCTGAGACCAAACTATGGTGGAGGTGATGAAGATAACGGCGACCTCCTTCAGAAGGTCCCATGCAGGTACTGCCGCAGTCAGTGGCCCCAACCCCGCAGCAGGCCACCGCTGACCCACGCCTCTGCTGGAGACTCCTGGACACTCACAGGCAAGTCTGGATCAGTCTCTTGTGGGCTCACTGCTCCCTTCTCATAGGTCCTGGTGCACACAAGGTTCTGTTTGTGCCCTGCAAGAGTCTGTTTCCCCAGTCCTGTGTAAGTTCTGGTGGCTCTATGGTGGCGTGAATGGTGACCTCCTCCAAGAGGGCTTACGCCACACCCAAGTCTGCTGCGCCCAGAGCCCCTGCCCCTGCAGCAGGCCACTGCTGACCCGTACCTCCACAGGAGACACTCAAACACTCAAAGGCAGGTCTGGCTCAGTCTCTGTGGGGTCCCTGGGTCCTGGTGTGCACAAGATTTTGTATGAGCCCTCCAAGCGTCTCTGTTAGGTGATGGGGTTTGATTGTAAATGCAGTTCCGCCCTTCCTACTGTCTTTCTGGGCCTTCTCCTTTGCTCTTGGACATGGGGTCTCTTTTTTTTGGTGGGATTCAACATTCTCCTGGCAATGGGTGTTCAGCTGTGAGTTGTAATTTTGGAGTTCTCGCAGGAGAAGAAGAGTGCACATCCTTCTACTCTGCCATCTTGTAGTAGTTTCACAGGGGCTTGAGCATAAACCTGAAGCCAGTCAGGAATTTCTGCAGTATGATAAGGATTTGCAGGTACCAGGAGGTACCAGATCATGAACTCCTTATTGCAAAATTCAGACTTAAACAGAACAAAGTAGGGGAAACCACTAGACCATTCAAGTGTGACCTAAATCAAATCCCTTACAATTATACAGTGGAAGTGACAAATAGATTCAAGGGATTAGACCTGATAGAGCTTCTGAAGAACGATGGGCACAGGTTTGTGACATTGTACAGGAGGCAGTGATCAAGACCATCCTCAAGAAAAAAATGCAAAATGGTTGCTGAGGAGGACTTACTAATAGCTGTGGAAAGAAGAGACACTAAAGGCAAAGGAGAAAAGGCAAGGTATACCCATAATGCAGAGTTCTAGGAGAGATAAGAAAGCTTTCCTCAGTGATTAACGCAGTAGAGGAATTAATGAAATAGAGGAAAACAATAGAATGGGAAAGACTAGAGATCTCTTCAAGAAAGTTAGAGATTTCATGCTAAGATGGGCACAATTAAGGACAGAAATGGTATGGACCTAACAGAAGCAGAAGATACTAAGAAGAGGTGGCAAGCACACACAGAAGAACTGTACAAAAAAGATCTTCATGACCCAGATAACCATGATGGTGTTATCACCAACCTAGAGCCAGACATCCTGGAATGCAGAGTCAAGTGGGCATTAGGAAGCATTACTACGAACAAAGCTAGTGGAGGTGACGGAATTCCAGTTGAGCTATTTCAGATCCTAAAAGATGATGCTGTGAAAGTTCTGCAATCGGTATGCCAGCAAATTTGAAAAACTCAGCAGTGGCCACAAGACTGGAAAAGGCCAGTTTTCATTCCAATCCCTAAGAAAGGCAATGCCAAAGAATGTTCAAACTTCCACACAATAGCATTCATTTCACACGCTAGCAAAGTAATACTCAAAAATTTTCCAAGTCAGGCTTCAACAGTGTGTGAACAGTGAACTTCCAGATGTTCAAGCTGGGTTTAGAAAAGGCAAAGGAACCAGAGATCAAATTGCCAACATCTGTTGGATCATAGAAAAAGCAAGAGAGTTCCAGGAAAACATCTACTTCTACTTTATTGACTATGCCAAAGCCTTTGACTGTGTGGATCACAAGAAACTGGAAAATTCTTAAAGAGATGGGAATACCAGACCACCTGACCTGTATCCTGAGAAATCTGTAATAAGGTCAAGAAGCAACAGTTAGAACTGCACATGGAACAACAGGCTGGTTCCAAATCGGGAAAGAAGTACATCAAGGCTTTATGTTGTCACCCTGCTTATTTAACTTCTATGCAGAGTGCATCATGCGAAATACCAGACTGCGTGAAGCACAAGCTGGGATCAAGATTGCAGGGAGAAATATCAATAACCTCAGATATGCAGATGACACCACCTTTATGGCAGAAAGCGAAGAACTAAAGAGCCTCTTGATGAAAGTGAAAGTGGAGAGTGAAAAAGTTGGCTTAAAACTAAGCAATCAGGAAACTAAGATCGTGGCATCTGGTTCCATCACTCTATGGCAAATAGATGGGAAAACAATGGAAACAGTGACAGACATTATTCTGGGGTGGGGGGAGCTCCAGAATCACTGCAGATGGTGACTGCAGCCATGAAATTAATAGATGCTTGCTTGTTGGAAGAACAGCTATGACCAATCTAGACAGCATATTAAAAAGCAGAGAGATTATTCTGCCAACAAAAGTCTGTCTAGTCAAAGCTATGGTTTTTCTAGTAGTCATGTATGGATGTGAGAGGTGGACCATAAAGAAAGCTGAGCACCAAAGAATTGATGCTTTTTAACTGTGGTATTGGAGAAGACTCTTGAGAGTCCCTTGGACTGCAAGGAGATGCAACCAGTCTATCCTAAACGAAACCAGTCCTAAATATTCATTGGATGGACTGATGCTGAAGCTGAAGCTCCAGTAGTTTGGCCACCTGACACGAAGAACTGACTCATTGGAAAAGACTCTGGTGCTGGGAAAGATGGAAGGCAGGAGGAGAAGGGGACGACAGAGGATGAGATGGTTGGATGGCATCACCGACTTGATGGACAAGAGTTTGTGTAAGTTACGGGAGTTAGTGATGGACAGGGAAGCCTGGCATGCTGCAGTCCATGGGGTCGCAAAGAGTCGGACATGACTGAGTGACTGAACCGAACTGAACTGAACTGGTAGATGAGACATCTAGGCTCTTGGAGTCAAAGTCATTTCCCCAAAGTCAAATGCCTGAGTTGGTGCTTTAGGGGCAAATGCAGAATTGAACTGTCCCCACCAGGCTCCAAGTCTGTTCTCCTGATCGACTCTACCATGTGTTGTAACCTCCAAGTTGACCCTAGTAGTACCATCTCTCCTGCCCACCCTCTACCTGCCCTGAGGACAGTTGCTCTGCATGGGTGTTTCCTATCTGTGGTAGGGACAGGGCAGCACAGTGCTTGGCCAAAGGACGGACTTGAAAAATGTTGGGGAAAAAAATGAATGAAAACAGAGAAAATTGCCTTCTTTTCTCTTTGGAAAAAACAGCTGTAAGAGAAAATGAAGAAATGATTCTAAAGGAGAGTCAGGGTCCAAGAGACACTGAGATTTCTGTGTGTCAGGGGTTGTCCAAGACCACCCTCAAGCTCTTATGCTCACAGACACAGTTGTGGTATACCACGGGAAAAGGGTCCCAGTTGAATTCAGCAAAGGGGAAGATGCATGGAGCAGAGACCAGGAGAGACCAGGTGCACGCTCCTAAGTGGTGTCTCCAGTGGAGCTGCATGGAGCCATGGAACTCCCCCAGCAATGCCATGTGACAGCAGCTATGAAGTGTTGTCAACCTGGGAAGCTCATCGGAGTTTTGGTGTCCAGGATTCTTACTGGGCGCAGTCACATAGGTATGCAGCGCCTGCATGCCTGACCTAAGCTACTCGACTCCAGAGCAAAAACAGGCATCCGCCATAAATCACAGTGTTGGCATAAACTCTAATCAAACTAGCATGATGTGACCGAGGGCCACAGGCATATACAACTGCTCTAATCAGGCAGAACACCCCGAGGGCTCAGAGCTCTTTCTCCTAGGAGCCAGCCAAAGGCCAGTCCTGAAGACAGGTGTTTGTTGGCAATGTGCAGAGTTTGAGCGGCCTCTGCCTGCTGGGTTAACTCTTTCCTGCCCAACCTCCTAAGCAGAGATGAGAGGTGTGCAGGCCCATCCGACCTTTGTCCGCCAATACTCCCTACATCAGCACTTTCTTGAGGACCCAAAATCATTTTCAAAATGATTTTGAAAATGCAAAGTTGCAAGTTTGCAAGTTGATGCATTGGAGGCGTGGCATGAAATAATCAGAGTTTTCATTTCTATGTTTAAAAAAAAATTACCATTTAAAATTTACCAAAATAAAATTTACTATTTCAATCATTTTTAAGTGTACATTTCAGTAATGTTAAGTATATTCACATTGTTGTGCAACAGATATCCAGAACTTTTCATCTCACAAAACTAAAATTCTGTTGAACAACTCCCCATTTTCCTTCCCCCAAATCCCTGATTACTATTATTCTACTTTCTGTCTATGAATTTGACCACTTCAGATCCCTCATGGGCTTCCCTGATAGCTCAGTTGGTAAAGAATCTGCCTGCAATGCAGGAGACACCAGTCTGATTCCTGGATTGGGAAGATCCACTGGAGAAGGGACAGGCTACCCATTCCAGTATTCTGGCCTGGAGAATTCCATGGACTGTATAGTCCATGGGATCGCAGAGAGTCGGACATGACTAAGCAACTTTCACTTTCACTTTAGATCCCTCAGTTAGGTAGAATCATACATAGTACAATTACATACATAACATAGTATGTCTTTTTGTGACCAGCTTGTTAAATTCAGCGTAGATTGTCTTCTAGACTCATCTATGTTGTAGCATATGCCAGAATTTTCTTCCTTTTTAAGGCTGATTAATATTCCATTGTTGGTATAGATCACATTTTGTTTATCTGTTCCTCCATCAGTGGACATTTGGGTTACTTCCATCTCTTGACTATTGTGAATAATGTTGCATTGAATATGAATATGCAAATAGCCCTTTGAGCTCTCGCTTTTTAATTCTTTTTGATAAGACCCAGACTTAGGCTTGCTGGATCATATGGTAATTCTATTTTTAATATTTTGAGGACTGTCCATACTGTTTTCCATAGCGGCTGCACCATTTTACATTTTCCACCAGTTGCGCACAAAGGTTGCAATTTCTCCATATCTTTGCCAACAACTGTTGTTTTCTTATATTGGCCACCTAATGAGTATGAATTTCTATTAGTCAAAGTAGAAATCAAATTATCCTTGAACAATATTTCATAGCTGTCCCAAAGCTAGCTTCGCTTTGTACGTCTGCAGATCCCTGAACAGTCTTGCTTTCCTGAAGGAAAAGGGAATTCGTCACCCTTGGAGCAAGAGACACCATGGTGCTAGGCCCTCCATTTTTGAATCATTTTTAATTTATTATAAAGTATTTCAATTTCAGTCTGAATTTGGCAATAAGGAGTTCATGATCTGAGCCACAGTCCGCTACTGGTCTTGTTTTTGCCAACTGTATAGAGCTTCTCCATCTTTGGCTGCAAAGAATATAATCAATCTGATTTCGGTGTTGACCATCTGGTGATGTCCATGTGTAGAGTCTTCTCTTGTATTGGTGGAAGAGGGTATTTGCTATGACCAGTGTGTTCTCTTGGCAAAACTCTATTAGTCTTTGCCCTGCTTCATTCCATACTGCAAGGCCAAATTTGCCTGTTACTCCAGGTGTTTCTTGACTTCCTACTTTTGCATTCCAGTCCCCTGTAATGAAAAGGACATCTTTTTTGGGTGTTTGTTCTAGAACGTCTTGTAGGTCTTAATTCAGACTTAAATTGAAGAAAGTAGGGAAAACCACTAGACCATTCAGGTATGACCTAAATCAAATCCCTTATGATTATACAGTGGAAGTCACAGATTCAAGGGCTTAGATCTGATAGATAGAGCTTCTGATGAACTATGGACGGAGGTTTGTGGCATTGCACAGAAGGCGGTGATCAAGACCATCCCCAAGAAAAAGAAATGCAAAAAGGCAAAACAGTTGTCTGAGGAGGCCTTACAAATAGGTATGAAAAGAAGAAAAGGAGAAAAGGAAAGTTATACCCATTTGAATACAAAGTTCCAAAGAATAGCAAGGAAAGATAAGAAACCTTCCTTAGTGATCAATGCAAAGAAATAGAAGGAAACGATAGAATGGGGGAAGACTAGAGATCTCTTCAAGAAAATTAGAGATACCAAGGGAACATTTCATGCAAAGATGAGCACAATAAAGGACAGAAACGGTATGGACCTAACAGAAGCAGAAAATGTAAAGAAGAGGTGGCAAGAATACAAAGAAGAACTACACAGAAAAGATCTTCATGACCCAGATAACTACGATGGTGTGATCACTCACCTAGAACCAGACATCCTGGAATGCAAAGTCAAGTGGTCCTTAGGAAGCATCACTGTGAACAAAGCTAGTGGAGGTGATGGAATTCCAGTTGAGCTATTTCAAATCCTAAAGGATGATTCCCTGAAAGTGCTGCACTCAATATGCCAGCAAATTTGGAAAACTCAGCAGTGGCCACAGGACTGGAAAAGGTCAGTTTTCATTCCAATCCCAAAGAAAGGCAATGCCAAAGAATGCTCAAACTACCCCACAATTGCATTCATCTCACACGCTAGCAAAGTCATGCTCAAAATTCTCCAGGCCAGGTTTCAACAGTTACGTGAACCATGAACTTCCAGATGTTCAAACTGGATTTAGGAAAGGCAGAGGAACCAGAAATCAAATTGCCAACATCCACTGGATCATTGAAAGAGCAAAAGAGTTCCAGAAAAACATCTACTTCTCTTTATTGACTATGCCAAAGCCTTTGACTGTGTGGATCACAAGAAACTGTGGAAAATTCTTAAGGAGATGAGAATACCAGACCACCTGACTGCCTCCTGAGAACTCTGTATTCAGGTCAAGAAGCAAAAGTTAGAACTTGACATGGAACAACAGACTGGTTCCAAATAGGGAAAGGAGTACGTCAGGTCTGTATATTGTCACCCTGCTTATTTAACTTCTATGCAGAGTACATCATGAGAAACGCTGGGCTGAATGAAGCACAAGCTGGAATCAAGATTGCCGGGAGAAATATCAATAACCTCAGATATGCAGATGACACCACCCTTTTGGCAGAAAGTGAAGAAGAACTAAAAAGCCTCTTGATGAAAGTGAAAGAGAAGAGTGAAAAAGTTGGCTTAAAACTCAACTTTCAGAAAACTAAGATCATGGCATCTGGTTCCATCACTCCATGGCAAATAGTTGGGGAAACAGTGGAAACAGTGACAGACTTTATTTTGAGGGGCTCCAGAATCACCACAGATGGTGATTGCAGCCATGAAATTAAAAGATGCTTGCTCCTTGGAAGAAAAGTTATGCCTAAACTAGAGAGCATGTTAAAAAGTAGACACATTACTTTGCCGACAAAGGTCTGTGTAATCAAAGCTATGGTTTTTCTAGTAGTCATGTATGGATGTGAGAGTTGGACCGTAAAGAAAGTTCAGCGCCGAAGAATTGATGTTTTTGAACTGTGGTGTCAGAGAACACTCTTGAGAGTCCCTTGGACTGCAAGGAGATCCATCCAGTCCATCCTAAAGGAGATCGGTCCTGAATATTCATTGGAAGAACTGATGATGAAGCTGATACTCCAATACTGTGGCCACCTGATGCGAAGAGCTGACTCATTTGAAAAGACCCTGATGCTGGGAAAGATTGAAGGCGTTAGAAGGGGATGACAGAGGATACGATGTTTGGATGGCATCACCAACTCAATGGACCTGAGTCTGAGAGAGCTCTGGGGGTTAGTGATGGACAGGGAAGCCTGGCATGCTGCAGTCCATGGCGTTGCAAAGAGTCGGACACAACTGAGCAACTAAACTGCCTGATAAAGTGTTTCACTTCAGTTAATGGGCTTCAAAATTAATACTATCCAGTTTTAATTAAACGAAGCCTCAAATTATGATCAAGGAATCCTTACAAAAAGGATCTTCAAAAAACCCACAGATACAAGATAACATGATGCAAACCTGAACACCTGTGAAAACAGCCAAGTGATCCTTTATGTAACCTCATCTGAGTTCTCTGCCAAGTCACATTGTGATGTAAAAACAGTAACAGTCTAATAAGAAATTGGCCAAAAAGAGGGAAGAATTCAGGGAACCATTATAAATACAGATGTACATATACTTGTATGTAAAATAAACATGAACAGTGAAGCACACGTGAAAAATGTATCATGCCTTGAGACCTGAAGATACCAGCTACTGTGTGTGTGTGTGTGTGTGTGTGTGCATACTAAAATCTTTTCATCAACAGTGGCATGTGGTCAAAAATATTTGGAGACAACTGCTCTAAGCAGAGGATCAAGCATTACTGGGTCACTGTTGTTCATTACTGGACTTTTGGAGGAAAAACCAAAGACCTACAAGACCTTTTAGAACTAACACCCAAAAAAGATGTCCTCTTCATTACAGGGGACTGGAATGCAAAAGTAGGAAGTCAAGAAACACCTGCAGTAACAGGCAAATTTGGCCTTGGAATGCGGAATGAAGCAGGGCAAAGACTAATAGAGTTTTGCCAAGAAAATGCACTGGTCATAGCAAACACCCTCTTCCACCAATACAAGAGAAGACTCTACACATGGACATCACCAGATGGTCAACAGAGAAATCAGATTGATTATATTCTTTACAGCCAAATATGGAAAAGCTCTATACAGTCAACAAAAACAAGACCAGGAGCTGACTATGGCTCAGATCATGAACTCCTTATTGCCAAATTCAGACTTAAATTGAAGAAAGTAGGGAAAACCGCTACACCATTCAGGTATGACCTAAATCAAATCCCTTATGATTATACAGTGAAAGTGAGAAATAGATTTAAGGGACTAGATCTGATAGATAGAGTGCCTGATGAACTATAGACTGAGGTTCGTGACATTGTACAGGAGACAGGGATCAAGACCATCCCCATGGAATAGAAATGCAAAAAAGCAAAATGGCTGTCTGGGGAGGCCTTACAAATAGCTGTGAAAAAAAGAGAGGCAAAAAACAAAGGAGAAAAGGAAAGATACAAGCATCTGAGTGCAGAGTTCCAAAGAATAGCAAGAAGAGATAAGAAAGCCTTCTTCAGTGATCAATGCAAAGAAATAGAGGAAAACAACAGAATGGGAAAGACTAGAGATCTCTTCAAGAAAATTAGAGATACCAAGGGAACATTTCATGCAAGGATGGGCTCGATAAAGGACAGAAATGGTATGGACCTAACAGAAGCAGAAGATATTAAGAAGAGGTGGCAAGAATACACGGAAGAACTGTACAAAAAAGATCTTCACGACCCAGATAATCATGATGGTGGGATCACTAGTCTAGAGCCAGACATCTTGGAAAGTGAAGTCAGGTGGGCCTTGGAAAGCATCACTACGAACAAAGCCAATGGAGGTGACGGAATTCCAGTTGAGCTATTTCAAATCCTGAAAGATGATGCTGTGAAAGTGCTGCACTCAATATGCCAGCAAATTTGGAAAACTCAGCAGTGGCCACAGGACTGGAAAAGGTCAATTTTCACTCCAATCCCAAAGAAAGGCAATGCCAAAGAATCTTCAAACTACTGCACAGTTGCACTCATCTCACATGCTAGTAAAGTAATGCTCAAAATTCTCCAAGCCAGGCTTCAGCAATACGTGAACCGTGAACTCCCTGATGTTCAAGCTGGTTTCAGAAAAGGCAGAGGAACCAGAGATCAAATTGCCAACATCTGTTGGATCAGAGAAAAAGCAAGAGAGTTCCAGAAAAACATCTATTTCTGCTTTATTGACTATGCCAAAGCCTTTGACTGTGTGGATCACAATAAACTGTGGAAAATTCTTCAAGAGATGGGAATACCAGACCACCTGACCTGCCTCTTGAGAAACCTGTATGCAGGTCAGGAAGCAACAGTTAGAACTGGACACGGAACAACAGACTGGTTCCAAATAGGAAAAGGAGTACGTCAAGGCTGTATATTGTCACCCTGCTTATTTAACTTATATGCAGAGTACATCATGAGAAATGCTGGACTGGAAGAAACAGAAGCTGGAATCAAGATTTCCGGGAGAAATATCAATCACCTCAGATATGCAGATGACATCACCCTTATGGCAGAAAGTGAAGAGGAACTAAAAAACCTCTTGATGAAAGTGAAAGAGGAGAGCAAAAAAGTTTGCTTAAAGCTAAACATTCGGAAAACGAAGATCATGGCATCCGGTCCCATCACTTCATGGGAAATAGATGGGGAAACAGTGGAAACACTGTCAGACTTTATTTTGGGGCACTCTAAAATCACTGCAGATGGTGACTGCAGCCATGAAATTAAAAGATGCTTACTCCTTGGAAGAAAAGTTATGACCAACCTAGATAGCATATTCCAAAGCAGAGACATTACTTTGCTGACTAAGGTCCGTCTAGTCAAGGCTATGGTTTTTCCTGTGGTCATGTATGGATGTGAGAGATGGACTGTGAAGAAGGCTGAGCGCCGAAGAATTGATGCTTTTGAACTGTGGTGTTGGAGAAGACTCTTGAGAGTCCCTTGGACTGCAAGGAGATCCAACCAGTCCATTCTGAAGGAGATCAACCCTGGGATTTCTTTGGAAGGAATGATGCTGAAGCTGAAACTCCAGTCCTTTGGCCACCTCATGTGAAGAGTTGACTCATTGGAAAAGACTGTGATGCTGGGAGGGATTGGGGGCAGGAGGAGAAGGGGATGACAGAGGATGAGATGGCTGGATGGCATCACGGACTCGATGGACATGAGTCTGAGTGAACTCCGGTAGATGGTGATGGACAGGGAGGCCTGGCGTGCTGCGATTCATGGGGTTGCAAAGAGTCAGACACAACTGAGCGACTGAACTGAACTGAACTGAACCAAAGGAGATTGGGCATAGGCTGGACATTTGTCAAACGTGGAGAGCGGAACTTGGCTTGTTAAGGAAAAGAGTGTGACCCTGAAACGATCCTGAGGTTTTCCAAGCCCTTGGTGAGAGCTGTGGTCAGCCCTAAACAGCTGACCCCAATATTGTGGTGGCATCTCCTTTGTGAGGACTCTCTGGAATGGCTCCCTTATTTTAAACTCATCCTCAGTTTCCTTATCTGTAAAATGGTGACAAGGTTAGGGGCTGGTGAGGTGCTGGGGCAAGGGTGCTGCTGGGGCAGCTAGTCTGATTATCAGCCAGACTATTTGTTAAGCTTTTAGAACCGCAAAAATACTACATACACCTTAAAAATGTTATGACAAATACAGAAAGAAATGAGAATCTCCCCTAATTCTCCTTGTTTTCAGTATGTTCCTGTTTCCATAAATGGCTGCAAAAGACAGTCTGAGATCCTTATTTTTAAACTGATTTCTTTTCATGGGTTTTCCTGTGTCAATCCACCCTTTGTTAAATCATTTAGAATAGCTGCATTATGCTCCACTGGTGGCTGTCCTGTAGTTAATACGTCAGACCCCCTGTCACCTCCACGGCTTCTTCCTGTGCCTGGTGAGCCCCTCCCAGCTCTGCCCCTAGTTTCTGTGTCCATGGGGCACCTCCAGCCTAGATGGGCCTGGATCTCCAGGATCAGCCGATGGTTCCCAGGTTCCTTCCAACCCTGCAGGTCAAGAAGAACCGGCTATCGCTTCCTCTTCCATTGTCAGCCGGCAGACACACACACACAGGCACACAAGACCCTCAGCCAGAGCCCAGCACAGAGGCCCCAGGAGGGCCTCTGCCACATCCACATCTGATACCTGATGGACGAGTGAGCAAGAGAAGGAGGGAAGGAGAAGGGAAAGAGGGGGGAGGGAGGGAGGAAGAGAGGGCAGAAGGAAGGAAGTAGTGAGGGAAGAAGGGAGGAGGGAAGGCTGTTTGCACACACCTCCGAGCTCCCACTCCTTAATTTGTTTCCCTTGAACACTCTCGCTAGTCCTCCAAGCTCAGATCAGAGGCCCCTCTGGGCAGTCCTCTTAGGCTGTATCTCCACATGCATGGTCTTGCTTAACTTTCACAGCAGCCCTTGTGAGGGAGGTCCTATTTTTATGACATTTTGCAGATCAGGCAACTGAGGCTTGGCAAGTTTCAATAATTTGCCCAAACAGTGACAGACTTTATTTTCTTGGGCTCCCAAATCACTACAGACAGTGGCTGCAGCCACGAAATTAAAAGATGCTTGCTGAGTGCCAAAGAACTGATGCTTTTGAATTGTGGTGTTGGAGAAGACTCTTGAGAGTCCCTTGGACTGCAAGGAGATCCAACCAGTCAATCCAAAGGAAATCAGTCCTGAATATTCATTGGAAGGACTGATGCCGAAGCTGAAACTCCAATACTTTGGCCATCTGATGTGAAGAACTTACTTATTGGAAAAGACCCTGATGCTGGGGAGGATGGAAGGCAGGAAGAGAAGGGGATGACCAAGGATGAGATGGTTGGATGGCATCACCAATTCAAGGAAATGAGTTTGAGCAAGTTCCAGGAGTCAGTGATGGACTGGGTAGCCTGGCATGTTGCAGTCCATGGGGTCGCAAAGAATCAGAGACGACTGAGCAACTGAACTGAACTGAGCTCCTTGGAAGAAAAGCTATGATGAACCTAGACAGCATATTAAAAAGTAGAGACATCACTTTGCCAACAAAAGTCTGTATAGTCAAAGCTATATCTCTTCTAGTAGTCATGTATGGATGGGAGAGTTGGACCATAGAGAAGGCTGAGCACCAAAGAATTGATGCTTTCAAACTATAGTGCTGGAGAAGACTCTTGCGAGTCCCTTGGACAGCAAGGAGATCCAACCAGTCCATTCTAAAGGAAACCAACCCTGAGTATTCATTGGAAGGACTGATGCTGAAGCTGAAGCTCAATACTTTGGCCACATGATGTGAGGACCTGACTCAAAAGACCCTGATGCTGGGAAAGATTGAGGGCAGGAGGAGAAGGGGATGACAGAGGATGAGATGGCTGGATGGCATCACCAATTCGGTGGGCATGAATTTGAGCAAATTCTGGGAGATACTGAAGGGCAGGGAAGCCTGGTGTGCTACAGTCCATGGGTTGTAAAGAGTCGGACAAGACTGGGCAACTGAACAACAAACACACGATAGGAAAAGGAAGGCATGGGGTCTAAGCCCCTTCCTAACCCCTAATACTCGAAGGTCCTCAGACTCCCACAGCCCAGTGCAGCCCAACACAGCCCTTGGAACCAGAACCAGGAGTCTTGCGATCACGTCCCATTCCTATACTCCACCTCCTGTGAGAATGTGAACCTCCCAGACAGGCCATGCCCCAACAGAGGACCACATTGCAAGCACTCGAGAAGTCTGAATGAAGAAATCCTTTCCTGCTTCATGGTACTAGCCAGTCTCCCATTAGATGAGAGAAGACTCAGATTGTGGGAAAAGAGCAATCATTTTGCAGCACCAGCTGGTGCCGCAGCCTTGGTGGATTTGAAAAAAATTCAGAGAGCAACTGAGTTCTCTTTGTTAAACCTCCGTGTGTTCCTGGCGGCCAGATTTTGGATGACATGGAGGCAGGAAGAGTGGGTGGAAGAGGCAGAAGGTGGGGCTCCCTTATTCCCGAAGGCGTTTGTGACTGGTGGGGTTCAGGCTTTTTGAAGGATTGTGGGCCTGGCACAGGCTCTCAGATCCCCACGGAGCCTGGTGATTCCTCTGGCAAGAGCAGTACCTTGAATTCCACTTTGGTAAGAGTTATACCAGGCTTTGTCCCTGGCCCCTTGAGCACAAAACACTCTGCAATTCTAGGTGAGAAAGTGTGCCAGTCTGGAAGGTACAAACTCCTGGCTCCCTCTGCATAGAACTGGCACTCTCTTTGCTAAAACTACCAACCCTCCTTGGCAGAAAGGGTGGTGGCAACCAGTGGCCTGCCATCTGCTTATGCAGAATATTCTACTCCCTGCTTCTGACAGGCTAAAAGTAATCAATTTCTAATAAATATCACTTTTAATAAATCCCTCTTGTATGACCTTCTCCAATTAATATGGACTAATTATGTGTATTGGGCCTTCATATAAAGCCCCAATTATGTGACAGATACTGTGCTGGGCACTTTTTGTGAGTCATTTAAGATTTGGGAAAGCCCCTCCCACTTTTATTTATGCCCATTTCACAGATGAGAAAACAGAGGTACACCAAAGCTAAATAACATGCCCACATTTGCCCAGTGAAAGGTGGCAGGACTTCCCTGGTGGCACAGTGGGTAGGAATCCACCTGCCAATGTCCCCTGACATGGGTTCAATCCCCGCTCTGGGAAAATCCCACA
Source organism: Budorcas taxicolor (assembly GCF_023091745.1). Taxonomy (NCBI): domain Eukaryota; kingdom Metazoa; phylum Chordata; class Mammalia; order Artiodactyla; family Bovidae; genus Budorcas; species Budorcas taxicolor. Next base: position 10,518,309 of record NC_068930.1, on the reverse strand, counting down.
TGCTGTGGAGCACCTCTGCCTACCCATGACTACTGAGCCTGCGCTCTGGAGCCCATGAGCAGCAGTTAGCAAGCCCGTGTGCCGCAAGTACTGAAGCCTCCATGCCTAGAGCCTGTGTTCCTCGACAAGAGAAGCCCCCGGTCTCTGCAACTCAAGCCCGAGCAACAAAGACTCACTGTAGCAAAAAAAAAAGAAAAAAGAAAAGGATGGCAGAGCCAGGTTTCAAACCTGTATCTCTCTGACTCCAAAGTCCATACCCTTTGGAGTCTCACTTTATGGGGTCTCACTTTGCATGTGCCCCCTTATCGCCCTGTACCCTCCTCATTCCAGGCTTAGGCTGCTGATGACCACCAGCTTGGTTTAGTTTTTGTAAAATGCTATTGTCTGCCATGGGTCACAGTGTAGATGGCCCAGGGCACTGTGTGTGTGTGGGTGTGTGTCGTGCATGCGTGCTTGCACGCGTTAGAGAGAACACATGCTTGAGGGAGCAGAGCATCCACGTGAGACAGTGTCTGGAGACTCTGCGTGATTGCAGGTTGGAAAGAGTTCCTCAGATTCCCAAATCAGTTTCTGACTTCAGTCCCAGGTTGGCTGTGTCACTTTCAAGAGTTATAATGAGCTGGATGGATGAACTGGCATGTATCTGAAACTCAACCAGGACTTATCTCGTTACTGGCTGGAAGCTCCCCTGTGTTAGTCAGCTTTAGTTCAGTTCAGTTCAGTCGCTCAGTCATGTCCAACTCTGCAGCCCCATGAATCGCAGCACGCCAGGCCTCCCTGTCCATCACCAACTCCCGGAGGTCACTCAGATTCACGTCCATCGAGTCCGTGATGCCATCCAGCCATCTCATCCTCTGTCGTCCCCTTCTCCTCCTGCCCCCAATCCCTCCCAGCATCAGAGTCTTTTCCAATGAGTCAACTCCTCGCATGAGGTGGCCAAAGGACTGGAGTTTCAGCTTTAGCATCATTCCTTCCAAAGAAATCCCAGGGCTGATCTCCTTCAGAATGGACTGGTTGGATCTCCTTGCAGTCCAAGGGACTCTCAAGAGTCTTTTCCAACACCAAAGTTCAAACGCATCAATTCTTCGGCGCTCAGCCTTCTTCACAGTCCAACTCTCACATCCATACATGACCACAGGAAAAACCATGGCCGTGACTAGACGGACCTTAGTCAGCAAAGTAATGTCTCTGCTTTTGAATATGCTATCTAGGTTGGTCATAACTTTTCTTCCAAGGAGTAAGCATCTTTTAATTTCATGGCTGCAGTCACCATCTGCAGTGATTTTGGAGCCCCCCAAAATAGAGTCTGTCAGTGTTTCCACTGTTTCCCCATCTATTTCCCATGAAGTGATGGGACCGGATGCCATGATCTTCATTTTCTGAATGTTGAGCTTTAAGCCAACTTTTTCACTCTCCACTTTCCCTTTCCTCAAGAGGTTTTTTAGCTCCTCTTCTCTTTCTGCCATAAGGGTGGTGTCATCTGCATATCTGAGGTGATTGATATTTCTCCCGGCAATCTTGATTCCAGCTTGTGTTTCTTCACGTCCAGCGTTTAACAAAATACCGCAGGCTGAGTGGTTTAAACAACATGCATGTATTTCGCACAGAGAAGTAAATGAAGTCTAAGATCAAGGTGCCAATAGATTTGGTTCCTGGTGAGAACTTTCTTTCTGACTTAAAGATTAGTATCTTCTGGCTGTGTCCTGCCTCAAATGGCAAAAAAAGAAAGGCTCTGGCCTCTCTTCTTCTTTTAAGAGCGTTAATCCCATTATGTGGGCTTCCGAGGTGGCTCAGGGGTAAAGAATCTGCCTGCCATTGCAGGAGACACAGGAGATGCAGCTTCGATCCCTGGGTCAGGAAGATCCCCTGGAGGAGACCGTGGCAACCCACTCCAGTATTCTTGCCTGGAGAATCCCATGGACAGAGGAGCCTGGTGAGCTAGAGGCCATTGGGTTGCAAAGAGCCAGACACACCTGACCTAGTATGCATGCATACATGCATGAAATCCCATCATGCATGACCCTACCCTCATGACCTCATCTAAACCTTAGGGTTTCAACATATGAATTTGGGTCGGGGACATATTTTTAGTCCATAGTTCCCTCTCCTAATACCAGTACAGCTGACCACACAACCCAGTGAGCTCTGGATGACTGCAGACTTCATCAGAGCCATCCAGGCAGCCTGGGAGGCCTGTAGCCCCAGGAGGCCTGTAGCCCATGGAGGTGTAGTTATCTTTCTGTCTGCTCTCTGTCCTCAGTGCAGGGTGTCTGTTGGCTCCATCTGTTGCCTCCGTCTGTTGCTCCCCTTGCTCAAAGGGCTCCAGGGGAACCAGCAAGCCCCTGGACTTCCAGCCCCACAGTATGGGTGACAGTGGTCACCTCTTTCCAGGGGACGCTGGCTGCTCCTTAGCAGAGTCCCTGGAGCTGGTGACATGCAGACCTGCCAAGGTGCCAGCTCCCCATGTTGGGACAGCTGGGAGGGAAAGAGGTCGAGGGTGACACTCTAGTCAGGAAAAGAAAATGCGTCAGGAGGATCCTGGAGGATAATTCCTTGGTAATCCTTGGAGAAGTTCGTTTATACTGGTCTGCAGTTCCTTATCCACATTTCTGATATCCAAAGATCTCTAAACATTAGATGTTCTCCTTAATCTAGTTGATGGCAAAAGGTGAGCTGAGCTGGTGTGAGGCAAAGTGTGACATCTGTATTTATTTCGCCTAAATTGCCTGTTTCTATTTCCTGCCCTGAAATGTCAAGGTGGCCGGCTGTGGAGTGCCGCCACACTCAGAGTTCCACTGGAATCCAGCAGGGGAGGGATTCTAATGCCAGCTTGTAGTCTAGGCTGTTTGAGCACCACATTGGAAGCTTGAAAAGAAACAGCTGATAAGCAGAAGCAGGACCTTTGGGCACTTTCTTTAAATGCCAGCTCCCCGAGAGCTCAGCTGGTAAAGAATCCGCCTGCAATGCAGGAGACTCCGGTTTGATTCCTGGGTCAGGAAGAGCCCCTGGAGAAGGGAGAGGCTACCCACTCCAGTATTCTTGGGCTTCCTTTGTGGCTCAGCTGGTAAAGATCCTCTCGCAATGTGGGAGACCTGGGTTTGATCCTTGGGTTGGGAAGATCCTCTGGAGAAGGGAAAGGCTGCCCACTCCAGTATTCTGGCCTGAAGAATTCCTTGGACTGTATAGTCCATGGGGTTGCAAAGAGTCAGACATGACTGAATGACTTTCACTTCACTTCACTTCAGTGTCCAATGTACTCCACCCCACACCTATAACTATAAACACCATGGAGAAATACAGTTTGGCCTTCCTGAACTTTCTGCTTTGGCAGTAGTGAAGCCATCAGCCTGCTGGAAAGCACTGCCTTAGAGAGTGTCATGGGTGGGGTGTTGTTATAAAGCAGAAAACCCGGACAGAAAGACAGACACGCACAAAGGGGTGATGGTGTGAAGACCGCAGTTATGCTGCCACAAGCCAAGGACTACCGGGAGCTGCCAGAAGCTGAAAGAGGCAAGGTAGGCGCCTTCGGCAAGGTTCAGAGGCAGGATCACCCTGCTGACACCTCGGTTTTGGACTTCCATCTGCAAGACTGAGAGGTGATGAATTTCTGTTCTCAGCTCCCGGTGCACCTCCCTCTGCTTTATACACCCTTCTCCAGCTTCTCCATCTGGCTCACCCTCGTCTGTCCCCTAGAAGTATCCTGCATCCCTTCTGTGAACTCCGTCCTGACCTGCAGACTGGGTCAGGCATGACTCTGGGGTCTGTGCACCTTGACAAGAGCAACTATATGGGCCCTTGTGCGGGCAGCAGGAGCTCCGGCCCCCTGTTGACCCCTCGCCTCTGTGGGAGCTCCTTGAGGGCAGATCCAGGCCCCTAAAGGCCCCAGCAACGAACTGGATGGCCCTAAGCTTGGCTTGTCAGGAGCTCCCTGTGGCCCTCCAGCGGGCAAGGTGACCCACCTGTTTCTTTCTGCAGGAACTCTCCAAACTGGGCCTGGGGAGTGACATGGACGTAGAGCTGCAGACTCTTCAGCTGCCGGTGGATTACAGGGAAGTGAAGCAGAGGGTCGCCAGAATCTGGGAAGACCTTCAACCGCAAGTAAATGACAGTGAGGGAGGCAGGGGGGCTGGGAGCAGGAGGTGGGCTGATTATGTGTGGAGACCCAGAGCCTGTGAACCCCAGGACCCTGGTTCTAGGGTTGATGGCTCAAGTGAACCCTGGCCCCTGCCCAGCAGTAACAGCCCAGACAATTTCAAAAGGGTCTGGTTATAAAAGTTTGAGATGAAATACATAGTAGAATCTTAGAATAAGACTCTGGAAAGAGAGAAGGAGGAAAGGAAAAGGAAGCTTTATTCCCAGCCTGGACTCAAAGGTAGTTCCCACCTAACACAAAGGCCCTTGGGTTAGTCCCAGCCAGGCCCTTGCAGAGCAGGTGAGTTGTGAGATGGGGTGTGAGGCAAGGACCTCTTGGCCTAGGAGAGCATTTGGAGGGTGCCCCCAACCAGGAGGTGCTGCCCCACCTGGGGAGGCCCATTTCATCACTTCCAGAATATCGTATCAGAACAGAGTTACTATGCGTGAAACTGATACAAACATCCCCCAGATATGAAGACCAGATGATATTAATAGAACAAACACCACCAGACCTTTAAGATGATACACCAATGTTTTGATAATATAATGAGCTATTTTTTTTTCAAAGAGGAAAAATAATCAGCTCAGAAGATTCTAACAGTATTTTATTGGACTGTTTTTGATGAAAGTGAAAGTGGAGAGTGAAAAAGTTGGCTTAAAGCTCAACATTCAGAAAACAAAGATCATGGCATCCGGTCCCATCACTTCATGGGAAATAGATGGGGAAACAGTGGAAACAGTGTCAGACTTTATTTTGGGGGGGCTCCAAAATCACTGCAGATGGTGATTGCAGCCATGAAATTAAAAGATGCTTACTCCTTGGGAGAAAAGTTATGACCAACCTAGATAGCATATTCCAAAGCAGAGACGTTACTTTGCTGACTAAGGTTCGTCTAGTCAAGGCTATGGTTTTTCCTGTGGTCATGTATGGATGTGAGAGTTGGACTGTGAAGAAGACTGAGCGCCGAAGAATTGATGCTTTTGAACTGTGGTGTTGGAGAAGACTCTTAAGAGTCCCTTGGACTGCAAGGAGATCCAACCAGTCCATTCTGAAGGAGACCAGCCCTGGGATTTCTTTGGAAGGAATGATGCCAAAGCTGAAGCTCCAGTCCTTTGGCCACCTCATGCGAAGAGTTGACTCATTGGAAAAGACTCTGATGTCTGGAGGGATTGGGGGCAGGAGGAGAAGGGGACGACCGAGGATGAGATGGCTGGATGGCATCACTGACTCGGTGGACGTGAGTCTGAGTGAACTCTGGGAGTTGGTGATGGACAGGGAGGCCTGGCGTGCTGCAATTCATGGGGTCGCAAAGAGTCGGACACGACTGAGCAACTGAACTGAACTGAACTTCCTTTATTAAACTTTCATAAAAGAGATGGAAGCTTCCAGGGAAAGACTAAGCTTCTCCTGGTATAGTCTTAGATAACAGCTGGGATCCTCAGGGAAAATGGGAATACACTGCCGTATAAGAAATAGGAAAATATTTAAATTAGATGCCACGTAGGTGTCTATCTCGGAGAAGGCAATGTCACCCCACTCCAGTACTCTTGCCTGGAAAATCCCATGGATGGAGGAGCCTGGTGGGCTGCAGTCCATGGGGTCTCTAAGAGTCGGACATGACTGAGCGACTTCACTTTGATGCATTGGAGAAGGAAATGGCAATTCACTCCAGTGTTCTTGCCTGGAGAATCCCAGGGACGGGGGAGCCTGGTGCGCTGCTGTCTATGGGGTCACACAGAGTCGGACAAGACTGAAGCGACTTAGCAGCAGCAGCAGCAGGTGTCTATCCAGTTATTTTTTGTTCCAGCACATTCATCAAGGGGGGCAGGCAAGGGATAGGTGTGATGATGGCACATTTTGGGGGTTGGGATGTCTTACCCCCCAGAGCTCTCCCTCTGAACCATCTGGAGAGCAGCGGGGACCTCAGTTTCCCTAATCTTCTGCCTCCACATGTGCTCACACAGTTCGTTGTGCATGTGGGCGTGGACCCCGCCGCCAAGGCCATCTTTCTGGAGCAGTGCAGCAAGAACCGAGGCTACCGGGACGCCGACATCCGGGGCTTCCGGCCCGAGTGTGGCGTGTGCCTTCCAGATGGCCCAGAAGTGATCGCGTCAGAGGTCAGCATGAAGGCGGTCAGCAGGCGGGCAGCCGTGCAGGGCGTGGAGGTGGCCTTTTCCCGAGACGCGGGTAGGTGAGTTCTGATACTGGGCTTGCAGGGGAGGAGGGAGGGCTGAAGTGGCCTCTGACCAAACTTCCTCCCAGGTTGTGCCATCCTGTGCCATCCTGCTGGGTGCTTGGAGCTGCCCAGAGTCGTCATGCAGACCCACATGTTGCTCACTTCTGCCTAGGACTGATTCTAAGGACCTGCCCACTCACTAGCCTTTGGCGGCTGGCAGAAGAGAAGGGGTGGGTAGGGGATGTTGAGAGCCACTAACATTTTGTGGATGACTTTTTTTTTTTGGCAGTATTTTATTCTTTTTTTTTAATTGGGTGATAATTGCTTTACTGTGTATGTATATATATATATATCTCACCTCCCTCTTGAGCCTCCCTGCAAGGCCCCCTTTCTTCCTCCCCCTCACACCCCGCTAGGTCTCACAGAGCACCAGGCTGGGCTCCCTGTGTTACAGAGCAGCTTCCCACTGGCTCTGTTTTACACATGGTGGTGTATATATGTCAATACCATCCCAGTTTATCCCATGCTCTCCTTACCCCACTGTGCTCACAAGTCTGTTCTCTCCATTCCTTCCCTGTGAACAGGTTTATCAGCATGGTTTTTCTAGATTCCTACATATGCTTTAATATAGTATATTTGTTTTCTCTTTCCCACTTCATTCTGTGTGACAGGCTCTAGGTTCATCCACTTTACTACAACTGACTCGAGTTCATTCCTTTTTACAGCTGAGTAATATTCCATTGTATATGTGTACCACAACTTCGTTATCTATTCATCTGTCAGTGGACATCTAGATTGCTTCCATGTCCTAGCTGTTGTATATAGGCCGCAGTGAACATTGGGGTTCATGTGTCTTTTTGAATTGTGGTTTTCTAAGGGCATATACCCAGTAATGGGATTGCTGAGTTACTTTTATTTATTACAGCAAAATTGTGAATTAACCATTCTAGTTTAGCCTCAGATGAAGATTAATTTTCCTTTGTTTCTCCAGATTCTGACCCCCTAGGAGGTAGTTAATTCTCCTTCAAAAGAATGAATGAAGAAATCATTACTGAATTAAATCATATGAGCCTTATTCAGGCCCTAGCATAGCCTTGGAAGGTTCTTGCTTTATTCAGTGGCCAACGAATTGAGAAGCAAGAGCTAAGTTCATAGACCAACCTCTTGCCCACCTGATGAAAGGGATTTAATTTTAAAGATAAGACAAAGGGAGGAGGAGTGAGGCTAATGATGGGGAGGCATATGCATTAGTCTACCTGGGAAGACTTTTTCTGGGGAGTAGGATGCCACTCTGCTTTTATGCTTTTTATAGTCCTTAGTGGCTGGTCCTGACCACCAGCAGGTGTGTGGCCTAATTAGCCTAAATATTAGGCTAATTTAGTAAAATTAATGTATAATGAGACTCAGGGTTTGTTGGAGGTCAGGTTCCTGGCCATCTTGGTCCCAACTGGTACCATCTTGTTTGTTTGTAGCTTTCTTTCTTATCCTTGAATCCTTTAACTTAAATATTTATGTTAACTCCTGCTAAAGTTGGGGTCTGGCAGGTTTTGAGCAAAAATCTGGAACACTTCTGGCAATAACACCATCCCCACCTCTTCCTAGTTACTTCTTCTCATTCTTGAGGGCCACTGAAGGGTGAAGGTCTGACTTCTGAAGCTGCTTCCTGCTGAACATGAGTGCCATTTTCCCCTGGATTGGGGGAGCAGAACTGTTCCTGACTAGCCTAAATTAAGTCTAATTATCAGCAAGCTGCAGTCAGAATTGTTTGTTTGTACTCTTGTATTAGTATCATCTGAAGCTTGATGACTTCAAAGTCATCAAAGTCACATTTACTAAGGAAGTTGACAAGACAAGGCCCAGAGATAAGGAGGAAGATAATGGCAATTAATGGGGCCAAGAAATGGAAAAAAGGCAAGTTAGCCTGGGAAGACCCTGCCTGACTATGTTCCAGATGGAGCTTGGATCTAGACCTTGTGTGTTCTATCTGTATAACCACTGAGCTTGCTCATATCTTTTTTATGTTTATCTCAACCAACTGAGTTATTGACATATGTATAGCAGGTTTTATTAGGAACTGTGCAGGCTTCCCCTTGCTCAGCAAGGAGGCAGTCAAGCGCTAGTCTGTTGTTCAGAACAACATATGTCAGAGAGTCCAGAGAAGTATGGAGTTCTTGTAAGGCATACCCTGTGTTTTTAGACCAGTCTTTAAAGGCATGGGTGACATTTTGTAGAGTGATTTCACGCTGTGCAAACCTTCCCCAGGGGGCCACTAGTCTGAGGGAAGTCCTTACTGCTGCCAGAATGAGTCCTTTCATCTCGGGGCTGGGTGATCTTATGAACGGTGATACCTAGGTTCTGAGAACTTGGCTGCCCTAGCATGCAGTGTCCCCAAGATTGGGCTTATCTAAACAAGGATGGACTAGAGCCCACCCCAGAGAAGGGAAGCAGGAGTTAGAGTTGTTCTGAAGGGGCACTTGGTTTCTTCTCAGGCCACAAAGGAACAGGTACCCATAGGGAGCATATGTTCTGGGGAGTTGAATCACATTCGACAGTGGCTAGCCCCAGAGTGTGCCCTTGCAGAGTGAGGAGAGAGGCCCACCTGCCTAGTGGGGGTCACTGAGGGATTCTTGACCAGTGGCTTTTCCCCAGGCCTTAGGAGGGCCATATACTAACTGTCAGACAACCGGCATTTTCCATCTGCAGTAAGTACATCTCCCATCTGGTCCGTGTGGGTGTTCATCAGGTCAGTGCAGGGGGCACAGTGGGTGAGATTTCCATACGGGTCAACCCAAGGCACTTAAATTGTGGGGTAATGGAAGAAGTTGTGGTCAGAGTCCAGAGTAACCCTAGGGTGTTACTGTAAGTCTCTCCTTTTGATAGGGGTGTTTAATAGGGGTGGTGGCAGCAGGCCTGATCATAGTGGTGGTCCTGTGGAGTGCGTGCTTTGTGTTTGATAGAGGGAATCCAAGCAGGGAAGCTGCTTCAGGGATGGGATATAAACTTCAGGAGGAATAGGTTTTCTATGCTGTCCCTCACTGAGTTGTGTTCAGCTAATCTATAGGTGTCACTTGGAGAATGGGAGTGCCAGATTCAGCACTGGGATAGCTTTTGTCAGCAGGCTATAATTCTCAAGAAATTCACTCCTGAATCCCCATTCTTCATGGATGGTTGCAAGAGATAGAGCAGAGAAGATAAGAAGGAACAGACAATAATGGCCACGCATCCTGCCTCCAATGTCAATGTTCCCTACATCCAGCATGGACAGAGGAAATGTTTACCAGTAGGAGGAGGTTTGGCAGAACAGTGGAAGCTAAGTAATACAGTAGCGATGACAAGGCCAACTGCTAAGCCTGTCCATCACATTACTTACTTATTAGGAGGGTTAGTCCCTTTAAAAAGCATATAAGCTCAGTGACAGGTGCACACAGCTGTAACTGAGCAAGTGGCTCAGCAACTTCCGGAGGCATAGGTGTTGTCTTTACTCTGGGATGGTGGCCCATGGAGTTATTGTCAGGCACTGAATTGGTCAAGATAAGGTCCTGCCCACTTGGGGTCTAACTGGTCTTATGGATTTCCAGCCTTCCAGGTGTTCAAATAAACCCAGTTCCAGGGAACAAAGGATGTAAAACCGTGTCAGAAGGGGAAGGCCTGTAAAACTTTGAGTTTTTTTCCTGTCTGTAAGGCATATTTCAGTCATCCATGTCCCTAAGGTTGGCTTTGTAGGCACGTCCTTCAAGAATGGGCCTCCTGTACCTGATCTCATACAGACTTAACCTGAGCTTTCCTTTAGGGGCTAATTGCATTCTGAGAAGTGCTGTGGGGAGAAGAGATCCAAGTTTGATAACTCTCTTGATATAGTTTGGCTTAATTTCTTTTGAGAATTTGATTTACTCTTTTTACTTTTCCTGAGGACTGTGGTCTCATGCCTGACTCTTTGGCACCCCTCTGCCCATGGGATTTTCCAAGTAAGGATACTGAAGTGGGTTGCCATTTCCTTCTTCACAAGATCTTCCCGACCCAGGGATTGAACCTGTGTCTCTGCTGTCTCCTATACTGGCAGATGGATTCTTCACCACTAGTACCACCTGGGAAGCCCAAGAGGGGTGCAACCTCCATTTAATTCCCAGTGCTCTAGAGATTTCCTTAGTAATTTGAGAAACAAAGGCAAGCCCACTGTCACACTGAATGGATTTAGGGAGCCCAAACGGAGGGATTATTTCCTTGAGCAGGGCCTTAGGAATCTCTGAAGTAGTCTTGGTTTGGGGCAGGAATCTAGCCAAAGGTGTCAGTCAAAACCAGCAAATATTTGAAAATTTCCTTGTGCCCAGAGCATTGCTGTAAAATCTCTTTGCCAGCTTTGACCTAGATATGTGCCTCTGTACGAGGTGGGGGTCCCTCCCTTGACTTTGGAGGGGTGAGTGTTGAGGTTATTCTGGAGGCAGATAGGGCTTGGTTCAACCTTACCTGTTTAAGGAGACTTCAGAAATTGGGAGTAGTGATGGATGTGATAAGCCATTGATACTGGGTCTCCTGCCTATAATATGGCTTGAAGTAACCGTTCAGAATGGCTTGAAGTGCACTAGCTTGAAGAGCAGTTGCCCATGATTGTTAACCAACCTTTCCAGGTATTCTGGGCTTTTAAAACAGACCCATCACAAAGCCTTTTCTTTCTTCTGGGGGGTATATGGGAGGTAAGAGTCAGGATCTGGGGGCAGCGATAGCAGTGGCGTTTGAAGTCTGTCCCCAGCCTCTACAGCTTGTTTAGCTGCATATATGCTCTGCGATTTCCTCTTGTTATTTCTGCATCTCCCTTTGATGGCCTCTCCAGTGAGTATAGGCTATATACCCTTTGGCAGAAGTATAGCCTCCAGCAGCCTCCTAATCCCCAGCCCACTCCCCATTGTTAATGTTTATTCCCTGAGATCAGTTTATGTTGTGTCCTCAGGCTATGCCATTCTTTTAAAGTTTGTGCCCTGCCCCCTTTTCTCCTGTCTCACTCTGGTCCAGTTGTTTAGAAAAATAGGCCTCAACCAGGAGTCAGAGGTCTGGGTTTTTATGTAGGCACCCCCAGGGGAGTGTCTCCTCCTTCAGGTACATATGGATGGAAGGAGCGGCTCAGGTTGGGTAAAGCGAACCTGGGGGCTCTCCTGAGATGTTTTTTCAGTTCAAGGAGTGCTCAGTCACAGCCGAGGGTCTGCTCAAAAGAGTCAAGGTCCTTCCCTTTTAATTGTTCATACGAGGGCTTAGCAATTAAGCCAGCATTGGGGATCCACACACGGCAGAGCCAGGCACCCCCAGGAAGCCCTGGAGCTGTTCTCTTGTATGAGGGGTGCCATCTGGCAAATCCATTCTTTCCTCTTCTTAGATAGTGCCTTGTGCCCCTTTTCTGTTATTAAATCCTAAGCATTCTACCCGCTGGAGGGAGATTTGGGCTTTTTCCCTTTGAAACTTTATATCGTCTCTCTGCCAGATAGATTTAAGGGGGTAACTTGGTTATGGTCACAAAGCTCTTTGATGGGGCTGATGATTAGAATTTCATCCGCATATTGAAGGATAGTCCCCTGTTCTAATTCAAAGTCACTGAGATCCTCAGCTAAAACCTTTCTTAAAAGGGTGAGGGAGTTTTAAAATCCCTGGGGCAGAACCACCCAGCACAAGTGGTGTTTTCTCCTGTTGCTTAGATCGTGCCATTCAGACGCAAAAATGTACTGAGGTTACCAGGCTAAGGGCATACAAAGGAAGGTGTCTTTTAAACCTAGCTAAGTGCATGGTAAATCGCTTTCGTTGTGTCAGACTCTTGGGGATCCTATGGACTGTAGCCCGCCAGGTTCCTCTCTGATTCTCCAGGCAAGAATACTGGAGTGGGTTGCCATGCCCTTCTTCAGGGGATCTTCCTGACCCAGGGATCGAACCCATTTCTCTTAACATCTCCTGCACTGGAGGCAGATTCTTTACCACTGGCACCACCTGGAATACCAAATGCTCTTGGGGTTTAGGGTAGAGAGTACGGTTTGAGGATCTGGCCTCAATGGGTGAATTTCTTTCCTGTCTGTATTTATAGCTTGCAGGTCATGAGCCAGCTGTTATCTCTTGTTTTTTACTGGCAGAATAGGACTGTTGCAAGGGCACTGGCAGGGTCTAAGAAGCCCTTGTTTGAATAGACTTTCTATTATAGGCTTAATGCATGCTAGGGCTTCTTTGCTTCATGAGTATTCTATTTGGTTTTTGTCAAAGCTTGTTGTTGCCCAGTTGCTGAGTCCTGTCTGACTCTTTGAAACCCCATGGACTGCAGCACACCAGGCTTCCTTGTACTTCACTATCTCCCTGAGTTTGCTCAAACTCATGTCCATAAGTCGCTTCAATCATGTCTGACTGTTTGCAACCCCATGGACTGTAGCCCACCAGTATCCTCTGTCCATGGAATTCTCCAGGCAAGAATACTGCAGTGGGTTGCCATTTCCTCCCTTTAAGGGATCTGCCCTTGTGGCTCAGACAGTAAAGAATCTGCCTGCAATGTGGGAGACCCAGATTTGATCCTTGGATCAGGCAGATCCCCTGGAGAAGGGCATGGCTACCCACTTCAGTATTCTTGCCTGGAGAATTTCATGAACAGAGGAGCTTGGCAGACTGCAGTCCATGGGATTGCAAAGAGTTGGACATGACTGAGCGACTAACACTTTCCACTTTCATGTCCTTTGAGTCAGCGATACTGTCGAACCATTTCATCCTCTGCTGCCCTCTTCTCCTCCTGCCCTCAATCTTTCCCAGGAAAAAGAGATTTAAACTGGCCTTACATTTTTTCCACAGTCCCTTTTTTGGCTAAGAGCCATGAAAAATCCAACATTGGGGATCTCATCCCATTTTCTTTTTTAAAACTAGCAATAGCGATCCAATTGAAAAATAATTAGAGACGTTAGTTGGCCAGCTTTCTCCATCCACCAGTTTACATTAGAGCTATGCAGTGTTAACAAAGAAAATAAGCTGTCTCCTTGTTAGTGGGTGCAACTCAAAGAGTTTACAGTTACGGAGAATGTACCTGAGCAGTGTTCACTGGGATAGAAGCTGGGTTACCCATATCGGGGAGTCCTTACTTCTGGTCTCTCTTCAGCTTCCCAGTGGCCTCTTCCTAGGGTTGGTGACCGTGCAGATCCCACATGATTGGCCCACCCCAAGTGGTTTGGGAGCTCTAACTGCAAACTAAACCAGTCTTTGCAGGGGCTGGAAGGGGAGACAGTGTCCAAGAGGGTCTTAGTTAGAAAGCCCCCCCGAAGTCAGTGACTCAGTGTTGCCAGACCCACTGTGAGCTGTAGGAAATACCTGATGTAGGTGACTGCTTTCAGCAAGCAGTTCCCAGAGACAGGGTGAAGCGGCAGTGGGAAAACGATTCTCTAAGTCAGCGGTCCCCAACCTTTTGGGCACCAGGGACCAGTTCTGTGGAAGGCAATTTTTTCACAGACTGGGGTAGGGAGAATAGTTGTGTTGCAGGAAGTCGAACCCCTTCCAGGGCCCCAAACTGGGCTCTTGTCTAACACTTGGAAATGAATTGTCCGAGGAGACACATGTGCTTACAAAGCAAGAGATTTTATTGGGAAAGGGCACCCGGGTGGAGGCAGTAGAGTAAGGGAACCCAGGAGAACTGCTCTGCTCTGTGCTTTGGTCTACTTGGAAGGGTCAGGGTTTTCTCCAGGGAGTAGAGTGCCGCCCCCCTTTTAATCCTTTTTGTTCCTTAATGCCCGGTCATTCTGCTACAGTGTCATTTAATATGCTAATTTAGAAAAATCAACATATAATGAGCCCCAGGGTCTGTTAGTGATCAAGTTTGTGGCCATCTTGGTCTTAGCTGATTCCATCTAGCTGTTTGTTTGTTTTCTTTTGTATCTTCCTTGTGTATTTCTGGATCTTTTAACATAAGAATTTATATTAACTCCTGCTAAAGGTGGGGGTTGGAGGGTCGTGAGCAAAGACCAGAAGCAACTCTTGACAGTAAAATGAGTCAAGGCAGACGAAAATGAGGAGGGCTCACAGGCTGGAGAGAGCGTCTTGGACTCCTTGGTTGGAAATCTGGTACCTCCTATGGATCAGCCACTTGCTAGACACGAGGCCCGGAGCCAGCCTCTCCATGCCTTTTTCCCAGCAGCAGGTTCTTTCTGAGGCAGAAGAACAAAAGCTGGGTCTCCTGGGTGGTGGGCCCCTTGTGCTTCAGAGCTGCAGCCCTGCTGCTTCTGCTGCGTTTAGCTGAGGTTCGAGGCTGGTCCAAGGAGTAACCTGGCATTTTGTGTGGTTGTAGGTATGTCTGCGATTACGCCTACTACCTGTCTTTGCATCATGGAAATGGGTGTGCGGCCCTCATCCATGTCCCTCCGTTATCTCCTCGGCTGCCCGCCAGCCTGCTGGGAAAAGCCCTGCAAGTCCTCATCCAGGAAATGCTGGAGGAGATTGAGAAAGGCCGGGCTCAAAACCAGAAGCTCAGCCTTTGCAGTTCCAGCCGGGGAGAACCAACTGGGGGACTGCTCCATTAGAGAAAATGAAATGTTTCACTCCTGTGTGTAGAGTTAAACTGTGCTTTGAGGGGCTTTAAAAAAAATTGCTTATAAAACAGTTTACACAAAGGAAAGATGTTCTGAATTCGCTCAACGAAATCACAAAGGGTTATTTTATTGTCAGAAGAAAGAAGAACACTCTGAAAGGCAGACATTTCATAGGGGATTAACTAGCTTCAGTTATGGTTTTCCTGACAATAAAATGAAATGCTCCTGCTGCTGCTGCTAAGTCGCTTCAGTCGTGTCCAACTCTGTGCGACCCCATAGACGACAGCCCAGCAGGCTCCGCCGTCCCAGTGATTCTCCAGGCAAGAACAGTGGAGTGGGTTGCCATTTCCTTCTCCTATGCGTGAAAGTGAAATCACTCAGTCATGTCCGACTCCTGGTGACCCCATGGACTGCAGCCTACCAGGCTCCTCCGTCCATGGGGTTTGCCCAGGCGAGAGTACTGGAGTGGGTTGCCATTGCCTTCTCCAAAATGAAATGCTAGTAGTGTCTTTTTCCCCCTTAAAGTCTGTGTCTCAGGCCTCTGTGATCCTGTCCAATCGCTGGGACCTCTGCTTCATTCCCCAGGGCCCCGTGTGGCGGGATGACCTGTGACTGGGCAGCCTGGGGAAACACGGGCGCACCCCACTGCAGGGACCCCATGCTGGTCCTCTGAGCCTGTGCATCCAGGTGCTGCAAGCGCCCTCTGAGCCACTGAGTCTCTAGTGTTTGGGCTTTTTTAACATCATAAAAAAAATTGTCATAAAATACACATAGCATGAAAGTTATCATTTTAACCATTTTTTAGTGCTCAGTGGCAATATGCACATTGACTCGGGCAACGCTTGCCACCATCATCATCCCAAACTGAAACTCCACACTCATTAAACACTATCTTCTCCCTTCTCCCTCTGGCCCTTGGCATCCACTATTCTACCCTCCCTCTCTGAATCTGACTACTTTGGAGACCTCATGTTAATGGAACTTTTGTTTGTGACTGGCTCATTTCACTTAGCAAAATATCTTCAAGGTTGATCCATGTGGCATGTGTCAGAATTTCCTTCCTTTAAGACTGAGCAACACCCCATTGTACATATAGAATACATTTTGTTTATCCATTCATCTTTTGATGGACACTGGGTTGCTTGCACCTTTTGGCTGTTGTGAAAATACTGCTGCTATGAACACTGGTGTGCAAGTATCTCTCAGAATCCTGTTTAGGTGTGTGTGTGTGTGCATGTGTGACTATACCTAGTGGGATTGCTGGATCATTTGGTAATTCTGAGTTTACTTTTGTGGAGACGCTGCTGTACTGCTTTTCATGGCAGCCATCCCATGTCACATTCCCCCCATAGTGTCTGGCCCCCAAAGCAAAGGTTAATAGCTGGGTTTAGCTTTTCTACCATAGACAGTATTTTTTTGCCTTGTAAGAAACAGAACCTCCCCTTTGCATCTTTCATTTTGCCTTTATGGCGTTGTGCCAAGCTGCTCACAACAAGGTTTTACTGTCCCAGTGTTGTCTAGGGGAAAATTTCCATTGGAACCCCCTTTGGCCATATTATTTTTTGGAGGAAGAGCGAAGCTCTGGGAAATTTCTTGTTATGTTGGTGTGCTCACACTGTAATTTTCTACTTAATTTCATTTAAAGAAAAATCATTATTTAATGCCCAGATTTATTCAGTGTAAGTAAAAGCAGCTGTACCTTAATAAGAAAGGAACTGGGCAAAGGAACGCAGTTTACCATTAGCCCTCCAGCACACTCGTGTGTTTGTAATAGATTTTACAGGACCCCTTTGCGAATGGAATTGGCTCACTTGACATAGAACAGATCAAAGTCCTACTACAGCAGACCAAAGGCAGCAAGAGGGGCGGGGTGGCCTGGACGCCAAGCACAGGTCTGGCTGCACGGCTAC
Source organism: Budorcas taxicolor (assembly GCF_023091745.1). Lineage (NCBI taxonomy): Eukaryota > Metazoa > Chordata > Mammalia > Artiodactyla > Bovidae > Budorcas > Budorcas taxicolor. The sequence continues at coordinate 10,501,560 of NC_068930.1, read as the reverse complement.
TAATGAGGAGAGCCTTCTGCAATCGTAGGCAAACACCTGCTACCCAGAGCCCTGGGCCACTCCCCCCAACCCCACCTTATTTTAGCTCTTCGCAGGCCTCCTCTTAGACCCAGCTCCAGTGTTATTTCAGATTGTAAAATGTGTGTGGCTTGGCGCCAAGCAGACATTTAGATGTCACCAATCAGAGGCCCAGAGCTCTTGATGAACACCCGTCATCTCCCACCCCCTGTGGCCTCCAGGGTTCTTTCGGAAGCAACCAGAGACCCGTTTACCTCCTGGTCTTAAGTGGCCTGCCATCACCCCAGTACACACTAGGGTCTCTTTAGTTACGGCTGAGGTGCGGGCAGTTCTGAGACGGTTTGAAAGCTGACACAGCTTCAAAAGGCTCAGCCCTGGGTTGGTCATTTAACAGCTGGGGGATGTTGGACATGTCTGCGTGTTTGCTCATCTATAAAACAGAGGAACAGAAATCCTTCCTTTGCAGAGTTACTGTGAAGACCTGGTGAGAGAGTGGACGTGAACGTCCGTCAGTGATGACAGAGCGCTGCACGTGGGCTTGGAGCTGGGCCTGGGAGGGTGGATACGGAAGTAGTTCTGCTGGATTGTGGGCTTGGGCAGGGGCATGGTGGGGAGAGGGTATTGCCCGTCTCAACCCCAGCACCTTCATCCTCAGGAGACCCTGCTGCTCCCCTGGCTGAGGACAGGTGCGGACTGAGCCTCTGCGGCCTGGAGGCACAGCGCTGCCCGCCCGGGGTGGTGGGAATCTTGCTGCCTGGGCTCCTTCCAGAGGTGAGATGCCCAACCGAGCCTCACGTGAGCCTGCTGTGAGTCACGGGTCCTCTAGTGAAGGTCTCCTGGGTACCAGGCTCACCGTGACAGTGGGAAGCAAAACTCCAGGGCAACACCGAGAGTTGAGAGTCCCCTGTTTTTTGCTTTTAGGTCCAAGTCCTTGACACTCACCAGGTCGTAAGCAAGCACAGCCTTTCATTTACTTCTACCGCCTACACCTGGCTAGTTAACCCCCTTTGTCCAGTAGCCTGATTTTATTACTGATGTATAAAGTCCCATGATCAAAGTTTAATAAATGATCATGTCTTCCTGATGTGTAAGAACATGTATAGCTTGTTTCCGTCGAACATGTCTTCACACTTCCTACCATGACATTTCCTCTGGCAAAGATCATGATCCTGGGATTTGTAGAGTCTCTGGGCCAGGGCTTCGCAGGTGGCGCTAATGGTAAAGAACCCACCTGCCAGTGCTGGAGACGGAAGAGACGTGGGCGCAATCCTTGGGTCGGGAAGATCCCCTGGAGGTGGGCATGACAACCCACTCCAGGATTCTTGCCTGGGGAATCCCATGGACAGAGGAGCCTGGTGGTGGCTACAGTCCCTAGGGTCGCACAGAGTCAGACAGGACTCAAGCGACTTCACACAGCATCCTGGGGTAGGCCAAGATCGTCGGCTGAAAAGTAACTAAGGTGTCTGCGCAGTGCCAGTGAGCTGTGCCCTGTGTGCGTGTCCGAGGCCTTGCCTGTGCCCTCTGAGGAGGTGTGCGGACCGTGAGGGACCAACCAGGACGTCAAAGTGTGAAGAGAGTCCTTTGCCCCAGAATCGCCCAGATGAAACCTGCCCTGGCCTGACTTTTGTCTATGGAAAAGCCTACAGAGCAGTCAAAAATCAAGTACAGATATCTCTATTTTATAGAAATTCAAGTTTTCTTCTGGCTGATGTAATGGAGAGAATAGAATAGCTTTCCTGTTCACCCGAAACGTGCATGCCGAGAAGGTTCAGCTGTCGGAAACAGGGCGAAGCCTTCACGCAGAATGCCTCCCAGCGAACACACATGCCACCTGTAACTCAGCTTCCCTGCTCAGAAGTGTGGGGAGGGGCAAAATCAGAGACCAAAGTGCATACAGAATTCTTTTATTTAACTTAAACCATGTAGTACTTTAACTACTAGAAAAAAGCAGAGTAAGAGAAACTAAAGTTGCCTTAGCTTCAGCCATTCAAAATAGACAAAGTTTCTTTTTTTTTTTCGGTAATGTAAAGAATCCAGAGTATATTGCAATAACAGGAATAAATTCTTACAACAGAATATACAAAAAAACATTTTGAAATTTTTTTCATCTACTGATTTTTTTCATATAAACAGGAATTTTTTTAGGAATAATTTATACACAGAAAGTCATTTTATGTAACAAATTGGCCATGTTATTACCTTTTTTTAATGTTTTTACTTTTTTTTAAAAACTTTTTTTTAAACAAGAAAACTCAGAAAATGCATTATTTGCAATGCATCCATTCCATCGTGCCTTCTGGTTTTATTTTTATTTTTATTTTTTTGTCCCAGAGGTAGACAGACTCTGGCAAACCCCAATCTCAACCTCACTGGCTTAGAAAGCAGACAGGTGTCTTTGCCAAGCATCCATCACCTGTGGTTGTGTCTGCGCAACACCAAACATCCAAAGGAAAAGTTGCAAACAAAACCCAAATTGTTTCTGGACCTTTCTCCCATGGAGCACAAAACACCCAGGTGTTTCCAGTGATGGGGATTTTGTGGAGCTGTGCTGATATGGCCAATGACCCACTGAGAGCAGGAAGCAATGGAGTCAAACTTAAAAAAGATCTTGAATGTGTGTAGTTTTTATTAAAAAGAGTTTGTTTTCTATTGAAAAACATCTACATTCGGTGTTCTGCCTCAAATAAAAACAGGGTCTCTTCCTCGTCATAGCAAAGCATTAACCATGATATGAGGCATGGAAGCAAATGGCCTGCGTGCGCCAGAATTACCGTCTTTCTGTGGCAGTCTGTGCGGCGCGCTCATCGTGAAAGCCGTGAGCCGTGCAATGGAGTCCTTCCATCTCGAGGCACCGCCCAACAGTACCAACCAACCCAAGCAGATGTGGATGGCGCCACGGCGCCGCTGGGCTGCAACACCTCTGTGATTTGCTGGGCCAATGAGGTTCTTTCAGTCTGTTAAAGTAGCTACACTCCAAAGGGAAATGAGCAGTAAAAGATGATCCCCTACCCAACCAGGGGGTTCTGGAAGACCAAGATACTGAAGATACAGAACTACTTCTTAAACTGTCGTTCCTTTGTTATAAACTAGGGCACAAAGCATGGGGGAAAAGAGGGTGAACCACGGCTCGGGTCAGGGTAAAATCCTTTTTTTTTTTTTTTTTTGGCATCTTGTAAAGCTAGCTAGTAAACAGGTGTCCTAAAAAAATGGATCACAAATACACATTTGCACACACAGAGAAAAAAAGTGTCTTTAAATTATTCTCAGCAATTATAAACTACAAACATTTTATAAAATTCTATGTTCTTACAAAAATGCAATGAAACATTTAATTAGTTCTTGTAAACCAGATCTTCGTCAACTGACTACCCGTAATCTACTGGACTTAAGAGCCCTATTGAAAACGCTAATGAGTGACTAATTACAACGATGTTCACCAGAAAGATGTGGACACACACAAACGTGGACACACAGATGAGTAATCATTATGTTCTTGCATGAACAAAACAAAACCCTAAAGTCACGCCCCAGAACTGACAACTGACGGTGCGATGCAGTTCGTGTTCTTGAACAATCTGACTGAACTCCGCAGTAACAGTTTCCAAAGTGGGATGTGAGGCTTATCTGTTGACACCAAATGCCCACGGATGACTGCTGAGCCTTGATGTGGTCTGACACCTTCAGAAACCATCAAGTTCCAAGCACAGCCCACACTTCTTCCAAGCCCTGCACCTTCTGCTCACGCTTTCCTCTCTCCACGTCATTCACGATCCCTGTTACAGTGGTTTCCTGCCACCTCCTCATTGCACCATCAAGGAGTGTCCATCTGCTTGTTCTCTAAATGACCAACTAGTCATCTAAGCTGGAGGCCAAAAATGAAACCCTCTGGCCTGTCCAAGGTCTGTATCTTCAGCATCTCTGGCAACAGAGGTTCAGTCTAAGCAACATCCTCTCTTGATGTTCTCATCTGTACCACCCACTATGTCAGAGTGGAGTTGAGTTTGATTTTCATCACTGGTTCTTAAAGAGTTGGTCTCTGGGCCATGTCTCCCAATGCTGCTTAGCCCAGGAAATGGAAAGACAGCCAACAAACACAAAAGTAATATTAACAAAAGAACAAACCCCAAACCTTAAATGCATTACTGGGACTGCTGGAATGGGCCAAGGCATACCACGGAGCTTTACTGCCAACTGGAGGGTGCTTGTGTTCTGGAAAGAGTTGCCTTTAACACTGTCTGGCCGGAGGACCCAACAGTGACAGCTGAGGACCTTGGACCAAGTATCCTAGCCTTCTCACTGCTCTGAGGTACGTGTGACCTTGTCATAACAGCGGCCTGCATCCCATACAGCCGCCTGCCCCAGAGGTGGGCTGCTGAGAAAGAGGCTTCAGTGGAACAAACTGGCCTAGAATTTGGCATCATACTTGGCTCTGACATCTGTTACCCAACTCAGAACACACCACTTCATGCCAAGCATTTTTCGATCGAGTAGTTCCACAATAACCTTTTTTTTTTTCCTATTATTGAAATGTTCCAAGTCATAAGAAACAGGCTGGAAGGAAAGGCCAGTGTGGGCCATGAACATAGTCTTCTCTCTTCCAAGGAGGAAGCTCATTCCAACTGTGTCAAATGTCAGGACATCCTCTAAGGGAGTCCTGGGGTGGTCTGGGTCTCACCCAGCTGCAGTTCAACAACGTCTCCAGAACACACCAGCTCCTGCTGCCTCAGGGAAGGGCTGTGTGTGGTCAGGTTTTAATGATCACATCGATTCAATGATGTGCCTCAGTGGTTCATGTCACGCCAAGCAGTGCGAGCTGCTGTCAAAAGGAGGCTGCACGGAGAACGCCGCAACTCAGCTTAAGTTATTTGGAGCACACAAAGGAGGAAACCAAGAAGAGGTGGGGAAATGAGCGTAAAATTAGGCTAGAACTGTGGACAGATGATGCCTTGGTATATAGTCAAGGTGGGTGGTTTGGTCCAGTAAAATAACTGCACCATCACACAAGCAAAAAATTCTTTTTTATTTGTGTGTCTGAAGCATTTGTTATGATGGGCACTATACTGTTAGTGTTTTCTATTTAAAGGAAAGCCACCTACATAAAACAAAAAGTGACACCAACAACTCGGACAGTTTAAACAAAACCCTTATAACCAGCTGAATGATCTGTAGAAATCCAGTTGTGGAAACCGGTAGGTGTGTGCAAAACGGAGGCGAGGCCACTATTCCACGGGGTCACCTAATGTGGAAGCGGGAGACCCTGATCAGACAGTACTTCTCAATGACCTTAAGGTGCCAGGGGACTTGGGGAAGGAGAGGGGTGTTCCAGCAGGAGAGAGGAGCTCCTGAGCACAACTGCAGTCCTGGGAGCAGAGAGGAGCCTCCACACTTGGGGAGATCCCCACCTCTGCATTTCCCAGATGAAACACCAGTGCCTGTGAGAGCAGCTGCTGGAGGGGGCGCCGGCCGCCTGTGAGCAGCGGCAGCGGGGGAGGAGGCACAGCCCCTTCCAGCCCAAAGGTTTGGTACGTCTTTGTTTGCCCCTGGGAAGGAGGTGAGGGCGAGGTGGAGAGAACAGCCTGGACAGGGAGGCGGGGACTCTTCCTGCATCCTACCTGGGGCTGGCCACCACCAGGTCGAGAACCCGGAGGAGGAGGCGCTCGCCCGGCTCTCTCGGAGCCCACGTGGCCGCAGAGAGTGCTGAGTTGACCCGGCTGAGGGCCCAGCGGCCACCCTGCGGCCACAGGGGCAGTGGGGGCCCTGGCTCGGCCTGGTCCCCACCCTAGACACCACCGCCCCTCCCCCCAGTCTGCACTGAGTAGCTGGTTTCCAAGACAACCTGCGGGGCCCCTCCCTGCCTCTGGGGAAACCGAGCCAGGAGGAGAACAGGAGCGAGGCCAAATGAGCCGCCGCAGAGAAAGGCAAGTGGGGAGGTGAGCTCGTGCTGCTGGGACCCCGGGATACAGGCTGGCCTCGCCCTGCGTCACCTGGTGTGTGCGGCCTGTGGTGTGCATGAGGTTACCAGTATCAACGGCATATTGTCAGGTGCTGAGGAATGTGAGATGTACTCCTTTTATATATACACATAGAAAAAATAAGAGTGAGGTAGATAAATGTTTGGGAAAGAAAAACAAAACAAAAACCCCTAAACTGTCCTGTCTCACACACACACACGCGCGCACACACACACACACAAAAGCCTTTTCTCAGTATTTAAATTCATAAGGGGGCTTCTCTACAGTGATTGAAACTGATATCACAAAATAAATTAAAACTCCTACATATACCTTAATTTTTTTCTTTTTCTCATTTTTTAAGGGAAAAACTATGGGACAGAGACTAGAGGAAATAGTGGGACTAGTCCGAGACTAGTGACAAGCGAAAAAGCACTACCAACTTTCTTTTGTGTGTTTAATCTCCAGTCGCAACTAGCAATCACCATACTGTATAGCTCTGTTCTTACTCCTAATTTAAACATTTCCATCCCGGAAGCAACTCTTGTGCTGTCATTACTCTGGTGAGAACTGCGAAAAACTAAACAAAACGAGACCCCGGGCTCCGAGCACTCGGCCTGCTGGCCGGGGATCGACTCCCCTGCGCCAGGCCCCTGGTCCTCTGGGCACGGGGCATGGTCCTCGCCCCGCGGCGCCTGCTGTCCTGACCTGGTGAGGGGCTGCCGGTGGCTCCGTGAGGACACCGCCCCTGCGCCCCACTCCCCACCGGCGCCGGGGGTTGCGGGGCGGGGAGCCTGCCCTGGGGCGTCTCTCCGGTTCTAAAGACAGGTAGGTCCGGTCGGGGGGCGGGGTGGCGGCAGGACTCCGGAGACGGGCCTGCTGGAGCGCGCGCCGCTGCACCCCTGGACTCAGCAGCTGTTTTCCATGGGATGGAAGGATTAAATAGCCATTAAAAAAAAAAAAGTAATCCAAATGCCTAGTGTCTGCAGTTAAAACTGCTGTTGTACCCAAGAATTAAAAAAAAGATATATGTGTCACAACTGAAACAAAGGCAAGGGAAAGAGAAGCTGAGACTTGTCAACAACCGTGAGTATCAACACTGAACAAGGATGTGCGATATATTTAGCCTTTTTTTTTCTGACCTGAGTTTGTATCATGTCTTGCACTGTAACAGACTCAGACGCGGTGTGAGGGCAGGCTGGGGAGAGAGGGTCGGGGCAGGCACCTGCCATCCCTCCGCGCCCCCCTCACCAGCTTCGTGCCCACAGAGCCTACGGGTAGAACAGAACTAACGGGGCAGGGGGAGCAGGGAGGGCTGTGTATTTATAAAAAGGCATCAAACAGTTCATGGCGAATTATGTTATATAAGTATCAGTTACTGGGAAGAGAGGAAGAAAGTCACGCACTCTAGTACAAAGCATAAGAAGTTTCTTGGAGTGAGCAGAGAGGGAAGAGGGTAGACCTGAAGGTTTTCATAGATTAAATCCACAAAGATAAAGAACAAAAAAAATAGCAGCTTTTTTTTTTTCTGTACAGACGTATAGATGAATATCTGAACCGTAAAAAAGTTATAAAAGTGACATTAAAGACGATGTGTATGCAAATGTTTCATGGTCTAACATAGAACTGTAAGACCCACGAAGAAGTCCTAGTAACAGAGAAAATGTCAACAAAGCTTAGAATGCTTGAATCCATGTACTGCTTTTCTTCGCACTGATGTGGTGTTGGGATTGCTTTCCTTGCAGACCTGCATGAACAGGTGGGCTGAGGCCCTGGCAACCCCTTCCCGTCTGTGTCCTTGGGGGCTGGGCGGGGGCAGGAGACTGGCACGTGGACGACCTTTACTCAAAGCCTGTCTTCCAGACTCCCAACAGGGCCTGTTTCCTCCAGAATTCCCGGGGGGCGGGGGGCTAGAAGGTGGGGGTGCAGAAAGCGTGGGGTGGGGAAGCCAGGCTGGCTTCTCCCCATCCTCACTGAGAGCGAGTCTCATTCTGTCCAGTGCCCCCCAGATAACCTCGTCAGAAGCCATCGGACCTGTGTGAAGGCGAGACTCGGAACACCGGGGATGACCGGGTGCAGGGCGTCAGCAGCGTGGCCCTTAACAAGTGACTAGCTCCCGGCTCGCCCAGGCCTCCGGAAAGGAGAGAACGGTGGTGGTGGGGGGGGCGGGGGAGGGGCGCTGAGGGGGAAAAGTGGGGGTTTTGGCAGAATTTGGCAGCGTTAACAATGGTCACAACCTTGGGTGAACGATGGCCCTTTGTAAATTTCGTATGTCCCTAAAAATGTTAAAGACACAGTTAAAAAAATCCCGTCTCAACGTGTTTGTTTTTGTATAAAGACCTACGGTGACCGGCAGGTGTGTTCAGGGCAACGTGGGGCCACAGACCGGCAGCCCTCGCTTCAATCCGATGCAGAGGGCATCCTGCCTGGGCTTGCGGCAAATGTGTTTCCATCATGAAGCAGAAAGAGAGAGAAAGGTGTGAAGAGAGTGATAGAGACAGGGAGAGAGAGGAGACTTGATTCTCAAGTGTTGCTATTAAGTGTTGTCATTAAGGTTCTTAAAGGCCCGTGTCAGTTAAGGGTTTGGGTAGGGAAATAAAAAGCGGCTTGCATATTGAGAAAAGGAACATCCCAAATGTGTTTACTGCAGAGAAGCCGTCTCCTGTGGGCAGCCATGGCAGTTCTGAAGATCCACTGAGGTACAGGAAGCTGTGAATAGATTGTGAACACTCTCTCCCCACCCCCGCCGCCGCGCGCGCGCGTTACTGTGTGCACGGCCGGGCTCCGGGATCAGCAGGTCGAGGACTGGGGCAGCGGCAGGGCGCGCTCGTTCTTGCGGCCCCCGTTCATGTGCGCGTACGGCTGCCTCTCGTCGAAGCTGGCCCGCAGGACCAGCACGCCCGGGCCCGGGCCGTTCTCGGCCTTGTGTCCTGAGTGTCTGTCGGGCAGCGGCAGGGAGGCAGAGGAGGCCGAGGGGTCCAGCGGCACGCTCTCCATGTTCTCGGGCTCCAGGTCCAGCTCCTCCGGCTCCGGCGGCTTGTTCTCCTCGCTGTAGTAGAAGGAGACCTCCCGGAAGCCCGCCTCCATCTCGTCCTTGACGCTGCTGATGATCTCCAGGAACGAAGGCCGCATCTTGGGGTTGTACTGCCAGCACATGCGCATCAGCTCAAACCTGCGGGGAGATGGCAGAGGTGGGCCCCGCCGGAGGGCGCAGGCCGGGCGGCCCCGCCACGCCGAGCGCAGGGAGCACGCCGCAGGCCGTCAGGCCCCCAGCTCTGTGTCTTTCTGACACAGGAGAGTGTCTACCTTCTCTCTCTGACACAGGAGAGTATCTGCTTGTGTCTCTCTGACACAGGTAGCCTTCAGCTTCTCCCGACTTACGTCCACCACTGCAGTCACTTTACCCACATGCAGGACTCAGCCCTAACTCTCACATCCCAAGAGGGACAAACACAGGTCCCACACAGAGTGCCAGTCGCTCAGTCATGTCCTGCTCTTTGCGACCCCAGGGACTGTGGCCCACCAGGCCCCTCCGTCCATGGGGTTATCCAGGCAAGAACACTGCAGTGGGTTTGCCATTTCCTCCTCTGGGGGATCTTCCCCAGGGATGGAACCCAGGGTCTCCCACATTGCAGGCGGATTCTTTGTAGGTATTTGAGCCACCCACAAAAGCCTCTTATTACACGTATTTACATAAAATGCAAACCAGCCTTCTATCTGAAGCATCTCCTGCAGCCACTGGATAAACATTATTTCCAGAATTAAAAAGCTAAGGAGGCTGAGCAGCGATCAGTTTTCCCCACGGTGCTCTCTCCTTCAGTTCTACCCACGCTGTTTCCAAGCTTCCTCCTGGACGCAGGGGGCCACTGGCAGAGAACTGAGGACAAGCAATGCCAGGCAGTGTGGCTGCAAGACAGAAGGGGCACAGGGCCCCCTTCCAGCGCCTGGGCTCAGGCTGCGTTCGGCGTGTCCCAAGGTGGCAGAGCCAGCATGGGAGATGGGCTGCCCTGAACCCAGCGAGAGCGGGGCCTGGAGCCAGATGAGAGAGCCTGGTGCCAGGGTCCCTGCTCAGGCCCAGGGCAGGCAGAGAGGGCACCTGGGAAGCCTCGGCGTCATGTGCCCACAGTGACCGGCCCAGCATCAGGCCCGAGCCCCTAGAACAGGCAGCTGCACGGGGGAAAAGCCAGGAGCAGGCTGTGCTGATAGCGGTTCAGCACAGCTGCGGGGGGAGGGGCACCCCTCATTCACCCGGCATGCAGAGGGCTCCAGCTACCCAGACCTCTGGGGCAGACGGGAGGTGGCCGAACAAAGGTCCAGGCTGCCGGGAGCATGGAGGAGGCTCTGAGGAGACAGTAGCCAGTGGCCTTTTCTCATGGAGACCAGAGTGCCTTCCCTTCCACTTGTTTTCTCGCCAGAAACTGTTCTGTTTTATGTTTTGTTTCAAAACTTCTGGCTAATGAGATACTTTTCAGTACAAATGGCCAAATGGAATTCCCCATATCTAGGAAGCTCAACATGCCCCAACCTGGCTTCCAGCCTCAGGCTGACATTTGACAGACCTGAGTCTGGCCCCAGAGAACATTTCAAAGAGAGAAAGCCCAAGGGGACAGGAAGGCTCCCAGGTCCACCAGCCAGGCACCTTGGAAGGCCTGGGGAGAAGGGTGTCAGGTCAAGTCAGAGAGCAGAGGGTGTGGCCTCGAGTGCAGGCGGGCATGAGAGAGCGGCCGGCTGCCTGCTTCTGTAGATCAAGCTTTACTGTGACGGAAACACCGGTTTGTTTGCATAGGGTCTGTGGCTGCTTTCAAACCAGCAGTTGTACGAGCTGAATAGTTGAGATGGTTCGGCCTGTGAGCCCTACCGTGTGGCCCTTGGCAGAAAAAGCTTCCCACCCCTGCTCTAGTGGAGAAAGACTCAGTCAAAACAGGAGGACTACTTCTTCCCCTCCCAACTAAACCACCTGCAAGAGGTCAGGACGCTAACCCCACGGTAGGCAACCAGTGCTCTTGGGAGCTTTATGGGTGTATACAGCATTACTCTGCATGGGTCTGGGAAGGTGCATATCATAATAAAGCCCCATTTTATAGATCCGAAAATGAGTGAGGGTGGAGCAGGAATGGAAGTCTCACGAACGACCTGCTTGCACTTGGAATGCCACCACCAACCTCAGAAAGAGAAACTTGCTCTCAGCCTCAACGAGAGAAACCACAGTCCTGCCCCGTCTCCCTCTCGGCCATCCACTGACAGTCACAGGTATTGTGGGGGCTCTGCAGATAAACTGGCGGCTTGTTCCTGGGTCAGATGGCAAACGAGCCCCTTCCATATCCTCACCTCCATCATTTCCTATGAAAAAGGACCGATGCCTCCCCTCCCAAAAAAAAAAAAAAAAAAAAGCCATAAATACATGACATGCCTCTCCATGGCTCAGCTGTGATTTCCTCTCTAGCCAACTGACTTAGCCCTGAATAGAAGCATAGCCAGGGCCAAGGACACATGACGGGTCCTGGCTCCGCACCCCTCGGGCTGGGGCTGAGGAGTGCCCCCCGCAGAGGAGGAGGCCTGTGAGTGATGTCAGCACCAACAAGCCACATGACAGCGTCCAAACCTCCCCAGAGCCACGGCCGGGCAGTGCTGCCCATGAAAGGCAGTCTTTTCTCACTCGGCGAAATTCAAGACCTTGTTTACACTATCTCCACAAGAAAACTTTCCAGTAGACTCTAGAAGGATTTATGAGCTGATAAAACTCCTCTTTAAAAAAAGCAGAATTTTTTAACAACTGGTTGGCTCTGGGGAGCAGGAGCTGTCTTGCACTGAATGCCCGCATGGGAGGCGCACATGTGCGTGGCCGTCACCTGGGCAGGACCAGATGGAGCTGCCACCTTTGTGCGCCTGTGGAGGCCGTCTCCACCCCACCCTCGGCCCGGCCGTGTGTGGGCAGCCTGCGGTCACCTGCCAAAAGCGGCCTCCGTTGTCCCCGTGATGACAGAGACGGCATTCCACAGAGGACCTGCGGGGCTCACAGCACCCCTCCTCGCCTCCCTGAACACTCAGGCTCCTGCCCTGCTCCTCGGCTGGCAGGGGCAGGGGGCTGGGGGCCGGCCTGATCACTCAGCCCACGTTCCTCTGTCTCAGGGCAGAGATCAAAGGCGGGGCCCAGCTCCGGGGAAGTGGCTGCAGGCTCTCCAGGCATGAGTGCCATCCCAGCCTGTCTGCGTCCCACTCAAGTGCTCAGTTCCCACACAACTGGCCCAGGATCTCCGACAGTCAGCAATAGGGAAAAACCGTGCTTGAAAACTGCAAAACAACCAGAGTCTACCGAGTTTGCTTCAGACTCATCTGCGAGCTGACGATTCTGGACTGAAGCTCAAACTCCTCTCTGAACGGCGCACCCTGAAGGCCTCCCCGGCAGAGGTCCAGCTGGGCGATCTGGGGGGCCGTGGGCAGAGAGCACGCTCCTCGCTCCACGCCCGCCTCTGTCCCGCCCGTGCCCCGGCCTCTCAGTCACGGGGCCGGCTGGGAGTGGGGACTGCTCCCCACAGCCCTGGCTCCAGGCCAGAGCAGCCAGCATGTGCTCGGAGGGGCTCCAGGACACTGGCAGCTGAGTGTGGAGGCTTGAGCGTGAGCCAAGGCCAAGGAGCCGCAGGCCGATCGGTCTCCAACCCTGCGCTCAGCGATCCACACTGCATCTCAGGACTGAGCCCCGCGGGCCTAGACGCGCTGAGGCCTGGTCCCTGACGCTGTTCCTCTGAAGCCAGGCACCCGTCCTCTGGAGGGCATCAGGATTGCTGGCTGCTCAGAACAGCCGGCGACTGCTTGGCGTTGCCAAGCAAAGACGCTGAGCTGAGGTCCCCCAGCAGCCCCTGCACACCCGCCCCGTTACCCTGTGGGTGCCATCCACACCTCCAGAACCACGGAACCGGAGCACACAAGCTCTCTTCCATGTGGGGCCCAGCACGGCTTTCAGGCAGCTCCCAAGGGCTCAGTGACTTTCCTCTCCCATGGGAAAAACCAGAGCCATTCTTTCAATTTTGTAATAAAAGAACCCCATCTCCCAGAACACGTCTTCCTCACCTAAGCTCATCAATAAATTGAAAAGGACAACACAGATACTCTCTATGAAACCAACTTGCCTCCTCTCGCTCTTTCTTAGAAGGGAGAAAGTTTGCCAAGGGGGTTCTGCCTGGCAGGGCAGAAAGGCCTTCTGAATTATACATTTAATATCCCAGAGTAACCGCGCCATGTACGTTTGTTTCCTTGTCACTGCAGGCTGGGAACAGGAAGTGCGCTGCCTTTCCCAGGGCAGGGGAGCTGCTTCCCAGGGATATTAAATCACAGTAAAGCTCCTGTCACCTGGGGGCAGATCAGCTTCAGGCAGCCCACAGGTTTCTCAGAGACAATGATGACTCAAGTCAAAGAAAGAGAAAGCTCAGGAACAGTGCCTGTCCTCCCACACCCCCAGACCACACGGACAAAGCTCATGCCTGCTTTCCCGGGCTGCTTCTACACTTGCTAACACACCACCACTTCTAGACACGCTCATGCGAATTCAGCGGGCATCGCTCCTCAAAGTCCACTACTTATGCTTTTGTTCTGAAGGAAGGCGGTTCTCACGGGCTGCCAACAGTGCTGCGGCTACACCGTCCGAAGTGGAGGGCAGTCACCAGTCGGGCACAGCACTGGCCTCCGAGACCCTCACGTCCCGGTGTCCACGCCTCACAGAATCTCATCACATCAGACACAGCCCACAGGAAGTGTTGGACACCGAGGAACGTGACTTCCAGGCCACGAAGAACACCGTGCGAGCTTTCTGCTCTGCAACGGGAGCGACTGCCCTCAGGCACGGCAGGCGAGCTCCAGGCCCACGGGCCACATCTGGCCTGCTCTCTGATTCTGCAAGCCTGGGAGCTAAAGACGGCTTTTCTGTCTGTAGCAATAAATGGCTGGGAAAAAAAATCAAAGAAGAACGATATTTTACAACAAAACGAAAGCTATGTGAAATTCAAATAAAGGATCCAGACAAGTCTTCCTGGACCACAAGCACACCTGTTCCTCTGAGGTCTCTGACTGTTCCTGTAAACAGCCGAGGCAAGCATCTGCAGTTGAGATCGCAGGGGCCACAGAGCTGAAAATAAGTACTACCTGCCACTTACGATATGTCCTTCTGGAGAAAAGGCTTGCCGAGCCCTGACCTAGGAGAAGCCAGCTGCGTAGCATGACAACACTCAAGCAACACCACAGAGGAACTGAGGCCTCGTGTAGCACAGCGGTGAGTGGATCCCAGCCCGGGTCAAGCCTTCAGATGAGTGCAACCCTGGCTGCCAGCCGGACTGTGACCTCAGGAGACCCCCGGTCAGAGCCAGCCAGCTAAGCTGCTCCTGGCTCCCTGACTTCCAGAAATGCCGAGAGATAATACAGGCTTCCTGTTGTCTTAAACTGTTAGGTTTCAGACAACGTTATGCTGCAACTAAAAAAAATAATAACAGAGGAGAGGAGGGAGTTTCCGTGAGGGGCAAGAAAACGTACTGAGTGGCTGTCTGAGTCTCTTCCAACTTTGGGTCCCAAAGTCTGAAGACGCTGTGCCAGGCAGTCTGCTGATGAGGGATCTGGGATGCCTGGTGTCCCCCGAGGCATGGCCTCCTGAGAAGTGGAGCTTCCTGTCACGGTCTGTGCCCCATGTCCAGGACATATGCAGGTTTCCTAGGCCGGGCCCATGCTCAGATGATCAATGGGCACCCCCACCTCCACACACACACACTGAGGCAAAGATGTTGCCTTTCCTGTGGCATTCCCTGGCCTCTTTCCTAACGCCATGGGAGCTGTCCTAGAGACAGAACAGCATTTGCTTTGGCTGAGCAAATGCTCAGAGGCAGCAGCTAAGGAGTAGGATGCCCAGCTAATGTTCTCTCAAAGCAGCAGCACAGTCGGAGCCAGGAGAACAGGCCCACCCCCATCCCACCACCCCTCCCACACTCTACCTGGAGCTCAGGGATCCAGTCTTGGAAGCTACACTAAACATGCTTTAGAGAAAAACCAAAACCTTGATTTATTGCCAGGACAACAGTTTCTGCTTCCCAGGCTGCAGCTGTCAGACTCTAAGATGGTCCCCAAGATCCCTGCCCCTGCTGCAAATGCCCCATATGATCCCCTCACCTGCATGGGAGGGACTTTGTGAGTGTGATGAGATCTTACTCCTTCATTTAGGCTTCTAATAACTGACTCTAAGTTAATCAAAAGGGAGATTACCCAGCATGGATGTGACTTAATTAGGTAAAGAAAAAAAAGTCAACAGCAGCAGCAGAATTCCTCTTGCTGGCCTTGAAGAAGAAAGCTGCTCCACTGTGAGAAGCTCGTGGCGGGGAGTGCAGGTAGTGGTGGCAAGGACTGGGAGCTGGGAGCCAGCCAGACCCGGGGACCTCAGTCCTACAGCCACAAGGAGCCGACTCCTGGCAGCAGCCCAAAGGGGCCTGGGAGAGGGCAGCCCGACTCCAGACGGTCACAGCCAGGCTGACATCTTGATCTCAACCTTGTCACACTGAGCAGAGGACCCAGCATCCCCATTTCCCGATCCACGTAAACCTTGAGAGATCAAGTGAACCGAGCCTTCCCAGCTGTTGGGCTGATTTCCCTGGTCCCCACACAGCACGGTGCCTGACTCACGTCCGTATCATCTGACCACGATGCGGCCCTCCCCCGAGCAAGGGCTCACTCGAGGCTGGGAAGCAGGGAGGTGGCAGAGCTGGGTGGGGGCGGGGCGGGGCGGCTTCCACGTGGACAGAGAAACAGCCCAACAATTCCCCTGGGGTCCTTTCCAATGTGAGGCCAAACCTGTCCTGAAAAGCGCTTCTGGAAATTCTTGGATTGGGCTTGAGGTATTAGTGGTAGCCTGCCTCTCACCTGTCGGGATCCAGAAAATCATGAGCCCTGCCTGAAGGTGCATGTCGAAAGCAAGCCCAGTGCTCCTCACCCGTCCCTGTCTGCACCTGCAGACCCAACCACAGCACACCGGCACGGCCTCACACCTTCGGCAGCGCTGACTGCCACAGACAGAGGGGCTTGCCCCAAGAACGCTGAGCAGGGAGGCCCACGAGGCTGGCGGACTGTTTCCCATTCCTGACGAATCTCAGGACAGAAAGCCGTGTGCCAGGTGGCCCCCAGAACTGCCTCCCGGTCCGCACGGCTGCTGGAGCAGGTTACCAGGAGCCCACCCCTCACTCTGTTTACAACCTTTGTAAACACTTAACAGGGAAGAAACCTGAGGGGGATGCAGGTGGTGGCAGCGTCCTGGAGCAGCCTGCAGTAGGTCTCAGGTCACACCCAGAGCCTGGAGGAGCCCTGCCAGTGGCCAGGGAGCAGCCTGGACTGTGGCTTCAGAGGAAGCAATGTCAGGTTGCTGCATTTTTTTTTTTAAAACAACTCTGCCTGGAGAAGATTGGCAGGGATTGCTGTGGCTCAAGTATTTCACAAAGACGTTTGGCCTGAGAAACTGCAATGCAAACTGCATTGCAAAAATCTTCCCAAGATTAAGGAAGATAGGGTGGGATAAAGGCACCAGCCCAAATGCCCAGGTTCTTCCGTTAAGGTAAGCCCTCGTCTCAAGTGCTCTGGCCAGTCCGGCACCGCCAGGCTGCAGGGACTCGGCGCATACGTACAGCATGTCAGGACAGTTGTCCGGCTTGTCCAGAAGGCCGCCCTCCATGACAAAGCGAAGGACCTGCTCGTTGGACAGGCCCTGGTACGGCTGCTCGGCCAGCGTGGCGATCTCCCAGAGGACGACCCCGAAGGACCTGCCAGGAGAGAAGAAACGTGAGGTGCTCGGAAAGGGAGGATGGGGCTGGGAGACCTCTCCCTTCCAGCCACTGAGCGCACGTCAAGCACGAGCCAGGCGCGGGCTAAGTGGAACAGCTGCCTCATGTGCGGTAGCCCTAGGGGCACGACTCTGCCAGCTGAGAGGATGGCGTGTTGAGGGCCCGCGAGCTCCTGACCTCTGATGGGAGCCCCGGGTAAACGGAGTTCAGGGCCCTGCAGGGCCACGTCTCCCAAATGTGCTTTATCCCACTGAGAATCAAATGCCGGTCCCCAGGCCCAGCTGGGATAGTGTCTTAGTGGCCTCAAAGGCTGTCTGAGATGGGCAAGCAGTTCAACAAACTTCCCGTTCTGGAAACTTCTGCCTATGTGGTTCCCAATGCAGGCTGTGAGTCAGGCGCCCCTGGTGAGTTCTTAACACATACCAATGCCCGGGCCCCTGACTGACCTCACTGGTCTGGGATGGAAGCCTTGGCCTTGGGGTGTTGAAAAGCTCAGTGGGGATCTTACAGGTCCAGGAGGGCCTGGGGAGAGGGGGGTCCAGCCTCACAGGTGGGGACAGCGGTGGGCAGAACTGGCTGGGGCAGGGCTCCCATCCCAGGAAGGATCCTTCAGCCCAGAGTCTAGCCAAGGGGGAAGGGGGCAGTCAAGGAACCAAGTCAGCAAGGGGAGCAGGTTCAGGTGCAATCTGCCTTGAATGTGCCTCTGCCGGTCGATTTAGAAGATCATACTACTTGGAGAAGGAAATGGCAACCCACTCCAGTATTTTTTGCCTGGGAAACCCCATGAACAGAGGAGCTTGGCGAGCTGCAGTCCGTGGGGTCACAAAGAATCAGACACAACTGACAGACTGCCAACTATTGGAAAACAAACTAATAAACATATACACACACACAGGAACTTCAGACCGGAATACACACACACACACACACACACACACACACACACACACACAGGAACTTCAGACTGAGGGTGTTCAAAAGGGCAGTGCTGTATACTGCAAAGCACAAGTGCCTTCCCAGCACACATCGCCACCTTGCACAAATTCTCCACGGTCTATCTGCCTTTCTCTTTGGGTCATTTCCACAGATTAAAGATGGCCACTTGGCAGTGAAGAGCAAGCCTGAGGAGCTTCCAACTGGACCTTCACAGACCGGGGGTGTGGGCAAAGTCGCACTGAAAATTCGGGGCGTCGCTTCCCGCCCAGAGCTCCAGGGACCTGGCCGAGCAGAGCCAGGAGGGCCACGGACTTTGCATCAGAATGCTTCCCTAGACCCTTCAGCTACTTTCCATGAACAAAGGGGTTTTGTTCAAACTGATGCCGAGAGCAGATGTCAGACATTCAGAGTTTTAGTCCTCGGATCAAGCTACCCAAAGTCCTTCTGAACCTCAGTGACCAAGAAATAGTCTTGACATTGAATGAGTCATCTAGCAAAGCCGAAGGCCCGAGCATGATGTTCACAGGCCCGGCTGAGGGCAGTGGGCTCCCTGTCAGTGTGGGCAGAGGGATCTCACAGACGGAACTGGCCTGGTCACCTAGGTCACTGCCTCAGAGGCGGCGGCACCCGACTGACCACAAGCCTGGACTGAAGAATCACCTGAAGATGCAGCTCCCCAGGCCCACGTCTCCTCCTGCCCCGTGCGCTCCTCGGTGGCGCCACCCTGAGCCCTCAGTGCCTGCCGCCCCCCTCCAAGCTCCGGGTCACTCCGGGTTCACTACCTGGGCCGGTCTCACCTCGGTCTTGTCACCCTGCTCTTCTCGCCTCACTGCTGCTGTTCCTTCCCATCTGACAGCACCCCGAGCTCTTCCTTCCTGCAGCCCCTCAGAGGACCACCACGGCTTGTCCACACAGGCTCAGACCTGCCCGAAGGTCTGGTCCCCTCCTTCCAGCCCCCCAGCACATCCTCAGTGCAGACGGCCCCCTCGCCGGGCCTGCGGGACACCTCCTTCTCGGCACCAACATCGTACCTTGTGGAGCTCTACACTCTAGGTATGACGAACTTCTTTAAACATGGCTCTAGGTCCCTCTCCTGTCCAGCACCCTTGAAAGTCCTTATAGTGCCTGAAAAACTAGTCCTGAACCCGTCACACAGCAGCCAGGGCCTCGCTCGCTCTCCTTTCAGCTGACTCCCCCGAGGAAGTCCCACCGTCCCCCACATGCACTCAGCGCTTCCCACCACGATGGCGTCCCCCAGCGTCCCCTCTGCTAAGACCCCACTTCCTCACTGCTCCACAGGGGACAGTCCATACTTCAGGGTGCCCCACAACTCCAGCTCTTCTGGGAAGGGGGTCCGTGATCTCAGCCCATCAGGGTCACTTCCTGTTCTCCACAAGACCGTTCTCCAGGGACCAGGACCATGTCTCCAGCACCCTGTACTTGCACACACTGAGTGCTGTGCCTGGGCCACGCCAGCTCACACCCATGGAGGAACACGGCAGGTGGCACAGTCGGCTCTCCCCACGGCCTTCCCTGGAGCGACTCTGGACTGACGTCAGTGTCACCGGTCAGTGAGGGCCACGCAGCGCTGGAGTCCAGGTGCCCTGCATAGGGCAGCACTAGCTGAGTTCAGTCTGCCCCAAGCTACGGAGGCTAACATCTCTCTCTGCACCACCAATGTGCCCCTCTGTCGCCACCAGCTGTCACAGGGGCCATTTAAAGATCTATACTGGTTCCTCAGACATCCCCAGATAGACCTTACCTCACAGACCAGCAGCCAAAGTCCACAGACGCTCCATGATTTGGCCAAGGCCACACAGCCAGAGACACTAAGAAATATGCAATGCCTACAGGTTTTTAGGAGCAGGTCATTTACAGTGTGACTTGACATCAGTGCCTCATATGAAACCAAGCCTTGAATTTTGTGCACTTAATCCTTAAACATTAGGCAAACGCACTTGTGTGAAGTCTTTCCTAATTATGCGCACTGGGGTGTCTTCCCCAAGGAAGGGACAACCTGGTGTGAGTCTCACATCAGTTCCAGTGCAGGTTAAGGTCAGCACTCCTCACACCAGGACAGGAACTATCAAGGTCCCACTCACCAGCACGTGGAACCCTACACATTCCCTGCTGATGTGGATTTGCCACTGAAGAACCAGTAACTCCAGGAGCGGGCAGAAACTCTGGATGCTTGTGGCCACTTGGAAAGATTCTCAGCAAGTCAGGAAATGAAGACTGCCGTAGGGCCGTGCAGTCGCTCAGGAAGGAAACGCGCCTTCAAGCTACGGGTTCCGCCTCCTGAGTCCTGTGCTGGGTTTCCTTCATGCCTAGAAGGCACACCTGTGTCTTCTCACTCAAAGGAGCCACTCCTTTGAGACACAGTGCTACAAAGGAGCTATAGGGGAAAAGACACAGCGCTCAAAGGCCTGGGAATAATGTCTCCGAGGATAGCAGGGAAGCACAGAGATGCTTCAAGCACAGACAAGAGACCACTTCCTTGCAACTCCAAGGCCTGTCTTACCAAAACCAGAGCAGGTTGTGAACTGTTTTGCAGAGAGAAGGGCCAACGGAGTATCAACAAGAGGCCAACTTCAGCACAGCATGAGTAAGACCTGCCAACCCAAGGATGTCTTAAGGATCAGGGCAGTCTGTCTTGTGGGAGAGGAATTAGCAGTACCAGGGAAATATGTGAGCAGAAGCTCACCGACCAGCTGTCAACGACACTGTAGATGGGGCTCGGCGACCAGTCCTGACCTCAGAGCACCTTCTTATCCTAAAATTCTGACGTATCTCCTTCAAGGTCTATGCAGGGGTGACTCTAACTATGCAGGGGAGACTGTTCTGTGCCATTGAATACACTCAGAAATGATTTTCATTCCTTGGGGAGCACCTTAGATTCTGGGCCGCTGAGAAGCCCTCTAAATTCTCCATCATCCTGGCCTACCCACCTTACCAGTGTTATCCTCAGGACTATTAAAAAAAAAAAAGCTAAAGCACTGTCAAAGCCGGAACAGCGAATGGAATGAAGATGAAATCCCTACTCTTGTTTGTATATATTTTTCCTCCTGGTTCATAATGTCAATGTCATCAAATGGAAGAAAAAATGGCAGAGCACGCTTTGCTGCAGCTTGTCACAATCACCACTAACCAGAATTTGGTAAACTTAGCCTATGGGATATCAACAACTCTAGTTTTATCTTTCTGCCCCGCCCCTGTTTTTCTTGGCTCCCGTGGTTTTCTATTTTATTGCCCTGTAAGCTGACCTCGAAGTTGTTGGAAGCAGGGATCCCAGAATAAACAGAGGCAGTGTGGACCCAGGCCTGCCCCTCCCCGTCATCTCTGTTATCTAAAAATGGCGTTGAGCACTTGGATTTGACCATGAAGAGAGAAGCATCTTGAACAGACTGATTGCAAAACAGATCTCATACTTGAGCTCAAGAAGTAATCATGCTTTGCTGGGTCATATTCAAATGCTATTTCCAATTTGCACCTGTCTTCTAAACAGGATCCAAGGCCCTTGAACTGTGAAGGGTCAAGAGGTTAAAAAAAAA
This sequence comes from Budorcas taxicolor, assembly GCF_023091745.1. NCBI lineage: Eukaryota > Metazoa > Chordata > Mammalia > Artiodactyla > Bovidae > Budorcas > Budorcas taxicolor. Next base: position 10,480,302 of record NC_068930.1, on the reverse strand, counting down.
AATGACGTCTGTCACTGTTTAAATAACTCCTCTATGTGGTCATCCTGATGGCTGGAGTAAACAACTACCATTTCTGTAACACATCAGTGATGGGATCTCCCCAGAGGACAGCCAGGGAACTAGCTGACGTTCTTGAAGGCAGATGTGCCAGGGCCTTCGCCTGCCAAGAACCTCAGTCATATTTCAGAACCTGATCACCTCTCCGCAAGGCTGCTGAGGAGCTGCAACAAACACTGTGAGTGAGAGGCTTCTGCATCCTCTACCCGAGGCTTCTGACGCTCTCTACCCCGAGATACGACCACGACCGAGGGGGCATTTTGCTTTCCACACCATCCCTGGGTCAACAACAATGACCCCCTGGAAGACCCATTGGAAGAGGACAGACAGCAGATGGGACCAGCAGGAAAACACATCAAGACTCAAACTTTGGCTCTAAAATAAGCAATGTTTGTAATCTGAAGGTTTAATTAGGTGAAGCAACCCCCCAGCCCCCACCCCCGGCCCTGACCCCACGGTATCTATTTATTGTGAAAGAAAATGAGAGAAGGCAGGCAGGGGATGAAGCAGAAAAAGGTGATGTTTTCTGGCTTGTCCCCACATCCCAGCCTCTGGGGTTGTGTCTCTGGGTCTCCTAACGACCTGGTGAGCAGCTCAGCGCTGAAAGAAATATTGGTCCTGCAAAGTCTTTAGGTCCCACAAGTGTCCACTGACAGCAGGAACGCGTCCACGACGAGGGGGTGGCCCGCATCACACTCAGCCAAAGCTGGACACGAGCAACAGGGAACAGAAAACGGGGGGACAGGACAGGACTCGTACCAGACGTCAGAATGAGTGGTGAAGACTCCATCCTTGAGGGACTCGGGGGACATCCAGCGGACGGGCAGCAGCCCCTTCCCCCCCTTCCGGTAATAGTCCGTCTCATAGATGTCTCTCGTCATCCCAAAATCTGTGAGGAGGAGAGAGGGCGTGAGGTTACCCTGGGTGAGCACTGCGGGGCAGAAGCGGAGAGAACGATGACGGCTCACAGAGGGCCTGTGCCCGCGGCCGAGCCAAGGGGACACTCGTGTGGGTGTCCGTGCTGCCGTCTGATGAGGGTCAGTGAGTCACATGACAAGCAAACGCCCAGATATCTCTGCCTGTAAATATATTTATATCGTAGTTCTGTTAAAAAGTTACCTTTCTCACTGCATTTAAAATGAGAGGCATCTTACAAATTATCAAGACCCATAGTTTATCAGGAAAATACATACTGTGTAGAGCAAAGGTCATTTATCTGTGGTTTAAAAACATGACCAAATAGCCAGGAGCATGTTGACTTTTATTTACTTGGTAGCACTGCCTCATTATCAGAGGAAATGAAAGTAGTTTCACCATCTAATAAGGGGGAAAATATTGAGAGTACCAATTCACAGTGAAAAAAGTCCACAGCAAGCTGCCTAAGAGATGCTATTTACTAGGCCCTGAAGCTATTACTCAATAATGCTTTTCAACATAATACTCCCACTCATTTTTGAAAATGTCTTCCATTTTCCATGACTCTAGAAGAAGTCACATAATTATGTTTGATGGCAGGCTTGCTTTATAATCCTAAATTATTGCTTCTTTGTCAGAGTTTGATTTTCCACTCAATCATGTAACCTCTCCTTACAGGGCATCTTCCGTCTCCTTCTCAGGAGAAAGGGCCACTCTCCTTTTTAAAATGTTCATTTATGCCTCTAACTCTGCCACAAAGAGGTAAGGCTACAAAGCAAACACAGAGAACAAAGTTCCTTGGATGCTAACCAACATAATTTCCTTGTCCTATGCTAAGGGCCATTGAACTGCCTGTGGTAAAATTGCTTGCTGTATTTGTAATCCATCAGACACTGGGTATTAGAAAAACATTTCCGAACCCTTGTGAAGAATGAAAATGAAGAGCTGAAGTCTTATCTCCAAATTAATCCAGTGACATGCAAATTAGAGGATTTGCTTTTACTTGTACAAAAAGAAAAAAAAAAAAAATCCCAGAAAAAGAGCACAGATTATTTCTTCCTTAACTCAAAAGAAAAAGTTCAAATTTTAGGAAGAAAAACACAAGTACAAAGAAAATGTCACTACAGACATGCCACCTGGTTAAACAGCAAACTGAGGCCTTACTGATTTGGACTCTCAGCGGCCAGTGGCACAAGAACAGCCCTTGGGGGCATTCTCAGTGGCACTGTGGGGCAGGCAGGGCCGTGAGGGAGCAGCAGGGAGTTAGGACGTGCCCGCGCCAGGCACTGAGGCGCCTTGGGCCATCCTGCACCCAGTCCCTCCAGCATCTCACGGCTCTCTTACGATCATGCCCCTGTCCGAGGTCAAGACACTGAGGCTCACAGAGCTCAGGACACCTGCCTCAAACCTCGAGGCTTCTGGTGGCAGAACCAGGTTTCTTTAGTTAGCGGCTGCCCGGCTCTGCAGCTGGGGAAGAGAAGCTGGTGAGCATCCATGTGGGAACAGTCTGAGTCACCGCTGAAAAGGGAGGAGGTGCACAGAGGAAGCCCTGGCAGCGGCCAGAGGGTCAAGCCCCGGGGCAGGACAGCCTCTCAGACTCTCGGGGGCATCAAAGGGCCAAATCTAGGGACACATGGAGTAATTGATGGCCAAGTGTATTTGCTCTGTGATACAGCTCCATCCATCACCTCAAGCTCCTTACAAATGAAAGATAAAGACACCTGCTGTTTAACCAGGTGGCATGTCTATAGTGACATGGGTTCTACTTGGGAAACCATTCTAGAGGGCTACTCACTGTTTATCAAAGGGCCAAAATATTCACTCAAAATCACTGTGTAAATAAAAAAAAACACAGCTCTGCTAAAGGAAGGTGAGCACTTCCAGAACATGGGCTAGGCAGAGAGGCTAATTTTGAATAGTTTTTGAATGTAGGGTCTTCCTGTGGTTTCTCAGAAGAAATATTTAGCATTTTTCTGAACCATTGTCATCTCATAGTGGGAAGAGCAGGAGGTTCCTAAGCAGCCCTGACGTTACATGTGTGTTGATCAAGCAGATTCAAACACCACAGTTAAAACCAAGCCTAAAGGCTGAAATAAACTCCTAACCAGTGACCAGAAATGTAATCCGCTCCACATTTTTACTGTTATGGTGGGCAGTGACAACAAGGGTTCTAAGGAGCAGGCTGGTTAGATGCCAAGTCAGGGTTATGACAAAGATCCCAGGTGGGGCTGGAAGAACCCGCCTGCCAATGCAGGAGACATAGGAGATGCGGGTTCGATCCCTGGACCAGGAAGATCCCCTGGAGAAGGGCGTGGCAACCCACTCCAGTATTCTTGCCTGGAGAATCCCATGGACAGAGAAGCCTGGAGGGCTGCAGCCCATAGGGTCACAAAGACTGAAGCAACTTAGCACACACACAAGGATCAGGAGCCCAGAGGCCGATCAGCTCAAGTGTGGGCCCTGGAGAGCAGAGGTCTTCCCCCGCCAAGGGACCACCTGCCCCGTCACCACCCAGGCTCTGCGCATGGGGTTCACCCAGGGGGCCTCACCTTTTAGAAAACTCCACAGAGTTTGGAAAACTGGAGGACCTACTGGTAGTCTGGATGGTGACTTTTATGTCCAAGTCAAAATCGCCTGAGGACATTTTCTCAACTATTTTTGGAACCGGTGCTTACATCTGTTCTGCTGAGAAATCCCCCACATCCCAGGAGAGGCACCTGCAGGGATCATGGCCTCAGCTCGCCCTTGCCCACTGCCTGGACCACTGCAGCCATGTGCCATCGAGACTGGAGCCAGCCTGGCTGGTTGACTACCAATGGGACACAATCACATGACTCCCAAGAGCAAGCCTCTGCAGTCACAGGATGTGCGGGAAGACCTCTCCCCGGGATGGCTAATGCCCACGGGGTCCCTAAGACACGTGCGACTTTAGCGCAGATCTGAAAAGCTAAGAACACACCTCCGATTTTGACTGTGAAATCTTCGGCTACCATGCAGTTCCGGGCAGCGAGGTCTCTGTGGACAAACTTATTGGCGTTGAGGTATGCCATGCCATCTGCAATCTCGCCAGCCATCTGGATCATTTTGCTTAGGCTGGGAGGTGCTAGGACTGGATTATTCTGTTGGAGAATAAAAAAAAAAAAAAGATACACATGAGAATTTAGGAATTCTTCCCACGCTCTTTCAGGGTTTCTTGATCCTCTTTCGTTCAACCTGAGCACCCCACGTCATTCTTCGAGGAAACCAGGGGTGGCTCAGAAGGAGGCGGTGGCACTGCCCTTTGACCCAGCACAGAGCTGCAGAGAGGAGCACCTATTAGCACAACTCGGACCAGCACCTTTGGTGTTGCGGTGGGACTAACAGCATTTAAAGTGAAGCCAGGAATTTTTGATATTAAGAATTCCGGATACTCAAGTTACAACTAGTCTAAGTCTTCCTTTTATGTCTACAATTCAAGTCCATATAGGGAAAAGGAGGGAGGGGATGTTACAAAGGCTGTGTGGAAATAAGCAAACAGCCCTGAATGGACACTGGATACGTTATTTCCCACGAAAGCTTTGTTATAAATTACTTACTCCTCCTCTTTCCCTTCCACTTTCTTCTAAAGTACAAAGACATCAAGATTAATTTGTTCCTCTTACAGAGTGGCATTCCTTGGATTATGATTTTCTGTGCGTGATGTGGAAAGCAAGCCCTTGACAGTTCACTTAAGTTCAGCGGACGCCTACTCTGGAGGGGACCGATGTCCAACAAGTAACATGGATAAACATTTCCTCTTTGCAGAGGAGGGCAACATACCGACTTTGGCACTGAAAAGAAATACCCCCAAATAATAAGTCCACTTAGAAAAACATCATATAAAATGTGTGGCCAAGTTTCTTTATCCCAAAAGAAGGTTTCTGTGCTGACCATCTCTTGCTTGCATGAGTTCGACACTTTACCTCGGTTTCCCTGACTACAGAGCACCTCTCACGACATGTAAAGCCGTCCTGCTTGGACAGGCCCCGTGCGCGCCCTCCCCAGCTCAAACCCTGGGCCACGAGAAGGGTGTGCACTGCCTCCTGCCTGGGCTCTTTCACAGCCCTGGGGTCAAGGCGGGGTCACTGCCAGGAGGATGACCGGGGACCACGCCTAGGGGTTGCTGGCTGTAAAGCCGTCCTGCTTGGACAGGCCCCGTGCGTGCCCTCCCCAGCTCAAACCCTGGGCCACGAGAAGGGTGTGCACTGCCTCCTGCCTGGGCTCTTTCGCACCCCTGGGGTCAAGGCGGGGTCACTGCTAGGAGGATGACCGGGGACCATGCCTAGGGGTTGCTGGCTTTACCCGCTGAGGGGGCAGTTTCTGCCCCAAAGCTGGCTTCTAGAAGCAGGGTAACAACTTTCCAAATACTTATGGGTTGGGTCCCTACACTTGAATTCTGAAGCTACTATCAGGAATGCCTGTGGTTTAAAATCCTCATCACTGAGCTGCCTGGGGATGTGCTGAGATGGCCTGAAGGTAAGCCAGAACACCCCTTTCCTGTAGAAAGGGGCCTTGTATGGATGAGCCTTTCCACCAAGCTTATTTGGGGGAGCCTATACCCCCAAATAATAAGTCCACTTAGAAAAACATCATATAAAATGTGTGGCCAAGTTTCTTTATCCCAAAAGAAGGTTTCTGTGCTGACCATCTCTTGCTTGCATGAGTTCGACACTTTACCTCGGTTTCCCTGACTACAGAGCACCTCTCACGACATGTAAAGCCATCCTGCTTGGACAGGACGTGTCCAAGTCCTGGTCTGGTACACTAGGAAAGTGCAGGTAAAATGTTAAGTTTAGGCTCAAGAAGTTGTGGAGTATTAAGTTAGGTGGTTATTAGAAGTGGTCACTCATGATTAATATGACAAACAGAGAAGGAAATGGCAACCCACTCCAGTACTCTTGCCTGGAAAATCCCATGGACAGAGGAGCCTGGAGGGCTACAGTCCATGGGGCCACAAAGAGTCGGGACAGGACTGAGCGACTTCACTTTCTTTCTTTATTAGAAGTGGCCATTCATGATTAATATAACAAACAGAAGCAAAGAAAGGAACCCGATTTTAATTATTGAAAGAGAGGGCTGACTTTCCGTTGGTTCACAATGCTAATACTGCCATGCTTTTAGATGTTTTAGAGAACAGAAATCTTTAATTTGCTTAGAACTGCTTAAGACATGCCAACAAGCGCACCCACGGTCAGCGAGGGGAACGGGTGAACCTTCGGTGCGGGGGGAGAGGATGCCGTGCAGAACCTAACAGAACCACAGGACAAGCACACGCAGCTTTACACTTGACGCGGGTCAGAAAGGACAACTTTAAATCCGACAAACCTAAAAGCGAAATTTTGATATGAGAAGGACCAACCCTCTTATCCACAGGGAAGGAAACCAAGGCCCAGAGCCCGAAGCCGCCGCCTGAGATGCAGACAGCTAGTGGCAGAGCCAGGCTGAGGGCGATGAGCTTTTCACTCTGAGTCTGAGACTGGGGATGGGGGCAGTGAGTGCTTCGGGCTCCTCAGAGGTGGCATCCATGAATCTGATACGAAACACGCTGCCACGCCTCCAGCCGCCAGCTGATGGAGCCTTTGTCCTTTGTGCTGGTCTGGGTATTACAGAGAGGGCTGGGGCAAGGCACTGAGGGCCAGGGGAGCTGGGCGCCCGGCGAGGCAGAACGAAGGGTGGGCGTGTCACATACCTCCCTGCTCGGGGCCTCGGTCCACACGGGGCTCCGTGGGCCTCGCAGAACCACACCCATCGGCTGTGAGTAAGGGAAGCCACGTGTGAACAAGTGCTTGGAATGAAAACTAAGGAACTACTATTTGGGAGAAGATCCAGTTGCCGATTAAATGAAGAAAACAGAGATTAAGCTCAGAGACAGGCTACAGACATTCAAAAAGGGTAAAGAAAGGGCAGGATCCAAGGCTCGTCCAACAGACCCAATGCTTCCTCAATAGGCAGCAAAGTCAGGACCCCAGTGAGGCCCAGCGAGGCAGTCAAGTGGAACGCAGACGTGGCTAGTATTCCTTCTAAGTATTTATCTCCCAGCTTACTCTTAGAACTACTCTCTTAAAAGTCATGCCTCCAGATTATTAAAAGCTGGGTTCACGCTGCCGAAGGAGAGACACCGTGGTGATGAGCCTGAAGCTTGTAATACAAATTGGTATTTCTCCCGAGACTAGGAAGAGATCATGGTTCAGCTGAGGCGATGATCATTCAGAAGCTCAAGCAAGACGCTGACTGAGGATAAAGCCAGGAATGCGGATGCAGGAGGGGAGCCCCATTTTCAGAAACAGGGCTCCCTCGGCTCAACGGCTCAGCCTGCCCGCGGGAGGGGAGAAGGCGCACGTGGCACGTGGGCTTCTGAGGGAGTGGGAGTCTGTGCACCAGCCTGGGGGAAGGCATCCCGGCAGAAAAGGCAGGTCAACCTGACACCGAGCTCTGACAAGCGCAGCCCAAGAAGGGGCAGCAGAGACGGGTACCCCAGACAGAGTGGGGGCAGGAAAGGCTACAGGGAAGCAGCGGTGTGGACAGGTCTGTCAGTGGGAATTGGAGAGACTGTGCTGGAGGAGGTGACGCGGTGGGTAGAGAGAGTGAGGTGGCAGCAAAATCCCACAGGGGGTTGGTTAACGGGGTATCTGCGTACTGGCAAGGGCCTCTCACTGAAGATCCAGGTCTCTCTGTGGCCAGGGAACTCCTTCGTATAAAGCAGGAGTCCCCAACCTCTGGGCCATGGACCAGAACCTCCTGTCAGACTGGCATCAGCATTAGGTTAGAAATAAAGTGCACAGTAAGGGTTTCTCTTAAGGCGACTCAGTGGGTAAAGAGTCGGCGGGCAATGCAGGACATGTGGGCTTGATCCTTAAGTTGGGACGATCCCCTCGAGGAGGAAATGGCAACCCACTCCAGGATTCTTTCCTGGAGAATCCCATGGACAGAGGAGCCTGGCAGGCTACAGTCCATAGGGTTGCAAAGAGTTGGACATGATTGAAGCGACTTAGCATACATACGAAGTGCACAATAAATGTAAGGTGCTTGAATCACCCCCAAATCATCCCCCGGCTCTGGTCTGTGGAAAAACTGTCTTCCATGAAAGCGGTCCCTGGTGCCAAAATGGTTGGGGACTGCAGCTATAAAGGGCCGAGAACCGAGCATGCAGCAAGGGAAGTGCACGAATTTAAAGACACAGGATCTTCTGGGGAAGGTTCTAAAGGAGAGGGAACAGATGACATGGGATGCAGATGAAAATCAAAACTTACCTCCATTTCTGGCCTCAGAGACCGGAGATAACTCTTGAGGTCCCCCCGGGTCATCAGTTCCATGATGACCAGCGTCGGCTGGCCCTGGGACACCACGCCCAGCAAGCGCACCTGTGAGGAAACACAGCGAGAAGCGCTGAGCAGGTGAGGACCCCCCACGATACAGCTCCCCACCGCCAGGACCACTGGGCTGGAGCAGAGCCCGCACCACGGGCCCCGGGGCTCAGGGGCGGCCCTGCACCGCCTCTGGAAACTCCGCGTGCACAGCGTCTGACGGAGCAGCGGGGTGACGGGGAGCCCCCTGGAAGCCGGGGTGAGACGGCAACCCCGAGTGTGCGGGCCACACCCGGGGCCCCCTCTTACCACGTGGTGACAGTTGAACTCCTTCATCACCGAGGCCTCGTTGAGGAACTCGATCCGCTCGCGCATGCTGGCGGCCTCGTTCACCGTCTTGATGGCCACCCTGGTCTCGGGCTCATCCTTGACCACGCCCTTGGCCACGCCTTCGTAGACCATCCCGAAGGAGCCCTGGCCCAGCTCGCGGCTCATGGTGATCTTCTCCCGGGCCACCTCCCACTCGTCAGGCACGTACACTGAGAAGGAAGCGGCCGGAGCTGAGCCAGCGGGACAGGGCTGGGCAGGACGCGTTCCGGGCCAAGTCCAGGCCAAGGAGGGCACTGGAGCCCTCCACTCCCTGGAGCCCACAGAGGAGAGCACCGGGGGGCATGGGCATATGGCTGGCTCTGGACTCTCCCACAGGCTGGGGACTTCAGCAAGGCCACTGTATAGTCAAACATTACAATTTCAAGTCCTCACGGATTTCTAGAGATAATTCAAAGATGCCAACGGCAAGGAAGAAACAGAAAGTCGTTTAACTTCAGATGTTGCTATCTATAAGTGTAAAATCCACGCTGGATTTCAAAACATAATAGAATACTTCAGTAACTTTTATCCTGACTACATATTAAAACTGATAATACTTTGGATATACTTAGTTAAAGAAAACGTTATCAATATGTATTTTGCTAGTTTATTTTTCCTGTTTTATATGTGGCTACTAGAAACATTTCAGGTTTCTTATGGGACTGGCATTAACACTTCCATGGGTAGCTCTGCTCTAGCCTGGACAGAGTCAGAGACCCTGGGGCACTGAATGAGCTAAGGAAGCGATGAGCTCTGTCTCACTGCTCATTCCTACCGAGGAGTAGTCAGTGGTGACCAGCATGCAGGAAGGGACGGCTGATGAGCAGAAGGGTCTCCCCAGGACTTGGGCCTGGGCTCTGTGAACTCAGGGACCTCCCACCACTGGGGTGAGGGGCTGGGGAGTGAGGCTTGGCGATGACTAAGCCTGAATATGATTTCCTCTCCAGCCTATGCTTCTGGTCAGATTCAAGCTGGTTTAAGAAAATAAATAAACAATTCGAGGTAGGAGGAAGGAGAAAGAGGGAAAGGAAGAAGGGAGGAAAGAAAGAAAACAGAAGAAAATCCATCCGACCACTCTGATGGGTAGGTGAGAACTAAACGAAAATGCACCTGTTCCACAGATCCATAAGAAATTTCAGTTATAACCATATTCTTCTAATGCTGTGTGCTCATGTGCTTGTCTGAGAGGGGAACCCCTGGCCAGCTCCACTGCTCGGAAAGAGATGGCCTTGGCTCAGAAATGCAGAAAGACTGGGAACCGGTGTTTGCCTTTATGCTTTTAGATGTTAACTGTGGGCCTTCGGCTGGATGTAAGAGAAGAAGTGGGTTGACAGCTGTATTCTGACACCCTCGTAAAGTAAAGATGTCTATGAATCAGGCCCAGGAGATACCACCAATTTACACCTCTAAGGAATGTCCAACATGGACTATGTTAATCAATATAGAATTTTCTTTCACGTACATTTTTGTATTTCATAGTACGTAGGTATGTGTTCAGGAATGTCACAAATGGAATTCCACCCTCCATATGGCTTAGACACTTTATAGCCTGGAAGAGGAGGCTGATGCTTGCTTAGGAGAGTAAATACGCAAGACACCCTAGTAGGTAAGACTCTCTGATACCCCTCAGAAAGTATAAAGAGACAGTCTATATCCATTTATCTCTGAAAACCCAGGCTTGCTTTTAATCAGAATTAGCTATGTAGCACACCACGAAACATGGAGTTAAAACCAATCACATTCATCCCTTGGAGGTGGCTGAAGTCAATACTCACAATCCCTTCTCTCAATTCAGCCCAACAGCTCTGACTTTAGCCAGCAGCCCTAAGCCCTCCGGGGCAGCAGAGGCTTACGGGCACAACGCTATCAGCGTTTCCCCGGAGGGGATTTTCAGTGTGCTTGGAGAATGGTGACATGGAGATCAGCTTTCAGAGAGAGAAGTTTTTTAAGCATTTTTGAACTGCGATGTCATTTTGTTGCCCCTTGAGGAAACTAGTTATAAGATGCTTGTCCAAAGGCCAAATAAATTAAGTTCAAATACGGTGACCGTATTTCTACCTGTTGGCCTGAGTGACAGTAAGCTTTGTTTTGTTTTTAAAGAATCAAGAGATTATATTATGAAAGCACTCTGGAAAGACACAGAACTTGAATTCAAATCGCCATTAGAGTCTGATTTGATTGTGCGCTCTCAAAGTTCCTAGATACTTCATAGTCAAAGCTGCAAATGCCAATCTTCTATGCTTTATTCTCTACAGCAATCTCACTCCAAACCAACAGAGCAGGGAAGTGGCCTTGCATTTTCCTATATTAATAATAAATTATAAATAAATAAACAATAATCTATATTAATTGATTAAAAACTACATTTATATAAACACTGCATTAAAATCTTCTTTTTTTTTTTAAAAGAAAAAGACCCTCTCCACAAGTAATTACTCTTTTTTAAGTTTGGCATGTATCCTTCCAGAACATTCTCTGTGCCTTATATGTACACACACAGATGTATAGGCATGTGTGTACGCATATATGCCTTTTAGTTTAGAAACATTATCCGCTTTATTTCTGGCTGTGGTGGGCTTTGCTGCAGCGCGCAGGCTTCCTCTGGTTGTCGCGGGCGGGGGCTACCCTGTTGCAGTGTGCGGGCTTCTCACCACTGGCTTCTCTTGTGGCAGAGCTCAGGCCCCAGGTGTGTGGGCTTCAGTACCTGTGGCTCGTGGGTTTGAGAGTGTGTGCCCAGCAGCCGTGGCTCAAGGGGTTAGCTGCTCCCTGGCATGTGGGATCTTCCTCGACCAGGGATCAAATCAGTGTCCTTGCATTGCAAGGCGTATTCTTAACCCCTGGACCACCAAGGAAGCACATAGATGCCTTTTAAAAATACAACTTCGCAAGACCTTTATAATGTCCTCATCATTCTACATTTGATTCCCATTCAGAGGACTCTGCTTTTGACTGATTCTATTGTAAACACAATTAGAATTAGAAATTATTAAAGCAATCACAGTAGTAAAGATCACACACTCATATATAGTGCTTTCAATCGCTTCCTCATTTGATGAGGACGACCAGTTAGAATAACCAGGACTCTTTATTCCATGTCTCCTGCATACCTGCTTCCATCTGAAGCATGAGCAAGTCAAACAATTTTCTGAACACATTAACCGAATTCCACTCCTTATGCATTTGACAGACTGGGTCCAGCTCCTCCCACGGGCCAGCTTGCCTGCAATACCCTCAGAACCTCACAGTCCTTCCCCACAGCAACTGCATCACACGTTAACACAGTGCCCAGGACTGCTTTACCCTGACTTCTCAACCGCCTAGTTCTGTGACCTGGACGTGTTTCTTCTCTGAGCCTCATCACCCAGTGAAGAGACAGAAGCATTAGAAAATCCATTCTACAGGGTTTCTTGGTGGCTCAGACGGTAAGGAATCTGCCTGCAATGCAAGAGGCCAGGGCTTGATTCCTGGGTCAGGAAGATCCCCTGGAGAAGGGAATGGCTGCCCACTCATGTTCTTGCCTGGAGAATGCCACAGAGGAGCCTGGCGGGCTACAGTCCATGCATGGGTTTGCAAGGAGTCAGACATGACTAAGTGACTAACACTTTCACCTTCGTAAGGATGTAGGAATCAAATGGGTTGGCATTTGTGAATGCCCCTAGCAAAGGGCCAGTTAGTGGCACCCAAGGGCAAAGGGCTCACCCTGACTTTCTTTGAAAAGGTTGGATTTTGGCAAACTAGGAAGACAAGATAGCAAAAAAGGGGAAAAAAAGCACAATCCAACTTCCAAGTCAGACCTTCTCAGCCATTTAAATTAAACAGCTCTCGTGAGTAATTACCAGAGGGAATGTGAATGGGCCATGGAGACCCTAGTCAGGAGGGAATGAACAGAAAATCTCCGAGATACAAAAAGCTGAGAAGCCGTGGTGATCAAAGACAGTTTTAAAGACATGGAACTCAAGGTAGAACTAGTTTAAAAGGACTGCTTTGTCAGCTCCAGCATCTCTTCAACTAGATGCTGACAACTACACAGCTTTTTTCATTCTAGCATAAAATTTCAGGCAATTAAATAAATGAATTACTGTGTTGGCCACATTCATCTCTGAAGCCCGTATTCTCTTGGGGCAGCTCAAACAGTCCTAGAATTTTTGACATATGCAGTGAATTGCTCAAAACTTTGTTTTTTTAAAAAAGAAAGTATTAATGAAGACAGATCTGAGGTCAAAGGTACCTCAAAACAACGCAAACGTATTCCCCTGAATTACTAACACTGAAAAGTTCCCGAGCTGGGACCTCAGGCAGGGACTTACCATCAGCTGCACTGAAATACTCCGGGTTCACAGAGGCATACAGCACTCCATTTCCCAGCCTGCTGTTATTTCTGCCAAAAAGACAAAATTTAGGTGAGAAAAAAAAAAAAAAAAAACCCACACATTTCTGTTTGTACTTTCATCTGTTTTATTTGTTCTGATTCATTAAGGACCAGGAGGAGTGGGGGAGGGGAGTGCCATCAGGACAGCTCACCCTAAAGCCTCTCTTGGCTTCCTCCTTGGCCTCAAATTAGAAACATTTCTTTCTTTACTTCCTTGGAAACTGAAAGCTTATTTTATGGACAGGGTTAAAATACCATGTTTGAAAAAGCTTTGCAGAAGCAGCAATATCTGTGATGGGTCAACCAGACTCCAAAAAAAAAAAAAAAAATTTCTGCTGTTGAATCATTAGAAAATGGTCTCTTTTCTGTAAAGAATATTTGACTGGAAAATCAGATTTTCTGATCCATAAGATATTTCCTCAAACTCCTCAAAAAGTTCATCTTAACGCAGGTTCAAATCATCAAACCAGTCCGAAGCAGCACGTGTCTGAACTTTGCACCAAGGCACTCACCTTTTTCTATGGAAGACATACAGCATTATAACCAAGCCTCCCACTATCAACAGAACCGCAATGGGCAGAGCGATCATCAGGTGGATGAAGTTCTCATATGTCGCTGCAGAAACAAGCCAGAAATGAGAGCATGTCAGGAGATGAACATATTTCATATTTAGTTGAAAGTATAAAAAAAATCCCTGAGAATTCCTCTATTGCTTATAACGAACTAGGAATTCTAGTTGGCTATAACAAAAAAAAGAGAAAGAAAACCAAGTCATTTGCAAAATATTAAAGTGCAGACTGAGAAATAGAGTCATTTTTCTTGTCAAGCTAAGTATATTCTGAAATAGTTCAAATGATGGATTCAAGTAAAATAATCTCTGGTGGCTCAGCGCTAAAGAATCTGCCTGCAGTGCAGAAGACCTGGGAGACACAGGTTCAATCCCTGGGATAGGAAATGGCAACCCATGCCGGTATTATTGCCTGGAAAATCCCATGGACAGAGGAGCCTGGTGGGCCGCGGCCCACAGGGTTGACAAGAGTTGGATACAACTGCGTGCACACACACAGACACACACAGCTAGACGACTATTAATGGAGTTGCACACATCTGCTAAAATAAGATGAATAGATTTTTATGTATATAGTGCTCAAGCTCAATCTGTCTTCAGACACTTCCACAGACAACTTAAAAAAACAAGAGTAATTAGATGGCACCCTTTACCAAAGCTGCTCTGAATTCTCCCCCAAACATCGGAGGCCACAGTTACAGGCTGAGACCACAGGGCTCACACCTGCTCGTTACCACGCTCAGCTCTTAGATGACAGATGACAGGCTGGACACTGATCCACACGCTTAGAAAATGCAGCTGGACGCTGGCCATCAGTATGTCCACAGGTAGCAGAACCACCAGACAAGTGGGCTACACACACTGCAAGGAGGCAGGGAGGAAACAAGAGTGTGGAGGGAGTCAGGAGGAGCTGGCCAAGCGTAGCACGGCTGGAAGTGACATGCAGAGAAGCCAGGGCCGGCTCCCAGGGGCCCTGTCCAGGCGAAGCAGCGTGAACTGCACTCTGCAGATGAGGAGGGACAGGGGCGCCCTCCAGTCCTGCAGGGAACTTGATGGCACCCGGGTGGGGAGAGCTGGCTGTGCCCGAGGACAGCCTGAGCGGCTGGCAGTGAGGAGGGGACTCTGCTCTCTCCAGGGGAGGGGCCCTGGGCATGTTCTGCATTGCCCAACTTGGACCTCACGAGGGAATCACTGCTCCTTTTCTATGAATGACCGAGACTCACAGAGATGAACGGTCCCCCGCAAGGTCACACAGGCAGCGGGCTGGCCTGGGCATCTAGGCTTCCTGTACCCCAGCTCGCACTTTCCCCACGAAGCAAGTGCCTTAGAGGCTCTGAGCTGAGGTGGTGGTGGCAGCTACAGAAGCCGGACCCCAGAGAGAACGCAGAGGCAGAAAAGATGAGACGTGGGTCTCGATGAGAAGTGGGCGGCAGGAGAGGGAAAGGGCAGCGTTGGCCGCGAGGCCTCTGGCTTGGGGACTGTGCGGGTCACAGGGCCACAGACTGAGCTGAGGAACAGGGCGGTGGGGAGGGATTCTGAAGGTGCCAGCTGTGATTCTGGTTTTGTGCATGAGGCATCTCAAGCGCCTGTGGGATATTTGAGAAATGTCTATGTGGAAATGAGGGTGGAACTCACTGGGGACCCAGTTACATCTATTAAGCCCCCCCATCAATAATTACTTTGCCACTAAATACTACTATTATTATTACTCTGTAAGGACTACTAAACCTATTTTAATTTTTTAATTAAAGCATTTTTATCAAAATGCTCTAGAAATGGATGCAGGCTCCTACATTTTCTAGTTCTTGGAAACAGTTGGAAGTTAACACAGCTTTTGGGAAGCTAGCGGAGGGTTTGTTTTTTTTTTTTTTTTTTGCTCCCTGAGGACTATTTATTCTATTTGTATCACTTGTACTACTGGTCAGGGTGTACCATGTTCTTTTTGAGTTTCACATTTCAACAGGGACATGGAGAAACCGGAACACATCCAGAGAAGAACAAAATGATTGAATGGCTGGAAAATTGGTTTCTGAGACTGGCTTATGAGAAAGGGCCCAAAACTTGAGATTATTTGGTCTGGAGAAGAAAAGCTTGAAGAGTAATTTAATAGCATTCAAGCACATGAAGAGCTCCTAAAAGGAGAGCAGTTGCCAGAAAGCTTCCAAAGCTTCTGTCTCCTCTGAGGACTGGGCAGGAGAGGAGGCTCAGTCGTAGCAGGAGGGAGCCTGGCCTGACACAGCAAGAGCCTCCTGATAGTAAAGCAGGTACGCAGATCCAGTTTCCCGGTGGTGTTTGCCAGCTCCTGCTGGAAAGGTGCCGCCAGAGGGGCTCTGGGTGCCCCACAGGCTCCCAGGACCCACAGGGTCAACGGGGTTGGGGGGGGGGGGGTGACAGCAGATAGGACGGCTTCTTGCTGACAAGCCAAGCTCACCGCGTCAGAAGCCCATGCTGCTGTTTCAAAGAACACAGTGCCGCCCGAGTCCTCTAAACCTGGGCTCTGTTCCTGAGGGATGGATGTGGATAGGGGAAGGCCACAGAGCAGGGTAAGAAGTCGCTTCTTTGGGGAGGGCTCTGGGAGTACGGAGAAAGTTCCCTCTCTGGAAGGCATGGCACCTGCCAACTGCAAAGAGCAGGTGACGTGGGTTGCATGGAGAATTCAGACCATTTCAGATGACGGAACGATCTGTTTAAGCATCTGTTTTGCCCTCGTACAGTGCCAGGCTCATAAAATGATGCCTTAAGGTGGGCAACTCTATGTCCCCCCACCCTTCTTTTGGTATCTGTCACGCCGTAGATTTCTAAATACCATGCGTGCCTTGGACTTTCAGGCACTAACCAGATGGACTTCTGGATCCATTGAATCCTGAGTTTAATAACTCAGACTCCAGACCAGAGCAGCATGGGTGTGCATGCCAGAGGGGACCAGGGCAGTGGGAACTGCCCACTCGACCCAAAAGCACCACCACTCAGCACGCGGGGGTCGCTTTTTCTCCAGCAAGCAGTCAGGAATAGTGTTACGACCAGTCTGATCCCATTATCTGAACGTGAAATAATCTTAAAAATCTGGTTTCTACTACAAAATAGTACAAACTCAAAATGGAAATAACAAGGAATATTTATGTCACCAACCGAAAATACTGAATTCTCTTGGCCACGCAAGTACAGTGCCCTTGTGCTCATACATTTTACAAAACTCAGTTTTAAAATCTAAAATCTTCACATAGAATGGCCTTCTAAGAATACTGTCGTGTTGATGGTTTCAGCGTAAACTGAACACACGGCCCAGCCTCTGTGCCAAATGGGGAGTGTGTGTGTGCATGCGTGCTTCAGTCATGTCCAACGCTTTGCAACCCCGAGGACTGTAGCCCGCCAGGCTCCTCTGTCCATGGGATTCTCCAGGCAGAAATACTGGACTGTGTTGCCATGCCCTCCTCCAGGGGATTGTCCTGACCCAGGGAGCGAACCCACGTCTCTAACGTCTTCTGTATTGGCAGGAGGTTCTCTGCCACTCGCGCCACGTGGGAAGCCACCACCACACACGGAGTACTGCGTACTCGCAACGTGCGCTGCTGCTTCATAAGCGCATCTGCATTTTACCGATGAGCAGTGATGGAGCGCTGCCTCGGCCTGGGATTCTGTCATGCGACGACTCCTGCCCTAAAGCAGGCTGCACCAGAAGGCCCCTGGGTTTGTGTCCCCCCTTAGGATGCTAAGCCCTGAGTCTGAGCCCCAACCAGCATCCCTGACGATGCAGAAGGCAGAATGGTCAATTCAGTACTTTGTAAAACGTCCTGGACGTAACTCAAGCTGAGAGCGAGGACCCCCTCAAAAGAGGGTCCCTGAGGCAGGGACTCCACGTGCAGCAGCTCCCCAGCCTGAGCTCCCAGATGGGGGGCCGGCATTAGAGTGCCTCTTCTCAGTGGTGGGCGATGGGAATCAGAAAATCAGGCTTCCCTGGTCCCGGCCCCATCAGCAGCTCCCACCATGGCCTTACTCTTGGCCTGAACGTAGAAGAACACAGGATCCGTCCATGACCCATTCCCAGAGAGAGAGGTGGCCTGGATCCGGGCTGTGTAGTTCCCTGGGTTGAGCCGGTTTAGCTTGGCTCCTCCATACTTCCTGTACTCCTGTCTGGACACACATTCCCGCTGATCCTGGAAGAAATAAAACACAGGTGTCAATTCCCCTACGCATGTTGGAAACGGGCGGCTGTGGCTGCCTGGCCGCTCGCCTCCTGCTGAACGCTGATGCCGATTCGCAGGAAAAGGGCAAACACCGGCTCTACGTAGTGGCAGTCCTCCAGTAACTGAAAGCGCACCCAAGCGCTAACCAGACCTTATTTCTTTAACCAAAAAGAGTTTCAGAAAGATTAAGTTATTAAGACCAGTCTCTAGGCTGAAACATCACTTTCTGTAAAGAAGCAGTTTCTTGTGGGGTGAGGATAAGCCAGCTCCTGCACACCATGAAAATTTCTCAAAGAGCAGAGAGCTGTTAGAAAGACCTAAATCCTCACTGACTCACCTCCTTATTCCATTGTTTAGTCTTCAGCTAACCGGGGGGTGCCCTGTGTTTTAGTGTAACGTACACCACACCTGTAATGGAAATGCACCCACACGTGCCCGGCGTCCAGACTCACCTCCACTTGGGATCCATATTTTATTTCATACATGAGGATCAATCCATTGGGATTCTCAGGTTCTGGCCATTTTAAAAAGATGGAGTTCTCAGGCCTTGGCTCCCAGGTCACTGGCCCAGGAATGTCATCTGCTCCTTCTGTGCAACAATTGAAACAGGCAAGAAAGTTAGCTTCGAGCCCCCAGGGAGGGACAGAAACACTGGACTAACTTAAGAACGGCCTCCCCAACCCCTCACACAGGACAGTGGACAGCAGCCGCGGTGACTCCTCTTGGCCTGGCCACGCACACACAGCAGGGGTTTTGGAATCGGAACAACCTAATGATTGTAAGTCTCAAGATGCCACCATACCCTCCCTTCCCACTCCGGTCCCTCAACAGGAAAGCCTACGCTCGAGCACAGGAGGACTATCTTGGCAATTCGAGTCACTCAGGTCTGGTTCTCGGCTTCTACGCGACGCCGTCGATACCAGCAGCATGGAAAAGGTGCGCCATGAGCAGAAGCGGAGGCCCCAGCCTGCAGGCGGGGCCCTGGACCCTATGCTCTGCATCTGAGCATACAACCTCCGGGCAGGTGTGAAGGATGGTCCTCAAGCCTGGGAGGAAGCCGCCAGGAAGCTGGCGCTGAGCGCAAGCTCGCTGGGGTGGAATCAGCGATTCCTCCAGCTGCCGGGGGAGGCTGGGGTGCTTGCTCTCTTGCTTTTGTTTCTTAAAGGAGTGAGCCAGGTGGTGAGCAAAGTCACTGCAAGTTCCAGCTGGGAAGGGCTCTGAGAAATCAGCTGGGCTGTGTCTCTCCTGGGAGGGTGAGGAGAGGAAGGCTGGGTCGTCTGGCAGAGGCTGGAACCAAACCCAGGAGGCCCCATCCCCAGACGCAGACACTCTGTGTTCCCTGCCAGCTCTGCAGGGAAGCGAATGCTGCAGTTGGCCCATCCGGAAAGGTGGGTGTGTGGCTGTCTGAGCCACAGGCAGCTTCTAACTTACAAGGGGAAGGTGAAGACTAAGCAAGCAGGACCAAAGACTGCACGGGAGCTGCCCCTGAGGGGTGATGCTCACTCTGAATCAGGGCCGCACACTGGGGATTTCACGGAAACTCAGGGAGGGGCCTGGCAGAAAAGGGCTGTGGGAAGGCATAACGCAAACCCGTGAGAAGAAGGAAAAGAGTCGACCCTGAATCAAGCTCCCTGCTCTCAAAGTACTTTGCACGGAGAGACAGGGGTGGGAGTGGGAGCTATGCCCGGATGCCATTCCCTGTTGGGCTTCCAAGCCACCTGCAAATGAGCACTGTTCTTTAATCAGCAGGACAGACCAAGAGTGTCAGCCTCTGTCTCTTCAAATCAGTCTGCTCCACTAGGTTGGGTGTGGGTGAGCTGGATCACACTGTACCTGCAGGCATGGTTCTTGCAAACACAAAGTTGGAGGCGCTGCAGCCAAGCTTCTCAGCCTCGTGGTTACAGCTGTGGATGTCGATTCGGTACAGAGTAAAAGGCCGGAGGTTGGAGATGACAGTTCTCTCCTTGTTGTCCACTCTGCTCTCGAAGAAAGGGTACTCGGTCTCGAGCTCTTCCGGGTCTGTGATGTTGTAGGTGTCCAGCACCGTGGTGTTCCTGCTCCGGCTGGACATGGTGGTGTTGGCGATCTGCATGACCTCCCTCCGCTTCCGTTCGGGTCTGCAAGGAAGACAGAAACGTGGCTTGTGAGTGAGGGCTTCTGCCTCTCTTGCCTTTCCTCTCACTCGAGCCAAAGTGAGAGAAAGAAAAGAAAAATCTTCACCTTGGAATAAAAGGAGCTATTCAACCCCCTTGTATAACAACCAACAAATTATATGGGGATTTCCTTCCTCATCATTTATTTTGCTTTCTCTGCACCGCAAACCTCAGTCTCACCATGCCAACCACCCTCTTGCTCCGAGTGGTTACTCGATAGCTGTTGTTCAGTCACTCAGTAGTGTCCGACTCTTTGCGACTCCATGGACTGCAGCACACCAGGCTTCCTCACCCTTCACTGTCGCCTGGAGTTTGCTCAAACTTATGTCTGTTAAGTCGGTGATGTCATCCAACCATCTTATCCTCTTTTGCTCCCTTTTCCTCCTGCCCTCAACCTTCACCAGTATCAGGACCTTTTCCAATGAGTCGGCTCTTATCATCAGGTGGCCAAACTATCAGAGCTTCAGTATCAGTCCTTCCAGTGAATAATTAGGGTTGATTTCCTTTAGGATTCACTGGTTGGATCTTGCAGTCCAAGGGACTCTCAAGAGTCTTCTACAGCATCACAGTTCAAAAGTATCAATTCTTCAGTGCTCAGCTTTCTTTATGGTCCAACTTTCATATTCATACTTGCTACTGGAAAAACCATAGCTTTGATCATATGGACCTCTGTTGGCAGAGTGATGTCTCCACTTTTTAACACGCTGTCTAGGTTTGTCATAGCTTTCCTTCCAAGGAGCAAGCATCTGTTAATTTCATGGCTGCAGTCACACAGTCCACGGTGATTCTGGAGCCCAAGAAAATAAAGTCAGTCAGCTTCCACATCTTCCCACCTATATGCCATGAAGTGATGGGACTGGATGTCACGATCTTAGTGTTTTGAACGTTAAGTTCTTTTTAAACTATTTCTCACTTATTGGCTGTGCTGGGTCTTTGCTGCTGTGCGGGCTTTTCTCTGGCTGCGGTGCTCAGGCTTCCCTTGCTGCAGGGCGTGGGCTCTAGAGCGCAGGCTCAGCACCTGTGGAGCATGGACTGAGTCGCTCTGCAGCACGGGGGCTCCTCCACGATCACTAATCAAACCCAGATCTCCTACACCGGCAAGTGGATTCTTGATCACTGAGCCACCAGCGAAGTCCAAACGCTGAGTTTTAAGCCAGATTTTTCACTCTCCTCTTTCACCCTCATCAAGAGGCTCTTTAGTTCCTCTTCACCTTCTGTCACTAGGCTGGTGCTATCTGCATCGCTGAGGTTGTTGATATTTCTCCCAGCAACCTTGATTCCAGCTGGTGGTTCATCCAGCCCAGCATTTTGCATGATGTACTCTGCATATAAGTTACATAAGCAGGGTGACAATATATGGCCTCATTGTACTCCTTTTCCAATTGTGAACCAGTCCTTTCCTGGTTTGTTGGGAGGAAGGCCCAGGCCCCAAATTCACTGTTAATGAATACGGGTGGTAGAAAAGCCACTGAGCCTGGGTTCTAGTTTGTAAACATCTTTGAGCTCTTTTCTAACCTCCCTCAAACTTCCTGATTCTTGAAAGCATGCACAACATACAGAACATCTTCTCTAACACGTGAGCTGCAGCCCTACCATCCACTGTGAGCAGAACATGTCACTGGTGGGGCAGGCCGGGAGGTGCTATGGTTTCAACGGCAGGAGGGGAAGGGAGGGGGAAGAAAGCTGTTAAACAACCCAGAGTTTATTCTGGGAAAAAGAAAAAGCTAGTGCCTCCACTTCTAAAAGGTCTTGATTTCCTGTTTTAAAGACTTCTAAAGTAAGATGTCTATCTTTGACTAGTATACAAATACCAGGAAGGTCACTTGACAGAAAATAGAAGCCTCTCTCTTAAAACCCTCTGTTGCTACAACCTAAGAGAGCCTTTGCGGGCAAAGCAAATGCAGCCTAAACAGAAGCCAGGGGCCGCTGGTACCCTGCGGGTGGGGAGCTGGGAGAAGACGGATGCCCAGGAGAATGCGCTGGCGACAGGGACACCACGGGGGTGGCGAAACCGGCTCACAGGTAACACGCTGCCCTGGATCCTGCTCCTTTGCCCAGATTTCAGGCACAAGCTTGTTTCTAAACCCTGTGCTACAATTTTTCAGGAAGAAAATGGCCCTATCAGCCACCACCCCATTTCCATCTCCTTCCCCAGACACTACAAGGCTGCCCTGTTGAATGTCCCTCTCTTTTTGTTTTTTAACTATTTTTTGTTGTGGTAAAACAAACTTTTACAATTAAAAAAAAAAAACTAACAAAACTTTGTAATTTTAACCACTTTTAGAGGTAAAATTCAGTGTCATTGATGACATTCATAATGCTGTGTAACCATCACCAAAATCTTTCATCACCCCAAACAGAAGTTCCACATAGAGTAAGGAATAACTCCTCATTTTCCCTCTGCCAGCACTTGGTAATCTGTAATCTACTTTCCGTTGCCATGAATTTGCCTGTACTGGATATTTCACACACATGGAATCATGTAATATCACCCTCTGCATCTGGCTGCTTTCACTCAGCATAGTGTTTTCAAGTCTCATTCGTGTTGTTCAGAATTTCATTCCTTTACATGGTTGAATAATATTCCTCTGCAGGGAAAGACCACATTGGCTCATCCCTTCATCTGCTGGTGGACATATGGGTTGTTCCCAGCTTCTGGCAACTTGAATAATTCTGCTCTACACACTTATTTTCATCCATTTTGTCCCCACTTGGCAGAAGTGGCGGCCGGAGCAACAGAGAAGACAGATGCCCTGGGGTCGAGCTGTTTGTCTTGGAAAGGCTGTCTTTGGCACGGCTTCACAAACTTTTTCAAGGGACCCTGTGGTGTTCGGTTATGCTTTGAAGTGGAGCCCCTTTCAAAACTGACTCCGAGTTTCTCCTTCTCACTTCGCCCCTCCTTGGCCAGGCTGGCAGTCTGGCAGGGAGGCGCAGGAAGCACCCAAACCCCGGCTCCTTCACTGGCAGGTGTCTGCTCGTGGCCGCTGCTTGCCGCTCCCTGAGCCCACAGGGGGCTGGCCGGCTGTCACCTGTCGCCTGTCACCCTGACGGCCCCCACAGCGCAGGCTGCGAGCTCCTGGCCCGGCCCTCAGGGCTGAGTGCCCACCTGCCCAGCCAGTCACCTGCCCTGTGGTTTCTCCGTGATGGCCCCCAGGGCCTCACTTCTGGGCTGTCAACCTGCGCATGGTGGGCTGGGGTTGGGGCACCAGCACCGCAGAGGACATGGGGCCTGGGTGCAAAGATGGTGGTGCCCGGGCACCAAGATGGTGGTATCTGGGCATGAAGATGGCGGTACCTGGGCACGAAGATGGCGTTGTGCAGGAAGTTCTCGAAGACCTTGCGGTACTCGGCCTCCTCCTTCTCCGCCTGCTTCTCGGCTTCGGTTTTGGGGCAAGCGCAGCACGGCCCTTTCTCCCCGCCGCACACCTCGGTCTTGGGGTTCTCCGTCACCTCCTCGACGTCGATGGTGCCGTCGGCGTACTTCCTGATGGGGATTTTGTCTGCTCGGAACAGAGTGGCCCAGTGCGAGCCAAGTTACACGGGCTGCCGAGAGGGGAGAGCCCGCGCCCCCGGGCTCGGGACCGCCGCTGCCGCTCACTGCCCACAGGCGCGCCCGGCCGCCCCCTCACCTTTGGAGCAGTAGTTGTGCCGGTACAGGTAGCTGTCCTGGGGCTGGCGCTGCCAGCGCACGATGTAGTAGCTCAGGTTGCCGTTGGGTAGGGAGGGCGGGTTCCACTTCACGATCAGCTGAGAAGAGGAGTTTGAGGCCGAGAGGACATCCAGGGGGATGGAAGGAACTGGGAGGGGGCAGAGGACGCGTCAGAAAATGCAAGGAAGCCGAGGCCCAGGCTGCCACTCAGCGCAAACCCACCAGAGTGTGACCTGGGCAGGACACGGCGGTGGACACAGACACAAGACGCCACCCGAACCTCCTTTCCCACCTGTCTTACTTTCCCTTTATAGCATCTGTTCTCAGGGCATCTCCGCGGTGACAAACAGGACTGAGCAGTCCACGGCAAAGGGCGGTGGGGACGCAGCCGGGGTTGGGAGGGACGACTTAGAATCTACAGTTAATGCAAATGCTGGACTGTCCTCATGTATCAGCGCTGCCATCCTCCAAGACGTTTAACTCGGGCAGTGTCAGCAAACGGTAAGACCAACTGCCTTGTGTGTGTGTGTAGTGTGTGTGGGGTGGGGGTGGGGTTCAAGGGGGAGGGGGGGACAGGTTTACCTATGGCAGATTCGTGTGGATATATGGCAGAAACCAACACAATATTATAAAGCAATTATCCTTCAATTAAAATAAAGTTTTAAAAAATTGGAAAAAAACTGACTGACTTCTATTTTATTTGAGGTTTTGAATCTCTGATAAAAAAGGAAAAAAGCCAAAATGAAAGGGGGATGTAAAAAGGGTGATGGAGGGTGTGGGGTGGGGCACAGGGGGCTCTGGAGGAGAAGGCGATGAAAAAGGGTCTGTAAATCTGACAACTGTATAACCACAAATCAGTGGAAGTATGGAGTTATGACTATGAGAAATCTAAAAATATCGGGAACACATATAAAGCCCTGATTTCAAGTCATGGACTCTTGTTGCCATCAAAAGAATATCGATTTACAGGCAAAGCATAAGAATCTGGTCAAACTGTTGCCCCTAAATCCCAAACCCAGAGCTGAATTGTGTATAAAGGGCAAATGCATCCAGGGACCACTGAAATCTTGTTTTCATTAGGTTCACAAAAAAAGCATTGATTTTGGTAGGTTTACCAAAGTGCGAAAAACACCTTCGTTATGTGCCACTTAAGCAATGTGGTCATGTAAGCTGCTTTTTTTATTTAATTGGAGTATAACTGCTTTACAATGTCATGTTAGTGTCTGCTATACAACAACATGAATTGGCTGTTTGTATACGTGTGTCCGCTCCTTCTTGAGGCTCCCTCACACGTCCCCATCTCACCCCTAGGTCCTCACAGAGCACTGAGCGGAGCTTCCTATGCGAGCTGCTTTTCACATTTGAAACCTTAAGGGACAACATATACATGAGGTTCTGAACACTTGCAGGGAAGGGTGTTAGAAAAAAGTTATGGCTAATGCTAACTTCCTCTGGGAAAATGGTTAACTACTAAATGCTAGGCCATTTTAGCGCTTCCTAGAATAAGTATTTCAGAAACACACAACTGACCCTGAGATGTTCCAATAACAGGTGTCACAAAAACACGGGAGCTGAGGACTAAGCCATTCTCCGACACCTGTAAGGATGGGCGCCAAATGGAGCAAACTGACTCAATTTGTGCAGCGCTTTGTTTTCCATCTTTGGGGAAAGGGAACAAGTTTCTTAAGAATTGGTCATAGCAAAGAAAGATTTTTATTTTCCCTAAATTAGTCACAATGAATTACTTCCACATTTTTAGGCTGAACAACTTGTTCTGTTTCCTTGAGCCTCTGCTATGTCATCCCAGGCCTAGAATCAGAAGCCTGCATCACATTTATTGATGCAAATGCTGTGCCATCAGTGACATGATCACAGCCACTTAGAAGAGCATTGGGATGGAATAGGGGAGGGGAGGAGGAGGCAAGAGAACATGAGCAAAAGGATTTCCTGACCAACATTTTTTCCTCTCCCTCTTTGCCATTTAAATTCACTTTGTGCTAGCTTATATGTGTTGTAACAGCCTACGCATTGTCACAATGGCTATCATCAAAGAATGTTTAAGTGCCTTTTAAAATGATGTGCATTTCCCTACTTCTAACCTGGTATTTATACACTTGGAAAATTGACACAAACGTTTGCTCTCATTAGTTTCAGACTCTGGAGTTGAGAAATGAGGTAGTTTAGAAAATGGGGATCGGGGGAGGAGGAGGCACATTTTCATCAGCAATCATGTGCAGTGTCTACCACGTGGTTCCTCTCATGCTTTTCAACTTGCGTTTGTTTACTTGGAACCCTAGGCGCTACAGGATGAAGGCGAGAAGCCAGTGAGCCCAAGATAAACTGGAACACCAACCAGCAGGGCTTCAGTTCCCAGAGGTCCAACTATCCAAATAAACAAGAAGGGGAACCCAGGGGACTGTATCCTGTTGGGGCCTCCCCAAAGAAACCAACCCAGCACCCTGGGGGACCTGGGCTCACTGGTCCAGGACAATCAGAATGATGATGGAAGAGGGTCCCAAGTCCAGAGAAGATGTCCTGGAGGAGGCTGGGGTATTGGGAGTAGGGAAAAAAAATGATACCACTAAGGTATTATACTGATATACTGAGAAGGCATACAAATGAAAAACACACTGGCCCGGGATGGCGGAGACAATGGGCGCAGGTCAGGGACAGCCCTCTGCGCATATCTTGTCTTGAGTGAGGAACGTGAGCTGATGAGGCGGGGGCGGCGGGGGCCGTGAGTGGGTACCTGATGCGTTGGTGCGAATGTACAAGATCTCGCTCTTGGCCCCACGGATGTGGTCGTTCTCCACCATGGTGAGGGTCACAGCCTTCACGTAAACGGCGTACTGCGTCCAGGGCTTCAGCCCGTGCAGCAAAATGCCAGGCTCCACGTCCTTGTTGGGCGGGAGATCCACGTCCACCATGTTCCAGCTGTTGGAGCCGCAGGCGTCCTGCCCGTCATACTCCGTGACGTTTTTAAAGGGGCTGAAACACAGTCAGCGAAGCTCAGACAGTGCTTTATGGTGCTAACGTGGGAGCTCTAAGAAACCTCCCCCGGGTGTCCCCCTTCCACTGTTCATAATGGGGATTCTAGGTAAAACATATCAGCAGTTAGATCTTTATAGAATCAAAGTAAGCTACCAGGCTCCAGGTCGCAGTTGGTTCTCTATATACTATAGACTCAAACCCTCTGCCTCAGGAAGAGTAAGTTCTGTAATTACTGAGATTGGAAACACTGCTCCTGAAGAGTATATACATATACTCTTTCCCTCTCTTCCCACTGTGGCATTTTTTTTTCCACCATAAAGAAAAAACCAGGGCAGTCACTTAATGCAAACATCAGTCATTGATAAGAATAACTTCTGGAGGAAAATGCCTTTGCCACAGACAAACGGCTTTTCAAATACAGCCTCCAAAATCTAATTTGCTCACAAACAATTCTGATTGCTTAAGTATTTTTATCACATTCAAATATTTAGTTTCCAGGTTATCTCAGCTGCTAATGTCAACCCCTTGGTGAAAGTGCCAGCCGACCCTGCCAGAGCACTGGTAGGACTGTCAAAGAGGACGGTGGTTCTGCACAGATGCGGAGCTGGACAGGGATCCCACGCCCCTCAGATGGAAGGGCTGGACCGCCACTGGTTTCTGAAACCGGCATTCACACACCCCTCCCAATCATCGTGACGGCGGATGAGTGACTCCCACATGCAGGGACAGTGAATGCCTGAGATCCTGCATCTGGACTTTCTCATGGGCACGACACTCCCAGGGCCCCAGCTGTGGCAGGGGAAGGGGTACCAGATGCTGCCACCATGGCTCTGGTTCCAGCTCCAGGGAAGCCAGGCACCGGGAGAGGCATCAAGGCGGGACCTGGGTGAAGAGGGTGACTAAGAGGCCCAGGCAACCACCCGGATACAGGAGGCACCGGAAGGGAGGGGCGGACCAAGAAGACATCCCTGCCATCAGGAGAGACGTGCTGGCTACCTGGGCAGGCAGCCCCTGAAGGGCAAGAAATGCCCCTGGCAGATTCTGGGAGAGATCCTGCAAGGTTCGGGACAGGGAGGTCAGTCTCTCTCCAGTCTCCATCCCTAGTTTGAAGGGTTTATGATCTACAGTGGAGGGCCACATCTGGGGAGGGGCCACAGAGAGTGACGGGAGAAGACTACGGACTCCTCTGAGGGTCACCTCGAGGGGGCTGAGCACCCCAACTCAGGTGTCTGTGGACTATGGGTTAGAGGGCACCAAGGCTACAGTGATGCCGCCACCACACGCTCCATCCCAGCTTCTGAATGTTTGGACTGACCTAAGTCACTAAGTTTTTCGCTTTGGACTTTTTAAATTCAAGCATCTCTAAACACCCACTGGAGAAGGAAAGGCGTTGAGAAAACACTTTTTCATTTACAGGTGTCACTGGTGGTTGTGGCTGTCACTGGACAGCGGGGGTGGGGGGAGGATGAAGCCCGCCCACAGAAGGACATCCGCAGCGCAGACACTCACGCTTCCTTGTAGTAGACGGTGAAGCTGATGAGGTCCCGGTAGTCGGGGGGCCGGTACCGGTGCCAGGTGATGATGATTCGGTTCTTCGACGTGGTGGTGGAGGTGAAATGCAGGACGTCACTTTCACCTGGGGCAGAGGCACACGCGTGAGGGACAGCGATCTCCGCCCTCCCCTCCCTCCCTCCCGCGGGCTCACCTGCCCGGCACCATGGCCCTCTCCCCTGAAGCTGGCTGTGCGTGCAAAGCCCTTGTTGGAACGTCTCAGTGACCCTGCTGTCTCCACTAAGGACCCAAACACTGCACTACAGGGCCTGCAAGGGGCTCGGTCCTTTGCTTTCGCTTACGAGGGGCTCTGGATGTGAACCTGTGGGCAATCCTTAATAGCCTGGAAGAGGACTGCTGGCTGCACCAAGGGAGCTTGCCTCTGTTCATGCCTGAGATGTGGGCCACCGAGGGGGCTGGGGACCTTGACGCTGGACGAGTCTTCTTAGACAAGTGACACCTGTCTCACCACTGCGGATCTGCCTGGTCGCGTCAGTAACGGGGCAGGTGTGCCACAGGAGGGGAACTTTACTTAGTCTGAGCCTGGAACTGACACCTTCCTGCGCGACACCTCCAGGAACTCCCTGGAGGCTCCAGCAGTGCCGACACGTAGCGGGGAATGGACTGGGCACTAACAGAGCCCACCTCGCTCGGCACGGCTCCCGTCCTCTGTGGGAGGAGCCTGGGCCGGGAGCACCACAGGGAGGCTGTCCCAAGTCCCCTCGTGCTCCCAGACCAGATTCAAACTGCTGAGAGCTCAGGGAGGGTTGCGGAAGCCGCCCGGCTGAGACCCGAGCTCTCCTATGAATGGACCTTCCCGCCCCCGGCCCTGTGTTTGCCGACTCCCTTCCACTGCACCCTCCACCCTTGGGAGGTGAAGCAGAGGCCAGCAACAGTTACAACCCAAGATGTCTGTGGGGCAAAAGGTGATGGATTGAGATGGAAAAAATGCTGCAGTTTCTGCTAAAATGTTATTTACAGAGGAAACATCATTTTTGCGCCCCAAAGAAAATAAATGGCTACTGTATTCATGATCCAACAGGTCAGACTGGCTGCCTCTCAGCAGAAAAACACTTTGAAAGAGCTATGCGACATCCATTCTGCGATGGTCTAAACAGGAGCGTGGTGAGGGGGCGTGTGGCGTGCAGGGAGAAGGCCCTCCAGCTCTGCGTCGGGTTTCTCTCCTCTAAAATCCCTTCCTGGGCAACTCGAGAGTCCACAGGGTGAATCCCAAGCCCACAAAATGAAGTCCAATGCTTCTAAGATTCTCTCTGGCCAGTGTGCGTGTGTGCAAACCACCCCGGATCACAGGGGCTAGTCCATGTTTTTTGCATATTGTCCCTTATCAAAAGCCAATGGTGGAGAGAGCATTTACCTTCATAACCTGATCCAGCCACACAGAGGCACACCGTTTTTAAAAATAGTTTTACATACAAGGTTAGGTGAGAAACTCACCACTCAGAGGCAAAACCTTCAAGCAGAAGTCATATAACCAATATAAGATTATAATTACACTGTCCTAAATTTAAAAAGCAGTTATCAATTCAGGGAGGCAGTCTCTCTCCATTTTTCATGCTGTGCTGGGACCAGGATCCAGGTTGGGGGCCCATGGCCACAGGGGCTGCAGCTGATGAGCCTCCCTGCCCTCAGACCTCCCCTCCACCCCGGAGACTCAGGGCTAGGCTCACTCCCTCCCAGGGCTGGAGAGGACCAGCTCTCCCCTGGAAAACAATCCAACAGTCTGCGTGAGCATAAAAGATGCTTAACTCTGTGTATTCTGTAAGCACCTCTTTAAAATCCAAGTGAAAAGCCATTTATAAATGTTTATACACAGATAGATGCTACGGAAAATTTACTAATACGAATCTGCCTCACTACTGCCTTTGAAGATGTCCAGGTGTCGGTTTAAGAGGCCTGCGTGAAGTGAGGAGGGGCCACGAACAGAAGCCACCGCGCAGTGCGGGAGGTCGCACTCACAGGAGGCTCTCTCCCCGTTGTTCCTGGTGTTTATGTCCCCTTTGCTCTGGCGCCCTTTAGTCCCCGTCACTTCCTCCATGCGGTAAATCTCCGAGACACACAACTTGGGATTGAACGCGAAGTACATTTTCCCAGCTTTGATGGTCAGGTTGCGGTGGTCCCAGTCCCACAGCTGCTGTAGGTTCTGGTTGTCAAGGACGTAGAAGGAGTAGTTCCTGGAAGCAGAGAGATCAGCATCAGACCCTTATCCTTTGCCTCCAGCCACCCTGCTCTGGGACTCTTCGCCACCTGGCTCCAGAAAACAGCGCCTCTGCCGATCAGAGATGGAATTAACAGTATCTAAGCAGGAAGAGTCCCTGTTAACAATAGCAACAGTATGATTCAAGGATAATGTCAAAACAGACGAAACACTAATTTGATAACCCCGATTAGGCTTCTCACACTAGAGGCTGCTACTCAAATCATTCTCTAGAAACGCCTCTGGTTATTTCTCTCAAGCAGAGTATGTACAACACACTTGAAATCAGTCCGCGGGAGAACAGATATGCTCTGTTACTCAACCGGAACAGCTTACATATTTGCTGTAGAAAGCCTGCCATTATCCTCGGGGTTAAATCCTATCCTATCCCCTCCGTGCAACTCAGCGGGGAGGAGAGAAAACGGGACAGGCAGATGGGTCAGTGCCTCCTCCAGATGCAGCCCACCCTGAAAAGTCTCCACTTTGGTCACTGGAGAAGGTAGGGGAGAAAAAATGGCCCCTGAAGGGCAACTCCCCAGGCCACCCATCCAGGCGACAGCAACTCAGTGTCCAACAAGTTCAGGGCGCCAAAGCTGATTTTCAGAGAGCTGGGGGCTGGGGGCTGGGGGCTGGGGGCTGGGGGCTGGGGGCTGGGCCCCACCCTGGGGTTTTCTCCTGAGCAGGTCTAGGGGGGTTGAGGATCTGCATTTTTAACCAGCGCTCAGGGGACGATAATGCTGTACGTGCTGGGGCCACACCTGGAGAGGCACTGGTCTAAGAGATGCTGAGCACCATGAGGGGCGGGGGCTCCAAAGCTGACCAAGCGAGACGTCCACCCCGGTGGGTGGACCCAGAAGCAGCAGACACGGCTGCCTCTGAAGGCGAGGCGGGGGGACAGCCAGCCTGGGCAGCCGCTAGCCTGGGTCTCCCTAGAAACCATCCCCGTCCCCACCAAGTCGGGGCAGCAGGCGAGCGGACGGCTCCAGCCCGGGGTCTGCACGCCTCTGCACACCGGGCGGGCAGGGTCCTGGCACTGCCCAGTCTGCTCCCCGGAGACCTCAGGCCCCTCCCCTCCCTGCCCCCGCCCCAGCCTGTTTCCTTCTGGGGTTCGCTCCAGCGCCCTCTACAAAACTGAGTCTAGGCACTGGTGCCACCTGGTGTGTGGTTTCCAAGACCCACTCAGGGATCCAACACACACAGAGCAGAGAAGAACCCCGGCCCCCGTTCCCAGGGCAGGACGGACCAGGCGGAAGCCCGGAGCGCTCCTCTGCCCTGGGGTGGGGTATGCTGGGCACCTCCTGGCGCCCGGTGAGGTTCAGGCCTCTACCCGCCAGTCAGCCCACAGGCTAAGCTAAGCGGAAGCCCGGGTCCCGCCCAAACGTCTCCCCGTCTCCTCGGGAGTTCCCGGGGCATTCCGAGACCGGGTCCGGGACGAGCGGTGCGGTCCACGAGCTGCGCGCACGCACGCAGGTCCTCAGCTCCTTCTGTAGCTCCATCCGTCACTCACGGGTCAGCAGGCGGAGGAACGCCGTCACCCGAGCGCCCTGCGGGTCTGCAGGGCCCAGGAGGAGCCGCCGCGCCCAGGGGCACCTGCCCCGGCCTGAGGCCCAGCCCCGCACGAGCCCTGGGCTGCACCCCGCGGGGCTGGGGTGGATGAGGGGCACAGTGAGCCCACGGGCCCAAAGGCGGCAGCTCTGGGCCAAGAGGGGCTCCTTTCAGACCCACCTGAGGCCTCAGATACATCCAGGGCCACCCAGTCAGGCGGCAGAAATGGGCAGGCCAACAGATCCTTTCCTTCCAGTGAGGGCTTGCTCCCCAACATAGAAATATGCTGGAAAATGGATGTGAAATATTGTCCAAAGGAACCGAGGCTCAGCCTAGGCAACACAAGGCCACGTGTGCGGGTGGGTGGCCGGGACCTGAAACGTGGGGTTCCCCGCGCCCCTCCTCGCTGTGTCTGATCCCCCCTTGCCAGGCTGCTGGGGCCGCTGCCTGGAGGAGGGGTGTCCGCAGGTGGAGTCGGATGCCTGCCATCACGGGCCATCGGGCTAGTCCCAGCTCTGAAGGATGCTCTGAGGTGTCAACACAAACCCTGTGGGTCTGGCGGCTCCCAGGTGCCCAGGTCGGAACCGCGAGGGACAAAATCTCCTTGTTGGTGCAGAAACCTCTGAGCCGGGAGTGAAGGCCAATTACCCAGGTCAAACTTCTGACTCAACCTAAGATGAGGCTTTTATTTTAGTAAACTAATTTCACTAGCAGGGAACATAAGCCAACCGAAAATACCTTCTGAACAAAACATCTTCTCCCCAGGGGAGGGAGCATGAATTATAAATCAGGAATTTGACAAATGAATGGCAGGCACACTGAAATTCTGTGTATGTGATTAATCACTTTGAAAAGCAAGATTATCTTTTTACAGTAAACATAAACATTTTTTAACAACACTGCGAATGCCTGGAGCCAGGATACCAATATCAATAAAACCCGGTCGTTATAGAGCTGGAGTAAGCGACAGAAAATAAAAATAAAACCCTCCTCACAATAATAACCAAGCCATTCACGAGCTGCCCGTCAATACTGTTCTTGTTTTCCCAGCCGCAGCTGGCGCCCCACTGCCCTCACATTCCTGCCAAGATCAGGTGAGGATTAAGAGGTAGGAAAAGGCAGAAACTTGTCTGCACATCTTCAACACTCACATAAACACATTTAGATTTTATTGTTTCCTAAAGGAACTGGCTGTTTAACTCAATTGTTCCATAAATGTGATTTCCTAATTGTTTCTAAGATGACTGCCTTTACATTCAAAATGTATTTTTAAAAACTATCTGGTTATTTTTCTGTCCCTTACGCAGACTCCGTGGTGCCTGGATTTTATCTGTGTTAGTGTCCTTTCCCTAGCTCTTCTTAAGGTTGCAAAAAATGTTTGTTCCTATGCTTGGGGTGGGTCCCCCATGGGAGGTTATCTCCTTGAGGACATCCACATATTACCTGCATCAACATTCTAAATGCCCAGCACATATTGTACACCTGTTTTCTTTATGGCTCCAGTCTCAGGGCTCTCTTACCTCTGAGTTGTCAACACCACCACCTCCCTGCCTGCTCAGATGAAGGGCAGGAAGGACCGGGAAACAGAGGAAGGTACAGTGCTGGGGATTCTCCTCGTACTTAGAAGACAACGCCAGGTCCAGGGCTGGAGCGTCATCTCCAGTCTTACTAGGCAGCAACTCTAGACAAAGCATTTTTCAGCTTCTCCCCAGCTGGGATAGATGGGGCTGGGGGGAGGGTGGGGCAGGAATGAACACTCTCCCTCTTTCCAAACTTCACTGACAGACTGGAAAAAAGCAATCACCATTCCCTTTATTTCTCAGAGAAAAAAACCGCAGCCTCTTCCCTGCGGTCCCTAGGGGGCATCAGAACCCAGCACATGGAGGTTGTCTCCAGCACTCCGCAGCCGATGGAGGGCTTGGTCTTTGCACAGAGGCTGCCTCTAATCCGTCGTTTGCAACAGACTGCTTTCGACTATGTCCAAATCTCCTCCGAAGCTCAATATTTACACCAGCCTTGGGGGTTCAGCAAGGGTAGGAATTTATATTCACGTGTCTCTAGAACCAAACAGATACTCTAAAAATGTTTCCTCTTTGAGTGTTTTAAAAACAGCTTTACTGAGGTATAATTTATCTACCAAAAAAAATCCAGTCATTGTAAGCTTTTACAGTTCTGGAGCTCAGTAAACTCACACAGGGGTCCAGCCATCCCCACGAGGCAGTGTCGGAGCCTCTCCACCCCTCCTCGCTCTCAGCACTTCCAAAGCTCTTCGTTCCCAGTGGTGCTCAACCTCTGATTCCACCCCCAGCCCTTCACGGCTTTCTGTCTCCACAGTTTTGCCTTTTCCAGAAATCACCCATTAATGGAATCTACAACGTGGAGTCTCTCGTGTCTGGCTTTTTTTCCCTTAACCTGATGTTTCTGAGGTTCACTCATGTTGTGACATTACTATTGGGCAGGAACCCATTGTGCCACGTTTTATTTATCCACTCATCTGCTGATGGACATTTGGACTGCTTCCAGTGGGGCTTTTATTTGCTGTGGGGTGAGGGGGGATGGTATCATGAATAATACGCCTATGAGTCTTGTGGGGGCATGTTTTCGTTTCTCTTGGGTAGAT
The DNA here is from genome assembly GCF_023091745.1 of Budorcas taxicolor. Classification (NCBI taxonomy): domain Eukaryota; kingdom Metazoa; phylum Chordata; class Mammalia; order Artiodactyla; family Bovidae; genus Budorcas; species Budorcas taxicolor. The sequence goes on along the minus strand of NC_068930.1, from coordinate 10,445,794 downwards.
ACTGGGGTAGATCCTGGAACTGCTGAGTCACACGACTGAGTGTACATTTTTTGGAAGTGCCAAAGAACTGTTAAAGTATAGCCATGTTGCAACCTAATCTTAGAGTTGCAAGAAGATAGAACAAAGCACAGAGTGTTGCAAAGCCGAGTGGTAGAGACTTGAGTAGAGACGCCTGACTGCATCCAAGACTCCGATCCTTATAACCCACCACCTCCGTCTAACTCTTATTCTTTTCAGGGCGACTATCCTAGGTGGCACCAACAAATCTGAGATTTTAACTCATTTATCTGATGCTATCACAAAACAGGGTTGTTCAAAATTTTTTCAGATAACAGAAATATCTTCTTTTTCAAGGGCTTACAAATTAGCCATTTCATAGAAATCTTGTACATGTGTATTCCAAAATCCACTTCCTTCCAAAACAGCAGAACTTTGGTCTTCACGTCTAAGGCTCCAGAAACACACCACCTTACACAGAGTGATGTCCTCAAGGAAGTGCTGGCCACCTGAATTCTGCTGGCTTAACTTCAGACCGCCTATGTTGTCTGGCCCCTTTATCCAGAGACAAGCAGCCCTGCCACCTGTTCCCATGTGATTTTGCCCTGTGTCCATCACGGTCCTGGACATCAGATTCTAGAATCAGCTCACTCTGAGTGAGGAATAAGAGGTCTACTCCAGGTAATGCTCTTGAATTTCACATTCTGGACTTGACTCTGTAGTCTGGGCTACTCAGGAGACATTTGGGGACAGGTCTCAGTTGCAGTTTGGAAAGCAAAGGGTGAGACATAAAAAGGATGTATGTACTACCAATCTGTCTGTTCAGCATCAAAACAAAAGGCTATAAAACTTTCTTCCCAGTGGACCAAGTGGAAGCACTTATTTGGTCATGAGAGGTATAAGAAAAATCATACTTTAAGACAACAGTGTGACAAGAAAATATCTAGGCAAAAAATCAAAGTTTGGGGGACATGCTTATGAGAAGAAGAAATAAAGGGGTAAAGCAGCAGTTTCCAATTTGGCCACACACTGAAATTACCTGGCAATCTTTAGAAAAGCACTGATGCTTGGATCCCACCCTTAAAGGTTCTGACTGAATTGGGATGGACTACAGCTTGCGCATCAGGATTTCTTAAAAGCCCCCGGATGACTCTTATGTATAGCAAAGTGTGGGAACCCCTGGGGTAAAAGTCATCCTGGCTTACAGCAAAAGCACATGGAAGTGAAAGGTTCTACTAACACTCGGGTAACTCAAACATCCTGAGTAGGCTCCATTGCCTATCCAAATTAGAACCTCCACACCTGGGTGCATAGCAGCTTAGGTAATCCTAATGCCACCTACCTCTCCAGCATTTTTTGCCAAACAGGTCCCAGGACGCCCCAGCTCGTTGCCTCTGCTGCTGCTGGCCTGAAACGCCTTTCTTCACCCTCTGCTCTCTGAGCGTTTCCGGAAACCCCCCAAGGCCCGTCTCCAAAGCCACCTCTTCTCAGAAGCCTGTCTGATCTTTCTTCATCAGAAATCTGACTCTTTTTCATGCCCATGGCATGCCCCTTTTCTTTCCCTGTGGCTCTCTGCAAAGTTCACTCAGCACTGCTGGCATTCATCTATTTATCATCTTCCCTTCTTTCCTGCGTCCTTTGGACTCTTCCTTTCCCTTCTTTTTTAAGGTTTGAGTGGAAGATTGGCTCTTTTTAAAGTTTACCGTGCATTCTTTGTAGTTTTAGGTGTACATATAGTGATTCATAGTTTTTACGGTTCACTTTTTTGGCCACACCACGTGGCCTGTGGGATCTTAATTCCGTGACCAGGGATCAAAACTGCATTCCCTGTATTCCTAACCACTGGACCACCATGGAAATCCCCACAATTTTTACAGGTTATACTCCATTTGTAGTTATTCTAAAATATCAGCTATGTCCCCTGTGTTGTACATTTTATTCCTGTGGCTCATTTTATACGTAATAGTTTGTACCTCCTAATCGCCTATCCCTATACTCCCCTCCCCTGCTGGTAACCCCGCGTTTGTTCTCTGTATCTGTGTGACTCTTCTTATAGGAGTGAGAGGAGCAGGTGAAGAGGCTGGACCTAACCTCCTTCCTAAGTCTGAGGAGGAGAAATACAGAATTGAGTTGCTACTGGTCACACCCGATCCAAAGCCAGATGCAAGGGCACTCATCACAAGCAAGGTTCCCCAGACCATTTTGGTCATGGGTGAGGAAGGCAGTCAAAGGAACACAGCTCTTGTGAAGAGAAGCTCGGTTCCCAAGTGCTCCAGCTAGAGAGAGAGCCCCCCAGCAACGGCAGGAAGAAATCCACGGCTGGACGCTCAGTCTCCTCAGAGCTACCAGGGCTACTGACGATCGGCAGGCTCACCACTGCCATCCCCTGACAAATGAAGTACGAAGATCAGGGGAGGCCTGAAGCTTCGCTGAGCCTGGAAGTGGCCCACACACCTAAAAGATGATATGCATCTATCTGTAAGAAGACCCCACTGGGGCTTCAGGCTGTACACAAGATTCAGATAATAAGAAATACGTCATAAATATTTTTGCAAATAAAAATCACACTTTAATTTCAGCTACACTTGAGTGCCTAATACTTTTAGTTAACACACAACTGACAGGTAATCGCGTCATGTAATAATTCCTAATAAAAATTAATTGAACTCTCCTGCTAGCTCTCCCCTCTATCTATATCACTTGCTCAACCTGGGGGAAAAAGTGTCTCCTCAAGCAGAAGGAAAACTTGCAGGTATCAATAGGCTAAAGAAAAGGTGCTTACCACCACCAGAGTTTTCAGAAAAACCTACTTGGAGGTAAAGGAAAATAGCTGTGCTAAAATCCATTTTAAAATTTACTACAACCAACAATAACCATCACCTCAAACTGGCAGAGCCTCGGCTTGCCATGTCGGTGACCTGAGACATCGGGCTGGGCACAGCGGCAGCCTCGGTGGATTCACCAGGAGAAAGACGTGTTTCTAAAGAAACAGGGTTCCCAGCGGGGAGGACAGTGTGCTTTTCAGGGATGGAATGAAGTGCTGCCCCCTCTCTTTGGCTATATCAGATGATGGAATTTTAAGAATTTAAGACTGACGGAGAGTGAGTCTGAGAAAAGCAGGAAGGCTGTAAGGAAACCCTTATGTGGTAACTTTATCCATCGGGGCACATAAATCAGCAAAGACAACCTTTCTCATGGCCTTCCCACCTCTCACTTTCCTAAATTATTTCCCCAAATTCTCTTTAGAAGGAGTTAACTCATTAATGGATGTCTCCTTTTATTTCGAAGCATTAGCTTAAAGCAATGCAAGAATTATATTTAAAGGGGAGCCTGTGAAGAGAAGCGCATGTGCATAGGAACACCCAGGGTGAATTCGGGAGGGAAGCTGCCCACGTGCGCACAGCGATCGAAGCACCCATTTTCATTCCTCAAGCGACGGATGGCCTTGGGTGAAGCTAAAGCCCTTATCACAAAGCGCATCTCTGCACAAGGCAAATGTTCTATCAGTAGCACAAATCCTATGAGCTGATCAATAGCAACAATTCTGTGAATCAAGATTTCTTTGTAACAAAATGAACTGTTCATACGCCTCCATATTTCTGGCGTTCCAACACATCTGAAAAGGTGGAATGGCTTTTACGCAGTGGACCACAGCATCCCGAGGGAGGCAAGGGGCCCGGGACGATGGTTTCATGGAGAGGTGAGCTGTTCAGCCCCCCTCTCGGAGCTTTTGGTCCCCGCCGCGTCCCCATCTGCTGCTTTGCCAGCCACAGGTAGACATCCATCCCCGGATGGGTCAGGACCCAGGCACAAGGATGGAGAATCTTGACTGAGGAGGCGGCCTCACGCAGGGCGCCCCCACCGCGAGCACGGCTGCTTCTTTTTAACGAGAAAACCTTAAAGGCAGCGTGCGAATGTGGCGGCGGGAGAGCATCAGCTGCTGCAACGCGGAGCTCTTACCCCTCTAGCTGCTCCTCCCCTAGGATCTGGCGCAGGTTCTTCAGGAAGGACAAGGAGACCAAGGCGTGGGAGTGGCGGATCTTCACGTAGCCCGTCACCACCTCGATGAGCCCCATGAAGTTCTCCAGTTCCGAAGCGATGTTGTCTGTGGCAGAGGGACAGGGTTACTGCGCGCCTTGTCACAGGGGTACACGCATGTTTTCTCGCAGACCCGTGTGGACAGCACTTAAGCGCAGGTCTTGTTTCCCTGGTGCCCCGAGACACGAGGCCTCCCAGGATCCCTGCCCGTGGTCAAAAACGTGCTTCCCTAAGCGTGGCTTTCAACTCCCAATGCCTGGGATGGGCCCCCCAGGCGGGGAGAAGGCAGTTTCTAGAAGCCTGAGGACTGCAGCTCCCAGGCTGATTAACAGAATGTAAAATTGTAAACACCAGACTGCCAATTAGCTAAGGCGGACACATCCAGGGAACATCTCTAATATGCTCTGTCAACAGCGCTGCCTCCACAGTAGAAGGGCATGACTAAACAAACAATGTTTTCTCAGTTTCACTAGGAACTGCTTCTGCTGCATTCCTAGTTCCTAAGATACAGGGATCTATATTTAAAGACTCTATCTTACTAAGACTGCAAGAAAACGCACCAAAATATTAACAATGGTTATTGGCAGGTAATTTTCAATAATTCACTTCTACGCTTCTAAATTTTCTATAATGCACATACATGATTCTCATAGGTGGAAAAGAGTTGGGAACATCATTGCTAACACATGTGCAAAAATGACAAAATGTATGAACAGTGTATTTTCTTTACTCTTACAGCCTTTTTCTCATAGTAAATAAAAAGCAGAAACTTCAGTTCAACTTATGCCAAAATTACAAGGCATACTATAATGAATTGGGTGTGGTTCAACCAATGGAATTGTACTGTGTATGACCTGTGAAGGCTTAGTTAATAAAAGGTTCTGTTTTGCTCTCAACTGATAAACATCAAAGAATAAGGGTACTGTCCTCTAGGGCAAGGCCCTATGTTTCTGGACAGTGTGATGGTTTTCCAAGAGAAATGGAGAAATTCGAGTTGTAAAGACTAGCATTTGCCTATAGTTGATGTTTCAAGGAAAAGATGCTGAATTAAACACGTGTTGGGACTCACGCCTTTCAGTCAAGGCTGAGGAGGGGCCTTTCCAATATGATGGCCAACCAATTGCCTGCAGTGGACATGAACTGGAAGCCACATTGCATGATCACACACAAATATGTACCAATTTCTCCTCAAACTATATAGTAAACTGTACTTCCTGATTTACGAATTAAAGGCTTTAAAAAATATTTTGAGGAGGCATGAGTGCATGCTCAGTTATTCAGCCATTTCCAACTTTGTGACCCCATGGACTGCAGCTCACGAGGCTCCTCTGCCCATGGGATTTCCCAGGCAAGAATCTTGGAGTGGGTTGTCATTTCCTTCTCCTATTTTGAGGACAGAAATATGAAAATAAAAGAAGGGTTAGGCACTTAGACAGTAAAGAATCTGCCTGCAATGTAGGAAACCTGGGTTCGATCCCTGGATTGGGAAGATCCCCTGAAGAAGGGAATGGTAACCTACTCCAGTATTCTTGCCTGGAGAATTCAGCAGACTGAAGAGCTGGTGAGCTACAGTCCATGGGGTCACAAAGAGTTGGACACAACTGAGCGACTACCACTTTTAGGCACTTAAAGGGTATGTTCTAGGAAATGAAGAAATCTGTTTGAGAAATTAGGAAATCTAGTTAAGAGCAAAAAGAATAAAACTTCAGAATACCATGAAAGTAATAAAATTCTAGCTGTGTGGAAATACAGTTATCTCTGTTGCAAAGGGGTGAAAGGTGTTGTGAAAATCAAGGGCTATCCAAAATTCAAAAAAACTAAGCAGAAAGCTTGACACTGCCATCTCTAAATCCTAAGACCAGCACTCACTCATTGTACAAATAGTATCAATATTAAGGGAAAGTAAATGCACAGAATGCTGTGTGCTGTGCTGAGCCGCTCAGTTGTGTCCGACTCTGGGTGACCCCGTGGGCTGTAACCCACCAGGCTCCTCTGTCCATGGGATTCTCCAGGCCAGAATACTGGAGTGGGTTGCCATGACTCTCTCCAGGGGATCTTCCCAATCCAGGGATAGAACCCAGGTCTCCTGAAATGCAGGCAGATTCTTTACCATCTGAGCTACCAGGGAAGCCCCTCAAACCATATAAAATTTTTTTTAAAAAGAATTTAGGAAAAAAGTCCCTTTCAACCTCAACACCTTCTTACTATATTTCTCCAAGCTTACGAAACTATCAGTGCCTTCATCAAGTGGTTCCAGTGGTAGAGAATTTAAGGCACTATTACTAGAAGCCTTGGTCAACTACAGATCAGAACTGAAAATATCACCAAATAAGTCAACCTTCAGAAATGCAATTGCGCAGAACACCATCTACTGCAAATAGTGGGGAGTCCTACAGGGGGTGGTGAGACTGGATGCATGCTGATGTAAGATACTTGCACCTCTCTTGGCTGTCAGAAGTAAATTTGGAGATGGGCCATTTTCGGACTGAATAAACTTTAAACTGATATCATTAAACCCTTCCCTTGCTCATTCTCTTCCACATATCCAAGGAACCAAGACTCTCTGAACTTAAAGCTCTGAGGCCTTGGCTCTGGCTGGAGACTGCTGAGTCACACCTCTGATCCATCTGTCTCTCCTGAGGTTTGCATGTGTTGAGACATGAATATCCTGCGTAAGATGTGACTTAAGAGAGATGAGGGATGACCGTATGCAGAAACAAATGTTGTGCCCATGGCTAAAACGCCGACTAATCTCCCGCTCTCTTTTTTTTTAATCTTTGAGGGACGCTCAAAGGAGGGGCCCTCAGCATGTGGCTTACACACCATGTTGTTTGTCTAGGCCCATAGTTTAGTTGTGAGTCATGGATGAGGAGGAAAAGCTCAACAAAAGGAAAGCAAGAGGTCTGGCCCTCTCTTCCAGGAAGCAGGAATACTTACTGCCGCGACGGATGTTGATGAGCAGATTGCCTTTGAAGATGGTGCATCCTTGGAGCATCTGAGCAGAAGTGACAGAATCAATGGTCTTTGTCTTCTTTTCTTCCTCACACACTTTGGGACAAGGGCCTTCGCAAGGGATGCAGTACATGCTGTTGAAAATAAAACAACCCAACACACTGAGAGCTGAGTCTGTCTTCCCACATTACGAAAATTCTTACAAGATATGCTTTTATTCCAGGTGTCTTTATAGTCCACATTACAGAAAGCAACTGGCAGAAGCCTTCGAGTGGTCGTACTGTTTCTCATCGCCAAGCCTCCTCAGGGTAAGCCACTCAAACGGCAATCAAAAGGAGAAACTGCCTACAAAGGAAAAGCGTGCTGCCTGTTTCCAGACAAAACACATGATACACCCTTGAGGCATGTGTGTATCATAGGCTGGGGCTGGTGAGCCAGCTGGTCCCACGTGAGAGAAACAGCCTTGCAGAAGGGAGACACCAGGGGATCCCAAGAAGAACAGAGCTGCTCTCTGAGGTCGTGGGCCCTGCTGGCGCACCCCGCAGGAGCCGCTGGGAGAGTGGACGGGGACACCGAAGGGACAGCAGTGTCCCCGCCGCTGACCGGAAGCTAACTCCTGCAGCCAGCGGCCCAGTGGGGCATTCCAGAAGGCACGTGCTGTAGCACAGATCCATTATTTTCTTGCTAAAGCACAACTGAAATAATTTCTTGACAGTGTTTGGCAGAAACTTGTAAATTGATCCAAATGTTGTTTTTGCTGCATACACAATAAAAACAGGAACTTCCATTGCTTTGTAATGAGCTCCTATTTCACATGCAATCTTGAACATGCCACAAACCCACCAACAGCCAGGGACTAGCGAGTGACCTTGGTACTTTTCCTTATTTAGGGAATAGCGGACAAAACACTAATCCAGCTCTCTGAACTGCAGGACGCTGGGTCAATTTCCAAACAGAATAAATGATACAACATTATGGGATGTGTGTGTAATAGGATGGTGAACTGGAGAGCCACTATAGTTACATGATTATTCTTGAATGATCTTTCGAACTTCATGAAGATAAGTGAGAAACATCCAGGAAAGCAGTGTAAGTTAAAGCGCTTAGGCATTAAGTACTGCCCTCCATCACTGAACTTTACTGCATATCTAAGGCAAAGATGAAAGGCTTTGTTTAAAAGCTTACAGATAAATATAGTTTTCCTACTGTTTTCTCATTTCATGTCGGGAAGACAGGCGGGAAGGTTTCCAGAGGAAATGGGCCGACCACAGCAATGGAGGTACCCCCTTTCTCTGACGTCACAACATTTTCGCTTCTAGAGTTTGCAGCAGGTTTTCCTCAGCATTCCCTGTTGGTCTTTTATTGTTTCTAACTTACCTACATACCATATAATGCCCCACTTCCCTTTTTAAAACCTTGGTGTGAAATAATTACAGACACACAAAAACTTACAAAAGTAGTACAGAGGGGTTCTGTGTACCTTTGACCCAGTTCCCCCCAGCAGCTCCATCCTGCACCATGAAAATGCAACATCAAGCCCAGGGAACACACAGGCACAATACATTCCCACGCCACCTCATCACCGGAGTGATCACTGCAACGAGCCAGCCGGTCCCCAGCAACACCTCCTGTGTGTGGCCCGTTCGGTCATCCTGCCCCCACGCCTCTAACTCGGGGCTGCCACTCACCTTTTCTCCATCTCGGTAATGATGTTATTTTCAGAATCTTACATAAATGTAATCATCTGGTGTGTGACCTTGTGAGACTGTTTTTTTTTTCCCCCACAGCATAATGTCCTTGAGATCCATCCGTGTTGTGTGTGTTTGAATACTTTGTTTCTTTTTATTGCCGACTGATATTCCATGGTGTGATGGATCATGGTTTGCTTGGCCATTTACCTACTGTGGAGCATCTGTGCTATTTCCAGGCTTTGGCTGTTAAAGCTGCTACTGACAGCTGTGTACATGTTTTTGTGGGAACTTAAGTTTTCGTTTCTCTGGAATAAATGTTCAGGAGGGTTAACTTCCGGGTTACAGGTTAAGTGTGTGTTTTCTTCCCCTGACATTTTATTCAAATAGCAATTTCTGAACCAAACACCTTTCTTAAAATGTCTAGGAATCAGCTAGCACTTTAAAAAATGTTTTTCTAAGGAAGTGCTCTGATTACATGTTTATAGTTTAAGCTTCCTCAAGTCCACTCTGGTACAGAGAGGGTATAAACAGTATTAAAAAATAAATATTTTAAATAAGTGTCAAATAGGCCTTAAAGGCTTGGGGGGGGTGTTATTAGTTTTTGATGGTGTTTTATTTTAAAGTGAAAAAGGTAGATCTGTAACTCTGAACTGACTGCAAGCATGAGTAGGAAAAATAAGAGCTTAATTCTTCAAAGAATGAATTACAGGAGAAGAGGTCACGGGCACAGCGCCCCCTACTTCACCCACAGCTATGGCGGTTGCAAACAACTGAATTCCTCCAGCATCAGAAGGAACACTCCAGCAGGGCAAAGCAGTTATGAGCCCGCAGCCATGCACTAGCTGCCCCATCTCAGCCCCCAGCTTGGGGAGGAACCGCAACGGTGGCGATTTAGTGGCCAAAGTTGCGTCCGAGTCCTGTGAGTCTGGGCAGGAGTTGTGGCGCAGCCTAAACTGGGTTCCAGGCACTGCCCAGGGACTGACAAAGCCTTTTTAAGTTCTAGGGCTGCCAATAAAATGTGAGCAAAATGTGGCAGACTTATTTTGGGTGGAATATGTATACTCCACAGTTCACCAGTATCCTTGGCACATTTACCATTTAAAGTATTTGGAGTAATTTTTACTATTACAGTAATTTTATACATTACAGCAATGATGACAGGCAAGAGTGTTCTGCATTTAATATTATGGAACAACGTGAGCATTATCTCTGATTTGAAGTTAAGTCTACGGAAGGAGCAACATCTCCAAATATTACACCGGAAACAGATGCCCCTCTACCAAGAGTTGCTTGAGGAGGTTTGCAGAAACAGAAGGCAGCAAACAGAAGGGAAATTACACATTACACTCAAAATGAAGATTTCCTTTTCCAGTGGTATTTTATATTTGTAGAATAGCTTTATTTTTTAAGAACCCGAAATGGAAGGCTCCTCTGGTGTAGTCATGAAGCAGGCATTTTTAGTCCATTCCATCAGAAGAACTCCTTGAGAGTTCTCTGCTCTGCTCCAGAGATGGGACCAGCAACTCCAGGTCTCAAGCCTTATCCTGCTTGCAGGGTTATAGTCCTGCATTTCGTAAGAACCCTGGCACTGTTTTTTCAAAAACTTAAAACCAATAACAGTTTCACAGAAGTCGGGTTGGCATGCACGAAAGGGATGCTGTTTGCTGTCCGGAACTTCTCTGCTTCCAAAGCTTCATGTCCAGGAAGGAAAATGAGACACAGAGAAAACTGAGGGAGCGTGAAGGCTGTGTGCGTAGCAAAGGGACGGAGCACACTGCTTGCTCCGAGTGGAGGGCAGAAGCCAGCGCTAAGGTGTGTGTCTGTGTGTAGCAATGTGATGGGGTATGTGTGTGTGTGTGTGCAGCAAGTGATGAAGCACACTGCTTGCTCGGAGCGGTAAGAGCCTACGCCTGCTCACTGCCTCACGAATGTCGGGGGGGTCACTCTGTCTCCCCTCCCGCAGTTCCAAAGCCTTCACTGGTCTAGCGCTGAGCAGCCCTGGAGGTGAGAAAACCTCAGTCTATCGTCTCCCCTATCCACGGGCTCTGGGGGAGAGGCCCGCATGCGCACAGGGAGTCAGGGGCCGCCTGGGACCTGAGTCAGCAAATCAGGTACTTCATTCCAACCCTCCAGGCGGGCTGCTTCCAACCCAGAAGACCTGCCCATCGCGCCTGGCGCCATCAGCAGCCGGGGTCACGCCGGCCCTCCGCAGTGCCCTGGATTCCCTTAGCCTCCCCCAGGCCGCGCCCTCCCGCGCCCACACTGACCTCTGGCTCCCGTTGCGGATGAAGCCCGACGGGCACTCCTGCATGCACTCGCCGTCGTGGATGACGAAGCCCTCGGCGTCGCTGCTCTCGGCGTTGGGGATGTTGGCGCAGAAGTCGCGGTCCACGCAGCGCCAGCCCTCGAAGCGGTAGGTGTTGGGCGGGCAGCTGGGCACGCAGATGCCGGCGTAGTAGTAGTGGCGGCAGGCCACGCAGGCCGTGGCGTTGTCGGGCGCGCTGCAGCTGCCCAGGCACTCGGGGTGGCAGCACTCGTGGGTCTCCGTGCACGCCCGCTTCCCGCAGGCGCTGGGACACACTGTGGGGACAGGCAGGGTGTGAGGCCGCTGGGCGCCGGGGCCCCCACCCAGCAACCCCCAAGCCACCAGCCACCCGCGGGAGCCCAAAGCTTGAATCCCCAGTGTCACATGTTGAGAATTTCGCTGGGGCAGGGAGCAAGTACTCTGCATTTCGAGTCAGGTGAGAAGGGTTTAACATTCAGCCTCTCCTAGTTGACTCTTTTTGGTCTTGGAGGAGTGCTTAACGATCTCTGACCTTGATCCTCTTTCTCATCTACAAAACAGGGCAGCAGCCCCCATCTTAGAAGGTTACCTGTGGCATGGGTGGTCCTCTGGAAGCACTACGTGGACCATACAGTTTATTGTTACTTTAGAAGGTGTTATATGCGCTCCTCAATCTGCATTTTGCATGTGTTCCTTACTGAAATATCTTTACCTATTTCTGATATCTGTAAATATCTTTAAATAGTGTGCAGAAATGCTCATTTATTTTTAAAATGATTAAAACTAGAATGTGCTAAAGGTGATGCTATACGGGTGGACAAATTAGCTTTAGAAAAGTTTGCATCTGTTTGTATCATACCAAAGGTCTCACCCCAGATAAACAATGATATTAACATATTCATGTACCACAGTCTAATAGATCACAGAGAAGCCCCCATGTCTGATGGTTTTTCTCACATATAAGAGTGGATGGGTGGGCAGTGTCTCCAGCCCAGAGGACCATAAGATATCATTACAAACCATCTCCTGTGAGCTCTTCTATGTTAAAGATAAGTGAAAGGAGTATCTAAAAAAGCCAGAGACCCACAAGTCTTGTCCCAAATAGATGAGCTGGCATTTATTTCTATAACAATGCCACAAGGATCACACTCTAGGGGCCTTAGAGCAGTGTGCCTTACTAGCAAAAGTGCCTTACTAACTCTCCGTTAGCCTTACTAGAGAATAAAGTGTAAGTCAACAAACTATGAAATCTGGTTTACATTATCTGCTTCCTACTTTTTCCACGAGTTGGAAAACACAAAATTATTTAAATATGTAGATTATTGACTCTGACATGCATCTTCACTAAGTAGTGAAGATTCTATTCGTTTTTCTTTATAATAAAAAAGATGAAGAAAATCAGAAATTAGATTAAAAACTACATTGAACACCTCGTCTGCCTGTCCACAATGGCACCTTATCAGTACCTCCATGAAGACTCTCCCACTGGATCATTCTCTATGCATGTACATGCACACACAAATGTAAACATCTATAAAAAAGGATCAAGTCATTCTAAAAGCACTTTTTGGCATAACATACTGTGACTTCGACAATAATTTAACAGCTGCATCACACCCCGTAGTATAGCACATCATAAGTTGTAATCAGCTTCCTATTAGGCATTTCATTTATTCCCAACATTTTATTAGGACAATAAGCAGTCAGTCTTCATGAGAATTCTTAATTATTTCAATAGAATCAATTTCCAGAGTTAGCCTTGCTGGGTTGAACTGTCCTCTGCTAAGTTGGTACCAATATACACATTTGGTAGCTGCAGGCAGGAGTACCTATTTTATTGCCAAAAGGTACATTTAAAAACAGCTGTCAGAACTTGGACATTCAAATGAATACTGTCACCTCGGAAGAAACAAATTCTCATGATACTGTCAGGCTTAAAAATTTTTTTGCAGGTTTCTCCTCTGATCATCTTTTGACTGAGACAAACAGGTGACCTTCCATTATTCATTCTTTTCTATTCTGGTAATAGAACCTTGATTTTTAATTGGGCATTTTGCAACCTAGCTAGCTATTACATCTCCCGGCCACTCCTGTAGCTAAAAGCAACCTAGGTTCTAGCTAGTGAGTAAACATTTAGTTTACTCTAGCTAGTAGCAAATGTTTGGGGTGGAACTTACTTCCCAGAAAAGTGCTTCAAACAGAGGGGGTGTGCCCGCCATCCTTGCTGGCTAGGGTACAGGTATAATGGCTGAGGCTCAAGCAGCCATAATAGACCATGAGGTGGCCCATTAAGAACAGTGCAGCAAGATCAAAGGGACTTGGTCCTTCACGACTGTGCACCCAGTAGGCTGACCCTGGACGCTTACCTCTAGACTCCTCTACAGGAATAAGAAAGAAACTTGTGTCGTGTTTAAGTGCCTACTATTTGTTAGACGCAGCTGAACAAATGCCAGCTAAGTGCCTTCAGAGCCACGTATGAGCAAAGAAGACAGTGACTATTGGTTTATGTCACTGTTGTTTACTAGAATTGCCTCTCAATGATTTCTGGCTGTTTCCAAAAGCTAATCTACCCAATCAATTACAAGGAGTAACTGTCTCCAGTCACAGCAAAAAAGCATGTTGTTGTAGGAGTTCCTAAAATGCTGTGTCTGTGGAAGGCATCATCTTGAAGCTGATAACACCAACTTGTATCCGTAGTAAATGCACACACACAGGCCACACACTTGACTCTCAGATATCACACGTGATCTAGTAATCACAGATTAAATGACTAAGTTCAAAATATCCAGGTAACGTCAAGGCCCAAGATCCAGAGAAAGAATAACTTTGCAAATCCTAAGTTCAGGTTTTTAAACTAAAAACAAGGGAAAATAAGTCTACCTGTCCTTCGTTTAATCATCCACCTAGCAACTGTTCATCGAGTGTGCACTGTAGCTGTGTGCCAGACCCTGTTCTTAAGGGGTGGATAATATACCATGTAAGCACAGGAGTCAAGTGGTGGTACATAGCCTGCCTTGGGTACCTGGGTGCCCAGGAAGGCTTCACATAGGTGTGAAAGGCTGGAGCTGAAAGGTAAAAGCTGAGGAACAGATGAAATCATGTGTAAAAGCAATTAAGTGGCTGCGATGGGAGAAGTGGGTGCTCGTGAAGATGGCAGGGATCCAGTAACAAGTGATGCTGGGAGAGAGAAGGAGGGCAGCTCAGAGAGGCCTTGGGAGCCTGTTCAAGGCACTCTGGCTCAGTGGTGGACAGTGGGCATCCCTGAAGATTTTGGGCAGGAGAACACAACGGTCTGATTTTCATGGTAGAAAGAGGTTGTTTGGCAGCAGCTCAGAGGGTATGATGGCCAGAGGGGGTCGTGCTAGAAGAAGCGGGATCAAGCCAGAGCAGAAATGTTCTACCGTCCCTACCGAGTTCACGTAATACAATCGATCTGTGAGGTTCACAGGGTTAAAAATGAAAGTAACTGTAGAAACCATGCTCATTTGTCGTAGCACAGACCTGCCATGTTGAGCACACACTCCCCGTTCAGAGTGCTGAAGGCCCCAGGGCTGCTCACTGGCCGTCAGCCACCACCAGGCTTGTGTTTGGAGGAACGAACAGTGGCTAAGAGTATTATGCTCATCATCAGAGACTAACTGGGAACAATATCTACTTGTAAAACCCTTTTTTCCTTGCTCACAATTTAAATAAAATGTTACATATCAATAAAATGATGAGCAGCAGACATCAATATCAAATAGGTATTAATGTAGTGCTAAAGACTAAAAGCACTTAAAAACATATAAAAATGCCCTGTGTACGCTTAGACTCAAACGTAAATGTTGGGCATTTCCAGTATGAGAAAGAGAAAAAAAACCTAACCAAGTATCTGTGGATAATGTTTTGCACCCTGCTCCCTGTTCCACTGGAAATGGCATCTCTGGGCAGCGGTCCACTGCAGCATACACCCCTCCAGGGGTGCCCTGCATGGAACTACACCGTTAGTCAACTCCTGCCACAGCAACACATGCGCTAGGGAGGTAGGGTTTTGTTTCAGCAATGGGAGCTGCCTCAGAAGGAATTTCGGTAAAGCTTAAATTAGGTAAAATCCTGTTTCTAGACAGAACAATTCCTCTTAAAGGGATCACAAATCACAACCACAGATCTTTCACATTACATGACGCCACTGTGCACAAACACGTATCAAATACTTCGGGGGAATAAAATCAGGGTGTGATGGGGAGTGAGAGAGAGAGAGAGAGAAAGGGGACCATTTGCTGGAGGACAAACACAGGGGTGGAAGCCAGAGTTCCCCTGGCTGCAGCACGGTCCACGAGGGCTCTGGGAGGCGGGCAGGAGAACCCGCGGAAGTTCAGGATTAGAGAGTCCTGGAGCCAGCCCCAGAAGCCCGCTGTAAATTTTGCCTCATCTCAATGTATATAAATATTATTAGTGTTCAGGACTATTAAGGGATTTCTTGAAAAGCCCCGGGCAGTGTGTCTAGCCAGCAGACGGATGGCTGCTCCGCACGAGTGCCAAAACTTAAAATTTAGTACAGTTACCAAATTTCCAATCACAGAGCTATGGGAGAGAGGAAGGAACATCTTCCTTGGCTTCCATGAATAAGGAGCACACCTAGCGTGATGCAGGCATTTCTGCTTCTAAGAATAAAAGGGAAATGGAAGGTGCTACAAACTAACAAATACACGCAGGGGGAAGCAAATGGATTTTGCCCCCAAGATCTTTCTAGTCATTGGAAGTTTTACAACGACCAACAATAAAAACAAGCGCCTATGTAAACTGTTGAGACAGCTAACAACAGGTCCCACGTCTGCACTGAAAGGATTCGTTCAGGGCCACAATCCCCTAAAAATGAGGCACTGCGTTTAAAAGCTCAATATCTTCATTTTGGGGAACAGGAAAAAAGTCACATACATCAAGCTTTAACTCTCTCCTTCCCTCCCTGGAGTCCTTGTACTTATTAAATTCTTTCTAGGGATTTTAAAAACGTTTCTTTCTTTTCTTGCCAATAAGCTCTTTAACAATCTTTACTTCAGAGAAACTATTTTTAAAAGCATATTTTGGAAGAGACGATGGAGAACTCAGCCTCTTCACGGAAGAAAAAAATGGGAAAGGGACCACTTAGTCACACAAAGTTTAAAAAGCACAAACATTTTATCCCAAATGATTTCGAAAGGACAGAACCAGTTCATGGACGCTGAAATAAGGTGAAGTTTCTATATCAAAATCCAGACTAGTGTAGGGTTCTCTTAGGTATTTCTGGGTACCCTAAGGGACATACTGCAGTTCTGCATAAAAAGAGGGTGCCTTTCCTGAGAGACAAGCATCACTCTGCACTAGAGTGAATGGCTGATAACTCCAGGAAAATACACTTCAACTTCCCAAGTGCATCCGGGAGACACGTGGTCCAGAGAGAGTTTGTGGTTTTCCTGCCTAGCCAGGAGAGGAGCTGATTCCACCAGACACCATGGGGAGGGGAAGGGAGGGGAGCCCCGGTTGTGTCCGCTGAACTCACAGCAGTGCCCCATTCAGCATAGCCAGAAGCCCACCCAAGGCCTCTCCTCCAGACACCTCTGAGCCAGCTCGCTGGGAGGATGGGTAAGCCTCCTTTGACCGTTAAAGACATCAGCCAGGCCCGGTCCTGCAGGTAAGAGAGCCCAGCTCCTGAGGACGGCAGCGGGAACACAAGAGGGACAAGCAAAGGGCTGGTAAGCCCTGGCAGTGGCGCAGACAAGGGGCAGCAGCACGGATGGGGAAATCCTGGGACTGCATGGATGCCGCGCCCTGGGGCCCGGTCAGCGGATGGATGCAGAGGAGCCCGGTAGGACCCGGGATCTGCAGGCCTCCACCACCCATAGGGCCCAGCAGTGCCTGGAGTCCCTGCGCCTTTCCGACACCTATGTTCTCTTAAAATAAGCCGCCCACGTGGATTTCCGTATATTCACCTGTGAATTCTGGGTCCCACGTTTCTAGTCTTCCCTGCTCCACTCCTTGATAGACCTAACACAAAGCTCAGTCTTAAGTAAGGATAATAACGCATTTACAGGATTCCTCTTCCAAGCCTCAGAAACGTGATCCCAAGGACCTAGAGGCAAGGCTGGGCCTCACTGCTTCCTCTTCGCTCATCAACTCAAGCAGCAGGAGTTGAGGCATGAGGGCAGAAAGAGGCTCGCCTCCACAGCTGTTTCTGAGGCCCGCAGGCCCTGCCACTTTTGGAGCTCCATGCTGGTCCTTTCAGCCACGAAGGTGGGTGAGCCACCTTGACGGGATGTCCCAGCTGGACCGAAGGGTGTCCCATCTCCAGGAGCTGTGAGGGACTTCAGAGAGGGTCAGGGAGAGCCCACCTCGGGCCACGGGGCCCATGGCCTTTCATCCTGCCAAGTACCCTTCCATCTCTCCTGCCTTTTGACCTCAGGCACACACTCCTCCCCATCCCCCAGTCCAAGAAGAGAAACCATCCAAGGGGTAGAGAGGAGAGGAGGCACGAGGCTTCCCGGGCTCAAGATGAAGCGACCTCACCCCGGTGTTTTAGTCTGGAGTTCTCTAAATACGTCAGCTAGCGTGGAAAAGCAGGCTTACACGAAAATGCTAAGACTCATGAAATAAAATGAAAATAAACCTGGCACAACAGTGTGTGAGCTCCACTCACACGCATATGTATGCATGTGTATATATATTTATATATCATACATACATATACTGAGTAAAGCACAATTTTCTCAAAAGGAAGATAAGAAGAATCTGTCTTGACCATCTTGAAAACTGGTACCAGAAAACTCCAGAGAATCACTGCCTAGAAACCCCAGTTCATTTTAGCCGGCTTCTCTGCCTGGAAAACTGTAGCCATTAAGAGGAATCGGGTGGTAACCCTGTGTCTGAGACATTCAGAAAGAAGAGCTGCGTCCCCTCTAACCTTTCTCTTCTTGAAGCCAAAGAAACCACCTCCTGTGCAGGAGAAAACATTCTATCATCGTAGTGGCCCGACTAAGAGACAACGTAATGGTTAGAACCTGAAGATAACTTCAGTTTCTCTGCTGGAAGCATCAAGGCTAGCATGAGCACTAGAGCATGGGGAAGGCACCCAGGGGCACGCAGGAAAACCCCAGAACAGAGCTCTCGGAAGCCTGCAGAGGCTGGTTAATAAAGAGAGACCATGGCTCCTGAACTGATTAACTAGTGAGCCTGAAAGAGCTCGTCTTCTCCCGAGTCCAGAGTGCACAGAGGAGTTCCTCCTTGCAGTCTTTCAAGGGGTTTTCAAGACGCAGCTTCAAGTCCTCTTCCTTCCTAAGAGGAAGGACCCTGGACTGAGCATCTTTGGGTCAGCAGATGGACGTTCTGCAGCACCAAGGCATGCAGAGGGGGCAGGAAGTGATACACCTCCCTCCTCACCCCTGCCTTCCCATCAACTGACTTCTCCAGCCTTCACTCCTTCCGAGGGGCCCGGAGGTAGCTTCAGAACACGCAGGAGCAGAGACCCTCCTGTGGGAAGCTCCCGGAGCCCTTAGATCTGCCTCAGTTCAAACACACCAGGGATTCTGCAGCCACATTCTGCCTTTCATCAAGCCCCAATCCTCAGAGATGAAACAAAGTTAAGAGGCCATCATCCCGTGCGTGTCTGAGGCACTGCTCTTCAGAAACCTAGGGGAGCCTCACAGCAGCGCTGCACGGAGTTCTTCCCTTAGAGAAAGTGCTACTGCCCGACCGCACCCCGCTTGACCAAGCTCCTCCTCACCCCCACCCAGGATGCGTTTTCCTATAGGGCGCTCCCTCGGGGCCTCATTCAGGTGTCTGGAACTCTTAATAGCCCTGGACAATTGCTCAGTCTCAAAATTCCAAGGCTGTGATCCTGGCCTCCTCCTGAAGGCCAGACTCAAGCCACAGTTCATTCAACACACACGGACATCACTGTTCCTTAACACCTGTCCACAACTTACCTAAGGCTGCAGAAGCAGTCTGAACAGTTGCGGTACCAGGGCACTGAGCCCAGTGGCGGTGTTCCATGACCGAGGCGGCATGCTCGGGGGCTTTCTGTATGCCCTTCAACGTAACTCCCATCGTCACACCCAGCTAGCTCATTCCGACCATCTAACCACCTAACGCTCCTGTCCTCCTTTCACAACAGCTGCTGGAGTCTCTCCTACATGAATGCGTTCTGAGTCTAAACACAGGACTCAATTTTATATATATTATTTAACTTAATGTTAACGATCACATGGGGCAGTAGCATTATGCTCATTGGTAGACGCCCACATGGAAGCACAGAGATTTTATAACTTTCCAGGGCTATTAACCATCCAAGTGAATAACTATCAAGCTGGAAACCTGGGCTTGGAACCCAGATCTCTCTGACTGGGTGACGGGCTCTTCCCCTGCTCTGCTCCATGCTGGCATGAAGTTCTCGCCAGGCTCTGCTGTCCAAGAACAAAAGGCTAGGGGGCTCTTCTCATGCCACTTTTCTCTGCAAGTTGGCATCTACCAGGAAAAAATAAACCACCAGTCTCAACATCCTCTTCTTCCCCCTAAGGTGAACCGCTTAGTCTGGAGGAAGGACAAAACACAAAACATGATGCTCTGGAGAAGGGTCAAGCATGCAGGTGATAGTAAGGATGATGTACCCACTAAGCACTCATTATTTATTTGGCGTGTGTGTTAAGTCGCTTCAGTCGTGTCTGAATCTTTGTGACTCCACGGACAGTAGCCCGCCAGGCTCCTCTGTCCATGGGATTCTCCAGGCAAGAATACTAGAGTGGGTTACCATGCTCTGCTCCAGGAGATCTTCCTGACCCAGGGATCGAACCCGGGTCTCTTAAATTGTCTGCACTGGCAGGCAGGTTCTTTACCAACAGCGCCACCTGGGAAGCCCTCTAATTATTGAGTTCAGTTCAGTTGCTCAGTCGTGTCCGATTCTTTGAGACCCCGTGACTGCAGCATGCCAGGCTTCCCTGTCCATCACCAACTCCCAGGGTTTACTCAAACTTATGTCCATTGTGTCAGTGATGCCATCCAACCCTCTCATCCTCTGTCATCCCCTTCTCCTCCTGCCTTCAATCCTCCCCAGCATCAGGGTGTTTTCCAATGAGTCGGTTCTTCCCATCAGGTGGCCAAAGTACTGGAGTTTCAGCTTCAGCATCAGTCCTTCCAATGAATATTCAGGACTGATTTCCTTTAGGATGGACTGGTTGGATCTCCTTGCAGGCCAAGGGACTCTCAAGAGTCTTCTCCAACATCACAGTTCAAAAGCATCGATTCTTCGGCGCTCAGCTTTCTTCACAGTCCAACTCTCACATCCATACATGACCACTGGAAAAACCATAGCCTTGGATAGACGGACCTTTGTTGGCAAAGTAATGTCTCTGCTTTTCAATATGCTGTCTAGGTTGGTTATAACTTTTCTTCCAAGGAGCAAGCGTCTTTTAATTTCATGGCTGCAGTCACCATCTGCAGTGATTCTCTATTAACTGGATTACAGCAAATAGAACTCTCAAAGACATTCTTCTCTCTCTCAAAGGCTGAGCCCTGACGAGTCTATCAGCAGTCCTCAGTGCTTAGCTGCAATGGTGAAGCAGCGGCTCCTGTTGTAGAAGGCGCCGAGGGCGCGTTCTGTGGGGCAAAGGCGGCCACATATATGAGTGCTGTCAGGAGCCAGAGCAGCCAGACCTGGGGAGACTCAGTGACCCACAGAACCCTTCTCACCCAAACAAATCTTACTCATGAGATTAGATAACCAGAGTTCACTCTCTTTGCCAACGGCTATGTCTCAGCAAGCCTCCAACCTTGGTCAGGAAAAAGAAAAAACAGGTCTGTGCCTTCCCCTTGGTTGGGCACATAAACATATATAGTCTAAGGTCACAGAAATAGCCAAGTTCCAAGTAGATCCCTGCTGACTAGCACACACGGTACACAGGCAAGCTACGATGTTTGCGGATATGTTTCATCCTAGCTTACTAAAGGCATCTGTGAGGATTTCATTAATGAGCAAAAGAAATGGTCGTCCACAGAAAGTAACACTGGACCAACGTCGTCTCCAGGATCTAAGATGCAGTGCTGGGCGGACTATTGAGAAAACAGAAGAGAAAGAAGAAAGGCAACTAAGAAGCCAGGAGGGAGGTTATTCAGGGCACCATTATTAACTAAAAATGTCAAGAGCTAATTAGGAGGAGTAAAGAAAGAGCAGCCATCAGTGCAGACACAGTGCAGGACCCCAGTTCACACCAAAAGCTAAGTCAGGAGCAGAAGGCAGGCCAGGAATCTTCCTTTGGCTAAACTGCTGGTTTTGGTTACTGTGGGTGCTGTAATTTTTTTTTCTTCCCTCACAATTTTCATAACAGCTTGACTGAAATAGAGCTCAGACACAATTTCACCCCTTTAAAGTGTACAAATTAGTGGGTTTTACCATATTCACAGAGTTGTACAAACATCACCCCAAAGAGGAAGCTGTCTACCCCTCCCCTGCCCCGTGGCCCCTCTCAGCCCCAGGCGATCACCGATCAACTTTCTGTCGCTAGAGATCTGCCTCTTCTGAACACTTCATACAGACTGAATCATATACTACACCAGGGGTCCCCAGCCTCTGGGAATCTAATGCCTGATGACCTGAGGCGGAGCTGATGTAACAGCAGTAGCGGTAAAGGTCACAATAACTGCAATGTGCTTGAATCATCCTGGAAGCCACCCCTTGCCCCCAGTCCAACATTCGTGGAGAGTGTCTGCTCCGAAACTGGTCCCCGGGGCCCACGTGAGCCTCTGGGTCTGGCTCTCCCACGTGGGACGACATATTCCAGGTTCGTCTGCGCTGTGGTGTGTCGGTCCCTCACCCCTGCCTTTCCTTTCCTAAGTTTTGACTTTGGTGACCCGCAGGCCACAGCGCTGGCCCCACGAGCCCTGCTGTTCCTGTGCAGTGACAGAAACACAGGCATGGGGACCAGAAGCTGATGTTTCCATCAACTATTTGGACTCCAGGATCTATTCACGGTCTGGATCTGTTCCAAAGGGAGAAAGACTTGAACCTGTCACGCTGACTAAACTTTGTCATCCTCTGATAGCAGGAAATGAGAGGAGAAGCCACACAGTCTGTGGAGGAAGGGTCCCCAAGTCTGAGAGCCTCCTGCCGGCTCTGCCTGATGGAAACGAGGTGTCCCCATGACCCTCACCTCTGGAGGAGTCGATGCTGTCTCACAGAAAGGCCTCCAGAGAGTAGAAGGAGGGAAAAGGAAAGAAAGAAAGTCAGGTTCTAAGAGGGGAGGGCGGGCCTGATTTCCACTGCTTCTGTGTTTATAAAACAGAATATCCTCTTTAGAAAATCAAACTATCCTAATGTACTCTAACATCTTCCAAAGGTTCCTTCTGCTGAACTCACATTCGAAGCCTGTATAAAAATTTTTTACAGATACAGTCAAGTTCTAATAGGAGGGAAAACCAGGGAAAGAGACGCGGGAGCGTGGACCTGCCCCTGCTCTGGGGTCTGCGCCCGCTTCTCCACACGGGAGCACAGGGTCTCTCACACCTCTCACCCCTCCTCCAGCTCTCCTTGAATCTTTCTCCAAAATGGAGGAGAAACATCCCCACTTGATGAGGAGTTCTTCTGAGACTCTTCCCCAGTTCTGTGACCGCCAGGCCTGAGTACACAAGGCACCTGCTGTCACAGACGCGTAAATGGACAGGGTGGAAAAAAAATATATATATATATTCTTTTCACACACTTAAAAATTACTCCAAGTTATTTTAAATTTGGAACTGTTTGTATATTCCTTATAAGTTTATAAACTCACACTGTCCCCTCATGACTAACTGAAGAGGAATTGAGAGAGTAGTCTATATTTATAACTTGTCGGCTTGTGCGTGCTCACAGCCCTATTTCCACTCCCCGTTACTGTACACAGAGTTATGTGAGGTATTGTGGGCTCCTAAACTTCGCTGATTTCCAAACAAGGCAGGCCTGTGTCCCACAGGGACAAATTGGGGGCTGTTTCTCCAAGTGGAGACCAAGCTCGGAGGGAGAGGCCTCCAGCTTTGTGGTTTGGCTGCATCTCTTAAAACGGGTGTTAGGGTCCATTTCTGGGCAATTACACGCCTTCCCGGTGTTGACCAGTATCATTGCTACTGAACTCTGTCTACCGCACATGCCCACGAGCAGCTCCATGTTGCACAACTGCGGCCACACACGTCCCTGCTGCCTATTCACTTCGGTAGAAACTGCTAGTCCAAAAGGTGCGATGCTTCAGCGAAACATGAAAAAGCCCCTTTCCATATGCATAAATATTTATGTCAACGTAATTTAAACGAATCAACTGAAGGCAGCCACTCGCAGGGAAACTACTATTTAGAAACCGGCAATGTTTTGGATACAGTATGTCAACAACGGAACCACTCACCAGGAGACAGTGATAACAGAAAGAGTGGGGTCGCCGTGGAGTACAGTCTGTGTGGATCGAGACTGGGACACGCAAACCTGCACACGTAGATGAGTTGTGCTGCAGCCTCTTGAGAGGTGTCGAACGAGTCCCTCCAAAGCTGCCTCCCTTGGAGCACACCCATCTGGCCGAGCACCTCACAGTTTTGCAAAGCCCCCTTGGAAACCTCTTTTGAAAAAAAACAAAACAAAACAAAACTCTTCTGGGGACCATAGTACCGTTCTTTGCTACAGCCTCAAGGTGGGGCATGTCTTCTTAAAAAGAGGGGAAAATGATCCCTAATTACATTTTTTTTTCTTTCTTTCCTGATGTCAGAAGGGGGAAAAGGCATCTCCACTCAATTCACTGGCTGCTAGTAAGGCTGGGTCCCTTGGGTCACCTGGATTCCACCCTCACCCCCACCCCATCGCAGTACCTCTTAAATGAATTGTCTCTCAACATCTTTGGTCCATTTTCTTCTTGGGAGCTTAAGTTCTGAGCGCATAGTTAAATTTGTTTAAGCCCTTGAAGCTGTCTGTGCTTTTTAAACATAGCATTGTGCTCTGCAAATTGTTTTTAGGTGACTAGAGAGAAAAATGCCTGCCCACCCCTCCCCCTTTTCTGTAATTAAATCTACCCGAGGAGCATGAATAACAGCCACCACGGATCACAACCTTCCAGTGATTTATGACCCTCCAGCCTCTCTGGTCGTTTTTCCTTTGATCTCGCTACTTCCTGGTGGCACGCTTTTGGACTGGTGAACGTGTATTTTGGAGTATATTGTTGTGCTAGAACACCACGTTATTCTTTTCCGTTATCTAATCCGATTGCTGGCTCCATTTCCTGGAGTTAAATTATTTTTACTACTGTGGAGAAACCACAAAAGCTCCACCAGACTTTCAAAGTACAGTAGACCCTGTTACAGGGAGAGGAGGAGGAACCGGTGTCCCAGGTAGCCTTCTATTCTGGTTAATGGAATTACCACACGAACTTTATGAGAATCACTTTTTGGAGAACTGGACACACCGACACCCCCAAATTTGCAGAACTTATATTTAATCTATCTCATGATTCCAAAGTGCCTTGGAAAAGCACACAAATGTAGAATGTTGGCATGTCCTTGCAAAGATTACTATTAAACAAAACTTGCTGTTCTCACAGAATTCTGTCAGCTCATATTTATATTTTGTTTCGTTTTTATTTTTTGTGGATGGTGGGACAGCACATTTAATAAAAAATGTTATGAACCTGGCCAGAATGTATGCAAAGTGCTAAGATTTCATACTGATAATCAGTTGTGTTAGAAACTATCATTTTCTCCATTTCGACTGAGAAAAACCCGGATTCAATACTTCAGAAAGGGTGAGTGAAAGATTCTTAAGTTTAATAAGACTCCTCCCCATTTTTAAAAGGCTGAGTTGAGGTTTTTGGGTTTCGCTCTCTTTCATAAATAACACGTAATACTTGGTTCAACTCAAGTGCCATCACAGGCATCTCCTGCACACACTGTGAGCTGACAGTGTTTCAGTGTTTCTGTGTTTCTGTAAATACCCAACAGAGATGGGCTCACAGGTGTTTTCTGCCTTTTCCTATTAATAAAACATCTGAGAGTGAATTTTTTATTTGCTCTCTGAGCCATTAAATATCTAGTATCATTTTTCCCTTGTATCATTTCCGATTTTTGGAGTCTGTTTTCCCCCAGAGTGTTATTCAGATTATGAAGTGAATGGTTTTGCTGCAGGCCCACCCAACATCACTTAGGGCTCTAAGAAAGCTGAAATCTGAAGCAAAATATGATAGAGCTTACTGTGAGCTCTGAAATGCTGGGTGGAAATTCCAGGGATTTCCCTTCAGACACTGTCACTCATTCGCCCCGCCATCATGGCAAGCACCCTGCCCACCAAGAGACAATCCACAGCAAGCCTGGCTTGTGCCGGGAGGCGGGTCCTATCTCCCCGTCCTGCTTGATGTTTGGGCAACCTTTCCTGCATCCCACGTCTCCATCTTTCAACAGCCTCCTGAACGTCACCCGTTGTATCTTACAGTCTGATTTACAGGGTTCAGGGGAATCTGCTTTGAAAGATGAAACAACTTAACACTCAAGCTAACTTTATCTTAAAAAAACAAGCAGGGCAAGGCAAAACATAAATGAGGCCCCAAACTTGGAAATCACATCCGAGGATCATTCCTTCATTCTGCCTGTGGCTCGAAGACTAATTTGCACAAAAAGTCCATAAACATAAAAGGGGTCCAGTTGCACTCAGGCTCCAGTGAGTGTGCCCGTGACGCACACGCTTGGCACATGGCAGGAGTGTGCAAAGCATGCCTGCCAAGGAAGGGGTCAGCAGGGAGCAACTTTCTGAACACAGGATTCTCCTTCCCCAAGTAAACTTCTTAACTGTTTCCCTAAAACTACAAAACCTCAAACTGGCCAAATCACTCAAAAAAAAAAAAAAAAAAAAGGTAGACTCCTCAAGCATAAATCTTTTCTTCCAAAATCCTGGACTTGAATAAACCGAAAACAAAGATCTGAAAATATTAAAGGGTCATCTGTTTTCTCTTTCAGTGGATTAAGCTCTGTAGCAACTTCCTCGAGTTTCCTGTGAAAACCTGCGTTCCGGGGCATCCTCACCTCCGAGCAGAGGGCCACCGCCCTAGCTGCGGATGGCCCACAAACACATCCCTCAGGACGCTGGTGTTCTACTCACAGAGAGAACAAGTGCTGGCAAGGGACAAAGAGAGAACATGTTTTGCAAACAATCAAAGTGACCTGAAACCCAGGGTAAAGGCTGAAGTCAGCGTTTGCTCATTGCCTGAGCCAGGCTCTATGCTGTGCTTCTTAAGGGGCAGGCTCGGGGAAAGGCAAAGACCCCTTGGTTTCTGTTCACCCAGGAGGACCTCTCACCTAGGGCTCACACCCCACTCCCAGTCTAGGCTGCATGACTTTGCTTTGCTTCAGACCTCTCACCTAGGGCTCACACCCCACTCCCAGTCTAGGCTGCATGACTTTGCTTTTCTTCCCTACCAAGCTGGGAGCATCTCTGAAATGAGATGAACGCTCAAAGGAAGGAGTCTTCCTCGTCTGCTGGAGCTGAAAGCATCTCTAGAATTCAGAGTTCAGATCAATATCTGGCTTCGCTTGTCTTCACAGCCCGGAGAGCTGATGCCAGGACCTGGGGCCCAGGGCTCCAGTCACCCTGTGATGTGATGTTCCCACCCGCCAGCCCAACACACACACTCCCCAGAAAAGAGAAGGATCTCAAACCTTCAAAGCACAGGACCCCTTGCCATAACCCATCCACAAATCTGCTTTGATACTACCAGAAATTTCGAAATGGCTTTGTTCCCCATTTTCCAATTCTGAAACTGCCTATTCAGGTATTTCCCTCCAAATTGCACACGCCTCCCACTGCACAAACATACCTCTTCTCCTCTAAGCAAAACCTGTTAAATGTATTTTCATCATCCCCCCACCACCACCCTGCCCTCTCCCCACTCCCTCCTAAATAAAAGCATCTAAACTGTCCTCCAAATCCACTTTCTCTTGCTCCACAGATGGTAAGACCTTATCTTCCTAAATTCCCATCCTCAGCCCACGCCAGGGCTCTGCAGGAGCACAGAAGGTAAGTACTGAACCTGTTGCTTCCACTCTCCTGCCAGCTCAACATCGCAAGCTCCTAATTCCTCCCTCCTCAACCCCCATCCTTTGAAATTTCTAAACCCCCGGTAGAGGAAGCGCCTCAGGCTCTTAATAAGCTCAGTCATGCTCGAAATATCCGTTTCACCCACAGGGTGCTCTCGACAGCAATTCCAACCAGAGCACACATTCAGGGGAAAGATGATCCTTCCTCAAGACTCAATATTTGGAATTCCTAAAAAGGCCATTCCTATTAATTTTCATTAACATACCTGTGAACCTGCAACAGTCCAGGGGTTGAAAGGACACCTTCTGTAATAGCCTGTATCCGCCCACGCCCCAGTAATGATAGTGGATTGAGCAATCCCCTTCATGTCTCTGTGACCACAGAGGGCACACGCACAACCCCCCTCCCCTGGAACTTGCAAAACTTAACAGGAAATCTTCTACCACCTACATGGAAAACCCACTGCCAGAAAAATGAAGCATAAACACTTCATATTAAATTAGCCAGGTGTTTTCAAAAAAATAACATTATCCCAATCCAATACTTTTAAATCCTGGCTGGCTTTCAGGTCTCACATATGGGAGCAGAGGAGCAGCGGCCACATGGCTTTGCCCCTTCGTAAGGGGCATGTCTTGCTTTTTTGATTAATGCAAACTGCAAATTAGTGTACACCGAAGGCAGCCAGAAGAAAGCAGCCAATGGTCCTGTTTCCTTTATCTGGGGCTTCCTTCTTGTATCTTCACACTGGACAGTGATGGACATCAAGAATATAAATCTGCCTAAGATAAGTCTTGGGGCTTCCCTGGTGGTTCTTTGGTAAAGAATCTGCCTGCCAATGCAGGAGATGCAGGTTCAGTCCCTGGGTTGGGAAGATCCCCTGGAGAAGGAAATGGCAACCCACTCCAGTATCCTTGCCTGGAGAATCCCATGGACAGAGGAGCTTGGCAGGCTACCGTCCACTGGGTTGCAAAGGGTCGGACACGACTTAGCAACTGAGCAACAACAAAGATAAACCTTTACCTTGGTCTTAAACCTGCAGGAGATACTTTGATACTTGAAAGAAGCATCAGTAAAAATGAAGAAACAGAACAGAAAAGAGTGGGAAACTTCAACATTTCTCAGCTTATATATTAACATGTCACGACATGTTTGTGAGAGACTCTATGCAGCAAGTCCACCAGCCCTGGAACACTGTCATTTATCCCAGTCCCTCCCACTCAGCAATTTCTGGCTCTGGGCACACGTCCCCTGATGTGACCCCAGGACACCCTTGGTTTGCCCTCAGGGTGGAGCAACACAATGGCATGTGGTAGCATTTCTCTCCACAAAACTAGTGTCAAAAATATACTACAGTGCAAACAGGACTGCCAGCCAAGAAGCTATGCCGGCAAAACTTAAAGCAAAAACTTAGAAACCGCCTATGCCCATTTATGTGCCAGGTTGGCCACATTTTTAAGGGCCTAAGTCATGTCTATCTACTTTTTAAGTAATTTGTGTTTAGGGAGAGTCAGTGTTTAAAACTGTGAGATGTTCACCCTCTGTTTTGGAGACAAAGCAAGAATGAGCAGACCAGCATTCAGATTAGAGAAGAACACGGGTCTTGGGGTTACACAGAAGTGAGTTTATATCCCAGCTTTGCCATTTATTGGCTGCAGCATGACAAAGGGACTCGGTGTTCTCAGTATACATTGAAGACAAAGAGTACCACCTTGTGCTTTGGTGCAAGATTAAATGTGCTAAAACCATGCAACTGTACTGAGCATTTTTCCCAGCATGTCACAGGCCCTCTGTAAATATTAGCCATGACAACTTGGTCCCTAGACCGGATTTTAAGGTCCGAGGGTTCTATCCTGGCTCTGCCAACTATCCGCCCACTCAGCTGACCAGTGAGTGCATGGGGCAGGCGAGATAAGTGGCCTCCCATTGTGACCCGAGTGCCTCTAATCCCCTGGAGGTGCCTTATGGGCCATGATGCACTGGGAAGGGCAGAGAGAAAGAGACCTGGTTTCAGACAGTGCGGGTCACACAAGATTGTATTTCAGAGGGACGGTTAACGTGGCTAAAAAAGAAAAATGAAAGAAAACCAAGAGACAGGATTCTAAAATATTTCAAATTTCATCTCTGCCCAAACAAATTAAAATATAAATTCTGGATTAGCTTTAGCATCCTATTCCGTTTTTTTTAGTGCTGTTCTGAAATCCATTTGCTCCAAAATAATCTTCATTAGCACAGGGTAGACAATGACTTACCTAAGACTACATCGCTTGGGGTCCAGTGCGGTTTCAGTTTTTATTTTAAAGATGCAGGTCTTTAAAGATGCAAATAGACGAGGGGTGGGTGGGGTTGACTGGGTTTGCTGAGAGCCAAGGACAGATTCCCTGATAGCTCAGTTGGTAAAGAATCCACCTGCAATGCGGGAGACCTGGGTTTAATCCCTGGATTGGGAAGACCCCCTGGAGAAGGGAAAGGCTACCCACTTCAGTAATCTGGCCTGGAGAATTCCATGGACTATATCGTACAGAGCTGGACACGACTGAGCGACTTTCACTTTCACTTTCCTGAACAGATTAATTCATAAGCATGGATGTTAAACTTCAACTTTTACTAAGCAGTAAGCTCTGAAAGTTTTAGACAATAAAAAGAAATTTTCTATGTTTCAAAAGACTTCATTTGAGTCTTAAAAAGAGTCACAAACTGCTCCAAAATAACTTAATACAACTTTTTTTCAGGTCAGATGAAGACTCTTGAGAAGTAGCAAAGAAATAAACAAGCTCTTTCCTCCACGGGAAGGAAAAAACTCCACGTAAGCAATAAAGAAAGATGAGGCAGCATCTACCATGCTAATTTCTGGGCTGAGGAGGAGGAGGAGGAGGAGGGGAACCATTTGAGACAGGCATCACTGATGCTCGAACAGGCAATGCTCAATACAGCTATTCAAAAGGGCTCTGCAAACTAGGGCTCTCTAGTTTCTACTGTCCATCTTGAGGTTCCTCAAATTTATGGGTTCTGCAAGAACCACCTGGGGGCTTGCTTGAGAGCTGCGTAAAAATATCTGCCGCTGCGATTTTCCAAGTCAAAGGAACCTCTTCAGGATCTTCAGGCTAGACCTCTGCATTGCAACGGACGTGTGCAGGCTGTTTGGAAAAAAAAAAACAAACCACACTGGCTTTGCACACGGGCAGCCCGGGCTGGCTCGTCCTCGTGGAGGTGGGGAGGGCGGCCAGCTGGCCAGAGCACCCGTCAGACGGTCCAGTTCTCACGCCACCTGCACCTCCCCATCTAGAACCCACTGCTCCGGCTTCACAGAAACAATCCTGGGCGCCAGTGCCCTGGGGATATTCCTGCATCCTGACCCCGCTTCCAGGCCACCGCCACCGCGCTGGGAAGGTCAGCCGGGAGCAGGACAGCCACCTGCTCCTCCCAGAGCTCCCGGCTGCAGGCCTGCAGCAGGGAGGAGGAACTCGTTCGTCCACGCAGCAAGGATCTCTGTGATTTCCTGGCGCAGGCGCTGCCCGGAGTTTTGGGATGCAGCTGGGAGTTCGGGGTCCAGGCTACTGAAAAGCCACACACGGCTCATTTTAATTTAGCGCCAGCTCGGGGGCAACTTTACTGAATTGTGACAGAGAGACACCAAAGCACACAGACACACTGAACTGAAAACTTCTGCCCTCCTGGCCCCTGCTCCACATACACTCCTTTCTTTTGCCTTTTAGAAAAAGGCAAACCCTTTGGAGCCTCTGGGCCTTCACACAGGCTGTTCTTTCTCCTGGCTTCTGCTTCTTCCCACCTTCAACCTGCCTCCCCCACCTGCAGCGCTGGGCTTGGCTATCTTCATCCCCCAAAAATCTCTCCTGAGTGGGGACCATTCCTGTTGCCCCATCGATTTATGTCACAGCACCCTGCTCACCTCCTACAAAGCACTGGCCATGTTAACAATCAAAGACTGTTTTTTGGTTAGGGGCTTACAGGGAAGGGGAATAGGACTTACTGTTTAATGGGTATGGAGTTTCAGTCGTGCAAGATGAGAAGGGTTCTGCAAATGGGTAGTGGGCACGCATGCACAATAATGTGCACGGATTCCATGCCGTCAAAATGTATACTTCAAAATGGTTTAGGTGATAAATTTTATCTTACGTGTATTTTACAGCAGTTCAAAAAATGGACTTAATTGTGTGCAATGCCACTTCCTCTTTTTTCCACTAGTGTACATTGCACCAGTGTGGGAATCTATTTTTTTTAATTTTTATACCAGAATATAGCTGATTTAAAATGTTGTATTGGTTTCAGATGCATAGCAAAGTGATTCAGTTATACATAACATATATCCATTCTTTTCCAGATTCTTTTCTCATACAGACACATAACATTGAATAGTGTGTATACATTAATCCCAAACTCCTGGTTTATCCCCCTTCACCCTTCCTTGGCCCCCAGAGTAGGAATTTTACGTTTTTGCATCATTGTGTTTCCAGGGCCATGCCTAGAATCTGGCCCAGAGCAGATGTTAAGGGTACACTAGTTCAATGGCTCATGACATACTCACGTTTCCTACTCAACTGTAAGCTCCCTGAGGGCAGGGATACCATTCCTTAATAATATTTGTCTCACAGCTCCTTCCAGAGGGCCTCATACACAGGTAGAGGTCAGGTGCTCATTTAACCCTGGACTGTTACTTATGCAAACTTTGCAAAAACAAAACCCTTGGACTTTTTCAAAATAATTTTATTGGCTGATTTATTTTTGGCCATGCTGGGTCTTTGTCACTGTGAGGACTTCTCTTTAGTTGCGGAGAGTGGGGGCTACTCTTCACTGTGATATGTGGGCACCTCTCATTTCAGTGGCTTCTGTCGTTGGGGAGCACGGCCTCTAGGGCACCAGCAGTACTGGTGCGTGGGCTCAGCAGCTGCAGTTTCCAGACTCTAGAGCTGTGGACTATGGGCTGAGCTGCTCTGCAGCATGGGGGATCTTCCCAGCCCAGGGACTGGATCAGCTTCCGGCACTGGCAGGTGAGTTCTTTACCACTGAACCACCAGGGACGCCAAAGCTCTTGAACTACATATAAAATATGTATATGGGGCAGGGTATATATGTAGATATATACAGATTTTATTGTATTTCCTCTCTTGCTTTGACTGCCAAGAATCCCAGAGGAACTAGATTCCAGGAAGACTCTACTCCAGCCCTTCTGGTGTGGTGTGGGGTAGCTTGCTGACTTGGCCATTCAGGTCTTCTGTCCCCCAGGTGGTTTTTCTTTTTCTTTAATTGAAATCAGCTTCAAATTCTAATACTCTTGGGCATTAGACAAAGTATAAATTGAAAGCAGATAAGTAACAGAAGAGAGTTTCCCATGGGATAAGTACTTTTCTGTTTTGATAGTTGTTATTAAACAACAATAATGACAAGAATAATATGAAAAATTACTCTCTTTGCATCTACCTAAAAAGGAAGAAACATGACAAAAATCAGAAGAGCCTCTTCAGATAATGAGGAATAAAGTGAAATAAATCCATAGTCCTCTGGTTTATTTCTCCGCTGGTTTTCCCCTGGAATAACCAAAGAAATCATCTGACCCAACACCAAGGTTTTCTAGGTCATACATGCTTCTGGGCAGACTAAAAACTTTTGATGAAAACAATTCTCTCTTTCTCTCAAAAGCTTGATGAAAGTAAAAGCTGATGGTGCTAGGTGGTGAGGGAAGCCGTGAACGTTATCATTACAGCAAGGCACTTGCATTTAGGGGGCACTCCACGGGTGTGCCTATTTAATCTCCGCAGCTTACAAAGGGACAGCCATGCTACTTTCCCATCCTCTGAACCCAAACTGAGGCGAATAGAGAGCAGCTTGCCTCACAGCCTGAAAGACAAAGAGGTAGAAATTCCAACCCGGGATCTTCTACCAGTATCTACAGCGCACCCTCCGCTGTAACTCTCATAACACGCTCACATAACTCATTGAAAGGAAGCAGCTTTATTTCACTGATGAGGCGACAGAGAACCAAAGAGGCTGTGGCTCAACAGGAAGTCAGTGGTGAGAAGCAGAAAAATACTCAGTGCCAGCAGCTCAGCACTAAGACCACCGGAGGCTCAGTTTCGTGCCTTACAGATTTGTCAGAGCCACTCTGGGCCACCCCAAAGGACCAAAAAGCCATGATTTTGGCTATCTAAAAAAAACTGACAAGTTTATTGGTGTGCTTAATCTAAATTTATATTTTTTCTCAGTTATTTCTACTTTTCATTTCATAATTCACACAAATTGGCAGGGCAAAGAATTAGTACTACCCCAAACACAGTGTTTGGTAACAATGGCTTTTTTAAAAAAGATACACAGGGCATTTCTTCTGTCAGTTCTTATGGATTAAATATTTGTTCATTTAACACCTGGTGGCTGGGATTTCCCTGGTGGAGTGGTTAAGAATCTGCCTGCGATGCAGGAGACCCTTGTTCGATCCCTGAGTCAGGAAGACCCCCTGGAGAAGGGAATTGCAACCCACTCCAGTACTCTTGCCGGGAGAATCCCATGGACAGACGAATCTGGTGGGCTATAGTCCATGGGGTCACAAAGAGTCGGACACGACTGAACTAACACTAACACTTTCTAACACCTGACTGCACGTGTCTGGAAGACACACCAGGCACTGTGAGGGCTGACAGAAATGCATACAGCCTTCTGTAGGCAGGCTCTGAGGATGAGATGTACACACAGATAATAATTTCAAGGTAAACACTCGTGTCATACTCAAGATACACATCAGAAGGACAAGCATACTTCCATTGTGAGGATTATGGCTTGGAAGACAGAAGCAGCTGAGTAGGAACTCTTAAAGCGGGTAAGGGAGCCTTGGGGTTTCAGGGACTGGGGCTGGGGGCAGGGGCGCGGGTCGGGGCAGGGCTTCTCACATATTTCAACAGGAAATTACAAATTGCCAACTTTATTAACATGTAACTTAATTAAAGTTCTTAAAAACGATTTCAGTGCATTTCTGTCTTTAAGAAAGATTCTAATTAACAAATCAAATTTGTGTAAAACATCAGAGGATGAGGTCCAGAATGAGGCTTCTGTTGTTGTCTGAAGTTAATGCCTATGGACCATCTACTGCTCAAGTTGTTTAGAATAGACTAATTATTCCTTTTTCTCCT
Organism: Budorcas taxicolor; assembly: GCF_023091745.1. Lineage (NCBI taxonomy): Eukaryota > Metazoa > Chordata > Mammalia > Artiodactyla > Bovidae > Budorcas > Budorcas taxicolor. The sequence goes on along the minus strand of NC_068930.1, from coordinate 10,411,660 downwards.
CTCTTCTCTCTCTGTCCAGGCTCAAGGGAACTTTAAACCATCTACAATCCCTCCATTAAATTAAAAAACAAACAAACAAACCTCCATTGTAAGAGGCGCCATCGGTGTCTGCCTCCTTGTCCTCTCATCACAAAAGGAGAGGATGGCTAAAGAACAGGCTCATTGGTCAGTATTTCATGAATTTAAAAAAGTGTAGCAATGCTGCCTGGGCAGACAGAGCAAAACACAAAAACCTCAGTCATTTGTTTAAACAAACTCGCAAAAACAAAGCCGCTTCCGATATATAACCAGTGAATTCTAAAAAGGATCACACATTCAACATGACTTTTTAAAACTTTAAATTTCACAAATTAAAAGCAGGATTATGAGGCCAAACCAACGTACATCACGCCTCTCTCCCCTGCTTCTCTCTTTTCTGGTTTCATTCAGCTGCCAAAACCGCTGACAGCACTGCCTCTCATCCCAACAGGAAAATTTCAGGGCTCCTGAAGGTCTGAGTCAAACCTGAAAGCTCATGAATATTCTGATTTTTCTGGAGCTGATGCGAGGAAACCACGGCAATTGATGACTAGACACAGTTACCTACCGCATGTCTGATCCCCAGAACTCCTCTGAAATAATTTATCAAAAGTCCGATGTCCATTTTCAAAGTTATTAATAACGAGTCTGTTTCCGATTTTTAAGATGAGGTTTAACCTTTCGAATCTTTCCCTCTCTCACCAAATTGTGTCTATACACTGAATCTAGATTAATAAACTCCCTTGCTTTACTGCATTTTAATGAAGATGAATAGAAAGCAAACTGAAGAAAACCTTAAATTCCCATGTGAAATGGGAAGAAATAAGAGTGCCGGGATTTAAATTAAAATCTGCGTTTACTGGGTGCCGGGAAATAAAGAGTGTGTGCGCGCGCCCGCGGCGGCGCCTGGGGGATGGAGGCGCCGGCCTCTTCCTGTGGATGGGCCAACTTTCCGACCAAGGTCGATCGGTATTTGACCTAAGTGCATGAGGAACTGGGCGCGATCGCAGGACCGCATGACTTCAGCTCAATGTGAGAATGAACCCTCTCCGTCCGCATTAATTTTTCTCTCTTGCAATCACATTTACAACTTTTATTTTGATTTAGAATCCCGCCCTGAACGACCTCAGCAGGTCATCTACCCTGCGAGGCCCGTCCTGCGGCTGGAGCCGCAGCGCACTCTCCTTAAAACTTTAGGGTGGCTAGTTTTCCACCGAAACTCAGTCCTCCTTAAGAACCCGGAGTGTGCAGTGCATTTCTTGTGAACGATTTCTGCGTCCACCGGGAAGCGGATCCCGACACGGGAAGCCCCGGCCACACCCGCCCTGCCACGTCGGCAGAGCGGCGGCGTGGCTCCACACCGCGCCAGCGGCCCCACGGCTCAGACCACGGTTTCAGGGGGAAACGTGAGCCAGCTGGGAGTTCAGAGACACACGGGGACTGCTTTACGGTCTTGCACTACGGGGATCGGAAACTCTGAGAGCAGCAGCCCGGAATGGACGCGATCCTCGGGACCGCCACGCCACGCCCGCAGCTCCCTTCTCGGGCCCCTCGCCCCGCGGGCCCGGGGCCAGTTGACGACGTGGCGGGGGCGCGGAGCGTGGTCACGTGGCCCGGCCCGCCCTCCGCACCGCGCATGTGCCGGCCGAGCCCCGCCTGCAGCCCAACCCGTCCGAGGCTGGGGCCAGCGTGGCCCGTGGCGTTGCGGAAGACTACGGCGGCGTCCCGTCTGCACGTCGGGGTGCAGCTACTGAAGCTGTTCCATATGCAATAATTCAGTCAATTCGGTGGGATTTATTCCAACGTGGGAACTGGGGGTCTAGAAATAAATGTTAGCTATCTGCTTCTCCTCTGAGGCGAAGTTTAAAACGTTCACCAAGAAACTGCACACCTTAGTACTGGTCTTCTGAATTCTAGGCAGCCACACTTTTAAAAGACACATATGTTTAGCATCCAAACTAATTCAGAACCGTCAGTGCTGCTGCCCTGAAAATGTGTTTCTGTCCCATTGAGCATCTATGGCTGAGAGTGCCTGAGATTCTTTTTTTTTCTTTTCCTAATATAACAGTTACATTTCAAACTCCTAAAATTTAATTTGTGAGAAGTTACTAATATCAGTGAAGAAGAATGAGGGCCACAGGAAGCCCAGTGTACCTAGTATGATCTTGTCTGAGTGTGATAAATAAAATTACAAACTGGGGTGGATTGCAGGATATTAAAAAATATAGTCATTCACAGTTCTTTCAAATAGATGCATGAGCTTTAATAAAATATTATAGTTGAGTACAAATACTTTCTTAATCTTTTAAGGCATAAGAAATATAAAAGCTCATGTAGTATTAAAATCAAATTGTAAAATATATTTTTAAATATATTTTTATTCTAAGATTAAAGAGTAATTTTAATCTTTCAGTAGTGGAGAATTCAAAATAAAGATTTCCTTATATGAATATGATGTTGGGTTGCTGAAATTTAATTAAATGGGAGGGGGCTCCTCCAAATTATTCACTGATGCCAGTAATAGTATCTATTCTAAAAGAAGAAAACAGTATCTGGAGCACCTTTTCAACTACAGCTTTATAAGCTCAGAGATAAAATTTCATATTATTAATTGAATTTCTTATGGTAGGTAAGCCTTCCTAACTCATCCAAAACATTCAGGGCCTCTGCTTCAGAGTCAGTCCTGCAACTGTGTTCCATCTCTGAGCCCTCAAGAGCAAGAGGCACTTTCAGCCAGGACCAAAATTAATGGGACATTTTTGGCAGTTGAGATCTCCTCCCTTCTCCTTCACCTCCTCTGAAGGGAAAAATGGCAGCGACGTTTCAAATAACATTCATATTTGAGATTACTAAGGCTTCTGCATATTTTTCTGCTTCGTGTCATTCATAATTGCCCTCCCAGAAAAAGTGAAGCTGCTAGTGCTATTTTAAAAGTTTTATGTCCCTCATTTTAAAAATACATAACGGTCCTCACAGTAGAATTCCAATTACTAAGTGTAGAAAACAGAAATAGGAAAAAAAAAAAATCACCATTTGGCAAACACCACAGTAACGGATGTTAAAATTAGTAGGTGAAATAATGAGGAACAGTATGAACAGGATAGATGCCTCCTAATTAGGAAGGGAGACAGCAACAACGGAGGTCACCTGAACCAAGTGATCAAAGTGATCATCGCAGACATGCAACACGTGGGCACCGGGTGCCTCCTGATCATGCATGAGTTTAATCAGGAGGAAACACACATTCAGACTGAAGGACATTCTACAAAATAACTGCTCCATGCTCTTCAAATGTGTAAAGAGAGTATGTAAGGAAAGACAGAAGAAAATGTCCATATTCAAGGAAACTGAAGCGATACAACAGACATAAGGTGGGATCCCTGCTAGATCTGGGGCCAGAAGGAAGTCAGTGGAGGACGGGAGAGGTCTGAACCTGGTCTAGAGACGTGTGGCAAGGCACCGATGTCCGTGTCCTGGCTGAGGTAACAGACAGTATTTCAGTCACATAAGATGAAGCTGGGTGAAGGGTGTTTGGGACCTCAGTACTTTTTGTAAGTTTTTGCCAGCCTGAAATTATTTTAAATCTAAATATTATAAAATGATCTTACTAAAAAATTCATAAAGAAAAAGAAAGCAACTTATAACTTTACCATCAACTAAACTGAGGGACTCTTGAGCTGTTAGGGTATATGCCAGTCAGTCGATCACTGGTAAACTCCAAAATTTTACTTTGTGTGCTTCCCACTTGAACCAGTGACTAATAATCCCTGCCTCCAAGACAGAGTTTCTTAAGTAAGGTAAACCCCAGTTTGGAGATAAGGCAAATCTCTACTTTTTACAGATGATTACCAGAGAAAGATTGTGTGAAAAGCTGACAGTGGAGCTTCCAGTGGAGAACTGGGCTTGCATGTTGCGGGCCCCTTCCATCCTGCTGTATTGCAGAACATTTAATTCCTCCAAGAGGGAAGTAAGATGGTTGAGGGATGCAAAGAAAAACAATCAACAGAACGGAAGGCAGAAAACTGCAAGGCTCTCTTGGAGCCTTATAACAATTCTCTATCTTTTTGTTTTACATGTAGTCAGAACGGCATTTTCCTGATTTGAACATATACTCTGTTCTGTCATCTGCTGCAGATAAACAGGCTTCTGTTCTCTTACCGTTATGCAGAAGAGACCAAATTCTTTCAACAGCAAGAATCTCCACTGCATTTGTGAGCAGCAGTTCCCTAGCATTGCAAGTCCTACAGTTTGCTGATCCGCCACTATGTGGTAGCGAAGGCAATCAAAAGAGTTGGTCAGGGCTGCACTAAAATCTCATTGGAAAGAATTGATCTACTTCTTTTCTCACATATTGGCCTCAAATGAAATGATCCTCATTGGGGAATAATAGAAAACTGAGGCCAAAAACAAATGTGCAAAAGCTATTATTTTTTTACTTTGGTGATCCCAGCATTAGGAGGCGTGCAAGAGAAGGTCAGCGAATGTTGTTGTCAAGGAATGCACGACCCCTTTAAGTACACGAACCACATCTTTGCAGGACTCGGGTGCCCCTGATTCAGCCCCTGCCTGGCCAGAAGCAGTGCTGATTAAATCCATACAAGCTCCTTCCTATGGACAGGAGACTAAGGCTCCAAGAGTGGTCTGACTTGCCAGGGTCATTGTGTATGTGAGTTTGTGTGGGGGTGTGTGTGTGAAGGTGTGGCTGGGTTCTGCCTGACCTCACTCCAGGATCCAGGCTCTATTGGCCACTTGGCCTCCCAAATCAAGACACAGCTCACTGACAAAGTGGCTTAGAGGTGCCCAGTGGGGCAGAGAAGGGAAGGCTGGTGTTCCCTAGAAGGAGGGACTTTCGGAGGGACCAGGAACGCTAACTAGGTGACACAGCTATGCTGAGCAGTATGTCTGAGGGTGTGTGATGGAGCTACCCTGACCAGCAGGGTCCTTGTGGGCCAAGGGGAGAGACCAGCAGGGTGGGAGGACCTACCAAGCTGATTAGGAGCCCCTGCAGGCATATTTATCTGACAGTGAGGGACAGGGTGACCCTCATAAAACACGGTGCCATTAAACAAGGTATGAGGCTGGTCTAGGCTCCAACAGTGGGCACAGCGTGCCTTTCAAAGATGGTTTTTCATCACTACGTTAGCTTTCAAGGTGGACGAATGTGTCCCATTCACTTTCGTTTCTCCAGCCATTTTCATATTGTGAGAAAGAGAGACAGAAATGGAAGGAAGGAGGAAGTAGAAGAAGAAAAGCATCAGATGAAGGAAGTGAAGGAGTCCTGCTCACAGACTAATAGCTCACTTTTCCAGAACTCGGCTATCCAGCAAATCCACGTGTGGGGGTATACAGCCAAGGACCAGAAAGGAGCTACACGGCACTTACTGGCTATTTACTCTTACACGCAATTCTGATGAGCTTGCAAATCTGTGTTTGAAATACCCGCAGCAAAGAGCAAGCAGCTAGTAATCACCTACAGACGGGCTGAGAGATACAGCTTTCTTGTCTTACTGCAGAGTCTATTAAAACAGAAATGGAGACATAAAAATGATAAAATCAGACCATAAGAACACAACAAGCACAAGAAATCTCCAGTATAGGGCAAACTGCCTCCCACTAAACCTGGAGGCTATCGCTGTATTATGCACAATAGAACAACTTCTGCTCAGTGCTGTCTCCGCGTCGGCCAGAAATGATTAAATCATATTCACGAGCACAAGAAGCAAAGAAGGACATACTCTATGTTGGAAAGGTTTTCAGATGGAGAGTATACAAACACTGGCGCCGTAGTCTCAGCTTCATGTCCTGGATGGATAATTTACGAACACACTGGAGAGACAGCCGTGAGAGCAAAACGTCTGCTCACATGGAGTTCATGATCTAGTAAGGATCTGAGATACCCACGACCCCGACTTCAATCAGGGGAGCTGACCATCTGCACTTTTGTACTGAGACCGAAAGAAGCTTTGACTTATTTTTGGATATGAGCAACCGAACCTGGACTTTGATCAGACACTTAGGAATCCACGCGGTTAATACTTCAAGGGCCAGAACCCATGACCAAGGTCTGCAGCTCTGCCTACACAAAAACCTAACAACGTAAAAGGCCCAGAGAACTACAGTTCCTGAATTTGCCAGCTCTTCTCGTTGAGGAAAAGAATCCTAACCCCACTGCATTCTTACGTTTCAGCTGTGACACCCTGTAGCTGAACCACCGTGCACATAATCAATGCATTTAAGAAGAGACGTGTGTTTTAAGTAGTGACAGTTTATTATAGGAAAAATCCTAGATCTCTTGATACTGTTTGAAAAAGGTCCACAATGATTACCAAAATTCAACTTAGTCAAAAACCCAGATACAATCAAATTACTTTTTTTTTTTTAATCCAAGGATTTTCTTTCCCCCCTTGAGAGAAAAGATTACAAACTGGAAATTTTCATTTACTGAGCTCTTGGGGGAAAACATGGAACAGAGTTTCTTCTAATGTCTGAGTGCCGTGATGGTAGGAGCCTCAGAGCACAGAAAAGCATACATTTAAAAGCTGGGCAGACCTCGGTTCAAATCCCGTTTCGCCCGCCTACTGGATGTGTGGACATGGACAGTTTATTTCTTCAAGCCTTCCTTTGCTCATCAGTATCTGGTCCCATCACTTCATGGCAAATAGATGGGGAAACAGTGTCAGACTTTATTTTTTGGGGCTCCAAAATCACTGCAGATGGTGACTGCAGCCATGAAATTAAAAGACGCTTGCTCCTTGGAAGGAAACTTATGACCAACCTAGATAGCATATTCAAAAGCAGAGACATTACTTTGCCAACAAAGGTCCGTCTAGTCAAGGCTATGGTTTTTCCAGTGGTCATGTATGGATGTGAGAGTTGGACTGTGAAGAAGGCTGAGTGCTGAAGAATTGATGCTTTTGAACTGTGGTGTTGGAGAAGACTCCTGAGAGTCCCTTGGACTGCAAGGAGATCCAACCAGTCCATTCTGAAGGAGATCAACCCTGGGATTTCTTTGGAAGGAATGATGCTAAAGCTGAAACTCCAGTCCTTTGGCCACCTCATGCGAAGAGTTGACTCACTGGAAAAGACGCTGATGCTGGGAGGGATTGGGGGCAGGAGGAGAAGGGGACGACCGAGGATGAGATGGCTGGATGGCATCACCGACTCGATGGACATGAGTTTGGGTGAGCTCCAGGAGTTGGTGATGGACAGGGAGGCCTGGTGTGCTGCGATTCATAGGGTCACAAAGAGTTGGACACAACTGAGCGACTAAACTGAACTGAAAACAGTAGACTCTACTCACAGGTGGTCACAAACAACTAAATGAAATGAGCCCGACCCCTGTGTTATAAGCACTCATCTTTATGCAGGTGTGTGCTAAGTTTTTGCACAGACCCCAATATTCACAGGCTTTGCATGGTGGAACTCAAACTGAATGTGTCTCTATGTTGGCCAAGTCTTTTTCTTTGAGTTTTTATTTTTTCCTTGGAAGAAGAGGCTCACCTTCCCCTGGGCCTGGGCTTCCTAGTAAAGGGAAATCACTGGGGAAGAAAAACCAGACAAAGGGGTAGGAGGGAAAGCCCAAGTCCCACCTTGAGAGGGGCAAGCTTGCCTGCCATTCCTTAAGGAAGGGCTGAGCCACTCTGTGGCCTGTTTGAACACCTTCTAGCAAAGCTGATTCCAGATGTCAGATGGGGTTTGGAAACAGGAAGTTTCAACATCAACTGGCCTTGGCAAACACAAGCTGTTCAAAATAAAAATGATGATGATGGTTTAAGATGGAGCGAGATGGCTCTGTGGCATAGCTGAGTGCTGCGCCGTCTGTTCTGCTACTGGGTGGGCGACCGGGGGTCTGGGCGGGGGCCTGCCCACGTTCGTGAGCATCCTGAAAGGCAGCTGTGCCTCTGTAAACTCCATTAAATGGCTGAGACTGTCCTTGTGGACTTGGGTGGATTGATGTTATTTCTAAAGCATGCAGTTCATTTCAAGAGGGGAGAGGGAGGATTAAGTTGGAAATATTTTTCTATTGAGAAGAAAAATTAAATATAAGTGGAAATGTTTTCATGAAAATTGTTTTTATATGTCAATGTTTCCTGGGAACACTCAGACCTCAATGTATCACAGGACTGTGCTAGATTAGAAGGAATGAAGACAAAATGAATTTAAATAAAATTGAAATTGACCAGCCAGGCTTTATTCTCACTACCTGATGAAACAACAAAGCAGGGACGACGGGGGTTGGGGTGGGGGGATCCACAGATGAGCCACAAAAGAAATAAAATCAACACCACTCAAAATTTACCCTTAAATGAGAGTTTCAATTTTGTTTCAAAATTTCTAAAATCCATCTTACTTTCACAGCCACAAAAGCTTTTGAATGTCTGTGAGTCAACAGCCACTTGATAGAACCTTGAAGCTGTTCTGAGTCGTCTCTCAACCAAGAAACCCACTGGAATTCAGTTACAGAAGACGACTTGCTTGTTTTATAGTTCTTAGGTCATTAGGAGTATTTAGCATTTGCTGATAATCAACAATAGCTCCAGAAAATGTGTGCAATTAGACAGCTGATCTGATTGTGTTGCATTTTTAAAATTTTGCACACCCCCTTTATTAACCTGAAATATGACAGGAAAAGTAAAATACACAGGTCTTAGTTACCCTTGTGAAAATAAACATGTACTTTAAGAGGAGAGTATTTTGTCAGTTAACCTTGTGTCTGGAACCGTATGGACTTGTGGCCACAAACCTCAGTGGCATGTGGCTATTCATATTTAAATTAATTAAAAATTAAATACAATCTGAAATGCATCTCTCAGTCCCAGTAGCCACATTTCAGGTGCTCCACTGTCCCACGTGGCTAGCGGCTCCCTCACTGGACAGGGCAGATGTAGAACTGTGCCATCACCACATAAAGCTCCACAGGACAACTCTGGTCTAGATCAAAGACCAGCGCTGTGAGCCATGGGTATGTACATTTATTTTTAAAACTCTGCACAAAATGGTTTACCTGAATTTGGGGGTCACTTAAGGGTAGCTAAGCAACACTTCTCTACTTGCACACAACTGTTTTCCCTAAGCTACATTAGTGCTCAAGCCAAGGAAAATCCAATACGCAGTCTCTCCTCTGTATCGTGTCTAGTTACTTTCTATCGTGAACCCCCCTACTCCCTATCAACAGAATCTCTCACCCAAAACATGAACAAGGATTCCTGTTGCCTACAGAGAACAGAGCTGTTCGTAGGCAAAAGGGTAGATCATTATTTTCAGATGGAAACACCTTCCTAAGATTCATTTCAACATTAAAACACACAGCAGGTGTTACATATTAAAACACATACCAGGCTTCCCCCTATATGGCCATCATCACACTTCTCTTTATTTAATGTCTACATTCCCTGTCCAACTGTCAGCTTGATGTGAGCAGAAAGCAAGTGTTCTGTTTGCTATTGTATACCCATTACAAGCACAGTGCCTGGGACAAAACAGATGCTCAGATTTTTGTGGAATGATTGAATGAAACTTAAGAAGAATGCTATTTTGCCGAAGAATAGCAAACATCCTTTTAGAGACTGGATCCAATTCTTGTATATTTGGAGAGCAATCCACCCTTTATTTTCAGATACAAACTGAAAATAGCTCAGCAGACTGATTGAGGCAAGTATGCAGGCTACAGTTCAGTATCTTCCATCAATGGCGCCTTCCCAAAAGCACAGCACCAAGTATTCCATACATGTTATCGCCTCCACCATCACCTCCCCCCGCCCCCACTCTGATATTTTATCTGCCAGAGGAGGGGGAAATCAAGGCTTAGGGAAATTAAGTGACTTACCCAAGGTCACAGAGCTGTAGTCATATAATTGGAAAAGCTGCCCTGGCGATAATTATGGACCAGGTTTGTCATAATGCCAGGTTACACAATTCCTGCTTGGGTCAGGAAGGCGATGATGGTCCTGGGCATATTTTCAAGGAAGGAGCTGGGCACGGCTCTGCCTCTTTGTACCCCTAGAGTTCAGCCAAGCACCTGCCCGCAGGCATCCCACAAATGTTTTCTGAACAGAACTCAGTAGTCCTAATGGCTCAGGGCTACAGAGCATCAGGGAGGGTGCCTGGGCCCCAGCAGCGGGCAGAGCTCAGCACACTCCACACCTCTCCCACAGTGACAGCCGGCATCACAGCGCCCCTGCCCCCTGTCCTCTATGCAGAGCCTCATGCGTTGGACACCATGGCCATCCCACATCAGGGGCCTGCCTGCTTCTGCAATCTAACCAGCTGCAGGCACTTGAAGGAGCTGTGGGCACCTCAAGCGCAATCATTTTTTTTTCCCCACTGTTCAGAACTTCCCATTTATTTTCAACACATACTTGACAATGGTTCAGTAAGGACCCGCTGGGCCCCTGGTGTGTATTGGACCACTCTGTCTTCAAGAAGGGGCTCAGATTTTCCTGTTTGGCCCAGTTCCTTCAGATGAGGGCTTCTAGTCTGACTTATAAGTGATTTCATAAAAATCACTATTGACAAAGCAACAGATTTTAAATTTATACCCATGAAGAGCTAACTTTTTCTTTGTTTAATAAATATTTATCAAGGGCTGGCTAAGTAGAACACAGAGAGGCATCAGAGCAGCAGTGGGCACCTATTCTTACGGAGGAAAGGCAGCAGCATCGGTGGCTCCCCTTGCCACTCTCTCAGAGGCCCTTCATTCATCTCCATCTATGGCTGACAAAAACCGCTTACCATAACTCACACTTCCCGAGTGCCTACTAGGGGCCAACTTGGGGCCAAGCACAGTTAATCCTCACGGCTCCCCCAGGGGACAGGTATTGTCACCTCTCTTCACAGACGAGGGAAGACGGGCTCAGAGGGTCGGTCATGTGGCCAGGGTGCCAGTGTGTCTGGCTCCGGAGCCCGGGGTGCCATAGTATGACATTATATGACTCAGGCTGGGGGATGCCGTGAACGTAAAAGACACCCCCGAGGCCCTGGAGGACGCAACCCAGGCCAGCGTGGGGGTCCCCCAGGTGCTGAGGATGAGGTTCACAGGGGGAGAGGGGGAGAGGCCAGAGCCGCGGGGAGGGGCGGGCTGGAGCCGGCTCTGGAAGCTGGACTGGGTGGGCCTGGAGGGCACCCAGAACTGGGGAGGCTGGTCAGGAGTGGCCACGGGAGCCGCGCCCAGCCAGGGGCGCTGAGGGGTCTGGAGGTGGGTGCGGGGAGGGCTACGGCCAGATCAGCACGAGCTCCAGGCGGGCCCCGGGGAACCTGACCCTGGGGTGGGATTAAAGGTGATTCCAAACCTCCACTGAGGTCGGCAGAGCCGCCAGGGCTCTCCTGCTCTTCCCATCCCCCGCTCTATCTGAACAGGAGACAGCCGCTTGGCTCCCGACCCGCCTGCCCTGGCGTCCTCCTGCAGGGAAACAGGCTTTGGTTATTCAGACGTGACTTACTGGCACGGAGAGGCTGTTGGCATGGAAAAACGAACAGGCTGACCTGGCCACAAGAGCAGGTGACAGAGAAAGCCAGCAAAAGATGAGCTCAGCGTGCCACTCCGAACCAGGAGGAGGCCCGCAGGAAGGGGCCACGAGAAGAAGGGTTGAGCAGAGGCCAGTCGGGCACCTCCAGGGGCCCCACAGGGAGCCAGGCGCGTTTCCTGGGGAGCTTCCCTAGGCCTCACAAGCCTGCGTGGGGCGTTACTCTCTCCATCTCACCCCGGGGGGGACACCGAGGCTTACAAAGGAATGGCCCCCGCGAGCTTAGGAGGGCCAAAGCGGGGGCTCAGAGCGTGACAGCACCCTGCCTGAGACTGCAGTGCCTCTCTGCCTGCCTTGGCCCTGTCTGAAACTTCACACGGTGGGGCGACAATGCCACCCAGAACCTCAGGGGCCCCACGGCTGGGCGGAACTCTGCCCTGGCCCCTCTCCCAACCCACAGCGCCCTGAGACCCCTCCTCTCAGGAAAACTATCCTAGGTGCGGAGTACAAAGGGACAGCGAGAACAGGGGGAGAGACGGGAATCCAAATCGGATGGGATGGGTAAGCTGAAATGGGACATGTTTCCTAGGGTTTAAGTGGCCTGGAAGCTGCTCTTGCAAACCATGACGACCACCACGTACCATTCTTTATATTTATATTTGCAGTGTTATCTTCCCCTCCTTTCATTCCCGGTAAGCACCTCACACGCCCCACTGCTGACAAAGTACACAGGCTGCAGGGCTGACATGGCCCGCCCCATGGCTACAGCTCCGCTGTGTTTCTGCAGTTACTATAAACCAAGAAGCAGAGGCTTTCTGTGACTGTGATTCAGGCCCGAAGGAGGCCTAATCACTCAGCAAACCAGAACCTCAAAATCATTTATTTTTTGTTGACGGGGCTTCTCACAAAATGTCCCAAAACAAGCTCTCTTTATAGAGCACTCTTCCTTTCTTTTGAAAAGAATCGTTAAGCAAGACTGGATATCATCTGGAACAGCGGCTCCTAAAAAGGTGGTGGGGCGGGGCATTTTTGAACCGAATGCCACATGCTCTTGCTGGATTTTGCCATTCTGCCTGCGCTTTCTGCTCGGAGCCTCTGTAGCGTAACAGAGAAGCTTCAGACACTGAAGCTGCTCCCGGCCGCGCAAACTCCAGTCCGCATCTTCCAGGCAGCCCTGTCACAAATAATTCCTGTCCACTACGCCCCTATCACACTGAATACAACCACATTGTGCAGCTGGAAATGGGAAACCTGATTCAGACCACAGAGGAAGGTACAAAAACATTGAGCTCAACACAATGCTGTCTTTCTTGCGTGTGCTTCTGGTGATGGTATAGCAACAGATCTCAAACCTACTTGTGGGTGAGAGATTCAAGACCCGTTTTGGAAGGAAACACAGAATTATAAGAGCATTCCAAGCATCCCAAAACAGTCACAACAACAACAACCAAAAACCCACCCAGTCCTTCCAGAGCTGCGCCAGTTTCGTGTGCAGTGTTCCTAACCAAAATCCGTCTAGCCCAAGCACGCAATTTAAAAAGGAAGCACGATCTCCGCAGAAAATGGTGCATGTTGACAAAGCGTGACTTGTCCCACATGGGCAGGAATCAAAGGAAAACCAGCCTGATGGTAACCCAGCCTCCTTTAGTCTGCACGATTAGCCAGAGGGAAAAGAAAGAGGCCGGCATGAGGGCAGGGGGGCGCGGGCAGTGGAGGACGGGGGCCAGAAGGCCGCCCATGCCCTGCGAGATTCTGGTAAACAGCAGCCTGTAATGGCCACTGCGAGAAGGAAAACAGCCACGGAGGGAAACGTGTTTACAACTGCGGCGGTGGGCGGGAGGCCGAGCGGAGGGAGGGAGGGATTCCCCGGCTCCGCGCGCCGCTCGCTCGGCTTCGCGGAGGCCCCAGGGCTGGGTTACGCTTCAGCGCCCGCACCCCCGTTTTATTGGAGGGGGGCGCACATCTTGTTTATGGGGAAGGTTACTCCGCCTCCGCTCTGCTGATCGCTGCCTCAACACTCCCGCCGCATCCTTGCGGGATGCGCGCTTGACTGACGGCCGTGCCGGCCAGTCGCCGCCCGGGCCCCTGGCTCGGTGGACTTTCCCAGCGAGCCGATTGGGCGGTGGGGAGGGCGGGTCCTCGTGATTGGCGTGCCACTCGGAGTAGAGAGTAGTAAACAACCTCGGCCCACCGCGGCCGGGAGGGCGCGCGATGCCCGCTGCCCCGGTCCTCGCCCCGAGCCCGGGCGGCCCCGAGGCGAAAGGAGCCCGCGGCGGGAAGACGGCCGAGGGCCCCCCAGAAAAGCAGACACAAGTGGGCGCCCTTTAGATCCCCTGGGCGAGAAGTGCTGACGTGCAGCCTCCCATCATTTTTGTTCAGTGGAAAACCCGAAAGGTTTTGTTTCTGCAATTCTCGCTCTCCTTTTTCTTCCTACAACTTAAAAACTCCCAAAAGGGAACGGGCGAGGGCCGATTCACTTGACTCTCCCTCTTCCCCCTCCCGCCACAGTGTATACTTTTGTCTCTGCAGAAGCGATTTTAAACCCTGGTACTAAAAATTGTTTGGTTACATAATGTGCCCTTCACAGAGGTGAATTAGACGCCTTGTTAGACCTTTTCATCACAAGTTTTTGGAGCTGTGATCTCACTCAGGGCTGACCGTGTTTGGAAACATACATATAAAAAGAAACCGAGATGATGTTGTATTAAGCTCCTTTGACAAGAAATAAACAGTTAACTTGCATTTTCCATAGAGGGGGTAGTTCACCCAGGATACTGCACGCATGCCAAGGTAACTCCTGATCTACTTTGACTTGAATCACAATCCACTCCTCCTCCTGGCCTCACCATCCTCCTGGGACCTCAGCAAGAAAATCGGCAGCTTTCAGCATGGAGGTGCTGCTCCCTCAAGCCCGGCAGCTCCTGGGGCTGCTTCCAGGAGGGGCACGATCAACGAAGAGGTCTCCAAACACTACCTTCCTGGGAGAGAGAGTCCACATAGAGGCCTCAGGGAGCTGATGGAGAAGGGAAGTGGGCGGGGGGGTGGGTGCGGGGAGCTGGACACCAGAGGGATCTCCAGAACACTTGTTTGCCTGCTGACTCTACACTCTCATGGTAAGCCATGTTGCCACCCGTGGCCAGACAGCCAGACTGCTGGAGAGCTTTAAAAATAAAGATACAAAGGGCTCTTGGCAGGACGGAACTTAAGAGTGAGCCTGGGGGTCCTCTGTATCACCCCCCCTCCACACGCCCCCGGCTCCACGGATTGCCAGCCTCTGTTGTCTGCCTGCTCCAAGAGCGCCTTGCCCCCACTGCCTGCGGCGTGGAGTTAGTGCCCTTGTCCCTCCCACCCTAGACCCAGCCCCCAGGTCTGCAGCCTCCTTCCTTCCAACCAACCTCCCCTGGGGCACTCGGTTCCGGTCGCAGGCCCCAGTGCCCGCCATACACACCCTTCACGCCCTTCACTCAGTCTGCTCCTTCTGCCTTCTGTGCTATCCCCTGCCAGCCCGGGAGAGGCCGCTGTTCTCCACCGCTTCCCGCCCCTGCAGCCCGCGCCTCTCAGTGCCCCTGATGGCCCGGCCAATATTGCGTGCAGACTCGGATCGCAGCTCTGGCCGCCTGGTGAGACACTGAACTTCCCGAGGGCAAAAGTGGTGTCGGCTTCTGATGTGTACGGAGATGCAGGCCTGCGATAAGCATGCTCTGGACTTGCGCACCTCTGCGCACGGTCCTCAGCCTCTCTCCGCCCCCAGCTCACTTACAGTGTGCTTTCGGAGCTGGCATCTGGCTGACACTTACTCCCAACCCCCGACCCCCAGGTGGAGGCCCTGGCAGTTCTGCCCCTCTATGGTTCTCTGCACACACGCAGCTGTTCATGCCGTCTCCTCTGCCACTCAGGCCCTTTTCTGCCCTCCTGAGAAGAGGCAAATTCTTTTTCAGCCTAAAAAATGCTCCCTACCTTGCGCAGAACTTTCACCAGCTCCTGCCACCCCTTCCCCCAGAGCATCTCAGAGAGAGAGGCCTCCAGGTATCTGCTCCTCTCTCCGCCTGGCCGGGACACAAGGACAGTTAGACAGCTGGCGTGGTGTTCGCAAGAACCAAGAACTGAAAGGCAAATCCACAAAGTGCTTTCCTCCCCCACCAGGTGTCCATAGACCGGTCCATTCTGGTCTCCAGACGCGACAGTGCACGCACTTTCAAGCTGGCTCCGCCACAGGGTCCTTCCCCAGTGCCTCTCCCTGAAGACCCCGCCTAGTCTGACTGCGGGCGGGCTCCTCCTACCCTTTCAGCTCTCTTGCTCAAATGCCACTTCTACCCCCACCACGCCCACCTCCTGGCCACTGTTACGCAGACCTGTTTCATTTTCATCATGAGATTTAACTACCATCCTTCCTATCTGATTACCCACTTGCTGGCTTTATAGTCTGTCTTCTTTTTCATCTGCTGGGTTCACAACCTCATCTCCAGCGGACCTCAAGCCAAAGCAACGGTATAGGAGGCTCCACTCAGCAGCGCGTTCAGGCAAACGAAGATGAGTTTTCTGGGAGGGTTTGCCTCAGAACCCTCAGTCTGACACTCACAGAACCATACAAGGCGGGGACAGGACTAAGTAAGCTCTGTGGCCCCACTTGACCCGAGGAATCCCCGTCGTCCTGAGAATCCCAGGTTCTGCAGCTGGAACCAGGGGTCCCTCTTTGCTCCCTGTGTAACATGTTACATGTATCATCCATTATACAACTTTCCCCAATAAATACAGATTAATGGTGGGACAGGGGAAATTATTATTGACAAACTTAGCACTTTCAACAATAAAAAATTTTTTAAAATCTGGCATAGGTAATAACTTTGTAGCTCAGAAATGAAAATATATATATATATATTAGTATACAGATACAACATAGAATCTGCCTTCCCATACTTTGCTTACAGTATTTGACAAATATGAATGTTTTTATTTTTGCCTTTCACTCAAGTAAGAGATTGAGAAAAGGCAGAGGAACCAGAGATCAAATTGCCAACATCCATTGGATCATAGAAAATCAAAAGAATTTCAGAAAAATATTTACTTCTGCTTCACTTACTATGCTAAAGCTTTTGACTGTGTAGATCACAACAAACGAAAATTCTTCAAGAGATGAGAATACCCTTACCTGACTCCTGAGAAACTTGTATGCTGGTCAAGAAGCAACAGTGAGAACCAGACATGGAACAACAGACTGGTTCAAAATTGGGAAAGGAGTCCATCAAGGATGTATATTGTCACTCTGCTTATTTAACTTATATGCAGAGTAAACCATATGAAATGCCAAGCTGGATGAAGCACAAGCTGGAATCAAGACTGCCGGGAGAAATATCAATAACCTTAGATACGCAGATGACACCACCCTTATGGCAGAAAACGAGAAAGAACTAAAGAGCCTCTTGATGAAAGTGAAACAGGAGAGTGAAAAAGTTGGCTTAAAACTCAACATTCAGAAAACTAAGATCATGGCATCTGGTCCCATCACTTCATGGCAGATAGATGGGGAAACAATGCAATCAGTGTGATAGACTTTATTTTTTGGCTCCAAAATCACTGCAGATGGTGATTGCAGCCATGAAATAAAAGATGCTTGCTTCTTGGAAGAAAAGCTATGACAAATCTAGACAGTCTATTACAAAGCAGAGACATTACTTTGCCGACAAAGGTCCATATAGTCAATGCTGTGGTTTGTCCAGTAGTCATGTATGGATGTGAGCGCTGGACCACAAAGAAGGTTGAGCGCCACAGAATTGATGACTTTGAGCTGTGGTGTTGGAGAAGACTCCTGAGAGTCCCTTGGACTACAAGGAGATCCAACCAGTCCATTCTAAAGGAGATCAGTCCTGGGTGTTCTTTGGAAGGAATGATGCTAAAGCTGAAACTCCAATACTTTGGCCACCTCATGCGAAGAGTTGACTCATTGGAAAAGACTCTGTTGCTGGGAGGGGTTGGGGGCAGGAGAAGGGGACGACAGAGAATGAGACGGCTGGATGGCATCACCGACTCGATGGACATGAGTTTGGGTGAGCTCTGGGAGTTGGTGATGGACAGGGAGGCCTGGCATGCTGCGATTCATGGGGTCGCAGAGAGTTGGACACGACTAAGCAACTGAACTGAGCTGAACTCCTGCATTGCAGGCAGATTCTTTACTGTCTGAGCTACCAGGGAAGACCTTTATTACCTATTACATTGTGGATGGATATTTGAGTTATTTCCCATCTATTGCTATTCCAAACAGTGGCATGTTGAATAACTTTGCACAATAGTCACTTTGCATGTGTGTAAGTATGTATGGGGTAAATGCCCCTCCCAAAGTTGCTGAGTCAAAGGGTATATGTATTTATAACAAGAGATACTGCCCAATTCCCCTCCACAGAGACAGTACCATTTTGCAGTCCTCCCAGCAACTTGGGGCTGTTTTCCTGCAGGTTTGCCAACAATGTGTTTTATCAAACATTTTGAATTTTTTCTAATATGAGGTAAAAAAAAAAAAATGATATCTCTGTGTTGTTTTAATTTCCATTTTTTATGAGTGAGATTAAAACTTTTTTTTCCATTGCTCAATAGTTATGTGTATTTCCTTTTCTATGAATTATCTGTTCAATATTTCACCCCAAATCCTTTGCAATTGTTAGTCTTTTCCTTATCAATTTCCAACATTTCTGGTTTTTTCTTTTCTTTGTTTTAACCAACACAATTAGCTGTCTGTCTCAGATAGAAGTTGCATATATTTTTCCCAGTTTAGGCTTTGCTTATAGTTTTTGGCTATGCGGAAGTTTTTATGTTTTTGTTTTTATTTTTAATAATGTATTCAGTCCTTATGAATGCTTTCTTTTCTGCCTTCTTGTATTTTGTGTTGAAACCAAAAAGGCCTTACCCACTTCAGGGTTGTAAGGGAATTTCCCCCATGTGTTCTTTTAGCACTTTTATAGTTTTGTTGTTTACATTTTCATCTTGGACCCATTTGGAATTCAATGTAGTGTAGGGTATGATGTATGGACACAACTTTACTTCTTTTCCAGATGGTTACCCAGGCCCCAGTGCCAGTAAGTGAAGAATCCATCTTTATCCCAATGATTTCAGAGGCGGCCTTTACCAAATACTAAATTTCTTTATGTACTTGGGTCTATATTTGGACTGTCTATTCTGTTTTACTAGCCTGTTCAAGCACCAGTATTTCACTGTTTTAATTATTCAGACTCTATGGACTATTTTAAAATCTGTTAACACTGGGGCTCCTCACTGCTTTGATACAGTTTTCTTGGCTATCTTATTTGTTTCATGATAGCTTTAGAATTCATCTAATTGGTCTTTGGATCACATTAAATTTACAAGTTAACTTTAACTGATGTCTTGATAACGTTGATTCCTGTCTGATAATATGTCTTTCCATTTATTCAAGTTGTCTTTGTATTTTTTTTAAATAAAATTAAGTTTTTGTTAATTCTGAAGTGCTTTTTCTTTTTCTTTTCATTGAAAATACTCTTTTCTTCTATAATATCTAACAAGTTACTTGCATATTATAGGACTGAATTATGATAAATGTGTTTATGCTGTTTCTAGCAGAAGTCATTCTATTCTGTGCCCTTAGAAGAATATAGTGGGATGGAAAAACTCAAAGGCTGAACGCTTATTAACAATAGATAAGGGATAAGATCCTAATCAAGCATCCAAGTTACACATTTTGAGCTGGCATTCATAAAACAAGTAAGTTAAATGGTGCGGGGTGTATTGCTGGAGAGGTCAAGGCAGGGTGCTGGCAGAGAAAATATGGTATCCTCAAGCTTTAATACACAGGAGGAAAAAAAGGACTCATTCCAACGATGATGCACAGCTGACCCCATGCCTCCCTGGGAACCTGAGAACAGCAGTGTTGTCTTGGTTGTGTGTATGCGTGTACTCATCCCTCCGTCGTGTCTGACTCTGCGACACTATGGACTGTAACCCACCAGGCTCCTCTGTCCATGGGATTTTCCAGGCAAGAGCACTGGAGTAGGTTGCCATTTCCTCCTCGAGGGGATCTTCCGGACGCAATGTGTAACTTGGATGCCATTTCCTCCTTGAGGGGGGAACAGAAGGGAATAAAAATCCCCATATAATGCAGGGCCAGACAATTCTGAGACTAGAAGTAGAAAAGCCTCAAATTGCATGAATCAAATGAACATATTTCAAAGGTTAGTGTCACCAGATTTCAGACAGCCTGCAACCTCCATGGCCATCAATGAGCATCTATTTCATGCCTGGCAGTTACGCTGTTTGTCCGGGTAAATTTATCTTCACTTCCATCTTTGGCCACAGGTCTGATCATTTCCATTTTACAGATAGGGACCACCTAATGTTCACAAGCGGTGGAGCCCAGATCCAGAGGTAGGCGGGTCTGTCTGGTTCCGAAGACTTTTCTCTCCGGATAGCACACTGTCCACCGCTCTTAGTTCATCAGCGCAGAGTCGAAGAGCTGATGTGGTCTGGGCTGTCGTGGAGCCCCTGAGCGCTCCTCTACCTATACTGAGACGTTTCCCTGCACAGAATGGTCTGCTGTGCCTGCGTCTTAACAAGCCAACGTAATGTTTGGTAGCCAAGTAACGTGTTCCCGGGTCAAGGCTGTACTTCATTTATGCCAGGCCAAAAACTGAGCAATCACACATTTGCTTCAAGACATCCTGAGAAAATGTTTGTGTATAGTTTCCCTTAGTCATAAGTCACTGACTTGCTAAAATTAATCTTGAGTGGGGGACACAGGGGATTATCTAGCAGCTTTATGCAACGCTGCCAGTGCAGAACTGGGTCATGAGTTCACTGGTACCAGCCCCTTCTCCACTGTGTCTCCCCCATGGAGACCTTGGGGAGCCCTGCCCCCCGGGACTGGACAGCATCTTGGGGCTCCCAGCACCCTGCAGTCATGCTAGGACACACCAACAGGTCACACCAAAGGTGCCTACTTGCTGGGGGTGCTCCTGGAAAGGGGTCCTAACTTCTCCTGTCCTTACATTCTTCCCACTGTAGTTTAAGCTGTGGGCACAAAAGGAAAGACTAATTGAATTCAGCTAAATTACCCTTAAATTCTCTGCTCACTCATTTATTATTTCCACATTTAGTAAGGCCACACTGCTGTGCCTTCATGCCTCCCACGGTGCCCTTGATAACTTTATCAGAGCCAGCTACCAGAAGCACTAAGGAGTCAACAGAAAATGTTACAACTGCTAAACAACACAAGATATGAGTGGATCCTTTTACAAACCTGCTTTTTAGGCACGGCTTGTGCGACCGCTGTAACTTTAAATTTTTATAAGCCATTTGAAAGAACAAATGTTGATACTAAGGTCAGTGAATGGAGGGGAGAAAAGTGTACGTAATCAAAATAGTTTCTTTCCTTTGGTTGGTATCAAAGAAGCTATGGGAAAATGAATATATCTTATAGAAGAACAAAGACTGAATAAAAAGAGCCGCTGACAGTAGTCATACAACACTAAGATAGGCAAGGCAACCTAAGGATGCTGTTAGAAATCGTGAGCCTTCGTCTACCGATACCACTAACCTTTTAGTCTGTAAAGCTGCCAACTCAATTTTACAGTAGAAATTTCAGGCAATTAGGGGACATTTAATATTCACTGTATCTACTATGAAAGAAGAAGATATCTTAGAATTTTTTAAAACACTACTTTGGAACACTTATGGGCAAACAAGAGTTGCAGCACTAATCACTGTAATTTCCCCACCAGGATCACTAGGTGAGGCGTTCAGAAAACCGACAGAGGCGAGGATGATTCAGCTGCTGCAGCAGAAGGCGAACAGAACGCTGCCAATCAGCTGCAAACCGGGAGCTTCACAGGCTCAGCTCAACTGACAGCAAGGGGTGCAAACCAGGGGTTTGGGGTAGGGTGTACATAACGGGGAGTGGGGCTGGGGAGAGAGAAAGGGAGGGAGTGTCTGTGAGTTAGGGGAGAGGAAGCAGAGGGCCAGCTTAGTTCCCATACTGCACACAGGCAAAGCTCCTCTCAGGTCGTCAGGCCAGCTCTGATCCTGAATCAGGGCAAAAGAAAAATAAACTCCAAGGCACAAGTCACAGGAAAAGTCAGAATGCCTACTGGTAACAGCACTTGAATAAAGTGTTAGAAGCGTATTATTCATTTCCCTATTCTCAGAATCACTGAGCACCTACTGTATATGAAATATAAGAAAAGTTTGCGAAGTTTGAGGGCACTTCCCAGATCCTTCCAGGTTTAATCGGGCCAAAGTATTCACGGGGAATTTCACTTTAAAGTGAGGTGATAGACATGGTCATGAGCTTAACTGTGGGGAGCATTTCACAGTGCACACGCACATGAGGGCCTTAAGTTGTACACCTCAGTCGAGCTGGTCAATTTTTGCTTCTCAGTTGCAGCTCAGTAAAGCTGGGCGGGGGGAGCCCTCACATGAAACCCTTTGGTGGATCAACGTGTGCCTGATGAAATCTTCAAGGTTTTACTTTTACACTTCTCAGCTAACTCAGAGATCTGGCTGTAGAACTACTAATATTTCCAACAATGCAAATGTAATTATAGTTGAAGCACATTCTCTAATAGAAGGAAGGAAAGATTGGCATTTAGAAGCTTCATTAAACTTTTGGCCTTTTCAAGGCTAAATGAATCTTAGGGAAGAAATAAAAAGTTCTCGTTGATTAATTTAAAAACAGATTTCTTACAATTAACGGATCTACATCTGTGAAAAAGGGAATATTAATAGCAATTTGAATATTCTCTCACTTTCTCTGGCGATTTCAGTGAACGTATCTCTCTCTACATATAGAATACGGATATATAATAGTTACTCAGCAAAATTTAATTGTCTATTTTCTCATATCAGGGAAATGTCAGTTACGTTTGCACAAACATGACTAGCTCAAACAGCTTATTTACAAATGCAGACACGCCTGCTAAAAGATTAGGGGTAAAAATATATAAATACATTTGCCCCTATGATACCACCCCAGTCAGCAAATGAATTTTTTTTTTTTTTTGGTCAGCAGAAGAGTTAAAAAAGAGTTAAAAGTTAATGTACTTTAATGGAGTACATTAAAATGTTCAGCACTTAGAATACTCCTTTTCTCATGGTTCTAATCCCAACACAGAAATGACTTGTTAAACAGACATAACTAAACTATCAATTCTCTTCATCTTCCAAATTTATTTAGACTTGCTACCCTGTTTTTCCTCTGGAATTTCCTTTGCTTTTCCTTTTGTCACTAAGCTAAATTACTTCTCCTCCCACATGCATAGAAGTATTAATTTATAAAACACATAGCCATATGTCATATCTCATGTAATTCTATTTTACATTTCACCACCCCCCAGACTTATCTAACACGAACAAATAGATATTATTTACTGGAGTCAGAATGAGAATTATCTAATGCCACTTACATAGCCATAAATTGATTTTTGATTAATGTTTAAGCAAAAAGCAAACAAGCCCATCTGCTCCAAAAACAAACAAACAAAAGCAGAGCACACGGTTCAAAGGAATCTCTTCAGTGTGTTTCAGCTGCTGGGAAGAATCTGTTTTCTCCATTGCTATTATGAAAATGCATCGCTGACAAGAACATAACTCTGTATCTAGTTTCTCTTCTAGCAACTGTTAATTTGATAGACTGTTGCTTACGGTAAAATAGAAAAACAATCGAACTCTGAAGAAAGCCCGGGAGACGGGTGAGCAGAGGTGAGCATCTTCTGGACTACCAAGGACAGCAGGGGGACCTCGCATGGTCACTGAAATTGCTCTCCGTGGTCAGGTTAAGAAGGAAGAGGCACCACGAGGCTCAGCAGCATCCCCGGTGACGAGCAGGGGTCCCCAGGCACGGACCCCAGCCTGCTGGGGGCCCAGGCCCTGGCTTTGCCCAGCCGAGCACTCTGGTCAGGAGAGAGACTGAGAAGCCCAGGGATCCGCGAGCTTGGGAGCACAGAACACCTCTCCTGACTGTCTTGCCCGTGGTGAAGGCACCCGTTCAGAAGAGGGGCCATGCTGTGGGTGACGGGGATTCTGCTGGGGAACCGAATGCCTGGGAGCTGTCAGAAGGGCTGTCCGGCCGTCCACCCGAGGAACAGGCTGCCGATCTTCTCAGTGAGGACTGAGACCCAGGGCTGAAGGCAGGCCACAGGAACCCAGAGGATGCTGAAGCCATCCAGAGCTGCCTTTCTGCAGGGGTCAGACCTTGGACGTGACCTCTGGCCCCAGCTCTGTCTGCCTCCATATTCCAGGATGGCCTCTGAACGAACAGTGTCAGAGTGCCGAAGGCTGACGGTGCAGCTTGGCCTAGGTGAGGGGCCGTGGGCAGGCTGGGGCCCTGCTCTAAGGAAGCATTCCCCAGTGGGCCTGAGGCGGACACTGAGGCTGGTGGGAAAGGAGGTCCCCAGCGCTGGTGTCACTCCTTGGGACGTCTGTGTCGGCAGAAGGAGCTGCGTTCTTCATAGATAAAGGTAGAGAAAATTTAAAAAGAAAGGATGAAGAAAAGCTAGGCACCCATCTGCACAGGGAAAGTGAGCGCTGAAGAGACCAACGATCCTTTAAACCCGCCATCTACGGGGAATGTCCTTTCAGATGCCACCCAGAGGCAGCAAGACTCTAAGGCAAGGAGAAAGGACCCAAGAAAAGGCTCCATCCCATCTCATTCTGTCCTCTCCGGGGCTCCCTCGGCGGGGGGCACAAAGTACATCACAGCCGGGGCAGAGCCGACAGCTCTAACCCACTCCCAGGCTAAGAATGCACCCGACCTCTTTGTAGACATAAGAGAGCGCACAGCCGCATAGGTGGGAATCTCACTAATACCAATGAGTTGCCAATATTCTCATTTTCAGGGGTGGGGGAAGAAAGATGCAACCGGAAACAAAGCTACTGAGGAAACTGCTAACAAAACCCACCGGCTGGTTGGCGGACATGGAGCGCACACCAGTGAGCGAACAAAAGACACACCTGCTGTAAGAACAGCAACCTTCTAACTTAGATCCCAGACCTCGTAACAGAAAGAGAACTCTAAATCCCACCCACCATGTTACATGCATACTGTCATTTGTTAATAAAGACAAAAGAGCGCAACTGAGTTTCTACAGATTTTCTGGAAACCTTCACTCCCAGGCTAAGAGAGGTGCTGTCTAAGAGAACAAGTCCTGTTGTGACTGCGTTTGCACTTTGCACACATCCTGTCCTGTCTCTGCAAGAATGACTCTGGAACAGCCTTTTGTCCTGAGTTCATTTCAAAACGGTGCTTTCAAACGTTCCACACATATGCACGCTGGCCTGGAGAACAAGGACCTTTGTCTTTCTTTGCCAAAAGACAGTGTTTCTTGAGGCCTCTTTTTTTGCCTCTGATGGACAGTTCTGATGTTGGCTTCAGAAAAATACGTACATGACCATCCTAAGCCAGAGAGAGAGAAACCTCGGAGATTGTTAACGCATCAGTTACACCAGCCTTTTCTAATCACAGCTCTGCACTTCATTGTTCTTCAGGCAAAGTAAGTCCCTTAAGTTTAGAGTGCCAGGTAAACAAAGCCGAGCACTGTCCCTGCTTCTAAAGTTTGTTTTTATAAACATTCCCCTGTCCCCCGACCCACAAGGCGGCTGCACAACGGCCCCATTGTTGAACATGGTTTTGACCGCTCCAGGACAATAGATTGTTTTTCTCTTAGCCCCCTCAGAGCAAAATCCGTTTTAATAAGGAAGTCTCTGCCTTTGCATAGGAAGTAAAGAAGTGAAAACCAAAAAACGAATGTCTGAACCGTAGATTTCTGGGCTTAGACTGTGCAACAGTCATGGGTACTCAGCTTGCCAGGAAGGCACATCACCCGCTTGTCTAGGGGCAGAGACTGAGAGGTCTGTTCTGGAATTTTCCAAGGAGGCCATTTTAGGTATCATAACAGGGTGTTTCTAAGCAGGAGATTGCTCTCATCTATGGGAAGAACACCACCAAAGGAAAACAAAGCACCCAGAAAATTGCTTCTTGAAGGAGTCCTAGGAAGGAGTTAATCTAGAATGAAGATGCCAGGGGTCACTCCTTTCCAGGAAGACAGGAACAGCTCTGCTCAGGAACCCTGCAGCGTGGGTGCTGACATGCTGCAGTGTCGGTGAAGCCCCCTTTCCAGGTGGAACTTCTGGTTACATCTACAGCACAGTGGCGGTGGGGGGGTCCCCACGGACCACAGAGGAGGAAGAGAAGCACCCCACAGCCCTGGCCTGACAGCAGGTGGCCAGAGCTGGGGGGAGGAGACAGACACCCCGCCCCAAGGCTTCCTGCCGCCATCGTCTGGGTCTGTGCTGGGAAGGCCATTGAGCTGCAGAGGGCCGGCCACACACGGGCAGGATGACTGCTCAAGTGACCCAGCGGAGAGAAGGCAAGACGGAGGAAACAGCTCTCCTGGTAGGCTGGAGAACGCACTAGATGCCTTCAGTAAGATGGCAGGATGACTGAGTTTCAACACACACACACACACACTTGCAGAAACACATACACTTTTAAAAACAACTTCCGGGTCAAGCCAGCCCTTCAGTACATTTTCTCACTCTACCTTCTGTTTTCTCTGAAGGTTCCCCCCCTGGTTTAGATGATAGCAGAAGAAACGGTAGATAACTCCAGAAGAATTAAGAAGAATTATTTTTTTCTTGAAAATAATTCTTCCAAAAGAATACAAAAAGCCTGTTTCGCTACCACAAAAAAATAACGTTTTAAGACAGTCAGGTTTGATAAAAGCACACACTGTTTTTGCTAAATCTTTCATCAACACTGGCTCTTGCATCACGTGCTTTGGGCACAATGAATGCCCTCCTCTGCTGGAATGCCCCCATTCAGGGGTGAGGGGATCCCTGATGGCCTGCCAGCCCCAACTGTGCTAGCAGTAATGTCCAGGAAGACAGCAGAGGATGGAACGTACAGTTAAAACTACAAGGGGGAGTGATTTAAGTACCAAGTTAAGCACAAGGGCCATGTTGAAGTTCGGTGGAACAACTAAGCTTTTGGAGGGCAGGTGAAAAGAGTAACTGAAAAACTAGTAATATGGTATAAGTTTGGATTTTATAGACATATATATATATATCAGATAAAAGGACAGCAGGCAAATGATTTTCCTTCTGAAATGAAATGAAGAACCAGGGAACCATTTCAGCGGAGACACCCACGCGAGATGGGAGGTCTTGAACCTGCCATTCATGGGGTCAAAGCAGAATCAGGGCGCTGTTGTATCTTGCACTACTGGCATCTCCACCACCCTGGAGAGTGCTGTTGCCCCCCAGTATAGGAAGAAGGGGAACGCAACTAAAAAAGGCCCTCCTTTCTCCACACAGAGCCACCAGCTTATCTGAAGTCTCAGTGGCATTTGAATCTAACATTTTCATGTTTCACGCATACAGAGTTGAGATACCACTTCCAGCCATCTGAGCATCTGAGCCATCCGGCTAGAGTCAGAGTGTGTCTGGCAGTGAGTACGGGGGAGGGTGAGCCGGGGGCACCTCTCCAAACAGGCCGCCGAGAGCAGGGTCTAAGAGAAAGTGCTCTGGGGCTGGATCGATCGGGCTCAAAGCCCGGGTATGCCATTTACTAGCTATGCTTCCTTGGTCAAATCATTCACCCTTTCTGTACCTCAGCTTTCCCACCTCTGAAATGGGCATAGTCGTGCTATGTGAAAACTGATTCAGTCTGTGCAAAGTGCTTAGGCGTCATACCCAGCACACAGCAAACGCTGTAATCCAACTGCAAGCTCACCGGCAGCAGGAACGCGAGTCCTGAACAGCTGACAAGCTGCAGCTTGGCTGGCAGCACCGCTGTGAAACCCAGGGGCCTCTTTGCCCTCGAGTCCCCGGGTCCTCCCGCCTGCCTGCAGTGGCCTCGGCAGGAGCTGGGGGTTGAGAGAGGACTGAGACAACAGAAACTCTCCCAGCACAAGCAGGAGCCTATCTCTCCAACAGACACCAAACAACACATTCTTGTATTTTTCCGTGGTCAGGAGGAGGAAACTGAGGGACAGAGCGTCAGGCGTGACAAAGGGGCCCGAGCAGCTCCGGGGGACTGCGGCCAGCTGCCTCTGGCTGGCAGCAGACTTCAGCTGTTCCAAGCCTCCTGCTCGAGGGACACTCTGGGCCCGACCGATAAACAGAGATGAGAGGCAAGGGTAACGCTGCGCTTAGACCAGCATGCTGCCCAACCCTCTGACCCCGGAGTCCTGGAGAGGCCCCTGGGTGAGAGCACATGAGAGTCGTGTGCTGCAGAAGTGTGGGCTCCCGGGCCACTTTGGAGCCTTGCCTGGCTGTGGACGGGCTGCCGTCTACCTTCTAAACAAGCAGTCTGGAATTCAGGAAAGCAAGCAGGCCCCCCTACCATTTCCACCTCCTAAATACTGCATGCATACTCCAACAAGTCCTAGAACTGCCTGAGTTCTTAACATTCCAGACATCAGTTTCAACTGCAAAGCCGAGAAATGAGAGGCAGAGTTTTCACAGTCACGTGTTCGTTTTCATCACTTTACATACAACACATAGAGGGTATTTTCATTTTCTTCTTTCTAAGCACAGTGAGTTTGCATATCATCTCTGCTGAGGACTCTATCTTGATCCCACAATTCAAGCAATTGTACATCAATAATATATCATTATCATCATTTGGTAGAATTTTTGGCAACCTCTCTCTCTTATCTCCTTACAGGATGGCCAGCTTTTGATACCCTGCGGTAAGCAAGGCCAAAGAGCGTGGCTAACTGAAATCTACAGATAATCTCAGAAATCCCTTTTAGCCAATAATGTCAACTTCTTTTTTTTTCTAACCTACAGCTTGTACTTCTGATTCAACTCTAAAGAAATATATTTCATTTCATTTGCTGACCTTTCAGTATTTGGTGAAGATGCTTGGAAGCACTGAGATGGTCAAATGCAGACAGATGATAAAGCAAAGGGCTGGGATGGTATCTTAAAATGCTTGCAGGAAAATGAAAACACTGAAATAGAAAAATCTAAATTCTTTCCAGTAACGGTAAGCACAAAATATGTTCCATAGAATCCTACTAAATAAAGGGTGTTGGTAAAGAAATACTAAAAACAGACAAAAAAACAAAAACAGTATCAGAAGGGCTCTAACTGCTTGAAAACTATTTTTCATATCTCTAACAAGTTTGGCACTCCAACAGCTCTAAATCAGAATGGTGGTCAAGGCAGTCTGTAGACTCTCAATGCCCGGTAAGGACGACACTGTTGGGATTCAGTGCTCTGCTGTCCTCTCAACATTTAAGAGGCATCTCCATTCTCTGTAAATCACTTTCAGCCAGCCAGAAAGTTATCTGGAGAAAACTGTGGTTAAAGAGCACATTCAGGGGTGAAGGGGAAGTTCTTCTTTACCAAAAAATCCCTATAAATACACACAGAAGGAAATAGAAACTCACCATTAGAACATCATAGTAGGAACTGTTGCAGGTAAGCGCCACCAAGGGATGCCAACATTAGCAAGTGATGAGAAAGAGGACATCTGCACAGGCTCCAAGTATCATCCTTCCACCCCCAAGATGTTAGATCACAAAGGGGAAACTCCACAGTGGAGAAACCGGTCCTTAACCGCGTGATTAGAGTTACATCACGTGCAGTAAACACACCGGCATCACCCTGACACGACACGCCGAGAGGAAGCTCACGCCTGTGGTCTTCCTCCCCCATGTACAGAAACTGAGTCTAATTATGAGAAGACGTCAGAGAGGCACAAGTGAAGGAGCGTGCTCTAAGAGAAATGATCAATAACCTCCCAAAGGATCAAGGGAAAAAGCGAGGAAAGACAGAGGAACTGTCACAACTGGAGGAGACCACACAGAGCCAACAAATTCAACGGGGCCTGGAAAAAGGATATTCATGCAGAAACCGATGACATCCAAATAAAGTCTGTAGTTAATAGTATTATGCCAAAGTTCATTTCTTGGTTTTGGTAATTGGATTATGGTTATGTAAGATGTTAACATCAGGGATAACTGGGTGACATTTTACGAACTCTCTGTGCATATTTTCAACTTTCGTATAAGTCTAAAATTATTTCAAAATACAAAGTTATTTTAAAAAGAAAGAAAAGAAAGAACTGTTCCGTTTCGCCCTAGTGAGTGGGGTCATCCTCAGTATAAACATGCTGGCTTTGGTTCCAGCACTCCAGACGTTCCTCCCTTAATGGATTTTAGAATCTTCAACACTGCTATTACAGACCGAAATTCAAATTCAAGAGACTGAAGGAAGAAGGTGAATAAAGAAGCCACACTGACATTGAGAAAAAAGGTATTACTGATAAAGTGTAAAATTCTGTATACTTAGCACAATCTTCACAGTTCCTTTACACCCCCCCCCCCCACCCCTTCAGTAGGCATAGCTCCCTCAAAACTATGGCAGTAATTGGGCTAAACTCCAGAATACACACACTCTTTATCCAGAACTTGGCTTTGCGGAAAATAAAGTCCTGACAAGGTTTTAGTAAGTTACCTGGACCACATGATGCAGCGACTTCCTCATGCAGAAGTCAGAGGCTCTAGGAACCAGTGGTCTTCCCAGACCACAGGGACGCGGAGAGCTGCCGGAACGACTCTGGCATTCCACCCTCCCCAACACCCTTCCGGGCTGAGTCAACCTCACTTGTTTCTAGGATGGGTAACTCTCCACCTTTACCCTTCCCCTTTGACCTGCTGTGCCTAAAATAACTAAAATTAACTTTAACTGAAGAGGGTCACCGTGTTTGCCCACGCTAATCTGTGAGGGGAACACAAACCCTCTTAAACAACTTTGGGAGCCTCCCTCCTACTGAGAGGAGTCAGCCTTCCAGGAGGAAATCTCCACTTTAAAGCCGCATGAAAATTGCATCCCTCTTCTGCAACTTTCCCTGAAAGGGTAAGATGAGTGCTTCCACTTTGCTGGTAAGAGCTGGTCAGAGTTAATGGTAGGCAGGCCTACCTGTATCCTTTCTTAACAGTAACTTACACAAAAGAACAAGAGCTGTATTAATTGCATCCTCTCCACAGAGCCCTCAGATTCTGTGTGTTGTGTTTTCTCTTGCCCGGCCCCCGAAAAAGCCTGAGTTACTTTTGACAAAGATCTCACTGCTCACAGTGCAGCCTATGAAGGAGCTCAGTGCTTCCCCACTTACAAATACAGGCAGGCACTCAGGTGTATCCGACTCGACTCCCCCATGCCCCAAAACCCCAACGACAACGGTTGCAGCAGTGCCAGAAGCCTGAGTACAAGCAATGGTGCGTGCCTAGCATGCTGGGTTTACATCTGCGAGGTTAAGAGGACAGCCCAGACGCCACAATTAATGCCCTTCCCAGTCCAAGGGCAAAGGGCCCCCTTGGCCCCCAGTGCCCGAGCCAACTGAACCACCCAGGACTGCTAGGCCTGGCCCATCGAGCAAGGCTGTCTTTCAGAGATGTTACCAGGATCTGCAAAGCTAGGAATGCTCAGAGAGCCCCACCTAACAGAAACTGCTCTGATTTCCGGTATTTCTGGTAACCCCCAGAGTTCAGTGTCTTTTCCAGCTCTATTTGTGCCAATAGGGCTGGACAGCCTTATCGACCCATGCATCAGTTCTGGTGGCTAAATGGTGCGTAAGGCAGAACAAAGCAGAAACAAGCATGAAGCCAAGGGTTTTCACCAGAACCTGGTCCTTAAGCGAAATAATTCATACAGTGAAAGCACACAGATTATACTGTTGAAGCTGGATGGTTTTAATGGCCTCCATTTTCTTACGAGTATTTCCCACTTTGAACAGATGACAACTACCACGGCCAGAGGGAGTGACTCCTCCTGATATTTCTCTCACGAACATTTAGTGTTTCTAAGTGTAAATCCTACTATGTGTCAGGTATATGGTGATGCTGGGGGTATAAAGGTAAGTCAGAATTAGCTCAAAAGTCTTAAAAATCCTTTAAAATGCCACAGTCTAACAGTCTAGCCAAAGATCAAGCTGCAAACATCTAACAACACAAACTCTTACATGCTATGGAGACAGAATGGATTTATTTCCTGGGGGTAGGGGTGAAGACTGGTAGGGGGTTTTAATTAGGAGACGGCATTTAGCAAGTCCCATAAGCCCAGCAGAATAGACATCTGGCCATAATAAAATCAAACCCTGTATTCAGGGTCCACACTATTACTCAACAAGGATAATTCAAGCAATTACTAGAGCTATTATGATCCAACACATAAGTTCACTTGAGGACCCTAACTATGTAAGCATGAATATTTTTTTGGCTGCCTCAAGCTAGCACGTTTATGAAAAACAGGTTAAGTTACTGGCTCCAAATTAGTTTTTAATAAAAAAAGCAAACAAAAAAAGCTTAAGCTTTTAAGATTTCTTAAAAAAAAAAACAAAACACACCACTGGAAAATAATCTCCCTGTCAAGAGCATGCATGATTAATGATTTGTGTGATATAAACTTGCATATCTGTGTTGCTATAACATGCTCTTCCAGCATAAAATTGCCCTAAAGATTCTTGTGGAACTGATACATGCCCCACACCCTTCACTATGCCTATTCTCACCATATTTTAAAAATTCTTTGTGTAATTTCTGGAAAATTTTAGACTTCAACTATCAATGGTCCATTCAATAACAGGGAATATGGTCAAGTCATTCATATGGAATTATAAAGGTATTAACCATCAAAAATCACTCACTTTTCACAAAACAGCTGATGCAAATACTGTACTCCAATGGCTTAACTGCAGCAAATATTAGGAAGCTCTCTACTTGTAAATCCATTCTGAGGTTGACCTAAGTCAGACTGACCAGGTCAACAACTAAGACCGAATCAATCGGTCACGTCAGTATAACACTGAGAACTGTCACTGGTATCACTTTACAGGGTTCTTCCCGGGTGGCTCAGGCAGTAAAGAGAGCCTGTCTGCAATGCAGGAGACTGGGGTTCAATCGCTGGGTCAGGAAGAGCCCCTGGAGAAGGAAATGACTGCCCATTCAATACTCCTGCCTAGAGAATCCCATGGCCAGAGGAGCCTCGTGGGCTACAGTCCTCGGGTTCCAAAGAGTCAGACACGACTGAGCAACACACATTTTCATCTTCCGAGGACTCGAAGCGATACTACAGGCAAAGGTCTAGAACGGAGAGTATGCTACAACGGTGCCTCCATAAATGGCAGCTCTTAAAATTTCCACACGGGGCGCACTCAGGTTAAAACTGTTCAAAACGCTTCGTTTGACAAATGAGGAAAGTGACGTTAATGGTGACCGAATGAGTTAGTGTAAGAACCTGTTTGCTTTTCTAGTATGGTCCATCCCATCATATGACTGTACTGAGCTTCAGCAAAGGGTAACACTTCAACTTGTCTTTGACAGTTCTGAATTAGAGGGAGGGTCCATAATGTAGCCCCCACCATCTCCTCCTAGTAATGGCTAGCATCATTCAGCCAATCCAAGCCCACTACGCTAAGTGAAATTAGACCCCAATAAGTGGCCCAATCAAGGCCACTGGTGAATACAATCACTATCACAGATACAGACCGTTTAGGATCTGAAGCAATTACATCGGTAACAGTACTATCTGCAATAACAAATTGGTTTTACAAATCTGTGAGGAATAGGGACCCAATGAATGTGCCAAAAATTCTGTAAGCCCTGGCTTACATTACATCAAATGTTTTTTTTTTTTGTAGACACAGCAAGTAAACAGAATTTAGGCAGCCAGTTTACATTTAGCATAAGGTAATTCACTGTGTCCTAAAAGAGAGAAAAGAAAGCTGCCTAAAGCTTCATAAAGCATCCCACCTAAGTTTGCTTTTCTAGAGAAAACTGCACCCACGAAAGGCAATCAAGATTTATATAGTTAATTCATATTCACAGAGACATGTCAACATATATCTGTAAAAGGATTACCCTTAATCTTTCAGCTGCTTGAGTAGGAACAAAATGCCTAGATTGTAACTCTAAACATCTAATTTGTGAGGAGGTTAAACATCTCAGTGATAATCTAATAATGTAAAATATAAACTATTTCCTCCTTGGCCTCTCTCCTTCATTCAGCCATTCACACAAGTATGTAATGAGCTCCCTGGGTCTGTGCCAGGGGCCAGGGACCCATTACGGTATAAGACACATGTGACTCCTCCACCTCTGAGTCCAGCAGGGGCTGTAAGAGTATATTAAAACATCTGTCTGCCCTCCAGTCCTGTAAGACCTAATCCCTGCCCTCCGTGAGTTTGTAATCTCCTTGGGGACACAGATTATGCACTGAGGCCCCTGGTGGCTCAGATGGTAAAGAATCTGCCTGCAATGCAGGAGACCTGGGTTTGATCCCTGGGTGGGGAAGATCCCCTGGAGAAGGGAATGGCAACCCACTCTAGTATTCCTGCCCGGGGAAATCCCACGGACAGAGGGGCCCAGCGGGCTACAATCCATGGGATTGCAAAGAGGACTGAGTGACTAACACTTTCACTTTCTGGGGTACACAGAAGCTGCACACAGTGATGAAATTAAACAGAAGTGGAGCACCAGAAAGAAGAAAAAGATCTTCTCGACCCGGATAACCACGATGGCGTGATCACTCACCTAGAGCCAGACATCCTGGAATGTGAAGTCAAGTGGGCCTTAGGAAACATCACTGCAAACAAAGCTAGTGGAGGTGATGGAATTCCAGTTGAGCTATTTCAAATCCTAAAAGATGATGCTGTGAAAGTGCTGCACTCAATATGCCAGCAAATTTGGAAAACTCAGCAGTGGCCATAGGACTGGAAAAGGCCAGGTTTCATTCCAATCCCAAAGAAAGGCAATGCCAAAGAATGTTCAAACTACCTCACAATTGCACTCATCTCACACGTTAGCAAAGTAATGCTCAAAATCCTCCAAGACAGGCTTCAACAGTATGTGAACCATGAACTTCCAAATGTTCAAGCTGGATTTAGAAAAGGCAGAGGAACCAGAGATCAAATTGCCAACATCCATTCGATTATCGAAAAAGCAAGAGAGTTCCAGAAAAACATCTATTTCTGCTTTATTGACCGTGCCAAAGCTTTTGACTGTGTAGATCACCATAAACTGTGGAAAATTCTTCAAGAGATGGGAATACCAGACCACCTGACCTGCTTCCTGAGAAGTCTGTATGCAGGTCTGGAAGCAACAGTTAGAACTGGACATGGAACAACAGACTGGTTCCAAATAGGAAAAGGAGTACGTCAAGGCTGTATATTGTCTCCCTGCTTATTTAACTTATATGGAGAGTACATCATGAGAAAGGCTGGGCTGGAAGAAGCACAAGCTTGAATCAGATTGCTGGGAGAAATATCAATAACCTCAGATATGCAGATGACAGCACCCTTATGGCAGAAAGTGAAGAAGAACTGAGGAGCCTCTTGATGAAAGTGAAAGGGAGAGTGAAAAAGCTGGTTTAAAACTTAACATTCAGAAAAATTAGATCATGGCATCTGGTCTCATCACCTAGTGGCAATTAGATGGGGAAACAGTGGAAACAGTGAGAGACTTTATTTTCTTGGGCTCCAAAATCACTGCAGATGCTGACTGTAGCCATGAAATTAAAAGATGCTTGCTCCTTGGAAGAAAAGCTATGGCAAACCTAGACAGTATATTAAAAAGCAGAGACATTACTTGGCTAACAAAGGTCCTTCCTAGTTTAATGAGGATGACTTGATGGTCTAAAAGCAAAAAGAACAAAACGGAATGGCAGTGCGTGAGCTTTCCTATGTCTTGTTTAGCTTTAGAATTTAAATTTTGCAAAACAATTTTTTTAAAGCCCATTTTCTAATGGGCCTTCCTAGTAGCGCTACCTCATCTGAAGTCTTCGAGAGCTCATGGGGGTTGTTTCTCATGTCTTATTTATTCCCACACATGGACTCACTCATTCAATCCACAAACGTTTGCTCTCTGACCCACGTGTGCCTGGCAGCAGGAAATGCGGCATGGGCTGTCAGTAAATATTTCTCGCTGTTAGTAAGCTAAGCTCAACTCAAATTAGCTTCAGCAAAGAATTTATTGGCTTCTGTAAGTTTCAATGCAAATCAGCTTCAGGCATGGTTGGTTCCAGGGGCACAAGCAATGACATCAATATTTAATCTTCATCTCTCAGCTATGCTTTCTTCTGTGAAGGCTGCACCCCCTCAAAGAGCTTCTCCCCGGAGATGGTAACAGTGATGGCCTCCAACAACTCCAGAATTACCAGCTTAGCCACCACAAGAGTCTTTTCCCCAAAAACTCCAGTGAAAGTGCTAAATTAGCTCTAACTTGGCCTATCTTGAGACTCGTGCTTTCATTTGACTGAGAGATGCAACATGCTGATGGGCCAGTGCAGTCACATGCTCAAACCAGGAAAGGAGAGAGCAAGGTCAGCCCCAGTGAATCACAGGGATGAAGATGAGGGAGGTTTGGAACTTCCCTGGAGGTCCATCTAGTCAAAGCTACAGTTTTTCCAGTGGTCATGTATGGATGTGAGAGCTGGACTGTAAAGAAAGCTGAGCACCGAAGAACTGATGCTTTTGAACTGTGGTGTTGGAGAAGACTGTGGTGTTGAGAGTCCCTTGGACTGCAAGGAGATCAAACCAGTCCATCCTAAAGGAAATCAGTCCTGAATATTCACTGGAAGGACTGATGCTGAAGCTGGCACCTGATGTGAAGAACTGATTCACTGGAAAAGACCCTGATGCTGGGAAAGATTGAAGGCAGGAGAAGGGGACAACAGAGGATGGGATGGTTGGATGGCATCACCGACTCGATGGACATGAGCTTGAGTAAGCTCCAGGAGTTGGTAACGGACAGAGAGGCCTGGCATGCTGCAGTCCACAGGGTCGCAAAGAGTTGGACACGACTGAGCGACTGAACTGAACTGAGAGCACCAGAGGGTCAAAGCAATGTGAAGTCTGCAAGCTGAGAGGAAGAGTTTCCTGAAATACATATAAAAAAAGGACGCAGACACAGAGAAAGAGATTGAACTCTATTTGGGGGAAAACAGAAGGAGAAGAGATGCTGTGAAGATGCGGTAGGGGCAGCACACCCCAGTGAGGAGGGGAGGTCACATGAGAAAGTGGGGGGGGGGGGGGGGACAGGTTCTCGAACCAGTAACAGTGAGCAAACTTCCTGCCTGAGCAGGGTCTATGCAAAGGACTGTTAAGCTGGCAGGTGGGAATGCAAGACAGATTCAGATCTGGAGAGAGTGAGTGTAGAAAACCCACTCGGGATGCTAGAAATCCTGGGGTCAGATGAGGGTGGAACAAATGGAAAGGTGAGCTTCGCAAGAAAGGAAGTGGCAGGATTTGGTGCCTGATGACAGATTTCAAAGACTTTGAGCGGAGGCCAGTTCATCACTGGTACATTCCAGAAGGCGTGCTGGCTTTGAAGAAGCAAGGCACGCGGTGTGTCACCGGCTGAGCATGAGGTGACGGGAGCCTTTCCCATATGTGAGCCTGGTGGACATAGGTAACATGCGGCAAACGCAAAGAAAAAAAAAAACACTCAGGGGAAAGACAGGTCCAGGCAGGACACACCTTGCAACCATATCAGAAAAAGCCACGAAGGTGGCTCCCACTCAGAAAGGTGGAAGACAGGACAACTGCTCCAGAAGCTTGGAGGCGGGGCCGAGAGTCAGGAGTGCAGCAACACTGCAGTCCAGGGAGGCTGGAGCTGAGCCCAGAGGGTGGGTCAGCTTTGCTAAACGGAGGGGAAAGGGCATTCAAGGCCAGGATACAGCGGGGACAAGCGAACAAGCAAGACTTTAGTGACAAGCTACTTGCCCCTGTTGTCTCAGTATTGAAAAATCACCTTTAACACATTTACGATAGACGTCTGATTAGTCAATTGGCTACAACTCTATGGAACTGCCCCTTAACTTCAATTATACTTTGTTTTTCACACTCAGTTATTTTCATAAATAAATAATTTCCCAGTAAAATACGAGGTACATGGAGAAAAGCGAGGGTTTCAGATTACACCAAAACACTGTGCTCTAAACACAGCAGCGGTCAACTCTGGTCCATTGAGATGATCTGGTCTTTGGCACTGGCGCATTAAAAATTTTTCAGTTTGACGAATGCCGCTATTAGAGTCACCCATTTTCAAGGTCATAATTGCTGCACATAAAAAGAACAGAATCACAGACTGTCCCCAAACAGCAGGAGCTCCCGTGGCCTGCCTCTCCCAGGATCCAAGAGCTACACTGTTCTCCTGCTTCTATTTAGAGCATCATGAATGCTAAATAGAAATGTGAAAAATTATTCCACAAAATGAAGCAAAATAGACATCACCCCCCGCCCCCACTGCCCCAGACCCACACTCTGGAGTGGCTCACCACTCAATTTTGGCTTGCAAATGCATTCTTAAATGTGGATTTGTTGTTTGCCATCTGTAACCCCCAAACAGCCTAAATATATATTTGTGTAACACCTTGATACGGGGCGGGGGAAAGAACTCCAGTTAGTTTTTAAGGTCACAGCAACTACCGCAGTAGAAAAGTCATGGAGCCATTCCGTCAAATCAGGGCTACGACCACTCAGCATCCTGTCGTCTCAGGCATGGGCCATGCCAGAGGCGTGACGGGAGCTGACCACCAGAACAACAGGGAATCGAGCAAAAATAATCTCCTGTGACTAAACACATCAAAAGTGTTTTTAAAAAAATCTCTTTGAGCTGGACTTGCTGGTAAAATGATTTGTTTGAATACAAGTCTGAATTGGAGATTATTCTCAAATTAATGAAGGTTTTCAGCTGGTAACGACTTACAACTAGAAGGACTTCTAATAACAAGGCGCAGTATCCCAAGAAGTCCTTGGGGACTTGTTTCACTGAATAAGAATAATGTGCAATTAAGCCAACAATTGTAACTAAGTGTTTCTGAGGACTTGAAAGTAGCTGTTCTCTAGTAGTTCAAATATCATCAAGTTCATCTACAGGACTGTATGGCATTTAACTGAATTGGCCCATTCAGCCATGCACTGTGATGTTAAGGTGAGCAAATGTACTAAACAGCACATAGTAGGCCTTCCCTAGGATTTAAATTAAAAAAAAAGAAAAAGCTTCAAAATAGGAAAAAAAGAAAAAAACATGCTCAGTCAATACAAAAATAAATAATTAGGACAAACATGAATTAGGAAACTATTCACTTTAGGATTCCTTTGAATAATAGGTCCCACTCATACCTGTAAGTGTTTCTATGCAAATCATTAATTACTTGGCAAGGGAGGTTGTGCCCAGAGAACCCCCGGCCGGCAGGGGCACAGCAGATGAAGATCAGTGTGCTTCTCCAAAACGGACCAACCACCCCTGTCCTCACCAACGTTTCCAGAGGGCATTGTGTTTCTCTGTTAGAATCCAACGAGCCAGAAGCACAAGATGTCAGGTTCAGGGGAGTCGTTTCATCCCGCCTCCCTGTACAGCCAGGAGCCAGCCCATCCGATGGCAGGGACCCAACCAAGGTGCTGCGTCTTGTATGACTGGGTGAGAGGGCTCTTTTTAGGATCGTGCCCGGAGCCTGACTCCCTGGGACTCAAGGAAAAGCCTCTCCTGAGGCTGAAGGAAGAACTGTGAAAAATTTAGACGAAATATCTGCAGCAATGGGAGGAACAGGAGAACTCACTCCTTCCCAAGCCAACAGAGAGGCAAACTGGGCAGTCTTGCTCCTGCGAGACGGACCACTCCAAAGGGCAGCATGCAGTGTTCTGGTGAGGTCTCCTGACCTTTCTTTCTTAGATCATCCCCCCTAGACACACTCCTACCACCAACTTTCGGAGGCGAGTTAGTAAACTGTTAGTGACTAACAGTCACTGCAAGGTGCTTAGTCGCTCCACTGTGTCCGACTCTCTGCAACCCCGTGGAGTAGCCCCCAGGCTCCTCTGTCCATGGGGATTCTCCAGCAAGAACACTGGAGTGGCTTGCCTCTACTCCAAGATTCCACTCCAGGGGATCTTCCCAACCCAGGGATCCAACCCAGGTCTCCCGCACTGCAGGCAGATTCTTCACCTTCACCGTCTGAGCCACCAGGGAAGCTCGCTGACAGGGAAAACCAGAGGTGTGGCGGATGCGTCAGTTTTCAGCAGGAGAGATGGGGCCGGGAGAACTCTCTTTTCAAGCCTCCCTCTCCACTGCGGAATGCCACAGCGAGGATGCCCTTTGCCTTCTGATTGCTGCTAGCAGTTGAAACGACCACATTTAATCAGCTGAGCAAGAGATGGTTTAAAAGGCCATTCACTCGTCCTTTTGTAAATGGCCTTTAAACCAGTTCAGACCACTTCCAAGGGCCCAGTTCACCAAGTCAGAGGGTTTCCTTCAACCCTCCTCCTAAGAATTAGAATGACACCAAGTCCAGGCTCTTTGGTTCATTAAGGATGTTAACATCACTTAAACTCAACAAAGCGATCTGGACTAGGGTCTGAATGGAATCGTGTCCTGAGGCGTATATTCAGACCCCCGCTGCCGCGTATTCTGCACGGAATGTATTCCATGTATCCTCTTTCCAAGAGCTATGGGGTCCTCAGACTCCTGAACACAGGTATGAAAATGCCACATGAGACGCCATGTCATGTTCATTTGTTATTTCTTCTTTTTTCTTGGGCGGGGGATGGGGGTGCTGGAAGACTGCTGAAGTTTCAGCCGATCAGCATCTGTAACAGATAATTGTTTATTCTTGGTACTAAATTCAAATCTTAGTGACACAGCAAGTGCATAGCAAGATGAACTGTCTTCCGGTTCTTCTAAGAAGAGTGTTGAGTGTGATATGGGAGTGGCACCTTAGGCAGCTGCATAGTCAGAACCACTTTAAACCCTGTAGACACCTCACAGCGAGCAAACTGCTCCGGGTGTGGCTCTCCGCTGTTTCTCTGCCTATTCAGGCGCTCCAGCACTTCCAAGACATTCTTGTCAGCAGCGAAATACAGCGCTTCCTTCCATCTTTATCACATAGGTTGCCAGACTATGCTCAGAGCCAGAGTGGGGAATGTTACAGTAAATACTTCCCCCAAACCAGTTGTGTGTGTCATTGATAAACAACAGAAAATTTAAAAGAGATACAAACATACTCCTGGAACCTTAAATCTTCCTCAGTGAGGCCTAAGAACTTAAGATCTTCATATACCTGGCAGAGAAGGAGGAAAACAAATTTCTCCCGAAGTCTATAGATTTATAGTCTAAATATGTCTTCCCCTAGAACGTTTAACACACTTAAGCTTCAGTCCTCCCGTATACTTTGAGAGTGCTCCTCGACGATAAATTACAGCAGTTGCATCTCTCACTGCTGCTCACATAAATATAATTTTGCTTTCGGGAAATCAATTATAGAAGAGTAAATCATTTTTACATTGCTTTCCAAAAATCTTTAAGTTGCAATATGGACAGTAAGTAGAATCACAAGAAAAACACAGCTTACTTATTCTATCATTTTCCTACATTTAGCAAGTTAAATCCCTGAAGGAAATGTACAGTTGGGCTAGTTTTAAAAATTACTCAGGTTATTTCAGCAGGTGCAGTAGCGTACGCACACATGGATGTAACCAGTGCTGCTTCAGTGTGTATGCGTCTGGACTTGCGGGGAGGATGGGGGATCTCCGTGTCTCCAGGAGTCGGCACGGTCCCATGAGCTGGGCTTCATGGGCACTGAGGACGCACCAGACAGCGCCTGGCGCACTCGACACACACAGGCCGCACCACGCCATCCCCACAGCATCCCTGAGAGACAGAGATGATCATTCTACCTGAAAGACATGGCAGGTGATAGCAAGAGCCACAGAGGTCACCCAGCTCCCAAGTCCCGGGAGCTGAGCAACCCAGGGCGCCAGTATGACATCCTCTGGGTTATACTAAGCTTGTGAAGTCAGAGGAAAAACCAGCCTGGTACATGAGCAAGTCTTAGGTGAGGGACTGAAAATTAGAACTTAGGGAGAAAATAGACCTTAGTTAGGGAGTGATGGTCAAGGACGAGCAGGAAGGAAGTCCAATCACGGAGGACAAAGCCCGCATGGAGGCTGGAGGGTGGGAGATACTGAAGCAGAGATTTCCAGAAAGCTGCAGAAAATAAACCCAGGCCTGGAGCAAGGACAGCTTGAGTCTCACAGTTAGGACTTCACATCAGAGACAACAGGGAGCCCGTGTGAATTACTTCGAGTGGGCGAATGTCTTAACCCAAGCAGAGCTTCAGCTAAAACCGTTTGGCTACTTTGCAGGATAGACTGGAGAGGAGGAGGGGTTGATGTTGAGGACTCTACTAGGGCAACCCCGAATTAAGGAGACAGGTGGGGGGGCTGAGAAAGGGAGGGAAATGCTGGGCATCTGCACAAAAGAAGGAAGGAGGGGGCAGAGAAGAAAAACTTCCAAGTCCTGCTAATTATCACGAGCTGCTTGATAGATGGCAAAGCGGGAAGAGACAGGCAGGGGTGCACACAGGCCTGGCACTTGCTCTCTGCTAGTATTCTGGTCATCTGATGCGCACAGACGATTCACTGGAAGAGTCCCTGAGGCTGGGGAAGATCAAGGGCAGAAGGAGAAGAGGGTGTCAGAGGACGAGACGGCTGGACGGCATCACCGATGCATTGGACATGGACTTGGGCAAACTCCGGGAGATGGGGAGGGACAGGGAGGTCTGGCGTGCTGCAGTCCACGGGGTCGCAAAGGGTCGGGCACAACCGAGCGACTGAACAAGACAACAACCTGGGGCGTCGGATCCACCATCCTCTCCTGGGTGAGTTGCAGTCCGCCCAGCAGGCAGCCCAGGTCGCGGCCACGCTCTCGTGTTACCTCGCTCGTTATTTCCGTCTGGATACAACAAACATGTTTTAAGTGAGAAAGACTGTTCTCCTTTCAGTTTTGTTTGAACCACATCATTCACAAATAACTGAGTGATAAAAGATGGGTGCAGTTCCTCCTGCTTGGTTTTAAGGAGGTCCAGTCTTTTCTCTGTCTGAGAATATGCCTGAAAGTGGTAGTTTAACCAAGTTGTTTGTTTATTTTTGTTTTTTGTGGTGGTTGTTATGTTTTCTTAAACCAGGGTGGTCCGAGTGAGAAGCATGTCCTGGGAGCATTTTAACTATTAGGTCACAAAGAGAAAATTGTGAAGGCTGTGCAAAACCTCCCCATGCTAATGAAACCAAGAGGTTATTGCTCTAAGCTCTGGAAAAGTAATGTTAGCTTAAAACCCCAGGGGTCTGTCACCCGGAAAGGCGCCACAAGGCTCACAGACCAGCCCTGCTCAGCTTCCCTAGGTCAGCTGGAATCAGGGCTGACCCTTTCCCAGTTCTCACTCGGTAAGAAATGGTTTGGCTGTATCGGTAGGGCAAAAACAGAAAATAAAGCTCTGAATGAGCCCTGATGCTCTGTGAGAACAC
This sequence comes from Budorcas taxicolor, assembly GCF_023091745.1. Lineage (NCBI taxonomy): Eukaryota > Metazoa > Chordata > Mammalia > Artiodactyla > Bovidae > Budorcas > Budorcas taxicolor. The sequence continues at coordinate 10,368,865 of NC_068930.1, read as the reverse complement.
GCGAGTTAAGTTAAGCTGGTTAAGATGAAGCTCCATGAACTGCCAGGCCTGGCTCAGTAACTGCCCTGCCTCTGTTCTCGAAGGATGCCGACTAGAAGGTCAGGAAGGGGGTCTGAAGCCTCCTTGTGTGATGGGCACTTCAAGTCACTGCCCGGCACGTGGTGCCAACTGTTCCAAGTGGCTCCCGGTGAAATCACTTTGTTAGTCAACTTTGTATTTCAGCTTCCCCTCGTCGGGGACTTCAGGACCTCACCAGGCCAAGTCATTTAAAAGAGAAAGAGAGAGGAAGAGGCATGTCCTGTGGAGTTATCAAGGGTCAAACAGCCTTTGCTGAAGTTACCCAGTTTATAACAGACCTGGTGAGATGCAGGTTGCAATCAACACCAGCCCCAGTAAAGACCTTTCTCCTGGTCTGAGGAGGGGGATGGGAAGAGGAGCAAAAGGTTGCTGCTGAGCCTTAAGTGAGTTAAATCGGATAGACTTAAATAAAAATTCTGACAGCTTGTTTTCAAGCAGGAAAACTGTAAAATGGAAACCACATGCAATCCTGTGCCAGAGCCGCATTTAAATCATTCACACGTCAAAAACTCAGCGAATGTTTCTAATTTAGTCAAACGCTACCTCTCTTTCTCCACAATAAGTCATCTTAATTTATTTCACCTAACTCTACTGTTTTAATGTTAACAATGTGACCACCAGAAGTCTGAACAACTCCTTTCTGATTTGGAAAATAAAGCAGTTTGTTCTGATTTTTTCCACCTTCCACAGAGCCAGTGACCACACAAGTCCCAAAACATTCAAGGCTCCCAGTGCAAATTAACTTTTCATGTTCAACTCAAAGCAAAATGCTTCCTTTTAGGATAGTGTGTTTAAAAAAAAAAAGAGAGAGAGAAATTAACAGGCTTTACAAACCCAAACCAATGAAGAAGCCCAGTGACTCACCAGCTTCCAATACCCATGGTTCAAAATGCATTTTAAACTCTAAGTTAAGCTCAGTCATTCTCACTAGGACCTTGTAAGACAGGAACTGCTATCTCTCTGGAACTGGACCATCGAGTAGGAAATGCAGCCACATTAACTTACAAACATACAAAGGCCTCAAGGCTAGAACATGCCTGTGACCCCGATCTTGTACTTAACTTGCCCCCTGCAGAAACATCACCAAGAGATGAGTGAACACACAGGGGAACTCCCCGCCTGGCCCGCAGGGCAGGGGCAGGACCAAGCCCCACACTCCACTGCCGCTCTGGGCACGAGTGTCAGGAAGGCAGGGCCTCAGGAAGGGCCGTAGTCTCCCCCGTCTTCACTGGAGAACACTCACTAGAGAACTGTTTGCAGGTGGCTCAACCACTTGCAAACAGTGCCTGCAGACATGAAGGGAATTTTCCCCCTTTCCAAAGGCTGGACACCGCTCTCCTTGTGATTGTACAGATCTGCTCTGCCCAGACTTGCCTGTCAATTCTTGGTCATCACTTACAGAGTACTTCATGATTGCAATACACTCTGCAAACGTTTTCAGCACTTTATATCCCTTGTCTGCTCACGACCACCTGTGCAGGAGAAGGAAGGCGAGTCGGCCTGGAGCTGGGGTTCAGAAGCCACAGTGAATGTAAACGTGTGTGTGAGAGAACACATCTCTCCATGTACTGGGCCAGTAATTAATTCCCTTCTACCCTGTGATACGTCAAATCTTGGCCTGTTGGCCCAGGCCTCCTATTCTTGAAGCTCTTTGAAGATCTCAAAAGCAAATTTAGTAGTTTGAGGCTGAGTTTCATGAATAAACCAGCAGCACTGCTACCACGGACAAAGGTCACAGAACTGCGTCTCATTTCTCTGTCTTGGCTTCATCATCTGTGGAAAAGAAGTCAAACCAGGAGTGAAAATATTTGAGGCATCTTCGAGTACAATCCGCATCTCACACCTCCCTTACCGATAACTCGATTAGCTGGCAAGTCACCTCCCTTACAAACCCAAAACCTAGCAAAGAAGAGGCCATGGCGACAATGTTTTCATCACTCTGTTTTACTTATCTGATTTCATGGTTACTGAACATTAACTTGCATGTACTTTTAGCACGATTAAATATTTAAGTTCCAAGCCCATAGCAGATCATAAGCGGCCAATCTTAGGGAGTAAGGCTGGAGACAGTGGTAAAATCTGAACAAAAGTAACCCGAAGAACGCACAGAAATGGCACCTACACAAAAAAGCCTACCCAAGATCTCCAGCCCTGGCACTCACAGGCCATTCAGCTCAGGGCAGTGTTTCACACACCAAAACTTGTCAAGCACACTCCTGTGGGCTTGAGAGTTCCCCTTTATAATTTTCATTTTGTTTGTTTCCGTTCTGAATATGACCTACCTTTCTAACTTCGAGCTCATCTATTTAACCCTCTTAGAATTTAATGCTGTTATTTTAGCATCAGCATTTACATCCAAAACACCCCGGAAGCCAACTGTGTTATTCTAGCTGTTTCACACCAAGAGGAAGAGAAAAGGTGCATTTAATATACAAACACATCTTTATATACCCATCTGAAGACCACATTATGTCATGGTGTTCTGTGGGAACTGAGGCTCTTCAATACCTGAAGAGAAAACCAACTGAAATACCAAAGAGAAGCGTTCCACAACTCAAACGCACTCACGCCTTTGACGTCAGTTGTTGATTCATGTTTGAATGCTAATTTAGTCTTAGCAAAGTATCCGCATGTCACTAAACTGACGTTTGGGTTTGCATTTTAGAGTCTCATCTGCGTTTAATGTGTGCATTTAATTTATAGTTATAAAAAAGATCCAGAATCATAAGACATTTATCCATAATGGTTGTAGTATTTAAGTATCTTTATAGCAGAGTAATTTATAATGACACTGAGGGGCAGTGAATATCTTTTATCTTTAAAGGGGTCTCAACTGCCACAGATGAAAACAACTGCTCTGCCCACCTGGGAACATCACTTTATTATCTCATCAGAAAATGAAGCTACTTTCACAGTGATGACCTTGCGTACTGAGGAAAGTGAGATTATGTTCATTATATTCTCTTCAATGCAAGCAATTGAAAATGTCCTTTAGAAATATTTCCTCTAAATATAATTATTTTAATTGCGTTGCTTAAAAATGATGACTCTTTCACTATCCAAGTAACTCAGTTATCATTTATATAATGAAAACTTTTCTTCATATCCTTGGAATGTGTTCTGCTGTTTAGGATATGAAGCTATTTCTGTGATATGAAGGTACCCACATGTATGTCTTTTGATGAGCAGAGAGTAAAGCTAAATTTATATATACATGGAAATGGCTTCAGCAAGTCCCTAGGTAGACAGGGCCAAACTGAAATGTCAGCTTAGGGTATAGAACTCACTATCTGTGGAGAGGAGTGATGAGGAGCTCTGGCCACACGCTAAACAGCATGAAAATCTCTGGATGGTGGTTCTCAAAGTGTGGTCGGTGGACCCCTGGGGGTTCTGCAGCCCTTGTGTCCGGGTCAGGGATGTGAAGGAGCGGGGGCTATGAGATCAACCAATTTTCAGAATGCTGCAAAGACATCACTTGCCTTTTTCACTCACACTGTCTCACGAGTGCATAGCGGACTTTTCCAGCGTGTGATACTGTTAGTAGACTGAACGTGGGAACAGATGTTGGGACCCAGCTGAATTCCATTACGCCAGACATCAACGAGACCTGGAAACACACTGCCTCCCTACTCACTACACTGACAGAGGGCGTGAAGGTTCCCCCCACCACAAAACACGTTTACAGGTGATGGGCTCATTATTTTTAGATGAATTAATCTTTTTTTTTTACACCTATTCAATGCTTCTCCTTATCTCCGTGTGCTGAGCCCCAGACTCCGATATCTGGCTCCCTGTTAGCTCTTCTCCGGGATGTCTAAGAGACATTTCAGACTCTGCAAATCCAAGACAGAGCTGCGGCTCCTTCTGCACACGTCTCAGACCTGCTCCTCCCCAGTGCCCATCTGGCTCAGGAACCAACACTTCCATCCCCTGTTCTGTCCAAGCCAAGAAGTCTCTCGGCTTTAACTCTTTTTCTCCCTCCATTCTTCATATTCTATACATGTTAAAAATCCCCGGACATTCCTAGACCAACCCACTATCAGATGCGATCACTCTGATCCCAAGGTGATCAGGGGACCATTTTGCCCCATCCTACCTGTTCCCACCCACTTCGCAAACGTTCATAGGGAGGAACGCTGGAGCTAGTAAGCATAGACTAGGGGTGCTGCTGAACCCCCAACAACGCACAAGACCACCCCCTGGCCAAGACTTACCTGAGCCCAGCTGTCACTCATCCCCAGGTTGACAGCCAGCTCTGGTCCATGCCCCCAGTCTGTCTCCACTGGGTTATCCCAGCGGCTTCCTCACCAGTGCCCCTGATCCCACTCCGACTGCCCTCCCCCGGCTCTGGTCCCTTCTCCACACAACAGCTAGCACATTGTTGTATACATCCGAGGGTGTCTGTTTCCAGCCCATCACTGGCTCCCCGCTGATGTCGCAGAAGCTGTCACTCCTGCCGCAGCCGACTGGCCCCACCTGCTCTGGTTCAGCACACCTCAGAACTCAGAGCTACGGCCTTGCTTACACGTACGTGTCCCGACCCACCCTCCCACCACCAAACTGCTGTGGCGATGCCCTAACATCCCTGTGTGACTGTACTGTGCAGTCGGCCTTTAAGAAGGTAATTAGGGTTAAACGAGGTCATCAGGGTAGAGGCCTGATCCAACAGGACTGGCGTGCTCCTGGGAGACAGCTGCTCTCCCCCACCACGTGCGAATGCAGCAGCGGCAGCCATCTACACGCCAGAAGAGATGCCCCAGGACCCCACCCTGCTCTGGCACCCCGATCTCAGCCTTCCAGCCTCCCAAGTGTGAGAAGCAAATGTCTCCAGCAGAAGCCACCTCAGCTCTGGTACCCTGGCTTCACAGCCCGAGCTAATTCACACACCATTCCCCCCTCTGCCAAGATCCAGCTTGGTCGTCGGTCCGTATCTGCTTCACAGCCTTTTGTTCTTGCTTTGCCCCCTTATTTCTAGCGGCCGACCCCCGGCAACCCTTCTCAGCGAGGCTTCCCTGACTCCTCAGCATAACAGCACCACCACCCTCCCAGCCACACACCTACCCACCCCAGCACGCCTGCCCTTCAACCACAGTGCCCCGTTTCTTACGTTCTCCTTGGGGAGTCATCTCTAGCTTATTATTCTGTTTATCGTCTGTCTCCTCACCCCATCCCAGGAGAAACCTATTCCATCTCCTTCACTGCTACCCAGGGACAGGACACAGCGTAGGTGCTAAGTGTCAGTTTAATAAGCACATGCATGAATCTGCCTTTGCAGGTTTCAAACTGGAACGGCTGAGTGTCTCCAGCCACTTTCTGAGCTCGGCCCACTCCCACCTCCCAAGAAGGTCATCGTGTTTGTGCCGATCTCAGGGTCCCTGGGGATGGAGGGGGACAGCAGAGAATAATTAACGGCAGTATCTGCATTGAGTAGCTACCCATGTCAGTTCAGTCTGGGGAGCATCAGATCTCAATGTCATGTTGGAGCACAGGCCTGGGGAAAAAAGGCCCAAGGAGGCACAGAGTGAGTCCCCAGTGTCCACTCTCCACACCCATGAACTGAGGAGGGGTCCATGTGTCATACGAGTAAGGCTCACAGGACCCAGACTTCAGCTGCCCCAGAAACCCAAGGCAAGCCGTGGAGGCTGGGCGGCCGGGAGAGGCCCGCCGGCTGGGATAGCTGTCCGTTCTTTCTACCACACTCCATACGCCCAGGTGCTTCCAAACCACTGGGTCTTTGAAAAGGGAGTCGTAGTAGCAGTGTCAGTTGCTCAGTCCTGTCCGATGCTCTGCGACCCCACGGGCTGCAGCCCACCAGGCTCCTCTGTCCATGGGATTCTCCAGGCAACAATGGGTGGGTTGCCATGCCCTCCTCCAGGGCCTCTTCCTGACCCAGGGACTGAACCTGGGTCTCCCACACTGCAAGGCATTCTTTACCATCTGAGACACCAGATGGGAAGCCCTTGACAAGCGAGCCTGCACACACATGCAGAATGAGGGGTGGGGGTTTTGTCATGGAAAACGTACAGTGAGACAGCCAGACAGTCCTGATGGCCTGCTGTGGGCAAGGCACCCATCAGCTTGGGAATTTCAGGGAGAGTCCTAAGGAGGGCGAGGCGCTCGCATCACAGAGGGTCAGGGAAAGCGGATGACACACCCTGATGAGGACCACCCGGGAAGCCTCAGGGGGAGACAGGCATGATGAGGGAGAAGGGAGAGGCGAATGTTTCAGCAGAGATGACGCGCGCTCGGGCACGAGCGCTGTAACTGCCCGGGCACGAAGTCCAGTTGGAGAGGACTGGGAACGTGGGCTGGGGGCTCAGACAGCGCTTCACGCGACGCCCCCACTCATGGGCAGGAGGAGGGGGGCGGCTGGCCGCAGGGGGCACACCAGACACGTGCTCACTCCCACCGACGCTTAGGGAGAACCTCAGCCAGGGTGGGGCAGCATGGGCAGCAGCTCAGGAAAGCACTGAAAGGTCAGAGGGGCTGGCGGCCCCGGCGACACAGCTGCCTCCCAGCAGCCTTGCCTGGGGAAGACGAAGTTCCCTCCCAACCCTGGGATCAAAGCCGGGAATGCTGTGACCGTCACTGCCCCCAAACACACCCCAACACCAGGGCCACGGACCATTCTCTCCACCCACTCAGACAGTGGGAGTAGATGACCCAAGAGGTGAGCCTCCCTCCCCCCGACACCCCACACCCAACCCCTTCCAAAAACATCACATCTTTTCCTCCATAAATAATTGCAATAGGGTGCCGTAGCTTCCCCCAAACAAACAATAGCCGGATTGTGCCCTGTTTGCAGGGGCCCAGCCCAGTGCACACAAAGGCCTGCTTTCACAGGCTGGCCTCTCTCTGCTGCAGAAGGGTGGGTACGATGCCCCCTCCTCATTTATTCAGCAACTCCACCGCAGTGATTCCTTCAGGAAAGGAAGAGGCTGGGCCGTGAGCACAGGGAAAGGGGCAGTGCCCATTCAGGACAATGCCCACTGTTCCCCAGGCTTTCCTCTGCCTTTGACCTCACCCAGGAAGCTCTCCTTTCACCGTCTGCTCTAAAATGCCAACCACGTAATTTTATGCAGCGGATTACTTGTAAGCTTTCTATGAAATGTCACTCATGATTTTAAATTGTAATAAGCTGAAAGTTTCAAAATAGTCCTGTTTTTATGTCTCAAAACTTCATACTCCTTAAGAATTAAACAGAGTTTAATTGAGCGCCTATATTTTTCTGCTAATTATTAATACTCTTCCTGGTTAGGAAAAGGTGAACTAAAGAACCAAACTCATTACTTTATAAGTGCTGCTTGACTTGTGTTTAGAAACATAGAGCATTATGATTCCCTTTCAGAATTTAAGTTTGATTTTCCCCACGGGTACAAGGAAGCCCCTCAGCCAGAATGCCTTATTTACCAGCTGGAGTATGTCCACTGTGGCAGGGGTGGTTCAGTCGCTAAGTTGAGTCCTGAGACCCCATGGACTGGAACCCCCCCAGGCTCCTCTGGGGGGGATTCTCCAGGCAAGAATACTGGAGAGGGCTGCCATTTCCTTCTCCAAAGAAGCTTCCCAACCCAGGGATCAAATCTGGGTTTCCTACAAAGCAGGAGGATTCTTTACCAACTAAGCCACCAGGAAGTTCTCAGCGTATTTCCACTAAGGAATTTTGAAAACCGTCTTTCTATTACCAGTGATTCAGAATGGCCGCTCTTCCAACCTGAGCCAGTGACATTTGACGCAAAGAGATTTCTTCTCCTATTTTAATGGTCTTTCTCCTACTCACCTCTTTCAGTCTCCCAATTTAGATGAAATGGAGTTCCAATTTGCCAACATACTAATAAAGCCTCTGAAAGCCATCCGGAGAGCTTATATATTATTGTATTCTTTTTCAAACCATGTAAACAAACCAAATAAAGCTACAGCAATCAGTGCAACATCGGGGCAGAAGAAGGACCCTCAGCTGCATGGTAAAGTGCTCTTCTGGGCGATTCATCATTCATGCCAGTAACTTAAACTAAAATGTATTTTAAAGTTTAACCTCGGTTTCTCGACAGGACCTAGTGAGGTGCGCCGTCCACAATCATGTGCTTCGTTTGTTACGAGGCTCAAGCAGCGGACTCTGGTTTATTCAGCATCACGCTGACTTCACTTATCTCTCGACTGACAAAAACACTGGAGAGATGCCTCCACACTTGCCTGGGCTTCAGCATTTCAAGTAAAAAGTCTCAACTACGGCAGACCAGAGTCTGTTACGGGCCTTTTCCCACTGGATGGAGCTAGGTTATCAAAACTCATGGTGATTTTCAACATATTGAGTCATAATGATGAAGCTGGGTGGGCTTATCTCCAACCTAATTCACCAGAGGAGGAAATTTCAGGACCCAGGTGCCTCCCACCTTCTGTTAAGTCTCAGAGCGCAGATGTAAGAAACCGATGGGCCCACTCTGCATTGAGGAAATTGCCCTTATTTTCATCCGCTTCCCGGCATAAGGCACTGTCAACTTGTTTTATAGTGGTGCATTTCTTGTTCTTCAGGTACAGTGAGACCAGCAGATCAGGAGACGACTGCCACTGAAAAGGCAGTTTGTGGCCCTGGTTCTCGAGAGGAGTGTTACACCCCGCCGCTCAGAGCCCCACAGGGAAGCCCCAGGGCGGCAGACGGCAGAGGGGAGCACGACCACGAGCTTTCACGGCGGCGTCTGCAGGAAGGCGTGGGTGAGGCAGGTAAGCAGGCTGGGGATCAGCTGAAGCTGAATACTGGAGAGGGCTCTCGGGGCAGGGCTGAGTCTACTTGTCTGGTACCCGGGGTAAGAATGGGCTGAGTGTGAGAGCCCCAGACAGGAGGTGGAGGGTGGGGCCCGGGCTCTGGGCTGCTTAGCTCACATGTGAAAGGAGTGCTCACCTACTGTCCGAGGTACTGGCTGCTTCTGGGAGGGGCAGTCTCTCCAGGGTCAGCAAGGCCTCAATGCATTAAAGCAGCAAGCCACAGAGCACAGAGGCAGGATTAACACAGAAAGGCGGTGGCGGTGGTCTGGTCGCTAAGTCGTGCTCGACTCTCGCAAGTCCACGGACTGCAGCCTGCCGGGCAGCATATGTCAGTTAAGTCAGAACTCCCAAGGCCCCGGGTAGGAACCCTTGTTCAAGTCAAAGAGGATGATGAGGACATCTGAAGAGGAACTCCTAATTCACCAGAACAGCCAGCAAAGCCACCTAAACCACTGCTTTTCAGCTGAAGATTAGAAACAGCATAAAAGAAAGGAAGTTATCAAAACTTATGGACTTACGATAATGGGCTGATGGTCGCTTGCCAACAATAGTACATTTCATGATCCTTGTGAAGGCAGCTTGCCTGGAGTCAAGCCCAAGGGGATGATCCACTGGTGAGCCCAAGGACAAGGCCTCAAGGAGAGGCCTGGACAACATGTGTATGAAATTCAAAGATAAAGTTGACAGCAGGGGCAAGTAAGTTAGATAAAATTGGATATAAAAAGACCACGTTGGAAAGGGGGTCCAAATGTTATACAACAAGGTTTTAAAAAGCTTTGTAAAAAATAACATCAACGTAGACCACCACTAAGCATAATACATTGGCGACGTGGCTAACAGCTGAAAGGGTCAGAGAGTCCAAGGTGCTTTGCTGACCCATGTCAACAAGCTCCCAGAAAATAACAGACTTCAGCTGCATCCCAGGGGCCATGGCATCCAAACCAAGGCTAGTCAACAGTCTGGGTCTGACTTCTACTGGGTATGACCATCAAAGATGATATTTTAATTCTCAGGGGCATGGCTCAGAGGGTTGTTAAACTAGAATTTATCAAAGGGAGACTAAAAACTCTGGAGTAAAGAACAGGCATCTGGTCCCATCACTTCATGGCAAATAGCTGGGGAAACAGTGGAAACAGTGTCAGACTTTATTTTTTGGGCTCCAAAATCACTGCAGATGGTGACTGCAGCCATGAAATTAAAAGACGCTTACTCCTTGGAAGAAAAGTTATGACCAACCTAGATAGCATATTCAAAAGCAGAGATATTACTTTGCCAACAAAGGTCTGTCTAGTCAAGGCTATGGTTTTCCTAGTAGTCATGTATGGATATGAGAGTTGGACTGTGAAGAAAGCTGAGCGCCACCAAAGAACTGATGCTTTTGAACTGTGGTGCTGGGGAAGACTCTTGAGAGTCCTTTGGACTGCAAGGGGATCCAACCAGTCCATTCTGAAGATCAGTCCTGGGTGTTCTTTGGAAGGAATGATACTAAAGCTGAAACTCCAGTACTTTGGCCACCTCATGCAAAGAATTGATTCATTGGAAAAGACTCTGATGCTGGGAGGGATTGGGGGCAGGAGGAGAAGGGGACGACGGAGGATGAGATGGCTGGATGGCATTACCGACTCGCTGGACATGAGTTTGAGTGAACTCCGGGAGGTGGTGATGGACAGAGAGGCCTGGCGTGCTGCGACTCATGGGGTCGCAAAAACTCAGACACGACTGAGCGACTGAACTGAACTGAAAGGAACAAGAAATGTTTAATCTGGAGAAGGAAATATTCAGATGGTACAGGAGAGCTGTCCTCACATATTCAAAGGGGCCATTATTTTGAAGGGATATTTGACTTATTTTTTTATGGCTCATAAGATACAAATAGAACCAATGAAAGGAACCAAGTTATAAGGAAGTAGGGTTTTGTCTGTTTCTAAAAAGGAAGAATCTTCTTGCCCTCCTAAGCTGTCTGAAAATGAAATAAGTTGCCTCATTAGATGATGAGGTTCTTGGACACAGAGGCGTTCAGGGAGAGATTAGTTATTCCTCTACCAAATACAATGAGGTTCTGCAAACTTCTTCTGAAAAGAGATTTGAAACTCGTGCTGTTCCTGTGGCAACTCCTTGGCATGGCCATCATAGCAAGACAGCAGCTGCAGAGGTGAGCAAAGGAGCATGACCGTGGTCCAAGAACACTTATTACAAAAGCAGGTATGGAGGGCTGGATTTGGCTGCATGGGCTCTAGTTTGTTGAACCTTGACTCAAACTTGAGAAAAGCATTTGGAATCTTTGGTTTACAAGAGAGCTGCTCACTTATAAATACGATATAAAGGGGTGGCCATATACATACCTAAACACTTGACAAGTATTGCTCTTCTCAACGTTAACTCATTCTAAAAGACTAAAGTGAAAGTGAAGTCACTCAGTCGTGTCCGACTCTTTGTGACCCTGTGGACTGTAGCCTACCAAGCTCCTCTGTCCACGGGATTTTCCAGGCAAGAATACTGGAGTGGGTTGCCATTTCCTTCTCCAGGGGATCTTCCCAACCCAGGGATCAAACCTTGGTTTCCTGCATTGCAGGCAAACGCTTTAACCTCTGAGCCACCAGGGAAGCCCCCCAAAGACTAAAACAAGATATTTTAACTTTTCACCTTTAAATGGCAGAGTGTTCCTTTAACGGTGAGGTGGGGAGTCTTGTCTAAAGTATGTCAGTACTAGCTTCACTGTGTAGTAATGTGACAATAGTATAGCATAGTATAGTGAAGTCGCTCAGTCGTGTCTGACTCTTGGCGACCCCATGGACTGTAGCCCACCAGGCTTCTCTGTCCATGGGATTCTCCAGGCAAGAATACTGGAGTGGGTTGCCATTTCCTTCTCCAGGGGATCTTCCTGACCCAGGGATCGAACGCGGGTCTCCCGCATTGGAGGCAGACGCTTTAACCTCTGAGCCACCAGGGAAGCTAATTTGACAATAGTTAGGCTCTAGTATGCTGGGTTGATATACTAAGCAAACAGCACAGCCACTGCCCACGAGAGAGCAGAGGGCAGGGAGCTGGTCAGGTTACTCTGAGATGCAAGGGAAAAACTGCCCCCTGCCTCCTACACCTTCCACCATAAGGTTTGATATGCTGGGCCCATCTCCCAAGGCGGGCCTTCACTCAAACCATAAACATGACTTTCATGATCTCCCCTGACCACTCTTTGCTTAGTTCACCCCAAATCTGCAAAGTGAGGACCTGTGTGGGCCCCCCTTGGAGTGGAGCTCCCTGAAGGAGCTCACGCCAAGCTCCACGTCAGTCCTGGATGTCCAGGTCCTTCTCCCAGCTAGACCCCACGGTGGGGGAAGACCCCACGGCAGGGGAAGTGGGTCCTCACTGCATGAACAAACCCAACACGGGGAACACAATCTCAGCAACCAAGACGGAGGGTGGGAAACCCCCTGGAACCACTTCTCTCCAAAGCAGTCGTGTCCACTGCAGGCACTCCCCAAGGACTGTGTGGACATGCCTCGGGGTCAGGGCAGGGCCCTTATTCAGTTCTTCACATGGGAAAAGGGAATTGACCCACATTTTTTTTAAGCATTCCTCAAAACGCAACTGAGTTTTCCCTGGGGTTGAATCCAACAACTCTGAGACTACATGCACAGGGTTTATAATCTCGTGTCCACGCAGCAGAGTTACAAAAACACAGAATGGAGGGAAAAATGAAGAAAGAGCCTCTGTCACTGCCAGTTCACCACAGTGGTTCACGGCTCTTGTCTGGCAGGCAGGCAGTGCGTCTGATGCCCTGGGTCTTGGCGCCATGCGAGCCTCTGGAGCTGGCAGGACCCAGGAGGCACAGAGCTCACGCTGATGGCTGCTCTCCCGGATCTACCAGAGGATAAGCAATCCCTTCCAGCTCCTGACCCTAAGCTGGTGGAGTGCAATCTCAGTTGCTCTTGGGAAAGGCTACTCCAAGTTTACAACAGGAGGTCCATAAGACTCCCAGCACCCTGAAGGGCCACTGGCCAAGGCCTGAATCCCAGTGCTGCCCTAGGCTGACTCCAGCCCAGGACATGCCTTGGAGAGTAAGTGTCCCGGCCTTCTGGAAGGTCAAAAGTCAAAGGTCAAATTGAGCCAGAACCCTGGGCCTCGTATTCTGCTCCGATTTCCACTATCCACACCACAGCAACCCCACAGCCTTCTCACCTAGCACTTGCATGGCCTGGAATGCTCCGGACAGGAGTGCATTTTCAGACAGTCAGTTCAGTCGCTCAGTCGTGTCCGACTCTTTGCAACCCCATGAATCGCAGCACGCCAGGCCTCCCTGTCCATCACCAACTCCAGGAGTTCACTCAGGCTCACGTCCATCGAGTCGGTGATACCATCCAGCCATCTCATCCTCTGTCGTCCCCTTCTCCTCCTGCCCACAACCCCTCCCAGCATCAGTCTTTTCCAATGAGTCAACTCTTGGCATGAGGTGGCCAGAGTACTGGAGTTTCAGCTCATCAGTCCTTCCAAAGAACACCCAGGGCTGATCTCCTTCAGAATGGACTGGTTGGATCTCCTTGAAGTCCAAGGGACTGTCAAGAGTCTTCTCCAACATTTTAGAAGCCCCTAATTTCAGCTGTCTGATAGAAATCTCTCAAGCCCACACGTGTCCGACCCTTGCACAGACGTAAGGTGAAGGTCATGTCGTGGTCTTCATCCTGACCCTGGCACCAAACCCCATAAAGGCCGATTAGCATTCTCAGCGGATGGATCCGCTTTTTAAGTTCCCATGTGTTGTTGGTGACACAGGTACACACAGTAGTCCCAGGGGGGAGGGGGGAGGGGGGCTAAATAATCACTCCTATAGCCACTGTTCTTTCAATGCAAAGCTGCTGCATTGGCCGTATTAAAACTCAAAGTGAAACAATTCCTCATCGTTTATCCCACAGTTGGAAACATTTTTGAGGGAGAGAAACATATTGATGAGGAAAACGGAAATCTTTCAACTTCAGGTTTCAGAATTAATGAAACGCTGTTTTAGTTGCAGTTATCTAATTTGGTGCTGACACCCCAATGCCTTATTATCACTTTAAAATTCTTTAGAATGTTAATAGCTCTTACACCAACAAATGTTACTTTCCCTCGGGTTGATCCATGCTCCTTGCGGGGATCCCAGCATCACCCTGCCCCATGCCAGGGGTGCCACACGCCTGTCCTGAACAACATGCATTTAGTATCTTTGGGTCACAGCTCCTTTCCCACACAAAAGTCACCCCTCAGCCATCAAAAAGGAATGTTCATTGGAGCTGCTCTTAAGAGAATTTTCCAACTGCAAGACAACATCTACAGGAAAGCTTGTGGCTCAAACATTCTGACTAAATTCACAAACACTATTTTCATACAGCTTGCTGTTGCTTCCTCTGAACGTACACTGTGTGAAACATAGAGACTTTCTTTATATTGACAGAAAATCCTACTGCTGAAAGAAAGAAAAACAAACAAAAAAAAAGGCGAGAGACAGCGCATGCATTAACGGCCGACGACGCTGACAAGCGTGGATGGCTGACGCTTCCACGGGTGGTGTTCTGCTGTGGTCCCGGCACCACAGTGAGGTCCTCACGCGCGCTGGCTCCCTTAACCCTCACAAACCCCCGAGAGGGCACCCCTGTCCGTCCCGTCTTACAGAGGGGGAAACGTGGGGACCGGTGCCAGAGCCAGGATGGCCTGAGGGCATACCACTTCCGACACCACGCCGGGAATCTAACTCTAACAAGCTCCACACAACCAAAGTGCCTCTGATAGCACCAAGGAATTCGTTTCTTAGATAACGCTGCACCAGGAGAGTCTCCAGAAAGCTGCCTAGAGGCATATGGTTCAGGCAGGCAAAGAGAAGGTCCATCTCACAATGTGGTTCCTCTGTTAATACACCCACGATGTGGCCTGTGTTCAGTACCATACTTGGGAGAATTTAAGCTTGATGATTAGCGTGTTGCAGCTGTTAAAAATGTGAAACTACCTCTGGATTATTTGAATCTATAAAATCCCACCGTGCTACAGCAGACACAGCATGCTGTGGAGCAGGGGGACCTGAGTGGGCCTGGGCTGAGTGGGGCAGCTCTGACTTCAGGGCCCGCAGACCACACCCCCTCAGATCTTATGGAACTTTCAGCTTGAGTGATATTGACTGTCACCTCTGGTTTAGAGTCAGCTGTACCCTCAAACACTCATGTCAATATTGTGCAGAGGTCTCGTATTCGTGAACACACACCCTCAGCTATCTCTTACTAAGTCCAGATAATGGGCCTTTCCAGCCACAGGACGACTCCTGGTTTTCAGCACGTGTCCATGAGGAAGACCAGTAGACATATCCTTGGCTTTTTCTCCCTCAATGCTGAAAAAGCATCATGAGAGAATCCCTAGAGGAGTGCTGGTAACAACTACTGGAGAGTGTTCATTTAATATTTATTCCTACATATGCCAGTTATAGAAGGAGGTTCCTATTATTCAATCAGAATTTTTAAGAAAAATTTTAGTTTAACTCTTACAAAGAAAAAAAGAAAGGGAAGAGAGGAGCAGAACTTTCAGCTGGGTGACACCAGCAGAGGCACTGCAAGAAGGGCTGGGTCTATGGCGGCCTCACCGAGCCAGCAAGGCACACGGAGCCAGCGAGGCACACGGGGCCAGTGAGACACACGGAATCTGCGCGGCACACGGAATCTGCGCAGCACACGGCGCCAGCGCAGCAGGCGGAGTCTGCATGGCACAAGGAATCTGCGCGGCACACGGAGCCAGCGCGGCACACGGAATCTGCGCGGCACACCGCGCCGGCGTGGCACACGGAATCTGCGCAGCACACGGAATCTGCGTGGCACACGGCGCCGGCGTGGCACACTGAGTTGGCGAGGCACACGGTGCCGGCGCGGCAGGCAGAGTCTGCGTGGCACACGGAGCCAGCGAGGCACACGGAATCTGCATGGCACACGGAATCTGCGTGGCACACGGCGCCGGCGTGGCACACTGAGTTGGCGAGGCACACGGTGCCGGCGCGGCAGGCAGAGTCTGCGTGGCACACGGAGCCAGCGAGGCACACGGAATCTGCATGGCACACGGAATCTGCGTGGCACACGGTGCCGGCGTGGCACACGGAATCTGCATGGCACACGGAATCTGCGCGGCACACCGAGTTGGCGAGGCACACGGCGCCGGCATGGCATGTGGAGTCGGCGTGGCACACGGAGCCAGCGAGGTACACGGAATTTGCGCGGCACACCAAGTTGGCGTGGCACACAGAGCCCGCGAGGCACACGGAATCTGTGCGGCATGTGGAGCCGAGCCACCTCAAGTGGGCTCAGCAGGTGGACACGGCTTTGCAGTGTCCCTCCTCCCGTCTTAGAGCCCTGCACAACTCTGACAGGCACGGTTCTCGTATCCCAGCTCTTCCGCCAGCACCGCCCCACCCCCCACTGCCACACTTTCTCGCCAGGGAGCCACAACTTCCCAAATACGCGAGAAGGACGAGGACAGGGGTGGGGGGAGAGGCTGCGTTTTGTGCCAGGGTGCTCATGGACGATCTGAGAGTGACAACCACAGGGGGGCCTCCTTGGAGCGCCCCCGGAAACTGCAGCACTCCCTCAACAGCTGGCGGGGTGCACCAGGGAGACAGAGAGCGGGCTGTGGGGGCGGCCAGGGGGCTGCCCAGCGCACAGGCAGACCTGCGCCTTCTCTGTCGCATGGGACAACCCTGGGCCACTGGCCGACCGCTGGACCTCGGCCCAGTCACTATGCTGACCCGGCCTCCCCAGTGCTCCTAACGAGCTAACCAAAAGCTCAGGAAAGATTCAGACTCTCACAGAAACTGGAAACAGATAAGGAACCAGAGGCTGGATGGGGACATGTGTGGGTCCACGCGGACTCCTGCCCCTCACAGACACACGTGCGCGCCTGCCCCCAGGCCGGCCCCTAACAAATTCGGTCCAGTGCTCACCCTCCAGAAGGGCCACAGGAGACGCATGGCTGGTGCTTCCCTAGTTCAAAGGGCCAAAGATGTGCTCGTCTTCCCCAACAGCGAGCACAACCATGAGAAATGATTTGGTCGTAAAGCCCACCAATCAGAAAGACAAGGATACTTAAGTCCTTTATGTTAGCTAAGAAAAAATAATTTATGGTGATAACTTAGAGCTCCTTTAGGATTTCAGAGGGCCTTTTAAGGACCATGGTTAAAGGATTAGTTAGTTAAGCACGACAAGCAAACCAAATCCTTCTTCCTGAAGTTATCACAGGTCACCACTTATAGGAAAACTGAGAGACAAGAGGGCTTCATTGCAGGGGTGCTGGAGGTGAGGATGGGCAGATGCACAGTGCCTTGAATGAATCACACACACACACACACACACACAGACACACACACAGACACAGACACACACACACAGACACACACACACACAGACACACACACACAGACACACACACACAGAGACACACACAGACACACACACAGACACACACACACACACACAGACAGACACACACACAGACACACACACACACAGACACACACACACAGACACACACACACAGACACACAGACACACACACACACACACACGCACGCACACACACACACACGCACACACACACACCATATAAATGGACCGAGATCTTCTGGAGAGGACGAGCACAAGAGCACATGGCAATGCAGCCTGCCTTTGGGAAGTCCGGCCGTGTTGCTCTGCCCAAATACAGGGTCTAGGAGCGCACACTGCAGGGAACACAAACCCCAAGGAACCCTAGGCTCTGTGAAGCAAGAGAAACACTCCACCCAAAGTGAAAGTCAGCCTTTCAAGGGCTTGGGGTATAAGACCTATCCAAATTTCTTTTAATCTTTCATTTGCCTGCCAACTCCAGCAGCAGAAAGTTTAAACAGGTGCATCTTCACATGAAATTTAACCTGCTCCTCTATGAGATTGCCCTGTACCTTAAATACTCCACTAATCCCTCAGGATTTGGAATCACGCATCTAAATGCAAATCTTAACTACAAATCCACCCCAAAAGAAAAATGTCCTTGAACATGGCGATGCTTTCAAACTCTGGCGGATGATTATCCTGGATTTCTTATCCGCAAGAATCTCCCGTTTTTGTTTATCCTCTCCAGTTCAGTGTATCTTCTAACAAGCGGATTAGCGAGTGTCTTCTGAGCGGCTCTGAGGCTCTCAGCACTCCCCCCGCACTCCAGTCCCGCTCACACTCTTGCTGTGTGTGCTCAGCCCCCCACCCGGCACCCTCTCCTTCAGACCAACCCCCACCCCCAGCACTTGCCCTGCAGGAGCGCTTCCTCCTCCACAGTCTCCAAGCTAAATCAACAAGTCAACTACTACCCTGCTTTTAAGACGAAAAGGCGTGTGTTTATTTCTTCCCTTCAAGAAAGGCATGTGTTTACTTCTTCCCTTCTGCCCCTAAATCCTTTGTCTTAGTCCCAAACCAGTCCTTGGAATACGGGCAACGCAGAGCAACATTCAGAAGAGATCACTCTGCAAAAATGGCATGATAATACCTCAAAGAGACATTTCACAGCTTTCTGGAACTACAGAGGAAGACTTTTTCATTCCTCTAAATAAACAGTAACGTAATAAATACATAAAACAGGCTACTCATCACCTCAGTGTTCTTACCTCCTATCCAGCTATTATATACGAGCACTACTTGGTGAGCCCATGACTATGAACGGAAGTGCATTTCTAGATCTGTACATTTTTAATTACCTCCAAGTTACTGAATCCAGCTCAAGGGGAAAAAAGAGGAGTAGCAGCAGCAGGAAACCGAGTTTTCATTGTGTTTCAAGCCAGGTACAATTAAAAAATCATTAGTTCAGTGGCAGCCTAAAGCGGAAAGAAACAATTGCCAATAGAACATGGCACGTTACGTTTATTTTTCATTTCAAGCAGCACAACTCCTGTCTGAGAAAACACAAGGAACTACGCGTAAAAAACATTGTAAGATAAATGGACCCCAAATTCCTGATTTGCTGAAGACCATGAACACGAGAAAGAAAAATATAACATCATTAAAAAGACATCTTTCCCATTTGGAGTTCATGGTCAACTATGTATTTTACGAGAATGCATTTAACACTCGATGGATCAGATGGACAGAATTCTATTACAGAATCTCAACCACGAAACACGTGCAACCTGATGCCAACATAAAAGCAATCGCAAAAGTCCTCTGAGCTTCATGGAAAACCATTTATAAAAACTACAGTTATGGAAAAGCATTTATAAAAACTCACAGTTACCTACTTTAGCAAGAGATATTGTTAGACTAAGGTCGGAATCAGCAATCCCAGCATACAGGAGAATACACCAAATGCATAAAATAGACACATGTATAGATGTCCAAGGCCATTTAAGGAAAAATCAGAGACCCACATGGCAACAGATTCTGAAGCACCAGGCTTCACAATAGTGCCATGGGTTGCCATAAAAATGATCTGTTTTAAAGAAAGCAAAGTGCTGTCAATGAACAATTAAAACAAAATTGTAAATACCGTGCACTCTGAAAAGTGAGCTTTGATTACTTGGGAAAACAACGCAAGCTAAAAACGTATGTTTCAATGAGGCCAGACGAACATAATGCATACAGAAGGTGGCTGTGACCGTGGCTACAATGGGATGCCTTCTTTCAGTGTGAATTTGCGCACACTATCTTTCAAGGAGCCAAGTTCAAAGCCTTTGCTCCCCCAAGTTGCTGTTGGTCTCAAGATAGCTCTGAGATACTTTTTGAATTTGACAGTTTGGGCTCTCTTGACCTCACTGGTGAAATCCTCCACCTGTAAGCCAAACAAAACCAAACCCCAAACATTCCTCAGTCCTGCTTTATCTCCCCCCTTCCATCTTCTATTCATCTTTCAGAAGGAAGAGGCTACAGCCCCTGCCTCTGCTGACACTTAGCCCCGGGGTCCTCCAGGGAGCGCTCCCTCAACTAAAGTGGTCTTATCACCAGTGGCACAGTCACCCACTACAACACCTCACTCTCCTAAATAAGGAAGCACCTGCTTTGGAAATATTTTGCTCCCTCTCCCGCAGCAGTCCTCTCCTGTTCCTTCTTTTAATGGTTACAGCAGTCCTTCCCCATGCCTTCTCCTTCCTGAAGTCCTCCAAGGGCCTAGCCTGTGGGCTTAAGTGACTTCCCACTGTCAGCCGTAACACTCTGAACGTCATCTTAGAACCTGCCAGGCACACCCTAAGTCGGCTCTGACTTTTTTCTAATCAGAAACCCAGCTGAACTTCAAAGCCGAAGCCATCGCTGTGCCCAGGGCTGGCCCACGCAGCGGGCCTTGAGTTCAGATCTCAGGACGTGGACACGGTGACATCATGTTGGCTGCTGGCCAAAAAAGAGAGACTGCACAATTAGGACCCAAGACTAGCTATTTATGTCAAGTCCTCAGTGCATTCCTTCTCATCCCTTCCTTGGGTATAACTGCAGTGAAAGACTTTCCTTTCAGGGTAAAAACCAAACCAAAACAGAAACCCAACCCTGATCACCCCTGCCTAAAACAGCCCAGGTGTGGCATTCAAGGCTGGGGCGGGGCCGTTCCCATGGTGATGGGACACAACACACCCACGCAGTACAGAAATCAGGGCCACCAGAAAGTGTCGTGTGAGCTGCAGGCTATGTGACAACGCACCGTCCGCGCTGACCACCCCGCGCACAGAGAGCAAAGCCCAGGCCGACCGGCCGCCCACACCGGCGGCAGAGGGAAAGCAGAGGGAAGTGAGCTGCCAAAAGGAAGCGGACCAGAAGCCTCGCCACGGGCGCTGGGCAGGGACGTTAGGGTCACTGTCGATTCCGTTTATACAACGTCCAAACACAGAGAGCTAAAGAGAGGCAGCCGGCACTTCTGGAGAGTTCGCGACTTCAGGCGTCAGGTGTCCTAAAGCATCTGGCTGCCGCTAGCAAAGGGGAGGGCAGGGCCCTATCTAAAAGCTGGGGCCAAACCCAGCTCTCAGGGTCCACACTGGTGGAGGGCACGCTCACCCTCTACGGCAGCACGACTTTACAGCAGAGTCACTCTCCATATACACAGCCGTGAAGCCTCAGAGCAACTCCCTTCCCCCAAACACACCCAGCGGCACCCATCTGGCACTTCTGATTCGGGGAATCGTTTTGAGGGTGGTGTGGATGGCCAGTCGGTCTGGGGTTTGCTCTCTGCACTTGGAACAGTCAGGGCGACAGGCCTGATCCAGGCCTAAGGCCCTCTCCGAGGACAGCAGCCCTCTGCTGGGGCTGCGGGGGCACTGTAACCCCGCGGCCGCTCTCTGGAGTCTGTTTCGACAGAGGTTTGTTTCCTCTGGGACAATGCCTGCCCTCTGGGCTTCACTCCCAGTGGGAAGCGGGGGCAGGGAGGGGGACACGCATTGTCACACTGAGTCCAATTCACGCCAAACGGCGGCCACAACAATGAGGCTTCAAGGGCCACAAATAACGAGCTGCCCATTGGGGGCAGCAGAGCGGGCCATGCCGGGGGGCCAGGCAGACCCCAGGCAGCAGGTGCCCAGATCAGCACCCCCTCTCCAGCGGGCGCAGGAACCCCGCCTGCCTCCGCGGGGGTGGCTCGGGGACAGAGACGTAACCAAGGCCCCCGGGGATGACGGAGCCTTGCCTTCCCTTTGCCAGTTCACTTCCCTTACCATTCCCTCCAACTAAAGGAGCAAACACTGAAGGAAAATTTAAAAAATCGATGCACATACCATGCTTAGCGTCCTAATTTATGGACAGTTGCATGGGGTGGGGGGGAGAAAACCTAATTTGAATTGACAAAAAATGAACAATATCCTTTAAAATACAGCCAGGGCTAGATGGCTGGGCATGAATGAAACGCATTACCCAACCGACTGCCGCGGTAACACAAGCCCTCCCTCCCCCGCCCAGACCTCATTCATAAAAAGTCGGCTCTGCCTCAGCAGCTGCGGAGCCGGAGCCGGCACTGGGTCTGCGTCTGCATATTCCAAGACAGAGGGACGACAACTGAGACAAAGAGAGCCCCTCAGCCTCCAGCCCCCAGGGGCTCCAGGTCCGCTTGGATCGGCAGAGGGCTCCTGGGAGCAGGGCTGAAGCCACGCCCCTCTCCAGGGCATCTTCCCGACCCCAGGAATCGAACCAGCATCTCCTGCATTGCAGGTGGGTTCTTTACCAGCTGAGCTACCAGGAAGCTACCAGGGCAGCCGGCTCAGAGGCCCAATGTGGTATTAAAGAGACTCCCCGTTTGATGAGTCACTCGCCGACTCCCTCACCTCCTTGCTATTTAAAAACTAACCACAAAAAAACAAAAATTGAAGGTTCTTCCTTGTTCGCAAAATGGGGGCTGCCAGTTTATCTAAAGACTGCCAAACTGGGGTGGAGGTGGCAACCAACTTTCAGAAGAGGTGGAGTTTTTAAACTGTCCCCTTTCAGCGTGATAGCACCATGCCTGAACTTTCCACAGCCAGGGCAGATACCTCTAGGAGGTTATGCACAGCTTTAATTCTTAATACTACTTCTTACATTTCTAAAGAGAAGGACAACGGCTATGCCGCATTCAGGCGGGAGTCCCCCCGCATCCAGCCCTTTTCCATGCCTCCCCTCTCGGCACAGCTTCTCCCAGGCCCACCTCCTTCCTGCAATGAACAAGCCTCGCTCAAACTCACCTTCCCTTAGGACAGCCAGAAATCACCATGATAGATGAGAGACTATCCATTTTCTTTAGACTCAAAACCCTTTTTCAAAACAAGGCCCGAACACAAAACCATGTTCTAATTTAGCAGGAATGGTTTCAATGCAAGAATTCAATAGGAGCAGAGTGCAGGAAGGGGAGACAGGAATAAAATCATTCTGGTTGCCCCAATACCAGAGCTGTCTTCCAGTACATCGAGATACAAAATCTCCCCAGAGACAAGGTGATCTGCGCTATTAACTAGGCCCCTCTCTGCTTTTGCAAAAAACACAAGCAAGGTTTCAAAAATCTCAGATGACAAGGGGTACAGGGGAGTCTGTTACACTTTCAGAGGATCCTAACTTTCACACTTCTGTCCGGCTATACTCCGGCCGTGCTCATCAGGGCTGGGGCCCAGGTGGCCTTGTCCCTGCCCGCCCCCAGCCAGGCCCCCTGCCCAGATGACAGACGCCCTCAGCGCCCTCCTGCACAGAGGAGGACGCTTTTCTACCATCCATTTCTACCACATTCTCTCCCCCCAGCGAAGGCCTCCCTTGCCACCTTCACCCAGGGACTGACAGCCGAAGAAATGAGAAAATAACATGGAGATAGCAAATGAATCTTGTGAAATACCTGGTCTGTAATTAAATCACAATAATTCTAGAACCTCCTCAAGGGCAGCAATGTCAAGATAACAAACTGAGAGTAAAATAAACAAGTCTTATAGAAATTACACCAGCCTCGATAAAGAGATTACCTTAGTGGCTGCTGCCTGGAATCCACAATCTCTCTCTTTTTTTTTTTTAAATTCATCTCAGACCTTCCAGCCTTCGTGTGACAGTTCCCATGCAGAAACCTACAGGCCTATGGCTCTCTGCAGCGTTACAGGTAAGGGGAAGGTACCGACAATCATTCCTGAGGGGCTCATGGAGGGAGGAGGTATATGAGTCATACATAATGCATACAGATTTAGGGAGATTTTAATACCTAAACTGTCTCTGGCCCCACTCCTAAACAACTGCTAATCATTAAAAATGTTTCTGAAGTCCTTGGGTGTGAGTATAGTTATGCAAAGACATGGCAACTTCCCTCAAGGAACAATAACATACACCCTAGGGTGCACATCATTTAATCAAGCTTCAGTTCAGTTCAGTTGCTCAGTCGTGTCTGACTCTTTGCGACCCCACAGACTGCAGCACGCCAGACCTTCCCTGTCCATCACTAACTCCCGGAGTTTACTCAAACTCATGTCCACTGAGTCGTTGATGCCATCCAGCCATCTAATCAAGCTTGATCCAAACTAAATGTGTGGTACAGGGCAAAATGGCTAAGTTCTCTGTCCTTCAGCAGCCTCATCTGTAGAGCGGGTGTAACAACGGGGCAGACTCACAGGGTAGTCGTCAGACCTGGTACACAATCAGCTCAGCTCAGCTCCGCCGCTCAGTCGTGTCCGACTCTTTACGACCCCATGACTCGCAGCACGCCAGGCCTCCCTGTCCATCACCATCTCCCGGAGCTCACTCAGACTCACGTCCATCGAGTCCGTGATGCCATCCAGCCACCTCATCCTCTGTCGTCCCCTTCTCCTCCTACCCCCAATCCCTCCCAGCATCAGAGTCTTTTCCAATGAGTCAACTCTTTGCATGGGGTGGCCAAAGGACTGGAGCTTCAGCTTTAGCATCAGTCCTTCCAAAGAAATCCCAGGGCTGATCTCTTGCAGAAGGGACTGGTTGGATCTCCTTGCAGTCCAAGGGACTCTCAAGAGTCTTCCCCAACACCACAGTTCAAAAGCACCAATTCTTCGGTGCTCAGCCTTCTTCACAGTCCAACTCTCACATCCATACATGACCACAGGAAAAACCATAGCCTTGACTAGACGGACCTTAGTCAGCAAAGTAATGTCTCTGCTTTTGAATATACTATCTAGGTTGGTCATAACTTTTCTTCCAAGGAGTAAGCGTCTTTTAATTTCATGGCTGCAATCACCATCTGCAGTGATTTTGGAGCCCAAAAAAATAAAGTCTGACACTGTTTCCACTGTTTCCCCATCTATTTGCCATGAAGTGGTGGGACCAGATGCCATGATCTTCGTTTTCTGAATGTTGAGCTTTAAGCCAACTTTTTCACTCTCCTCTTTCATCAAGAGGCTTTTTAGCTCCTCTTCACTTTCTGCCATAAGGGTGGTGTCATCTGCATATCTGAGGTTATTGATGTTTCTCCCGGCAATCTTGATTCCTGCTTGTGTTTCTTCCAGTCCAGCGTTTCTCATGATGTACTCTGCATAGAAGTTGAATAAGCAGGGCGACAATATACAGGCTTGACGTACTCCTTTTCCTATTTGGTACATAATTAAGTGCTCAATAAACGCTAGGTGCTGTTGCTAAGCTCACCCTCCCGTCTAAATTCTCAGCTGACTTTCCAGCACACAGAACAAAACCCTTTCTTTTGTTCTTCCCGGTGTGATGATCTGCCTGGGCCAGTCCTCTGCCCCTCACTCATGGGCTCCAGCCCCGTGACCTGCCTCTTCTCTGCCATCCCATAAGCATCCCACAAGCATCTGCCAGTCCTGCTGGCCCTCTGGGATGCCGACTGCTTCTCGCACCATCCCCACCCCCATCCTGGTCTAAGGTGCACACCCTCTGCCCTCGATCAGGGCACGTGCCTTCTGCTACTGGCCTCTCTGCTTCTGTCTGGGCCCTAGGGTCCATGGTGAACTCAGAAGCCAGAGCTGCTCCTCTGCTCAGAACCGCACCATCGCCTGTCCTGGGCAAAGCCAAGGTCCTCGCCAAGGCCCCTGGCCCTCCAGCCTCCTGGCTTTCCTGTACCCCTTCCTTTACGTCTCTGCCCAAATGTCGTCTCCCTGGAGAACCCCTCTGAGCACTCTATGGAAAAGAGCGCCCCACCCAGCCCATCCTGCTTTAACAAATGCTCCACAAGGCAAATGCTCCCAGCTCCTGGCTCTATTCCTCTACCAAGAACAGCGCCTGACACCAATCAGGTACCCAGAGAGTGTCGGGCGAGGGAACAGCCCTGCCCCGCCACGCA
The DNA here is from genome assembly GCF_023091745.1 of Budorcas taxicolor. Taxonomy (NCBI): domain Eukaryota; kingdom Metazoa; phylum Chordata; class Mammalia; order Artiodactyla; family Bovidae; genus Budorcas; species Budorcas taxicolor. The sequence continues at coordinate 10,343,332 of NC_068930.1, read as the reverse complement.
CACACCCCGAAATCACCCCCGCCTCGGGAGCTTCCCGCCCTGGGTCTCCTGCCATCTGTCCCAGCATCCCCTCCTGGCTGAGTCACGCTCTCAGAGCAAACACCCCCTCCTCGGAGAGCCCAACACCAACCCCCTGACCTCATCCCCCACACAGAGTTACTCCTCTGCTCCTGTTCACAGGAGCATCGCTGTCTACCGTGATGGCTGGACTGTGACCTTTCTGTGCCACTAGAAAGGTTCCGTCCCAGCGGCATCTACTCATCCCTGGGCCAATGCACCTGAGCATCGGGCAGGGTCTGTGAAGGGAGGTGGTGTGCACGCTGACAGTTTTCTACAAGGCAAATCTGGGGACGGGACAGAAGGGCCTGTCCTTCCCCCACACTCTGCAGGCTCTCTCTCAATGCAACACCCCCATCGCCTGCAGACACCTCTATGCTGATGGGCTCCACGGTCGCTGGCAGAAGCACTCAAGAGCTGGGGCTTATTTGTGCACAAAGGAAAACAAACCTAAGTTACTAAATAACAGCTCGACATCTGTCACCACAGATGAGCGGCTCCACACACGGCCAAGGAACCCGCACAGCACGGCCTGTCCAAACACCAGGCGTCAGCTCCCCTGCCCCCTGAGCGGGCTTCAGCATGGTCATCACAGCTGCCCGGTGACGGGCTTAGCAACCAGCCCCGGGACCCCGGCGCCCAGCCCCCTGGCCTCCGAGGCTCTCACTGCTGTGCAGCGGGAACATCAGGCGACCCTCCTAGCAAGACCAACCACCCATCAGGCTGCACGTTTTGCTGCACGTGTTGAATGGTGCTGCTGCTGTGGCGGTGGGGAAGCAAGGACCACAAAACGTGCCTCTGCGGGCCCCGCGCATGCGGGGCAGGGGAAGAGCCGTGGAGGATGTGGGGGACCCACGCCAGCACCAGAGCGCCCTACAAGAGGTGACAGCAAGCTTGCTGCCCCCCAAGACCCCGGGACCCTGGCCTCGAGAGTCAGACGCGCTCTCAGAGTTCTGACAGGATCTGTGAGTGAGAGTGTTCAAACAAACCCAGCGTGAATGCGCACTCGGCAAACACTGACCGCAGCTGTGGTGACGGGGGCTCCGTCTAGGTGCCTGGGAGAATCGGGAAGAAAAGCAGGATCAGATTCCTGCCCTTGTCAAGTGAGGTGGGGCTGAGAGAGACACAGAGAGAAAGGGCCCAAAAGATGTCATTATTCAGTTAAATCATATATTAAAAAATACGAAGTGGAGAAACCAGGTTAAAATCACCAAGTACTAGTCATGAGAACTGAGCAGCTCAGACTGTGGATCTGGGGTTCCGAGACATCTGAGGAGTGATGCTGTGTGCCGGACAAACGTGCTCCCGTAGGAGTGTAAACCAAAGGACCAAGCTGACCGTGCAGCGTGGCTTCCTGTGCGATTCTCAGCTCAGGAAGGACCCCCAGGGCACAGGCCAGAGGTTCAGCAGCATTTGCTGCAAACACGAAATGCTCTGCGCCAAGCTCTCATTTCTGCTACATGGCTGGGGACCCTCTCGATCTGACTGGAGTTAATCCAGAACTGAGGGAGGGGTGGGCTTTTATAACAGATCCAAAACAGCCCCCTGCACCCCCAACACCCAGGCACCTTTCCCTCTCCTCCACCCCCACCTTCCCAGGGGGCACAGGAAATCCACTACAAACCAGCCAGCACACTGCCCAATACAACACCCAGCCCTCGCCGCCCAGGTGCCCTGCTGACACTCCTCCTGCCCTAGGGCTCTCAGGGCCCCCACCACCCCCTCCTGCCCTAGGGCTCTCACAGGCTGCACCACCCCCTCCTGCCCTAGGGCTCTCAGGGCCCCCACCACCCCCTCCTGCCCTAGGGCTCTCAGGGCCCCCACCACCCCCTCCTGCACTAGGGCTCTCAGGGCCCCCACCACCCCCTCCTGCACTAGGGCTCTCAGGGCCCCCACCACCCCCTCCTGCCCTAGGGCTCTCAGGGCCCCGCACCACCCACTGAGCTACACGGCAGAGCACAGTCCATCCACGAGAAAGAGACGCTGAGCAGACAAGCACTGTCCTTCAGTATTGCCAGCATCCAGATATCCAAAAGGTTACACTACAAACCTCAGTGGTGACCCGGTGACTTTGTCTGCAAAAGATAATTTAAATCAGTGCTCCAACTTACTAGGAAGAAAGCATGACCAACACAAACGGGGCAAACCCCAAATATTTGGAATGTTCCATCCAGAAGCAGCGGTTCTCAGGAAATAGCATTTGTAAAATATGCTCATTAAAGTTAGATCATTTCTTCAAGAAACATGATAATTCTAACATAATTGTGTACTGTTAAATTTTTAACTTACTAATACATGTGGATATGTTTTTAAAGACATAAAATACATTACTATTTAACCAAGCCTAGAGGGCAGAGTTAAAATAACTCTCTCAGGTTAAAGTGAGCCTTCTTAAGGACTCTTTCCTTTCCCACCTTCTTTCATTCCAGTTTTTAAAACATCAGTTAAATAAAAACTCACCTTTTAGCTATTTCCTAGATAATTTACAACTGCTATGAAACACGCAATTCTTTTCCCACTGCTTTAAGTCAGGGAGCTGAGGGCTAAAATGTTATTAATTTTCACATAATTTAGTGCTTATACATCAGCGGATCCAGATTCTTCCTTAAGCCAACCCACAGTGAGGTTAAGGTCAGGGAAAGATTCATGACTTGTGGTCCAAACCGATAGCAACACTAAGGTATAAACAATCAACGCATAGCTTGGGAGAGAGCAAAGAAGGTCACAGATTACACAGTGCTGACGTCCACACAGCAAGGTTAAACACGCAGGCCTCAAATGACCAGGGTCAAGAGGCAAGCGATTTTCACTTCAGGGAGACACCAGGCACATTTTCCAGTTGAGTTCACGGTGAATCACGGCCACGTGGTACTGCAAGCGTTTCCCAAACTACTGCAGAGGAAGAGCTCTGAAATGCTTCCATTTTGAAGCCCACGACTACAACCAAATGACAGCAAACATTGGCAGAGCAGCTGTACACAAAAGTGCCTCAGAGGATCTCGGCTAGGAAGCGGAACTTCGCACAGACAGATCAGAACGCCACTTAATGTAGAGGAGACGGTCTGCTTACTGATTCTCAAGTCCATTTCGTGAATAGACACAGTGCCTGGCCCCTCCTGGAGAGCCACTTGGCTGTTAACAGAGCTGCTGGGACACCCCGCCTCCCCCCTCCAGCCCTGCCCCCTTGCTTCTCACACGCACTGCGCTCGCCTGCAGGCCGTACCCTCTATTCCCTTCCACACTCACGCAAGACCGACTCAGACAGCTGGCATGAAACCCCCGTCTCCTGAAGAGCACCTCGGAGAGCCATCTCATAGAGCCCACAACTATGGCCCTAGATCCCAAACTGTGGAAGTCTAGACTGGTTTCTTTCTTTCTTTTTAAAGAAGCCAAGGAAAGTACTCTGTGTGCAACATCTTATAAACCCACAGCTGTTGAACAACGTCTTTCAGTCACGGAGCTGAAGTCAGAAGAGATGGCCTTTGCACAACAGCCTTTCCCTTCTGGAAGGGCACGTACAGGATGCGCGTCACGGCCATCGCACACGCAACGAGACCAAGTCAACTCCCCACTGTGCACCTTGCGTCACCTCAGGAACTAAAGCTGCACCCTGAAAGTCACCCCTGCTTTCTATTAAAATCTGAGCAAAGGGATAAATACACATATTTCAGAACATTCTACCTTTAAAGGTCACCAAGAGTTAAGGGTGTTCCCTCTTTGAATAGAGTTTTATCTTCATTGAAATAAAAGGGTCTTCACAGAGAATTTTTCGTACAGATCTCTGGATATAAATTACAGATTGATGTCAACACGGTGGAAGAAATTTGAGGAAATGGATGTTTCTTCCATAAAATATTATATACACCACCGTATACATTCTAAGCTATATTTAGCAAGGGACAATATGACATAGTTACTAATATTTGTGTCAAAATAAAAACATCTAAACTGACACTTTAACAGGCTGGCATCGCCTTGAGTTTTAGTGTAGAGAAGTTTTGGGACACAGTCTCTTTTTACAGCGAAACATACTGTGACTACTGCTAAGATCAGGAGTAACCTGAGTCCATGCCTTAAAGGGCAGAACTAAGCCCTATTGCTAGTGGTAACAGTAACAGGAGCATCTGATTACATGCAAGCTGGCTCTCTCTAAGCTCCGAAACATTTCAAGGCCTCCATCTTCATTACAAATGTTTGAAAATGCTTTTAAAACAGAGTTACTTATTGACAATACAAGGTGTTTTAAAAGGACTATGTTCCCTTCCTAAAAGGGAGACTATTTTTCTTTTTTGCTGTTTGTTAATTTTCACATCTGTCAGCAACTGACGACTGGATCTATTGAGCAATTGTTTATTCTTTTTGACAACAAAACTTCATATAAAATTGGAATGGAATTTTATGATCAAGTGCAAGAGAATTTGGAGCAACTTCACATCTAATAGTGCACAGACCCCAGAGGTTCTCTGTAGCGCCCCTGGGGAACAGGCCAGCCTTTGCATTGGTATGAACAGACAGGCCTGGAGCTTTTCAGGAGGGGGGAAGAAAATCAATACGGTAATATACAACGGCAGACAAAGCTACATGTGTTTACAGAGTTTTAGCACACAGAAATGTCTGGTTCAAAAGCCTGCTGAACTCCAATCTGTATTTCATCTCTCACAAGAAGCAACCCACAGCCACCCCTCCACCCCAAAATATCAATTCACTGAACATATAAAAAATTCTGTGTACACACAGAATATTGGTGCAAAATACCCCAAAATGAAAGTGAACCTTTCCAAAATTAAAACTCAGGAAATTCAAGGAAACATCCAATAATTAAGAGGAATAATAACTGCCTAAAATTTGGGCTTTGGGAATTTGGCCTCCTACCTGTCCCCATCTAGGGACGTAAACCAAAAAGATTGAAGTTATAAGATAAAAGATACATATGAGAAGATCCATCCTATGTGGTAACCTGTGTAGTAGCTTCCCACCAGGATTCAGCCTTTGATGGTAACGGCTACATACTGATAGCTTTTACTTTAAAAGCCTCTTTCCAAACAGACAGACATCAAATCAAAATGCACATTTTAATTTTAGAAATGTTCTGTTGATTTGTCTTCTACATTTCCAAAGATGAATCTCAGGCAGGAATCCCACTTGTGGGCACTCTTATCTCTCAAGATACACGCAAATGCTTCAGAAATGCTGAGTTCATATAATGATGGGTATGTGGGTGTGAGTGTCAGTCATTTTCACTTCTCTCGAGATTAAGCAACTACCATTTGAAGGCTCCAATTCTATCCCCCCTACGTATACAGTACTCTGCCAGTTAACACTCATTTGGATCAGCAAATAAACGGCAGGGGATGGTGTTACCGCCAGCCCTTCATACCTTAAACCTGAATGTCAGGAAGGCAATCTGACTCAAGTATTCTATGGGAAATGAATTTGGGGATTTTTAAGGTAATAAGGAGGACAAAAAGAAATTTTTCTCTTAACTGCCTGGTTGGCCCTACCAAGAAAGAGCTGTATAAACCCTACCCAGTGTCTTCCACTGAATCCCCGGCCAGGTGAGGAGCTATGACAAGAGTATATACAGAAGCAATTTTGGCAGACTTCCACTCTCCTCTCACCTTCCGCTTTTGCAAACCACACCACCAAGACCCTCCATCTGGGCTTGTGTAAAACAACAGGTACCTTAAATGTGCTACCTTCCTTTGGCACATCATTGCCACGGGACACGGTGCTGACCGTGCCTATCAGTGACTATGCCACACGTGCCTGAGAACTTTGACTCATTCCAGCACTGCAATTCTGTTGACTAAAAGACACTCAGCCATTATTGGTCACACAGCCTTTTCACTTTTGACTTAAAAACGCGATCAGACAGTAGGTGGTCTTATGTGACTGGCTTCTCTCACTTGAACAGTATCTCCAAGATCCATCCATCCATTTTACTTTCTATCAGGTGGCAAAATAGCTTGGCGATCTGTGATATCAATGCTTTAGGTTGGAAAACTGTCCTCTTTCACAGTCCATGGGTCACACGTTACATGGCAGGTGGTCACAGATAAGGACTTTAATGCTTAAACAGATCACCACTCTTCCTGGCTTCATCCTTGTATGTGTAAAATTCAATGAAAAATAAACTGCTTACTATGGAGAAGGAAATGGCAACCCGCTCCAGTATTCTTGCCTGGGAAATCCCATGGACAGAGAAGCCTAGAGGGCTACAGTCCATGGGGTCACAGGGTCGGTCACAACCAAGCGACTAACCAACAACAAGAAAAACTGCTTACTAAGTTTAATAAGTTACAAATAGTAAGTTAAAAGTCAATTATTAGAGGAAAAGATACAAAGTAAGTTGGTTGTTGCCTTTTTAATTCTTTTGAGAAACCGGAGTAACATTTGTTGCATTTGGTAAAGGCACGGCATCCTGTAACAAGGGCAACCACACATACAAGGCTTCCCTGGCACCACAAGGATGTGATCTAGCCGCTAAAAGAATATATGCTAACATTTATCAGTCAGTAGTTCATTAGGCTGGAGAAGGCAATGGCACACCACTCCAATACTCTTGCCTGGAAAATCCCATGGATGGAGAAGCCTGGTGGGCCGCAGTCCATGGGGTCGCTAAGAATCCGACACAACTGAGCGACTTCCCTTTCACTTTACACTTTCATGCATTGGAGAAGGAAATGGCAACCCACTCCAGTGTTCTTGCCTGGAGAATCCCGGGGACGGGGGAGCCTGGTGGGCTTCTGTCTATGGGGTCGCACAGAGTCGGACACGACTGAAGCGACTTAACGGCAGCAGCAGCAGTTCATTAGGCACTGTTAAGTCATGTGTAATCAAGAATCCATTATCACGGTGCCATCGGAAGAGGAACTAACAGTTATGAAAACTTTAAGGGAAAGTTTGGGACAAGCTTCAGTCTCATGAAAACTTGGGCATGGGTTTGTATGTGATTATAGTTACCTGACCAGGGGATATCAAGAATATAAAGAGAGAGGAGACCAGGGAGCCAGGGGCTTTGCTGAGTCCATCAAAACTGCAAGGACGAGGGCCCCAGCTCCAGGTCAGTGTCCTTCCCAGGCCCTGTGATGGTTCCCTGTTCTACTTGCTGCATCCCAGCACCTGTGCACGCGGCAAACTGCGTTTGAGATGAACTCCCCCAGGTGTGCGTCCATGTGGAGTTAAGGCTTTCTCTGCAGGTCTGTCACAGCCCTGTCGAGGGACAGGCCACCTGGGAAAACGGGAGAAATGACCCCTGATGGCTCCATCACATGCTCTGTCTAAACAAAGCGATGATCTCTCCAGGCAGAGACACGGGTCACCCAGGCAACCCCTGCAGGGTGCACCCCGGTGTACTCAGACCCGCAGCATCGTGGCACGTGCTGGCACCTCCAAACGCACACTGAGGTGGCCACGCCCAATGTCTCTCGTGATGCCAAGACTTTCTTCCTCTGCTCACCTGCCCGGCTCCTTCCCAAACCCAAGTGGAACAGAGCCACTTGCTCCTTCACAGAGTATCCTTGGGGTGCAAAGTCCCAGAGCAAAAGCCACAGGAGCTCAGCGGCCAATATGCGCTTCCTCCAGCTAAGTCAAAGATGCTAAATGCTGGCAGACGGGGTGCACCCAGAGCAAATCAGGGCTATTTTCTGAGTATGGGCTTTTTTTCCCTCTGATATCCAGGAGTACCCCCCTCAGTCTCCTCCCATGGTGCTTCCGCTGGGATCCCTCTCTCATCAGAGCAGGAGACCCTCCCAAGGCCACAAAAGGGCCCTTGGGTTAGACTAGGGGTCCTGGTCACAGGATTTAAGAACGTGTCCCTGAACAGTCTGCTTTTTTTTCTTCTTTCTTATTAAACTGTGAGACCATCCAATGGAAAAGCACCTTCCCCAGAGAAAAAGTTCAATGGCATACATAATTTTAAAGGTGCACTTCCATAGTCCTGGTGGCATTTAACTACATTTAAGAAAGTGGAACGTCACCTTCTTCATAAGGTATGGAATTTTCAAATGAAAGACGATCCCCTCCTCAAAGTAAAGAGACTAGATGAGGAACAGGGAAGTAGTGGGCAGAGGAAGGGCAAACAGGAGGCTGGAGCTGTGACATCTGACTTTCCGAGACACACACTACATACATAATGAACATGATTACAGTATAAACAAAGATTAAGTATTTTTGCCTTTAAAAAAAGGCAGCTAGCCAGCTGACATCAACTTTATCGCCCCCATGGTTCCAAATGGAAAAAAGTGTCACAGACACAATTGTACAGCCTTAGAACAAGTTCTTATAAACAGTGTCAGGGCTTTTTTTTTTTTTTTTTTTTTTTTTTGGTCTTTCAAAGATAAATAAAGAAGGCATAACCTAGAAATAATATATCTATACAAAGAAAATATTACGCAGAAAGAAAGAAGTTGGCAATCATGATGTGAGTTGGGTTTCAGGGTTTGGTTGTTTGTCTTTCCATTTTACAGAAAGGTAAATGACCAGGAAAGTCAACTGGGAAAAGTAAGCCACGAGCTCACGTGTTCCCTCCTGTTATGAGCAGGATCTGCCTTCAGAAACTTAAAAAAAGGGGGAAGGGGGTTACCAAAGAAAAAAAAAAAAAGTCCCTCTAAAACTAATTTCTAAATTGAAAGAAAAAATAATATTTAACTGACTCCCAAGCATAAAAATTCTTCAACCACTGTAATCAATTGAAACTGATGCTAGAAGTAACTGCTGAGAAACCACAAGAAATAAACATGAAGTCCACTGCTTTGCTGGAAACCAGGGAGATACTGAGCAAAGAGAAAAAAGAAAAAGGGGAGAGAAAGCATGTTTTTGCACAAGAATGGCAGAAGCTGTTTCTGCACAGTCCCCACACCATGGAATCATCTGCAGCAGCTCGGGGACACCACCAGCCCTCACCTCCCACCCAGGGCCATTGGGGCTCACTCAGCATGGCCCAAGAAGCCTCAGGGAGCCCCGGTCAGGCGGAGCAGTAAACAGACAGCTTGAGAAATCGCACAAACTGCAGAGCTGACATCATTATTTATATGCAATCAGAGAAAAGATCCCCCAACAGAAGGAGACGTGCATTAGATAAATGCCTTAAAAATCCTTTAATGGAAGAGATGCACGTACTATGTAAACAGACACTGGTATCTCTGACTCAACGCACCCAGCCTAAGTGACAGGGCTCAGAGCACAGGAAGGGAGTCTGGGATGCCGGAGACAGCTGCACGACTCGCCCTCTGACCTTGGCTGGTCCCAGCTGGTGGCTCCCCACCGGGGAGGTGCCCGTGTCTCCTCCTCCAGCATCGCCTGTGCCCACGATGCAGCCCTGAGCCCCAGGGTGAGGGCAACAGCAGCCTCCATGCGGGCTGCTCTCCGACTCTGCAAGTGGCACAAAATCTGCTGCTTTCAGGGTAAAATCTACCCATTCAGAGGGCATCTTAACTTCTGCTTCTGCACAAAGCCCCTCAGTCCAGCTTCGACACGCACAGGTTACCCCAGTGTTCTTCACCAATCTACAGCAACCACGGGCCCAGTTACCAAAACCAAAAATGCCACAAAAGGGGAAAAAAACACCCCTGGCCATCCCTGGCATGTGACCCCAGGCTCCAGCGGTCCCACAGGCAAACTGGGGACCCTGCCATTCCTCACACAGAGGGGCCTCGAGACTCATCGCTGCTGCCCAACCACCCACTTCAAAGGAAAGGTGCTCACACCACAAACGGCCTCCAGGCACACGAACAAAATGCTTGTGACCCATTCAAGAGGCAGACACACACCCCTCACAGAAACTGCTATCTGAGTGTGCCAAGTTTTCCCTTCTGAGCTGAGGATTCTCTAAGTTTCCATAAAGTGTTTCCAGTGTAGAAGTGATAAGGGTTGGAGATATACCCAGGGTGCAGGCAAGTGAGTGACTGTGTGAAAGCGTTAGCTGCTCAGTCATGTCCAACTCTTCACAGCAGCGTGGGCTGCAGCCCGCCAGGCTCCTCTGTCCATGCAAATCTCCAGGCAATAATACGAGTGGGCAGCCATTCCCTTCTCCAGGGGATCTTCCCAACCCAGGGATCGAGCCTGGGTCTCCCGCATTACAGATGGATTCTTTACCGTCTGAGCCACCAGAGAAAGAGTCTCCTTTTTCAGGCTCAATAAAAATAGGACACTCAATGCCCATTTCCCATGGGTTCAGGGCTCTAGCAAAGGTCGGGGGAGGGCTGAGTAATGTTAACTTGGATGCTGACAGGCAAGATCGTCTTGGCCATTTCCACCTGCTCACAGCCCAACACCTGCTCCTGGATTTAGTCAACCTGTTCAGTGCAGTTCACTCAGTCGTGTCCGACTCTTTGCGACCCCATGGACTGCAGCACTCCAGGCCTCCCTGTCCATCAGCAACTCCCGGAGTTGCTCAAACTCATGGCCGTGGAATCGGTGATGCCATCCAACCATCTCATCCTCTGTCATCCCCTTCTCCTGCCCTCAATCTTTCCCAGCATGAGGGTCTTTCCAAATGAGTCAGTTCTTCCCGTCAGGTAACCAAAGTATTGGCGTTTTAGCTTCAGCATCAGTCCTTCAGCATCAGAATCAGGACTGATTTCATTTAGGATGGACTGGTTGGATCTCCTTGGTCACAGTTTTGAGGGGGGTGCTATGACAGTGTTTGCACTTGTCTGAAGGTGTTTATTTGGAGGGCTGTGGGGGCATGCTCTGCCCCAGATGCAGAAAACTCAGGTTGGCCAGGAGCGGCCCACATGGTAACTTCCTTCTCCCCCTGTAGGCCAGACAGACACCAGGGAGGACAGAAAATGAGCCGCGTGGTAACTCCTTCCCCGAGCCAGGACGGGAGGGCTCTACCCGACTCCCTCCGGCCAGGTCTCATGACCAAGGACTCACTGGTGGTGATGGATCCAGGGCACTCCTGGGGATATTTAAACTGAGCTACGGCCTTCGGGAATGTCATCAACAACCAGAAATAGTGCCGTTCCTGCCCTGAAGGCAGGCCCTACGCAGTCCTCAAGTGGGTGAGAGAGGCGAGGAATGCCCGTCCCAGGATCGGTTCTCCACGGCTGAGGAAAAGGTCAGGATGGCAACAAGCTGGGAGGGTGGTCACATTTCAGAGGCAGCTCCAAACGGCCCAGCTTGCAGTCCACCTGCTGGGTCATCTTGTGACCGGCTGGCCCGGGAACAGTGTCCTCCCCAAAAGCCAGACAAGCCCTGTGAGAACCCAAACTATCTTCCCAACGTGGGCAAAAGGGGACGGAGGCTTCACGGTAGGACGCAACCCATAAAGACGCTGCATGGAGGGCCCCACGCTCTGAGACCTGGGACCCCTCCTGCAGTCAGCTACTTTTTTTCCAAAAATGGGAGATCTGTTCAAAAAGGTCAAGATGTTAGTTGCTGTTGTTGTTTTGACTCCCTGCTCAACAGTAAGACCACAGAGTAAGGACCATCTGCAACAAAGATAATTACTCTGAGTCTGAGGTCTATGAGTCAAGGAAACGGAGCTGCGTCTTCAAGTTTCCCTCCCCTTGCTCCGCATCTCCTGGCCTCAACACGGGTGTCCAACCCTGAATGGCTGGAAGGAAGAAGCCCTGTACAGAGGTCATGAGCTGGGAAATGTAATGCTCAACCAGAGACCTCAGCAACTTTCTGATGCCTCTGATTCAGGAGCCTCTACATGGCAAAGCCCTGTACACAGGTCATGAGCTGGGAAATGTAATGCTCAACCACAGACCTCAGCAACTTGCTTCTGACACCTCTGACTCAGAAGCCTCTACATGCATGGGGGTGTCTGGGGCAGGCATGGACCGTGCTTGGAAGGGGAAGGTGAGACAGGTATCAACAAGAAGGCTGGGCGGCGAGAGATGATCCATAATTGGATCAGACAGCCACCAGCAACCCAGGCACACACGCCTCAGCTAGGCTGCAGTGCTCAGCGCGTGCACAGGTGTGCTTTTGTTCAAGGAAACCTGGAAGACATCCACACTCCACACTCCAACACAGAACCTGTACCGGGCGTCCCACGTGGTCAGACCTCCTGCCTCTCTTTCCCTTACTGCCTGGGGAGGCAATCACACCAGCAGGAGCGCCAAGGGAAAATGACACAGGCTGCTGAGTATTAACATTAAGAGTATAAAAATAGCAAGCTAGACTGCTTTACCCACTTAAGTGTTTGAATTCTCAAGATGCCTCTAAAGGTGTATTTAGTCTCAATGTACTGATGAGGTCTCTGGACGAGTTTCACAAAACCCACGGGAGATACCATCTCACACCTATCAGAATGGCTATTATCAAAAAGACAAGCAATCAAAAGTGTTGCTGAGAATGTAAAGAAAAAGGAACCCTTGTGTGCCACTGGTGGGAGTGTAAATTGGTGCAGCCACTATGGAAAACCATACGGAGGTTTCTCAAAAAAATTAAAAATAGAAAATAGGATATAATTCAGCCATTCCATTCCTGGGCACTCTTCCAAAGAAAACAAAGACACTAATTAGAAAAGGTGCATGCATCATTCATAATAGCCAAGACATGGAAGTAATCTAAGGGCCTACCAACAGATGAATGGATAAAGATATGTTATATGCACCAATACACAATGGAATATTACTCAGCCATAGAAAATGAAATCTTGACATTTGCAACATGGACAGACCTAGAGGGTATTTATGCTAAGTGAAAGAAGCCAAAGAATAAACACAAATACAATGTGATTTCACATATACGCGGCCTCTGAAAACGGAACGGACAAACGTAACAAGACACAGAGAGTCACAGATACAAACAGCTGGTTGACAGGGGGGAGGGGGTGGGGGGGTGAATGGACCAGGTGAAGAGGATTAAGAGGTACAAGCTCCCAGTGACAAAACAGTGAGTCACAGGGATAAAATGGACAATGTGGGGAATATAGTCAGCAATAGTTAATATCTTTGTACAGTGACAGATGGTAACTAGACTTATTTGGGGTGATTACTTTGAAATGTATACAAATATCGTATTTCTGTGTTGTACACCAGGAACTCACACAGTATTGTAGGTCAATTATATGGCAAAAACAAACAAACTCATAGAAGAAGAGATCAGATCTGCAGTTCCCAGAAGCGCGGTGGGGAGAGTGCCAACATGATAATGGTGATCAAAAGGTGCAAACTTCCAGTTATAAGACAAGTTAGCACTGGGGATATAACGCACAACATGCTCACATGACTAACGCTGCTGCACATGCTATGTATGAAAGTTGTTGAGAGTAAATCCTAAGAGTTCTCATGACCAGGAAAAATTTTTTTTTTTCTTTTTCCTTTCATTTTCTAGCCATATGAGAGGATGGATGTTCACTAGTTTATTTCATGGTGCATGGAAGTCAAATCACTATGCCGTGCACCATAAACTTACAGTGCTGTATGTTAATTACATCTCAATAAAAGTGGGAGGGGAAGAAACCCCAAAAGCCATGACGTCTGTGGGATCTCAAAGCCCATGCCCCCAGGACTGATTAATACCACGTCCAATGATTAGTGAGCATTTCCTACGGATGCTATCACCTGATGCTCCCAAATTCAGTGTACACACACTACTTTCATACGCTATGGTGAAACAAGGAGTTGTAATATCTGAGAGAAAGAAGGGTGAAGAAACTCACGTGTCTAAAAGAACCTGCAAGTCCTTGACCAGGTACATTCAACTCTTGGTACAAACAAATATACACTGCACCGTTTCTAAAAACATCCTTCATGTAAGAACATTAGAGTCAATTTCTTGTGACAAGATGTCCTACTGATGAGCTGGAGGTTAATTACTATGAAACATTAACCAATCGAGACAAATTTCAGTTGGAAACTGAACTGTAAGCATAAATTACAAACTACTAGGGACTATTTCCCATGTTTAGCTGTTCCCCCCTTTTAAACACACACACACACACACACACACACACAATGTATGTGTGTTCATATTCTTTCTACTTTAAGCTGTCAACAAACTAGGCATGTTGTAAACATACAGTTTCAAATGACAAGTGATTTGAATTATAATAACTCAGGTAAAAGACTACCATAAACTGGACACGTGGCCAAGTATGAGTTAGCCTGGCCTAAAGGACCCAGCAGGATAATCTGTGTTTTGGCCAATCCTGACCACCCTGGTTTTTCCCTCATCCTTACACTATTCTTTCTAGCACAAAAGAAAAAAAATATTTTCAAATATTTTTTATGGAAAAGTTGGGAAAGATTCCCCTAGGCCTCCTCTGTTTACTGCCATAGGAGGAGAATGCCAGTTCTTTATACCATATATCAACTAACTGAAAGGTAGAGAAAAACTTATTATACTTAAAAACTGGATTTAAATGTCATTTGATATGTGACAGACCAATCAGAAACTGCATGCACACAGTACCCAAATAACTTCTAATCTTTCCTAAGAAGAAAGAAGGAATTTTACAGAAAGAGTTGTTTTAAACATATATAAACTCACTTTTTTCTGGGAAATAGCATCAGTATGTTCCATAAAATTTATCAGGTGGTTCTTAATAAAAATAATAGGAGTATACATACATATTGAGCATAAACTAACTTCTTTAGACTAAATTAAAATTAAATGCCATGGTGTGGTGATAAGACAGCTGTTAGTACTATCTATTACAGGAACAGACTTTGAAATAGAAAAACAGTCGACTCTATCTTTAAGAAAAGTAAGATTTTATTTTAGCCTAAAGTTTAAAAAAAGCATGGAAACCCTTCTGAGATCATAAAAAAGGCAAGGAATTCTCCTCTCATCATTTTATTCAGTCACTACAATAAGACAAGAAAAAGAAATTAAAGTCATACAGATTGAAAAGAAAGAAAACTTTCATCTCTACATGACTGTAGAAAATTTCAGGAAATTCTAAAAACAAACCAAAAAAAAAAAACCACCACCAACAACAAAAAACAAGCCCCAACCCATCTCCTAAAATTAATAGGTGAATTCAGCATATTGTATTTTGATATATTGGAATGAAAAAAAGTAAATACTTAGGCACAACTCTAACAAATATACACAGGAATTGTATTCTGAAAACTACAAACTGCTAATGAAAGAAATTAAAGAAAAGTTAAAATACATGGGGAGACACATTGTGCTCCAGGAATGAAAGACTCAGCACCATACAGATGCCAGTTCTCCCCCCAAACTGGTAAATAAGTTTACTGCAAACTTATATGCTTAACAAAATGCCAGCAAGATATTTTTAAATGCAGGCATGCTTATTCTAAATTTTATATCAAAAGGCACAAAGGACTAGAATAGCTAAAGCAATTTTGAAAAAGAAGAACGAAGTGGGAGGAACCAGTTTACCTGTTTTCAAAACTTACTATAGAGCTACGCAACTCAAAACTGAGTGCTACCGGCAGAGGAAGAGACAGAGATCAGTGGAGCAGAAGTGGGAGCCCAGGAACAGACCCACACAAACACGCACAGGAGCAACAGCAAGCCAAGGGGAGGAGCAAGAGCTTTTGCCACAAATGAGGCTTAGGTGGACAAGCTTTGGGGGAAAAACTCAACCTACATCAAAAATTAACTTAAAGTGGGCCATGAGCCATGTAAAATATAGAACTGTAAGTCCTTTAGAAGAAAAATAGAGAGACTTTCGGGGGTCCAGCACCAGGCAGAGTTCTTGGACACCAAAAGCACAAACTGCAAAAGAAAAACAATGGCTAGACTACACTTAGCAAAATTTAAAACATTTGCTCAGCAAAGACCTTGTTAAGTAGATGAAAAGAAAAGCTACAGATTTGGAGAAAATATTTACAAACCATAATCGAGTGAAGGACTAGTCTCTGGAGTACAGAAAGAACTCTGAAAACTCAACATTAAAAAACAAACAACCTAGCTAGATAATCAGCAAAAGATAGGAACAGATGTTTCACCCAAGAGGATATATGGATTGCTAACAAATGCATTAAAATCCTGACGGCTAAAATCATTACCCATCAGGAAAATGCAAATTCAAACTCAATGAGATAGCATTCCCTATCTATCAGAATAGGCTAAAATAAAAAATAACAACAGTACCAGACGCTTGCATGGATGTGGAAAACCTGGGTCACTTATACATTGCTGGTGGTTACACTGAATGGTACAGGCATTCTGGAAAACAGTCGGATAATTTATTAAAATACTAAATGTGCATCTCCTATACAACCTGGCAATTGAATTCCTGGGCATTTAACCCCCTAAAATGAAAACTTACATTCGCTCAAAATCCTGTATATGAATGTTCATAGCAGCTAAAAAAAAAAAAAAAGAAAGAAACCTCCAAACTGGAAAAAATCCAGATGTCCTTTAGGAAGCGAATGGTTAAACAGGCAGTGGTACATCCCTGCCATGGAATACTGGTCAGCAGTAAAATAGGACACACAAAGACCTGGATGACTCTATAGAGAACCATGCTGAGAGGAAAAAAGACCAGTCCCCAAGTGTTATGCATTGTATGATTCCACTTAAAATAAAAATGCTAGTCCCCCATAAACTGGAGCCTGCCAGGCTCCTCTGTCCATGGAACTCTCCAGGCAAGAGCACTGGAGCGGGCTGCCATTCTCCAGGGGATCTTACCGACTCAGGAATCCAACTCGGGTCTCCTGCGTTGCAGGCAGATCCTTTACCACCTGAGCCACCAGGGAAGCCTGACTCCACTTAAAGAACCTTCTTAAAATGACATTTTAGAGATGGAGGACAGATCAGTCGTAATGAGGGGTTAAAAACGTCATAGAAATAGAGGAAATGGATGTGGCTATAAAAGGGCAAAAGGAGATAGATATTGTGAAGATGAAAATGTTCTGTATCTTGACTACACTAATACGAATGTCGATACCCCAACTGTGATACTGTAATATAGTTTTACAAAATATCATGATGGGGGGAAACTAGTGTATAGGATTACTCTGTATTATTTCCTATAACCACATGTGAATCTATGATCTCACAATCAAAAAAACAAAAATTAATGGAAAAAATCTTTCAACAACAATACATTCACTTGCCATCCTCCAGCAGTCTAGGCAGACAAACAGCTTCTTGCAAATCACATCATTTTCCCCTGTAAGCTGTCCAGATGTAAAACAGACCCTGCCCATGCATTACCACTTCATCAGGAAGTCACAGCTCCAAAGAGGTTAATTTTTAAGTCTTTATTTAGCAATCTCATCTTTGAGCTAAATTGCATTCTCAGCAGAAGGGCCACTTCAGTCTTCATAGTTCGGGATTATATACTACAAAAACAATAAACTGAAGACAGAATTCAAAAGCAAGCAATCACAATGATTAGGACAAAAGAATTTCTAAGCCAATTATTGAGCAACTTTCCGAAGGAAAAAACCTATTTTAAACTAAAAGAATGCATATCCAAGGCATGTTTATTGCAGGGTTATTTGTAATACTAAAAAACTGGGGGCAACCTAGATGCCTGATTTGGAGTGATTAAACAAATTGTGCCCATCGTTCCAGCATCACGCAATGGCTAAAAACAACACGGCAGAAGCACACGTACCGTCACTGGACGATAATCGAGGTAGAGTATTAAGCTGAAAAAAGGTTCCGAACAATGCCCGGGAATGACCCCACTTCAGTTTTCAAAACTATATTAGAATACGTGCATATAAACAATAATGAGATGTAAATACATGAGAGGGAGTAAAGACATGCGGTGGAGTATTTTTAAAGTTATTTGTAACAATTCAAGGGAGAGGAATGATGACTTGAATGGCTGAAGGACTTTTTGCCATAGACATTTGAAAATGTAATCTTACTGTTAAAAAAAAAAAACTTAATCAGAACACAACTTTAGAGTTCTATCAATCAATTGTGATTAAAGTAAGGTATGCTTTCCATTTAATTCAACTTGGTTTAAAAAAAAAATCTACTTCTTTTCATATCATCTCTCAGATTCAGGTATTCATCCAAATCCGTCACTGAGTTGCTCCTTCTTAAAAAGTGACTAGAACAGGGACTCACGAACGCACGTCTTCCAAGGAACCCTACATATTAATAAGAGTTATTTGCTCACAGAGATTTGAGAAATGCTGTTTAAAACATAAACAGGAAGAGGGTAAGATAATCAGCCTGTTACTTGGCCAGTGCATGAAAAGACGCTTAGTGGATTTCAGAGTTTGAGAAACACTGAACTTGACCTCCTCATCTGTGTAATACCCTGATGTTGTCCATATTACCCATCAAGTAGACAAAGGCAGGAAATGGACTCAGTATGGCCTCAGGGCCTGGTACTATGATAGCACAGGGTATACACATATTAATATAAGGAGCATGTGATGCATATATGCAAACAAGAGTTATGAAATCCAGAAGGTACACACATAGTTCCAAGCAGTTTACATATTCGCCTTATAATCTTGTTAACACTATCATATTTACTAAGGTAGAGTAAACGTGACAAATCTATTTCTATTCAAAAATCATTTGATAAACAGGAAAAATAAAGCCAAGTACTACTTTACAAAAAGTTCAGTTAAATAAATCGACTGAAAGCTGGGAAACTGGGTTCCACAAATGATAAGCAGAGTTGTCCCCAGTTATTTGGCAGTTCCTCTTAAAAGGTAAAAACCTCGTGATGGATTTAGTTATGATCTGAGATGCAACAGTAGCAGTATGGAGGAGACACTTAATTCTAGCAAAAGTGATCAGACTAGTCCTCTCCACACCTCAATCCCAACACATTCCTCTTTTGTCTCACCTACTGAAGATTCCACGTTAAACTTCAGCACCACTTTATTAAGCGCCAAACAAAGTACAGAAGCAGTGAAGCTGATTTTAAATTATAAATCAATTACAAAAGACTGACACTGGTAATATTCCAACTTCCCATCTAGGAAAAATGATATTTCACTATATTTGAATCTCTTTTCTACATTGCTCAGTAAGAATGGATAGATTTTCCATAAATACATCCTGCAGTTTCGTATGAGAGTTATTCTCTTGTCATCTGGATTATATCACTAAAAAGAACGCAGTATTATTCATCTCAAATATATTGAGCAATTCAATTAAGTCATCCATCTAAACCTTTAGGGAATCCTTCAGAGTCAACCTGCTTGGGTGAACAGTGAAAGATGACTTGTAGTTAGCATGTTAATTTCACCTGTAAATAAAAAGTAAAATGTGTCAAGGTACTTAAGAGTTCTGTCAAGGCTACACAGTCACCTTACAGTCTTACCTACTGTATTAAGTTACAAATTTAAGGATTATTAAGTCAGGTAATACATTGCAAAGCACTTAAGAGTATCTGACAGAGAGAGATATTTTCAATAAATACGAATGCCTGCTGTTATTAGAGAAAAATGTCTGCCTGGCTTCATTCTTGGCCACTAATTTGCATAGGTGGCATTAAACTGTACGAAGTGTGTATTCTGAGTAGACCCTGATGAACCCGCTGTCTGGAGGCTGCCCTCTGGTGCAGGACTCTCTAGATCACAGCTTTGTAAGGCTGCAGGCAGGTCACTCCAATAGCTGAACACCCCC
Source organism: Budorcas taxicolor (assembly GCF_023091745.1). NCBI lineage: Eukaryota > Metazoa > Chordata > Mammalia > Artiodactyla > Bovidae > Budorcas > Budorcas taxicolor. The sequence continues at coordinate 10,323,787 of NC_068930.1, read as the reverse complement.
CAGCCAGAGAACTTGGTGGTTTAGTCATCAAAAAAGAACAGGCAACTCCAGCTCTACCCTCAGACTTGCCCACCAAGGCCTGGCAGGAAAGCTCCACTGCTAATGAAATCGGTCGCTGGCTCTGCTTTGCTTGGGCTCCTTCTGGCCCCTTAACTTCTGTTCCACCAGGACTCCCAGAGACGGGCAGAGCCACCTGAGGGCTGTGGTCCTGGAGGAGCTGCAGAGCCTGCCTCAGGTCCCAGGGGTATCACCTTCCTCCAGGGACAAGCCCAAGCCATGTGCTACTCTCTTATCACCGTGCTTGACTCCAGATGAAGAGACGGTACTGTTTAAGGGTTGGTCTGCATCAGAAAAGACTCTGAAATGTGCAGCTCAAGCTAATAAAACTTCACAGAGGTCATCTGAAACTTAAAAAGTAATGAAAACTACCAAGTATCCATGTCACTTGAGTAACTTACTTTAACCTCTCTGTGGCTCAGTTTTCTTATCCGTAAAGTGGGCACAGCACTGCTTACCAAATGAGGTTGAGATTAAATAAACTGATCCTTGCAAAGCACTTGGGATGGTACCTAGCACAGAGCAATGCTGTGTAAATATTTCTTGAATAAATGAAGCAAACAAAAGTCTACCTTAAACCTTAAGAGAACTTTTTTTTTTAAATAGTCAAAATTTTAAAAAGCTAAATTTTAGAATCAATTGCATTTTTAAAGTCATCACTAAACATGAGCTACTGCATTCACTTGTGCTGGATTATATAAGAAACTTATTCTCTTGGGAATTTCCAGAACTCTGAGCACAGCCAAAATACACTGACCTTGAATACATTGTTCTTGAACAAAGTGGCTGTACTGAACACAGAACTGATGCTACAACTTCGTACCTAGCACACAGTGCCGAAGGCTCTCATGCTCCATATCTGACAGTGACGCCAGAATGGGGGGATAATACATAATTTTTAATCTTATTTAAAAGGTATTATGCACTCCCAGAGCACTTACAAGGAACTGCTCTCCTGCTCTTCCTGGTGTGCTGTCTGCTCATCAGCAGAAAGACAGCTGGTTTGGGGGCTGGTGATGGGTTTTTCCATTGTTTTCAAAAGACAGAGAACTACTCACATGCTCACTTCCGGAGACACGAGACAGTGAGCCGTCCCCAGCAATCACACAGCAGAGGTCACTGTCCGAGACCCGACACGTGGCTCCAGGGGCTCCCACTGCGAGGCCCCTTCCACACTGTGGCTCCGGGCAGGACAGATGAAAGGGAAGGCGGTCAGTGCGAAGGGAGCAGCCTCGCTTCCTACTCCACAGAGGACAGCTCGCGGGGCAGGGAGGGGGCCTGCTCACTCAGGGGCCGGCGAGTGGACACCCAGCCCAGGGTCATCCCCGTTCCCCACTCTGCTCCCCAGGAAGGCGTCCTGGCTGTTCTCAAAGAGCCTGCAGGCCAGAGAGAGTCAGAGGCCGAGCCCCTGAGCCACTGGGCTTCTGCGCCATGTGACAAACTGAATCACAGCCTCAGCCTGGATCTCCTCACCTGTGCAGCAGGGGGTGGGACCGGGCGACTTCCAGCAGGGATGCATGTGATGAACAATGAATAACAAAAATGAGGGATTATAAACAAATAAGCCAAGTCTATCCATACCCTTAGCATCAAGGATTATGAAAAAGGACCCAAAGGAGTGAAACACTCTTCATTTTCCAAATAATAATACAGGCAGACTGAACAGGCCTTACAGGCTCTCTGTTCCCCACTAGTTAAGACAGCCAGATGCCACACAGCACAGAGGTGGCAGAGTGCTGGAGCAGACCCCGTGCTCCGTGAGGCCCTCCGCAGCCCAGGGGCGGAACTGGTCGTGACGCCCACTGCCCCACTCTTGACGTCCTCAGATCAGAGCTATAACTGCCCATTTCTGCTCCTTTTTCCCCCTGCAGATTGGCCCAGGGCTGGTCTCACTGAGTTCTGCAGTGTCACTTCAAAATACGCCACCTGGCATGCAGTAGGGGCTTAATAAATGTCAACACTCCCCACCCCCACCAAAACTCAACAGCAGGCACGGGTCTTTGTGCCGTCAAGTTCTGCGCTCCTTTACCTCCCACTGTCAGTCCTCATCTGGGCCTTTCTGTAACCATCTCCATATTGGATCCCGACAGTGATCTTACCCTACTCTCAGAAAAACAACACAGCTGCCCCACGCTGCTCCTCTCCAAGTCCAGGGCAAGCATCTGTGTTCTCCTCAAGCTAAAAGGCCATTCTCTCCCTGAGCTGCCCGCCTCGCCATCGCCTGACTCTGGGTGGCATCTACCATGGGCATCATTCCTTAGCTGCTCTCTCCATCACGGACATGTGATGCCATTGCCATCTGCACCCCAAGGGCCCCCTTTGGTCACCATCCCTTCCTTCACTGAAGACTTCTGACGCAGCCCACGAGGCTGGCTCCTTGGCCAATACTTCCATTCCTAAGAGCCTCCCCTATCCCCTCACCACCTTCCCCAAACTCCCCAACCCTGAAATTAAATTCAAGGCAAGTTCTTCCCTCTTTGAAAGCTTACAGCTAACAGCTTCTGGACTTTAAACCTGGAAAAGCACGTGGACCTACCCTACCCAGCTCCAGGGCCATGTGACACTGAGGGATGGCCTATTTCAAAGAAACCCCACTGAGCAGCTCCAAGGAATGTCTCCGTCTGGGGCAAGTGCAAAATTCAAATGCAGGCCGTGATCAGGAATCGAGTGCACTTCTGCACGGCACCCCCCCAGCCCCCTGCCGCCTCGGCGACACACGAGGGCCAACACGGTCTGTGCGTGCACCCCAGGAAGCAGACCGCAGCCCTCCCTGGCGCCCGGTGATTACAGGGCCAGGCTGGGCGCAGCCGCGAGAACCCAGAAAGAAAGCCTTTTGTGAAACCAGACACCATGCAAGGTCGCAGAGACGGCAAGAGCCTGTCGGTCCCGAAAGCCTGCGGGGAGGAATTTTCCTAAGCACCTGTGTCCAGCGCCAGCACGACGGCGGGCTGGACGCATACCTGGGGCGACCAGAGCGCAGGGCCGGCCACCTGGCCAGGGAGACCACTCGAGGTCCTGGACCGTCAAGACTTGGGTCTCCATCGAGCTTTCCTGTGGACTGACATGGGGCACAGACCAAGCAACCAGCCTGAAAACACTCCTGCGGCAAGACAGGCCCCCAGCCTTGCTCACGGCAGTGGCCTCAGTGGGGCGGGGAGGAGGCTGGGTCAGCATCACCACAGGTGCCCAGCGGGGCAGCCCCCGCGGGCCCGAGCTGTGCAGACCCCCGACTCCACCTGGGGGCTCCCAGGGGCTCTTGACGGTAAGGCTGCTGAAGTCAAGAACTTAGAAGGCAACCCTGCTAATAACTAACACGCCTTTTGGTTTGGTTTTCTCTTTTTTTTTTTTTAAAGAAATACCATCTTGCCCCACCTACCCTCCCTTCAGGAGTTTAAAGAAAATCACCACAAAGAGAAAACCAAAGTCAGTCAAAAGCTGCTTAAAGGATGCGCAATCACGTGCGACTTAGAAAGTTTACGTGTGGTTAAAGCCACAGGGAAGGCCGTGTTCTTGGCAAATGCTCAGCAATGTCTTCAAGCAAGCACTCGTTCCACTCCCAATACCCCCCTCCCACGGCACCCCTAACTGGCACACATTTGTTCAGCAGCCCAGTGGTTCTCAAAGTGCGGTCCACCACCAGCAGAGCTGCAGGGTCACCGGAGAGCTGGGAGGAGACTTGCTGAGTCAGAAAGCCCTTGGAGGAGGGGACCCAACCAGGTGAGTCTTCACCAGCCCCCAGGGGTCCGGTCCCAGAGCCTCAGCCCAGGGCTGCGACACGCAGCTTGTTCCCACACCTGGGACGCCTTAACCACAGCTGACCGTCGGGGAAATGCAAAGCAGAGTCACAGTGAGATGTCCCTGACCCCGCTGGGACGGCTGTCCTCAGAAAGACAGGAGACAACAACTGCTGGGGAGGATGCGGAGAAAAGGCAGCCTCTACACATTCCCAGTGGGAACGTAAATTGGTGCAGCCACCATGGAAAACATTATGGAGGCTCCTGAAAGCATGAAAAGCGGAACTATCATATGATCCAGGAATCCCATTTCTAGGTATAGACCCACAGGAAATAAAATCGACCTCCCAAAGGGCTGTCTGCACTCTCACACTGAGAGCAGCATTACTCACAATGGACAAGATACAGAAACAGCCTCATGTCTATCCACGCATGAATGGGTAAGGAAAATGTGCGGTATACACACACAGCGGACTATTTTTCAGCCATAAAAAAAAAGTCAGGGTTACCTGCTAATCCATGACTGATAAAACAGACACAGGGGTGTGTCCTGAGATACACAGGACAGACTCAGGGCTGCAGAGGGGCCGTGACATTAGCCGAACAGTAACCTTGAACCTCAACACTCAATGCAAAGACACAGAGGAAAACAACAGAGTGGGAAAGACGAGATCTCTTCAAGAAAATCAGAGATACCAAGGGAACATTTCATGCAAAGATGGGCTCGATAAAGGACAGAAATGGTATGGACCTAACGAAGCAGAAGATATTGGAGGTGGCAAGAATACACAGAAGAACTGTACAAAAAAGATCTTCATGACCCAGATAATCATGATGGTGTGATCACTCATCTAGAGCCAGACATCCTGGAATGTGAAGTCAAGTGGGCCTTAGGAAGCATCACTACGAACAAAGCTAGTGGAGGTGATGGAATTCCAGTAGAGCTATTTCAAATCCTGAAAGATGATACTGTGAAAGTGCTGCACTCAATATGCCAGCAAATTTGGAAAACTCAGCAGTGGCCACAGAACTGGAAAAGTCATTCCAATCCCAAAGAAAGGTAATGCCAAAGAATGCTCAAACTACCACACAATTGTACTCATCTCACACACTAGCAGAGTAATGCTCAAAATTCTCCAAGCCAGGCTTCAACAATACGTGAGCCGTGAACTTCCAGATGTTCAAGCTGGTTTTAGAAAAGGCAGAGGAACCAGAGATCAAACTGCCAACATCCGCTGGATCATGGAAAAAGCAAGAGAGTTCCAGAAAAACATCTATTTCTGCTTTATTGACTATGCCAAAGCCTTTGACTGTGTGGATCACAATAAACTGTGGGAAATTCTGAAAGAGAGGGGAATACCAGACCACCTGACCTGCCTCTTGAGAAACCTATATGCAGGTCAGGAAGCAACAGTTAGAACTGGACATGGACCAACAGACTGGTTCCAAATAGGAAAAGGAGTACGTCAAGGCTGTATATTGTCACCCTGCTTATTTAACTTCTGTGCAGAATACATCATGAGAAACGCTGGACTGGAAGAAACACAAGCTGGAATCAAGATTGCCGGGAGAAATATCAATAACCTCGGATATGCGGATGACACCACCCTTATGGCAGAAAGTGAAGAGGAACTAAAGAGCCTCTTGGTGAAAGTGAAAGAGGAGACTGAGAAAGTTGGCTTAAAGCTCAACATTCAGAAAACGAAGATCATGGCATCCGGTCCCATCACTTCATGGCAAATAGATGGGGAAACAGTAGAAACAGTGTCAGACTTTATTTTGGGGGGCTCCAAAATCACTGCAGATGGTGACTGCAGCCATGAAATTCAAAGACGCTTACTCCTTGGAAGAAAAGTTATGACCAACCTAGATGGCATATTCAAAAGCAGAGACATTACTTTCCCAACAAAGGTCTGTCTTGTCAAGCCTATGGTTTTTCCTGTGGTCATGTATGGATGTGAGAGTTGGACTGTGAAGAAGGCTGAGAGCAGAAGAATTGATGCTTTTGAACTGTGGTGTTGGAGAAGACTCTTGAGAGTTCTTTGGACTACAAGGAGATCTAACCAGTTCATCCTAAAGGAGATCAGTCCTGGGTGTTCATTGGAAGGACTGATGCTGAGGCTGAAACTCCAATACTTCGGCCACCTCATGCAAAGAGTTGACTCATTGGAAAAGACTCTGATGCCTGGAGGGATTGGCGGCAGGAGGAGAAGGGGATGACAGAGGATGAGATGGCTGGATGGCATCACCGACTTGATGGACATGAGTTTGGTTGAACTCCGGGAGATGGTGATGGACAGGGAGGCCTGGCGTGCTGCGATTCATGGGGTTGCAGAGTCGGACACGACTGAGCGACTGAACGGAACTAACTGACTGAACCCTGAACCTACAGTCTGGCTTAGGACAAGTCAGGTGTCACCTGCGCTGAGGGGTCCTGGGGTCCAAGCATCAGCAAAGGCTCGATGCAAATGCCTCAGCTCTTATCTACCTGTTTTCCTTATGAGGAATCCGGGGTTAAGGCAGGGCAATAATTACACAGCCCCCAACTGGAGTCAGGACTCATACCCAGGACCTCCCAGCAGCTGTGTGAGCTCAACCCCAGGTTCCTTGAGCTGCAAAATGAGCATGCGAGGCCCTACCTCCTGTTTTCTGATCTAATATCCAACGACCAGCTCAACACATTTCCTCTTTTTTTTTTTTTAATTATTTTAATTGTGGTAAAACACACATGGAGAAATCCCATGGACAGAAAAGCCTGGCGGGCTACTGTCCATGGGGTCATAAAAGACTCAGACACAACTTAGCAACTCAACAGCAAACATAACATAAAAGTTACCACTTTAACCAGTTTTAAATGCACATTTCAGTTCTGTTTAGTACCTTCATACTGTTGACCAACCATCATAAATCATCACCCATTTCCAGACATCTATTCCTCTCAAAACACTGAAACTCTGTACCCAGTAAACACTAACTCCCCACTCCCTGCTCCCCGGAGACCCTGGCAACCACTCTTCAACTCTCTGGCCCTAATCTGATTAGTCTCAGAAGCTCACACAAGTGGAATCAAACACTGTTCTTCTTTTTGTGCCCCTCACTTAGTACAATGTCCCCAAGCTTCATCCTTATTACACCGTGCAATGGAATTTTCTTTTTTTAAGACTGAATAATATTCTACTTTTCTTCTTAAGGAAACAATTATCAGTTGAAAAATACCAACCTCTTTACTCAAGCTCTGCATTTCCCGTGCCTGAAAACACAGACATTGCTCTCATGCAACACACCATTTTCACGTGATTTGTGGTAAACAGCTCCTTTACTCCTTGGTGGGACAATGTGAATGATGTCCTCTAATTTTCAATCTCGGCCTCGTATCTTGGCCCCACAATCAAACCAATGAATCCAACCTGAATCACGAGGGACCCATGATGGCGCTGTGGCCAGCGTGATTTAAGGTACAACATTCCTAAGAAGACTTGGATGGGAAGGAACTAAAATCTGATTTGAAGGGACTAGGGGAGGGCTCATGGAACTTCAGTGAACGGCCCTCCTCTTTTAAGACTCTCTCCATTTTGTCATAGTACTCTATGACCCACAGCCTAATCCTTCAGCTATTTCCAAATTAGCCGTTGACCGACAGTCAGCTTCAAAGGGATAACAACTGATTCAAATGGATCGTGCACTTAAGGAGATGTGCAGAAAACGGAATCACACAGAAGCAGGGTGGACTTCAGGCACAGTTTGCTCTGGGCTCCCACTCCACACTTCAGTGATGCCTCCATCCTACCCTCGTCCACCCGCTGGCTTCATCTTCAGGCTGGCTCCCCTTGTGATCACAAGATGGCTTCAGCACTCCTGCAACGAGCAACCTTATTCACCCTGCTTCCAAGAACCCCCGAAGTCCTGAGCAGTATTCTAATGAATCAACCCAAATCATACTGTTAAAGGTGGCGAGGAAATGCCTCCCACTGATTATAATGTGCGACTGTGTTAACAGTGCATCTTTGGGGGACGGGAGGATGCTCTGATTCCCTTATGCCAAGTTTGAGATTAATGTCATTCAATTCGTGTCCCTACTACACAGGATAGATAGGATCCTCAAAGGAAAATCTGGGTGCTGTGAGCAAAAGGAAATGGGTGCCGGACCATACATCCCCAGGCACCTCATGGCTTGAGCAACACTCCATAGCAAGCCTGTGTCCATGTTTCATGTACTTCTTAAGAACTTTTTGATTAGAATATTAAGCTATGCAGCATTACAATTCCCCTTTCCGCCTCAGGGAACTGATTCATCCCTTATGATCAAGTTAGAGTTTACAGGTGCCTTAATTTTTCCTAATTATGTCTATACTTATGAAGTTGAACTTCCAGGCCAACAGTAGCCACATTTATCTTTTAGGAGATGACAGTCACTAGGCACGCCGAGCTTCACATAGCCCCCAACATCCCGAATGGGAGCACATGACTGATGGTCGGGCTGAGAGCTCCTGAAACAGGAGGTACTTGCCCTGGAGGGCACAACAATGACCGAAAGGCATCTGCGTGCTACCACCGGGGAGAAGGTGATAAACAATGGAAACAGTGTTTTCACTTTCTTATCTATCCTTGACCTGATCTTACTTAACCGTATTTATTCAGAAAGAGAAGCATGCAATTGTGAGGCAAGAGTCTCTAACTCTGAGGTTAGAACACAAACCTGTGTGTTATAATGCAAGGAACACTTTGAACCAAGGAGTTGCGATGGCTCTACCCACGGGGGAAGGAGAATGCGCCAACGTCCCCTCACTCACCAGCAGACACGATCCTGAGATCAACAGGCTCTGGGCATGATCTTTACTCACATGCCATGGAAAGAATAACAGTAAATCGTGGCTGCTACTCCTGGTCCACTTCCCCCTCCGCACCTCGCCCACCTCCAAAGCACCTTTTGAAGTCTTCCTCCACCTAATTCTTCACAAACCTTTCTTGTGATCAGAATAGCCTGTTCAATGTTAATCCATGGAACAGAGCCTACTACTCCACAAGAAGTTTAAAAAAAAAAAAGCACAGCAAAAGTACTAGCCACTTTCAAAAACCTCCTCTTTTACCAGGAACTAATGGCAACCCACTCCAGTGTTCTTGCCTGGAGGATCCCAGGGACGGAGGAGCCTGGTGGGCTGCAGTCATGGGGTCGCACAGAGTCGGACATGACTGAAGCGACTTAGCAGCAGCAGCAGCAGCAGAGAGTATTAATAAATCAACTGTAAGAAACATTCACACATGTAAAAGAGCCAGATTTAATAACACTGTTTTAAGGTTTATTGCACAAATTCTGTAAGTCTGAAAACTGATCCTCAAACACCTGTTTCATGTTTTCAGAAATTTTCAAATTATTCCACAATTGTCATGGGGTTATATCTCAAAGAAAAAAAAAAACTCATGCTTTTAGTTCAACTGAAACTATATGTTTATTCACAGTCTGGGGGTCTTGGTGGAGAGCCCTCAGTGCAGGCGTCTAAAGAACCAGAAGCAGCTTGTTCATTTGAGAACTCAGCTGTGCAAACTGGTCTTTCCGCACCTAAGCTGCTACAAATACACCACTAGAGGGGAGGACACTGAAGCGATTCCCATGCTGCTAAAAAAATTAAAAGCCTTTCTGCCTACTTAAAAAAAAAAAAACTTGCAGGCATAGCAGGAGAAGGAAGGAGGAAGGGAAGGAGGGAAAGTCAGCCTGAACATCCGTAACCTGATCGGGGCTCGGTTGGTAAACAAAGAACACCCTGGGCTTTATAACAACTGCCAGAAACTAAACAAGCAAGCAAACAATCCAAACTTAACCGTGCCCTTTACTTTCTTCCTCTCGCTTATCCTTGTCCTTGCTCCTTCTGAAACAAAGGCCTTATCTCTGGCAGAAGTCACTGCTATCCGCAGATGAACACCGTGGGCAGCAGGAGCCCCGTCTGAGAGCCGCTCTTTCTGGGAGGCGTTCAGGCCACACTGGAGTTTGCTCTGTGGGCACCGCCCGGCCCAGACCAACTGCCTCGCCTTCTGCTGCACCACTTTTTTGTCCCGTTTTCAAGTCAAACACACATGCACAGGTAAGTACACACATCTGCAAATGTGTTTGCTGCGTTTGGAGGAATCGGGGAGCCCCCAGGCAACAGCGGTGAGGACAGAGAAACACAGGGAAGGACAGGCAAACAAAGGGGTTGGGACTTTGTCGACAAAGGTCCCTACAGTCAACGTTGTGGTTTTCCTAGGGGTCATGTATGGATGTGACAGCTGGACCATGAAGAAGGCTGAGCGCCGAAGAATTGATGCTTTCAAATCATGGCGCTGGAGAGACTTTTGAGAGTCCCTTGGACTGCAAGGAGATCAACCCAGTCAATCCTAAAGGAAATCAATCCTGAATATTCGTTGGAAGGACTGATGCTGAAGCAGAAACTCCAATACTTTCGCCACCTGATGCAAAGAGCTGACTCATTGGAAAAGACCCTGATGCTGCGAAAGATTGAAGGCGGGAGGAGAAGGGGAAGACAGGATGAGACGGTTGGATGGCATCAACAACTCAATGAACATGGGTTTGAGTAAGCTCTGGGAGCTGGTGATGGACAGGGAAGCCTGGCATGCTGAGGTTCATGGGGTCGCAAAGAGTCAGGCATGACTTAGTGACTGAACAACAAGGGAGGGGAACATGCAGGGAAAATAGCCCAAATCCTACATCGACTTGTTCTCCAGACTAAATACCAACTGTCCCACCACAGATCAGGACGGCGCTGCAGCAGGGGCAGGAGAGGCTACGGATCAGCCCCTCCTGATCTCCACACGGGCACATGGACAAGACGCCGCCCAACGAATGGATGGGCAGAGTCAACAGAAACAGCAGGGCCACATCCAAGCAGCCCCACAGCCCTCGCTGAAGACCCCGTGAGATGGAGAGCTGCGCCACATGACACGGCAGTGACCCGGTTCTCACCAACAACCCCACTCAAAGCTTCATCCACAGGGCTAAGCCAGATGGAGCCAGTCTCCAAGAGACCACTGTGGGGACTAGTAAGACACAGCTGGAACCTTCACATTGACCGGCGGTTTCTGAAGGTTTAGGGGTCAGAAACCTCAGAGAATCTAATGACTATAAGGGACTCTCCAGCTCAGAACAATACACACAAACAAACTGTAATGCAGTATTTCAGTTTCACGGACACCCACACCCCGAACCTACCCCTCCACTCCCTACTTCAAAGGCCCTTGGGATAAAAATCTGCTCAAACCTCTCTTCCCCTAACTTCTAATTCCTGCAGAAGGACATTTGGTCAGCCTACGGTGACTCACCACCACCTCCAAACTGGGAAGACCACCGGTGTGGTAGAGACCCCAAATTCCATCTCCAGCAGGAGGTCCACATTAGAGGCCGCCAGCATGCAGAGCCAGGAGATAACTGAGAGAACGGACTTGAGAGGAAGCTAACGGCCCACGAGCACCAAGAGAGCCACAAAGCACAGGAAAACCACAGAAGGGCTGAGACAACGTGCCCCAGGGCAGAAGGGGCAAGAGCCTCGAGTCCCACTTCAGAGAAACTGCACCTGGGAAAACTTTTGAGCATGTGCCACGAGGCGTACGTTTAAAAACAAAACAAAATGGGCATGATTAATGAGCATAAAAGCCACGCTGCCGGCACACTCCTCAGAAGGTGGCAGAGACTTATAAATTTCCAAGCAAATACCCACGTCAGTGCTGGCGGACGCAAGTGACAACAAGACCCCTTCGTATCCTGATCTAATGAAACCTTTTTCACAAATGCCAGGGATCAAGCAAAAAAAAATCACTTCTCCTTCAATTTGGGCCCCAGTTTTAATTACCAGTGGTGCAACGTGCTGTAATTCTGACAGCATCTGATAGGCTGGGACACGCTTCTTCCCAAGTCTAGCAGGAAGGACCAACACGGGTCCTTTCCCAGCTCGCCGGCAGCACTCCCGCCGGACTCGGCGCTCAGGAGGCTCCTGGGAGCAGGCCTCGGAGGACAGCCCGAGGAGTTTTGGCAGAAAAAGATCAGAAAGGAATAGGCAGAAAACGTGAGAATATGAGTGAACGTCCACTCACTTTCTGATGCCTTAAACTTGCCTTAAACTTGCAAGAGAGGTGAGTTTGGTGACATTTTAAAGGGTTTTAGTGATTTAAACAATACTACACAGAGCATATTCTTTCACGGACAGGTCAGTCACAAGATGCAGACCAGAAAGGCAGAGAAATGCTATTTTTCAATGCTGTTCTTGCTGGCAAAGAAAATGTTAGGTCTTTCTGTTTAAAAGTTTTCACAACACTGAGCAAAATATTTATTCACAAACTTAAAACTCTTGTTGACTATTTTGATATACTCTGTGTCCAAAAGAGTTAAAGTAAGAGGTGAGATAAACTATATTTTCTTGCAACAAACATCAAATGGATTAACATTTCACGCTGGTTAAATGTATTAATACTCAAGCTTGGAGCAGCCAGAAAGGCATGCTTTTACTTTAAAATCTGATACCTCTTGCACAACGCCATGGTGTGAAAAGGGAATCTGATGAATAGTCTCTTTGGAGAGACTACATATCAATGAAATCAAAGTTACAGGAGGAAAAGGAAAGCCTCAGCGAGCGAAGATATCAGGAGACCTCCGTCCAATTTCCTGGAAAAATGAGCTCATCCAAGTTCCTGACGGGTAACCCTGCGGGAAAAGGACCTGTGGGTTTTCAAAGAGTCCACCTCCACCTCCGTCAGGGTGCTTTTCTAAGTCTGGCTGTCTCCCATTAACCTGAGTTTTACCTCACTGCTGGAAGGCAGGCACCACTCAGCAGTAGGCTGCAGGCGGAGGCACTCTGGGAATTCCTGTCATTTAGCGGCATTCTCAGGAGAACACCACCCCCACACAAACACACAAATATTCAAGCAATGCTCAGGGTCTGGGCTGGGAGGTGGGACAGGCCCGCTCCCCACCTCTCCCTGTCCTGCCAGCACCAGGAGGAGGCTGGTTCGCACCAGCCGGGACTCTGGCTGCCCGGATGAGAGGAGCCTGGGGCCAAGGATGAAGCTTTGCTCACGCTCACTATCCCATGACAACCTGCCTTAATTAAGAGTCATGCATTTTAATATATTAGATTCCATCATTTCTAAAAATATATCAAGGTAAAATCTACCTATGAGACTATTATACTTGCACACTGCTGCATATCAGCAATAAAAAAAAAGTATTTTCTGGGTTATTTGAAATAGTCATATAGCTTTTTCATTACATTTTTAAAAACTGTGTTGGGGGGAGGTAAAGTAGAAAAGAATAGCTTTATTTCCAGGCAAAGGGGGCCACAGCGGGCTAATGACCTCAAAACTGTGTGTCCCCTACATTTGTTTAATTTTAAAACAGTTTTTAGAGGGGGAAAAGGGAATCTCACTTTTGGACACAATTTTTCAAAATTTCATGAAGAGGTATGCAATACAAGTCACACCCAACCAGGTAATTATGGTTATGCTTCACACACTGACATCCCCTTCCTAACCTCACAGTGGTAGCAACCTTGACAAAAACACCACTTCCAAACAAAACCACAGCACAGAGTTAGAGCCTACCTGGAAAAGAAAGATGAACGGAAAAATCCATACTCAGAAAAGATAGTTCCTCTGAACTATTAAAAATGACACTACCAAGATGGTTCTTCCCCTTTCGCACTTATTAAGAAATTACACAAAGAATCTAATATAGGCATGTAAAAATGGACTATTTACAACTAACGATCCAGAGAACACAAATACAGTACAGATAAGAAAGCTAATGATTCTTATCTGGCCCATGCAAAACACTTACCTGAGTTTCCAATAGCTCAGAGGGCTTCCTGGGACAGCAGGGGTGAAGGGCACACCTGGAGAAAGCCCACTCTTATATCCTGCAGCCCTGGAATACAGTGGCTGGCTCAAGGAGATGGAGTCTTTCTACAAATAAAATTATAAACTTCTCACATGCTTAAGTAAGCTCCTGTTGAGTAACATGAATTAACAAAGTAACAACTTGGTGCAGAGTTGTGGTTAGAGATGATCACAACAAAACACTTGGGGCTGCTTCTGATGCCTTCAAGAATAAATCAATAGCTTGCTTCCCACCAGCCACAGTAACTGCACCCACTTTGGCAGAGGTTAACAGTTGACTCATTGGAAAAGACTGATGCTGGGAGGGATTGGGGGCGGGAGGAGAAGGGGATGACAGAGGATGAGATGGCTGGACGGCACCACTGACTCGATGGACGTGAGTCTGAGTGAACTCCAGGAGATGGTGATGGACAGGGAGGCCTGGCGTGCTTCGATTCATGGGGTCGCAAAGAGTCGGACACGACTGAGCGACTGACCTGAACTGAACTGAACACTGTGAAATTTTTAAAAAGAAGACTTAAATAGGGATGGATATAAAGACAGGTCCCTGTAGATCCACAGAGACTGGAGTAATCAAGAAATGAGTTATTCAATCACCAACTCAAATACTTAGATAAATGAAGCCATTTTAAGAATAACCCTTAAAAAAAGAGAGAGAGAAAACCACCACCACCACTTCAACAACTACAACAAAATCAATGACCCTTAAAAGCATTGTATGTAATGATTTGCTTTTTTCTATCAATGGATGAAAGTTATCATTAACCATTCATTAAACTGGAATTTTCAGAATATCTATTTCATCCTTATTTCCTCAAAATCAAAATCCACTAAGCAGAAAATCAACGAAAAGCTAGGGTAGGAATTAGAAGAAAGAGAAACAAAGAGAAGACACGCACGCAACAAAGTCAGGTGGGAGGGGACAAGGACTTCCAGGGGTGAGGAAAGCTTGTGGGACTCAATTCATCACTTGGGTTTATCAACACTGAATTATTTAAACTTTAGAATGAATGAACCAGAGGAATGCTGGTGCAGTGGAAAACCCTCCCGGACAGCCCAATGCCTGCAGAAGGAAGAGCACCCGCCTGGCCCCGGGCACGCTCTATGCCCACCTGCAGTCCAGCCTCTCCTGCCCCTGCCCGTTCCCACCACGTCTGCACATGCGGCTTCTGGCGCCAGACCCAGTGTCTAACGCCAAGTGTCCCTCCTGTGCCAGCCCAGTTCCCCAGCCCCGCCAGCTACTGCGCAGGACTGGGAGCCCTCTCCCACGGGGGCCATCGGCATGCCCACCACGGAACGTTCATCGTTTACCCACCTGTCTTCTCCCTGCTGGACCGGCCAGGCCATGAACTTGAGGGTGGTGCCTGGTACACAGCTGATGCATAATACATGCCGGCTGAGGAGTGAGCTGTCAAGTCATGGGGGAAATGTCTACAATGCTCGAGTACTGTAAAGAATACAGCCACTCTAAATTAAGGTACAATTAGCCTGAACCATAAGGATATGAGTTATCTAGCAACTGTATCATATTTTATTTTTAAAGTCCTTTCATTTCTGCTGCTCAGATGCATTCTCACTATATATCTAAATAAATGCTGGCATGATTGTTTAGTTTCAGAAAGAGAGAAAGAATACACTAACTTTATATTCATCCCATAACAAAGATTGAGATGTTAAGTCCTGGGTTTATGCAATACAGAGCAAATCTTCAGGGAGAAAAAAAGAAAACCAACTAAACTGCAGTATATCCATTCAATGAAACATTATTCAGCCATTAAAAAGTAATGCATAGCAATGACCATAATTAAGAATACTGTATTGCATGTTTGAAAGTTTCTATAAGAGTAAATCTTGAAAATTCCCATCATCAGAAAAAAATATTTGTAACTATGGTGTGGTAATGGATGATAACCAGGCTTACTGTGGTGATCATTTTATAGTCTACAAATAATCAAGTTGGGTATATGTCGATTATACTAATCTAATTTATACAAACTAATACATGTCGATTATACCTCAATACAAAATGAACTAGACCAAAAAAGAAATTACATTAAAATTACAATTAAAACCCTTAAGATTATAATATCAATTTTTAAAAAAAAGGAATGAAGGACAGATACATGCTGCAACATGGATGGACCGTAAAAATATAAGAAGCTAGGAACAAAAGCTCACTTAGCACACACTTCCACTCACACGAGATGTCCAGGGCAGGTAAATACACAGCAACAGACCAGCAGCTGTGAGGGGCTGGCGGCAAGAGGGAAGGGAGCGAAGTGCTCAGTGGGCATGGAGCCTTCTGAGGGGCTGATGGGAACGTTCTAGAACGAGACAGAGATGAGGGCTGCACAGCACCACGATGAGCTAAATGTCACTGAACTGTCCACTTTTCCAGGGCTAATTTTACGTTATGTGAATTTTACCTAAAAAAATAATAACAGACTTTATTTAGAAAGCAAATGCCCCACCATATACATCAAGAAGTCTTCAGACACTCTCAATTGCTCTGAAAACACACAGCACCTCAGTGGAGCTGTGAATTCGAAGACAATATGAAGAATTATCGCTGAAACAGTGTTATTGAAAAAATGCACTAGAAATTGGTGAAACCAGTTTAGCATTTGTTTTTATTATATTATCTCCTCACAGTATTTATAAAGAGTCCCCTGTCTCTGTATTGAAAGCCTGTATTTGTAATGAAATCTAATTTCTCTTATTCAGTTAAGACCCCAGCATTCTCCTGCATGTAATTCCTTTGCTATAAACACTAGGCCAACTTTTATCCAATGAATAATTTATTTTTACTTCCAAAGTCCTCTTCTCCCTTGTCTCGTGATAAAAGCAGTGTAACAAAAAGAGAGAAGAAAAATAAGATTATTTGCAACTATTCCTCCCAATTATAAACTGCAACATTTTTGGTGACTTTTTCTGATTAATAAGGAGAAAAGTTATATCCCATTTAAGACAGAAAAGCCCCATGTAATTAAAAGCTCTACAAGCAATGAAAAAAGCTGTTCCTATAGTAGAGGTGTGGGCTGCAGGAAGATGGGGTGTTAAATACACAAACTGGGTCCTTATTTATTGGTAAAGCCAGAGCAGCAAGAACAAATCAGATGCAAGAGAAGCATTCTCATCAGCAGCAGTTATGTTCTCCAGAAGAACACGAAGAGCCGGAACATGGACCCCTACCTGCCACGTGCACATGGCAAGGACTGGATCCTCGAGGGGGAAAATGCTTTAAATACAAGACAAGATCACATACTTCGAGTCACACTGGGCCAGACGGCTCATTGCCAGAGAACACTGCTAGGAGCTCATGGCAATGCCACAAGGCTTCCCACTGTGGAGAGTGCGCCCATGTTCAGAAGAGCTATCCATACCCGCCCCACTCATCCATTGGTAGATGAATGGGAAACGGTGTGAGCTATCTCTACATCACATATTTGTGTGTGCATGCACACACACTAACATACATTTATGGGTGTATATGCCATGCCCACATGCACGCCGAGTCGCTTCAATCATGTCCGACTCTCTGTGACCCCATGGACTGTAGCCCGCCAGGCTCCTCTGTCCATGGGATTCTCCAGGCAAGAATTCTGGAGTGGGTGGCCATGCCCTCCTCCCGGGGACTGAACCCAGATCTCTTACATCTCCTACACGGGCAGGCGGGCTCTTTACCACTATTTACACATACGACATTCTTCCGTTATAAAAAAGAAGGGAATTCTATCATTCGTGGTATCACGGACGAACCTGGTAGACATCATGCTATGTGAAATAAGCCCAACAGAAAAACACAAACACTACACAATCTCGCTTATATATGTAGAATCTAGAACGTCAAGCCCATAGAGCCAGACACATCTGCCAACTGTTGAGGGAGGGGGAAAATGAGGAGATGCTGCTCAAAAGGTACAATCTTTCCATTATAAGATGAATGACGGCTCCAGTGCCCAGCAGGGGGACCACAGTTATTAACACTTTATTGTATGATACTTGAAATCTGCTAGGAGAAAATTTGCTAGAACTTAAGTGTTCTCACCACCAAAAAAAAAAAAAAAAAGAACCCCAAACAAAAGAACAAAATAAAAGCCACATAACTATGTGAGGCAGAAGATGTGTTAATTTCACTGGTTGCAGCAATCATTTCACAACATATACATATATTAAATCATAATATTGTATACTGTTAAAAAACATGGTGACGGTTGTATAACTCTGAAGGTACTGAAAGTCATTGAACTGTACACTTTAAATGGATGAGCTGCATGGTATGTGAATAGTATCTCATAAAGCTGTTACCCACCCCCCAAAAAAACCTGGTATGTCTTTGCAGGCACGTGTGGATGGCCAAGAAGCCTGCAGGCAGAAGAAGTGAGCAGGTCTGACTCAGTCAGGTAGCATCCAAGGGCCTCTCCAGCCCGAACATTCCAAATGAAGGCACAGGGGAGGTTAAAACCACTGAGCCCAGTTTTAACAAGCAAGTGTGGACCAGAATTTAAGGTTGTAACTTGGATGAGACTAAGATACAGGGACTTTCAAAGGGACCCTGCATCCTTCCCAGGGTGGGAGGCTGCTGCCCATTAACAAAGTCACAAACAAAGCCTTACAGATGGGCGGGCGGCGGGGATGGTGGGGGGGGCACCTGCCCCACACTAGGATGACAACGACACCATGCTCTGTTGTAAAAACACAAAACAGGAGTCCCAGCCGTTGTACAATGCCAACTGTTGCTAAAAACACACAAGCAAACAAACCATGGCCCCTGCGGAAGTTTGCCTGCTCTCCAAGATCATTTGTGACCCCTAATTCACATCTGACATCACAACACTGAAAATTAACACAGAGAACGGAAGAGGATCTAAATACACCAAGAAAAACAAAGTCAGACAGAAAAAAAAGAAAAGATTTTCCCTGGCTAGACTATGTCAGATGAACAGCAGAAAATGTTAATATTAAATAACAAGAGATGGTCAAAGCTGCATTTATACGTAACACACTGGTTTTCATTTTCTCTCAGATGTGTACTTTTTCTTTTAAATTTAATTCACATATTTGAGTGAATATGATCTCCAGAAGAGAAAAATTAGCTTTTGGAATGTGTGCATTTTTGAAAGATGCATTCTTTTTAATTTAAAACTTTTTTGAAATAGGTGATATAACCACATGGTTCAAACATCAAAATGATACATTTGTGAGGTAACAACTTTCCTGAATTTCCAGGACACACTTCACATTTCTTTATGCAAATATAACAGTCACCATGCACACATAAGAATTACTGATAACTTCAGGCAGGTAAGTGGGATCATTACAAGACGTGGGGAAACGCACACTGCAGTCTCTGCATGGAAATGCCACAGGCCTCAGACACACTCCAAACAGGGAACCAGGCAAGACTGGCTGATAAAGCAGGTGAGGAATGAAAGGTGTGCAGTGAAGATGTGCGTTTTCTCTGTGTCTCCCCATCTGTGCTCTGAAAGCAGCATTGGAGGCAAGTTCATCACTGTCCCCTCCATGCCTAGCATGGTTCCTGGCAGTGACAGGCGGCTGATAAGCGTCTGTTGAAAAGATGCATCAGTGAAAGTCATCACAGAGGACTCAGGGCTGAATGGGACCTGCAGGGTACCCCCAGGAGGGAAGGCTTGTCTGGCGGGGGCAGGAGCTCAAGCCAGGGCTGAGACCACTAGCCTACTGGGTAGGATTGTGGCTAGATGGTCCACCTCCGACCTGAGAAGCAAAGGGCACAGTCCCGCAGAGCTAGAGGCTCACGTGGGCTCTCCCAGCCTGGGATGGGGGGTCATGTCTAGCTTATACCCTGTCTCTGATCAATTCCCGCAGGAGCCAGTCCCAGACCAGCTACAGATCAAATCCAGAGGGCCTCACTCTCAGCGGGGCTGCTCTCTGTGAACTGTGGGTGACATCACTTCTCTACCTGCTCTAACCCTAAGCCCTTCCACCTCATCCTGCCATGACTCTGTAACCCCTTTTCCTCCTCTCCAGTTTGGCTCGGGACTGCGTTTTTCCCCCCTCTCTGCCTCTGTCCCTGAAATTCACCGGGGACTCAGCAAGAGCTGGAAAGCTGTAAGGCAACAGGGAGACCACAGAGAGTGACAAATGGCACATCTCCCTGAGACCCCGAGCCATCAAAGCTGATGACAGCCAATAGCAGATGTGCAAACCTCACCCTTGCAGGCTTTCCCACAGGAGAACATTTTGGAACTCAGAGCCAGGAGCACCTTCCTCACAAAGCTGCAGGTTCCCCAGCACAGCATGTGGCACCTGTCCACTGGCCACACGGCACTGTGCTCTCCCAGAAGGGCAACCATCCATACAGCTCTGTGCTCAACTCGTCTCAAGTTCACTTTGGCAAATAAAGACTGTTCAGAATATATATCCCTTGAAAACGTCGAAATAACTTAAGACATCAAGCAGCCAATACCTGCAAGGAAAGAGTGGGGCGACAATTCCCTTCCCTTTTCGTCACTGAAGCGTTCTCTCTTTGGTCCATATCAAATGATGGGCAACCAGAAAACAGAAGAAACAAAACTTCTTACATAACACTCTCCAAACCGGGCAATGCCTTAGAGTTCCCAAAACAGAAACTCTCTTTTGCCAGAAAAGAAGATATCCTAAGACATCCTCCATGGCAACCGGGAACTGGACTAGCCAGCCCAGGCATGGCAACATGGTGCAGGCTAGCCTCCATCTCTGGGTGGAGGGAAACCCTGGGAGACACCCATCGGAGGAGCCAGCACATACGGTCTGCGGAGATGCACGCTCAGTCCAGCTGGAGATGCATAAGGACGCATGGAAGTGGTCAGAGGGTTCAATCCTCCTAATAAATAACAGCACTTGTATTACAACTATCATTATAAAAATCTGACACTTCAAGAGACCGTTATGCAGCTATTAGAAAGATTCTGCATTCAGTTTTTGAGATGACTTAGGCAGAATGCCATCACTGTAGTAATTACTTTATTTATCACTATGTAAACGGACCTTAATGCTTCATTAAAAAGAGAAAAAGTATGGTTCTCTCTTGCAAAAACCAAGTAAAAGTGGCAGCAAAGGCACTGGCCTCGTCTGCAAATACTGGTCAACTTAGATAAGAAGTCTCAAAGCACTTTGGGAGCTAGGAGCTAGCTAGTCTCAAAGCACTAGGCAGTTAGACTGAGGAATAAAAAGCGAGCAACATTCAGGAGCCCAGCAAGCCGTGCTGTGGTTTAACCACAGCTGGCCAGTGCAGACACCTATTTTATTAGCAGGTTACAGGCACTTTAACTTTGAGACCTGATACACAGAGATGCTTTAAACAGAATATGTACCCAAGGATCTAAAAATGCGGTGAAAATACGCAACTTTATCTGATCTTACAAAACTTGAAAAAAAAATTTTTTTTAATCTTTTTTTAAAACTCAGTGTGGAAGTGGTTAAGTCTTCCGACATACATGCATAGCAACAATTTCCAGGTTCTTACTTGTTTTGGCAATTTTGCTAGGACATGAAGCTATTTCTACAGCATCTTGCTGCAATAACCTGTGTGTTCACCAAATGGACTACACAGGGGGCCCTTATCCTGTGATGCAAGGGAAGGCCTTTCCCACATTGGACCAAATCCTAGAGGTTCTTGGGCATTTATATTCTAAGATACTGGAGAGCAGAAAAACACATTAATTCCAAAGACAAGATTCATTAAAAGGAAGCATCCGTGGCCTTGACCTAATGCTGCAGCCCTTTCTGGGACACCCCAGTGCCACTTTATATAAATAGCCTGTAAACACAAGCCACAGACACCTCCCCCAAGATGCAGACAGTAACATTACCCAGTTTGGGCCAAGCTGGTTACTTATTTTCCCTCAAGTTTTCAAGCTGTGAAGGGAGGGAAATTCCACTTTCCCTCCGGGGTGGGAGGACAGTGGGGAGGAATGGGGGAGGGGGTGGGGTGTGTGTGTGTGTGTGTGTTTGTGTGTGTGTGTACTTACAGGTGTATAATTGATAAGTGCACGTATGCACATCTTTTTCTCCTCCCATCTCACAACACACACAGCAAACACACCTCGACCCTGACACACTCTCTCGGGGAACGTGGTGGCCTGAGCACAGACACGATCCTGCCTCTCTGCCAGATGCCCTCCTGAAGTGACAAGACAAGCATCCATCAAGCTTGCAGGCAATGCCTGGGGCTGAGGGGTTTCAAAGGGGGCTTAGTGCGGGGATCTCCAGAAGAGAGAAGACGTGTGAGCCTTCACGGTCAAGGTAGCTGAGGGTCCGCCTGGAGGGAGGAAGGCTTTGGGCCTCGCTGAGACCCGCGGGAAGGGAGCTTCAAGGGGAGGGGCTTGGTTCCCAAGCCTCACGGCCAGGAGATGCTGGGGACGGAGCATGCCGCACTGCTCCCTGGTCCCGCACTCCGGCCATCCACAGCACCACCCCGTTTGGCTGCCAGCTCGGTGACCCCACCTGGGGCCTCGTGCCTGCCAAGGGCAGCCAGAAGCAGAGCAGGGACAGCGGCTGGGGCCCGGGCTGGACCAAACTGCAAGCGCCCCCTGCACCAGGAAAACTAATGCAGCAGGGGAAACTTTAAGCAGAAAGGGCTTGAGAACACACGCGGAGATGCAACTGCAGCTTAAATACTTTCCAAATTAAAAAAAGAAAAAAACAACAGGAAGGCAAGAAGTCTCAGTTAAATAAGATGACTGAATTCTAAAGAGCTGTTTTATAACACTGTACCTACAGTCACAAGACTGTACTATATACTTCAGTCTGTATGAGAGTAAATCTCATGTCAAGTGTTCCTATCAGGATAAAATAAAACTTTAAAAATAAAATAAAATGAAGAGAAAATTTACCTATTGCTGTAAAGTATCAAATAAATGTACCAGGAGATTAAAGAGAAGAAACATAGGCATTAAGAAGCAAAGAATAAGAACGTGGAATTGGGATTCAGGAGTCAAAAGATAAGAGACCTGGAAGACACACCCAGGAAATAGTGTTACAGGGACAACAAGAATTCAGCAGGTCCTGGTGGTCACATCGGCGACCTCCTGCTGTTATGTGAGAGTTTCATTTCCAACTGTCAGGCTCTGGCAGGATTGAAAATAGCAATTCCTTTGTTAATTTAAAAACCGTGTTGAACTAAGAATTGAGAAAAACAAAGTAAAACAAGGGGCAACCACTGAATAAGATGAAAGTGATAAAGCAAAATTTATCAGTTATCACAACAGACAAGGCAGAACTTCCCTGTCAAAGACAAAACTGTCACCTTGGACTTTTAAAATCTGCCTCTATTTAAAACAACAAAACATGGAACTTGCCCAAAACAAAGTGATAAAGAGTTCAGAAATGAATAACTGAACAAAGGTATACCAAGCAAACACAAATAAAAAAGAAAGCAAGGATGGCAATATGAAAAGCAGATAAAGAATTCAGGCCATAAGTAATAAACCAATAAAGTGGGATATCACAGAACAACAAACATGTAATCTGAGGCAAAAATAAGAATTATATATCTTTATGCATCAAACAAAATGGCATGAATACATTAAGCAAAAGCTCTTAGAAATATGAGAGCTTAAAAATTATAAAAGGTATTTTAACATAACTCTCAATTTGATAGTAAAAACAAACACAGATTTGCAGGCTCAGAATATAATGCAATCAATAAGCTTGATTTACTAAATACAGGAAATGAAAGCTGTGTATTTCACCAAGGATATGATTTTTTTATATCCATGAACAACTAAAAACTGATCATGTGCTTGGACACAAGTGTGTGTGTGCTTAGTCGTGTCCAGGTCTTTGGAACCCCCCTGCTGCAGCCACCAGGCTCCTCTGTCCATGGGATTCTCCAGGCAAGAACACTGGAGTGGGCTGCCATTTTTTCTCCAGGGGACCTTCCCGATCCAGGGATCAAACCTGTGTCTCCGGCACTGCAGGCAGATTCTTTACCGCTGAGCCACTGGCGAAGCCCACACTTGGCTTAGACACAAGTAAACTCTAATAAATCCCCTAAGACAGAGATTTCAGAGCTATATTCATAGATGGTAGTAAAATATCAAAACATACCCCAAAGAAAATTTAGTAACATGCCTCTAAATAATCTCAAGATCAAAAGACAATAATTTAATTATAAACCATCTGCTGCTGCTGCGTCGCTTCAGTCGTGTCCGACTCTGTGTGGCCCCAGAGACGGCAGCCCACCAGGCTCCCCCCGTCCCTGGGATTCTCCAGGCAAGAGCACTGGAGCGGGTTGCCATTTCCTTCTCCAGCACATGAAAGTGAAAAGTGAAAGTTTCACTTTTCATAAACCATCTAGAAAATAACAAAAAGAAGATAGATCTCTAAAACCAAAGGTACACAGTTAAAGCTGTTCTTAAAGAAAATTTATAGCCTTAAATGTCATTATTTTAAGAAGACTAAAAGTAAAATGGAGCAGTCATTCAACTTAATAAACTTAAAAGGAATAGTAAAAGTGAATTAATAAAGATCATGTACTGAAATTAAATATATTGAACATAAAAATTAATATGCCTAGTTTTTTGAAGTGAATAAAATATATAAACTTCTAACAGGCTTGAGAGTTGGACACAACTGAGCAACTGAACTGAGCTGAACAAGCTTGATTAAGGGGGAAAAAAATGTGTCTGACTCTTTGAGACCCCATGGACTATAGCCAGCCAGGCTCCTCTGTCCATGGAATTCTCTAGTTAAGAATACTGTAGTAGGTTGCCAGTCCCTTCTCAGAGGGATCATCCCAAACCAGGGATCGAACCCGGGTCTCCTGCATTACAGGAAGATTCTTTACCATCTGAACCAAGGGAAATCTTCAACAAGATTGGTTAAAGGGGAAAAAAGACAAAAGCAAAAACTTCCTGCATTAGTAACGAGGAAGGGATTATTACCATGAATATCAAAAAAATGTTTAACAATGTTACGTACAACTCTGTGCAATAAATTTAAATTTAGGCAAACTAATTTCCTAGCAAGTAAGAAATATCAAAAATCCAGAGAAAAAGTAAAAAGATAAGTAGAACAACTGCAACATATTCTGAAAAATTAAAGAACATGCTTTAAAAGATTTGGGAGTAGGGTTGGGGAGATATCAAGCCAAGGCAGTTTTCAAGTTGATTTCTCCATAATATTTAAAAACTAGATATTGCCTCTATCACACAAATGCTTTCAGACTTTAGAAAAAGAGGAGATTCTTCTTAAATCATTTTAAAAGCAAAATCCTAATATCAATACCTGATACAGTGCTACTATGGAAGAAATTCCACACCCATCTTAAGACTGCAGTCATAAAAATTAAATAAAGTATTAGCAAATCAAATTTAGCAACATATGAAAGAGATAGCACACCATACCAAATCAGAGTTTATTCCAGGAATGCAAAGATGATTCAGTGCTGGGAAATCTAATCAGCATAATTTATTACACCACAAAATAAAGGCAAAAGCTTACAACTGTATCATGCTAAAAGAGCATTTAACAAAATTCATCAACTTCTTTCAATAAAAACTAAAAAATAAATGGAAACATTATACTTCAATATGATCAACTGTATTTATCAAAACTTAACAAAGGCACAGTCAATGCCTAAGACACTGAAATATTTTTATTAAAACCAGGAGCAAGGTAGCAATGCCCTTTCCTATAGAAAAACAAGTACCAGCAAACAAGCAAGCATATGTACACACATGGATGTGAATTTACTACAATCCTGTTTCAGCAGCAAAACACAACATAAGAAAAAACAAGCAAGAAGATGTTGTTGTCCATCAGCATGAGATGGCTGATTAAATTATAGTGCGTGCATATTGGAAACTGCGATAACTTTGACTCATTTCAATATACGCAGCTGACCTAAAGTGACATTCATATTTTAAGAAAAATCAACAAAAATCCTACAGAAATGCTATTTATGTAATACTCTTTATATTAATGGATGAATCCATTTTTATGAAAACATGAAATTATACTGTATAAATGTGCATATCTTCATATTCCTAGAGAAAGAACACATTGGAGATGTATCTTACATGTATTTTTGATCTTTCATGTGTACCACTTTTTAATTATGTTCATTCTGTTAAAGAAAACTTTAAAGGGATCCTCCCCCCCAAAAAGAAGTCTGTTCTGACGGCACAAAGCGCATTCCACCCACACACAATTTAGAAAAGTGATTCTCTGCGCACCGTTATTTCTTGGGGAGGTAGGAAAGGAGCACCTTGAAGCGGCGGGCTCAGACCCACCTCTAAGTGCGAATTCTGACTTCACAGAGTAGCAAGTTCCTCAGCCTCCCAGAGCCGCTGGCCCCTCATCTGTAAAACGGGTGTGTGTCTGCTCAGCCCTGCATTACTCTTTTGTGACCCCATGGACTGTAGCCTGCCAGGCTCCTCGGTCCATGAAGTTTCCCCCGCAAGAATACTGGAGTGGGTTGCCATTGCTCCTGCCAGGTGATCTTCCTGCCCCAGGGATCCAGCTGCATCTCCAGCATCTGCAGGCAGATTTTTCACCACTGTGCCACCTGGGAAGCCCCTTAGCTTCTCCCATCCCTCTTTGTCTTGTTAAGAGAATTAAGTGTCTAATCTCACCTGCAAAAGCTCATCATTACTAAAGTCTTTTTATTAACTCATTCCTTTTATTAGCTCTTCCCTCTCAAAAACAAAGACATAAGCAAGGAACCAGACTTCCCCGCTGCAGGTTTCCAAGGGCTGCCTGGCAGTACCTAAATCACAGCTTTTGCTTCTTCCAACTACAGCCAAGATTTTGTTCGGATTTCTTTTCAGTGTTACCACCACTGGCAGTTTAAGAGTCAAAGGTGACCTGAAAATGTTCGCAGTCCTCAGTTACCCTGGGAATTGATCACGACCACACCACCAGCCTTGAACTTCACTATTTAAAAAGCTTTGAAAACAAAAAGAAAGATCATTCTGTCATTTTTGAGACTGCACCTAAGCACTGCATTTTGGACTCTTTCATTGACCATGAGGGCTACTCCATTTCCTCTAAGGGATTCTTGATCACAGTAGTAAATATAATGGTCATCTGAGTTAAATTTGCTCATTCCAGTCCAAACATTTCAGTTCACTCTTGCCATCTCCTGTTTGACCACTTCCAATTTGCCTTGATCCAAGTCTATGCCGAAGAAGCTGAAATTGACCTACAAGACCTTCTAGAACTAACACCAAAAAGAGACGTCCTTTTCATCATAGGGGACTGGAATGCAAAAGTAGGAAGTCACGAGATACCTGGAGTAACAGGCAAGTTTGCTCTTGCAGTACAATATGAAGCAGGGCAAAGGCAAACAGAGTTTTGCCAAGAGAATGCACTGGTCATAGCAAACACCCTCTTCCAACAACACAAGAGAAGACTCTACACATGGACATCACCAGATGGTCAACACCGAAATCAGCTTGATTATAATCTTTGCAGCCAAAGATGGGGAAGCTCTATATAGTCAGCAAAAACAAGACTGGGAGCTGACTGTGGCTCAGATCATGAACTCCTTATTGCCAAATTCAGACTTAAATTGAAGAAAGTAGGGAAAACCACTAGACCATTCACGTATGACCTAAATCAAATCTCTTACAGTTATACAATGAAAGTGGCAAATAGATTCAAGAGATTAGATCTGATAGAGTGCCTGAAGAACTATGGACGTAGGTTTGTGACATTGTACCAGAGGCAGTGGTCAAAACCATCTCCAAGAAAAAGAAATGCAAAATGGTTGTCTAAGGAGGCCTTACAAATAGCTGAGAAAAAAAAGAGAAGCGAAAGGCAAAGAAGAAAAGGAAAGATACACCCAGGTGAATACAGAGCTCCAAAGAATAGCGAGGAGAGACAAGAAAGCCTTCCTCAGTGATCAATGCAAAGAAATAGAGGAAAACAATTGAATGGGAAAGACTAGAGATCTCTTGAAGAAAATTAGAAATACCAGGGGAACATTTCATGCAAAGATGAGCACAATAAACGATAGAAATGGTATGGACCTAACAGAACCAGAAGATAATAAAGGGTGGCAAAAACACACAGAAGAACTACCCAAAAAAGATTTTCATGACCCAGATAATCACGATGGTGTGATCACTCACCTAGAGCCAGACATCCTGGAGTGCGAAGGCAAATGGGCTTTAAGAAGCATCACTAAGAACAAAGCTAGTGGAGGTGACAGAATTCCAGATGAGCTATTTCAAATCCTAAAAGATGATGCTACGAAAGCAAATTTGGAAATTTGGAAATTTTCCAATATGCCAGCAAATCAGCACTGGCTACAGGACTGGAAAAAGTCAGTTTTCATTCCAATCCTGAATGCTCAAACTACTGCACAACTGTACTCATCTCACATACTACCAAAGTAATGCCTGAAAATCCTCCAAGCTATGCTTCAAGCGTATGTGAACCAAGAACTTCCAGATTTAGAAAAGGCAGAGGAATCAGAGATCAAGTTGCCAACATCCGTTGGATCATTAAAAATGCAAGAGCATTACAGAAAAACATCTATTTCTGCTTTATCGACTACACCAAAGCGCTTGACTGTGTCGATCACAACAAACTGTGAAAAATTCTTCAAGAGATGGGAATACCAGACCACCTTACCCAACTCCTAAGAAATCTGTATGCAGGTCAAGAAGCAACAGTTAGAACCGGACATGGAACAATGGACTGGCTCCAAATTGGGAAAGGAGTAAGTCAAGGCTGTATGTTGTCACCCTGTTTATTTAACTTATATGCAGAGAACATCATGAGAAATGCTGGACTTGATGAAGCACAGGCTGGAATCAAGATTGCAGGGAAAAACATCAATAACCTCAGATATGCAGATGACACCACCCTTATGGCAGAAAGTGAAGAGGAACTAAAGAGCCTCTTGATGAAAGTGAAAGAGGAGAGTGAAAAAGTTGGCTTAAAGCTCAACATTCAGAAAACGAAGATCATGGCATCTGGTCCCATCACTTCATGGGAAATAGATGGGGAAACAGTGGAAACAGTGTTAGACTTTGTTTTGGGGGGCTCCAAAATCACTGCAGATGGTGATCGCAGCCATGAAATTAAAAGACGCTTAATCCTTGGAAGAAAAGTTATGACCAACCTAGATAGCATATTCAAAAGCAGAGACATTATTTTGCCAACAAAGGTCCATCTAGTCAAGGCTATGGTTTTTCCTGTGGTCATGTATGGATGTGAGAGTTGGACTGTGAAGAAAGCTGAGCGCCAAAGAACTGATGCTTTTGAACTGTGGTGTTGGAGAAGACTCCTGAGAGTCCCTTGGACTGCAAGGAGATCCAACCAGTCCATTCTAAAGGAGATCAGCCCTGGGTATTCTTTGGAAGGAATGATGCTAAAGCTCCAACTCTGGCCACCTGATGGGAAGAACTGACTCACTGGAAAAGACCCTGATGCTGGGCAAGATTGAAGGTGGGAGGAGAAGGGGACGACAGAGGATGAGATGGCTGGATGGCATCACAGGCTCGATGGACATGAGTTTGAGTGAAGTCCAGGAGTTGGTGATGGACAGGGAGGCCTAGCATGCTGCAGTCCATGGGGTCGCAAAGAGTTGGACACGACTGAGCGACTGAACTGAACTGATTCAAAAGGTAGCAATTTCTCTCCAACATTCACAGTCAGGCTGCCTGACAGCAGCCAGGGAGATCGTGGGGAATATCACTTCAGACTCTTTCGGACAATAAAAGAAGACAAAGGAAGCATTGGTGGAACCTGCCACATCCAAATACCAGAAGGAAATGTAGAAAGAGAACCTCAGGAAGACACCACTGCTACTGCGCCCAAGCTGCCTAGGTTAATGAGGGATCATTAAAATCAGAAGAAATAAAAGGGAAAGGGCAATGTTGAGTCCTGGTCCCCTCCCAATCTTCATTTATTTGTATATTTATTTATTGAAGGATAATTGCTTTACAGAATTTTGTTGTTTTCTGTCAAACATCAACATGAGTCAGCCATTGAGATACGTACGTCCCCTCTCCTCCCAATCTTGATGCTGGTCCCATTCTGTAAGATGGTATTCAAGAACAAAATACGGAGAAGCAAAAAGTAACAGTAGGGAAGGGACTTTAACTGGGTGTGAAAACATGTTTGAGTTTTTCCAAGAAAGAAAAACTGGGCTTCCTTGGGAAAGGAGCTGGACAAGAGGGTAAGGAGACACTGCCCCGTCAGGAAGCAGACACTGTCCTTGAGGGGAAAGGCACAGAAGCAATCAACAAAGTCACAGCCAAGGGCGAAAAACGCTGACTTACATGCACAGAGATCTCCCAACGCACATCTTTGCATCGCACATTTTCCAAGACACTTATTTCATGATCCAAGCAATGTCACAAAAAGGAAATAAAGCCATCTGTGGGAGACATAACTCACCATAGTCTCACTACCAGGGAACTCCTTGCAATCTCCTCCCAGATGATAAGTTAAAAACTAAATAAAGTGACTCAAAAGCTGCTTTCATGTAAAATACCACTAACTTTATGAATATACTTCAGGAAAAAAAAACCTCGACATTCCTCTAGGAATTTGTCAAAATTTATCTCATTTTCCAGTCCCAAACATAGTCCTCAACTCATCTGAGTAACTGTTTTATTTAATCATGATTATAGGTTTTTCTTTCTTGAAGGTTTGATATTGATTGAAATAATGCATTTTAATTAAAATCCAATTACATATCATTTACAATAACTCAAACTAAATTTAATTATATATCATCACCAGTTTGAGCTATATTATTCATATGTAAATACATTTAGGGGATAAGATTTAAGTATGGTTTCACTGATAAAGACTGCATTCCTTAAAAATGAATTTAAAGCAAGACAAGTCCACAGAGAGCAGAACCCACTGGCTAAGAATGCTAACCCATCCCCTGAGTTTTCACAGTTATGTGACCTAGTTCTATATAAAATGACCTGGTTTGGGGTTTAGAAAATAGTCATTAATGTCAAAAGTCCATAAATTCAGAATGCCAAAAAAAAAAAAATCAACTATACTTCAGCAGAAAAAAGAAAAAGAAAAAAAAGTTCACAAATGAATGCTTAGTTGAAAGTTCTGACTTGTCATCCACTACCACCTGGGGCAGGGAGATGTGAAGAGTCAGGGACAAAGCCAGGTGTGTGGGAAGGTGTCTAAATGGGTCTGGGGTCACCTCGACTCCATCCCCAAAGAACTGAGACTGTACACCATACACAAAGGGCAGGGAGGACCCCAGAAGGACAGCCTGATGCTCTGACCGCCATGGAAACAAAGACTGACAGCGGCTGGCAAAACAAATGACAATGCAAACAGGAAAGAGTTTATACTGTGTATGTTGCTCATCTGGAACAAGGCTGCCCTAGGCTGGAGGGAAAAGAGGCAGGAGGGACCCACCGGAACGGCAGCACACACCCTAGCAACGGTGCTGATCTCTCTTCTGGGGGCTGTCTCATTTGTGGGGTGGGTACTTCTCACAAAGGAACGTGACCATCTCACAACAGGATTTAGGAGCACAAGTCAGAGTATAAAGTGGGACAGGCCGCCTGGGCAAGAGCCGTTAAGTTCATACCTTTCCTCCGAAATCCGACTTCAGGCAATCCAACATCCTAAGGAGTCCGTCTGAAGTGAAGGACAGGATTTAAGTGTGGCAGTATTCACTGCAGCCTTACTTACAACCATGAACAACTGTGACAGCCTGGAGCCAGGGCAAATGCCAACCCTGGAGAACGGTTAAGCACCCTGTAGGCTTAGATGACTTCATGGTGCTGATAAACTTAAAGATTCCAAGAAATAAACATCCCACTAGAAGCAGCTGGACTATGGTAAAATACGCTTTAAAAAGCTAGAAGAAAATGTACTCAACTGTTACCAGTGATGAACATACAGGAGGCTTGACTTTTCTGAGTGTTTTCTAAATTCTTCAGCTTAGAGACAAACTTTTATCCCTAGATACTGAGTAGTTATAAGCAATTTTAAAAAACAGAACAAAGTAGGAACAAGGTGTGATGGGAAGAACACCATGAAGACGTGGGTTGTGTTCCCAGCTCGACCCTTAGACAAATGGCAGTTTTTACACCTTGAAGCCAAGGAGCTGGACAAGCTGATGTCAGGGTTCCTCTGAGGCTAAGCACACGGGTCCTGAGAGACTGTTCACCTTGCCTGAGACCCACAGGGCCTCCAAGGATGGGGAGCGGTGCAGGACCAGTCAGCTGGGCACCCCAACAGAGGCCTGGTGGGCTGCTCCAGTGTCACCCGAGGACCCTCTGTCTGTCCGGTCCCGGCCTGCTCCCTGGACTGGCAGCTGCTCCATGTGCAGGAGGAAGGGGCACCTCGGGTCAGAGGGCATGGGTAGCTCACTCGCACAGCTCACATCCCTGACAGGTAAGCAAAGGCAAAAAGAAAAGATGGCTGCTCCTGGATAAAAATCCAGCAAAGACCTTTATGCACTAAAAGCATGGGAAGAATAAACCATCCCAGTAGAAGCAGGTTTTCTGTTCTCTCTCTTTTTAAGTAGAAAATCAAAGGGCTGAAAATATTTATTTTAAAAATCTAAATCAAATGATTTTCCCGGGTGATACA
Organism: Budorcas taxicolor; assembly: GCF_023091745.1. NCBI lineage: Eukaryota > Metazoa > Chordata > Mammalia > Artiodactyla > Bovidae > Budorcas > Budorcas taxicolor. The sequence goes on along the minus strand of NC_068930.1, from coordinate 10,291,559 downwards.
GTGAACATGATGGTAACTAGGTGATTCAGAAAAACGAGAAGTGTTATACCACGCTGTCACCTGCCTAGCCCAGCCTAGTCACAGCCAAATCTAATCTACTAGGCGAAATAGGGTATGATAGGATTACATAATTAATTTTCCTGTTAGGCATAATTGTTACTGACTTTATGTCATTACAGTGTCAGCTCATCCGGTAGTTGATTGCTATCACATTCTAATTATGAAAACACACAAACAATTTGTAACCATTCATTATTAAATAACAAGTGAGGGCACAGTTGCTAATGGAAACTTAGAAAAAGTGAAAATTAAAGGCAAACTGGACAAGAAGGGCTTAAGAAATTAATAAATTAGTCCTGATGAAATTTCTCGGCTGTGTTCCTAGTTATCAAGCTCTCAGATTACCTGCTAGACGTATTTTCTAAGAGCCACACCGTTTAACTTGATTAAATGTCAGAGTGACCCGAATCACTCAGTGTCACCAAGAACAAACAGAAATACAAACAGTTAAGACACAGTTTAAACTTTCACCTCCACACTTAAAAAGATAGCATTCTCGCTTGGGTATATGTTAGGCAAGTACAAAAAACCTAAGGTTTAAAAACAGCTAAATTAGAAGGTATCTATAAAATAAAAGGACACTTTTGCAGTTCCTGACTACTAGTATAGTTGCTAAAGCATTAAAAACAAGAAGGGTGTCAACAGGAGGAGAGCATCACAAACTGGAGTGTTAATTTCTCTTGCCAGGTGCGAAGCAACCTCAAAATGAAAATAAGCATCTCTGAAATCAACCACTAGGCTGTTAGCCCTCAGTGCTGCCTACACTGACCTGTAGGTGTGACCGGCAGAATCTGAGCCAGTGGGGTAGGTGGCATTAGTCCCATCTCACAGATGAATAGCTTCAGAGAGGTGGTCAATAACCTATTAAATTATTCTGCTTCAACAAGAATCCTGCCTAAACTCAGCTTTTTAAACTAATTGGGGGAAAAAGAAGCAATCATAACCTCCAGGAACAAGTACTTGTTGAATAATGAGTCAGCAGGAAGCACGTCACTTAGTGGGGTCTCAGTGAAAGAAAACAGGTGCATCCAAAGGGCCTTCTCCCCAGCCAGACCCAGAGCACAGAGCCCCTAGACACCCCAATGAATATGTGAGTGCACCCACCCAGCCTAAATGGAATTTAAACAGCATCTCCCTCTGCCTCTTAATTCTAATAACTCCTGGAGTAGCCACTGTAGCTGCCAAAAATCAAGTCCTAGAAGTAGGGCAAGGATGGCTCGAGAATAAAAGCAATTAACTAAATGTTTGCAGCAGACACCAAAACAGAGATTAATTGTCAACGGATTAACTCTACTTACAGAGGGAAAAGTTTTAAAACATTCTGAATGCTGAAAAGTGAGCTCTACAAGTGACTACTGATGGTGGCTTAGTCACTAAGTTGTGTCCAACTCTTGAGACCCCATGGGTTGTAGGTTCCTCTGTCCATGGGATTCTCCAGGCAAGAATACTGGAAGGAGTTCCCATTTCCTTCTCCAGGGGATCTTCCTGACCCAGGGATACAACCTGTATCTCCTGCATTGCAGATGGTCTCCTGCATTGTAGGTGGATTCTTTACCACTAAGCTACCAGGGATTCAAGTGAATATTAGGAGTCCTAATGGGATTTGTTTTAGATCCTACAGTTTTCAAATTTTACAATGAAAGTCAATAGAATAAGATGATTTGCATACACATCTGTATTTTATATAGTATCGCTGAGGAATACACTTGACGGATAAAGAAAGGACATGCAGAAGTATATATGTGAAAGCACATTTTGGTCATATAAGCATCATTCCCTGGTAGTAGTAAGCAAATCAAATCAAAATTAAGTAGGGGGTTATTTTTAGCTTTGAAATGATTCAATAGGCAAACATATACCTCCTACAAATATATTTCAAACATCTTTAGCCTAACTCATCCCCTGCCCACAACACCTCTCAACACTCACACACACACACACACACACACACACACCATAAGCAAAGCATTCTGCTGCTAAAACAAGTATTATAGGTAATACTTTAAGAGTTAATAAGGAATCATTCAGTGCTGTAGAAGACTCTTGAGAGTCCCTTGGGTTGCAAGGAGATCAAACCTGTCAATCCTAAACGAAATCAACCATGAACATTCACTGGAAGGACTGATGCTGAAGTTGAAGCTCCAATACTTTGGCCACCTGATGCAAAGAGCCTACTCACTGGAAAAGACTCTGAGGCTGGAAAAGACTGAGGGCAGGAGGAGAAGGGGGCAACAGAGGATGAGATGGTTAAGACAGCATCGCCAACTCAATGGACGTGAATTTGATCCAATTCCAGGAGATAGTAAAGGACAGGGAAGCCTGGCAAGCTGCAGTCCACAGGGTCACAAAGAGTTGGACATGCCTGAGCAACTGAACAGTAACAAAAACAAGGAGTTGTTTTTCTAGCACACCAGTGATACCCACTACCAGGCCTGCAGCACAGCCAACCCAGATTTGATCACAGTACCACTTCTCTGGAGATAACAGCAGAACCTGACAGGCTCCCTCAAAACTCCCAACCACAGAGGGCAATCCACCAGCTGATTCACTGCCCAGGGCTGCAGTGTGGGGTAATTTTTTTTTTTTTAATCTTGAGATCACCTTCTAATCACTGCCAACCTCCACCCCTTCCATGACCACACAACACAGATCTCATGCTCACAAACCTCTTAGAAGACTGAACTGTCAGAGGGGATCTACGATGCAAACTAACCCACATTTGACTTACCACCAAAGTGACTTACTCTGATTACAAACTCAGTGGTTACAGGGTGGTTACAAATGGGAACAAATGGAGCTACAATTCAAAGCGTAAGCTGCTGGAGCCACCAGCTTGAATTTACATTATACTAAATTTATATTATTTCCTGAACATTTGGCATTAGACAGTTAAATAGCTGATAGCTTGAAAAATTAATCATAGTGATCCACGGACCTTGTGGCATCCATCAAGAGAGCTCAGGATCAGGGAGTTTCCTGGTGGTCCAGTGGTTGGGACTCGGAACCTTTCACTACCAGGCCCAAATTCAGTCCCCAGTTGGGGGACTAAGTATAGCAAGAGAGAGAGAGAGAGCATGCGTGCCCTTAGGGTCAGTTCAAGAGATACAGAATAACACTGCTCCGAACCAGCACTGATGCTTTCAAACTGTGGTGTTGGAGAAAACTCTTGAGAGTCCCTTGGACTGCAAGGAGATCCAACCTGTGCATCCTAAAGGAAATCAACCTGAATGTTCACTGGAAGGACTTATGCTGAAGCTCCAAAACTTCGGCCACCTGATGCGAAGAGCCGACTCACTGGAAAAGACCCTGACGCTGGGAAATATTGAAGGCAAGAGGAGAAAGAAAAGACAGAGGATGAGATGGCTGGATGGCATCACCGACTCAACAGACATGAGTGTGCGCAAACTCTGGCAGATAGTGAAGGACAGGGGAGCCTGGCGTGCTGTGGTCCACGAGAGTGAGGAAGAGCTGAGCGACTGAAAAACAACAAATCAGCAGTAAGTGCATTTCTACATCAACCTGTTAGTGAAAAAGTCAACACCAAAGCGCCCGAAGAGGGTCAAAGAAATAACTGAGGAGACACGTCCACGTGGTCCTTTGAATTCCTTACCACATGCACCTCAACCCTCTATTTAAAGTAAAATAGAACAATCAGAAAGTAAGTTCTTGTAAAACACGGGAGCGTGTTTGATAGCAGACCTTGCGACTTGAATGATGACAAGATAAGGAAGCCAAAAGGAGAAGAGAAACACGTCTGGAAACAGCCCTTTCTACAAACTAAGAAATGCACAGGGTTCTCCTCTCGCGGTGCAGGTGATGTTAGACCAGTGTGGATGGCGGGAGAAACGCTCCCGCAGCACGCAACACCCAGGCGATGTCCGAGACGCGTCCTGGGGCAACCACTCAAAGGCACGTACGCTGCAGAAGAGGGAAACCTACCCAGGGGGCACGCACTTGCCTCTGCCACTCGGTCTTTCTACAACAGGGAATGCCATCCAAGATCAACAGCTGAGCCCCCTGCTACCTCAGCAGGAGAAGGTGCAGCAGTCGTTTTTTCTAAGTTTTAATACATATTGTAAGCACAAGGTGTGGCAGGCTTCCCCAGCGGCTCAGTGGTAAAGCACTCGCCTGCAATGCAGGAGATGCAGGAAACGTGGGTTCAATCCCTGGGTCGGGAAGATCCCCTGGAGGAGGAGATGGCAACCCACTCCAGTATTCTTGCCTGGGAAATCCCAGGGACAGAAGAGCCTGGTGGGGTCGCAAAGAGTTGGGACACAGCAGAGCACGGATAAACAGATAAGCACAAGACAAAATCAAAAATGATAGGAAACTGCACACTGAAGTGTATCACCTCCTCCCTGTCCCTTCCCGCCCCCAGGAGTCCTAACATCAGTCACTGTCTTGGCTTTCCTTCTGGTGTCAGTCTATACAAACACAAGCAAGTACAAAGATTCAGTCTTATTTCCACTCCTTAATTTTACAATAAAAGAAGTAAATCTTGTCTTTTTCAGGTAATATCCTGGAGATCTATCCACACAGAGAACAGAGCGCCTTTGTGCTTCTCTAAGCTCCAGAGTATTCCATCCTGGGCCTGTGTCTTAGTTTATTAAGCAGTCCTCTCCTGCAGGACATGTGGATTGTCCCCAGTTACTACGAGCACAAACAAAGCTCCAATTTGTCTGTGTGCAGGTGTGTCACGTGACAGATTCCCAGAGGTAGCACTGGTGGGTCAAAGGTTACACGTATTTACATTACTTTCATATACACCGCTGCCAAATTGTCTTCCACGAGAGCTGGGCTATTTTGCATTCTCAACAGCAATGTGTGAGCATTGCTGTTTTTCCAAAGTCTTGACGATAGAGATTGTTGGACCAACTTTCAGGTTTTAGAGCAGCTTTAACCTTCAAAACAGGAAAGGAAGAGACAACAGAAGTTTCTCCAAAGAGGAATTTGAACAGCTCCCAGCAGTTTCAGCCTGACGTCTTTCACACAGCATCTGCAATTCCTTAAGGACCTTTTTCTTCTTTATCTTCAGGACACCCTAAGAGGTCCAAAGAGAAGCGCAGCCCTCTTGCCCCACCAGGGACCCCACACAGGCAAGTCCGCAAGTCTCCTCTCATTTCAAGGGAAATGGGAAAAAAGACAGAAGAACCCGGAGGGAGAGACAGCTGTGCCACTGAGGACTCGAGCCAGGCCCTGCCTCTGGGTGTCTGTGCTCCCAGCCTCCTAACCTGCAACAGGTGTCAGCGGAGACACACAAACCCCAAGAGGACACCAGGGGTGTCCAACGGGGGTCACGTAGGCGATGCTTGGTGCAGCCAGTGGCCTGATGCATGCATTCCAAGAAAGAATAACCGGCACCATTTGATAAGAAATGCATGGCCATCATTTCATAAAACCAAGAGTTAACAAAGTATAAGTAACGCCAGTAACTGAGTGGAAATTTCAGTCGAGTAAATCAATATACAGACCTGCTATTTTACTCCAAGAGTGCCCAGCCTCCCTCTCCTGACACTAGTTAATATTACTAGAAAAAGAACTAATCATTAAAATAAATGCAACCATCTCCCAAAGCATTGAGTTCATGTCAACGTTTACTGGGTAGGAACGCCACAGCGCAGCTGCCATTCCCCCCAGGCTCTCGGGTCAGGGCACAAGGGCACCACCACGGCCCAGCTCCCCGCCAGGGCTGCAGACTCCTGAAAGGCAGCAGGTCGTGTCCTCCTGGGGGACTGTGGGCACAGTTCTGAAGCTTCCCGAGGACTCAGCATCCTCTATGAGCATGGCGGCTTCTGCTCACAGGCTTCTGTAAGGATGGAAGAGAGAACGCTCACACAGCCCGCAGTAAAGGCCACGGTGCCACACGCCACAGGAAGCGCCAGCATCAGGGCCCGCCTAAGGGCCCGCCGGCCCTTTCTCTAATCTGAAGCAGGTCCCTCCGTGCATTCTTCCCAGACATCTCGGCCTCTGGATCCCCCTGGGGCCTTCCCCTCTTCTCTCAATGACCCACCCTTCCCTCCCACCGGGGCCACCTCCTGGACTCCAGGCTTTGATACAGAAAACAAACTCCACAGGGAATTCCCTGGTAGTCCAGTGGTTAGTGCACCATTGCAGGGGCTAGGGGTTTGATCCCTGGTCAGGGAACTAAGTGGAGAAGGCAATGGCACCCCACTCCAGTACTCTTGCCTGGACAATCCCATGGATGGAGGAGCCTGGTGGGCTGCAGTCCATGGGGGTCTCAAGAGTGGGACACGACTGAGCGACTTCACTTTCACATTTCACTTTCATGCACTGGAGAAGGAAATGGCAACCCACTCCAGTGTTCTTGCCTGGAGAATCCCAGGGACGGCGGAGCTTGGTGGGCTGCCGCCTATGAGGTCGCATAGAGTCCAAAAGGACTGAAGCGACTTAGCAGCAGCAGCAGCAGGGAATTAAGATCGCAGATGCCGCAGCCACAAAACAAACTCCGATCGTCCTCCCGACCGACCGCGCCCGGCACCAGCCCTCAGACCACGTGCTCAAGCCCTCCCTGTGGGAAGAGCCAGTGGACACCTTCCTTTCTCTTCCAGGCGGCAGCTCTGGGCCCTCCCTACCGCCCGCCCCCCTAAACCCTCTGCCTGGTCTCAGACACACACTCCCCACATTCCTCTCCGTGGGGCCCTCATTCTTTTGGATGGTTCCGTGCTCCCCGCTGGGCCCAACCATCCACGCACCTCCCGCTCCATTTCTGGCCCAACCGCCTCACCCCTCAACCAGTCCGTGTGGAGACCAGGCTCTGCTCTCAAGGGCCACCTTCCCCCGGAGCACTTCCCAAATTGCAGCCCTCGGAGCCCTGCACACATCCCACTCTGTCTGCCGCAGGGACACGCGCGGCCTGCAGAGGCCAGCTCCTGCTCCTCGCCGCCAGACGCCTCCAGGGGCCCTGCTCAGTGCAGCCCGAGCCCGTGCGCCGTCCGGAATGCCCGCCCGCCGCCGCCCAGCACAGCACAGCACAGCACAGCCTGGACGCCTTCGCGCCCGCCATCTCCTGGTCCGGGCCACGGGCCCTGCTCGCGGCGCTCCGCCTGCCGCTGCTGCTGCTGATCGCTTCAGTCCTGTCCGGCTCTTGGCGACCCCATGAACCGGGGCCCACCAGGCCCCTCTGTCCGTGGGATCCTCCAGGCAAGAACACTGGAGTGGGTTGACATGCCCTCCTCTAGGGGCTCTTCCCAACCCAGGGATCGAACCGGGGGCTCTCATGTCTCCTGCCTTAGCAGGCGGGTTCTTCACCCCAAGTGCCGCTCCTCCAATAGCTTCCCAATAAGCCTGCTCTCTAATCTCGTGCTGGGGGGTCGCACAGGCTGATTCCTTACACAATATTCCCCTTACTACTGCCTCTCTCTCCCACTTGCACAGCCCGCATCTGATGTCTCGCTGCTCACATGGCGAACACCACGCCCCTGACCTGGCCTCTGGGGCCCGCTGCCCACCGAAATTCCCACCCTGGGCCCTGGACGCTGCGTTCCTCTCCCCCTGGGCTCACAGCACCACCTCTGGCCTCAGGGGTTCTCGTCACAGATGCCACGTTCTACAGTCACCTTCAGTCAACTGCAGTCTGAAAATATTAAATAGAAAGCTCCAGAAATTAACAGTCCGTGAGTTTTAACTTGCACGCAGTCCTGCCTACAGCCGGATGAGACAGCATGCCTTCCAGTTCCACGTGGCCTGGGATGTGTGTCTACCTTTTCTCCGGCACATCCGTCGGTTAGCCACCCCGTTGCCATCTTGGTTATCAGATCAATGGGGTAACAGGTGTCACTTGCGCTCAAGGGACCCTTATCTTATTTTAAGCGGCCCTAAAGTGCAAGAGTGATGCTGGCAACTCGGACATGGCCAAGAGAAGCTGTGAAGTGCTTCCTTTAAGTGAAAAAGTAAAAGTTCTAGACTTAAAAAAGAAGGAAGAAAAATCATACGCAGAGGTTGTCAAGATCAATGGTAAGAATGAATCCTGTAGCCAGGAAATCGTGACAAAGCAAAAAGAAAACAGGCTACTTCTGTTCCCACGTCTCAGACTGCCAAAGTTCTGGCCACAGAGTATGATCAGTGCTTAGTTAAGATGGGAAAGGCATTAATTTTGTACACTAAGATATTTTTAGAGAGAGAAAGACATTTATATCTTTTATTACAGTATATTATAACTGTTCTATTTTATTATTATTACTGTTAATCTCTTACTCTGCCTAATTAATAAACTTTATCACAAGTATATAAGCATAGGAAAAAACACATTATATATACGGGTTAGTTTCAGGCATCCACTGGGCGTCTTGGGATGTACATATATCCCTCAAATAAGGGGGCACTAGTCAATCCTAAAGGAAATCAATCCTGAATATTCACTGGAAGGACTGATGCTGAAGCTGAAGCTCCAGTACTTTTGGCCACCTGTTGCACACAGTTGACTCATTGGAAAAGACCCTGATGCTGGGAAAGATTGAGGGCAGGAGGAGAAGCGGACGACAGGGGACCAGATGGTTGGATGGCATCACTGATTTGCTTGCTCAAGCGAGCTCCGGGAGCTGGTGAAGGACAGGGAAGCCTGGCGTGCTGCAGTCCATGGTCTCGGAAAGAGTCAGACACAGGTGAGTGACTGAAAACGGTGTATCTGTTTGTGGTCGCTGTGATTAACGCATCTCCGCATAGTCGGTCCACGTGGGCAGGCACCCGTGTATGTGAATGACTCCTGGTGCCCAGTGAGCATCTAATGTGTGTTTACATAATGAATGAGTCAATGAAAGCAGAGATGAATGAGCCACTGGCCTGCGCTCCTCCAAATGACGTGAAGACCCTAGTTACTCGAGGCCCCTGTACGGACTCGATGATACGCCTGCGTCATGGAAACACTGCTGTGTTCATGTTTCTAAATCTTAACAGCAGCAAATTACAAACACAGAAACGCATTTCCAGCTTACCTCCCTTATGCCTACATCCACCTAATCCGCAGACACAGAAGTGCTAGCTACTGGAAGAAGGGGCAGTTAAAGAAATCTTAAAATAACCTATTTACCATGAAATCATAATTAACACATGTTTCCTGAAGGGATTTGTTATGAGGATAATTATTATACAGGTGAACTTAATTTTTATAACAAGTGAAAACAATATTATTTTAAAACAATACGAAATGATCAGAACCTTTTTTTTTTTTTTTTTAGAAAAAATAAGAAAACTACATTGAAACTTTGAACCTTACACTAATCAAAAATCACAGGAGTTCCGGCTAGGACCGGTTCAGATCAAGTCACATTAGGCTAGACTTAATGCTACAAAATTATCTTTAACCCCTTCAGAAATGTTTACGCCACCTCCACAGCGTCACAGCACACAGACGCCCCACAGGCGAGCGCACACATCGAGCATCTCAGCGCTGAGCCAGAACACGCTACCTGCTGCTGCCGCCGCCTGCTTCACCGGGGACCAAGAGCCGCATCAGTTCTGGTGGCTTTCTTTTCAAGTGCTGCTGAATTCCTCATCTGTAAACAAACTGATCTGTTTTAAACTCTGCTCCACATTGTCCGCACCCCAGGTCCGGGCTAATTGGAAACTGGTATTTCACAGGGTACACATGCAGGACTGCTGGACACACTCCTCAGGAGGAAGACTGATCTTTGCAGAGGCTGTTTCCTCCCCAGACGAGAGGAGGGTGAACCATTTCAGGACCCAGCTCTGGCAGACTGCTTACAACCTTAGCTTTCCAGGGACAGACTGGTTCTCAAAGCCCTAAGTTCCCCGCCATATGCCCGCTCACCGTCTGCCCCCGTCCCTTGACTGCTCAGAGACTGCTGTACACTAGGCATCTCAAACTTTGCAAAAATGCTGGAAGTCTGTCATTAACCCGTGTGTATATACGTATCCATATGAACAGGAACAGATCACAGAAATTTAGATAAATAAACGTATACAACTGTGTTACTAACCACACAAAAATCCACATGTAGGAAAAGAACTCGACGGACATGAGTTTGAGCAAGCTCCGGGAGTCGGTGATGGACAGGGCAGCCTGGCGTGCTGCAGTCCACAGGGCCGCAGAGAGTCAGAGAGTCAGGCTATGCCTTTAAACCTACTTGCTGAAAGCTTTAGACCAAGACCTGATTTTATTTCTTTATGATCTTTCACAGTATCTCCTGGGAAAGTCCAACAACTTGGAGAGTTCGTCTAGACCAAGAAGAACAACTCTACAGTCGTGGGGACGAGGAAGGACTAGGCCACAGCGATGGACTGGCGTCACCCAGTGGGCACACGAGCATGCCTGTCCTCCAGCACAGGGTGACGGCACTCCTAAAGAACCCTCCAGTGGCCCGGAAAGGACTCGGTGGTTTCTTCTCCTCGAGGCGATGCTTTTGCTAAGAGTCTGCGGTTTTCCTACATGGCCCTCTGGGTACTTGACAAAAGGCAATGCAGAGCGCCCCCACCCCCCCCCACCCTACCCTCGCCGTTGCTGAAGAAGGAAGTGAGCAAGCCAGGCAGACAGACTAGACGGCAAATGTCATCTAGAAAGGAAGTCTTTTCTGCTCGCAGAACAGAATGATTGATTGATTTTCACCTCTGCAATCACATTTATTCCCAAAACCTGAAATCTAATTATTCTGTAGAATTATTTAATAATTGTTTAAATTTTCATACAATTTAAAGGTTACTTTCCATTTATAATTATTACAAAACATTGGCTATATTCCACCTGTGTTGGATAATATAATACGTCCCTGTGGCCTATGTTATGCCCAATATTTTGTACCTCCTACCCCCAAGTCCCTATAGTGGTCCTCCACTCCCACTGGTGACCGCCGCTGTGTTCTCTACATCCATGAGTTTGCTTCTCTTTATTATATTCACTAGTTTGTTGCATTTTTCTAGATTTCATATATAAGTGATGTTGGGCCTTCCACGTGGCACTACTGGTAAAGAATCCACCTGCCAATCCAAGAGACAGAAGACGTGGGTTCGATCCCTGTGTCGGGAAGATCCCCTGGAGTAGGGAATGGCACCCCCTCCAGTATTCTTGCCTGAAGAATTCCATAGACAGAGGAGTCTGGCGGGCTACACACAGTCCACGGAGTTGCAAGGAGTCAGACACAACTGAACATACATACATATGTAAGTAATAGCATACAACAGTTGTCTTTTTCTCTTTTACCGAAACCTGGAAGAGAGTCACTGCCCTATGTGGTGTCTAAAAGTTTTAGGAAGTCATACAAACAGAAATCGACTCTGAATATCCATTGTAAGGACCACTGCTGAAGCTGAAGCTCCAATACTTTGGCCCCCTGATGACTCACTGGGAAAGACTCTGATGATGGGAGAGATTGAAGACAAAGGGAGAAGGGGGCGACGGACGACAAGATGGTTAGACGGCATCACTGGCCAAATGGACATGCGTTTGAGCAAACTCCAGGAGACAGCAGAGGACAGAGGAGCCTGGCATGCTACGGTCCATGCAGTCACAAAGATTCAGACACGACTTAGGGCCTGAACAACAGCAACATAAACAGAAAAGCCAAGGTGCTTTGCTCTTAGAGTGTAGATTCCTGGGTACTCCCAGTGCTCAGGAAAACCTCACGAAAGCCCTGGTAGAGGTCCTACCATGGAGACAGCTTAAAATGCAGGTCAACACCATCGCTTCTGCTGATTACTTACCCAAGAAGGTTATTCTAAAATATGGAGTCTAGAAATGTGAAGTCAGACTGGGAACTACACAGCACAAAAGATCTTTAAAAACAAAAGTTGAAGCAATATTAAATACCATCCTTTGATTACTTCTACTCAGCAAGGAGGTTTTTAGGACTGTAGATATTCTGAGATGTGCCAACCAGAAAGACTGTTCCTGTGGAATATAAACTGGAGGCTTCCCTAGGTAATTAAGTTTCACTCCATCTCTTTAAAGAGCCAGTTCAGGTTCCTAACAGGGAAAGGGGGAGAGGCATTTGAGGGTGCCACGGGGCAGGAAGGAGAAATTCCTACATCAGCCATTTGTCTAAACGGTGTGAATTCTAGAATGTTTTCACACGTGTAGTCCTAATGGAAGCTCCGCCACACGGATATTTTAGCATCCTCCCCTACCCTGCCTTCCAAACACTACCAACTGAGCTCTGTCCTACAGAGCACAAGCCGCATAGTCACTGTAAATAAAACATCTCAAAATAAAACACTTCCCTCTGTTGTCCTTTTCTCCTCTGAAAGAGAACCTCCCCCCGTCTCTGAGACACACTGATTTTTCCTGCCACACGTACCCAACTACAGAGGCCTTTGCAGCTCTTAGTGTGACTTGGCACCAAGGCTACCCTGAGTGCTGAACTCCGGGTTTTGATGGTTTGTGCTTCAAGACTATATTTCGCTTTGTTTGGGTTCCTTGTTTATTGTTTTTTTCTTTTTTTCCTTCTCGAAAGTTTCGGATACCTAACTTGTTCAATGCTTTTTTAGCCTTCATTTACTCTTGGCCTCATTTTATCATCTTCCTAACCACAGCCCTGACATGCTCTAAAGGAAAATCTGGAAAGAAGAGTTCCGAAAAAACCACAGACATCCCACGGTGAACTCATCACCTGCACCAGGCATGTAGGTTACGTCAAAGGCTACATCACAAGCCCAGCAACACCAGGAACGCTGACACGTGTTCAAGCATCAAGATAACTAACCAAAATTTAATAGGACATTGAGTCATAAGGCTTTTACTTTCTGAAGTACATAATGATGCCAAAATATTTCAAGTAGAATGTGACACTATGTAAGTACGTTCTCTGGGCTTGAGTTCTTAAAAGGGGACGAGGTTGAACCTTGCCCATCATAAACGCAGAGCAGAAGGGACCGGATGAATGCTGGGTGCCGTCACAGGAACCCCGTCCTCTGCTTCAGATCGTTTCCAGTCGAGAAGTCAGAATTTCCTCTAAGCAAAGGTACCTTTTTACAAACTATTTTGCATTTTCATAATGATCTCATATAGGTAATATAGAGACAAATGTTTAAGAGAGGGTTTGATGATGCACCATGCAAATGCCATTTGGTATCAAAAGGCATAATGTCTCATCAATTTATAATTTTGTTTATGATGCATATCCACAGTTATATTGGACTCTGAGGAGTCCCAGAGTGCCATTTTGAGGAAAATGATGGAAAAATAACATGTATGCATACGATTCGCTAACGGGGCTGGCTGCTGACGAACAGGAGGCTGCAGACTCTCCCACGCTGGGCCTTCACCAGGTCACCCAGATAACGCGCACGCGAGCCCCAACTTCACAGAGCCAGGAGTGGCCAGGATCAGCCATCACCATTCCCTGGATGTTCTGCATAGTTCCCGAGTCAAGCATTAATCAAGGTCAGCTCTGTCTAAAATGCAGAGGACAGCCCTCAGATGGCACACCTTTGGCATAAAAGCAATGAGCATGTCATTCCCACGCTCAAAGCAAAAACCAACTTTTGTAAAGCAATGTAAACTTTGAATTTTAAGTAGGACGAAAGGTCATCTACACCTGTTTCTTCTTTAGTTTTGTTTTGTTCGTGTTTCAGGATGTGAGAGTATACATCCTGGCACTGGAAGGGCGTGAGGGTTCACGTTTAACCACTTAAGAAGTCTGGGCAAGGACACTCGACAACATTCTGTCCCCCAGAATGTAAACCGGAGTTAATTACGCCCACCTAAACGGCTGGTAGGAGGATTAAGTGAGTACGCTGGGCAAATCCCATAAGATGGGATTCAAGAGAGTATTGGACATCATTAGCTGTTCACGTGCAAGTCTGCACTGTCAGTCAGTTCAGTCTTTTATAATCTTAATGGAGAAATTCAGCTGAAGATGAAACTGAGATTCATCCACCTACATCCTGAATAGGAGGAGGGGGTGGGGGTGGACTGCAACTTGACCTCAGAAAGGACACTACAGCCTAATAATGCACACATCAGGACTAAAGTTCTGTGGGGTGATTTTCTAGCTCAAATACAGCACCTGCAATGTAAAGGAAATGACGGCACACAATGATCAACAGCCTCTCTGATATTTATCAGGCCTGAGCCCCATGCGCTAGGCCCAGGATCCAGCAGCCGCCACCAGCAGGACGTCGGCACGGACAGACAGCATCTGCAGGTCCTGGGGCACCGGCAGCTCTTGTGAGCCTAAGCTGAATGGGCCGGGCCAGCCCAGCAGTCCTATGAAAGCAATGACTGCATCGGTGGCCTCTCCCCCCGCCTGATGACCGGAGCACACTGAGGAACGAGCCGGGTCTCACTTGGGGTGAGGGGAGCTGCCGCCTCTGCCGTCGTTTACTGTCACTGGGCTCCCGGACCAAACTCAGAAACGCAGCGAGTGCCTGTCGCGGGCTTTCAGTCCAGACACAAGCACGTAAGCAGGTATCCCGACACCCCTGAGTGACGAGGGCGGTCAGGGGAGCCGGGGTCACAGGCATCATCAGCGCACCTGGGGGAGAGGGGTCAGGCCCAGGAGACCCTTCTGCGCCTGCTACGGATACCGGCGGCCTGGACGGCCTGTCAGCACCACGCAAACGGCACAGACACGGAAGGCTCCAGGCTGTCCCGGAGCTGGAGAGGAGGTCAGAGGAGGCTGCAGAACCGACCCCGCCCCGTCTAACTCCCCCCGACAGGCTCAGACTGTGGACGGGAAAAAACGTGCTTCTATAACCTGCCTCTCTTCATCCTACGATCCCGCTGAGGAGGGGGCAGGAAGCAAGGAGGCAAAATCATTTTTTTTATTCTTTTAAAAATGGAGAAAAATTCCAATTGAAACCCTTAGCCAAGGACCTTTTCGAATTTATCTGAGAGATCTCCTCCTCGGCTTCTAGCAGGTTTTCAGCTCCCATCAGGCCACTCCACCACCCCTCTGGGGCCAGAGAGAGACAGGCACGTTCCCAGCACAGCAAATCACTGCTGAGCTCCTACTCTGAACACTGAAGGACGCCGAGGAACCCAGTGGTCACCAAGGTGGCACCAGCCAGAACCTTCGACGCGCTGCCAGCAGAGCAAGGCGCCCGACTGTTCCCAGACACCGAGAGCAGCGAGCAGGCTGCACACGTCCTCACTGCCCGTCACGAGGGCAGGCACCGCAGGGACCACAGGTGGGTGCAAGAGGCCGGGCCACGGACACCCCTGGAGGGGAGCGCCCCTCCAGAACACCCAGCTCTCTAAAACGCTGTCTCTAGGGGCTGGCTGGTTCCGGAGAAACGACCAACACGTGAAGTGCTGTAAGTCTTGATAATTCAGAGGCTTTTAAAATGGGAAGGCTGTTAGCACTGGGAGGTGAGGTGAACACCCCAATAGTCAGGAAGACATGTGCGGCCCCCTCCCCAGGCTTTCAAAGGGAAGGAAGCACTTTCCATCACGTGGTCTGCTGGGTCACACACCAGACCGCCCGGTCAACAGAGAGGATCCAGAACTGCCTGCCCACGTCAGACTAAAAGAGAAGAAGGGATGAAGCATCTTTCAGCAATAGCTGTTTATCCAGTGGGTTACAAAAGAAGCCACTGGGTTTTTATTATCCAAGCTTTCAGGACAGTTCAAGTTCAATACACACCATGTTTCATTCATGCTGTTAAATTGATAATATTAACCTTTCTTGCTGAGACGCATTAAAAATTTTGGCTTTTCAGAGCAAATGTAATTAGTTCACGTCAGTGACTTCACCAGCGGCAGCGACAGAAGCAAAGGGAACTAACAGGATATGGATTAATGTAATCAAAATATCATCTCCCATCATCTCCCCTCTTGAGACAGCTGGCTGCACTTCCTCTGATGGTTGGATTTTTTTTTTCTTTTTAATAAAAACAATAGATCAATGAAACGGATGAGTAACCACTTGCAATCCCCCCTCAGGGGAGTACTGTACAGGAAACCACGTTGGTGAGTGAGCCTGGAAGTTTTTAATTGGATGTGCCTGTTCAATGCAACTCTGAGAACACAGCAGTGGCACCAGGCCCTCCTCGGGGCAGAGAGATCTGGGTGGAGCAGAGAGGAGAGGCAGAAGCCAGAGGCTGTCTCTGCCCCACAGTGAGTATTTCGGAAGAAAGAGTATCTCCCTCTCTAAACTCACGAAGAGAAAGAAACCAAAGTCCTGTTTGCCTTTGAAGTATCTCCAACCTGTTCACACGCTGAAATACACCTCTGTCGGCCCCGTGCAGCCTGTCTCCAGCGGGTGGGTGTTGTTTCTTGACCTCCGTTCTTCTGATCAGAGCATCCACACTTTCCCCCAGGGGATCACCTTGTCCTCCTCCTCCATGAGGTTCAGGGACCACGCGGCCTGGGCTGGCCCACTGAAGCATCACTTCCCTGGAACACACTGGTGGAGGGCAGGGCCTGGGGCCTAGCTCAGCCAGCGGAGACATAAGGAGACGAGTCTGTGCCCTTAGAACAGACACGCGGGCCCCAACCCCAAAGCTGGGTAGATGCAGGATGAGATGCAGACAGCCCTCTCCCCACCACACGTATCCTAAGGGTAAACCAGTGTACAGGCAGGTCAGTCGGCAGGTGAGGGGAGAAGGGAGGTGCCCAGGGGTTCTCCTGAAGCTTGATCCATTCTCAGACTTTTTCACTAAGTGAGATGAAAAATGCTTTTTTTTCTTTTTGCGTTAACCTGTTGAAACGGGTGGGTTCTTCCTTGGAAATGAAACTACATTGTTTCCATACAACACATTTCCCATGAGGTCAAAGAGCCCTCCCTGAACTGGAAGGACTGGGGAGTGGCTGCAGCAGGAGCCCCTGGAAGGAGAGCCCCCCCCCGCCCAGCCCCCCCAACCTTGGAACCCACAGGGAACAGAGTCACGGCCCGGTCAGCACTGTCCCAGGGACGTGCCCGCACCACACAGTCACCAGGAAGCTGAGACGGGGAGACGGAACAGTGCCACAGATACATGCTTTTTAAAGGCAGGAAGTTGCGTGTAGAGTTATAAAGTCTTTTCTTAGGACTGCTTTTCACATTTAGGTTATACAGTTTATGTTTTTAAGTGTAACTTACAAAGTTGTCTTGGTGTGGACAGGTAATGCCAAATTCAGAACCACCACCATAAAAACTAAACAATCCAAAACTTGCCCTTTGAAGAAAGGGATCCGTGCCTTCCCCTCCACCAAAGTCCTTTAAAATAACCGCACCATATGAGTTTAGCTCTCGTCCAGACTCAAGGAGGTATTCAAAGGTTACACACAATCAGCCTCGTGGCACGCAAGGGCAGTTAATGTTCAGAATACTGGTCACCAATTAGTCCAAAACACACACTGACTTCTCAAGCTCACAGCTCTGTTTAAGTTTTAAGTTGCTCGGTTAGCACTTGACCGATCCTGAAGTGACACAGGTCTGGGGTCACTTCCTCTGCTGCAAAGCTAATGCCACCTTTACAAAGCCTCCTTGGATGCAGACTCCATCAGGCATTCTGGGCAGTGCTAGGTGAGCCGGAGGGCAGAAACATGTGACTTTCTCCCCTTGTGCTTCCACTTCAAGAAAAAAAACATGATGAGAAATATCGAGACCTGATTGAGGGGGACCTACTTAGAAATAAAAAAGGATGCATTTGTGGCCAAGTATTTTAAACATTAAAAAAAAAAAGGGGGGGGTGCTGAATAAAAAGTGTCACGTCCTATGACTGTTGGTTAACAGGACTAAGAAAAATAGCTAAAGGAGAATATCTGTGATTATGGCCGGCCACGAAGGCCAAGTGATCTTCACATTAAGTGATACCCGTATGGAAAATACAAAATCCAAAGAAATGACAGTACAGCACAAACCCCGGATGGAAACATACACGTCCATCTCAGGACGGCAACATGTTCGGCAGCATCCGAGGGTCCCACGGGGCAGGCTAGTGTTACCTGCTGCTCAGGAAACTAGTCATGTTTGCAAAGGACTTGCAGGGTGTGTAATATCAGCCCCTCATGCTCCTGCCTGACAGCAGATCAAATGCACTGAATTACCTGGACAGCAGGCTTGCGAGAAGGGGAAAGGAAGAGGAGATCAGAGGCAAACCAGACAACACCCTCAGGCCCTGCCTCCCAAAGACTCCTTGGCAGTCACTGTCTGGGGTTCCTCTCCTGGTGATTTCGGAACCAGAAGTAGCTCACGGGCAGCCCTGTGTCAACTCCAGATCTTGTTAAATCTTACTGGGGGTGGTAGAACAGGGAGTCCCATCTCTTCTCACCTTTATCAGACAGTCAGGCTCACACTGCTTGTCCTGAGGATTCCTCTCTCAAGTGGCAGTGCCGGGGGAAAGGCCAGGGCAAGGGGAGGCCCAGCTCCCCCAAAGGGTGAGTGGCCTTAGACACAGCTCCCTTCCTGACCTCCTCTGGGCCACACGGAGCTTAAGCTAAGCTTTCTCGATGGTTCCTCCGTCCTTCCATTTGAAACCTGACAGGAAGAACTGGGGCCCTTCAGAACGGCCTCCTCCCCTGCAGACTCAGAGCTGCCCCTGGACCCAGTCCCCAGGCCAGTGGGGCGGTCCAGCTGCAAAAGCAGGGGTCACTGAGCTCCCCTGCAGGCAGTGTGCCAGGCGCCTGACTATGGCACAGCCTTCTGTGTATCAGCTGTTCTTTCTTAAAACAAACTGTCTAAACGATGAAGACCTATCCTGAAAAGTGGCCCCAGGACTCTCTTCTTCCCACTCTGCACACCCCTCCCAAGTCCTGGCATGATACTCAGAACAGCCTCCACGGCTCTCTCTCTCCCCAGACACACTGATGTTTCCAGAGACCTCCTGGACTGTCCACCTGCTCACACCACAAGCGCCCCAAACGTAACAGGTTAAAACTGTAAACACTCTCCCTCCCTCCTTCCCTCCCTGCAAATTTCTATTTTCTTGTCTCCTAGTCAGTGGCACCAGTGATCAGGCAGTTTCTCCAGCTGGCCTCTGGTCATCCTTAGGCTCTTTGCTTTTCTCCTGCTGACCCAGCTCCCTCGTCCTTCACGAGGTCCTGCTAAAACCTTTCTCCAAAAGGTCTCTGGGGCTCCCTCACCACCCACCAAGCCCACCAGCTTCTCTCTCTCCCTCCCCCAATGACTGTCAGAGAAACTTCACTGAGCACAAACCTGCACTTAGCATTTGCCTGCTCCTCGGCCCCCACCTGTAAAGTCAGCCCAGGCTCCTCGCATACAAGTTAACCAAGCAGCCCAGCCTCCCTGCCCTCCTTCTTCGAGGCAACCTGCCGCTCCGATTCATCCCTGCACTCCTGTATTCGCCTCGCCCCTCAAGCTCTGGTACTTAGCGAACTCCTCTGCCATCTGTTGAGGCCCTGCTCATTGGTGACCCACCCCTGACCCCTCCACGCCAACCTCCCAGGCTCTCGTGACACCTCCTACGCAGCCCTGATAAAATTCACGCCACACTGCTGTGCAGTTTATGGACACGGCAGTCTCTGCCAGGACAGCAGCTGCGGGCCCTCCTCCACAGGTCCCCAGAGCCAAGCTCAGCGCCCGCAGAGGACAGCGGCCAGCCCACAGGGGCTGCACCTGAGAGCCGCGGGCAAGGACCACGCCGGTGAGACATACGGAGCAGGCATAACGCCCCCACCCGGCAGAGTGAAGGCGGCCCACCCCTCCTCCAGGGCCAGGAGCTCCACTCGACAGGGAGAATCAGCAGCACGACTGTGTGTAAACACGCTGTCAGCCGTCACTGCCGACCACACCCTCCGGCGGCTTGCCTCACGGCCCAGACCATCAGCGAATCGCTATTTATGAATTCTCCAACCTACACTCCTCTACCTAGAGAAGGGACTAATGCAGACTCTCTTAATTATTACCCTGGGGTTCAAGAGCGAAGCGGGCAGGGCAGAGCTGAAAGGGTGCTCTGTGCACGGAGGTGCCCACAGTACATTCCAGGAAACAGGACAGGGCTGGTGCCAAGTCCCGAGCCTCTGCGAAGAGGCGCCACGACCTGGTGGGGGCGTGGGGTGGGGGTGAGAGGCCAAAGTCCCAGCCACAGGGGCCCGGAGCACGGGACACAGGCAAACAATCCCGTCCACGTGAGCAGCACCAACAGGGGTCCCTCTCGGGTCACAACCCACTTCTGAAAAGACCCACCAAAAGGAAGCAAGGGGCAAATCGACCAAACTCGAAGGAGGGAGAAACCGAACCATTTCTTAAATGCCATTCATTCTAGCAGGTTAATGATTACATGGACAGATGACTTCCGTCGAGAAGAAGGGCAACGAGCATCGAGCCCCTAGTACGGATTCTGGGTCAACCAGCAGGTTGCTGCAGCTGGCACAGACCGCAGCGTTGAGAAAAGGACTCACACCACCCATGACATCTATATTTACAGCACACAGCCCAGAGTCAGCCACCGCACTTTTAATGGCTTGAGATTCCAGAAGAATTATCACTATGGTAACATTTCAAAATGGCTGTCGGAGTTCCCAGGCGCCAGTCCATGGGCTTGGATCGCATGGAGCCTCTCAGAACAGACCAGGTTATTTTCAAAATTCATCTAATGACTTCACATGCCCAGCAAAGCTTGGTGAGGACTTGGCCAATGGGATTATTTGCAAGTGTGAGTTAACGGAACACGCACCCCATGCACAATAATTGTCACTCTGAATCAAGCTCCTTCCTAACAAAAAGCCCTCAGTATAAAATAATTCACCGCTGGTTATAATGCTGCAATACATTCTTTGTGTTTTGGGTATATATTAAAGTAGTATGAGGAAAGACAGGAAGGCATAAAATTTGCCATTACTTCCGTTACTTCAGTAACTGACTTTAGGGTATTTTATAAAATAGGAAGTAATATCAAGTATACGAGATATTCTAAACATGCTTGTGGGTGGACAACAGGATACACCCTTCCACTGGGAACATAGCCTCAAATTGCAACAACCCTCCCATTCTCAGTGGGTAGCCTAAGAAACACGTGACATTCTTCCCTCATTTCCATAAGAAAATGGGAAGCTGAACTCGAAGGCCAATTTCATGGGCACTAGGGTCAGGATTCTCAACTCAGAGGCAACTAACTCAAAATCAGAGCTAGAAAAGACCTTAATGTGCTTTTCAAACCCTGAGTTGCTGCCACCAGTGACGGGTCTCTAAATCAGTTGAACGCATTTCTCGCCACTGTTAGAATCAAGTAAGAAAATATCATGGTACCTCTTAGGAACAGTGAGCACTGTTTCAGATAAGAAGTGTTTGGGAAACACTTATCTCAGTCAAATCCTTATTTTGTCCTGGGGCTAGAATATAAATCTATGTCTTACTGCGGGTCTGCAAAACGCCGATGGGGTACAACACCTTTACATGTTTCCAAGAGAGGCGAGGTGGCCTGCCCAAGGTAATGCCTGTGAAGCAGGGATGCATTCAGACAGTAAAATGTGAGGCCTCCTGGTTTTTAAACATTCTTTCCCTCATGTCATCTTGCCTCCTCCATCAACAACACAAGCATCCAATAGGAGGCACTGACAAATAACCACATTTGAAAAATTAAAGGAAACACTGACACAAATTCTGTTTTTACCTGCTTGTTAAGACCAGATGCCCTTTAACTGGGCCCTTGGGATCCCATAAATTTTTAATTACAAAATCGTGGACCTGCAGAAACAGGGTGTTACAAGTGAGAATTGTTCTTTCCAAGGGTTACGCAGGGAAAACCTTATCCAAGCCTGCCAAAAGTACAGGCACTTTCAAGGCCGTTTACCAAGGAAACACACACTGTCCCAAGGGCATTCTGAACTAAGGCCTCTGCCAGCGCCTACTGTTTGGGCTCTTATAGAGTTTGAAGGTGAATCCCAGGCTTCTGTTCCCAAGAAAGCCTGGTTCTTGGTGGGAACAGCAAGGAGAGCCCCAGCTACTGTCTCCAGGGAACTATAGACATTGCTAAATCCTCACAGACCCTGCTCTCTCAGAAGGACAATCAGATGTGGGGAAAGAAGTCTATCTAAAAAAAAACAAACACACAAAATAATAGTTTAATATAAAGAAGTAAAATAAAGAAAATTAAAAATGGATGATAACCCTATTGTCCAGCTAATATCTACTGACCTTCAAAAAGAATAAAAGTGATAAATGAGCATGGTCAGAAGACCACAGGGTGCTTTAGCACAAGACGAGCAGCTGGGGGTCACCCAGCATCTCCAGCCTCTCCCCACAGAAAGCAGGTGCTTATCCCCGTCTGGGAGGTTGTTTGTATTGCTTATACTTCCTGACTGTATCAACCTTTACCAGATAAATGCTCTTTTTAAAGGCAGACCTGAAGGATCTGCCTACTATGGTCTGTACCTTTTTACACTTAATTTATATCAGTATGTGAAGATCTAACATTAAAAAAAATAAGCTGTGTCGTGAGAATGTCACTCTCTGCAGATGTATCCAATATCCAGACCATTCAATATTTGGTGCCTACCTTGAAACCCCCTCCTCCTGACAATGGCTACGGTTGTACCCCGGGGGTCTTCTAGTGTTCCACTGAGGACGGGCAGCGCGGGCCCTGCCCTCTACCCCTACAGCCCAGGAAGGAAGCCAGCCCGGCTCACAGAAGCCACAGAAAAGGAAGCTCCTGACCGAGTGTCAGCCGGCGCTGACAGGGCCGGGGCTCTGGGCTGCTCCGCCTGCTCCACCATCTCCCACGAGAAGGGCCCGCGGAACGGACAACCCTGAGGGCTTCCCCCACTGCAGTGAAGGAGCCACTGAGAGAGGTGCTGGGGAAAGGACCAGCGTCCATGCCCGGGGGTCTCACCCAGAGCTGGCTCAGGGGGACAGCAGGGCAGGCCCACCAAGCGGCCTGGGGAGGGCAGGGGGCCCCCCTCATCTTGTTCTGCTGCCCCACAAACAGGGTCTCAGGGTGGGGCCCTGGAGTGGGAGACCGCCCAGGCCGAAGCCTTGGAGCTGACCTCTGTACCCCCACCACGCCTGGCCTGCTTTTCCTGGACAGACCATCTGATCCAGTGGGGAGGGATTCTTGCTGGAAACCTCACTTTTTACTAAAACGCCTATCTTGAATAGCCATGGGTGTTTACAGAACCAGGAATTCGCAAAACAAAAATAGGCATTTAAAAAGTGAGTTGAAAAAGTCACATCCAGGGAGCAGCGCTGGCCAGGCAAAAGAGAGGAGGGGGCTTCCCTTGGCCTCAGCGGGCTGCCTGCAGAAGACCTTTTCCGGCCGGTGGCCCGGCAGCGGGCATTCCTTTGGGGTGACAGCAGCCTCCGCAGTCTCCCCATCCTCCCACAGCCTCGGCCTGGTGACTAAGCACACAGGAATCCACCGTGCCCGGCCCCCCGGACAACAAGAGGACGGCTGGGCAGAGGCAGCGGCCCAGGGCCCCTTCCCCGGAAAGAAGACCTGAGCTTTGCCCTCAGCCCGGGGAGTGCAGGAGGGCCAGAGGGTCACAGGCCCCAGCCAGGGGGAGAGCAGGAGAGACAGGGGGGTCACAGCCCCCAGACCAGGGAGAGCAGGAGAGACGGGGGCTCACAGCCCTCAGCCCGAGGAGAGCAGGAGAGACGGGGGCTCACAGCCCTCAGCCCGAGGAGAGCAGGAGAGACGGGGGGTCAGAGCCCCCAGACCAGGGAGAGCAGGAGAGACAGAGGCTCACAGCCCCCAGCCTGGGGGAAAGAGACAGAGGCTCACAGCCCCCAGCCCGGGGAGAGCAGGAGAGACGGGGGCTCACAGCCCCCAGCCCAGGGAGAGCAGGAGAGACAGGGGGGTCACAGCCCCCAGCCCAGGGAGAGCAGGAGAGACAGGGGGGTCACAGCCCCCAGCCCAGGGAGAGCAGGAGAGACGGGGGTCAGAGCCCCCAGCCCGGGGGAGAGAGACAGAGGCTCACAGCCCCAGCCCGGGGAGAGCAGGAGAGACGGGGGTCAGAGCCCCCAGCCCGGGGGAGAGAGACAGAGGCTCACAGCCCCAGCCCGGGGAGAGCAGGAGAGACGGGGGGTCAGAGCCCCCAGCCCGGGGGAGAGAGACAGAGGGTCAGAGCCCCCAGCCCGGGGAGAGCAGGAGAGACGGGGGCTCACAGCCCCCAGCCCAGGGAGAGCAGGAGAGACAGGGGGGTCACAGCCCCCAGCCCAGGGAGAGCAGGAGAGACAGGGGGGTCACAGCCCCCAGCCCAGGGAGAGCAGGAGAGACAGGGGGGTCACAGCCCCCAGCCCAGGGAGAGCAGGAGAGACAGGGGGGTCACAGCCCCCAGCCCAGGGAGAGCAGGAGAGACGGGGGGGTCACAGCCCCCAGCCCAGGGAGAGCAGGAGAGACGGGGGCTCACAGCCCCCAGCCCGGGGAGAGCAGGAGAGACGGGGGCTCACAGCCCCCAGCCCGGGGAGAGCAGGAGAGACGGGGGCTCACAGCCCCCAGACCAGGGAGAGAGACAGAGGCTAACAGCCCCCAGCCCGGGGAGAGCAGGAGGGCCAGAGGCTCACAGCCCCCAGACCAGGGAGAGCAGGAGAGATGGGGGGTCACAGCCCCCAGCCCGGGGAGAGCAGGAGAGGAGGGACAGGCGTCACTCCTGCAGAGGGCAAGGCACCCAAGCCCCAGTGGCAGACCACAAAGCACCCCCCTCCACGGCGCTTGCAGAGGCCTACCTTTGCTGAGGCATCACAGAACAGAGTTTTGGGGTGTGCCTTTATCTCTGAGTAAAACTCTGAGCAAATAATGGTGGTTTGCTCCAGGGAAGCAGAATTAGACACTGGACAGGCAACAAGTTTGGTCTGCCCAATAAATAAAAGAGACTAAGAAACAGAAGTGCACGGCCAGCTCATCATCCAGGAGACTGATGCAGGGTGAGATCGGCAATCCAAGATTTGATTTCAAGAAATCAGTTCCTGACACTTCATATTACTCCCTGTATGACTTTTACTCCTTCCTTTAAGGAACAGCAAGTTTCCTTTCTTCCTTTATCACAAATTGCCCTTCATCAGAGCTAGAGCATCCGCTTGTTCATTAAAGATATTTTTTTACGAGATTAAAGAAGGGTTTTAAAAAGAAAACAATTTTCCCAGTTATCAGCCAAACAAGGGTACCTGATCACAGAGCAGCATCAAAGTTTTGCTATCCATGTGACAATAATCCACCAATGTCAAAATAAATCCTCCCTAAGGGGAGGGGATGGGGGGTCAAGTCTGAGACACAAGCACAGTATTTGCAATTCAGAAGCAAGCTGTTTCACGATTGAGCGTCTGTATTCTGACTGTGCTTACGTCACTGTTTCGTTGTCAGGTCTACACTTTCTGGTCATGTAAAGAAGGTTGGGAGGGAAGGGCGAGGAGGCAGGGGGCCGTGCCAACAGAACCCTCACCACTTGACCCTGTGGGTGTGTGCTGAAGCCCCTTGGCTAGGGGAGGACAGCAAGAACCTGTCCATCATGGAGCCTTGACTTCTCCAGGGCAAGACAGGCCAGCCGGTCACTGCCGGGCGTGTGTTCCCCGGACGGCATGGGGCAGCTCCCGGGAAAGCGGCACGGTGTGATGCAGAGTCACAAGCTCCGATACCAGACAAAAGCAGGTCTGATTCCGGGTTGGCTGCCTGGAGGCATGAAAACTCACACGTGTTACGTCAGGTCTCCCTGCCTCAGTTTCCTCATCTACAGAAAAGGCGGGGCGGGGGGAGGGGGGAACGTCTGCATACACCCTACACGCAGTGACAAAGCCTGGAGCAGGCTGCTGGAGGGGTGGCTGGCGCGTCCAGTTACTCCATGAGCGCCAGCTGCAATCATTAACTCAGTCCCTCCTTGGTGCCACAGGGATCCAGAGGGGTAGGGTGCAGTTCACCCGCACGGAGACAGAAATCTCACACGGACGAATTCCCCTCCGAGCTGATCCCCCACACGCCAGGGTCCACGCACCAGGGTTAGATCAGCAGGCTCCTTGGAGGCCCAGCTCTTTGGGGACTTGCAGAAGCCCGGGGGGGTGGGGTTCTACTCTGCAGAGCCTCCGAATGTCGGGGGATCTTCTAACAGGTCTGAAGAGCTCTAACCAGAGTAGCAAAAATTGCTGTTTTGTCAATATTGTTAGATGCCTGGGATTTAGATATGGATTTTCTTCCCCCTATTCACAAAACACTGAATCACGTAAAGAGACCAAACAAGGAGACAGAGATTCAGGCCTCATAAGATGCTGCAGCTCTGTTTCTGCCACCAGGCAAATACCTTTCTCTTAACATTCACAGCGCACCACGGGGCCAAGTGCACGTGCCCAGCCTCGAATCAGGCCCAGAGCCCTCCAGGGTAGGCAGCAGAGCAGGGCGGACTGTGCAGCAGAAGGAGGCCGTGCCCGGCCCGAGACAGCGGCCGGGGCACCCCAGGTTCTAATACAGCTCAACCCACAGAGCGGCGGGGCTGGCCCTGGCTCAACCTTCCAGACCTTTTCCAAGTTGAAGCTTCCCTCTGATGCTGTGACTTCTCAGGAGAATTAGGCAGGGCATGTGAAGCTAGTTCCTAGAAAGTGTTCATGGAACACAAAGTTCTAACTCCACTTCCATATATTCCAGGGCCAGTGGCTTCTGTTTGGTTCTAACGGCACCACATCCTCGATACCTGAATCCATAGATACCCTGGCAGGGCTGAAGGGTCCCCAAGGGGAGACCAGGGCTGTCAGCCCCCTGCTTCTCCACCGCGGGACACCTCGTCTTCCCCCTTCCTGACCCAGAGCATGTCCTACAAGGGCAAGCGCCTCCAGAGCCATCAGTCTGTGTGCTCCAAGCCAGCCCCTCTCGGCCAGAGACCTGGCGCGCACACTCCAGACCCAAACGGACAGCCCAAGGGTGCGTCTACTTGAGGTCTCAGCTCCACGGGAAAGGGAAGCTGGGGGCCCAGGAGCGGTCACCGTGATGGCTGGAGCCACGAGTGAGAAGCAGCAGGCACGGGCAGGCACATGCCGAGGCCCTTGGAGAGGCACCTTCTGAACCAAGGTGGGGTCAGACCTGACGATCCCCCAGCTCCTCTCCTCTGTGGGATCCACGCAGACCAGCAGCTCCCTGAGCCAGCTCCCTCAGCCTGCACTGGCAGTGCCTGCTTCAGAACCGTCCCAGCGCCCAGGGGACAGCGCTCAATGCACGAGCCCGGCTGGGGAGACGGCCTCTTCCTCCCCGGCTGCTCTCATTCCTGGGGCCCACACCAAAAACTCCCTTACCAGGGAAATCCAGAAAGTTGAGCCCCCTCAAAAGTCAATCTTGCAAGTTCATAGGCTTCTGGTTCATAAGTGACACGGAATAGCGTGGGGTGTGCTGGAGAATGACCCGCAGTATGGACAGTTCAGTTACCTGCTGTCCAGTCCACTAGCTCAAAGGCTAACTCACACACTCAGCGTCTACTAGTCCACTAGTTCAAAGGCTAACTCCATCAGCGTCTACTAGTCCACTAGTTCAAAGGCTAACTCACTCAGCGTCTACTAGTCCACTAGCTCAAAGGCTAACTCACTCAGCGTCTACTAGTCCACTAGCTCAAAGGCTAACTCACTCACTCAGCGTCTACTAGTCCACTAGTTCAAAGGCTCACTAACTCACTCAGCGTCTACTAGTCCACTAGTTCAAAGGCTAACTAACTCACTCAGCGTCTACTAGTCCACTAGTTCAAAGGCTAACTAACTCACTCAGCGTCTACTAGTCCACTAGCTCAAAGGCTAACTCACCACTCAGCATCTACTACTCCACTAGCTCAAAGGCTCACTAACTCACTCAGCATCTACTAGTCCACTAGCTCAAAGGCTAACTCACTCAGCGTCCACCAGTCCACTAGCTCAAAGGCTAACTCACTCAGCGTCTACCAGTCCACAAGTTCAAAGGCTAACTCACTCAGCGTCTACCAGTCCACTAGTTCAAAGGCTAACTCACTCACTCAGCGTCTACTAGTCCACTAGCTCAAAGGCTAACTCACTCAGCGTCTACTAGTCCACTAGTTCAAAGGCTGACTAACTCACTCAGCGTCTACTAGTCCACTAGCTCAAAGGCTAACTCACTCAGCGTCTACTAGTCCACTAGTTCAAAGGCTAACTCACTCAGCGTCTACTAGTCCACTAGCTCAAAGGCTAACTAACTCACTCAGCGTCTACTAGTCCACTAGCTCAAAGGCTAACTCACTCAGCGTCTACTAGTCCACTAGTTCAAAGGCTAACTCACTCAGCGTCTACTAGTCCACTAGTTCAAAGGCTAACTCACTCAGCGTCTACTAGTCCACTAGTTCAAAGGCTAACTCACTCACTCAGCGTCTACTAGTCCACTAGTTCAAAGGCTAACTCACTCAGCGTCTACTAGTCCACTAGTTCAAAGGCTAACTCACTCAGCGTCTACTAGTCCACTAGTTCAAAGGCTAACTCACTCAGCGTCTACTAGTCCACTAGTTCAAAGGCTAACTCACTCACTCAGCGTCTACTAGTCCACTAGTTCAAAGGCTAACTCACTCACTCAGCGTCTACTAGTCCACTAGCTCAAAGGCTAACTCACTCACTCAGCGTCTACTAGTCCACTAGCTCAAAGGCTAACTCACTCACTCAGCGTCTACTAGTCCACTAGCTCAAAGGCTAACTCACTCAGCATCTACTACTCCACTAGCTCAAAGGCTCACTAACTCACTCAGCGTCTACTAGTCCACTAGCTCAAAGGCTAACTCACTCAGCGTCTACCAGTCCACTAGCTCAAAGGCTAACTCACTCAGCGTCTACCAGTCCACTAGTTCAAAGGCTAACTCACTCAGCGTCTACCAGTCCACTAGTTCAAAGGCTAACTCACTCACTCAGCGTCTACTAGTCCACTAGCTCAAAGGCTAACTCACTCAGCATCTACTAGTCCACTAGTTCAAAGGCTAACTCACTCAGCGTCTACTGTCCACTAGCTCAAAGGCTAACTAACTCACTCAGCGTCTACTAGTCCACTAGCTCAAAGGCTAACTCACTCAGCGTCTACTAGTCCACTAGTTCAAAGGCTAACTCCATCAGCGTCTACTAGTCCACTAGTTCAAAGGCTAACTCACTCAGCGTCTACTAGTCCACTAGTTCAAAGGCTAACTCACTCACTCAGCGTCTACTAGTCCACTAGTTCAAAGGCTAACTCACTCAGCGTCTACTAGTCCACTAGCTCAAAGGCTAACTCACTCAGCGTCTACTAGCCCACTAGTTCAAAGGCTAACTCACTCAGCGTCTACTAGTCCACTAGTTCAAAGGCTAACTCACTCACTCAGCGTCTACTAGTCCACTAGTTCAAAGGCTAACTCACTCACTCAGCGTCTACTAGTCCACTAGCTCAAAGGCTAACTCACTCACTCAGCGTCTACTAGTCCACTAGCTCCAAGGCTAACTCACTCAGCGTCTACTAGTCCACTAGCTCAAAGGCTAACTCACTCACTCAGCATCTACTACTCCACTAGCTCAAAGGCTAACTCACTCAGCGTCTACTAGTCCACTAGCTCAAAGGCTAACTCACTCAGCGTCTACTAGTCCACTAGCTCAAAGGCTAACTCACTCAGCATCTACTAGTCCACTAGTTCAAAGGCTAACTCACTCAGCGTCTACTAGTCCACTAGTTCAAAGGCTAACTCACTCACTCAGCGTCTACTAGTCCACTAGTTCAAAGGCTAACTCCATCAGCGTCTACTAGTCCACTAGTTCAAAGGCTAACTCACTCAGCGTCTACTAGTCCACTAGTTCAAAGGCTAACTCACTCACTCAGCGTCTACTAGTCCACTAGTTCAAAGGCTAACTCACTCAGCTTCTACTAGTCCACTAGCTCAAAGGCTAACTCACTCAGCGTCTACTAGTCCACTAGTTCAAAGGCTAACTCACTCAGCGTCTACTAGTCCACTAGTTCAAAGGCTAACTCACTCAGCGTCTACTAGTCCACTAGTTCAAAGGCTAACTCACTCACTCAGCGTCTACTAGTCCACTAGTTCAAAGGCTAACTCACTCAGCGTCTACTAGTCCACTAGCTCAAAGGCTAACTCACTCAGCGTCTACTAGCCCACTAGTTCAAAGGCTAACTCACTCAGCGTCTACTAGTCCACTAGTTCAAAGGCTAACTAACTCACTCAGCGTCTACTACTCCACTAGTTCAAAGGCTAACTCACTCACTCAGCGTCTACTAGTCCACTAGCTCAAAGGCTAACTCACTCACTCAGCGTCTACTAGTCCACTAGCTCAAAGGCGAACTCACTCACTCAGCGTCTACTAGTCCACTAGCTCAAAGGCGAACTCACTCACTCAGCGTCTACTAGTCCACTAGCTCAAAGGCTAACTCACTCAGCGTCTACTAGCCCACTAGTTCAAAGGCTAACTCACTCAGCGTCTACTAGTCCACTAGTTCAAAGGCTAACTCACTCACTCAGCGTCTACTAGTCCACTAGCTCAAAGGCTAACTCACTCACTCAGCGTCTACTAGTCCACTAGCTCAAAGGCTAACTCACTCACTCAGCGTCTACTAGTCCACTAGTTCAAAGGCTAACTCACTCACTCAGCGTCTACTAGTCCACTAGCTCAAAGGCTAACTCACTCACTCAGCGTCTACTAGTCCACTAGCTCAAAGGCTAACTCACACACTCAGCGTCTACCAGTCCACTAGTTCAAAGGCTAACTCACTCAGCGTCTACCAGTCCACTAGTTCAAAGGCTAACTAACTCACTCTGCGTCTACTAGTCCACTAGCTCAAAGGCTAACTCACTCAGCATCTACTAGTCCACTAGTTCAAAGGCTAACTCACTCAGCGTCTACTGTCCACTAGCTCAAAGGCTAACTCACTCACTCAGCGTCTACTAGTCCACTAGTTCAAAGGCTAACTCACTCACTCAGCGTCTACTAGTCCACTAGCTCAAAGGCTAACTCACTCACTCAGCGTCTACTAGTCCACTAGCTCAAAGGCTAACTCACTCACTCAGCGTCTACTAGTCCACTAGCTCAAAGGCTAACTCACTCACTCAGCGTCTACTAGTCCACTAGCTCAAAGGCGAACTCACTCAGCGTCTACTAGCCCATTAGTTCAAAGGCTAACTCACTCAGCGTCTACTAGTCCACTAGTTCAAAGGCTAACTAACTCACTCAGCGTCTACTAGTCCACTAGTTCAAAGGCTAACTCACTCACTCAGCGTCTACTAGTCCACTAGCTCAAAGGCTAACTCACTCACTCAGCGTCTACTAGTCCACTAGCTCAAAGGCTAACTCACTCACTCAGCATCTACTAGTCCACTAGTTCAAAGGCTAACTCACTCACTCAGCGTCTACTAGTCCACTAGCTCAAAGGCTAACTCACTCACTCAGCGTCTACTAGTCCACTAGCTCAAAGGCTAACTCACTCACTCAGCGTCTACTAGTCCACTAGCTCAAAGGCTAACTCACTCACTCAGCGTCTACTAGTCCACTAGTTCAAAGGCTAACTCACTCACTCAGCGTCTACTAGTCCACTAGTTCAAAGGCTAACTCACTCAGCGTCTACTAGTCCACTAGTTCAAAGGCTAACTCACTCACTCAGCGTCTACTAGTCCACTAGCTCAAAGGCTAACTCACTCACTCAGCGTCTACTAGTCCACTAGCTCAAAGGCTAACTCACTCACTCAGCGTCTACTAGTCCACTAGCTCAAAGGCTAACTCACTCACTCAGCGTCTACTAGTCCACTAGTTCAAAGGCTAACTAACTCACTCAGCGTCTACTAGTCCACTAGCTCAAAGGCTAACTCACTCAGCGTCTACTAGTCCACTAGTTCAAAGGCTAACTCACTCAGCGTCTACTAGTCCACTAGCTCAAAGGCTAACTCACTCACTCAGCGTCTACTAGTCCACTAGTTCAAAGGCTAACTCACTCAGCGTCTACTAGTCCACTAGTTCAAAGGCTAACTCACTCACTCAGCGTCTACTAGTCCACTAGCTCAAAGGCTAACTCACTCACTCAGCGTCTACTAGTCCACTAGCTCAAAGGCTAACTCACTCACTCAGCGTCTACTAGTCCACTAGTTCAAAGGCTAACTCACTCAGCGTCTACTAGTCCACTAGCTCAAAGGCTAACTCACTCAGCGTCTACCAGTCCACTAGTTCAAAGGCTAACTCACTCAGCGTCTACCAGTCCACTAGTTCAAAGGCTAACTAACTCACTCAGCGTCTACTAGTCCACTAGCTCAAAGGCTAACTCACTCAGCATCTACTAGTCCACTAGTTCAAAGGCTAACTCACTCAGCGTCTACTGTCCACTAGCTCAAAGGCTAACTAACTCACTCAGCGTCTACTAGTCCACTAGCTCAAAGGCTAACTCACTCAGCGTCTACTAGTCCACTAGTTCAAAGGCTAACTCCATCAGCGTCTACTAGTCCACTAGTTCAAAGGCTAACTCACTCAGCGTCTACTAGTCCACTAGTTCAAAGGCTAACTCACTCACTCAGCGTCTACTAGTCCACTAGTTCAAAGGCTAACTCACTCAGCGTCTACTAGTCCACTAGCTCAAAGGCTAACTCACTCAGTGTCTACTAGCCCACTAGTTCAAAGGCTAACTCACTCAGTGTCTACTAGTCCACTAGTTCAAAGGCTAACTCACTCACTCAGCGTCTACTAGTCCACTAGTTCAAAGGCTAACTCACTCACTCAGCATCTACTAGTCCACTAGCTCAAAGGCTAACTCACTCACTCAGCGTCTACTAGTCCACTAGCTCAAAGGCTAACTCACTCACTCAGCGTCTACTAGTCCACTAGCTCAAAGGCTAACTCACTCACTCAGCGTCTACTAGTCCACTAGTTCAAAGGCTAACTCACTCACTCAGCGTCTACTAGTCCACTAGCTCAAAGGCTAACTCACTCACTCAGCGTCTACTAGTCCACTAGCTCAAAGGCTAACTCACTCACTCAGCGTCTACTAGTCCACTAGTTCAAAGGCTAACTCACTCACTCAGCGTCTACTAGTCCACTAGCTCAAAGGCTAACTCACTCACTCAGCGTCTACTAGTCCACTAGCTCAAAGGCTAACTCACACACTCAGCGTCTACCAGTCCACTAGTTCAAAGGCTAACTCACTCAGCGTCTACCAGTCCACTAGTTCAAAGGCTAACTAACTCACTCTGCGTCTACTAGTCCACTAGCTCAAAGGCTAACTCACTCAGCATCTACTAGTCCACTAGTTCAAAGGCTAACTCACTCAGCGTCTACTGTCCACTAGCTCAAAGGCTAACTAACTCACTCAGCGTCTACTAGTCCACTAGTTCAAAGGCTAACTCACTCACTCAGCGTCTACTAGTCCACTAGCTCAAAGGCTAACTCACTCACTCAGCGTCTACTAGTCCACTAGCTCAAAGGCTAACTCACTCACTCAGCGTCTACTAGTCCACTAGCTCAAAGGCTAACTCACTCACTCAGCGTCTACTAGTCCACTAGCTCAAAGGCGAACTCACTCAGCGTCTACTAGCCCATTAGTTCAAAGGCTAACTCACTCAGCGTCTACTAGTCCACTAGTTCAAAGGCTAACTCACTCACTCAGCGTCTACTAGTCCACTAGTTCAAAGGCTAACTCACTCACTCAGCGTCTACTAGTCCACTAGCTCAAAGGCTAACTCACTCACTCAGCGTCTACTAGTCCACTAGCTCAAAGGCTAACTCACTCACTCAGCGTCTACTAGTCCTCTAGTTCAAAGGCTAACTCACTCACTCAGCGTCTACTAGTCCACTAGCTCAAAGGCTAACTCACTCACTCAGCGTCTACTAGTCCACTAGCTCAAAGGCTAACTCACTCACTCAGCGTCTACTAGTCCACTAGCTCAAAGGCTAACTCACTCACTCAGCGTCTACTAGTCCACTAGTTCAAAGGCTAACTCACTCACTCAGCGTCTACTAGTCCACTAGTTCAAAGGCTAACTCACTCAGCGTCTACTAGTCCACTAGTTCAAAGGCTAACTCACTCACTCAGCGTCTACTAGTCCACTAGCTCAAAGGCTAACTCACTCACTCAGCGTCTACTAGTCCACTAGCTCAAAGGCTAACTCACTCACTCAGCGTCTACTAGTCCACTAGCTCAAAGGCTAACTCACTCACTCAGCGTCTACTAGTCCACTAGCTCAAAGGCTAACTAACTCACTCAGCGTCTACTAGTCCACTAGCTCAAAGGCTAACTCACTCAGCGTCTACTAGTCCACTAGTTCAAAGGCTAACTCACTCAGCGTCTACTAGTCCACTAGCTCAAAGGCTAACTCACTCACTCAGCGTCTACTAGTCCACCAGTTCAAAGGCTAACTCACTCAGCGTCTACTAGTCCACTAGTTCAAAGGCTAACTCACTCAGCGTCTACTAGTCCACTAGTTCAAAGGCTAACTCACTCACTCAGCGTCTACTAGTCCACTAGCTCCAAGGCTAACTCACTCAGCGTCTACTAGTCCACTAGCTCAAAGGCTAACTCACTCACTCAGCGTCTACTAGTCCACTAGCTCAAAGGCTAACTCACTCAGCGTCTACTAGTCCACTAGCTCAAAGGCTAACTCACTCAGCGTCTACTAGTCCACTAGCTCAAAGGCTAACTCACTCAGCATCTACTAGTCCACTAGTTCAAAGGCTAACTCACTCAGCGTCTACTAGTCCACTAGTTCAAAGGCTAACTCACTCACTCAGCGTCTACTAGTCCACTAGTTCAAAGGCTAACTCACTCAGCGTCTACTAGTCCACTAGTTCAAAGGCTAACTCACTCACTCAGCGTCTACTAGTCCACTAGCTCAAAGGCTAACTCACTCAGCGTCTACTAGTCTACTACTTCAAAGGCTAACTCACTCACTCAGCTTCTACTAGTCCACTAGCTCAAAGGCTAACTCACTCAGCGTCTACTAGTCCACTAGCTCAAAGGCTAACTCACTCACTCAGCGTCTACTAGTCCACTAGTTCAAAGGTTAACTAACTCACTCAGCGTCTACTAGTCCACTAGCTCAAAGGCTAACTCACTCACTCAGCATCTACTACTCCACTAGCTCAAAGGCTCACTAACTCACTCAGCGTCTACTAGTCCACTAGCTCAAAGGCTAACTCACTCAGCGTCTACCAGTCCACTAGCTCAAAGGCTAACTCACTCAGCGTCTACCAGTCCACTAGTTCAAAGGGTAACTCACTCAGCGTCTACCAGTCCACTATTTCAAAGGCTAACTAACTCACTCAGCGTCTACTAGTCCACTAGCTCAAAGGCTAACTCACTCAGCATCTACTAGTCCACTAGTTCAAAGGCTAACTCACTCAGCGTCTACTGTCCACTAGCTCAAAGGCTAACTAACTCACTCACCGTCTACTAGTCCACTAGCTCAAAGGCTAACTCACTCAGCGTCTACTAGTCCACTAGTTCAAAGGCTAACTCCATCAGCGTCTACTAGTCCACTAGTTCAAAGGCTAACTCACTCAGCGTCTACTAGTCCACTAGTTCAAAGGCTAACTCACTCACTCAGCGTCTACTAGTCCACTAGCTCAAGGGCTAACTCACTCAGCGTCTACCAGTCCACTAGCTCAAAGGCTAACTCACTCAGCGTCTACCAGTCCACTAGTTCAAAGGCTAACTCACTCAGCGTCTACCAGTCCACTAGTTCAAAGGCTAACTCACTCACTCAGCATCTACTACTCCACTAGCTCAAAGGCTCACTAACTCACTCAGCGTCTACTAGTCCACTAGCTCAAAGGCTAACTCACTCAGCGTCTACCAGTCCACTAGCTCAAAGGCTAACTCACTCAGCGTCTACCAGTCCACTAGTTCAAAGGCTAACTCACTCAGCGTCTACCAGTCCACTAGTTCAAAGGCTAACTAACTCACTCAGCGTCTACTAGTCCACTAGCTCAAAGGCTAACTCACTCAGCATCTACTAGTCCACTAGTTCAAAGGCTAACTCACTCAGCGTCTACTGTCCACTAGCTCAAAGGCTAACTAACTCACTCAGCGTCTACTAGTCCACTAGCTCAAAGGCTAACTCACTCAGCGTCTACTAGTCCACTAGTTCAAAGGCTAACTCCATCAGCGTCTACTAGTCCACTAGTTCAAAGGCTAACTCACTCAGCGTCTACTAGTCCACTAGTTCAAATGCTAACTCACTCACTCAGCGTCTACTAGTCCACTAGTTCAAAGGCTAACTCACTCAGCGTCTACTAGTCCACTAGCTCAAAGGCTAACTCACTCAGTGTCTACTAGCCCACTAGTTCAAAGGCTAACTCACTCAGTGTCTACTAGTCCACTAGTTCAAAGGCTAACTCACTCACTCAGCGTCTACTAGTCCACTAGTTCAAAGGCTAACTCACTCACTCAGCATCTACTAGTCCACTAGCTCAAAGGCTAACTCACTCACTCAGCGTCTACTAGTCCACTAGCTCAAAGGCTAACTCACTCACTCAGCGTCTACTAGTCCACTAGCTCAAAGGCTAACTCACTCACTCAGCGTCTACTAGTCCACTAGTTCAAAGGCTAACTCACTCAGCGTCTACTAGTCCACTAGTTCAAAGGCTAACTCACTCACTCAGCGTCTACTAGTCCACTAGCTCAAAGGCTAACTCACTCACTCAGCGTCTACTAGTCCACTAGCTCAAAGGCTAACTCACTCACTCAGCGTCTACTAGTCCACTAGCTCAAAGGCTAACTCACTCACTCAGCGTCTACTAGTCCACTAGCTCAAAGGCTAACTCACTCAGCGTCTACTAGTCCACTAGTTCAAAGGCTAACTCACTCAGCGTCTACTAGTCCACTAGCTCAAAGGCTAACTCACTCACTCAGCGTCTACTAGTCCACCAGTTCAAAGGCTAACTCACTCAGCGTCTACTAGTCCACTAGTTCAAAGGCTAACTCACTCAGCGTCTACTAGTCCACTAGTTCAAAGGCTAACTCACTCAGCGTCTACTAGTCCACTAGTTCAAAGGCTAACTCACTCAGCGTCTACTAGTCCACTAGTTCAAAGGCTAACTCACTCAGCGTCTACTAGTCCACTAGCTCAAAGGCTAACTCACTCACTCAGCGTCTACTAGTCCACTAGCTCAAAGGCTAACTCACTCAGCGTCTACTAGTCCACTAGTTCAAAGGCTAACTCACTCAGCGTCTACTAGTCCACTAGCTCAAAGGCTAACTCACTCAGCGTCTACTAGTCCACTAGTTCAAAGGCTAACTCACTCACTCAGCGTCTACTAGTCCACTAGCTCCAAGGCTAACTCACTCAGCGTCTACTAGTCCACTAGTTCAAAGGCTAACTCACTCACTCAGCGTCTACTAGTCCACTAGCTCAAAGGCTAACTCACTCAGCGTCTACTAGTCCACTAGTTCAAAGGCTAACTCACTCAGCGTCTACTAGTCCACTAGTTCAAAGGCTAACTAACTCACTCAGCATCTACTAGTCCACTAGTTCAAAGGCTAACTCACTCACTCAGCGTCTACTAGTCCACTAGCTCAAAGGCTAACTCACTCACTCAGCGTCTACTAGTCCACTAGCTCAAAGGCTAACTCACTCACTCAGCGTCTACTAGTCCACTAGCTCAAAGGCTAACTCACTCACTCAGCGTCTACTAGTCCACTAGTTCAAAGGCTAACTCACTCAGCGTCTACTAGTCCACTAGTTCAAAGGCTAACTCACTCACTCAGCGTCTACTAGTCCACTAGCTCAAAGGCTAACTCACTCACTCAGCGTCTACTAGTCCACTAGCTCAAAGGCTAACTCACTCACTCAGCGTCTACTAGTCCACTAGCTCAAAGGCTAACTCCATCAGCGTCTACTAGTCCACTAGCTCAAAGGCTAACTCACTCAGCGTCTACTAGTCCACTAGTTCAAAGGCTAACTCACTCAGCGTCTACTAGTCCACTAGTTCAAAGGCTAACTCACTCACTCAGCGTCTACTAGTCCACTAGCTCAAAGGCTAACTCACTCAGCGTCTACTAGTCCACTAGCTCAAAGGCTAACTCACTCAGCGTCTACTAGTCCACTAGTTCAAAGGCTCACTAACTCACTCAGCGTCTACTAGTCCACTAGCTCAAAGGCTAACTCACTCAGCGTCTACTAGTCCACTAGCTCAAAGGCTAACTCACTCAGCGTCTACTAGTCCACTAGTTCAAAGGCTAACTCACTCAGCGTCTACTAGTCCACTAGTTCAAAGGCTAACTAACTCACTCAGCGTCTACTAGTCCACTAGCTCAAAGGCTAACTAACTCACTCAGCGTCTACTAGTCCACTAGCTCAAAGGCTAACTCACTCAGCGTCTACTAGTCTACTAGCTCAAAGGCTAACTCACTCAGCGTCTACTAGTCCACTAGTTCAAAGGCTAACTCACTCAGCGTCTACTAGTCCACTAGTTCAAAGGCTAACTAACTCACTCAGCGTCTACTAGTCCACTAGCTCAAAGGCTAACTCACTCAGCGTCTACTAGTCCACTAGTTCAAAGGCTAACTCACTCAGCGTCTACTAGTCCACTAGCTCAAAGGCTAACTAACTCACTCAGCGTCTACTAGTCCACTAGCTCAAAGGCTAACTCACTCAGCGTCTACTAGTCCACTAGCTCAAAGGCTAACTCACTCAGCGTCTACTAGTCCACTAGTTCAAAGGCTAACTCACTCAGCGTCTACTAGTCCACTAGTTCAATGGCTAACTCACTCACTCAGCGTCTACTAGTCCACTAGCTCAAAGGCTAACTCACTCAGCGTCTACTAGTCCACTAGCTCAAAGGCTGACTAACTCACTCAGCGTCTACTAGTCCACTAGCTCAAAAGTTAACTCTACTAGTTCAAAAGTTACTACATCGAAAGTTAACTCATTTAGCATCACCTGGAACTACAAAACCCTAGGAGAAATACAAATTTGTTTAATTCTTTCCATTTTCTCAAAATCTTAACCACTGATCCAAGTAACTGTGGATGGACCTACACGGTTCCCAAGCTTTTCCAGCCTGCTAGCTAAATTCGATCTCATTACCATGATAAAAATTCTGGGAAGCCTTGGTCTTCTGAGCGTGCAACACAGGATGAGAGAATCAAATCCATTCAGCTTCAATCTACTGCTCCACTTAATAAACAAAAAATGTTAACAATGTGCACTTTGAAAGGAAATTTAAGTGGTTTCATAATGCAGATACTGTGAGTTTTCCCACGACGTTAAATGAAGGCTTATGACAAGAGTTTAATGAGCTGTTATCCAATATCTTCCAGGCCTGGGGATTTCAGCTTCTTCCCCTCTGGAACAGAGGTTGCTCAGAAAGCATGATCCGTACTAAACGGAACTGCCCTCCTCAAACGTCTTCACTTTTATAGTCTATAATCCAAGTCACTCTACTAGCAGGCAGAAAAATCCCAGTCAGCTTCAAAACTCCCTCATCTTTCTATTACTTCAAATGACAACCTGTTCCCAGTACTTCATCTTCGCAGTAAGTACCGGGAGCTGAAAAGATGAAATCAATTTCACATTTCTTTCTGCCGTTTTACATGACTTATTTGTTTCAGCAGATCCTCTTTGCCACAAATCCTCCCTTTGCCCATTCATGTCTGCATACTTAGCATAGATTTAATATTTCTCTAGGCCAAAGATCATACACTGAGTTTTTCTCTAACTGGGAGATAGACAGGAAGAGAGGGAGGGGGCTGTCTGGGATCCCTTTGTTGCCACAAAGAACAGTTCACAGCAAGACAAGTAACACAAAACTTAAATCGGCAGCCCTACACATCAGATCCAGAGAGGGGGAAAAAAAGAATTGAGATGTCCTGAGCCTGTTCTGGTTCCAGACACGGTCAGACATTTCACTGACCTTATGTAATAAAACTTGCTTGGTGGCCCTGCTGGAACAGGGAATCTAATCCAGACATGGGTCACAAATCCGCACTTCATAAACATCATGACGTGAGTAATGAACCCAAAGTCCGCCACGCAGTAACCAACCAGAGTCCTCCAAGGGCAAACACTGCACCTTCTGGTGGACATGTCCTGGAATCAGCTTGGAATCCCCCCTCCCAGCTGAGAGGGACGCCGGAGCGCTGAGTCCTAGCTGCTGCTGTTTCCGCTGCTCATCCAGCCTTGTCCCCCAGGTCTGACTACCTGGGAAGTGCTAAGCCCTCAGGGAGGATTGTTTAAAAGTCAGATAGAATGGAAACCACCAATTTCCCACCATCACCCATGCCTTAACCATCGGTCAGCAAAGGCACCACCTTCTGGGATAAAGTTCAACAGGTCTCTTCTTCCGAGAACCAAGCTGTGGGCAGTAATTCCACGCAAACGATATCTCAGCTGAACAGGCTTGGGGCGGGACCGCCGGCGGACACCTTAACCAACACGCAGACTTCTGCTTTTGTGAAATGATACCCTCCACATTCCATACGACTTGCAAAGTTCTGAAATGCAAGCTGTTCACGGGTTGAGGGCCGGGTATACAGTGCTAGGCAAAGCACGCTGGCACGTGCTGCGTGAAAGGCCTCTACCTCACTTGAGGCACACGCTGTTTCCACACAAAGCTCCAGATTCAGAACTCTGCCCGCTCTGAGCTCTTAGCGCTTGCTGCCTCGCCTCCTCTTCAGGCAAAAATCGTGGAGTATCTCGTCACATGGAATAAGCTGCGTGTGTGTCTCTCTGGAATGTCCTGTGCTTTTATCTTATCTCAAGATAAAATACTAAGTTTCTGGCATCTCATATTGCCTGGCATGGGACCTGCACACAACAGGCTGACTGATGGAAACTGGGGGAATCTTGGCCAGGTAACAAGTGTCAAAACCTGCACAGACACATCAGGAGCGAAATCAGATGTTACTTATAACTCACACCTTTTTGCCATTCTCCCTTACCACAGGAATGAGATACACAAAACACAGCCTCTTTCACCTCATCAATGAGACTGGATTTATGTTAAGGAGAATGGTAAGGAGGAGAAACAGGCTCAGCAGAGGTGAAGGGTCCCCCAAGTCTCGTGTGCCCACATCCTCTCACACCCCCGCACTCACTCAGTTGCTCTTAAACTCTACTGATATTTAGTTTATTCATTCCAACTACAAGATCAGGCACCCAGTCCTATCACTTCATGGCAAACAGATGGGGAAACAGTGGAAACAGTGACAGACTTTATTTTCTTGGGCTCCAGAATCACTGCAAATGGTATCTGCACCCATGAAATTAAAAGACACTTGCTCCTTGAAAGAAGAGCTATGGAAAACCTAGATGGCAAATTAAAAAGCAGAGACATTACTTTGCCAACAAAGGTCCCTCTAGTTAAAGCTATGGTTTTTCCAGTGGTCATGTATGGATGTGAAAGTTGGACCATGAAGAAACCCGAGTGCTGAAGAATTGATGCTTTTGAACTGTGGTGTTGGAGAAGACTCTTGAGAGTCCCTTGGACTGCAAGGAGATCCAACCAGTCCATCCTAGAGGAAATCAGTCCTGAATATTCATTAGAAGGACTGATGCTGAAGCTGAAATTCCAATACTGTGGCCACCTGATGTGAAGAACTGACTCATTGGAAAAGACCCTGATGCTGGGAAAGATTGAAGGCAGGAGGAGAAGGGGACAACAGAGGACGAGATGGTTGGATGGCATCACCGACTTGATGGCCATGAGTTTGAGCAAGCTCTGGGTGTTCGTGATGGACAGGGAAGCCTGGTGTGCTGAAGTCCGTGGGATCACAAAGAGTCGGACACGACTGAGCAACTGAACTGAAAACCATATGTGTCATCTAAAAACATGTTATAAATCCCATTTTATATTAATAAAATTCCTATACCCATCAAGACTGGGCCTAGCACCAAGACTGGCACTCAGGACCCCAAACTCTGACTGGGCTCACTCTCACCCCGACACAACACGAAGAGTGAGGACCCCTTAGCCTGCAGGTCCCGGGCACCTCCACTCCTCACGACCAGCTCCCCCAGTCTTCATGAGAACCGTCCCACTCAGATGCGGAAGCTCTGCAGGGTCAGGCCCACCAGGGAGACAGATTTCTGCAGAACATGTCCTCCTTGCCTTCCTCCAACCCTAGCTGTGAGGCTGGAGAACCAAAATTTATAAACAGCGAACAAGCTGGAACCCACAGTGGCTCATCATTGACCTGGAGAAAGAGACAAGTGTCGAGTGCACAGGGCCTTCTGAAACCACCGACAGAGCTCTGAGAGGCATCGTCACCGACCAGGAACAGGGCAAAGACCCCACACTCACACGTGGGCCTTGCAGGTCTGTGAGCCCCTCACGAGAGAGACTCAGGGAAGTGTCCTGGAAGAGCAGACTCGAGCCAAGCCGTGACAACCCCACAGATGATGGTTAAGGATCCATCATGAAGAGCATGGCCACAGCAAAATCTGCTCAGCCCGAACTCGCTGTGTGCACGCCCCACAGCCAGGCTGCTAGGACCAGCACGTAGAGCAGAACGTTCCCCACTCCCAGGCTGCTCAGCAAGTGCTGCGATTCCACCCTGACCGTTCAGAAGTGCTTCTGAGCACAC
Organism: Budorcas taxicolor; assembly: GCF_023091745.1. NCBI lineage: Eukaryota > Metazoa > Chordata > Mammalia > Artiodactyla > Bovidae > Budorcas > Budorcas taxicolor. Next base: position 10,249,220 of record NC_068930.1, on the reverse strand, counting down.
GGCACCTTGGCAGGATCACGGGAGACGGCAGCCGCTGGCCACGAGAGCCGGAAACGCTCACAGGCCCGTCAGCTTGCTCCGGTTCCGGGTGAAGAAGGAGAGCTTACTTGAGCTGAAAAGAATGATTTAAATGAACTTAAATTCGTGAAACATAACCGTATTAGATGGGGGTTTCTAAAAATACTTGTGAATAATTCACTTTGGTTACAGCAAAAGCCAGACCAGAAAGAGTCACATCAAAGACACAAGCCCAACATAAATTCTACTCAATTTCCTACTCTCAATGCCTGTCTAACTGCTTTTCTTGCCTTCCACCCTTTCACTGAGATGGTTCGTTGGCCTATGCTCTATCTGCTGCCCCCCGGTGAGCTCGTCAGAGCCCACTGATTGTAGCCCACCCTCCGAAGCCCACTTTGGGGGCCTGTCCCGAAGGAAGGGTAGGGCCCATCCCCAAAAAGAAGGCAACTGCTTCACACCGCAGCGAGCTTGGAACATGTTATCTCGTGCCCTAGCAGTGCTTCCCCAAGTCCAGGGCCAGCAGCACCATCCCAGGTCCCCAACACCTTCCAGCGCAGCAGGGAAACAGAGCTGGACTCGCTCAGTTTAAGCGATGAGGAAACCAGGGAGCAGGCAGGGAAAGGGCTGGCGCTGGGCCGCTCAGCTAAGCGGCAGCAGCAGCATCTGGCCAGTGCTTTCTGCGGTAAACAGGGATGCTTATGTGTTCACAGTTTCCATGCAAATTCCATCAGCTCATGAGGCAGGGGGGCCCCCTACTCCTTCCTGTCTTTTGACCACCCACCACCTGCCTCTCCAGCTTGGCTTCAGAGATGAGAAGATGCTGACAAGAGGTTTGCTTTTATTCTGCTAATTGTGGAAGGGTTTAAGACTGAAGGTTGAAGAGCTGGCATATGAAAGTCCAAGCTTCACACTTAAAAAAAAAGAAAACAATAGGCACCAGGCTTGTTGCAAAGAGAATCTGCGCTGGCTCACACTAAACCGATCACCCAAACCAGTCACCTTTTGTCTGCTCGCGGAAGGGGTGGTCTGAATACCATCCCCATCACCATCCAATTCCCCCTTACACACCTTCAGAGGCTCCTCTCTAACCACCGAGGCTCTCCATGAATTAGAACAGTGCCCAACAAGACAGAGTTGCATTTACCCAAACAGTCCAAACCTTCCCATGAGGCCAAGTCAAGCCGGGTGTCTGAAGTCCCCAACTTCACCGCACAAGCATGACATTCACTGAATCTGTGTCTGCAGCCTCACCACTCCCTCTGCCTGATAACGGGCAGAAGGCCCAGCGGGCACAGAGAGCTGTCGTCTCTAAAACGGAACATCAAACTAATCCTGCAAAACAAATTTATCTTACAATGACAGTCTGTTAAGTTGGCTGTGGCTGTTTTATCAATCGCCTCTCAATAAAATTCTGCCTGATGGAAGCAGACCCAAAAGTTCACCCCCCGCCTAGGCGCCCATCTCGGGCATCCAGTGACTTTTCCCAAGGATATTTTTCTTAGCAAACAAGAAATATTTGTGGATCTAAAGAAGCATTCTTCTGAAAAAATGATACATTCTCAGAATTCTATTCATAAGCAACGATGGTATCAAGATCCTGAGAGTCTCAACTCCCACAGTGGATGTGAAAGGACAGTCAGGATGCGGGGGTGGCCGAGGACGGGCTGGACGGGGGACCCCGGCGATCTCAGAGGATGACACCCCATCACCTAAACTGTACCCCCAGACGGTGCACCCAGACCACTAGTGAAGTTACTTCTGAGGGGGAGCCCGAGACCCCCATCCTGCACCCAGGCGGGCTGCTCCGTCTTCCCTCATGAATGGAGGAGAACTCACGGGCCATTTCCCACAGCCCTGCTTAAAAACCTGTTCCAGAGCTTCTCTGACACAGTTACACAAATGCTTCTAAAAGAATACTGGCGTATTAAGAAAGAATCCCATGACTTCTAGTCCATGGAAGAAGAGAACAAAAATACATCCTATAACCTGAGAAGCAGTCTAAGATCCGAATAATATCATCAACTTAGCCAGGCACAAGGGGCCATTCAGAGGTCAAGAAGTCAGGACAGAAACATCACACTGGGAACCTCAGGAACAAAGTTCTTTGCCTTTTCTGGACTCAGGGAATCTGAGCAGTTTCCATTTGTCTCCGTATTACCACCCAATACCTTCTGGGGTTAAAAAAAAAAGTCTTAATTTGAACACTTTGGCTGTCCAGGAAGTGCTTCTAATAATAGCAACCTTCATCTTGCTTTTTTTTTGTATCCCAGACTCTATGCTTCCCCATTTTGGGGCTGGGGGGGGGGGGGGGCCCTTTTTTTACTACTAAGCCCAACTACCCGGTCTCGGCAGCTGCTAAAAACCATCCAAGCCCTTTGCATCTATCCGGAAATCCAGAATGGCAGCCTGGGTTCACAGATCTGCTGCCAAGGGCAGACGGAGGCCCCTTGCAGCTGGGCCCTGCTTCCCGGGGCTCCAGGGCAAGACGGCCTCCCTGCACCGGCCCCCAAACCTCGACCTTCCCCCAGCCCCTTCATTAGGACTCGCAAAAACAAGGAGGAGACAGCTCCGCAAGGGTCGCTCCATCCGCACAGCCTCAACGCAGAGTCCCCAGGCACACTGCCTCTGTTCCCATCCCACGTGGGTGCCATGGAAAACGGCACAAAGAGAGGAAAGGGGGCCGGGTGGCTGCTTGTGACCATGGCCGAGAAACAAAAAGCGACCTCTGTTCAATAATGAGCTGAAACAGAAGCCAGGCTTCCGGGAGAGGGCCTGCATTCCTGCACAGCATTTTCCCACCCACCTGATCCCCTCGAACGGAAGGAAGACCTCAGGGAGGACAGAGGGAGCCAGTGTGTGTTTCCTGCACAGGGCGGGGGGCGGGGGGTAAGAGGAGAGAAAGAAAACAAAACAAAACAGCCAAAGCAGGCGAAGGGACCGGGTGGGAGAACACAGGGGCAAGCACGTGCACGCGTGCACGCACACAGCAAGTGCCACCCAAAGAAGGGCGTGAACAGGCACACTCTGCAGCGGGCATGCGGCGAGCTACCTTGGCTCTGCGGGACCTGAAGCTGTCACAAACAAAAGTGTCCAGCCTCGTTATCTTTACCCCAAACTGCCCCACTCGAACCACTTTGCTGCTCTCTGAGGAAAACACGTTTTTTAAAAAGATAATATTTAAGGTTAGTATCAAACAAGAATCTTGTTGTTGATATTCTTAATTCTTCCCAACACCCAGCCTGCAAACGCAATAAGTTCACAGGGTTTGATAACCAAATAAATACAGTTCACCTGTAACTGCAGAGGCCCCTACCTGCCTCCCTATACGGACATCTGTCCTCACTGAAGCTTCTCTCAAGATACAGCTTATCTGGACAGACATAGGAATTTGAACAATTTGGATTAAATTAGCGAGACCCACTCCTACGCTGTGCCACGCTATTTATGATCACTGAATTCTTGCAATCTAGAAAAAGTAATGCAGAAAGACCACAGAAGACGCAGCAATAAACAGACACAGAACGCTCAGAATGTTAAATGCTCTCAGAACGCAGCTTAGGCATTTAGTTTTTAGTTTTTAAAAAGACCAGCAGCTGCTACCATTTGCTAAGAACCTACTGTGTGCTGGGCCCTGTCTGGTGCTTTCGGACCTGCCCAGCCCCGCTTCACATGGGAGACGGGGCCTGGCAGCCGCGCCTCGGCACCTGGGGGGACAAGAGCAGGGCAGCGGAGCCCGCTCAACCCACAAGCTGCTCTCAAACCTCCGCCACATGATGCCATTGTCCATGCTGGAAGGCAGTTTATTTATTTGAGCCCCATTTTGTAAAAAATTACATATTCTTGCAAATATCAACCATAAATGCCACGATGGTCCACAGGGGTAAAGCCACACCGTCCAGGTGCAGGGCCGCCTAAACATCCCCGAAGACCGGTGAGGTAGAGGGTGGCAGGCACGCTGTGCTTAGCTGCTGCCTCCAGGACGCTTCCAGGGATGAATAAACACGCTGGGAAATCAGGAATGAGGCGTGGCCGCTCACGGCACCCTGAGAATGGCAGAAGAGCCACCACGCTGGCCCTGGGGGAGCACCGACTCCCCTGGACGGTCACCCTACCCTGTGCATGCAGGCCCCCAGGAGCCCCATCCCTCCCTGACCCGAGATGCCAGCTGTCTCCCCTGAGATTGAGAAGGCTCCCCCTCACCTCCCCCTGCAGGCCAGGGACTGAGAGGACAGGCCATCGGCCCACACAAAACCCAGCCCTCCTGACAACGTCCAGCGCAGGCTGCGTTAGCCAGCGGCAAAACCCAGAATGGTCTAGATTTTGGATTTCCACCAGGGATTCCCTTCCTCCCTATAAAAGACCTCTGTGCGTGTGTGTGCTAAGTCACTTCAGTCGTGTCCAACTCTTTGTGACCCCCATGGACTGTAGCCCACCAGGCTCCCCCGTCCCTGGGATTCTCCAGGCAAGAACACTGGACTGGGTTGCCATTCCCTCCTCCAGGGGATCTTCCGACCCAGGGATCAAACCCATGTCTCCTGCTTTGATCTGCTGCTGCTGCTGCTGCTAAGACGCTTCAGTCGTGTCTGACTCTGTGTGACCCCCATGGACTATAGCCCACCAGGCTCCCCTGTCCCTGGGATTCTCCAGGCAAGAACACTGGAGTGGGTTGCCATTTTCTTCTCCAATGCATGAAAGTGAGAAATGAAAGGGAATTCGCTCAGTCATGTCCAACTCTTAGCAACCCCATGGACTGCAGCCCACCAGGCTCCTCCGTCCATAGCATTTTCCAGGCAAGAGTAGTCTTTACCACTAGCGCCACCAAACGACCTCTACATTTCTTAAATCCAGATTCCCAAGTTAGGCACAGTGATAAACAGATGACTATTCTGTTTAATATCCTGTGTGTTGCAGACAGATATTCTGTCTCCTGCCCACGATGTGCCCAGAACACCCTGGCTGTCTCTCGCTTCCTCCAAGTCAGGGGCGCCTTCCGTCCCAAGACATGTCAGAGACTCCTCCTCCTATAGCCTGAGTCCCAGAGTCACACCACGTGCTAGGAGGAGAGGCCTGTCTCCAAGTCATGGCTCCCAGCTCCACCGCCAAACCTAAGTCTAACCCACCCCATGCACTCAAGTTGAGCAACGCAGTCCAGGCCAGGATTAGCCACGGGCCCACATGTTCCACATCATACCCACTTTCACAGGCAATGTCATGCTGGCATCCACACATGGAAAGTGAGATAGAAATATTAACGCAACAAAAGAAGGAGGCTTTTTAGGAGTAAAAAAAAAAAAAAAACTAGAATGGTCTTATAAGTAGGCTTAACTAATGAAATGGGAAGGGACTCCAGAATATTTTCCAAAGACCTAGAATTTCAAAAAGCACCCTAGGAGACATATTCTGAAAGCTTTTTCATCTCCAAGATGAGATCCCTATTAAAAAAAAAAAAAAATACTCCTGAAGGGAGCATGGGAGAGTGACACCTTAACTAGGTGACGTCCAGCCAAGAATGACGCCTTTCAACAAGGCATGGGGACTAAGAGCTGGGGTCAGCTAAGAGGGTCCCTGGGACACAGGGGCACAAACTGCCTCCCCATCTCGGGAACAGGGTCACCATCAGGGAGCAGAAATGCCATCTCCACGCGTGACTATAAAAGGCAGAGAAAGGAGGCCTGGGGCATGTGACCCCCTTTCTAAATAAAGAAACCCCCACACTGGGCTCAGCTGACCGGAGCAGGGGCCTTCCAGGGGAAGAGAGGCTGCAATTGACATGTGAGCCGGAGCCCCCCGGATGGCCTGCCCCCTGCCCCCCACTGGACAAGCGGGCCCCCCTCAGCCCTGTGCACACACAGGCCCTGCCCTAGCCTGCCACGGCAACACAGGACACAGAACTTCATGGAACGAAAACGAGAAAAAGAAAAAGCAGAACCGTTACGATGAAGTAATGCATAATCACACACCCGGGCTCTCCCCACTTACCTCAGTCCAGCAGGTGGTTTACAGACACTAATAAGTCACCACTTTCCCCCATCGGGCCTGACACAGCAACACAAGCAAAGGAGAAGGGCACAAGTCCACCCCTCACTCCAGGATCACCCTCCTGAGGAGAGTCTGATAGAAACAGGAGAACCTACTTGGGGGAAAATACAGGATTCTCTGTTACACCACCTGTCTATATTTTAAGTCCCTGGCCCCTGGTTGGTGAGACGGCAGACAAACGTGTTCCACTTGTCAATGAAGGGAGCCAGTTTCTGCCTTCTCCTTGAAAGCGCCAACCTGTCTCCCTGGTTTCTCTTTTCTGAAGGTGGTAGGAAAAACACCGAGCTCCGGGCCGCCGTCCCCAGACAACGCTCTTTGGACGGCAGGAAGGCAGCACTGCAGTGAAGCCAGCCCGGTGGGGCTCCTGGCAAAGCCCAGGACCGCTCACTGGTGGCACCGTGATGTCAGGGACCTCACGGTGTTCACCCTGACCACTTAGAAAGTACTTGGAGACTAAGTCCAGCAGTAAGTTTTCAGATTTTTTTTTCTGGTTGGCAGTGGGTACCACACTTGAAATCTCATACCAGAAACCCAGAAGGTAAGCACACACCACACAGGGTCAGGGCGTTGCACCGGGCAGGGAGAGAACTTCAGGTGCCCCGGGAAGTCCACCCTGTTCCCTCCCTGCACGCAGCCAACCTCTGGACGATAAAGAACAGCACCCTCGGGCCAGGCTTCAGCTTTCGGGATGGGTCACGCCCTCTCCACCCTTCCCCATCATCCCTGGCCTTGGATCATTCTGACCAGGGCAGGGCACGGCGGGGGTGACCCTGGGGAGCAACGACCGTGACAGTGAGACGGGAGACGTCCGCCTTTTATAATCCTCGCAGCTCCTGGCTCACTGAGCAGTTACTCCACACCGCTCTCTGCACGAGGGGGAAGATGCATCTTCCTGACAACCCGTCTCTCACAAAGCAGGAGCAAGCTCACCCCTGGGCGATGGCCAGACTGGCCAGGTGTTGGAGGACATGCCCAGAATCTACTCAGCACCTCAGACAGGCGTCTCCTCCTCAGGAAGAGCCCACCAGAGCCCACCAAGCTCCCCAGGCCTCCAGCAGCGGGCAGCCAGCTGCTCAGCGGGGCCACAGACCCGCAGGCACAAGGCCAGGTGCAAGGCCCGCTTTGTGGGCTGCTTGACAGATTCCAGGGAGAGCAGCCTGTGGGTCAGCGTGCGTGTGGGCAAGGCCACTGGGGCGAGGTGGACAGGCAGGGCAGCCAGGGGGAGGCCGTGTCACTGAACCAGCAGAGGGGAGACACAGGAAGACTGATTGCAGAAACACCTCGCATGGAAAGGGCTCGGTGTCCAGCTGGAAAAGGAAGCATCCACATGGTACCCAAGTGTCTGACACAGGAGCTCGGAGAACAGGAACACTGCCCATGCAGAGGGGAATCGGAGAGAATGCTGGGCTGGAAGTGAGGAGCCAGGAAGACCGTCAGACGCTGACACCGCACAACTGAGTGTTTCTCTGTAACATCTAAAATCTCACACACATCCTTGACTTGACACCTCTCTCCAGATGTCCCCCACATCTGTACCTGAGATGCCCATGGGGGTCCAGACATGACTGGGGATGGTCTGAGCTGGAGATGGGGTTTGGAGGCCAGATGCAGGTGGGAGGCTGCTGAAGTGGCAGGCGAGATACTCCGGGGGAGAGGACGGTGGGAGATGGCCCAAGGAGAGCAGTGGCTAGAGGCTGGACCCAGAAGAGGAGCCAGAAAGAAGGCCGCAGCGTGAGCAGGAGGAGGACCAGTGAGGCAGGCGGGCAGGGAGGGCGGGGCCAGCGGTGGGCAGCTCAGGGGGCACCACCTACCAGCTCACGGCAGGGAAGAGCCACACTCGAGCTCTTTAAAGGCCACTCACTTCCTAGGAGTGAGTAACTCACCAACATAAAACCACCCCTGGAAATCAGAAGATGGACGCGGGCAGGGAAGCCCCAGCACAGTAGCTTCTTTAATGAGGCGGGTGGCTGTCAACGAAGCCACCTGCCCCTGCAGAGTCAGGGTCTACAGAAGGGGATTAAAGGGGAGCATCAGGGAAGAACAGCCTATGGGCACCCCATAATTGAGTGCTTCTCCGTCCTGTCAAAGATCTCACACACATCCTTGACCTGACACGTCTCTCCAGAAGCCCCCCTCCGTCTGGAGCCAGCCCCGGGGAGGATGGGGTGCTGCTGTGCTTCCTCTTTTCAACTGGCCATCTTCACATTCACGGGGACCCCGAGGCAGACGTTCTGGCTGGACTCAGTGCCCCCATTCTGTCTGGACTCAGCGCCCACCTGGCTCCTTGGACGACCCCTCGGATCTGCCTAGAGAGGTATGGAGCACCGCGGTGAGAGAGGACTTCTGCGGGCCAGAACCCAGCGCCTTCCACGGCATGCTCTGAGGCAGCGCCCTCTGAACGTATCAGAGTGCGAGCTCCACCTGTGACTTCAAATCTTCTAGGAGCCCCATTAAAAACTGGAAAGAAACAGGTGAAACTAACTATAGTAACGCTTCACTCCCTCCGTCTAAAACATCATTTTAACATGTGATCAATACACAAAATATTAAGGAAATACCTTTCTCCCCCATATTATGCTCTGAAATCCAGTGTGTATTTCACACTTAAAAAAAAGAAATCTCAATTCAGACAGGCCACAGTTCAAGTGCTGGACAAGACACGTGTGGCTAGTGGCTACCATACAGGACCGTGCAGGTCAGAAGGGAATCTATGCAAAGGGAAAGAATTTCGATTCAACTAGAAAATCCCCAAGACACCTGCCAACCCTGGAGTTTTCAGGATAACCTGAAGGGAAGACAATTTCCCTGAATGCTGTCATTAATTTTAAATAAATATTCCATTGTGAAATCACAGAAAAACATGGGCAGGCCTGAGACACTGGCCCGGGAGAAGGCTGCAGGGTGTGGCCTTGGGGAAGAGGGCATCCAGCCAGCAGGCCTGCCAGCATCAGACGCAGCAGACGGATGCCTGCCCCCCAGGCCTTTCTCAGGAGACTCTCCCCTTTCTCTCTCTAATCCCCCACAGCCTATGACGATGCCATGGGGCTGCTGCACGTCACAGACGAGGAAACCAAGGGCCAGCCCAAGGGTAAATGTCCAGTCACGCTACTAGGCTTGGGCCCAGAGCTCATGCCTTGCCCCTGCTCTAGGCTTCAACAAGAAGCTGGCCAGAATCCACAGTGAGACCTAAGTAAACCCTGCCTGAACCACTGAACGAGTGCCCAGCAAACGACTTTTAAGTAACACCTCCTTCAGTACAGACCTTATGAGTTTTCAAAACAGTTGTGCATACACATTTGATCACCACTAAGGAATAATATGGGGCTGCCCAATGGAGTGTTCTAAACACGGCCAACTACCGCCCAGAAGGGCTGGCTGGTCCAAGGTCACCCCCTTACACCACACCCAAGTCCAAGGTCACCCCCTAATACCACATCCAAGTCCAAGGTCACCCCCTTAATACCACATCCAAGTCCACGGTCACCCCCCTTATACCACATCCAATGTCTCTCCACGACACATGACACCTCATTTGAAGATGACTTTTTCCTTTAAAATAAAGTTTTTAAATGTCAAGACTATTTGAAAATATTCTGTGTTGTTTTCTCAGAACCAGCGGGTAAGCTAATGATAGGGTAGTGTTTTAATCAATCACAAATGTGACTTTAGCACAGTATTTTCCCCGACCCGAGCCAACAGGGATGCTCCAAGTGGTCCGATGGTGTTCTCAGCTCCTCAAGGTCCTGGTTGCAGCCTGTGGAATCCTGCCCTCACTGGACCAGTGTTCACCCGCCTGCTGACGGAGTGACAGGGAGCATGAAAGCATGCCCTGTGTCAGAGCCTCCTTTCTCTGCTTCTGCCCTGGGCTGGCAGGAAGCTGAAACAACGCTACCTGTGGGGTCTGGCCTTGGTCTGTTTATCTTACACACGTCACAGTTAGGCAAGCCTACCAATTCGGGATTTCTTGGCTCTCCGTGGCCAGCTGGAGTATGTGGGCTCCTTGAGGCTCTAACCGGGCCAACCACTGAACTATTTATAGGTACCACTGTGCTTTCCAGCCAGCGAGGGGAACCCTCCTGGACAACAGACCTAAACACTGCCAAAAGCAAGGAGACAAAGGCCCAGAGTCACATTGCAACACCCAACAACCCAGCGCTCAAGGCGTGGGTCACAGTCAGGCAAGAGTTCAGCTATACTCAGAGGAAATCACGCACAGCAGACAAACAAACAAGAAGCTTCCAGGCGCCACCACCTGACCCCCAAGAGCAGTGAACACGTTTCAAAGTTCTTTCACTAAGTGGTTTCACAAGATCTGCACAGTTCTTCAAGAAAGAGGTAGACAAGAAAGGAAGCAGAAGCCTGGGGTGTACAAATGAGCTTGCTGCACAGCTAGCCACCCGCCAGGTCAGCCTGAACCCGGGGCTCCTAGACACGGCCCAGGGCCCCTCTGCCAGCACCGCCCTGGCTGCGCTCCATCAGGAACCAGGACGCGCAAGCCCTGGAACTTCATCATTAAGGACCAAGGACGGGCTGCAGCTCAGCACTTTCACAGGACGTGAGTCCGTCTTCACCTCTCCTCGACTCCGTGATAATCCAGGTGTACTCACGCTAAGGAAGCCCTACGTTACCAAAAAACCTCCTTTCACGCAAAGGATAAAAGAGCTGACGATACATACACAGCCCCTGACTGCCGGGACTTAGGCACTTCCCAGCACACCGGGTCACCCTGCCCATCAGAAATTCAAAGAAGCAGTTCCACAAGCCTCCCGCCCAGGAGCACAGCGCATGGTTTCTAGCGTGTCACTGGAACCGCTTGCACAGCAGCTGGGACGAGCTGCGCCCACCAGCTTCCCGATGCAAAAAGAAGCCCCTGAGATGCCACACTCTCACGGCAACAGAGCTGCACCCACTCGGGAGAAACAGGCACCAGAAGAGGAGGGCGGACAAGGTGGGGGGTGTGGGGGGGGAGGTGGTGGTCGGGGGCGGGAGGGAAGAGGCGGAGGACCGAGGCCACAGCCTCGTCTTACTTTTCTGGCCGGAAGAGGCGGAGGGGAGGCGGGGGGAGGCAGCGGGGAGGCAGGGGGGCCGAGGCCACAGCCCCGTCTTACTTTTCTGGCAGCGGTTTGTGGTCCAGCAGCGGTAGTTGTACTCGTTGTTGATGGTTGTCTTCTCGCACAGCGGCTTCTCCTCCATCGTCCCCGGGCACAGGTCCCCACATTCCTTGGGGGGCTTGTTCCCCACAATGTAGTTGTTGGATGCGGCGTCCAGGATCAGGGACCAGTCGACCGTGGACAGGTAGCAGAGGTCGGCGTTCTTCTCGATCCGGATGGCCCCGCGGGTGATATTCCGCAGGTTGTAGAGCCCGATGTCCTTGAGGTTGGTCATCTCGAAGATGACCAGGGCGTAGTTGTAGAAGAGTTTCCAGCCGCGGATGACCGTGAGGTTGGGGAAGAGGTCGCCCAGGCTCTCGAGGCCGGCCACGCGGAACAGCAGCAGGTACTCGGTGATGACGGTGAGCTTGGGGAAGCGGTAGCTGCGGTAGTCCTCGGCCTTGGAAATGAGCAGGATGTGGAGGTAGCCCTCGATCACCGTGCAGTTCTCCAGGCGCTTCAGCTGCTGGTAGTCGTTGCGGATGTCGATGCCCGGCCCGCAGACTGCAGGGACACAAGAGGGGAGGGCGGCATGGGCCTCAGTTACAAGGAAAGCACATTTCACAAAGCAGTTCCCCGCCCGCCACACGGCCAGTCTCCAGGAATCCTATATGGTCCTTAAAGAAGTAAGGCCCCCTTCTCGCCACCAACTGCCGGAGGAGCAGGGCGCGGATGGACTGTCTGGGGAGCTCACTGGCCAGGTCTCCTTCGGGATGGCCTGGTGTGGCTCAGAGCACACTCACCACTGCGGAAGATGCCACCCCACCTCACCGGCGTGCAAACCACAGCCTGGAGCCCAGGGCCACACAGGGACACAGGAGAGGGTCAGGGCTGCAACCCAGGCCTGCTGGCAGGTGCCCGGCCACATACGCCCTGCCCCCAGTGCAGAGCGCAGTGCCCCATGCCTGAACAAACAGCCCCCCAGCCAAGGACAGCAGCCCACTGCCACACCAGCCTCAAGGACACCCTGCATGTCCACTGGAGGACAGGCGCCATGGCCTGTAAGGGAGGGACCCAGGAGCACATGCCCGCGTCTCCTACTTCCATCTGACATCGGCAGGTGGCTGTGGGCTCTTCCCCAGCACTGAATAAAGACAGAAAGGCTAACTCAGCAGTGAGTTAAGAACCTGTGCTTTATATGAATAAAAGAAGCATCCAATTTCAACTTTAATAAAGTGCTTTCTTAAGTGAGAAAGGACGCTTCCTGTAGAAAGGTTTGGTGATAGCAAGAAGACAATTAAAATCATCAATAATCTCAACATCCAAACATATCACTAACTGTGCCAATTACCCTTTCTCTGTAATTTAAGGTAAAGGAAATCGGACAATAATATAATGTTTTCACATATCACTAGCTGTGCCAATTACCCTTTCTCTGTAATTTAAGGTAAAGGAAATCGGACAATAATATAATGTTTTCAAACATAGTTCCTTCATGTCATATGAACATGTTACCAAGTCAACACCCTTCTACGTCACCATTTTATGAAGGAGACGGTGATGGTAAGATGTAAACACGCACCATGAGTTCGTGTCTTTCTAAACCGATGTCCTACTGGCGAATATTCAGGCTACCTCCATTCTTCCACATCATAAACAACACTCCAGTGGACATTCTCTGCAGATATTCAAAACTAATTTTTGAGGATAAATTCCTAGAAGTAGACCAACGTCAACACTGGAAACTGTTTTTAACTTTTAAAATTCTAGATATACACAAGCAAAAAAACCCTCGGTTACTATTCTCTCTTAAAAGTGTTGATAATCCCCAAACCTCCCATTACGGTTCTCAAAGTGACGTTTCCTGATTGATGCAATTTGTTAACTCGCGAAGCACCCAACACACACAGCGCTGCAGGAGACCCGGGCGCCACGCGGGAGGCTGGCGGGGGAAGACGGAGCTGAGGCCCGCGAGAGGCAGCCGCCAGCCAAGCAGGAGGGGCCGGTGCGCGCACCGCCGGCCCGAGCCACACGCGGCGCAGCCGAAAGCCAGGAGGACGGAGTCGCCCTGAAGCTTCTGCAGAGGGACGCTCCTCCCCGCGGCAGCGCCAAGAGGACTCTCACACACAGCGGCTCCCGAGGGATGGTCCTCCCTGTGGCAGCGCCAACGGGCCCTCTCACACACAGCAGCTCCTGAGGGATGGTCCTCCCTGTGGCCGCGCCAACGGGCCCTCTCACACACAGCGGCTCCTGAGGGATGGTCCTCCCTGTGGCAGCGCCAACGGGCCCTCTCACACACAGCGGCTCCTGAGGGATGGTCCTCCCTGTGGCAGCGCTAACGGGCCCTCTCACACACAGCAGCTCCTGAGGGATGGTCCTCCCTGTGGCCGCGCCAACGGGCCCTCTCACACACAGCGGCTACTGAGGGATGGTCCTCCCTCTGGCAGCGCCAACGGGCCCTCTCACACACAGCGGCTCCTGAGGGATGGTCCTCCCTGTGGCAGCGCCAACGGGCCCTCTCACACACAGCGGCTCCTGAGGGATGGTCCTCCCTGTGGCAGCGCCAACGGGCCCTCTCACACACAGCGGCTCCTGAGGGATGCTCCTCCCTGTGGCAGCGCCAACGGGCCCTCTCACACACAGCGGCTCCTGAGGGATGGTCCTCCCTGTGGCCACGCCAAGGGGACTCTCACACACAGTGGCTCCTGAGGGATGGGCCTGGTTTAAAGCTGGGTATAACATGCCAGAGGCCGGAGGATAGGCAAAGCCAGATACAGTCATGGGGCTGCCAATCAGCCGGCCGGTACGGCCCGGGGTGAGAGGAGGCAGAGGACGGGAGTCTGGCCGAGCACAAGTCCCATGGGGTCATGGCTGTGACCTCAGGAGGAGGCCTGTGTGAATACTCCTGGGTCAGAGAGACGCCGCAACAAGGCGGCTTCTTGGAGAATTAACCTCGTCATCTAGGGCAAGACTCAGAGTGGAGGAGAGGCGGAAAGGCAAGAACAGAAGGCAGCCCAGCGGGGGCACAGCCACAGCTGGGCAATCCGACAGAGTGGGGAGAGGGAAGCAGGGGACCCCGGCTGAACGGCAGGCAAGGCGCCAGGACCTACACCTGGAAACTTCTTCATCTGGCCCAACTTCCCCCTGCACTGGTGAGAAAAAGTCGCCTCTCAGACAGAGGAGCAGAGGAGAAAGCACGCCGGAGAACATCCGCAGCGGACAGAAGCTGCACTGGGCGCTCTGGACGCACCGTGCGTGCCCCGCCCGTGCGGGTCTCAGCAGCAGCTCACGGCACAATGCCGCCACCTCCTGAAGGAGAGGACTCCGCTTGACGGTGCACAGGTGCAACACTCCGGACCCCTCCCTCAAACCGGACACAAGGCTTTTAGAGAGTCTCTGCCCTTAGCAGCCTCACCAACAGGTCATCTCCAACCCAGCCAGCGGGGCTTTCTCCCTGGTCACAGCACCAAAGGGCTCAGCAAAGCCCCTGAGGACACCATCAAAGCCGAGGACAGTCTCAGGCCTCATCTCACTTGGCCCCGGCAGAGTCCTCTGGTCCCGCTCGCCCACCATCCGCCCTTCCTCTTTGCCCGACCTCCAAGTGCTGGCCTCCCCCACCATCACACAGGGCAACAGGCTTCCTGTGTCCTGGGCCCAGAGGCCTGAGCTCAGCAGGAGAGCACCCACCTGCCCACTCCCTGGCTCCACTTAGGGGCCTAACAACTCATGTCCTTCCCACCCGAGCCTGCCTCCCAAGCTTCCCTATTTGGTCACTGCCAGGCACCCCACTCCAGTGCTCTTGCCTGGAAAATCCCATGGATGGAGGAGCCTAGTAGGCTGCAGTCCATGGGGTCGCAAAAAGTCGGACACGACTGAGCGACTTTACTTTCACTTTTCACTTTCATGCCTTGGAGAAGGAAATGGCAACCCACTCCAGCGTTCTTGCCTGGAGAATCCCAGGGACGGGGGAGCCTGGTGGGCTGCCGTCTATGGGGTCATACAGAGTTGGACACGACTGAAGCGACTTAGCAGCAGCAGCAGCAGCAGAAGCAGTCCCATCCCTGAACTGCTTGTATCAAACACCAGAGTCATTCCCGATTCTCTCCCCCACCCCACACCACTCAGTGCAGCAATGACTCTTCTTGGGCCTCAGGCTAATTGAAATGTCAGAGAAAGACAACACTATGCTCCTAGCTACATGAGGAATCAAAAAAAAAAAAAGTCAAACTCATAGAAACAGAGTAGAATGGTGGTAGCCAGGGGCTGGGAGAGACGTTGGTCCCGGTACAAACTCGCCAGCAGGGCTGGGGGAGGGAGCGCACAGCCTGGTGACCACACTGAACAGTCCTGTATCATATATACTTGCATAGACACATGCAGAAGTCCTATTTGGGGAGGGGAGGGGATGGAGGTGTTAATGGATCTGACATCAGGGATAGTTCTGCCATGTATACATGGATCTAATGACCACATCGCACCGCTTAAACTCATGTTTATGCCCTGTCTTATTATAAGTCAGTACCATCTCAGACGTCCTGGCTGCAGCTCCCAAGCCTGTGGGAAGCTGAGTGGCTCAGGTGGTCTTCTTGCCACAAGGGCCCCTCTCTGCAGCACACAGCTCCTCACCCCCGCCACCCACTCCTCCCCACGCCAGAGTGTGTCCACCCTCCCCAGGACCAAGCCCTGGTCCTTCTTCCCACACTGACCACTCCCACCACAATAGCAGCTCGAGGAGGACAGGAAGGGATTTTCCATGGAGCCCACAGTTTTACCTGCAGAGCCTGAAACCGAGCCTGTGTGCGGTCCACACGTGCGTGACACACGCGCGCAGTGGGTGTGCTTTTCTCCGCGCCCATCTGTCTCCGCCCACTGCCCTCAGTCTGACCGGAGCCACCGCATCCCTGACCTGGAGGACAGCTTGCCCAGGATCCCACTCCGACCCCCGGCCATCCCTGCCTCCTCTTCAATCAAGTACATTCCCGCTCCGCGCGCCGCAGCCCCCAAGCTCCTTCCTTCACCCCAGCCCACGGCTGCCCTGTTCCGCACACCAAAGCTCCACCAGCCCGCCCCCGCCTCCTCCTCCCTCATTTCTCTGTGTCACCCATTTCAGAGCACTCTTCAAGCCTGCAAAGTGTCAGTACCTGAAAGGATACGTTTAGCTATTTTCCCCCCGAAGGCAGAGGCTCTGCCCTGCATGCTTCCTGTTCTGTCTCCCAGGCCTGGCGTCAGGCCCACAGCAGCGTCAGCGACGACGGCTGCCCAGCAGGGGCCAGGGGAGCCGCATGGCTGCTTCCCACCCCTGAGTAAAGTCAGCTGAGGGCAAACAGTGACAGCAAGGTCTCCATCAGGTTCTGCCCCTGAAGTGCTTTCCAACCCAGTCATACCACCCAGCTTTGGGCCATGACTCAACGTGAAAGTCTTCTCTTGTTTTGTACTTTTTATTTCCTCCTAAGGCTTCAGTTCAGTTCAGTCGCGTTCGACCCTTTGCGACCCCAGCATATCAGGCCTCCCTGTCCTTCACCAACTCCCGGAGCTTGCTTAAACTCATGTCCTTTAAGTCAGTGAAGCCATCCAACCATCTCATCCTCTGTCATCTCCTTCTCCTCCTGCCCTCAATCTTTCCCAGCATCAGAGTCTTTTCCAATGAGTCAGCTCTTTGTTCCAGGGGCCAAAGTATTGGAGTTTCAGCTTCAGCACCAGTCCTTCCAATGAACACCTAGGACTGATCTCCTTTAGAATGGACTGGTTGGATCTCCTTGCAGTCCAAGGGACTCTCAAGAGTCTTCCCCAACACCACAGTTCAAAAGCATCAATTCTTCGGCACTCAGCTTTCTTCACAGTCCAACTCTCACATCCATACATGACCACTGGAAAAACCACAGCCTTGGATAGACGGACCTTTGTTGGTAAAGTAATGTTGCTGCTTTTGAATATGCTGTCTAGGTTGGTCATAACTTTTCTTCCAAGGAGCAACTGTCTTTTAATTTCATGGCTGCAGTCACCATCTGCAGTGATTTTGGAGCCCCAAAAATAAAGTCTGACACTGTTTCCATTGTTTCCCCATCTATTTGCCATGAAGTGATGGGACCAGATGTCATGATCTTAGTTTTCTGAATGTTGAGTTTTAAGTCAACTTTTTCCCTCTCCACTTTCACTTTCATCAAGAGACTTTTAGCTCCTCTTCACTTTCTGCCATAAGGGTGGTGTCATCTGCATATCTGAGGTTATTGATATTTCTTCCGGCAATCTTGATGCCAGCTTGTGCTTCATCCAGCCCGGCATTTCACATGATGTACTCTGCATATAACTTAAATAAGCAGAGTGACAATATACAGCCTTGACATACTCCTTTCCTAATTTGGAACCAGTCTGTTACTCCATGCCCAGTTCTAACTGTTGCTTCTTGACCTGCATACAGATTTCTCAGGAGGTAGGTCAGGTGGTCTGGTATTCCCATCTCTTGGAGAATTTTCCTCAGTTTGTTGTGATCTATACAGTCAAAGGCTTTGGTATAGTCAATAAAGCAGATGTTTTCCTGGAACTCTCTTTTTTGATGATCCAACGGATGTTGGTAATTTGATCTCTGGTTCTTCTGCCTTTTCTAAATCCAGCTTGAACATCTGGAAGTTCACGGTTCATGTACTGTTAAAGCCTGGCTTGGAGAATTTTGAGCATTACTTTGCTAGTGTGTGAAATGAGTGCAATTGTGCGGTAGTTTGAACATTCTTTGGCATTGCCTTTCTTTGGGATTGAAATGAAAACTGATCTTTTCCAGTCTTGTGGCCACTACTGAGTTTTCTGAATTTGCTGGCATATTGAGTGCAACACTTTCACAGCATCATCTTTTAGGATTTGAAATAGCTCAACTGGAATTCCATCACCTCCACTAGCTTTGTTCATAGTGATGCTTCCTAAAGCCTACTTGACTTCACATTCCAGGTTGTCTGGCTCTAGAGGAATGATCACACTATCCTGGTTATCTGAGTCATGAAGATCAGTTCTGTACAGTTCTTCTGTGTGTTCTTGCTGCCTCTTCTCAGTATCTTCTGCTTCTGTTAGGTCCATACCATTTCTGACCTTTACTGAGCCCATCTTTGCATGAAATGTTCCCTTGGTATCTCCAATTTTCTTGAAGAGATCTCTAGTCTTTCCCATTCTATTGTTTTCCTCTATTTCTTTGCATTGATCACTGAGGAAGGCTTTCTTATCTCTCCTTGCTATTCTTTGGAACTCTGCTTTCAGATGGGTATATCTTTCCTTTTCCCCTTTGCCTTTCACTTCTCTTCTTTTCTCAGCTACCTGTAAGGCCTCCTCAGACAACCATTTTGCTTTTTTGTATTTCTTTTCCATGGGGATGGATTGATCACTGCCTCCTGTATAATGTCACGAACCTCTGTCCATAGTTCCTCAGGCACTCTGTCTATGTGATCTAATCCCTTGAATCTATTTGTCACTTCCACTGTATAATCATAAGAGATTTTATTTAGGATATACCTGAATGGTCTAGCGGTTTTCCCTACTTTCTTCAATTTAAGTCTGAATTTGGTAATAAGGAGTTCATGATCTGAGCCCCAGTCACCCCCCGTCTTATTTCTGCTGACTGTATAGAGCTTCTCGATCTTTGGCTGCAAAGAATATAATCAATCTGATTTCAGTATTGACCATCTGGTGATGTCCAGATCAGTCCTAAGGCTTAGCACGTAAGAACTGATGCTTATGAACTGTGGTGTTGGAGAAGACTCTTGAGAGTCCCTTGGAGAGCAAGGAGCTCAAACCAGTCAATCCTAAAGGAAATCAACCCTAAATATTCATTGGAAGAACTGATGCTGAAGCTGAAGTTCCAATACTTTGGCCACCTGATGCAAAGAGCCAACTCAATGGAAAAGATCCTGATGCTCGGAAAGACTGAAGGCAGGAGGACAAAGACACAGCAAAGGAGGAGATGGTTAGACAGCACCACTGACTCCAAGGACATAAATCTGAGCAAACTCCAGGCATTCGTTAGTGAAGGACAGGGGAGCCTGGCATGCTGCAGCCCATGGGGTCAGAAAGAGTTGGACCTGACTTAGCAACTTAACAACAACAATGCCCATTCTAAACACTCATAGTCTTTCCATGCCATTATAAATTAAGTATATTAGTTTGCTCCTAAAAAACAGGAGTTTTTATGCAGGAGTACTTGGATATAATTTATTATTGCTGTATTCATACTGATATTCATATATTGATGATATTAGCAAGTGTTAACATGAATTTGTTTGCAATCACTTTGAATAGACCAGAAAATTCAGTACCCAGGGAAAGAGCATAAAGACACAAAACCCAAGTCTGCTGAACCTTCCTATGGCCCCCAGACAGACATGGGAGGAATCTCGTGATGCCGTCCCAGGCCCCTTCCGTGGCCAGTATACACCACTCCATGCACAGAAGCCACACTTCAGAGCCGGGACCAACAGCTTCTTCAGATCAAAGCACTGCCTCGCACTGGACATTTTTTTGCCATTTGCAGAAGAAAAGGGAAAAGGCAGGAAAAACTACCCACTTTTTCTTGAAGAAGAGACAAGTCCAAGGCAGGACCCAGCCACCAGCTGGTTCGGATTCCATGAGTGACACTGTTGGTCTGCAGGATGTTCTGTGATAGGAACTGAAGAGGGGAAGACCCAGCTGGACCACGAGTGACCACACCATGCTCAGAGGGTGCAGGCCACAAACAGGGAAGCGAATACAAGATGCTTCGTCTGTGCCGCAAGATAACACAAGCGCCGAGGGAGGGAACGCGCCACACTGAGAAGGAAGGGAAGGCACAGCCTTGCTGCTACTCACTGGCGACTAAGAGATCATAAAACACTGCTTTTCCCTTCTCAAAGAAATGGACAGCCAAAGAACTCGCACGCCTTAGGAAAGTCGCTGGCACGCGAGAGCACGAAGAATCGTCGAAGCTCGTGGAGCTGAAGGCAAGTAGGAAGCTGAGAGAAAGAACACAGCTGGAAGGCGGGGGCCGGGGCCGGGGGCAGCCCCGAAGCTGGTGAACAGCCGCAGCAGACGTGAAATAGATGGGGACCAACGGGACAGGGAGCCCAGGTGCGGGCAAGGGGGGACTAAAGCACCGGCGGTGGCCACCCCGCAGGGAAGAGGCTGGAGCGCGGGCAGCCAGGCTGGCGAGGGACAGGGGCAGGGCTCACTTCCCCTAAGACACCATTTTAAACAGCCTTTCCACCGACAGAAATGCTACTCCCCACACATTCCTCATGAAAACATCAAAAGGCAGTATTTCTGCTCTCAGGACTTGAGTAAATGGCATAAACAAACTATACATCTTTGGAAAACAAATCCCTAAAAACTGCTCATATAAGAAGGGCTAATGAAAAGCATTTGGCTGAGAAAACCCCCAAAAGCTGTGTATCCAGGTATTAACATTTGGAAAAGTTATACAAGAAACTCAATTCCATGCTCTGCATTAAACAGAATCCTGGGTCCTAGAAAAAGAAAAGGGTGACTCAGGTCTGAGCCCTGGAGTGTGCGACATATATACATATATATATAGCCTATATACATATATAGCCTGGCTCCTGACCCCAACAGGCCATACCGCTCCCATCTCTAAGCCTCATCTTCCACACCTGCAAAATGGGCGGCTCATACCTACCCCACTGAGGCTGTCAAAGGATCAGATGAGGACCTCTGTGTTCCTATCATAATAGGAAGCTTGAGGCAATATTACTACATAAATTAAACATTAATAAAAACATTCATGTATTGTGTTGCCCCAATCTAAACATAACTAATATACCGCAATGGGGAGAAATGAACAAAACCGTGGATTAGCCTTCTAACACCAGCTTCATTAAAGAACAGCCAAGGTAGTTATCTAATTAAAATGTTCTCCACTTTGATCACCTCTTCTTTAAAAATATGGGACAGCCTTGGCTGTACTTGGAAATAAAAGACATCGGGAAGCATAATTAGCATCACTTTCCTGCAGGTCTAGAGGCAAATAATGAAAAAGAAAAACCTGCTCATAAGAAAGCCAGTTGTCATCTCTGGTTCTGGTGGGAAAATCCTACAAACCAAACCTGTGGCCCAGGGTAAGGGTTCTCTACTTCCCTAAAAAAATGAACTCTTCAGAACCAGTCACTTAGTACTACCAAAATTCCCTCCGGACCCTATCACTCTGCAAAAGCCACACTGAGTCAAGAGGTCAGAAGGGGACTCGTGTCTGTCACTGAGCTTTGTATACGGAGATACAATAACCACCTCTCGGGCCAAGGGCAAATAAGACAAGATAAAAGTTTTAACAGTCAATGAACAGGGCTCAGGGATCACAAAGAAAGGAGCCAGGCCTCCCACCTCTGGGAGTTCAGGAAGCCTTCGCAGGGGAAGGGATCGCTGAGGATGATCTGAAAGGTGAGCAGGGTCTTGCCAGGAAAGGGGGGAGGGCAGGGGAAGCACACACCTGGAGGTGGCTGGCAGCAGTCCAGGGGAACCCCAGGGGCACCACCCGGGAGCCAGGGACGAGAACAAGGGGAACAGCAGACCGGGTGCTGGAAGGCAGACCAGGACAAGCACTCAGTGGGTCAGCTGCATTTTGCAGGCTGGAGGACAGAATTCAAGACCCCGAGTTCGCACCCAAGCCGCCTGGAGGGCTTGGGAAAAGAAGACGGTGCAGGGGCCTGAGAACCAGCATTTCCAGGAAGTGCCTGCTGGCCTGGGTACCACCCTGTAAGAACTAGCACCCCAGAAAATAATCCTTTAAGACCCTCACCTATCAGTACCCTCCCCCCGACTATACTCGCTATGTGATGGATGACACGCCTGTGCACCTGTGGTTCTCAGTGTGATTTTTACCAGAAAATCCCCACAGGAAGCCCACAGACTGTGCAGAAATCACAGCCAAGATGAAGAAAAGGGGGGCGGAGGTGGAACATCCCTAGTGCTCCCCGGTCTACCCACGGCGGCTGAATCTGCAGCCCCTTCTCTGAGTCAGCATCTCAGCACAGCCTCCGGGAAGTGGGGGCATGAGTCTCTTTCTACCCACTTGTCAGCAGACTGCAACAACCAAAAACTCCGAGGAGGGGAGAAAAGACAATGTTGTGATAACAAACACTACGGATACTCCAGAGTTTGTTAAAATAGAATTTTCTGTGTAAATGTAAACAGATACAATTCATGTTAAGCCTTTTATCTTTGTGTATCAATGAGAACGTATCTGTACTGTGTACGTACATTTATATTCTTCCACAGACTACAGACCCAGGATATTCTACACAGGCTACAGACCCAGGCACATGATGCATTCAATAACTGAAGGCCATCTTCAGAATGTAAGGGATTGCATTACACACGTGACTCTGGGGACAGAAATTAAAGATTAAGTGAGATTTTCAGTGTGCAATCAACAAATTCATTGCCCCCTCCTAAAAGCCATGTCTACCACGCATAAAAACAAACCTAAAAATACATGCACACACGAGATGTAGTCCTGAAGGCTCTGAACGTGTAAACAGAGCGCTATGACGTGGCACAGAAATGACAAAGACCAATAAGGTGTTTACATCCTGCCTGCCAACAGAGCAACGCAAGCTTCACCGGGAGTTAATTCAGAGACCAGCACGAACACAAGCCCCAGCAACCCCATCACATAAAGCATCTGGAGCCAGACAGGCCGCAGAAGAAGGAAGCCAGGTTTGCTTCCACGGAGGTGCACCAACCGTTTTCCTGGGTCTTCATTAAAACCAGCTTTGCCTGCTCTGACGATAACTCCAAATCCCTTTCTGATCTTAAAATATCGAAAGCCCGATATTCTTTCTAAGTCTCTATATTTTAAAAGTGCCTTCACGAGAGCCTCCCATCCTTTCTAGTTATTTCCAGTTCTGACGGCTGGCTGCCTTTTTGACAAAGCAGCATACAGGGACCAGCCTTTCTTGGTTACAGCTACCCACTCAGGCCCCCACAGGCCCTGGGGGGCCTCCCCACTACCCAGGCGGGTGGGACTGCACCCCAGCCTCTGAACCCTGAATCTGTGTGGCCAGCGGACGATGCTGGGGGGCCCAGCCGCTGCTGGAGGTGTAGGGCCGGGCCCAGCAGAGGGAAGCAGACGTGCTACAGCCTGACCTGCGAAATAAGCGTTCTGTCTGCCTTCTCTCCCCTCTCCCTTATGATTTCAGGCTTCCTACTCAGGAACGGGCAGGCCTTCTAATGAGAATCAGCCCTGTGGCCCACTCCATCTCATCATCTTTTGTAGAACACGTATCGCTGCAGTTGAGAGTTCACATCCTCGTTTCAAGACTATTGTCCTAGCCTCCACAGTTCTCCAGTTCCCTCAGTGGCCTGCCCTCTTTCAACCAGCCAGTTATCTAGACAAACTGATGCTCAGGGCAGAAAACCCACACACCTGTTCCCTCTGCACTGTGAGGCGATTTCTCATAAATGTGGTGTTGAAGGTTAGTCCCTTGAGTTGCTGAAGCTTCTTATCTTGATCGGGGCCTTTGATGAGAGGGAGGGGCACCGGGTCAGTCCTCAGAGACCACGTAATTCTTGGTTACCTCACTACACTTCCAAAACAAGGGCTGCAAGGATATGCGGGTGTATCTGGCTACAGGAAACCACCTGGACTGTTGAAAGTTAGGAAACTGATGCACTAGCGTGAGAATTCTGCCCTTGAGTCACATCGGATGAAGTCGGCCACAGTCTAGTTGGCAGAAATGCAGCCCTGCAAGTGGGGTCCTTAGCTTCTTCCCACTTTATTATATAGAGACGTGTACAGGTGCCGACCTGTCTGACCACTTACACCTCTGGTGTGCTCAGAGCCCGTTTCCACAGAGGACTCTTCCTGAGGCCCCTGTGTGTACCCTGACGTCTTCTGGCTGTTCTGGGCACAGGGCCCCCACCCCAGTCATGCCTGGCCTGGCAGCGCATTTCTCAATGCCCTACCTGTCTGAGGCAGGGCTGTGGCTGGACCCGCCTTCCTTCCCACCGGGTCCTCCTGGGTCCTGGGTGGTGGACGGACTGTGTACCCTGCGTCAGCTGTTCTTATCAGAGCGTCTGGAGGCCAGTCACATCCCTGACTCCTCCACTGAGGCAGGCCTGGCGGGTACCCTCTGCATTCAGGATCTCTCTCTCCACGCCATCGGTGCCTGGACAGCAGCCTCCAGGAAGATACTCCCCGCATCCTGCCAGGAGAGGACACCCCAACCCAGGGCACCCGCAGGCCTTGGCTTCCCAAAGATCAGTGAAACACCTTTCTCCCAAGCAGTTCAATCCCACTCTGCACCAGATAACAGCCCGACACCCCAGCCGCCAGAGTAACAGTCTCTCCCTGTGCTCTCGGGAGTATCAGCCAAAGAGAAGAAAAGCACTGCTGCAGAGTGAAGCCGTGGGCCATAAACCATAAACCATCATAAGACAAAAACGACCTGCAAATTGGAGATTTTTTTTCCTTCTTAGTCTGAGGACTTTTTAAATTGGTAGACTGGGGGGACACTAGACTTCATTTACAGGGCCTTGTTAAAAATCTCATCATATCCTTGTCAACAAGGCAAAACAAGACAAACTACATTTGAAGAGCTTGGTAAATGCACAATTTACCCTTCAAAGTGCTGACTCGAGAAAGGCCCGAGGAAGGTCTCTAGTGGAAGGCGACAAGGCTCCTTCTGTATGTTTCTACATTTCCATCAATTACTTGAGCGATGGCACAGATGAAATGTTTATCTAATCAAGGATGACAAGTTTCCAGGAGAGATGGCAAATACATTGGATGACAGAGTCATGAGCTAAAAAGATCAACAGATTGGAATTGCCATAGAGAGGAAATAATGTTATTTGGACACTTGGGTGCAAAAAAAGAAATGCACAAATGTAGGAGGTGTGAAAAAGACTTAGGAGATTTAATTGGATATAATTTCTGTATGTGATGATGGGGCGTTATGACTGCCAAAAAAAAAGCCAGGCCGTCTTAGACTATACTCAAGGAGACTTTGTAAAGTAAGGGACCAGAGGAGGGGTCCCCAAAATGGGGTTTCTGCCTCCGCACTTCAGAAGAGAAGAGAGGAAACAAGAGAGCACCCGAGGGAGAGCCAGGAGGAACAGGGCCATGAAGAGTCTATCCCACGGGGAACGGCTGCAGAGGCTAAGCACGAGAGGCTCCCAGGAGGAAGCTGGCTGGTTCCGTGCAAGGCAGAGCGGGAAGGAAAACTCGGAATACAGAACCAACGCAGCGCAGGGGCTTCGGGTTCCGTGTAAGAACACACAGTAGGATTTATTTGAAGTCAGAATGGGCTGAAGAGGTGACGAAGGTTTCTGTGGACTGGCACATTTCAGAGACTTTGTAAGCCTGACTTTACCCACTGCTGGTAACTGTGGGGGTGACATATGTCCTGTTCACAGCTGAGAACACTGACCAACAAAGGACCCACCCAGGGTCGGTCTGTCACTAGGGCCCAGAGATGGGGCTAAAATACGGATTCCCCCACACAATTCTGAGCAGAAAACTCCTTTTGAGAGACAGTCCAAGGCTGGCAACGATGCTACTGCCCAGGGCCTGTCGCCGAAAGAGGGGTCCTCCCACAACTGGTACACCTGGAGAGCCACCTGCCCGGGCTCAGAGGTAGAGACCTCCGTCAGCCCGAAGCCCAGACCCCTCCTGTAAGAGCCTCACAGATACCGCAACCCACGTGGAAAGGCATGAAATCCTGCCGAGGGGGGAAACTGCTACTGTTTCCGACCTCATACTCCGAGGAAAAGCATATGCTGTCGCCACAAGTTAATTCCACTGCAGAACGTCAAATTCTTGTTTTTGTTCACAAGCCACAGAGAAAAAATAAAGGCAGAAAACACACTCTGTCCAACACCAGGCCAAGTTCTCCCTGGAGGAGAGAAGTGGGGCTCACAGACTTGGAATGCAGGATTTCAACTGCATCAGACGACCGCTGCTCTTCACCCCGAGTTCCTATGGAAGGACATGCCCACCTTTATCTCAGTTCTCAAATAGCTTTCCTTCCACCTATCAGTTGCTCTTTATAAGCAAGTCAAACTTTCCTCTGCAAGTCACAGAGAAGCCGGCCCTCTGGAACTTGGTACGTACACTCTATTTGGTGCTGAAATTCAGATCACACCAAGATGCCCTAATGTTGAGAGAGTTACCACCCAATGAAAAAATCTATATGTTGTTTCACAGTAATTGAGAAGCTCATTCTATTTTTCTTTACAAGTTCAGGTTGAGAACAATACAATCCTCAAGTACCCAGAGAACTCTGAGAAACTGAGCAACACTTGCCTTCTAAAACAAACCACTTAGTTACAAAGAAATGATAAAATGAACTTACATACAAAACAGAAAGAGACCCACAGTACTAAAGAACAAACCATGGCTGCAGGGGGGAGGGGGGAGGAGAATGGGGGAAAGGGGTTGGTTAGGGAGCTTGGTAGGACATGTACACACTGCTATGTTTAAAATGGGTAACCAACAAGGACCTACTGTATAACACAGCATACGGAACTCTGCTCAATGTTACGAGGTAGCCTGGATGGGAGGGGAGTTTGGGGGAGAATGGATACCTGTGTAAGTACGGCTGAGTGTCTGAGTCCCTTTGCTGTTCACCTGAAACTATTACAACACTCCTGACCAGCTATACCCCAATACAAAATAAAAAGTTTAAAAAAATGTTTTTCTTCAAATGTTCCTGATTTTAAAGATCTCTATCATGCTTATCAGCCTCATGTTATGCTTCCTAGGTTGCTCTGGCGGTAATGAACCTGCTTGCCTAATGCAGGACACATAAGAGACCCAGGTTCAATCCCTGGGTCGGGAAGACTCCCTGGAGAAGAGAAAGGTTACCCACTCCAGGATTCTTGCCTGGAGAATTCCATGGACAGAGGAGCCTGGCAAGCATGGGATCGCAGAGACTCAGACATGACTGAAGTGACTCAGCACACACACTTACTAACACTTTTCTTTCCAAAGATACACAGTGTTTTTAGCCTCACTTCTAACTAATCAGTAATGAAGCACATATCTGACCATTTAAAAAACCACTTAGTGAGGTGTAAGGGGCCAAATGCAGCCACAGTATTTGCATTCCTCTTACCCATGCCTTCCAGGTGGGCGGGCTCAGGGGCACTGGGGCAAGGGGAGCACCACCCAGGTGGGCAGGCTCAGGGGCCCTGGGGGAGCACCTCCCAAGTGGGCAGGCTCAGGGGGTACTGGGGGAGCACCTCCCAGCTGGGAGCGCTCAGGGGCCCTGGGGGAGCACCTCCCAGGTGGGCAGGCTCAGGGGTGCTGGGGAAGCACCGCCCAAGTGGGCAGGCTCAGGGGTGCTGGGGGAGCACCTCCCAAGTGGGCAGGCTCAGGGGCGCTGGGGGAGCACCTCCCAGGTAGGCGGGCTCAGGGGTGCTGGGGGAGCACCTCCCAGGTGGGCAGGCTCAGGGGTGCTGGGGGAGCACCTCCCAGGTGGGCGGGCTCAGGGGCGCTGGGGGAGCACCTCCCAGGTGGGCGGGCTCAGGGGCGCTGGGGGAGCATCTCCCAGGTGGGCAGGCTAAGGGGCGCTGGGGGAGCACCTCCCAGGTGGGAGGGCTCAGGGGCGCTGGGGGAGCACCTCCCAGGTGGGAGGGCTCAGGGGCGCTGGGGGAGCACCTCCCAGGTGGGAGGGCTCAGGGGCCCTGGGGGAGCACCTCCCAAGTGGGCAGGCTCAGGGGCGCTGGGGGAGCACCTCCCAGGTGGGCGGGCTCAGGGGCGCTGGGCGAGCACCTCCCAGGTGGGAGGGCTCAGGGGCCCTGCGGGAGCACCTCCCAAGTGGGCAGGCTCAGGGGCGCTGGAGGAGCACCTCCCAGGTGGGCAGGCACCTCCTAAGTGGGCAGGCTCGGGGCGCTGGGGGAGCACCTCCCGGGTGGGCGGGCTCGGGGGCGCTGGGGGTGGGGGAGGAAGGAGCACTGCCGGCTGAAACACCAGGCTGCCACCCCCTCTCACTCCAAGAAGGCGGCAGATATTCGCAAAGCCACGCAGCAGTTCATCTGGGGGCCCTGAGCCTGTCTAGGGCTCCTTCTCACTGGTGGAGGGTGACAGGCAAGCCCACCTGCTGGGCTGCCGCGGAGGACTGAAGAGCCTGGGATGGAGCAGGTGGACGCCCCTCTCGCGACCCTCCGACCCAGTCCGCACTGTGTAAACTTGCTTAAACGTCAGTAGCATGGTACAGGCAAGAGCCACCATGCTTTAAAAGAAGAAAAAAAGAAAAAAAAACCTGGAGACATAAAGGTATGCCAATTTCGTGCAACGGGGTTCCTTCAAGAGCTCCCCGGGGCTGGATAACGGACACACTTCCAAATGCAGACCAGAAAGGAGATAAGGGCGCTGCCGGGCAGTTCCCTTCAGGCGCTCTGGGAGAGCCCAGACTTTCCCCCACGTCTCTTCAGGACAAGGCCCAGTGCGCCCCTCAGAATGCCACCCTGGACAGGAGGGAATGAGGGACGTTCCTCTATCGGGGACACACGGAGCCCCGGCAGGGAGGCCTCTGCAGCCGCGTTCCCTGCGTCCCGCGGCTGAAGACAGAGCTTCCTGGACCGCAGCCGCGTTCACCGGCTGCGCAGAACCAAGCTCCGAGCACGCGATGAAAATCAAGCTGCTCCCCAAGGGAGGAAAGAGAATAAACCAAAGCCTCAGGTCTCAGTCATCGGCAAATCCTGTCCCCCAGGCGCGGGGCGGCCCACCCGGGTGGGGTCAGCACGGCCTGCCTCGGGGCTAACGGGGCTCCCGGGCATGGCGCTGCGGCGGGAGTGGGGAGCGGCGAGTCCAGGGGGCGGGGCAGGAAGAAGAGGGGGTCCCCACGGACCTGGCAGCAGGGCTGGAGGGGGGCGAGCGGGCGGTGCCCCCGCCCCGGGGGGAGGGACACCGTCCCGCCTTCCCGCTCCGGGGCAGTGCCTCGGGAAGAGAGGCACAAGCCAAAGGCTGGACACTGGGGCCCAAGGTCCCCCCGCGGCTCACACGCCGCAGCCTCCAGGCCTTCCTCGCCAGCGCCCGGGCACTCAGGGCAGGACGACCGTCCTTCTCCCGTCAGAGCCCCCACACCAGCAGGCAGCAGCTGCCTCCAAGGTATCGGACGGAAAGCAACAAACTCGGGGGGACACGTACTGAGTGCTCCCCACTTCTAAATGTGGGGCCTGTGGGAAAGACTTCAGAGAAACGCTCTGATTCCTGGAGAAGAGATCTCTGTCTTCTTTGTATTTCTAGCAGAGCCTGGTAACTCAAATGCTGCTGGAGACTCCAGTATTCACGTTCCTCCATCTACAGTAAGACCTCCAGGGCATCACAATTAGACAAATGAGAACCAAAGTATTTTTACCGTATCAGAAGAGCAACAATTAAAAATCTCCTAACACCACGCTTGAGTGAAGATGGGAGTGCCGAGACGCTCCTAGGAGCGCAAGTGTGCGGCTATTTTGAACCGCACCATCTGACTAAACGCTCAAGTGCCCAAAACTCTTAGACTGGCGAACTCCTCTTCTGGGGACCCATTCCTCACAGAAGGTGGGGCAGACAGATAAATGTGAAAGCACTCCCCAGAATCTCAGTTACAAAATCAAAAACCAGGCAACAAGCCAAATGTCCATCTTTTAAAGAAACTGCTGGCGTTCCCTGGTGGCCCAGTGGTTAAGACTCTGCACTGTCACTGCAGGGGGGACGGGCTGGATCCCTGGTCAGCGAACTAAGATCTGGTGCTGCCAAAAAAATCATGCATGCATGCTAAGCAGCTTCGGTCGTGTCAAATTCTCTGCGAGCCAGTGGACTGCAGCCCTCCAGGCTCCTCTGTCCATGGGACTCTCCAGGCAAGAATACTGGAGTGGGGTGCCACTTCCTCCTCCAGGGGATGTTTGCCACCCAAGGATCGAACCCACATCTCATGTCTCCTGCAGTGGCAGGCGGGTTCTTTACAACTAGCGCCACCTGGGAAGCCCTAAAAAATAACCTGCAAGGTCTCCTTACAGTGATCAATGGAGAGGGATTACAAAGAACAGAGAGTACCGATATGTTGCTGATTTTTTAAAGCCCTTTCACAATAGGGAAGTCCAATAAACACCACCTCAGCCAAGGAGGTCAAGGTTAACATCGCCGAAGGCAGGTCATGTTGACACTGCGTTCCTTGACTACATTGCGACCTCACCTCTGGGGTCTCCCCCTCCCCAAACCTAGGACCCCAGTCTACTCAGAGGAAAACCATCAGACAAACCCCAACTGAGGGACACACTGTGTAAAACCTGACCAGTGTTCCTCAAAACCGTCACAGCCACCAAGAACAAGCAATATCTGAGAAATCACCACACGCCAGAGGAGGTGACAGGCACACAGCTAAATGAATGAATGCAGGATCCTGCCTGGGGTCCTGGGACAGAAAAGAAACCCAGGGCAGAAAGGGCAAAATCTGAAAAAAAGCGCTGAGTTTTCATGAATGAACAGTGATGTGGAAAAGCTGATTCCTTAGTTGGGGCACACACCATGGCAACACGGAATATTAACAGGGTACACAGGGACTCTGTAGGGTCAGGGCAACTTCTAGGGAACCTAAAACTGCTCTAACAGAAGAAGTTCTCTTTAAAAAGAGACCATGACACAGAGAGAGGAAGACACTCGTGACAAGAGGGGTCCTATTTACATTTTCTGTTGTTTGTTTTACTTATTTGACTATGTTGGGTCTTGGTTGCATCATGCAGGACCTTTCCTTGGGGTGCACAGACTTTCTAGTTGTGGGATCCCAGCTGCCCGACCGGGGATCAAACGTACATCCCCTGCGTTGGAAGGTGGATTCTTAACCACTGGACCACCAGGGACGGTCCCACTGTTTTTTAACTATTGATACTGCTCTGTGGCGGCTTCCCTTCTCACCTGCCAGCAGGTGTATAAACACACAGGTGAGAACGCCTGGAAGAGACACACCGAGCTGTAAGCAGTGGTTACTTCCAGAGGCAGGAGGAGTGGATTCAGAGACACGAAGGAGAGGAGAGAGAACGCGACCACCTCTACTCTGTGACTCTGGGTTGTTTTAATTTTTACAAGAAGCACACATTCACATATTATGTGTGCATACATGCAAAACCATTTTAAAAACAAAGTAGCTCTCTCTGCCACTGGAAGCTATCTGAGATAGATTACCCTGGAAAACTACAAACTGCACAGTTTCTATGTTAAAGACACACCCAGGACATGACATGTTTGCTCTGGGTAGTGGGTATCTGTGAAGCTTACCTTTGGAAAACAAGCTGGAAGGAGGAGGGCTCTGAGAAGAGTGGGGTGAGGAGTTCAGCACTTTTGCTCCTTACCTTCTGCTCAAGTGTTTTATCAGAAGCATGTATCTTTAAATAACCATCATCATCAAAATGCCAACAAATCCTCACAGTTCATCCCTTACTTGTTCTTCCATCTCCTTGTCCCTGAACCACACCCAAAGGAGCCGACAAATAGTTTATAATTCTGCCTTTAGGGTGCACCCCCACCTCTTTGCCTGGCGGCTGTGGGAGTTTGGGGGGAGTGCTGTCAAGCAGCACCCTTGCCGTGGCCCCCCAGCCCTCCCTCAGCTGTTAGCTGGACCGCTGGTAACAGTCTCTCTGTCCAACAGGATCTGCGAGTGTGGACACCGCTCTCCCTGTAGCTTCGCGGCAGAGCTGGGAGAATGTGGTAACTGACACCCATACAACAGGAAAGGATGGCAAGATCCGAATCTGCCTTCTGAATCATCTTTAAACTACGTAAGGTCTCCTCCTGCAGTAAATACATTTGAATATTTTGGATTAATTCTTTCTGATTAATCAACCTAGGACAAACCCCAGGGTCCCCAACTGGAGTATCTGAAAACCTACTGCAACTGCCCAAAGCTGCTGCTCCTTGAAAGGACATCAAAAGCAAACGGACAGAACTGTAAGACATCTAGAGGGAGGAAACAGCACAATAAATATGAAAAACTGCTATTCCAAGTTGCTTTTAAAATCAAGTGACTTAATTTCACTAACATTGATTTTTTTTTTTTTCTGGAGTGATTTAATTTTGCTAACACTGGCTGAGCTTCTGTTTACTTGACATTGACAACTGGGCAAGCCAAAGTAAAGTCACTACCCACCTCACAGAGGCAGGCAGGAGGCAGGAACACCAGGCTGGCAGGGACTGTCCAAACGCGGGTGCTGATGCGTGGAACACGGGGGCTTCAGGGGAGCCTCGGAGGTGAATCGTGGTTTCTTTCTGAGGATTGGGGTCCCTCCCTGCTATAAACCAGGGTCTTTTCTCTAAAAACCTACACTCATAAAGACTCTGCATGCAATTTCAAGAGCCCTGAACCTCATCTTTGGGTCTCCTGAGACACAGATCACTAACCAAGTACTCTTGGGTCTTAAGCATCTATTGAATATAACACCACTTCACAGATGAATCAACTGAGGTTCAGGGAATCAAATGGCTTTCTCAAAATCCCCCCACTAGCGGATGGCAGGGCAGAAAAGAAGCCTCCATCTCACGACGCCAAGCAGAGATGTTTCCAGAGAACAAGAAGCTCACCCAGCAGAGGTAAGCCCTGCCCCCCGCCAAAAAGGCGTCATAACGTCATTCCCATATGTGCCAATTCTGCACAATGGTACATCCATGAAACAGGGGCGTCGTAACACACTCCCGGTATCAGTCTGTGTAGTAAGCCTGAATGAGAGCTCTGCACAACTGCCCTGCAGGCACCCGGGCCAGGGCTGGAGGCCCGGTCCAAACCCTGCATTCTGCTCACGAAGCAAGAATCCGTGCTCAGGTCACCAGAGAACACACTGGCGGCCCAGGCCGTGGCCACCTCGTCCTCCCTTTAACACCGGCAAGGCACGCTGAGCCCTCAGCCGGCGGGGCCCAAGGCCCTCCCCAGCAGCGCCCACCACTTTCTGGAACCCAGACGCGCGGCGCCTGCAAGGCTCCTCAATCCCACACCTCCAGAGAGCTACCCTGCCACGTGTCCTCATCTGCTCAAGTCCCCCCGAACCAGGGAGGGGGTCGTAGGAGCTTTGTCTCCAGCTGAGAGGTGAGCGGCTGCAGCCTTGCCCACGAAGCCGGAGAGGGCAAAGCCAAAATGAGACGGAGCTCTGCAGCTGTAACTTTTCAGAGGTCTATTCCTTTGTCCGAATTTAACCATCACATGATGGCAGCTTTAGAGCCAAATGGCACGGATGCCAAGTCCTGGCTGCCACAGCCACCTCCTCCCTGACAACCCCACAGCACCTGGCTGGGGGCTGGGTCCCGGGCCTGACTGACCGCGACACACCGGCTACCTGCTACCACAGCGGTGCTGCAAAAATGCAAGTCTGACGCCTTTCTTCCATTTCAAGTCCTTCAAAGGCTCCCTGGGCCTCCCAGACAAAACCTAATCTCCCTGGAGCCCCTATGATCTGACTGTGCCAACGCCGCCAGCCTCAGCTCCTGGATTCCCCTTGTCAGACAGTACCTGGAGCCACCTCAGGTTCCCAAACTCCAGGACACCAGGTACACAGGCTTCCCAGGAGCTCCTTCGAGCAAAACACTCATTTTCTCTATGTCAGTCTTCAACACTTACCTTGGTGCCAACTTGACCCTTCCCTCTCTGCTCGGCCATGGGACCCTGGCAGCATCCATCTGCCTGCGGGTTCAGGGGCTCACTTGCTGCTGGACTATGAGCCCCTGGGTGGCAGAGACTGTATTTATTCTCTGTCTTTCACAAAGGTCCACCCAACCAAGGTCTAAAGAGTAGCGGGTCTCAGCAAGTACCAGGCAATGAATGACAAACACAAAATCAGCTGCCAACTGTGGTTCACGCAATCTCTCCTCTCTTCTCCTACCCAAACCGTCAGGGTTAAGTCAGTGTGTGCCCAGATCAGCCGGTATACATCGGGTAGAATGGCCAAGAAACGGATAAATTAGAATTATCTAAAACTGGTTTCCATTTAGCTTTGTAATATGATTTGGGGCCATAAAACTGACTTTCCTCATTATACTTGGCCTAAGATATTATTAAAATGAATTTGCAATTTTCAAATTATGTTAACAAATGGCACCCAATTATCTGCAGAGTGGCAGGGCAAAAATCAAAGCTCTGAAAAATCATACAGGAAAGATTTCAAGTTTGGAGGATAAGAAAAGGAAGAAAAAATGTCTGTGTGGAATGCATACTGTGGGACCCATCTTTCAACAGGGTATCCCAAACATCTAGAAGCTCAGGGGGGCTACATTAATTTGCTGCCAATCAGTCACTAAGTATTAACACTGGGTGGAATGCAAGCCCAGATTTACTGAGGCCAAGCCCCACGCATGCTCTCAGCACACGGAGGAGCTACTCCAAGTGCAGTTCCCCTCCTGTTCACTAAATGGTAGCATCCCAATGGCTAAATTTGCTCCTTCTAAAACAGAAAATAAAAAAGCTCCCTGCTCTCATCTGGATCAGCTCTAGTTATGTTTGTAAAACATTCAGAAAAGGCCATAAAAAGATCTTCACTGAGGGCTGTGCTAAGTATTAAGTATTATTCAATAAACCACAGCTTGGAGGCTGCCAGCTGACGTCTAGAACCTGGAAAGAGCGCTGGCTGAATACATCGTGGTTTTTTTTTTCTTCCCTGTTTCAATTTCTAGGTGTAGTTTACATTCATCTGCCCCCTTCTATGAAAAAACATAAAACAAAGGGGCAGTAAGACACAACCAGAGTAGGTGGCATATTATGATAAACAAAGACGGCAACAAAACATTTTTCCAGCTGTGATAAACGTATTTAGATCTATCGTAGAGGCTGTTGGAGCTACAACTGAAAAAGATCAAAATTACAAGTTGTTTATAACATAGAATTTGTGTCTTTCAAGCTTTCATTTTTTAGGCAGAAGTTGTCTCCCTAGGAGATCATTTCCTTACCTTTTTTTCAAGCTTGAACTTTTTTTTTTAAGTTGTGACTTTTTGGAGGCTGTCAACACATCCAAAGTGATTTAACAACTGGCTAAGGGCTGGGCAGCACTGTCTGTAAATGAACAAAAGCACCTGGCTCAGCTCAGAGGCCGAGCTGGTAAAGATGGCTCCAAGTGGCCTCCTCAGCCTGCAGAGCTATTCCGGGATCCACACCCACCAGGTGGTCACAACACTCGCATCTCATTACAGCTCGGTATTTTGAACAAGGAGTTCAATTAACAGCTGTCTCAATGTCCCAGAGACCAAGAACGAGAGCAGGAGAAAAGAGAAATTATGTCCAGATGTCTAAACATCCATGCCTTCGTGCCATTTCCTCGCCTCTGAAAGCATTTGGTTTCTATATAGAGGCTTCCCTTCCATACTCAACTCACACACACACAACAAAAAACTTTAAACAATAAACCTTGCCATCCAACTGTGACTGATGAGATGTGCTTGTGAAATTGGCTTGTCAGATGCACTTACATAAGAGGATACCCACTTGATTGCAGTTCATAACACCCCTTACATCTTAAAAACTTCAATAGACAACAATTTCCTCAACAAGCAAAACTATTGTATATGAAACTAAGCTGAGCTAAGATGACCTCATCCCTTAGAAACTGACGGCAGTAAACGCACGGTAGCCCAGCTGGACAGGGCCCGCAGAAGCACGCATCCATCCGTGGGAGCCAGGGGCCCGGCCGGCCCGCTCCCTGCCTTGTAAGCGGGAACGGCCCCCAAATCCGGAGGAGACTCAACAGAACCGGATAACATCAGATTGTGAAAGAGTTAGTTTACTAAATGGAACACTTTACTTTTTGAATCCTAAAGTAAACATCCAGATCACTTGAGGAATCGCTGAGGTGCACCCTTGAAAAGGCACTTTATCTCACTTTGAAGTCAAACTAGTCCGATCCTCTAAAATCCTTGTAACGTCAACTCAACTCCACCTGTCTTAATGACCACCTACTATGTGCCAGGCACTTTGCCAGACCCTAGGGAAACAAAGAACCTGTCCCCTGCTCTTAAAGAATCCCTGTAACCATGTAGGGAGAGAAAGATAAAGCAATCACCCCAGTACCAGGGAGCGCATGCAAGATACACTGGCTGGAAGGAGGTCACTGACACACAAGGTTAATCGGCTCTAGGGAGGAAGGGCTGCCCAACAGCCTACCTGAAGCAAAATGCAGAGCAAGAAAAGTTCAGCATTACCAGCCATTGCATCTGAGATTCCCCAAACAAGCCACTGAACATAAATTTCAAAAGCAGCCGAGAGAAAGATGTTAGTTTCTACGTCCCTAAGGGAAATGTAAAAATGTAGACACGTTCTTCAATTAAATCTCTAACATTTCTGAATCAACTATTTAAAGACTCCTCTTTATTTGACACTTTTCCCCACAAAAAATAATCCAAGAGCACAGACATGCTTTTTCAACGTGAAGGTTGGTGTCCTCAGACCCTAACCAGAACACCAGTTCACCCAACAGGAACACCCTCAACAAACACTTCTCCTAGAATGTTCCCAGCCCTTCCTGGAAAACAACTCAGATCGTGTTTGTGGATGCAAGAGCCCCAGTGTCCTTTGGGAGATGGGAGTTACTCAAAACCACGTCAAACCAGACGGTACGGCAGGGTCTCTGGGGCCAGACGGTACGGCAGGCCCCTGTGGGGCCCAGGGTGCAGGCTGCTGGCACGTCCACCCTGCCGTTCGCTTACCATCCTGCCCCCAGAAAAACCCGGCACCGGGGACACCCTCAAGGGCAGCTAAGCCCTCCCTAGTCTCTCTCCACCCTACATGGACCATCGCCCTCCACAAAGGGAACAGTGCAAGGCCTCCATCAAAACCCCGGGTCAGTTTCACACAACCCAAGACAGATCCCAGCACTCTCCTCCTCCACCCACCCATGCTGAATAGTGACAATCTCCTCCCGGTTACATGTACCAGACAATAATTCAGATGACATCCGAGCCATCCTAAATTCAAGAATCTTGGCTTGATGCAGGTATAAGCCAGAGACATGAGCAGAATTTTCAAATGAAACTGAGCCAGACTTGCACGGCCCTGAGGTTGGAGCAGGAGCCGCAGAGGACCCAAGCCGCCCTTCACACCGTCACAGAGCCTCACCCAGCGCGATGGTGTCCCACCTCTGCAGCCCGTAATGACCTGAGGGTATGCAAGCTGCCCTCTGGAGCTCCCCAAACACCCAGCAAATGGCAGTGCTACCTCAACTTGGTCTATTAAGGGGTGATCCCTTGGGATGAATCCAAATATGCCAGCATCTTCCTCCCCATAAAGCCTGCGCGGTCAGTGCAACACACCCACTGCAGACTACAAAATCAACGGACATCCCCCTTATAACAACAGCAACTGCTGATGGTGGATGCAAAGCAAGAATTCAACAAGCAGGGGTGTGTCATGTGTCAGGCAGACTGTGAAACAAGTTACGTGCAGAAAAAGGAGACAGGCTGCTTGGCCTCAAGCAGCTCCCGATCTGTCAGCAAGGCAGACACGTGAAGAGACAAGATCCTAACACCACGGAAAGACCAAGGAAGCTTAAAGACGGAAGTAATTAACTCTGGTTCTTTGTGGGAGGGAGGGAGCCACAAAACAAAGCTCCAGCAGGTCTAATCAGGAATAAAAAAAAAAGGTACCTAAAAATAGAAAGAGTGGAAAACAGATACCAAGGAAAGAACACCACAAAGAAAATTCTACAGACAACTGATTTTTAAATGGGATGAGACTGATTTGTTGGAAATTTTTAACT
The DNA here is from genome assembly GCF_023091745.1 of Budorcas taxicolor. NCBI lineage: Eukaryota > Metazoa > Chordata > Mammalia > Artiodactyla > Bovidae > Budorcas > Budorcas taxicolor. The sequence continues at coordinate 10,211,400 of NC_068930.1, read as the reverse complement.
TACCAAAATTAATTTAAAAAAAAAAACAGATACCTGGACAAACCAATAGCCATGGAAGAATTTTTTTTAAGTTGTTACAGAACAATCCATTTTAAAAACATCCGCCTCCACTATATTGCCACTATATCAACTGTTGCAGAAAAGGTAAAGAGAAGAATCACTGGTAATTCATTTTACAAAGCTAGCATAAAGCTGATAGCAAAACTGGGGAAAGAGAGCATACAAACAGAACCACAAAATTATATCACTTAAAAATTTTGATGAAATGTAAGCAAACCAAATTAAATTAGGGATCTAAACAGTTATCCACCACAATCAAAAACAGCCTATCTCAGGAATTTGAGGAATTACTACCAGGTAATCAATTCCCACATCCCCTCAATGGGTATAACAACATCTGAGTCTAAATGGATACCAAAATGACATCAACACCCATCCCTAATTAGTCACCCATGAAAATGGGACGGCTCTTCAACAAGATGAAAATCTCTCTTAAACCAAAGGATATCACACATGTCGAAGAATACCTTTACCATTAATATAACCCAAAAGGACAATATCTCCATAACTGGCTTCCCTGTTAGCTCAGCTGGTAAAGAATCCGCCTGCAATGCAGGAGACCCTGGCTTGATTCCTGGGTTGGGAAGACCCCCTGGAGAAGGGATAGGTTACTCACTCCAGTATTCTTGGGCTTCCCTGGTGGCTCAGATGGTAAAGAATCTGCTTGCAATGCAGGAGAACTGGGTTTGATCCCTGAGTTGGGAAGATCCCCTGGAGGACAGTATAGCAACCCACTCCAGTATTCTTGTCTGGAGAATCCCGGTAGACAGAGGAGCCTGGCAGGCTGCCGTCCATGGGGTCACAAAGAGTCAGACATGATTGAGCAACTAAGCGCACACACATATCTCCATAATCAGCATATAATACTATTCAGATGAGCTAACCAAGGCAATAAGACCCTGTAGCCAATGAATGCTGCTGGCCCACCCCTCACAGCAGGCCCACTACCTATCTCCCACCTACTAGCCCCAGGTTGCCATGTGAGGAAGGGACAGTTGGTTAAGCAAGGCTTGCAGGCAAGTCATTCTGCCCTTTTGCCCTTTGCCTTTGTATCTTCCTCTTTCTGCCTGCAACACAGATGTGATGTCTGGAGGCACAGGAGCCATTTTGTGACACGAGGACCAAAGCACACGGATGGATGGAGAAACAGAAGCCTGGACTGTGGTCCCCCACGCCCCCACTGAGCACACTGCAGTGGCCACAGGCTGCTTTCCTCTAGACTTCCTAAACTGGAAAAAAAAAAGCAGCCCTCCAATGCAGCCATTTATCTTCCTAAATGATACATAACTGAAACAGAGTTAAGTACTGAAAAAACCGGAGACAAAATTATCCTTATTGGTTATCAGTGACTCTGCATAGAAAAATCAGGAGGATCAACTAGGAAAAAAAAAACTATAATAAGAGCAATCAATGAATTGGGTAAATACAAGATAAATACACAAAATTCCATAGCTGTTCTCACATAAACAATAATCAGTTAAAAGATATAAAGGGAAATAAAGATTCCGCCCACATTAGCAACAAAAGTGTTAATTACCTAGGAATAACCCAGAAGGAAAAATATAAACCGCATGCCTTCTATGGAGAAGGCAGCGGCACCCCACTCCAGGGACAGGGGAGCCTGGTGGGCTGCTGTCTATGAGGTCGCACAGAGTTGGACACGACTGAAGTGACTCAGCAGCAGCAGCATGCCATTCTATGATTTCTTAACAGATAAATAAAAGTTGAATAAATAGAGAGACATGAAATGTCCTTGACTGAGAAGTCCAAATTTTGGAATTGTTATTTTCTTCCAAATTGATTTATTAACAATGCAAACCAAAACCCAATGGATTTTTTCTGTTTTAGGAGGGTAGTGGAGCAGACAACTTGCAACAAGATGGAACAACACACACACACACAACTTCATGTAGAATATCTCTCCAAAAGTATTTAACTCAGTGGAGAGTCTTCCTGGAAGATGTTAATATACAGGATGAAGCTACCATATATAAGACAGTATGATTTTACCACAAACAGCACACAGATCAGTGGGAAAAGATAGTTCTTAAACAGACCCTGTAATAGAAAATATTTTAGATAATCCAATGAAGATAAAACAAAATCACTATGTTGGGAAAACTGAATATTCAACAGGCAAGGTATCTCGTTTTATTGAAATACAAAATAAATCCTCAAAGGATCAAAGAACTAAAAGGAAAAGGTGGAACATAAGCTAAAATTGAACTGATTTTGGCATGAGTACAACCTTTCCAAGCAAAAGAAAGACCATAAAGAAGAGACTGCTACTCCATATTAAAATGAAACACTGTATACTTCAACAAGTGAAGAGACAGACAGACAGACAGCAGACCAGGAAAGACACCGGCAACACGGGGAACACAGGGTAAAGAGCTGCACGGTGGAAACGTCCTTGACAGAGAGGCCCACACAGGTCTTAAGAGTGAACTGATAGAAAGCCCATCGAGAAACGGAAAAAAGAGCTCAGCAATAATCCTGTAAAAGGAAATTAAAGCAGTGAGATTAAATTTTTTAAACACCAAAACTGCGAAGCTCAATTTAGCATTCAATACTGACAAAGAGCAGGGTGCTGGGTACTGTTGATGGAGTTTAAACTACAGTTCTCTGGAAAGCAATCTGGCAATATTTATCTAGGATGAAAAGTATACACACTTAAAAAAATTCCCAGTATTCCACTCTTTCAGCTTTTAGGAGTCTAACACAAAGAAATAATAAGAGTAGGACCAACAATAGTACACGTGATTTTATCATATTATTTTTAATGGCACAAACTGTAAAATGCTTAAATCTAGCAATTACACAATTTTAATAACTTAACTAAAGACCATATTCCAGGTGATAAAAATATAATGCAGCAGGCAAAAATTCACAACGTGATGCTAAGCGGCAGGGAAATGAGGATGAAAATGTGCGTATAGTGAACACTCATTTTTGTTTTTTTAAATATATACGTACACAGGTAAGTTGAGGGAGATTAAAAAAAAAAGGCCTCAGGAAATTACAACGAACTATTAACGGTTACCTCTACACTGACTACAGATGATTTTTGTTTTCCTTTTTTCCTAATGATAGTTTCCAATTTTCCCCTAATAACCATTTATTACTATTATAATTTGAAAAAAGCAATAAATGTAATAATTGTAGTATAAGGTGGCAGGCAAATCTGCCCCGAATTAAAGGTTCACTGTTCATCGTAGTGGCATATTGTCTTTAAACAGGTCACACATGTGAAGCGGTTGTACTGCCGTACGCACGCATGACTGCTGAACCAATTCTCACTGCCACCGAACCCTCTCGACCGCAGGCTCATCTGCAGGAGGCAGTGGGCTCCACCGCGAGCGCAGAGCGTGGAAGAAGGCAGGAGGCCTTGCTGGGGCTGTGATCTGAGAACTCTCTGGCATCCATCTCTTAGCTTTTCATAAAACCCACCATGTGCCAAGTACCATGGACCCAACAGTGAGCACAATTCTTGCTTTCATGGAGCCTTCAGTTTCTCTTTCCCAAATTTTAGGTTAAAGTGATTGTGACTACCATTTTGTCCTTTGGATACATGCAATTATGATTTGATAACAAATCCTATCTATCTCAATACCTGGGTTCGACCCCTGGGTTGGGAAGATCCCCTGGAGAAAGGGAGGCTACCCACTCCAATGTTCTCGCCTGGAGAAGTCCATGGACTGTATAGTCCATGGGGTCGCAAACAGTCGGAGACGACTGAGCAACTTTCACTCCCTCCCTCCCTCCCTCCCTCAATACAAGAATCAGATTCATTCTGCAGCCATTATCTTAAAGCACGTCTAAACTCCACTCTTCCCCCAAAGACACAGGTTTGCTATAGATAGCATTAACACTCTGACCATTCAGAGACCACCACCAACTCATTCTGCCAATTGAACTTGTCTCTGACCCCCAGGATGGCCTTCACAGACGACAGAAACAGGGCTCCCTAGTTTGTGCAAATAGTTCCTAGAGAAAACTGCAATGACAATGTAAAGTTCACTGGCTGAAGGGAAAGGGGAGCTAGCTAGATTTCCAGAGAGAAGAACATGCTGGCCTCAAATACACAAAACGAGAAACCAATTAGCAGAGCCCAGCACAGAGGGGCTGCTGGTCAGGTGTGTGCACAGCACCTACGTAGCAGAACAAACGGCACGTTTAAGAAGCTGGTGCTCCCTCTGCTAATTCAAAACGCCCTGCTCCCAAGAGCTCTCTCTACACCGTCAGCAAAAACTGAAACGATTTCTTCATCGGCCAGAGGTGAGGCAGGTCTAACTGCACCAGAGCTTGCACCTCGCGTGGGAGGATCCAGCAGTCACCACCTGTTTCAAAAGGTGGTATTTCCAAAGACGATGTGTAGGGCTGTGCTATGCTGAGTGGCACAGTTGTGTCCTACTCTTTGTAACCCCATGGACTGTAGCCCACCAAGCTCCTCTGTCCATGGAATTCTACAGGTAAGAATACTGGAGTGGGTAGCCATTCCCTTCTCCAGGGGATCTTCCCAATCCAGGGATCGAACCTAGGTCTCCCACATTGCAGGGGGATTCTTTACCATCTGGGCCACTAGGGAAGCCCAAGAATACTGAAGTGGGTAGCCTATCCATTCTCCAGAGGATCTTCCCAACCCAGGAATCGAACCGGGGTCTCCTGCATTGCAGGCAGATTCTTTACCAGCTGAGCTACAGGGAAGCCCATGTGTAAGGCTACTAAGGGTCAAAGGTCTTCGCGCTTAAAAAATAAATAAATAAATCACTAAAAACTAAAAGTCATACACGGGGATTGTGTACTCTTTCCCATTTTTTAATCGTTGAGAGAGCCCCCCAAAAACTAGAGATAGAGAGCTCTGATTCCCCCACTGGATGGGCAGCTGAGGAAAGATTTTCCTGCTTATGATCTTTAGGAAGAGTCCCCCAGAAGAGGGGCTGTTCCACCAATATATCAATTAACCAGACTGTGTAAAACCATGTGCCCTCCAAATAGATACTATAGACTATAACCCCAAGGAAGGCAGACAGCAGCACCTTCACATGCTCCCAAATACAAACGCAGCCCAGTATCTGCAAATAACAGGTACTAAACCACACAAGGGGAGCTGGACATTCGGCATTCTACCCAGAAACTGTCGTTCACCTTCATGAAAGCCCAGATCAAGTTATCACTAGATACCTGCTTCAGCTTTTTAGACACCTGGATTTGGGGGCCTGCGGGTAGGGGGTCCATTCACCACGGATGAAATGATTCTGGGACAAGAATTAGTTTACACAATCAGGACCCCTTCAGTGGCCAAGATATCATCCCTTAAAGCTGAAAAGGTTGTTGTACTTCTCAAAATCTTGTGACTTTTATCTGCGGCTCCACACTTTCATTTCATGGAAAGGGTTGGCGGGGAAAGGGGAAGTCTGACATTCCATCATTTTCTTGATTACTTCAGATCTTTCTCCCTTGTTGCAAGAATTATAAACGCTTCCGCTTCTTTTATACTCAGAAAGTGTCATTTGTACCCGAGTAAGTCTTTCAAAAATAAACATTATGAGGGAAACAGCTGCATTGTTGCAAATGTGTGTGTGCACTAGCAAACTCACTACTGCTTGGGTTATATTCACACACTCACACCCACCATAAAGCTAAGAAGGAAACTAAAATGTCACCTGTGCACTTCTGGGCTGATTAAACTAGAGTCCTTTCGATTTATCACCTTCATACAGCCTGTCCAAACAAAAAGATCTCAAGAATTCCTTTGTAACAGTCCAAACAAGAGCCTAAACTTGCAAAGCTATTTTTCAGAGCTCAGTAGTACAACAACAGGAAGTAGAACTTCTGGGCCGGGGATTTCGCTATTTACTTTTTCTTTCAATGGCTGCTTTTAAAAGAGAGAAAAAAAAGTGTCCACAGGCATTACAAATCCTGGAAGCTATGAATCAGGAAGTGGGAAATGGTTGATGCTGAAATGGCCAGCCTGAAAATCCTGGCTCTTTCATGTCGTCAAGTCTCCAGAGCTAGGAATTTCAGACATCTTATGCATTCTGCATTATTTTCTGAATCTTAAAAGAACCAAGATTTGAGCAAGAAAGGCCAGGGAGAATTAAGCAGTGAGTAAGCCCCTAACCTCTGGCTCCGTGCCCCGAGCAGCACACATACCTTGCCCCCATAATGAAAGGTTCAGTGGGAACTCACTGTCTACAAACGGGGTTTTGTTTATGATGCTGCTCCAGAGAAGCGGGCGCGGGGTCCTGGGGGGCACAGACAGCTGGCCTCACGCCTCAGCCCCCTCATTCCCACCCGGTGTGGAGCCTGCAGCAGACCTGGGACTAAGTATCTCACATCTCAGAACACCCATTGGTTGATGCATATGGTCACACTGGTTTTCAGGGAAGACTACCTGACAGAGGCTACTAAATCTGAGTAAAACTCGAAGGCCCACGAAACAGAGTTGCATGAACACTTTCAGAGGTCAGAGTTGAGCGGGGCATCGCTCCTTCACCTGTTAATTTCAGGGCACTTGAGCAACAGTGCGGGGCTCGCTCTCCACAAAGACACCCTACAAACGTCTGCACAGGCGTTTACTATGCTGATCCGAGGGGGAAAGGCCAAACTCTCATCCTCCCTGCAAAGGTCTCCCTCCTTCCACGACTCAACCAGAATGCCTTCCCATTCCAAAGCCCTCACAGTCCGAGCACCAAAAAGCTGCCAGGGCTTGGAAAACATCCCCGGTTACTTTCTACAGGGGTCAGACACACCACCTCCACATGCAAGCTGCTTGTCGTGATGCATTTGAAACAACGCTGACCTGGGGTGGGAAGGAAAGGAAGAAAGAATGGACGTTTCTGCTTATTCCCATCAGACGTGATAACCTGAGAGGCCTCTGTCTGGTCCAGAAATGACTAACTCCGGCAAGTCAGACAGATCTGAATCAGCCCGGGACGCAGTGTGAGGGTAGTGGTTGGACGGCGGAGGGACCAGCCTCTCCCGTCTCCCCGCCAGACACATCCCAGCATCTCCCCAAAAAGGCTCTGGATTACTTCACAAAGACCAGGGGCCGCCAGCGTATTAGTTTAACTTACCCAAGTAAGAGAACCGGTTTTCATGGACTGTTTTTGCCCATGAGACTCCATCATGTCCCTCAGCCTGGCCTCCGAGAACCCCCGACACCAGCCCCAACCTGCCCCCAGCCTCACCCTCCACCCCCAACCTCCAGCCTGTTCCCTGGGCCTCACCACACGTGCTTCAGCCCTCACCCAGCTCACCCCCAGGCTGAGTAAATCCTGGTCCTCCAGCACCTCCTCCAGGAGGCCCCAGGACCTCCTGCTGGGCTCCCACTGACCGTGCCCCCGCCCACGCTGGTCCTGTTCATCACGACCCCGGTTCGCTCCCAGGAGAGTCTCTCTGCAGCCACACGGCACGCCCTTCCAACACAGGGGCTGCTTCCGTGACACCTCCCTACTGCTGGCACGTCCCTGAACATCCAGACACTCCAAGTTGTCCCTCTTCAACTTCTCACAACCAGATGCTCTCTAACCTTCGAGCCCCTGATCCACGTGCTCACCCCCTCTTCTCTGCAGTACAAGCTTCACCAGACCCTTCTGCTCCACTGCCCACATCCAGGCAGTGCCCTGTCTGCTTTCAATGGTGCCCAGGGTGGGCCTGGCATTGGAGAGAAGGCCAAAGGCAGTGCACAGGGCCCACCGCCCCGCCAGGAGCCAGGGTGCCCCCCAGGCCTCAGGCAGCTTCCTTGAAGGGTGGCCGGGAGGCGGAAGGAAGGTGGGTGTGAGCGTTTCAGCCGCTGCCCCTGTGGGAGCCGGGGCCGAACCCTCAGAAACTGCTCGGCCCTGTCTGCGGTCCTGCTCCCGTCAATCTGCCCGGACACGTGACCCTCAACCTTTCTCTGTCTTTCCATCCAGAAGAATCCACAGCTGCCAGGCACACACGACCCTCGGGGCAATTTTCTGACCAAGGCAGGAACGAGGTGGCAAATCGGACTTCAATTCAGAGCTCAGGGTGGTGAGAAAGGGATCATAAGTTCCCCACAAAAGCCTGGCCCACGTTCACTGAACATTCAGACCAGTGGTCCAGGGAGAGTTCTGCGTGGAGGGAAGCAACCCTCACAGGGGCTCGTATCCCCTTTACTGAAACACGCCCTGATTTCAGGCAGCGGAGGCTCCAAGCAGCATGCCAGATCCAGACCGGCAGATGAGAGCGGTGAGCTGAGTCCTGAGGAAGGCTGACCCCAGGCCGCGGCCTGCACACTCAGGATCCTCCCAGCAGAAGCCTTAAGACACCTCATCTGTCTCTAAACTGCTCGCAGGATTAACGGGAAGGCTTGATCGATACCGATTTTACTGTCATGGGAATGACTCACCCTTAAATCCTACCCAGCTTAAAACTCAGCTGTGAACAGAAACAAAACAACATAATAGCAGGGTCAGATTGAAAACAGCAAGTAGGACTTGTAAACAATTCATGCTTATAAACAATCAACAGTCACCTCCCCAGTCATCCAGCCTCGTGGACGTGCTGAAAGGGAGATCCATCCCCAGCACGTCCCCAACCCTTCACCACTGCTGGAATCATATTCACAAAACAGACCCTGGGTGGGGAGGGGGGGCGCAGTCAAGATGAGGGCCTCTGAACTGCATTCCATCCCATTGAAAAGGTGAGTCCTCACCAAGGAGCTGAGCTTTCAAAAACTCAAAGTGAAGCGGTCCTGGAGTACAACTGCCCGCTAGGAGCCACAGCAGAATTCAAAGGCAGCAGCTCCCTCGTCCAAAACTGGCGGAAGCGGGGTGGGGTGAGATTTCCCAATAACCACGCTCCTCTCACGCAGCACCCACTCTAAGAAAAGCCACCGCGTGCCCAGAAGACCACCTGTACATTTCGCGCCTCTGGCCAAAGCATTGGAAGCCAAGTGCGCTCAGGGCCATCTTACAAGCGTCCACGTTTAGATGCTGGGTTTCCCTTAGTTCCTCCAAACGAACCCAAAGCCAGCTCTCGAAACTGACCAAGAACTTAAAATACATGTATATTACTCCATTGTCATGGAATGCACGTTTGTGTCCCCTGAAAACTCATATGCTGAGGCCCTAACCCCTCCGCGGGATGGTATCAGTGAGGTCACGGCACCTCGGGGCGGGGTCCCACCGAGGCAGGAGTGTCCTCTGGGCTGGAAGACCAACGTGTGCTCGCCTGCCTCCCTCTGGCCCTACGTGACGCCGCCACGAGACGCCGGCCATCTGCAAGCTGGGAAGTACACACTCATCAGACAATGCCCCTGCCAGTGCCTTCATCCTGGACTTCCAGCCTCCAGAGCTGTGGGAGCTAAGTATCTGCTGTTTAACCCCCAGCCTGCGGTGATTTGATACAAGAGCCTGAGCCGATGCAGACGCCCCCCAGCTTCGTGAGAGCGCATCGCCACGCTGGGGAGCAGTACCCCACCCTCTTGACACCTCCTCCTGCCCGGAAGACGAGAGTGGTCACTCCGGCTGACTTCCGAGACGCAGAGAAAGTACCAGTCAACTTCCATGCCCGGCGGAGCCGCCCGCAGCGAGATTCCTCCCATGGGGCCCACACGGAGAGCCTGCTCAACTGAGCGGGGTGGAGAAGACTCCCTTCACGGCCAGGCAGGCTTGCCTGCCTCCCGCTCTGGGTGGAACAAGGCAGGTCCACGCCTGAGCCCCGACTCCCAGTTAAGCCAGAGGGTGACAACTTAGGACCAGAAACAGGCCCGGAGAGCAGCTGCGGGTGCGGGGCAGGCGGCCCGCCTGGACGGGCAGCATGTGCCCTGGCCCTCAGGCCACACCCCGGGGCCTCTGCTTCCTCCTCTGCGTTGAGGAGACGCTCCCACTCAGGGCTCGCAGGGGTCAAGCCCTTTCCTTCAGGGCTCCCTAAGTGGCGGGGGAGTCCACGAGCGGGAAGAAATTGAGCTGTCAAGGCAAATGAAAAACTTCTAGTCTAATCAGTGAGGGAATCAGATATCTAAACAAATCTCTCTTCTGGAAAAATAAGAAAATGAAAAAGCAATCACACGTCACATGGCTGATTAGTAATAAATTTCATTTGTGGCTAGATGGCACGGGAGTCTGACTCCTGACTTGCCTTCCCTGAAAGGAAAGTGCCACCGGAGGTGCTCTCTCATTATGGCAAACAGACCCACCCCTGGTGGCTCAGCGCAAAGCCACACTTTTTGGGGACGCCTCTCCTGACCTCACACAGCCCCTGAGCTCCCAGGGCACCTGGGACAGCCCTCGCTTGCCTCGGCCACCACGGCCACCACGCGTGGGGGCTGGCTTTTCCGCTCCTGCTCTCCCGCATGGCACATACTCAAGAAACCAGACTTTTTGAAACTGCAGTAAAAATAAACACAGCTTGTTGTTGCTTAGTCACTAAATCGTGTCCAGTTCTTTTGCGACCGCCGTGGACTCCTCTGTCCAGGGGATTTCCCAGGCAAGAGCACTGGAGTGGGTTATCATTTCCTTCTCCAGGGGATCCTCCTGACCCAGGGATCAAACTTGGGTCTCCTGCACTGTAGGCGGACTCGTCACCATGGGGCCGCCAAGGAAGCCCCCTCGAACCCTCTTTAAATGCACAGTTCAGCATCATGAAGTACATTCACACTGTGGCACAGACATCCCGCCATCCATCCTCGGAACTCTTTCCATCTTGCACGACCAAGCTTCCAAACCCATCAGATGCTAATTCCCCATCCTCCCCTCCCTCAGCTCCTGACACCCAGCATGACACTAATTCCCCATCCTCCCAGCCTGCTACTTTCAGTCACTGTAAATGTGGCAACTGTAGGCTCCTCATCCACGTGGAATCATGGTATTCGCTGACTTATGACGGGCTTCTTTCACATAACATAATGTCCTCCAGGCTCATCCTGCTTGTAGCACGTGTCAGAATCTCCTACCTTTTTTAAGGCTGCATAATATTTGATTGCTAATACGGGCCACCTTTTGTTTAACCAATGGACACTTTCGGCTTTCAGCTTCCGCCAACAATTATTTCCTGCTAGGAACATGGATGTGCAAATATCTCCGATTCCCTGCGATCGAGGCCTCTGGGCATATGCTAATGTAGGACTGCTGATCAGACTGCAATTCCGTGTTTAATTTTTCGAGGGACGCCCCCACACTGCCTTCCATAGCAGCTGCCCCGTTTACTTTCCCACCAGCAACGCAGAACGGCTGTACCGTCTTCACACCCCTGCCAACACCTGTTATTTTCAATGTTTGGTTCATCGCCGTCCTCACGGACATGAACTGGTGTCTCACTGTGGTTTTTCCTTGTATTTCCCTAATGACTAGAAAGTGGCTCATCTTGTCCCGCGCTTATTGACCCCAAGGAATAGCTTGTAAACCAAAGGAATTAATTCCCCCCGCTAAGAAAGTGCTCCTGTGAATTGTTTCAAGTTGGTTGAATAAGGAGTCTGGATTCAAAACACACTTCCTTAGGAAACACTACCATAGGTAACAGCCCCCTAATGAGAGCACCCAAGCCTAGCTAACAAGCTCCAGAAGCAGGACTAAGCCTGATCTCCAGCCCAGGAACCAGAAACCCTGTACCATCCCAGGGGGCAGAGCAAAAGGGCAGCTCCTTCTCTCCCTCCTGGAGGCGGCTCCCCGACAAAGAACTTACTAACCAGGCACCACCTTCCCCCAAGGCTCGGATGGCAAAGAATCTGCCTGCAATGCTGGAGACCTGGGTTCAATCCTTGGGTGGGGAAGATTCCCTGGAGAAGGGAATGGCACCCCACTCCAGTATTCTGGCCTGGAGAACTGCATGGACAGAGGAGCCTGGCGGGCTTACAGCCCATGGGGTGGCGAAGAGCTGGACATGACTGAACGACTAACACGCTCACTCTCACCTTTTCTGGGGCTGGCTCCCACCCTCGCTGAGACCTCTGGCAGCCGGGACCCCACAACACGCGTTCTCACTTTTTCCAGTATTTTGAATATTTGAACTAGTGTTTTTGGACAAGTAGAGTCACGTGTTTTGGATCTGTGTCCTCAATGCAGGCGGGGCTATGACACCCCCTCACTTCTCATGCAGACCTTCCCCCTCAGAAGGCCACCTGGCCCCCGAGCCACTCCCGAGGAAGGCAGAGAGCGGGGCTGTACACGCTCCGTGTCACTGCGCAGTGACTCACTGTCCGGTGAGCCCCAGCGCCTGGGCTATCTTGGGCTCGAATAACTGCCTCTCCTGGAGGAGCATGCTCCACGTCCTTCCCCGGAGGCAGCAGGGACGACAGGAAGAGGGAGGAACACAACAGACCGAGGTGCCTTCTCTCCCCAAAGACGAAAGGCTGGAGCCAGCGCTCACGAAACTCCTCTAAGTCAACTGAAGCTGCTAGAGTCTTGATGTGAAGGTCACAGAAGGCGAATGCTGCTAAAAGCCGAACATCAGAACCCATATGCACCAGGAGGGCACTGATCACTCTTTAAGGAAGTAGACAACTTTTAACGTCTGTTTCCTCCATCCTTAATAACAATAATACGACTAACCCGTAGTGCAGATGACAGGCACGCCATTCCAAGGAATGTATGTTCATCTGCCCAGGAAATACTTGGACTTGTCCTCTGAAATGGGTGCCATTCACCAACTCCCATCTTGCAGATGAGAAAACTGGGGTACAGAAGGAAAACAAGGTGTCCAGGCACAGCCCGTCAGTAGACGTCTCATTCGACGTAGAGCCTGAGCCATACAGAACCTGGAGCATCAAAGACAAGCGGGGAGAAGGGCGTTCTGGGCCCAGCAGAAGGCGCGGTTTCCGCCCGCAGCACACGGACACTGCGCCCCTTAGGTCTGCTTGCTCCTACAGGCGAAAGGGGTTTAAAATTTGGAAGTCAGCACACTGAGCGCAGGACAGTAGCCCCAGGCCTCCAGGCGACCTCCGGAACTGGCGTGTTTGTTTCTAAGACTATTTGTCCAGTGGCAACAGTTGCAGGAAGGGCAGCAGGAATCTTCCAGCACTAACCACCCCCCCCCACCCTGACCCCTGTGAAGGACCAGTGACCGCTTCTCAGGGGAATAACGATGTACCGGTCGAGTTCAAAACATCAATACGCGTTCAAGTTAAAAAGCACCAGCAGCAAAGCCTGGAGCTGGACACCTAATTGGCCTCCCGTTTCCAACAAATGAGCCCACCTTGCTCCGGGCGGCCAGCCTCCAACCTCAGGCCATGGCCAGGGCCCAGCACGCGGCTCGGAGGGGACCTGGGGTCGCAGCCGGGCTGGGTCCCTGGAAAGCGGGAGAGCAGTGCCCGGCAATGCACAGGCAAGCGCACCAGAGGAGCTTTCCCTTTTGTTTCCACAGAAGAGGAGTGTGTCCGGAGGCTGTGCGGCCCCCCAGGTTCAGCCTGGCCCTCTCCTTCCCCGGCACCTCCAATGCCCCTGGGTGTTGCTCCCGCGGCACCCTTCTGATGGGTCGGGGTATGACCCGGCCCCCAGGGCCCCCCTCACCGTGCCTTCACGGGGTCACCAGCACCAACCCGAGCGGCCCCCCACATTCCCCCTAGGAACACCCTGATGCTCACAGGGCTGAGCCCTCCCCTGGCTCTCCTGTCTGCCTCAGACTCCAGCAGCCCTGCCCACCCCCCGGAGCCCGTCCCAGGCCACCGAGAGTCAAACCTTCAAGAAGCATCGAAGTCGGAGTACCCATGGCCGCTTGAGCTCTTCAGCAGCTTGACGCCCCCCACCCCCGCTGCCCACCTGTCTCAGGAGCTCAGAACATCACAGCAAGTGCAGGAAATGGGGCCAGTCCTCCAGGGAGAGGCTGCCGGGCCACCAGGGCCTGCAGAAGAGACAGATTAAAACAGGCACCTGTTGGACGCCTCCTACGAGCCGGTCCTGCTGGGCACTTGGGATGCAAGACTATCCCTCGTGGCACAGCAAACCGCAGATGGGGACACTGAGGCTCCAGTGTCTGCCTGCGCCTGAAGGGGCTGCCTGTGGCAGGGGGCCTTGGGCAAGGCGGGGGGGGGGGGGGGGTGGGTTCAAAGGCAGAAAGCGCCGTGAGGAGGGCAGACGAAAGGCAGGCGCCGTGCTGGCTTGTACGGATGGAGCTCCCCTCCACCCTGTTCAACATCTGCATGGTGCTTTCCAAGACACTCTTAAACAAGCTATGCCTGAAATTAACGTGCCAGGTTCAAATGGTTATGTTTCCACTTATCTGTAAGAAATATCCCACCAGACTAGAGTCCTTAGGGTATGAAGCTTTCAAGGGTAATCTCTCAGGTGTTAATTACATTCAGGAGACCTATTATTCCATCAACTTCTGGGGGATGCAGGGTGCAGGCTTCCAACCTCAGTGGCCCCACAATGAGGCCGCCAGAGGCCTCGTCCACGGCCCTGAAGGAGAGGGCGCGCTCCAGTGACAGGAGTCTTTAAGGTGAGCTATCGTCCCCGCCAGGAGTCAAGGCGAAAGTTAACTGGCCTCGTCAAGGAAACCATGCAAGACACAGCAGCCCCGCTCAGTCCAGCCAGACCTTCTGAAGAGCCCCGTCTCTCTGCGTGCTGTCTCTGGATCTGAAGGCGGGAAACGCCGCGAGGAACAGCCTGAACGTTCGCAGTCATTCGGAGGGGAAAGTGTCAGGGTCAGGAGTGGCAGAGGGAGCCCCACGGATGCCCCGCCTGCCCCGCGGCTTCAGGCCGAGCCCAGCACGCCACACGGAGGCACCCAGGCTGCTTCCAACAGGTGCCGGCTCCACGCAGCCTGCAGCCCATCCCAGACACAGCCGGTGCTGAGAGAGACGCGTTCAACCCTCGAAGGGCCTCCCCGGTGGCTCAGCAGTAAAGAATCCGCCTGCAACATAGGAGAAGCAGGAGAATGGGGTTCTATCCCAGGGTCAGGAAGACCCCCTGGAGAAGAAAATGGCAACCCACTCAGTCGTGTCCAACTCTTTGCAAACCCATGGACGCAGCACGCCAGGCTTCCCTGTCCTTCACTCTCCCGGAGCTTGCTCAAACCCATGTCCATTGAGTCGATGATGCCATCCAACCATCTCATCCTCTGTTGTCCCCTTCTCCTCCTGTCTTCAATCTCTCCCAGTATCAGGGTCTTTTCCAACGAGTCAGGTCTTCACATCAGGTAGCCAAATTACTGGAGCTTCAGCTTCACCATCAGTCCTTCCCATGAACATTCACGGTTGATTTCCTTTAGGATGGACTGGTTGGATCTCCTTGCAGTCCAAGGGACTCTCAAGAGTCTTCTCCAACACCACAGCTCAAAAGCATCAATTCTTCGACGCTCAGGTTTCCTTATGGTCCAACCCTCACATCCATACAAGACTACTGGGAAAAAAATAGCTTTGACTAGCCGGACCTTTGTCAGCCAAGAGTGGTCATGACAAGATGAAAATAAATGTGCTGTTCACGTTGCTTCAAAGTAGAGGGGGCACGGGGGACTGAGTGTGTCCTTTTAAGAGGGCTTCTATTCGTTGAGGTCTCCCTACGTGCTAGGCACTGAGGCATGAGGTCTTCCTACATGCTAGGCACTGAGGCATGAGCTCAGAATTCAAGGATAACCAAGGTGCCTCTCGCCTCCCTGACCAGGAGAGAGCAACAGGCTGGGGACGACGCACTAACAAGGGTATAAAGAGATCTGTGGGGCTATCCAACCAGCAGGGTCGAGGCCGCTGGACAGGGAGAGCTGCAGCTAATTCTGAAAGGAGTCTGCCAGGGCGTGAGCTGGTAATACAGTTGTATCAGAGGAGGAAATAAAGTTGCCAAGAGCCCCTTGGTACAGGGGCTCCCACCTGCCAAGGCAAAGAGACCTGAGTGGGTCCAGTCTGTTTCAGAAACAGCCAGAGCTGTTGTTCAAAATGTCTCAAGGGATGGCAAGTTGCAATCCTCTATCAGAGAGCCAAATCAATGACTTCCAAATTAAAACTAGCCAAAAGCAACCACAGAGAGATGAGCCTAACAAAATGAACCACCTATTCACTAACTTAGTGTAGCTTCAACTAAGGAAGTGAGAAAGCAGATTGTGAAACTACCCAACGAGTAGCAACCAAATACAGAAAAATGTCTAACAAAATACAACCAACATGAGACCCAACAGCAGCAATGAAAGTGTTTCTCTGTCAGGATTTCTGGCTGGTGAGCACCTGCCCAAGGGGACACATATAAGAATGATAATTATTAAAGTCTTACCACATATTTTAAGTAGAGCAATGGGAAGTTTTTCAAAAGGAATCAATAGATGTTTTAAACCTCTAACCTCGAAAGGAATATTTCAGAAGTTGTCACTTATTAAAGTCCTGTAAAAACATCTTAAATCCCAACCTGTAAAAGGTGCGCTAGATAGATACAACTTTGTCAAAAGTTGCTCACACCACTCAGGGAGACCCAAATTCTCTCAAGCTAGTTCACTGATGCAGCAGAGCATCCTTAATTGAAAACCATATCCCAACAGGTCCTACAGAAGCCTGCAGTCCCCACAGTTTCCTGCAACTGGGTTCCCAGGAACCTAAACCAGAGGGACCACGGGCCGTCTTCATCGTTAGGCATCAAAGAAGCCGAATTTCCTTGCTGGCCACTAGATGGCGCCTAAGCATTGGTGAGGCGGACAAAGCGCACCCTGGACACTTCTTGGGCACCAGCCGAAACGGACAAACGATTAGAGAGAGAAAGCATGGTAGACCTCTGAAATGGACGATGCACTGTAGGTACCGGCCACTGTTTAATGAAAAAGGTAAAAAAAAAAATCACAAAACTGTTAAACAAGCAAACTGCAATCCTGTTAAGTAAGCACCGTAGCAAAATAAATCCTCACGACAGAACATTAATTGAGCACCTACTATGTGCCAGGCTCTGCATAACATTCAAACGACAACGGAAGCCCGACGTCAAATGCATCCTGTATTTCTGGCACTATCCAAACAACAACTCTGTTCAAGGATGCCGTGCCCATTAGAGCAGTAGCAAACCAAAGCTGGAGGGCTTAGGATATGCCAGCCTAAGTATTTGACGTATGCATCAGCTCACTTTTCGCTTTTAAGAATAAACGTCTGGAGTAGGTTCTATTAGAATTATAACTTTACAGATGAGGAAAACTGAGGCACAGGAAGATTAAACAATTGGCTTGAGGCCTTAGCTACTGAGGAGCTGAGATTCAAACCCAAGCCCTCTGCCTGCACTTCTCTCTACGCCCTTATAAAATGACAACAGCTCGGGTCCCAGAGAAAAACCAATCACTGCTAACCGGCACAGCAGAGAGTACGACCTCAAAAGGAACAGGCGGGAAGTCAGGTCTACAGAAACGAGGGTAATCAAGAAAAACTTCATGAAAGGGAAGGAATCTGTGTTAGAAATTAAAAGATGGCATCTCAGATGAACTCAAACTCTAGGAAGGTATTTGGGGAACAGGAATTAACTTAGCATCCCATCTTTACACAGTCACAGTCTTGTCCTTATTTCACAGATCTGAAACCTAGAGTTTTCTTTTAATGAAAAAGAGATTCCAATCCCAATTTTTCTGACCTTTTCTGGCAATATCAGTAAAGAGGAAAAGCACTCCAGGCCTTGAATACAGAAGGAGCAAAACATGGAGCCAGAACGGGCTTGCTTACTGTAGAGCCAGAGCCCACTGATAGAGTCCTAGGAATTCACACGGGATCCCTACAGCAAAGTCTCGGTAGGAGCGGGTTACAGCCCAGGACAGGGCCCTGGGACTTGAGTCCTGGACCAAAGGGCAGCACCACAAAAAGCGATGCTGATAATGTGGGGCTGGCAAGCCCATCAAAGCAGAAGGAGGGTGTTGGAGTCAGAATGCCCGGCCCAGAGGCCAACCAAGCATCTCCTCCAAGAGTCCCTGCAGGTCTGGACGGGACCAGGGTGGAGCCAGAAATGGGCGAATGAGAACAATTTCAAGTGACTCAGGGAGGAAGAAAGGAAACATTTAATAAAGGAGTCTCCCCAGAAAGGGGCTGATGAACAGAAATGTAACTAGGAATTCCATCCTGACCCAACACCACTTCTTGTTGAAAATCTTACTGAGGTAATGCTAGACAGAAAATCCCAAATATACAGTTCAACCAAGTACAACAGTGATAACAAAAGAATTTCCTGGGATGAAACTATAACATGTTGTGACCTCACATATTCCATGAACTCATTATCCACAGAAATCAGACAACAGAACTAAGGAAGCTCAACAGCAGATCCTCCTCTGCCTCTGGTCTCTCTGATCGTTTGTCTTCATGATAATCTGTGTTTCTCTTCCAAATTCAGAGTCTGAGCTACTGGTAGGTATTTTACCCCACTACTGAGAGACCCCCCCAAAACTTAGCAGGGTAGAATAAACACAGGACAACGCTGATAATAACGGCACAACTGCTGAGGACTTTACAACCTAAATAGAAGTAACAGCTGACGACCTAAGAAAACTGTTGCTAGCTGGTACAGGCAAGGAGACCATGGACCTCCCCCCTGTTGCCAGCTGGTACAGGCAAGGAGACCACGGACCTCTCCCCTGTTGCTAGCTGGTACAGGCAAGGAGATCATGGACCTCTCCCCTGTTGCTAGCTGGTACAGGCAAGGAGATCATGGACCTCTCCCCTGTTGCTAGCTGGTACAGGCAAGATCATGGACCTCCCCGCTGTTGCTAGCTGATACAGGCAAGATCATGGACCTCCCCCCTGTTGCCAGCTGGTACAGGCAAGAAGACCATGGACCTCTCCCCTGTTGCTAGCTGGCACAGGCAAGATCATGGACCTCCCCGCTGTTGCTAGCTGATACAGGCAAGATCATGGACCTCCCCCTTGTTGCTAGCTCGTACAGGCAAGGAGACCACGGACCTCTCCCCTGTTGCTAGCTGGTACAGGCAAGGAGATCATGGACCTCTCCCCTGGGCTCTCTTTCTATGCTTCTTACTCCTCTCCAGGAGGTTATTATAGGTCAGTTGGATGCTTCCAATTTGGGAAAAACTGTTATAAACTCATCTCTCCCTAATCATCATCAGACTTCTCTCCCTTAAACTGTTATTAACTAAATTTTCTTAACTCAAATTGGCACTGTCTCATTTACTTAGTCAACATGCATTTCTAATAATTGATTTTTATAAAGACAAACCACTGACTACATTTTGTGTGACAGGATAAGCTCAAAGTAGGCATCCAAAATATCTCAGGAAAGTTTTAAAGTTCTGCTCTATAAAACATTTATGCTTTAAGACTGTCAACATATATTTGCTCTCCCATGGTCAAGAGTAATTTAGAAAGCAGTATGCATATATCTGAATTATCAAACTGACAAATAATTCCACAGCCAGTTTAAAGAAAGTTAGTGCCAGCTTTAAAAACAAAAGAGCAGCCATACAAAAGCATACAAAACAACAATAATAATGTATTTGAAACTGTCAGAATTTGGATGAATGGATGGAAATACACACAATTCTGAACAAGTGGTCTTTTTTGTTATATAACTATTACTAAAGTAGATGCTTGCCTTGATAAGGGGACTAAGAGGCTGAGGAGTGGTGTAAAAAATTAAGTTTCAAACCCCAAGAACTTTCTGGACTAGGAATAAATTAAGAATAGGATACTTTCTAAAGTCTTTAAAAATATAAATGCTTAAAATAAAATAAAAAATTAAGACTTCCAGACTATTATAATGTGAACAATTTAAAGCAGGCATAGCTATCTCAGCTGCATTTGGGGATGCCCATCATACGCACGCACATCTTCCCTCTGTGGTTAGTCACCAATCTATTGCAAATAAGAAAGAGTGGGCTTTAAGACCATCAGCCACCAGAGGTGGGTCACTCAGCTCCATGGACACACCCCCAGCAACTGACCAAGGAGCCACCGCCTGCACTGACCAAGGAGAGGACAAACATGGGAATAAGGCAGTCCCTCCAGCCTGTCTGCCTCTCCCCGTCATAGAGAGCAGCGACAACACACAGTAGCAGTTACTGCACGCAGGCATTCATCCCCCATCATAAGAGAAACTGCTTTCTGCTGTGTTCCAGTAAAATCTGAACTCTTCTAGTCCATGAAGAAAAAAGAAAGAAAAATGAAAGTCTTGCTTACTAGTTTGTTTCTTTAGTGTTTTAAACAAAGATAGAAAGTCATTTCTACGTGCGCTTAGTCACTCAGTCGTGTCCGACTCTCTGCGACCCTGTGGACTGTAGCCTGCCAGGTTCCTCTGTCCGTGGAATTTTTCAGGCAAGAATACAGGAGTGGGTTGCCATTCCTTCTCCTGACCCGGGGATTGAACCCATATCTCCCGTGTCTCCTGCACTGCAGGCGGATTCCCTACCTGCTAAGCCACCGGGGGAGCCCAATTTCTATGGTTTGACTCGTATCTTTGTACATGTACGTAGGATAGTTTATCACATCAGAACATAGTTTTAAACTTAAAGAAGTGAAGTCGCTCAGTCATGTCCAACTCTTTGTGACCCTAGGGACTGTAGCCCACCAGCTCCTCTGTCCCTGGGATTTTCCAGGCAAGAGTACTGGAGTGGGTTGCCACTTCCTTCTCCAGGGGATCTTCCCGACCCAGGAATCAAACCCAGGTCTCCTGCATTGTAGGCAGACGCTTTTACAGTCTGAGCCACCAAGGAAGATGGGCAAACTTAAAGAACTGAGTCCAATAAGTACTCAACATGTATTTATTTAGGAAAAGAGAGAAAAAGGAAATCTCAATTCCAGTAAAGAAATATCAATATTTCCTTCAGATTTTGAAATTAATCAACTTCATAAGCCCTAAGTGAAGCTGGCATAACTGGGAAAAGTAGGGGATCTTCAAAACTGATATTAGGGACTTTACAACATGAGTAGAACTGATGCTTTAAAAGTAAAAAAAAATAATTTAGTCTTCATAGTTCAAAAGTTTCAAAATCAAAGACACTGTTAATATTTTGAGTCAAATATAACCTAAACAATTTAACAAAAGAAACAAACAAACTTTATCATGCCCAGGGAGTATACATCTATTGAGATAACAACTTAATTTGTTTTTAAAGATCTTCTGTTTACCAACCATTTTATACCAACCATATGCCCTTTCCTAAGAACAACCAGTTCTTTCCAGATCCTTGGGGGTTGGGGTAAGGGTGACACATTTCAAAGTTTTAATGTTTCCAAATACTGAAAATCCTCCCCAAATGTCAACAGGTCTCAATGTGCAGAAACATTAGGACTTTTGACCACCCCCCAGCCCCCCGACCCTCACCCCTGACACCTCTCAGTTTAAGCCAAATCATTTGTTTACAAATAACTGGAAAAGTTCCTCTGCATAATCAGATGCCACACACCATTTTCAAGGAGAGGTCAGAGTGCTTCACTCATAATTCAACTTGTTGCCTTTAAAGCGTTTAGAATTTTCCTTCAGAAAATCGCAGACAGAGAAATCAAGAAACTATATCCCAAGCATGTGCAACCACTATATATTTAGTACAATTGAGCGGCGTGCATCCTTGGGCTCAGGTGGCACCTGTCATAAGTTGGCTAAGAACAGCAGTTCAAACAGGTTGGCCCACGGGCACAAATCCCTCCTCCGTGAACTAGGGTTGATTTTTTAAATGAGTTTTGAAAACAAATTGAAAAAGAAAAATCACAACCGAGAGAGAAACATGGCTTGGACATTTTACAATTAAAAGACATATCAAGGTTTAATTGCCTCCTCAATCTCATGCTTTTAAAAGCAGCAGAGCATTTGAAATTAAACAAGGACTTACAATTATGAGAGTTCCCTAAAGTTTTCCAGAAAGCTAACTAAGCAATGCATAAATCCAGAAAAGCTTTAAAGTAAGTCCCACCCACCTTCCTTACAACTTAAAACATGCCATACAACATTCTCGTGCACACCTGTGACTCCTACTGAAGTTTTGGCAAATGGTAACTACGGCACTGCCCATTTTTAATCACAATTGTCAAACTAATGTCATAAAGGAGGCAGCGCAGCAGATCGAGATGGGTGACTGACAGGTATATCACAGCCTGCCAGCAGCAATGCAATACGAGGGCAGGCATTCAGAAGGCAAGCCATGCCATGCATGCCTCCAGAAAAATCAATAACATTGATAGGCTTCCTATCTTAAGTCTATAGAAATGTTTTTAAAGGGCCTTTAAAATGTTGTTTCAGAACTGCATACCCTGGGCCAAGTCTGAAAAAGATCTGAATTTTCAAGAAACTTCGTTTCACGCAGGATTATGTAAAATGTCCTAAGGACAAAAGCGAAATTCTCTCTGTGCAGGCATCATGTAAGGCAGTGTCCAGCTTCCATACAGCAGGTACTCAATAAGTGCTAGCTGGATTCAGCTGCTTCTTACAGCACATTCTTACAAAACAAATGAAACCAGATTTAAAAGAAGCTACTGTCCCATGAGGGCTCTCCTTGGCAAAACTGGAAGACAGCAAGTGAAAATGATACAGTTGATATTCATTACTGCTCTGATCTTGCAACAAGAAGAAGAACAGGAATCATTTTTATTAGTAAACTGAGCCTTACACAGAAACCAAAAACAAATGTAAACAGTTATTCTTTAGCTATTTTCCTATTAACAGGCCAAGGTGAGTCTGGATAAAGGCAGACCAGTTTGAAAATAAAAATCCCTCTGCTATGTTTTTAAATATTTTGATAAGAAATTTTAACTAAAAAAATATAATCACTGTGTGTCTAAAAAAACTTCTGCATCCTACAGAAATTCTCTTTCCTGCTCAGGCTCTGCAACTATTTAAGAAATAAAACAAGTAACAAAGAAAAGAGAAACAAACAAACAAACAAACAAAGCCTACTGTATTACAATGAGCAGTTCTTAAGTTTTCACTACCAGGGTGGTTAATATGGGATATCAAAAGAGACAGTGGAAATTCTTTATCATCTTAAAACATTACATTATTTCTTTGTTGGAAAAAAATATGTAAGAAAACTGGAATACAAAACGCCATCAGACTCAGCTCCTAAACTCTAGTCTTGGAAAGACCAACGTCGTTTCAGATTCAGTCAAGGATTTCAGTGTCACAAATCTGACTTTCACTACCAGCACTTGCATTTCTTTTAACCCAACCCCTTAATCCTTCATGTGAGCTATTCCTAACCAAGGTTCTTTTTTCCAGTCTGTCCTTTTCTCCTGTGGCATTCAATCTCCGCTGTTATAGCTTCAGTGATCAGTTTGTAGTTCATGAGTCTAAAAAAACTCCATAAATTTTTAAAAAAGGAGACACCAACCTGCTGGACAAATTTACTTAATAATTTTAATCTATCAACAGATTCTATGTTCAAAGTAACACAATACATTCTTTTCAACCTTAACATGTTTCTTGAAAGAAAAACAGCTTTATTGGGATATAATTCACATACCATAAAAGTCACTAATTTAAAGTACACAATTCAATGGTTTTTAGTATTTTCAGAAAGTTGTGCAACCATTACCACAATCTAATTTTAGAGTATGTTCATCACCCCTAAAAGAAGCGCGTACCCCCTCCTTCCCCAGCCCTGTGCAACCACGAATCTACTTTCTGTCTCTATGGATTTGCTTATTCTGGACTTCATATAAATGGAATCATACAATACGTGGTCTTTCGTGACTGACTTCTTTCACAAAGCATGATGTTTTTAAGGTTCTTCCAGTCAACCTTAGCATATTTCTTAATGTTGGACTTTTCTAATCCTTCTGACAAATTAAACATATAACCTTTTAAACTTCAAACCCACACCCCACCCCTCCACAAAAGTACCCTTTACTTGCTATTTCCCTCTAGAGAGGCTAAACTATAATTTGCTATTTAGGTTCTTTCCAAACTTCTTATTCTGGGATTCTTCTCCTGGTAATAAAACAGCAACTTCTTTAAACACCCATCTTTCACATACCTACATTTCCCTGACAATAGGGTACTACTGTGCCCGGGGCAGAAAGATGACTGAATCTTTTTAATGAGATGGCCACAATACCTTTAAAGGGCACACTGATTTTTTTTTTTTTAAGCATCATATTATTTGGCTATCACTCCTAACTTCCAAACCTCCCTTTTTGAGATGCACTGTTCACAGTACATTGATACAAAAGTCTTTATAACTTCGTCTGCTTCAAAACGTATAGGTTTTCCAAATTAAAGGTGTTTTTTTTTTAATCACCCCTACTGCTATCACACTCAGAGAGAAAACACTAATCCCTAAATAGGCAACACATTTTTAATCAACAGCACCCCAATCTTTATTATATTATATTAGACAGTCAAAACAATGCTTGTCTTTGATAGGAGCCGATGGTTTTATTTCTATCAGAAGTAAGAGTTCCAGCACCTTTTGGACTAAGAGCTGAACACATGCTGAGCATACCATTTACTCCTGAAAACTTCCTAGCTATAGGGAGGGGCAGGTAGTGAGTTAGAACTTCAACAAACCATAATCAGGAATGGGGCACCTTCTGGCCATCCATCAAGTTTTCAGAAACCAACTATTTGCAAGGGATCCTTGAGCAAAGTTTGGCATCTTGTACTATAAAAGTAGTTAAAACGCCCCTTCCTCTCCTGCCTGTTTTCTCAAGAAAAACAAACAGAACAAAACACCTTTCACAAAGAGTATTTTTCATCAAGAATTCCAAACAACAAGACATCCTATTTTAAAATCCCGGAGTCCTGCATCGGAGAAGCAAGGCCAACCCTGGTGTTGTGAATTTCAGAACTTACTAACATTAAATAAAACTAGAGACACGACACAGTTCAACAACATGCCGTAATAAAATGGATTAACTCTCTTGCGTCTCCTGAACTATATTTAGCTTCTGAAGGCTAGAAGCCCCCCTCTGTGCCCCCAAACACCATCTGTGAGCCTTAGAAGGGTGCCGAGAGCCTTTCGCCCAATCCAGCGTGCGGAAACTTCAGAAACAAAGAGCAGGAGAGCTCAGATTTGTGGAGGGTCCGGACTCAAGGCGAGTCTTACTCCACGCAGTAAACACGCTAATCCTGTAAAAATCTGCTCGTACTCCGTCGTGAACGCATTTCTTACAAAACGTTTAAGAAGGGTTTGTTTATACGGACAGTTTTTCCGAACAGCACCTAAGACGCGGCCAGGCAGCCCCCGCTGCCTCCTGACTCTCCCCCTCACTCTGCAAGGCGCAGTCGTGATTTTTCAAAGTTAATTGGCACCACCTGCATACACTCGGCAAACATTACTCACCAACACGCCCTCGCCGTTCCCAGCCCCAGTTCTGTGCCTGCATTTAAACTTTATAATCGTGCTCAAGATACCCTGCGGTCGCGAATGGACCAGCAGAGCCTCCCTTTACCGTTTGGAGAAGAATGGAAACCCCTCCTCTCCCCGCTCCACATACCGCGGGGCCCTAAGTTCTCTCTCCCTCCCTCCCTGCCCGTCCCTACCCCTAGCCGACACCACCAAAACAAAAGCTATCAGATTGCAAACGGCAGCGCGTGGAGCGATATTGCTTATTAACTCTGTGCAGAGGAAGCGCGGGCGGGGGGTGGGGGGCGCGCAACACAACTCGGGACACGAAGCCCAGGCCGGGGCCGCACGCCCACCGCCGCGGGGCCCCGCGCGACCGAAACCGCGACGCGGGCCACCTCTCCCCGGGGCACGGTGTCCCTGGGAGGCCGTGTGGCTGCGAGCACGTGTGTGAAAATGCACGTCGGCTCCGACCACACACCCACTCCCGCACAGTCGGAGGCCGCCCTACCAACCCTAGCCCCGCCGGGACGAAAAGAGCGTCCACGGGCCGCTATAAAACGGGGAGAAGGGGCCCCCAAACCCTCTGAACTCGGGGTCTGGACGCGCTGTCCGGAACAGCCCGACTGACGACGAGCTCCCGACTTCGCCTTTTTCCAGGGGCTGCACCGTGGGGCGCGAGATCTAAGTGGGAACGCTCCCCGCGCCTCCAGCCGCACTGAGAAGCCCCGGGAGGCCGGAGAGGGCTGGCGACCCGCCGCGGATCCGGCGAAAGCGACAGGGAACCGAAAGAGCCCCAGGGGCCAAGCGCGGCGAGCGACAGGAGGTCGCGCTGGAAGGAAACCTATTCCGGGGCCGCGGGGCCTCCCCGCCGGGCACCTCCCACTGGGCACCTTGCAGCCCCGGGAGCGGCGGGCTGCCCGCTCCCACCCCCCGGGCACCGAACCTGCCCCAGCCGCGAGGGCGCCGCGCGAGCTGTCACCGCCGCCTGCGCGCCGCGTGTCGGGAGGCCCCGCGCGCCGGGAGGGGCGCGCGGTGCGGGCGGCCGGGCGCGAACTTCCCCGCTGGAGCCCCGGGGCCTGGCCCCGCCGCGGGCCACCGAGTAGGGAGCGCAGCCCAGACAGCCGGGCCGCGGGGCAGGGCTCTCGGGACCGCGGAAGGGAGAGCCACCGAGGCCCTTCCCGCGCGGGGATGCGCCGAGCCCGGGGCCGCGCGGGCCTCCGAACCAACGACCTGGGCCCGGGGGCTCCCCCCACGGCCTTGCGGCCGAGCCCCTCGGCGCCCCGCCCCGCGGCCCCAGAGCCCGGGAGCCCGACAGCTGCGACGGTGGCAACTCGGGTTTCGCAAACAGGGCGCAGCCCCTCGGAGGAAAAGTTCCCGCAGTGGCCGCGGGCGGCGGGCACATACTCACTTTCTCCACTCGTGGGCCAGAGCGAGAGCGCGGCGGAGAAAAACAGGAGTCCCCACAGCGAGGTCGGGGACCCTCCTCCGGAGCTAGACTTCATTCCTTTTATTTGGGACGAAATTCCCCTTTCTCAAAAAAAAAGGGGGGGGTGGTGGTGGAGGAGGAAAAGAAAAAGTCTCCGAGTCTTCGTCTCCCGCCCACCTCCAAAAACAAGGGCGAAGGCGACGCCACCTCCCGAGGCGGCGCCGGCCGGGGGTCCGCGGGGAGGCGCGGACGGGGCGGGCGCTGGCGGCGGGCGGCCCTCAGCGCCGGCAGCCGCGGCCCAGCGCTCGGCGGAGTCGGGAACCCGGGGCGCGCCGGGGCGGGCTGTCTGCGTCGTCGGCCTCCATTTTCAAACCCAGAGAGGCAGGAGGGAGGAAAAACTGCGGAGAGAAGGGGGCCAAGCCCGGATCCGTCTTGGCGAAGGAAAACAAACCCGACCCCACACAGAGGGGGAGGCGGCCCGACGCCCGAGCCTCCGCGGCGGGAGGGCGCGACGCAGCTCGCAAGACTGCCCCGGAGCCCGGGTCGCGGGGGAGGCCGGCCGGGGGCAGAAATGCGGAGGAAAAATGAATGAGCCGCTCCCCTCCTCCTCCTCCTCCGGCTGCCCCTCCTCCGCCGGGCTCCGCTCGCTGCCGCCGCCGCCGCCGCCGCGAGCTCCTTCCCAAATCCAGGACACACACAAAGCGGCGGCCCGGCCGCGCTCAGCGCTCGCGCCGCCCGCCCCGCGCCGGCCCCCGCCCGCCGCCGGCTCGGCGCGGGGGCTCGGGCTCGCCGAAGGTCACAGCCGCGGCGCGCCGTGGAGCGCCCCTCGCGCGGGAGGGGCGTGGAGGGCCCGGGGGTCTGCAAGCGCCCGGCACGGGCGCGCCGGGGCCAGGCTCGCCGGTGGCGTCCCTCTCCCTCGCCCGCCTCTCGAGTTCGCCTGGCGCGCTCGCTCCTCCTCGGGTCGTTTGCTTTTTTTTTTCCCTCCCCCCCCTTTTTTTTTTTTCCGCTCAGCGGAGTTAATGCTGGTAAACAAGAGCCTCAGCCCCGCCGCGCCGCTGCCGCCGCCGCCGCCACACACTGGGGCCTGACGCGCGCGTGCGCTCGGGGCCGCGCACACACACTCACGCGCGCGCGCGCACTGGAGCGGCCACAGCCGCAGCCCCGGCGCGCGGAGGGCCGGGCCCCGGCCGGCGCGCGCCAAGAGCTGGAGCCCAGGAACGCAGGGACGTGCGGAGCGGAGCCCCGGCGCGGGCGGCTAGGCGGCAAGGCGCCGCCCCCGCGCCCCGCCCGCGCGCACCGGCTCCCGCGCGCGCGCCCCTGCTCTCACCCCCACCGCACTGCGCCGGCCAGCCTGCACGCGCGCGCCCCTCCCGCAGGACTCCAAAAACAATGCCCCCGGCGCCGGGCCCTGCCCGGCAGAGGAGCGGGCTGGGGAGCCGGGGAGGGGCTGGGCCGGGCTGGGCGGGGAGCGCGAGGCCCGAGAGGTTCATTGAAAACAACAACAGCGCGGCTGGAACGCGCGTTGCCCCGGTTCTTGAAAAGCTTCATTGTGTCTTGCAGCTGTTGCAAAATAAATAAATAAGTGCGTGCATGCGGCATTTTTTCGCAGCCGGCTGGAAAGCTCGAATGTGGCGGGAGGGGCATACCTGGGAGAAAGGAGACGCCCCCCCCCCCCCCCCAAACCAGGCTACTAAGCGGGCACTTTGGCGCAAGGCCGGGACGGCCGCGGCGTCGCCCCAGGGGAGCCCACAGTCCCGGGACTCGCGGGCAGCCAGGGGGAAGGGCGCGGCTCGGGCCCCGGAGCCCGCGGAGACTGCCCGCGGGGCCCCGGAGCGGGCGTAGGGGGGCGCAGACAGGCAGCCCCGCGCGCCCCGGGCGCGTCCCCGCCGCAGCCGCCAGGGGGCGCGGCGGGCGCGGGGAGGGCCGGCCCGCCGAGTGTCCCCTCCCTCCGGGAGAGGAAATGTGGGGGCCCGGGCCGGGGGCCGGCCGAGCTGGGTTGCGCCGGCCCGGCACCGGAGACCCGCGGCAGGTCCGGGGAGCGGCTAGCTGGCTCGCTTCTCTGCCGGCCCCACCACGTGGGCGGCTGCGGGCGGCGGCCAGGGCGCGTGCTGGGTGCGGGGCTGCGGGGGCCCCCGGAGGCCAAGGGGGCGTGCCGGGGGGCCCCCGGAGGATGCGCTCGGGGCCTGGGGCCGAAGTCTGCTGGCCGGGCTCTCGCCGCGACACGCCGCGCCCGATCGCCGAGCCGCCACTGCGGGAGCCCACCCGCACCTGCTCGCGTCCTTCCGGGCGCGTCTCTCTCCCCTCCTTCGCGGCGTACAGGACTGGAAACCAGCGCCCGCCCGGTCTCCTCCGTGGTTTTCTTGAAGGTGCCCGAGGAGGGGTTTCCCCAAAGAGAGCCTGCCCCTGGACTGCCATCTAATGAATAAACGCTGCGGGAACCAGGTCCTTAAAGCGGGAAACAGCCCAGCGAGGTCTAGAGAGAGGAGTTTGAAATACGTGGACTTTTAAACATAGTGATTGGACCACGTGTCGCCTTTAATGTGGTCCGGCTTCATGACTCAGGCTAATTGATGTCAACAGTAAATGAAAAGGAGATGGCTAATAAGAGTTGTGGATGTCGAGATGTAGAAGTGTTTGTCTCATAAAAAATCAAGCTGTCTGGTAAGATCGGATCTGTTCTAAAGGAAAGTAGGTTTCCTTTTTTACTCTAATTGTAAAAGATTTCCACGTTACATTATGCATCCCATCGTTCGTAAATAATTTTTTTAATTAAGAGCTGAAAACAAATCAAAAGCTATTATAATGGAAACCTAGCCCTTTCCCCCCTATATTTATTCCCTACATCATTTGCCTCTTGGAAATTTTTAGCTCAATTCAGTGAATCAGTTGGATAGAAGGAAATAAATCTTTTCTTACTTAAGTCATTCATATGGGATTGTTTTGTTTAACTGAAATTCAGCTTAATTTTAAAATGTTCCAGTTTTAGATATTCCTGGACATTAACAAAGAAAGAAGGAAATTAGAATCTTTAAAAAGAAATTGAAACTTAGCACGTATCATTTTAAAAGTAGGCACTGCCATATGAATAATTAAATTTTGATCTACTTATATTTTTAAATTTTATTTTAAAATATTTCTCCAGACAATACCCTACATGAAGTTGGTCTTGATGCCTACAGATCCATTTTGCAATTAAATGTAAAGAAATATCAATATCATATCTTCATTATATTTAGTATTCAGGATTTCACAATACATCTAAATTAAGACAAAAGTTTAGAGTTGAGTTTTTAAAGGAGTGATGCTAATATAAAATCTTTAAATACTACACAATATAGTTTTAGTATTAGTAAATTCATTCATTTGTCCCTGAGAACATAAGAGGTAAATGGAATAAAGAGGAATGCATACAGTTACTTAAATTGTAGGATTTTTTTTTAAGAAAATGACTTTTCCTCTGTGATTTTTTAAAATGCTGTTTTATCCTAAAGTACTAAGATGTCAATAACATTAAATTATTTTAGATAGTTAAGTTAGATTTTTACTTATATGCCTTAATATTTAGACAAAGAGAATCAAAATTTAGATTGCCTTTCAGCTCTACCTTGATTAC
Organism: Budorcas taxicolor; assembly: GCF_023091745.1. Classification (NCBI taxonomy): domain Eukaryota; kingdom Metazoa; phylum Chordata; class Mammalia; order Artiodactyla; family Bovidae; genus Budorcas; species Budorcas taxicolor. The sequence goes on along the minus strand of NC_068930.1, from coordinate 10,181,158 downwards.
ACATAAAAGGTGATTTGTATTTTCTTCAATTATTACATTCTACATACCAAAGTCAAACTTATTTTTTCAACCTTGGAAATAAAACCATGTAGTAAAACATTAATTGGAGTCTTTACACCTATACTGCCAATGTGTCACACGTTGTTTTATGCAGTTTTCCTCAGGTATCCTATAAATTTCCCTTATTTTGGAACTGGAGCTGGTTGCTCATTTTCACTTTATAAAAACTGTTTACTTGAAAAGAGTTATATCTCAAATTACTGGGCTAAATGTACCAGGTTCCCCCACCCCCCACCCCACCCCCACTCAATGTAATATATATGGAGTGAAAAATATGAGAAGCACTACAAATGGCAGTTGACAGGTAATACAACGTATCGTGATATATTCCCAGAAAGGAATGTCCTTCAACAGTAAGTGAATGAACTACAGCCACAGGCAACACCAGCAGACCTTTGAAACACAATGTTAGGTAAAGAAATGCAAGTTCCGAAAACCTGTACACATACTCCCATCTTGACAAAGCTCTTAAAAGCAGGGAAAACAAGAGGCAAATTTTAAAGCAAAATATTTAACTACAGGCTATAATATTTTTGTTTTGCTTTGGTTTCGTCTTAGCAAGGGGATTCCTGAAGAGCACAAAACCCAAGATCTTGGTTACTTCCGGGAGAAGTGGAGCAAATGGCTAAGCACATGCAGTGTCCTGGAAACGCTTTCATCCTCGGATGGGGTGGTAGACTTACAGATTTCCATTTTGTAATTATGCTTATAACTAACACATATGTTATACATATTTCTGTATGTATAAAATATTAAAGAAAATGAAAAAATTATGGGAGAGATTCATAAAAAATCATCCCAGGTGTCCAGTAGGATTCTTCCAGATTCCAAGCTGTTTGTATAAACAAATCAGAAGCATTAAAGAATCACTAAAATTGTATAGTTAATCAAGGTCTTATTCTTAAGGATATATTTCAAAGAATAACTACCCATATCCTATCAATGAAATTCAAGACAAAAACAAATCATGAAACAAAAAATGTCAGAGAATTGACTTCATAAGTAATCAGGTTCATTAATTGTGTGCATTATGTAAACTGTCTGGCAGTTTCCTGTGAGGTTAAATAAACACCTAACTCATGATCCCTAGCTATTTAACCAAAAGAAATGAAAATATATCCACAAAGAGACCTATATGGGAATGTTGATAGTTGCTTTGCTCCTAATAGCAAAACACTGGAAACGACCCAAATGTACCTCAAAAGGGAAAAGCGCAAACAAATTGTGATCTATCCATTCAACACAATACTGGACACCAATAAAAAAGAAAGAGCTAAAAATGCATACAAAGTACAGATGAGCCTCAAAAGCATGGTAGCGAACGCATCCATCAAAAACAAGTCAAACTGTACACTTAAGATAGATGCACTACGTTGTGTGTAATTATATCTAAATTTTAAGTTTTAAAGAGTCCATTATGTAATTTAGAAATTTTGCAGCTGTTCTAAAAAAGCTTAGCACAATGCTTTCCATTTTTGCTATTATGTGAGTTAGTAGAGCTCATCTCCAACCTCCATGCCCACAGCTGTCTCTGCAAATAAATACACTTTCAGAGATACATCTGCCCAAGGTCCCCTACAAAGGGCTTGAGCTGAAGAAGCCACCAAGGGGTCTCCACAAAGCAACCCAGGGGCAGGAGAGAAATAAGGGATCTCCAGCTGTTCCCAGCGCTTGCACAGCTACAGCGATGTGAGTCCCAGTCTCCCTGAGATCTGTTTACACTCACCTTGAGAAGATTTCCTACTTTAGATGCTCAGGGACAGCCAGCTCATGGGGCCATCAGTGCTACATTCCTCCGTAACACTTGAAATGCAAGGTGGAGGTTTCAGAAAACATTTGGACAGGGACAGGGGGACATCTTTGGGAGACTACTTCCAGAATCACGTTCTGGTGAAACATCAGTAAGGGGAGTTCCTGGAAAACCCAGGCCTGAGCCAGGAGGGACAGGCACCCTTGTGCTCACCATGGATCCAAGGTGGAGGCTGGAAGGCTTCTCTCACTGCCCAGCTTTCCACAAGCTGACACTGGCCTGAGGGTGTGGGGGTGTTCCACTCCCGATCATCATCTGTGGGAAAGCAAGCCGTCCCCGGAGCCCTGTTCTGGCTCCATTTCACTTGATCTCTGAGATGGGTCTGCAGTCCTGACTCCTTCCCTTTCAATCTGAAGGATCCTTGGCTGGCAGAGAGCACAAAAGATGCTTCTTCATCTTTGAAATGCATCTTAGAAGTACCTGAAAAGTGGAGTTAAATCAAAATTTCTCTTCACTCTGATTAAAGCCACCAGCCCTGAGATGTTTTGTCAGCAGCATGCCCCGCCCCACTCTGCAAAGCAGTGTGACTCCACCGGTCGCTGTGTGGCTGTTTTCTCCCCCATGAAATGATCGTATTGGAGTAGACCTTCCTACTTCTAAAAATACCATGATTTCTTTCTTTGGTTTCTAGTTGAGAGTGGTACCTTGGTATCCCATAGTATAGTTTCTACCTTTAGTTTCTTTGTCAAATAATTAATTATCTATAAATCAATGCACTGGCAACAGAGGCCAGACTCCAGGGATAATTGTTTCCTAATGCATTTTATTAATCTAGATTTTTCACATATTGGAGTTTCTTAGAGCAGAACACATTTTTTTCACCAGTTCTAAATTCCCATATATATTCCAGGAATACAAATATGGAAAGATGAGCAAAAATATCTTCACAGCCACAGCTGGAGCAAGTGGCCACAGGTGACCTGCAGAAGGAATAATCCCCTTATTGATCATTGAGAATGTTCCTGCAAAATGTTCTCTTCTGGATATTAAGTTCTGGTGAAGCCTTATTCTATAGAATATATTTGTACATTTTTTCAGTGAAAAAAATAATTTGAGAGGCATCAGTGTGTCAGGCTCCGTAATAGAACCAAACTCTGTTGCTGGCCTCATGGACCCGCTGCAAATAAGTGAGACCTTAAAGTTATGTAGCTTTCTGCTGCTCCACAGTGTGCAGACCACATCTGGAGAATCGGTGTGTTTATGCCTGTCTGTGGAGGACCACGGATCCACAAGAGAACGCCGTACTGGTGCAGGGCAAGAACAGCAAAGGATTGCTTCCTGTATCCCATGAGGGGTGATTAAGACATACAGACATTAAGTTTCATGTGACGTCTGTTTTCATACGCTTGGAAAATGATTCCTAGGCTTGACTCAGGTAACTCCAATGGGCAGAGCTAGCCCAACGGGAAGGAAAGGAGGTATCGGTTGTTTTCAAGAATGTTTCTTCTTTTCCAGCAGAAACAAATTACTACCGTTATCTTGCAGGCTCTGCTTGCAACACTGCCTTGTGTGGGAAAGAGCTTAGCATCAGGAGGCAGAGACGGGATCCACACCTACTGGGCAAACTGTCCAAAGAAGCACTAGATTAACAGAGGTCAGCATGGTAACATCTGAGGTCCCTTCCAATGCCAGGATCACTAGCTATTTGGGTTCTACTTCTGGGCTTGGATAATTGTGTATTATGGCCACTGAAGGGGCCTCCCTTTGCTTTAAATGAATAGTGAACAGCTTCAAAGTTGAAGATGCATTGGGCTTCCCTGGAGGCTCAGATGGTAAAGAATCAGCCTGCAATGCAGGAGACCTGGGTTCAATCCCTGGATCGGGAAGATACCTTGGAGAAGGGAATGGGGCTACCCACTCCAGCATTCTTGCCTGGAGAATTCCGTGAACAGAGGAACCTGACAAGCTACAGTCCGTGGGGTCGCAAAGAGTCGGACACAACTGAACGACTAACAGTTTCACTTTCTTTCTTTCAAAGCTGAAGAGGTATTAGTTTAATAGGATATTGTATATATTTTATATTATAGAAACCCTAATGAAATAGCTCCTGAAAGAGGTCCAAACCCGAGTTCCAACAAGTCAGAAAGTCAAGTTAGGAGGTCAGGGATTGGTTTCAAACCAATCATATTAAGGGGATGGTTGAGGCAAGTGGGACTCAGGTGGAGGTTAAGATAACCGGTGCACTGGTGTGTCCGACAGTGGGCTATGTCAGAGCAGGGAGTGGGAGCCCTGATTTTTAGAACTTTCTAATTTTCCTTGATTAGAAAATCAAGGAGATTCCACTATGGCTAATTTAAGCAACGAGTGTGAGATCACTGAGCACACCATTCTGAAGAGATGGACAGCTGGCTTTTGTGAGACCCTGTGCACCCGCTGCAGTCTTCACTGGATTCAGACACCCAAGAATCTTGCATTACCTTTATAACAAATTAAATATGTATTCTGTAAGGAATTTTTAAGCAACTCAATACAAAAAAAAAACAAAAACGCAATAGCCATAAACAGGCAATTCACAGAAGAAATCAGAGCAGCCAATAAGCAGGAAAATATACTCAGCAATCTGGTTGGCAAAATTAAGAATTGGACTGTACCAGCTTTTCACAGGGATGACCGGCAGAACTGAAGTCTTGTACCTACCCTACAACCCAACAATGCCACTCATACAGAGTATATCCTAAAATCTTTTGATATTTGCACTGGAAGACACATGTAAGAGTATTCACAGAAACATTATTTTCAACCGTAAAAAAAAAAAAAATCCCTAATTGTCCCTCAGGGGAAGGATGAAAAACGGTGTGTTATTTTTATAATAAGATACTATACAGAGGTCAAGATGAGTGAACTAGATATAAGTAATCATGATCAACAGAGATAAATTTAACAACTAATATTGTATGAAGGGCAATTTGCAAAAGGTAAATAGCCACATGCTACTGTTTATGAGGGCTTCCCTGGTGGCTCAGACAGTAAAGAATCTGCCTGAGATGCAGGAGACCTGGGTTCGACCCCTGGTTTGGGAAGATCCCCTGGAGGAGGGTATGGCAACCACTCCAGTGTTCTTGCCTGGAGACTCCCCATGGACAGAGGAGCCTGAAGGGCTACAGTCCATGGAATCACAAAGTGTTGGGCTGAAGTGACTTAGCCATGCATGCATGCACTGTTCATGTAACTATTAACACAAAAACAACAGCATATCTTGCTTGTGGAAATATACATATGTAACATGCATGGACATGGTTCCTGGAAAGACAAATGGGGCAAAATGCTAGTATCTGTTAAACTTAGCTGATGGGTACCCGTGTGTCTGTTCAATTACTTTCTGAACTTTTCTTTACAGTTGAATCATTTCATAATTTTCATTTTCCTTTTCTTAAATACACTTTTAATTTTAGAACAGTTTAAATTTAGAGAATTTTGGCAAGGAGTGCAGACAGTTCCTGTACACCCCAATCTCAATTACTTCTGTTATTAACATCTTATATTAGTATTGTACATTTATCACAAGCAATGAACCAACACCAATATACCATTATTAACTAAAGCTCATACTTTATTTGAATATTCTCCAGTTCTCCCATAATTTCTGTTTCCTGCTCCAGGATCCCATCTAGGGCCCTATGCCACATTTAGGGGTTATGTTCTCTTGGACTTCTCTTGACTGTGAGAGCTTCTCAGGCTTTCCATGTTTCTGAGGACCTTGACAGCTTTGAAAAGCACAGGTCAGATGTTTTGTAGAATGTTCCTCGATTGCAATTTGTCTGTTGTTTTTCTCATGATCCGACTGGGATAATGTGTTTCGGGAAGGAAAGCCACCAAACAAGCGCCATCTTGTCACGTCATATCAAGGACACAAACAGGCATCCCGACATCACTGTTGATGCTAGCCTTGATCACCTGGTTGAGGGAGAATTTATCAATTTTCTCCACTGTTACTCTTTAACTCCCTCTCTTTCTATACTGTCCTTTTTGGAAAAAGTCACTATGCTTAAGGAATGGGAAGTTAGGCTCCCTCTCCTTCATGGTGGAGTTTCTTCATAAATTATTTAGAGTTCTTCCGCATGGGAGATTAGTTTATTCTCCTCATTTCTTTCTTTCTTTAGCCATTATTTGTATCAGTATGAACTCATGTATATTTATTTCATATTTGGAGGTGTAATTCAATTCAACTTTATTTTGCTTTGCCCAATTTGTTCCAGCTTTGGCTATTGGGAGTTCTTCAGTTGGCTTTTGGGTCCCTTTGACATGTCTTCATCATGGCATTTTGTTTGTTCTCAGAGGTTTTTTTTTTTTTTTTTTTTTTTTTTCAGCTTCTCCTTATTTCCTGCCACTGAGATACTTCAGATCTTCTCTATCTCCTCCCCAGTCCAGCAATCATTTCTCCAAGAGGTCTGGTTCCTTCTGTTGGAGAATTCTATCAGAAACCAAAATCTAGGCACTGGGTGTGCCTGTTGCTACCGAGGTGTCATTGCTTCCAGGCCCCTCAGTTGACAGAATAAGGAAATATATGTGTGTGTACTAACTTGGGTATTCACATGTACTGGGTCTAGGTTAAACCAAGCAAGAACTAATAGTGAAGTCTCACACCGAATCGCCAGATCGAATCCATTAGCAATGGGTCACTCTGACCTCTTCCCCTGCTCCAACAGGGGCAAACCTGGCTCTCGCCATCTGCCATCCACCTATGGATTTAGATGGATGTTCCCTTCATAATTTTTATACATTATATAAACATTTATAATTCCATTTATAATTTTTTTTTTAATGAAAGCTATAGGGAAATGCTGCAACTTATTGCAACATCCAGACCAAAGGTACAGATTAGTTACAGAGCAGACATCTGAAGGACAAGCTGTCATGATGCTTTCAGGGCACAGACTTTCTGTTGGTGCCTTGTACCTTTCCAGAGGGCCATCTTGGAAACATGGGCAAAATGTCCTTTCAAAACGAGTCCCACTTGGGAAGAATGAAAACGACCAAAGCACACCTGGAGGGATTCTTGGCGATTAGGCAAGAGGTGGGTGCTAAAGAGAAAAGCAAGACTGAAAACATTCATTTCAACTGCAGTTCTTACCTTCTTTTGAATAATGGATTCCTTTGAGACTTGGGAGGGCTGTGGACCCTCAACCCAGGAAGACATTCAAATAGCTCAAGCAGCATGAAAAAACAGTGGGGAAACCTCCCCTGTGAGTCCCTATGTGCTCGTCAAGTTAAGGAAACCTTATGAGTATGATATGAATGTCAAGTTCATTTGCTTGTTTTTCAGTAGCGAGGAGTGAGCAAATGAGCTCCATGTGGAGGCTGCGTTGTTTCAGCCTGGCTGTTTTCAGGATGGGCCAAGCTCTTGCCTTCCAGCTGCAGGCCTGGCATCTGTGACATGTAGAGCAAATTCCCATCTATAGCAAGTGGCAAATGACACCAATTTTCTATAGAAATAAACATTTTTTTATTTTAAAATAAATGTTTTATTTTTAATAAAATCACTTTGAAAAAACATATGAAGTGATGTTTGGGACATTAGGGAACTAAAGTTTTGGAAACAGGTACAAAGAGATGGTACCTTGAGTCTAATGAAAAGTGTACATGCTTTGGCACCAGAAGGGTTTGGGTTCAAACCCCCTCTTTGCAAATTTGCCAGCTGCGGGATCGTGGCTGTAGGTGAAACTTGCCCTGTCTGTATAAAATTTGGCATGTCCACCAGTGTTCCTCCAAGTGTATTTTCTATACCACCCCCATGAGAATCAGCTGGAGTCCTTGTAAAATGGAAATTTTCAGGCTGCCACGCAAGAACTTTTATCATCAGATAGAATCCCAGGGGGCAAAATGTAGAAATCTGCATTTTAATAAGGGCTCTCCCAATGATTTGTACGATGTTCTGAAAGCTGTGGAGAGGATGAAATAGGCTGAAATAGGTAAAGCACTCGGCGCACAGGAGCAGGAAGGACACTGTTGTTCTGAACTGCCAGCTCTCTGAACATCACCTCCCAAGGGACCCCAAAGGCCTTGCTTGGGGTTTTCATGGACAGCTGTGCAGCTTGTACACTGCACAAGTCTAGCACTTGGCACCCTGGAATTGTGTGGTACATAAACTGTATGTTCACGCATGGCCTTCTTCTCAGAAGCTCAGCTGATCTAGACCCTTTTGTTTCCGGTTTTGAGCCTGTTTCTCCCAGCCTTCCTTATAATGCTTAGCTTTACAGCAGCCTTTTGATGAATTCCTTCACTGATCAGGGGGCCTAGAATTGGATTTCACTCTGTACAATCAAGAATCTCAACAGGGCGAGTGACCAGTGACTGCTCTGCACCCTTCTCCCAAGCATTTCTCGGTTGTGTTCCTGGGGTTTGTGTGGTGCCGTAGAGTGGCTCTGTGGCTGAGAAGCTCAGTCTGTCAAGATATGACCAGTTCCCTATCCAAGCTCTGCTTTCTGCTTCAAGCTGTTTATGGGTTGGATTTTGGCTCAGCAGTTCATTTGGAAAGAATAATTCCACTACTTTAAAAAAAAGTTTGAAAATCACTGCCTGTTACAAGATACCCTCAAAGAAATGGTGCCATGTGGCTGGCAATGAGGTGGAGAGTTGGGGTGGGTGGGGGCAGCCTCGAGTCCATAGATGGAGGCGGAGGCCAAGCCGGGGGTCCGTAGGGCTCCCTAGATGCCAAGTAGCCAAGGTCCACGTGGCAGAAGTAAAAACTGTTTCTAGGGAGCATCCATTCCCAGAGGGGGAAATCTTTGAGGCCCCCGAAGCCACCCTGCCCTGCCCATGGGAAAATTGATCAAGTCCAAAGACCACAGCCAAGAAAGGGCTCCAGAGTCGTCACTGAAGGCCCAAGGGAGAGAGGCAAAGGGCAGTTTCTCTTGTTCTGGGGACACCAGCCTATGAGGGTGAGAGTGAAGGAGGCCAGAAGGGTCTGGACATTTTCCACAGGAACCAGAGCTCCCCTCTGCCCCTCCTGGATCTGCAGCACCTGGAGCTCAGAGATGTTTCCTCCAGCTCCAAAATTTGACATTTGCAATGAAAGTGAAAGTGAAGTCACTCAGTCGTGTCTGACTCTTTGTGACCCCGTGGACTGTACCCTACCAGGCTCCTCGTCCATGGGATTCTCCAGGCAAGAATACTGGAGTGGGTTGCCATTTCCTTCTCCAGGGGATCTTCCTGACCCAGGGATCGAACCTGGGTTTCCCGCATTGGAGGCAGATGCTTTAACCTCTGAGCCACCAGGGAAGCCCAAGAGACGTTAAATTTTTCTTAAACATTTCCTCTTGGTTCATGACTGTGACAGTAGAAAAAAATGTATGCAACAGGAAAAAAAAAAAAGATGGTGTGTTGACTATTGTTACAAATGTCATCCTGTTCACCTCCTTACCATGGATCCGCTGCCACTGGGCCGCTGCTTGCTTCTTGCTTTTCAGTGGGTCACCAACTGGGGAGTGCGGGGTGTTCATCCCACTTTTGTAGCTCTGCACCAGGCTTTCCTCTTGATTTACTGATTTATTCTCTCTCTCTTTTTTTTTTTTTAACCAATTCCCATCCCCCTCCATAGCCATTTTTATTACCATAAGGTAGGCAGCAAAAATATTACATTTCGTATATAATTGAAAAGCTAGAGTATAGTGAAAGACACACTACAGCGGCGGCTGGGCCGGGGGGTCCACTTAATAAAAGTTATGGACATTCTCCCTGGAAAAATCTACCTCTATTCAATGACACAATTTTGCAATTTCTGGGGTTCAAGGACTCCTAAGGCCCTATGTGAACACTCTTTGAACTGCAAGTCCCTGTGATATAAGAAAACTGTGAGAATCAGGAAAGTATTTGAAATGCAGACTCCTAAAGGGACTGCATTTTTTTGTTCTTTTCAAAGTCATAAAAACAAATTACAATGAAACGAATTTTACATCAAAGAACAGATAGTGACCATTTGTAATTAGTGTAACAGAACATTGCTTTCATAGTAGCAGATTCCTCCAGAAGAGGAGACTGAGAGTTTACCCTTGCGGAGTGCTTGCTTGGGGCTGGCTTTGCGCCTGCTGCACATCTCCTTTCCCTTAGCTGACAGAGACGGTCACTACCACGGCGACTTTGACAGATGGGGAAACTACAGTGTAGGGAGAGGGTAGGAGGGTTCCCCAAGTGGTAACGTTACAGTGTTAAAAGTTCTGCCTTAACCAGACACAGAGAACCTTTACCACTTACAATACACTACTTACAAAATGAATTTATTTAGCAAAGGATCATTAACATTTTTCTGTGGATGAATTTTAATTCAACCGCATTACAGTAACATTTTTAAATAGCAGAATTAGGGTTTCCTGTGCCATTTCTGATTACACCATTAGGTTCCTTTGTCTCCTGTACTTGGGGTTTCGCTTGGAAAGGAGCTAAAAAACAGAAACAAAACATCTTTCATCTGCCTCCTCCCCCCCAAAAAAAAACATGTATTTCTACAGTAGGTCATACCTTTAAAGGAAAACTTCCCCCTTGAGCACTGCTCAGCCCACCAAGCCTTGCATGTCTCAGGAACAAGTCGCCCTGTGTCCCAGAGATGGGGTAGGTTGTTCATCTCCGCACCCTCAGACCCCTCTTATCAACCACACTCATTGCAAAGGATTCACGGGCAGTGTTGGGTCACTCCTTCCATCAGTGTTACTCAAGGCTGTGTGTGCGCACATGTGAAGCACTCAGTAAAATTGCTCAACTGAGCTAAATTCCTACTTTTTTCAATTGGGGAAATTTTTAATGCAGGAAAGAAAAGGAGAAAAGTTTTGAAAAGACACATTACCCATGAGCCAGGATTTGCAGCCGATGATAAGATTTTCTCATTTTTGCTTGAGAATCTTCATTTTGCTTAAAATAAAACTTACAAAGAGGTTTCATTCTCTTCCTACCTATTGCAGAGAAAGTGATGATTATTATTTTGGAATGCATCTTTCCAATCTATACTTTAGTACTTTTACTCCTGAATAATCCTCAATATTATTTTACATGATTTAAAACATCTTACTTTTTCTGCATTTTAAATTTAAACATCTTGCTTTTTAAATGTAACATATGTGTTCAAGATCTATTTACGTTGGCACATGCATGTTTGTATCTATGTGTCTGTGCTCTTTGCGATCCGTGGACTACATAGCCCACCAGGCTGCTCTGTCCGCAGAATTTTCCAGGCGAAAATACAGGAGCAGATTATTTCCTATTCTAGGGCGTCTTCATGACCCAGGGATCGGACCCACGTCTCTTGCATCTCCCGCATTGGCCGGCAGATTCTTTTACCGCTGCACCACCTGGAAAGCCCGTGTTGGCACACATAGTTCTAGCTTATTTGTCTTAGTTATTATGTAACATCCCACAATTTGTATACACCACGTTTTCCTTATTTGTTGGCAAGTGAAAGGCATTCAGGGACCCCTTGCCCTGACAAAGATGCTGTAATGAACATCCGTATTACAACTCAGGTTACATTTTGTACAAATTACTAAACACATCATTGCAAATAGGGGAAGGATGTTGGTAGAACAGGAGGTCATGCTGGCTCATATGTAATTTTTCCCAACATGTTACTATTCTGAAGCACTTGAAAGAGAAAGTCTTAACAATGAATACAGACCTGAGCTGAAATTCTACAGAAATATCTTTTGCAGATAACGGCAGGAGTGCAGATGAAGGAATCAGAAGCTTTCCCCCTTGTATTAAAACCATAGAGTAATGAAAAAGGCTATCCTTAGAGTCATATTTTAAATTTTTATGAAAATGCTCTCTGCTAAAGGATATCCACACTTAGTGGTCCAGGAAGGAAAGAGCCTGGAAGGACAGATGTCTGGGACTAAAGGAGCAAATGCCAGCAGTGTATTAACTGTCCTGTATTTGTTATGATTAAAAAAAATTATTTTTATTTTTGTTAGTTCTTGTGTGACCAGTTCCACAGTTTTTGAGTGATCTTCCCGAACCCTGTTTTCCCCATAAAACTTGCTGTTTTTAGTGGAGGAATTTGCACTTATTTTCTTAAGTGCAAGTGTCTCTAGGGTACACAGCTCGCAGTGGAATTGCTGGGTCACGGGAGATGCACATTTTCAGCTATTCTAGATTTCCCCCAATCACCCTTTGAAATGACTTCACCGATCTACACTTCCATCAGCAGGGAAGAGTCCTGACGTCCCTGCTTCGATGCTGTTACCTGATGCTGTGAAACTTGGCTTTTAGCAGCATCGTGGGTGTAAAATGCTTTCTCATGGTTGTTTTAATTTGCAGTCCCCTGGCTGCTAGTGAAGTCACACATATTTTCAGATGCTTATTGTCCATTCTGCTTTCCTTTCCTGGTTATTACCAGTTCAACACTTTGTCAGTTTTTAAGCTGAACTGTTTGTCTTCTTTTATTAACTTTTAGGAATTCTTTATGCATTCTAGACATGAATCTTTTGCCTATTAAATTTCTACTTTTACATCCCCTTCCCAATGTCCCCACTCTCTGTATGGCTGTTTTTTTATATGTCTGTTCCACCATAAAAACACTGCATTTTTTTTTTTTCTGGAATACATCCTAGGTAACTGTGATTTTAGATTATAGAGTTAGCTTGTACAGCTAGAAAAATTTGAAGTCCAGGTGTTTGTAAACATTCTTTTTCTCCTCTCCACGTGCTATCCATTCTCCAGTTTCTAGAACCTTCTCTGTCTGCATAAGCATTTTCAAAGCAGACAAGAAGAGATAACCCCTGTCCTGGAAACTGTGGGCCAGACTTACTTTGTTTGCCAGGTCAATTAGAAAAAAAATTTCATGGGAAAACTTCAGAAGGGTTAAACATCATGTTTGAGTTGGATTCTTTGTAGATGTCTTAAACTTGTGAGAAAACAGTATACTTTATTAAATTCCATGATTCTTATTGGTAAACTATTCAAACCATAAGCAATCAATCATGCTTTTCTGATGAGTTACCTAAGAAAAATTTCCTTAAACAGCATTGCATTTCAGACTACATTTTAAAAGTGGCAATCTGTTTTTTTTTTAATTAGATACCTAACTTTAAAAAAAAAAAAAAAAACTTAGAGCCTGCCTGCAAGTGAAAATTTCATGTGTGGAAATGTAAAGAGAAGATCTAAGTATTGGCAAAAGATTGCAGTAAAGTGAACGATGTGGTTTTCTCAGGGGTGATTTTGCAACTTGAAGCATTCCAAAAAGAGTTAGTGATCACAAAGTTTCTTTTAGCGTCTAGCCTTGAAATACTTGGCATATGTAGAGCTCTTTCAGATATTTGGATAAATTAAATTTATACTGACGTTTTCTAAAGTTGGCATAAGTTTCTAGCTGGTGTGGGCACATGTCAAACCCAGAACATTTTGAGGCAATCAGTTTTACAACTGATAGATATCAACATCAAACTGTTCCTTCCTATACTATATTCCTAAAAGCTGAGTCACACTGAGGTTTAAAATATGTCATTTTTTCCTGATAAAAAGCAGCAGCTTCCTCAAAAATTAATCACAGGATTACCATATGAGCCAGCAACTCCTCTGCTGGGTATATACCCAAAGAATTGAAAGCAGAGTCTTGAACAAATATTTGTACACCAGCATTACTCACAATGGCCAAAAGGTGGAAACAATTCAAGTGTCCATCAAGAGATGGACGGATAAACAAAATTTGGTATATCCTTACAATACTATATTATTTAGCTTTTAAAAGGAAGGAAATCTTGACACATGGTGCAACATGGATGAACCTTGAAAACGCGGAAAGTGAAATAAACCAGATACAAAAGGGGAAATATTGCATGATTTCACTTATATAAAACACCTACAATAGGGCAACTCACAGAGACAGATAATAGATCAGAGGTTTTCAGAGGCTGAGAGAAGAGGGGAAGGAGGAGTTATTGTTTCTTGGGTACAGAGTTTCTGTTTGAAGAAGACGCAAAAGTTTTTGGAAATAGTGGTGATAATTAAATAACATGTGGATATAATTAATGTCACTAAATTGTATACATAAAAATAGTTAAAATGGCAAAATTTATGGTATGTATATCTTACCATCATAAAAGAAAGTTTTCAAAGGCAATTACTTCAAGCCCCTCCCCCAATAAAGCAAAAATACTTATTAAAGAAAGCTTGGAAAGCCTATAAAGTAAAATAAAATTAAAGCCACTTGCTATCTCAACGTGCTGTGATAATGAACCTGAACAATGAGCTGTGCATTTTGTCCCCTGGTCACAGGCATATGCATGCAGACGCTCGCCCAGCATCAGGCAGTGCAGGGTCAAGCTTCTCTCAGTTCTAACAATCAGTAGCATCCATTCTTATCTGTGAGCCTTATTTAAATCAATCAACTATTGTTGGATATATAATGTGTTTTCAGTACTTTCTCAATTTTAAATAATTTTGTAATGGACATTCTTGTCATACATTTTATGAACATTTCATTATTTCCTTGGGATAAATTCTTCAAAGCAAAATTACTGGGTCAAAGAATATGAACTTTAGAAACAAATCTTCTAATGTACATGTACCATTCGCCTTGCAGGAATTTTATTGCATTTTGTGACTTTATTGCATCTTCTCCAACAGTGAGTGTCACGTTTGATAAACATCTCTAAAATTAATGAAAATAAATTCCCTGTAAAGGATGTGATTCTAAAACTGTTAGGCTAATGATAGAATTGGTACAGAAAAGAAAAGAAGGAAGCAATCAATAGAGATCTGGTACATTAGAATGATTAGCCATTCTCTGCCACTCTTATCTGGATGGAGCCACCCTTCGGGCTCTGCTTGCTGGGGAAGTTACACCTGCTGCTGCCCGCCCACCTTCCAAGACCCCTCCAGCCATGCCTAGGGGCTCATGACTCCTCCAGCCACACCTAAGTGCTCCCTTTCCAGTTTCTTTATCATGGCTCCTGCCTTTCCTTTGGCCATGAAATGCTTTTCCTCACCCACTTCCTCAACTAGAGTTACTTATGCTTCGAGGTGCATCTCTAACGAACCTCTGAGGGCCTGAGGTGGAGCAATCTGGAACCTAAGGAAGAGGAAACACCAAAGGCATAAATGCAGCTCACAGATGGGCAGGAAGAGGCAAGGTCCTTCTCAGGTAAGGCTGCTGCCCATGCACAGACTGCCATCCAAAGCCAGTGGGGGTTGTAGGGCAGTGAGGATTCTGGGTCTGTGTAGGAGGTTAGCTGGCAGTGAAGGGGGTTGAGCCCCCTCGAGAGAGAGAGCTCAGGAAGAGAGGCAGGGCAGACTTGGCAGACAGCCCCAGTGCCCGGAATATGGTGACTTTGGACTGCGTGCTCAATTCTTGAATTGCACTCAGACTTTAAAATATAACAAATACTGTCTTCAGGTATTAATGAAGCAGTCACACGGGTTTGTGTCATACCGTAACCTTTACATGTGTGATCTAGTTTTTAGAATTTGTTTTGAGCCTCAGAACTAATGTGTGAAATTGGTAGAAGAGCATTGTCATTCCTTTTCACCCTGCTTTATATGTGCAGACTCCGAGATTCCTGGAAAACTGGGCAAAATAGCAACTCACACCCAGGACTTCTGGCCCCAGGTCCTGAGCATTCTCCCAAGTTGCTCTTCCGAAAACATAGCCACTCTGTGAGATCTGTGACTTTTCTGATGTGAAAGTGTCGTGTCAAAATGCAACATGTATAAAGAACTAATGGCAGAGAGCGTTTCCATTCAAATCACCCTTCTGAGCGTAAGACATTTTCCCTTTCTGAAAGTAAGGGGTTAAAACGCACAGAGATGCTGTATGACAATGTTGTAGATGCTCTGAGAATGAAAAGTGTGAATGGTATTTGTTTTTAAAAATACCATTTCTCCTAAACAACTTGTTGTTAAATGTATAAAGATATTTAAAATGTATCTTTATGACACACAAAACTTTATTAAAAGGTGGAAGAATGGTACAGTTTCTGATTGAAATATTTTTGTTTTATTTTTAAAACAAAATATCAGAAAGATATTTAACTAAATATCATGTTAGCTGATACCAGGAACAACATAGACACTGGATGGTTATAACCATCCATAAGTCAAAAGAGATTTGGTTTTAGATTGTTTGAATAACACATAAATCTTCTTTGAGCAGTTTTTGCTCAAGGAAAAAGGTCCCCAGGAATTTAATTAGACAAGTAGAAAAGATCCTTGATCTGAGATAATTTTCTTTTGCTTAGTTCCCCCAATAGGGTAAATGTACTTCTGATTTCAGTAGCGATCTTGTTAAGGTGTGGTCTGAGAAATGTCTACAAAACGCACATGATTTCTGTATGAGTCAGGGCTTAAGAATGCATTCTTTCCTTTTCTATTTTTCAGCCTAAGATTTTAATTTTATTTATTAATAAAATAATTGTAAACAATATCCACCTTATTTGAGCAAATCTTCAATTATTTACATTATTTCAGCCTTTTCCTGATTTTATCCATATTTTAATGGACTTCATATCATTATCCATAGTTTCATACATGTTAGATACTTTTATGTTCCACTTTTTTCACTTTTAATTGTTTTTTTACAATTTTTCAATGTATCTGCAATCACCTTTAAATTTTTCTGTTTTCTTGGAAAGGAGTAACTTTCAAACTTTCTTTAGTAGAATAATTCTTTTATCAGACAACATCCTGTATGGTTTGGTGGGATATCCACCCAGTCCAGAACTAACTACCATGATAGTTCATTTCACCATTTACGATCCCCCTTTCCTGTACAGTTAAATTGTTTTCAGTGTTTGGAAATTTAAACAATGATATTAGTATCTTTACACATCACCTGTTAAAAACTAATTTTACTGGGATATATTCGAGAGACAAATCTTTATGAGTGGAATAGATTTTCGTTTGCTTGCAATATGCATCATCAGATTTTTTTCCAGAGGAAACAAACCAAATCTTACTGTCATCCACAGACAAGAGTTCCCTGTTTCCCCAAAGCCCAACTAGCAACAAATTTTGTCATTCACTTTAAATTGGTGGGTGGGAAATGATGGCACACTGATTCAGTTTGAATTTGTTTAAATTTTAGAAAACGTGGTTGGTTCATCACATGTTGATTTCCTATTGGTGCTTAATTTAAACCATCCAATTTCTTCAAACATTTGTCTCTTGAGCACTGATGCTAGGTTCTGTTCTAATACATTTATTAAAAGTTTTCATCTATTTTAAATAAGAAACATTTGCTTATCATTTATTTCAAGTATTTTATATATATAGAAGACTTTTAGAAATTGAATTCCATCAACCTACTTTCTCTGTTGCTTGAATCATCAAAGTTATTTTCATACATAGTTCTATTTTGTTTTCTCCTAGTTTTCTTGTTATTATTCCCATTATTAATTTACCATTTACTCCATTCACTTTTTATTATGATGTGTAGGTGTGAGTTAATTTTTTCTTCTTTTTTTTTTTTTTGATTTCTAATTACTCCCAAAGCATCCATTAAATAATCACCTCTCCATTTGCTTTGTTAATATTTATCATTTACCAAGTATATATAAGCTTGCTCCTACATTCTCTGTTGAGTTTAAATTTGTTTCTGTTTTTAAACCAAAAGCATAAAGATTTTTATTTTCAAATTTATATTATTGTGTGCTTTCTAAAATTTTTTGATAAGCATGCGTTTTATTTGTTTCCAATATTTTATGAGGTCAAGTCTTTAAACATTGTAATCGCCAATCATGCATATTTATTTTTCAAACAAAAGTTGGAAAAATTTTTGTCATACTTTGATAAGTATTTTTATAGGCTTAATTAAAAGTAAATCAGATCTAACAATTAACATGTGGAAAATATAGCCTTTTTGATATTCAATCACCCAATGTAGAACAGTTTTTTTCTTTACATCTCTTTTCTAAAATCAGCTTTTTCTAGTTTGCATGTCTTGAGTTAGGGTGATTCTGATATATTGTATATTTTTGCTGGTATGATGAATGGGACTGCCTCAAACCAATTACCAGATTATTCTGCCTTTTACTGGAAATGCTTTGGAGATTTGTGGAGTTCGTCTTTATCTGAACACTTTCATGAACTATCTTTTTATTTTCAGTACTTTTAGTTGGAATCCTTAGTTTCTTTAGGTTCAACCTAAAATTCTGTTTTTCATTTTATAGTATTGACTATTTAGTGCATTTTTAAAGCATTGTTAGGATAACAAGAATCTCCAAAAATATGCTAAATAATTTTAATAAAAAACATCTTTGTTTTTGCTTGTTTTTAAATAGAAATCTTCAAAAATTTCTCTATTACAAACTGGTAGGTTTTAGAAATATGATTTGTTAAAGGAGTATTTTCTGATTTCTATTCTTAAGTTTCTATGAAAAAGAGCATTGAATGTTATCAAATATTTTAATCT
This sequence comes from Budorcas taxicolor, assembly GCF_023091745.1. Lineage (NCBI taxonomy): Eukaryota > Metazoa > Chordata > Mammalia > Artiodactyla > Bovidae > Budorcas > Budorcas taxicolor. The sequence continues at coordinate 10,162,958 of NC_068930.1, read as the reverse complement.
TTTATTAAGGTCATGTGAATTTTGTATCTGAAGTTATTTAAATTGTGTATTTTATTCACAACTTTACATGCATGAAACTGGACATGTTTCTCTGATAAACCTTACCTGTTCATGCTAAAAATACTTGAAAAATAGGGTAATATTCTATTCACAGATATTTTCACATTTATAAGAACTGTGTCTCAAGGCAGTTATTTTTTTGTAGTGTTATCAGGCTTAAGAACAGGATCTTTTTTTTCTGCTAGAATAGCTAAGAAATACTGAACTTAATTTTTTATGAGTTGTACTTTTTCAATTTGAAAATCTGAAAAAAAAATTTACAGTTAACTCATATGTCATTATAGCAAGGAAATCAGTTTCTTGGCTAACAGTCTTCATTTCTTCCCTAGCAATCAGTCTATTCATATTCTCAACCTCTTTTTATATTATTTAAAATTCTGTAACTTTGGTAAAATCATCCATTTTACTTTAGTGTCCAAACGCATCACCAGTGTAAATGGACAAGATATTCCCTAACGATTTTTAGTCTTTTTAAATTACTTTTCAATTTTTTCTAGTTTAACTTTGTTTCCTCACTGAATTTACTAGTGAAATTTAAAAATTTTGTTTTTTCTTTTCAAAATGAGAAATCTCTGCTGTCATATATCAGAGAATATTTCTTGTCACATTTGTTTACTTCTGCATGTATTTTTCCCCCAGAGGTTTTGCTTGGTTCTTTTTCTAGAAGTATGTTTCTAGTTTTTGAAATTTTTCTTTTGTTATTAATAAAGACCTTTAAGAAGTGAGTTTTCTCTACACATACCTTACCTTTCAGTTCAAGGATTTGATGGGTACTACCTTTGTTTTCCATATTTGACAATGATTTGTAATTGTATTTCATATTTCTTCCCTGACCAGGTGATATTTAAAATCTTTTTTTCATTGATACTGTCAGTTTTCAAATTTAAAATAAAATAGTAACATTTCAGGTATTTTTCCTTTACTGAAATTGCCTGTTATTTTTCTTTCCTGTGAAAGCTTTCCATATTCCATGTTTTCCCTTTCAATTCACATTAAAAATTCCTCTTTCAATTATTTAGTTATTAATTATAGTTTTGCAAACTGTTTCATTTTCCCCCTACTATGTCTACTGTTATGACTGATAAAGATTTCTGCTGCAATTTTTATTTCAACTTCATATTATAATTTTAAGTTTCTTTCACATACTTTGTTGAAATGTGTTTTAGTTCATATAAAATTTAACACCTTTTGTTTTCATTATTTTACCTTATTTTACGTTGTCATATAATAAACTTATTTTTATTGCTTCATCCATTTTGTTTTGTATTCTGCTTTCATAATATGTTTGATATTTTCTGACTCATCCAATTATTTTTACCCTTTCCATGTCTACTTCATCTTTTATGTAGAATATTCTTGGGTCTTTTCTTAAATATAACCTGAAATTTTTTAAAATAGGGAAATGTAACCCATTGGCATATCCTCTTATAATTGTTATATTTGATTTTTATTTTACTTTTCTTACTGTCTATTTTTGCTTATATTTCTTTTCTGTCTCTTCACTTGGAAAGAGTCATATTTAAGCTTCCACAAATACTTGTAGTTTTACAAATAGATAGTAGTAACTGTTGAGAAAAATCTGACACTTAGAATTTTTCACTCTCCTCTTTCCCTTTTTTCCATTCCTCATAGCTTGCATATCTGAGAGAAATCTTTTTTTAAATGTTTGTACTTTTCTGTCAGTGATGCTAATTGCTTATTGCCATGATGCTGGAAATGCTATGAGGTTATGGTTAGGGAGTTTATGAAGTTTTCTGCTATCAAACCTAGTAGATAATTGGTAAGGATCTTCTTTTTTGTGTTTTCTCTTTTTTTGATGTTCCTTTTTCTCCCCCACCCCCCAACCCCATTTCCTTTTAGGAACACTGTAGTTTTCCACTGCAGTGGGGAAAGTTACCGTCTCGACTGCTACATTTGATCACATTCTAATCTAAAGCCCTTTTTCAAAGCAGAACATCACTGCTGTTGATTACCTTTTAAATAAGAACAGGAATAGAATAGTGGCCTGGGTTCATCTCACACTCAGCACTGAGACAGCACGGCTGCACCCCTTATCCTGGGGACTGTAGAGTCAGTAGCTGGCTGCCTCTCTGTGCCGTCAGCCTCCCGGGGCCCTCTCCTGCTGGAAGGAGTGTGGACTTTAGAACTCAAGCTACAGCGGTGCCCCTGGGCGCAGGCTCTTAGCCTAAAAACAGACCTGGAAGAGTTGCTGAGGGTTGTCAGGCGGCCGACCTCTAGTGATGGCTCTGTTATCCCAGAGCTCTGTTCACTTATTTGTGCATCGATTGAACTAATTCTTTTTATATTTATAGCTTGGCTGTTATGTAACTGCCCCACACAGCGGAGATTCTTTTTTGGAATGAGATGTGGAATACTTTAAATACCTATGAAATCAAGTGTACACTCAACACTGCTTCAGTTTCCAGTCTCAGCTCTTACATCAGTTCTGGAAATTCTCTTCTCTCACAGCTGAAATGATGGTCCGGGGCACAAATTGTTTCCTTAGGAGTAACAGTATCAGCAGTGGGTGTCAATTGCTAACCTTGTGCCATGAGCCGCCTCGCTGTTAGTTTTGGAAAACCATACTTTCAACTGAGTCCCTTGCATTTTTTTTTCTTTCATGATATTCCCGGAGAAATTCAGTCTTTCTTTAACACTTGCTTTTCCAGTTTATCCGTTATTTTAATGACTCAATATTCTGGAGTCCTGTCTCTCCACCCCACCCCACTCCTACTCCCTCCACTGAATTTCTGGCCTTTTCTAGATTGTGCTGTTTAAAGCAGTCACTACTTTTGTGCTTTTAAAACTGCAACCAGATTCAGTGGTTGTTCTCTCCATCTGAGAAGGAAGGTTGGCTCTATCCTAGCTGTGACTCTTGTCATTGTTCTTTACTGGGTGGGGACAGAGGCTTTAACGGTTTTCCTGTTATTAACAGTGTGTGTTGAATAAGGTTTTCACATACGTTTAAAGTGTTTACTCTTCTTTCTTTTTTTACATGGCTCCTAAGGAGCTTTGTCTCTTTCTCTCTCAAGCTTTTATACACCCATTTAGAGTCTCTAGATTTATGATGTTTTAATTGATATCTCAACAGAAAGGAGTTACTTGGTAGAACACCTTACCATCTGCTCCATCATCTACTGAGAACATTGGTCTTCCCTGATGGCTGACTTAACCAACAGAACCCGGGGAAAACGCAGACTACCTTGTCCGCGACTGTAATTGACCTTGATTACAAAGCATAACTAAATGTTCTCAGCTACCGGAAAGGAAGACAAACATGAGAACACATTTCATTCTTTGATTCCTGTGAGCTCAGTGTTAAAAACCTCTCTTAGACATCTTCTGATTTCTCAAGTTTGACCTTTCATTACCAATCGTTTAAATATAACTCTGCTTCTCAGCAGCCTCCTTCCATCTGGGTATGTAATTCCCTCTCTTACAGAGCCTCTTAGAACTTGTCAATATAGTTACATTTTGGGGGGAGAACAAACACTGAACAACAACAACAAAATCTTTCTTCAATAGACACTGGAAATGCTTTCACCACCACTAATGCCTGGCTGACTTCCCTGGTGGCTCAGATGGTAAAGAATCTGCCTGCAATGCAAGAGACCTGGGTTCAATCCCTGGGTCAGGAAGATTCCCCTAGAGAAGGAAATGGCAACCTAATCCAGAATTCTTGTCTGGAGAACTCCCTGCAAAGAAGAGCCTGGAGGGCTACAGCCCATGGGTTTGCAAAGAGTCAGACCCAACTGAACAACTAACACACACACACACACACACACACACACACACACACACGCACACATCTGCCGGTTGCCCAGATCTTTCACCTGTTCCTGTCTGTGTTTCTAAACCTCCTTTCCAGGAGTCCCTTGTGAGTAAATTCAAAACAACACATGCCCGGGGAGAAGCAGTTCCCACCAGTGTGTCATTGTGAAAAAGAGGGGCACCCACCGCCACCCCAGCAACCAAAGTGCCCACAAACCTGAGTAGTATCACTGTCAGTTTTTTGTTTTTTTTTTTAAGCCTGAAATCAACATGCTGAGGATGGCAAAGGAAGTAAGGGATCCTCTCATTCCTGTGAACAGAAAGGAAACTGGCCCCTTCAGGAGAACTGTGATTGATAACGTGCAGTTGACACACAAACCCCGCGTTAGCTTGCACTGGAAACAGAAAGCTGGATGCCACGCTAAATATTGCTAGCATTCCTATTTGTATCCCTGCAGTAAATAGTGTTATTACTATAAAGCTGAGCAAGCATGACACTTCTGACTGCCTCTCCTTTTCAATGGAGGATCTATAAATAGTGCCTGTGTAGCATTTAAACATTTCAAAGCATCACATTTTTGTTAATACAAATGTGCGATTGGAGCCATTCACTCCCATAAATATTTTCCCTCACAATCTAAGCTCAACAGCCATGAGCCTTTCCTATCACCCACCAACTACAGGACATTTTGTAAAATGTTGGCCATTCCCGGAGGGAAAACATGGTCACCAGCTGAGGAGCTGGGCCTGTACAATGTACCATTTCAACACCTCCTTCCACACCTTCCTGAAGATTCAGCAAAAAAGACATCAGTATTTCCCAAAGTGAACAACCCTTGTCCCAGAAGATGTTTTTGCAAAAAGGGTTCTTTTAATAAATAAGTTTGGGAAGCACCACAAATTATTGCCCTGCACTAGGAGACTCAAGAACATCCAACATTTATTCCACAAATATTTATTGAGTGTGTACCAAGGACCAGGATCATTCGGGGACTAGACATTAAACAGGGGGAACAAATCAGATGGAGTCTCAAACCTTCAGGAAACCTGTAATTTGGTCTTAAATGAACACATCGTACCGGGTTCCCATGGCTGCTGTGACCACACGGTTGGTGGCTGAAATAACAGAAAGGTATTCTCTTGCAGTTGTGGAGGTCAGAAGCCTGAAACCAGTACCCCTGGGTCTCAGTCAAGGCGTCCAGAGACCATGCTCTCTGCAGACTCTTAGAGGGACTCTCTTTCTCCGACGCTTTCCCCTTCGTGGTCTCAGCCCCCACTCTCCGCCTCTCTATTCATGCTGCCTCCTTCTCTTCCATCTTTGTCAAATCTCCTTCCACCTCCCATTTCTAAGGACTCTTGTGATTGCATGTAGGGCCCAATGGTCTCAAAATCCTTCATGTAATCACATAGGCACACACCCTTTGACCATGCGTGTTTCCAGCGGTTAGAACCATACATCTCTCGGGGCCATTATCCAGCCTACTACAGGGAGAAATGGTTCCAAGATGTCCTGGAGGTAGCAACAGCTTTTCTGCTTTCATCCTGAACCCTGTATTTAAGAAACACTCGCCTCACCCAGAGAATCTTGACTGTCATCTCCCACTGTGGAAAATGTCAGTCCCGGGGCTGCCTGCTGCTGCAAGAGGGGAGAGCTGTCCCGGTGAGCTCCCTTTGAGTGTTTTCCTCCCCACTGGGTTCAATAAACTCTCTGCAGCTGACCCTAGCTACATAGTGGGTTTGTTGCTAGCAGAAAGGACAGAGGACAGGGCTCGCTGGACGGGAGGGCTGGGTGGTCACAGCCCTTCTCACACAGGGTTCCCACCTGTCCTCTACCTTTTGTTCATCCCAGTTCCCAGACCCTTCCCCCTCTTCCCTTAGAAGAGACCACAGGACGGAGGCCTTTTCACAAGGACCTTTCTTTAAAATCACCAGAAAATAAAAGGGACGCAGAAGGAGCCAGTTCACCGAGCCCCTGTTCTCGGTTGGCTGACGCCTGGCTCCATCCCCAGCTCCCTGCTGTCGCCTGTGATTTCCAGCAGGTAGCCTCCTGGCTCCTCTTCCTCCAGGCCAAACCTCAACTTCATTTTTCCTGTTTCAAATTTCTGACACTCTCTCACACCTTCCTATTGAGCTCCAGGTTCTGGAAAGAACAAATCTCATTTACTCCGTGTTTAACCATCCAACAGAAATGTGATGGGCACTTACGGTATGCCAGGCAGGCACAAGGCCTCCCATTTCATGCCCGGTCCCGTGGATCTGGCTCCCAGACCTTCCTCCAGAAAGGAAGAAACCCTGAGATAAGTCTGAAGGCAGAGCTTGAACTGAAGGAAGATTTTATGGAGGTCCCAAGGCCCCCAAGCATCGCCAGCAGGAGGACTCATCTGACAACCTAAATGGGATCAAGATCAGTACAGGTTTAAAAATTAAGCCTTCAGACAATTCTTGGAGAGCAGAAAGTTTCTCTGGTGTTCATCAAACAATCGCTAAGGGAGAAGGAAAGTTTCCTGGAGATGCTCTGGAAGCCTGAAGATTTCCATCAGAAGTCCTCGCTGTCAGGTGAGGGGAGGGCAAACCCAGTGATTGGCAGGGCTGTGGGCCAACAGGGCGCTGTAAACAGGAAAGTCTGAAGTCCCAGCGTTCCGGTGGCAAGTAGCAACATAGGGCAGCGAGCCTTCAAGCACTACCGAGGCAAATTTCTCTCTTGAGCCCAGGAGCTCCTCCTTAATGGGAGAGCTTCTAATTTATAAAATCGCTAATATAGTATTATGTAATTGATACCATTATATCACTGAGGTTTGCTTCTATGATATATAATTGACAGTGTGCTGATTATGTCACTGACAGCATGACATAATACTGATCATTTGTGATGTTGGTAAGAGGGGTCTAGACAGTCTTCCAGTTGCTGAGTGACAGCAGTGGACAGATGATTTCCAGCCTCCATGGAGCTAACACGCTAATGTGACGAGACCAATAGTGAGCACGCGCTTAGTCACTCAGGCGTTTCTGACTCTGTGACCCACGGACTGTAGCCCTCCAGGCTCCTCTGTCCGTGGGGATTCTCCAGGCAAGAATCCTGGAGTGGGTTGCCATGTCCTGCTCCAGGGGATCTTCCCAACCCAAGGATTGAACCAAGTCTCCTTCACTGCAGGCAGATTCTTAACCAGCTGAGCCTCCAGGGAAGCCCAAGGATAAGCGGATAAACAAACACTCTAGCACCTTCTCTCTCCTCCTCTAGCCCAGTAAGCCCTCCCCTTGGGCACCCAGGAGTCAGGAGGAGAACCACAGGGGGGCAGCCGGGGCTGTGTGGTCAACAAGACGGGGCAGCACAGGCAGCAAACTTGTTCGAGCAAAACCAGCTTTGGCTCCGCTGTGATTTACAGTCGCAGGCCCTCCAGCTTGGCCCGGCTCATGGAACGCTCCCATCGACCCCAAGAGTAAAGTGTGTTATCCTCCTGTGTGTTATCCCCCTTTCAGAGACAGAGGTTCAAGACCCGAGCTCACTTTAGGTTGCAGAGCCCGCCCTAGGACTTGGTCCTCTCTCAATCTGGTGCCACCCCACTGCACCCACCCAGAAGGAAGGAGATGGTCCCATCCCAGTGGGGTTAAAGAGCTCAGCCACAGGGACCGAACACAGCGCAAAAGGAAAGCTACTTCAGCGCAGGGTTCCTTTCCTCAGTGCGCGCTTTGCTGGGGCGAGGAGTTGGGGATCTCATCTCACAGACCTTCAGAGTAGCTGCAGGTCAAATGGGCGCTCGGACCTTCACCACCTTATTTGATTCTGACTCTGAGCGAGGCAGGAGGAGCCCACGGCCACTCTTGGGCTGGACACGGGGATTTTTACATCTGTTTCTCAAGCTGTCCTGGGCCGTCACACTGGTGTGTAGCGAACAGGCAACCTCTGTTGACACAGCTGTAGACAATTCTTGAAATGGGGCCCTGGTAACTGTTTACAGGGCAACGGTCAATAGTGTATTTAAAACTTTTTTTTTTCGTTTATAGGATATACTGACAGATAATAACAAAGCTACTGCACTTTCTCCTCCATCGACCAATCAATCTCAAAATAGTCACTGATGATAATCAAATAAGACTATTTCGGGGCACTTTTTCTACAAAGAAGTGATCGTTGCTACTTTTTCAGACTATCAGATTACATGGGCGTGTTGACAGCACCTGCATCTTCCCCATTCCTGGCCAGCAGGGGCAATTTTGAGGGTGCACAAGGGAATTCAGTCATGTGCCCAGTGGCGCCCTCCCTGGAACAGAGTGGAGAGTGTGCCTGGACTCCCCGGCCTTCTCCCAACACGCAGGAGAGATGTCTGAGCAGGGACCCCCTGCAAGCCACCTGCGCTCCAGCTTAACATAGAAAAAGGCCCTCCCCTTGGCCAAGTTCAGGGAGGGTTCCGGTAGCCACTGTTCGGGAAGCCTGAAGCAGAGGTCAGGATATCCTGGGACTTGGGAAGGCCACTCAAGATGAGGATTGAAAGCCATTACCAGGAACCAGGCCAGACGACTCACAAGGGGACCGGTGCTTCCTAAGGAGCAAATGTCACTGTTTGCTTTGTGATCAATGGGAGATAGCCGCAGAGCTATCCTGACAAACGATGAAATGCCTCTCCCCTCTGCCTCTTTCTTTCTGTACCCTTTCTTCTCCATTGACTTTCTTTCTAAAAAATTATTATTTTTATAAGGGGATACCTACTCACAGTAAAATATTCAAACAATGTATTAAAGTACAAAGGAAAAAAACCAAAGTGCTCAAAATCTAACCACCTAGGAGGTAACTTTCTGCAGCAATCTGTGTGAGGCGTGTGTGTGTATAATTTCTAGTACTTCCATCAGAGTAAAGCCTCAGGTCATCAGTTCACAGCACGCTTAATGCCTCTCTGTCACCAGCACCCAGCTGCTGCCCCCTTCCCACAGACCAGACCAAGCCACAAGCTCTGCCTGCTGTCAGATCCCCGGGGAACTTCAGGTTCAAACTGTCACTAAACACCCAGGATCCTAAACAGAAACCTGTGACAGCCATGTTCCCCTAAACTCGAACTGCAAAAAGTAGCCCACACACTGCAATTTAATTGCCACCCCTGCCTCTACCAGCTCCTCTCCAAACTGCCCCGCGCCCCTGTGCTCCTGAGTCCTGGCCCACAGCCCAGCTGCCTGCAGGAACCACCTGGACAGCTTTGTCACTGCTGAGGCGGGGCTCCTGCTCCAGGAGGTGAACTTGATTGGCCCAGGTGAGGCATCAAGGCACATATAATATATACTATGTTATGTTATGTTATGTTACGTTATGTTAGATCAGATTATTCTAGATTAGATGGTTGTTGTTCAATCACTCAGTCATATCCAACTCCTGTGACCCCATGAACTGCAGCACCCCAGGCTTCCCTGTTCTTCACTGTCTCCTGGAGCTTGCTCAAACTCACGTCCACTCAGTCAGTGATGCCATCCAACCATCTCACCCTCGGTTGCCCTTTTCTCCCCCTGCCTTCAATCTTTCCAGTGTAACAATCTTTTCCAATGAGTCAGCTCTTCACATCAGGTGTTCAAAGTACTGGAGCTTCAGCTTCAGCATCAGTCCTTCCAATGAATAGTCAGGGTTGATTTCCTTTAGGATGGACTGGTTTGATCTCCTTGCAGTCCAAGGGACTCTCAAGAGTCTTTTCTAATACCACCATTTAAAAGCATCCGTTCTTTGGGGCTGAGGCGATCCTAATATTCGGCCAAGGATGAATACCTCTAGTCTAGGACCATTTTCAGCCACACAAAGGCATTGCAAGCAGAACTCCATTCTGACCCACTTGACCCCGCAAAGACCTTCATGAGACTGGACAGACTGTCGCACGCTCATCACCAAAAAGAAAACCGGGGCTCAAAGAGCTGGAGGTTGTGTGTTCAGACTGTGTCCAGAGGGTGGCGGGACGTACGTACACTGGTCTTCTCAGCATTGGGCCAGGTCAGGGGTGCCAGCCAAGTTCTCACAGGTCAGAGGCAGCACCAGCTCTGTGTCAGCCCTGCCTCTGTGCCCTCTGCCCAGATCATCTGGAGTGGGGCCACGAGCTGGGGCTCAGCTGGCAGGTCATGAGGCCAGCATCTTAGGGTGCACAGGAGGGAAACCAGGTAGGCACGGAAATAAGTCTGCTCAGCCACAGACTCACTCAGGAAGCGCACGCAGAAGGCAGGGGGTCAGAGGGGACTGTCTTCCCCTGAAACAGGCACAGGAGCAGAGGACACAGCTACCTATATTACTGAACATTGTTTTATTATTAACATTTTTCGAATATACAGAAAAGTAGAGAGAATGGAATATATTACCTTTTTAAATAATTATGGTTTAAAATGAAGATGTTTTTAAAAGAAAGCACTTGAAGGACATTTATTTCTAAACCATTAGCAGTTGAAGTTAATAATGATGCTTCCATTAATTTTATTTCCTCTGACTCTTATTTTCCTCGTCCAGAGTTCTCAGAATGAAAGCTCCATGAGGGCAGCAGTTTCTGTCCCTTTAAGTCACCGCCGCTTCTCCAGGGCCTAGAACAGGGCTTGGCACACAGTGGACCACAGTTAAACCTGGTGGGAAGGAGTCGAGCTGAGCCACGTGGCTTGTGGCTTTGGGGGCAGACAGTTATAGATGGCTATATAAGACATAGATTCAAGGGAGCAGTGTCCTCTTTTGTTCTGCCAGCTGAGCCAGGGAGGAGATGGCAGTCTTCATTCTCTGGGGTCATGTCTAATTTTTTCCATGATATAAAATTAAAGAGCATATGAGTCAAAGGAAGGAAATTGTAAGAACACTTGAAGAATAGGTGATACACCCAGAAAACTCACCGTACATCTCAGCCACTGAAGCTGTTAATTTATATACAGTGCATGCTTGAGAATAATGGGCAGTTGATTCATGAGGGAAAATAGAAACTCAGGTGTCAGGGGGCAGGGCCTGGGGCCTGTGAGTACACATATTTTCCTCAAGCGGGGAAGCTGGGACTAGAGAGGTGTGTGGGCCTCCCGAGGCCGTGACCGCGTTCATAACTACGCTTGTTTTCTCACCTGGTCGTCACCCATGTTGGTGACCACGGGGGGCCCTGCTGCTCTTTCCATCAGAGTAGAAAAAGCTGGCCCAGGGAATGGAAATGGAAAGCACAGTTGTCCTCAGCCCCAGACACTTGACCCAGACTGTTCCTGTCCTGGAGGGATGAGCTGGAATGGATTTCAGATGAACAGCAAGGGCTGGCATTACTGAAAGGAATCATGTTTGCAGCCTTCTGAGGCCCTCTAAACTTGCCTGACTTTCTTAGTTCTATTCATGTCCTGACTTGCAGAATGCATCCTTGAAAAGCTTCGGCTGATATTCAAGAACCTAGGGAGATGGCGTCCTGTGCTCCCTAAGGGTGTGAACACACCCTAGTCCGTCCTTACAGGTGGGCATTGGATGCGTCTCTCCCTTCTGGACAAGGAAGGCGTCTGGACCTGGGCCAGGAGGACATGCTTGGCAGCACCTGCACGGCCCGGCCTTTCAGAGCCCCTTGCCTTGGGCTTCTGTGCGACCAGAGCAGCCACCACTCCACAACTTCCAAGTGGATGCGAGTCCAGCCACACACGGTCCTGGTCGTCCTCGGGCTGCCCATCCTTATCTGCATTTTTATAAAAGTCACTGTCAAACTGTAAAATGTATTCTTCCTTCTCAGACAGCCTTGGACTTACTGAGAATAGGGGCAAAAATAACAATAACTAACGTTGTAAGATGTTTACACATTTCAAAGAGCCTTCAGATAAAATGTCTCACGATAGTTCTGGGATGAAGACACTACAATAATAATGCTCTTTCTTGTCTATTTTCTAAATGAACAGACTGCAATTGGAAATTTACCTGGCTTGTTCAAAGCTGTAGGAGAGCTGGGACTCAAACCAAGGTCTTCTGGTTCTAATGGTATCATCTTTACGTCACCCAGGCAGTTAAAGAAATCCATTTCTACCTGCTTCTATATATAAAAATATCTCACTAAGAGACCTGGGCAGGAATCAGGAGGGTTAAATCAAGGTTACTTGGCGAAGTCCTGTTTTCTCATCCACAAAATTAAGAGGTCAGACCAGATGATGTTTGGGCCCCCCTAACTGCTGACACTTATTTTTGGCTGTGCCGTGTGTCTTGTGGGATCCCAGTTCCCCAACCAGGGATCAATTCCACACCCCCTACGGTGGAAGCAGGGACTCTCAACCACTGGACTGCCAGCAAGTCCCCTGACACATTTTTCATCCTCTCAAAGGCCATAGCCAAGGGGTTGGGTTCCTGGCTGGCACCAGCTTCTTCAGCCCAGGTAAACCCCAGTGAGGGCAAAGAAGAAAATAAGACTATGTCCAAAAATAAAATAAAATGTAAGGACAAAAGATTTCCGTGGTGACTTTTCCGTATGGAATTACCACTAGGTATCAATCAAACCTTCCCTGGTAGCTCAGCTGGTAAAGAATCTGCCTGCAATTCAGGAGACTCTGGTTCGATTCCTGGGTGGGGAAGATCCCCTGGAGAAGGGATAGGCTGCCCAATCCAGTATCCTGGCCTGGAGAATTCCATGGACTGTATAGTCAAAGGGGGTCACTAAGAGTCGGACACGAATGAACGACTTTCACTTTCTTTCACATCAAAGAAACAGTTGGTTTTTCAGCCAGCAAACATTTGTTGGGAGGGTGCCATTTGCTGGGCAAGGTGCTGAAAGCTAGAAACACAAAGCTGATGGCTGGGCAACCTCTGCCTTCTGGTCCCAGGAAAGGCTAGCAATTAGGAGCCAATCTGGGGAGTGCAGCAAGGGAAGGGTGGGCCAGCTTCCAAGAAGCTAGAGAGAGGTGCCGAGATCTTGGCTGGTGGGGTTGGGGGTGGGGAAAGTTCTAGAGGAGGAGAGGTTTAGACAGGGCCTTGTAGTGGGGGATGAGAGATATGCCCCCAACATGGTTCCAGCTCCCAAGCCATCTCCACCACCTCGTTTGACTTTCTCTAAGTGCTGATGAGAAAATCCTCCATCCATCAGTGTGTGAGAAGCTCTAGACAGTTCCTTCAGCTGCAGGAGGAAGCAACACATTGTTCCCGTAACAAGTGAATGAGAAGAAGGACTGTCCTCAAGAACTTTTGTACCTCAAAGGGGGTCCTTTCCCAGCCCAACAAGCTCACTCATCTACTCAACAGTTGAAATGCCTACTGGAAACTCACATGGGTGGAGTCCTGGTCAGGGGGTGGAGGAACAAAGGCTGGGAGGCCCACTAACTTTCTCTCCCTTCCTGGGATCCCTAGAAGACAGCATCATTCTGCCTGCTGCTTCTGAGCCCTTGCTGCTGCTTACATGTCATGGATGAAGTGCCATGTCTGCGTTTCCAGGCCCCTCCCAAACTGCCAAACCCTGTAGAAACTTTGTTTCTGTTTGGACCATGATGCAATGTTTCCATAAACCGTCGGGCACTGTGACCCTGTATGACAGCAGCCAGCGTGTGCACGGCACTTCATGCCTATGCTGCTGGTCCTCTGGAGTCTGGGCCACGCAGAACCCCTGGTGCTGGGCGTCTGCCCTGCTCTCACCCGGGTGCGTTCACACCCCCACTCTTAAGCGCATGTGCCAGGACAGGCATCTCTTGGAACCAGCAGCCAGCATCACTGCTTCTCAAGTCTGTATCCCAAAGATTCCCTTGACTCCCTTGTACCCCTTTCCAGCAGGGCTGTTGGTAGAGTCGCGTTGAAAATGGCCTTTGCTGCTTCCCTGAGCGGTCTCCATCGTTCCCAGATGCTTCCCCAGGTCTGTCTTTCCCTTTTCAGCTCCAGGTTTTATCCGTGATGTCCCTCTTGCCCAGGAGATCACCCATCACCCCACTTCCCTCTGCTGCCTTCCCCCAGGTCTGCGCTGCTCGGGGCACCCACCCTCTGTGGCCTGGGGTCCCTGCTCGAGTCCACACATCTCCCCCCAAGGGGCGGAGGGTGCCATGAGGCTGGGGACCACTCTCCTCGCATCGTTTCCCTGAGAATCAGCTGCCCCATGCCCTCGCGCATGCCGGATGTGCCACAGAGGAGGAATACTGAACTGGGATCTAGAGAAAGACCAGGACAAGACATGGCCTCTCTCACACGTGGAGCAAATGCCTGAAGACCCTTCTGCATCTCCTCTGTGAGCCCAGTGGACAGAGTGTAACCAGCAGCTCTATCACCCTGCATGGCGGGTAACTTTGCCACAGGCTTTCTTAACAAACAAAGACGCCCTGGAGAAGGGCAAGGCTACCCACTCCAGTATTCTGGCCTGGAGAATTCCATGGACTGGATAGTCCATGGGGTCGCAAAGAGTCGGACATGACTGAGCGACTTTCGCTCACTCTGCTTAACAAGCACACGGGGCACCACCTGCACGCAAGGCCCTCGGGAGTCAGGTGGGCGAGGAGCAGTGCAAGTAAACATTCTTTTACAGTATTTCTCTGATGTCTGAGAAAGTAAAAGAGTTGTTAGGGTGTGCTTATTTGAAAACTTTGGAAAAACACTTAGGGGGTATTTCAAATTTTCAAAAGAATTGCTTTAAAAAAAAAGGCTTAGTGTTCTTCCGAGGGAAAGACTGAAAAATATATCCTATGTTGCTATCCAAAGAAAATAAATTCTTGTCTGATGGCATTTCCTTGTATCTACATTGAGAAAAGTGGAAAAGTTTAACTCCTAGCCATTTGCCGTTTCTTTCAAATGTTAATGTCAAAATATACAATTGTTTCTGCCATTAGGGGTAGAAACAGTTTAACAGGTACACTGAGGTGTGTTAATGAACAAAATGGTAAATTAAGGTATTTAGCACAGAGTTATGAAATTCAACACAGTATTAATTTTATAGCTTAAATGCATTTATTCAAATATAATTTACATACTATAAAATACACCAATGTGAAGCAGATGATTTAATGGTGTTAGTACATTCAGAGTTGTACAACCATCTCCTGTGATCTGATTTTAGAACATTTCATCACCCCGAAAGAAACCCTGTACCCATCAGCAGCCACTCTCCACTCTCCCCATTCCCAGCCCTAGGCAAACAGAAATCTGTTTTCTATCTTTATAGATTTGCTTATTCTCGACCTTTTACATAAATGAAATCACATGATATATGAGTGCTTTTGTGAACACTAATGTTTTCAAGGTTTACCGACATTGTAGCATATATCTTTCCTGTTCATGGCCGAATAATATTCACGTTTTATTTTTTCATTCGCGAGTTGATGAACACCTGGGTTGTTTTAACTTTTCATGTCTTATGAATAATGCTGCTATGAACATCCATAATTTTGTGTGGGTGTAGATGTCATTTCTCTTGGATAAATACCTAGAAGTAGAGTTGCTGGGTTGTAAGGGAATTCTATATTTAATATTTTGAGGAAATGCCAAAATATTTTGCAAAGTGATTGCACAATTCTACGTTCCCAACAGCACTGTATCAGAATCCCAGTTTCTCCACAGATTTGTTGTACTTGCTACTGTCTGTCTTTTTTATTAGAGTCACGCAAGAGAATATGAAGTGATACCTCATTATGGTTTTGATTTGCATTTTCCTGATGGCTAATTATGTTGATCATCTTTTTATGCACTTATTGACCATTGTGTGTCTTCTTTGAAGAAATGTCTATTCAAATCCTTTGTCCATTTTCAAATGAAATTGTCTCTTTGTCATTGAGTTATGAGAACTCTTTATGTATTCCAGATTCTTTACCATCTGAGCCACCAGGAAAGCTGCTTATCAAACATGATTTCCAAATATTTCCCCCCATTCTATTACTTGCCTTTAAATTGCTAAACAACATAGTATTTTAAATACAGGAAAAAGTAAGACAAAAACAGCTCAAATTAACTAGACCTGTCTGTAATTTCTGTTTGGCGCACTTGCTATTTAAATGATTTCTGTCTGCTGGCTTTCAGTTCTAATATGAAAGTTATGAAGGGGAAGCTTTTTGTAAGGAAACAAAAATGTAAATGAAAGGACTAATTCGTGTGCTCTCCCTGAGTTTTTATTGAGGTTTTCCTTGGCCACTTTGTTATTTCCCATTGCAAAATGTAGCCAAGTTCCTGTTACAATTGTTTTTAAGGAAATATTTTTGTAGTTTGAGAAGAAATTAAATAATGCATTATGTGTTTACTATGGAAACAGTGTGGAAGTTTCAAATTTGTAGGATTTCAGGCTGTCGGTATAAATCAGGAAACAGCTTCAATGGAGAGAAAGTGAGAGCAGAAGGGACCAACAGGACGCAGGCCACAGTCCAGAGGAGGGGACCGGGGCCTCCCACAGGGGAACCTGAAGACCACGTTCTTTGGGGGGTGACCACCCACAGAAGCCAGCCAGCAGCCTTGAGGATGGAATCCTCGACGGCACAGCATGTGCGTGTGAGTGTGTGTGTGTGTGTGTGTGGACACATGCATGTGCTCGGGCAGAGAAGGAGAAAGAGAGAGAAGAAGGGGGAAAGGGGAGAGCCCGGGGAGGGGAAGGCATTACTTCCCATTGAAAATTTTTTTTAGTCCTTAAACGTTTTTAGCGAGCCTAGTCTTTGTAAACATACCTGTATGTCCAATTCTTTCCAGCTCTAGGAATACAGGGGCCTGCTTGTTCTCGGAATTGTATTTAGCATTTTTTTAAAGCAGGCCTCGGCTCTGCCCTCCCACTTAAAGCCCTCTCCTGCACATGTGCACATGTACGCACCTAAGGTACTCGGTTACTCACAAAAGGTCCTGATCCCTCGGGAAATTAAATTCCATTCCAGTTTTTTGAACTTCACATATTTAGTTCATGACATAGGGACCCTTGGAATGTTAAATCTAAAACTTGGTGTGGATTGTCATTAGAAACTTGGGACTTGGTCTGAAGCCCCCATTCCTCTGAGCAGCAAGAGGGGAACACAGTTACAAAGCCTGCAGCCTGTCCTTCCTCGGCTATGGATACGAAGGGCTCATTTTGTAGCACTCCAGCTTCCAGGCACAAAATAACTGCCAGCGTGTATGTCATCTGTATTTATGTAGATCACGGACTCCATGCCCTTCTCTTTGTTTCCTGTTGGTAAATGCCTTTATTTGTCCATAAATATCTTTCATCTCCATGAAATGGATATAAAATCCTTACTCCTCCCCTGGTGTGTATGAAGAAGGAAGAAGGGAAAAGCCCACCAGGTAGCCCTGTGTTCTCTTTCCCATAATAGTGATATAAGATGCACTTCATAAGCATTAGCTGTGTGCCTACTAAGGACCTGAGAGTTTCCACACATCATCTCTGAAAGAGAGGTGTTTCTTCAGCCTTCAGTGCAGTGAAGTAACTTACTTGAAGTCATATGTTCTGATCTAGGAATTGAATCCAGTAGATCCTGATTTGGCAGCCTGATAGCTTTGGATTTTAAATTGAAAACATGCAGTTTAGGGGAAGAAGATACTTTGTCTTTACCTTCCAAAGATTCTTTTCCAAGAATGGGTTTGCAGAATCACAGCGACAATGAAATGGGGTCAGATAGCCTGGACTTGAATCCTGGCCTTACTTCTTGCTGATGCTGTGATCTTGGGCAATCACTTGACCTCGCTGTTCTCATCTGTAAAGGGGCATGATGATAATGATAATCCTATCTGCCTAAAAAGGTGTTGTCAGGATCCGAGAATATAACCTATGACACATGGTAAGCCATCGGTTAATATTAGCCATTATGACTATGATTTGCATATTCAACAGAAGTTGGAATATTGAGTTTAAGGAATTTTTTTATGAGTAGAATCAAATAAAGCAATTTTAAAGCATTCAGTCTTTTCCCTTCCTTTTTGATGCAATGGGTGGACTTTCCCAAGAGGCAGGAATAGAATTAGTTTATTCAACAAATGCCATTAGAACCCCACTGTGGTGCCAGAGAAAACATGGTGAACAAGACAGACACACTCCCCAGTTCTTCATACTGCGGGATTCACAGACTGGTGGAAAGGACACCAATCATACAGTCAGATCCATTGTGGTGGAGAAGAGCAGGCTCCTCTGGACCACACAACAGAGGCAAGTGCTTTTTCACAAAGCCAGCACTCAAGCTTTTTAAATCTAAAATTTACCCTGAAGTAAATTTTTTTCTTTTACCGAAGAAATTGTTCCTTTATGGAATGATACGCTGTGTATTTTTATAAATTCCTATAACTCATGGTATTACATGTACACTAAATCCTGTATGTTTGTATACATTTCCACGGAAACCTTGTTGACAAACCCTGCTTAATGTTAGTTCCAATTACAAATGGCAAATTTAATTCAATGTTTTTCACACATCCGATATTTAAGCAGTTTTTAGAAAGAAATATCTCACAATGCCAACTGGAATCTTTTCTGGAGCAAAATGTCATCTTAATGAGCGTTTAGAATGTAGCGGTGGGTGGAAGATGTGAGCTTCTTTGAAATATTGGTTTGGTGTTTACAGGGCTATTACGGAATCCAGAGGACCCTCACTTTTCATCTGTCGTCCGATTCCTATAAGGCATCCTGGAGCGTTTCTCTGTATGTGTGTGCTCTACTGGGCTTCCCGGGTGGTGCGAGTGGTAAAGAACCCACTTGCCAGTGCAGGAGATGTAAGAGCCACGGGTTCAGTCCCTGGGTTGGGAAGATCCCCTGGAGGAGGGCATGGCAGCCCACTCCAGTATTCTTGCCTGGAGAATCCCATGGACAGAGGAGCCTGGTGGGCTACAGTCCATAGGGTTCCAAAGAGTCAGACACGGTGGAAGTGTCCTAGTACACACGCCCGTGCGCTCTACTAGTCCTTCCCGACCTGCCCTTAGAGGGTTCAGGCCAGTGGGCTCTCCGTCACAGGAGTCAGAGCTTCTGTTCCAGGATGCTCTGTGGGGTGCCCGGTGCCAGGAAAGCCGGACTGATCAAACTGGGTGTGGCAGGTGGGCCTGTGCTCAAAGCAAGGCAGCACAGGACAGGACTGACATCTCCTGAAGGGCGGGGTCCCATGTGCGGAAGTCAGGTGATGATCTGGTGGGGGCGGGGGGAAGGCGGCACAGGAAGCCCCCAGGCGGCTGACCTCGGGGCCAGACTCATCCAACCGCAAGACCACCGCTAACGTCTTGCCAGCAACTAAGGCTTCGGCAATCTCCAGTTAGAACAAAACTGCAGAAACAAAAATAAACCACTTACAGCTTAACTTCTGGAGAGAGGACTCCTTCCTGCCCAGGTCTGGACTCTTTCACCACCTGCAGAAGTTTGCAAAGTGGGAGCGGTGTGCAGTGCCGCGCTTTCTCCGGGGTCCCTCTGCCACACTGGCGGCCTCGATGATCAGGTCTTCCTCGGGCACTTCTGGGCTTGCTCTTAGTAAGCGAAACAGCCCCAGTGTCAGAGCAAAGATGCTGAAAGTGTGTAATCTACTTCCCCATAGAATTTAACCTAAAGAAAGGAAATATAATATAATCCCTATTACCTTTAAGTAGCTCCCTCTTTATCACCCGCTTTTAAATCTGCATAGACGCTCACGCGCAGGCGCGATCATGCACGCATCCCTCTGGAAGAAGCAGCCAAACGCTTTGAGCTCTCCAGCAGTTAGTTGAATGCACTTTGTCTCACCAGCCCTCGGCTATACGTTCGACTCTTCACATTCACTTGAAAGTTAAACCGCACAGCTTCTTTATCCAGATATCGTCATGACAATAAACCTCTTAGAGTCCCCGCCATCCATCCGCCTCTACCCCAGCCTTACGTAACCCACTGGCACACGGGCTTTCTCAGTGTGTCTGTTTGGTGCCTGTTTGTATCATTTTGATTTTAGGTCCATCTGGTACCGTCTGTATCTTTTTTGTTCACAATGCAGTTACTGTTAAACGATAATAGTTTTTTAATAACAGCGATGTGTGCTTCTCAGGGAGGCAGTACTAATTTAAGGGCAGGTGAGCTGAAGGGAGGAGGGTCGGAATATTCCTCCATGAACTTTGGGTTTCTCCCAGGCGTCAGCTACCTATTCCTTCCCCAGGGGTGTTGATCCTGGAGTTAGGAAGAAAATAAAATGCCCTCAGTGTCCCTTTGAAAGTAGAGACTTGTCCTTGAAGTGCCAGAAAATACAATGTGTCTTTTGTCCTGAGTCCGGGTTGACGTCCCCTTGGGTTGACGATAAGAACCCCAGTTGCACGAGAAAAGAACAGTGAGGGTGTCTTGATGTGACTCTCCTTTTCGTTTCTCCTGTATCTAGTTGGCATTTCCATGACTCAAGATCTGAAACATGAACTTTAATTTCCCCTAACCCAGGAGAGAGGCACCTGCTGTGGAAAACTGGTGAGTGCTGGCAAGGGTGAGCTTTCAAGGGTCCTTTGGAGGGGTCTCACCAAGGGGTGTTTCGAAGGTGAGACTGGGGGATTAAAACTCCTAGAACTTTTATCAGCTCCTTCAAAATCATTCCCCCAAAGAGAGACTTTCTAATTGCTCCTTAGAGTGTGGTCCAGGCCCAGCAGAATCGTCTTCCTCTTGGGAATTTATTAGACCTGCAGAATCACAGAACTCATAGCGCCCCTGGACCAGAATTCGCATTTTAACAAGGTCCCCAGAAATGTGTGCACATGTTAGAATCAGAGACGTGTTCGCTCTGAGCGGTGGATCTGTCCAGTGGCTGCGCCGCGGCATCACCCGGGAGCCTTTCCAAAGGACCCAGGCCCCGGCCCCATCTAGCAGCTCTCTGTAGTTCAGGAAGCGCTGATTTAGACAAGCAAGGGCTCAAGAGCCACAGTTATATGTCTCTTAGCCTCTTAGTAGATGTGTGAATTCAGGACTGCTGTATGCTGGCTTCTTGGTCGGTGAAATTGGGTCACAATTAGAGCTATCTCACAAGATTATTGTGAGGATTAAAAGAGATGGGGTTTATAAACTCTGAAGCACTGTAAGTCCTCTGTAAACAGTGTGTATTGTTATCCAAACAGGATAAGACCAGCCCCCTGGAGCTCTTTTCCCACCAGAGTGCTGGTCTAAACTCCTTTCTTGTTAACGCTACAGAGCAAGTTTTAGGTGACTCACTGTGCTTGGAGATTTCTTCGAGCTCTTTCTAAGTCAGCACATTCTATTGCTCTTCCTTAGCAAGTTCAACAAATTCTCATTACCTAAGGATTGATGGGGGTGGGGGAACACCGCTTACTTAAAATAAGAACCAAATGTTATGCCAAATAATGGGAGAAGAAAGTTTAATTGGAATTTAATACTAAAGACATAAACTAAAATTTAACCAAACTTAATCATCTAGGTGGGCTTCCCAAGTGGTGCAGCGGTAAAGAATCCACCTGCCCATGCAGGAGATGCAGGTTTGATCCCTGGATCAGGAAGATGCCCTGGAGGAAAAACAACCCAGTCTAGTTTTCTTGCCAGAAAAAATCCCATGGACAGAGGAGCCTGGTGGGCTCCAGTCCATGGGGTCGCAGAGAGCCGGACACAACTGAGCAACTGAGCACATTCTCCAGTTGTCTAGGTAATAATCAGGCACAGATTTTCAGAACAAAGCAAAATTCAGCTGTCATTTTTGGTGGTGAGGGTCTGCTAAAACTGTTCTAGAATGATAGGTTAATGTGATTTTTGAAAAATCGGGGCTGGCCTTTTCTTCCTTCCATTTTTTCTTTTACAATTCATACTTACTTTGTGGATAATTTGTTTGTCCTTGTCTTGTTAGATAGTTTCAACATCAGAGAGAGAGTGACTGAAGCAATATTAATGTAATAGGCATGAGTCACTGTTACTCATATCTGGAAGGTTGTTCAGTTGAGGAAAATATTATACTGTAATATTCAGCGGTCAGTCTCCCATGCTGTCCTCTCTTTTACTTCTCTGCGCAACCTTGTAGTTGTTAGTTCTTGGAGAGAAATTGTCAGATGGAAGGGCCCTTAGTGTTTGAATCTGATGGTTTTTTTTTTAAACAACACACATTTGCTAATTCTTTTAAAAATGACATTGCATTTCTCAGGAATTGCATCTTAACCCTCTTCAAAGGATTCATTTATGTTTTATAAGAACGTTAGCTCAGAAAATAACCTTGGAAACCATGTGTTTCAATTTCCTTATTTTCCAAAAGGAGAAGCTGAGACTTGGTTGGGGGGGGAGGGGTGGGGGGGAGGGCAGTCACTTCTGAGACCACCAAAATGACATAACCAGAAGCCAATGCTTTGTTTCACCCAGACTGACTGTTTGGGTGAACTCGCTCTCTGAAGTCCAGGACGACTGATGTTTATGTCTCCTATGTCACCAAAATGCCTAGTCCGAAAATGTACAAAATCTGACAAGAAATAACTTCCCCTTTTGTGTTGTTTTGTTTCCTTCTATAATTTTATGGATATAAAGAGTGGAAACCAGAGCTGGGAAATAAAATACAACTTTCAGTTGCCCAGTCATCTTCTCATGAAGCTCAGGGGGGCTGGCAGGAAGAGTTGGGGTCACCAAGTCCGAGCACCTTTAAGGAGGGGCTGATGATTCAGAGAGCCAGAAGGAACCCACGGCTGGAGAAGGCGGTCCGTGAGCAGGGGCTGGCCTTCCAGCCTGGGTCTGGATTAAACATCCCTGGCAGACCCAGGAACTCCCCCGTGAGCTCTGCTGCTCTGCGTCTGACCCAGTCTCTCCACACCCACCATCCAAAGGTGTGGACAGGGAAGCAAGGGAGAGAGAAGAGTGTCTTCAACTAAATAGGGGGATGAGTGGTCCACCCCGTCCCCAGTGGGATGTACTCATGTGGCCTGACGGATTTCTGCTGGAGCTGCAGGACCCACAAATATGCAGGGAGGTGACAGAGGCTGGAGATTAGTGAATGTCTTCAAACTCCACCTTGCCGGCAGCACTGGGTCTGAGTCACCAACAGAAGAAGGAGAGCATGAGCCGCCCCCCACCCCCGCCCACCTCATTTTAAATGCCCTCAAGAAAAGTGTTTTTCAAAATGTTTTTCCCTCAAAACTATTATTGCAGGGAACCCAAAGAAAGGAAAGCTTCAAAATGACTTTTCATAATGTTTACCAAAGTCCCCTTGGAATTACGAAGCTGCGTGAGGATCCTAAGTCACTCTGGCTTTATTGGGAGACAAAAGGCTAAATATCCCTAGGAAGGAACAGATAAGAGCATTAACATTTCTTGCATTGACTTGTCCACAGGATCTTGGCAACGCTCTCCTTCAGTAGCTCATCCCCAACAACAACAAAAGCCAGTCGTGTTTCCGAGGCTTCATCCCTGACAAGGTAGGCAAGGTGGCATCCTCCCCGGAGAGACCTGTTGAATTAGCAGCTATGGAGATGTGTGGGCTCAACAGGCTTGAAGGGGAAAAGATAAAGGAAGCAGGCGTGCCCTCTGGAAGATAAAAGCAGGGGAAAGGAAGAAAGAACAAGAGTAAATGACAGTGAAAACCAGCCCAGAGCCAAGAGCTGGACAGGTTCTGGCAGAGAAAGAGGTGAATTAGGAGGACTATTCAGTGTGTTAATGGCCAGAGTATTTGACTTTAGAAACAGCAAGAGTTATTTCTTTCTGAAGGAGTTGTTAACAGCTTCCCCTGTGAGACCAGCTGGTTTGGAGAATCCCAACATTGCTATAAAGAACTAAGGGCTTCCCAGCTGAGGGAGCTCAGAGCTCTTCCAAATGTATTCTGGGACCTGGGGCAGAAAGGGCTCCTTAGGGTGGGGACAGAGGTGCACAGTCAATCGTGGACCATGATGGACAAGGACATGAAGCTGGAACGGCAGCTTCCTACCCAGGCAGTATGCCAAGAACAGAGAACAGAGGCTTCACAGGGGAAAGGTTTTCTTCCGGTCCCATGTAAACATGAAAACGCCTGCTGTGGAGAGAGGCGAGTCCACAGAGGGAATTGGTGTTTTAGATAACCTATGCTTCCTGAAGCTTGCTAGTTTTGTATGTGGTAACAGGAAGGTGAGAACTTGGTTCTGGGGTATCTGAAAGGGTTTCTCTGCACCACTCATGGGGTGCATGAGTGAAAGGGTTCACTCATCCTAAGGGCACAGCTGGTGGGGCTCCATGGGGATGTAACTTAGGGAACAAAGCAAGTCTGACAAACCAGAACTCTGAGAAGCTTCTGAACACTCAGAAGCCCCAGGTGATGCCATGCTTCTCTTGGTCCCATCAGATGTGCGTGCTAGTCTCCCCAGTCGTGTCTGACTCTTTTCGACCCTATGAGCTGTAGCCCACCAGGCTGCTCTGGCCATAGGATTCTCCAGTGAGAACGGAGGATGGGATCCGTTGTGTCCCTAGGATGAATGAAAGTTGCGGGGCTTGTTGGAATGCTATGTATGGGAAAATCCAGCCTGTAATACAATTACAGTAATAAAAATTACCAACATTTTTATTCTGAGAGGCAGTACATGATTTTAATTCAGGTCAGAAGGCACAATCTTAGGAACAACAAAACTTTAAGAAAAAACGACAGCTTTTATTCTGAAATAATTGTAGATTTATATCCACAGCTGTAAGAAGGAAGACAGAGAAATTCCACGTACTCTTTTCTCAGTTTCCCCCATGGTAATATCTTGCAGAATTATAGTACAACATCACGAACAGGATCCTGACCTTGATACAATTCACCAATTTGTTTGGATTTCCCCAGTTTTAGCCGAACTCATTTGTATGTGTTTTTCATCCTGTACAACTTTATCACGTGTGTAGGTTCAGATGTCCACCACTTCAGTCAAGATGTAGGACCTCGGACATCACAGGGTATAGCATCCATACCGCAAAGATCTCTCCCTTGCCTGGTTATAGACACACCTCTTTCCTCCTTAACCCCTGACCACTGCCCACCTGTCCTCCATTTATACAATTTCCATTTCTATAAATTTGTCATTTCAAAGTTATTTTAGAAATGGAATCATATAGAATACAAAACTTTAGGGATTGAATTTTCCACACAGCATAATTCCCTTGAGAGCCACCCGAGTCGTTGCCTGCATTACGTTTCTCCCTTTTCATTTCGGAATAATAGTCTACACTGTAGATACACTGCAATTGGTTTAACCATTCACTCTAAAATGATATAATTTTTCAGAATGAAATATGCTGAATTTTAAAAGTTGGCTGTATTTCTGAAATTCCTCTTGTATAAAACTTAAATACAATAGAAAATGTTGTTTTTAAGGTCTGTGTGTGTGTTCTCAGAGTTTATGTTCGGAGGAGGTTTCTCTGAATCATGGCAAGGTAGTACTGCTTCTGATCAATAACCTGAAACTAATACCAAACATCTTATAAAAAAGAGATCGTGACAAATGAGAATTGTGCAGTATTCACATGAGTTCTTAAAATGAAAAATTGTTTAACCTTTCCTTGTATTTTATAAAAACTCTTGATTTAAGGTGCTTATTTCCTGTCAGTAAATTAGGATATCCTAACCCCATTCTTTAGTCACCCTGTACAATGTCTCTAGCCAGACTTCCAAGAGGTTTTAAAAATTCTTCTGTTAAATAAGCTCCTTTAAAAAAAAGTAGACATTAAATAAATGAATGCCTCTTTCATAAATGATGTAGAATTTTTCAGCTGATTTCAGATGGAATAAATGAAGTATCAAATAATTTCTTATTTTAATGGGAGTAACACCCTCTCTTTTCATTAAAAATAACTTTAAATTATCAATAGTCACTTCAATAACACCCTACATCTAGTTTTTCTGTTTCCATTAATTTGAAATAACACTGTTATGCATTTTTGGCAAATTGCAAACATATTCTTTGCCCATAAGTACTAGATCTAAAAGAAAACCACCATGGATATAAAAAATAGTTCAGATGTCAAATTTCCCTTAATATTTCTGGAAAGAATTTTTTAAAATTCAGATCATTTTATAGATATAAATAGCTATAAATATATATATATTATACATATATACACACACTAGTCTATAAATATATATATAAAACACTTTGGTAGCTTTATTATGCTTATGAAATTAATTTTAAAAAATTTTAAGCTTTCTAACTTGACTCCAAGAATTTTCATAATGTGAAGGAAGTGATATACACCCAAGTTGTCTTCATGTATTCTAAAACCAAAATCACTAAGAACTCTAACACTTCTTTGTTAGTTAAGGGGGAAAAAAAAGGTTGATTTCTCTCTGTCTTCTTTTTAAATGTTCTTTTGATGAATTTGTGGGGGAGAAAGTGGTCTCCCCATCCTATTTCTCCGCCATTTTAGGGCCGCCCGTTCTCTCTTCTTTTTAAGCAGGTTTGGGGAGTTAAGTTTTAGAGGCTGCATCCACTCTTTCCCAGGAGTCAGTTAGAGCTTCCTGATGAGAAAACAGGCAATGGTTAAAGCATATCTGAAGCAACCTTTGGAAAGCACTGTTTTTTGTCACATGTCTGAGCTCTCAGGACGCAAGGTCCATCCTTCCATAGGAAAAAGTAAAATCAAATCAAAACATAAACACACAGCAATCAAACACAGAAACAATTGAGTGCTTCCCCCTCATGTTTCCCCAAGGGCTTCTTGTGAATTTGCGGATCTAAGCAGCTCAGATTCTTTGAGAAAGTCTGATTAAATATTTGAAGATGGGCACTTCCTTGATCTAAATATAAAATATCTGTTCGTCTGCCACAGAGAACATAATTCTTCAGCTTTTGGAAAACACACCTGAGCCTTCCTGTGTCCCCTTGTGTGGAGCTGTGAGCAAACACACATGCCTGGGTGTCTCTCTGGTTTTAAAAAACATAAACTTAAAAAAAAAAAGTTTAAAATGTGATGACTACATTAAATTCAGTGTTAAAGACAAATGTTTCAAATGTCTTTCTTTTTTAAGAAAAAGAAGTTTGTCTGTTCATAGATATAAAAAGATGTAGTCCAAACTGGGTTACCTCTAGGCGACGGATCTGCATGGAGGAACACTTTGATTTTTCTCATTTTCTGCTCGTTTACATCATTTGCATCTTTATAGAAAAATTAGTATCTTATGTTTTATAACAAAATCCTTTTCTTCAATTGTTTATTTTCAGTTTCTGTACCTACCTACTTCTGAGAAAATTTCAAGAAAAAACATCAAAGCATTAAAACCACAGGACACAGATAACCTGAAGGAAAGGGAAGGTAGAGATGTTCAGTGCTGATAACAGTCAACTAGGCAGTGACTGGCTCACAGCTCCCTGGAGACTCCAGGAGAACAGGAAAAAAGAGTTCTTATCCATGCTGTGGGGCTACGGAATGGTGGTGGTTTTTTTTTTTTTTTTTAAGAGAGCTTACAAATTAATCCACTTCTGTAAAAAATTTTCCTGGCACTAAATTCAAGCCAGAATTGATCACATAGATCCTTGTGAAAGGGTGAATGGCCCAGAGCACAACACTGTCAAGTATCGTTTTCTTAGAGAAATTCTGTTCAAATAGACCTCTCACCCTCTATAGAAACCTCTAATTGGTCATTGAATAAAGGTGTTTTTGAGGCTCTGTAGTCCTGATGGTAAGAACACAAACAAAAAATTACTACTCTATATTTAAAAACTGCAAGTTGCTATTATTATTTGAAACCGGGCTGTTTTATACATTTTAAACCTAGAGGGAAATGCCAGTCTGCTTTCTGCCACATTTCTAGCACAGCAGCCCCTCAACTCAATGTTCTAGGTATGGGTGGGCATGGCTGTATTTTTTTTTTTTTCATTAAAGTGTGGAGAAGAGAAAAAGATGGAAATGATAAAAATTAAAAGAGAAAAAAACAAACAAACTCCACAATCTCTCTTTAGGAAGAAAAAGAGTAAAAAGTATAAGACACTCCAATCACTGTAATCTGAGTGTCTCTTTTATGTTGCTTTTTTATATCTATTTTTAAGTCATTATAACTGTGGAATAAATATGCAAATTTGTATTCCTTTTCTGAGTGTACATTTTATCAGGAGTATTTTCCACATTGCTGGACACTCCTTTTATGTATCAAAAATGTCTTTTTACATACTTTCTACATGTATTTAATAATTTTTGCTTTGAAACTGTAGAAGGATGGGATGTTTTGATGGCTCTTAATATACACTGATAGATACTGACATATTATTTTCAAGAAGGATAATTTTCAAGATTAAGTATACTGACCATATTTTTCAATTAATTTATTTTAATTGGAGGCTAATTACTTTACAATATTGTGGTGGTTTATGGTTGTTTTCAAAAGTGCCTCACTCCAATTTGGTTTAAACTGAAATTCTTCTGTTATTGAGAATTGAACAAAAATGCATTGTTTGAGAAAAAATTTCTATATTTTCAACTAGAGATGTTTGTTTTCCTACTCAGAAAACACAGAAATAGAAAGTGTTGTCTGTTTTATCTATTGGAGGTTTTGGTGTTGCTGTCATTGATTTGCCTAAGCTCATTACATAATAAAGATGTTGACACAAACTTGGTCACATGCTGCAAATGTTCCCTCTCTTTTTTTCATTTGTTTTAAAACATGCCCAAGTTTGTATCTCAAAGCAGCTTCCCCCATCATAAAACAGTCCATACCTCCCAGTTGCTGAATGCTCAGAAAATGTAAGCCGGTTTTTATGTTAGCCTGAGCAAAATGTAACTGGGAAGATGCACTCGCTGCCAGTTCTCCCAGACACACAAAAATCAGATGCCACATACCAATCTATGTCAGCCCTGATAGCCTCTCAGATTTCCTAGAGAGACACAGTGTAAGACGTGGTTCAGAAGACTGACTGGGGGGCGATTCAGTCTTCCTTTCTGTAAAATGGATAAAGTTACATTGTAGTCTCAGGCGGAAATAACAAATGGGAATACAATTTGAAAATGTTAAAAGATGTCACATGTAATACAATGATAGCAATAATGATAGTAACAAAAAAACAAATGCAGCAATTAAGTGGCTAAGGCGCAAAAGAGAATCACTTTATCTCCACCACCTCTTCCTAGCTGGCATGCATACTCAACGGAAATGGAGGCCACAGGATCTGAAAGTTAAAGGGGGTCACAGGCTTCTATCTAGCCCAACGCCATCACTATGATTTCATTTCAGCTGCAGCCAGGACAACTGATACACATGCAGATGAATTTGACTTAGCCTCGGAATGTTCTTTTTTTCAGATAAAAATATTAGTTTTAGGAATGAAGTAAAAAGTAAAAGAGAAAAGTGAAGATCATACATAGTTCCATCACTGAGAAATAACATCTATGAATTTTATCTTTATTTCCCTTCTTTAGAATATATATTGAAATTTATGTCTTAAGCATGTGAGGTTAAGGTTGGTTTTGCAGTGAGGAAATGATAAAGCCATACATTTTGTGTATTTGCTGGAAGATTTTTCATACTCTAGTAACTTTCCAAAGTTGTGTAAGGCGTGACTTGCTCGGAAACGTTATCGAAAAATTTGGGGTGTCCTTTGGCGGCATTTAAGTCCTTTTAAAAACAAAGCAAAATGAAACAAAACAAAACCCAGGAGAGTTAAGGCAAAAAGAAATTCTCTGAGAAGCAGAAAAGTAGAAGCCACCACCCGCCAGAATAAGCTTTCTCTCTGCACACTCAAGGGACTGCCACTGTGTGGGACGCGCAGCTGGGGCGGACAGGACAGGACGCGACAGCTCCGCGGCGGCGCGCCGGGCTCGGCTCTCGGGG
The DNA here is from genome assembly GCF_023091745.1 of Budorcas taxicolor. Lineage (NCBI taxonomy): Eukaryota > Metazoa > Chordata > Mammalia > Artiodactyla > Bovidae > Budorcas > Budorcas taxicolor. The sequence continues at coordinate 10,133,585 of NC_068930.1, read as the reverse complement.
CAGGACTCGCGGACCTCCTCCCCGGGCACGCTGCGCTGCCCACTTCATCCCTACGAATACGTTCACTTCTGGTTTCTTAGGCAAGTTACAGTCTCTTGGATCCCTTCACAAGTTTCTCCCATGGACATTTATGGTCAGCCATCAGGGTTTTAGGGAACAGCTGGGGCTGCAGGGACCCAAGGCTTGTCTCCTGCCTTCCAGGAAGCCCCACGTGCTCCTGGGAGCCAGCCTCTGAAACCAGTGGCTGTCCGCCGGGTGAATGCTGTCCTTCTGTGACACCATCGCCCCCTTTTCCCCAGTAAAGTCAGAGTCTGCTCACTCTGAATGTTGCCTTTTAATAAAGTTTCATCCGAGAAAAATAAATCATGGAAATTTTTATAAAGCCACGTGGTAAAGAAAAACAGTATCATTAGAGTCATTGATATATTATACATTGCTTACAATTCTTATATTAGTTTTTTCCCCTCCTTCATAACTGTTTAAGGATCTCATCATTTTAGTCTCTTATCAATATTGAATATGTAAGTCAATCTTTGATTTGAAGTAAAATAACAGATAACATATTTCTGAGCTCTTGCTATGCATTAGAAGCGTTGCCTGTACTATCTCATTTAATTAAAATGTGATCTAAATTTTCTTTTTTCTAAATAGTTTAAAGAGCAAAATAATACTGTCTGGTGATGTTGCAAGTTCATTAAGTATGTAGGTAGTATGAACTTTGAATTGAACTCTGTTCCTATAGTTTGACAGCTCCTCACTGGCGGAGAAAAGAAATCTCTACAGAAGAAAAAAAAAACACTTTTGTTTCATTGAAGCCAAAGAAAAGAAAAAAACTTAAATAACAGAGGTCTTGTTTAGTTACATGGGAAAATGCAGGATTTTTTTCATGTAATTGTTTTAGATTTGGTTATTTTTTTAAATAGCACAATAATTACATATCTGCGAAAAAAATCATTCTCCCCCTTTCGGGCAATGCCACTTATTTGCCATTTCAGTAGCATTTAGTTGAAGTTGGGAGGGAAAGTTTATTGTGTCAGAGAATAACCATAGTGAGCTCTGGGAGTCTGTAGTTCTTAATGACACACTAGATAGCACGCAGTAATAAATGCTTTTTAAGAAAATGGAGCCAAGAGTATGGAAACTAGCTATTAATTTGGTATGGCATGGTTTAGCTAATGTGACTTGTTATTCCATTAATATTGTGTCATTAGCTACTAAGGCAAAATATAAGAATTATGATATGCTGTCTTGCAAATTACTTCTGAAGGAGAGTAAATGAGAAAGAATTCTCTCTAGTCTTCTACTGCTCATGAAAGCTCTTAAGAATACATATGTATATACAATGAACAAAAAGGGAAGTAAATTTTATGCTTTGAAGAGAATGAAAAAATAATAAGCAATTCAGTTTTTTTTAATGGCGAAAACTAATTTTTCCAATGAAGGTTAAGGATTTTTCAATGCACCTCTCCATGACTATAGGCTATTTTAACTCTTTTCAAACACCTAAATTTAGAAAAATTCCATATAGGCTTGATTTGTCTCTGTTACATAGACTTCGTTGCTATGACAGCAACATGATACAATTATTTATTGCCATGACAATCTGCTGTAGGTTTTAAAAATACGTTATCTATTTTTATTAGTGTTGTCAATTGTGCCGGGAAGGGAGACCACCACTTCACATAATCGAGAAAGCCTGTAAAGCAGGGAACAAGTGGAAATCATTTCGCTGGAGAGGCAGAGCCCCAAACAAGCCAAATTCCTTGGAATCCTCAGTGACACGCACATCCTCCACTAACAGCAGCATCCTGGCCAGCTGTCTGGCTGCAGCGAGCATTCTGGCAGGGGGATGAGGGCTCCGTTTATGCTTTCCATGTGGCTTCTTCTCCGCCACATTGGGTCAACATCACACAGGGTTGGAAGCACAGAGAGCGCATAAGAAATCTGCATATAGTATTCTCTCAGGAGAGAGAGAGCTGTGTGTGCTTGGTAACCGGGCTGATGCAGGTTTTCCTGTCCTGAGAAGGTGGCTGGGGTTGTTTGTAGGCGGAGAGGCGGGGCTGGTACCCAACACTCCCTGTGCCAAAATGGTGCTCAGTGGTGTCCAGCTCTTAGCCCACTTCCTTCTTTCCTCTTCTCTCTCTTGGGCTCCCCAACCTGCCAGTTCTGTAGAAAAATCAAAGACATAATACTTCTTTTGGTGGTCAGTGAGTGTTTCATCCAAGAAAGGAGTGTGGCATTACTTGCATTTGATTACATAATTGGACCATCAGAAACCAACTAGCTACTTAAGGCATCCTGGAAAGTTAGATTTGGTTGCTACTTCTGACATATCAAGTTTCCTTCTAAATTGATAACAAAAAGTCAATCACCACCATTTAGTTGCAATGTTGGTTAAATACTTAATATGTGTTGTGGAAAGGAGTACATCAAGGCTTTATATTGTCACCCTGCTTATTTAACTTATATGCAGAGTACATCATGCGAAATGCCGGGCTGGATGAAGCACAAGCTGGAATCAAGATTGCCGGGGGAAATATCAATAACTTCAGATGTGCAGATGACACCACCCTTATGGCAGAAAGCAAAGAAGAACTAAAGAGCCTCTTGATGAAAGTGAAAGAGGAGAGTGAAAAAATTAGCTTAAAACTCAACATTCAGAAAACTAAGATCATAGCATTTGGTCCTATCACTTCACGGCAAATAGATGGGGAAACAATGGAAACAGTGACAGACTTTATTTTGGGGGGCTTCAAAATCACTTGGGTCTGCAGCCATGAAATTAAAAGACGCTTGCCCTTTGGAAGAAAAGCTATGACCAACCTAAGTTTCCCTGGTGGTTCAGACAGTAAAGAATCCACCTGCAATGCAGGAGACCTGGGTTTGATCCCAGGGTTGGGAAGATCCTCTGGAGAAGGGTATGACAACCCACTTCAGTATTCTTGCCTGGAGAATCCCCGTGGACAGGGGGGCCTGGTGGTCTATAGTCTATGAGGTTGCAAAGAGTCAGACACGACTGAGCAACTAAGCACAGCAACCTAGACAGCATATTGAAAAGCAGAGACATTGCTTTGCCGACAAAAGTCCGTCTAGTCAAAGCTATGATTTTTCCAGTGGTCATATATGGATGTGAAAGTTGGACTGTAAAGAAACCTGAGCACCGAAGAACTTATGCTTTTGAACTGTGGTGCTGGAGAAGACTCTTGAGCATCTGTTGGACTGCAAGGAGATCCATCCAGTCAATCCTAAAGGAGATCAGTCCTGAATATTCATTGGAAAGACTGATGCTGAAGCTGAAACTCCAGTACTTTGGCCCCCTGATGTGAAGAACTAACTCATTGGAAAAAACCTTGATGCTGGGAAAGATTGAAGGCAGGAGGAGAAGGGGACAACAGAGGATAAGATGGTTGGATGGTGTCACCAACTCAGTAGACATGAATTTGAGTAAACTCCTGGAGTTGGTGATGGACATGGAAGCCTGGTGTGCTGAAGTCCATGGGGTTGCGAAGAGTCGAACATGACTGAGCAACTGAACTGAACCAAACTGATGTGTTGCGTGTGACACAAAGTCTTTCAGCACTCTGTGGGCATTTGTCGCCACGACCATCCATGCGAGAGAGCCTCCTACAATTTCCATTTCATACATGAGAACAGTGCGGCTGCCCTGCTGGGGAGACTGTCTGGAGTCACCTGTCTAGTACGAGGTGGGTTCTGCCCGCGGCCCTGGGCTCTTAAGGAGATAGTCACAAGGAGGAAATGTTCCTGACACAAATATGGTTATGAGCGGGAGCTATGCCCTTGGAAGTCCTTTTAGGATGTATCCTGAGACAGACTCTGGCCAGGTGGAGGTGAAGGCTGGGTCCTACTCCTTGGATCCCCCCCTCCAATACTGAAATGCTAGGGGTGAGGTTATAATGTGTCAGCTACAAATTGCCATTGAACAGTGTGTTTGTGTGTGTGCTGAGACTGGTATGCTATTCATACGGTATAATAAATAATCTATCACCAGTTAGCCTGTACTATTGTCCTTGAAATTGGTCTTTCGCTGCTGTTTATAAAAAACCCCATGGACTGTAGCCTGCCAGGCTCCTCTGTCCATGGAATTCTCCAGGCAAGTATACAGGAGTGGGTTGTCATTCCCTTCTCCAGAGGAGAAGAGGATGTTCCTAACCCAGGCATTGAGCCCAGGTCTCCAGCATTACAGTTATCGTCTGAGCCACCAGGGAAGCCCCAGGCTTATTCATACAAATCAATAGAGAAATGACAACTTTTTGCCTTAGTAGAGATGCAGAGATGATCTCCTCTCCCCAAAACACCACACACACACACACACACACACACACACACACACACAGAAATTATCAATGTGAACATATATTTTAAAAATTCAAACTTACTAGTAATCAAACAGGCAAATTAAAATACAGGAGTAAAAATTTTTTTGTCTCTAGTGTGTCGCTTTAGTGATAGTACCAAACATTGGTGAGGATGTCAGGGTTTTGAATTATCTGAAGCCTTCTAGAAAACATTTTAAAACTGTTTATTAAAAGCTTTTAAAAACATAAATACCTTCTGTGCCAGAAATTCCACTTTTAGAATGTATCCTGAGTATATGAAAAGATTTTTCAAAGTTATTTACGAATGCCAGCAAAAACTCAATTCAGTTATGGCACAGTTGTTATTGTCTATCATGCAGTTATTCAAAATTATGTTGAGAGAATATTTAATGTTGTTAAATACCATTCTTGATGCACATGGGAAAAACAGGTTACAAATCAGATTGATGACAGTCACGAACACCATAATCATCACATATGCTTAGGGAAGAGACTGAAAGGACGACCACACAAATACTCACAGCACATCATTTCTGGGAGGTGGTGTCATAGAAATTTTTATTTTCAGACTTGTACTTTTCTGCTTTTTCTAAATTTCCCTCACTGGTATAACTCACCTTTGTGGATGCCGGTCTGACTGTGACAAACCGGCAGGCTCATTGCAGAGATCAGTGGTAAACAGAAAGAGTCATCAGCTCAGCTTTACTTGTCTCATGTCAGGTAAAAACACAATACCTGTGAAACAGTTCTATTTCTGTAAGAGTATTTAATGAGGGAGATGAGAAACTTAGGTGTGTTTGGATGTCTGTCAATGACTCCTGGTTGAATTTTACGACAAACGATGGGTAAGCAAACTCAGAGCTGAACAGAAGTGTCAGGTCAAATTTGTGTTATTGTACTTACTTTTAATTTGAAAGGGAACACTTTTAAAGCCCTTTCTGGTTGACATTAGATGAGGAAGTTAATAGGGGCTTATTTGTTTTCAGGCATTCATGCGTACATTGTACCTCTACGATTCTTTACACAGGGGCAAGACTGAAATTTATATTCCATTGTTAGCATTTTCAACAAAGGATGTTTTTTCATCCAGAAAATAATTCTATATTCTAGTTCACAGTTTGGTAATAGACATCAAAAGATGGAACAGTTTTGGAAGAAATCAAGACTTCTCTTCATGTAAAATTACTAAAGAATGGACTAGCAGTGTGTTCTATGAACTGAAATAAGAAGATTATTGTTTCTGGGAAATTATTCCTAAGAATGCTCAATTTTAACTTGAAAAAAGTGAGCAATAGTACAGACAAAATTACCATATTCTTATTCTAGAAAAGAAAAAATAATTTAAAGAAAAATATGATTTTCATTAAAATGCTATAAGGAATAAATATACAGAATTATGTTTTTTTACAAGATTTTCCTGTCAATACCTTGAGTTGGTGTAAGTTATGTATTTCAAAGGGCTTCCCTGGTGGCTTAGTTGGCAAAGAATCTGCCTGCAACGCAGAAGACCCTGGTCCCATCCCTGGACTGGAAAGATCCCCTGGAGAAGGGAATGGCAACCCCCTCCAGTATTCTTGCCTGGAGAACCCCATGGACAGAGGAGCCTGGCGGGCATCGCAACTCTGGTAAAACATGGTGGTGGTGATGATGATAATGCCTATTATATGCAAAAAAATTTGCAGTTTTGAAAGCACTTTCAAGCACAACATCTCTCGCCTCCCCCCGTGTATTCTCAGAACCACCAGAGAAAGTGTCCCTCTTCCCATTTTAGTGGGTGGTCCCACCATTAACACACCGCAGGAACCAGCCCAGGCTCCTGACAGCCCTTTGGATTCCTGAATAAAGTCCTCTGATATAGCTAATTTTCATGCATTAAGATAGTATTTCAAGAACATTTAGAGCCGAAGTTATAAGAGCACAGAGTTAGTATAGAAGGGGAAAGTACTTATTTTAGGAGAAGACCCAAAGAAGTATTGTTTCTTTTAAAGTAGCAAAATAGGGAAGTTTCTGCAGTGTAACACATTAAGATAAGAAAACAATTTTTGTAATGAACCGCAATTTGAGAAATGGGAACAGCTGATACCCAGAAACATGTCAAGACAATATTTTATCAGCTTCACAATTTAGACCACTCACTGAAACTGGGAAAATGGTATACAGACCATCAAAAATGCTGACCAATGGACCAACACATTACTTCATATTGATAAAGAAAGAAGACAGACTTACATATTCATTCATTAAGTGATTCTACAAATATTTATTGAGGATTTATTATGTGCCAAGTGCCGTGCTTGAGCACAGGGAAATAGGGACTGTAGTTGGGAAAGAAAGAAAATTAAAGAAAGTAACGTTGCTCAGTCGTGTCCGACTCTTTGCAACCCCATGGACTGTAACCTACCAGAATTCTCCGTCCATGGGACTTCTCAGGCAAGAATACTAGAGTGGGTTGCCATTTCCTTCTCCAGGGGATCTTCCCGACCTGGGATTCAAACCTAGTCTCCCGCATTGTAGGCAGACACTTTACTCTCTGAGCCACCAGGGAAGTCAAATAATTGGGAACAATACCAGAAATGAGTGTTCCCCGTCCTTATAGAACTTAAGCTCAAGGTCTGGGGGAAGGTAGATATCAATCAGCTTTTCACCACGGGGAATGTAAAACAGCAAAACCATAGCGAGAACTGTCAAGCAAAGGTAGGAAGTGTCTTTAGAGCAAGGCCTTCCCTGGTAGCTCAGATGGTAAAGAACCGGCCTGCAAGGTGGGAGACTCACATTTGACCCTCGGGTCAGGAAGATCCCCTGGAGGAGGGATTGTCTACTCACTCCAGTATTCTTGTCTGGAAGATTCCACGGACAGAGGAGCCTGGTGGGCTACAGTCCATGGGGTCACAAAGAGTCGGACACAACTGAGCAATAACAGTCTTCCCTTAGAGCATTAGGTGAATATGCCCATCTGGTTGGGGGGTTCAGGAGGGATCCGGATGGTGTAGGCCTGGTGCTGTAGAAGGAAGGGTTATCTTTATGGAAAACAGTACAAAATTAAGCCTAACAGAGAATATTAGTTTTGAATGAGAAAAGAAATGGTGACAAATTACGAAATTTTTTTAAAGCTGCAAATACCATAAGATCTCCCCTCCCCCCAAAACCCACAGTACTTTTTATTAGCTTCCTGACATAGCCCTGCAACATCTCTTTTGTTTGCCTGCTTTTTAATCACAGTTTCATATGGTAACAATTTTTTCTATGGACTAGAGAAAGTTCTGTGGCCATTACTCTAGCCGTTGGTTAATGAAAATGTCTTGTTTTATTCTTGCTCACTCATTGTGAAATGTTGCCTTCAGCTTTGCAACTCATTTTTGGTAGTGTCATGTGCCAGGTAAAGATTGAGGAAGATCACCGGGGAAAGCTCCATAAGCTCCATCAAGCTTTATGTATGATTTGTAAGATTTGGGAGAATTTTCCACAGATTGCCTTCTAGGGCATTTTAGGCCTTGCTCCTCTCGCACTTTGCACAGAATTTTTTTTAACCTTTTATTTTTTTCAGTTTTTATTTTGTATTATCCAGGCTGGCACATAATATTAAGCAGAGTTCCATGTGCTCTAAAATACTGCCATTTTGAATATAGCAGTGTGTAAATGACCTTCCCAGAGTCTTGAACTATCCCTTCCCCCTGGCAACCACAAGTTGGTTTTCTAAATCTGTGCCCACAGGCTTTTGCTGCCAGGCGCCGCAGGACCCGCTTATACCGTCCATGACCCCTGGCTCTGCTCCTCCAGGTCTCGCCTGCCAGGCAGATCGGCTGAGTGGGAGGTGGGCACATTCCCGGAAGCCCTTCCTCTACCGGAACACCAGCGAAATGACTGACAACCAAAGATCCATGTATGTCCTGCTAAATCCAAGCTAAACGTCTTTCCCCATCGGGGTCCCCATGTCCCCTTCAGCAGGAGGGAAAGTGAGGGAGACAGAGGTGGAGTGGAGAGAGACAGGGGTCTGAGCCACGTGTGGCTTAGGTGAGGTGAAGTCGCTCAGTCGTGTCCGACCCTTTGCGACCCCGTGGACTGTAACCTACTAGGCTTCTCCATTCATGGGATTCTTCAGGCAAAAATACTGGAGTGGATTGCCATTTCCTTCTCCAGGGGATCTTCCCGACCCAGGAATCGAACCCGGGTCTCCCGTATTGGAGGCAGACGCTTTAACCTCTGAGCCACCAGGGAAGCCCATTAGCTCTCAGTTTATAAATTTTACAGAACTGTATGATCACAGGACCACCCTGTAGGGCCCTCCTTTCCTCAGGGTCTCAGAAGGGGCTCCTGCAAGGGACAGCTCCTGAACCTAAGGCTTTTGGGTGCATCCTTTAAATTCTGTGAGCAAAATGATTTGGGGGCTGAGGTCTGCAGGTCTGAGTCATTAGAATAACTCCTGTTGTCTGGGTTAGGGTGGACCCAGGGCCATGCATAGGATGGGTCCTGGTGTTCCTCAAGCCCGCTCAGCCACATCCTTCCCAGAGACCCTTCAGGGCTTCAAACTGGAGTAACTCAGGTGGTAAAGCGTCTGCCTGCAGTGTAGGAGACCCGGGTGCGATCCCTAGGTCGGGAAGATCCCCTGGAGAAGGAAATGGCAACCCACTCCAGTACTCTTGCCTGGAGAATCCTATGGATGGAGGAACCTGGTAGCTTACAGTACATGGGGTCACAAGGAGTCGAACACGACTGAACGATTTCACTTTTCACTTTGAGTAGCTCCAGGAGATCTGTTCGATACAGCCCGTCTCTGCAGAAGATTAGGCTTAAGCAAGTGTTTGTAACCACCTGCTTTCTCCTTCTCGTCCTTCCTCCCTTCCTCCTTAATATCAACCAATATTAAATTTCCCAACTACCTCCTTTTATTCCCAACGGGCTTGTTTGAATCAAAAATCAAACAGTGTCCATACATCTTATCAGGTGCATAGATCTCCTAGACTCTTATCTGTAAGTCCTTCTGTGTGTTTTTTTTAAATCTTTTTTTTAATTTTTATTTTTACTTTATTTTACTTTACAATACTGTATTGGTTTTGCCATACATTGACACGAATTGCTACATCTTTGATGAAGAAACTAGGATTTGTCTATAGAGTTTCTCACATTCCAGATTTTGTCAATTGCATCCAGGTTGTTTTAGCACATTCTCCTGACCCCTGTATTTTCTGTAAACCAGTGGTTAGATCTAAATCCTTAGATTTGGGCTCAACATTTTGGCAAGAAAACTGAAGAGGTGATACTGTGTACTTCCAGCATCGTCACTGCAAGGGGCTCCTCATGTCCTGTTACCTTTTTCTGGTACTAGGACGGATCAGTGTGGCCAGGTGCTGCCCGTGGACTTCATGATTACAAAAGTCCCCGTCAGCCTTTCCCCTAGTGGGTATAGTAGCCATTCATTGCCTAGACCCATTATTTCACTGGGCATACAAAGAAGTGATGGCTTCACCATGCCTTCTGTGTTTACTAGGTAGAATACACCTGTGAAAAGTCAGCATTACAGACTACTTAGTGTTTTTGAAATAAATTTTATAAAAGAAAGAAAAAGTTAAAAGAAAGACAGTATAAATGCATGATCCTTTGTCATTATTTACCATGCTTTAGAGAGCTTCCCAGGTGGTGCTAGTGGTAAAGAACCCACCTGCCAATGCAAGAGACGTAAAGAGACGTGGGTTTGGGGAGATCTCTTGAACAGGACATGGCAACCCACTCCAGCATTCTTGCCTGGAGAGTCCCACGGACAGAGGAGCCTGGCGGGCTGTAGCCCAGGGCAGCAAAGAGTCAGACACGACTGGAGTGGCTTAGCACGCACCCACGCCGTGTTTAGAGTCATGAGTTGGTATCCAACAAAACCCAGTGGTGATTAAGTATGTCTTAAAATATGGACTCATTGGTTTTGAGCTTATTTGGCTTGTAGCCTTTCATTGCAGATTAATTCTTCTAAGTGCTCAAAATTTCCCCACTTTGGCCACTGACAGCCTCTTCAGGATGGATGGACTTGATAGCTTCTCTGCTCCCGGGTCCAAGTATGGCTCTTCCTGTGCCGTTCCTGCCCCAGGCCTGGGATTGGTCAGTTCTCCAAAGATTTCTGTTTCCTTTTATTTCGCAATGGTATTTAAAGACCAAAATACGTGAGTCCTGGGTGACACTGATTTTTTTTTTTAAGCATTCAAGCTCTTTGTTTTTTGTATTCCAGATTGTAGATGTTTGATCATATTCAGCTTAGTTTTTTTGTTATTGTTTGTTTTTATTATTTTTTAGCAAAAATGTCTTAAGCATTTGCTTCTTTTCAAACTGAGTGCAGAGACTCTCAGATTGTTTCACTCTTAGTAAGTTAACCTTGAGTGTTCATTTAACATGGTCACCTCCAGAACTCTCATTACAAAAATATCTTTTCTCCTTTGATATAAGGAAGTAACCTGCAGAGTGATGCTTTGACATCATACCAATATCCAGTTCCCTAAAATTTTTCCAAATGGTTTTACCCGCCATTGAAGACCTTCCTCGAATCAATGGATACACCAGGGTATGCACAACGGCAATTTAAAATTTACACCTCTGTATTTATTAGCTGATATTTTTGTTTAATGATGAACTTCCTGTTTTTCATATTAATTGACATCTATTATTCACTACTATGTGTTCACTCAATATGTTGCGATCATTATTATTTTGATTTTTATACAATAAACACTAATATTTAGAAGCAAAATCGTCTTGAATTTGGTCAGCAGGAACTCAAGCTCCTTTTGTGTCCTTTTGACATTATTGCATTAGTCTCTGAGGATTGCAACAGACCTAGAATCAGCCATTTCTCTTAGGAACCCAGGTTCCTTTTGGTGAGAAATGTTCACGGTTTGGGTGCTAAGTGTGCTCTCCCTATTGGCTTGTCATTGCTTCCAGGCCTTTTCAGTAGACAGAGTTAGAAACACATTTTGTTCTTTAACTAACAGAACTAAGGATACTTTATTTTCTCCTTTTCCAGTTTTCTCTGCTGTCTAAAATTCTGAATGAAATATGTATTTCTACAGTGGTAAAATATATACAACGTGAAGCTTCCATTTTATCGTCTCGTGTTTAAGTGTGCAGTTCTGGGGCACTGAGTTCATTCTTGCTTTTGTGCAGCTCTCACCACCCATACAGTCAGAATTAAGTGTTTTAAGGTCTCTTTAGGCAATGTTTGTCTTCAGATGGTTGTGCCACCGCACAATGTACAGTTATACAAGTCATTTCCACTTGCTTTCAGTGTTGTGTGGCTGATTTTCACCGTCTTGATATTTGTTTTGAATTATGTAGAATAAACACATGATCCAAAATCACAGCTATATGCCAAGGCACATTCATTGCCATGCTTCAACTCTCTTGACTTCCTTCTTCCACAGGAAAGCCTCCTAATTGTTTTCACTGGATCCTTCTATTGTTTCTTCTTGAAACTGAATGCAATGTGTATACATATAAATATATCCCCTGTTTAGGGGGGAATACCTTCATGATGCAAAATGTAACATTCTTTAAGCACTATTACCCACCTTGTTTTTTTCACTTAACAATAAATCTTAATGATTACCCTATATGTCTACATAGTGGTCTCCCTCATTCCTCTTTACTACTGCATAGCAACTGGAATGAGGGAGACCACTATATAGACATATAGGGCAATGGCACCCCACTCCAGTACTCTTGCCTGGAAAATCCCATGGATGGAGGAGCCTGGAAGGCTGCAGTCCATGGGGTCGCTGAGGGTCGGACACGACTGAGCAACTTCACTTTCACTTTTCACTTTCTTGCATTGGAGAAGGAGATGGCAACCCACTCCAGTGTTCTTGCCTGGAGAATCCCAGGGACGGGGGAGCCTGATGGGCTGCTGTCTATGGGGTCGCACAGAGTCGGACACGACTGAAGTGAGTTAGCAGCAGCAGCAGCAGTAACTGGAATGCATCATGCACCGTAACTCGTTCAACTATTTCCCATCGATAGACATTTGTGCCATATTTATGGAGCTATTTTAAGTCCTGCTCTGAATCCAACAGTACAACCTGGTAGAGACGGACAAAATGACAGCGGTAGGGGCCAGGTGGGCAGAGGTTACCGGAGAATATGCATTGCCTACTTACTGGGATCTTCAGGGGAGGCTCCCAAAATAGGGAATCTTCAAAGAGCCCTGGAAAGTGCCCATGAAAAAGTTAGCACATAACATCCAGCCAAGAAAGATCTCCTTGCCCCGTTACTTCTCGCTCCACCTTCTTTTAAAAAACCATGTGTTTCTTTTTGGCCGTGCTGGGGCTTCGCTGCTGCCCTGGCGTTCTCTAGTCTGGGGAGCGGGGGCTACTCTAGCTGCGGTGCATGGGCCTATCACTGCGGGGGCCTCTCTGTCGCAGAGCACAGACTCCCCGGGCGTGCGGGCTTCAGGAGCTCACGGGCTCAGTGGTTGCAGCTCCCACAAGCTCAGTTGCTCTGCGGCATACGGCATACTCCCAGATCAGGCATCGAACCTGTGTCTCCTACACGGGCAGGTGGATTTTATCCACGGGGCCACCAGGGAAGTCCTCTCTCCACCTTATTCAGCCAATGTGGGAGTAAGATGGGAAGCGACAGAGCAGAGACAGAGCCGAATTGGACCATGTCCTTTATAATGTGTTATAAAATTGGTATTATAAAACCAGCTCTATGCAAAAACTATTTTTGAAGTACAATTATTACTCTAAAACAAAATTATGTATGCACATTAAAAAATATGGAAGCTCCTTTCTGTTGATTATCCGAAATTTTAGGAAATAAGCAGAATAGCTGCTGTTGTTGCATGGTCGCATACTTTCATCAGTTTCTCAGCTTTGTCCTAACAGCATATTTTATTCAATATGGTCTTTTTTCCCTCAAAAACTTACTGAAACCACTCTCAAAGCTGCATTTTATTATGCATTTATTATAACAATAAATTTGAAATTGGTGGCATCTTCAATTGGGCCTTCTCTATAGATTATAAAATTTTTATTGATAAAATACTCTTTACAGGCTTCAAGATAACAATAGAGCAGATTGTATTAAGTGGAATATTCTGTTTTTTTTGGAGAAGGCAGTGGCACCCCACTCCAGTACTCTCGCCTGGAAAATCCCATGGACAGAGGAGCCTGGTAGGCCACAGTCCATGGGGTTGCGAAGAGTCGGACACAACTGAGCGACTTCACTTTCACGTATTGGAGAAGGAAATGGCAACCCACTCCAGTGTTCTTGCCTGAAGAATCCCAGGGACGGGGGAGCCTGGTGGACTGCTGTCTATGGGGTCGCACAGAGTCAGACACAACTGAAGTGACTTAGCATTCTATTTTTTAAAAATTTGAAATGCTCACGAATTTTAGTCAAAGTATTTCCACAGGTGTTATAATTTTGCGTTCATTCAGAAAATCTTCCTTTGACAGACATTTGTACAAGTCAAAAATAATCAAATAAATTATCTCCATTTATGATTCTCTTTTACTGTTTCACCAAGTTTAAGTGCTGCAAAATTTTAGGTCTTTTCAATTATATTCCATTCTGTTAAAAGCATAATGCTGCTGCTGCTAAGTCGCTTCAGTCGTGTCCGGCTCTGTGCGACCCCATAGACGGCAGCCCACCAGGTTCCCCCGTCCCTGGGATTCTTCAGGCAAGAATACTGGAGTGGGTTGCCATTTCCTTCTCCAATGCATACAACTGAAAAGTGAAAGTGAAAACGCTCAGTCCTATCCGACTCTTAGCGACCCTGTGGACTGCAGCCTACCAGGCTCCTCCATCCATGGGATTTTCCAGGCAAGAGTACTGGAGTGGGTTGCCATTGCCTTCTAAAAACTAAAAAATAGGAGCCCTTACCCCAAATCATATAAACCACTTAATTTAATGTGTTCAGTTCCTCCTCATTTTAAAAATATTGAAACAAAATTCATCACTTTATTTTATTTTTTTTTAATTATTTTTTTTTTAAATTTTAAAATCTTTAATTCTTACATGTGTTCCCAAACATGAACCCCCCTCCCACCTCCCTCCCCATAACATCTCTGTGGGTCATCCCCATGCACCAGCCCCAAGCATGCTGTATCCTGCGTCAGACATAGACTAGCGATTCAATTCTTACATGATAGTATACATGATAGAATGCCATTCTCCCATATCATCCCACCCTCTCCTAAAGTGTACAATTCAGCGGCATTTCCTACCTTCACAATATTGTACAACCACCACCTCTATCTAGCTCTGAAACATTTCCATCCCCTCAGAAAGGGACCTCTCCATAAAGCAGCCATTCCCCATACCCCTTCTCCTCCATCCCTGAAAGCCGTTTACCTACATTCTGTTTCTATGGATTGTCTCTCTACATTCTGGATATTTCTTATGAATGGAGTCAGACAGTGTCTGACCATTGTTTCCAGCTTCTCTTACTTAGCATAATGTCATCAAGGTTCATCCACCTCCCAGCATGTATCAGGACTTCATTCCCTTCTCATGGCTGAATAATATTCTCTGGTATGGATATACTGCATATTGTTTATCCACTCAACTGTCGACGGACATTTGGGCTATTTATACCTTTTAGCTATTGTAAATAGCGCTGCTATGGACGTTTCTGTACAAGTGTTTGTTTGAACACCTGTTTTCAGTTTTTTTGTGGTTTACCTAGGGGTGGAATTTCTGGGTCATCTGGAAATCCTATATTTAATTTTTTAAGGAACTGCCAGACTGTTTTCCACTGCAGCTGTGTCGTTTTACATTGCTATCAGCAAGACACAAAAGGCTCTGATTTCTCCACATCTTTACCAACACTCATTATTTCCATTTATTTATTTATTATGATAGCCATCTTAGTGGGTATGAAGTGGCATCTCATTGCGCCTCCTTTGCTTTTGTGGAGAAACAAGTGTAATGTCTTCCTGCTTAGAGCATTATTTTCAATCATTGCAATTCACTAAAAAGCTTCAAAAACTGATTTGTTTTGTTGTTGTTGCTTCATTCCTGGAATACTTGGTTGACTATTTCCAACTTATTTGTTTGAATTATTTGTTTGGAACAAAGTGTAACCAAAATGCAACCAACAGTTAGATGACTCATCTTTGGGAAAATTTAATTGCATTACAGAATATTTCAGTTGATTTATAAAATATTTTCAAAGACTTTAACATTTCTGAAATTTTATTCATGATTAACTGCCCCCCCAAAAAGAAAAAGCCTAAACACATACCACCATGCTGATGTATGTTTTTGTACTCAATGTCATCTCAATCACAAAAATTTTGCAGTTCAACTTCTGATAGATAGCTAGATAGGTAGACTAATAGACAAGTAACACTCATATTTTGAAAATGTTCCAGCTTGTTTAAATGTGATGACAAATTACCTGTGTATTACAATCAATTCCAAATACATTTCTACTTCAGAAAGCTCCCAATTTAGAGATAACAATGTTTTAACCACAGTTCTATGCTCCACCAAAATTTGTAATCCTATTATCACTGTGAATAGAAATAATTTTATCTTCAGTGTTGAATTTCTGATTAAGATCTTTAAAAGTGCTTCACTGTTGACAAAGTGAACCTCCATTTGATTCCATGCACTGGATAAAATATTAAATAATCGTTAGAGTTAACTGGTTTTCTGTTTGAAGCATCTCTTGTCACTGATATAAACCAGGCATCACTTGACTGTTTGCAAAAATTCTTTTGCAGCCGGAGGAGCCAATCTGTGGTTTTATTTCTTACATGTGCACAAGAAGATATGGGATCTAAAATAAGCAAAATTAATTTATAAGAAAGATGTTTGATCTAAATAAAAATCCTGCTTTACAGAGTGATCTATAAAACCTTTTTCTGCAGCTGCATGCATTACACATAATAGATGTTAGTGCTTCTCTGGAAGACTGGTGTTTCTTGATTTTCATATGGTCAATAATACTGCTGCAGCTCCCCCCGTGGATTGGCAGATGTCAACAAATGGTTTTGCAAATTATATATTCATCTAATTCCTTAAGGAGAAAAATTAAGTGAGAGACTTTATTTTC
Source organism: Budorcas taxicolor (assembly GCF_023091745.1). NCBI lineage: Eukaryota > Metazoa > Chordata > Mammalia > Artiodactyla > Bovidae > Budorcas > Budorcas taxicolor. The sequence goes on along the minus strand of NC_068930.1, from coordinate 10,117,211 downwards.
TTCAGCTCTAAAATCACTGCAGATGGTGACTGCAGCCATGAAATTAAGAAACGCTTTCTCTTTGGAAGAAAAGCTATGACCAACCTAGACAGCATATTAAAAAGCAGAGACATTACTTTGCCAACAAAGGTCCATCTAGTCAAAGCTATGGTCTTTCCAGTAGTCATGTATAGATTTGAGAGTTGGTCTATAAAGAAAGCTGAGCACCGAAGAATTGATACTTTTGAACTGTGGTGTTGGAGAAGACTTTTGAGAGTCACTTGAACTTCAAGGAGATCAAACCAGTCAGTCCCAAAAGAAATCAGTCCTGAATATTCATTGGAAGGACTGATGCTGAAGCTGAAATTCCAATACTTTGGCCACCTGATGCAAAGAACTGATTCATTAGAAAAGACCCTGATGCTGGGAAAGATTGAAGGTAGGAGGAGAAGGGTATGACAGAGGATGAGATGGTTGGATGGCATCACCAACTCAATGGACATGAGTTTGAGCAAGCTCTGGGAGCTGGTGATGGACAGGGGAGCCTGACGTGCTGCAGTCCGTGGGGTTGCAGAGAGTCGGACAGGAGTGAGCAACTGAAGTGACTGACTGACTTCCTTAAGGGAGGGCTTCCCAGGTGGCTCACTGGTAAAGAGTCTGCCTGCCAATGCAGGAGTCACAGGAGACGTGGGTTTGATCCCTGAGTTGGGAATACCCCTTGGAGGAGGAAATGGCAATTCACTCCGGTATTCTTGCCTGGAAAATCCTGAGGACAGAGGAGCCTAGTGGGCTTGCGAAGGGTCAAACATGACTGAGCAACTGAGCACTAGCACTGATTCACTAAGGAATGGAAATTCAGTACCCATACACGTCATTAAACACATACTTCCATGGTTTTTAGGTCACTGTTGCTAAAAATGTTTATTATAAATAAAAAGCATTACCAACTAATAATAGTTGTCAGTTTATACCATATAATAAGCAGCAATACCACCACAGCAAAAAATTTCCCATGAAATCTAATGGAAATTAAATGCTTCAATGCTCTCTAACAGGATCACAGCTTCTCTTTTCTGCAAGTATTTCTTCTCTTGCACCTAAACTATGATTTCCCACATTATGCTGACTCCGGCAGGGAAGCCTGGCAGCTTGTGACTCAACCCAGACCATAGGAGAGCTGGCTGACAGACCAAGTGGCCCAGCAGCATTGATTATTTTCCTTCTGCAAACAGCAGAAGGAGCCACGTCCCCAAATGCTTGTGTGTGAGCACACTGAGCTGTTAGCTACCATCCTAAATGCAGTCACTGAAGGGAGGTGTTAGTTACCTTGAGGCTAGAAGGGTTGGGAAAAAATGAGTTGCATTCAACTTTAAGTTTTCACTTCATGTTGAAGTGAAAGCTCTTTTATCTATGCATGAGTCTTGCATGCTTCTAGTAGAGATGTTAAAAGAACTAAGAAGGACAAATAGAGACCTACCAAAGTCACTCACTTCCATGAAACTATTAATAATAACTCTTTATTAAAAATGGTAAATCTAGGAGAGATGCTAACAAGGGCAAGATGCCAGGACAGCAGGCATAAGCTGGGGCTGTTCTAGGCAATTCCTGATGTATGGTCACCCTGTCCTCAGCCGCTTGAGCAGGAGAAGACTGAGCTTTGAATGACTGTGCAAAAGTTGACTGTATCTTGGCCTGGATGCTTCTGGTCTGTAATTTAAAGTCTCCATTGCTTGCTGTTGTTGTTCAGTCACCCAGTTGTGTCCAACTCTTCGAGACCCCATGGACTGCAGCACGCCAGGCCTCCCTATCCTTCACTATCTCCCAGAGCTTGCTCAAATTCATGTCCATTGAGTTGGTGATGCCATCCAACCATCTTATCCTCTGTTGTCCCCTTCTCCTGCCTTCATCTTGCCCAGCATCGGGGTCTTTTCTAACGAGTCAGCTCTCCACATCAGGTTGCCCAATTATTGGAGCTTCAGCTTCAGCATCAGTCCTTCCAATGAATATTCAGGACTGATTTCCTTTAGGATTGACTGGTTGGATCTCCTTGCAGTCCAAGGGACTCTCAAGAGTCTTCTCCAACACCACAGTTCAAAAACATCAATTCTTTGGCACTCAGGTTTCTTTATGGTCCAACTCTCGCATCCATACATGACTACTGGAAAAACCATAGCCTTGACTAGATGGACCTTTGTTGGCACAGTAATGTCTCTGCTTTTTAATATGCTGTCTAGGTTGGTCATATCTGTTCTTCCAAGGAGCAAGCGTCTTTTAATTTCATGGCTGCAGTGACCATCTACAGTGATTTTGGAGCCCAAGAAAATAAAGTCTCTCACTATTTCCATTGTTTCCCCATCTACTGCTTAAGAGAGCAGAAAGGTATGGGCATGAGAAGGCTTCCTGGGAGAAAAACAAGCAGGACAGACCTACCTAGCCGTGATGCAATTCCAACGAGCAACAAAGAATGAAAAAGAGCTTTCTTCAGATGGGAGTTCTGTAATTGACTACTGCCCACATGACACAGGAGAGGATATGGGATCAGAATGAATATAATTTATTTTAAATAGAACCTCTCACTATATGCCCCCCTCCCCCTACTGTTTCATTTTGCTGGGTAGGCACACTAGGCTGGTGTTTATTTGTTATTTATTTATTTGGGTGCCTCAGGTCAAAGTTACAGCACGTGGGACCTTTCCTTGCAATATGCAGACTCCCTAGTTGTGGCGTACCGGCTCAGCAGTTTTGGCTCCCAGGTTAAGCTGCCCGTGGCTTATGGGACCTGTTTCCCAAGCAGGGATCAAACCTGCATCCCTTTCATGGATTCTTAACCACTGGATCACCAGGGAAGTCCCTGATGTTTGTTTTATTACTACAATTACTACAATTTTAACTGCTTTACCCTTCTTGTGTTCAAACTGAAGTATCATCTCCTCAACTTGGTATGGGATTGTAATGATATGGGAGTTATTTTTTTTAAGGAGGCTTATTTTTCTAATATCATGCAGCAAACTAGTCATTGAGTGACTAGTTGTTCTTCAAAGGAGGGCATTTAAAACCTTGGATGACTACACATCTATTCCAGTGATGATAATATTAATAAAAATGTGAACAATGATAGCTAATATGCATTAAGAACTTACTACGTGGCAACCTGTGTGTGGGTGCATTTTCTGGGTTGTCTCATTTAATCCTCATAACAAACTTGTAAGGCAGGTGCTAGTGTTACTTCACCGATGAGGAAACAGGCCTGGAAAGGATATTAAAGGTAAAGCTTTCAAACACATAGTAAAGGTGAATTCTTTCAGTGGTTAAGGCACCCAGCCAAGATTCAGCATCCTGCCTGTGGTTTTAAAGACTAGAATGGTTATACTGGCCTATGCTGCCTCCCACCCAGGCTGGGGGAGAACATAACACAGGCAGATCAGGGCAAAGTGCTAAACAGAGCCCTAAGGGCCCAGCACGCTCAGCAGCTTGGTGGTGCTCCTCGGTGCGCGGCGGCCGCTCACCCTTCGGCGGGATATTCTGCCAGGAACCTGGGTTTGTGTTTCGTCTCCGAGGTGGCTGCCTGTCTGCGGTCACACCACGGCTCATTGACCTGGGCTCTGAGCAGCCCTTTTTGATTCCAGGATGAAAAGAGCCCTGAAGGGAACTTTCATTCACTCCTGGGTTTGCCTGCCCATCAAGTCTGAGGGCAGAGCTGCAAAGGGTCCCTTGTGTGCCCAGGGAGCCGCAGCCAGACCACCACCCTGCCTCTGGAGCCCCGGCCTTCACCATGCCTGTCCTCCTCCTTCTCCAGGGCTGCCATTCCTGCCACCTCAAAGAAGATCCTTTAGAGATACCATTGCTTCTACCAACTCTTTGGACTTTTCATCCTTGGAGGGGGAAAAAAAGGTTAACAAGCAAGTTTAAATATCCCAATATTTATTTGCTTCTAAAACTACTGATTCTCTTTTAAAAACACAAGGTTAACAATCATTTGTTTCTCTGAGGGACAGTATAAAATCTGTTGCATATGTCAAGTCATTTTAGACTGATGATGGTATATTTTAAATTACACACTGTCTAAATTGTCAAATAAATATCAGATCAAAACACAATTGGTTTAAGGTAAAATGTGATGACTTTTAAGGCAGTTCCATGAATAAATTACATTAATTTACTTCTCTACCGTAAGTTAATTGAACCCCCCCCCTTTTTTTTTTTTGAACATATTTTTGGCTGTGCTGGGTCTTCACTGGTGCATGGACTCTTCTCTAGTTGCAGCGAGGCAAGGTCACTCTTCCTTGCAGTGTACTGGCTTCTCACTGCGGGGCGGGGGGGCTTCTCTTGTTGCTGAACACGGGCTTTAGGGTGCACGGCCTTTGGTAGTTTCGGCCCCTGGGCTCAACAGAGCAATTCCTCGGCTCTAGAGCACAGGCTAGATAGCTGCGGCCCACGAGCTTAGTTGCTCCGCAGCATGTGGGATCTTCCCAGACTAGGGATCGAACCTGAGTCTCCCACATTGGCAAGTAGATTCTTTACCACTGAGCCACCAGGGAAGCCCTAGATAACTTTTTGAGGACAGTAAAAAGTCAGTATGTCCTAACCTGGAAAAGCAGAGTGTTGTGTAATACAAGGAAGAAATCGTTTGAGCAAGGCCTCTGGATAGTCCATGTGAATTAAAATAAGTAGTCAGCAAATAGAAATTTTGGAACCAGTTGCCAGAGAAATCTCCTCCAAGATGGAGCCCCCCCCCCATCCTTGGGGTCGTGTGCCGAAGCCTTGAGGCCCTTGACCAGAGCAGAACTTCCTCCCCCATGTCAGGCCCAGCTACCCTTGCACTCCAAGCACCTGGGAGAGCTTTGCACTTTGCAGAGACCACTGAGGTGGGTCAATTTTAACTTGCTGGGCAAGAACTATATTGCACCCTGATAGCTAATGTGTCCTGAGTGCTTACTGCATCCACCTCACAATTATGTACATCTTACAAGCACGGTTTCACCCAGACCGCACACGTTCCTATGAGGAATGTGTGGTTAGGTAGGAAAACTGGGCTGAAAGACATTAAGGGACTCGCCAAAAGTAGCACAGATAAGACAGGGAATTTCATGAAAAGATTTTTGTGAGACTCTGGCCTAAGTAGTCCCGCTTCTGGGCTCTGGGGTTCAATTAGTAATAGTAGCAACTCACAGAATCCTCAGCCAGCCCTGTGGATTCCATATCCTTATCAGCCCCACTGAACAGATAATGTCGTTCAGGCACAGGGAACTGGGCCAAACTCGCACAGTTGTTAAGTGTCAAATCTGGGATTGGACTACGGTTATCCTGGCTCCGCAAAGCACGCTGCCAGCCACTGTACCACACTGCCTCCAGGTGACTAACTTCCCTTCTGTTGCGTCGCTCTGGGCCGGCTTTGGGAGCACTAGGGCACAGCGTCATAGTGCAGACGTCCCTTCTCACAATGGGCACTTCATCACCAACAAGGTGGTTGCCTCAAGCTGCTGCAGCTGCTCGGCCTTTGCAAGCTGGGGCAAGGGCAGGACAGCAGGCTGGGCTCACCATGCGACAGGACAGAGAAGGAGCACTTGGCAGCACCTGAGTTAGGTGCACACATGGCAAAGGAAGGACTGGGCCATTGGAAGTAAAAGAAAAAAAAACTGGAAAAGCAATATTTTAAATGCTTATTTGGAGATATGAAATGTCTTTCCATTCTACAAAGTTTATTTTCTTAATGTATTAAGAACTTTGGGTTGGAAGTGACAGAGACACAGCTCAGAATAGGTTAAACATCCAAAGGGGATTTCACCCAACTAAAATGCCCCAGAGTGTTACTGACTCTAAGCTCAGCTTCATCCCAGGGCGCAGATAATGACTTCAGATCCCTCTCCCTCCCCATCCGCATTCTCCTTCCCCATGCCAGGGCACCATTCTCTCCTGCTCTGGACAGGACCCTCCTGTGGCCAGGTGAGATGGCCCAGCTTAACTGCTCCAGGAGAAAGCACATCTCTGTTCAAATTAACCTGCATCCATTTCCCAAGGGCACTCATTTTACACTTGTTTGGGTCATGTGTTCTTCCTAGACCAGTCACCACGTCTGCCCTGGGTCATATGCCCATCATTCTGGAGGGAGGTGAGAGTCCCTTGACTGACATACAGCAGGATCATATAGAGGAGGGAGGGATGTTCCCTAAAGAAAGGGGAGTTGGGCAGACAACATAACCGTGACACTTCGGGCTTCCAACTGCAGGAATTTATTCAGGAAATTATTACGGATGCAGCTACCCATGTCTGGGGGAAAGTCAATGCAGAAAAGTAACAAAACTTCAAGAAGAGTTTGAAAATTCTCTCAAGGAGCACCTACAAAAATCTAAGACTTAGATTCTAAGGTAAAGCCCTTTTGAGAGTGTTAGGGGTTTTAAAATAAATCCTAAAAGGGAAGGAGTAAAAGCTTGTCTTGCTGATCTTTGCAGGTGAAATGAAGTGCAAGCTAGATGGAAAAATCAGAAGTCTCTCCCAGGCTCCAGGGGTGGCAGGTGGGTGTCCAGGACCAGTCCCCTCTGCAGGCCTCTGCCCAAGCCCTTGGCCCCTAGCAGCAGCCTCCAGGGCCACAGCCAAGCCCACCTGCACCTCTGGGGCCGAGTTAAGGACTTCTGCTTCCAGACCTTTCCTCTGCTTCTCACAAGCACTAAATTCACATCTTTTTATCCCCATTTTCCAAAAAAAGGCAGCAGACGCTCCTCCCCCACAAAGCAAACAGAAAACAGTACATTCTAGGAGGCCTCCCTGACCAATATTTGTGCCCATGTCATTACCAAATACTCCCGCTTCCAACGGCCGCTCACCTCTCCTTAATGACCGCTCTATTTCAGCAGGCGGCCCTCCATAAATCCTTCCGGGCCTTCTACTCTAAACAGGCCTCTTCTCACGCTGAGACCAGCCTCCTTGCCAGCCGTGTAAACACTCCCCAGCTCCCAGGGGAGGCTCTGACGTGCCCAGCCTGGCCTGGGCATTTACGATCGGATCATGGCAGCCAGTGACTGCGGAGGGGAGGCCCTCCTGCCCAGGGTTTGGAGAGGAGCCTGGCGCGGTCCAAATGGGAAGAGTGCCCCAGGCAGGGTTGTAATGAGGCATTTATGGTGTGGAGCTGGCCCCAGGCAAAACCGGGCAAAAGGTGTGGCCTGAGACATTTCTGAGGTATTAATGTAGGTTTCCTTCTCTGTTTTTCCCTCCTCCACCTAATTTCCAAGCAAGTAGTCAGGCCTTTTGTAAGCCTTCACCTCAGGGATTTTCGCTCCACTGAAACCTCCAAGCATGTGTGTCTGGGGGAGGGGGACCCGGTCACGTAACCCTCCCAGCTTCCAGGACAGGTTCTGTCGAAGGTCTTCACACAGGAGCAGGAGGAAACGGAAGGCTCTGGGGGTCTCAGGGAAGCTGGACTGCCTTCACTGAGGTTTCCGGACAGGACAATGCCACTGAAACCAAAAGTCCCCCTGCAGGGACCTCACAGCTTGAGTCATGTGACCATTAGGATGGACAGGAGAGTATGGCCCTTCCTCCAGGCCCCTGGAAGCCCTGAGGGCCTCCCTGACCTTTGTGAGGCAACAGGAGGGAGCTTCAGTTCTGAGCCGGTTGAAATGTCCCCTCAACTCCACCAGCTGGGAGTTCAGAACTGTCTGTAAGTTTATTAAGAGGTGTGGGCAGAGTTAGTTACGCCTCCTCCAAAGATGTCTTCTTCCTAATCCTTGGGCCCTATGAATATCCTGTTTTACTTGGCAAAAGTAAATTAAGGTTGCAGATGGAATTAAAATTGCTCATCAGTTGACCTGGAGGATCTCAATGGGCTTAATGTAATCTTCCACTTAAGAGAGTGGAAGAGGCCTTCAGAAAAACAGAACCCTAAAATGATTTGAAGCTGTTTTGTATTGCTGCCTGTGAAGCAAGAAGGGAAGGAACCACAAGCCAAGGAATGCAGGTGGCCTCCGGGAGCTGAAGAAGGCATGGATAGGATCCTCCCCCAGAATCTCCAGAAGGGACACAGCCCTGCCAACCCCTCCATCTTTGCCCAGTGAGAAGCATGTTGGATTTCTAACCTAGAGAGTTGTAAGAGAATAAAGCTATCGTTAGCATCACCAGCTCAATGGACAGAAATTTGAGCCAACTCCAGGAAATAGTGAAGGACAGGGAAGCCTGGTGTGCTGCAATCCATGGGGTTGCAGAGTTGGACATGACTTAGTGACTGAACAACAGCAAAAAACTATTGTTTTAAGCCACCAAGTTTGTAGTGACTTATTACAGCAGCCATGGAAAATTAATATAAAAGACAATAAGTGGAACTGATATGTATTCCACCCTGGCGCTCTGACTTGTTCCCCTCCTTGCAGGTTCCCCTCACTCTCACTATGATCCCTCTGGACTTGCCAGGTTGCTCAGGTCTCTTGCAGGGGCCCCACCGAAATCCAGTTCCAAGTATTTCAATTCCACAAACATTGTCTGTGTGCCAGTTGCATGCAGAACGCCACGAGAGAGTACTGCCGATGGGAATCAGGATATGACGTGGCCACTGTGCTCAGCATGCTGTGTGAGAAGGAGAGATAGACACACGTGGAACTGGTTCGGGCCTGGGGCAGGCTGTGGCAAGTGCAGTTCCAGAACTATGAACCAGGTGCTATGAGTATAGAGGGAGGAATGAGATAAATATCAGCAGAGAGAATCTGAATTACTCATCTCATTGAAGAAAAAGCCGAAGGCAGGATTGAACTCAAGCCCAGATGAGAACTACCTGGCATCCAGACCATACCTTGTCCATTCAGACATCACTAATCAATCACTAATTCCTTTTTTTTTTTTTTTTTTTTCTGCAGAGCTCAGATTTTGTCTTGGATTTTTTCTCAGTTTACTGTAATAGCGGTTGAATGGGTTGGGTACTTGTGGTGAAACCTATTTGCCACATCTGTGGTTCAGGTATTTATCACACTGAGATAGCCAAGCCAACGGGCACGCTCAGTCATGTTGTGTTCGACTCTTTGCAACCCCGTGGACAGTAGCCTGCCAAGCTCCTCTGTTTATGGGGTTTTTCAGGCAAGAATACTGGAGTGGGTTGTTGTTTCCTCCTCCAGGGGATCTTCCCAACTAGGGGACTGAACACACGTCTCCTGCATTGCAAGTGGAAGATGGTGTCAGGGAAATAATCTAGAAAAGGAATGTTTGAACTTCAACCACTCTTCTCCTCTTTATTACTGCATGGAAATACCCCACCTGGGTTACCTGTAGTCTCTAGCCATCTCTACTCATCCAAGATTGTCTCGTATCTGGGGTTTCTACCCCTAAAATGCTTCTGGCTGGTACTGTAATCCATCAGAGCAAGACAATCAGGAATGTCCCTCCCAGGGCAATAATGAAAGAATTCGATTACCTCTCTTTAGACTTCATGTCCCAAGCTGGGGGCAACAGAGATTGGTGTGAGGTATAAGCAAGAAGATTCAGGAGCTAAATTTTCAAAACTGAGTTTCCAAAATTGAGAGTCTTGCCAGCCACTGAGGTACCCATGGCTGCTACCCACAGCTACTCTTACCGACCCTGGGGAAAAAGAGGGAAAATGACCCAGCATTCTAAAAGTTCCACAGAGGTGGCGAGGTGGACCATGGATGCTGGCACACCCCTGCCTGTACTACCTAGCTTTAATATTTTAATTGTAAATCAATGCTGTCTTATATTTTTAAAATCTAAGAAACAGAAGGATATGAAATTTAAAATGAAAATTTCTTTTTCCTCTAGCTTCTTTCCAATTCCCCAAAGGTAATCTTGAAGTTTTTCTTTTCAAATCCTTCTAGAAAAATTGAATGCACAGAATGTATGTATGAATAAGTTTGTGGTTAAGTGCCTTTCTCCCTGTGAACATAAGTGGAGCCGTGATCACACTGAACCCACTGTTCTGTAGTTTATTCATCTTCACTGGCTAATCTTTCCATAAGGTTTGGGGTGGGGACCAGCCTGGTTCTGGAGACAGACCTCCTAGGATAAAATCCTGGCTGTGCACTTATCCCTTGGGTGACTTGGGGTGAGTTCCTTAACATCCCTGTGTCTCCCCCTCAAACGGAGAGACAACTCCAGGAATACTATTGAAAATACACTTTGCTTTACAGAGCTCTTATTAGGAGCCAATATAATATGTTAATATGTTTGTTCATGTAATAATGTTTAAGACTCTGTGATATCCAGTACACATCACTATCTCAGCTTGGTTCAGATTCAAACGAGATGCCAGGAGCTGGGTTTCAGTGGCTCTTCACGAGGGTCACACACTTCCCCCTCCTCCCTCCAGGGCTGGACTACTGACTCCACCCTCGGATGGCAACTGTCTCCAGCGCCCCGGGAAAGTCCCCTTATTGGTTAGCTCGTTGGTTGTTGCCACCACCCCTCAAGATCCAGCTCAAGAGCTCCCCTCTCCTAAGCATCACCACGCCTCCCCTCCCAGGAGAAGTGGCCTCCACTTTGGTTCGGCTGGTCCATCAGCACACCTCCATTATGTCACTGATCACCTGTGTGTGTGTGTGTGTGTGTGTGTGTGTGTGTGTGTGTTCAGACAGTCATGTCTGACTTTTTGTGACCCCTCTGGACTATAGCCTGTCAGGCTCCTCTGTCCATGGGATTCTCCAGACAAGAACACTGGGTGGGTTGCCATGCCCCTCTCCAGGGATCTTCCCGACCCGGGGATCGAACCCACGTCTCCTGCATCTCCTGCACTGCAGGCGGATTCTTTACCACTGAGCCGCTGGAGAAGCCCTGGTCCCCCCTGTCGTGACCCTTTTCCTGTATGTCTTCTTCCTCTACTAGACTATGAATGCCTAGAAAGCAAGGTCTCTGGCTCATGTATCTTGAGGACCTGAGGGTAAATGCTTGCTATCTAGAACAGAGGGTCATTCTAGGGGAGCTGAATGAATGAGTGAATGAATAATGGGCTGGATAGATATCTGAGATTTAATATGTACAAAATAGAGCTCTTTTTCTCCCCACATCTGCTCATTCTTCATCCTCCCTACTCTGGTAAGCAGTACCCCTGTCCACCCAGTTGTCCAAATCAAGGACTTTGGGTCAGATTTGGTTCCTCTCTGTCATCACCCCGCCACATGTCACCTCCCATTGGATCCTGGGGCTCTCACTCCATAGTATGCTCCCAGTCCCACTTCTTGCCACCTGCCTCACCACTGTCCAATTGAGAGCCCCCGCAACCTCTTACCTCCACTATGCAACACCTCCCTAACCTGTGACCCTGCCTCCTCTCTGCCCTGCTCCCAGGCCCACCTTCGCTCAACTGCCAGAGAGACTTTCCTGCAAAGCAAAGGACATCTTCCTACTTGCCTGCTTCATGCCCATCTACCCACACCCCCTCCCTCCCACAGTGACTTTCCATGGCTTTTACAATAGAATCCAAATGTTTTTCTGGGGGCTACAGGTGAGCTGTTTCCCCCCTGTAGCAGGAAACGAGCTACATGGAACAGGAGCTGTTCCATATCCCGCCCAGCAGTCATCCCAGCGCATAGCGCTCTTCCCCTAGATCACACTTCTGCAGACCCCCAGCCCCCTTGAAGAGCCTTCAGCATGCCAAGCTGTGTCCTCTCTTATGCCCTCTCCCTGGAACCGTCCTCCTCCTGACCTCATGCACCCGCTTCCCTTTGTCTGGGGCTCAGTGTAAATTCACCTGCTCTAGAAGGCCTCCCTGTTGCCCTTCCAAGATGACTCTCCCCAGGTCACTCACCAGCATATCACCCTGTTTCATTTACTTCACTTACTTTTGAACTGTGGTGTTGGAGAAGACTCTTGAGAGTCCCTTGGACTGCAGGGAGATCCAACCAGTCCGTCTTAAAGGAAATCAGTCCTGAATATTCATTGGAAGGACTGATGCTGAAGCTGAAACTCCAATACTTTGGGCACCTGATGCAAAGAATGGACTCATTTGAAAAGACCCTGATGCTGGGAAAGACTGAAGGCAGGAGGAGAAGGGGACGACAGGGGATGAGATGCTTGGATGGCATCACTGACTCAATGGACATGAGTTTGAGTAAACTCCCAGAGCTGGTGATGGACAGGGAGGCCTGGTGTGCTTCAGTCCATGGGGTCACAAAAAGTTGGACTCGACTGAGCGACTGAGCTGAACTGAACTACTACTTTTAAATCATCCAGAAGGTCAGCCCCAGACAGTAGAGACCTTCCCTGTCCTGTTCCACGCTCAATCTCCTCTGCCCAGCACAGGGCCTGGAACATAGTAGGTGCTCAAAAATACTTGTGGGATAAAGGAATCTTAGTAACATGTTTGGGCCACATTTCCAGAGAGGTTGTAAGGTTGAGCACGGATTTCATTGAGCTTCAATCCCAGTGCTGCTGGCTAGAAGGAACATTGAATTTGAAGAATATTTGATATGATGGTTTTTAAAGCTTGTGGTTTTTGCAGCACTCAGTATCACTTTTCCTATCTTTGCAAGTGACAGAAAGATCGGAGGAGGTTAAAAGAGTGAAGAAGGCTTTTTCAAGGATGGAAATGTGTTAGAACCATGATCTTGTCCAAAAGTCACTTTGAACTGAGACAATCAAGGAAGCAAAAAGTGCCTGCCTAATTCTCATTTCTAAATCAGTTATCTTCATAGTGTTGATGTTGTTAACAGCCAATTAAGAAATCTTGACATTATTCAAGATAGATAAAATTGAAATGGAGTCTGAGAGAATTTAGATATCTATAACAAGCTGAAATTCAAGGACCAAGAAAAAGTATTCCTGATTGAACAGTCTTCCTGAGGAAAACCGAGGGACATTCAGACTGATGCACCCTCAAACCACCTCAACAGGGATTGCATCGCCACTAAAAATAACAGTCATCTTGTCTGCTTTTAAGTGTGGGATTATTCACAGCCAAAAAATACGATTCTGGTATCAAGGGAGGCTGGGGCACCCCTCGGGTTTGTAAATTGCGGGCCTGCACCCGACAAGCTTTGTCCAGGGAGCAGTGACCGGGATGTGTGCCTCAGTACTGTTGAGACACTGTTTGTGGGAAAACCAGGGGTTGATCCTGAAAACTGTATGTTATATAAAGTGTCTTCTGAAGCACCATCTCATCTGGTGTTTGGAACATAACCAAAATGACTTCTCTCTAGATAACTGCCAAAACAGCCAGTTGAAAATAACAAAATACAGTATCTAATAAGCTAATTATTTAAAAACCAACAAGTTTAGAGGTTTCCTACCATTTTCTGCCCTAAAATACTTGAAAACTATCTCCTATCCCCGACTCTAACAGTGGCCCATTATGAGGCAGGGTTAGAGGCAGAAGGCAGCCTAACCCTTGAGGGGGTGCAGGCTGAAAAGCCTCATAATTCTTGTGTCCTCTCCTGCGGGCTCATGGCCTTGCCTGCCTTCGCCCCTTGACTACCCACCAGGGAATAACATCATGAACCTACATTTTTAAAAGGGGATCTGACAGAAAGCAAATCAGTGATTCCCTGCAGCTAGGAGTGGGAGGAAACTGACTATAAATGGTCATGGGGGAACTTTCTGGTACCGTGGAAGCCTTCCAAAGCTGAATAATGGTTGCACAACTATGTAAATTTACTAAAACTCACCCAACTGTACACTTAAAATGGATGAATTTTATGGTACATAAATTACACCGGAACAGCACTGCTAAGGAAATGGATCAAGCCAACCTGTGTATGCAGACACAACGTTTGGGACAACGCGTCCAAACCAAGCTCAGCTTCTCCACCCAGCTTCTCCAGCATTTGCTGTCTTCTCAAGCAGCAGCGTCGTATCTGCCCAGGCTCCTGGGGGCCTGCCATCTTTGGCCGCTGCTCTCTTACCATCTCCATCTGACCAGTTTTACCGCTCTAATATCTTTTGACTCAGTTCACGTCTTCCCACCCTGATGCCACTGCCTCGCTGAGCCTGTCATGGTTTCTCCTGAAAGGCTGTCATCGCTCCTTGATGCCGGCCTGCCCTTACCTCCCAGTGCATCTCTCCCTCTAGCTCAAGGATGAAATTCTTTCATCGGCTGCCCAGGGCCCTCAGGATAGCACTCCAGCTCCTTGGCAGGTACAGTTTACAAGATTTCCCATGGCCTCACATCTGTTTATTTCTCTAGCCTTATCTCTGGACAAACCAAATTCTAAACCAAAGTGACCCACTTATCTTTATCAATTCCCTGGAAACGAGATAAGATTTCCTTTCCTCCTTTGCTCACACAGCCTGCTCTCCACCCACAACTACTGCTCTGGCAGAGACAGCTGGTGGTTGTTCCCAATAGCTCCTTTTCTTCCTTACTAACAACCCTGACTTTCCCAGGACATATTGCCAGATATGGTTAAAGACCTCATTCCCTAGCCTCCCTTGCAGCTATGTGGAACAGTGTGATACATTTTGGTCAATGAGGAAAGTATGGCATAGCAAGAGGCTGCCTTAAAAGGAATAGGCCTGCCTTCCTTCTACCTTTATTCCATCTAGAATGAAGCTGTCGTGACTGGAGCTCCCGCAGCCATCCTGGGCCAAGAGATCATGCGTGGCAGTGCAGTAAGATAGACGGGCCTTGGGTTAAGAACACCACTGAGCCTCCATATCACCACTGAACTCTGTTTATGTGTGAGAGAAACCAAGTTCCTCCTGTTTTGGCCACTATTTTGAGGGAGGGGGGATCTTGCTTATTTGTAGACAAATAAGATGTTAACTTATATTTAAAAAATGCTTTCAAGCCCCAGCTTAACTGACTGACCCACTTTACTGTCCATCAGGTTCTTGTTTTCCCTCTGACACTCCGTGGAGGTGCTGCCTACTCGTGGAAGCTACCCTGACCTCCCGAAGGCAGCTTGGATGCCCCTCCTCAGGCCTCCATAGCCCCTGGCACTGTTTCCCATCATGGCATTGTTACAGAGTAAATCTGTTCACATTTTGACACCATCACTGGATTCCTGAAGGAGCACTAGGTCTGGCAGAGAAGGGTGTCAGTGTGCTTGCTGGGTGAGAAATTATTTAACACCCAAGTGATTAACCCACAAGAAACAATCATGCTTCAGCTTTGAAAGGGAGCCAGGTGGGCAGTTATTTCAGTTTTATATCAATACCACCTCTCTGGATAGATCTGTAAACAACAGGCCTGGATATATTACATACATCAATAACTGTCACAGAAATGATCAAAACTTCACTTGCAATATTAAGAAACACAAGCTGTGCCTTTGAATTTGTTGATGGTTAGATAAGCCCAAATCTTTCTATCTGAGTACCTAAGGACATGCTAAAAAGTTGTTACTGACTCAGGAAGAAAATATCAAGATGAAAAAAGAAAATAAGTGACCACTCGCTGACAATAACTTGAAAAAACACAGAATAAATATTCAGACACCATATTGATTTAAAATCGATTCCTACTCAGTTACAGACGCCACCTACCTGAAGACACATTAGGCACATGAATCTCAGTATGCCTGACTGGATTTTAAAACCAGGCTTATGGTTTCATAACCCCACTAGCTTTGGGAACCAAAATGGAAATTAAAGATCTTAAAGGCCAAGCAAATCTAAGATGGAGGTGGGAGCAGCATTTAAAAATAAGAGCAATTATGAAATAAAACTGAAGGCTGAATCAGAGTGAGCTTGGAAAAGGGGGAAGAAAGAAACACTGTTGGAAAGACAGGTTCTGAGACTTAACATCACCAGCTCAAAACTCACACTCTGTATATACTCCAGCAGTTAAGAACCCTCCGACATCACAGTGCTGCTCACAGTAACAGTGATCTCATTTTAAAAATTGCCTGTTGATACTGACCTGCAGTTGGATTTTGTGGGAAAGAAGCTTTTCTTCCTCATAGAATTTCAGCATCAACATCGAGAGTGTGAGTGGATGCCTCACGTGTGAGCTTATGCTGTGATATTTTAACACGCCTAAACTCTAGTGAACATCCTGGAAGGCATCGCAGCAGGGAACCGAACACCAGGGAGGCTGTTAGCAATTTAGCATCTCATTTCATGTGGGAATGTGAATGCCATGTGCTTCAGTACTCACGATGTCGCTCTGGGCCATGTTGGATTCTATACTTTCAATTATCCACCCTCAGTTTGACTGTTTCCCCCCATCCCACAGCCCTTTTCCTTTCTGTGACTCTGCAAGCAGCAGGGATTCTCTCGGGGGGTCTTGGTTAAAGCAGACGCAATGGTGTGACTGCTGCTGCTGCTGCTGCTAAGTCGCTTCAGTCGTGTCCAACTCTGTGCGACCCCATAGACGGCAGCCCACCAGGCTCCCCCGTCCCTGGGATTCTCCAAGGCAAGAAAGTGAAAAGTGAAAGTGAAGTCGCTCAGTCGTGTCCGACTCTTCGCGACCCCATGGACTGCAGCCCACCAGGCTCCTCTGTCGATGGGGTTTGGTGTGACTAGCAGTCCTGTTTGCTGAAAGTACAGGGGAAGCTCTTGGGTCAGGAAAATCACCCATTCTAGGGGACAACGTCAAGCCTCAGACTGAAGTTTCAAAGATCCATTTGTTCTAGGGATATCTGTCCTGGGCCAATAGGGGGCTGGGGCTACAGAGGAATTCTAAAATGCTTTAAAGTCGCATCTCGAATGGTTCTTCTGGTTCTTGGGCTGTGACTGTTAGTTCACCATTAGGCTCATAAGAAATCAGAAAGTCCAACACACTTCACTTCTGGAGTCATTTGGAGAAAATGCTTCAGAAAAGCTTTTCAGAAAAAAGCTTGAGGTGTAAGTGCCAATATTAAACAAATATATATATTTCCTGCACATTAGGGTGATGAAAAAATTGTTTTGCATTAGAAGTCAGAGGTCTTGGGTTTGAGTCCTAGTGTGTTAGTCAGTCAGTGGTGTCCCACTCTTTGTGACCTCATGGACTGTAGCCTTCCAGGCTCCTCTGTCCATGGGATTCTCCAGGCAAGAATACTGGAGTGGGTAGCCATTCCCTTCGCCAGGCGATCTTCCCTACCCAGGGATTGAACCCAGTTCTCCCACATTGCAGGCAAATCCCGTCTAAGTCATGGGGGAAACCCCCTGAGTCCTAGCTCACCTGCTAAATAGCATAGTCTCCTTGGCCATTAATAGCACTGGTGCTAGCATATGCAAGCCTGAATCACGTGACATTCACACATTGTATATCATTTTCACGACACTGCAGCAAAACAGACCTTGGTGCCATTTCACAGATTAGGAAACTGAGAGAAAATCAAGATCTGCAGCTAACCAGTGGTCCAGCTGGGGTTTGGATGCATCCAGATAGTTACACCAGCTTACAGGAATACTGGCCTTCCCAGTGCTCCGCACAAATCTATCCACCTTTCAGAAGTTCGTTTATCACCTGTTAGGTGAGGTTTTGGCCTGTCTCTGAGGTCACCTCCTGCTGTAAAACGCTTGATTCCCAAATTCCTGGAGTGAACCACCGTCCGTTACTAATTTGAGGTGCTCACGTGTTTCATTGTGCACAGGGATGGATGCTATCTGTGGTTTCTCATGAACACGTTTGTTTGTAAATGCGTGCTTCTACAATTCCAGAGCATTCTTGAGAGGAGGTTGGTCCTCCCGACACCTTGTTCACCCTGTTGATTTGTCTGGCAAACCTTTTTGAATGGAGGAAGAAATGACTTGCGGTCCCATTGCCGTCTGTAACTGTGGCTGGACGGCATGAGCAAAAGTCAGTAACGTGTGAAATGCGCTCAGTCGGTGGGACTGTTTGTGACCCCAGGGGCTGTAGACCACCAGACTCCTCTGTCCATGGGATTCTCCAGGCAAGAATAGCGGAGTGGGTAGCCCTTCCCTTCTCCAGAAGATTCCCAACCCAGGGATTGAACTCAGGTCTCCCAGCACCGCAGGCGCATTCTTTACTGTCTGAGCCACCGAGGAAGCCCACGTCGTAAGGCAAATCCCAAAGCCCCCTCCAGACCCACGGAGCAGAACTCTGGGGGTGGGGCCCCGGCGCTCGGAGTTTAACATCCTCCGGCCCACCTCCTTCTAAGAACTCGCGAGGCGCAAAGCAGTTTGAGGACCACGGGTCTAGGACCACTGATTTTCCACCCGAGTTACCTGTTCCTAAGAGTTGGCTTGGAGGCGGGGCTGGCAGGCCGGGCGTAGGTTAAGTTAATAATCAAATGCCACTTTCAAATAGCAGGTCCTTTCTGGGTGCCCTCCGTGAAGCAGGGGAGGACTGGGAAGCGAGGGAAATTGGGGTAGACCCTGGGAAGGCGCAGCAAGGGGCGTGGGGCGGGGGGAGACTTGCGCCGCGAGGCGAACGTGGGAGGAGGAGGAGGACGCTGCCCGGCCTCGCAATCCAGCGGGTGGGAAACCGAGTGCAGGGCCCCGAGCCGCAGGAGCCAGAGCCAATTAGAAGCTTACGTAAGAGAGCCAGACCCTCCCGCCTCCCCGGCTCCGCCCCGCGCCCGCCCCGGCGGATGCGGGGGGAGCGCTCTCGGAAGCCGGCTCGGATGGAGAGCGTCTCGGCGATCCAGGGTGGGGGCTGTCTTTTCTGCCTGCCTGCAGGAGAAACTTCTTGGGTGGCGCTTCGGTGCTCTGGAAGCCTCCGGCGCCCCCAGACCTTCCTGCGAATCCGGGGCGGGAGCCCGAGGAGGAGGCGTGCCCCGCGCGGTGAGCTCGCCGGCGTTTCTGTAACCGCGGCCCCTCGCGGAGGACCGTGCGATGCCCCGAGCCACCCGGCGCGGCGGGGGCGGCCCGGCCTCGCCCGCCCGCGGGACCCGTCGGAGGACGCGCCCGGAGTCGGCGCGGGCCCGTTTACCCGGAGGCGGGAGGCTCGTGATCGGCGTCCGACGTTAGTCACCTCCGGGTGACATCTGATGCGAGCCATCCAGCTCGGTCCTGCAGGACGCGGCCGCCTGGATGGCGGAGGACCCGAGTGAAAGCCGCTCTGGCCGCCTCCGGATTTTGGTGGAATCGGAGGCGTCTGTGCTGAGTCAAGGAAACTCGCGAGGCATAGTGCGAAAACGCCAGGGGAGGACAAGCCACTCTTCTAGACAGAGATGCTGGGATTCTTCTGGACGAGGAGCAGGGGGGCCCGGGAGAAACTGTGTATGGGGTGGCCGGCAGGCAGCGGGCCACGCAAGCCCCTCTGCAGGTTTGTGGGCTTGCTTTAGAGCTTGAGGGGCCCCGACCGGGTTTAAAGGCTGCGACGACCACGTGGGTTACCGCTCACAGCTTCTGCAGCCCAGGGACCAGCCTCGCCTTCACCCAGGCCTCCAGAATCCAGGGAACCTGAATCTGTGTTTGAATGAAAACCCAAAAACTCCTGTAGGGGGCCGAGCAGCACGTGAATGCGGAGAACACAGGCGTCCTCCTGCGGAGAGTGCTCGGCGGGTCAGCGCGGCAGAACCCTGCGCTCTTTCACGCTCAGTGTTTGTGGGAATACAGTCAGGGTCTTTGACCTTTCGTTGATACAATGGAGATTTTATCAGATCCTGAAGTCTACTCAAGACTGGAAAACAATCATCTGTTGATTAAGGCCGGGGGTGGGGTGGGGGGTGGGGGGGGGGACATGGGGAACACCTCAATTCTAGAGAGGAGCCAGTGGGAAAAGGGGACCGCATATGACACTCCCGGTTTATACGGTGACCCCGCCCTTGATGGCGAGCACACTCTAGATTATGTACAATTTATCTGTGAGAAAGGAAAGAAGAAAAAGAAGACAAGGTGTTTCTTCACCGTTGGGAGGAAGCAAAACAACGCAAAAGAGCCAGCTTGTTGCTTTCACTGGCAACAGTTAGCTCCAAAAGCAATTTCCTCACTTAAAAGGAAAACAAATGAAATCGGGTAGTAGGCTTTGGAAAGGAGGAGCAGAGGTTTCAGAGGAGTGGAAACCTGGCCTTATTTACCTGTAGGGCCTTGTAAGGCAGATTTGCCTTGAGATAAAAGGTTTTTCTTTTGGGACAATCCCAAAATGACTTTGCTTGATTCAATTAGGCACGGCCTAATGAAAGAGAATTCCAGCTTGGAGGTATGCATCATCTCACCAGGTGAATTGTAAATACATTCTGACCAGGTTTAAGAGGCAAGCTCTTGAAAATTTAATCTATTTTAAAAATGCATATCCTTGCCACAAATTGCTTTGAAGAAGATCGCTGTGCTGATTGCATGCTGAGATAATTATTCTGTATCACCACTTAGGGAACAAGATTTTTTTGATAAAGACTACAGTGTCAGTCTTTGTTAATGACTTGGGAGGGGAAGGAGAGAATCAGATACAGCTAGGGCTGCTGGTCGTTTTTTTTTTTTTTTTAATTCTTCACCCTTTTCATGAACTCCTTTTCAAACTTAGGGGGTGGGAAGCTGGGAGAGGCTTGGGTTATGAACTTTGAACCTCATTGAATATCCTTTTCTCACCTGTCTTCCTATAACGGTGAGAATCGTGGTGAAATCAAAGCCTTCACACTCTTGAATCTGAGTAGTGCTGGCTAGAGCAACACTCACTCCCTCCTCAAGGACCAGCTCTGATGTGCACACCTAAGGGCCTAGCTCTCCATCTCCAGGGAGAGCGAGCTGAGGGAACCCCGCTAGTGAATGTTCTAGCGGACCGACGGGTGTCGACAAGGGGAGAACTCGAGCCAGTCCCTTTGTTTTGAATGCTGTGGCAGCCTAGGGCTCACACATACAGGTGCCACCCCTTCCTACATCCTGTGCAGGCAGGCATGGCTCATCTCTCATGCTGCTCTGTTCCATGGAACCTGGACGTGGAGCCTCAGAATCTTTATGAACACAGCATTACTAACCTTTCATATGATCATTATTTTCATAACTTAACAATAGTTACTAGGAACCTATTATCACTGCAGATGGTGACTGCAGCCAAGAAATTAAAAGATGCTTGCTCCTTGGAAGAAAAGCTATGACCAACTTAGACAGCATATTAAAAAGCAGAGACATTCCTTTGCCGACAAAGTCCGTCTAGTCAAAGCTATGGTTTTTCCAGTAGTCAAGTATGGATGTGAGAGTTGGACTATAAAGAAAGCTGAGCACCGAAAAATTGATGCTTTTGAACTGTGGTGTTGGAGAAGATTCCCTTGGACTGTAAGGAGATCAAACCAGTCAATCCTAAAGGAAATCAGTCTTGAATATTCATTGGAAGGACTGATGCTGAAGCTGAAACTCCAATACTTTGGCCACCTGATATGAAGAACTGAATTACTGGAAAAGACTCTGATGCTGGGAAAGATTGAAGGCAGGAGGAGAAGGGGACAACAGATGATGAGATGGTTGGATGGCATCAGTGACTCGATGGACATGAGTTTGTGCAAGCTGTGGGAGTTGGTGATGGACTGGGAACCTGGAATGCTGCAGTCCACGGGGTCACAAAGAGTCGGACACGACTGAGTGACTGAACTGAACTGAACTGAGACCTATTGTATGCCTGGCAGTGATATGAAAAGGGAAGGAAGAAAGGAAGGAAGGAAGAGAAGGAAGAAATCAGAGAGACAATAGGTAAATAGATAGATATAGATGATGAAGAAAATTGGTGCTATAAAATAAATGAAATGGAACAGTAGTTAGTGATTGGTTAGTTGCTGGAAAGAGTAACTTTGGATATGATAGTTAGGAAGGGCTTCTTAGAGGAGGTAGCCTGAGAGTTATTTCAAGAGTAGAGGGTGGGGACCCAAACAGAACAACGGGGGGCACCAAGACCCTGAAGCAGGAATGGCGTGGCATGGTCCAGGACCAAGCCTGGGGGAAGATAAACCCAATGAACTGTCCTGGAAGCAGGTCTTTGCCATTTTTGGTGTTGCCTGCTTATCACCCCTAATCCTTGGTGATGCAGTGTAGTGTGAGTTTGACTCACAGATGTGTAGGTCAGGGTTCTGTATCCCCACTTGGCCATTCATCTTCTCTTGGGCAGCATTTCTAGTGAAAGTGCAATTGGATGGCATTTCCTGGATAACTTTAGTTTTAACAGTAAGTGTGCAAAGAAGCAGTATGTCATCATGGCTGCGAGAGTGAGTTGTCCCATTAGAAGCTTTCGAGGCAGATCCCTCCTCCCCTTACTGGCGCTCTGACTGCAGATGAATCCTTTCACATTCTCTGCATCTCAGTTTTCCCATGGAGATAAGTGGAGATGACACTGTCCATCTCATAGGAGTGAAGATAACTCCCCGAGTGCCCAAGTCACTGAAGAGTTGATTCGCAAATTTAGCAATTTACCACAACCCAGCACTGAAGAATATTTCTCCTATATATTTTAAATGAAAATGAGTATTCTTCAGAAATATGTATCCTTATTATAAGTTTGACATACATTCAGAATATTTAGGGATATAGTAAAAAACATGTAGCTCATTAATACATCCTTCATGAATATCATTATTTAATCAAACAGAGTGAGGAATATTAAAAAGTGATTCCCTCCTCTCTGTGACTAAATTACTTTCAGCAGTAATCACAGAATCAGGTGAATAACAAAATGGCCAGCAAAGAAGTACAAACACTGAAGATTTTCTTATATTCAATATTTGTTTACATAATCTTGCCAGTACAGAAGAATAAAAATAAAGTAGATATTGGGCAAAAAGGAAAAATATGGTTATCCTTTAGTTTTTATATCTTGAGATTAAACTTTGATTCTTTGGTTACAGACTCTAATATTATTTTATGTAAATAATTGTTTGGTAACTAATAAGTGAAGTTTAATAAAACCATAATGTCTGTAAAAGGTATGATTTAGGCAACTACCATATGATAGCATTCATAACCACTTAATTTTCTTGATTTGTCCTTTCATTTAAAACACACAACAATTAGAAATGAAGAAAACATCTCAGTGTCAAATTCAGTACAGTGTTTCGTGTATGAACTAAAATTTGTACTCACCAAATGAAAATATTGCACCTTGCACTTTTCACTTTGTTTCATTGTTTTAAATTTTAAAACACAAATAAAAACTTCAATGGAATTGAAGTACTGCAAGTTCTGTTTCTGTCTTTGTAATCAGTGTGCTATCTGTGTTTGCTTTTAATTTACGGTTTAAAGGTAGGTATTTGTTGTAACACAGGGCTGGAAACACCAGCTGAGCCACTTGGAACAATTACAGTGAAAAATTTATCTCAAAAGGAAGCCCTGTAGCTGGGTTCACGTGTGGGGAACTGGCTGTAATTGGCAATTCTCTGAATTAACTTCCTCATACAATACAATGTTTACTAAATGGTAAGTTATTAAGAATGTGTTCATTTGAAGCTTACACATATATCACTTAAACTCAATAGTAATCTCCGATTGTTTAGAACTTAGACCAAAAAAACTTTTTTTTGAGGAGAATGTATTTTGTCATTGACATTATTTAGAACTGCCAGGATATGGCACAATAAAGAGATTAACTTTTAGTTGGTGTTATTTTCGCTTTTGAGTTCTCTGTAGACAGTGTGGGGCGTCCCTGGTGGCTCAGAAGGTAAAGAATCCGCCTGCAATGTAGGAGACACAGCTTTGATCCCTGGATTGGGAAGATCCCCTGGAGAGGGTAATGGCAACCCACTCCAGTATTCTTGCTTAGAGAATTCCATGGATGGAGGAGCCCGTTGGGCTATGGTCCATAGGGTCACAGAGTTGGACACGACTGAGTGACTTTCACTTCCATCGACAATGGACCCCTCCAACCACCTTGCCCTCAAGTAAACCATTGCATTTAATAAACAGTGGCACAGTTTCTCTTTTTAATTGTGATACCTGTCAACAGGCATCAGAGGGTCCTCTGAAGCAGTAGGTGTCTGACTGTAACCACGAAGACTTCCTTGAAGAAGTCTCTTTTAAAAAAAAGTTATTGAATATAATTCACATGCCATAAGATTGACCCTTTAAAGTGTACATTTCGGTGGCTTAGTATTTTCATGAAGTTTTGCAACCATCGTCCCTGTCTAATTTCAGAACGGTTTCATTAACCCTAAAAGACACCGTGTTCCATGAGCAGTCACCCCTGGTCCCCCACCTCCCAGCTCCTAGCAGCTACGGCTCTGCTTTGTGTGATCAGCCCTTGGGTTGTGACCCTGATGGAGGAGTACAAGTCACTTTGTCGAGTAGTTAGGGCGAGAGGATTTCTGGCAGATGGCTGTATGGACGGCGTCCGGCAGAGGGACGACGCACAGTCCAGGAACTCGTGAGGGGCATGTGCTGTCAGTACAGAGGGTGCCGGGCTGGCCATGAAGGCCCCCTGGAGGACCTTCTCCTCTAGTGCAGAGGGCCCTGCAGGTCTCACATAGAAACTCCCACCCAATACGTGCCCCGAAAATGCTGAGTGAGCAGACAAGTGGCTGCAACTCTCACACCCTTTTAAAGCATCATAAAGGACTGCCTTATTTTAAATAGTTGTAACATAAAGCCAGGCATAAAAGAGACATATAGATGTGTATTCTCATTGTGTTTTGTAGCAATCTGGACTTTCATACTAAGCAAATAAATGAACTAAACTTGGAAATCAGCAGTAACTTACATTCTCAGGAAACACTAACTGCAGAATTGGAATTTCTTACTGAGATTTGACAGAATGGAGGATGGAACCTCAGACTAAGGAACTGGGCTAGGTGGAGATTCAGAGCAAGTTTCTTCTCATTTGAATTTCTTCCTATTACCTTAAAAAATGCTTTTATTTAATATCTCTGCTTGGTTTCCCTGGGAAAGTTTTGGACAGCCCTCATTTGAGGGGTTGGACCCAGACTGAAAGGCTCTGTCCTCCCCACTCTGATTATTCTACTCCATGTCCCCCATAAACACATTTATTAGTTTCCCAAGTAATCTTCCAATGTTGTTTATGCAAATACATGCCAATATGGACATTCTTAATTACTTACCTCTTTCTTTCAGGAAGTTCAGTTCAGTTCAGTCGCTCAGTTGTGTCCGACTCTTTGCGACCCCATGAATCGCAGCACGCCAGGCCTCCCTGTCCATCACCATCTCCCGGAGTTCACTCAGACTCACGTCCATCGAGTCAGTGATGCCATCCAGCCATCTCATCCTCTGTCGTCCCCTTCTTCTCCTGCCCCCAATCCCTCCCAGCATCACAGTCTTTTCCAATGAGTCAACTCTTCGAATGAGGTGGCTGAAGGACTGGAGTTTCAGCTTTAGCATCAGTCCTTCCAAACAACGCCCAGGGCTGATCTCCTTCAGAATGGACTGGTTGGATCTTCCTGCAGTCCAAGGGACTCTCAAGAGTCTTCTCCAACACCACAGTTCAAAAGCATCAATTCTTCGGCGCTCAGCCTTCTTCACAGTCCAAGTCTCACATCCATACATGACCACAGGAAAAACCATAGCCCTGACTAGACAGACCTTAGTCAGCAAAGTAATGTCTCTGTTTTTGAATATGCTATCTAGGTTGGTCATAACTTTCCTTCCAAGGAGTAAGCGTCCTTTAATTTCATGGCTGCAATCACCATCTGCAGTGATTTAGGAGCCCAAAAAAATAAAGTCTGACACTATTTCCACTGTTTCCCCATCTATTTCCCATGAAGTGATGGGACCGGATGCCATGATCTTCATTTTCTGAATGTTGAGCTTTAGGCCAACTTTTTCACTCTCCTCTTTCACTTTCATCAAGAGGCTTTTTAGCTCCTCTTCACTTTCTGCCATAAGGGTGGTGTCATCTGCATATCTGAGGTTATTGATATTTCTCCTGGCAATCCTGATTCCAGCTTGTGCTTCAATCAGCCCAGCATTTCTCATGATGTACTCTGCATAGAAGTTAAATAAGCAGGGTGACAACATACAGCCTTGATGTACTCCTTTTCCTATTTGAAACCAGTCTGTTGTTACAGGAAAGATAGCATGCTATTGTAAAATTTGCTTTCCCCACTTACTATGTTACAAAGAGTTTTTCCTTCTAAAATATAAAGAGCCCCTCATTTTTTAAAAACAGTTGCATGATGGTCCCATGAAACTGGTTTATCTAACCACTTTCCTCTTGATGGATGCCTGAGATGTTTCGAATTCTGCACACCCCCTCCCCCTACCCGCCTTGCAAATGATGCCACCATGAGACATCTTGTTCATGTATAATTTTGTACAAGTGTCACTGTGCTGAAATTCCCAGAGGTGGGATTGCTGGGTGAAGGTAGTACATTAGTCCTTTTGATAGATTTTGAGCACCAAATCACCCTCCAGGAGAGACGAGTCATTTTGTTATTTCCACAAGCTGTGTTTGGCCACAGCGTCACCAGCAAAGTGTATTCTCAAACTTTTGGGTTTTTCCAACTGATGGGTGAAAAGTGGTATCACTGTAGTTTTCATTTGCCTTTCCTTCACTGAACATTTTTCATAAATTTAAGAGCCATTTTTGTTTGTTTTGGTGAGTTCTATTCCAAATCCTTTGCCCATTTTCCATTAGGTATTTATTTTTTTCACAGTCTCAATTTCTAAGAGCTCTGTATTTTAGGGAGGTATGAGTTGCAGATATTTTCCCCATTTGTTGTCTTTTCTCTTGGCTATGTCATTTTTTTCCTCTCTAGAAATTTTTTGTTGTATATAATTTTTTAAATGACTTTCGTTCTTTTTATCATAGGCAAGCCTTTTCTACTTCAAGATTCTAAAGAAACTTGTTCATGCTTTTTTTTCTTATGCTTTTATTATCTCATTTTCACACCTAAATTTTGAACATTTTGGAGCTTATCCTCATGTACAATGTGAAGTATGGGTCCAGGAAAATCTTTTTAAATGTTTATCCATTTGTCCAAGACCAGTTATTAACGTGATACCATTTACCTCTGCTGAGATGAGATGCCCCTGTTATTAGAAATGAAATGTGTGTATGTCTCTGAGTCTAGTATTCTTCTGGCATGTCTGACTCTTTGCTCATTTGCATACTATTTTAACTATTGAGACTTTGCGGTATGCTCTATCTGGAGGACTAGTTCCCTTTCGCTGCATTTCTTTTTGGCAGTTTTCCTGTCCAGTCTTGCTAGTTTGCTTTTCCTGCATAAATGTTAGAACCAACTTGTCTGATAGCAGGATAAAGAAGTAGCTATCTTTTTCAGGCTTCTATTAAATTCTACTGGTTTTCCTTGATTCACTCACCCCTTGTTGCAGCCGTCTGTACACCGGTGCTCTCCATCTGATCTGGTGAGCCTCTTTTCCAAACCAAATCATTAGGACAGGTCTACAGAGGTCCCCCTCAACCCCTCCATTCGCCAGTTTGCCATATTCAGGGATGTTGGTATCTGCAAAGCCTGGGGACACAGACATTGCGCTTGCTGTGCTCCTGGCATCCTCTCTAAGACGCTCTCCGCTTTGAGAGAGAAGTTTTGCCATGCTTTGCCTCTGTTTTGCCACTGCTTGCCACTCTGTAACGTGGGTTAACTGCACTGAGCACAACGGATGGAGAAAGGACCCAGGCAGTGTGTTTTCAGGACCCACTCAGCTTACAGACAGTATCCAAAGGATTTTGGACTCGAGGCCCAAGGCAGAGAAGAAATAGAAAATTAATCAACAGCATCGGTCCCTCCATTAACCACTTTGGGGAAAGTATGATATTAATGGTTAACACAGTAGACTTTCACTAGGAAGGCTTGGGAACTTTCCTCTCTTAGGCGATCAGACCTGGGGAAAGAAAATAAGAAGAGAGTCTCCTGCTTGGCTTTCACTATGCGTTTCATGTTTTCTGCCTGCGAGACACCCTCCCCTCTCTGCTGCACACCCCCCTCCCCATGAATCAGAACAGAGCACAGGTTCTCCTGAGGAGCTGGCATTGTGAATTCCAGTGCCCTCCTCTAAATCACCAGTTAGACCATGATGAAGACATTTCCTCTTTTCTTACCAGAGCAAAGATGACACACAGGTCAAATGTGATTGGGAAACCTTAAATGGAGAAGTGTGTGGAAAAAAAAATTATGATGAGATTCCTTTGATGACAGAAATCTTTTATGGCTATTTTTTTTTTTTTCAGCAACTACTTTTCCTTTTCTCTTTTTAGATATCCACCTGGGTCTTTAGACAAGATGACACCTCAGGAATAGTGGCAGCTGAGAATCCAGGCAAGGAGAGCTTGATCACAGACTCTGGGCTTTCTTTGGTGTTTTGTGCACAATCATTGCCTGGACAAACACGTTTTCATAAGCCCTTGCAGACAGGATCTGGTTACACTACCTCTCCAGCCCCCCAACCAGCCCAGTGCTCAGGGCTTTACAGTCCTTCTTTGATTGATCGATAGATGCCAGCTCATTTTAGGCAGGCTTTTTCTTGAATCAGGAGGAATCTCATCAGTATTTAAGAAAGCCCATGTGGTCTGTTGCTTGCTGACTTAGTTCAGAAACATCTGCTACAGACACGGCCTGAGCCCACGGCAATAAATTAGCTCGTGCTTTGCAATACTCCCCTCCGTCTGTGATGTCACTTCCACCTGATGGCTCTGCTTTCTCCACAGAGATCTTGCCACATCTCTCCTACTCCCCTTAAATCCTGTTTTCAGAACCGTCTGATGCTTAAGTCCTTCCTGGGAGCAGTCAGCTCAGTGAGCTTGGGTGTCTGCCAAGGCCTGCCCCCCTTGACGGGATAGGGGTGCGAGGCCCAAGGAACATGGGGCAGGTGTCTGCCTTCCACCCATGGAGACCGACTGGTTTATTTTGGTGAAACACTGTAATCACCACTTGCAATTTTAGTTTTCTGAAGTTTGCATTGCCTCAAAGTTCTACCAGCCTGATGTTTGCAGGTAGCTCTTCCCGTCTGGGAAATGGGGGCGTAAGAGGGCTGAGCAGGGCAGTCACATGGTTCTCCTCTGCCTTTTGCAGCCAAGAGGATGAAACAGCTGACATCTGTTTAGGGCGTGGGAATCCCACGATACTGGAAGCCTCCGATAAAGTAAACCAAAACATTTCATTAAAATTCATTTCCTTTTCTCACATCTTGCTGAAAACAGAAAAATATTTCAACCTTGGCATAGCCACTGAATTATTCATCTGAAAATTAAAAACAAAAAACAAAAACCAAAGTTTGATCCAACACGGACTGGATGCCCCCGCCCCACCCCTTGTCCCTGATCACGCTTCCTCTGAAATGAGGCAGGGGTCCTTGTTCTTCCCTGTGATCAGTGCCGAGGGGAGTGTCTATCCCCTCTCGTCCTCCTGTGGGGGCAGTGCCCTAGGGCCAGGCGTGACTTCCAGGCCCCGAGGACCACATCCGGCCCTGAACCCTGGACCCGTGAAACTTAGGGCCTGGGGTCACAGAGCGCGCAGGCTGGGGCCTGCCAGGGAGAGGCAGGCGTCAGTCAGAGGAGAAAGCCGCTCACGGCTCCCCAGAGCAGGAGCCAGGCCAGAAGGAAGACACTGCCCCAGTGGGGCTCTGTTGCCAGCTCTCAGCCCCTGGGCCAGCCCCTCACATGGCCTGTGCCCCCCACTCTCCCTGGAGCTGGGTACTGAGATGCCAGAGCCCTGGGATGCTATTTCCAGAGCCGAAGCTCGACTGTGTATGGAGCAGGCAGCTGGGACGGACAGCTGACCTCTGGATGACCTCTCGGGTTATCAGTTCAGGACTCCTCTTCCACTTCAAGGCTCATTCTAACCGTATGGCTCTTGCCCAGCAGCCTGGAGGAGGAGACCGAACAGCCTGTGCTCAGGGGGCCTCTGGGATGGCTGCCCACCCCAGGCCTGGCTTTCCCCCGGGTTGTGAGCCTTCCTCAGGTCTTTGGGAGCACCCTTCGTACCCCACCCACCACTGTGCCCTCTGGGAAGCTCCTCCCCAAACTCCTCCTTGAGTCTTGGTTCTATGGCAGCCATATTTTCTGAACTCCAAATCAAAACATGAGGTATGAGCCTTCCCAGGTTATTCAGGGAGGTGGCTCTTTGAAGTCAAGGCTGCCCTGGGAAGCTAGGACCTGGTGGTTGCCTCTCTGCATGGATGGCCTGGGAGCTTCCCAGTGATGGAGACTCCCTTTTGGAGATATTCTGCCTTTTCATTCCACTTGTTTCTTAAGTGTCTCCCTCAGGAAATTCACTGATTTCTGTTCTCAGAAATGACTTTGTAAGTAGCAATTGAAGCTTCATGCACTGATGGCCCAGATGCCTTGGAAGTTCTGGCTTACCTGGGTGACAGCCACATCCACGTATCCTCAAGATGAGGACGGACAAACCACCCCTTGCTCTGTTTCCAGCAAACACTCCACCCCCATGCAGAAAATGGCCCGCCTAATTATTCAATGTGACTGTCAGCATTAATCAGATTATCCGGAAGATACTCAACCCTATTACATTTTGTTGCACAAATAAAGCCTAAGGGGAGGAGAGTTCTCTCTCCGGCTGTCCCTGTTTCGTGAGAGGAGGAGTCTTAAAGGGCACGTGGGGTCCTCGAATCCTGAGATCAGCAGCAGCAGTGCTGGCAGTGGTGCCTGAAGAGTTTCAGGGGCAGAGACCTGGGCAGCACGGGGCGTGCAGATGGCGGGTTGGGGGGTGCGGCTGGATGGGGAAACTGAGGCTGGGACCAGGAGGGGGGGCCTTGCCCGGATGGTTGGAGCAAGGCTTGGCTCAAGCCCTGACAGTGAGCTGGGGTGAGAGCAGGTGTATTTGTTTGCTTACAACAAGTACCCGGACTGGTGGGTTTGAGCAACAGGCAGTTATCATCTCAAGTTTCTAGAAGCTAGAAGAACAAGACCAAGATGTGGGCAGGGTCAGCTCCTTCTGAGGGCTGAGACGGAGAGTCTGTCCAGGCCTTTCCCCCAGCTTCTGAGAGTTTACTGGCAGCCTTTGGCATCCCTTGGCTTGGAGACACATCTGCCCATTTCTGCCTTTATGTTCACATGGCGTTTTTTCTCTTTCTGTGTGTGTGTCCATTTCCAGATTTTCCCCTTCTATGAGTACGTCAGTTTTTAGGAGCCCATCCTGCTCAATTTTACCTCTTCTTAACTAATTATATCTGCAAAGACATGAATTCCAAAAAATAATAAAGCCATTTTCCCAGGCACTGGGGTTAGGACTTCAACATTCAAATTTGGAGAGAACGCAGTTCAACCTGTAACACCAGGTGCAGGGGTGAGGGGAGCCTGGATGCAGCCTGGGCAGTCAGGCACTAATGGGACCTAGGGTGGGGGTCCCGAGCAGCAGTCAGGACCCGGGGTTCTCAGGGGCTGAAGGGTCAAGGAGACCCTTCAGGAGGGAGTGATCAGGTGGATCGCTGTACAGTGTAGGGCCATCCCAGCTGAGTGAGCCTCAGTCCTGGAGGTGGTAGGGTTCCCACATACCCCCGATGGAGGGGACCCAGTTCCTCTGACGATGAACTCACGGGGACAGTGATGAAGCCAGTGTGCCTGTGAGTAAGGCTGAGACCACAAACTGACGCTCACTCCACCGTCCTGGTGGGGGGCTTTGTCTCCGGTTGCCCTTGTGTCTTTTAAACCATGGGGTTCTGGCCCACTGCCTAGGAACTTAGTTCATGAAAAATGAATTTTGTCCAGACTGTTAGTGAGTGTGGCAGAACCTATAAGTTGTCCCCCAATACCCATTCTCCTTTTCTTCCATAGCAATAAACCCCTGGTTTTTAGCCAGTCATATGAGTCTCTGGAATAAAAAAATACGTTTCCTAGCTTCCCTTGCAGCTTTGTGACCATGTGACTAAGTTTTGACCAGTGGGAAGTAAGCAGAAACTTCTGGGAATTTTATGCTTTGGAGAACCTTCAGCTTCAAGGAACCTTTTCCCCCCCTGACTTCCTCTTCCTCCAGCGCGCTCATTTTGTTTGATCCAGGCACTCTTCTAAGCATTTTACATACATCGACTCCTTTGTTTCTCACAGCCCTATCACAGGACCTCTTTCTCCATCCTCTGGCCATGTGTGGAGGGTTCCGGGGCTTTAGGAAAGGGCAGGACCGCAGGACGGAAGCCACCTGTGTACCTGACTCCTTGGAAACGTTTCTTAAATAGATTTAGTTAACAAACACTAGAGCCCTCAGTGGGGCTTCCCAGGTGGTAAAGAACCTGCTGCCAACGCAGGAGAGGTAAGAGACGCAGGTTAGATCCCTGGGTCGGGAAGATCTCCTGGAGGAGGGCACGGCAACAGGAAGCTGTGGGCTACAGTCCATGGGGCTGCACAGTCAGACACGACTGAAGTGACTTAGCACACACAGAGCCTGCAATACACTGGACCCACATGGAGGAAAGATGCCTGCAAACCAGGAATGCTTAGACTGGACTGGCAAATGACCAGGGCAAACAGCTTTCATTGTGTTAAGATGTTAATGTCGGGGGGCTTGCCTATCACTGCAGCTAGAACTGACCCTAACTTTGTCCTCAAGACCACTATGGACCAGCTTGGCTGTACTAACAAACCCCACTTTGTGCACTTTCCCTGGTTTCTGTGACTCCCATAACTCCTATTAGTTAATCGGGATCTTCTGCTAAACACTTGCGAGTCTAATCTTAGAGAGCTGACGACTGCCTGGTCCTCTAGATGGCTTCCTATCTTTTTGCCCGTTTACTTTCACTGCGTATATGACTTTAACCTTTGGGGTTTCTGACTATTTTAGTTTTGCCAGTCTTGACCCTCAATGCTTCCAAAGTGCCACTCACTCCAAGATTGTACTTCGGTGCTTACAGCCCAGATTATTTTGGGTCCTTCTGCCTCAAAGAGCTGGGCACCTTGACTTGCAAAAATCCACACTAACCTGACAGATGACTCAGCAAGAGGGTGATGACTTATACTCAGCATCTATGATACCAGCCTGTCCTCTTGTGATCTTCTCAGTAGACAATTTAAAACCTGATCTCTGCAAATTCCTAAGACTCCACCTGGCCCATTTGGACTTAAAAAACAGATGAACTAATCTCAGAATGACTTTCATGGAGTCTTCAACATTCCATATGGTTGAAAGGTGGGCTTGCTAGCGGTATTATGGCTGGAATAACTGGTATGAAGCGGGCTAGTCCTCATATCCGGGCCTTAAAAGCCTCAGCATTTCTTTAGCTTCTGGGGCATGTGGGAAGGACCTTGGAGCTGGCTTCTTGGACTAGTCTCTTCAGTGGTCTTATGACCCCCGCTTAGCACTAACACCACAGAAACAGCTATTAACCATCTACCAGCTTCTGGACGGTCATCATGATTAGACCTCAACTCTTGAGAAATCTTACCTGGCCCATTTGTGGGATTAAATGTTCCGAACTCTAGAAATCTCCCAGGAACAAGACATCATGGAACCCCAGCAGGGTTAAGGGTGTTCCTTTATTCTCTAACAGTTGGAGAGGTGGGAAAAAAAGAAAAGAAAAAAGCTGCAAATCAGACAGATCTGAGTTCAAATAGTGGCTTTGCCAACTCTAGATATGTGAGTGTTTCCAAGTGTATTATTCCCCCAACACTCAGTTTTCTCATTTGCAAAATGGGGCACATTTTTATCTTTTGAGAACCAGATGTATTGACTGTAAAGCCTCTCTAAATGTAATTATTCGGGGAGGCGATGGAAGCGCTTTTGCCTTGCAGAGCTCTGTCTGTTCTGATGCTGGGGGAATCTTTATTCTCCTTCATTCTCATTCCCTCTCTGACATCATCAGTCTCGGGATCCCAACCCTATCTTTTAAGAAAGCATGTAGCTTGTCCACAGTACTTAACCTCTTCATATGATTCCCTCATCTTTAACATGGGGACAGTGACAGTCCCAACCCACAGCACTGTCGTGAGTATTGAATGAGTGAAAGTGTGTGAAGCACGTAGAATGGAGCTGAACACGTTAAAGTTTCAGTTAAATTATCATTCTTACAGGAAGGGATTCCTTGCCAGCTCATCGTGTCTCCCCTTTTGGAGAGAAAGCTCCTTGGGGCTTGAAACCTTACCTCTTTACCTGCCACAGACTCCCATTTGCTGTTAAACCTCGTCTTCAGGATGCTCAGCCGCCTCTCAAGGATTCACTGGCTGGGAAAGGACAGGATGTGACCAGTCCCTGGGCTGGTGAACCTTTGGGCACAGACTTCGCCCCTGAGCCTCAGATCCTATCTTTAATGTGGATAGAGTCCTGTAGCACTGGTTCGTTATCAGAAAGAAATCTTGCTGCCAGCGTCTAGAGGGGGTGCGGGGTCTATCCGTAAATGTTTCTCATTGCATTGGTGTTAGTCCAGAGTTTGCCTCACACGTGCATCCCGAGACCCCTCCTTTCTGGTCATTCGCCCTCATTTTCCTTCTCCATGTCCTCTCCTGGTCCCTCCCTCTTAACCCGACACCACACCATCCCTCTCCCACAAAAATTCCCAGCCTGAGGCTAGTTGCAGTTAACAGGTTTTCCTCTTCCAAAAATAAGAGGGAGATGGCTTCAGATGCCTGAGAATGGAACCCGACCCAGACACAAAACTCTCTTCTCATAGCTTTGGTGTGAGTACGTCACACGGGTCTTTAGCTCATCTTCTGTCCAAAGCTGACCTCCCAGGAAAAGGATGCTGGGAGGAAAGCATCCTTCCTGGGGTGCGAGTAAAGCTGTTGTCAGAGTCTCGGCAACCTGCACGACGTGCAACCGCATGACGCAAGGCGCTTACTCCCATGCCCAGAGCAGGGTTGGTACTCTGTGGATGTTAGGTCTCCTCCTCGCCCCAGACCCCTACCCAGCTGACTCTGGGGAGAGAGCACTCTGGTGTCCAGACCGCAGACAGGTGCTCCGCTGCCTCCCCTAGAGGGGTAGGTAGGACGCTCACCATGGGCTGCCCCAAGGGACGTGTGAGCAGTACTAGGCGTGGCTATCAGAGGTCCGGAGGAGGCGCCCAGCATTGAACCATGAAGCTGGAGGGGGTGATGAATTCCTCATGCCTGCTCGGGGTTCCCTCTGTGCAGGCAGGGCCATCCCGGGGGTCTGCAACCACTGCCGCCTGTTCTCCCACCGCTCACAGCATCAGGAGCTGGAATTTCGCCCCTCCTTTCCCAGGGTGAGGAGCCACCAGCCAGTGCTGCGTCAGGGGCCTGGACATCCGGAGGGGTTTTCCCATTCCGTGAATTCTGCTTTCAAAGAAGGAAACACGGGCAGATCCCCACAGTATTTTTTCAACCTGACGGTTAAACGTGTTATTTCTCACAATCTCAGATAAGCACCTGGAGCCGCATCGTCTCAGGCTGTGTCACTTCAAAAACTGCTTGATAGCTAATTATAAGTCAACACCCCAACGTCACTGACAGCTAACCAGCCATCAGTTGTCAGCGAGGAGACCTGATTTAGCCTTTTCATATGCACCGGGAGCACAAAGGAACAAGGAGTTAGGGGAAAATGCTAGAAACAGGAAGGACACATATCATTAAATAAAGCTGTGACCAGCCTCCAGTGCCACCAGCTTCTCTGAACAGGCCACACCCGCGCTCTCATTAACCCCGGGACGCTGAAAGCAGCTTGTCCAGAGGCACTGGGCGTTTAGTCGGAACCACTGCCGCAATGAACAAGGCAGGGCCACCTACCCCGACCCTTTCTCTCTGACTTCACTCTTCAGCCCTGCTCGAGTGTGAATAAACTTGTTTACCAAGTCCAGAATGTGGATGGCAACGAAGTCTTATTTGTCACAGCGCAGTGACAAGACTTTGCGCACAGTGGCACTCGGGAGAGTGGCAAAAATGACCAGAGACTGTATTTCTGGTCAACGGCAGCCACGCAGACGTCTTGGGCCAAAGCTACTAGTCAGTATTCTCTTTTTCTTCTGCTTGTGTGTCTGTAACAGAGGAAAACCTTGTTACTGTGCCTAATGTGGTAAACAAAATTATACCGTGTGCAACAAGAAGAAAAGGGAAACAAGAAGCACTGGTGAATGTTCCAGCGGGTGTAATCTTAGTGGCCAGTATGTGGTTTTTTATGAAACGAAGGCATGAATACGAGGACCCTAATTATTGCTTTCAATTGACAAAGTGTGGTGAACTGGAGAATGCGGCAGGACAGCTCTGGCTGGGTCTCAAGGCAGCTTTAGAAGTAAATATAGAAATTCTTGTGTACACGGTGTTACATAAAAAAGTCGCCTTAAAAAGCAAGGTCAGTTTTTCATACCTTACTGAGTGGTTCTGGCAGATGGATAATTTTGTTTGCTTTTGTTGTTCTGTAGCAGAGACCTACAAACTCCAGCCCACGGGCCAAGTCTGGCCCACGGCCTCTTTTTATAAATAAAGTTTTATTGGGAAGACTACATTCATTGGTGTATGTGCTGTCTGTGGCTGCTTTCATGATACAACAGCAGAGCTGAGTAGTGAGACAGAGGCCCTACAGCCACAAAACCTAAAATATTTGTAATTTGGCCTTTTATAGAAAAAGATCACTGACCCCTGTCCTTTTGGAAACTTATTTCAGAGAAGATCCACAGTCTGTTGGTGAGGTGGTGGCCAGAAGGAGAGGGAATGAAAAAGTCACATGGGAAGAAAGAAGCAGAAAGAGTATATGCAGGGGAAACGGGGGCCTTCAACTAGGATCTGGGTTCCCACATGAATGGGCAGAGGAATGGATTCTGTGTGCTTTGATTCCATTTTTAAAATAAGCAGTCTATGCAGAGCATAAATCTAAATGGAACAGCTTGGGTACAAACAGAAATTACCACATAGGTTTTTATAGAGGTATTAAACATTTTATCAAGTTATGGGATCTCTGGCTCACAAATAAATTGAGTAAATATCAGAACTACAGTAAAGCCAAACATTCCTTTGGATGCTCACAAATGGAAGGGAAGGATCCTAACTTCCTCTTGCCCACTGCCAGGGGAACGCAAAGCGGCTGAGTTCTCTCATTGTTAGGACTTTGTATGAAGGTCATCACCTACATTTGTTGCTGCACATTGAGAGAAAAGAACCATGCAATATTTTTCTCATGCCGGAGGGACCTCTTGCCCAATAGGGCTCATTACATTAGGCCAGTGCCTACCTGTTTAATAATTCTGTTTGGGCTCAGAAGCTGAGCAGGCCACAAGGCAGGCACCGGCTGTGGCTTTTACTGGAACTGCAGATCTTTGAATCCCAGAGCTGGAGGTGTGGGAGCGCTCTGGGTAGACACTAAGTAATGTGACTATTAATATAGTAAGAACACATTAGTCCAGACAGCCCAATGTCTGGGGCTTCTCAGACGAAAGATGACTTCTAGTTCAGAAAGTCCTAGTAAAACTTTTACTGCTGATGTCCTTTCCTGTTCTCTCTGTGAGAAAGACAAAGCTTGTGTACACAGTCTGGCAGTAGCCACGGACTCAGCAAGAAAACAGACAACAGAGATAGTGGGTAACCCTTGGGGCACAGAGGGGATAAGTAACTTGCCGAGGGCCACATAGAAAGCGCAGGAGCCCAGCAGTCTGGCTCCAAAGTCCATGCTTGACAAAAAGTTTCAAAGGACTTCAGGCACATAGAGTTGGCTTAATTCTAATCTTTGTACGATACACGCTCTCATGCACAGACCCTGGTCTACTTGTTTAATTAATGAACTTACAAATCACAGAAGACACAGCGATATAAGGTCTTAGTCTGGGCTCCCACAGAAGCAGACCCTGAAGGCAGTTGGGGCAGGTGGTTTATTTGGAAGGTGCAGGGGAGTCAGCAGGGGAATGAAAGAGTGAGGCAGGAAGAGAGGCGGCATATAAAGAGTATGTCCTTAAGCAGCAGCCCCAAAGGAGCCGGATCTTACCCTGTGGGCAAACCGGGAAACACAGAGCTCGGAATCGCCCAGGCACCCGAGGGGCGCAAGCCTGGGGCCGCTTACAGATTAGTGGTTTACAGGTGCTGAAGAATGCGTGGCGGGGGGTTGGGGGCAGAGGCTTTTAAGGACAGAAGCACACACCTTGGTAGTTGGTAGGTATCTGGGGCACGTGAAAAAAGCAGAGTCCAATGCAGTGTTTCTCAATTGAAAAAAAAAATTACTTCCACTCTAAGGAGACTTTTAAAGCAATTTTTCCTAATTGCCCCTGCCCCATCAAATTTTAATACTGCAAATATATTGTCTGTTATGTACTATTGCCCTTTGTGTGTGGGTGGGTGCGGGGAGGGCGCGAATTGCAAACCGTTAAACTATACAAGACTTTTTTTTTTGTCCCCGGTATTAATCAAGGTTCTCCAGAGGAACAGAACCAACAGGATGTGTGTGTGTGTGTGTGTGTGTGTGTGTGTGTGTGTGTGTGTGTGTGTGTGTGACTTCATTCGAAAGTATATGTGAAAGTTGCTCAGTCGTGTCCAACTCTTTGCGACCCCATGGACTATACAGTCCTTGGAATTCTCCAGGCCAGAATGCTGGAGTGGGTTGCCTTTCCCTTCTCCAGGGGATCTTCCCAACCCAGGGACTGAGCCCAAATCTCCCACACTGAGGGCGGATTCTTTACCAGCTGAGCCACCAGGGAAGCCCAAGCATGCTGAAGTATCCCTTCTCCAGTGGATCTTCCTGACCCAGGAATCAAACTGGGGTTTCCTGCATTGCAGGCAGATTCTTTACCAACTGAACTATTAGGAATTGGCTCCTATGATTATAGAGGATGACGAGCCCCAAGATCTGCTGTCTACAAGACACGGGATGGTGTAGTTCCAGTCCTAAGGCTTGAGACACAAAGAAAGCTGATGTTTCAGTTCAAATCCCGAGGAAGGAAAGAACTTCCCAACTCAGGGTAGTCTGGCAGAAGGGAAAGCCAGCCTTCTTGTTCTGTTTAGCCCTGTAACTGATGGAGGGGCCACCCATATTAGGGAACTCAATCTGCTTTACCCAGTCTACCAGTTCAAGCGTCACTCTCACCCAGAAACACTCTCATAGACATATGCAGAATAACAGCTTATCCTAACACTGGACCAAATGTCTGGACAGACAGTGGCCCAATCAAGTTGAAACAAAATTAACCATCACTTGCCACCACCCCCCGTCCTGTATCAGATTTCTCCCAGTTGGGGGCGCTGCTGCCCACGTTGAAGACCCGCGGTCCGAGAGACCCGGCCAAGGCAAGCAGCACCTGTTACCGCCTGCTGTTTCGCTGGCCCGCGCTGGAGTGGTGCGCGAGGTCCGCAGGAGCAGAGAGGAGCGCCGCACATCGGTTCATCTTTCTAGGCCAAGGATCCCCCAGGAAGGAGAGAGACAGGAGAGGGAAGGGCAGATGGGACACAAATGACGAACTTTGATAACCCATCCCAGCAGAAGTGAATCTCTGGTTTTCATTATTTTCCGGGATTCTTTAGCAGTTTTGATTTTCCCCGAAAGAGCCCCGGCACAAACCAATTAGGCCCGGC
Source organism: Budorcas taxicolor (assembly GCF_023091745.1). Taxonomy (NCBI): domain Eukaryota; kingdom Metazoa; phylum Chordata; class Mammalia; order Artiodactyla; family Bovidae; genus Budorcas; species Budorcas taxicolor. The sequence goes on along the minus strand of NC_068930.1, from coordinate 10,078,144 downwards.
CTTGGTATTTCACCGCTGTTGAAATCAGATCCTAGAGAGGATGTAAACATCCTTCTCAGAGCCCGAGTCCCACCACGATCTCGCAACCGTGTCAAGCTAGCTCTCATGTTCCCGACTTGAAAAGCAGTTGAACAGATGGTGGCTGACACCTTTCTCAGGAATCCTGGAAACCCACCAGTCTACCCACTGAGGTATGAAAAAAAAAAAAAAAAAAAAAGAAGGGGGGAGGGAGGGGAATCTAAAAATGTGGTGAAGAGAGAAAAAGACCGGAGCGGAATGAGCGCAGGAGAAGACCCCGCAGCATGGGGCGATGGACGCAGAGCGCCCTCCGCCAGAGGGGAGCTGGTGAGCAGGATGGGCGCTAGCCCTTACCAAGGCGGGACGCGAGGCACCCAGGAAGCTGAGAGCACCCAGCCTCCTGACCAAGCCTGTCCACTGGCGACGCTCCTTCCCGTGAAGATTCCGAAGATCGGTTAGAGTTAAAGCATTCCAAATTTTTATGATTGCCTTAAAATAACAGAATTTTTTCAAGATTCTAAATGGAAGCTCAAGTTGTGAAAGCTAGATCATAGGAAATGTGAAGGAAAAGCAGTGCAGTGTGGCACCTACCTTTTTCTTGAGCTAGCCCAGCACGCTGCAAACTTGTGTCTAGACTTCATCCCTGAAGGGCAAACAAGGAAAATGTTCTGCTATTTCATCCATAGGATAAGAAAAAGAAATTTAAGCGAAGATCATCTTTTGCGGGGAAAGGAAAAGAGCAGCTGTAACACTAAGTAATACTTTGATAAGCTTTCCTGGTTGCTCAGTGGTAAAGAATTCACCTGCCAATGCAGGAGGTGCTGGTTTGATCCCTGGGTCAGGAAGATCTCCTGGAGAAGGAAATGGCAACCCACTCCAGTATTTTTGCTTGGAAAGAGAGGCCTGGAGGGCTACAGTCCATGGGGTTGCAAAAGAGTCAGACACAACTCAGTGATTAAACAACAGCAACAACACCTTGATAGAGTGTATATACCTGTTACTTTTGACAAATGATTTCAGATTTTTTAAAATAGAGGGAACACTGACTTTTGGACATAACCCAAGGCATGACGCCAAATTCTTTCCCCTTTTATTAAAACTAAGATGTAATAGCTATGTGACATTTGTCCTGGTAGCACACTCATCTCACAGCCTCAGTGACAACTTTGTGGCTGACCACATAAAACTTACTAGAAATTAATCTAGCAGAGTTGCCCTGATTTTTCAGTTCCTACACAATTAAGGCATTGTAGAAACCTCAGGAATGGGAGAGAATCCCTAGAACATGGGACGTATCATTGTTTGAGGACTAGAGTCTTAAAGAGCATTAAGCCAAATCACCCCCTACACTTTACAGAAGTGGGAGCCGCATCCGGACAGCTTGAATAATTTACTAAAGGTTACCAGCAGGTCAGCAACAGAGGGTGGGGAGAACCCAGATTTCCTGCCTGAGAGCTAGCCTGCTTACTTCTCCTAACACAGGAGGGAACTACACACAGGTTCACTGAAAACCCCACTAAATGGAAACCTAGGACCACTGCTCGACATCTGAGAAACTTTAAGATGGGAAACTTACTTGGCACCACAAGGAAGGGAAATAGTTTGATGGTGGTAGCACGGAGGTTAACTTTGCGTCTGCCTTGTAAAGAACTGTCCTGTGGAGTCATCAGAGGGCTATTGGGAAATCCCTATGCTAAAACCTTCAAAAAAAAAAAAAAAAAGCTCTCAAATCCCCCATACTTGTTTTCAGATGCCTGAAGACCAGGAATAAGCATTTTCTTTCATTTTACAAATAAAAAGGAGCTTTTAAACCCATGAAAGTGACATGTTCATCCGCTATCAAGTCAAATTGTAAACACATTGGAAAGCAAGATTAAATGTGCTGGCCAAGACTCCTGTAGCAAAAGAAAGAGCTAGAAGGAAGACCGAACATGGCTGATAACAGGTCAGTTCCTGGAGCAGGTTTTGACAGTCAGAGGATTCCCAGGTTGTCAGAACCCAAGTTCAAAGAGGGATATACAAGATGATCTTTTGGGCCCATAGAAAGGAAATATTAGAGTTTTTGCTTTTTATTTGTTATGTGAAGATGAAGGAAGAAATTAACTTTAATGAGTATCTAATATATGGATGACACTACTACCCTCTTTCGGTCAAACCTCCAGAGTGAGTTAGGTATTAGGAATCCTGAGGGTTGAGAGGAGGTCTTCTCATCCTAATACTCTGCAGTCTAAGTACCAGATTAAGTGGCTTCTTATATTATAGTATCTAGTTTACATAAACTAGCTCTAGCGAAAGGGACAAGTGGAATCTTTGGATGTGTTAGTGATGAGCTATTTGGACTAATGCGCCTACTTTCACAGCTAAAAATGCTAGATTGAGTGGATTTTAAAACATCTTCTTAAGATATTGAGGAATTGGCAACATAGTTAGGAATTACAACGTAATTGAAAATTGATGGAGACGTGAAACCCTGAAAACCCGTGTTCTTAAGGCGCTCACTGGTCTAGGTATATACAAGCATTAAATTTTACAACCTCTTGGGCAAAGAGGTACAAAAATCAAACTATAATAAACCCTCCCCCAAATAAACTGGGACTCCAAAGATTCTCTCTGGGTCATCTGGTAGTGAACCAACCCTTGCACGGATTTGCAGTGCAAAGTAACATCATTTGGAAGGATCAAAACACTGATGTGAATTTCATCTGAAAGAAACTCAGACTGCAGTGCTATGAGGTATATGCAGCAGGAACAAATGAAATCCTCTTGTGAAAGAATGCTTCTTCCTTCTAGATTTCAAGCTATTCATTCAAATAATTCTTAATGCCAGAAAGCAATACATAATGAAGAATAATCAAGTACATAAGAAAATAAGCACTGTGAATGAGAACAATCAAAAACAATATAAAATAGAAACATTTCAAGATTTTATGTATTGAAACTATCAAACAGATTATAAATCAAGTATGCTTACTGTGTTTAAAGATTAAAGACAGTCTAAAAAAATATATATACAAGGAATGAGAACCTGTAAAAGTGACATAGATGATTCAGGGAAAAAAAATAAAATTTCTACAAGTGAAAATTTCAAGAATTGAAGAACTCAGTAGAGGTACACAGAAAGAGACTAGATAAGGCCAAGGAAAGAACTTAACAGAATGGAAGATATGTTACAGGACATTTTCCGGGCTGCAGTACAAAGAAGCAAAAAGATGGAAAGTACAGAATAGCAGTTACAAGATATGGATAATAAACTAGGAAGGTCTCACATCCATTTCAGCGGAGTCCTTGAAGGAGAAAACAGAGAGATGATCCAGGGAAGTATTTGAAGAGATAATGGACTGAGAATTCAACATTGAATCACTCCACAATTAATTCCGTAACGAATTTTAAGTGGTATAAATAAAAAGAGATGCAAATGTAGATATATCAGAGTGAAATAGCAACACATGAAAGATAAGTAGAAAAATTATAAAAGAAGCCAGAGTGAAAAGATATACTGCCTTCAAAAGAGTAACAGACTTACAGCTAACTTATCAATTCTAACAAAGGAAGTCATGAGGTGGTTGAATATCTTCAATGGGATCAACAAAAATCCCAGCCAGCCTAGGATTCCATACTCAGAAATGGTATCTTTCAAGGGCAAATTACACATACTTGCAGAAACAAATAAACAAATACAGTGACTTTTCCACTGGTAAACTCTCAAAAGAAATTCTAAAGGCAGAAAAAAACTGGTCCCAGAATGAAGAGAAAGAAGGAATGAAGAGCCAAGAAAGTTAGAAAATTGTGGCTAATTCTAAGCAGACATCGACCGCATAGAATAATGCGAGTCCTGTGAAGTTTAAGAAAGAGACCGAGATTAAGGGGAGATCATAGTGGTGGCAGCTCTTTTCTTGACCTGAATCCTACGTAACAACAGAGCATGTTTATAGCAAAACTGGTGACATGACATCCCTTCAAACCCTAAAACAGAGGTGGGTGGGGGAACACCACAAATAACCCCAACACCTTCATGATTTTGGAGTCTGTGTGAAAAGAAGGAAAGGAAGCAACAGCGTAGCATTTGAAATATCCGAGAACAGCAGACCCCAGGGGAAGCCACAGAAGAGCTCGGAAAGCCAGCTGAGAACAGCATCTGGAACTGAGAGCGGCCGTCCTAGGCGAGTACAAGACTCGTGAGCTCTGAAAGCTGACTTCCTAGGGCTCCCGCCAAGCCCTGCGCTGGAAAAATGCACTCCAAGTCCACTTACAATGAAGCCAGATGAGGACAATATAGGTGAAGAGAAGAGAAGGCCCAGACCGTATAGATGAAGGAGAGAAGGTAAGCCACCTGGTTTTTGACTCCACACAGAAACAGCAGAAGAGGGAACTTCATGATGTTAGAAAAATTTCTGAACCCCATGTCCTACCTTGGAGTGCTATAGCAAAATACCAGTAACTGGGTGGCTTATTGCTCACAGTTCTGGAGGCTGGAAGGCTGAGGTCAGGGTGTTGAGTCCCTGTCAGGGCTGCCCTCCAGGCTGCAGACTGCTTGCTGGGTCCTCGGGTGGTGGGATGGCGAGAGATTTCTGCGGTCTCTTTACGGGAGCACTAATCACGGGGGCTGAGCCCTCGAGACCCAATTATCTACCAAAGGCTGTACCTCCTGATACCCCTGCGCTGGGATTTAGGATTTTAGCATATGAAGTAGGGGTAGGGGAGCAGGAATATGCAATCTATAACATCCTGCTTTATTCTCAAAGTCAGGAAAATGAATTTCACTGAAAAGTTAGCAACTAAAAAATATGATCAAATTCTGGACAGAGTTAGAACTTAAAAAGGAAAAAAGAAGAAACCAAGAAATTTAAAAACATAAAAAGGTATGCCCAGAAGATAGATAAAAATATAATATCCTATTTTACATGAAGCTAGAATATTTAAGAAAATGCTGAAAGATAGGAGAATACATAGAATGATAAAAATTTAGACATGAAGTGACAGATATAGTTCAGAAATAATTAGAAATAAAAGAAAAAATCATTTCAGAAGTGAAGACTAAACTAGATAGAACATGAGGAAAAATGAGTAACAAATAATGCCTTAAGAGAAACATAAGGTAAAAAAAAGTTTTCAAATTAAAAGTGAAGGAAGAGATAAAAAGGATTTGAGAGAAAGTGACAAATGTTAACAATAACAAAGAAGACTAAACAAAGGAATAATAGAAAATCTGAAGAAGCAAGCCACACAAGGAAACAAAACAAGTACTGAAGACTGTAATCCAAAAAATGTGTCTAAAATTAGGGAAAAATAAGGAAAATTATATGTCAATAGAAGATACCATGTACCTATGAACATCAATCAAATGTTACTAACACCTAGAGATATTCTACTGTAATTATTGGTCTTTAAAGAAAAGATTCAAAAATTATTTGAACATCAGTAAAGAGAGAATGGAATTTTTCAGAGATAATACGAGATTACCATCAGACTTTTTGACAGCAGCACTTTAAGCCAGAATAAAAAAGTCATGTGTTTCTGAAAATGTACACCCAGCATTTGAAATCCAGCAAAACTGAATTTCAAATATAAAAGCAAACTGTTATCAACATGCAAGACCTCAGTGACTATTGTTCCCATGAGCATTTTGTGAGATATTTACGAAAGAATAAGCTTCCGTCAACCAAAATAACCTTCATGGATGTGAGAGTAGATGGTGAGGATTAAATTTGCAGTAACCTGTAGAACTAGAGCTCAGTGACGACTTAGAGGGCGTGAGTATAGGCTGTAATGTCATGGGCTCTGACAGCTAAAGTTATGGTACAACAGCAAACAACAGAGATACGATGGAAGGGCATATGCCAAAGGATGTATTCTAGTGTTCTAAACAATCATTAAAGTCTATTGCTAATATAGTTAGGATAAAACAAATGATCAATTATGGGAAATTTTAAATATGTCATCCTTCGTATTCTTGAGAATCAGGATTCGTGGTAGAGAGGAGAGGAGATCAGAGTATAATGGAGAAGTTAAAGAAAATCTTGTTTTGAATTAGAAGTTTCAATATTGACTCATGATATTCTATCTTTAAATATATATTTGTACATCTGTGTACAGGACATGAAAAGAATGATATGCATCTGAATTAGAACAACTCAGAAGTGTGTGTGTGTGTGTGTGTGTGTGTTATATTTAGTTCCACTGATAAGAAAACAGTGACCAATCTAGAACAACGATTATTCCCAGTGCTGAGTTGTGGCCTTAAAGTTCTTTTTATTGTTGTTAAGTCTTTCAGTCATGTCTATTTGTGACCCCATGGACTGCAACATGCCAGGCTTCCCTGTCCTTTACTATCTCTTGGAGTTTGCTTGAACTCATGTCCATTGAGTCAGTGATGCGATCCAACTATCTCATCCTCTTTCATCTCCTTCTCCTCCTGCCTTCAATCTTTCCCAGCATCAGGATCTTTTCCAATGAGTCAGCTCTTCGCATCAGGTGGCCAAAGTATCGGAGCTTCAGCTTCGGCATCAGTTCTTCCAAAGAATATTCAGGGTTGATTTCCTTTAGGATTAACTGGTTTGATCTCCTTGCTGTCCAAGGGACTCTCAAGAATCTTCTCCAGCACCACAGTTTGAAATCATCAGTTCTTCGGCGCTCAGTCATGACCACTGAAAAACCGTAGCTTCTTACTAAAAGGAAACAGAGGACTTGCAGAAGTGCCTGACTCTGGATCTGGGGCAGGAAATACACACGGTGAACCTGGAGCATCTTGTCATATCAGGTTGCAAGGAATCGTTAAAGACTCCTAGTCTCATGTCAAAAGGACCCAGGAATCAGCCTGAAAGAGGCTCCCACTGGAACAATTTGAGCTGCAGTAAAAAATAATGTTTGAATTCTTGAGTTCATAATAATAGTGAGGAACAAAAGAATAAGTCTCCCTTAGACAAAGACTGGAAACTAATTCATTACCTTGAAAACTGCTGAATAAAGGAAAAGATTTCAGGATTTCCTGCCTTTTCGAAATGAATTATACCATTCTGGGGTAACCAGATAGTAGACGGAGAAGTGTTTTCTTATAATAGTATTACAGCTATTAAGCAGCAAGAACAAAAAATATAGGATACCATCACTTTGCAACCCCCAACGAATTACCAGGTTTAAGCATTAAACATCAATAAGAGTGGCAACTGGACGCTATTTACCTCCTATAATCTTGCCAAACTCTAACAAGAGTCTTGCCAAAGGGATCAAACCAAAATCTGACCCCACTACTCAATTTTCTGGAAATGTAGAGGAAAGAGAAGTATGCTGAACCATGAGGATGTGATTTTAAAAACTCCTGTGAAGCTAAACTACTCATCACACAGCCCAGGATTTTGAGACTGTAAGGAAAAGAAAAAGATGGAAAAGAGAACTTACAGATTGAAAGAAGTATAAAAAAATTTAACGGGCAATGCAATGTTCTAGTGTCTGGGAGTGTGCATTTGGTTAATAAAACTACTTCTAAAAGAAATGCAAGAAAATTATAAGTATTGAAAGGAAGGTAGTAACCACGGAAGTGGTGAGGAGGGGGTTATACCTGAGAAGGAGCATACACACCTGCTTCTGGGTGGTCAGCAAAATTTTATTTCTGACATGAATAGTCTTTTCCTTAGAAGTTGCATTAAGCCACATATTTGATTCATGTGGCTTTCTGAGTTTTATTTTACAGTAAGATTATTTAAAAATAGATTGAACACATGATAATAACGTTATATAGGGTGGGGAGAAGGGCAGGTGGCAATAAAACGGTCTAAGGTCCTTATAATGTCTGGGAAGAGGGTAAAAGTGGTGATTAACTCTACACTTAAGTATCCGAATTGTGGGTTCGATCCATGGGTTGGGAAGATCCCCTGGAGAAGGGAAAGGCTGCCCACTCCAGTATTCTGGCCTGGAGAATTCTAGTCCATGGGGTCACAAAGAGTCGGATGCGACTGAGCGACTTTCACTTTTTCATTTCACATACATATTGTAATTCTTAGAATAACAACTAAAGAAATAGAATATAGAACGTTGAAAGCAGTAGAAGGAAAAAATGGAATGATGAAATTAATCCAAAAGAAGGCAAGAAAGGAGAGGAAAGAAGGCACGCCACAGAAGTGTTGCCTGTGACCCCTAAGAAGTACACTGCACTCCTAACTCCCGCTTGTGAGCAGGACATCGTTTGGAAATAAGGTCTTTGCAGATATAATGAAGATGAGGTGATGCTGAGGTCACACGGATCTTAATCCAGTACGATTGGTTTCCTTATAAGAGGAAAACAGACACAGATGCAGAGGTAACCAGAGAGGCAGAGAACGCAGTGATGCAGCCACCAACTGCCAAGGATCCGCAGCCGCCAGCGGAAGCAAGGAGCACTCGAGGAGGGGTTCTACCGGAAACCTCAGAGAGAGAGTGGTCCTGCCAGCACCTTCATCTTGGAATTCTGGCCTCCAGAACTATGAAACAGTAAACTTCTATTGTTTTAAGTCAACCAGTTTGTGATGCTTTGTTCCGTAGTGTGATGGTTAATTTTATGTGTCAACTTGGCTGGGCCACGGGATGACTAGATATTTGGCCAGACGTTATTCTATGTGTTTTGGGGTGAGATTTATATTTGAATTCGATCAGTAGATCAAGTAGAGAAGATTGCCCTCTTCACTGTGGGTGGGGGGACTCATCCAATCCATCCAAGGTCTGAATAAAATACAAAGCTGAGTAATAAAGAATTCTTTCTCTTTGACTGTCTTTGAGCTGGGTCATGGGTCTTCTCCTGCCTTTGGACTTGGACTCAGACTGAAATTTAGACCATCGGCTCTCCTGGGCCTCCAGCCTTCTGACTGCAAATCTTAGACTCTCGGTCTCCATAACTGCACAGGTCCTTCACTATAGTAAATATAAATACAAACATATTGTTCTGGTTCTTTTCCTCTGGAGAACTCAGACTAATAATGGCAGCCCTAGGAAACCAATACAAGATAGAACTATCAGCACAAAATAAGCTGCCAGATTTAACACAAAAATATCTTAAAATATAAGCAGTTAAACACTTCGGTCAACTGACAAAGGTAGACTGCTTTTTATCTCTATTTCAACATATGCCACTTTAAAGAAAAATGTTGAAAACAAAAGGTCACAAAAATTGAAAAAGATTAGAGCAACGACAAAAAGAAGCTGATGTGGCCATATTAGTAGCAGATAATATACGCGGTAAGTCCTGGCAGAGATAAGACAACCACTTCATAGTGATAAAAGGCTAAATTCATCAGAAAGGTACAGTCATTTAAAATGTATATGAACCTTATACATGAACAATTATACAGTGGAAGTGACAAATAGATTCAAGAAGCTGATGTGGCCATATTAATGGATTAGATCTGATAGAGTGCCTGAAGAACTATGGATGGAGGTTCGTGACATTGTACAGAAGGCAGTGATCAAGACCATCCCCAAGAAAAAGAAATGCAAAAAGGCAAATGGCTGTCTGAGGAGGCCTTACAAATATCTGAGAAAAGAAGAGAAGTGAAAGGCAAAGGAGAAAAGGAAAGATATACCTATCTGAAAGCAGAATTCCAAAGAATAGCAAGGAGAGACAAGAAAGCCTTCCTCAGGGATCAATGCAAAGAAATAGAGGAAAACAATAGAATGGGTAAGACTAGAGATCTCTTCAAGAAAATTCAAGATACCAAGGGAACATTTCATGCAAAGATAGGCACGATAAAGGACAGAAATTGTATGGACCTAACAGAAGCAGATCTTAATAAGAGGTAACAAGAATACACAGAAGAACTATCCAAAAAAGATCTTCATGACCCAGATAACCATGATGGTGTGATAACTCACCTAGAGCCAGACATCCTGGAATGCGAAGTCAAATGGGCCTTAGGAAGCATCACTGCGAACAAAGCTAGTGGAGGTGATGGAATTCCAATTGAGCTATTTCAAATCCTAAAAGATGATGCTGTGAAAGTGCTGCACTCAATATGCCAGCAAATTTGGAAAACTCAGCAGTGGCCACAGGACTGGAAAAGGTCAGTTTTCATTCCAATCCCAAAGAAAGGCAATGCCAAATAATGTTTAAACTACCACACAATTGCACTCATCTCACACGCTAGCAAAGTAGTGCTCAAAATTCCCCAAGCTGGGCTTCAATAGTACGTGAATCGTGAACTTCCAGATGTTCAAGCTGGTTTTAGAAAAGGCAGAGGAACCAGAGATGAAATTGCCAACATCTGTTAGATCATCAAGAAAGCAGGAAACATCTATTTCTGCTTTATTGACTATGCCAAAGCGTTTGACTGCGTAGATCACAACAAAGTATGGAAAATTCTTCAAGAGATGAGAACACCAGACCACCTTACCTGTCTCCTGAGAAATCTGTATGCAGATCAAGAAGCAATAGTTAGAACTAGACATGGAACAACAGACTGGCTCCAAATCAGGAAAGGAGTATGTCAAGTCTGTATATTGTCACCCTGTTTATTTAACTTATATGCAGAGAACATCATGAGAAACGCTGGGCTGGATAAAGCACAAGCTGGAATCAAGATTGCCGGGAGAAATATCAATAATCTCAGATATGCAGATGACACCACCCTTATGACAGAAAGTGAAGAAGAGCTAAAGAGCCTCTTTATAAACGTGAAAGAGGAGAGTGAGAAAGTTGGCTTAAAGCTCAACATTCAGAAAACGAAGATCATGGCATCTGGTCCCATCACTTCATGGCAAATAGATGGAGAATAGCTATGACCAACCTAGACAGCATATTAAAAAGCAGAGGCATTACTTTGCTAACAAAGATCCATCTAGTCGAAGCTATAGTTTTTCCAGTAGTCATGTATGGATGTGACAGTTGGACTCTAAAGAAAGCTGAGCACTGAAGAATTGATGCTTTTGAACTGTGGTGTTGGAGAAGACTCTTGAGAGTCCTTTGGACTGCAAGGAGATCCAACCAGTCCATCCTAAAGGAAATCAGTCCTGAATATTCATTGGAAGGACTGATGCTGAAGCTGAAACTCCAATACTTTGGCCACCTGATGGGAAGAACTGACTCATTGGAAAAGACTCTGATGCTGGGAAAGATTGAAGGCAGGGGGAGAAGGGGACAACAGAGGATGAGATGGTTGGATGGCATCACCAACTCTATGGACATGAGTTTGAGCAAGCTCTGGGAGTTGGTGATGGACAGGGAGGCCTGGTGTGCTTCAGTCCATGGGGTCGCAAAGAATCAGACACGACTGAGTGAATGAACTGAACTAATATGAACCTAGTATTATACCCTCAAAATACAAACAGTAAAAATGAACACATTTTATAGTGAAAGAGACAAACTCTCAAATCAAGTTGGGGAATTTTTAACAAAATGAATAAGCAGGCTTAAAAGATTCCTGGAAGATATTAAAATGTTATGCTATACACTATATTTGACATACATTATAATAATGCAAGTATGAGCAAATTAAAGAAATTTTCAGAATTGATCTCTTTCCTACCCTTAGTATCATCTCTTAGTCATAATGCACATTAAAAATAATGATGAGATAATGAGATCAGAGAAGATGTTCAAATAATGTTATAATTTCCAAGAACAGTCTTTTAAGCAGGGATTTATAACCACTGTCCTTCAAGATAAACATCACCGTATGTGTTCATTGCTCCTGGAGACACTGACTAATGGTAAAATGAAGTCACTGTGATTCATTCGACACTTTGAAACTTATATCCACTTTTCAGAAAATGGTGCTGAATATCCACATTAAGGGGACGGGAAAGAACCCTGAGCCCTGCCTCAAAAAATGAATGTCAGAGGGATCCTAGACCTAAATGTAGGAGCTAGACCTGGAAAGTGTGAAACTGAAAAACAGAGAAGGCTATCCTCATGACCAAGAAATAGGATATATTTCCTAAATAGGTCACAAAAGACAACACATGTAATAAAATCTTCAGTAAATTGAATTTTATCAGAATTTAAAACTGCCTATCAAAAAGCACCATTAAGGAAATGCAGAGGCAAACTGTAGAGGGAGAAGAAATATTTGCAGTACATTCTAAGAATACAGCCAAAATATATAAAGAACTCCTAAGTCAATAATAAAAAAATCAATTTTTCTTTTTAAAAGAAATTTGTATTGGAGTGTAGTTGATTTACAGTGTTATATGAGTTTCTGCTGTATAGCATAGTGAATCGGTTTCAAACACACGTACTCTTTTTTAGATTCTATTCTGTAGGACACAGAATAATTGAGCAGTAATACAGAGCACTGAGTAGAGTTCTCTGCATGATCAGCAGGCTCTTATGAGTTGTCTCTTTTATTTATAGCAGTGTATTCATGTCAATCCCAGTCTCCCAGTTTATCTCACCCCCCTTTCCCTCTTGGTAATCACAGTTTGTTTTTCACTTCTGTGACTCCATTTCTGTTTTGAAAATAGATTCATTTGTACCATTTTTTAGGTTCCACATATAAGTGACATGTGACATTTGTCTCTGTCTTACTTCGCTTAGTATGACAATCATGTCACACTGAGTGAGGTAAGGCAGAGAAAGACAAATGTCATCTGACTTCATATACATATATTTCACTTATATAGGCATACACATACATGTATGTATGTATATATGGATTCCCAGGTGGTTCCGTGCTAAAGAATCTCCCTGCCAACACAGGAGATGCAAGAGACACGGGTTCGATCCCTGTGTCAGAAAGATCCCCTGGAGGAGGAAATGGGGAAGGAGGAAATACTAAACCCACTCCAGTATTCATGCCTGAAAAATTCTGTGCACAGAGAAGCCTGGATTGCAAAGAGCTGGACACAAATGAGCATATATATATATATATTTATATTTATATTTATATATACACCCCACATCTTCTTTATCCATTCCTCTATGGATGGACACATTTAGGATGCTTCCATGTCCTGGCCATTGGATTCAATAAATAGTGCTGCAGTGAATATTAGGGTACATGTATCCTTTAGAGTTATGGTTTTCTCTGGATCTGTGCCCAGGAGTGGGACTGCTGGATCACGTGGTAACTCTATAGTTTTTCAGGAAACTCCATACTGTTCTCCACGGTGGTGGTACCAAGTTTCATTCCCACTAACAGTGTAGGAAGGTTCCCTTTTCTCCACACTCTCCTCAGTATTTATTGTTTATAGATTTTTTCGATGATGGCTGTTTTGACCAGTGTGAGATGATACCTCATTGTAGTTTTGATTTGTATTTCTCTGATGAGCATCTTTTCATGTGCATCTAGGCCATCTGTATGAAAAAGACAGTCAATTTTTTTAAAGGGGCAAAATATGTGAACAAATACTTCACAAAAGAAGATATGCAAATGATCAATAAATATATGTGCCATATAACTCAACAGGGAAATGCAAGTTAAAATTCAATGTGATATCAACAGACACCAACTAGAATGATTAAACTTTAAAAGACCAAGCTCAAGTGTTACTGGGGATTTGGGCAACTGAACTCATCCATCTCTGGTGGGAGTATAAACAGGAAAGTTGTTTGGCAGTTTCTAATAAAATTAAACATATACCTACTCTGTGAAACTTATTCAACAACTTTTATAGAGATGTTATTTATAATTTCCCACAACTGGAAGCCAAATGTCTACCAGAAGAATGGGTAAGCAGATGTGATTTATTTATATATGTGTACATCGGAATAATAATGCAACAAAGACAAAGGATGAAGAATTGATACATGCAACAACCCGAGTTTATCTAAAAACCACTGAGTAAAAGAAGGCAGACATAGAAGAGGTATGATTAGTTTCCAGGGAAAACTAGTCCGTGATAGCAGAGGTCAGAACAGCAGTTCGCTCTGTGGGTTTTTTGACAGGAAAGGGGAACAACGGAGCTTTCTGAGGGTTAGAAGATGTTCTGAGTCTTGATCTGGGTCACAGGGATACTGGTAGGTATGTAGGTAAATGTTCACTCTGCTATACAAGTAAGGCTTGTGCGTTACAGTGCATGTAAACAAACAAAATCTAGAAGACAAAGATACACTTCTACAACTTCCACAGCAACCTTTAATAAAAGAATCTATCCAAACTTGAAAATATTTCATTAGGTGTAATAGTTTAGAAGTGTCTCCTGAGGGGTTTTTTTTTTTTTTTTTTTTTGGTGCAAATGATCAAAACTCACATGTCATTTATGAATAATTGTTCTTCTCACATAAAATAGTGGAAACAAAACAAAGAAAAATAAAGACAAACTAAAATACATTCATTTGTCAGCAAACACTGCTGAAAGTCATAGAGCATATTGCTGAAGATTTGAAAGAAGTATTTGAAAATATGCAATATGGGACATTTGCTGTACAGCTGGATGAAAGTACTGTGCTTAATGTTACATGTATCAGTTCATGGTATTTGCTAAATTCTGTTTCAATGATGAAAACATAAAGAATTGAGTCATTTGAAACTATTAAAAGTAAGATGTAGCAGAGAAGACATATTCTCAATAGCAATATGACTTTATTAAAAATGATGTTTTGTGGGAAAATGGTGTAGATGCAACCACATCAGGAATGGTTACATTGATTGTAATTTTTAAATAAAAGTTCCAGGATCTGGTTTCAGAGCTAGCACTGCAAGTGAAAACCATTCATTGCATCACCCACAGGCAAAGCATTGCATGAGAGAAGTGAAAGGGAGAGGTATACAAAGTGATTCAAGGTGTCATCAGTGTGGTTAATTTTATGAAGAGGAGTTTAAATGTAGTCAAATCTTTATACAAAGGTATAATGCCAGGTGGTGACCTTAAAAAACAGGCGTTGTCTTTTTTAACAAAAGGAAAAATACTTCAGATTTTCTGACCTTTTCTGCGATGACAAGTGGCTTTAAATAATATAGATACATAGCAGGTAAAATTGAAGAAAGAAATGGATTACATCTGTATCTTCAAGGAAAGGAGCCCCTTGGAACAATGAATTAGAAATTAACTGCTTTTTGAAAGAAACATGCTACAAGGAGATCATTTTGAAACAGATGTTTTAAAATATTTTCAACATGTTGTGATTTCAAATTTGTTACAAAAAATATATATCTGTGGTCACAATAAATTCACCTAGGTATGTATTTTAAAATATAGAAACAAAATGTTTATTTTTCAAATGAAATATTTAATTGGGTTCTGTGCTGAATTATTCAAATATAAAACTGCATTATCATTTAATGGGTATAGAATTTCAGTTTTGCAAGATGGAAAATTCGGGAGATTGGTTGCAAAGCATGTTAATGTACTTAACGTTACTACACTGTATATTGAAAGTGGTTAAGGTGGTGAATGTTAGGTTTTGTGTATTCCATCACAATTAAAACAATATAAAGGTGCAATACCTTCCAATTCTGTTTCAAGAATAACTGATTAATATCAAAGGAGAATTACTAAATACATTTCACTTAAAATTTTTGAACAAACTGATGGGTGGGGCTGAAAATGGAAATCATGATTCACTAACTGCTGACTGTGACCAACGCTGATTGTCTGTGGTTTGGAATTAGGCATCTTTCAAAACTGTCTTGTACGACTCAACCATTATTAAAACCAAGTAGAGGTGGCTCAGACAGTAAAGAATTCACCTGCAATGCAGGAGACCTAGGTTCAATCCCTGGGTTGGGAAGATCCGCTGGAGGAAGGTATGACAACCCACTCCAGTACTTTTGCCTGGAGAATCCCCATGGACAGAGGAGCCTGGTGGGCTACAGTCCGTGGGGTCACAGAGTCAGACATGACTGAGTGACTAAGCACAGCTCAGCACATACAAGTAAACTAAATTTAGAACCAGACTTTCACATTACAGAGTAGGAAACCAATAAAACAAATTATGAAATATTTTCAATCACATTGCTTTGAAGTATTAATAATTAATCTAATATTTTATTGATAAAAGATTTTTAGCTTTTGTTAATAAAATGAAAATTAATTTAAACAGGTTTATTTCATCTGTTGCTCATCCTTTTAAAAGTCTATTACTGCAGGCATAGTTATGATTATTATGGTAGAACATGATATGTGTTGGAATGAATGAGCACAGACATGCAGATATTGGAAGTGCAGCCTCGAAATATTTTCCTGATGGGAGTGCTCAGTCAAAACACAGACTGCCCTTCCAAAGGCTGGCAGACCCTGCCCTTATCCTCAGACTCATCTTCTTTGAGCGATTCTCCCTCATTTTGGATTGTGCAACACCCCACCCCATTCTTAACAGCACCGACTCTCTTCTAGGGTGTTCCCTGGGTGGTCTTTCTCTGGGAGAGGGTGGCCAGTGCCCCAAAGCTGGACCTCTTTGTCCAGCCTGAGGTCAGCTAGGGAACAAGCAAATGGGATCTAGGACTTTGGATCTTGAGGACAGAGAATATATCTAACCGCAGGGGTCCTTCCCAAGGTCTGCTGTGTCTTATCCCAACCCCAGCACCTATACTCACAACTCTCGATTCCCCAGCTGTTCCAAGACCTCCCCATCTCAGTAAATGGTATCTCATTTGGCCCAAACCTAGGTGTTGTTCTTGACGCCTCTCTCTCCCTTCAAACACGAATCCCACTAGTATTGTCAGCTCAGCCTCCAAAGAGAGTCTTGAGTCTGGTCACTTCTGGAAATGGCTCCCTCACCCCTGTAACCCGTTGCTGGGACCCCTACAGTAACCTCTTACTGGGGCATTTTCCTTGGGCCTCTATGATCCATCCTCCACACAGAAGTCAGAGTGACCCTTCCAATGAGTAAACCAGATTGCATCAGTCCCTGTCTTCGAATCCTTGCCAGAGGCTCACCATTTCACTCAGAGTCCACCATCCCCACCAGCAAGACAGCACCCTCCCCCAGCCTCTGCCCATCTGCTGGGACGCTCTTCCACCAGGCTGCCTGCCTCCTCCCGGCTTCACTCATGGTCTCCTCCAAGGGCTCTGCTGGAAAGGACTTCCCTGTCCCCCCGTCTTAAATGGAACCCATGCTCGACACATCCCTGTGCCCCCCTCAACTGCTCTCACAAGCCCTCCTCACTTGTCACATTTGGGAGCACTCTCCACAGCACTCTCACCATGCGTGGCACATCGTAGGCACTCATTGAGTGCTTGAAGGATGAAAGGACAGGGGATTCCTGCTGCCTGGAGCCCTGTGGTCCCAGTCCAGTTCTCAAACCTGTTCCCCCCGGCCTGCGGGGCTTGGAGAGCATCCCAGCGACTGTCCTTCTTGCTGAAGAGGGCCAGCGTTCCCGTCTGGCATTTGCTCCCAGGAGCCCTCATGCACAGCCTCTTAAAACAAGCGCCCTTGTTTCGTTCTCGTGTTCTTCGTATGCTTCAACCTCCTCTTGGGCTGGGAGGGCAACAGCAGCAGGTCCTGCGAGGGTCCCCTCATTCTGTCCTTGGCAGAGGTGTGGGGGGATACGGGGTAGAGAGGCAGAGAGCAGGAGTCCCGCTGACTTTAATCCCTGCTTCCTCGAACACCACCTCATCAGGCCCAGCTAGCACCTTCTCTCACCTGGACCGCCCCTCCCAGACAAGACCCCCCTATCCAATCTTGTCTTGTGACTCTGACCCTCTCCACATCACACTCCGCACTGCAGCCAGGGACTCCTAACAGTGGGAGCTGCCCACCTCCTGAAAGCCCTCCCAGGCTCCAGGTAGCTCTCGGCCTCCAGCAGGTCAGTACTCTGACCTCCTCCTCGTTCTCAGAGCTCAGGCTTTCTCCAGCCTCTGGACCTTTGCATGCTCTGTTCCCTCTGACCCACCTCTTTGCCCTTAACTCAGGTAGTGGGTTAGGGCAGCAGATGCTGTCAGTGCCACCAACTGGAGCCCCAGAACTTTGGAGAAAGGGTCCCTGTGGGCTGAGAGCTCCCTCTCTGCAGCGCCTACTTCCATCTGCCTGAAGATCCCCTCTGGCTGCTTTAGATTCAGCTGGCTTCCCATGCAAGCTGGAAGTGCTGGGGAGTCAACACCCCTACAAAAGCCCTTCATCAGTGAGGCTCAGGAGCTGGTGATGGCTGGGGTGCTGGAGCTCTACCCTCTCTCTCAGAGCATGTCTCACTGAGCTCAGCTACCCACAGGCAGCCAGGCCCCACAGATGTGTCCTTTACTGGCTTCCCGTCCTGCCCCACTCCCTCTCGATGTTCACCTCCAGATAAACCACTCGCACCCAAACTCAGTCCCAGGGTCAGCTTGTAGGAGAGCCCAGGTGAAGACAACTCAGTCCCAGGGTCAGCTTGTAGGAGAGCCCAGGTGAAGACAGATCGCCCATGGCAGGCATCACACCCGGGGTACCCCACCTTCACAGTGCTGCACATAACTTGATACGTAACACGCTTTACGATGGCTCTAGGAAGTCTGTCTCCCAGTAGATCCTAAACTCACTGAGGGAGCCTGTTCTGCTCCTCAGGGCATTCACACGCCCCAGAACCCTGCCTGGCACCTGCGTGCGTGCTCAGTTGCTCAGTCGCATTCAACTCTTTGCAGCCCTATGGACCACCAGGCTCCTCTGTCCATGGGATTCTCCAGGCAAGAATACTGGAGTGGGTCACCATTTCCTGCTCCAGGGCATTTTCCCAACCCAGGGATCTAACTGGGGTTAGATGTAATAGATATATGCATTGGCAGGCAGATTCTTTACCAATGAGCCACCTGGGAAGCCTGGCACCTAGGAAGTGCCCAATAATGACTTGATAAGGGAATGCACAGATTTCCTGGGCCAGGACTAAATCTGGTCTCATTTTCTTTCTCTCTGTGTGATTTGGGGCAAGTAACAGAAGAACTCCTTGAAGCCCCAGTTCGTTCTGTGAAAAAAAATGAAGCTAATAATGTTGGCAGCCAGAGAACCAGGAGAGACAATGGGCTTTCTGGAGAGACTTTCTCTTCGGGTGGGTTTTACCTGGTCCCTGTTCTTGCAGTGGATACGACACTGAAGTATCCCTGGACCAATCCACACCCTGATTGACATTGAGGGCAATTTTGCTCCTCCGAATGGGGTCCAGAGTCTGTACCCCAGTGATGGGGACAGTGCAGGATGTGGAGTGGGGACAAGGCCCAGAAGGGGAGCATGGGGGGCAGGAAACCCCCCTCCTCAGGCAGAAGATGAGAAGCCTGCCCACTTTCCATTCCTGTCCCTGGGTGCCCAGAAGCACCCTCAGGCCAGAACGTATGGGCCTCAGCGGCCTCACCCGTGGCTCAGGACACATTCAGTAGCAGGAAAGCAGCACATTGGACTTATCCAGTGAACATAATCAAGTTTGACAGTTTGAGAAGTGACCAAAGGTCCGTGACATCTAATAATTTGCCAGTTTGCTCAGGCACCAGTTTGAATTACATCAGATTGGTGCAAGGGACAAATCATCACGCAGCTTGTGACCAACCTCGTCAACAGCCCGGCATCCACCCTGTGGATTGTAATGTTTTATTTATAGTTGTGTGTCTGGTGACTCTCATTAAGGGTCCGCAAGGATCTTTAGTGCAGCTAGTTCAATAGGACTTTACTGCATTTTTACATTAATTTATATATGATTATAAAAGTACATATGTACACATATAAACTTTTACATATATCTGTATATATTTGTACCATTATAGCATTTTATTATGTACTATATTTCTATTATTATATATTTTTAAAGCATTTTACTGCAGTAGGACACTGAGGATTTCTAACGCTCTCCCAGCATAAGTCTCTGTGACATTAAGGTTTTACTCTGTCTTTTAGAATCACCTAGCCTGACTTGAAACTGGAGGATCCTGTGTGCTCTTGGGTTCTCTGTGTAACTGGAAACAGTTCTAACTACCCTTCCCTTGTCTGGTTCACTTATGAGTGTCCTTTACGTCAGAAATGTTCACTATTAACATTTTTTCTCTATCATCTTTGTGATTGATGGTGCTACATAGGTACGGTGGAGTGGACAGCGATTGTTCCATCCTGTCAACATCCCTTACCTCTTTTAATAAACAGAACCATGATTTTTTTTAAAGAACCCAAGTTTACTTGGGCCTGACTGATGAGGGCCAAAAAGAGTCAGTGAAAGAGCCAACATGAGAATAAGCCAACATGGAAAGAAACTAGAACTGAGAGATTGAGAAGGCCAAGTCCAGATAATATTATTGAACACCTGGATCGAGCCATGCCTGAAGCTGAACCTTTCCATTATCAGTTTCATAAGCCAATTATATCTCTATTTTGCTTAAACTAGTTTGGGTTGGGCTTCTGTCTTTTGCCAAAACAGAGAATTCTGATCAGTACATAGACCTATCTCTAGCCTGGGCTTACAAGGGGCCCAAGAGGCTTTGGGAATTTAGGTAGAGGGCAATCAAGAGATCCAACAGTGGCTGCTGTTCACTGGAAAACCATTTATGACTTTTTCCTTCTCCCTAGGTTGTCCATAATCAAAAGGGCACACACTTCAGAGTCAGATAGATCCTGGTCCTGCCATATACTATCTGTGTGACTTTGGGAAACTTACTAAAGCCACCCGAACATACAATAATTTTATCTACATCTTAGGTTTTCCATGGGATTCAAGTGCATATGTAGAGAGCCTTAAAATAGTTTGTAGCAGACAGCTTACTCTCAGAAAGAGGTAGCTGATTATACTACTCACCAAACATCTATTGAGCCCTTTTCAGGTGCCAAGCCCTGGCTAAGGGTTTTATAGACATCATTTCATTTGACCCTCCCACACGACCCTGGGAGGTGTGCCCTGTTCTGCTCCCCAAGTCCTACATATGAAGAATCATTAAATCTTCACACAGCTGAAGCATAGGAGTTAAGAAGCAGGGTCAAATCTGCATAGCTCTGTCCCCCACGTCCACTCTGGGTGGCTGGATGCCATTGCGCCTCCAAACAGGGCAACCCCTGAGATGACAGGGAGGTGAGCTCCACTTGCCACAAGGCATAGGCAGGAAGCAGAATCCAGGCAACCAAATGGAACCAATCAAGATATTGGAGAGGGTGAAGTGCAGAGCCAGGGCTCAGAGGACACCACACTCTGGTTTGCCAGCATTTCTGGGAAGGACAAGGCAACAGCCCTGACTGCCTGTTCTTCATCCTGAGAAGGACTCTGGTTGCCCAGATGGGGACCTGGACTCTGGAATGTCAGGGCAAATCCAGACAGTGCTGGTTCTTGTGGAATCTGGGAACCAATAAAACAATGACTGGAAAGCAATGATCTGAAAGATATTCTTGCTATAATTTTTCCACAGAAATATACTATGTAGCAAGCTAAGTAAATTCTTGGAAACCTGGAAACCCCCCAAAACTGGTAGAAGCAGCTTTTTTTTCTTTTTTTTTTACAATGAGATAGAGAAAAACCACATTTCTTGGATTTAACTTTGTTCACACAAATTTTGTTTTGTTTTGTTTTTTTTAAAGAAAATCTGGCATTAGTTAATCTAAGTATGAAACTGTCATTCTTGAAACTCTTTAAAAAGTTGCCTATAATTGTGTGGCTTGAAAAATTAATTTCTTTCCAGATGAGGAAACATGAAGCAGGTCTCCTAAGTGAAAATTATTGGCACACCCCCGACTCCCATCCTCAGAAGGCAGATGGAACAATGGGCAGAGGAGGGGAGCCTGTGGGACCTCAGCCAAACAAAAGGGCTGCCTGCAACTTGCCTAAAATAGAAAATAAAAGTTAGAACAGCTTCCCCCCTGGCGGGCCCCTCTTTGGAGCCCTCTGCGGAGTAGCAGGTACCTCACGGGATGGTGCACCCCCAAAGCAGTAAAAGCAGAAGCTCCAGCTCCCCACTTGGGTCTCCTTCCCAGCTGGGGGTGCAGGTTCACCCACCAGAGCCACCTACGCACGGTGATGGCTTTTGCTTTGTTCTGCTGAAGAAATTCAAATCATGTTAATCTTTCAGTTCTTTTTACAGAACTCTGGAGAATGATACATATTACAGGAGCTTTATTTGGAACGAGGCAAAGAATCTGCCTACAATGCAGGAGACCTGGGTTCGATCCCTGGGTTGGGAAGTTCCCCTGGAGAAGGAAAAGGCTACCCA
Source organism: Budorcas taxicolor (assembly GCF_023091745.1). Classification (NCBI taxonomy): domain Eukaryota; kingdom Metazoa; phylum Chordata; class Mammalia; order Artiodactyla; family Bovidae; genus Budorcas; species Budorcas taxicolor. The sequence continues at coordinate 10,056,145 of NC_068930.1, read as the reverse complement.
CTCCAGTATTCCTGCCTGGAGAATCCCTATGAACAGAGGAGCCTGGTGTACTACAGTCCATGGGGTCCCAAAGAGTCGGTCACGACCGAGCGATGAGCACGTTCCGTTTCTTTCTGGAGAGGTGAAACGCCCTTCACTGTAGGGCGGCTCTGGCTCTGGAGTGGAGGACAAGGGTTCCAATCCCGGCTGTGCCATCTGCTGTGCCGTGACCCCCGCCTCTCAGAACCACGTGTACAGCGGAGAGATGAGTCCTGGCTTGCGGGTGTGGTGTGAGGGTCAGCAATTAGGGTCAGCGAGCGCGGGTTTGCTCTGTCCAGCGCTTCCAGGCCTCGGCTTCCGCCCGGCTCAAAAGGCAGAGAATCTGCCTGCGATGAAGGAGACCGGGTTCGATCCCTGGGTCGGGAAGTTCCTGTGGAGAAGGGCATGGCCACCCACGGCAGTGTTCTTGTGTGGAGAATCCCATGGACAGAGGAGCCTGGCGGGGCCACAGCCCGCGGAGTCACAGAGTCAGACACCAGTGAGCGACTAACACACAGCGGCCAAGAGAAGGCGGCGGCCGGCTCCGCGCGCACAGCTCACCTGAGGGGCGGCCGGGGGGACCGAGGCGGCGCCTCACTGAGGCCCCGCAGCAGGCGGCCTCCCCACCGCGCGCCCCTCGTGCACTCCAGGGTTCGCCTGGAGTCCGCACCGCCGGGTCACACCCTGCGACCGCGGCCCGCTCCCCGGCACTGAGGGCTTGACAGTCGCCGCACACAGGGGCTTTGTCTCCTTGTCGAGCCGGCTACCCCGTCACCGCAACCCGGTCACCCCTCCCTCCCGGCCACCTCCCCCTCCCCCTGGTCACCCCCCGTCACCGCCCCTCCCCGTCCCCAGTCATCGCCCCGCCCCGCCCCCCTCTCCCCAGTCACCGCCCCTCCCGCCCCTCGCCCCGCCCCTCGCCCCGCCCCCGTCACCCCCGCCCCGCCCCCGAGGCGCACACAAAAGGCCGCGGGCCGGGGCACCCGGAGCCGCGGGCTTGTTTACCGGGCGGCCCGGCGCGGCGCGGCGCGGCGCCGCCACCTCCCGGCGGGAGCGGGCACTGCTCCCGGGCGCGGGCCCAGGACCGCGGGCCGATGACCCAACGCTGCAGGCATCTGGGGATAACCTTTCCCCTTTCTTTCCAAGACCAAATAAGGGGGCCCTTCCCTCTGCGCCGGGCCCGCGGCGGCTGGGCCGAGGGGCGTGGAGGGGCGGGGCCGCGGAACACCGGCCGCATTGTTCCCGCGGCGGCGGCCCCTCCTCCCCGGGCGGGCGGGCTGGGCCCCGGGCCGGGCAGCGCGCTCCCTGCCCCGGGGGCGCGCGGAGCCGGGCCGGCGGGGAGGGGGCAGCCAGCCCCGCCGCCGCCGCGCCGAGCCGCTCCCCGCGCCAAGCGGCGGAGGGCAGGCGCCCCGGGCCCGCCCCCGCCGCGCTCCCCGCGGACCCCCGCGCCCGCCCCCGCCGCGCTCCCCGCGGACCCCCCGGCCGGCCCGCGGCGCTCGGAGCGGGCGGGCCCCTGCGCCGGCGGCGGGCGGAGACCGAGGGGAGCCGGGTCCGGCTGCCAGGCCTCGGAACCCTGGCATCGCCCCCGAGGGAGGGAGTCATTGGTGGCTGACAGTGTTTGGTAACCACAGAAACCAAGATTTGACCTATATTTTTGAATATGGCCTCAACCCTAGTTTTCCTTCTAGAAATCAAAGGGAGTCTGACCTGACTTGCTGTTAATTTTCCTCTTGCTTTGTACTCCAGAATGCCACCCGGAAGGCTGGGCGAGTCGGGAGACCTCACCGGCTGGTCTGCTGGTGGCTCGTCAGGGAGACAGTGCTCCGGGCCCAGAGGCAGGGACTGCCTCTCCCGCTGCCTCCTGCCGACACCAGGCCCCCTGCGACGCTGGGGGCGTTTCTGGAGGGCAACTGGGTGATGTTTATTAGCATTTTAATATGTTTACCGTTTACCTGTTTCATTCCTCTTATAAGTTTTATCCGAAGTAGGTAGTGGGGTAGCTCAGCTGGTAAAGAATCTGCGTGCAGTTCGGGGGACCTGCGTTTGATCCCTGCGGTGGGAAGATTCCCTGGAGAAGGGAATGGCTACCCACTCCAGGGTTCTGGCCTGGAGAATTCCATGGACTGTATAGTGCATGGGGTTTCAAAGAGTCGGACATGATGAGTGACTTTCACTTTCTAAGTTTTATCCTAAGTAGGTAATGGCGGGGAGGGGCTTCCTTGGTGGCTCAGAATGTAAAGACTCCTCCTACAATGAAGGAGACCTGGGTTCAATCCCTGGATTGGGACGGTCCCCTGGTCTGGAGAATCCCCATGGACAGAGGAACCTGGCAGGCCATGGGGTTGCAAAGAGTCAGACAGGACTGAGAACCTGGCAGGCCATGGGGTTGCAAAGAGTCAGACAGGACTGAGTGATTAAGCAGGGCAGCACAGGTGATGGTGGTCACAACCCCACTATGTGATGGCAACAACAGTTGGTTCTAATTGAGCATCTACTATGTGCTGGAAACTGTTACAAAGTTTAACAAATACCTACTCATGACCTTTCTCTGCAGTGGGTATTCTTAATACCCCTATTTTATAGAAAGGGAACCTGCAGTCAGAGGTTAGTTTTCCTCTCAAGAACAGCCAGCTGGTCAGTGGCAGAGCCAAGATGTATGCTTGGACTATGGGGCTCCTGACTCCCTGCCCTTGCCCGAAACACTGAATGTTTATCAATGGGGATTTGATTAATTTGGAGTACATCCATATAAGGGAATACTCTCCAGCCACTTAAATATGATGCAGATTGGGAATAATTGGCATGGAAAAACGTCCATGACATATTTTGAATGAAAACAGCTGGTTGCACAACAGCACGCAGAGCAGGGTTGTGCAGCTGGGCTGAAGGGTTGTTGGTGGCACTGCTCCATGTGGTCAACTGGGGCTGGTGGGGCTGCAGGTGGCTCCCTTCACAGGTTAAGTCCTCTGTATGTTGCTGAACCCTTTCTGGAAATGAATGTATGGGATTTTCCAGTAGAAAACTATTTTACTTTTGGAAAAAAAAAAAAGAAATGGATAAAGGAAATAACATTCTTCACACACACACACACAGAGGTGGCCATGGTGGAGGCTCTGCTCAAACCCCACTTTCTCCAGAAAGCCTCCCCTGATCCCCAGAATTGGAAGTTACAACTCCCCATACTCCTTACAAGTGAGAACTTGTGTCCAGACAGATATTCAGCCTCGTGAGCACATACCAATGTCGCCAGCTAAACCATAAATTCCGGAAGGGCGGTACAGATTGTTCAGCTTTGTCAGTATGTCCCATAGTTTCTTGTGCAGCACTTTACCCATTGTGGAGTTCGAATATTTATCAATAGATTAGTATCAATTCATGACAGTGGAACAATCCACAGAAGAATTAATGGCATTTTTAGTTGTTAGATAGCTGCTGCTTGGCACACAGTAGGTAACTTTCATTTCCATAAATGAAAGTTGCTTCTCCTCCTTTGAGGACCTCTGTGTATAGATGATTAGCCATCTATACCTGACAGACCCCTTGGGAGGAACTGACTCTGGTTCACTTAGCAGGAAAGGAAAACTCTTGGAATTGATGGGAAGGCAGGGGAAAGAGGCTTGGAAGCTGGGCAGAAACAAAGGAAATCGGGCAGAAGGAAGACCTGGGCTAGGTCATGCCAGGGCTCCCTGAGCACTGCCACCCCCAAGAAGATACTCCTGCTGTGGCCAGAGGCTGCTGCAGGAAGGGGGTTCTGTCTTGTGCTTTCATCTCAGATCACTTTCTCCAGATTCAGAGCCTCAGATAGGATCAACTGGTTCAGCCTTGGTGATGCACTTAGTGCCTAGCGATGGGTTGGCAAATTTTTAACAGTCTCTTCTCCAGTGGGAAAAACTCTGATCTGTGGCAACTTGCTGACTTCTGTGGTGTCAAAATTCCTACCATGACTGATTTTTATCTGACAACCACTTAACACTCAAAAGACTCCTGAGAGTTTAGGAATCTCGGCTCTGGTGGGCTGGCGACTCTCCCTCCAGCACAGCCCTGCCTGTGCCCTGTCGACTGAGGTTCCCGTGGTGGGGCACCCCCACCATGGGAAGGAAGGAGGTAAGGTGCCAGGCAGCCTGAAAGAAAATGGCAGGTATCCATAGCCCAGAGCAATCCAGGGCACTAACCCATCCGCAGGTCAATGTTCTGTGTCCTCTACGGTCAAGAGCAGCTTTTAGAGTAATACCCAAAGGAAGGTGAATGATGGAACTTACAAAGGTGGAGGGGGAGGATGTTTGGAGGCAGAGATGGGTTGTGGAAGAGATGCCTAGATCTGTTCCCTTCAGATCTCACAGAGTGCCCCGGCTGTGCTTGTGATGACAGCTCTCCGAGAACTAACAAAGAGTGAGAGAGAAGTCTCTCAGTCGTGTCCGACTCTTTGCAACCCCATGGGCTGTAGCCTACCAGTCTCCTCCATCCATGGGATTTTCCAAGCAAGAGTACTGGAGTGGGTTGCCATTTCCTTCTCCAGGGGATCGTCCCGACCTGACGATCGAACCTGGGTCTCCCACGTTGCAGGCAGACACTTTACCGTCTGAGCCACCAGGGAAGTTCAAGAACCAAGACCCAGCCCCAGATTATCCAATAAGCAGTCATGAAGCAGTGAAACCTTCTCCTGGAGGGGTTTACCCCTTTACCAAGCCTCACATCCAAGGGCAAGAATAATTACCAAGACTGCTATGGTGGACAGAGAGCACCCTGTGTGTGCCAGGCACTGTGCTGAATTTAGTCCTTGGTCTAGGTAGTTTTTCCAAGGATAGATCATTAATTAAACAATCCTACCAGAGTTTGATTTCTTGTGCTCAAGATTTCCTGAGCAGTCAGTCCACTGGGTCCCCTTTATGGCAAGGGACTCATGTCAAGCACGCCACATGGTCTCTTGGAAGCCTGTCTCTCTTGATGAAAGGAAGGAAGAAGCAGCTCCACTTCCCCCTTCTTGGGTGGGGTGTGGGTACTGTCAGCTCAGTCTTCTCCAAAGAGACCTTCTTTACAGATCTCTGATATCCAATAGCTCAGTCCTTCTAGACTCTCAACTGGCTCCCAGTTTTGAGAGTCATGTGACTGGTTTTGTGCTCATTACTGAGGAATACAGCCTCCATGGACTTCTGGGCCTCAGCTGGAAGTTACAACCATGTAGCGTCCTGCAAGAACTTACCAAGGGCTCCCAGATGGCTCAGCCAGTAAAGAATCTGTGCCTCAGATCCCTAGATCAGGAAGATCCCCTGGTGGAGGGCATGGCAACTGAACGATAATTATAGGAGTCGTGGGCTGCTGATAATTCGCTAAATTGTTCACTTAGAATTTCAGCATCTTTCTCTATGTGAATTTATAAAAATGCAGACCAAAAGCATTTGAAAATTTATATATTCATTACATGAGAGGTGGAAGGCACGGGTAGAAAGAGGAATGGATTAACTCTTGGATAAATAGTGCAATGCATGTGTTTGAATCAGGCTTCCCTGGTGGATCAGATGGTAAAGAATCCCGCCTGCAATGCAGGAGACCTGGGTTCAATCCCTGGGTCAGGAAGATCCCCTGGAGAAGGGAATGGCAACCCTCTCCAGCATTCTTGCCTGGAGAATCCCATGGACAGAGGAGCCTAGTGGGCTGCAATCCATGGGGGTCACAAAGAGTTGGGCAGGAGTGAGTGGCTAACACAGTTTCAATCATGATCTGGGATCTTAAAGGATTAGCCAAGTTCCTGCCTGGTGGTGGGGGTGGGTGGGGACTGATGTGAGCCTGGGAGCAAACCCCAAGGGCAGGGAGAGGACAGTGACCTCAGCTGGTAGAGGTAAGATGAAATGAAGCCAGCCTGTCTCACAGCCTGGCCACGTTCAGTGTCCACGTTGCCTCCTCTGAAGTCTTTCCGCCAGGGCGTTGACAGCTATTGAAGAGGCCCCCTGTGAGGCTGCGCTGCTCTGCTCTCCACCGCTGCTGCTGTGTCTCGCAAGCTCCTGGAGGGGAGGCTCAGTCGTCAGCCTTTAGCCGTGACCTGTGCTCTTCTTCCAGTTGCCTGCCCACTCTCAAAATCTAGTCTGCATCAGTCAGATTGGGACAGGTCCCGCCTTGGTAACAAGCAGTCCCCAAACCTCAGGGGCACAAAAGAAAAAGGATTTATCTCCCAGTCATGCTCATCTGCACTGTTGGTGTCTGGGGGCTCTGCCCCGCGTCAGTCAGCCTCACTCCAGGACACAGGTCAGCTGAGGAGCTGCAGCTGATGCTGCCAGCTGCATGACCGAGGGGAAGAGCTAGGCTCGCGGTGTGCTGGCTCTTAAAGCTCCTGCCTGGAAGTGACACGCTTCATCTTCACTCATGTTTTATCAGCAAAAACAAGTTGCATAGCTAACCCTGTGTCACAAGGCAAGTCATGGGGCCAACTGCAATCCTATCATCACCTCGGAAAGAATGAAGAGCACTACGTGCCAGCCCAGCGCCTCCTGCAAGTCCTGTCAAGCGCCATCCGGGCCAGCAGAGACGGGACGGAGCCCAGAAAGGGAGTGAATGTTTGGGGTCAAAAAAGAACCAAGGAGAAAGTCATGCCTGCAGGAGGTGATGGCGGGGTCCTGTGGGTCGCTGAGGAGGGGTCTGAGAGCCGTGGCTTGGGGAAGTGGGTGGGGATGAAAGAACGCGTTATGAACCCAGGCGGGACAAGAGATGAATGAGGACATTCTCATTATCACACCCTTTGCTTTTCTGGATTCCCAACAATGGGGCTTTTATTGTTGGTTTAGTGGATTCAGCTTGGAACCTTGAGGCAGGACTTCTGTTTGCGGAGAGCTTGGCAAACCTCTTGGGCTCAGGGAGGAAACAGTGGCTTTTCTGCAGGACTCCATGCCCCACCCTCTCCAGCCCTTCCAGACATGCCGGAGCCCTCGGGGATGTCCACCTCCTTTTCCCTTAGAAATAAGTCCTAATGCGTCCTTGAGGTACTCGTATGGGTCCCTTTATTTAAAAAATAGTAGGAAACTTCCAAAAACTCAAAAGTAGAGAGACTGGCACAGGGAACCCCCTACACACATCCTGCGAGACATTTCCTGAAATTGCAGCTATTGTGTCAGGATCACCATGCTGAACCCCAGGGAAACCTGGGCGCATCCCGTCTGCACAGTAGGCTGTATTATTTGTCCGATTTGACAGATGAGGAAGTGGAGACTCAGAGACTTGGTCCAGGACACCCAGGTGGTGAGGACAGAGCTGATGCCACACCCTTTATGGCAGGGCGATGGGAACCTCAGGGGTGATGGGGGCTTGAGTGGAGGCCACAGTGGGGAAGGAGGCATATCGTTCTTAGCCCAGGGCAGGGCGCTATGTGAGCTTGGCTCCCCTGTCAGCCTGCTTTGTTCTGGGCTGCTCAGTTATCAGGGGCTGGAAGAGGAGGCAAAATATGAGAAATCAAAAGGGCCCTTATTCCCCGAGAAGGCATCACCATGAAATGGAGTAGTGTGGGCCCTTGGGCAACCATTCAGCCACCCACTCTTTTGTTCATTCACCCGGGAACTGTTTACTGACCGCTCCCTCTGTGCCAGGGAACACAGAGATGAGCGAGTCAGCCTGGAATTGTGCCTCCCAGAGGAGAATCCTCCTATCTAGCTGGTTAACTGATCTCAAATGATGTAATTGGAGCCTCAGTTTCCTCACCTGTGAAATGGGGCATGTTAACAGTTCCCACAGAGTGAAGCTGTATGCAGATTAATGAGTTCATGCACATGGATGACTGGGACCTGTTAGCGTCTTCCTTGCCCATGGACGGGGTAACTTTGAAAATATTGAATAACCCAGAAGGCACAGGCACCAACCAGTCAGAGGGGACATCTGACTGATCAGAGCTGGGTTGGCCACTGGACTATTGTGTTTTCATTAGTCAATGTTTGGGGAGCCCCAGTGGCTGGTTACCATGATCTAACGAATGACGATTGCCCAGAGTTGGCTGGCCTCTTGACCCCTGCTGGCTGAGGCCCACCTCTGTACTCTCGGTCACCAGGGGCTGGGAAGCACATGTGGATGGACCCCATGCCTAACTCCCATGCCCCCACTCTTGTGAATGTAGGGCCAAGAATATCTGGAGAATAACAAAAGAATATGGAATAGCCAGATCCTCATCTTGTGCCTAATGCCTATGTCTTTTGCTTCTGTGGGTGCCTAGAGGAGATGGGAGAATACCTTGCTCCTTTCTTCTTGGGGTCAGGAGCCCTTGTCTTGCCTTCAGATTCCCACAGGAGAAAGAGTCAGTCCCAGTGTACCTGCTGGAAGGGTGGATGTGTAAGCAAGTTTCCCCTGTTCCGCTGTTAGGAACCTACCTGCAATAAATTAATTTGTTTTGCACTAGTTACAGACGTGTTACAAAGCTTCATCTCTTAAAGTGGCAGCAAAAGTCTTTTAATATTAATGAAGATGACTCTGGAAAAAAAAAGTCTCTAGAAAGGTTTTTTCTTTCAGAACGTTAGGCTGTCCACATTCCCTTACCTGGTGAAGACCCTCCTACATGATTAAAAACCAGTTCATTCCCATGTTTGTGAGGTTATGTGTTTAGACCACATGCAAGAAACCAGACAAAGGCTGGAATTGGAATTGAGATTGGACTGGGGAGCAAAAAAAGCTGCCAGCTCTGTTTGGAGAAACCCACATGGAAAGATAAATCGCAGTGAGAAACACTGACAGTCGTGTGAAGTATTAGTGCATCATCGAAAGCACGTTTCTCGAAAGCATTTCTCCCATTCTGCTACCAGAAAAGGGAGACATTCACGTAGGGGGATCGGGGTCGCATGGAGTGGTGCGCGGTGGAGGGTGGGGTAAGCCATCTCTCCCCCTAAGAAGCTCACCGGCTTTTGGAAATGCTAATGAAGTCTGTGACACATGACTCTCTGAAGATGCTATTATTACACCTGCGGTACAGATAAGAGACTGAATCATCAAAAAAAATTTTCAGTGATCTGCCTGGTGTCAACTGAGAAGTCACTGGGAACAGCTGAAGGATCCCGCTGCTTTACTGATGTGAAATTATGGTCACCCCAGGCCAAGGGTAACAGGCAAGAAGGGGAGGAGGTAGCTTCCTACTCTCCAACCTTTCTCCATCATTGGCAGGGCCGGGAAGCAGTGGGAAGGCCTCCACCCCTGCGCCCGCACCCAAGCCCACCTGCTGTTGGATGCCTGCTGATGGAGGAGGGGCGGGGACACATTCCCAGTCCCCATGTGCATTCCCACCCCACGCGGATGGCAGGCGGCACAGCTCCCGGGCTGCAGTGGGGACCGCTTTCTCCAAGTGGCCTCAGATGCCTACCCCTTCCAAGTATTGGCCCTGCGAGGTTTGTGGAGCTGGTGGGGACACCGGACTGATTTGCACTGTCCCCCTTTCCAGTTCACACCCCCTGTTGAGGCCAGGAGCCTGGACAAGCCGCTTTCCCCAAAGACTGCCAAGTGTTGGCGGCCACATCACTCATACTGGTTTGAACTGAGACTAAGAGATCACAATCTGGGTGACCTGGACACGGCGGTGGACCCTGAAGATATTGCCATTTCAAAAATGGGAGTGATTTTATGTTTTCAGGAGGTGGAGGCCTAAGTGGATCTTTGGGAAGGTGTTACTTAGGTTCTGGAAAAGCCATTTAAACAAGCACTCAAACATTTAGTGATACAAATATCTGAGCTTCCGCCCCGTGCAAGAGCAGGGTCCTGAGAACAGGAGATGCAAACCACAGATGCAACCCATCATATGATGGCTTGGCCTCACACAATGTTTCACATGAGTTCACATTTTAAAAGCCAAATCGCCTATTAAAAACAACTGAAAACCTAGCATCACTGCCCCTGCATTCTTGTGGGGTCCCAGCTGCCCCTTTGAATGGGGGATGCCCTCTTCCATGCTCCTCTGCCCCCTTGGCACCCACATTACCCATGGCCCCCAGCACAGAGGGCTTCCCTTGTGGCTCAGCTGGTGAAGAATCTGCCCGCAGTGCATGAGACCTAGCCCTGGGTTGGGAAGATCCCCTGGAGAAGGGAAAGGCTACCCACTCCAGTATTCTGGCCTGGAGAATTCCATGGACTGTATAGTCCACGGGGTCGCAAAGAGTCGGACACGACTGAGCGACCTTCACTTTCACTTTCACCCAGCACAGAAACTGAGCACCCACTATCGCTTGCCACTTCATTTGCATCACTGTTTTTATTACAGCTGTGTGCTGTGCTTAGTTGCTCAGTCGACTCTTTGCGACCCCGTGGACTGTAGCCCGCCAGGCTCCTCTGTCCATGGGATTCTCCAGGCGAGAATACTGGAGTGGGTCACCATCCCTTCCTTCAGGGGATCTTCCCAACCCAGGGATCGAACCTGGGTCTCCCACACTACAGGCAGATTCTTTACAGTCTGAACCACCAGGGAAGCCCAAGAATACTGGAGTGGGTAGCCTTTCCTACTCAGGGGAACTTCCTGGCCTGGAAATTAAACCGCGGTCTCCTGCACTGCAAGTGGATTCTTTACCAGCTGAGCTACCTTTTTTCAGTACCTGGGCCTCTATCAGACAAGGAAAAAAAGCTAAACATGTGGATACTGCCGCCCCTCCTTGGAGACATTTGAGTTTGCATACAGAGTTGCCCCTTCTGAAGGCCTTATGCCAGCGAGGTTTCCTTTGGATAATATTTTTCCTAAGGAAGGATCTGGGCCACCTGCGGCATCCAACTGCTGTTTGTTTTTTTAAAAAAATGTTAATATTAAAGCTAATATTTATTGAGCACTTACTCTGTGCCTGGCAATTTTCCAAGCTCTTTGCATGAATGAACTTACATAATTCTCTCAAGAATATGTAGTAAATACAATCATTACTATTTTATAGATGGAGAAACAGAAGCATAGCGAGCGTGAGCAACTAGCCCCGCGTCTCTCAGTCAGAAGGCAGCAGAGCCAGGATCACGCACGAGCCGGCAGGTCTCGGGGGTGGTACAGCAGCCACTGTGCGGCCCTGCGTGTGTGTGCTCCGAGTGTCTTCCCCAGAGCAGTTCTAGCAGGTTTGTTTGTCAGGCTTGGCTGGACCGAGCCACAGTAGGAACCTTCAAATCTCAGTAGCTTAAAGCAGCAAAAGTCTATTTCTTGCTTATGCTACATGATGACTGAGGGTCAGCTGACGTGTCACAGTCATCTAGACCGACGGGGCTGACCCGTCTGGAACACTTCCAGTTGCCACAGCAGAGGGGAAAGCACCGCGGTTGTGCCTCAGTTCATAAAGACCTTCTCTAGGAAGTCTTCTCTAGGAGGTGGACTTTATCACTTCTGCTCACATTTTATTGGCCGAAGCAAGGCCTTTTCCAAGGGGCCTGGGGAGTGCAATTCTCACGCACAGAGAGAGGGACTGGTGGCCCCCCCAGTCTGCAGGGGAGACACCTGTGAGCTGCCGTAGGGCTCCGGAGGACAGAGTCTGGCACAGAGTTAGGAGGGGGGCTCTGCCAGCCCTGCCTCAGCTCCTGCCCTGGACGGCTCTGATGGCTTCGGGAACCCTGGGAGGCCCACCGATCAGACAACTGGCGTGGAAAGGCACGCGCTCCTCTGCCCAGGGCCTTTGTGTCGCTGTTGCCTCTGCCCGACCTGTCTTCCCCACCCCACCCACCCCCACACCCGCCCAGGGCCTGTACACCCTCTGTCTCAACAGGCAGGTTAGCTCCACTGGGAAGCCTCCCTCACGCCCGCGACTGGATTAGGCGCTCTTGTTATTCTCTTCCGTGGCACCCCACGGTTCTGCTTCTCAGCACTCGCTAAGGATTATCACTGCGTGGTGATTTGTGTGGTAATGTGATTTGTGCTTATCTTCTGCAAAAGCGTGGGAGCGCCCTGAGGGCTGGCTCTAAGCCTGTCTCTCCCACCTTGGTGCCCCCAGTACCCCCTTTGGCTCAGGACGGGGTACATTCCCAAGTGTCCCCTTCATACCAACTGAACGCATGACTGGGATATGCCCTGGGATGGCCACAGCTGGACAGTGGGGCTGTGAGCCGACAGGAGGGTCCCCTTTGAGAACTAGTTTAGGGGAGATTTCCAGGGGTTCCGAGGTCCTGTAGTTGAGGAGGAGTCAAGACAGGAAAGAATCCATGGAAAGGTGAGCACTGTCATTTTAGGGTCGCCCAGAAACAGAAGATGAGCCAAGGATCAGAAGCAGGTAATGCAAGTAAGAGGGGATTCCTGGGATCCTCGCAGGGATGGGAGGGTGGGGAAGCTTGCTCAGTCATGTCCAACTCTTTGCAACTCTTTGGACTGTAGCCCTCCAGGCTCCTCTGTCCATGGGATTTTTCAGGCAAGAATACTGCAATGGGTAGCCATTTCCTTCTCCAGGGGATCTTACCGACCCAGGGATCAAACCCACGTTTCTGAATCTCCTGCATTGCAGGCAGATTCTTTACCCACTGAGCTATGAGTGGTGAAACACACAAGGCTGAGTTAGCCCAACTGTGGGGTGGGGAGCTGGGGTATTGATACACCAACTCCAGCTGATCATGGACAGCTGCTCCCAGGGCTTGCTGAATGGACAGCAAAACTGGCTCTTGCAGCAAAAAAGAAAATCTCAGACAGAAATGCAAATGCCTGCAGTTGGGAGAAACAGAGAATATGGGCGGGACATAGGGGGCATCTGCTTCACTAAGAAAGAGCAAATTCACCTTGTCATCCCTGCGGCATCTTCCAGAATGGTGAGAGCTTAGGCTCTGACTCCAACATCCTTAAAATGTTTTTCCGATTCTCTGGCCCTCTAGGAGTGGGCTGAGAAGTCTTCGCCATAATCTCAGGCTGGTCTTGCGTACAATTTGTTTATTACTTGGCCATATCTCTACTGCCCTTTCATTCATCATTCACAATTTTGTTGAATAGAATTTCAGACATTTATCTGGCCTCTTCTGTCTGGCAGGCACTGAGCTAGAGGCTGGGGTACAAAATCAGATAAAACATAGTTTCTGCTCTGTAGTACTTTATTACCAGGATTTGGAGAGGTGCTAATGCCAAACAAGATACTGTGTTAAGTAAGTCTGGAAAGCTTTACAAAGTATCACCTCTTAGATAATCACAAAGTACATGGACATATTAAAGGCTTTGAGAAGGATGGCAGAGAGGAAATCTGCTTAACTATTTTGCCCAGGATTTTCCAGACTTATTTGACATTGAAACCCTTTTATGCCAAATTGCCTGTATTAACAATTTCTAATTTCTGTTCCAAGGAACTAAAATTCTGTGAACACACTTTGAGAAAGCTACTGGATTTCCATCCAACCCACTGAAGGCCTGAACAGAAGAAGAAAAGGCTGAGGAAGGGAGAATTCACTCTCCAGTCTCCTAACTGAGGCACTGATCTTCTGCCTTTGGACTGGAATGTACACCATCAGTTCTCTCAGGCCTCCAACTTGCTGACCTCAGAGCTGGGGAACTTCTCAGCTTCCATATTGCGGAGAAATTTATTATAAGGAATTGCCAATTCCTCAAAATAAATCATATATACGTGCACGCACACACACACACAGAGGTATGATTGTATAAATACATTTCCTATTGGTTCTGTTACTCTGGGGAACCCTGACTAATAGAGATTTTGGCACAGATTTTTGGTAGGATGGTCCGCAGGGCCTCATAGTCTATAGACTGCGTTGTGAATGAATAGCTATGACAGAAACCTCAAAGCCTTCATATTAATTTCCTGCTCTGAGATATAGCTACCATCTCCTCCTTGTTTTTTGTTCTGAGAAACATGTAAATTGTACATTCACTAAGAACATTATTTATAAATTCCAATGGGAAAAGGTCCAAATAGTGGAAACACTGATACAGTAATTACACTTAGTTTTCAGGCTAATTTTATTGCAAAATTTCCCCTTAAATTATGTTTCTTGACTTTGCCCATAATCATTATGAGTTAAGCATTTATGGGAAATCAGTGTACGGCTCTTTAATGAATCAACAGTGCATGACCAAGAAGTATGCAAGTTGGTGTTTATTTTGAGATCAAAGGGAGAATAATCAAGCTCAGAGATACTTGTTTTCTAGAAAAGTCAGACTCTTGTGTGTTAGGGGGATGAGAATCATAATTTAACAGTTTTCTCCTGATTGCCCTATTTATTCCCACCACTAATCTGAATCTATAAGTAGATTTTAAATACTGCCCTCCTGGCTATTTAGTACACAGTCAATTATGTACTTTTAATTAGGAAATTTCCAAAGAGCCTCATTCCATTTTACCCTTGCAGCCAAACAACAGAGGGTGTGGCCTTTCCACAAAGAATGACTTTCTGTAATTCATGTCCAAGAAAAGACACAGATACAGGAAGAAACTAAAGGGATGTGTCTCTCTGACTTGAGGGAAAATCAGGCTTAAAAGGTAATACGAATTTCTCCCCAGAACTTTACAAAGATGTATGCTGACAACATAATATACTGTGAGGCCAAAGCCTGGCGAAATACCTGATCACAGATCTGGTGCCTGCAAGCTCTGCTCACTTCCTGTATGTTTTCTACTCTTTTCTACCAAAGAGAGTTCTGCAGAAACCTGGTTGCTGACTTACTGTCATGTGGACAAGACCCCATCTAGTGGCTAACAGGACAATTGCAAAAACCGCTTCACAGATCTCGAGCCAAACTGTTTCCAAACTGGGCATCAGATCTAAGTTATCTATGCCAGTGGTTCTTGGACTTTGCTACACATTAAAAATCACCCCGGGAGCCTGGAAAAACCCGATGCACAGGCAACACTCACACCAATTAAATCAGAGTCTCTGAGAGTGGGACATAGGCATCAACATTCCAGTGAGAACAGTGATCTATGTAAACTGAAAGCATGCATTAATAGGTAGGAAAACCTGCTGCAGTAATTTCATATCACACATTTCATTTAAAAATATTTCATATTACAGGTTTCTTTTTTCTTTCTTTTTATCTAAAATTGGCTCATTAAAAAAAATGGAATCAACATGCAACATTCCAAAGGGGTTACAGATACAGATGTGGTGAGAGGCCAGGTTTCCAACACCAGCTCCACCACCCACCTGCTGTGTGACCTGCTGGTGCTACATCAATAAACTAGGACTGATGGGAGCACAGCCTCACTGGCCCTGGCATTTCCATGTGAATCACTTACAACTGATCCTACTGTGTAATAAATGTTAATACATGTATGTTCAGTCCAGTTCAGTCTCTCAGCTGTATCTGACCCTTTGTGACCCCGTGGACTGCAGCACGCCAGGCTTCCCCGTCCATGACCAACTCCCGGGGCTCGTCAAAGTCATGTCCATTGACTAGGTGATGCCATCCAACCATCTCATCCTCCGTCATTCCCTTCTCCTGCCTTCAATCTTTCCCAGTATCAGGGGTCTTTTCTAATGAGTCGGCTCTTCGCGTCAGGTGGCCCAAGTAATGAAACTTCAGCATCAGTCCTTCCAATGAATATTCAGGACTGATTTCCTTTAGGATGGACTGGTTGGATCTCCTTGTTGTCTCAAGAGTCTTCTCTAGCACCACAGTATTTCAAAGGGATCAATTCTTTGGTGCTCAGCCTTCTTTATGGTCCAACTCTCACACCCATACATGACTTGCTGGAAAAACCATAGCTTTGACTATACAGGCTTCCGTGATAGTTCAGTTGATAAAGAATCCACCTGCAATGCAGGAGATCCCAGTTCAATTCCTGGGTTGGGAAGATCCGCTGGAGAAGGGATAGGATACCCACCCCAGTACTGTTGGGCTTCTCTTACAGCTCAGCTGGTAAAGAATTTGCCTGCAATGTGGGAGACCTGGGTTCAATCCCTGGGTTGGGAAGATCCCCTGGAGAAGGGAAAAGCTACCGACTCCAGTATTCTGGCCTGGAGAATTGCATGGACTATATAGTCTATGGGGTCGCAAAGAGTCAGACACGACTGAGCAACATTCACTTTCACTTTGACTATTCCGACCTTTGTTGGTAATGTCTCCACTTTTTAATATGCGGTCTAGGTTTGTCATAGCTTTTCTCCCAAGGAGCAAGCATCTTTTAATTTCACGGATGCAGTCACCATCTGCAGTGATTTTGGAGCCCAAGACAATGTATGTTACTAAGTGTCTGTAATATTTCTTTTCAGTTTGCTTTTTCAATTTAAATATAATTCATATAATTCATACAATAGATCTAAACTATTCTTCAACAAACTTCAAGATGCCATCTGTGAACATAGGTTCTTTGAAGTTTAACATCCACCAAATGAATTTGCTGGGATTCAAGATATATATACATTTGACATTTTAACTGATGCTGCCAGTTAGCTTCCTTTACCAAAAGGAAGTAATTCACCCACCTAGTAGCATAATATTAGATGGTCAGTTTCCTCTATGCCTTCAAGAACACTGAATGTGCTTCTGAAGCCTTTCAATTCTTACCAGTGTGAATGGTGGGAAAAAATGTGATCACGTTGGTATAAACTGTAAGTTGTCTGTCTACTAGAGAGTCTGGAGAGATGGTCAAGGTTTTGTTGGCCATTTTAATTTCCTTTTCCTTGTATTGCCAGTCATACTCTCTGCTCATGTTTCTACTAGGTTGACGTTTTTTAAAAAATTCAATTGCAGGAGCTCCTTGTATTAATATTTTAGGGACATTCACTTATGAGTGGAGAAAGTTGCAAATACTTCCTCCAATTGGTTTTTGCATTTTAACTTTTTGTACTCAAACTCATTAGGCTTTTTTTTCTCTTATGTATTCTACATTGCCAGTACTGTCTAAGTACTTCTCTCTTCCCTAGTTTTGAGGCTACTCAAGTTTCATCTCAAGTTGATTCTATTACTTTTTGTTTTATGTTTCAAGTGGTAATCCATCCATAATGATTTAACTCATGGTTGGAGGTGGGATTTTTTGCAGACCAATAGCCAGTTATGCCAATTGCATTAATTAAATAAACCATCTTCTCTGCATGGAGCAAAAAAGCTTTTTTGTGTGTGTGGTAGCTTTTAATATATACACAGATCTTTTTGGCTTTTTGGTCTTTTGATCTGTAAGCTTATTTGTGAGCCAAACTATACAGTTTTAAAAAATTAGTACATTTGCATTTTGGAAAGAAATATCTGGTAAGGCAATCTGACCTTAATATTCCTTTTTTGAAATTAAAGCTTTTTGTTGTCAATTCTAAAACATTTAGAATTTTTAAAATATAAGTGCTGAAACACTTTTGTACAGCTCTAGAAAAACACCACTGATACTCTGATTAGAATTAGCTTACGGTAAATATTTCTTTGAAAATCACTGACACATTAATGATGATTAATTCTTCCCACCCAAGGCCATGCTGTGTCTCATGATTTGTTCAGATATTGTTTTTATGCCTTTAACAAAATGTTATGGCTTTCTTCAGGGAAGTCTCATAGTTTTTGGCAGTTTTTTTTAATAATAAAATAAGGTAAAACCCATAATGCACTTAGCCCAGTCATCTAACATATAGGAATTATTTAAAATGTCATTTTTATTATTATTTATTCTCATTAATAAAATCTATCTTTCTATGATTTTATTCTCACAAAAATCATAGAAAAGACAAGGCTTAGAAAACTCTTTACTAATGAACACAAATAGATCCTCAGTTTCTCTAAAAATGTCAAAAATTGAACTATAGACTCATTGTAATCACAGTCAAAGTTCCAGATTGTGTGTGTGTGTGTGTGTGTGTGTGTGTGTGTAGGTGTAGGTCTATGATTGTGTGTGTAAATTCACAAACTGATTGCAAAATGTATATAGCAATAGCCCCAAATAGCCAAGCTAACCTTGAAGAAAAAGAGCAAAATAGAGGACTTACGCTAAAGCATTACCAAGCCTTGTTATAAAGCTCAGTCATTAAGGCAATGTGGCACTGGGGCCAGATTAGACAAATGATCAGTGAAACAGAACAGAGAGTCTAGAAGTAAACACACACGCTCAATTTGTGACAAGAGTGACGTTTTCGTCATCAGAGCAATGGGAAAGGATGATCATTTCAGTAAACAGTGCTGGGTCAACTGGAAATCAATATGGGCAAAATTTATGTTGATTTCTATAAGCACTTACACGAAAAATTGATTCGAGATGGATTGTGGATCTAAATGTGAAAGGTAAAACAACAAGGCATGTAAAAGATATTTAGGAGAATAACTTCATGGTCTTGGAATAGCCAAAGATTTCTTATACAGGGCACAAAAACACAAAACCTAAAATCAAAGATCGATAAATTGATCTAGGTTTAGATTAAGAACTTCTATTTATCAAAGGACACTGTTGGTTCAAAATAAGACACTCGGTCAGTGTAACACGCCATATTAGACCATAATATGCCATGTGGGCTGTGCTTAGTCGCTCAGTCGTGTCCTACTCTTTTTGACCCCATGGACTGTAGCCCGCCAGGTTCCTCTGTCCATGGGGATTCTCCAGGCAAGATCATGAGTTGGTTGCCATGCCCTCCTCCAGGGGATCTTCCCAACCCAGAGACTGAACCCAGGTCTCCTGCATTGCAGGCAGATTCTTTGTCATCTGAGCCACCAAGGAAGCCCAGTATACCATATTAATAGAATCAAAAATAAAATAGCTTGGATATCTCAATAGATGCAGAGAAAATATTGGAAAAAATCCAACTGCTTAATAATAAAAATGCTCAACAAACTAGAAAAAGAAGGGAATTGTCTCATTCTCATAAAAAGCATCCATGACAATCTCGCAGCTCAGGTCATGCTTAATGCAGGAAGACTTAATGATGAAATGCTGTGAACAAGCCAAGCACGTCTGCTCTCATCACTTCTACTCAGCACTGCCCTGGAGGTTCTAGCCAGGACAGTTAGAAAGACAGTGAAATAAAATGCACCCAGAGTGGAAAGCGAGAAGGAAAATTATCTTTTTGCTTTTGCAGATGACATGGTGTCGTACATAGAAAGTCTTAAGGAGTCCATACCAAGGAAACTTCCAAGAGATGATAAATGACTTCAGCAAGGCTGTGGGGTATAGGATCAACATGTGCAACTCAGTGTATTTCTATATACTAGCAATGACTAATCTAGAAACAAAATTAAGAAACCAACTCCATTGACAAAAATAGCATCACAGGGAATAACATACTTGGGATTAAACTTAACAAGAGAGATATGAAACTGTTAACTACAAAATTTCATTGAAAGAAACTACAGAAGACCTAAATAAAAGGATAGATATCCTATGTTAATTAATTGGATTACTTAATATTGTTAAGAGGGCAATACTCCTCAATTGATCAACAAACTCTACACAATCCCTACCAAAATCCTAGCTGGTTTTTGCAACAATTGATAAAATGATCAAAAATTTGACACAGAAATGCAACGGATGCAGAATAGCTTGAACAATCTTGAAAAAGAAAAAGCTATAGCAATTAAGACAACGTGGTACTCCAAAAGGACAGCCATAAAGATCAATGAAATAGAACTGAGTCCAGAAATAAATTCTTATATTTTTGGATCAAGGATTCCAAGACAATTCAATGGAAAGATTGATAGTCTTTTCAACAAATAGTGAGGGGACAGCTGAATATCCATATGCAAAAGAATGAAATTGGATCCCCCAAATTCACTCAAAATGGATCATAGATCAAAGCTAAAACTATAAAACTCTTAGGAGGAAACACAGGTGCACACCTTTATGACCCTAGATATGATACCACAACACAAGCAACCAAAGAAAAAATAGATCAATTACAAAATAAATAAATTAGATAAATAAAATAGATAAATTTAAAAAATGGTAAAAATTTGTGCTTCAAAGGATGCTATCAATAAAGTGAGAAGACAACCCACAGAATGGGAGAAAATATTTGCAAATCATGCGTGTGGTAAGGAACTTGCATCCAGAATATATAAATAACTCCTGCAAATCAACAATGAAAAACCAACTCAGTTTAAAAAATGGGCAAGGGGTTTGAATAAACATTTCTCAAAGAAGATAGGCAAATGGCCAACAAGCACATGAAAAGATGCTAAATATCATTAGTTATTAGGAAAATGCAAATCAAAACCACAAGGAATTACCACTTCACATCCTCTAATAACACAACTAAAAAATCAGACAGTAAGTAGATGTTGGCAAGGATGTGGAGAAATTTGAATCCTCATATCTTGCTAATGAGGATGTAAAATGGTGAGACTGTTTTTGAGAAGTTTGGCCATTTCTCAAAAAGTTAAACACTCAGTTACCATGTATCTTAGCTATTTCACTCCTACCTTTAAATTCCACAGAATTGAAAGCATTTGTTCACACGAAAACTTGTACATGAATGTTCATAGCAGCATTATTTGCATTAGCCAGAAAGTGGAAATGACTCAAAGGTCCATCAGCCGATTAACTGACAAACAAAATTTCTTATACCAATGTAGTGAAATGGTGTTCAGCCATAGAAAGGAGTGCAGTATTGACCCATGCTACAACATGGCTGAACCTTGAAAGCCTTATGCAAAGATATAAAAGTCAGACACACAAAAATGTATTATGTGATTCTATTTCTACAAAGTGTTCAGAAGGGGCAAACTGATAGAGACAAAAAGTTTAGTGGTTGCTAGGAATTAAAAGACGCTTACCCCTTGGAAGGAAAGCTATGATCAACCTAGATAGCATATTCAAAAGCAGAGACATTACTTTGCTGACTAAGGTCCGTCTAGTCAAGGCTATGGTTTTTTCCAGTGGTCATGTATGAATGTGAGAGTTGGACTGCGAAGAAGGCTGAGTGCTGAAGAATTGATGCTTTTGAACTGTGGTGTTGGAGAAGACTCTTGAGAGTCCCTTGGACTGCAAGGAGATCCAACCAGTCCATTCTAAAGATCAGCCCTGGGATTTCTTTGGAAGGAATGATGCTAAAGCTGAAACTCCAGTCCTTTGGCCACCTCATGCAAAGAGTTGACTCATTGGAAAAGACTCTGATGCTGGGAGGGATTGGGGGCAGGAGGAGAAGGAGACGACCGAGGATGAGATGGCTGGATGGCATCACGGACTCGATGGACGTGAGTCTGGGTGAACTCCGGGAGATGGTGATGGACAGGGAGGCCTGGTGTGCTGCGAGTCATGGGGTCGCAAAGAGTCGGACACGACTGAGCGACTGAACTGAACTGAGGGATAGGAGGAGAGAATGCAAAGTGGCAGCTAGAAGGAATGGGGTTTCTCATTGGGCTGATGAAAATGCTCTGAAATTAGGTAGAGGACATGCAAACTTGTGAATGTTCTAATGACCACTGAATTGTATGCTTTAAGTAGCCTTATTTTATGGAATGTGAATTATATCTCAGTTTTAAAAAGACACCATTAAGAAGAGGCAAGACTCAGATTGGGAGAAGAGATTTGTAATACATATAACCAGAGAAGAGAACCACAGATACAAGAGAGGACTTGTGTCTGAAATATGTAAAAAATGAATCAGTGAGCAAAAGACACACAACCCTAAAGCAAAATGGGCAGAAGATGTGAACAGACATGTCACAAAAGAGTAGCTAATATGCAGAAATGCTCACCCTCGCTGATAATCAGGACAATGTACAATCCTAACACTACTCTCCTTCCTAACCCTGAACCTTAACTCATTATAATGGCCACAATTTAAAATACTGAAAAATCTCCTGGGACAATGTGTTTTTCACAATCCCCAAAGGGAGCTGTAGCTCTGACTTCTAACTCCGTAGCCAGCTTTGTTTGTTTTTGATTGCACATTCTTTGGAATCGGGCTCCTTTCACTCAGCCTTACGTTTGTGAAAGCAATCCTTGCTAGTGCAGGTAGCAACAGGCCACTCGTTTGGGTTGCTGTGTTGTATTACATTGTGTGAATAGATGGCAATTTACTCACTTGTTGTTAGTTCTGTCCTTGAGCGTTTAGGTTGATTCCAGTTAGGAAGTCGGATGCATAAGAATGCGTATTGTGTGATGACTCCATTGTAATGGCTATAGCAGTCGATGGCTTTGAATGGAGAAGGGGGTGCCTGGGATGGGACATGAGGGATGCTCTGGGTGCTAGCTGTATTCTATTTCTTGATCTTGATACTGATACGGGATGTGTTCACTTTGTTATAACGTGAGGGTTTGTGCCCTTCTGCATTTGAATTAAAATCTACTTGAGAAACTCTTAATTTACTTAGAACCAAATTGAGCAATATATTTCTTTTGCTATCCACAAGCTATGAAAGGCGCTTTATAAAGACAGGCAAGCTAGAGCTGCTCCTGATAGAGGTCAGCCCCAGGGGCACATGTCTTGGGAATTTGTAGGCTTGAATTTCCCTGCTAGGCTGCCACACCTTTTGGTTTAGTTCCTGGACATCCTATGTTTCCCTGATTCACCAGCTATGTACAGTACTGGTTTGGATCTTCACGCCATTCCCAAAGTTGGTGATGGTGGCTTTTCCAGCCTTGACTGTAAGTACGAGGAGCTGATAATGTGAAAGGCAGTAGAGCCCAGCCATTCTCTTATGGGCTTCCTCTAATGTCAATAAAGTAAATTACTAGCAATGATGGAAGGTTGGATGAAAGATCATGAGAAAAGTATTTTTAATTGCTCCCAATTCTGTTCTATGACATAAACAAAGACATCTGTTCCATTGTAAATTGCTACATAAATCTAAATGAAAGGTCACATGCTAGTATTATTTCAATGGTCCCTAAAGAGTGGTATTGGTGGAGCATCTTAGAAGAACTAACACTTTTACACATGGACTTTTCTTTGTCTGCATCTTCCCTCAGCTTCCTATAACTAGAGTGTTAGTTAGCCTTCATGTCAGAAGGTGTCTTTTTAAAGCAGTGAGCTGGGGATCTGACGTATGTACTGATTTGCATCTCATTGTCTATAAGTGTGTTTCTAAATCCAATGCCTTTCAGAAGAGAAGATAGCTGCCTGGAAATTGATATTCAGTTGATTTAATAATATGAACTAAATTGGTTTTTTGTGAGATGAAAACTCTAATTTGAAAAGATACAGGTATGGAAGGTTCATAACAGCACAATTTACAATAGCCACAAGGAAGCAACCTAAGTATCCGTCAACTGAATGGGTAAAGAAAATAGGTGTGTAGATAGAAATATACAATGGAATAGTACTCGGCGCCCAAAAAGAATGAAATATTGCTATTTGCAGCAATGTGAATGGACCTAGAGGTTTTCCTAAATTTTTTTATTTTGTATTGAGGTACAACCAATTAATAAATGATGTTATGATGGTTTTAGGTGAACAGCAAAGGGACTCCATCATACGTATACACGTATCCCCTCTCTTCCCAATTCCCCTCCCATCCAGGCTGCCACATAACACTAAGCAAGAGCTCCCTGTGCTATGGAGTAGGTCCTTGTTAGTTACCCATTTTAAATACAGCAGTGTGTACATGTCCATCCCAAACTCCCTAACTATCCCTTCCCCCGTCCGTCCCCCCAGCGACCATAAGCTTGTTCTCTAAGTCTGCGAGTCTCTGTTTTTTGAAAGATTGTTTTCTGTAAGTCTGTCTCCTTACTTTCTGTAAGCAAGTTCATTCGTATCATTTCCTCTTAGATTCTGCATGTAAGATATTTCTCCTCTGTCTGACTGACTTCACTGAGAATGACAATCTCTAGATCCATCCATGTTGCAAATGGCATTATTTCTTTCTTTTTAATGGCTGAGCAATATTCCATTGGATGTGTATATATATGTATATAACACAGCTTTTTTATCCATTTCTCTGTCAATGGACATTTGGGTTGCTTCCACGTCTTAGCTATTGTCAATAATGCTGCAGTGAACATGGGTTGCATGTATCCTTTCAGATCACGCTTTTCTCTGGATGTATGCCCAGGAGTGGGATTGTGGGGTCTATATGGTAGCTCTATTTTTAGTTTTTTAAAGGAACCTCCATACTGTTCTCCATAGTGACTGTACTAATCTACACTCCCACCAACAGTGTAGGAGGGTTCCCTTCTCTCTTGGCATTTATTGTTTGTGGAGTTTTTGATGATAGCCATTCTGGCTAGTGTGAGGTGATATCTCATTTTAGTTTTCATTTGCATTTCTCTAATAATTAGTGATGTCGAACATCTTTTCATGTGCCTCTTAGCCATTTGTATGTCTTTGGAGAAATGTCTGTTTAGGTCTTCTGCCCATTTTTTTGATTGGATTGTTTGTTTTGATATTGTTAAGCATCATGAGCTGTTTGTAAATTTCGGAGACTAATCTCTTGTTGGTCACGTCATTTACAAATATTTTCTCCCAGTCTGTGGGTTCTCTTTTCATTTTGCTGATTGTTTCCTTTGCTGTGCAAAAGCTTTTAAGTTTAAGTAGGTCCCATTTGTTTATTTTTGTTTTTATTTCCATTATTCTGGGAGACAGATCGAAAAAGATTTTGCTGCACCTTGGGTCAGAGTGTCCTGCCTATGTTTTCCTCCAGGAGTTTTATAGTGTCCTATCTTATATTCAGGCCTTTAATCCATTTAGAGCTTATTTCTGTGGATGGACCTATAGATTATCATACTGAGTGAAGTCAGAGAAAGATATATTATGTGGTATCACGTATATGTAGGATCTAAAAAAATAACACAAGCAAATTAATTTGCAAAACAGAAACAGACTCACAGACATAGAAAACAAGTTTATGCTTACCGAAGCGAAAAGGGGAGGAATAAATTAGCAGCATGGAATTAACAGTTGCACATCACTATATATAAATACTACACATATTTTATATAAAATATTACACATCACTATATATAAAATACATCAAGGATTTATTGTATCGCACAGGGAACTATATTCAGTATCTTGCAATAACTTATAATGGAAAAGCTTCTGAAAAAAATACATACGTAACACTGAATCATCTTGCTGTACACATAAAACAAAACATTGTAAATAAACTTCAATTTTTAAAAACTGGCAGTTTGTAATACAACCAAGATTCACATATCTCTAGTGGGAGTGTGCATTTAAAAGCAATTACCCTACCATATTTTTAACCTGCAAATGACTCCAGTTCCTTGAAGCCACCTGCATCTCGCCCTGCTGGATCATTCTCCTTACTGCTGTGTGTTCTGATCCCCGATCACCTCCAGGCTTACTCCCTCCCCACCGCACCCCATCATGACACCAGGGTGGCTCCCAGGACATCCGGTCAGGCTGGCAGTGCCCACTGCAGGAATTGGAAGCCATCCTGCACTGCCTTGTGTCCAATGGCCAAGCATCTGGGATGAACAGACTCCTAACTTAGCAATTGGCATTTATTGTTTCTCTTGACCTAGAAAATTCCCCAAGTATTTGAATAACTAGACCTTTTGCTTTGGTCTCCACATCCCAGTTTTCCAGCCCTTTTCACTCCTGGTGTTTGAAACAGGATGAAATGGCAAATACTAGTAAGCTTGTCCCTTTCCCTACACACGAGCCCAACCTCACACTTAATTATCACACTTTGTTTTGCTGAGTTCAGACAAAGCCTCATGAAGAGGACTATCCATGATGGGTTAGTACAATGTTTCTGCCAAAATGGGGGAAAGGAGAAAAAGGGGAGTCAACAAGGCCCAAAGTAGATAGACCTTTGTCATCACTGGAGGGGTCAGTTTGAAACCCCAGTCCTGAGCTGAACTGTGCCCATTCCCTGGGTGTCCTGGTTTTCTGACATAATCTACAAACTCAGGTGTGCAGGAAAAGAAACTTCCCCGATTCTCTATAAAGTCATCTGAGCCTTTTTCATGGTGGATATGCAATCTCACCAATCTGGAGAGATCCTTGGACTCTTTCTAGCATTGCACCTGTATTTCAGGGGGCTTGCCTGGTGCCCAAGAACTAGGGGTAAGGACTGGCATATGACGAGGTGAGGCTGGGTAGAGGAAGCCACGGAGAGAGACCCTCTCAGGGGCCTTGGTAAGATATCCTTGTTTTTGTCTGCTCTTCTGCCCAGGTAGACCCAGGACATGCTAACTTCTCCTTGACCCTTTCAGATTCAGTTTCTTTCTCTGTCTTCTTCCTATCTCGCTTAGACATGCAAGAAACATACAGGGCTGTCTGTAAGCATTTCTGTGTAGTTTCACTGCGTATTTTCCCCCTGGAATCTTGTCACTTTCCCAGACCAGTCCTCCGTCCTTTGGGATGCCCCAAGCTCCCTGGCAGAGCCCAGAAGCCCTTCTCTGGGAACCACCAACTCCTTGCCTCCTCAGCAACTCTTTCAATACACCAAGTGTGGGGCGTATGTTCTAGTCTGTGGCTGAGGTTGGAAGGCAAAACCGTGTGTTCTTCCTCATGGAGAGTTCTCCCGATCTGATGCTTACCCCACAGTTCCTTCTGTAACCCCGGAGACCATTAGAAAAGCTAAGGCCTGCACCTGAGTCTTTGCTTTTCCTTGCTTTCTGCAGTCAGCCCTTCTCTGAGCACCATAGAAGACCTGTGTGGATGGAATGGGGAAGGGGAGTTTCACTGTTATTGTAAATATTATCCACTCGCTTCCCTGGGATCTGCCCTGGGTCTCTGTGAATCACATCTCATCAAACCCCAGACAATGACCGAGTCTCTACCTGACCCCACAGTCGTGTCTTCCCAGGCCTCCTAACAGTGTGCCCTGCTTTACAGGGCTCAGCATGACTCACTTCTGGGTGTATGTGTTATTCTGGGTTATCTTTGCTCCATGACCCACCACTAACTAGGCAAGCGAAGAGTTAACTCTCTGGATCTGCTGCCTATCACTGAGATCTCTGTGCCAAACCTTAAGCGGGTCCCAGTGGAAAAGCATATTTACAGTTCAAGACATCTCCTGGTACGTATTACCCAGCGAATCACTCTGACCCATCCTATCACACTGAGCAACTTGTTAAAAACTCCGTGGCTTGGTCTTGTTACTGCAAAACATCAGTGGCATTTGCTTCCCCCTTCCTGACAGGTACGTTGAGAGGAGCACAGCAGCTTATTGAGCACAAGATGCTTTCATCCTATCACCACATCTACCCTGAGACTCAGCTTCAGAAAAATTAATCCTCATGTTGTGTGCAAACATCAGTGGGAGAAACTGCTCTTTAATACACGAAAAAGTTCCTTTATCTCTCAGAATTCCATTCCCTGGTATTTCCATTTTGATAGGCTTTTGTGTTATTCATTCCCCAAACACATCTTTATTCCATTAACAAAGCAAAAACTCATACAGAGGAGCGAAAAATATGTTCAGCTGCAAGTGGTCTACGATTTTGAAAGGGATCTGTTGAGAGGAGCAAGGAATCTTCAAGAGTGATCTTGGTGAAGCAACCAGATTTTCTTGAATCCATAGTAGGTTTGCAGCCCAAAGTCAACCAGATCCTCTTGGGGTCTTAAGTCCCCTGAAAGATTTGACCAACAGTCTGGGCATCCCATCAGCTTCTCCCTCTGGCTTCTCACCTCATATTTTTGATCCAACCTTCTGCTTTATTTGGTAACAATACTAAAAGGTCCAAAAATTCCCATCCAATTAAGACCATTAAAACGTTTTGTTTTCTTTAAACTTTTGATTTTGTGTTGGGGTCTAGCCAATTAACAAACAATGCCGTGATAGTTTCCGGTGAACAGCGAAGGGACTCAGCCAGACATACAGTCTCCCCAACTCCCCTCCCATCCAGGCTGCCGCATAACACTGAGCAGAGTTCCCTGAGCTGTACAGCAGGTAAGACCATTTAGATCTTTCTGATCCAAAAGGCAATTAACAAGTTCAACAATGGGTTTCTCTAATTGCCAGTATTACTTAAATCAGAAAGTACTGCGATAATATTCTGTTTGGTGAAGTAGATGCTTTCAGAGGAGCAACTTCTGTTCTGCCAGGGTATTCTCCCACCCATTGGTGCCCCTTTTCCTCACTTCATTTTCCCATTTACTTTTGTCCTTTCAATAAATCTTTGTTGGTGGTCGCCTCCAGGAGGAACCAAATCTAGGAATACATGAGTGAGCTTTGTCAGAGCTTTGTCAGTCAGGCATCCTCCTTTGCCTCTTGGCCACTTTTCCCACTCTTCTCAAGCTCATGGCTACACTTCCTGACTCAGATTCCTGAGGCCATTAGCTGTTTGTTTTCATCTGGGGGGCTACATGGGCTCATGCCCTCGGCCAGAGGAGACACGACCTCCCTCTACGAACCTTCCACACCCTTAATTTCCTTCCCATCCTCCTTGTTTATCAGGGGCTGCTGCTGCTGCTACTAAGTCGCTTCAGTCGTGTCCGACTCTGTGCGACCCCATATAGACGGCAGCCCACCAGGCTCCCCCGTCCCTGGGATTCTCCAGGCAAGAACACTGGAGTGGGCTGTCATTTCCTTCTCCAATGCATGAAAGTGAAAATCGAAAGTGAAGTCGCTCAGTCGTGTGCGACCCTTAACGCCATGGACTGCAGCCCACCAGGCTCCTCTGTCCATTGGATTTTCCAGGCAAGAGTACTGGAGTGGGGTGCCATTGCCTTCTCCGTTTATCAGGGGACCACAGCCTTATTTTTTTATCTTCTCAGGTGGTGCTAGTGGTAAAGAATCTGCCTGCCAATGCGTCAGACACAAGAGACCTGGGTTCAATCCCTGGGTTGGGAAGATCCCCTAAATGGTAACCCACTCCAGTATTCTTGCCTGGAAAATCCATGAACAGAGGAGTCTGGCGGGCTACAGTCCATGTGGTTGCAGAGAGTCAGACACGACTGGGCACTTGTGTATTGTGTGGCCTCATTTTAAATAGAAAATCCCTTCCTGCCATTTGCTGTCCTGTCAGAAGTCCTCCCTTAGCCCAGGCTGAGGGGGCAGCCCCGCTGCCCGCTGTCCCTCTGTCTGACCTTCAGCCGTGCCTCGGCGGGACTCGGCATGCTGCAGGGTCCCTTCTTGTAGCCAGCTGCCTTGCCTTAGCCCCCCTCTGCCCCCGGGATTTCTCTGGGCCCTTAGCTGCCCGGGGATAGACGTGCCAAGTGTCGCCACAGCTCATGACAGGATTCTCAAGATGAAGCTGGAGCAAAACAAAGCCAGCCTGCGCCTCATTCTTATTCACCACTGGAGGGATGCAAATGTTGTGAAGTGAAGAACATTTGCATTATTCCAATCACCTAATTTATCTGTATTTCCACCTTCATTTGTGAAATAAAGGGTTCAGTGAAGCAAAATCAACAAAGCTTTGGGAATGCTTACAAACACAAATAAAATAAATACTATTACTCCAAAATATATTTTGACACATTTGCCTTCTTTCTTTATGGATTCTGGCTGGGGGGTGGGGTGGGAGGGGGAAGATTGACAATTGTTATAAATCAGGCTTTTCCTGAAAGCGATAAGTTTATTTCGGGGACTTTAGGCTTACAGGATTTTAGAGCCAGAAATGGTCTGGATTAGTTATCTATGGCTGTGTCACAGACAATCTCAAATTAACAACTGCTTGCTATGTCAGTGTCTGAGGGTCAGGCACTGCGGAGTGGCTTAGCTGTGTGGTTCTGGCTCGGGGTCTTCCATTAGGTCCAGCTGAGAAGGAAGCATCTTAAGGATGAGTTCACTCCCAGGGCTGTTTCTTGAAGACTGTTGACCGAGACAGTTCCTCACTGCCTCAGCTTTTCACTGGGGCTGCCCGGGACGTGGCGTCAGACTTCTCTAGAGTGAGGGATCCGGAGGCGAGAAAGAGCGATGAAGAAGGGAGCTGCCGTGTCTCCCAGAACCCGGGCTCCAGTGCGCCACACCACCTCCCCCAGGCACTCGAGGGGAGGACCGTGGGGAGGTGGGATTGCGGGGCCACTTTGGGGGTCGGCTGCAGAGAGCCTCAGAGACAACATCGTCTGATTCCCTCGGTTACGGCCAAGGAAGCTGTGGTCCAGAGAGGTGGGATGAGCTGGCCAAGGTCAAACCAAGACTTGAGCCTCGGCTTGCTGTATTTTACGACATTTCAGTTTAGCAGCTGCTTATTTTATCTATTAGGTGCTTGCCAAAAGCAAGGCCGGGCCAAGCAGCTTGGATTCCGGAGTCAGAAACCAACCAGGGTGCCTGCTCAGGAGGTTACAGGAGTGCTGAGGGGCAGGGTGCCTGAATTGGATTTCGCAGGAGAAGGGAGCACATTTCCTCAGAGACTTCCAAGTGATGACCCCAAGGGTTCAAGAGAAAGCCCGACGCCCACAGGCACCATGGGGGAGGCTCATGGACGTGGGGACATGTCAGCTTGGCCTCGAAGCAGAGCTTTGAGGAATGATGACTAGGGGGCTTGGGCTGGGAGGCCATGATTTGACCTGAGAGCTCCGAACCTAACTCTCTGATGTTCAGATGTAGCCATATCAGGCAAAGGTTCACCCTCTGAATCACTTCTGGGCTACTGATGGTTAACCGTTGGGGCTGTCTGGAAGGAGGGCTCCGGCAGAGAGCCCCACTCGCCTTAGCTGCCACTGCTATTTTTAGTGGCGGAGCTGATACTTTGCAATCAAGAAATTAAGCAGCTTCTTCGTCTCCCACCCCCCACCCCATGCCCCTCCTGTGGCTCCTAGCCACCGTCTTGCACGTTGATCGCCCTAAAGCAACCTCCTGTAAATGGCTGTCTACATCATCAAAATGATCCCCAAAGTCAGTGGGAAAAAAACTTAAGCACTGTTGGTAAGTTTATGCCTGGTCATTTTGGAGAATCATCCTTGCCCATTGATTTGCCTGCCTGTGAGTGATTAACTACTGACAAGGTGGTAAGAGATTGGAAAGGGTGGACTAAGGCTGCATTTCCCTGACATGGGGGGGGAACTTTCAGGAAGGGGGGTTGCAGAAGGATGATCAACAAAAATCAGTGACAATATGCGTTCATACCGGGTCCATTATCCATTGCATTTAGAAAACACATGTGTTGATGAATGCCAGGCCAGTGCTATTGATTAACATTGCATATGACATCATTTGGATGAGGAGTGTTGAAGTTATTAGTTGACTCATTAATTAGTCATAATATTATTAAATTTGTAGATCCAAATTGGCTTTTAAAAAAAGATTAAAATATTAAGGGCATAAGAAACAACTTGTAGTATTGGGCTGGCCCAAAAGCTCATTGGGGTTTTTCTGTTGGCCACCCTGATACTTCTGTTTCTGTGACTTGGATGTGTGTTCAATTTTAACGATACTTCCTTTTCATTCTCTGGGCCTTCCCTGGTGGCTCAGACGGTAAAGTGTCTTGCTTACAATGCAGGAGACCTGGGTTTGATCCCTGGGTCGGGAAGATACTCTGGAGAAGGGAATAGCAACCCACTCTAGTACTCTTGCCTGGAAAATCCCATGGACGGAGGAGCCTGGTGGGCAACAGTCCTTGGGGTCGCAAAGAGTTGGACACGACTGAGCAACTTTACTTACTTCCACTTCCTTTTCATGCGGCCAATGCCAAAACAGTTTGACAGCCCCTGATGGATAACATTTTTGCTTAATATGAGAGGAGAGAAAGGTGGCCAAATCCAACCAATTATGTTGAATCCTTGCTAAACCCAACAGTGTTCACCGCAGGAAACAAACCATGGTGAAAGGGGACATAATTTTAGGTAGAAATGAATGAAAGCATGGAAAATCTTACCAGTTACCTTTTTTAAAAAACCATCTGAGAAACATAGCAAACATTTCAAATGAGTGATATCACAGATTTTATTGCTTGGTATAAAGGTCTTTTTTATTTTTAAAAAAGATCAACTTTATTGAGGGGAAATTCACATTCAGTAAGATTCACTAATTTGAAGTGTATAGTTCAAGGAATAATGACAAATGTATACAGTCATGTTACCACCCTCAATGCCAAAGTATGGAATAGTTCTGCCCCCAACGAGTTCCCTTATTTCCTGGTTTTTGGTCCATTCACTTCCCAACCCCAGCCTCTGGTGCAGCCAGGGAGCCAAGGTGTCTGGAGCAGAAACACAAGGGAGAAGAGGTCTTACGGGTCTATGTAAGATAAGACTCTAAGAGATAGGTCTTAGGGGTCAATGCGGTAGTGCCCTGGAGGCCACAGGGGGTCAAGGACTAGGCTTTACTCTGAGTGAAATGGAAGGTGTGGGAGGGTTTTGAGCAGAGGAGTGACCTGACTTGGGCTTTATAAA
Organism: Budorcas taxicolor; assembly: GCF_023091745.1. Classification (NCBI taxonomy): domain Eukaryota; kingdom Metazoa; phylum Chordata; class Mammalia; order Artiodactyla; family Bovidae; genus Budorcas; species Budorcas taxicolor. The sequence goes on along the minus strand of NC_068930.1, from coordinate 10,024,126 downwards.
GACTATGGAGGGACTTCCCTGGTGGTCCAGTGGGTAAGAATCGGCCTTGTATCGCAGGGGACGTGGGTTCGATCCCTGGTCAAGGATCGAGGGTCCCACATGCTGCAGATCAACTAAGCCCCTTCTCTGCAACTGCTGAGCCCAAGCACCACAACTAGAGAGTGCTAAGACCCGATGCAGCCAAATACACAAACATTAAAAAGAAAGAGACTACGGAGAAGCTACTTTACGTGTATCCTAGGGTGGACAAATAAGTGAGAATACTGCAGAGAGTGCGGGCCAGGCTTCTCACTGTTGGAGAAAGAAGCTACAGATAAGCAAAGGGAGAAGGGAGGGTGGAATGAACCTGGGTTCTGGAGGGATCGGGAGGCATTCATATGTGCTCATGCTTGAGGGTAGATAGAAAAAGAACTATGGATGCGTGTGTACCTGAGTTATGTGCGTGTGGGTGTATGATGCCGTCTCAACAGTATGAAACCTTCCAATCCATGAACATGGGATGTCTTTCCATTTATTACATTAAAATCTTCCTTAACTTGTCGGACACGACTGAGGCGACTTAGCAGCAGTAGCAGCAGCAACTTGTTTCAATGATGTTTTGTAGTTTTCAGAGTGTAAGACTTGCACTTCTTTCATAAACTTTAGTCCTAAGTATTTTATCCCTTTTTTTTAGTGTCACTGTAAATGAAGTTGTTTTCTTAATTTTGTTTTTGGATTGCGTAGGAGGCGTTCCCACGGTGGTGTCACGGTGTGACTGCTAAGACCTTCCCCCTTGATGAATTAGGACAGGATATCGGCAGGGGGAGTGCGCTACCGGTGCATGGACTTTGGAGGGGTATGAAAAAAATAGCAAGTAGAGAGGCTGTGGAATCAGATAGCTGTTTGCTAAGTGCCCCGGCTCATTAGGAAAGAACGTGTCCTCAGCCCTAAAATTGCTGCTAAGCAATCTTAAGTGAAGTGTGAGAGTCAGAGCCGCTACTTGTTTGTTTTCCGGCAGGTAGAAGTCAGACAGGATGGGAGGCCAGGCACGGTGCTTCCTAAGGGAAGCACTTCTGGGAAGGCTGCGTTCTCACGCCGGCCAAGTCTACGTTCCTTACGGGGAAGGAGTGGGGCTCGGAGACTAGGCACAGGGTATCTGGGTACTGTAGGTGAGAACCTTGGACCTCTGTGTTCCCTGGGACCGTGGCCATGCAGAGGCCACAGAAGGAGCCGGTGCTTCCAGGATTGAGCGCCGTCTTCCTGCTGGCTCCCAGAACTGTATCTAGGTGGACACCTCAGAAAAGCCAACTGGAAAAGTGCTGGGTCTGCACAGGATGGACAGGAGCTACCCGTCGAAGGTGCTACAGAGCCTGGCTACGAGCAGTAGCTGGAGCAGCAGGCCTTGGTGGTCCTGCGGGGCTGGGTCCGGGAGTCACTGGGGTGGGGCACACTCCTGTGATGGCCCCGGTGACTGTGCTGGTGTGCTGCTGGGTCAGCCCACATTAACGGAAGCAGAGACACCAAATCTTCTGTAGCAAACCATGGAGGAAGGGAACGAAAGATTCGAGAATTGGCCATAAGACAGAAAACCTGCTGGCTGGCCTTGCTCCTTGGGAGGCCGTGTGGACCCCCCATCTCCCTCCTTGATAAGGCACCCTTTGGGGAGGAGTCGAGGCATCACTGAGAAGCTCCGTGGTGGCTTCTGCAGGAGGAGGGGCTGATGGTAGACCGGGACCTCTCTGGCGGGGGTGGTGGCAAGCCGGTCGTGGTTCTCAAACTTCAGCGGGCATTCAACTCAATAACGGAGAAGGCAACGGCACCCCACTCTAGTACTCTTGCCTGGAAAATCCCATGGACAGAGGAGCCTGGTGGGCTGCAGTCCATAGGGTCGCTAAGATTTGGACACGACTGAGCGACTTCACTTTCACTTTTCACTTTCACGAACTGGAGAAGGAAATGGCAACCCACTCCAGTCTTCTTGCCTGGAGAATCCCAGGGACGGGGGAGCCTGGTGGGCTGCCATCTATGGGGTCGCACAGAGTTGGACACGACTGAAGCGACTTAGCAGCAGCAGCAGACTCAATCACAGGGCTTGTCAGAAGCTGAAGGGTTTGATTCAGAGGCTTGTGTTTGGGGCTGGGACATGTACATTTCTACAAAGTTTCTAGGTCAAGCCTGGCACTAGTCTCAGCACCCCGATACGGTGGTGAGAACCACTGGGCGTGAGCCCGGTGGAGAGCAGAGGGCAGCCTGTAGGTGTTAGGAGCCAGACGAGAAGAGTCACTGCGATGAGCAGCCACCTGCGAGTGACCCAGGGATCTGCAGAGATGATTCACAGAACACGATGTTCTGGGGGAAAGAAACGGGGCTGGTGACAAAACCATCATGAATAGACACAGGCGTGGTAGGTCACTGCCTGATTTCCAGGCCTGAGTCAGCTCTCAGACCTGATCCCGTCGACAGCCGGCAGGACTTAACCACCTCCAAGATGGAGAAGTACATGTGATCTCCAGGGCCTTCCGCAAAGGGAGGATAGCCATTCACACAGGGGAAAGGGGAATAGCCACTTCTTTCCAGAGTGGCTGGGTGCCCATGACCAGGTTCAAACTGACTCTGACACTTAGGGGTGCAAAGTATCCTCCTGACTCTCCTGTAAGAGGAGGGACGTACCAGAGTTACGTTCTGAACAGTACCCTGGCCCAGGACTTCAGAGGAGCAATCTGGGACTGAGTCACATGTTTGAGGGTCACTGGTAAACGGTTGGTATTCCAAGCCACGAGATTAGAGCATCCAAGGGTAGACAGAAACTAGAAGTCTTGATGAGTGACTGGCAATCTTGCAGAGAGGAGGAAACACATATTCGAGGCAGCGTTGAGGAAATCCAACATCGTCCTGAAGCCTCCCGTGCCCCCTGGAGCCCAAGTCCCCGAGGAAAGGGGCTGTGTCTCCCTCCGTCCTGTGTCTGCAGTGCCCAGCCCTGTCCTTGGCACAGAGGAGGGGTTCAGGAGCTGCTTCTGAATTATCCCACCATGGAAAATATGTTCAGGGCAGTAACAGAAGACATGCTGTCCTTTGATGGAAGATTCTTCTTTTTTCAGTTCTTAAGATGAAATATGAGTCCTGCTCCTGTTGAGAAAATTAACCAGGGGATGTCTCTTTGCCACTTGGGACCCTTCTCAAGTTCATTTGCAATGTATATGTCATGGATTTCCAAATTAAGAGACGGACATTGTGCAGGTTAAGTTACTGCACTTTTTTTTTTTCATATGACAAATGCTATTTTTGCACCTTTAAAAAAGGCAGCCCCTACTCCAACAAACACCTGTTGTGCTCCTATGAAACAGAGATAAACAAACGAGCTGCCCTCTCGAAATAGCAAGAAGAGCCGTGACAGAGTGGGGACATTTCTGGTCTCCAAGCAAGTGTGTCTGGATTCGGTTTTCCAAATGAGGTAGGCCACAAAGATGCTGCGTCCTGGAGGCTTTGGTTTCTCTGGAGGTTCAGTGGTAAGGAATCCATTTGCAACGTACTAGATGTGGGTTTGATCCTTGGGCCAGGAAGATCCACTGGAGAAAGAAATGGCAACCCACTTCAGTATTCTTGCCTGGGAAATCGCATGGACAGAGGAGCCTGGCAGGCTGCAGTCCATGAGGTTGAAACAGTCAGACACGACTTAGTGACTAAACCACCACCATCGCCTGAAGGCCTTGCATTCTCTTCTTCTTTAGTTCTTGCAATGAAGCAGGAGTTTTCTTCACTTTACCAAGCGGGATGTGGAAGGTTCAAGGTCTAAGCCTCCCCACTGCTCGCTAGCCTCACTCTCCCTGGGGGCCCCACTGAGCTGCCTGTTGTCTGCATCCGTCCCCTGGGTCCTGAGCATCTCCTCCAACTCCCCTGAGCCTGTGTGATTCCTGGGCTTCACCTGTGAGGATGACCGACACTTCCTGGGCGCTGCGTCCCGGCACTGCTAGCTGAGCTTCACATAGTACGATGTGGGAGTGGGTGAGACCAGGGCGGGCCCGAATCCTGTCACTTGCTACTTGCCTGGCCCTGGCCAAGAAAAACGCACTGCGGCTCCCTTTCCTCATCACTAAAGCAGAGCTGCTGGAACCTGCTTCCTAGTGGTGCTGATGATGTGAGTAAATCCACATCAAGAGCTCAGAACAGTGCCTAGCATGGTGAGGGTCCAGGTCGGACACAGTAAGGACCCAAACCCAGGGGTTCTCCATGAGCTACTTCGCCTTCACTGTCACGCAGATGAGGACGCTGCTTGGAAGGTTGGCTGTGCTCATGGCCACACAGCTGGTAGGTGCCAGGCACGAGGCAGCTCTGTCCCCTCGTGTCACTGAGCCCGGCTCAGACCTTCCAGGTGGCCCCTGCATTCTCTTGCTTCATCTGCTCCCTGGCCAGACCTGCTGGGTGGCACTCGTGCCTCCCGGCTCACAAACCTGGGTGTGTAGGGAGTCACGGCGATTGGTTCACTCTGTGTCTCAGCCTATTTTCTATTCAGGGCCCCAAGTCCCAGCAGGGTGACGGAGACTCAGCGTCTATCAGTCGAAGGTTCTAGGTCCCTTTGGGGCTGCACCGGAGACTTACACAGGGCCGAGGCACAGGAGACTGGGGACCTCCCTGGATCTTATGGCACCTGTCTGTGCTGGCATCCAAGCCCAAGGTCTTCACACACGTAGGCAAAGACTGGGACGGTGGGCCCCCAGGGACAGTTAAGCGGGTGGTCCACTGTACAAATGTAACTGCGCAAGGGGGACTGAACCCCCGCCTGTGCTGACCTGCTAAGCTGTGGGTGTGGGGCAGGGCCGCCTCCTAGCAAGGACCCACCCGCAGACTAGCTTTCCTACCAAGGACCCACCTGCAGACTAGTTATGGACCTGGGCGCCTCCATGCCCTTCTTCCTAACTTGCACGCAGGCACCCGAGAGCCGGCTCTCTTGGCATCACCCGTCCTTCAGGGGGCCTCCCTCAGGTCCTCTGCCCCTTCTGAAGGGTGCTGTGCTCTGGCCTCACCCACGCTGGAAGCGGGCACTTCAGAAAGGCCCTCCCTCCCCCTCAGCCTGCCAGCCCCCCGGGGCATGGGGCGGGCGGCCCAAGGCCCTGCTCCTGGCCCACGATGGGGCATGGTGCTGTCTCCGTGCAGGTCTGCCCGGGAAGGGGCACAGGGGCCCCCTCTCCAGAGCCCCTCAAGAACTACCGTGCTCTCAGCGGTCCCCTTCATCGCTCTCCCCCGCCCCCACCTGAGGGGATCTTTCCTCATCTCTCTGGAAACCCCGTCTCTCCAGCCACCTGCTCTGCCGTCCCTCCGAGCTGTCTCTCTACCGTCGCATCCCCGAGCCTCCAGAGCCTGCATGTTTAGCATCAAAAGTCAGGAATACCTTTCTGGCTTGGCTTTCTGCCTGCCTCCCCTTTCTCTGGTGGATAGGGGGTGGGGGTGGGGGAATTCTTTAATTGTTCCCTCCCCACCCCCAATTGTTCCACCACACCTGGGAGGGCCCCCGGCCACTGGCCACTCGACTCCAGGTTCTCCAAGCAAAGACCAGCTGTTCCCATTTCTCCAGCCCAGTCCTGGGGGCCGGTGGAAAAGGCATGTCCTCTGGCCCCGTGCAGCTTCTGGGGCTTCCGGGGAAACGGCCTGGGTGCCTGCTCTGCAACCATCTACCTCGCGCAGGGCAGAAGAACAGGGCAAAAGAGGGCAGAGCAGGGCAGAGGCGGGCAGAGCAGGGCAGAGGAGGGCAGAGGGGGGCAGAGCCAGGCAGAGGAGGGCAGAGCAGGACGGAGGCAGGCAGAGAAGGGCAGAGCAGGGCAGAGCAGGGCAGAGCAGGGCGTCCTGCCAGGAGTGGCCTTGGAGACCTGTGTGTGCTCGCTGTCCTTAGGCAGCGCCGCCTGCCGGGAAGTCGAGAAAACTCCCGCTTCTCCTTCGGGCTCAAGGCTCAAGGGCAGCTGACAGAGATCTGAGCATCCCACCGCCGTGCATTTGTTCAGCTGGTGACAAGCATGTATCAGCCTACTGAAATCAGTAAGTGAGGCTAAAATGGAACGTTCTTCTCTCCAGTTCTCTGATATCCCTGAGTCCCGTTTTCACTGAAATTGGTAACAGGTGTGGTAGATAATCGGAGAAGGCAATGGCAGCCCACTCCAGTACTCTTGCCTGGAAAACCCATGGACGGAGGAGCCTGGTGGGCTGCAGTCCGTGGGGTCGCTAAGAGTCGGACACGACTGAGCGACTTCACTTTCACTTTTCACTTTCATGCATTGGAGAAGGAAATGGCAACCCACTCCAGTGTTCTTGCCTGGGAGAATCCCAGGGACGGAGGAGCCTGGTGGGCTGCCATCTCTGGGGTCGCACAGAGTCGGACACGACTGAAGCGATTTAGCAGCAGCAGCAGCAGCAGCGGTAGATAATTCTGGAGGTGTTTAGCCTGTCAGAGGGGGCTGTGGTTAAAAGAAAAATCTAAACCATCGTCTCACCGCTGCTGCAGCTAAGTCACTTCAGTCGTGTCCGACTCTGTGCGATCCCATAGACGACAGCCTACCAGGCTCCTCCATCCATGGGATTTTCCAGGCAAGAGTACCAGAGTGGGCTGCCATTGCCTTCTCCGCGTTTTACCGCAGCGGGGAGCAATTTCTTCTATATTGGGCCGATTCTAGAAAAAATGTTTACAGGCAATTTTAAAACCTCAAGGTAAAAATGATTTTATTAATCACATACACTTATAGGTATGTGCAAAAAATATATATGCATATATATATTCTTTCCTACAGCTTAGATTTCCCACTATTTTGAACAGAAGGATGTCAAAAATAAAATGAGGACTGCAGTTCTTTTTTATTGGCTTTAAACTGTTAACATAAAAGTGTATTTGTTTATATGGCAGCTACATTGGGGCAATTTTACATTTTTTATTACAAACAATAATGACGTGTACTATACTTATCATAAATTCCACGTAGCACATTGATTGCTGCAGAACGCATTCAATGATTTTTAGAGAACTCTGGTGTCCCTCATCAATCTGTGATTGTAATTGATAAATGAGTGTAGTATGACATGAATGTTGGTTGATATTTTTGTTTACCTTAAAAAAAAACAAAGGTGAAATAAACAAGTAACGTTATTCTTAACTGGAAGCAACTTCTTTGCTAACTCGGATAATAATTTTGAAACACTGGAAGGATATGTCCTCAAATTTTTGTGGGGTCAAAATTCAGTACTTTCAGACACAACACATGAGTTTCACCTGCATTATTAACATGTTCTCCATCACTTCTTTGAGTCTAGACAATCGACAGAATAACAAATCAAGTTGACGATTAGCAAACCATTTACTGATTTCTGCAGTCTGAACACTCAGGCTACCAAAATGAAGGCAGTGAATGAGGAATTGGGTAGGGACAAGTAGCATGGGTTACGTAGCATTTCTGTCCTACAGACAGAATAACTTCACTAACTTCAAGACATGAATAACTTCAAGAACAGATAAGAGTAAAAGGCACTAAACTAATTAGGAAGTGATTTTTAAATGTTTGTTTCATTTTTGTATAATTAATGGTAAACATATATTATTTCATTTTTAATAATAGCTGGCTCTTATTTCCTTGTTTGTCCATTCACCAAGTTGTGTCTGACTCTTTGCGACCCTGTGGACTGTAGCACGCCAGGCTTCCCTGTCCATCACAGTCTCCTGGAGTTTGCCCAAGTTCGTGTCCATTGAACTGGTGATGCCATCCAACCATCCCATCCTCTGTTTCCCTCTTCTCCTCCTGCCCTCAATCTTTCCCAGCATCAGGGTCTTTTCCAATGAGTTGGCTCTTTGCATCAGGTGGCCAGAGTATTGGAGTTTCAGCTTCAGCATCAGCCCTTCCAATGAATATTCAGGACTGACTTCCTTTAGGATTGATTGGTTTGATCTCCTTGCAGGCTTGAGAGTCTTGCCCCATACCGCAGTTCAAAAGCATCAATTCTTTGGCACTATGCCTTCTTTACGGTCCAGCTGTCACATCTGTACATGACTACTGGAATTATTTCCTAACAATAGCTTTTAACAACTGGCTCACACTACTGATCATGTAACAGCTGGCTCTCACAAGCCATTAGAATCTGACCCCAGCGTACCCCTGCCAGGCCCCAAGGACTTCTGGGTTCCACACTGACAGCCACTGGCAGGGTGTGGGAGAGCAAGGAGAGCGAAGGCTTGGGTTTTCCTTCTGCTCCCTCCTGGGATGCGTTCTTCAGCTTCTGCTCCTTCAGGCTCAGCCACCACAGTTCCCTCCCTCTCCCTCTAGGGGGCTAATGGCTTTTTGCTCTTGCTGGTTCCTGACGCTTCCCAATCACATCCACGCCTTTGTAAGTCGGTTCTTATATACCACTCATCATTCCCTTCTCTCTGAGTGCGTCTCTCTTTTCCGGCTGGACCCTTCTTGCTCAAGTCTGCTCCTGGGATCACAACTACTAATACTTGTATTCCCAAATGTAGCAACTGTGTGTCTTTAGGCAAGTGGCTCAACTTCTCTGAGCTACAGTTTGGTGAGGATTACATATGATGCAGAATGGTATGATTTTGAAAGATTAGCCAGTGGTACTTCATTTTTTTCCACCTGCTATTTCCCATGACTTTTCCCAAACTGGGCAGCTATAGCAGCGGATGTTTCTCAGGGACAGGATTTCAAGAGTAAGTAGGAGAAAAGTTTTAAGTTTCAAAATCCAATTCCATGAAGGGCATTGGGGCAAAGAAAACCTGGTGAATCGGAGCAAAGCATCCTGCCGGAGATCCCCTGGTCCCTGAGAAGGCCCTCCTACCCTGCGAAGCCGGAGGAGGTGGGATAGAAGAAGCCCTGATAACGTGGAGAGTTGAGAAATTGAGAACAAATGCCTGCAGGCCGAGAGCCGCTCCACAGTGCCCCAGTGTGGCCCAGCAGAGATGCTCGTCCTGGTGGGACTTCCAGAGTGGTCTGGGTGCTGACATCACAGCAGCCGTGCAGCCTGACAAGCAACAGCCAGGTGGCGATGTGCACCTGGGTGAACAGAGGACCATAACGGGGAACCCTGCGGAAATCAGTCCTGGGTGTTCATTGGAAGGACTGATGCCGAGGCTGAAACTCCAATACTTTGGCCACCTGATTAGAAGAACTGACTCACTGGAAAAGACCCTGATGCTGGGAAAGATTGAAGGCGGGAGGAGAAGGGGACAACAGAAGATGAGATGGTTGGATGGCATCCCTGACTCGATGGACATGCGTTTGGGTAAACTCTGGGAGTTGGTGATGGACAGGGAGGCCTGGCGTGCTGCAGTCCATGGGGTCGCAAAGGGTCGGACACGAATGAGCGGCTGCCCTGACCTGGGCATCCCTTCTGCGAGCCCGCCCGCGGTTTTCCGGACTGTCCCGGGGCTGGACGGCCGCGCGGGGCCACGATCATGCCGCCAGGGGGCGCCGCGCGGCCACGGTGCCCGCTCGAGCCGCGCCCTGATTGGCTGGAGGCCGCGCCCACTCCCGCCCGCCGGGCGGACCAGGAGCGGCGGCGCGCCGGCTCGCGCCACAGTCTGCGGGCCTCCGGAGCGGCGGCGGGGCCGGGGCGGCGCGGCGGAGGGGACAAGACCGGGTTCGGAGGGAAGCAGGCGGCCGGGGGAGCCCCGCACCCCAGCAAGATGCTGTCCTGGCGGCTTCACACGGGTCCTGAGAAGGCCGAGCTGCAGGAGCTCAACGCCCGGCTGTACGACTACGTGTGCCGGGTGCGGGAGCTGGAGCGAGAGAACCTGCTCCTGGAGGAGGAGCTGCGCGGCCGGCGCGGCCAAGAGGGGCTGTGGGCCGAGGCGGAGGCCCGCTGCGCGGAGGAGGCGCGCGGCCTGCGGCGGCAGCTGGACGAGCTGAGCTGGGCCACGGCTCTGGCGGAGGGCGAGCGGGACGCCCTGCGGCGCGAGCTGCGGGAGCTGCGGCTGCTGGGCGAGGAGGCGCGCGCCGCCCGCGGCCGCCTGGACGCCGAGCTCGACTCGCAGCGCCGCGAGCTGCAGGAGGAGCTGGCCGCGCGCGCCGCCCTCGAGGCGCTGCTGGGCCGCCTGCAGGCCGAGCGCCGCGGCCTGGACGCGGCCCGCGAGCGCGACGTGCGGGAGCTTCGCTCGCGCGCCGCCGCCCTGACCTTGCGCTACCGCGGCCGCGTCGCCGGCCCTGCGGCGCCCCCGCCGCGCCTGCGGGAGCTGCACGAGGACTGCGCGCTGCTGGTGGCCGAGGCCTGGCGGGAGACCGTGCAGCAGTACGAGGACGAGGTGCGCGAGCTGGAGGAGGCGCTGCGGCGCGGCCGGGAGAGCCGGCGCGAGGCCGAGGAGGAGGCGCGGCTGTGCGCGCGCGAGGCGGAGGACCTGAGGCGCGAGGTGCTCGAGCTGGAGCAGCTGCGGGCGCTGCTGGAGGAGGAGCTGCTGCGGGTCCGCGAGGCGTCCGAGCTGCAGGCCGAGGAGCGGCAGGTCGGTGAGCCGGAACGCCCCCACTCCGGCCCCGGGCGCCCGGCGGGTGGCGGGTCCCCGGACGGCGCCGCATTCAGGCCGGGCGCGGCGTCCCCGCCGGGCGGGCCCGGCCCAGGGGGTGGCCCTGGGGACCCCGGGGCCGAAGGGACCGCCCGACTCCGCGGCGCGGCCTCAGGATCCCCCGCTGGACGTGGAGTGCGGTGCGATGGCTCTTCGTGCCCAGGGGCGGGGTCCTGCTCCGCTTGTCTGTTCTGTAGCCCTCGGCGGGCCTGGGTGCATCCTGACCAGTGACTCCCTAGACTCCAGGTTCTCTTTGCTATTTCCTGTACTTCAGGGACCAAGTTGACTTTAAAGTCGACCAGGAAGCCCCCCAGAGTGACTTCCAGAGGTGACAGCTCCTTCCTCCTCAGACAGGCCCCAGCGTTGCGAGGTTTCTAGGCAATGCCAAGCCCTTATCCTGAGTCGTTCAATGTGGCAGCACCGTTGCACAGTAGGACGCCTTTGGGGAAAGCGTAAATTGTCTTCCAAATCGGGTTTTTATTTTGCCAGAATGGTTTTCCTGTGGGAAGCAGCTGGTCGGGGCTCCCTGGGCCGCCACCGCCTTGTTTGTTTTTGGGACGGGCAGCGATCTTAATGAAGAGAACTTCATCAGAGATGTTTTCCTCACAGTACATGCTGATGCCAGATCTCTGGGTAGAAGCTGGGTTAAGGCAGGTGTCTGGCAGGATGTTATTACAAGTGCAGGTACTATAAACAGTTTCTCGTCCAGAGAAGGGAAGCTCAGGCTTCTCACACTGACAGGGTGACACCTGCGGCTGGTTTATAACCTGTACACCCAGCCCAGTCTGCGGTTAGCCCCGATTCTCCCCAGACTGCGCTAGAATGTCAGTTTAAGACGCATCCACACAAATTCAGGAATATCTGGAAGGAAACCATTTATAGCTTCAAGTTAACAGTTTGTGTTGGGGTGATTTTGTGCCTTTTTAAAAACAGAAGTGAAGGAAGTAAAGGAAGCAGCTGTGGCAGAGGGGCCTGTGGTGACGTCATAGGTACGATTAATCAGCAGGGATCCGTTGATTGCCCCTGGTCCTTAGCACTGCCCTGGGGCTTCCCTCCTCAAAGAGCTGGAGTCTGGATGGCAAATCTTGAAGTGAAACAGTACCCAGTTGTTTGGAACGTAGTCTTTTGAATTGTGGGTTTTTAAGCCTTTGCGTCATGGTTTGCAAAAGCCTCCTGCCAGGGTTGTAGCTGGGGTGAGGACAGGGAGTAGCGAAGTGTGTACTGGTTTCCAGAACTTACTCTGCACTACCGAGCTTCCCTTTCCAGTGACGGTGGCCAGGGATACCAATTCCAGAGGGCCCTATGTTCTATGTTGAGTGAAAGCTAGAAAGTATCTTTAACGTAGGCTTTCATGGAGTTTTTAACCAAAGGGAAGTGTCTGCCAAGCTCCCTGCCTACTGAACCCCTTTGTAGGGAACCCCTGCTACACGTCAAGGGTCCCTGCTGTGCCAGCAGCCTTGGAAAAGCCTTCTTTTGAGGCGTGTTTCATGGGCTCAATCCTCACCATTCATTTGCAGTCATAGCCCACTGGGCTCATTTTGGACCTGGAAGCTCTGGTTTCAGTGTTCCTTTCAGCAGCAGAACCCTTTCGCTCCCTGTTACTCCTAAGTGCGCCCCCAGATATGAAACAGATAGAAGCAGAGTTCCTCTGATTCCAGTAGAGGTGGGCACTTGACATGCAGTTCAGATTACCTTCTTTGACACTGGGACTCCAGGGCCCTTCCCTGGGGTCACACCTGACCCAAAACCAGGACCTCACTGTCCTGTCCAGTAGTACTTCTCTTATTGGAATTTGCTTCATTCCACTAAAGTAAAGATGAAGGAAAATGTTGAGAAGGACGTGCAGGCTTTATCGTACTGTGTATTTCCTTATCCATACCCTGAATCTTTCGTCAGTTAGCTTAAAGCAACTATATTTCAAGTTGCATTCCAAAAGACTCTCAACACCAAGCATTAGTGTTTTATTTTTAAGGAGTGTAGAAATGCTAGAAATTTTGTTTAAGAGTGAGTATTGATGATTTAACCCCAAGCTCCTGACGTCTTCAAATTCTAAAGAAGCTACCCTGGGGAGACTGGAAACAGAAGACCTGATTTAACTAATTTACTGTAATAAAAGTTTCATTACTAAGAATTAACTTCTTGTATGCTGGGTACCACAGGTACGAAGCCCATCACATGTGTTTTCACTCTCAGTCCTCATGCCAGTCTTAGGAAGTGGGTACCAATATTTGCCCCATCTTGCAGATGATGAAACTGAGGCCCGTAGGTCACCCAGTTAGTAAGTAGCTAAGCCTGGATTTGATTGCAGCTTCATTGCTTGAGCAACTAACCACTGGGCAGTATTCCCTCTCTGCTGTCTGTTCTGTTAAAATGGACTTGAAACCAGTATTCCATTTTGCTTTCCTACAGTGATGATCCCTGTTCGTCCTAAGGACTGGCGCAGAGGCGCCTGTTAATCTACAATTCTAAAATGCTTTCAGACCCTTCCAGCTGGCTGCTGTCAGAATAGTTCAGAGTTAAGTCATTCATTTCCTTTCTTCTGTTTCCCGAATGGTTTAGTGGAAACCCCTATTTGGAGGCAGGAACCCCCACATAGTATCCAGGCTCTGGGCTGCATCTGCAGCTCGAGGGCAAAGCTGCTCACCAGGCGTCCCTGGGGAAAGTGGGCTTTCCCAGATGGCCTACATGCCTTAGGCCTGTCTGGTAGGCCCCTTGCCTCAGATTTGCCAGAGAAGTTTGATGAACTGACATCCACGTCCCCAGCATTTGTGTATAGTTCAGATTTCTTGAAGCTTCCCAGGTGGTGTGGTGGTGAAGAAGCCGCCTGCCAACGCAGGAGATGTAAGATATACGGGTTTGATCCCTGGGTTGAGAAGATCCCCTGGAGAAGGAAATGGCAACCCACTCCAGTATTCCTGCCTGGAAAATTCCATGGACAGGGGAGCCTGGCGGGCTACAGTTCATGGGGCCACAAAGAGTTGGTCACAACTGAGCGACTGAGCACAGATCACTTGAACCCGGCCTCCCAGTCTGCAGGAAGGGACTTCGGGCAAAAACTGGAAGACGTTTGTGATTTACTCCAGCCTTACCCATAAACACAGAAATTTTGGCTTGTGAAAGTGTGCTTTTAGCCTCGAGGCCTGCCCTGGACTGCTTACACAACCGCCGAGGTGTGAATGACTGAGAACTTTCTTTTGATTGTAATGGAGTCAGTTTAGCTGCCCTGCTTCGGTCTCATTTCTGGCTCTGCCATGTTTGTGTCTCTGTTTCCCCATCTGTGAGCTAGGGGTGATGAAAGTAGCCCACATTGAGCACGTAGTGTGCCAAGCTGGCCTCTAAAGTCCTGGGGGTAGAGCAGGGAACATAACAGACTCAATGGACAAGACCTTGACCTCACAGGTCTGGAGGTGGAAGCAGTGCGGTGTTCAGTGGCGGGTGTGACCGGGGCGCGTGCAGGAGGGGGAGGGGGCCACCACAGGCCTTGGGCTTCCGCTCTGAGCGTGTGGAAGGCCGCTGGAGGGCTCTGTGCAGAGATGAGTGGTGACCTGTGTCATTTCATGGAGTCTCCTTGGCTGCTGTGTTGCACATGACTTCTTTGCAAAGCAGTTTGTGCGTACTAAGTCGCATTGGTCGTTTCCAACTCTTTGTGACCCCATGGACTGTAGCAGAGAAATTTAATTATTGTTAAAATGCTTAGAAAAAAATATCAGACACATTCAGTGCTCTAACTGCAAATCTGCTAAGCAGGTCAAGATCTCCGAGCCATACCAAAGAGGTAACACAAAAATTCTCTCCCTCCCAGAACAGTTCTGCACCCCGCAAAATAAGAGGAGGAAAATCAGACTGTAAGTTGAGATAAGTGCAGTTCCAACCACACAGGTGGGAGCAGGGCGATCTCTTTTGGAGACCTTGCCATCAAGACAGGAGGTGCTGAAGGACTGGGCCATGGGCAGCAGCGAAGGGCAGAGGTCGGACTTCACCCTGAAGTTGAAGCCCATAGGCTTTGCAGATGGATTGGACATGGTGGGAGAGAGGGGGAAATCAAGTTCCTCTCCAGGGCTTGGGGCCAGAGGAGCTGGAGGAATGGGGTTGGTGCAGGAAGGCAGGCTTGGGTGGGAGAGCAGAGTTGGGTTTGAAATGCCTCTGAGATAGCCACCTGCTCTCATAACACAAAATGATGAGCCTGGAGTTCAGAACGTAGCCTGGGTCAGAGCTGCAAATACTTAGCATCTAGTCAGTGCATTGTTACTAACACTTACTTTTAGTTTTTGCATGTAAATGCGGTTATCACAGTATTTAAATTCCCTCGAGCTCCAGCATTCAAGGTGACCTTTGCACGCTCTTCCCCTTGTGTCTGGGTGACGTGCTTAGCTAGGAGCCGCTCAAGTTGGGTGAAGAGAAAGGAGAATTCTTTGGACACTGAGTGCAGCATGCTTTCCCTTGTGTCGTTTGCATTTCATCATCTGTTGTGAGGCACCCAGAAGTTCTCTAAAATAGCAACTGAAAAGGTGACCTTTTTCCCCAGCTCTTGTATCACTCGGCAAAACTGCTCTGCCTGGGTTAGAATTCACTGCTGTGTGTCAGGCTCAAGTGCCTTTGCCTGGCCCAGTGTCTGAAAACTTCTGGAGAACTGGAGGCCAAGTATGACACATTATTCAACCAGCAGGATGGGTTACAATTCCTGTGGAGACTGCTGGGAGCCAGTAATTCTTACGTTTCCTGCTCCCAAAAGTCAATGAGTTTTCCTTTGACAGTTTAGGAAGACTTGACTCAGGTGGGAATGTGGTTGGAACTGCTCTTATTGTAACTTAAACACAGTTTGATTTTCCTTCTATTTTGTGGGGGTACAGAACTGTTCCGGGCCCCTGGGGGGGAGAAAAATCTTCGTGCCACCTCCTTGGCATGGCTGGGAGATCTTGACCTGCCTAGGAGGTTTGTGGTTAGACAATTGAATATGTGTGGTTCTTTTCCGAAGCATTTTAGCAATAACTGAACTTCTCTGCAAAGACATTACTATATGTCATCAAATTTTAATATTTAGGTAGAATTACCTCTAGTAGGAAGGATTCATATACTTATGTTTACACAGCATTTCATACTGTAACCTTGTACCTGAGTTTATACTTCCTCTAAAATGGGGGAACATGGGGTTTTAACACTGAGACTTAACTACAGAATACGTGAATGTCATGTGTGACCAAATTCTGGTAGCTGTCACTTAAATCAAGACTGGCCAATGGTCTGCTTTGATGAACCTCTTTACCTATTTATAATGCCAGTTTTGGAGGATGTTTACACTTACCCACCCTCAGTTCAGTTCAGTTCTGTCGCTCAGTTGTGTCCAACTCTTTGCGACCCCACGAATCGCAGCACGCCAGGCCTCCCTGTCCATCACCAACTCCCGGAGTTCACTCAGACTTATGTCCATTGAGTCAGTGATGCCATCCAGCCATCTCATCCTCTGTTGTCCACTTCTCCTCCTGCCCCCAATCCCTCCCAGCATCAGAGTCTTTTCCAAAGAGTCAACTCTTTACATGAGGTGGCCAAAGGACTGGAGTTTCAGCTTTAGCATCATTCCTTCCAAAGAAATCCCAGGGCTGATCTCCTTCAGAATGGACTGGTTGGATCTCCTTGCAGTCCAAGGGACTCTCAAGAGTCTTCTCCAACACCACAGTTCAAAAGCATCAATTCTTCAGCGCTCAGCCTTCTTCACAGTCCAACTCTCACATCCATACATGACGACAGGAAAAACCATAGCCTTGACTAGATGGACCTTTGTTGGCAAAGTAATGTCTCTGCTTTTCAATATGATACTACCTAGTGGGAAATGGCAACGCACTCCAGTGTTCTTGCCTGGAGAATCCCAGGGACGGCGGAGCCTGGTGGGCTGCTGTCTATGGGGTCACACACAGTCGGACACGAATGAAGCGACGCAGCAGCAGCAGCGCTTCTTAAATTTACTGCTTTGCTTAAAAATTATTCTTTCGCTTTCAAAGCGAAGTAGCTTCAGTTTTTGTTTTAGCATACTTTATATAGACGAAAAGAACATGCAGCAGTTATTAGTTTGGATGTATAGAACTGCTATGAGAGGCAGAATCATTTACATGCTGGTCATGCTTGGTAAATCCAGCGTGAGACCTTAGTTGCATAGACTCTGTATTGATTTCGGACGGTCAGCATGTTGCCAGGCGCCTTTGATGGAGGGATCATGTGATAAATGAAAATAGATTTCCTTCTCCCAATAGTCTTACAGGTTTTAAATTCCACAAAGATAACTGTCTAAGAATGTAAGCTTTTTAGTTAATTGTATTCAGAAATAATTGCAAACCAGAAGTTAAAGTATGTAGACTTACTCAAAGTTCTAAGTATTTGTTCAGCTAATTATTCCCCAGCATAACTATAAAACGCTATGTAAAACTGTTAATGCAGAGTAGTGCAGAACTGGGAAATGGTATAAATGAAACCATTGTGTTTATTAAAATATATTGTCGATTTAAACTGGTACATTTTGAGGAAGGTAATATTACCTTGGTCATTTCATTTCAAATCCGGTTCACCAGTTGTGTGTTGTATGACTCATGTAAAGGACATTTTTCTAGAGACGGGGATGGGGGAGGCAGGGCAGTGGGGAGTGCAGGAGGCCGCGCCCTGCGATGTCTCCCAGCCGGCGGACACGGACAGATGCAGTTAACCCCGTGGGAGCGGAACTGCCATGGGGACCGTGTGAACATGTGCCTGGGAGCTCTTATTAACCATGTGCTATGAGAATGTCTAGTCCAGGCTGTGGTTTTTCCAGTGGTCATGTATGGATGTGAGAGCTGGACTATGAAGAAAGCTGAGTGCCGAAGAATTGATAATTTTGAACCGTGGTGTTGGAGAAGACTCTTGAGAGTCCCTTGGACTGCAAGGAGATCCAACCAGTCCATTCTGAAGGAGATCAACCCTGGGTGTTCATTGGAAGGAATGATGCTAAAGCTGAAACTCCAGTCCTTTGGCCAACTCATGTGAAGAGTTGAC
Source organism: Budorcas taxicolor (assembly GCF_023091745.1). NCBI lineage: Eukaryota > Metazoa > Chordata > Mammalia > Artiodactyla > Bovidae > Budorcas > Budorcas taxicolor. The sequence goes on along the minus strand of NC_068930.1, from coordinate 10,006,605 downwards.
TCATTGGAAAAGACTCTGATGCCTGGAGGGATTGGGGGCAGGAGGAGAAGGGGACGACAGAGGATGAGATGGCTGGATGGCATCAGTGACTCGATGGATGTAAGTTTGAGTGAACTCCAGGAGTTGGTGATGGACAGGGAGGCCTGGCGTGCTGTGATTCATGGGGTCACAAAGAGTCGGACACGACTGAGCAACTGAACTGAATGAGAACAGTCATGAAGGTTTATATCCAGATCTGACTTTTGACATTTATGCCCTGAATATTTTCTTGTCAAATTAATGTAACTTTTCTCCCAGATAATTTTAAAGTAGCTTGTCTACGTGAAGCAAAGAAGTCTGTATCAGCTTATATAACTGGGCAAATTGTGAGTGTGGGGAAAATTCTGTTTCAGATCTGAGTGACTTCTGTTTTAAATATAGTAAAATCCCTGCTTTCTAGTCTTGGCTTATTTTAAATAGTATCTTACTTCGCCAGTGTTACTGTATTTACTTACCTATGCTGACTGATGTCTAAGGTGTAGAAATGCTTTACAAGCTTTATTATTAGGGAGTATGAACAGAAAATTCTGTGTGCTAATCACATCTTCCTTAAGTGATTAAAAAAAAAAAAAAAACTTTTCCAGGTGGGAGAAATACAGTATTTAAAAATTGTCCTTGCAACGACTGTGTTTTTAATAAATCTGGAAATTTGTCATCTCTTTTTGTGTTGGACCCCGCAGAGCTCCAGCCTCCTGACCCCCAAAACTTCTGTTCTCTTTAGAGAGAGATTGCCTACCTGGAGGATGAGAAGGCAGCCCTCACCTTGGCCATGGCTGACCGGCTGCGGGACTACCAGGAGCTCGTGCAGGTGAAGACTGGCCTCAGCCTGGAGGTGGCAACCTACAGGTAAGGGCACTGCACTGAGCACTTTAAAGCCCCTGCAGGCTCTGTGCAGTGGCGGTAGCTTTGTCATAGCAAGGAGCAGCCCCCAGGGTGGCCAAACCAGGTGTCCAGAGCCAGAGCGGGGAGGGGGGCAGGGCCCCACTCAGATCACAGAGCGGGCACCCCCTGGTGCTGGGAGTAGCTGAGTTTTGCCCCCTTGCCTGCCCTTTGCATGTCTAGGGAACCACTGAAGAGCTCTATACATGCCAGCTCCCTGATCCTAGGGATTAGGTACCGTGTTAGTTACAGACCTAGAAAGGAGAAGACCAGGACTCGGACCCAGAAAGTCTGAGTCCATCTGCCAGTTGTGCTGTTGGTTCAAACCCCGGGGCTCTAACTCTGTCTCCAGGGGTTCATCCTTCAAGAAACTCATCTCTGCCCAAAGATCAGCAGGGAGCTCCAGGTGCCTGGCTTTGTTTATGAAGATGTTGACTTGAATTCGATCGACCCAGATGAAACAGTCACGGAGCCCTCAGAGGGGCGGAGGCCGTGGCCTCCCTGGCATGACCTGTGGGTCACAGAATGGTGCTTGCCCTTAGTGCCCACCTCCTGTCCCCAGGGGTGAGCCATCACTGGCTGAGGTGGCACCTCACACCCCCTGCAGCTTTCCTAAGCAATGAGGACTGGACCGGGCGGCCCAGATTGCAGATGCTTACAGTGGAAGGACTTTCAGGGACCCAGGCACCCCACTTGTGAGATGACAGTGGTTACTGAGCCCTCACTGCCTGCCTGATGCAGTGCTGAGTCCTTTGAGGTTGCTCACTGCCTGTGTTGCCCTTCAGGTGGTGGACGCCATACACCTCTTTTGCACGTGGGGGAAGGGTCTAGAGGCAGGCATCCAGGCTGGTGTGGGGCCTGTGCCGTACCCACCAAGCCGTGTAAAGTGGACTCGATGCCCGCTGACTCCTGGTTGCTGTGAGCGTGAATCAGTCGTGGGTGTGGGTGAGCTTTGGAGCCTTGGCCCTGGCTGATCCCAGGACGCCTGGTCGTCAGTGCCATCATCGTCAGCAGATGGGCAAGTTAGACCTGGAGCAGGGAGGAGGGGACCGAGGCCCACCCCCCCCCCCCCCGCCACTTTCTGGGCTGGGGCACGTGGCCGGGACGGAGCCCAGCCCGGATCAGCACGCCCTGGGGGCTGCCTGTGGGGTCTCCTGATCTTACCCTCACTCTGAACATCAGAGCGACCTGGCTGCTCTGACGTGCATCCTGAAGCAGCTTTCTTTCCCACGAGTGTAAGCTGGGCGTCCACACTGGAGCCTGGGGCCAGCCTCAGCGATTCTTCACTATCTGGAAGACCTCCCTCAGCCAGCCTTTGGCCAGGGCTCTTGTTAACATCAGTGAAGAGAGAGCAGGCTGTCGGGCAGGACCCACAGGGGTCACTAAGAGGCCAGGCCTGCCCAGGGGCACGGACCCTCCACCTGAATTGAGGGATGGTCCCGGGGCCAAGCTGGTGGGGGAGTCAGGGCACCAGGGAGGGCAAAGGCGATACTTGCCAGTCTGTTTCCCAAGGTCCATCTCCCCACATTCTCCTCAGAAACCCCATGGGGTGAGTGCTGCAAAATCAGATCAGCAGGCTGTTCAAACACATGCTGAGTGAGATAAGCTAAACTTTACTAAGAAGGAAAACATCAAAATAGTTGGGCTTTGTTTGGGGGAGGGAAGCATTAATTAGGATTTTTGTCACTTGTTAGTGACAGAAGCCCATCTCAGACTGGCTCAAGTCAAAGGAGGCTCTTGCTCCTCACAAAACTGATAGAAGCCCTCCCCCAGCACAGTGGGTTCGGTGCCCGGGTGGCGCTGCTGGTGGTCTGGCCCTGTGTCTCTGGCCCCTTCCTTGCTCTGCCCCCACCATGGCAGGAAGGCGCCCAGTGGCTGTAGGCCCTCGTCCCTGCAGCCCCCAGATGCGTGGGCAGAGGAGGGGCACCTTTCCCAGCAGGATTCCCGGGGCCCCTCTGGCTCTGCTGGGCCCCGTGCCTGCCCTTGGCCCGAGGAACAGAGTGCTCGGAGGGGTCGCCTTCCCCGAGTCCCATGGGCTGAGACGGAGGGGAGGCCCAGCCTTCCAGGGCAGACGCTGGGCTGCCTAGAAAACCCATACCTGTGCTGTGTTAGGTGAGGCCTGGTTTTGAGGGAGTCTTTTCTCTACAGAGTGTGTTGGATCTTCCTGTTTCCTTTCTGTAAAAGTCCAGAGACTCTGACTTTATGCCTCATCTTTCCGGGGTTTTGCGTCCTGTCCCCACTTCCCTGTCGTGGGAAGTCAGCGCGTGTAGGTGGGCCTCTTGCCTGAGAGGTCAGGGCCTCCCCTTCCTGGGAGGTGTATGCAACTCTCCCAGCTCAGCTTTCCTCAAGGCTTAGCGTGTTTTCAGCTTTTCTCTTGGTGGTAGTTGAACTTTTTTCGCTCACATCCGCAGGGACAGAGTTCACTCCTGTCTGTGGCTGGGCATCTGTTTTTCTCACCCATTAGGAACTGACGTGGCCGTCTCCTAGGAGTGTAGGAGGCATCAGTCCTTCCCAGGAAGTGGGTGACTGATGTCACTGTGCCTTTCTGAAGGCCAGGTGAACTTGGGGGAGATGGGGAGCCCGGCCCCCAGGGCTCAGCTCTGAGACCGGAGCCGCCTGCAGACCTGGAGGGCATGCAGGCAGCTGAATCTGACCGTTCCCTTGTAGCAGCCCAGAGCCTGGCATTTCCCATCACTGCTAAGTGTCCTGAAGATAAATCCTTGTTGTGTCTCACGTGACTCTCTCGGTACTTTTGCTCCTGCCCAAATTCTGAGCCTAGGTCCGAAAACTCTTCACAAGTGCCTGTTTGGTCTTTATGATCCTTGACTCGCCGTCCCTGGGATGTTGATCTTCCCTCTGCTGCCTCCCGGAGGGTGGCGGGGACCACGGTGCTGGGGCCCGCGCCACACGGCTGCTCGCTGCCCCGTCCAGGGGGCTGAGGTGGGCGACGGCTGCAGCCAGCGTTGCTCCCCCTCACTGTTCCCCGTCGTGGCCGCCCCCCAGCGCTGCTCATCAACCATCACCCTGACCACACGCTTCCCACGGGAGGGGCGGGCTGGTCCCCGGGAAGCTGGAAGTGCAGCCCAGTGTGGCTGACTCTGCACTGTGTGGAGGCCAGCTCTTAAGTGCCGTGAACCCTTCCAAACCCAGGTGTCTGACCCTTTCCAGTAACCTTCACCATGAAGAAGAAACGATAAAATAATAACAGAGTGGTATAACGCATAATTAATAGATATAAGCTTATAGTTTATAGCCTTCCTGGTGGTTCAGTGGTAAAAGAATCTTCCTGAAACCTGACCTGGGTTTGATCCCTGGGTTGGGAAGACCCTCTGGAGGAGGAAATGGCAACCCACTAGTGGGCAGGAGCCCCGGGCTGGGCCGGGCCGGGCCGAGGCTGCCGCGAGAAGGGGGTGCGGAGGAGGCAGGTGGGCATGGCTGCGCTCGCTCTCGTCTGCCTGTCGCTGGTCGTGTCATGTGCAGCTGGAGATGCTTGTCTACCATCACACTGAAGGGGAGTGTTTGTTTACGAGGGGCTGACAGACAGTGGGGAGATGCTCAGAAACAGGCAAGGGCTTGGTTCTAGGCCGCGTCTGCACGTGGGCGTCACCCAGAGAAACTGATGAAGCGGCGGCTCCTGGGCCCAGTCCTAGATGTTCCTGTTACCTGGCGCCAGGTGGGCCCGAGCGTGGTCGTGCTTCAGCTGTAAGGGTGGTTGCCAGGTGCACCCAGGGCAGAGAAGCGCTGTTCCGGGGCCCTGCTCACGCAGGCCTGCAGACCTGCAGTGTTGGCGTCACTCGGCACCTCAAGCTTCTGGGATGCCTTGGGCCCACCCTGATCAGAGTTAGCTGTGACAGGATCCCAGGTGACCTGTCCCCACACTGCTGTCTTCAGAGACCCCCGGGGGCATCCAGAAAGCTCTAAGCCTATCTCCCAGCAGGCTGGAGGACAGGACAAAGGACGGGCAGTCCTAGCGAGGGGCTGGTGGAGCATGCAGAGCAGGCTTCCTGGAAGAGACAGCGCTGAGTCTTGCAGGGAGGGCAGCCAGGAAGAGACCATGAGGAAAGGGCCTTTCAGGCCGAGGGGACAGCCGAAGCAAGGACCTGAGGACTGAGCTAATGTGTCTGTAGCAAGGCCAAGCATTTGGGCAGCTTGGTTTTAGGGGCTGTCCACGGAGGAGCACGTGTGATGGGTGGGTAAGAACCTCGCCTGTGAAGCTGTGTTCTGTGAGCTGGGGTCTGCGCACTCCGGCTGCTCTGGAGACGGTCCGCATGCAGGGTATGATGCCTGCTTGGGGGGGTCACAAGGGTGCAGCCGGGTGCTGAGGATAAGGCCACGTGGAGAGGTAGCCTCCTACACCACGGGACATAAGACACGTCCCCGAGTGCAGGGCTTCTGGAGTCAGAAGGGAGTTGTGAGAATCGGGAAGTTTCTCGAGGGAGGTGACATTGATCTGGGTCTTGGAGGATGGCAGAGGTTTGAACATCATACGCAGAAGAGGGGGAGGTGAGGGGGTGTCACGGGAAGAGGGAGACGTGTGCTTTGGTGAAAAGTCAAAGAAGATGTTAAAATAATAGAATGCACGTTCCAAGAAAATACTGCACACGGGTTCCCGCTGGTGATAGGGTCTGGTACTGATGGTTCAGAGAGGGAATGGTGAGCTTCAGGCCAGGGTAGCCTGAGAGCTTTTCAAGGTTGGTGGGATTTGAGTTGGGCCTTGAAAGGTAGGGAAAGGGGGATAGGAATACGACAGTATTCAGAACTCACCATGTCCTGAGCCTGTTGCTGCTGATATAAAGATCAGGCCGACAAGCTACAAATTGACAATTTGTAGAAACACAGTTGAAAAATAGAGAATCCCCCTCCCCAGCCCCCCACCCACCCCCCCCCACCCCCCCCCCCCCCCCCCGCACCAAAAGAGGACAGAACCCCATCATTAGGAGTAGGCTGTTAGAAAACATATTGGGGGGTGGGGGAAGATAGTCAAAGTTGAAACAAAAGACGCAGAACTACCCAGAGTAAGCTGAGTCCAGAAATGACAAAACAGGGTAAGCAGGGCCCCCTCTTGGATTTCTGATCCGGGGTACAGATGATGAAATCTCCATCAGAATTTACAAAGAGGCTTTGTTTTTTATGTTTTGGGAGTGGAGAGTATAACAGTTCTAAGTTTCCCTGGAAAAATGGAGAGCAGGGCCAAAGGATTTCTCAAACACTAAAGGTAGTCTTGCCTGGCCAGATACTGAAGTGTAGTGCAAAGATTTCCTGTCTGTGGACTTCATGGCAAAGTCCTTTAGGGTCTTTGTGTTGATGTGTCTGTGTTGGGGGAGGATGTTCATACAGAACTCCCTTTATCTGATCTCAGTGGGCAGACACGGTGGGTTTTAACTGAGAATATCCAGTGTCTTGGTTTACAATACAGATAGCACCTAATGCTGGTAATTTTATCATTTTAATGATGTTTCTGGCTGCTCCATTATTTTTAAGACCACCTATACCTTTTTATGTATTTGTTCAAAGGAAAACATTTCTTGGAAATTCTCAAGTTCTTGGATAAATACATTTTGTTATTTTAAAAGTTGAATCCTGCTTTGGGAAAACTTATAAAAATGTGTAATGCTGAGACTTATCTGCCTATAAGGTGAAAAACCTGAAATTAAAATCTTGTAGTTTTAAGGATAGACAATTAGGATCAAGGATGAACGGATGCAGCTGGTCATTAGCCCCACATCATTGTGTAAATGAATTAGCCCTCAGTTAACTGTGGCTTTAGGTAATCCAGAATCTCTTCCCTTCTTGAATTATTTTCATTAATGGAAAATCGGCTTTTTTCTGAGGCCAGTAGGAAATGATGTAGGTGACGGGGATGGCTGACCTTTACTGAGCGCGTGTTCTGTGATAGCCATTGTTGTGAGAACTTTCCAGTCACTTTATTAATTAGCACCATAAACCTCTCGTCTGTTGATTAGCACTGCAAACAGTGCTCCTTGTTTCAGAGATGCAGAAGCTGAGCCACAGAGGGTTGAGCACCTTGCCGGAGTCACAGGGCTAGGAAGTGGCAGGGCTTGAATCCAGGCAGCCTGATTCTGGAAGCTTCTCTGCTCACCACTCCCTGTGCTTTCTCTTCTCTGCTTTATTCCTAATCTTGTTTTTTGTCTCTGTTTTTTTTTCTTTTTCTGTGTCTGGGTTTGACAGACTTTCCACGTGTGCATTCACCCCGAGCGCAGAGGCGATGGCCAGAGGCGCCTGGCACCACTGCCTGCCTGTGGCCTTTCACCCGCCTGTGTCAGGGGCTGCTGCTGCTGCTAAGTCGCTTCAGTCAGGCCGACTCTGTGCGACCCCATAGACGGCAGCCCACCAGGCCCGCCCCCGGTCCCTGGGATTCTCCAGGCAAGAACACTTGGGGAGACCTTTGCAAATCCGATGGCGATGCGGGTCCTACAGATGGACTTCCGCCCCCCTCTCCTCCCTTACCCTCTGGTCCCCAGTCCCCATCTAGAGTGGCAGGCGGTCCCCTAGCCTCTTTGGAGCTGGGGGGCAGGGAAGCGCCTTCTCCCAGCCCCTCCCCTCCTCCCGCCCCCACCACGGGTGCTTTGTCAGGAAGCGCCTGGGGAACCATCTCTCCACCAGGACCGGGACCGGGCAGGCTCCCCCCAGGCTGCTTCTGGAAACAGCTTCTGCCTCCCGGACTCTTCTCCCTGCCTGGTGGGCGTGCAGGGTGGCCAGCAGCGTGTGTGCCCTGGGCTGTCTGCAGGGTCGGCCGCCCAGCGGGGAACCATTGTCAGCCCCCGCGGGGGTCTGTCAGTGCCGGCCAGCATCAGTGCTCGCTTCCACCCATGGGCCTGTCTCAGCGGCCTCAACGAGGCCGCGGACCTGGTTTCCCCACACACGTGTGCTTGTTTTCTTGCCCCTCGAGGCTGCCAGCCTGAGGGCCTTATGAAACGCTCACTAATAGCCCATGATTCAGGCGGTTGGCATCTCTCAGCAGCACGGTGGCTCTGGGCAGCTTTATTCCTCCGCTCCCAAAATAACCGGAGAATGCTTGACCTGCTTCTTAAAGCTGTACAACTCTATTCCTTAAAAACCATTCCTTTGAAAGCTTTGGAGGGGGCCGACCCTTCGTGGCCTCGCCCCACGGTTTTGGGTCTTCCTCTGCCATAGTCCTGTGGGCAGCACTGAAGGCGGGGTGCCGTGTATCTGGGGGGCTTCACCGAGGCGGGGCGCCGTGTGTCTGGGGGGCTTCATGCAGGCGGGGTGCCGCGTGTCTGGGGGGCTTCACGCAGGCGGGGCGCCGCGTGTCTGGGGGGCTTCACGGAGCCATGGGTTCAGCACCAGCGGCCCCGCCTGTGAGGCCCGTGCTGGGCGGCCGGGAGGAACAAGGTGAGGCCCGCCCATCGGGCCAGCCTTCGGGAGGGGTGTCGCCGCGGACCTGAGTCCTCGGGGGGTGTCCTTTCCCTAGGGGTCTTGAATCACAAGCGATGTTGGCTGTGCTTTCGTTAGTGTGGTCTGGAGGCTGTGCCGTAGGGGGTTCGGTCGACAGTGTGTGTGAGACGGTACCATCTCTGCACCCGCAAGGAGGCCCAGGTGGCTTGCAGGGCAGCCGAGGGCCCACGCCGCCTGGCCCCCGTCTCAGCCGGTCTGCTCACCGTAGGCCAGATAGGCACAGTCCGCCCAGCGGGGGATTGCCAGGGCTTGGGGAGACAGACGGCAGGGTCGGAGCCTGCTTAGGGTGCCCCGTCTTAGGGCTGGCAAAGGCCTTGGGGGCGGGAATGCTAGGGCTCTATCACCCCTCGAGGTCCGGTGCCCCTCCTAGGAACTGCACCCGACTTAGGGTCCTGCACTCTAGAAGTCTGGTGATGAGTTGTATTTTCCCCGAAAGAGGAACAAAGCCGTGGCCCTGTGAGGGAGAAGGAAGGTGTTTTTCCCGTGGGGGCATCTTTATCCCGAGCACCCCGCCCACCTGTCATCTCTTCTCTGCTGGCCGGGACACCCTGCAGGCCCTTTCTGCCTGCTGTGGGCAGCCAGTGAGAGCACCTTGTGGGACCCGGGGCTTCCTCCCGAGCAGGCGGAGGGAAGAGCTGAAATAGGACTTGGCTTCTCGGCAGCTCCCACACCCCCGCCGTGGCCCCTTGGCTATAGGACGCTGCCTTTCCTGCTGGTGCCATCCCAGGTGCACCCCCCACAGGCTGACTTTCCCGTCAGCATGTGCCTTTTTATCCTGTAGGGACCTCGGCATTTTCTATTTGTGTTCGGGGAACCCAACACGCTGGGTCAGGAGGGTGTGGGATTAGCGGGCCAGTGTTTGGTTTCCTGGCTCTCCGGGTGTGGAGCGCGAGGCTCTGGGCGTGGCCCCGGGGCGTCCGACGAGCCCTCCTGCGCACATCTGGACTGGCACTCCTCGCCCTCATCTCCGCTTCTCCCGAGGCGGCGGGCTGGGGGGCTCCTGCCCTCTTCCAGCCTACCAGCGGGGCTCTCGCATGTGTGGGAATCACTGCCTTTGAATCCGTGGAAACAGCACTTGGCACTGCTCTGCCTGACCCCAGAGTCCCCGCTGGCGGCCCTCCCCTCTTTGGCTGCCTGGCTGTCAGTGGTCAGTCAGCATTTCCAAGTGGGCTCCACTTCTGCTTGCCCTTTGCCCTATGCAGTGTATTTCTTGGAACTGACTTGGTGACCTCACACGTTGCCCTGGCAACCGAACAACTGTTGTGCCCAGAGCAGCCTGCATCCTAGGGTCTCGGGGCCCTGGGTCTGGCTGAACCACCGTGGAGCACAGAGGCCACAAGGCCTGCGTCTGCTCTCTCTTCAAGGCTTCGAGTCCTAGACGTGGATAACGGTGAAGACTCGACGGTTTTACACTTTTGGAGTTAGGCATGGCCAAAGAACCCCCGAGTCTAGTGCTTTCTGCCATGTTTATCAGAGGAGGTAGCTGGATGCTGCCTGGAAATGAGGCCCTGGGGGCTGTGGTGGAGGGGGCGTCTGAAGCTCTTCTTTCTCCTTTTCTGCCTGCCCCTTCCGTCTCTCCTCTATTGTTTTCATCTCTAAGATGTCCCCATGGAATGCAGTTGGAAAAGTGCTCATGCAGTCCGACTGGCTTGTTTACAGACAAGTGTCAGCCCTTCCTCTGTCCCTAGTTAACTCCTGACCTGTGACTCCAGGGAGACCCCGGTGGGGTAGTAGTAACTGTTCTGGGGCTCTGTGGCCCGGGGTGGCCTGCCAGGCATGGGCCCCTCCCCACTTCCCAGGGAAGCCAGGTCCCCGGCCTCCCCTCCTGGGTCCACATCCCTCTGTCTCCTCCTCCTCCTCGCCCTGGGTTTGGAGGGGCTTTCTAGAAGGCCTTGGCTCTCCAGTCCTCCTGGAGGCCCAGCCCCTGTGTTCGTTTGGCTGATAGGTGCTCTCGAGCCAGGTCTGGCCTGGTCTTGCATGCCCTGCGGCATCTGCAGACCGGTGACCCTGCGCCAGTGTGTCATCGACCCGATCCACAGCTTACAGAGGCACTTCTCATCTTCTATTTCCTAATGAGCTTTTTAAAAATAATTTTTACAGAGCCTTACTGGAAGGAGAGAGTAATCCGGAGATACTGATTGTTGAGTGCATTGAAAACATGCCACAAGGTAAATATAAGGGAAGCTTATCTTTTAACGTAAAGATGCTGTCCATCTGCACAGGTTTATTCTATGGATAAAGAGTAAAGTATCATTTATCTGGAAGAGTTGGGGTTAGATAAGAGTTTTCAGATAACTGTCATTCATACCTCTCAAGTACCAAATAGAATTTACTTTCGTTTCAATGGCTTGGGGTAAAGAATCTGCCTGCAATGCAGGAGACACGGGAGGTGTGGGTTTTATCCCTGGGTTGGGAAGATCCCCTGGAGAAGGAAATGGCAACCCACACCAGTATTCTTGCCTGGGAAATCTCACGGACAGAGGCACCTGGTGGGCTACAGTCCAAACAGTCACAAAGAGTTAGACATGACTGAGTGATTAAGCACGCATGCGTGTGTGCACACGCACACACACACGCATACACACAGTTTCAATAATATGCAAATGAGATTGTATAGGAAAGGGCTTCATTAACTCATTTTCATCTAGCTAGTGTTTTGAGGGTTCTTCCTACCCAGCTTGGTGAGGGAGGAGAGGGCTGATGGAGAGCCAGTGAGAAGGTGGAGATGGATTTGCTCATCACACCCTTTGGAGGGAACACCCTTTACAGAGCAAAGACGTTCAGCCTTAACACGGGCCCAGGGAGGTATTCCTTTGTCCAGCAGGCTCAGCACTGGAAGTTGCGAGCAGAGGTAAAAGGATTATACCGTTTCTACCGGCCTTTGTCCATGTGGGCAGCTCAGGGCGATGCAAGCAGCAGTGTCAGCTAGTGCCCTGAGGTTGACCTCTGTCCAGGCCAAAAGCCGCAGCACAAAGCCCAAACTTCCTGTGGCTGCAGAGCCGACTATTAGAGACTTGGTGTTCATTAGAAAGACCCGGAGAAGCTGCAGATAACTAAGAAAAAGAAAACTTCCCTGGACCTGTACAGCCTTTAAGAGCTTGCTTTCTTGAGCGAGGGCAGAGTCCATTAGGTACAATGTGTTGGGTGTACACCCTACTCTGTAGTTCAGCTCCGTGAGTATTGTCATGTTCAGAATCATGGTGTTGGGCATACATGTATGTATTGGTTACCACTTTCAGGAGAGTGTTTGATTATAACAGCCAATCTGTATAGGTGGTAGATTAAAAAAAACAACTACCACCTCCATCTTTATTTTTCAAAAGCAACATCCCAGATTAGATACTTCACAGGATGACAGGTCACTGGGTTCAGAATAATTTTGGTTCCAGTCACCTCTGATTGGATGGAATTTGGTCTTAGACAATGTCCAGCAAGTTTGCTTTTGAATTTGAGAGGAAGCTGGTTGGCTGCAGTGGGGAGACACAGAGGATGAGAAGGCTCTGTCCAGATCAGCAGATGGGTATGGGGTAGGCATGAGGGGGTACCCCCAAGGTAGATGGTCCTGCTGGCCAAGCTACATTCCTACCACCAGCAGCCACCCCTAACTAAGAGCAGTTACCCTGGGGTGTGTGGCCATCCCCAAGGGTAGCATCTCTGTGGATGGGCCGGAGCAAAGGAGGGAGCCCCACAGTCAGCCTCCCATGACATTAAGACAGATTGTAGTAGTGGTGACTAGCTAGCTTCCTGCTTTGGCACCTTTTCAAATGAGATGTTTGAAAAAAGAAAAAAAGTATAAAAGTCGAATCAGGAAGTTTTTAAAAAAGTTAAATTCTTCAGTATTTGTTGACCCCACATGGAAATCAGTGAAGGAAAAAAAAGAGCATAGTAAAACGTGGTGGGGTAATACCATTCAATGTTTAAGAGTTATATACTCTATCTTTGGTAATTATGAAGCTCTTCTCTGCTCATGAGTAAAAAAAAGTTACCTCAACAAAGTGGAAATGAAGGATTCCAAACAGTGAAATTTCTGCCACATAATCATGGGGTCGCAAAGAGTTGGACACGACTGAGCAACTGAACTGAACTGAACTGAAATACACCCCTAACCTCACTGGCACAAGGTGCCATGCTTTATGATCACGTTTGATATATTTAAGATGGATGAGTATTTTAAGATCAGTATTTGGAGAAAAGTGTTGTGTGGAAGCATTTGTAGAGCTGTATTTTATTGTCCTGGGATTCTTTAAACTACCAGAAAAAGTAATTTGGGAACCGAACATATCTCATTTATAATGACCCTTCTGTGGTAATGGTATATATTATGACGGGATAAGATCTGATCTTTAGTGATGCTTTTAAGATGAAAAAAGGTAATGGTGACTATCATTTTAATGTACTGTTCAATTTCTACAGAATTCAGAGACAAGTCCTATCAATATACCACCTCAGTATTACAGAAAGAAAATGAGAGAAATCTGTTTCCAAGGCAAAAAGCACCTCCTGCGAGCTTCCGGCAGAGCCTGGCGCCGCGCTCTCAGCCACCCGTCGGGAACGATGCCAGAAGAGACGTGCTGGGCTCCGGGTACTCTTCCTTCACCACTGCCTGGCAGGAGAACGCGTACCAGAAAACTGCCAGCGGTCAGACCAACTTCGGAACGTTCTCTCCAACCCCCGGGCTTTTAAGAAATACTGAAGCTCAAGTGAAAACATTCCCTGAGAGGCCAAGAACCGAAGGAACAAAGCCTTCACCCACTAGTTCAGCCAAAGAGTCCGCCGCGGCCGCAGAGCCCTACCGAGAACGCCGGGCCAAGATGGCGGCAGCCGCTTCCGAGGGCACGTGGTCAAATGAGAGGACCGTCATTTGGGGAAAGAAAACGGAAGCTAAAGCCACAAAAGAGCAGGAGAGAAACAGACCGGGAACCATTCAAACAAAGCGAGAAGAGAAAATGTTCGATTCCAAAGAGAAGGCTTCAGAGGAGAGAAACTTAAGGTGGGAAGAACTGACAAAGTTAGATAAAGAAGCAAGAGAGAGAGAAAGCGAGATGAGGGAAAAGGCCAGAGAGAAGGAGTCGCTGAAGGAGGAAAGTGTGAAGGGGAGAGAGATACCGATCAGGCTAGAGGTGTCCCAGGACAGCACAGCAAAGGTGGCCCCCCAGGGTCTCCAGACACCCCTAAAGGAGGATGCTGGTGATGGGACAGGGAGAGGGGTGGAAACCAGAGAGGAGGCCGGGTTTACGCTGGGCGCCAGCGACACCACAGCCTCTCTGAAAGGCGGTTCCATGACTGAAACCATAGCTGAGAACATCGTTTCCAGTATCCTGAAGCAGTTTACCCACTCTCCTGAGGCAGAAGCGTCCACTGAGTCTTTTCCAGACACAAAAGTCACTTATGTGGAAAGGAAAGAAGTTCCCGGTGACAGAAAAGCAAAGACTGAGATAGTTGTGGAGTCGAAACTGACTGAAGAGATCGACATTTCGGATGAAGCTGGCTTGGACTACCTGTTAAGCAAGGATGCTAAAGAGGTGGAGCTGAAAGGAAAATCGGCAGAGCGTTTGATCGGAGACGTGATCCGTCTCGGTCTGAAGGGGAGAGAAGGGCAAGCAAAAGTCGTCAACGTGGAAATCATCGAGGAGCCCATGAGCTATGTCAGCAGTGAGAAGGAAGATGAGTTTTCTACCCCGTTCGAAGTGGAGGAGGTCGACGACGTGTCTCCGGGCTCCAGGGGGCTTGTTGAGGAGAGAGAGGAGGCGGTTTACAGGGAATCAGATGTCACGTGCTCAGGGGACGCAGGTCAGGAGGCCAGGCGGCCCCAGGAGAGCGTAACTCACGTGGAAGAAGTGACGGAGGCAGGTGACTTGGAGGGAGAGCAGAGTTACTTTGTGTCGACTCCGGACGAACACCCTGGGGCCCATGAGCGAGAAGAAGGCTCTGTGTATGGGCAGATCCACATTGAAGAGGAATCCACCATCAGGTACTCCTGGCAGGATGAGATCGTGCCGGGGTCTCGGAGACGAGTGCGGAGGGATGACGTCCCAGGAGAGAAGGTCGTGAAACCGGTGGATGTTCCAGAAGCGTCTCTGGAGGGGGACACAGCATCTGGTCCCTGGAAAGAACAAACTAGAAGTGGCGAGTTTCATGCCAAGCCCATAGTCATTGAGAAGGAAATCAAAATACCCCAAGAGTTCCACACATCCATTAAGGAAGGCTCCAAGGAGCCCAGGCACCAGCTGGTGGAGGTGATCGAGCAGCTGGAGGAGAACCTTCCGGAGCGCATGAAGGAAGAGCTGTCCGCCCTCACCAGAGAGGGCCAGGGTGGGCCTGAGGGTGTTTCGTTTGATGTGAAGAAAGTCCAGAGCGCGGGCAGCGGGGCCGTGACCCTAGTGGCCGAAGTCAACCTCTCACAGACGGTGGACGCCGACCAGTTAGACCTGGAGGAGCTGAGTAGGGACGAAGCGGGGGAGATCGAGAAGGCCGTGGAGTCGGTGGTGCGAGACAGCCTGGCACGGCGGCGCAGCCCAGGCCCGGGCAGCCCAGAAGCGGAGGCTGGCCGAGGCTTCAGGCGCTGGGCCACCCAAGAGCTGTACAGCGCTTCCACGGGGGAGGCCGATGCGGGCCTGGCCTCGCCCCCAGGCCCCGTATCGGCCACCGTGGAAGTCACCAGCCCAACGGGCTTTGTCCACGCTCATGTGCTGGAGGACGTCAGCCAGTCTGGGGGGCGCGTCCAGATAGCGTCCCCTGGAACGTGGAGGACTGAGCAGGTCTCTGTCGAAGGCCGCGCTGCCCAGGCGGTGGAGGTAAGTGCAGAGGGCAAGGCGAGTTGGGCAGCAGGCTCGGCGGGAGCCAGCCGGTCTGCAAGGCTCTTTACGTTGGGTGCCCGTCAGAGCCCAGTGTCCACAGAAGTCATCTTCCCAGGGCCTGATGCCGCCTGTCCCGAGGCCGGGGCCACAGAAGAGCCTGGCTCTGCAGAGCTACCCACAGAGCCTCCCAGATCTGGGAGGCACAGCCCATTTGGCTCCCAGCAGTTTTATGCTCAGAGGGAAGTTATTTTCCAGGCCCCCATTTCTGGGGTGGGGAAGGCAGGTGACTCTTCTCAAGCAGAAGAGTCAGTGGACACCCAGACTTCCATAAAGCACCTTCGATTAGGCACTCGGGAGGGGCTCAGTGAGCAGATCCAGCTCACAGGCCCCCTCTCAGGCACAGTGGAGTTGGGCGTCAGGGAAGCTTCTGTGCTTATGGAAGCGTGGTCAGGGGACGGCACGTCCATCCAGCATGTCACCATCGGGCCTCAGAGGCATCAAACAACCGAGCCGATCGTTCCCCCGCCCTTGGAATTTAGCGACTCAGAAAGCAGCACCCACAGAGAGGGCTCGGCAGACGAGACCCTGGCCACCCGTAGTTACACTGTGGGTCGGAACATCCTGATGACTGAAAAGAGCACCTTCCAAAGGGTCGTTTCTGAGTCTCCCCAGGAAGCTAGTGCAGGAGACATGTCAGGGAATGAAGTGACATCAGGTGTGAGCAGATCCTTCAGGCATATTCAGCTGGGTCCCACGGAAGCCAAGACCTCTGAACGCATTGTCTTCCACGGACCCATTTCCAAAACCTTTGCACTTGCTGGTTCGGTAGACTCCCCTGAAGTAGGCGAGGTTGCAGACAGTGGCAGAACACTAAGGCATGTTGCCCTGGGGCCCAAAGAAACTTCGTTTACCTTTCAGATGGACGTGAGTAACGTAGAGGCGACCCCCCGCTGGACACAAGAGGCCAAAGTCCTCTTCCCTGCAGGGACGGAAGCAGAACCTCCTAGTGTGTCTGAGCCTGGTGCTTGGAGAGATGCCAGCAGTAGGAATGACCTGGCAGCCGGCGTGAGCTTTCAGGGCTCTGCTGGGGACAGACACCAGGCCCCCGGGGAAAGGGGCAAGGAGCAGGCTGAATTTGATAAGACGGTGCAGCTGCAGAGGATGGTAGACCAGAGGTCAGTGATTTCAGACGAAAAGAAGGTTGCCCTCCTCTATCTAGACAGTCAGGAGGAGGAAAATGAGGGACACTGGTTTTGATAAACAGATATTTGATTTAAAATGCCATCTTGTTTGGTAAAATACCAACACACAAAGGCCTTTAAGGGAGGGAAGTGAACTCTTTATTAAAACCTCCCCCTTTTTTTACTTCGAGTACTCCAAGCAGTGTCTTTTTACTTTATAATCTGTAAAGATTTCAAACTAATTCATGCCTTAAAAGGCACTGGAATTTTATTGAGTTGGGACTTTGACAAGAAATACTTTTATCTTTTTAGTCTTAAAAGTTCCTTTTTCTGGAGTTTTCTTTCCACTCCTAGAGATGATTTCTCCCATTTTTGCACCTGGTCACAGAAGTGCCTGGCATATGTTTGAAAGTCTAATTGTCTAGGTAAGACACCTAAATGGCAATGGGATTAAAGTAATATATTTAAGAGTAAATTTTATTCACATGTGCTAACATGAAATAGTAAACTAACCATTTTAAGGGAAAAATGAATTCATTTGTCCATTTACAAAGTCTTTTCAAAAAGAAACCATAGGAAACAAGCAGATTGAAAAAAACGAAATGATTTCATCGTAGGAAAAAGTTACTCATCTTAGAGTTAAATTCATTTTAAGACTTGAATGAATTGCCTTCTTTGTGCACAACTTTAAAAAATATAGCATTTTATCTATGGAGAAGACAGCTCCAGCCTCCTGCAGTGTATCAGATCAGCACACTTGCTACATTTGCACAAACTCCTGGAACCCTGCACTGGGTCCAGGTGGGGGCAGGGAGTTGGGGAAGGATTACTGGGAATGGCTTATAATACCAGCTTTTCGTGGTACTAGGTCATTAAGTAGTGCACGGTCTAAATACTCTTTTTGGTTTTAACAAGTTCTGGAGTAGCCAGCTCCTACCAGAGTGTACTTGAGCTTTTCTGCACCTTAGCCTATAGGATCTAAACTTTTAATTTTACTAGTGGGAGGTAGACCCTGAAGACAATAGAAAGGAAGCTGAAATGCATACTTGCAGGGTGGTCACGCACAGGACCGTTGGAAGCCCAGGTGGGTTGTGCCTCCCAAAGAAGCCCCTCCCAGTCCACTGATGATGGGGGTGGAGGCCTTTCTGAGCACAAAGGGTTCAAGATGGAAGACGGCAACCAACCTCAGGGAGGTTTTTGCACTTTAGACAGAAGTCATGACCGATGGGTGTTTTTTTCCAGGGAAACAAATGATACATTAAACAGAATAAGATGTTTTGGGGAAGGAACTGGGTGCTTCTGTTGCCATCCAGCCCAGAAGCACCCAGGAGGGCCCCTGGAGCAAGCAAAGGCCCTACTCTCCCAGGCCACAGAGTATAGCCCTGCAGATACACACCACTGAATTGAAGATACTAGAATGGGTGTGCTCTGTCTGGTGTGTTTTGCACAAAGGTATTGTTCTTAAAGCTTGCTTCTTTTAAGCTGTAGCGTCACATAAAAATAGTATCTCTAGCAGCACAGTATTATTTTAACCCAAACTAGTTTCTTTCACTTAATGTTGTCTAAACCGTACCTCCCCCTAACACAGTAGCACAGACCTAACTGCCTGTAGCGCATTGAGGAATGATGATCCCAGCTTTGTCATCCTCAGGTGGAACATGGTTACTGGGGCAGTTATGAAAGTTGAGGATCTTCCCTCTGGCTTTCAGAGGATGGCCCTCAGCCTCCACAGAACACATCTCAGCTGCCAGGAATGGCTACAGCAGGTAGTTTAGAGAGTGTGTTTTCCTAATCAGGAAGTGGAGGAGCATCACAGTACAGCTTTCAGGATGATCTATTTTTAAAACACCGTGAAGCAGGGCATAGAAGGAAAGTTGATTTGAATTGCAAGTGTAAACTTTTGTTGTCTGCCAGATGAACTGGTGATTGTCAGAAACTCAGGGGAGGTGACGGCTTTTCCAACAAAGACTCCTGATTTCTAATATAAAGAGTTGGTTTTATGTTGATTGTAATTGGTAATGGTATTTGTATAGGTTATTTATTGTTGAGAACTGGTCAAGGTGACAGCCTATTGTCTGATGGCAAGACAGACTGATGATGGGGGGTGTCTGTTATGTGTGTCTTAAGTGTGGGCTGAGCTCAATGTCACTCTCCTAGCTTGTGACCCTGGGAATGAGTGCTGAGGTGAATAGATTTTTAATGTCCTGACCCACCTCCATTGGAAAGTAAGTGTCTTAGGTCTTAATTTGTATCTCCATGTTGGAGTGCACATCTTCAAGAAGTATCCTGTCAAGAGTGTTTGCCAACATGGAGTCATGAGCTGTGGTTGGTTACTAAGTCTCTGGAACAGCTCAGAGCAGGGCGTGCCCTTGACCCTGTGACAGGTCACCCTGTGGTTCCATGTCCTTTAAAACCAGAGACAATAGTAGTCAGCTTTAGGTGAGAGGGTGAGGACACAGCCAGCCCTTTCGCATTTATTATTGTGTAGACAAAACGGTGTTAATGGGATGTTTCTCACCTCCCCACTGGTTGTTTGGATATTGTTTGTTTAAAGTGTATATTTAGAATGGAATCATCTAAAAAGCTGATCTTGCTAACCTCCTGTTCCCTTTGAAGGGATATATCATAAGAATGTGTAAAAATAAAAATCTAAGAAAAAACCCCCATGTTGTTCCTAAAGAGAATGAATGTTTTCCAGTAGGTGTTTTGTGGTTTTTATTTAAGTTCTAACCAAAGGATATATGTGTTTTTGTGCATGTTTTTTACGGTGGCACAGAGTCACTGGGGAGAATATATATATGAAAAGTCTCAGTTATTTAATTGCTCACATGAATCAGAACTCGATATTGTTAGCGCAGAATGAGAAGGCATGGCAGATAGTGTGTAAACCACTGGTTCATGTTAAAATACAGACTGGACAGCTTGTGGTAAGAAGGCCATCATGACAGCCTGCAATACTAGTGACAGCAGTGTGAGCAGCCATCCCATTTGGCCTTGAGTGGAGGGGTCTCTTCCGGGACGTGGAGCTTTCAGTGCCAAAATGAAAACAATCCTGAGCACACCAAGGTGGTTCATTATTACCCTTAAGTGCAAATTGGAGTGGCTAATCATGGCCATTTCTTGGGAGCTTGAAAAAAATTGCACTAGTTTGAGACAAAGGAGTAGATATGCTTACCTGTTTGTAGCCTTTTACAAAAACAAACCAAAACATAAATAGCTAGAGTCTTCTTTCGTTCTGAAGTTAACACATTTAATAGATGGGAGACATTTGATAGAGAATATTCCTCAAAGTGGGGGCTAAATTAAAAAAGTGTTTTAGTTCTTGTGATTCCAAGATATTATCCTATGAGAAATAGAGGAATAAATAACATCAGAATTTGCATTTTGTTTTTTAAAAAACCCAGCATGGGCTTTTAGTCTGCTCAGGCTGCTATAATAGAATGCCATAATAGATCAGAATACCACAGGCTGGGAGACTTAAACAATGGACACTTATTTCTCACCGTTCTGGTGAGTGGGGATCCCAGATCACAGTGCTGGTGGGGCCAGTTCCTGGTGGGTGTTGTCTTCCGGTTTGCAGACGGCTGTCTTGCTGTGCCCTCACAGGGTAGAAAGATCAATTCTCTTGTCTCTTCTTATAATGGCACTAATCCCATTCTGGGGGCTTGACCTTCATGTATTAATTACTTCCCAGAGGCTTCACTTTAAATACTTTCACACTGGTGTTGAGGGCCTCAGCAAAGGAATTTTTGAGTTGCACAAACATTTTTGAGGCAGACTCCAGTGTACTGGAGTATGTACTTAAAATGCTTTCCCACCATACGCATCAAAGTCCATGTCTTCACCAAATAGGACAGTCAGTGACCACGTCTCACACCTTTGCATGTGGCCTTCATCCCACAAGCCTGCCTGGGATGGGTGAGTACCAGCAGGGGTGGCCTGTGCAGTCAGCTGCCATGCTGTCAAGGACAAGGGATCCCACCTCCCTCCACGCTGTCCCAGAACTTGGGTTCATTTCCCATATCTGTTCTCAATATGCTGCCCAGCACAAATGGAGGTTTTGTGTTTCCTCCTGGGTGTTGGAGTGAGAGGGGACCATGTTGCAATCTGCTGCCATCTCAGCGCCTGCCTGCAGCCCTACTGGGCCACAGTCCAAGGGATGAGAGAGGGACTGTGAAGGGACAGTGAGAAGTGGGGATAAAACCCCACTCCCACCGTCTGCGTGCTCAACCTGGTCCCAGCTCTGGATCTCACCTGGGGAAAGGTGCTCAAAACGAGCCACTCCTGTTCTCAACTGACGCCGGCCTCTTGCCAGGGGACTGAAGCCCACCGTGGACCTGAGCACTCAGCCAACCCCACCCTCCATACCCCAGCATGCTGAACCCAGAACACAGTCAGGAGAGTAGGGGCCAAGGGCCGTCAACTCAAAACAGCACTCTAGAGCTGCAGCCACGCCCCCCGGCTGGAGTGGAGGCCGCCGGAAGCAGCCGCTGGGAGTCGGCAGTCCTCTGTGCCTACCTCACTCCTTCCCGGCTCTCCTCTGTCTTACACCTGCCTCCCCCGACCTCTAGGCAAATTTAGGGCCATTTATCACCCACCCACTGTACCAGGCTCTTTCCCTCTGCTGTCATTCAACCAGCTCCACCGTAATGTGTGTCAGTGACCCGTGCCCCTGTCGGGTGGCACGCTCTGAGAGATGGGGATAGTGTCCCGTTTATCGTGTCCTCGGTTCTTAGCACCCCTTGGTGGTCCGCCAAGTTCAGTGAGTGGTGGGCTGCACCAGGGAGGAGACGTTTCCTCGGGGCCCCTTCCTAGGCTCCCAGGAGCTCTGGGGCAGCTTCATTTCACAAATGCATACTGATCGCAACACTCCCAGGTTTCTTTTTATTAGCATTTATTCTCAATCCCTATTACCTTCCTATAAGAAAGAGCTTTTTGCCCACAATCTTCCTGCTCCAAATCTGACTCCAGACCCTGCACAAGGGGCCGTACACCACATACACAATCAGATGGTGAGGGAGCGAAGCCTGCAGCCACAGCAGTGCTGATGGTAACTCTTGTCGGCCAGAAGAAACCACTAAGGTAGCAGAAAGAAAAATGCTTTATAGAAGGGCAGGTCACCAGGAGGGGCAACCACTGTCCACATGGGGCCCACGGGAGGTGTGGGGTGGCTTTGCATTCGGAGCACACAGTCGGCCTAGAAACCGGAGCAGCGGCTGTCGAAGGCCCCGTTCCGGAAGGAGAGATGTGCGGGGCACCTGGGGGGCGCACGCGGGTGGGCGCACCCCGGGGGGCGGCGGGGTGGCTCAGTCGGCGGCGCTGGGCCTGGGGCGCCCGGGCACGCTGTGCGGCCTCCCGCCGGCGCAGAAGGCCGCCTTGGCTCCGGGGGACGGCCGCGGCCTCGCGGGCACCTCGGGGGCCCTGCGGAGAAGCAGAGGGGTCAGTGTGGCGGCCCCGGCTTCCTCGCGCCTGGCGCCGGCCTCGGCGGCGGCGAAGACCAGCCTGGCACGTGCTGAGTTGGACTTCACGAGGGAGCGCCAGGAGGGCCGGCAAAGGAGAGGGGGCTCCGCAGGAGCGGAAACCCCAGCGTTTCTCCTCCCGTTTCTGATTCCCGCGGGCATGCTCGCCAAGCGGACACAGTGGACCCTCAGCGACTTCAGGGGCCCGGCCCTGAGGGCGGGGCCTGAGCGGCGCGCCCTGCCGGCCCGTCCCGCCCGCGACCAGGCTCTGCGCCGTCCAGGCCAGAAGGCCGGCGCCCGGGTGAAGTCAGAGCGCCCGCAGGCCGCGTAGGACCGTGTGCCCTCGGCCTCCAGCAGGTGACATGACCAGCAGGCAGCCGGTCTGCAAGAGGATGAACCCCAGCCTGTGCTTCTGACGTTCTCCGAGAGCTTATTTCTTCCTGATATCTGGCAAGAAGATATTTTACAGTTGGGCTTGCATAGTTTATGAGTAATGGGAAGACAGTCAGTAGACTGTCCTTTCCATGGAAAGTTCCACTGAACCTTACAGAACCAGCTTCCTCTGAGATTCTGACGGCAAAGTAAACTGTCGGGGGAGGTTAACTCACTTGGACAGGATGTCCATGGTTTGCTGGGTGGCCAGAGTCCTCTTGTCCTGGGGTCCATATAAGAGGGTCTGGATCTGAAGACACTGCAGAACACCAAGTAGTAATCGTGAGGTTATGAGAATGTCACTGAGAGCATTTTTCAGGAAAATCAAGTCTCCCTTGAATGAGAGAAAGAATACCTCATTCACAGACCCCTGCTATGAAGGAATTAGTGCATTCTCAAGGTTTCAGGCAATGGCACCCCACTCCAGTGGTCTTGCCTGGAAAATCCTATGGACGGAGGAGCCTGGTAGGCTGCAGTCCATGGGGTCGTGGAGAGTCGGACACAACTTCACTTTCACTTTTCACTTTCATGCATTGCAGGAGGAAATGGCAACCCACTCCAGTATTCTTGCCTGGAGAATCCCAGGGACAGGGGAGCCTGGTGGGCTGCCATCTCTGGGGTCACACAGAGTCGGACACGACTGAAGCGACTTAGCAGCAGAAACAGCAAGGTTTCTCCCAGGAACAGTCTGACCTTCAATGTAGATAGTCCGTGTAACTGATTCACTTTGTTGTATAGCAGAATCTAACACAACACTGTAAAGCAGCTATACTCCCAACAACAAAACTAGGGGGGTGGGATTCTCCGAGGGATCTAGGCAACATGTGCACAGTTTCAGTACTGTTTTATAGAACTCACTGTGACTGTTCTGTGCTGTGCTTAGTCCCTCAGTCATGTCCGACTCTCTGCGACCCCATGGATTGTATGTAACCTGCCAGGCTTCTCTGTCCATGGGGATTTTCCAGGCAAGAATACTGGAGTGGGTTGCCATGCCCTCCTCCAAGGGATCGTCCCAACCCAGGGATAGAACCCAGGTCTCCTGCATTGCAGACAGATTCTTTACTGTCTGAGCCACGAGGGAAGCCCAATAATCCTGGAGTGGGTAGCCTATCCCTTCTCCAGGGGATCTTCCTGACCCAGGAATCGAACCGGGGTCTCCTGCATTGCAGGTGGATTCTTTACCAGCTGAGCTACCAGGGAGGCCCTACTGTGACTATCTGTATGCAAAACTATGTTTAAAAGTTGTAATTTTTAGAAAATATAGGCAAGAACATTGCTATGGACCAGAGGAAGGGTTTCTAATTTTAAATGACCCTTGCTACAGCTCAGAAAAGCTTTTAAAATGTTTTTGCTTTTTTGTAAACAAATGCTTTATATGAGCTTTCTATATTCATTATACACAGCAATTTCTTAGAAGCCGATTTGTTTAGGAGTTAAATATTCAGCTGTATATTATGCAGGAGTGGCTTTGTCCTGATTTCTCCCTACTGTCCTGCTCAACAGAGATGAGAGTTGTGCCCAAATGGTCAAAATAATATTGAAGAATGACATGGAGGGACTTGCTTTGCTGAATGTCAAGACCTTTTAAAAAACTTTAGTAATTAAGAGACAGTGGTTTTCATCCAGATAAATCAACAAAACATGGTAGAATCTAACACCTGATAGATGACAGAAGTGGCCCTGAAGAGTCCGTAAGGAAGAGCTGAACTAGTCAGTAAATGGAACTATGAAACCAGTGGGTTTTCCAAATTGAAGGAAATGGATTCCTACCCCATATCAAACTGAAAAATTAACTCCAGATAGTTTCGGGAACTAACTGTAAAATGAAAACCTGAAACTTACAGATGAAAATATTGAAGGATATCTTTTTATGATCTTGAGGTAGGGAGGTATTTCTTAGACAAGATCCAGACACATCAAAAGTAAAAGACTGATGAAATTTAACTACATTAAAATTCAAAACATCTGTGCTCCAAAATGTACCCTAGGCAAGGTACAGACTGAGGGAAAATATTTGCACAAAACTGAACAAGGATTAACATTCAGGATACATAATGAACTCTTATAAGGTAATGAGAAACAAAAGCTATTAATAGCAAAATGATCAAAAGATATAAACAGATTATTCAAAGAAGTTGAAAACAGACTGCCTAATAAACACAGCTAAGCTCACTAGTAACCAGTAATGCAAATGAAAACTTCTAACAGATTGCAAAAAATTATAGTCTGATGATAACACCAAGCTTTGTAAAAATACGAGGCAACAAGAATTCTTTTATATATTGACAGTGGGTACTAAATTTGGTACAACCAATTTGGGAATATTTTGTAGAATGATTTGGGAATATTTAGTAGTGGATAAGTAAACTGTGATATATGTATATTGTTTATAGATGACATCATATACATTTTTGACATATGTATCTATCCACACAGATGAATCTCATGATTCTAGAGAGGAAAAAGCAAATTGCAGATGAATGCGTGTAATATGTGTGTGTATATTTGAATGTAAAACAAAACTATAGTAAAATAATAAAGATGAAATGATATCTATTTCAGGATAGTAGTTATTTGGAAATGGAGTGGGGCATGGGCTTCAACTGTATAGGTCATGTTTTATTTCTTACACTGAACAGTAAATGCAGAAGTGCTTGTCATATTATTCATACTTTTTCTTATATCTGAAATATTTCATAATATATTTTTAAAAGACTGAATTTCTTTTTACATGGTAATAGTTTGAGCCAAAAAAAAAAGTGTGAGGATTTGGAGACTCCATACTAAAGACTGTATTCATTCTTATGGGTCAATCAGAAATTTTTAGGGCTTTGAAAATTAAAATGCAGGCAACCAAAAGGCTTTGTTTTTATGAGCTGTGGAAAACAGCAAGCCCATCTGAAAGTTTGGTTCAATCTGAGCAATTGAAAGTGTGGTTCTGGAATCTGAGAATGCGGTTGTCTTTTGGAGGAAAGGAATATTATTAGATGAAAACATGGCAGGGCTTTTTAAATAACAGAAAATATTCCCTATTTCTTAGCTGAATTATATAACACCAAAATGGAGTACACATTTCCCTGTTATTCTATTTCGTATATAATCCAAATTCCATAAAGGCAAGGATCCCAGCTCTCCCGAGCAGCAAGCCTCACATTTTCTCAGTCTGCACGGAGGCCCTGACCCAGTCTAGGCAACGTGCGGCTCATTCCCTGGAACTGAGCTAACCCTGCTTTAATTCACACGGAGATGGCTGTGACCTTGCAAACTTAGGAACCCTGAGAAAGTTCTGTGTTGCTTTGAGGGGAAGGAGATGGGGACACGCTGTAATTTCTTCCAGCTCTCCTCCCCGTTTGACTGACGGCTACTGGAAGCCTGGGTACTGGCCACCGGGGCCGGGGCCGCAGAGGAGGCTCACAGGGATGGCGGATGAGAAGCAAGAGCGTTCTCCCTCGTCCGGGCGGGGCTCCAGGGTGAGCGCGTCTTACCAGAAGGACTTCATTTCCTCCTACCTGGCCAGGATACCTTCACTCAGTGTAAAAGATCAGGTCAAATTTTAAGCCCCTTGCAAACTTCCCTGTTTATATATGTATGAGGGCCTCAGATGCAGCTCATTTTGAGACGGGCTGATGTTAACATGAATGTTAACTCATTCACTGAAACATTAGAATTTTATTGACATACTTTATAACGATTATTTGAGAAAACCTGAGGTCTCAGGTCGGTCTGCTTTAAGAGGGGGCCTCCAAAATCCAAAACTCAGGAGGAATTCCCATTCTCCTTTGGTTATTGAGCTTTCTTCTCCTTGGCCTCCCGTTCTCTAGGGAGGAAGATACTATTAGCTGAATATTCACGATTCCTGGAAGAACATGGCAGCTGACAGTACGGAGGCGATTCTCACTGGTTCTACTAGCTCTGTCCCAGAGCCTGCGGCTCATTTTCTCTGGGGTGTTGTGTAGAGAGAGTGGCGTTAGGAGAGAGGGCCATGGTTGGGTAAAGTGACCCTTTCCAGTAAGCAAGACCAGAGAGAGGTGAGCCCATCCCGTCCTACCCCCTAAGTCACAGGAGTCAAGACTCTCTTCTTTTTGGTGTTAATAGGTTTCATTTTTAGTCTGTTTATACTCGCTAATGGGCTTCCCTTGTGGCTCAGCTGGTAAAGAATCCACCTGCAATGTGGGAAACCTCGGTTCAATCCCTGGGTTGGAAAGGTCCCCTAAAGAAGGGAAAGGCTATCCACCCCAGTATTCTGGCCTGGAGAATTCCATGGACTGTATAGGCCATGGGGTCACAAAGAGTCGGACACGACTGAGCGACTTTCACTTTCACGTACTCACTAATGAAATTTGCCCAAAACTCTAGCTGAAGAGGGAAGAGGTGTAAAAGGATGTCAACTAGCAGGGACACAGACCCTCGGCCCCAGTCTCTTTTGTGATGACAGTGCCCAGGGAGGACATGCCAGGACAGACAGGGAAGACTGGTTCATCCAGTAGCTGAAATGGTCTCTAACAGCTAACGTTTCTTAAGTAGTGAAATAATCCATTACTGACTTTAACTAGAAAACATCTTACATAGCCGTATACATATGTACATATATATTTATATATATGTAATTAGCTATATATTTTTATCTAGAAACATAAATTGAATTTTTCAGTGTTCCGTGGTGCCTAGCTAAATTTGCTGAAACATTTTTGTGTGAGGTAAGTTTTTCAATTCTTTTGTTAAAAATATTGACAGAGATTAAGTCGACATTGTTAATATCTCACTGAACCAAGTAAAGAACTCCTCAGGCCTCAACAGAACATTCTCCACCAGTAAAGGTATTCTGTACTCTCCCAGTTCTCCCAAGGAGTCCAGTACACTCTGATCTGAAATCAGCCTCCAAAGGGTGTTTGTCATTTTTAAATGGACGAAAAAAAACCCCAATTTTTTTTGTAAAGGTATTCTGTACTCTCCCAGTTCTCCCAAGGAGTCCAGTACACTCTGATCTGAAATCAGCCTCCAAAGGGTGTTTGTCATTTTTAAATGGACGAAAAAAAACCTCAATTTTTTTTGAGTTTTAGGAAGCCATATATCGTTTGTGTTCTCTTGATTTTATCTGCAGGGACTGGGAGAAGTCACTTGTGTTTTCATTGTTCCCTAAATACGAAAGACCTTTCCTGCTTCAGGAAGGCAGAAAAGGACTTGAGCTTCACACTAGTCTATGAGCTGTCACCAAAGGGGCCGTGTCTGTCTTGTTCACCTTTGTGTCCCAGGGCCTTGCACAGTCCTCGGTGCCTAAGTAGATGCAGTATTTGCTAAATTAATGAATGACTAAATAGGTTGAATAAAAGATCCACTTATGAAGTTCTTATATGGGTCTGTAAGACGTGTTTAGACCACAGGGCTCCAGTGACACATCAGCTGCTGAGACGTCTGGTGAGGAAGCTCCATGTGGATGCAGTGTCACAAACATCCTCCATCATAATCTGGGGGCTCAATAGCAGAACTGTGTCCCCTAGGTGCCACTTTCTTTTAGGGGCATCCATAATGCCAGGGGAGTTAGACACAATCTTAAGCATTTGATGAGAACCTTAAAAATTATATTTGACACGACTTTGAGTTTTGAAAGTTAGGTTTCTAAGGAGCCCAGAGGCCAAGGAATCTGGGATTGGAGGCACTGACTTGTCTGCTCTGGCCCACCTCCGAGCCCCCCAGCCAGCACCCTTCCCTGTATGGACACACGGGTGGCTCAGCGGTAGCTGCGGCACAGAGGTTAGCTGACTCAGTCTACTCTGGCTTTAGAAAACTACAACAGTTAAAGACCTGAACCCACAAAGGAGCGTATTTTCTGATTTGCGGGGATCTCTGACAATCTGCAGCTAGAACTAAGGGCCACTTATTTTCATGGCAGTTCCTCTGCAGAAGTGGCCTGATGTCTCCTTTTCTCCCTCAACCTCCAGTCTTAAGTCCTGAAACCACATCATCATTTCTATTGGGAAATTTCTGACAACAGAAGTGCTGCTGGGACATATCCTTTTTAATAAGAGAGGCGGTGCAGCTAGGGCTGCAGTTAAGGAGCCATCTCAGTTGCAAGGTACGAGACTCAATGACGGAAAATGGAGAAAGACGCTTTTCTTGCCTGGGAAGGGTCTGTGCCAAACTTTCAAGCGAGCACATGTATTTTGTCTTTACTTGAAATGAAAAACAAAGCCTGAGAAAGGTAAAATATTTTAAAAGACTAAGGCTCAGAATCTGAAATCACTGCTCTTCTTTACACGTATTATCTGATGCTAGAGTATGTGGAGGAGAGATTACCCAGGAACACATGAACTGTGGTTCTCTTTTTATGTCAGTTCTCAAGGTTAGTATTAAGAAGAAAAGAAGACATCAGAAGTTAAAATATGTGGAAGTATGAAATGCCTTAAATGTTTAGAAAAACACAGTTATGCTTTCATTTACTAAGCCTCCCAAGGCAAGCAGAAATGATTCCTTAAATGATGAACGTGGGGAAATGAAAGGACAAGCCGAGACACAGCTCCTCAGACAGCATTTCCCTATAAAAACAGGGTCACGTGTGGGTGGGGCAGGCCTCCCCAGCCCCTCAGACACCAGCCTCACCCTCTGGACCTGCGTCTTCCGCTGCAGCTACACATTCTCGCGGGTGTACGCTCAGCGCTCGCCAGATGCCAACCCTGCGTCCATCTCGGGGCTGGAGCAGCGGAGGGGGTTTCCAGTGTTGTGCGGGAGCCAGGAATTTAAAAACGTGTAAACAAACACGGCATGGCTGCTCGTAAGAGATATGGTAGAGAATAAAGGATGCAGGCTATGAAAGAGTAAGGTGGGGGAGAGGCCAGTAGTGGTAGAGGAGGCTTGGGTCAGTGCAGGCCTTTCTGAGGTGCAGGATGGGGAGTCAGCCATATGAAGAGGGTCAGGTAGGGGGCAGGGAGGTGGTGGTGGGGTTCCAGGCAGAAGGAGCGGCAAGAGTCTGAGGCAGCATACCCTGCTCCCCTCTCTCTCACACACACCCACACTCAGACACACACACACTCTCAGACACACTCCCTTCCTTGGAAGGCCAATGAGTTAGAGACTTGTGGGTTACTGCCCAGATGGGTAGGAAGCCTCCCATGAGAGAACACAGATGGAGCGGGGCCAGGGCCCCTGGGACAAGGGGACAGGAGAGGAGGAAGAACAGAAGGGAGGCCAGGCCTGCACTCCCCGGCTGCCCTGGACAGCGGCCGAGGAGCAGCCCTCCCTGAGCGTCGGGGCGCCCCCTCGGCGTCCTGTTCTCCCTGCTGCCTCCCTCACTCCTCACCTCCGAGGTGCCCAGGGCCGTGGGTTCTACATGCTTATTGACATCCCTCGACTCCCCCATGACTCTGCTCCAGCCCCTGGCCAGTGTCTCGGAGCCAGCTACCACCATCCTTCTCCAGGACGACTGCAACACAAACCTGCAGAGAACAACGGCGTCAGCGGGCTTGCTGCGCGCCCACAGACAGGCCCTGGCTTTCCTTACAAGGGGACGGCCAGCTGCTGGTAGAAAAGCTGGGGCCGCCTATTTCTGAGCCACAGAGAGCAAGAAATCCAGCTGCCTTTTAAAACGAAGTTTTCCAAACTGCTTTCTCGTGGCCGGGCTCCCCTGTGACGTGGAGCTCAGCCGTCCCGCCCCGCCCTTCCGGAGTACGGTAACATTTCTGGCACTCCCTCTTTCCACTTGTTTAAGGTCACACTGGATTTATGTGGTAGATTTTTGCCTTTCTCTCCATTCCTGGCTGTCCCCCCGTAAACCCACAGTTCTGCATCCGGTGAGGTTTTGACAAGCCCCGGCAGCTCTCAGGCCAGGATGGTCCATCCAGATCCAGTCCTGTACCCTCCAGACCGTGATGCCAATTTAGGAAGGTCTGAGACATCACGCATCCACCACAAGCCACGGTAAGCATTCCCATATTAGAGCAACTTTGCACAGCAAATGTAGCCTTGTCCTGGGCAGTCTGTGTTCAGAGCTTATACATGTTTTCAAAGGGACAGGGAAGATGGAGGCTGTGTCTAGGCTGCTACAGTTACGGGGCTGACCCCGAGCAGAGGAACTCTGCCTGGCAGCTGACGATGTAGGGCAGCCTGTGACCAGGAGACCTGGATTCTGATTCCCACCCAGCCTGTATCAGGCAAAGGAGGCTCCACAGTTTCCCCACAAAAGGTTAAGCCCTTGACCACGTTAACCACCACCTCCCATTCTTATACTCTATCAACCAATCTACAAACATTTCCAGTAACTAATGAGTGCTTCAAGTGATTTTAAGCACACTTCTCAAAACAAGAACAGGATTCTGTATATGAAATCAATGTCAGTATGACCCTCTTTTCTTTCAGAAGGGATCTGAACTGGACTGCTGCAGCCCAACAGTGGGTTAGTCAAAGATGATTAGAAAAATCAGGATTAAGGTATCAAGGACGAATCAGACTCTACTCATGAAAGCAGAATGGGCTAATACGGGGCTCTACGGGGACTCCAAACTAGGCTCTGGATGGTCCAGTATCCAGGGCAATGAGGTAACCACCACAAAAGCTGAAGGGAAAGTGAAACTAGGTGGGCCGCTGGTGGAATGACAGGACGTGAACCATGCGGAAGGCTCTGTGTGTTTGGCAGGATGGAGAAACAGCAGAGACCTGACGGTCTGTTCTAATAGAGACTTGACCTGTGACCACATAAGACCTGTCCAGGATGGGCTTTCTCACATACAAGCTATGAATAAGAAACATTTCCTTTCCCTTCTTCAGATGACTCATCACGGTGGGCTTTGAATTTCTTGGAGAGAGGTCACATAAAATCGTTATTTCATGGAAAATGTTTAATGTCCACATCTATAAAGTCATCAGGTGGTGGGTGGAACCCTGATGGTGACAGTACCTAGCAGGGAGACCAGGTTGCCATGGGACCCAATCTGCACACAGTACCGGGCCCGGGGTTAGTCCGGAGATGCTCCTGGCCTAGGAAACAGTCTCTGTGAATCCCGTTTGCAGCCTTTCCCCTGGGTGAAAATCTAGGTCTCCATGTAGAAAAACCTGAGTTTTGTGGTGGAAATTTCCATCTGGAGCCACCAGAGTTCTCCAGTGCTCCCCTGCAGATGTCTCTGAAGGAAAGGTGGACAACACGGCTTTGTCTCAGAAACACTCCCGCCGTCGGCTCTGCTTCCTGTGCCTTCCTGTTCTCCGTGTGCACAGGGCCACGCCTGGGCCTTCAGCAGAGGCAGGCACGTCTGAAAATGGAGTCAGTGGCCTCCTGCTCCAGAGCTGACAACTCGGGGGAGGCAGCTGTTGTGGTGCTGAAAATACGAGGAACACTGGGCCAGGAGCTTTAGAGAGCTGTGCTGGCTCCACAGAGCTCTGTGCTCAAGATGGCATCTGAGAAGAGTCCAGCTCAGCAAAGCCTGTGTGTGCCCTGGTGTTTGCGGAGCGACCAGTCCTGTCCTCAGGTGGGTGAGAATGGAAATGAGGGCTGTGTGTACCACAGCCAGCACAACCTGCAGACACATGTTTCTGCCCTTTCCTCTCTGACTCTGGCAAGTGGCAGATAGCTTTAAAATGTCAGAGTCAGTGTATTCAGGACTGATGGTTAATGAGGTCAAACGGAAAACACGTCACCAACTTCCACTGCAGACTCTGGGAGTGATGAAGCCTGGAGTTTCCTGAAGCTGAGCTGATTTCCAGCTGAGCCTGAGCACAGAGCAGTGATTCTCAACTTAAGCTAAACTGCAGGTCCCTGGGCCCCTTGTGCTTTGCCCCAGATTCTGCTTCAGAAGATGACCCTGATGCAGGGGGTTTAAGACCAACGCTTGGCAAACCAGTGGCATTGAGGAAAATGTGGGCTTTGCTTAATGGTAACTTGCCCATAGACAATTTACTTAACTTCTAAGAGCCTCAGGCCCCTTGCTTGTAAATCACAGCTAGTAAGGTCTGACCTGGGGGGCTGCTGTGAGGTTTGGAAGAGATGCATGAGCTGCCCTAGCGGCAGCAAGCCTGGGCCCCAGTGTGTGGTCAGTAGTGGAACCAAAGCAGCCCTCCTGGAGTCAGCAAGGCGACATGAAGGCTTGCGTGGCCTCAATTCAAATTCCTGCTCGTCCGCTGACTTCTGCTGCCTTCTAGCACTCCTGGGTCCTCTCCCCTGCCTGGAGTTGACCGAGCTGAACACTCGGCAGAGGTGTTCTCTTTCTCATCTTCACTGCTCAGGGGAGAAATAAGGAAGCGGGAGCGGAGAGGAGACTCCTGCAAGGAGGGTGACACCTCGGCCGGAACAGCTCTGCCTGGGCCCTTGGGCTTCCTGTGCTCTGCACCCGGCTGGGCCAGGCCCTGACTGGAGCAGCCCCGCTGGCCTCACCTCATCCCCGCCTCAGAACAACCGTGGGAGGGAAGTTGGGCCCCGTGTTGCTGTTATCGCCATTTTACAGATGAGAAGACGGAGGCCTCTTGCCTCAATTCTTGGGCCACCCCATTCCATTTCCAACACTGTCCTCACAGTGATTTTAAAAAAGTCCAAAAAACAAATATAGAGCGATTGTGCCCTGCTTAAAATTCCCTCAGTGGCTCCCAGATGTTAGAGCCGGGTTCAGAAATTTTTTTCTGCAAAGGACAGGTGGTAAATATTGTAGGTTTTGTGGGCCAAGGGATATAAATTGAGCTACTATGTAGGTACTTACCTCGTAAGAGAGGGAACAAACTTTTGTAGGCAAAATTTAAGGTGTAATAATAATAAGTACATTAGTTTTGGTAATCTAGTTCTACTAATGAAAATAATGGTGTTTTTTTTTTTTTTTGCAGGGGGATAAAATTTCACCTGGAGGAGGAAACGGCAACCCATTCCAATATCTTTGCCCGGAGAATCCCGTGGACAGAGGAGCCTAGTGGGCTACAGTCCATGGGGTCGCAAAGAGCTGGACACGACTGAAGCAAGAGCACAAATTTTCACTTAGCTGGGGTTTAAAGTCTGTGTTCTCTACCATCAAATCAACTTATGATCACCTGTGAAATGATTACAGATTTTATAATCATCTGTAAAAGCCATTTTTAACTTAGGGGCCACACAGAAACAGCTTCTTAAACAGGTGTCACTATCTTGCCCCTGAGTCTCCTCTTCCACCTCTTCTCTGATGTGGGAATTCCTTTCTCTGCTCAGCAATGCTCTTTTTCAGGACTACTTATCTGGGCCTCCCTGGTGGCTCAGATGGTAAAGCGTCTGCCTGCAATGCGGGAGACCCTGGTTCAATCCCTGGGTCAGGAAGATCCCCTGGAGAAGGAAATGGCAACCCACTGCAGTACTCTTGCCTGGAAAATTCCATGGATGAAGGAGCCTGGTAGGTTACAGTCCATGGGGTCGCAAAGAGTCGGACACGACTGAGTGAGTGACTTCACTTTCACTTTACCTGGCTACCTTCTCTAATCCCCTCTCTCCCACTGATCATAGTACGAACATGTAGCACAGAACTGAGCACATAATATCAGAGTTAGGGGATTACAGTCTGTAATTCCTTCACTCGCCTCGACTCTCTTAAGGGTAGGGGCTGTGGCAAGCCTACTATACTCAGTGCACATGCCCCCACATAGGGAGGGGCTCTAGTGACCCTGTTCCAGGTTGTCTGATCAAAAGATAGTGATTTTTGCACCCCCTCCACTGTGGGCCACCCAGGGGCCTGAAAGGCACCATTATCTTACACCGCACCACACCCCTGGCCTCAGGTGATTGGTCAAGGGTGGGCACTGGTTCCAAGCCAGGCCTCTCAGTCTTTGCCTGAGAACTTCCAAGCTCTGACTGAGAAATGGCAGTGGGGGCTGGAAGTAAAGCTCTGGAGGGCTGGCCGCCATCCCCCGCTGGCAGGGGAGATGCCTCCATGAGAGAGGAGGAGAAGGAGGTGCAGAGAGGCAGGCAGGGTTCCTGGGCAGAGAGAGCCCTGGTGGCACTTGAGTCTGGCCTTGACTCTCTTGAGGCTCCGCTGGGTCTTTGCCCTGCTAACCATACACCTGTCAGAGCTTCCTTGGAAACCATGAGACAACAGATGCTTCTTTATACCTGAGCTAATTTGAGTTATATTGTCAGTGGCAACCCAAAGGCTCCTACTTATCTTGATCTTGGCATTCTCTGTACTCTGCCACTGGTTTCCAAACTTTCTCTAAGCACAAGAAGCACCTATTCAAACAGAATCTTATTTGGAAGCCCACGAAGGGAAAGTGATGATAGTGTAGAGTAGACGGCATGGTACGGGCTGCCTGGTGCTAAATCCCCACTCTGATGGCTCCCAGCTTTGCAGTCCAGGCCTAGACACATCCTTTCAGCCTCAGTTTCCCTCTCTGTGAAAACAGAGAGCAGAGGTATCCACATCTTAGGGTTACTATAAGGCTTATATAAATTAACAGATATAAACCATTTAACTTAGTGCTGGGGACAGTCACTCAATAAGCATTAGCTTAAAAGTGGGGGTTGGAGAAACCCAGAGCAACTGCCACCCTCAACTTCCTTTCTCACATTTCCCTCACCATAACGTCTTTGGCATCTGTGTCATGTTTAAATTCTCTAAATTGATTGGTATAATATATCTTCCTGGCTAGACCAGAAAGTCTCACAAAGACAAGAAGCATATTTTTCTTGGCTATTGATTGTCTTTCCCCATTCTGCCTACCACAGTAATTGGTCCATAGAAGATATCTGATAACTACTGTAGACTGATAATGAACATATATTATCTCATTACAAAACAGGCAACATGCATGTTACCAAATCTGGTGACTTTTGCAGCAGAATCAGAAGTCATAAAAAGAGAAAAAGTCTTGACTTAAAGGATAGCTCACTCAGAACTAAAGTTAATTCTTTTGATTTAGGCAATTATTTTACTTAAATAGGTTTTCACCATTTTAAAAACTAATTAATGTAATGAAAACACAACATGACAGAACTTATCAATGCATTTAAAGCAATAATAAGAGGATAATTCATAGCCTACAATGCTTTTATCAGTAAAAATGAAAAGTCAAATGAATTAAAGTCCCAATTCAAAAAGGTGGGAAAAATCCCAACAGAGTAAAACAAATAACTCACAAGGAAAGAAAGAATAAAGATAAAATCAGAAATTAATGAAATAGAGAATAGGAAGGCAATTCATCCATGGAATTCAAATCCCATTTCTAAGAATAATTAACAAAATAGACAAACCACTAACTCAGTCAAGAAAAAAATGTGAAAAAACCAACTAAGAATTAAAATGGGTAAATAACTATTAAAAAGGTGGAAAATTTAAAAGTGCATGAAACTATTTGGCAAATCTTTATGCAAATAAATCTGAATGTAAGTGAAATAGATAATTAGCTGGGAAAACATAGTTTAACAAAGTGACCCCATTAGAAATAGAAAGCTTCAACAGACCAACTGTTGTAAAGGAAAGCTTCAACAGACCAACTGTTGTAAAGGAAAGCTTCAACAGACCAACTGTTGTAAAGGTTTGTAAAGGAAATAGAGGAAATTATCAAGGAAATCACCCCACTAAAAGCACCATGCCTAAAGAGTTTCACAGGTGGTGCAAACTTTCAAAAA
This sequence comes from Budorcas taxicolor, assembly GCF_023091745.1. Classification (NCBI taxonomy): domain Eukaryota; kingdom Metazoa; phylum Chordata; class Mammalia; order Artiodactyla; family Bovidae; genus Budorcas; species Budorcas taxicolor. The sequence continues at coordinate 9,970,826 of NC_068930.1, read as the reverse complement.
CTAGATAGTTTTAATGTTGTATAAACTCCTTTAGTACATAGACAATAAAGGTAAACTTCCAAATTATTTTAAGGAAAATAACATTGATATTTAGACAAATATCACTTACAAGTATTGGTACAAAATAGTTGCAAAATATAAATATTAGCAAACAGAATCAATATCACATTGAGAATAATTCATTAGGACTAAGTGGATTTATTCCAAGAATGCAAGGTTGGTTTGATATAATAAAATGCATCCATATTAAGTGATCTAAGAAGAATCATCTCATTATCTCCACTGATGCTGACAAACTGAATTATTTTATCAAAATAAAATCCAGCAATTATTTCTAATTAAAAAAATACTCATAAACATAGAAATTCTTGGATACTTCCTAACCACAATAAAATATATAAATCTTAGTCCAAAGTCAGCATATATTAAATGAGGAATCACTAGAGACATTTCCACTAAGACCAGGAATGAGGCGAGAATGCCTATTATTCCAACATTATTTATTATTGTACTAGAGGTATGAGGCAATTCAATTAGACAAAAGTAAATCAATCAGAGGCAGAAAATTTGGAAAACAGAAAGTAAACTGTTTGCAGATGATGTAATAGTATACCTGGAAAACTTGAGAGAATCAGTGCTCAAATTAACTCAAACAGGAAAAGCAGCAAGCTAGCAGAACATAAAATTAACACAGAGAAACCTATGTCAAAAATAACCAGTCAAAATACGCAATGGTGGATTAAACTCCACTTATAATAGCATTAAAGAATATAAAATGCTTAGAAATCAATTTGGTGAGAATGCACGAGTCTATATGAGGCACACTTTAAAACGTTCCTGAGTGAGACTACAGGAGACAGGAACACAGATAAAGACGCCCCTTGCTCTCTGGTGAAACGACTCAACATCATAATGATGTCAGTCCTCCCCAGACCCACTTATACGTAACACAATTCTCCAGAAAATATCACCAGATTTTAATGGAGCTAGACAAGTTGATACCAAAATTCATGTGGAAAAATAAACATGCCAGAATATTCAGAAAATCTGATATTCTAGGGGTTTATAAAAAAACAATGAGGGGAGTCTAACCCTACCAGATACTATACCATGCTATGAAATCTCTATAATTAAGGCAATGAGGTACTGGAATTCAAATCAACAAAGGAAAAAGTAGAATAGAAAGAAATTTGGAAACAGACTCAAGTACATGTGGAAATGTAATATTATATAATGAAAGTGTTATCGTAACTCACTGGAGCACAGATGGACTCTTTAATAAAATGGTGCTGGACAACTGGGCAGCCATTTGGGAAGAAAGTAACATTAGAGCCGCACCTTATGCCATCCACACAAACTCCAACTTAAAAAGAAATAAACATAAGTACTAGAGGAGCATGTGGAAGAGCTCCTCTATAAACTGAGGGTACAGAAAGAGTAAAGTAAGCTTGACGAGTTACATTATTTACAAATTTAAAATTATGTGCATGGTGAAGAATAATTGATACTTTATTTTAAAAATCTATGTGCACAAGAGGATTATATATCTTTTGCCCCAAAAAGTGTTAGCTGAGATCAACTGCAACACTGATGTCATCTAACCTAAATAAGCCACCTGTATAGTTTCACTTAAGAAGAGTGCAGTGCAGAGGCAGGAAGGGCAGGAGGATTTTTTTCCGAGTTAGTCGGGCTACAGCTTTACCTTCTTCAGTTTCTTGTGGGCCCCGGTCTGGTTCCCCTGTGCCAGGTCGGCCACACCCAGGAGCCGGTATGTCTCTGCCACCTCAGGACTGAAATCACCGAACACTGCCACTTTGGCCTCCAGGGACTCTCTGAGGATTGAAGTGGCTCTCTGCGAAAGGAATAAAAAGCAGTCTGGTTAAATAAAAATGTTCATTGCCTCCCTATCTACAATAGCTAGGACGTGGAAGAGACCTAGATGTCCATCGACAGATGAATGGATAAGGAAGTTATGGTACATATACACAATGGAATATTACTCAGCCATAAAAAGGAACACATTTGAGTCAGTTCTAATGAGGTGGATGAGACTGGAGCCTATTATACACAGTGAAGTAAGTCAGAAAGACAAATACCATATATTAACAGATATATATGGAACCTGGAAAGATGGTACCAACTATCCTATGTGCAGGTCAGCAAAGGAGACACAGACGTAAAGAACAGACTTCTGGACTCAGGGGGAGAAGGAGAAGGTGGGATGATTTGAGAGAAGAGCATTGAAACATATATATTACCACGTGTAAAACAGATGATCAGTGAGAGTGTGACGCATGAGGCAGGGCACTCAAAGCTGTGCTCTGGGACAACCTGCAGGGATGGGGTGCAGAGGCAGGTGGGAGGGGGTCCAGGATGGGGGACACATGTATACCTGTGGCCGATTCATATTGATTTATGGCAAAAACCGTCACAATATTGTAAAGCAATTATCCTCCAATTTAAATAATCTTTTTTTTAAGTTCAAAGCTGGATAAAGAAAATGCCAGTACCAGTGCCTCCTGAGAAACTGATGTAACTGATATGCCTGATATGTATTTTCACTTTTAAGGGGAACAAGTTTGGGTAGCATGTCTCATGAGCTGAGCCTACTTTCCTTCTCAAATAGGAATCAGAAAATAATGTTCACTGGGTGGAGAGGTTGGCAGGGGGGAGGGGGATGGTGTGAACTCTGAAGAGAGAATGCATAAAAGATCCCTGGAGAAAATGCCTCCTCAGATGTTACAGGAACCAATTTTAGTTGAGTTGAGTTCAGTTCAGTCACTCAGTTGTGTCCAACTCTTCGCGACCCCATGGACTGCAGCACGCCAGGCCTCCCTGTCCATCACTAACTCCCGGAGTTTACTCAAACTCATGGCCATTGAGTCAGTGATGCCATCCAACCATCTCATCCTCTGTCATCCCCTTCTCCTCCTGCCCTCAATCCCTCCCAGCATCACGGTCTTTTCCAATGAGTCTGTTCTTTGCATCAGGTGCTCAAAATATGGGAGTTTCAGCTTCAGCGTCAGTCCTTCCAGTGAATATTCAGGACTGATCTCCTTTAGGATTGACTGGTTGGATCTCCTTGCAGTCCAAGGGACTCTCAAGAGTCTTCTCCAACACCATAGTTCAAAAGCATCAATTCTTCAGTGCTCATCTTTCTTTATAGTCCAACTCTCACATCCATACTTGACTACTGGAAAAACTATAGCTCTGACTAGATTGATCTTTGTTGGCAAAATAATGTCTCTGCTTTTTAATATGCTGTCTGAGGTTGGTCATAGCTTTTCTTTCAAGGAGCAAGCATCTTTTAATTTCGTGGCTGCAGTCACCATCTGCAGTGATTTTGGAGCCCCCCCAAAATAAGTCTCTCACTGTTTCCCCATCTATTTGCCATGAAGTGATGGGACTGGATGCCATGATCTTCGTTTTCTGAATGTTGAGCTTTAAGCCAACTTTTTCCCTCTCCTCTTTCACTTTCATCAAGAGGCTCTTTAGTTCTTCTTCACTTTCTGCCATAAGGGTGGTGTCATCTGCATATCTGAGGTTATTGATATTTCTCCCAGCAATCTTGATTCCAGCTTGTGCTTTATCCAGCCTGGCATTTCTCATGATGTACTCTGCATATAATTTAAATAAGCAGGGTGACAATATACAGCCTTGCTGTACCCCTTTCCCAATTTGGAACCAGTCTGTTTAGTTGAATAGGAAGAATAAAAACTAACATGAAATGCATTGTGTCCTTTACATGTCGAGAACTGTGCTAAACGGTTCATGTGTGTGAGCTCCTTTAGCTCGCACTCTTTCCTTTCCATAAGGACAATTTTAGTCCTCGTTTGACAGAGGAGGAAACCGAGGCACAGGGCAATTGAGAAGCTCGCTCAGAGTCAGACAGCCCACCAGCGGCAGATCTGGCGTCTGGGTCCCAACAGCTTTAATCCCTCTTAGTTTCAGGCTCTTCTTTCTCTGGGCACAGTGATGTTTTTATGTAAGTGAAAACTATAGTTTCCTGGCAATTTATCTACTTACAGAATATCCAGAATATATTCCAGGATTTTCTGTTTCTCACAAGAAATACTTCAAGAAATGAAAAGCAAACATTCCGACATGGTGAAAAGTTAAATAGATTTGACGTTTTGTTTGGTTTGTCTGACTTATTTATACCAACATGGAATAAAAAAAATATGGGTTGGAATTAATCTCTTCAGTCAGACACTAAGACATACGGAGGGAAAGCCCTGCATGTTGACTTCCCATGTTTCTCTGAAATTCTTCCACCATCTCCTCCATGAGAGCATGATTACAGTTAGAGAACACAAACGCCGAATTTAAGAGCTGAACGAAGCAGAAACCGGTGAAGAAGCCTCGCCCTCCGCTTAGCCCTGAAGGCACCCTGCTAGCACTCCCCAGACAGAGGAATTGGCAAGGCCTTTACTCATTTTATTGGCAAGAATATGAATTAGGTGCTGGGGTTGGGATCAGGGAACCGCAGGAAAGGCACTTATAAGAGAAAAACAATTTCTCAGATGGAAAGACAAGTCACTGCTGGGGAAGAGAAGCTGTGTCAGTTGTGAAGTGTGTGACCCTCCTTGGTTCGGGTCTTTCTGATGCTGAAGCCTGTCATGTCCCGTCCCAGGGACCACGAGGCAAGTGTTGGGTTTGGCAGCTTTTCCATGAAAATTGGTTGTCAGACTTGGAGGAGCCAATGGGGGAAAGAAGAGCCCAGCTCCTTTTCCTAAAGGATGCTCTCAATGCCATTGACAGCCTCTAACTGGGGAAACCAGAGATAGATGTGCAAGTCGAGATGGCAGTGGAGAAGACGCCACATGGACACGAGTGTGGAGGAGACGGAGACTGTGACAGTCTCTGCGAGTTAGACAAGTTTAGTGGGGAGAAGGGACGCATAATCCGGGTTCAGGTGGGCTAGGAGGCAGGCTTGGGCACCTGGGCACACAGCGGAAGGGGGAGAAGCACATGGCACGTTCAGGGCCAGTGAGTGGACCAATGTGACCACAGCAGAGAGAACAGAAGGCGGAGCAGAGGGAGGCGAGGCAGGCGCCACAGGCTGGGCTTGCAGTGGAGGCCTTCATTCCAGGCCTCCAAATGAGGGGCTTGGATTTCCTTACAGGGAATAAGAAGTTAGAGAGGGTTCTTGCTGGCAGAACAGCACAGCTAGAAGAATATCTTAACACAGATCCAAAGGAACTTTTTCACTTTCACGTGTGCGTGTGTGCCACAACGCTTTAGTCGTATCTGACTCTGTGAGCCCATGGACTACAGCCCACCAGGCTCCTCTGTCCATGGGATTCTCAAGACAAGAAGACTGGAGTGGGTTGCCAGGCCCTCCTCCAGGGGATCTTCCCGACTCAGGGATGGAACTCGTATCTCTTATGTCTCCTGCATTGGCAGGTGGGTTCTTTAACCACTAGCGCCACCTGGGAAGTGCCACCGTTATGGTAATATATTACTGTGCTATACAATTATATTAAACTGGATTCTATGATGAAAAATAGTGGGGAGAATCTAGTGAAGACTGAGGGAGAGGAATCAGACAGGCTGGTGAGTCTTGAAGGATGGATCCGCATTAGCCAGGAGATCAATGAGGAAGAACCTTCTAAGAGCAGGAAACAAGTGCAGATTAGAAAAGGCCACTGTGGAACTCACATCGGGGGAGGAGGCAAAATAAGACTGGGAATGCCAGCAGAATTCAGATCTTGCAAGGTATTGTGGGCAATGCGGGATTCCAGCTTCTCTTAAGGGCACCGAGAAGCCAATGGAGTATTTTAAAATAGAGGTCCCCTGATCAGATTTGCTTTTTTAAAAGATCACCATGGTTTACTTATTCAGAATAGATTAGAAAAGGGCAAGAGTAGAAGGAGCAGCTGGGGGCGCAGGGTTTGCTAGAGTGGTCCAGGCAGAGATGAGATGGCAACCAATGGATGGAGTTGAGGGGCCTTCTGGAGGCAAAGATGACCAATGAGCTAGAAGGGGTGAGGCATGATGGGGGCACACTTCCTGTCAGACTTCTGCCCTGAGAGCTCTCCACAGAGCTTCCAGCGATGTTCTAGAACCCGAGGCCCCTGGAATGCCCCTCTCTACTTGGCTGGGTGATCCAGAAAAATATGGAAACTCCATTTTTTATGGTTACTGTAGCCCTATTTGGCCTGAGGAACATGGGTACATCTAGATTAAAAACCTATCCTTAAGCTCACATCAGTTGAGAGAAGGGTGAAGCATTAAGAGTTAGGAGAGGGCTGTTGGGCAGGAGGTCTACAGAACAGCAGAGGAAATAAAAACGTTTTCCTCTCAAGGATTTACTTTGATGGGTTAGAGTTGAAAATACAGATATATTTATATATTTATATAAATCAAGCATGCGGCTGTCTGGTAGCTGTTAAGCTTATTATGGAACAAGTTTAAAAGGGTTTAACTACCCTTGGGATAGTTAAATGACTATAAACTCTGAGTCTGGTTCCATTTGTACAAGCCATGGAAAACTTGCCTGTATGGTTCAATGGACAGAGAGCCGTAACTTCTGCACTGTGCAGTTCTTATTTGATATGCAAATTTCATTCATTAGCCAAGATAATAAGACGCACTAATTGCTACCTTCTATGCCAGCTCCAACCACAGGCTATGATAAGCTGGGACTGTCCATCTGGCTCTCAAGTTTTCTAGTCCTTTAGGGTACTTTGCAGGTGGACATGGCATCTGGGTTCTCATGATTTTTTTGTTTTCCAAGAGTGCCTATCCAGGAGCTGGCTGCCTGGCCTTAGGCATCCCTCTCCCCGTGGAGCCTGGCACATGCCTTGTACACAGTAGAAGCTTAAGGCTGGCAGAGTATAGGAGTAGCCCTTTGGATATCAGCTGGGTTGCCTGAGTAAATAACTGTCAGCTCTGGTCCAAACTCACTCACCTCGTCTTGTCCAGTGACTTGTAGGAAATGGCAGTAATCATCTTGAATTGAAAGAAACTTGGCTTTCTCCATCCCTTCAGCATCCTTGAGATTAGCCATGCTATCCTGAAAATACTGCTCAGCCACATCTGAAGAAAAGCACCACAACAACAATTTTGAAAACTACTCACAGATTTGAAATGAAAACAGAATAACTATGCATTTACTGATGATGAACTGTCTGAAAATAATAAGTAGCTGGACAAGATAACCCAGTTAAGGAAACTGCCTTTTCCCATTAATCTGACTGTTTTATTAGACAGGGTCTAGTTCTCAGAAAGATACTGCAGTTTATTTTCATTGGTTTTCATACATCTTGGCCCTCCCAGTGATGCAGAGAGCAGAGTTAATGCAAACAGGGAAACTATCCCCTAGCTCTGACACATCACTAAGTTTTTAGGTTGATTAACCATTAATTATTCATAAAGCTCTAGTTACTCCTCACTGGGGTTAGAACTCCAAGGATCCACTGAGTTTAGTGGATGTTGTAATCTTGGAATGTAGTTTAATAACACTCTAATTCTGGAAAATATGGCTGACATGCTGCTGAAGGATAAACCCCAACCATTCCAAGCACTTAAACATATTGGTTATAATGTAACAAAAATATTTTAAAATATTGCCAATCTTGAAAGCAAAAAACAAAAAAGGAAAATCTCAGATATGAAAAACAAAGGGGAAACTGAAAGCCAGAGCAGGGAGGGGGAGGGGGAGCCGAATGGTCCATGAGGGGGTTAGGAAAAAGGTCTAGTGTGTTCCAAAGTGCCCAGGGTCTCATAAGCCTGAGCAGGGCTGGCTATTGAGGCCTGAGGCCTGTGTGTGTTACGTAGATGAAACGAAGCTCCCTGCAAAAATTCAGTGTCACCGGCAGATTCCTAGGATGACCCCAATGACACTCACCCTTGATTATGGACCCCTCACTGATTATGCGTGGAACTTATAGATAGGCTGAGATATTACTCCTGTCATAAGGAATGTTATAAAGCACAGTAGACTGTAAGAAAGTGAGATTACTCCTTGGGCCTCACCTAATGCCACCGAAGCTTTAAAAGCAGAGTTTTCTTTAGTTGGTGGCAGAGAAGGAAGGCAGAGAGATTCAAAACATGAGAGGGATTTGAAAAGGAGGTTCTCCAATCCTGAGATGGAGGGGAGTGTGGTGCAAGGACCCAAAAGTGGCCCATAGGAGCTGAGAGAGGTCAAGAGTCAGCAAGAATATAGGGACTTCAGTCCTATAGCATAAAGAACTGAATCCTGCTAATAACAGGGTTGAGCTTAGAAAAGGACCCTGTGCTCCAGATGAGAATGTAGCCAGCTGACAACTTGGTTTTAGCCTCAGCAGAGAAGCTACTCTTACCATGCTAGACTTCTGATTGACAGAATTAAAAGCTTAAACTGGGTGTTTAAACAACCATAATTTGCTACGCAGCAAAAGAAAACCAGTATAGCCAGGAACTCCTAAAACTAGCAGTGGCACTGGTCCAAAGAGAAGCCTCACGGCTGTCCCTCCAGAGGCCATGCCTTGAAAAAGCATCTGAAAGAAGCTGGGAGACTGTACGTGGAGCATGCATATGTGTGAGGGCAGAATTTGTACCATCCACTTTATTTGGAAATTCTCCCCCCGCCCCCCCCCCAATTGTTTCCTTTCCTTCCTTCCTTCCACACTACATGGCTTGTGGGATCTTAGTTCCACAACCAGGAATTGAACCCAGGCCTATGGCAGTGAAAGCATGGAATCCTAACCACTGGACTGCCACGGAATTTTCTTGGTTTGGAAATTCTGAACCAATAAATTGAAGTAGAAAACTAACGCCTTAATCTCCAAAATATACAAACAGATAATACAGCTCAACAACAACAAAACAACCCAATAGAAAAATGGGCAGAAGAACTTAATAAATATTTCTCCAGAGAAGACACACAGATGGCTAGTAGGCAAATGAAAAGATACTCAACATCACTAATTATTAGAAAAATGCAAATCAAACTACAGTGAGGTACCACCTCATACCAGTCAGAATAGCGATCAATAAAAAGTCTAAATACAGCAAATGCTGGAAAAGGTGTGGAGAAAAGGGAGCCCTCTCACACTCTTGGTGGTAATGTAAGTCGGTGCAGCCACTATGGAGAAACAGGTTCCTTAGAAAACTAAAAACAGAATTACCGTATGATCCAGCAATACCACTCCAGGGCATATACCTGGACAAAACTGTGGTTCAAAATATACATGCCCCTCATGTTCACAGCAGCTTTATTCACAATATCCAAAACATGGAGACAACCTAAATGTCCATCCACAGATGAATGGACAGAGAAGGCACAGTTCGTGTATACAATGGAAGACTATTCGGCCATGAAAAGGAATGGAATAATGCCATCTGCAGCAACACTGATACAACCAGAGACTGTTATACTAAGTGAAGTCAGAAAGACAAATCCCATATGATATCACTTGTATGTGGAATCTGAAATATGACACAAAAGGACCTGTCTATGAATCAGAAGCAGGGCCACAGATGTTGAGGACAGACCTGCGGTTGCCTGGGTGGGGGTGGGGGAGGGGAGGACTGGGAGTCTGGGGTTAGCAGATGTGAGCTATTATATACAGACCGGGTAAGCAACAAGGTCCTGCTGCATAGCACAGAGTTTATCACAGGACGTATTCAACATTCTTTGATGACACTGTGATATGGTTTATCACAGGATATTTTCAATACCCTGTGATAAACCACAATAGAAAACGATATTTAAAAAAGAAACTCTGTAAAGTAGAATCTAATCTGAAAGTAGAAAAATTATAGGGCTCCAGCACAGGGGTCACAAACTTATTCTATAATGGACCAGATGGTAACTATTTTAGACTTTGGGGACCAAAGACTTGTAGCGCAAAAGCAGCCTGAGATGATACGTGAATAAAGGAGCCTGGCTGTGTGCCAAGAAAATTGTTTGGAAAAATGGGTGCGGAGCTCGATTTGGCCCTGGGCTGAAGTTTGCTAACTCCTGCTCTAGCAGAGGAAAATGTGAGTGTCCCTGAGGAACATGGGACCACCCCCCCACCCCACCACCACCACAACCGAAGTGCCTGCTGCAGACGGTGACGCACGACGAGCACACAGTTGAGGCAGATTATGACCCATACATACAAGGTCTATTTGACATTTCCATTTGGAAATCTAGTATGAACTGTGCAGCACAAATACACACGAGCAAAAAGGTAAAATGTTATCTCTAGCCTCTTCAGACTTGCCCTGTATTTGGTAATTTGCCCTTTATCACCTCTAATTTTGTTTTTGTGCTTTCTCCCCATTTTCTTGATTAGACAGGACAAGAAAGAAGAAAAAAAGAAAGTGAAGTCACTCAGTCATGTCTGACTCTTTAAGGCCCCATGGACTGTAGCCTACCAGGCTCCTCTGTCCATGGGATTTTCCAGGCAAGAGTACTGGAGTAGGTGGCCTTTCCCTTCTCCAAGGGATCTTCCAAACCCAGGAATCAAACCCAGGTCTCCCGCACTGCAGGCAGACGCTTTACCATCTGAGCCACCAGGGAAGCCCTTAGACAGGACAGCGTATTGTCTATTTTAATACTTTTCCAGAGAGTGGGCCTGTGGATTAATTTTTCTCGTATTCTGATGTGAACGACAGTACTTCCAAAGAGGAATCCGCAAACACACTGCTCCAGGACTGACAGAGGCGGACAGATGGGGCTAGCCTGTGCAGGATGTGCTTGTTCCGGGAGGTGGAGAAGCAGGTGGAAGGGAGGAAAGGCCCTAGAGGCCAGATGCTGCCTGCCTTCAGGCCCAGCTCCGCTGCCATCCGGCTGCGTGCCTCCCAGGCTTGGCCTCAGGTTTCTCACCTCAAAGAGGGACCTTCGTGCGAGCACCTCTGTTACAGGGTGGCGGAGTAAATGGGTTAATGCACATTAATAACTGATGACATGCCTGACACCTAGCCAGCGCTCAAGAAATGTTGAAAATTTTAGTTTCAGGGACAGTTTGTGGCTTTGGGGCCCCCTCATCCATGCTAGGCTAACCAGCGGGGGCACTGGGAGCAGAGATGAAGGCGGAGAGTACAGAACACTGCTGTGAAAACAGGCAGAGTGGCCCGATGGCCTGAAGCACGCACATAAACAGCTCCATACACCTCGAGGACTTGACAACAGCTCTGAAATTCACAATGAGAAGTGTAGGCTTCTGGAAATGACTCAAGTACATCCCAAGTGATCTGTTGTGGAAAGGAGAGAAGTAAACACCTGGGAGATGTGTCTATAGAATCCAGGCAACCTAAAGAACACTTAGGTCTGAAAACAAGTAAGCTTCATTTATCTGCAAGATTTTCTCTGCTGAAGATCTATGCAGCTGGGGGGTGGGGGTGCTGCCTTTCAGGGAAGTCAGCTGGCCCCAGGCTTTGAAACTAGACAGAAGTCTAATGAGCTGGGGTCCCTGCTCCACTCTTTTACTGGGGGTCTGTCCACTGCCAAACCAGCAGATGGGTTTCTAAAGTAGTTCTCAAACTTTTTTCTTGGTAGAAGAAAATTTTACTACTGTATATGAAAAATGTTACCTCACTTTAGTCTTTGTTGACTCATGGGAGAATATTACAAATTAAGTGCTCGAGCTAAGTATCTGTTTTGGTCACTTTGATGATCTGATAACAGCAAATGTGGAGATGGTGTGGTATTTATATTGTTGACTCTAAGAGTGTTACGGAGATGTATGTGCCACGTCTAAAAATTAACAAGTCTACTCAAGAATGCAGCACTGTTGATATTTTAGTTTCTGTTTAACTGGAAATTAACCAGAGACTGTAACTGAGCCATTCTTGAAGAGGAGAGGTTTTCCTGAGTCTCAGCCTTTTCCCCGGAGGTGAACCCTCACTCTAAAGAGGAGCACATGTAAAGGGCGTGGGAAGGAGGCAGGACCAGATGGGTAAGAACTGAGTTTCTGACCCAGGCTTTTCCAGAAGTGGTGCTAGGCTCAGAAAAAGGAAGAGGTCAAAAGGGATGGGAAGTGTTCCCCTCCCTTCCTGGGTAAGGAGCTAGTCTTCCAGACACAGGTGGACACAGCTGTGCTCTCTTGCTTTCCAGCCCCTCATAAAGGCCTCCCAGCTCTTAGTGCCCCTTTCCCTGGCAGTCACATGCTGACCCATCTCCTCCCACAAAACCACTCCATCTGGGCTGGTCCCCAGATCTGAGTGCTGCTTGTCCCTTCCCTTGTGTAGCTGACCTCACAGGGCTCTGGGAGAAAGGAAGCTGACTGGCCTAAGTCATACTGGTGCGTAAACAGCTCACAAGCTCTAACTCAGGGAGGCCCGGTCACATTTTCCAAAGAGGACGCTTGTCAGCACCTTTGGATCTCTGGAAGAGGGACTGGAAGCTAGGGAGGAAGGAAAGGGGTTGGGGGGAAGGAAGGAATTTATTACTCAAACCGAGGCCACAATAGCTACTGAGGTGGAAGAAAGCTGGGCTTTGCGGTGAGGCGTCAGTGTCCCTGCCTGGGAATGTGCCCTCGGGGGCCAGCTCCTGAAATCGCTGCTTCTCTTCCCCCATTTCCGAGTCCTCGGCTCCTCGACAGGCCCATGTTTCTCCTAATTCTGCTCCTGGGAGTCTCTAGTCAGCATAGGCAGCGCCAGGGAGAGGGTTCTCCGCGCCTGTTGTCACGTATAAGCTGACCACAAGTCAGGCATCCCGTCAGGATGCTGCATGTGAGAATAGTCTAGGACTCGGGAACAGTGGAAAGTCCAGGGCACACACTGTGGGCACCTTCCCTGTCTGTGAATTTGACACTATTTTTATTTTTACCTGGGATATAGGAGAGCTCCTTTACTGCAAAACCCTGACTTATTTTCCCCCACCCCCCAAATTAGCATTCTAAACCATGAACCCCATGATTAGTCACTGAGGAGAGAGAAAATTTGCCCTACTACCCCTAAGGACTGACTCCCTGAGAGGAAGAGCTGGTTCTCCCAGGAGCGGGCATCCCCTTGGAGGTCCTTCTGGCCCAAGTGACAGTGGAGTTGCCAGAGGGATGCCACTTCCTGGCACAGGCCTTGTGCCTGATGCTGGGTGTGGGTTAACAAGGAGCTAGCAGTTTCAGCGTTCATACATGTGGCCATTGCTAAGCTTAAAAACCTCTTCGAGAATCCTCGGCAACCTGATGCTAGGTGGCCCCAGCAAGGGATGAGGTCACTTTCTAAAGCACAGGGCCATGACTTAGCTTTATAAATCTGAGCCCCAGAGGCACAGGTGTTCCAAGGCCACGAACTTTTCCCGTTTTCACTCCCGCAGAACGCTGGGGGTGTCTGCAAGTTAGGGTGAGGGCAAGTGTGGCCCAGTGGGCAGGCTGGCTTAACGTCTCCCAGAGGCCCTTCAGACTGTTCCATCTGCGTGTTCATACAGAGGCATAAAAAACCAGGGCTCCATTCAAAGAGCAAGAGGAAAGTGGGGTTATGATTTGGCACCCTAGAGGTCAGGAGGTTTTTAATTAAAATAAATTTTGGTAGCCCTGGGCTCATTTTCTTGAGGCTGTCCAAATGCAAGATTTGGAATAGTGAGGACAGCTTTCATGACAACAGAGGCCTGGGTGTACAATGTGACAGTTATCCTTTGTAATCGTCTTGGGAAATTGTACTCTGCACCAACTGCAAAAACTTTAAGGACCCCAGGGAATTTGAAAATGAGAAGTCTCAAATCTTAGCCTGGTGTTAGCCCAGAAGAGCACCAACACCCAGCAGACAAACAGATTGAACCCATTTAGACCCTGCTGGGAGCTGCCGGGGCCCCTGTGCAGGCAGCTGCGCTGAGACTACCCAGTAGCCTTGGGGTGGGGGGCACGGGGTTTTCTGAGGACAGACGAAGCCCAAGACAGGCTTTCTCCACACCGAAAGATCACCTTCGAGAGGAACATCGTCCCCGGCATCTGGGAGACGCCTCAGACCTGCTGGCGCTGAGCTGCATGGCTCCTGGAAGTCCACGGCCTTCTCGGGGGCGGGATTGCCTCAGCGGAGTGAGGTGACCAAGGTGGAGGCAGGCTGGTCTCACAGCACCTGGGGCTCACAGGTCCTGGCAGGGCTCAGTCACCACAGGGATGCCGGCCTTGAAGTCCTCACCATCAGAAGCGGGCCAGGACCGTCCTCCTCCAGCACTGCTTGGGGCCACCCAGGGGTCCAGCAGCCTCAGGCTTGTTGCTCAAGTGGCTTGTCTTGGTAAAGTATATGTGATTTCCATAAGCTGCCCTAATAATATGTTTCAAAGTCAAGTCAGAGTATGAGTAACTTAAGCTTTCCTAAGAAGTTGCGGACATAACTTATTAGCTAGCGCTAAGTGAAACACTAGCGCCTCATAGAAGTGGTTATCAGAGTGTTTCATCCTCCAGAGGAGAGCGATAAAGCTGCGGGCTTTGTTCTCAGGCACACAGATGAAATGCAGTTTGCAAGCAAAGCTCGATGAGGTTTCAGTTCTGCCACAGGTTGTACCTCGGTGAAGAGAGACCAACAGCACAGACTCAGGGTGCAAAAGGCCACACCTTCTACCTCTCTGCCGGCCTCAAGAGCTGCCACCCCTGCAGCCTGCACTTGCCCCACTTTTGGGCTCCCGGGCTCCCTGGAGCCCTGAGGACAGAGCACCCACAAAGCCATGCCCTGTGTGGCCTGGAGTGTCTCAGGTGGGCAGCGCCTGGCCTCTGTCTAGGCCCTGGTCCTCTAGACGGGCTGTGCTCTAGGGTGCTTTCCAGAGGTTTCTGAGAGGGGGTCCTACTAGCCCCTTTTCTTCTCTGGCCTCACCCACTGCTCTTTCTGCCCCTTCCCTTCCCCACCCAGCCTGTGGGGCACAGAGCAGGCTGGACACTGATGCCTGCTTGGGGCGCTCGGGTGCCAGGCTCAGACAGGCTGGGCGTTTTGCACTGAGAAGTGGGCCCTGGGTAGGAGCTGAGGCAGGGTGTCTGAGAGCACACAGGGCTTGAGGGGTGGGCCGTGGGAAGACTGAGGAGGAAGGGAGAGTTGGGGGGTGGCCAGCAGCGGTTGGGGGCCTCGGGTTGGAGGTGGGAGACGGAGGCAGCAGGGCCTGCCAAGCATGGCCATGGGCAGTGGAAGGTAACCTGTGATGAGGGAGCGGGCCTCAGGTGGGGCAGGGCCCAGCACAGGGAACGCTGAGAACCAGGCCACGGGAGGAAGAGTTGAGCAAAGGGGTGACTGTGGAGGGGAAAAGCCAGGGGACTTCACGGAGATGCAGAGCCCACCTTTAGATACCCACATATTTCCTGACTACTGTATAAGACGAGGGGAGACATCAGGATGAGAGAGGGCTGGGGAGAAACGTCGCGAGTCTGTCCACAGAGCTGAGAACTGGGGATCCCGCCCCCTCCCGAAGGTGGGCAGAGGCATAGCCTGTCCTCTCCTGTAGTCTCTGAAACCGACAGAGCTCCCAGGCCCAGGCCCCACATGGGGCCACTTCCAAACAAGGCCACCCGAGCTCAGCAGGCTCTGCCTCTCAAAGGTTTACACTAAAATGTACTTGGCTTCAGCCCATTTCATTTTAATATGCTTTAGGAGAAGAGTTATAAACACAAGGCCAATGCCCTGACACTCAGCAGGGCTGGGAGAACTGTTAATACCAAGTTTGTCTATGGCTGCTCTGGGAAGCTGGCCAGGCTCAGGTTAGTGACATTTTGCTAGCCTGAATTGGGCGCCCTTATGCAATGACAATCCTCTGTGACTTCTTGGGCAGTTTTGTCTGCATAAGGAATGTGGGAAGGCACAGGGCAAAGGGTTCGTTTCAGTGCAGAGCCAGGAACACATTGGCTCCTTGGCCCGTGACGTTTTGTTTATCGGAGGGCAATGCCTTCAATGGGCATTCAGCAAGCAAGTTGTGGAGAATCCCCAAATGAGAAAAATTTCCCCCGTTAACGATTGTTTTAACAACAAACAAACAAACTGTACTTGGCACAGACAAGTTTCCGCATAGGAGAGTAGAGCTGAGATCCTCGGTGCTCAGTGGAAAGTATGGATTTGCTGCCAGGGGATCCGACTGGGACTTCCGAACCACAAGTGAACAAAGTCCAGGCTAAAGAGGCCTGCCTGGGTGAGAGCTAGGTGGGGAGGCCGGGCCCTCGCTTGGCTGTCAAAGATCACTTCCAAATTCTCTCCTCTCCTTTCCCCTCGCTGGAGGTAGCAGAGGCCTGGAGAGCTTCAGCCCCGGGTGGGTTCCTTGTCACTGCATTAGCTTGTTTCGGGGGACAGCAGAGAAATGAAAACCAGGCGCCCGGAAAGGCAGTGGGGAGGCACCTAGCCACTGCCGCTGTGGCTCCTGGATGGAAGGGGGGCCCCATTCACTCCTGCTTTATTGGGGCATGCTGAGCCCATACGTGCTAACACAGCCGCCCCCTCTGGGCGCAGGCCGAGCTTAGGCACGTGTGGGTAAGACTAGGACAAACGAGCTGAGCAGCAGCCCGCCAGGTCGTTGTCCCCAGTCTCCCCTGTGTTCTCCATCAAGGAAACACAGGGTCCCCTGGCAGCATGCTCAAGCCTGTTAACACAGTAGGAATGAGCTGCGTGTCTCTCTGCTTTGATTCTTCTGACACACCTATTTCGGGTTTGAGGTCTGAGGCCTTGGGGGCGAGGGCTGTGCTTCTCTCTGCCCCTGCTCCAGGGCGTCCTGCTGCTGCTGTTCAGCATCTGTTCTGATCCAACAGCTTCTCTGCCCGGCCTCCTCCTTGCTTTCAAGTAAATGCTTCCTGTCAGACATTTTGTGTGTCCTCTGACCAGTGGAAGCCAAGTCTGAGAAGGGAGCCTCCTTGGATGGACTGGGGCTTTGTCCTTCTTGGGTAAAGCGGTGAGTAGAGAGAGTATGGATGGGGCTGGCGGTGTAGAGAGCTGTCTGGGTTACCTCCTTTGTGAAATGGGAGGTTGTGTCCTGCCTCCAAGGCTTGTTAGGATGAGACGGGCATGTTGGTGACAGCGCCAGCGCCTGCATCCGATGACGCTTGCTACCACCGCTGTCATCATTGTTAATATGATGCTGCTGAGATTCCTGCTGGCCCCAGGCTCCTGGGGGCTCCGTGGGTCAGTGTTTCAAGCAGCCATTCCTCCAGGCCTCAGGCAGAAGCGACCCCCTTCCTAACCTGCAAAGCCAGCTGCGACTGTCCAACTCCCTGCTCCTGGGCAAGTTTGCTTCTTGTCCTTCCCTGCTCACCCTCCTCCGATATCTCAGACACTGACAGGCAAGTCGGCTTCCTGGTGCAGGTCACCACGTGGTCTGAGCCACCCGAGAAGCAGGGCTGAGACCTGTGTGGGCTCTTGGGTGGGCCTCCTTGGGCTGCCTTCGCTCTTCTCGCGTCCTCTCCCTCCCCAGAGCCACACACTCTTTGGCAGGTGTAAGTCGGGGGTAGCGGGGAAGGAGGGAAAAGGCATGTGCAGCACTGGCAGGGAGGTCAAGAGGCTGTGTTCAAGTCTACCATGCCCTGGCTGTGGCTCTTGGGAAATTACCTAAACCTCCACGCCTCAGTTTCTCCATCTGAGACCTGGGGACTCGTATCAACCTCACAGAGCTGTGGTTAAGTTACCTTTGTTAACTCGGTTAGAACCGTGACACTACAAACTACATACATACATATTATTACTACTACAATTACGTACTACATACATATTATTGCTAAGTGAGGTCATTAAATTTTCACAAATCTAATTATCTGTATCTAGTAGGTATTAGTAGCATTCTCAATTTACAGGGGAGGCTATATCAACGCCATATTTAGACTGGAAAACTTAGAAAAAAATACATCTCATGCTCCCAGGTCAGAAGTTAGGGATCTACCCCTCCACACTTGTTTGCCTCCTTCAGAGCCTGAAACATGTTTGACTTAGTTACCATCAACTATGCATTGATTTCACATAAAACTTCAGATTTCTGCCTTCTCTGGGAAAGGCAGACATGCCGATATGAGCCTGCCTTCCACATGACAGTGATGGGCCAGAGCGGAACAGCAGCTGCTCACTTTGGACGGAGGACGCGCTTCTTCAGCTTGTCACAGCCCTCCCCCACCCCTATTGCATCTCTCAGATTACAGCTGAGGGTCAGCTGCCAATCATAAGTGTGCTGCTGCTGGTTTCTAAGGGCCATCCGCTTCACTCGGATTGCTTACCTGGTCCCCATGGACATGTAGGTTGGGACTTCTGCTAATCTAGGGGTTTCCATCCTGTTGGCATTTTAAGTATCCTATTAATACTTGTGGCATGGAAGGTTCTCTTACCTATTAAAGGAATGTTAGCCACCAACAGGTTGGAGAAAATGTTGGCTTTCTGCAGGTTTGGAAGTCGGTTGAGGTGTGGAGTGCTCTAGGGAGTTAGAATGAGAAAGGGCATCTCCTTTCCCTATCATCTGGCTCTGAAAAGGTGCACAAAGCTCCCGGAGACCAGAATGAGGGATCATTAAGGGGGATGGACAGACAGACCCCCTTCCCCAGCTCTTCCCAGGACAGGAGCCCCTGCCTGGCCCAGAGACCTCTGCAGACCAGTCTGCTCCCAAGGTGCCCCCTTCGTCTCCCCCTCCACCAGCCTTCTCATCTGAGCCCAGCGCCTGCTCCCCGAACCTCAGCCGCAAGCCTTCCAAATGTTGACTTTCAGCTTGATGCCACACTGGACCTTATTTTCCAATAATGGATAAGTATTTTTATCTGACACCTTGGAATATACCTTCTTTATGAGTCATACTCTGCTTCTGAATATTCTGGCCAACAACAAGAAAAAGTCATTAGGATAGCATGTTCTCCATCAATAGAGGCATACTGTATGCTCAGAGCCTGGGATGGAAGATTAAAAAACTCCCAAGCTCACTGCTCTACCTATTATGTGGGGCTAAGAAAAACTTATGAGTCATAAGTGGCAACTTCCTTTTGGAATCCTGAAGACGTGTAAGTTTATGCTGATTGAAAGCTCAGCCCTGGGAGAGTCTGAAGGCTGGCATTTCAACAGGCCAGATCTGTTGCCACAGTAAATCCACAACAATCTTTAAAAATAGATCACCTTTGAAAGCCCAGGAGGCTTCCCTGTAAGCCCAGCATGAACTCTCTGGGGCTCTGATAGCTACATTTGGATTTGCTGTGTTTGAGAGTACAAGTCTAGAAGAAGGCTGAAAAAGGCTAGAAATCAAAGGGCTCTGGTGCACCAAATCGAGAAGGCTCTCTGAAGCAACTATCACAGCTCCCTCTGCCTGTTCATCCATGCCAGAGGCAGCGAGCCCACGACCTCGATGCGCACGGGCCAGGCAGGGAGCAGGCTGCTCTGCCCCCGGGGAAGGCTCACACTTGCTCTCACCATGGTGCTCAGGCCTCCCAGACGCGACAGCGGCACAGGCGATGGAGTGTGCGGACGTGGCTGCCTCCTCTCGAGAGGGGCTTCCTCTCAGAATGATGAGATGCGCCTGTGGTCACGAAAAGAAGAAACACGTTTGCTTACACACTTGGCAGCAGCAGCAGGGAACAAACTGTTCTTGCAGCGATAAGCAGAAGGCCAAGGAAACTTCCAACAACCTAAACAATATAATTTATGTGGATGCACAATCAACTCTGGGGAGAGTTGGGTTTTACAAGCATCATGCAGTGGAGAGAGAATGTACCAGGCCCTGGACACTGAGTCCAGACGGTTTGATGCTGTGGCCAGGACTTATTTCTAAGTAAATCATTTAAAGGTCTATCCTTCCATGAGTGCATTATTGGTAGAAGAAGGGGGAGGGTTTCCAGAAGGAAGGAGATGAATTAAAAAGTGCCAGTGCTGCAGAAGAACTGGGCAAGCACAGCCCCCTCCCCACTGGCCAGCCCAGAGAAGGGGACTTACCCCCAGTGTCAGCAGCCTCACCCACTGAAACCCTGACCCCATCCCCATGCTTGGCCTGCCAAGCCCATTTGACTATATCCTCAGCGAACCGGCCCACGGGAATTGCCCAAGCACAGTAAACACCTCAGTTCCTTGAAAATGAAGCCCATTTAAAAATTCTCTAATGGAAAAGAACCACTTGATGATATTACGGGGCTGTCAGGTGGCGCGAGTGGTAAAGAACCCGCCTGCCAATGCAGGAGACATGAGAGACGTGGGTTCAATCCTTGGGTCGGGAAGATCCCCTGGAGGAGGGCATGGCAGCCCACTCCAGTATTCTTGCCTGGAGAATCCCATGGACGGAGGAACCTGGAGGGCTACAGTCCATGGGGTTGCAAAGAATCAGACAAGACTGAAGTGACTTAGCACACATGCACACATGATACTATGAGCATAAAGTAATAAAATCCTTTCAAATAAAATACAAAATGCATCCCTTCAAATAAAAAAGACATTAAGCAAACAAACAGGTAAACAATCGCATGAATCAGTCCTAGCTCCTGGAAGCTGGAGGAATCAGGGTGCTCAGGGCGGCATGCACCAGGTGGGAGGGATGTCCGCATTCATGACACGGTGGAAACAGAGAATGTGAAGGCCGAGCATCAAGGCCTGAGTCTCATCTCCATGCTTTATTAGCTGTGAAATATCTTGGGCAAATTACCCACTCAGCAACCTCAATTTTTTCATCTATAAAATGAGGATAATACAAATTGTCAAAAATATTCAAATTGATATCACAAATGAAAGAGCATTAAGGTACAGCCTAAATTTCAGATTACATAAAGCCGGAGCACTAGAATCTTCTAGTTCAGAGACAGCAGTGAGACAGCAAAGCCAGAGAGACTTGCTCCTCTGACTACCAGCTAAATGCATTTCTGAGATGATAATCAGGGTAGACTCTAGACTGTCATCTCATTTGCCATATGTTAAAACCTACTGAGTTAGTAGACCTAGACTTCTTATGATGAGCCTACTCCAAATCAGGATTCTTGGTAATAACTTTTATCGCTGTGTTAGAAGAATCAGAATTTCATATTTGTAAATACTAACAATAGCTTTTGTTTTAAAATGACTTTTAAAATTACAGGATGTAAATAAACTGAAAGTGTGATTTTTGGCAAACCATAATTAGTCACTATCCTCAAGTTGGCCTGAAGTTCTGACTGGTAATGCTTTTCAAATTGGAGCCACAGGGACAGAGTGAGGAATCAAATGTTCAGTGCTCAGGAAATAAAAAGAACAAGAGAAAAAGCTTGCCCTGCCTGCAATGCAAATATTAATAGATCATGTTTACTTTGTCTTTTCCCTGCATTTACTATCTCTGTAATCCAGAGGGTGAGGAGAGCAGCTTCTGATGTCAAAAGAGATTTAATTTAACTCTGATTGACCAAAGCTCATATTCGAATTCAAAAAGATTTCATATTTTGTTTCTACTCAGTCTTATAATTCAAGTCAATGCAAAAGATGTGAGTCTATCAAAATTACTTTCAAATGAATAATTAACATGTTCTGAGAACTAGGTTGCTTTTTGTCTTGGAGACAGGATGCAAAGTTTTCCATGAGCAAAAATGTTCACAGTATCAAGAAAGTGGATCCTGAAATCTTACCAGGGGTCTGAATGTATCACAAAATCTTCATAACGTCAATGTTTTCCTGTATAAGATGCTAACATAAGTGAACATCTAGTATTCATTATTTACTTCAGAAACTCAGTGTCTGATCTAATTTGTTATTTGATGTTCATGAAGCTTTTAAACGCCATATGCTGGAGTAGGGGGCGAGGGCAGTGGAGAAGGGAACCCGTGATGTTTAAAATGTGCCACATTAGTATCTCATTTATTCAGAACAATTCAGCTTAATTTAATTCAGTGCTATTCAATTCAACTTATCTTAATTATAAAATGCTTTTTGCATGCCACATATTACTCAAACACTAGGAATTCACACAAAAATTAGGTAGAGCTTTTGGTTTTAAGTGCACTTACAGATGAACAACAAAAATGTGGGGTAGTTTGATTTGACCTAAACTCAGACACTGCCCCTCTCCAGGGTTCTGGCTCACTACCTTCCTCTCCACCCTTCCTCCCATCATCATTTTCAGGAAGCTCCATAAGATTGGTCTGCAGTCATTGGGCAAGAAAGGGATAGTTCAGTTTAACAGATGAATAAAGTACAGAAGTCAATAAAATGACCCTTCGCATGGAGGAAACCTAAGGAAGAGAGTAGAGGACCCCAAACAGGCTGTTTTACCATCAGAGGGAAAGCACGGGAGGGAGCATTTGCTGGAACTGGAACGATGAGTTATAGGGGAGGCAGCCATGGCCTTCGGTAGAGGGGTGAAGCCCACCTGCACTGTGCTCTCTTCTTCCAAGGTCAAGGCTGCATGACCCCCAGGCAGAGGGCAAGGCAGCCCACAGACATGGTGCTTAGTGGGCACAGAGAGGGGTTCAGGGCGGAGCTGACAGAGCAAACTAAAACAGCCAGTGAGTGGCCCAGCTAACACCTTGGCCTCTGGGGCTTGACAGGCTCATTCTCCTCCCCATCCTCGGCCACCCAGTCCCCCACGATCTGCACTACCTCTGGACCCCACAGTTCACATAACCTGGTTGACTGTTGGGGCATCCTGACTTGATCACATCTGTGCGGCTTCTCATCCTCTGTCCACTCTCCACATCTCACTATCCACCCACTGTCCCTTCCCTTCTGGTCTAGCTTAGAGGGCACCGTCCATCAGTGCCTATACAGAAAATGCCCTCAACTCCACTGAAGAAATATTTTGAGATGGTGAAGAATGGGGAACCATCTAAATACCCATCAGTTCAGTTTAGTTCAGTCACTCAGTCGTGTCCGACTCTTGGCGACCCCATGAATCGCAGCACGCCAGGCCTCCCTGTCCATCACCAACTCCCGGAGTTCACTCAGATTCACGTCCATCGAGTCAGTGATGCCATCCAGCCATCTCAGCCTCTGTCGTCCCCTTCTCCTCCTGCCCCCAATCCCTCCCAGCATCAGAGTCTTTTCCAATGAGTCAACTCTTCGCATGAGGTGGCCAAACTACTGGAGTTTCAGCTTTAGCATCATTCCTTCCAAAGAAATCCCAGGGCTGATCTCCTTGCAGTCCAAGGAACTCTCAAGAGTCTTCTCCAACACCACAGTTCAAAAGCATCAATTCTTCGGCGCTCAGCCTTCTTCACAGTCCAACTCTCAGCAGTGGAATAAATATTATGTGGTTTATTCATACAACGATTGAACTCTATCTATGTGGTTATAACATGGTTATATTTCAAAAACACATCATTGAGTAGAAAAGCAACTTTCAAAAGGATTCAAATATCATGATGCCACTGCTTTTCAAGTTTCTGATTTTAAAGCAAAAGAATGCCTTTTAGTCCAAACAGACTTGTCCATGGTTTTGTAATATACAAGGCAGGTAAGAGTGGAGCTGTTTTCGCTGAAGCAGGTGGAGAGGGTCTGCAAGCCCACCCAGTTGCTTCCATCCAGCCGCCCCCCAAAGACCCTCCTTGGAGCATGAATGTGGGGGTCACACAGTTTGATAAGCACGGTACCACACCAGGCAGGAAGCCTCCTGAGGGAGCGAGCACAGAGGAAGTAGACAGAGCTCGTGATTAGATCACCCAAGCTTTCCAAACTAAGCCGCTGTTCACAATTCTGGAGCAACACTTTGTTTGCTAAGATAATATAAATACCCCTGTTACATACATCTGGAGCGTGTAAGGACAAAGGTTAGAGTGAACAGAGTTACCGGAGTCCTGCCTGCCACTCTGGCGTTATACAGACGCCCGGGTACTGCCCCTGCTGGGGATTTGCGGCTTGACTACGCTCTGTCTTCCTCGTATTTTATTAAGCACCCCGGGGCTTGCACCTCTCCTCCTATCCTTTGATGTTTTTGATATCTTATGGTTACGTGTTTATCAACTGCCATCTTGAGCCTGAGGAGGAATATTTAATATTCTTAAATCTTTTCAGCTTCTAGCATGTCGTCCTGGGTTAAAAACAAAAACATCTTTACAATGTCCCATATGGACTAACTGCCTCAAGCCCTGGCAAGGTACAGAGCAGCTGTTGCGCTGCGGTCCTCCTGTGTGTTTCTGGGGAAACTGCCGGTTCCTCAGCTCCAATCCAGCTGTCTATAGACACAGCCAGAGCCAGGGCTGGCAGACTCTTATCTAACTGGGCCTGTCCCCGTGGATTTGGAAAATGTGTGATAGTTTTTGAAGAGAAAACTTGATGACTAGTAAAAAGGATGTGTCTATTTATGCAGGCAGACCCCATCAGATGAATATTCAACTTAAAATGAACTGGGTTCATTCTGAGTGTGGAACTCTAATTCCTGTGGAGGAGGGAGAGAGATTTCTTCTTTTCTCCTTTTGATAATAATTAGGGGAATCCATGACTCAGAGGGAAATCTCTCCCACAGCAAAGTGAAGAGCACTCAAGTAGCTCAAAGTACGTTTGTGGGCTTAAGCCGGATCTCTTTACCCTGGAGATGAGAACTCTCGCGGAGAGGAAAACAGTAATTGCCGGGATCTCTCAGTGCAGCTGGGGCTGGGACAGGGAGGGCCTGAGGGAACTAACACCGAGGTACACTGGCTCCACTTAATCTCAAAATGACTAGTGAGAGTAATGCTGACTGCCTAATTTAAGGATGGGAAAAGGAAGTCTTGAGGAGAATAAACGGCTGTCTGAAAGTCACAGAGTTGGCTGATGACAGAACAGGGGTTCAAACTAAGGCCTGGGATTTCAAATTGCATGTTTTGCTCATCTAACACCTGGTCATCAAGAGGGCAGAAGTCACAGAAAGGTGATTTTCAAGTCAACATAATGAAGAACTATGAAGAGTCAGAGAATAGTTGCTAAAGAGTAGACTCAGCCCAGAACTGAATAGACTGGCTGGCAGAAAAGTGAACTGCCAGCATCCGGAATTCTGAGCACTCATGGAAGAGGGACACCTGGAGGGGTCAGGCAGCGGACAGTGGATGGAGCAGACGTTACAGTGCCTTCTATCAAGTGTCTCCGTTTATGCTTTGATTCAGATTTGTGCCTTAATTCAACAGAAGCTCAAGCCCACTTGTCACCATGAAGTGTGAGCTTGCTGCTGCTTTTATAACTGACCAGCTGTGAAAGTGCATAGCTTTCTCTCTCTGCTCTGCCAGAGCTGGCCATCCCCTGCTTCAGCTTTGGGCTGTCATCCTTGGGCAAGACAGGGTCATGTTGCAGTCCAAGGGTGCCGCTTCCTTTCCTCTCCCATCTCTGCCCAGTAGGGAGGCCTTCCATGGCCACACAGGGTATGTGTGGAGGCCGCTGGAGGGCTTTGGCTGAAAAAAGACATGGAGCTGGGAATCCCTGCAGGAAAGTAGATGCAAGGAGTGACTGGGTGCAGAGGGCATTCAAAAACTGATTTCTGAGAGCCTCGGACTGAGCCAGTTTCTTTTAATAGTCAGAGAAAGGTTCTGTGGCAGCTCTCCAGTTGTCAATTTTAGCTCCCCCAAAAGGCTGGGAAGAACAGGCCCTACTCGTTGTTTAAGAGTTAGCACCAAAATAGACATGTTGGGGCCTTAGTTTTTTTTCTTTTGGTTGTGTGTGTCTTCTTAAAACTTAACTAGATTTTTAAATTATAAGAGTAGCACCTGCATATAATTTTTTAAAAATCCTAAGTGGTAGAAAAGAATAAACAATTACAAATTTAAATGTCCTGTCCTTCGTGTCTATAAGCCTCACCCTCTCTTCTCCCCATTTCCAGTCTGATTTTTAATAGCTTACTCACTACCAACAGTTTCCTGGGTATCTTTTCAGAAATTATGATGTGCTTACACACACACACACACACACACACACACACACACACACACACACACACAAACACACACACGATCAGAGCCTGGGCCTGCCCCCCTCTTGGTTCAGCTTCCTCTTCTGCCCCCACTCGGGGTGCTAACCACGGTGGCTCCTCTCCTCATCCTTTGGGGTGTCTCATTATCAGATCCCACATCAGGTCAGGCTGCCCCACGGAGCTCTCGCAGCATCTGGTACCTCTCCTCATGGCGCCTTCACGTCGGTATGTTTACATTCACCTGTGTGATTCTTCACTAAGGTCTATCTCACTCACTAGGCTGCTTCTTGAGAGCAAGACCTCTGACAACTGAACCTCCCATCATAGTCCCAGACCTAACACTGTGTCCTGCACATTGTAGTGTTTAATTGGTCATTGACTGAAAGAACAATCTGGTTCACATCTGACCTTTTAAAATTAAGAATACACTTTGGACACTTTTCATGTCAGAACAGACATCCATCTTATTCTGTTTAGTGGCTCTATAGTATCCCATCCCATGGACAGATTATAGCTTCATAATCAATTTCCTACTAATGGATTTTAAGGGCATTTCTAATTTTTTACTATTGTCACTGACCCTGTTTCTCTGCAAACTTGTGTGCATCTGTCTGTTAGGTAAGTTTATAGAAGGGAAATCACTGGGTCAAAGGGTCAGGGTATTATAAAACTGGAGAGGGAATGTCAATTGCTTTCCCCGCAAATGGTGTCGATACCTAGTCCTACCAGCATTGCACAAGTATGTCTGCTTCCCCCACCCCTGCCATCATGCAGTGTCACCAAACTTCCTTGGCATCTCCTTGGTTACGCTGCATTTCTTTAATAATAAGTGAGGCTGGGGATTATTTTTGGATGGTTATCAGCCATTTGTATTTCCTCTTCAGTAAAATGTCTCTGTCTTTTGTCCATATTTCTATCAAGTTGTCTTTTTCATCTAGATTTTATAATAACTCTTTCTATATTTTCCCTTCCTTGACATTTATTTCTTAACTTTATGGTATGTTGTCATGGAGAAGTTTTCATTTTTATGCTGTCAAGTTTATCCATCTTTTTTTCTCCCTCTCTTTGTCTCTTAATCTCTACCCATCTGTACACAGGCAGAGGAAAAATGCTCACCACTCAACAAGTGTCAGCACTAGCTACTTCTGGGATGGGGCAGGCTGAGATGGTTTGTAGCTCAGTTCTCTGTATTTTTCTGTATGGCTTTTTTTTTTTTTTTGGTAAAAAGCATTATCATTTTAATTAAAAATAGCTGTTTTTTCAAAAGCAGCAGTATGGCACCGGATTTACATCATTCTTAGAAAAGGTTTATAATGTCTGAAATCATAATTGCATTCTGCCACTTTTCCAATTTTGTGGCTTCCCGGGTGGCGCAATAGTAAAGAATCCGCTTGCCAAGGCAGGAGACTCAAGAGACTGGGATTTGGTCACTGAATCAGGATGATCCCCTGGAGGAGGAAACGGCAACCCACTCCAGTATTCTTACCTGGAGAATCCCATAGACAGAGGAGCCTGGAGGGCTATAGTCCATGGTGTCACGGAGAGTCAGACCCAACTGAGCATGCATGCAACCTTCTTTTCTAATTTTTTAAAAAATAGCCTAATGTTGTTAGAGATTTTGAAAATAAAAAATAGCACTCTGATTATTTCTAATAAATTAATTTCACTTTATAGCAAATACACCGCAATTAACAAGAGCCAGTAAGAAGTGCTGCCATTTGCTAAATAGTCTGCACCTGCCAGGGGCCACGAGTGAGCACCCATCAGCCACCAGCAAGGCCTGACTGAGGCCAATAACTCACCCAGAGCAGGAACCTGAACCCAGACTTTCTGTCATTGGTAGAGAAACTGATAAATTATTTCATCATACTTTGCAAATGAAAGTTCTCTAAATTTGGGGACTACTGAGTCTCAGAGCTGCCCTGAAAACTGAAAAGAGAGATATGCCATTTTAGTGTCAGAGATGTGAAAAAGCTGTCCAAGCTAGTGTGGTGTTAATTTATACCCCTTGAAAGCACACACCCACAACCATGTTCTTGCTCACATAAAAGAAATTCTGTAATTTTTCTCCTGGATAGGAAAACAATACCAAAATCTGCCTTGAAGAGCTTCAGAAGCAGTCATGCTTGCTTGGTTTCCTCACAGAACCCTGCTGCCGAGGACCTGCCGGCCGACGACAGCCCTTTCATCAGTCCCTCTGTGATGGCTCTGTGGGGCTGGCTTTATTCTTCTCCATTTAATGGGCTAGGTTCTAAAATACTTTGGAACTTTTCTACATTCTACCGAAAATAAAAGGTCCTTTCTCCCTGGGTGTTTCTCTCATTCCAAAGGAATGAAGACTGAAAAAATAAGAGGGGAAATAACAAAACCACCTTTCTTTCCGTGTAATTAATAAATGGCTTTTAGGCATGGGCTCCCTTGGAAAGCTGTGGCCACACTGTACCTTTCTGTATTTTAGGTAAAGTCGCTAAAGAAAAGGGAAGTCTTGATAAATGTATAACAATTACTATTAATAAATAAAAGTAGCTCATACTGGCAACATGCCAAATGGTTCACAAAGGACTTTCCATTGTGAATCTTTGAGCTCTTCTGTGAAGTGGATAGGGTCTTTCATAGTTTTTTTCTTTTTTTTAAAGACTAAATGACTTGTATTATCAAACAACTGGTAAACAGAAGTGTCAAACTCCAACCCAGCAGCTGGTTTTCTGATTTCAAATTCAATGCCATCTTTTCATTATTATTTTTAATTGGAAGATAGTTGCTTGACACTGTTGTGTTGGTTTCTGCCATTCAACAGCACAAATCAGCCGTAAGTGTGTGTGTGTGTATGTGTATACATATATCACCTCCTTCTTGAGCCTCCCTCCTAGCCCAACCATCGCCCCACCCCTCTAGGTCATCAGGAGCACTGGGCTCAGCTCCCTGTGTTATATAGCAACTTCCCATTAGACTCTGCTCTACAGGGGGTAGTATGAATATATCAGCGCTACTCTCTCAATTTGTCCCACCTTCTCCTTCGCCTGCTGTGCCCACAAGTCTGCTCTCTACATCTGCATCTCTATTGTCCTGCAAACAGGTTCATCAGTACCTTTTTCTAGATTCCATACAAGTACATTAACATACGACATTTGTTTTTCTCTTTCTGACTTAATTCACTCTGTATAACAGACTCTAGGTTCATCCACCTCAGTTCAACTGACTCACATTCATTCCTTTTTATGGATGAGTAATATTCCGTTGTATATATGTACCACAAGTTATCTATTCATCTATCAATTCAAATCCAAATGCTACCTTGACCTCATAAAGCTATCTTTTTAATGATCACAGGCAAGCATTTATTTCAACACTCACTAATCTTTATTAACCTCAAGAATAAACAACAATAAAAGTCACCTATCAAACTTTACAAGGATTATAAAATAAGTGGGGACTACCCTGGTTGTCCAATGGTTAAGAATCTGCCATTCAATGCAGGGGCTGTGGGTTAAATCCCTGATCAGGGAATAAGAACCCGCATTCTGCAGGACAACGAAGCTCGTGAACTGCAGCTGCTGAGCCTGTGCAGTCTAAAGCCTGTGCTCTGTAACTAGAGAAACCTGTGGGCTGTAACTAGAGAAACCTGTCGGCCGCAACTTGGGAAACCCGCACTGCAATGAAAAGCCCACGAACCACGACTAGAAAAGCCCTCCCAGGGCAACGAAGACCCAGCACAGCCAAAAAAGAAGGGAACTCTTCAGTATCCTGGATAAAGGGAGATTCTTCTCAGAGTCCATCTAAATGGAATAAAGGGAAAGACTGAGAACTTGAAAGTGCTAAGAAAACTTCTTTGTGGCAAAAAAACCCATGTAAGCACAGAAATACACACAAACTAGAGCTAATAAACAAGTTTAGAAAGGTGGCAAGATACAAAGTGAACATACTCAAAAATCATTTGTATTTCTATGCACAGGCAATGGACAAAAAGAAAAGGAAATTAAGAAAATACTTCCATTTGTAATAACATAAAACCACCAAATACTTGAGAATAAATCTACCAAAAGAAGTACAAAACTGGTAGTATAAAACATGGTTGAAAGAAATTAAGAGATAAATAAATAAGAGATATTTATGGATTTTACAGATTGAAAGGCTTAATACTGTTAAGATGTCAATACTTCACAACTGCAATATAGATTCAATGTAATCCTATCAAAATCCTGTTTTCTTTTTTTTTTCTTTCCAGAAACTGGAAAGAAAAATCTTTAAAATTCATATGAAAATATAAGGGACCCAGAATAGCCAAAGCAATCTTGAAAAAGAATAATAAAGTTGGAGATGTCACACTTAATAGATTTCAAAACTTACTACAAAATTTGAACTTGAATCTTAATAGTAGTGTTATTCATAATATCCATAAACTTACTATAAAACAACAACTGAAATTGTGATATGGGCATAAGAATAGACATATAGCTCAATGGAATAGAATTGAAAGACTGGAAGTAAATCCTTACATTCTTGGTCAATTGACTTGGACATGGGTGCCAAGTAATTCAATGATGAAAGAACAGTCCTTTTAATAAATGGTGCTGGGACAACTGAGAATCCACATACAAAAGGATAAATTTAGACCTTTGCTTCATATCATATAAACACTTAACTCAAAATGAATCAAAGACTTCAATGTAAGAGCTAAAATTATAGAATTCTCAGAAAGAAACAGACATAAGCCTTCATGAACATGAATTAGGCAATGGCTTCTTAGATGTGATGTCAAAAGCACAAACAACAATACCAAAAATAAGTTGAATGTCATCAAAATTAAAACCTTTTGTGTTTCAAAGGACACTATCAGGACAGTGAGAAGACAACCCACATAATAGGAGAAAAGTTTAATAAATCATATATCATAAGGGTGTAGTATCTAGTATCAAAATATACAAAAAACCCTTAAAGTCAACAATAAAAAGACAAATAACTATATTAAAAATGGATAAAGGATTTGAATAGGCATACCTCCAAAGAAGATAAACAAATGTCCAAGTAAAGAGATAAAAAGATGCTGAACATCTTTAGTCATTAGAGAAATGCAAATCAAAACTACAGTGAGATACAATTTCACACTCTTTAGGATGTTTAAAATAAAACAGACAACTAAAATGGTTGGTAAGAATGTGGAGAAACTGAAACTCATTCATTACTTGTGGAGATATAAAATGCTGAGGTCACTTTGGGATATACTTTGGCAGTTCCTCAAAAAGGTAAATGTTGAGTTACTACACGATCCAAAAATTCCACTCCTAGACTTATACACAAGAGATCTGAAAATACACATCCTTGAAAACCTTATATATGAATGTTAATAGCAACATTATTCATAATAATCATAAAGGGGAAGCAACCCAAACATCAGTCAACTGATGAATATAAACAAAAGGAGTACTATTCAGTCATAAATAGGAAATGAAGTACTGATACAAACTAAACACAAATGAACCTTGTAAAAATTATGCTAAATAACAGAAGTCAAAGACAAAAGGCCACATATTATATGATTATATGAACTGTCCATAATAGGCAAGTCCATAGAGACAGAGATTAGATGGTGGTTGCCAGAGGAAGAGGAGGGAATAGGAATGACTCCTAATGGACACAAGGCTTCCTTTAAGGTGGTGAAGAATGTCTGGAATTAGATA
This sequence comes from Budorcas taxicolor, assembly GCF_023091745.1. Taxonomy (NCBI): domain Eukaryota; kingdom Metazoa; phylum Chordata; class Mammalia; order Artiodactyla; family Bovidae; genus Budorcas; species Budorcas taxicolor. The sequence continues at coordinate 9,939,488 of NC_068930.1, read as the reverse complement.
GTAGTAATGGTTGTACAACTTTGTGAGCACAATAAAACCACTAAATTGTACACTTAAAAAGGGTAAGTTTTATAATATGTAAATTATCTCAATGAAATGCACAAAAATTAAAACCCAAATGATAAATTGGGTGAAAAAAATTATGACACATAGATAGTGTAATTTATAAAGAAAATTTAACTGTTAAGGCAAGCTAGATAAAAATTCTGTTAAATAGTGGACGAATAATATGAATAATTCACAAAAAAGGAATTGCACAAAAATATACTGAAGTCCGTTAAATATAAGAAAAGTTACTCAATTCCATTTTAAATAAGAGAAGTGTGGATTAAAACTATACTGAGATATCACTTCTCAACTATCAGATGGGAACTAATTCAAAAGCTTGATGATACATTCATTCTTTTGAAAGGGGCTGTGGGGAAACAGGCACTCCTACACACCGCTGATGGCAATACAAATGGTAGAAGCCCAATGAAAGGCAACTGGTAATATCCTGCAAAACTGCCAACATATGCTCCCTTTGACCTCGCTGTCCCCTTTCTAGGAATTTACTCTGAAGATACACCTCCAACAATACAAAAATACATATGTGTAAGGTTATTCATTACAACATTATTTTTATTTACAAAATATTGGAACCTAACCTAATGCCAATAGTCATGTATGGATGTGAGAATTGGACCATAAAAAAGGCTCAGCACTGAAGAATTGATGCTTTCAAATTGTGGTGCTGGAGAAGACTGTTGAGAGTCCCTTGGACAGCAGGGAGATAAAACCAGTCAATCCTAAAGGAAATCAACCCTGAACATTCACACTGGAAGGACTGATGCTGAAGCTGAAGCTCCAATACTTTGGCCACCTGATGCAAAGAGCTGACTCATTAGAAAAGACTCTGATGCTGGGAAATATTGAAGGTGGAGGAGAAGGGAGCAGCAGAGAATGAAATGGTTGGATGGCATCACTGACTCAATAAACATGAGTCTGAGCAAAAGTGAAGGACAGGGAAGTCTGGCATGCTGCAGTCCACGGGGTGGCAGAGAGTCAGACACGACTTAGCTACTAAACAAAAACAACTTAAATGCCAAAACATAAACTATTAAAAAAACTATATTATGTACATAAAATAGAGTATTGTCCATCTATATAACAAATAAAGAAGATTTAAATGAATTATAAAGTGATTTTCAGGATGTATTGTTAGGTGAAAAAAGCAAATATGCACACAACAAATAGATAACTTGGTGAGAAGAGGGAGAGACACTTCAACTGATAAATGTACACAGAAGGACAGATGGAAAAATCACTGATTTGCAACCATCATGGTAAAGACTAGCTTGCGAAAGACTCATCAATGGATGCTAAACTTGGAGAGACATTTCAAAAAGGAGTAAAAAATTTACATAGTCTTAAAATGTCTCTTTACAGAATGGTTATTGGCTGCAAACAGAAAAGTCATTATACACTGAAGCAGCACACACATCACTGGCAGATAAATTAAAGTCACCAGTGAAGGACAGATGGATTTCATGTGCCTCCAGATACAATACTCCAAGAAAATATAATGTCCTTTTGTAGCATTCTACCTGGGCTTGTCCTGTCAGAATCTAGCCAGGAGGAAGCATCAGATAAACCCAAATTAAGGCACAGTCTATGAAATAACTGGCCTGTATTCTTCAAAAACTTCATTGTCATTAAGAGACAATGACAAGCTGAGAAACTGTTTAGATTACAGAAGACCAGAGTCCTTGACAACTAAGTGCAGTACTTGATCACGAACTATGTTTTTATTGGAGCAGGAAAAAATTGCCAAGAAGGACAGTATTGGGCTAACTGACAAAACAGAATATGGCCCATACCGATCTTAATATTCCTGAATTCACCTTTTCTGGAAAGACCTGTGAACTCTCATGAGATTCTAGTATCCTATGAAACAAAGTTTGGGAAATGTGTAAGCCAAGCTTAAATCTTTGCAATGCATACTACTGGGTCTTAGAAGCCATTTTTTATTCTAGTGAATTTTATAAAGGGTGATGGCCCTTGCAGGAATACTCTGAGTATATCTTGATTTCTTGCTTTGAACTTTAGGAACCGGTGCAGCAAAGACAGTGCTGAGACTTCGATGGCAGGTCTGTCCTCAGCAGATCTTTGAGGGAGGGTCTGGTCAGGAAGCATTGAGGGTATACGGACTTGGAAAAAATTTAAATTAGTAAAATTTGTAAAATGGGAGTTCAGTCACTCAGTTGTGTCCAACTGTTCGTGACCCCATGGACTGCAGCACACCAGGCTCCCCTGTCCATCACCAACTCCCAAAGCTTGCTCAAAGTCATATCCATCGAATTGGTGATGCCATTCAACCATCTCATCCTTGGTCATCTCCTTCTCATCCTACCTTCAGTCTTTCCCAGCATCAGGGTCTTTTCCAATGACTCAGTGCTTCGCATCTGGTGGCCAAAGTATTGGAATTTCAGCTACAGCATCAGTCCTCCCAATGAATATTCAGGACTGATTTCCTTTAGGATGTCATGACTGGTTGGATCCTTGCAGTTCAAGGGACTTTCAAGAGTCTTCTCCAACACCACAATTCAAAAGCATCAATTCTTCGGTGTTCAGCTTTCTTTATAGTTCAGCTCTCACATCCATACACGACTACTGGAAAAACCATAGCTTTGACTAGACAGACCTTTGTTGGCAAAGTAATGTCTCTGCTTTTTAATATGCTGTCTAGGTCGGTCATAGCTTTTCTTCCAAGGAGCAAGCATCTTTTAATTCCATGGCTGCAGTCACCAACTGCAGTGATTTTGGAGCCCAAATAAAGAAAGTCTCTCTCTGTTTCCATTGTTTCCCCATCTATTTGCCAAGAAGATCAGACACCATGATCTTAGTTTTCTGAATGCTATGTAAAATAGTATTAAAAAAGTTGACAAAGTTGGTGTAAAAGTAGCTCAATTAAGAGCAAAGAAAAGCAAATTTCTGGTGGCCAGGTAAATCAAAACAACCCTTTGGCAGAATGTCAACAAAAATCAAGAAGTATAAAATATTCAGTTTAACTTCTGGTAATTTATATCAGCAAATAACTTAAAGAAAGAAGAAAGTTTTTTATAAGAATATTCAGAATTATTGATACTAACAAAAAATTGCAAATCTACCAGTGTTCTTTTGCAGAGTAAATGTCCCGACCAGCCACACACAGAAAGTTGGTCTAAAGCTGGACCCGTCCATCTCCTTCACCACCCCACATCTGTGCACCTCCCAGGCCTGTCATTTTTACTCTCCATACATCTGTATCAGCTCCGTCCATGTCGCTCCATTCTCACGACACCCCCTGAGTCCGGGCTGTCACCGTCCCTACCTGGTCTGGTGCAGCCATCTCCTGAGCCACCTCCCTGCTTATCTCTCTGCTGTCCAGTCCATTCTCCATGCTGCAGAGCAACCCTTATAGATGATAATCTGATGATGTCCCTCTCCCTGCTTGAAAACCCTTAACTGCCCTTAGTAACTGCCCTTAGGGTGAAGCTCGAATTCCTTACCATGACTTTCCACACCCATTGCCCAGGGATGAGGAACTCCTCGCAGTTCCCCAAAATGTGTCAAATCTTGTCTTACCTTCAGAACTTTCCATGTACTCTGCCCCCTGCCTGGGTCAGTCTTCCCTGCCTCTTGGTACTTTTTGAGGCAGGCATCTGCATTTATTACCTTTGCTTCCTCATACCTCACTCACAGTACAATCTGGATTCTGTCCTCATTAGTGCCCCAGGGCTTCCCTCAACCAGGTCATCAATAAAAGAAAATGAAAAACAAGAAAAGAAGAGGGAGAACTTTCCAGAAATTCATATATTGCACTAGCAGGCACTGTGCTCGACAGTTCACAAATATTAACTCATTTTTCCTCCCAACAGCTCCATGTCCTCCAGAACAGCAAAAGGAATCAAAAGGAAGAGGATATCTCTTTCTTCTTTACTTTTCTTCCTGTTTTTCTGGCAAAATCTTCTTTTTTCCTTTACCGATTTACCCTTCTTTTCACAACCAACGAATACCAAAGTTCCTCAGGACTCTGTCACCAGTCCTTTCCCCTTCTCCCTCCATAAAGCCTCCCTGGGTGATCTCACTCTCTCCCAAGGCAATTACTGTGTACAAGGGGAGGACTTTTTAACCTATTTTCTCAACTCTAGTCCTGATTATATAACTATCTAGCTGTCGCTGCCGCTTGGATGCATCTCAGACTCACCAGCAAAACCTGAGCTCATCTCGTCATCCCTCAGTCACCCCTGCTCCCCCACTGTAAATGGCACACACATCTTCTCAGGTGTCCAGACCAGAAACCCAGGAGTCATCTTCGACTCTTCCCCTTCCCTCTTTGTCCTGTATCCTTTCATTTTCTATATCTCCTAATTCTGCCTCCTAAATCTTTGTCATACCCAACTCCTTCATCCTTACTAACATTACCCTGGTTTAAGCCACCTCCATCTTCAGCCTTCAGTGCTTCAGTCTACCTCCTCTCCAGGCACACCCTCCCAGTCTACTCTCTACATACCAGCCAGAATTACCTTTCAAAAAACAGTGCATTTAAATCTGGGCTATGCTATTTGTTGACTGTGTACTCCTGGGAATACCACTCAACCGTCCTAATTCTTGACTGACTTATCCATAAAATGATAATAATACTAAAAAATCATAGGATAGGTATTAGTATTTAAGGGAGATGATCCAGAGAACGTGAGAGAATGGCACACTCTAATAAACTGTGCATGGGAGTCCAAATAGTCATACAAAGTTTTAAAGAAATAGCAATAAAGAACTCTCAATACTGTATCATTATATCTCATTTGAAATAAAAAATGAGTTAGTCTATATTTTACAACTTTAATAGGGAAAAATTCTCAGAAAACAACTTAAAAGGTGCTTTTAGCAGACAATACCATATAAAAACATCAAACTGACATGATGGTTAGCTTTATGTGTCAGCTTGGCTAGGCAGCGGTGTCCAGTTGGTAGATCAAATACTAGTGCCTCATTGTTGGGTCAAATAATAGTTTAAATGTTGCTTTGAATGCACTTTGTAGTTGTGATTAACATTTATGATCAGAAGATTTTCAATAAAGGAGATTTCCTTCAACAATGTGAGTAGGCCTCAAATAGAACAAAAGGCTGAGGTTCCAGTAAAGGGAGTCTGTGATGACACAGAGACTGCTTGCATTTTCAGCTGGCCCACCTACCTGGTGGATTTCAGACTTGTTAGCCCCCACAACTGTGTGAGCCAATTCCCTAAATAAATCCTTCTCTTTCTCTATGTATATATCTAACTGGTTCTGTTTTGGAGAACCCTAACTGACACACTCACAGAGGAATCTTTTAATGATAAAGCGGAACAGCAGCTACCAGATGACAGTTCTAAGTAACTTCAGGTAAAGGTCACAGAATGTGGTAGAAAATGACCTAATACGTTTGGTCACATAATCTGTACATAGATAAACTTTAAAGTATAAAGAAACTTTGTCTGTGAAACAAGACTTAAATTGTGCACCTGCTGTGAGAAAGCCACCTTGAGGGAGTCTCAGGTTGTTTGTGGAGCAGGCACAGGTAACAGAGGACTGGTAATCCCATGCTCACCCACATGGGCACCTATGTGAAGATGTTTGTTGAACTTTTACTCCAGGTGGTGGTGTATGTATCTAGAGCACATAACTAAGCCAGACATTCTCAGAGCTGCTATTCCACTTTTATCTGTGAGAAGCAGTGGATCAGAACAGCTTTGGTGGCCAGGACATTGCAGCTTACCTGTAAAAGGTTGTTGATGGATGCATCATGAAATCCCAGGGCTTGTTCTGCAGCTGCCAATTCCCTCAGTATTGGTACACACTCAAGACTTTTTTCACCTCTACTGATCTCAGTATATTCTAAAGCCTCTTGGTAGTGGGGCAGAGCTTCTTTTGATTTCTTCTGACCTTGATATACCCTAAAAAACAAAGGGATTATTTTTTAAATAATTAAAATGGGAATATTGAAAATAAAAGATGGATTTGACTTTTTGACTCCTGTCCCCCAGGTTCATTTCCTAGGCAGCTAAGCCTTTTTTTCCTCTAAGGAGCAGCAGGGCATAGTGGTTAAGAGGAGAGACACTGGGATAATCAGGAAGATTGAAATCCTGGCTCTATCACTTGCTAGGTGTAGGACCTTCAAGTTACTCGACAGTTTCTCATCTGTAAGTTAACAAAAGGTATCTTAAAAAGAAAAGAAAAAGCTATGTTGAAAGAAAACCTATGACAAACCTAGATAGTGTATTCAAATGCAGAGATATCACTTTGCCAACAAAGGTCCATATAGTCAAAGTTATGGTTTTTCCAGTAGACATGTACGGATGTGAGAGTTGAACCATAAAGAAGGTTCAGAGCTGGAAAAAACTGATACTTTTGAACTGTGGTGTTGGAGAAGACTCTTGAGAATTCCTTGGACAGCAAGGAAATCAAACCAGTCAGTCCTAAAGGAAATCAACCGTGAATATTCACTGAAAGGACTGCTGCTGAAGTTGAGGCTCCAATACTTCGGCTGCGAATAGCCAACTCATTGGAAAAGACCCTCACTGGGAAAGATTGAGGGCAGGAGGAGAAGAGGGTGACAGAGGATGAGATGGTTGGATGGCATCACCGACTCAATGGACACGAGTATGAGCAAACTCCAGAAAACAGTGAGGGACAGAGAAGCCTGGTGCGCTACAGTCCATGGAGTTGCAAAGAGTTGGGCATGACTTAGTGACTGAACAACAAGTTAACAATAATAACAGTGCCCACTTCACTGCATTGCTATGAGGATTAAATTAAAGTGGTTGACATTAATAAAAAGAACATCTAGAATAGTCTCTGACACATAGTAAGCACTGTGGAGGTGCTGGTTTAAAAAATATAAAATATTTAAACAACAACAGTAATCAGAAAGCATGCTAAGATGCTGATAACTAATCCACTGAGAAATTACAGAAATTTCCCAGTTTGATGAGGGTGTAAAGCACTCTCATTAACTGTTGGGAAGAATGTAATTTGGGTACAAGCTTTTCTATATCAGAATTATACATATATATGTATACATATTTCTGCTAATTGCACTTTAAGTAGTTTATCTTGAGAAATACTCTGGCACAAGAACTATATATAAGAATGTTTACTGAAGCATTCTTTGTAATAGTGAAAAAGTATAAAGCACTTAAAATACCTCAGTAGAAGATTATTAAGTGGGTTATAGTAAGTACATCTACATTGTGGAATGCTATGTAGCCATTAAAGTTAATTTTGATCTGTGTTTATCATCATAGAAGTATATCCACTATATATTATTCAGCAAAAAGGCAGATTACAAAACACTTTATATAATCTTGAAGAAAGTGAAAGTCGCTCAGTTGTGTCTGACTCTTTGCGACTCCATTGTCTATACAGTCCTTGGAATTCTCCAGGCCAGAACACTGGAGTGGGTAGCGTTTCTCTTCTCCAGGGGATCTTCCTATCCCAGGATTGAACGCAGGTCTCCTGCATTGCAGGTGGATTCTTTACCAGCTAAGCCATAATCTTACACATGTGAAAATTTTGCATCTAATCTACATGTAAACATATGCATAAAGAGCTATCTAAATGTCACTAAAATGTTAGCAATAGTTATTTCTAAGGAGTTGTGAGTTATTTTACTTATTTATACTTTAAAAATTTCCCAAATTTTCTTCTATAAAAGTATATTACTTTTACATGAGAAAAATGTTAATTTAAAGGTGGTAGTAGGAAAATATTCTTGTAGCTTCTTAGGGTAAGGGTCTCTCATATAAAAATATATATATTTCTATATAGTGTTTACCAAACAATTAAAGAACAATCTTTTCTGAAACACCTGTGAAAATTATTAGAAACTTTTTTTTTTCATGGAAAATTTTTAGGTACAAAACTCATAATACAAGAAATCAATCCTTCCTATGTTGCCTCCAGCCCAGAATCTTTACTACTAATAGGCCTTACAATTTCTATAATTACCTAAAAACTGAGATGAAATGCGAGAAAATGACTAAGAGACCATAAAAATGGGTTTTGTTCTTGACTCAACTATAAAAAAAGTTAATAAACAGAAACCTCAGTTAAATAGAGTCAGGAGCCCAGAATCAGGGATTTTCCTGCCCTGGGAGGACAGTGGAGCCCAACAGGAAGAAGAAAGACTCTGCATTCCTGGTAAGAACTTAGCCAGTGAAAAGTCATGGACTTTTTGTGTACTCCGGCTCTCTCAAATTCTTTCCTCTTCTATAAAAGCATTTTCCTTTCCTGGCCAGGTGGAGTCTTGCATATCGTTCACCATGGTTTCAGACCCCCAGATTGAAATTTTCTGCCGATCCTTTATGAACCTAATTTTTTATTTCTGGAGAAATAACTGGCAGCCTTTTTTTTTTTTTTTCTAGGTCAACATACTCATTGAATATTTTTCACAACTAGTTTGCCCTCCAGTAAATTCCAAAGAAAATGACTGATAGAGTTACTTTTCAGATCTGTGTTTCAGATGATCATAGTGAAATAAATGTTCATTAAATAGCTTATGAACTGGGATACCTTCTGTAATTGTAAAGAGGCTGACAACACCAGGGGAGGTCAGGGATATGTTCCTGGACCAAGAAGCATCTAGGTTGTAACTTGCAGGGACTCTAACCTTGGAAAGGAAGAGATTAATAGATGATCTAGTAATGCTGGACTCATCTTCTAACTCTCTTAATGAGCTTAGAATGTAGTGGATACTAAGTAGCTTTGTTGTTGTTAAGTTGTTCAGTTCAGTTCAGTCGCTCAGTTGTGTCTGACTCTTTGTGACCCCATGAATCGCAGCACACCAGGCCTCCCTGTCCATCACCATCTCCCAGAGTTCACTCAAACTCACATCCATCGAGTTGGTGATGCCATCCAGCCATCTCATCCTCTGTTGTCCCCTTTTCCTCCTACCCCCAATCCCTCCCAGCATCAGAGTCTTTTCCAATGAGTCAACTCTTCGCATGAGATGGCCAAAGTACAGTCGGGTCTGACTCTTTGCAACCCCATGGACGGCAGTATGCCAGGCTTCCCTGTCCTCCACCATCTCCTGGAATTTGCTCAAACTCACATCCATTGAGTTGGTGGTGCCACTTTGTACATATCATATTTTATTTTTTGAGAAAAATCCACTAGCATCTGTGGTGATAGAAAGAGGCTTTGAAACATATGGCTGGTAACAAATCACTTAGCCAAACAATTAGATTTCTGGTAGACAAAGATTAAGTAACTGAAAACAGGAGTCAGCAAACTGTGGTCTATAGACCAAATCTACTCATTGACTACTTCTGTAAATAAAGTTTTATTGACATAGTCAGGCCCACTTGTTTACTTATTATCTACAGCTGCTTTTGCACTACTACAGTGGCAGAGTTGAATAGTTGCAACAGACACTATATGGCCTACAAAGGCAAAAATTTGTACTGTCTGGGTCTTTACAGAAAAAGTTTGTACACCAACTTTTTGTCTAGAATCTAGAAAAAGTCACAAACTTTTAAAATGACTTCTGGTTTTTTGGACTTAATTTAGCCTAGAGAACTTAGACAATGCCATAGATATTTCATCAAAGGAAAAAAAATTCAATTTTCTTTCTTATCTTCATAAATGATGAAGAGTGTGCCAAGGAAGTAAAGAAGAGGTCCTTTGTTTCCAAAGTTGCCTGTATAAGTCATAGAAGAGTAATAAAGCCAATACAAATGCCAAGATGATTTCATCTAGGCAACAACTTTAAAAGAAAGCAATATTCACAGCTTAGCAATCAAGCTTATAAATGAGGAAAAAATAGAAAAGCACATGAAACAAAGCATACGTTAATTCATATATCAAAAATTCTTCCTTTTCTGAGATAGAACACAAAAGAAAAGTATTTGGGGGTTTGTGAAGCCAGCTGGCAACCATCTTAGCCGAAGCATGCACAGCACTCCAAGTTAACACAGCAGTATCTTTTCAGGTATCAAAATGTCATCCTTCAGATACACCTGACTCAGAATTTTCTAGAAAATAATACAGTGTGAGAGGCAGGGCAATCAGTTACAAATACTGCAACAGAAGTAGAAAACCCAAACAGTAGTTTAACATCCTTACTAACTAGGACACACAACCCTGGGCAAGTACAAAATGCTTTGAAACTTGGTTCATCGTCTGAACACTGGAGTCCAATAGGGTTGCTGTGAGAATCAAAGAAGATGTCTGAAAGTGCTTTAAAACTGAAGCCAGCATACAGGTTGATATGAAATGCCTACACATAATCAATCATACCCTTTACTCCTTCCCTCCCAGCCTGTGATCTCTTTGGAACCGAGAGGCACAGTTTCAGGTTGTTCTCATGTTGAAATGGGATCAGGTGTGGGCTCAGCTTGTTCCCACCTGCATAAAATTCTACCCAAATAATGGGTAGAATCAGTCAAACTCATGCCTGCAAGTAAGGCAGGCATTTTCTTATACAACTGGGCTTTAAAAAAAATTGAGAATAATTTATTATAAGAGCAATATATATTCATCATTAAAAGAAGAGATATTAAAAATTAAAATATATCAACGTAATCACAACATCTAAAGATATACACTTTGATAATGTACTTCCAGGTGGTTTTCTATGCATTTTTTAAAAAAGATCATAATGTTTTAGAAGATGTGGCAATGAATGGTATAATATCGCTTTTAGTGGCTGAATAGTGCTATATAAAGTTTGATTGACCATTCATCTTCAAAATTATTTGAAAGTGAAAGTGTTAGTTGCTCAGTTATGTCTGACTCTTTGCAACCCATGACTGTAGTCTGCCAGGCTCCTCTGTCCATGGAATTCTTCAGGTGAGAACACTGGAGTGGGTTGCCATTCCTTTCCCCAGAGGGTCTTCCTGATCCAGGGACTGAATCCGGGTCTCCTACATTGCCAGTGGATTCTTTACTGTCTGAGCTATCAGGGAAGTTCCCATCTTCAAAAATATTATTTAGGACATATAAAAAAATGGATGGTGAAAAACATAGTTTGTGGAAAATTTTTACAAATCATATTTCTGATGAGGGACTTGAAGTCAGAATATATAAAGAACTCCTACAATAGTAATAAAAGATAAATAACCCAATTTAAAAATGAGCAAAACATCTGAATAGTCATTTCTCTGAAGAAGATGCACACATGAAGAGATGTTCATCATTAGTCATCAAGACAACACAAATCAAAATTACAATGAGACATCACTTTACATCCATTAGGATGGTGGGTATAACAACAATGATTTTTATTTTTATTTTTTTTTTATTTTTATTTTTTTTTAATTTTTATTTTTATTTTTTTTAATTTTAAAATCTTTAATTCTTACATGTGTTCCCAAACATGAACCCCCCTCCCACCTCCCTCCCCATAACATCTCTGTGGGTCATCCCCATGCACCAGCCCCAAGCATGCTGTATCCTGCGTCAGACATAGACTAGCTATTCAATTCTTACATGATAGTATACATGATAGAATGCCATTCTCCCATATCATCCCACCCTCTCCCTCTCTCTCTGAGTCCAAAAGTCCGTTATAGACAGCTGCGTCTTTTTTCCTGTCTTGCATACAGGGTCGTCATTGCCAGATAGTAACAGTGTTGATAAGGGTGTGGAGAAATTGGATCCTCACACACTGCTGGTGGGTATGTAAAATTGTACAGTTACTTCGGAAAACAGTGTCAGTTTCTCAAAAGTTTAGAAATAGATTTACTGGATGACCTCACAATACACCACTAGGTATATACCCAAAATTAATGTAAACATACGTTAACATAAAGACTTGTACACGAATGCTCATAACTGCACAGTTCATAAGAGGCAAAAAGTAGAAATAACCCAATGTCCACAAACTAATTGAAGAATGAATGAACAAAATGTGGTATGTTCATGCAATAAAATGTTATTTGGCCATAAAAGGGAAGTTCTGATATATGTTACAACACAGATGAACCTTGAAAAATTTATGTGAAGTTAAAGGGGCCAGTCATAGAAGGCCACATACTATAAGGTTCCAATGTGCTTAACAGGCAAATCCATACAGACTGAAAGTAGATTAGTAGTTGCCAAGGGTTGGGGAACTTGAGAATGGGGAAGGACTGCTAATGGAATGAAAATGTAAAATTGCTTGTGGTGATGGTTGCATACTAAAAACCATCAAATTGTATACTTTAATTGGGTGAACTGTATGGTATGTGAATTATATCTAAATAAATCTGTTATTTTTGAAAAGTCTGTGAACATTTGGAAGCAAAATGAATTACAGATGAGATTCAGTAATAGCCATTAACAGTCATTTTTGTTTAAAGAAATAACTACTAAAATCATTTAAACAAAAATGAAAATATTTTAAGCTTAACATCATCTGCAAGCTAGATATTACTCCTAACTTACTCATTTAAAGCAGGTCAGAAAGATATGTGGGTTTTGGATCTAAATTGGTCCTGATTCACTGGATGATGCTACCCATCTCTTTTGGGGGGCAGGTTAGGAGAACAGGTCCGGCTGCACCTGACACTCAGCACAGTGGGCATTTCTGCCAGGAGCCAGCATGAGGAACTCTGCCCATGGCAAAGGTCATGAGGAAGGAGGCTTCAGCATACACAAAGGCGGGATCGAACCTCAGGAAACCCCTGTTCCCGAGCATCTACCCCCAAAACCAGAGTCTGCCTACTTTACTGTTTTATGCTCTCACCTACACCTGACTTTACGGGGGGCTCTCCCCCATCACCTCTCTCGGAGAAGGAGTTAACCTATACCTCCAGTTAATAAAAATTCCTGACGCGTGACAAGAATGTTTCAACTTACGAACTCCTCTGAAGGTTATCTAGCCTGCCTGTATAGGTTCGTCCGGCCACATGTGATTGTTTACAGCCTCCCAACCGTGAGAGGCATGAGATGTTTTAGACTTACTAAAGGCAGATTCTTTTAGGAAGTTAGAAATTATTAGTATAGTGGGTTGATTAGGAATTATATTGGTGAAGGGTTTTTCATTTATTGGGCCAATATTTGCTGCTAAGTCTCCATATTCCCTGCCCTTATAATGAATATAATTAGCATATAGAAGAAATAAGTATTAACCTTTAAGATTAATCATGTTAAACCTTAGGCTAAGTAAATTCCTTTCTTAATTGTAACCCACTACACCCTCACCCTATAGGAATGCAACTTTATCTGGTACCTTTGGAGGGTGGTGCCTGGTTTAAGAAAAATCATCCCTGGAAAATAAGTTTTTTGGTTGACTGACCGTTATCAGAAAGAAAGGATCATAAAATGTCAGCAGGCCTCATGGTCATGAGATGATGTAAAACCCCTAAGACCTTTTTGTATACATTTATATGAAGCACCTGATTTTGATAAAGGTCAGGACTGCTGACCCCCGCGTGACTTTAAAATTTCCATTTGTCTGTATGTGTAACAAAAGGTATATAAGCAAACCTGAAAATAAAGAAATTGGATCAGTTTCTGGAAAGACTGATTCCCCCGTGTCTTTCTTTCTTGTTCTCTGTTTTTCTGGCTGAATTCCCATCTAGAGCGTGGGTGCTCTCCAAGCCTGCTAATTTTGCCCTGGCTTTTAAGTTCCACGTGAGAGGGAGCCCAAGGCAGGGCACCCTCCGATATTCAAGTGGGCACCGGTGGCCTACATGGGTGGTGCAAGCTTCTTGTCTCAAAGCTTTATTGGTATCCCATGTAAACCAAGTTATTCAGCCTCTTTTTCTCCACTAATTTTCCTACTACACTATTCCTTTTTAATCTCCCTCTATATCTTTAATTAAGCAATTAATTCCTAGGATGCTGACTCTGTCCCCACTTCGAATTACCCTGGATCCACCAGGGCTGGACCCTGGCACATTTCCACGGGGATGCCATAAATCAGGCATGAACACTGAGCTACTGGCCTCTCTTTAACCTTCCAGAGCTGTTGGCATGTCTCCTGAGGAGCTCTACATCCTGGAGATCTCCAGGGAAAAGCCTTGGTCTGTGCAAAGCAGTAAATTCACAGAAAGAAAACACAACAAAAATATTTTTAATGGTATATTCTAGTAAATCAATTACACAATAAGTTTATATATGTTAATATATTTCATATCATGACCCCAGATGTGGAAGAATCTAGAAATAGGTGATAAACTTGGGGTCTTTTCCCGTCAACTGATTGATTCAAGCCAATAAGCTGTGGTTAAGGAAATTAGCCAAGTACTGGTAGGTCAAAGAAGAAAAATGAATTCGGTGTGGCTCCCAACTCCCAGATTAGCAGAATTCACAACGGGACAACATGAGGTTAGAACAGAAACACCAATCCTGCAGCCCAAAGCTGAGTGAATCACACCAGGCCGTCTGGGGGATAATGGATGCATTTGGAGACGTACCAGTGACTCTGCCGGGACCCTAGTTTCCCTGAACTTGATGAGTTCAGATGACTCATGAGAGTCATCTAAACATTCCCGTTTGGCTTCCCTGATGCTGGTTCTCTTTCAGCCCCGAGTTGTGTCATGTCTACCTTGTCTGCGGACCTTTGTTGGTCCTTCTATCTGGAGTGTTCTTCCTTCCATTTCTGCCTGGCTAACTGCCATTCATCTTTCTATCATCTCCTAGTTTCAGTTTGGCTGTCTCCTCCTTAAGTTAGCCTTCCCTGCAAGGGCCAGAACTAGTGTGAGACCAGGGAGACATCTAGGACACATCATTTCAGGAGGTGCTCATGCTCAGGGCTGGAAAAGAGCAGGGTTGGCATCCAGGTGTGAGTGCCTCCTTAAATGACACCATTTAAGGCACCTGGGCACCTGGCTTCCTCATCCTAGTGCTGGCTCAGTTCCCTGACATCCCAGGCTGGGCGAGTGCCTCTGTGAACACCTGACTGTGCTCCCACAGAACTGTGAACCTCCCTGCTCTGGATACATCTCTCATATTGAATTATAAGTGCCTGGAGATTCAGCACTATCCCTTTAGGGCAGGACTCTGAGAAAGCTGAGGCCAAATCTAACACATTCATCCTGACATCCCCAGCAGCTTGCAGTGTCTAACACACAGTGGGTGCTTGTTGTCTGTGGAAGGAGAAAGGAGGGAAGACAGAGGGAAAAACCTGGAGATTCATTGACTTTGAGGCTATAGTTCTTACCTTAATTTTCATAGACGTTTGGAATAAATTTTCAGGAAAATATTCAAGAAAGGAACATATTTTCACATTGATATAGTAGCAAAAATATTAAACTGTTCCTCTAATTAAAGGTTGGAGAAATTATTGAAATTTTATAAAGGGTTAGGGTAGAAACCTTGTTGGAACTTATTAGGCGTTGAGTTGTACACCCCCAACCCCAATTCACCCTCAGTACATACACCTCAGTTCTTATCCTTAGTACCTCAAAATGTGACTTTATTTGGAGATAGCATCATTGCAGACGTAATTAACTATATTAAGAAAATGTCATACTGGATAATACTTGCAACCCCATGGACTATAGCCCACCAAGCTTCTCTGTCCATGGAATTCTCCATGTAAGAATACTAGAGTGGGTAGCTGTTCCCTTCTCCAGGGGTTCTTCCTGACCCAGGGATCGAATCCGGGTCTCCTGCATGGCAGGTGGATTCTTTACCATCTGCTCCACCAGGGAAGCCCACTATAACTGTTATCCTTATAAAAAGGAGAAACTTGGATACAGAGACACAGGGAGAATGCCACATGAACACAAAGGCAGAGACTGGTGTGATGTATCTATCAGACAAGGAACACCAATGTTGCCAGTTAGGAGAGAGTTGTGGAACACCTCATAGACCCCAGAAAGAACCAACATCGCTCAGGTGTTCATCTCAGACATCCAGCCTTCAGAACTGAGCGAGAATAACTTTCTGTTAAGTCACTTCACTGGCAGTACTTTGTTATGGCAGCCAAAACAAACTAGAGCAGACCTCCTGCTGGCTGACTTCAGGCTCAGAGATTTTCCTTTCATCAGCACCCTACCAGATGAATACTGGGTGTGCTCACCCAGGGCAGCTAGTTAGATAGGGAAGCACCAATTTTTCTTTTTTAAATCACATTATGGTCAAGTCCAAGTGGTAACTTTCCATTACTTCACTGCCTGGAAATTTAATTTGAGTATCTGCTGAGAAGGAGACCTGGAAGGAGGCAATTTCAGCAGGAACCAACACATGGCTTTCACTGACAATAGTTTCACTCTTGTTACAAAAATGTCTGCATGATGGCACAGACCTCATGAATCCAGTGACATTCAACAAGCTGTTAGCAGGAGGCCCAGCCCTGAAGGGACACAGTCACACATGAAGGTGACCTGTTGCCATTTCTGAACTCTCTAAGTTTAAAAGATTTTTGTCAAACTATCCTTGGCCTTACATTTCAAACCCGAGAATTCTTCAGACTCTGAGTCCTTGTTTCATCTGTACGTAAAGCTATTTACCTCCTTACTTAATTTAATAATAATTTTATTCAAAGTTAAAAAATAAGATCCCTCATACCATGTAGATAAATGTTCCAAGTGACTTGGAGACCTCAATTTAAAAAGCAAAGTTTTGATCTGATTGAGAGAAAATATATGGAAAAGTAACATCATGATTTGGGAATACAGAAGGGCTTCCATGGTGGCTCAGGCGGTAAACAATCCATCTGCAATGTAGGAGATGCCAGTTTGATCACTGGATCAGGAAGATCTGGAGAAAGGAATACCTACTCCAGTATTCTTGCCTGGAGAATTCCATGGACAGAGGAGCCTAGTGGGCTACAATTCATGGGGTTGCAAAGAGTTGAACACTGCAAAGAGTGACTAACACTTTCTTTTCACCAACTCCATAATTTTGAGATAGGTAATGACTTCTTAAATAAGTTACAGATCATAATGAAAGAGGTTTGGTAAATTAGGTCACATTAAAAATAAAAAATTCCTGTGCATCAAAATTCATCATAAAGAAAGTGATAAGGCAGACTACACATTGGGTACACACAATATATGTAAGCAGCAAATGACGTGTCATCAGAAATTGGAAGAATATCTACAAGTTAATAAGAAAAATGCAAATAGCTCAGTTTAAATATTGAGTAAAAGAAATGAGTAGACATTTCACTGAACAGAAATTCTAAATGTCCAGCAGATGTATGAAAAGATGTCAAATCTCACTATTAGGAAAATGCAATTAGAGAAATTACATGATCGGCAAAGACAAAAAGTCTGACAAGGTCAAGTGTTGACAAGGATGTGGAGTAATGGGAATTACTGTTGGTGAGAGCACAAACTGGTGGAAAGCACACTCAGTAAAGGTGATGATGTGGATACTTGTCAATTAAACTATTCCACTCCTGAGCAAACAACTCAAGAGATAATCTTGTACATGTGCCCATGGAAGTATGTATAAAAATGATCAAATCAGAAGCAATCTAGGTATTCACCCTCAGAGAATGTATAAGTAAATTAAAGTCAGAGTAAATATAATATGAAGGTTTAAAATGAATAGGCTAATATCAATTGATGTGGATACATCTCAAAAATAGAAAAGTAATGGGGGGACAAAGCAAGCTACAGAAGTAAACATATATATGAAGTATAAAAATAAGAAAAATAATACTGTATATTTTTATGGTTATACAAATATAGATTCAGAGGAATGAAAAACACAAAGTTAAATATCACAATTGCCTGTAACATGGGGAGAAAAAACAGGATTAAGAAGAAAGTGTAACAGGCTTCCATTTATCTGCAGTGTTCTACTTGGAAACTTGGTGGCATGCACTTGAGTATTGATAGAACAACATCTTTAGTTTTATGTGCCTTTAATCCATTTTGAGTTTATTTTTGTGTATGGTGTTAGAAAGTGTTCTAGTTTCATTCTTTTACAAGTGGTTGACCAGTTTTCCCAGCACCACTTGTTAAAGAGATTGTCTTTAATCCATTGTATATTCTGGCCTCCTTTGTCGAATATAAGGTGTCCATAGGTGTGTGGATTTATCTCTGGGCTTTCTATTTTGCTCCATTAATCTATATTTCTGTCTTTGTGCCAGTACCATAGTGTCTTGATGACTGTGGCTTTGTAGCAGAGCCTGAAGTCAGGCAGGTTGATTCCTCCAATTCCATTCTTCTTTCTCAAGATTGCTTTGGCTATTCAAGGTTTTTTGTATTTCCATACAAATTGTGAAATTATTTGTTCTAGCTCTGTGAAAAATACCGCTGGTAGCTTGATAGGGATTGCATTGACTCTACAGATTGCTTTGGGTAGTATACTCATTTTCACTATATTGATTCTTCCAATCCATGATCATGGTATATTTCTCCGTCTATTGGTGTCCTCTTTGATTTCTTTCACCAGTATTTTATAGTTTTCTATATATAGGTCTTTAGTTTCTTTAGGTAGATATATTCCTAAGTATTTTATTCTTTTCATTTCAATGTGAATGGAATTGTTTCCTTAATTTCTTTTTCTATTTTCTCATTATTCGTGTATAGCAATGCAAGGGATTTCTGTGTGTTGATTTTATATCCTGCAACTTTACTATATTCATTGATTAGCTCTAGTAATTTTCTGATGGAGTCTTTAGGGTTTTCTATGTAGAGGATCATGTCATCTGCAAACAGTGAGAGTTTTACTTCTTCTTTTCCAGTTTGGATTCCTTTTACTTCATTTCTGCTCTGATTGCTATGGCCAAAACTTCCAGAACTATGTTAAATAGTAGTGGTGAAAGTGGGCACCCTTGTCTTGTTCCTGATTTTAGGGGAAATGCTTTCAATTTTTCACCATTGAGGATAATGTTTGCTGTGGGTTTGTCATATATAGCTTTTATTATGTTGAGGTATGTTCCTTCTATTTCTGCTTTCTGGAGAGTTTTTATCATAAATGGATGTTGAATTTTGTCAAAGGCTTTCTCTGCATCTATTGAGACAATCATATGGCTTTTATTTTTCAATTTGTTAATGTGGTGTATTACAAAAACAGATTAAAGATCTAAACATAAGACCAGAAACTATAAAACTCCTAGAGGAGAACATAGGCAAAACACTGTCCGACATAAATCACAGCAGGATCCTCTATGACCCACCTCTCAGAATACTGGAAATAAAAGCGAAAATAAACAAATGGGACCTAATTAAAATTAAAAGCTTCTGCAAAACAAAGGAAACTATAAGCAAGGTGAAAAGACAGCCTTCAGAATGGGAGAAAATAATAGGAAATGAAGCAACTGACAAACAACTAATCTCAAAAATATACAAGCAACTCCTGCAGCTCAATTCCAGAAAAATAAACGACCCAATCAAAAAATGGGCCAAAGAACTAAATAGACATTTCTCCAAAGAAGACATACAGATGGCTAACAAACACATGAAAAGATGCTCAACATCACTCATTATCAGAGAAATGCCAATCAAAACCACAATGAGGTACCATTTCACACCAGTCAGAATGGCTGCGATCCAAAAGTCTACAAGCAATAAATGCTGGAGAGGGTGTGGAGAAAAGGGAACCCTCTTACACTGTTGGCGGGAATGCAAACTAGTACAGCTACTATGGAGAACAGTGTGGAGATTCCTTAAAAACCTGGAAATAGAACTGCCTTATGACCCAGCAATCCCACTGCTGGGCACACACACCGAGGAAACCAGAACTGAAAGAGACACGTGTACCCCAATGTTCATCGCAGCACTGTTTATAATAGCCTGGACATGGAAGCAACCTAGATGTCCATCAGTAGATGAATGGATAAGAAAGCCGTGGTACATATACACAATGGAGTATTACTCAGCCATTAAAAAGAATACATTTGAATCAGTTCTAATGAGGTGGATGAAACTGGAGCCAATTATACAGAGTGAAGTAAGCCAGAAAGAAAAATACCAATACAGTATACTAACACATATATATGGAATTTAGAAAGATGGTAATGATAACCCTGTATGCGAGACAGCAAAAGAGACACAGATGTATAGAACAGTCTTTTGGACTCTGTGGGAGAGGGAGAGGGTGGGATGATTTGGGAGAGTGGCATTGAAACATGTATAATATCATATAAGAAACGAATCGCCAGTCTAGGTTTGATGCAGGATACAGGATGCTTAGGGCTGGTGTACTGGGATGACCTAGAGAGATGGTATGGGGAGGGAGGTGGGAGGGGGTTCAGGATTGGGAACACGTGTACACCCATGGCGGATTCATGCTGATGTATGGCAAAACCAATACAACATTGTAAAGTAAATAATAATAATAAGATAAAATATGGAAAAAATTTTATATGCCAGAGATATTTGGTTAAAATACTTGTTTAGTGTGTGCAGAGAATGAGGCACATTCCACCCTCATCCTTTGAAGTTGCTGCTGCATGCTATTCCAGGGTCCTGGCACTACCAGCCAGAAATGGAGGCTATCAAGCTAATGCAATCTACAATGAGCCTTCTGGAGCTCATTGAGGGTACACTGTTCACATAAAAGAAAATACAAAACAGAAAATAAAATTACTTAGCTTCACAATATATTTAATGAAAAAAGGGATTGAGGGAGTACTACATCAGCGGAAATAACTAAATTATAGTCTTACCTCCATTTCCAACTCATTTAGAGCATCAGTCAATTTCAAGTAATCTTGTTTGTCTCCATCTGCTCATAAGTAATGTGTGGGAGAGCAACACTGTCTCCTTTTCTTTCCTATCTACCTGCCAGGGATGTTTTGAGGATTTATTATCTAGTGGGCCCGTAACATGTTTCGGCAGCTTTAGGAAACACACTAGAGACAGATGAAAAGAGAGAGAATTTTGAACAACACAATGTGGCAGTATGTTAATTTGGCAGGGCCACAGTTTAAACCACAGCATATTTTATTGAATGAAAATATATCTGTAGAAACTCTACAAAGCACATGACAAGACACTATCTCATTTCAGATGAGCTTCAGAAGATCCCACAGGGATGGAGACTTGTTTTAATCTGCAACAAACAAGTGAAATCTCCTCTGATATTACTAAAGCAATAGGAGGTTTCTTTTTATTTATTTAAAATGCATTTTTAGTAGCATGTTATTCAGAATTTGACACTATATTCTGCATTATAGAAAGTAACTTTAAAAGATCTAAATAGGTATGTGCATCTAGGAGTTAAATATTCTTTAAACCATAAGAATGCCTGACAATCTAGTTGTATACCTCCAGTCTTTCCTTTCATAACTGATTTTTCTTGGAGAATATTAGTATACTGATATGAAAATACCAGTTTCTCTTCCAAATTGTGACTTCTTTGTCTTTTGGCTAAATCTCTGTGCAGCCCCAAAGCTTGTGAGGATTTAAATGTACTTTATTTATTTATTTGGCTACATCGGGTCTTAGCTGAGGCACATGGTGTTTGCAGTGGACAGACTCTCTCATGCCACTCTTGTGGCATTCAGGCTCTGTAGTTGCTGCATGTGGGCCTCAGTAGCTGTGGTGTGTGTTGCTCTGTAGCATGTGGGATCTTAGTTCCCAGACCAGGGATCAAGCCCGCGTCCCCTGCATTGCAAGGTGGATTCTTAAGCACTGCTGCTGCTGCTGCTGAGTCGCTTCAGTCGTGTCCGACTGTGCGACCCCGTAGACGGCAGCCCACCAGGCTCCGCCGCCCCTGGGATTCTCCAGGCAAGAACACTGGAATGGGTTGCCATTTCCTTCTCCAATGCATGAAAGTGAAAAGTGAAAGTGAAGTCGTTCAGTCATGTCCGACTCTTCGTGACCCCATGGACAGCAGCCCACCAGGCTCCTCCGTCCATGGGATTTGCCAGGCAAGAAGAATATTGGAGTGGGGTGCCACTGCCTTCTCCTTCTTAAGCACTAGACCACCAGAAAAGTCCTGAGGGTTTCCTTTTAAAAGCTCAAGAATTAGTAACAATACTGAGCACCAGTGAAAAGCAGAGGCCTTGTGGGAATGTTGCTGATGATGCAAATCTAATGAAAAAATCAGTCTTGAAAGAGGAAAAGTAGGGTTTTCTAGAGTCAAATGAGAAAACGTTTGCATCTGGGTCTCCCACTACCCTCTGGCATACAAAGGTAAAGGCTGTGTTCTGTAGAGGGTATGGCCAGTTTTCCATTCTGCACAGTGAATGGGATCCATGCTGTGGTGAGGAGTGTGGACACCAGAGCTGGACCAAGACCTGTCTCTACTCTGCTGCTCCCCAGCCCTGGGAAATGACCTCAGCTTCTCTCAGCTTCAGTTTCTTCATTTGAAAATGAGAATGTGAAGGGTACCACCTCATAGGGAGCACTGCAGATTAAATGATGCGATGAGGTCTGCAAACCACTTAGCAAGCGCCTGACACAGAAGGTGGTCAAGAATTGCTAGTTAGTGTGCTTATTTAAAATCATTATTAAGTGTAGAAAGGTTCTTTGCAGTTCTCTGAAATAGTAAAGCTGTATGAAGAAAATAAAAACTCTAATTTGAAAAGATATAGGTACCCCAATGTTCATAGCAGTATTATTTACAGTAGCCAGGATATAGAAGGGGCTTCCCAGGTGGCATAGTGGTAAATAATTTGCCTGCCAATGCAGGACACACAAGAGACATGGGTTTGATCCCTGGGTTGGGAAGATCCCATAGAGTAGGAAATGGCAACTCATTCCAGTATTCTTGCCTGGAAAATTCCATAGACAGAAGAACCTGGTGGGTTACAGTCCATGGGGTTGCAAAGAGTCAGACATGACTGAGGACACATTACATACATACATAAGCTATAGATAGATGCCACCTGTGTGTCCATCAACAGATGAATGAATAAAGAAGATGTGAGATACATATGCACACAAAATGGAATACTACTCAGACGTGAAAAGAATAAAATTCTATAAGAGAGATAATTATGCTTAGTGAAATAAGTCAGAACAAGACAAGTACACTTTATATTATCACTTATATGTAGAACTGAAAAATAAAAGAATCAGATGGATAAAACAAAACAGGAACAGACTCACAGGTATAAAGAACAAACTAGCGGTTACCCGGGGCGGTGGAGGAGGCATGAGGGGAGGGACAAGATAGGAGTAGTGGAGTAAGAGGTACAAACTACCAAGTATAAAACTGATAAGTAACAAAGATACATTGTACAGCACAGGGAAATTTAGCCAGTATTTTGTAATAATGTAAAATGAAGTGCAGCCTATTAAAATATTGAATCAGTATGTTGTACACCTGAAACTAATATAATATTATAAATCAGTTATACTTCAACAAAAAATAAAAATAGTAAAGCTTTAGAGGATTCAATAATAAAAAAAAGTAGATAAAGTCTATGAAAGTAATGGCAGGAGGAGTCAAGATGGCAAGATAGGAGGATGTGGAATTTGTCTTTCTTCACAAATACATCAAGAATTATATCTACAAATGGAATAATTCTCACAGAGCAAAACATTAGTAGAAGACTTTAGACACCTAAAAGGACAAGACAAAATCTTCTTGCAATAGGTAGGATGAAAGAAAGAAAAAAAGAAAAGAGGAATCAGAAAAGAGACCAGCATCTCTTAGTAGGACACTAAAGGTGAGAAGACATTCCTGCACTCAGGAAAATCCCCTCATGGTGGGGAAATCAGCTGAGACAGAAAAGGAACTTTTGGGGAACAAAGGAGAACACTGCAATGGACTGTGGAAGGCAAGACAAAGTAAGAATTCTGTGTGTGATCTGTATTGCAGCCCCATGCACCCCAACCTGAGCTGTGTCTCCTGCTCGGGGGTTGTGGGGGTGTTAGGTGCTAGAAAGTAGGGTGTGGACCCACGGAGGGGAGACAGCTACTGGCTGTGAAAAGCCTGAAGGGACAGGAATAAAGAGCTCCACGACCAGGAAAGTTTGTAGAAGGCCATGATACCATAGAAGCAAGGCATCCCTGAATGGCATGCACAGGCAGGGAGGCCATTGTAACCCACGTCCCCACAGCTGGTTCTGTCTTCCAGGACACTCATAGGGGCACCCATCCGGTCAGGCTCCCCTACTCCTCGATCAAAGGCCTCCTCCATCCAGCAAGTGTTCGGGGTCATGAGGGCTGCCCATGGCAAAGCCTCCTCTGGAATCAGTCCTGGGTGCCCTTGCCTGAGACGGGAGCCCACCAGTGCTGGTGGGGTCTGAGTGCTAAAGAGTGGGGTGAGGAGAGTGGTTTCAGGGAGAGGACCACAGCTGGTTGTGCAAATGAGTGAGGAGCTCTATAGCCGGGAATGCCACTAAAGGAAACATGGTCTGCCTAGGAACCTATGTGTGTGCCATTGTTGAGTGATGGGCAATGGTGGAGCCACCCACACCCCAGCCCCTGCCTCCCAGTGGGCACTGGGAGGGCCCCCACCAGAAAAACCATGTCCCAACATGGGAAACCTCCCGCAGCAGCCTCAGGACTGAGAGGTTGATAGCTTTTTCTTGATTCCAGTCTACTGCAACTGCCTGACACTTTGCCTCAGTCTGTTGTACCTGCCTGCCGGTTTCTACCACCACAGGCACTTCACACACACCCCAGTTTGGCCACGATATCCCTCCCTGGCCTAAGCAAGTAGACAGTCAGACAGTGTCACTCTGCTGGGTATGACTCTTTGTGACCCTAAGACTGCTGCTCACCAAGCTCCTCTGCTCATGGCAAGAATACTAGAATGGAGCGTGATTCCCTACTTCAGGGTATCTTCCCAAAGCAGGGGTCAAACCTATGTCTCTTGTATCTCCTGCACTGGCAGGTGGATTTAACCACTAGCACCACCTGGGAAGCACCCCACTCCCCCAAGTGAGTAAGTGTGCCGCTATTAGTCCCTGATTCTGCTCCCTCTTGCCTATGGGCCTGAGGGTGGCATGCACACCAAGGTAAGGGTGAAATCAAAGATGAGCCCCAGGGGTGGTGCAGCTAAGAAGAGGAAAGGAAATCTCTCTATGTAGTTGTACAAGCTGTGGGTCAATCCCTGTGAGCTGCTTGGTAAATCCTGCATCTGTGGAATATCTGAATGGACAATGAGTGTTCCCACAACTGAGACTGGTCTAGCTTTCAGTTCAGTTCAGTTGCTCAGTTGTGTCCAACTTTTGCGACCCCACGAATCGCAGCACGCCAGGCCTGCCTGTCCATCACCAACTCCTGGAGTTCACTCAAACTCACGTCCATAGAGTCGGTGATGCCATCCAGCCATCTCATCCTCTGTCGTCCCCTTCTCCTCCTGCCCCCAATCCCTCCCAGCATCAGAGTCTTCTAATGAGTCAACTCTTTGCATGAGGTGGCCAAAGTATTGGAGTTTCAGCTTTAGCATCATTCCTTCCAAAGAAATCCCAGGACTGATCTCATTTAGAATGGACTGGTTGGATCTCCTTGTAGTCCAAGGGACTCTCAAGAGTCTTCTCCAACACCACAGCTCAAAAGCATCAATTCTTTGGCACTCAGCTTTCTTCACAGTCCAACTCTGAAATCCATACAAGACTACTGGAAAAACCATAGACTTGACTAGATGGACATTTGTTGGCAAAGTAATGTCTCTGCTTTTGAATATGCTATCTAGGTTGGTCATAATTTTCCTTCCAAGGAGTAAGCGTTTTTTAATTTCATGGCTGCAGTCACCATCTGCAGTGATTTTGGAGCCCCCCAAAATAAAGCCTGACACTGTTTCCACTGTTTCCCCATCTATTTCCCATGAAGTGATGGGACCAGATGCCGTGATCTTCATTTTCTGAATGTTGAGCTTTAAGCCAACTTTTTCACTTTCCTCTTTCAGTTTCATTGAGAGGCTTTTTAGTTCCTCTTCACTTTCTGCCATAAGGGTGGTGTCATCTGCATATCTGAGGTGATTGATATTTCTCCCAGCAATCTTGATTCCAGCTTGTGCTTCTTCCAGCCCAGTGTTTCTCATGATATATTTTGCATATAAGTTAAATAAGCAGGGTGACAATATACAGCCTTGACATACTCCTTTTCCTATTTGGAACCAGTCTGTTGTTCCATGTCCAGTTCTAACTGTTGCTTCCTGACCTGCATACAGATTTCTCAAGAGGCAGGTCAGGTGGTCTGGTATTCCCATCTCTTTCAGCATTTTTCACAGTTTATTGTGATCCACATAGTCAAAGGCTTTGGCATAGTCAATAAAGCAGAAATAGATGTTTTTCTGGAACTCTCTTGCTTTTTCGACGATCCAGCAGATGTTGGCAATTTGATCTCTGGTTCCTCTGCCTTTTCTAAAACCAGCTTGAACACCTGGAAGTTCACGGTTCATGTAATGCTGAAGCCTGGCTTGGAGAATTTTGAGCATTACTTTACTAGCATGTGAGATAAGTGCAATTGTGTGGTAGTTTGAGCATTCTTTTGCATTGCCTTTCTTTGGGATTGGAATGAAAACTGACCTTTTCCAGTCCTGTGGCCATTGCTGAGTTTTCCAAATTTGCTGGCATATTGAGTGCAGCACTTTCACAGCATCATCTTTCAGGATTTGAAATAGCTCAACTGAAATTCCATCACCTCCACTAGCTTTAGCAGCAGTGAATTTGGGGGCAAGTACATGAAGGAGTTAAGCCAGATCAGAGTTTAAGCTGCTGAAACAGTGCCCACCAGTGGGTCCAGAGATCTACCCAGAGGTATTGAAGGGCCTCCTGTGGAGGCAGGGGTTGGCCATGGCTCATTGTGGGAGCAAGAACACTGACAGTAGTTCAGTTCAGCCACTTGGTTGTATCTGACTCTTTGTGACCCCATGGACTGCAGCATGCCAGGCTTCCCTGTCCACTGACAGTAGAGGCCCCAGGAAAAATTATTATTACTATTATTCTTTTTTGTTTGTGTCATTTTATTGAGTTGTTTTTATTATTTATTATTTGTATTTTAAATTTATTTTTAAATACATTTTTAAAATTGTTTTTGTGCACTTGTTTTATGTTTTCTTTGATTTTTTTTTAGTTCACTTTCTGCTTTTGTTAGTTTAGTCTTTCTTGACATTTGCATTTTTTAGTTTCTTGTTCTCTTGTTTTTCAAGGTTTTTTCTTTCTTTTCTTTTTTCCTTGTTTTTTTTTTTTTTTTTTTCTATTTTTTTGGTTTTGTTTTTACCATTTGTCTTGGGTTTGCCTTGTCTTTGCTTTCTTTTCCTTTTTTCTTTTTTCTCTTTCATGCTGTTCAGCTTGTGGGCTTCTTGATTCCTTGACCATGGTTCAAGCCTGGGTGAGTGCGTCAAGTCCAGGATGTTGGACCACCAGAGAATTCCTGGGCCCAGGGAATATTAATCGGCATGTGTTCTCCCAGAGGTACCCACGTTGACACAAAGACCTGGCTCTGCACAACTGCCTGCAGACTCCAGTGCTGGACACCTCATGCCAAGCAACCAGCAAGATGGTATCACAGACCTACCCATCATCAGACATGCTGCTTAAAGTCATCTTACCTTGCAGATACCCCAAAACACCATGTAATGTGGCCCTGTTCATCAGAGGGAAAAGTCTCAGCTTCACACACCAGAGCACAGGCACCGGTCCCTCCCACCAGGAAAACTACACAAGTACCTGGACCAACCTCATCCACCAGGGCATAGACAACAGAAGCAAGAGGAACTATGGCTCTGTAAGCTGTGGAAAGGAGACCATAAATGTAGTCAGTCAGACAGAATGAGATGACAGAGAAGTATTTTGCAGAAGAAGCAAGGTTAAAAAAACCACACAACCAAGTAAATAAAGATGAAATAGACAATCTACCTGAACATGAATTCAAGGCAATGATGATAAAGATGATTAAAATTCTTGTAAACAGTATGGAGGCACATATTGAGAAGACACAAGAAATGTTTAATAAGAACCTATAAAAACTAAAGAACAAGTAATCAGTGATTAATGGCATGATAACTGAAATGAAAAAATACACTGGAAAGAATCAACAGCAGAATATCTGAGGCAGAAGAACAGTTAGTGAGCTGGAAGACAGAATGGCAGAAATAACTGCTATGGACCAGAATAAAGAAGGAAAAAAAATGAGGACGTCTTAGAGACCTTCAGAACAACATTAAAAGCACCAACATTCTAGAAGAAGAGAAACAAAAAGGGACTGAGAAAATATTTGAAGAGATTATAGTGGAAAACTTCCCTAACAAAGAAGATGAAATAGTCACCAAAGTCCAGGAGTGCAGAGAGTCCCAGACAGGTAAACCCAAGGAGAAATACACCAAGACATATTTTAATCAAGCAAAAATTTAAAACAAAGAAAAGAATATTAAAAGTTGCAAGGAAAAAGCAACAAGTAACATATGAGAGAATCCCTATAAGCTTATCACCTAATTTTTCAGCAGAAACTCTGCAAGCCAGAAGGGAATGGCAGGATATATTTAAAGTGATGAAAGGGAAACACCTACAACCAAGATTACTCTACCAGAAACTATCTCTAAGATTTGACAGAGAAATCAAAAGCTTTAAGCAAAACCTAAGAGAATTCAGCACCACAAACCAGCTTTATAACAAATGATAAAGGAAATTTTCTAGGTGAGAAACATAAGAAAAGAAGAAGACTTACAAAAACAAGCCCCCCAAAATTAACAAAATGGTAATAGGAACATACACATTGATAATTAGCTTAAATGTACATGGATTAATGCTACAACCAAAAGATACAAATTGGCTGAATAAATGAAAAGACCCATATACATGCTATCTACAAGAGACTCAGTTCAGACCTAGGGACATATACAGACTGAAAGTGAGGGGATGGAAAAAAATATTCCAAGCAAATGGAAATCAAAAGAAAGCTGGAGTAGCAGTACTCAGACAAAATAGACTTCAAAATAAAGACTATTACAAGAGACAAGGAAAGATGCTACACAAAAATCAAGGGATCAATTTAAAAAGGAGATATAACAATTGTAAACATTTTTGCCCCCAAATAGGAGCACCTCAATACATAAGGCAAATTATAACAGCCATAAAAGCAGAAATCAACAGTAACACAATAATAGTGAGGGGCTTTAACACCCCACTTATTCCAGTGGGTAATTCATCCAGACAGAAAATTAATAAGGAAACACAAGTCTTAAATGACACATTAGACTAGATGGGCTTAATTGATATTTATAGGACATTCCATCTGAAAGCAGCAGAATATACTTTCATCTCAAGTACACCTGGAACATTCTCTGGAATAGATCACATCTTAGGTCACAAATCAAGCCTCAGTAAATTTAAGAAAATTGAATAAGCATCTTTTTTGATGACACTGCAGTTGGAAATCAATTACAGGAAAAAAAACTGAAAAAACACAAATACATGAAGGCTAAACAACAGGCTACTCAATAACCAAGTGATCACTAAAGAAATCAAAGAGGAAATTAAAAAAAAAATAGAAACAAATTACAACAAAAACA
Organism: Budorcas taxicolor; assembly: GCF_023091745.1. Taxonomy (NCBI): domain Eukaryota; kingdom Metazoa; phylum Chordata; class Mammalia; order Artiodactyla; family Bovidae; genus Budorcas; species Budorcas taxicolor. Next base: position 9,910,185 of record NC_068930.1, on the reverse strand, counting down.
CAATGACCCAAAAACCTATTCAGTTCAGTTCAGTTCAGTCACTCAGTTGTGTCTGACTCTTTGCGACCCCATGAATCACAGCACGCCAGGCCTCCCCATCCATCACCATCTCCCAGAGTTCACTCAAACTCACGTCCATCGAGTCGGTGATGCCATCCAGCCATCTCATCCTCTGTTGTCCCCTTTTCCTCCTGCCCCCAATCCCTCCCAGCATCAGAGTCTTTTTCAATGTGTCAACTCTTTGCATGAGATGGCCAAAGTACTGGAGTTTCTGGGATGCAGCAAAACAGTTCTAAGAAGGAAGTTAGCAATACAACCTCACGTTAAGAAACAAGAAAAATCTCTAATAAACAATCTAATCTTATACCTAAAGCGACTAGAGAAAGAAGAAAAAGCCCAAAGTTAGTTGGAGGAAAGAAATCATAAAGATCAGAGCAGAAATAAATGAAACAGAAACAAAGAAAACAAAAGTAAAGATTAATGAAACAAAAAGCTGGCTGTTTGAGAAGATCAATGAACTTGATAAAATTTTACCCAGACTCATTAAAAAAAAAGGGAGAGGACTTAAATCAATAAAATTAGAAATAAAAAAGAAGTGACAATGAACACCACAGAAACAGAAAGGATCACAAGAGACTACTACAAGTAAACATACGCCAATAAATGGAAAACCTGGAAAATGGGCCAACTGTTAGAAAAGTACAACCTTCCAATACTGAACCAAGAAGAAACAGAAAATATGAACAGACCAATCACAAGTAATGAAATTGAAACTATGATTAAAAATCTTCCAACAAACAAAAGTTCAGGAACAGATGCCTTCACAGGCGAATTGTATCAAATATTTAGAGAAAAGCTAACACCCATCCTTCTTAAACTCTTTCAAAAAATTGCAGAGGGAGGAACACTCTGAAGCTCATTCTATGAGACCACCATCCCCTGGCACAAAAACCAGACTAAGATACCACACACAAAAAATTACAGGCCAATATCACCGATAAACATAGATACAAATATCCTCAACAAAATATTAGCGAACAGAATCCAACAACATATTAAAAGGATCATACACCATGATCAAGTGATATTTATCACAGGGATGTGCAAGGATTCTTCAGTATATGTAAATTAATCAATGTGATACATAATATTAACAAATTGAAGAATAAAAATTATATGATACTCTCAATAGATGCATAAAAAGCTTTTGACAAAATTCAACACCCATTTATGATAAAAACTCTCCAGAAAGTGGGCATAGAGGGAACCTACTTCAACATAATAAAGATCATATATGACAAACCCACAATAAACATCATTCTCAACAGTGAAAAACTGAAAGCATTTCCTCCAAGATCAGGAACAGGACAAGGGTTCCCGTTCTTACCACTATTATTCAACATAGTTTTAGAAGTCCTAGCCTTGGCAATCGGAGAAGAAAAAGAAATAAAAGTAATGCAAACTGGAAAAGAAAAATAAAACTGTCATTGTTTGTAGATGACATGATACAATACACAGAAAATCCTAAATATGCCACCAGAAAACTAGTAGAGCTAGTCAAAGAATTGAGGGGAGTTCCAAGATACAAATACACAGAAATCTCTTGCATTTCTATACACTAACAACAAAATGTCAGAAAGAAAAATTAAGGAAACAATCTCATTTACCATTGCAACAAAGAAAAAATACATCGGTATAAACCTACTTAAGGAGATAAATGACCTGTACTCGGAAAACTATAAGATACTGATGAAATAAAGCAAAGATGACACAAACAGAAGGAGAGATATACCATGTCCTTGGATTGAAAGAATCAACGTCATGAAAATGACTATACTACCCAAAGAATCCACAGATTCAGTGAAATGCCTATCAAATTACCAATGGCATTTTTCACAGAATTAGAACAAAAAATTTTACAATTATTTTATAGAAACACAAGAAACCCCAAATAGTAAAAACAATCTTGAGAAAGAAAAACGGAGCTGGAGGAAATCAGGCTCCCTGACTTCAGACTATACTACAAATCTACAGGCATTTGCAGTATGGTATTGGCACAAAAACAGAAACACAGATCAATGGAACAGGAGCGAAAGCTCAGATATAAACCCATGCACCAACGGTAACCTAATCTATGATACAAGAGGCAAGCATATACAATGGAGAAAAGGCAGGTTCTTCAATAAGCTGTGCTGGGATAACTGGACAGCTACGTGTAAAAGAATGAAATGAGAACATTCCCTAATATCACACAAAAGTAAACTCAAAATGGATTAAAGACCTAAATGTAAGGCTGAACAATTTAACTCTTAGAGAGAAACGTAGAATACTTTTTGACATAAATCACAGCAAGTTCTCTTTTGATACACCTTCTAGAGTAATGAAACTAAAAGCAAAAATACACGAATGGGGCCCAATTAAACTTAAGTTTTTTTAAGTAAAGGAAACCATAAACAAAACAAAAAGACAACCCTCAGAATGGGAGAAAATATTTGCAAATGAAGCAACTGGCAATGAATTAATCTCCAAAATATAAAAATAACTCATGCAGCTCAATAACAAAAAGACACAAAACAACACCATAAAAAAATGGGCAGAAGAACTAATAGACATTTTTCCATAGAAGACATATGGATGGCTAACAAACACATGAAATGCTCAACATCACTAATTATTAAAGAAATGCAAATCAAAACTATAATAAGTTATTACCTTATATAAGACAGAAAGGCTATCATCAAAAAATCTACAAACAATAAATGCTGGAGAGGGTGTGAAGAAAAGGGATGGGAATGTAAGTTAATAGGACCACTATGGAGAACACTATGAAGGTTCCTCAAAAAACTAAACATAGAACTACCATATGATCTAGCAATCTCATTCCTGGGCACACACCCAGATAAAAACAATTCAAACAGATACATGCACCCCAATGTTTGTCGCACCATTATTTATAATATCCAGGACATGGAAGCAACCTAAATGTCCATTAATAGAGGAATGGATGAAAAAGATGTGGTACACATGGACAATGAGAATCACTCAGCCATAAATCAGAATGAAGTTGTGTCATTTACAGAGACATGGATGCGCCCAGAGGCTGTCATATGGAGTGAAGTGTTAGAAAGAGAAAAAGGAATATTGGACATAATGCACATATGTGCAATCCAGAGAAATGGTACATATGAACCTATCTGTAAAGCAGAAATAGAGAGAGATGGGGAACAATCATATTGACACCGAGTGAGGGGAAAAGGAGGGTGGGATGAATTGGGAGGTCGGGATTGATATATATATATATATACACTGCTGCTGCTGCTAAGTCGCTTCAGTTGTGTCCGACTCTGTGCGACCCCAGAGATGGCAGCCCACCAGGCTCCCCCGTCCCTGGGATTCTCCAGGCACTACTACGTATAAAACAGATAACGAATGAGAAACTGCTGTATAGCATAGAGCACTCTACTCGGTGCTCCGAGGGGATCTAATGGGAAGGAAAGCCAAAAGGAGGGGATGTCGTATACACCTGGCTGCACAGCAGAAACACAGCAGTGTAAAGCAATAGACTCCAGTTTAGAAAAGTGGTCTGTGCCATGTGGTTGTCTGCTTTCCCAAATTAAAAACTAATCTAAAATCTTCTTCAATCATGAGAATATGGGATGATGAAGAATAACAGGAAAAACCAAGTTATTTCCTTCTTTGTTAAGCATAAAGCATCCCGGATATAGAGCACCGCGTGGGAGGATCTGACGGGACAAACATCTCCTCTGGAGAGCTGTGAGGTGTTTCCTGGGAGTGGGGAAGGGAGGAGCAGTTTGGAGCACAGGAGCGTTTGTCAGAGCCTTTATGCCCAAAGGATTAAGTGCAGAGAAAGTGATTCTTTAAAGAACCACACCTACAGAGGTGCGACTAAGACACCGCGGACCTCCAGGCGATGGCACAAACTAACAGAAGCTGAGTAGAAGAAGCAAAGCTAGATTTGGAGGTTATTGACTGGACTAATTTAGTGAGGATGATAGTAAAAGCAAAGGCTATTACTGAAGCATCAAACATTCACAACAAAAGCCCCGGGAATGCTTTACAGGGAAGCATGTAGAACTAAGTAGAACTCCATCATTCTAATGAGGTGAATGGAGAGAGACACAGGCCACACTGTCCTACTTGCCACTGTTTTCTCCATTACCTCCCACCCCATCTCAGGAAGTCCTGGCTAAGGGGGAACACGCCCCCACGTTCTTGCCTCTTTGGAAAACTTGTGTTAGAATCACTTTCCAAATCTTGTGGCTATAATAAATCTAGAGAAAGAAAGACAAAGAAAACAAACCTGAGCTTAAAATATATACATATGTATAGGTATACACACATATCTACATACTGAGATATATATATATTTTTTTAGCTTAGGCATTTCATAAGAGCAAAGACAAACAAAACAAAACAGCCTTCTCAAGTCATAGAAAAAAAGTACAGGAAAGAATACTGCAAGCCAGGGGCAGTCTTGAAGTACGGTATCTTACTCTGTGATGTAGGTACTACATGCTTTAAAATAAAACCATTTCCAAGATGAAATGGCAGAAAGGCAAAAGCTCAGTTAGATAACAACAATAAAACAGACACTTTCTTTAGGTTTTTGATGTACTCAGATGCTTTAACGTAGGGGCCATTTTACCACCACAGAATCCCTCTGGGAGGCTGATTGGTCCTATCTCAACAGAAAAGGCGAGGGCGGGACTTGTTCCGGGTCCTCCAGCTGGGAGGGCTGGAAGGACGCTGACGTGAACCCAGGGCCACCTGCCTCTTAAGGCCATGCTGTCGAATAGACCATGTCATATTCCTTAGAGATACCAGGGAGGTGCCCTGCAGATGCTCTGAGGAGTATCTGCTTATCAGGCACACTGGAGAGCTAGCTCGGCACAGCAAGCAAGGCCCAGCCAAGTGCTCCCTGGGCAAGCTGCGGAGGACTCCGAACGCGACCAATCACGCAGTCGCAGAGAAATCTAGGGACAGGCCCCGTGTTCCAGAGGGGCAGTCTCAATAGGCCATCACTATCATGCTATGTAGAAAGATTATTTTAAAAGGGGGGTGTGTGTGTACACGTGCATGAAAATCATGTATCCCTGCTTGTTTAAAGACATTATCTGTGTCTGGGGAATCTATCAGTAATTAGGATAGAAAATAATACTTAACACTGGAAAAACTTTGCTTGCTTTTCCTAGTGACTATCTTGGCCCCATCTGAAAAAACAACTGTGCACACAGGAACACAAGATTTGGATTCCCTCTCCGAAGTTGAGAAATAATCACTGAATGAAGCAGTGCGGGGACAGAGAAGGGCAGGTGGAAGGAACGACGCTTCAGGCCACAGTCAGGGATGGGAGGCAAGGGGCGTGCGTCACCCGCAGCCCTTATCTGTCAGCTCAAGGAGAAAGGAATTGGCCTTGCCTGACGGGCACCATAAAAGGCGAGGCAGGAGGAGGACGAGGATGCACGGAAAGATGCCCTTTTAGGAGAAACACAAATCCCGCGAGAGCTGCCTAAGAAATTATCCTGGTCTTCCACTTCCAAGACAGGGCAAAAGAAAAAGCCCCTGTGGTTGTGAGCATAACTGTAGAAACATCCAAAACCAAAGCCTTGTTACTTTCTAAAGCAAATCGGTTTGGACAAAAGAGTCACACTTCAGTGGAGAAATAAAGTTCACGAAAACCATGCAGTTTAAAGATGTATGTTCCAACGAATATGTCACAGTGAAGAGTAAGGACAAAAAAAAGCAGTGACGTTTAAAACAACCCCCCTTAAATACAGTAACTTCGGAGGACATCTTGGAACATTAACCTAAATTCTCCTCAGGTATTCAGCGCATATGTGTACAAGGCCTGCCATCTGCTGACAAGGTTTGGTACTGCTAGTTCGGAAAGTATTGAGGCAGCGGATTTTGTCAGAGGATAATTTACTCAATTTTTGTAGCAAGTGCTTAACATTAATTACTAATAACATTAGTCAAGTCTCAACAAATATCAGATCTTGGTCCTCATATCTGTATATTTCCTGTTTTACAATATAAGACAGAACACCTACTTCTGGGCAGGTAGTGCTCCCAGTTAACTATTAGGGAAATGGAATCATACAGTATGAATTATTTTCAGTCTCGCTTATTTCATAAATATCATGTCTGTGGGAGTCACGCATCATATTAAGCATAGGAGTGGTCTGATCATTTTCTATGAACAGATCACAATCTTATCTACTCTACTGCTGATGAACATCTGAATTGTTCCTAATTCTCGGCTATTACAAATAGTGCAACTCTGGACGTTCTTGGTTATGTCTTTTGGTGGACATATGTCTGCATTTCTGTTGGGTGTGTGCTTGGAAGTGATACTGCTGGGTCATAGAGTATTAAGTCTGGACAGAGTAACATGGAAACATATATTACCATATGTAAAATAGATAGCCAATGGGAATTTGCTGTGTGACTCAGGGAACTCAAACTGTGCTTGGTAACAGCCTAGAGGGGTGGGAAGGGGGGTATGGGGTGGGAGGTTCAAGAGGGAGGGGACATATGTATACCTATGGCTGATTCCTGTTGATGTATGGCAGAAACCAACAGAATACTGTAAAGCAATTATCCTTCATTTAAAAATAAATAATTAAAAAAACTTAGTAATAGTGCTAAAATTTTCCAAAGTAGCTACACCAAATATATTCTAAACAACCACATATGAGAAAGTACATGAGAGCACTATATATTTGCCAACTCGATGTTATGGGTCTTTTAAAAATTTTAGCAATGTTAGTGGAAATGCAGTAGTATCCAGTGAATTTATTTTTATTTCCCTGGTGACTAATGAGAGGAATGTCATCTAATACATTTAATAGCTATGTAGGTATCCTTTTTTGTGAAAAGTCTATTGCTGGGAGTTCCCTGGCAGTCCAGTGGTTAGGACTAGGCACTTTCACTGCCGTAGTTCACTATCTGGATGGGGAACTAAGATCCCACAAGCTGCATGGTGCAGCAAAAAAAAAAAAAAATCTCTTGCCCACATTTCTATTCAGTTATTCGTCTTTGTTTTATTGACATATAGGAGATCTGTACAGATTCTAGTTATGAGCCCTTTTTCAGTTATATGCATTACCAATAACATTTTCTTCTTTGTTCTTGTCTGTGGTATGAAATATACACTGATTCAAGTACAGACCAACAGAGCATCAAGCAGAAGGGAAGAGAGACTTCCCTGGTGGCTCAGATGGTAAAGAATCCACCTGCAATGCAGGAGACCTGGGTTCGACCCTTAGGGTTGGGAAGAACCCCTGGAGGAGGGCATGGCAACTGACTCCAGTATTCTGGCCTGGAGAATCCCCATGGACAGTGGTGCCTTGTGTGCAACAGTCCATGGGATTGCAAAGAGTTGGATATGACTGAGCAACTAAGCACACACAGAAGGGAAGAGAGAATTAACACACCTAAGTTCCTTACTTAAGAACTTACTTAAGAATGTTCAAACTACCGCACAATTGCATTCATCTCATATGCTAGCAAACTAATGCTCAAAATTCTCCAAGCTAGGCTTCAACAGTATGTGAACCAAGAACTTCCAGATGTCCAAGCTGGATTTAGAAAAGGCAGAGCAACCAGAGATCAAATTACCAACATCCACTGGATCACAGAAAAAGCAAGAGAATTCCAGAAAAACATTTACTTCTCCTTCATTGACTACGCTAAAGCCTTTGACTGTGTGGATCACAACAAACTGGAAAATTCTTAAAGAGATGGGACTACCAGACCACCTGACCTGCCTCCTGAGAAACCTGTATGCAGATCAAGAAGCAACAGTTAGAACTGGACATGGAACAACAAACTGGATCCAAATTGGGGAAGAAGTACGTCAAGGCTGTATATTGTCACCTGCTTATTTAAGTTATATGCAGAGTACATCATGGGAAATGCCTGGCTGGATGAAGCACAAGATGGAATCAAGATTGCCAGGAGAAATATCAGTAACCTCAGATACACAGATGACACCACCCTTATGGCAGAAAGCAAAGAGAAACTAAAGAGCCTCTCGATGAAAGTGAAAGAGAAGAGTAAAAAAGCTGGCTTAAAACTCAACATTCAAAAAATGAAGACCATGGCATCTGGTCCCATCACCCACATAAATGGGTCCATACCATTCATGGCAAATAGATGGGGAAACAATGGAAACAGTGACAGACTTTATTTTCTTGGGCTCCAAAATCACTGCAGATGGTGACTGCAGCCATGAAATTAAAAGAAGCTTGTTCCTTGGAAGAAAAACTATGCCCAACCTAGAACGCATATTAAAAAGCAGAAATATTACTTTACTGACAAAGGTTTGTATAGTCAAAGCTATGATTTTTCCAGTAGTCAGGTATGGATGTGAGAGTTGGACTATAAAGAAAGCTGAGGTCCAAACAATTGATGCTTTTTAACTGTGGTGTTGGAGAATACTCTTGAGATTGCCTCGGACTGTAAGGAGATCCAACCAGTCAATCCTAAAGGAAACCAGTCCTGAATATTCATTGGAAGGACTGATGCTAAAGCTGAAGCTCCAATACTTTGGCCAGCTGATGTGATCAGAGCCAACTCATTGGAAAAGACCCTGATGCTGGGAAAGATTGAAGGCAGGAGGAGAAATGGATGACAGAGGATAAGATGGTTGGATGGCATCACCAACTCAATGGACATGAGTTTGAGCAAGCTCTGGGAGTTGGTGATGGACAAGGAAGCCTGGCGTGATGCAGTCCGTGGGGTCACAAAGTTGGACACGACTGAGCGACTAAACTCAACTGAAGTTCCTTATATTATCTAGAAAGTATTTAATTGACTAATTATATTAGAGTGTAATACACCAGGGATACAAGCAAAAAATTCTATGGTAATCACTAGAAGAAAAAAATAACATAATGTATAACTTATCAGTTAATAGCGAAGTGGAATGACAAAAATATTTGACTAAAGACGGCAAGAAAGGAGAAAGAAAGGAACATAAAACTGGTAGGCAAAAGGAAATTAAAAAACTCAAATATATCAATAATTAAACAAAAATTATGAAGACTGAAAATTAAGAGATAGAAAAAGATAATATAGGAAAATTGATACCAAGAAAGCTGGAGTATCAATTTTAATATCAGCCAAAATAGATAGGGAACAAAGAAGAGCAATATATACTGACAAATAAAATAATAGGTTAAGAAGATAGGCTGTTTAACTCTCCTCCCACCCAACAGAATATATTAGAGTATATAAAACAATGACTGGCAGAACCATGGGGAGCTATAGATGGATCAATAATTATTGTTCAAAATTTAAGCACACTTACCTTAAGAACTAATGTATCAAATTGGCAAAAGATAAAAAAATACACAAATTTGAGTAACAGAATTAATAAAGTTACCATAACATGGAGTTATTAGAACCTTAAACACAGTGAGTAAAGGATACAACTTCCCTTTGTAGCACACTTGGAACTTCACAAAAATTGATTATGGTCACAAAGAAGCTTCAGTAAATTTCAAAGAGTTCACCCTATACAGATACGTTTCTGCCCACAATGCAGTAAAATTACAAATTGATAACATCAGAATATTTTTGGAAAAATACCCATATATCTGCAAACTAGAACACACATCATTTGAATAATCCTTGGATTCAAGACTAATTATAGAGTAAGTTATGAACTTACTAAGACTTGATGTGAGAGACAGTGCTCCATGTTAAAACATGTGGGATGGGTTAAAGCAAGACTCACAGAGACATTTTGGAGAATATCTTTGATATTTTGGTGGGAAACACTTTCTAAATAAACCTCCAAAGCATAAATCATAAGGTTAAAAATTAATGGATTTGACTCTAGAAAACTCAGGTTTCATATCATAAAGAACATCATAGACAAAACTGATAAATGAGCAATAGATGAAAGAAAATGTTTGTAGTATTACTAATCTATAATACACAAGAAAATCTCAGTTATCAAAAAAGTACATGAAGTCCCAAAAGAAAAACCAGAAAGAACGCTAACAGGCTGTTCATAGGAGAGGAACCCAAATGGCTAAACGTACATGAAGAGGTGCTCAAACTCACTAATAAGAAATATGTAAGTAGAATTAGCAAGTGCTGGTAAAGAATCTACCTACAATGTGGGAGACCTGGGTTCAATTTCTGGGTTGTAAAGATCCCCTAAAGAAGGGAAAGGCTACCCACTACAGTATTCCGGCCTGGAGAGTTTCATGGACTGTGTAGTCCATGGGGTTGCAAAGAGTTGGACTTGACTGAGTGACTTTCACTTTTCACTTTTATATGCATCACGGTGACAAAGGTTAGAAAGATCAGCTATGCCAAGGACTGTTGGGGATGTGAGAAAACAGGAATCCGTGTGCCCCCCAAGTGGGAGTGCAGATGGGTGTAGCAATTGGCTAGTGTGGTGACCTTGAAGTATGAGTGTACCCTGTGACCAAGTAATCCTATCCCTGGAGCATAAGCCTCAGAAAAAGTCTCCCTGAGACTCCTAAGTGGAGCTGCACAAGGATATTCATGGCAGCACCACCGTGGGAGCTGGGGACGAGCCGAATACCACTGCTAGCAGGATGGACACGCACGGGAGGGCAGACGCACTCTGTGGAGCACAACAGAGCGGGCTGCGGCACCGCACAGGCAACAGGTGGATAAAAGCCACGCGGACAAAAGCGAGAAAGGGAGTGAGACACACGTGGCAAATTCATACAAACCTAAAATGTACAAATGCAGAAAACAATACTATTTATTATTCAGAGATACAAATGTAAAGACATAGGTCATCGTTTAAAAAGGTGTTTATGAGGGACTTCTCTGGTGGTACAGTAGTTAATATGCCACCTTCCAAAGCAGGGGGTGAGGGTTCAATCCCTGGTAGGGGACCTAAAACCCCACATGCCTTGGGATAAAAAAACTAAAACATAAAACAGAAAGCAATATTGTAACAAATGAGAAAAAAACTTTAAAAATGGGCCACATCAAAAAAATGTTAAAAAAAAAAAGGTATCTAAGATATGTACGAGACAGAATGAGAATAAGGATCAAAGATGGAAGGAAAAAACTCAGCTTAAAAAAGGATACCAAAAGTTTGCATGGACTGATGAATTCTCTGTATTTATATCCAAAACCATTCCCAAATAAATTAACAAGAGTAGACTTATGATCATAAAAATGTCTTTAAAAGCATGAATCAAAGTTAGTCCTTCCCAGCTTCCATTCATATGGAGGCAGTAGGTGTGCTCCTTGGGGGCCCTTTCCTTCTTAAAAATGAGTCCACTGGGTCCCTGAGGTCTCTTGGGAATCAAGCAGTCTGATTACTAAGTTAGTGAATTCTTCCAGCTTGGGTTAAGGCTCGCCATGTAGGTCTGCTGGGGATTCTGTGCTTCTTCTAGAACAGACCTTTCTCTGCCCTCTTCTTTCCACAAACACACCCTTTCAGTGTGCAAATCCTGTCACGCCACTGCTCTGAGGATTGGCTTGGGGTTGGCCTTTGGAGAGGGATAGATGAGCTGCCCACCCAAGGCTCCTTCCCCAGGCTCCAAGCATTTTCTCTCTTCCACCGGGGTTTACTTGGTGAGTGTAGGGTGGGGTTAGGGAAAATGGGGAACAATCTTCTCATTCTCATGGATTCAGATGTCTCTCAGATCTTTCCTCTTTGAGGCCCTAATCATAAAATCAACATACTGAAACAGTTTAGACTAGAATGGTAGGGGAGGAAAGGAAAACGGGGCTGGGGGAAGGGAAGGAACAGGAGTGTGAAAGAGGGGCAGGGAGCGCAGGCAAGAAAGAGAAAACCAAGAGGATGACACCAGGACTCTAGGAGCCAGGGCGGGTGTGGGGACACCACACACCTAGTGACGAGCACCACTTTGATTTGTGTAAGCCTTGGTTGTGGCTGCTCTGACACGACTGTGCTCCCCCCTTTTACTGCTGGAAAATGGCTGTGGAGAAGCCACGGCAATGTCACGGAGATGCTCCTCCTGTTTCAAGACAGAATCTTCTGGCAAAGAACCTCCAGCAATCACCTATATGGAAGGTCCTAAACTGGAAACTTACTGTGCAAATGACAATTTGATCCGCGCTTGAATTTCCATCCATTCTTCTTTTATAATCTTTCCACATTGGAGCATCTCCTTTGAAAGTATCTCCGCCTTTGTCAAATTCTTTGACGCTTCCTTGAACCTGAGTTGTGTTCAGAAAACTTTATATCTGGTGCTGCATTCTGGGGCCCCAGCTCCTGGACATCCTTGGCTCTCATATTGCCCATCACCCTTCCTGAGCCACCTGTCAACTTTTGATTTGGCCTTTAACATTAAATGCAAGCATTATGAATGGTATTTCTACCTGTAAAGATTAGAGGCAAAAGGATACTTTTGAAGGGACAGTAAGGCTTGCCCCAAGGTATGGAACAGCTCAACCGAACACTTGAAAACATCTGTATTGTCATTGTATGGAGGCACAATGGAGCTGGTGAGGATTTCTTTGGCTTTTTCTGCATGTTGTTTTGCTTGTAGTGACATTCCTGTGGACAAAAAAAAAAAAAAAATAAGAAGAAGAAGAAAGGAAGTCTCAGTTTCTCTTTCACTTCAGTTGGACAGGAATATAGTTGATTCTGGCCAGGGAACCTAATGCGGTGACCTCACATATCTGCAAGCGGCACATGGAGATGTGTCAGGGCAGTGTGAAATACCATCATCACCGGAAGAAACAATCACTGGAAGTACTCAAGATAAAAATTTTTCCTCCAAATGTTCTCTCTGGAAATTAACAGAATAAGCAGAAACTGAACAGCTCTGAAACTTCACCAATATCAGATATAAAATGTTATAAATGATTATAAAAAAATAAAAGGAATTTATAAAGACTGCAGCATTCTGGGAAAGAAATAAAAATTTCATAAATTTTACTCCTGGCTTTGTGATACCAATCTTAATGGAATACTAAAAATTCTGAATCTTCTGCTCACCCATCCATAATCATAACTTTAAAGTTGCTATTAACATAATACAAATATGATGATATCTACCAAGACTGACAAATAATTCCAACGAGATAAAGGGGCTAATGTGCTATAATCTCTTCTTTCTATGTGGTAAACACATGGAGTTTAAAAACCAGTTACTACCAAGAACTAATTCCCAGCGGTTCTAGTGTTCTTCCACTGGAATATTCATTTGTGGAAAAGGTGATATTAGGGGTATCAGGACTTTTTGCTTTCCCATACTCTCACTTTCTTCCCTACAACAACACAACCCTCCACTTATATCCCAATACTCCTGGTCTTACATTATTCATTACATGGAATTGTATCTTCAATGTCTAAAAAAATAAAGCTGTCAAAATGTGAAGTTCATTCTGTTCCTATGTCTATAAAACAGAATAGATTTTCTGATGGAGAAAATCCAGGGCATGCATTTGCTGATTCAATCAGGGAACTCAAACAGGGGCTCTGTGACAGGCTGAAGGGTGTGATGGGGAGCAAGATGGGAAGGAGGGGACACGGGTGTACCTATGGCTGATTCTCGTTGATGTATCACAGAAAAATACAAAATTCTGCAAAGCAATTATCCTTCAATTAAAAAATTTTAAGAAACAACAAGAAGAAATAAATAAATAAAGGCAAAAAGAAAAAATCCAGGGTATGCTATTTTTGTAGGAGCACTTACAGAATTTTGTCTTTTTTTTTTTAAAGCACATAATCAACCTACCAGAAATTTATTAGTGCCAATAACATACGCAATATTATACAAGACATGATCAGTTCAGTTCAGTCGTTCAGTTGTGTCTGACTCTTTGTGACCCATGGACTGCAGCATGCCAGGCTTCCCTGTCCATCACCAACTCCTGGAGCTTACTCAAACTCATGTCCATCGAGTTGGTGATGCCATCCAACCATCTCATTCTCTGTCATCACTTTTCCTCCTGCTTTCAATCTTTCCCAGCATCAGGGTCTTTTCCAATGAGTCAGTTCTTTGCATGAGGTGGCCAAAGTATTGGAGTTTCAGCTTCAGCATCAGTCCTTCCAATGAACACCCAGGACTGATCTTCTTTAGGATGGACTGGTTGGATTTCCTTGCAGTCCAAGGGACTCTCAAGAGTCTTCTCCAACACCACAGTTCAAAAGCAGCAATTCTTTGGCACTCAGCTTTCTTCAAAGTCCAACTCTCACATCCATAGATGGCCACTGGAAAAACCATAGCTTTGACTAGAGACACCTTTGTCAGCAAAGTAGTGTCTCTGCTTTCTAATATGCTGTCTAGGTTGGTCATAAGCTTTTCTTCCAAAGAGCAAGTGTCTTTTAATTTTGTGGCTGCAGTGACCATCTGCAGTGATTTTGGAGCCCCAAAATATAAAGTCTGTCACTGTTTCCATTGTTTCCCCATCTGTTTGCCATGAAGTGATGGGACCGGATGCCATGATCTTTGTTTTCTGAATGTTGAGTTTTAAACCAACTTTTTCACTCTCCTCTTTTCACTTTCATCAAGAGGCTCTTTAGTTTTTCTTCACTTTCTGCCATGAGGGTGGTGTCATCTGTGTATCTAAGGTTATTGATATTTCTCCCGGCAATCTTGATTCCAGCTTGTGCTTCATCCAGCCCAGCGTTCCTCATGATGTACTTTGCATATAAGTTAAATAAGCAGGTGACAATACACAGCCTTGATGTACTCCTTTCCCGATTTGGAACCAGTCTGTTGTTCCATTTCCGGTTCTAACTGTTGCTTCCTGACCTGCACAGATTTCTCAGGAGGCAGGTCAGGTGGTGTGGTATTCCCATCTCTTTCAGAATTTTCCAGTTTGTTGTGATGCACACAGTCAAAGGCTTTGGCATAGTCAATAAAGCAGAAGTAGATGTTTTTCTGGAACTCTCTTGCTTTTTCCATGATCCAGCGGATGCTGGCAATTTGATCTCCGGTTCCTCTGCCTTTTCTAATTCCAGCTTGAACATCTGGAAGTTCACGGTTCATAGACTCTTGAAGCCTCACTTGGAGAATTTTTAGTATTACTTTGCTAGTGTGTGGGATGAGTGCAATTGTGCAGTAGTGTGAACATTCCTTGGCATTGCCTTTCTTTGGGATTGGAATGAAAACTGACCTTTTCCAGTCCTGCACCCACTGCTGAGTTTTCCAAATTTCCTGGCATTTTGGGTGCAGCACTTAACAGCGTCATCTTTTAGGATTTGAAACAGCTCAACTGGAATTCCATCACCTCCACTATCTCTGTTCATAGTGATGCTTCCTGAGGCCCACTTGACTTTGCATTCCAAAATGTCTGGCTCCAGGTGAGTGATCACACCATTGTGGTTATCTGGGTCGTGAAGATCTTTTTGGATAGTTCTGTGTTTCTTGCCACCTCTTCTTCACATTTTCTGCTTCTGTTAGGTTCATACCATTTCTGTCCTATATTGTGCTCATCTTTGCATGAAATATTCCCCTGGTATCTCTAATTTTCTTGAAGAGATCTCTAGTCTTTCCTATTCTATTGTTTTCTTCTATTTTTTTGCACTGATCACTGAGGAATGCTTTTTTATCTCTCCTTGTTATTCTTTGGAACTCTGCATTCAAATGGGGTTACAGTTCCTTTTCTCTTTTGCTTTTAGCTTCTCTTCTTTTCTCAGCTATTTGTAAGGCCTCCTCAGACAATCATTTGTCTATTTCTTCAAGGAACTTGAACTCAACCCACTGGAGGCAGCATGGGTTGCGGTTCAAGAATGCTAGCTCTGAAATCACACTGCTCAGAAAGGATTTCCTGTTCCATCACTTACCCAGAAATTTTGGCCTTATCTTTCTGGACTGTAGACAGAGATAATAACATTACCTGCCTCATAGCACAGTAGTGAAGTGTGTGTGTGTGTGTGTGTGTGTGTGTGTGTGTCTATGTGTTAACTCACTTCAATCGTGTCTGACTCTTTGCGACCCCATGAACTATAGCCCATCAGGCTCCTCTGTCCATGGGATTGTAAGCAAGAATACTGGAGGGGATTGCCATGCCCTCCTCCAGGGGATCTTCTGGATCCAGAGATTGAACCTACACCTTTTAAGTCTCCTGCAATGGCATGCAGGCTCTTTATCATTAGCGCCACCTGGTGATGACTAAAGGAAATTATATGTGGAAAATAGCATGGTGCCTGGCCTCACTAATTAGTAGATACTGCTTTTATTTTAATTTGAGTAAAAAAAAAAAAGTCCATAATGCAGAAAGGTAGCAGACTGTGGCGGGAAAGCATCATTTAAAATCCCAGATGCCAGGACATTGGCCCTGGCAACCAAAATCCTAGATCTGAGTCTTGGATCAGCTATTTACCATCTGACCTGGGGCAGCTTGTTTCACATCAAATTAGTTGTTTCCTCTGGATCTAGAAAATAGGGGGTAGAGGGGTGTGGTTTGAACTAGATGATCTCCAAGGTCCCTTCTGATCTAACAGGTAGGACCAGTCTACAGTCAGGTTCGGCTAAATGTATTGGGTGGCAGTTGTATGCATAGCATTGTGGTGTTTTTCACTTCACTTCATTTATTTACTCACTGGGCCAATCAGTGATGCTGGGAAGGCAGCAGCATCATTATCAATATCATCTCTTCTCAGCTGAAGGGACAGAGACGTGCTCTTGTGCGTCTTGTCCACGGCTGCCAGTCGCTGTTTTTGCCTTCTCTGCATCTCTTCTCCCGTGCCCTGTTTCCTTTTGAGAATGCCCCTACACACTCAGTCCACGTAATTTAGCCAAGGCCAGCCTCTCCCCCAGGATCCGATGGAAGAAAAGTCAGGGCTTGCCAATCAGACCATGTGTGTATGCTCAGTTGCTAGGTCAGGTCCGACTTTTGGCAAGCCCATGGACTGCAGCCTGTCAGGCTCCTCTGCCCCCAGGATTCTCCAGGCAAGAGTACTGGGGTGGGGGTTGCCATTTCCTCAGACTAGTTCTTGTCTTTGGCATAAAACCCAAGTCATCCCAATAGGAATCCCCAAACTGTGAGATTTTGGTAAAAATACATTCTTTTTTATCCTGGGAATGCTGAGGAGGGAAACCTGAAGCTGCTGGCAACCTTGCTGACCCCATGTGGGCAAAGTTGGGCCAAGAATGGAGCCAATACAGAGGAAAGCAGAGTCACGTGCTGGAAAAAGAGAGGAACGGAGATCCGATCATGTTGTTTGAAAACGCGAATCTGGCTAAGTCTACAGTAAGACTTACCCTTGATTTTTAAGGTGTATGAATCAATAAGTTACCTTTTGTTTACTGCCAGCTTGATTTAGCCTTTTATTTTGGGGGGAGGGGTTTGGTCTCACAGGTAAGAGATTTTCCATCAATACATATATGAATGGATTCTATTTTAGGCTCTGGCTCTAGACCCTAGGACATTTCTACAATGCCTTCAAAGCTAACAAATCCATTTTCTCCTAAGAACTGTTTTTAAGATCATAAAGAATAAAGTTCTGCAGGGCTAAAATCTTCTTTCTCTTTTTTGCATATTATATTAGAAAATCATATTGACTGTGAAAGGAAATGGCTTCTCAATGTGTGGAGAGGAGAACATCCAAGAAAACCTGACCCTCCTAAAGTTAAGCCAAGTCTGGGAAAAAAAGCGGAAACAAACCAGCTGATCCTCTGCAGCTTGAGGCAGACTCACCTTTCAGCTGAAGATAACCCTTAGCCAGGTTAACGTGCGCCTCGGCCAGCTTCCAGTGGGCATCACCATAGCAGATCCTTGTCAGAGCCATGCAGTGCACAAGCTCGTGGAGAGCCTTTTTGTACTGAAGGAAGGAAAAACAGTCCCACTAGTTGGACAACAAGGTACAAAATCAATGTGTACTTTTATCCATTCAATATGCATTTATAGAGTGATGATTATGGGCCAGGCATGGTTTTAAATATGTATGATACATCAGAGAACAAAAAAAGATCTGATTTGGGTGGCAGGGTATTCTTCTGGTTGGGTGAAATAGACAATATACATTTAAAAAAATGGTAAAATTTATAGTACATTTAAGTTTATAGTACAAAGATATGTTTTTGGTGGCAGAGTATTTATCTGGTTGGGTGAAATAGCCAATATACATAAAAAACAGTAAAATTTATAGTACATTTAAGTTTATAGTAAATAGTGGTAAATGTTGTGGAATAAAGAAGCTGTACATAAATGACCAGCTCCCACATATTCAGACACAAGTGGGCCAGTGGTGGTAGTTTTCAAATAACAGCCTCTGGCTCTCAATTCAAACAATCTTCTTTAGTAGCTGGGATATTAGCACAGCCAGATGAGGTCAGCAGGACTTTGCAAACAGATTTTGTTAAAGGAGTAAGAAGCACATTTTCATCCAGTGCCAGGACAAAGAGAACAGTGAATGGTGTGGATTCTAGCTCCAGGTTAGCTTAGAGCAGCAATATTCTCAAAGCAAGGCTGGTGGTTTTAAAATACAGCTCCGAAATTCTTTGACACTCTTTTCATCCAGAGACGGTGGTCTGTGTCCCTTTCCTTTGAATCTGAGTTTATGACTGCTTGGCTAAACTAACGTGGAGGCAGGGAGGCAGTACCACTTTTCGGGCCCAGGCCTTAAAGGACCGGCAGCTTCTACTCTCTGTCTCCCCTTAGGTACTCACTCCTGGAACTTGCTATGAGCTGAAAGGTGTCTCCCACCCCCAGATTCATTTGTTGGAGTCCTAAGTACTTCAGAATATAACTGCATTTGGAGAGATGAACTTTGAAGAGGTGAAGAAGTTAAAATGAGGCCGTCACAATGGGGGCCTCATCTAATATACTGGTGTCCTTATAAGAAGAGAAGGAGACATGAGAAATGGGCACACACAGAGAAATACCTTGTGAGGACACAGAAGGAAGGAATCAGCAAGGCATGGAGAGAGGGTGCTGAATAAAACCAACCCTTTCGACACCTTGACCTTAGACTTCTAGGCTCCAGAACTGTGAAAAAATAAACTTTCTTGGTTGAAGCCACCCAGCCTGTGGTATTTTGTCACGGCAGCCCCAGAAGACTAGTAGCTTAACCATGATTTCATGAGGAAGCCTAAGTGGCTCCACAGAGAGGCCTCCACGGAAATGAGCTGATGACAGCATCAGTCAGTCAGCTGCAGAACTCTGCCACCCTGGCAGCGGATGCTCCACACCTGCTGAGCCCAGCTGATGCTGTGTGGAGTAGAGCTGACCAGACCCCACTGAGCTCTGCACAAACTGTAGGTTCATGAGTGAAATTATCGACTGTTTTTGTTTTACACCACTACGTCTTGGTCTAAGATTGCCTACCCAGCTGGCACTAGTGGTAAAGAACCCGCCTGCCAATGTAGGAGACATGACAGACTCAGGTTCAATCCCTGGGTCAGGAAGATCCCCTGGAGGAGGGCATGGCAACCCATTCCAGTATTCTTGCCTAGACAATCCCATGGACAGAGGAGCCTGGCGGGCTACAGTCCGTAGGGTTGCAAGGAATCCAACATGACTGGAGTGACTTAACACACACACGCATATCTTGGGACGTGATATAGCAATAGATAGCTGGAATAGCAAAAGAGGAGGTAGAAGGTACACAGCCTAAGGAGCAAAGCAGAGGAAGAATGGTAAGAATAAGGGCAGAGTTGTGTAGAAAACCCAGGAGAAGACCCAGGATACCCAACCCTCCCGGTCAATGCCTAAGCTCAGAGGACTTGCACTTCCACACAGTTTCCATGTGGGTTGGAAACACTTTCACTTTGAAACATTCCCTTGAAAACAGTACATAGCCAGACACTTGACCCCAAGACAGCTGCTTTTCTGACTTAGCAAGAGAATCTGAGGGCACACTGTGCTCACTCCATAGTGATAAAGGAAGATGGAATTGTTTTTTCCTATAAGTAGTATAGTAAAAGTAACATTTTTCTTACTACAAAAATAATATATGATCATTATCAAAATATTGCTGTTGTTTAGTCACTAACCTGTGTCCAATTCTTTCAAGACCCCATGGACTGTAGCCAACCAGGCTCTTCTGTCCACGGGATTTCCCAGGCAAGAATACTAGAGTGGGTTGCCATTTCCTTCTCCAGGGAATCATCCCGACCAAGAGATCAAACTTGCATCTCCTGCATTAGCAGGCAGATTCTTTACCACCGAGTCAACAGGGAAGGCCCATTATCAAAACACAAGTGAGCAAACAAAAGAAGGAAAAAAGAAATATCACCTGCCACTGTACCTCTTCAAGATAAGTAGGTAGCTAAATCTCTTTCTAGTCTTCATTCTTGTGTATCTATATAGTTTTTATTTTTAAAAATTGGCTTATCAGCTACATATCTGTTTGCAACTTGTTTTCACAATTTGTGAACATTTCTCCATATCATCTTCTCTGATGATAATTTTTAATTCCAGTATATTACTGTATGGATATATAAGTGAGTTATTTAACCCACAAATATTTGAGCACTTAGGCTGTTTTCAAAATTTTTTCTCTTTGAACATCCTGTGTGGATAGCTTTGCTCATATCTGTAAGTATTTTCTTAGAATGAATTCCTGGGAACATGACAATTGGGTAAAGGATATGCAAAGCCCTGAGGCTTTGTTGGAGTTTGCTAGACAGCTTCCATGAGAAGCTGCTCCCATCCCGCATCTCGCTTCCAGCATGGCATGTGAGCATGAAATGCCCCTTACACAGTGCCCAGCACTAGTTGGGGGTTAACTTGCCAATTTGTCAGTTAATTATTTCTCCTTGTTTTAGTTTTCATTGTTTTCCTGCAAAGCTAGTAAGGCTGAACATCTTCATGTGTTTATTGGTTTCATGTGTATGTATTTCTTCTTTTGGGAAACATCTTTTTATTGCCTCTAACAGCCAGGAAATTTAGGGAATGGCTTCCTCGGACACAGAGCAAATGAACACAGTGTATGAGAAAGAAATAAATTATAAAAACATTGAGAAGTCTAGATAGACAGTTTGCCAAAAAGAGAGGGGGACCTGATCTGATGGTGAATCTATCCCAACCACAAGATTCCAAGGAAGGGCTATATGCAGCTGAGAGTCTGCCTCTCAGATCACAACCTGGGTCCTCACTACCTGCATCAAGGACCAGGGCACAGAAAGAGTGGCCTGTCCTCTCTCTGCCTTTTTATCTGCTAGAATGTGTAGTCCAGATATCCTTTTTTGATTTTCCAAACTTTACCCTACCAGTTCCAGTGGCTTTAGCCAACAGGCCTGGGTAAGAGGTAGAAGAGAAGTATATGTAGGCAGACAATCTCAGAACTGGGATGAGCCTCAGAAATAATCTAGTTGATCTCCTCAATTTAAAGAAGAAATATAAGACCAGAGAGGCAAAATGATCTACCACCGAGTAGCCGAATCAGAACTCACAGTCAAGCTCCTTGATGCAAAGTCCAGAGCTCTTCCCACAACATCATTCTTAATATTCAAACACGTGACTCTGAGGATCAGTTTGGCCATAAATGGCCTAAAGGGCATTTCATACACAGCTCTAAATACTATTCTAAATCTAGGATGATAGTATTTATCTAAATACTATTCTCTACTAGGATGAAATAGCATTCCCTGAAACCACAGCTGGAACAGGGAAAGTACAAGATGAAACCAAAAAATCTTGTTGTGCCTGAAATCAAGGAAAGAATTGTAGGGATGTATCAAGAACTCAGAAGCCAGACTGAAGGGGCTCCCACGGCAAATATATAATAATTTAAGTTTTGATGATGATAATGGATTGTAACACATTGAAAAATAGGATTTCTTGAACCCATATTGATATAAATAAATGAACAATGATGTGTGAAGAAGGGAAAGCTCTTTCTCATAAGAAGAATGGCAATAAACAAATATTGAAAGCATGCCAAAGTCAGAGAATCACCATTTGACAAACATAGCAATAACTGATTCAGGTGAGAATCATCAATGCATGTTAAAAGTAAGGGGTGAAGTTTTCATGAGGAATAGGATACATTCATAGTGTTAATGATTCTCCCCACAGAACACTGATTAATTACAAATGGAAGAATAGTAATTCTACAGTGAAGAAACCTTCCAGATAGCACCTTAACCAAGAGATCAAATTTAGCATCATAGTAACGAGACAAACAGACATCATATGCCTCTGAATAAGATGCACCAGAAAGGGTGCACCTTTTACAGGTTTGTGGGATTTCTGCCCCAAATGCATAATCTGATTCTAATCATCAAGAAAACACATGACAAATTCAAATTGGGGCATATTCTACAAAACAGTTGGAGCATACATTTGTGGTACCTGCCAAATTCTTTTGTTAAAGCCCTAACCCCCAAAGGGGCATGTGGAGATAAGGCCTCTAAAGATGTAACTAAGGTGAAATGAGGTCATAAAGGTGGGGCCCTAATCCAATAGGATTAGCGTCCTTTTGAGAAGTCACACTTTTCTCTCCTCCTTCCCCTACCCTCCATGCACAAAGAGGAGGCCATGTGAGGACACAGCTTGAAGGTGGTGGTCTACAGCCCATGGGGTGAGTTCTCACCAAACAGCAGCTCTGCTGGCTCCTTGATTTTGGACTTTCAGTTTCCAGGATTGTGAGGAGTAAATTTCTGTTGTTTAGGCTACCCAATATGTAGTATTCTATTATAGCAGCCCAAGCAGACTAATACAGTACTTTCCACAAACATAAAAATTGTGGAAGACATAGACAGGCTAAGGAACTGATCTGACAGATTTGGTGGTGTTTCGTGCTCGTGCTAAGCCATGTCTGATTCTTTGCAGCCTGCCAGGCTTCTCTATGGAATTCTCCAGGCAGGAATACTGGAGTGGGTTCCCATTTCCTGCTCCAGGGGATCTTCCTGACCCAGGGATTAAACCCACCTTTCTTGCATTGGCACGTGGATTATTTACCACTGAGCCACCTAGGAAGTGCTTTTCTAATAGATTAAAGGATACTAAAGAGACCTTGTGGCTCAGCTGGTAAAGAATCCGTCTGTAATGCGGGAGACCTGGGTTTGATCCCTGGGTTGGGAAGATCCCCTAGAGAATTCAGGAATGGGTACCCACTCCAGTATTCTGGCCTGGAGAATTCCATGGACTGTATAGCCCATGTGGTTGCAGAGGCAGACATGACTAAGTGACTTTCACTCACTCAAACTCACTCATTCAAAGAGACATAATAATTTAAGTCAGCATGATTTCATGGACTAAAACATGACTATGTCTAATATGTTTCCTCTAAAAGATACTACTAAGATAATTAGAGGAATATGAATAAGGTTTATAGATTAGATAATAATAGTACCAATATTAATTTTCTAAGGATTAAAGATTTAGTAAGCATGGCCCCACCCATCAGAACAAGACCCAGTTTCCCCCTCAGTTGGTCTCTCCAATCAGAAAGCATCCATAAGCCTCTTATCCTCATCCATTAGAGGGCAGACAAAATGAAAACAACAATCACAGAGAACTAACCAAGCTGATCATATGGACCACAGACTTGTCTAACTCAGTGAAACTTTGGAGCTGTGTAGGGCCACCCAAGATGGACAGGTCATGGTGGAGAGTTCTGACAAAACATGGTCCACTAGAGAAGGGAATGGCAAACCCCTTCAGTACTTTTGCCTTGAGAACCCCATGAACAGTATGAAAAGGCAAAAAGACAGGACACTGAAGGTGAACTCCCCAGGTCGGTAGGTGCCCAATATGCTACTGGGGATCAGTGGAGAAATAATTCCAGAAAGAATGAAGAGACAGAGCCAGAGCAAAAACAACACCCAGTTGTGGATATGACTGGTGATTGAAGGAAAGTCTGATGCTATAAAGAACAGTACTGCATAGGAACCTGGAATGTTAGGTCCAATGTTAGATCCATTTAGGGTAAATTGAAAGTGGTCAAACAGGAGATGGCAAGAGTGAACATGGATATTTTAGGAATCAGTGAACTAAAATGGACTGGAATGGGTGAATTTAACTCAGATGACGATTATATATATGACCGTGGGCAAGAATCCCTTAAAAGAAATGGAGTAGCCCTCACAGTCAACAAAAGAGTGAGAAATGCAGTACTTGGATGCGATCATAAAAATGACAGAATGATCTCTGTTCGTTTCCAAGGCAAACCATTCAATATCACAGTAATCCAAGTCTATGCCCCAACCAGTAATGCTGTAGAAGCTGAAGTTGAATGGCTCTATGAAGACCTACAAGACCTTTTAGAACTAACACCCAAAAAAGATGTCCTTTTCATCATAGGGGACTGGAATGCAAAAGTAGGAAGTTACAGAGTAACTGATTTGCCTGGAGTAACAGGCAAATTTGGCCTTGGAGTTCAAAATGAAGCAGGGCAAAGGCTAGCAAGAGTTTTGCCAAGAGAATGCACTGGTCATAGCAAACACCCTCTTCCAACAACACAAGAGAAGACTGCACATGGACATTACCAGATGGTCAACACTGAAATCAGATTGATTATATTCTTTGCAGCCAAAGATGGAGAAACTCTATACAGTCAGCAAAAACAAGACCAGGAGCTGACTGTGGCTTAGATCATGAACTCCTTATTGCAAAATTCACACTTAAATTGAAGAAAGTAGGGAAAACCACTAGGCCATATGATCTAAATCAAATTCCTTACGATTATACAGTGGAAGTGACAAACAGATTCAAGGGATTAGATCTGACAGACAGAGTTTCTGAAGAACTATGGATGGAGGTTCATGACATTGTACAGGAGGCAGTGATCAAGACCATCCCCAAGAAAAAGAAATGCAAAAAGGCAAAATGGTTGTCTGAGGAGGCCTTACAAATAGCTGAGAAAAGAAGATAAGCTAAAGGCCAAGGAGAAAAGGAAAGATATACCCATTTGAATGCAGGGTTACAAAGAATAGCAAGGAGAGATAAGAAAGCCTTACTCAGTAATCAGTGCAAAGAAATAGAAGAAAATAATAGAATGTGAAAGACTACAGATCTCTTCAAGAAAATTAGAGATACCAAGGGAACATGTCATGCAAAGATGAGCACAATAAAGGACAGAAATGGTATGGACCTAAAAGAAGTGAAGATGTGAAGAAGAGGTGGCAAGAATACACCGAAGAACTGTACAAAAAAGATCTTCACAACCCTGATAAACACAATGGTGTGACCACTCAAGTAGAGCCAGACAT
Organism: Budorcas taxicolor; assembly: GCF_023091745.1. Classification (NCBI taxonomy): domain Eukaryota; kingdom Metazoa; phylum Chordata; class Mammalia; order Artiodactyla; family Bovidae; genus Budorcas; species Budorcas taxicolor. The sequence continues at coordinate 9,885,082 of NC_068930.1, read as the reverse complement.
CCTGGAATGTGAAGTCAAGTGGGCCTCAGGAAGCATCACTATGAATAAAGCTAGAGGAGGTGATGGAATTCCGGTTGAGCTATTTCAAATCCTAAAAGATGATGCTGTTAAGTGCTGCACCCCAAATGCCAGCAAATTTGGAAAACTCGGCAGTGGCTAAGGGACTGGAAAAGGTCAGTCTTTTTTCCAGTCCCAAAGAAAGAGAATTCCAAAGAATGCTCAAACTACCATACAATTGCACTCAGTTGCTGGCAAAATAATGCTTAAAATTCTCCAAGCCAGGCTTCAGTAGTATGTGAACTGTGAACTTCCAGATGATCAGGCTGGATTTAGAAAGGGCAGAAGAACTGGAGATCAAATTGCCAACATCCATTGGATCATAGAAAAAGCAAGAGAGTTCCAGAGAAACATTTACTTCTGCTTTATTGACTATGCCAAAGCCTTTGACTGTGGATTGCAACAAATTGGTGGAAAATTCTTCAAGATATGGAAATACCAGACCACCTTACCTGCCTCCTGAGAAATCTGTATGCAAGTTAAGAAGCAACAGTTAGAACTGGACAAGGAATACAGACTGGTTCCAAATCGGGAAAGGCGTACATCAAGGCTGTATACTGTCACCCTGCTTATTTAAATTATATGCAGAGTATATCATGTAAAATGCTGGGCTGGGTGAAGCACAAGCTGGAATCAAGTTTTCTGGGAGAAATATCAATAACCTCAGATATGCAGATGACACCACCCTTATGGCAGAAAGTGAAGAGGAACTAAAGAGCCTCTTGATGAAAGTGAAAGAGGAGAGTGAAAAATTTAAAACTCAAGATTCAGAAAACTAAGATTATGGCATCCAGTCCACCATTTCATGGCAAATAAATCAGGAAACAATGACAGACTTTACCTTTTTGGGCTCCAAAATCACTGCAGATGGTGACTGCAGCCATGAAATTAAAAGACGCTTGCTCCTTGGAAGAAAAGCTATGACAAACCTAGACAGCATATTAAAAAGTAGAGACATTACCTTGCCAACAAATGTCTGTCTGTTCAAAGCTATGGTTTTTCCAGTAGTCATGTATGGATTTGAGAGTTGGACTATAAAGTAAGCTGAGGGCTGAACAATTGATGCTTTTGAACTGTGGTGCTGGAGAAGACTCTTGAGAGTCCTTTGGACTGCAAGGAGATCCAACCAGTCCATCCTAAAGGAAATCAGTCCAATATTCATTGGAATGACTGATGCTGAAATGGAAACTCCAATACTTTGGGCACCTGATGGAAAGAACTGACTCACTGGAAAAGACCCTGATGCTGGGAAAGATTGAAGGTGGAGGAAAAGGGCACAACAGAGGATGACATGGTTGGATGGCATCACCGACTCGATGGATATGAGTCTGAGTGAGCTCCGGGAGTTGGTGATGGACAGAGAGGCCTGGCGTGCTGCAGTCCATGGGGTTGCAAATAGTTGGACATGACTGAGTAGCTGAACTGAACTGAACTTCAATAACTGTAGTGTGGTTATGTTGGAGAAATCTCTTTATTCTTAGGAAATAGGCACTGACATCTTTAGGGGTAAAAGACCACGTATTTTTAACTTACTCTCTGATATTCACAAAAATAATGGCAGTGTGTGTGAAGAAATGTAAAGTAAATGTTAATTGGTACATCTTACAACTTTTCTAAGTTGATAAGTTTTTATAGTAAAAAAATTACCAAAGAATGGTATTTCAAGAGGCAAATTAGTCACGTTAATACTTTCTTAAAAACACTTTAAAGGCTTCTAGAGCACTTGAGACTTGGAAAGACTTGCCTCTCCGATGGGCATTTCCCATCAGCCCAAAGCTGCTTCTCATCACTTCAAACATAGTTACACTGCTTGCGCCAAACCAAAACTTTATGTGTACTGTTCCCTCAGCTCCTCTATGCTGGATCCTTCTCTCCTTCAGGTGTCAGCTCAGATGTCACCTCCTCACAGAGGCCCTCGCTTACCTAAGACAGGCCCACTGTATTTCCTCCAGAGCACTCGGCACAATCTCTGGTTAGCTAGTTATTTACAAAGTCGACTGCTCCTGAGCTGCACGGGGGCGTGCAGCTGTCTGTCCTGCTCACCACTGAATCCAAGTGCTCTTCATCTGAACTTCGCATCACAGGAAATGATTTGGCGCCATTCTAGATGGGCTTCCCTGGTGGCTCAGTGGTGAAGAACCTGCCTGGTGATGCAGGACATGTGGGTTTGACCCCAGCTAGGTAAGATCCTATGGAGAAGGAAATGGCAACCCAGTATTCTTGCCTCAGAAATTCTTGCCAACTCAAGAGAGTTGGACATTACTTAGTGACTAAATAACAACAAGCATTTTAGATGCATAGAAGAGAAGTTGATCCTTCACATACAGCAAATGCCTTTGGGCACCAGGGCTCGATTCTCTTGCATAATTCTGGGGAGCAGGCTGCCAGCTGAGACCTACATAGCACACAGACTGGCACATAGTATTACTAGAGGACATCTGGTGCGTAATGAATATCAAAACCAAATTCACACCTTCTCTCCCTGTTCCTGGCTCTTCTTCCTGTATTCATGACAGTAACAAAGGGGACTGACAAGTCCCGGGTCCCCCAAGCTGGCTGCAACCTAAGTCAGGATTGTATATACCTTCTTGGGCTCAATCTTGTCTCTCTACCTCCTATGCCCCCTTTGTTGTCAGGTTTCACCGATTCATATTTCCTAATTCTTATCAAAAGATTTCAGTATTTCTACTGCCTCTGCCAAAGAATGCTCAAACTACTGCACAATTGCACTCATCTCACATGCTAGTAAAGTAATGCTCAAAACTCTCCAATCATGGCATCCGGTCCCATCTCTTCATGGGAAATAGATGGGGAAACAGTGGAAACAGTGTCAGACTTTATTTTTGGGGGCTCCAAAATCACTGCAGATGGTGACTGCAGCCATGAAATTAAAAGCTGCTTGCTCCTTGGAAGGAAAATTATGACCAACCTAGATAGCATATTAAAAAGCAGAGACATTATTTTGCTAACAAAGGTCCATCTAGTCAAGGCTATGGTTTTCTAGTGGTCATGTATGGATGAGAGAGTTGGACTGTGAAGAAAGCTGAGTACTGCAGGATTGATGCTTTTGAACTGTGGTGTTGGAGAAGACTCTTGAGAGTCCTTTGGACTGCAAGGAGATCCAACCAGTCCATCCTAAAGGAAACCAGTCCTGGGTGTTCATTGGAAGGACTGATGCTGACGGTGAAACTCCAATACTTTGGCCACCTCATGCAAAGAGTTGACTCATTGGAAAAGACTCTGATGTTGGGAAGGATTAGGGGCAGGAGGAGAAGGGGAAGACAGAGGATGAGATGGCTGGATGGCATCTCCAACTCGATGGACATGAGTTTGGGTAAACTCGGGAGTTGGTGATGGACAGGGAGGCCTGGCATGCTGCGATTCATGGGGTCACAGAGTCTGACAAGACTGAACAACTGAACTGAACTGAACTGAACAGCCTCTGCCATACTTTAGGCCCTCATAATTCCTTGCCAGGAATATTGCAAACGCCCTCTGAACAGGCCCTCCTCCTCCAATTTACGTCCCTCCTCTTCCTCCTCTATTCAGGTATCTGAGGTCTGAGTGATCATTCCAAAACTCAGACTTGCTCATGGACCTTTCCGGCTTATAATCCTGTGATAGTTTCCAGCACCCTGAAGAGAAAGTGTAAACTTTTTCTGGGTGATGAACACTCTCTGGGCCCTGAACACTCTCTGGGCCCCAGCTGTGGTCTGTAATGCAACCTCAGTTCCTTCCCTGTATAACTAAAGCCTGCTTCCCAGAAAGTTCCATGTATTTCACCAAACAGGCTGTGCGCCCTCAGACCATTGACTCACCCATCTGCCACCTCCACTCAAAACACTACTGTCCCCTGTCCTATCGGGCCCTCTCTCCTACCTAAGCACTGTTACCAGTGCAGTCCAAGTAGCTCCCATCCCCAGAGCATGCCTCAGGAGCTCCTCTAACTCTAGGGTCACTGCTCACACCTCCTCCCCTCAACCCCAGGTTTTGCATCTGTATCACCTGAGCTTGTGTCTGTCACAGAACTTATCCTGACCATCATTATTTATCTATCTTCCCAACCAGGCCATGAGATCCTCTGAGACAGAGGTTATAGCTTTCCCATTCATGCCCTGAGCCCCTGCACAGCACCTGGTACACATTAGAAGTGACGTGAAAGTCACTTAGTCATGTCTGAGTCTTTGCCAACCCATGGACTATACAGTCAGTCCATGAAATTCTCCAGGCCAGAATACTGGAGTGGGTAGGCTTTCCCTTCTCCAAGGGATCTTCCCAACCCACGGGTCAAACCCAGGTCTCCCACATTGCAGGCAGATTCTTTACCAGCCGAGCCACAAGAGAAGCCCAAGAATATTGGAGTGGGTAGCCTATCCCTTCTCTAGTGGATTTTCCTGACCCAGGAATCCAACCAAGGTCTCCTGAGTTGTAGGCGGAGTCTTTACCAACTGAGCTATCAGAGAAGCCTGGTACACACTGGGTACATAGTAAATCTTTGTGAAATAAATAAATGGACAAATTAGGACCCGGCACATATTGAAGCTGAAACTCCAATACTTTGGCCACCTGATGTGAAGAGCTGACTCATTTGAAAGGACCCTGATGCTGGGAAAGATTGAAGGCGGGAGGAGAAGGGGACAACAGAGAATGACATGGTGGGATGGCATTACCGACTCAATGGACATGAGTTTGAGTAAACTCCGGGAGTTGGTGATGGACAGGGAGGCCTAGCGTGCTGCAGTCCATGGGGTTGGGTTGCAAAGAGTCGGGCATGACTGAGTGACCGAACTGAACTGAACATAAGAGGTAGTAGAGAAATACATGTTGAATGAATGAGTAAATGAATAAAACCCTGAAGAGAGATGGTAAAGAAGTATGCAGAAAACAGATTAAGAATTTAGGAAATACAAGCTCCTTGAGAGTAGAAGCTTCATCTGCTTTGTGCTATGTTCCAGTGCTGAGACCTGGCACACAGGAGGAGCTCAAGAAATACTTACTGACTCATGCGAAACCACTTTAGCAGGTCAAACCCACAACCAGTCAGTCTAGTATACACTTGTCAAAGGTCAGGGCAGACTCCTTTGTTCCTTTGTGCACTCATTCAGCAAACAACATGTTGACTGTGCCCTGAGGTACTACATCACTCACACTATGAAAAGGCACTGTCATGTATTTTCTCTTGTGCCAAACTCCTCAGAGGAGGAATGCAAACTGAAGTATCCTATGCCTCAGTGACCAGGGCACGGGTGTAAAAAGAAAGGTTCCTTACCTCATGACTGCTGGCATAGGACTTTGCTTTCTCTTCAGAGAGGCGGAGTTTCTCCCGAGGAGGCTGGAACAGTGCTCTCTGAAGCAGCTGGTTTTGCAGTTTCTTTCTAGGTGTTATGCTGACGGCAGCAACAATTTCATCCAGGTGGTTGGATATGTGAGTTTCCTGTGATTCTTGCATATTTTTATATACATTACCCTCTACTTTTTAAATAAGAAAACAAAAGTATTAATGATAATTTCTACCATTACTTTTAGAAATACATATTTTTCCTAGAAATTGAGGCTAGAATTTAAGAAAATTTCAACACTATACCCATGGCTTCTGTGAAACAAGTAGCATCTATCCAAAAAGCTCCTAGTGGCTAGTACTAACTTCTTTCAGATGGATTTCAAGTTTTAACTAAATCAAACATTCTTTGTCCTATGTATGTATCATATGTGTATATATATATATATGTTTATATACAAACATACTGATGTATTTTATATATTATATATGACATATATATATATATGTCAGTAGGAATCAACTCTCAAAGAGCTCAGATTAGATCTGTTGAACCCCAGGTGACTCTGAAATGGGAAAAAAGTGACATGTTAAACTTTAACTTCCAGCTAAGATGAAGGGATAAGATTTATCCTCTTGCCTTAAGTAACCAACCAATCAACAAAAAACAAAACAACCATAGGCAAAAAGGGTACGAAACAATGGTTGTCAAGACAGGACATGAGACATGAGAAATGGAAAAATGAAACAAAGTGAGACGCTTGATTGCTTTGAAAAAGTTTCTGGATCATGCAGGGTAACCCAGAAGTTACCCTGTGGACTGAGTTGAGGAAATAGAGCTCAGCATCTGGGGAGACCAAGGAAGCTGTAATGCACATAACAGATCATTAGAGAGGATAGAGCTGCACAGAGAAGACCCCAGAGATCCGCATCCTCAAGAAAGGGGGGAGAATACTGATAGCATGTATATAAGAAAACTACTTGAGTCTGGAGAAAGATTCCTCTAAGAATACTGAAAGGAAGTATCTGGCACTCACCAAGGCTGGCAGCGCCTGTTCCCACTGACCAGACTGGAAAAACTCATAATTCATGAGGCAGAGGGTAAAGTATTCAGAAAGTTTTTATCAGTGTGTTAGTCACTCAGTTATGTCTGACTCTTTTGGACTGTCACCAAGCTCAGTTCAGTCAGTTCAGTCGCTCAGTTGTGTCCTACTCTTTGCGACCCCATGAATCGCAGCACGCCAGGCCTCCCTGTTCATCACCATCTCCCGGAGTTCACTCAGACTCATGTTCATGGAGTCAGTGATGCCATCCAGCCATCTCATCCTCTGTCATCCCCTTCTCCTCCTGCCCCCAATCCCTCCCAGCATCAGAGTCTTTTCCAGTGAGTTAACTCTTCGCATGAGGTGGCCAAAGTACTGGAGTTTCAGCTTTAGCATCATTCCTTCCAAAGAAATCCCAGGGTTGATCTCCTTCAAAATGGACTGGTTGGATCTCCTTGCAGTCCAAAGGACTCTCAAGAGTCTTCTCCAACACCACAGTTCAAAAGCACCAATTCTTCGGTGCTCAGCCTTCTTCACAGTCCAAATCTCACATCCATACATGACCACAGGAAAAACCATAGCCTTGACTAGATGGACCTTAGTCGGCAAAGTAATGTCTCTGCTTTTGAATATACTATCTAGGTTGGTCATAACTTTTCTTCCAAGGAGTAAGCGTCTTTTAATTTTGTGGCTGCAATCACCATCTGCAGTGATTTTGGAGCCCCCCAAAATAAAGTCTGACACTGTTTCCACTGTTTCCCCATCTATTTCCCATGAAGAGATGGGACCGGATGCCATGATCTTTGTTTTCTGAATGTTGAGCTTTAAGCCAACTTTTTCACTCTCCTCTTTCACTTTCATTGAGAGGCTTTTTAGTTCCTCTTCACTTTCTGCCATAAGGGTGGTGTCATCTGCATATCTGAGGTTATTGATATTTCTCCCAGCAATCTTGTTCCAGCTTGTGTTTCTTCCAGTCCAGCGTTTCTCATGATGTACTCTGCATATAAGTTAAATAAGCAGGGTGACAACATACAGCCTTGATGTACTCCTTTTCCTATTTGGAACCAGTCTGTTGTTCCATGTCTAGTTCTAACTGTTGCTTCCTGACCTGCATATAGGTTTCTCAAGAGGCAGGTCAGGTGGTCTGGTATTCCCAACTCTTTCAGAATTTTCCCCAGTTTATTGTGATCCACATAGTCAAAGGCTTTGGCATAGTCAATAAAGCAGAAATAGATGTTTTTCTGGAACTCTCTTGCTTTTTCCATGATCCAGTGGATGTTGGCAATTTGATCTCTGGTTCCTCTGCCTTTTCTAAAACCAGCTTGAACATCTGGACGTTCACGGTTCACGTATTGCTGAAGCCTGGCTTGGAGAATTTTGAGCATTACTTTACTAGCATGTGAGATGAGTGCAATTGTGCAGTAGTTTGAGCATTCTTTTGCATTTCCTTTCTTTGGAATAGGAATGAAAACTGACCTTTTCCAGTCCTGTGGCCACTGCTGAGTTTTCCAAATTTGCTGGCATATTGAGTGCAGCACTTTCACAGCATCATCTTTCAGGATTTGAAACAGCTCAACTGGAATTCCATCACCTCCACTAGCTTTGTTCGTAGTGATGCTTTCTAAGGTCCATTTGACTTCACTTTCCAAGATGTCTGGCTCTAGATTAGTGATCACATCATCATGATTATCTGGGTCGTGAAGATCTTTTTTGTACAGTTCTTGCGTGTATTCTTGCCACCTCTTCTTATCTTCTGCTTCTGTTAGGTCCGTACCATTTCTGTCCTTTATCGAGCCCATCCTTGCATGAAATGTTCCCTTGGTATCTCTAATTTTCTTGAAGAGATCTCTAGTCTTTCCCATTCTGTTGTTTTCCTCTATTTCTTTGCATTGATCACTGAAGAAGGCTTTCTTATCTCTTCTTGCTGTTCTTTGAAACTCTGCATTCAGATGCTTATATCTTTCCTTTTCTCCTTTGCTTTTCACCTCTCTTTTTTCACAGCTATTTGTAAGGCCTCCCCAGACAGCCTTTTTGCTTTTTTGCATTTCTTTTCCATGGGGATGGTCTTGATCCCTGTCTCCTGTCCAATGTCACGAAACTCATTCCATAGTTCATCAGGCACTCTATCTATCAGATGTAGGCCCTTAAATCTATTTCTCACTTCCACCGTAGAATCATAAGGGATTTGATTTAGATCATACCTGAATGGTCTAGCAGTTTTCCCTACTTTCTTCAATTTAAGTCTGAATCTGGTAATAAGGAGTTCATGATCTGAGCCACAGTCAGCTCCTGGTCTTGTTTTTGTGGACTGTACAGAGCTTCTCCATCTTTGGCTGCATAGAATATAATCAATCTGATTTCAGTGTTGACCATCTGGTGATGTCCATGTGTAGAGTCTTCTCTTGTGTTGTTGGAAGAGGGTGTTTGCTATGACCAGTGCATTTTCTTGGCAAAACTCTTATTAGTCTTTGCTCTGCTTCATTCCGCACTTCAAGGCCAAATTTGCCTGTTACTCCAGGTGTTTCTTGACTTCCTACTTTTGCATTCCAGTCCCCTATAATGAAAAGGACATCTTTTTGGGGTGTTAGTTCTAAAAGGTCTTGTAGGTCTTCATAAAACCATTCAACTTCAGCTTCTTCAGTGTTACTGGTTGGGGCTCCTCTGTCCTTGGAATTCTCTAGGCAAGAATACTGGAGTGAGTAGCCATTCCCTTCTCCAGAGGATCTTCCTCATGTAGGGATCAAACCTGGGTCTCCTGCATTGCAGGCAGATTCTTTACTGTCTGAACCACCAGAGAAGATCTAAGAATATTGGAGTGGGTTGCCATTCCCTTCTCCAGGGGATCTTCCCGACCCAGGGATCAAACCTGTGTCTCCCACATTACATCTGAGCCACAAGGAAGTAGTGGAAAATAACTAGTATAATAATCAGTAGTGGAGAATAATTAGCCCTTGGGTGAGCTCTGCTTAGATCCACATAACAAACCAGGAAAGTAAGACCTAAAAGGATAAAACTGTTTCCAAGTAACTGTATCAGAGGGCAAAATTCAAGTGTGTTGATAGGAATACAAAAACAGCCAGCACTCAACAGATTGAAATTAATAAATTTTAACATCCAAACAAAGATCACCAGGCATGCAAATAGGCAAGAAAACAGCCCATAATAAAAAGACTAATCAGTCAAAACTGACCCAGATATTAAGTTAGCAGAGAAGAATATTAAGGGTTATATAATTGTATTCCATATATTTAAAATGTTAACTACGTTTAAAAAGTTAACTAGAGACATGGAATATAAAAAGCCAAATTGAACTTCTCAACATGAAACTTATATGTGAAATGAAAATATACTAGATGAGATTAATGGAAGATCATATATTACAGATGAAAAGATGCATGAACTTGCAGATGTAGTGATAGAAACTATCTTAAAAAACCAGCGAGCTGTGAAAGAACTTCAACTTGCCTAATATATATGTAATTTCAATCCCTAAAGAAAAGTGGATTGCAGAGGGGACAGAAAAAGTGTTTGAAGAAATGGTGGCCAAAATTTTTCCAAATTTAAGGAAAAGTAAAAAGTCAGAGATTTCAGGAGCTAAATGCACACTAAACACAGAAAACAGACAGAAGAAGACACCAAAACGCATTGTAACCAAACTGCTCAAAACCATGATAAAGAGAGAATCTTAAAAGTAGTCAGGAAAAAGAAAATATAGTATTTTTAAAAAGATGATGAGAGGGCGGTCCTAAGATGGTGGAGGAATAGGACGGGGAGACCACTTTCTCCCCCACAAATTCATCGAAAGAACATTTGAATGCTGAGCAAATTCCACAATACAACTTCTGAATGCTGGCAGAGGACATCAGGCACCCAGAAAGGCAGCCCATTAACTACAAAAGGAGGTAGGAAAAAATATAAGAGATAAAAAGAGAGACAAAAGAGGTAGGGACAGAGATCCATCCCGGGAAGGGAGTCTTAAAAAAGAAAGAAGTTTCCAAACGCCAGGAAACACTCTCACCAGCAAATCTGTGGTGAGCCTTGGAACCTCAGAGGGCAACATAACTGGGAGGAAAATAAATTAAAACCCACAGATTATGTGCCTAAAGGCAACTCCCAGCAAAGAAGCAGCGCAGACGCTTGCATCCACCACTAGCAAGCGGGGGCAGGACAGGGAGGCACCGGCTGCATTGGTAAGGGTAAGGACCGGACCTGAATGCCCCGAGGGCAATCTGAGGGAACTAACTAAGAGATAGCAACCCAGACTGTGGGATAGCTATCCTGCAAAAAGTCCTAAGACACCGTCAGGCCTGTTCACAGAACAAAGGACTGAGCAGAGCTAGCTGGCTACGGACTGGCCCAACCCCCGCCGGAGACAGGCAGGCGAGGGCAGCCAGAGCTGGAAGGGGGCAATAGCGGCCCCAGAGAGGCATCATCTAACAAACTGCAGGCAGGCTTCCTTGCTAACCAAGACTCCTTGGGATTCTGGATGATTGACATCCACCAGGAGGGTCGCAGCCAGAGATCAGCTCCCCAGAAGAGACACACGGCACACCTGCAAAGGCATGGCGGTTGTACACCCAGAAAACAGAACGGCAGGGATGGAGGAGGCAATAAGTCGCAGCGATCGTGCTCGCCAAGCACCTGGTCATCTGAACTGCTTGGACTGGGGAAGGGCACAAAATGCAGGCCCATTCAAGTGTGCGCCTTTATGAAGAACCCGAGAACCTGAACCTGAATGGCTTAGACCTGGGAAGTGCACTCAACCCAGGGCCCGCCTCAGACAGTTCCTGGCAGAGCAACCTAGAGCCTGAGCAGTGTAGACTGGGAAAGAACACACCCCGTGAGCAGGGGCAAACCCAGTGTGGCTGAGACACTGGGAGCACTCCCCACAAACGCCAGTGATATTTGTTTGCAGTGTTCCTCCCTCCCCACAGCACGATTGAACAAGTGAGTCTAAAAAAGTGACCACCACCACCCCCTTGTGTCAGAAATTAGACACTGAAGAGTCCAGCAAACAGAAGAAGCTACAGTAAACAGAGGGAACTGCTTTGGAAGTGACAGGTCCAACAGATTAAAACCCTGCAGTTAGTACCGACTACATAGGAAGGGGCCTATAGATCTTGAGAAGTGTAAGCCGGATCAAGGAACTATCTGAAAATGGACTGATCCCACACAGTCCACAACAACACCAGAGAAAGTCCTAGATATATTTTTACTATTATCATTTTTTAATTAATTTTTTATTTTTAAGTCCTCTATTACTCCTTTTTCATTTTTATAGCCTACTATTACTTTGCAAAAAAAACCCCCAATTTTTAAAGCAAACTTAATATATATATATTTTATAATTTTTGTGACTTAACTTTTTCCTTTAATATTGTATTTCTGAGACTCTAACCTCTACTCTAGATTTTTAATCTTTGCTTTTGGTATTTGTTATCAATTTTGTACCTTTAAGAACCTAATCTTCAGTACCCATTTTTACCTGGGAGCGAGATTACTGGCTGGATTGCTCTCTCCCCCTTTGGACTCTCCTTTTTCTCTACCAGGTCGCCTCTATCTCCTCCCTCCCCCTTCTCTTCTCTACCCAACTCTGTGAATCTCTTTGTGTGTTCTGGGCTGTGGAGAACACTTAGGGGACTCATTACTGGCTGGATCTGTCTCTCCTTTTGATTCCCCTGCTTTATCCACCTGGTCACCTCTGTCTCCTTCCTCCCTGTGTAACTCCGTGAACATCTCTGAGTGATCCAGACTGTGAAGAGCACATAGGGAAGTGATTACTGGCTAGCCTGCTCTCTCCTCTTTTGATTACCCCTCTTCTCCTCCTGGTCACCTCTGTCTCCCTCCTCCCTCTTCTTTATGTAACTCTGTGTACCTCTTGGGGTGTCCCTCACTGCGGAGAAACTTTTCATCATTAACCTAGATGTTTTATCATTGGTGCTGTATAGATGGAGAAATCTTGAGGCTACTGTAAGAATAAGACTGAAAACCAAAGGCATGAGGCTTAAGTTCAAATCCTGAGAACACCAGAGAACTCCTGACTCCAGGGAACATTAATTGATAGGAGCTCACCAAATACCTCCATACCTACACTGAAACCAAGCACCACCCATGGGCCAACAAGGTCCAGAGCAAGACATACCATGCAAATTTTCCAACAACACAGGGACATAGCCCTAAGCTTCCATACACAGGCTGCCCAAAGTCACACCAAACACAATGACATCTCAAAACTCATTACTGGACACTTCAGTGCACTCCAGAGAGAAGAAATTCAGCCTCACCCACCAAAACACTGACACAAGCTTCCCTAAGCAAGAAACTTTGACAAGCCACCTGTCCAACCTCACAGTTAGGAACCTCCACAATAAAGAGGAACCACAAACTGCCAGAATATGGAAAGGCCACCCAAACACAACAATATAAACAAGATGAAAAGGCAGAGAAATACCCAGCAGGTAAAGCAACAGGATAAATGCTCACAAAACTAAACAAAAGAGGACGAGATAGGGAATCTACCTGATAAAGAATTCCGACTAATGATGGTAAAAATGATCCAAAATCTTGAAAACAAAATGGAGTTACAGATAAATAGCCTGGACACAAGGATCAAGAAGATGCAAGAAATGTTTAATAAGGACCTAGAAGAAATAAAAAAGAGTCAATATATAATGAATGATGCAATAAGTGAGATAAAAAACACTCCGGACGGAACCAATAGTAGAAAACAGAGGCAGAAGATAGGATAAGTGAGGTAGAAGATAGAATGGTAGGAATAAATGAAGCAGAGAGGAAAAAAGAAAAAAAGAATGAAAAGAAATGAGGACAACCTCAGAGACCTCTGGGACAATGTTAAACGCCCCAACATTGGAATCATAGGAGTCCCAGAAAAAGAGGACAAAAAGAAAGACCATGAGAAAATACTTGAGGAGATAATAGTTGAAATCTTCCCTAAAATGGGGAAGGAAATAGTCACCCAAGTCCAAGAAACCCAGAGAGTCACAAACAGGATAAACCCAAGACAGAACACCCTAAGACACATATTAATCAAATTAACAAAGATCAAACACAAAGAACAAATATTAAAAGCAGCAAGGGAAAAACAACAAATAGGGGGATTCCCATAAGGATAACAGCTGATCTTTCAATAGAAACTCTTCAGGCCAGAAGGGAATGGGAAGACATACTTAAAGTGATGAAAGAAAATAACCTACAGCCCAGATTACTGTACCCAGCAAGGAGCTCATTCAAATATGAAGGAGAAATCAAAAGCTTTACAGACAAGCAAAAGCTGAGAGAATTCAGCACCACCAAACCAGCTCTCCAACAAATGCTAAAGGATCTTCTCTAGACAGGAAAACAATAAAGTAAATGGCAATGGGATCATACTTATCAATAATTACCTTAAACATAAATGGGTTGAATGCTCTAACCAAAAGACAAAGACTGGCTGAATGGATACAAAAACAAGACCCCTATATATGTTGTCTACAAGAGACCCACCTCGAAACAAGGGACATATACAGACTGAAAGTGAAGGGCTGGAAAAAGATATTCCATGCAAATAGAGACCAAAAGAAAGCAGGAGTAGCAATACTCATATCAGATAAAATAGACTTTAAAACAAAGGCTGTGAAAAGAGGCAAAGAAGGACACTACATAATGATCAAAGGATCAATCCAAGAAGAAGATATAACAATTATAAATATATATGCACCCAACATAGGAGCACCGCAATATGTAAGACCAATGCTAACAAGTATGAAAGGGGAAATTAACAGTAACACAATAATAGTGGGAGACTTTAATACTCCACTCACACCTATGGATAGATGAACTAAACAGAAAATTAACAAGGAAACACAAACTTTAAATGATACAATAGACCAGCTAGACCTAATTGATATCTATAGGCCATTTCACCCCAAAACAATGAATTGCATGTTTTTCTCAAGCACACATGGAATCTTCTCCAGGATAGATCACATCTTGGGCCATAAATCTAGCCTTGGTAAATTCAAAAAATTTGAAATCATTCCAAGCATCTTTTCTGACCACAATGCAGTAATATTAGATCTCAATTACAGGAGAAAAACTATTAAAAATTCCAACATATGGAAGCTGAACAACACACTGCTGAATAACCAACAAATCACAGAAGAAATAAAAAAAAGAAATTAAAATATACATACAAATGAAAGAAAATGAAAACATAACAACCCGAACCCATGGGACACTGCAAAAGCAGTGCTAACGGGAAGGTTCATAGCAATACAGGCTTACCGCAAGAAACAAGAAAAAAAGTCAAATAAATAACCTAACTCTACACCTAAAGCAACTAGAAAAAGAAGAAATGAAGAACCCCAGGTTAGTAGAAGGAAAGAAATCTTAAAAATTAGGGCAGAAGTACATGCAAAAGAAACAAAAGAGACCATAGCAAAAATCAACAAAGCCAAAAGCTCGTTTTTGAACAGTTAAATAAAATTGAGAAACCATTAGCCAGACTCGTCAAGAAACAAAGGCAGAAAAATCAAATCAACAAAATTACAAATGAAAATGGAGAGATCACAACAGACAACAGAGAAATACAAAGGATCTTAAGAGACTATTATCAGCAACTATATGCCAATAAAATGGACAACTTGGAAGAAATGGACAAATTCTGTGAAAAGTACAACTTTCCAAAACTGAACCAGGAAGAAACAGAAAATCTTAACAGACCCATCACAAGCACAGAAATTGAAACGAATCAGAAATCTTCCAGCAAACAAAAGCCCAGGACCAGACGGCTTCACAGCTGAATTCTACCAAAAATTTAGAGAAGAGCTGACACCTATCCTACTCAAACTCTTCCAAAAAATTGCAGAGGAAGGTAAACTTCCAAACTCATTCTATAAGGCCACCATCACCCTAATATCAAAACCAGACAAAGATGCCACAAAAAAAAACTACACGCTAATATCACTGAATGAACATAGATGCAAAAATCCTTAACAAAATTCTAGCAAACAGAATCCAACAACATATTAAAAAGATCATACATCATGACCAAGTGGGCTTTATCCCAGGGATGCAAGGTTCATCAATATCCACAAATCAATCAACATAATACACCACATAAACAAATAGAAAAATGAAAACCATATGATTATCTCAATAGATGCAGAGAAAGCCTTTGGCAAAATTCAACATCCTTATATGATAAAAACCCTCCAGAAAGCAGGAATAGAAGGAACATACTTCAACATAATAAAAGCTATATATGACAAACCCACAGTAAACATCATCCTCAATGGTGAAAAACTGAAAGCATTTCCCCTAAAGTCAGAAACAAGACAAGGGTACCCACTCTCACCACTGCTATTCAACATAGTTTTGGAAGTTTTGGCCACAGCAATCAGAGCAGAAAAAGAAATAGAAGGAATCCAGATTGGAAAAGAAGAAGTAAAACTCTCACTGTTTGCAGATGACATGATCCTATACATAGAAAACCCTAAAGACTCCACCAGAAAATTACTAGAGCTAATTAATGAATATAGCAAAGTTGCAGGATATAAAATCAACACACAGAAATCCCTTGCATTCCTATACACTAACAATGAGAAAATAGAAAGAGAAATTAAGGAAACAATTCCATTCACCATTGCAATGAAAAGAATATCTACCTAAAGAAACAAAAGACCTATATATAGAAAACTATAAAGCACTGGTGAAAGAAATTAAAGAGGACACAAATAGATGGAGAAATATATCGTGTTCATGGATTGGAAGAATCAATATAGTGAAAATGAGTATATTACCCAAAGCAATCTATAGATTCAATGCAATTCCTATCAAGCTACCAGTGGTATTTTCACAGAACTAGAACAAATAATTTCACTATTTGTATGGAAATACAAAAAAACCTCGAATAGCCAAAGCAATCTTGAGAAAGAAGAATGGAACTGGAGGAATCAACCTGCCTGACTTCAGGCTCTACTACAAAGCCACAGTCATCAAGACAGTATGGTACTGGCACAAAGACAGAAATATAGATCAATGGAACAAAACAGAAAGCCCAGAGATTAAATCCACACACCTATGGACACCTTATCTTTGACAAAGGAGGCGAGAATATACAATGGATTAAAGACTATCTTTTTAACAAGTGGTGCTGGGAAAACTGGTCAACCACTTGTAAAAAAATGAAACTAGAACACTTTCTAATACCATACACAAAAATAAACTCAAAATGGATTAAAGATCTAAACGTAAGACCAGAAACTATAAAACTCCTAGAGGAAAACATAGGCAAAACACTCTCTGACATAAATCACTGCAGGATCCTCTATGAGCCACCTCCCAGAATATTGGAAATAAAAGCAAAAATAAATGGGACCTAATTAAAATTAAAAGCTTTTGCACAACAAAGGAAACTATAAGCAAGGTGAAAGACAGTCTTCAGAATGGGAGAAAATAATAGCAAATGAAGCAACTGATGAAAAATTAATCTCAAAAATATACAAGCAACTCCTGCAGCTCAATTCCAGAAAAATAAACGACCCAATAAAAAAATGGGCCAAAGAACTAAACAGATATTTCTCCAAAGAAGCCATACAGATGGCTAACACACACATGAAAAGATGCTCAACATCACTCGTTATTAGAGAAATGCAAATCAAAACCATAATGAGGTTGTGGTTTCACAACCATTTCACGCCAGTCAGAATGGCTGCTATCCAAAAGTCTACAAGCAATAAATGCTGGAGAGGGTGTGGAGAAAAGGGAACCCTCTTACACTGTTGGCGGCAATGCAAACTAGTACAGCCACTATGGAGAAAAGTGCGGAGATTCCTTAAAAAACTGGAAATAGAACTGCCTTATGACCCAGCAATCCCACTGCTGGGCATACACACCAAGGAAACAAGAACTGAAAGAGACACGTGTACCCCAATGTTCATCGCAGCACTGTTTATAATAGCCAGGACATGGAAGCAACCTAGATGTCCATCAGCAGACGAATGGATAAGAAAGCTGTGGTACATATGCACAATGGAATATTACTCGGCCATTAAAAAGAATACATTTGAATCAGTTCTAATGAGGTGGATGAAACTGGAGTCTATCATACAGAGTGAAGTAAGCCAGAAAGAAAAACACCAATACAGTATACTAACGCATATATATGGAATTTAGAAAGATGGTAATGATAACCCTGTATGCGAGACAGCAAAAGAGACACAGATGTATAGAATAGTCTTTCGGACTCTGTGGGAGAGGGTTTGGGAGAATGGCATTGAAACATGTATATTATCATATGTGCAAAGGATTGCTGGTCCAGGTACGATGAATGATAGAGGTGCTCGGGGCTGGTGCACTGGGATGACCCAGAGGGATGGGTTGGGGAGGGAAGTGGGAGGGGGTTCAGGATGGGGAACACATGTACACCCATGGCAGATTCATGTCAATGTATGACAAAACCAATACAATATTGTAAAGTAATTAGCTTTCAAAGTAAATAAATAAATAAAGTGAAAAAACTTTAAAATTTAATAAATCCTTCAATAAAGTCATGCTTATTTCACAATTAAAAGAAAAGATGATGAGAGCAGTTTTCTCGGAGGAAATTAAGCACATAAGAAGAGAGTGAAGCAACATATTTAAAGTATGGAAAGGAAAACAATGTCAAGTTGAAATTTGATACCAGTGAAAATATCTTTCAAAATCAAAGTCTGAAAGAATTCACCACCAGCAGATTTGCAGTCCAATGTTCCCAAGAAATGTTAAGGGGAATCTTTCAAAAGGAAGAAAAATGATAACAAATGGAAATCTACATCTATACTAAAGAATTAAGAGCAATGAAAAATTATACTTACATGGACCAACATGTAAGACTGTTTTCATATTATGTAAATCTCCTTAAAAATAATCAACTACTTAAACGAAAAATAAGGTACTCTCTGGCTTATAAAATATATAAATGAAATCTATGAAAATAGTTGTGAAAAGGCTAAGAAAAAAATGAAAGTCAAGTTGCTCAATCGTGTCCAACTCTTTGCAAACCTATGGACTGTAGCCTACCAGGCTCCTCTGTCCATGGGATTTTCCAGGCAAGGCTAAGAGGAGAAGTTGAAATTGTGAAGTTCTTATGCTATATGTATAAAGGTGTAATACTACTTGAAGGTAGACTGAGATAAGATAAAAATGTATAGTATAAACCCTACACCAACCATTACATTTTTTAAAAAGATACGAAGTTACAGGTGACAGGTGACAACAAAGGAGATAAATATAGAGTCTTAAAAAATAATCCAATAGAAAAAAAGAGGAAAAAGGGAACAAAGAAGAGTTGGGACAAATAGCAAATAAATACCAAGATGATAGACTTAAATCTGACTGTAACAATAATAACATTAAATGTAAGTGATCTAATTAAGAGAAAGACACTGACAGAATAGACAAAAATATAAGACTGAACAATACGTTGCATTTAAGAAATTCAAAGACATTGATTAAAAGTAAAAGAAGGGAAAATAATCTGCTAAAATCAGTCAAAAACAAAGTTGGAGTCTCTATATTAATATCAAAGTAGATTATACAGCAAAGAATATTACCATAATGAAGATCATTTAATTATGATAAAGGGTCAATTAGTCAAGAGGACATAACCATCCCAAGTGTCTATATACCTAAAAATAGTTTCAAAATATAAGACATCAAACTGGTGAAACTGCAAAAAGAAATAAACAAATTCTCAATTATACTCAGATATTTAAATACCTTGTAAATAACTGATACACCAAGTAGGCAGAAAATCTGTAAAGAATATAGAAGACCAACTACATCATCAACCAACTTGATTTGGCATTTACTAGAACATTCTAGTTCTAGAAGTTGAGGGCAAGAGGAGAAGAGGGTGACAGAGGATGAGCTGGTTGGATGGTATCACTGACTCAATGGACATGAGTTTGAGCAAACTCATGGAGATAGTGACGGACAGAGAAGCCTGGCATGCCGCAGTTCATGGAGTCGCAAAGAGCTGGACAAAGCTGAACAACTGAATGACAATGACAGAACATTCTGACTGCCAAAGCACAGAATATCCATTCTTTTCAAGTGCACATGGGTCATAAAACAAGTTTTAATAAATTTATAAAAATTCAAGTCACACAAAGTCTATTCTATAACCACCAAGGAAGTTATAACAACAGAGAGGTATCTGGAAAATGTCCAAATACTTAGAAACTAAATAACACTTTCCTAAAACAAACAAACCATGGGTCAAAGAAATCAAAAAGGATATTTGAAAATAGTTTAAACTGAAAGAATATAAAATGCAACATACAAGAATTTGAGAATGCCACTAAAGCTGTCATTATGGAGAAAATTATAGCATTAAATGTCTATATTAGAAAAGTAAAGAAGTCTCAATATCATGGTCTTAATTTTTATCTTCAGTGACTAGAAAAGGAAGAGCAAATTAAGCTCAAAATAAGCATAAGAAAATAATAAAATAACTAATAAAACTAAATTCACAAGTCAATTAAATAAAAATAGAAAAACAGAGAAAAAATAAAAGAACCCCAAATCTGGTTCTCAGAGACCATAAATGTTGATAAATCTCTAACCTGATTAATGAGAAAAAAAGGAAAAAAGACACAAATCACCAATATTAGAAATGAGAGCGATATGATCACTCTGGATTCTACAGACAGTAAAAGATTAATGTGGGAATGTTATAAACACTTATGCCAATAAATTTGACAACTTAGATGAGTGGGAAAATTCCTGTTAATGAAGTGAGTGAGTGAAAGTCACTCAGTCGTGTCTGACTTTGCGACCCTATGGACTATACAGTCCATGAAATTCTCCAGGCCAGAATACTGGAGTGGGTAGGCTTTCCCTTCTCCAGGGGAATCTCCCCAATCCAGGTATCGAACCCAGGTCTCCCACATTGCAGGTGGATTCTTTACCAGCTGAGCCACAAGGGAAGTCCAAGAATACCTGGAGTGGGTAGCCTAGCCCTTCTCCAGGGGATCTTCCTGACCCAGGAATTGAACCAGGGTCTCCTTGCAGATGGATTGTTTACCAACTGAGCTATCAGGGAAGCCTAAAAATTCCTGTAAAGACACACAATACCATAGTTCACTCAAGAAAAAATAGATACCTGAATGGCCCTATATTTATTAAAGAAACTGAATTTGTATTTTAAAAATCTTACAAAGAACAAAACAAACAAACAAATAAAAATCTCCAGGCCTAGATGGTTTCAACAGTAAATTCTGCCAGATATTTAAGGAAGATATAATACCAATTGCATACAACCTCTTTCGGAAAATTTAAAATGAGAATATTTCCTAACTCACTCTATGAAACCCTGATACCAAAAGAAGACAAATACAAGAAATGAAAATTTCAGATCAATATGTCTCAGGAATGTAGATGCAAAAATTGAAAGCAAAATTTTAGCAAGTTAAATTCAGTAATAAATAAAAAGGAAAATACATCATGACCAAGTAGATTTTGTCTCATAAATGCAAGGCTGATTTAACATTCATAAAAAAGTCAATGTCATGTTGATGTTTGGCAGAAACCAACACAATATTGTAAAGCAATTATCCCTCAATTAAAAATACATATATTAAAAAAGAAATAAAGTCAACATGAGAATTAAAAAAAGTAGTCAATCTAATTCATAATATAATGAATGAAAAAAGGAAAACTGCATGATCATCTTGATTAGCATGCAAAAACAACTTGACAAAGTCTAATATCCATTTCTTTTTTATAGTTGAATTATTTTCTTATTTATTTAATCAAAGTATGATTGACTTACAATATTAGCTTCAGACTTACAATACAGTGATTTAATATTTTTATACCTTATATTACATTTAAAGTTATTATAAAATATTGGCTATATTCCCTGAGTTGTACATTCTTCTAGCTTATTTATTTAAAAAATTTAAATTTATTTTTAGTTGCAGAATAATTGGTTTACAATGTTGTATTGGTTTCTGCTTTAATCAACGTGAATCAGCCCTAGGTATACATATGTCCTGTCCCTCTTGAACCTCCCTGCCCACCTTCCAGCCCATTCCACCCCTCTAGGTTGTCACAGGACACCAGGTTGAGCTCCCTGCATCATACAGCAAATTCCCACTGGCTATTTGTTTTACATATGGTGATGCATGTTTCAATACTACTCTCTCAGCTTGTCCCACCCTCTCCATCCTCCACTGGGTCCACAAGTCTGTTCTCTATGTATGCAATGCTATTGTTGCCCTACAAACAGGTTCACCAGTACCATTTTTTTCTAGGCTCCATATACGTGCATTAATGCACGATATTTGTTTTTCTCTTTCTGACTTACTTCACTCTGCATAAGAGGCTCTAGGTTAATTCACCTCACTAGAAATTTATTCTTCTAGTGATGACTCCAATTCATTCTTCTTTATGACTGAGTAATATTCCATTGTATATATGTACCATGATAGTTCATTCCAATATCCATTTCTGATTAAACAATCTTAACAAAATAGGAATAGAACTGTACTTCCTCAACCTGATAAAGGGCATCTATGAAAAATCTACAACTAAATTAGTGAAAAATTGAAGTCTCTGCCCCTAAGAACTGAAACAAGACATGGAGGTTCACACTCAGCACTTTTATTTAACATTGTACTGGAGTTTCTAGCTAGTTCAATCAATCAAGCAAAAGAAATAAAAGGCAACCAAATCATAAAAAGGAAAAAGTAAAACTGCCTTAAGTCAGAATAGTATACCTCTATTATCATCTATACAGAAAATCTGATGAACTATGAAGAAAATCCCCTAGAATTAGTGAGTTGAACAAAGCTGTAGGATATAAGAGAACTATACAAAAATTATATTTCTATGCATTAGCAAATTGAAATTAAAATACAATACTATATGCGGTAGCATCTCAAAATACGATATAAAGAATAAAGTTGCAGTATTCATTTAAAGATGAATATAATGACTTGTACAATAAAGACTGCAAAAAATAGCTGAGGGAAATTAAAGAAGACATAAATATTTACCATGTTCATGGATTGAAACACTCAGTATTGTTAAGATGTCAATTTTCCACAAGTTGATAGATTAAAAGACTTCCTGATACAAGTCCTTGTATGTTTTTTGAATAAGAAATAAAAAATTGTTTCTAAAACTCACATAAAAATGCAAAGGACATAGAATACCCAAAAAACCTTGTAAAAGAACAAAGTTACAGGACAAACACCACTTTTTATCAAGATTTATTATAAAGCTACAGTAAGAAAGGGAGTTTGGTATTGCTGTCAAGACAGATAAATAGATGAATGGAACAGAAAGTAGAGTCCAGAAATGGATGTTCACAAATAAACAACTGATTGTTGACAAAGCTGTGAAGGCAATTTATTGGAGAAAGAATAGTCTATTCAACAAACGATGCTATAACAACTATTCAACAAATGATGCTATTAATAACAACATTCTACATGAATGTTCACATGTAGAATCAAAACAAAAAACAAAACAAAACAAAAATCTTTGATCCATACCTCACAGCATGTACAAGAATTAACTCAACATGAAATATAGACCTTTACAAGAAAATGTCTGTGACCTTGGACTAGGCAAAGATTTTACCTAGATATGACACACAAAAACTCATAAAAAGAAAAATTACAAATTGGACTTAAAAATTAAAGATGTCTGCTTTTTGTACGAAACTGTGAAAGATGATGGAAAGACAAGTTATAGGCTGGGAGAAAATATTTACAAAATATGTATCTAATATAGGACTTGTATCTTAAATATATAAAGAATTCTCAAAATTCAATAATAAGAAAACAGCTTACTATAAAATAGGCAAAATATTGTAACAGATATTTCAAAAGGAACATACATCAGTGACAAATATGCACATGAAAAGCTGCTCAACATCGTTAGTCATTTTTGTTGTTGTTTAGTCACTCAGTCGTGTCCAACTCTTTGCAACCCCAGGCGCCAAGCTCCTCTGTCCAGGTGATTTCCCAGCAAGAATACCGAAGCTGTTTGCCACTTCCTTCTCCAGGGAATCTTCCTGACCCAGGGTGTGAACTTTCATCTTCTGCATTTGCAGGAGAATTCTTTACCACTGAGCCATCAGGGAAGCCCAACTAGAGAGTTACGTAGATATAAAAATTAAAGAAGGGGGACAATCAAAACCAACTCTTGATATTTTCATCCCGAGATTCCATAATAGGGCTTGGTACATTTTGACAATGGAACAAATCCTGCCTAGTCTGTTTTTGTAACTAAAGCTTTATTGGGACACAGCCCTGCTCATTTACTTACATGCTAAGGCTGCTTTCACAATACAACAGCATAGGTGAATAGCCTGTAACAGAAACCTTATGGCCCTCACGGCCTGAAATATTTACTATCGGTCCATTCACAGAAAAAGTTTTGTTGTTGTTCAGTTGCTCAGTAGTTTCCAACTCTTCGCAACCCCAAGGACTGTTGCACGCCAGGCTGCCCTGTCCTTCACCATCTCCTGGAGCTTGCTCAAACTCGTGTCCATTGAGTTGGTGATGCCATCCAACTATCTTGTCCCCTGTCATCCCCTTCTCCTCATGCCTTCTATCTTTCCCAGCATCAGGGTCTTTTTCAGTGTGCTGGCTCTTTGCATCAGGTGGCCAAAGTACTGGAGCTTCAGCTGTAGCATCAGTCCTTCCAATGAATATTCAGGGTTGATTTCTTTTAGGACTGACAAGTTTGATCTCCTTGCAGTCCAAGGGACTCTCAAGAGTCTTCTCCAACAGCACAGAAAAAGCTTACCAACATTTAAAAATGGTAACGTCATGAACAGAAGTTGCGAGATAGAGGGCAATCACCCTTTTGATAAGACAATCAATTTGGTCTCAGCCAGACTGAATTTGAGGTTAAGGAAGAAAGTATATGTATAATATCCAATTTAGTAGTTAGAAGCAAGTCACTAGTTATGAATGACACCCTTTTAAAGTTAAGTTTTTCCTTTCCTTAAAAAATTATAATTTATTCTATTGTTGTTCAGTTGCCCAGTCATGTCCAACTCTTTGCGACCCCATGAACCCTCCAGGCTCCTTTACTATCTCCCTATCTCCCAGAGTTTGCTCAAACTCATGTCTATTGAGTCAATGTTGTCATCCAACCATCTCATCCTCTGTAGCCCCCTTTTCCTCAATGTCCACTTTCAAATAAGATTTGAGATGGGCTAGAGGCAAGTGTTGAAACAGTTAGTCTGGACATAGACTACATCTATATTTTATAGTTTATACCAACGTAAAGTTTGACCACTCCTTAATCCATAATAGAGTTTTACATTTTCACCAAAAAGGAAGTAGGAGCTTTTCTTTTTTCATAAAGCAATATAGAATGAAGATATCAAACACAGAGGGAAAGAACTAGCCTAAGGTCAGACTATGAGAAAGATACAGATGAACTATAACCTTGGACAACCTCTTATCCCTAGGTAGCCCTTCAAAATGTGAAAAGCCAATCTTTCAGGTTCAACATCTAAGCTTTGCCTAAACCACACAGTATAGAGGCTCAGATTCTAAGATGTTGGCTGACTTTTGCTTATAAGCTCTTGCTCTATTGGCAAGACAAGATAACCAATACCATAGGTGCTGTGGTCTAGAGAAAGAGCTGTAGCTTGAGACGGGGAATCTGAGACTCCAGAACCTGTGCTGACCCAACTACTGATGGAATGTGAGAAATACTAATAACAGATATTTATGTAACACTTTATACTTTCACATATTTTATCTCACATGGCTCTTACCATAGCCATGTGAGGTACAGGGACAGGTATGATTACCCCTGTTTTATAAATGAGGTAGTTGAAGCCGAGTGATGCTCAGTTACTTGCCCTATGTTGCACAGCCAGAATCAGAACCCTGGTCTTCTAATAATTTTTGTTTGCCACCTTATCATCCATCCTTTCATTGATCACAATCTGTAGTAGCAGCAGTCAAATACTTTTGTTTTGTAAACCTAAGAATGTAATTTAAAAGTAATCACATTTTTATAATCAGAAAATACAACATCTTGAGCAAATTTTACCACACTTTCTTCTGTTTAGGGGAGAAAGTGAAAGTGAAGTCGCTCAGTTGTGTCCGACTCTGTGACCCCATGGACTGTAGCCTACCAGGCTCCTCAGTCCATGGAATTTTCCAGGCAAGAGTACTGGAGGGGGTTGCCATTTCCTTCTCTAGGAGATCTTCCCAACCCAGGGATTGAACCTAGGTGTCCCACATTGCAGGCAGATGCTTTACCATCTGAGCCACCAGGGAAGTTTAGGGGAGGCAGAGATTAAATTTTAAAAGCTATACACATAATATGTCCTGTGGTATTTGCTAGTCTGAGCCTCTGAATCCAGTGTTGAACTTTGAAACTGACTTTCCTGTTTTTCTTTCTTTTGTTCTCAACTTTTAGTTTTTCTCATGCTTTCTCTTACTATTAAATCCTTAAAACAGAAGATATAATCTGAATCTAACCCTGTTTACCCCTTTTTTTTTTCTTTTCCTTTTTCCTTTCTGGCCAGTTAAAAAATTGAGCCATATTTAAAAATTAAAACTTTCAAATAAAAATCTACATTTCTAGATTTCTGGCTTCCTTTGAAAACTCCTAACACTGGTGAACACTGGACCTATGTCACCACAGGAAACCATTAGGTGGGGTAGTGGGGGAAAAGGCAATTGCTCCTGGAGGTAGGATGCACTCTCCAGTTAGCCAGTTGCCACTACTCTCTCTATAGCGGTAGCAGAAAAAAATCTACTTCTGCTTTATTGACTATGCCAAAGCCTTTGACCATGTGGATCAAAACAAACTGTGGAAAATTCTTAAAGAGATGGGAATACTAGACCAGCTTACCTGCCTCCTGAGAAATCTGTATGCACACCAAGAAGCAACAGTTAGAACCAGTCTGTTGTTCTGGTTCCAAATCGGGAAAGGCTGCATATTGTCACCCTGCTTACTTAAATTATATGCAGAGTACATCATGTGAAATGCCAGGCTGGATGAAGCACAAGCTGGAATCAAGACTGCTGGGAGAAATATCAATAACCTCAGATATGCAGATGACACCACCCTTATGGCAGAAGGCCAAGAAGAACTAAAGAGCCTTTTGATGAAGGTGAAAGAGGAGAGTGAAAAATTTGGCTTAAAACTCAACAT
Organism: Budorcas taxicolor; assembly: GCF_023091745.1. Lineage (NCBI taxonomy): Eukaryota > Metazoa > Chordata > Mammalia > Artiodactyla > Bovidae > Budorcas > Budorcas taxicolor. The sequence continues at coordinate 9,858,520 of NC_068930.1, read as the reverse complement.
TCAGAAAACTAAGATCATGGCATCTGGTCCAATCACTTCACAGCAAATAGATGGGTGAACAAAGACAGACTATTTTAGGGGGGCTTCAAAATCACTGCAGATGGTGACTGCAGCCATGAAATTAAAACACACTTGCTCCTTGGAAGAAAAGCTATGATCAACCTAGACAGCATATTAAAAAGCAGAGACATTACTTTTCCAACAAAAGTCCATCTAATCAAAGCTATGGTTTTTCCAGTAGTCATGTATGGTTGTGAGAGTTGGATCATAAAGAAGGCTGAGTGCCAAAGAATTGATACTTTTGACCTGTGGGGTTGGAGAAGACTCTTGAGAGTCCCTTGGACTGCAAGGAGATCCAACCAGTCTATCCTAAAGGAAATCAGCCCTGAATATTCGTTGGAAGGACTGATGCTGAAGCTGAAACCCTAATACTTTGGCCACCTGATGCAAAGAACTGACTCACTGGAATAGACCCTGATGCTGGGAAAGATTGAAGGTGGGAGGAGAAGGGGACAATGGAGGATGAGGTGGTTGCATGGCATCACTGACTTGATGGACGTGAGTTTGAGCAAGCTCCAGGAGTTGGTGAGGGACAGAGAAGCCTGGTGTGCTGCAGTCCATGGGGTCACAAAGAGTCGGACATGCTGAGCGACTGAACTGAACTGAAACTCTCTCTATTGGCTCCTAGACACAGAAACAACAAAGTAGCTGCCATTTGTCATGTCCCCTGTTCTGTTGCTTTTCTCATGGTAGAAGAATAAGTATTTGTATCTATACCTCTCTTTCAAAGTGCAAGGCTGACATAAAAGGATGTGATTTTCAAAACATCTGATTATGACACTGGTATTTTATAACAAGACAGAAATGACACTGCCATTAAACTCTGACTTACCATCAGTTGTAACATGCACTCCAGTTTCAAAGATGTTTAAATGCCAAAAGAAATGTGCATCTCTGAATCAATGAAATGAGGAATGTTACTTGCCTGCCTAATGCAAGCATTTCAACCAGTGACCTTTTGGCAGTGGTCCCATATGGGACCTAAGGCATAAGGGGCCTTTCCCTCCCTGGCTCCTGCCTGCACACTCCACTGAGACAGATGCTAATGGTCCCACTCAGCAGTGGGTTGGGGGACTCTGGTGGGACCCCTCTCCCAACCAAGTGAGCAACTGTCAGCCAGCAACCAGTTAACAGCCCTATTCTGCCATTGCTCAGGGCCACTGAAAGCCCCTTCCCCTTCCCTATTGCTATATACAACCCTGTATAATTCAGGATTATATTCAGAAAATAATTCAGGAACAACCCTGAATCCTGACTGAGATAAGATGGTTTTTGGACACTCAAGTCTACCATCTCCTCTGTCTGCTACCCTTCTCATTAAAGTCATCATTCCTTGCTCCAACAACTCCTCTCTCAATTTATTAGCCTGTCATGCATCGAGCAGAACAAGCTTAGGCTTGGTAACAACCTTCCTTGCAATATGTGTGGCACCATACAGTAATAACTTTAGCACAAAGACACATTTTTTAGTTACTTACTTTGAGCTACACGTTTATCATCAGCCACTTTTCTTTTCTTTCTAATAGCCATAGCTGGGATTTAAATTTTCATTAGAAATCAGCCTAGGCCCACACATTGACTTCCCAAGTCTCTCAATCCACTGGCCTACAACTATCAGACAGACACACCCAATCAATTGATGCTATTCCTTCTGCCAGACCTGTCCAATAGAATGCTGAAGCACATGATCAACACCAGATCAAAGTGAGAGGAAGTAGAGGTCTGAAGTGGGGACTCAGTCTTCCATTTCCAAAAGTTGATGTTCAAAAATTTAATAACTGGTATAGTAGGAGGACCAATCAATCTGTATAGATGACAATGATGTTGGAGTTAGCTGGGTTCTGAATGTCCCCAGCTGCTACAGGTGTTAACCTTTAGATGCTGACAGGTGGGGAGCTGTAGGGAGGCTAGAGAAGAGGCAGGAGCTCTCTCAGGGCACTGGCTCTTAGGAAATAATAACCATTATGACTGCATGAGAGTGTACTAGTTGAAAACCAATCTTGCCCATATGTAAGCTGCAACATCAAAAAGCTGTGAAATAGAAAATTATCCCATAAAGATACAGAATACCAAAACTGAATAAAATGGAAACAAAATCTGAATAGAATTATAACAAACAAATAAATTAGTAACTGAAAATATTTACACAAAATTAAACCTATGCCCAGATAGCTTCAGTTGTAAATTCTACAAAAACTTTCAAGAAAATAATAATGTGTATTTTTTGCAAGCCTCAGAAAAAAAGGAAGGGAACCCTTTCCAGCTTATTCTATGAAGCCACTAATACAGAATCAGGAAGCCACTTCCTGATACCAAGACCAGACAAAGACAACACACAAAAACAGCAAACCAATAATGCTTGATAAATATGAACACAAAAAATCCTCAACAAAATATATGCAAACCAAATCTAGGGACATATAAAAAGGATTATAAACTATGACTGAGGTAGATTCATCCTGGGAATGTAAGGTCTGCTTAACATCTGAAATCATTAATGTAATGTACCATATTTAAAAAATAGAGGGGGGGGGAACTGCATGATCATCTTGATAGATGAAGAAAAATTATTTGGCAAAATCCAACATCCATTTATGACAAAAACTTCTTCAATCTGATAAAAGATTTAATTTTAAAAACTTAAGGTAAAACATAACACTTAATGGTGAACGTTAACATGCTTTCATCCCAAGGCTGGCAACAAGGCAACGATGTTCGGTCTCACCACTTGTATTCAAGATTGTAATGGATGTTCTAACCAGTGTGATTAGGCAAGAAAAAGAAACAAAAGGTAAGCAGATTAGAAAGGAAGAAATTAAACCTTATTATTAGATGACATGACCCTATATGTAGAAAATCCTAAGGGATTCATACAGAAAAACAAAATAAAAAAAACAAAACCTACTAGAAAATACTGAACAAATTCAGCAAGGTTGTAGGATACAAAAGAAACAAGAATTGTATTTCTATCTATCTAAAAATGAAATTAAGAAAACATTTTCATTCACAAAAATAGCATCAAAAATATTTAGGGATAAACAAAACCAAAAAGTTTGATTTAACTTTTTTGATTTAACAAAACTTCTTTTTTTAACAAAAAAGTACAAGACTTTAACACTGAAAAACATTACTTAAAGTAGTCAAAGAATATTAAATAAATGAAGAGACGTTGCATGTTTATGGACTAGAAGCCTTGCTGCTGCTGCTGCTGCTGCTGCTGCTGCTCCTGCTAAGTCGCTTCAGTCATGTCCGACTCTGTGCAACCCCATAGACGGCAGCCCACCAGGCTCCTCCGTCCCTGGGATTCTCCAAGCAAGAACACTGGAGTGGGTTGCCATGTCCTTCTCCAATTCGTGAAAGTGAAGTCGCTCAGTCGTGTCTGACTCTTCGCGACCCCATGGACTGCAGCCTACCAGGCTCCTCCGTCCATGGGATTTTCCAGGCTTAATAACACTAAAATAGCAATACTTTCCAAATATTGATCTATATAGTTAATGTAATCTTTATCAAAATTCCAGCTGCCTCTTGCTGCCCCTAGAATCTGACCTTAAATTCATATGGAAATGTAAGAGACTTAGAAGCTAAAATGATCTTGAAAAAACACAAAGTTGAAGGAATTATATTTCCCATTAAAAAAAAAATTACTACTAAGCTAAAATAATCAAAAGAGCGTGGTACTGACACAGAACTGACAGAAAGTTCAGTGGGACAGAGTGGACCAACTCAGGCATTCCCAGCCCCTTGGCTGCATCTCCAGGCTGGGGAGCCTGATGTGGGGCCGAGAACCTTCACAGCAGTGCAAGGACTTCTTTGATATCAATGTTCTCCAGGTTGTGGGTCCCCCACTCAGAGGGTATAGGATTTGATTTTATAGTGATTGTGCCCCTCCTACTGTTTTGTTGTGGCTTCTCCTTTGTCCTTGGATGCAGGGTATCTTTCAAACTCATAGCCCCCTCAGAGTAGGCCCCCATGGAGAAGAGGCCATGCTGCCAACTCATGTGAGGGGCTGGCAGTTGGGGTGGTGAAGGTCCCACTGCCAGGCCCAGCGCCCCTGATCTGTATGCCCAGTGTGTGTCTCGGGCCAGGTTGCCAGCCTCCTCCCGCAGGAACAGGCCTGTGGCAGAAGCTGTACCTGGGAGGTACCTGGTTCCAGAGACCTAGTTTTGTTCTGTGACTCTCAATAAAGGGCCATACTATCAGAAAAAAAAAAAAATTCAGTGGGATAGAATTGAGAATCTGGTTACTAAACAGTTACATTTAAAAGTTCAGTGGGATAGAATTGAGAATCTGGTTAATAAACAGTTATATTTATTGTCAGTTGTTTTTTGAAAAGTATGCCAAGATAAATAATTCAGAAGAGATTAGTCCTCTAATTACTGGTGTTGAAACAACTGGATAGGCACATGCCAAAGAACTGAGCTGGAGCCTTATATCATACCATATGCAAAACTTAACTCCAACGGGATCAAAGACATAAAAGGAAGATCTAAAACTATAAAAAGTTCATAGAACATGAAACTAGGTATAAGCTTGGGTTAGGCAAAGATTCTTAGAACAACAAAGACACAAGTGAAAAAAGGAAAAAATAGATAAACAGGACTCCAACAAAATTTAAAACTTATTGCTCTAAAAGACAACCTGTGAAATGGGACAAACTATTTGCAAATATGTCATATGTCTAACAAAGGATTTTATTCAAAATATACTTACAACTCAATAATAAGACAACAAATAACCAAATTTATAAAATAGGCAAAAAAATCTGAATAGATATTTTACTAAAGAAGATGTATGAATGGCCAATTAGCACGTGAGAACATACCATTATATCTTCTTCCAGAGCACCAAAACTGCAACTGGCCATTGAACAGCCATCAACAGGAAGACACTGGAACCCACCAAAAAAAGATACCCCACATCCAAGGACAAAGGAGAAGCCACAACAAAACAGTAGGAGGGGCACAAGCACTATAAAATCAAATCCTATACCCTCTGAGTGGGAGACCCACAACCAGGAGAACATTGATATCAAAGAAGTCCTTGCACTGCTGTGAAGGTTCTCGGCCCCACATCAGGCTCCCCAGCCTGGAGATGCAGCCAAGGGACTGGGAATGCCCAGGGAATCTGACTTTGAAGGCCAGTGGGATTTGATTACAGGACTTCCCACAGGACTGGGGGAAACAGAGACACCACTCTTGACAGACATAAACAAAACTTTGTGCACACCAGGACTGAGGGGAAAGGAACAGTGACCCCACAGAAGACTGAGCCAGACCTACCTGTGAGTGTTTGAGGGTCTTCTGCAGAGGTGTGGGTTGGCAAAGACCCACCACAGGGACAGGGAAACTGGTAGCAGTGTTCCTGGGGGATATGTCTCAGCATAAATTCTCCTGGAGGTTGCCCATAGCCCTACCACAGAACCCGTGGACTCCAGGACTGGGTCATCTCAGGCCAGACGACAAACTGGGAAGGAGCACAGCCCTACCCATCAGCAGACACTTGGATTAAAGTTTTACTGAGCAAGATGAGAGCACAACCAGAGCAAGACCCAGTTTCCCCCACAGCCAGTCCTTCCCATCAGGAAGCTTGCACAAGCCTCTTATCCTCATGCACCAGAGAGAAGACAGAAGAAATAAGAACCACAATCCCAGAAGCCTCCAGAACTAATACAACAATCACAGAAAGATAACTACAATGAAAAGAAATAGGGTTATGTAACAGATGAAGGAATAAGAAAAATCCCCAGAAAAACAACTAAATGAAGTGGAGATAGGCAACCTCCCAGAAAAAGAATTCTGACTGATGATAGTGAAGATGACTCAGGATCTGGAAAAAGAATGGAGATGTAAATGTTTACCAAAGGCTTAAAAGAACTAAAGAAGGAACAGAGATGAACAATGCAATAGAAGGAATCAATAGCAAAATAACTGAGGCAGAAAGACAGATAAGTGACCTGACAGACAGTGGTGAAAAACAATGCTACAAACAGAATATGGAAAAAAGAATGAAAAGAAATGAAGACCATATAAGAGATCTCTGGGACAACATTAAATGCACCAGTATTTGCATTATAACGGTCCCAGAAGGAGAAGAGAGAGACAAAGGATCTGAGAAAATATGTGAAGAGATATTAGCTGAAAACTTCCCCAACATGGGAAAGGATATAGTCAACCAAGTTCAGGAAGCACAGACAGTCCCAGGCAGGATAAACCCAAGGAGGAATACACCAAAACATAGTAATCAAACTGACAAAAATTACAGACAAAGATTAATTATTAAAAGTAACAAGGGAAAAAGGACAAATAACATACAAGGGAAATCCCAAAAGGTTATCAGCTGATTTCTCAACAGAAACTCTATAAGCTAGAAGGGAATGGCATGACCTATTCCGTGATGAAACAGAAGAACCTATAACCAAGAATATTCTACTCAGTTAGACTCTCATTCAGATTTTATGAAGAAATCAAGTTTTCCAGACAAGCAAAAGTTAAGAGAGTTCAGCACCACTAAGCCAGTTTAAAAACAAATGCTAAAGGAACTTCTCTAGGCAGGAAACACAAAAGAAGGAAAAGATTTACAAAAATGAACCTAAAACAATTAGCAAAAAGGATCATACATATCAGTAAGTACCTTAAATGTAAATGGATTAAATTCACCAACCAAAAGATATAGACTGGCTGAGTAGATACAAAAGCAATACGGGCTGAGTGGTCTACAAAAGACCCACCTCAGACCTATGGACACTGACAGACTGAAAGTAAGGGGATGGAAGAAAGTATTTCATGCAAATGGAGATCATAAGAAAGCTGGACTAGTGATACTCATATCAGGCAAGATAGACTTTAAAACAAAGACTTTTATAAGAGACAAAGAAGGACATTACATAATGATAAAGAGTTCAATCCAAGAAGAAGATATAACAATTATAAATATACATAGACCCACCATAGAAGCACCTCAATATGTAAGGCAAATAATGACAAATATAAAGATAGAAATTGTCAATAATACAACAATAGTGGGGAACTTTTAATACCCCACTTTCACAAATGTACATATAATCTAGACAGAAAATCAACAAAGAAACAAAGTCTTTAAATAACATTTTAGAAGGGTTGGACTTAGTTGATATTTATAGAACATTCTATCCTAAAGCAGCAGGCCACACATTCTTCTCAAGTGCACATGGAACATTCTCCAGGACTGACCACATGCTGGGCCACAAGGTGAGACTTGGTAAATCTAAGAAAATTGAAATCGTATCAAGCATCCCTAAGAAACACAAATATGTGACAACTAAACAATATGCTACTGAACAACCAGTGGATCACTGAGGAAATCAAGGAAGACTATCTAGAGACAAATGAGAACAAAAGCACACTGGTCCTTAACTTACGGGATGCAGCAAAAGCAGTTCTAAGCGGGAAGTATATAGCAGTACAATCTTACCTCAAGAAACAAGAAAGGACTCAGATAAACAACCTAACCTAACCATACCCAGGGGTCAAAACCAGGTCTCCCGCATTGCAGGCAGATCCTTTACCAACTGAGCCACCAGGGAAGCCCAACAATACTGGAGTGTGTAGCCTATCCTTTCTCCAGGGGATCTTTCCAACACAGGAATCAAACGAGGGTCTCCTGCATTGCAGGTGGATTCTTTACCAGCTAGGCTACCAGAGAAGCCCTCAACATAATAAAGGCCATATATGACAAACCTACAGCTAGCATCATACTCAACAGTGAAGAGCTGAAAGCATTCCCTCTAAGATCAGGATCAAGACAAGGATGTCCCCTCTCACCACTTTTATTCAACATAGCTTTGGAAGTCCTAGTTATAGCAGTCAGAGAAGAAAAAGAAGGGGAATCCAAATCGGAAAAGAAGAAATTAAACTGTCACTGTTTATAGATGACATGATCCTATACATAGAAGATCCTAAAGATGCTACCAGAAAACTACTAGAACTCATCAGTGAATTTGGTAAAGTTGCATATTACAAAATTAATACACAGAAATCTGTAGCATTTCTATACACTAAAAATGAAAGAACAGGAAGAGAAATTCTAGAAGCAATTCCATTTATCATCACATCAAAAAGAATAAAATACCTAGAAATAATACTACCTAAAGAGACAAAAGAATACTCTGAAAACTGTAAGATGCTGATAAATTGAAGAAGACATAAACAGATGGTAAGATATGCCATGTTCATGAATTGGAAGAATTGATATTGTCAAAATGACTATACTACCCAAGGCAATCTACAGATTCAATGCAATCCCTATCAAATTACCAATGGCATTTTTCACAGAACTAGAACAAAAAAATTTCAGAATTTGTATGGAGACACAAAAGGCCCTGAATAAACAAAGCAATCTTGAAAAAGAAAAACAGAGGAAACAGGCTTCCTGACTTCAGATTATACCACAAAGCTACAGTTATCAAAACAGTATGGTACTGGCACAAAAATATAAATATAGATCAATGGAACAGGATAGAAAACCCAGACATAAGCCCACGCACCTATGGTCAATTGATCTATGACAAAGGAGGCAAGACTATACAATGCTGGAAAGACAATCTCTTTAACAAATGGTGCTGGGAAAACTGCACAGCAACATGTAAAAAAAGTGAAATTAGATCATTCCTCAACTTCACACAAAAAATAAGCTCAAAATGGATTAAAAACCTAAATGTAGGATCAGATACTATAAAACTCATAGAGGAAAACATATGCAAAACACTCTCTGATATAAATCACAGCAATATCTTTCTCAATCCATCTCCCAGAATAATGGAAATAAAAGGAAAATGAGCAAATAGGACTTACTCAAACTCAAAAGCTTTTGCATAGCAAAGGAAACAACAAACAAAACAAAAAGTCAACCCACAGATGGGAGAAAATATTTGAAAATAATGTGACCGATAAAGGATGTCTCCAAAGTTACAAATTGTTTATGATTCTTAATAGTATCAAAACAAACTATTCAAAAAATGGGTAGAAGATCTGAATAGATATTTCTCCAAAGAGGACATAGAGATGGTCAACAGGCACATGAAAAGAAAAGATGTTTAACATTGCTAGTTATTAGAAAAATGCAAATAAAAACTACAGTGAGGTATTACCTCACGTGGCTCAGAATGCTATCATTAATCCACACACACACACGAAATGCTGGAGAGGGTGTGGAGAGAAGGGAACCCTCCTTTCGGTGGGAATGTAAATCTATACAACCAGTATGGGGAACAGCATGGAGGTTCCTTAAAAAACTAACAATAGAGCTACATATGACCTTGCAATCCCACTTCTGGGCATATATCCAGAGAAAAACATGGCCCGAAAAGACGTATGCACCCCAGTGTTCGCTGGAGCACTGTTTACAATAACCAAGACATGGAAGCAACTGAAACATCCATCAACAGAGGAATGGATAAAGAAAATGTGGTACATATATACAATGGAATATTATTGAGCCAAAAAGAAAGAAATAATGCATTTGCAGCAACATGGATGGATGTAGACAGTGTCATACTGAATGAAGTCAGTCAGACAGAGAAGGAGAAATATCATATGACATCTCTTATATGTAAATCTAAAAAGAAATGACACACATGAACTTTCTTACAAAACAGAAAGAGACTCACAGAGTTAGAAAATGAACTTATGGTTGTTGGGGGAAAAGGATAGTTAGGGAATTTGGAAAGGTCATGTACACACTGAAATATTTAAAATGGATAACCAACAAGGACCTATTGTATGGCACATGGGACCCTGCTCAGTGTTATGTGCCAGCCTGGATGTGAGGGGGCTTGGGGAAGAATGGGTACATGTTTGTAAGGCTAAGTCCCTTTGCTATTCACTGGAAACTACCACAACACTGTTAATCAGCTATACTCCAATCCAAAATGTTTTGGGTGTTAAAAAGAAAAAGAAATAAAAAACATACTGTTATTAGTCAGTAAGAAAATCCAAATCAAAACTATAATGAGAATCATTTCACACCCATCAGAGTGATTATAAACAAAAGGACAGACATTTAGAAGTGCTGGTGAAGACGTGGAGAAGTTGGAATCCTCACACAACACTGTTGGAATGTAAAATTGTTAATTCGCTTTAGAAAGCAGTTGAGCGATTTTTCAAAAAGTTAAACATATAGTTTCCACATGACTCAGCAATTCCACTTCTAGATATGTACCTAAGAGAACTAAAAGCACATTCACACAAAATCTTGTAAACATCTTCATAGCACTATTATTTATAATAGCTAAAAACTGAAAGTAGTGTAAATGTTTATCAACTTCTGAGTGGATAAAACCAATGTGGTAGTGTCCATACAATTGAATATTATTTAGTAATAAAAATGAGTGAGAATGGAACTGACTAAGATGGTGGAGTGAAACTGAAAATCACTCAGTTGTGTCTGACTCTGCTACCCAGTATTCTCCGGGCCAGGATACTGGAGTGCGTAGCCTTATGCTTCTCCAGGGGATCTTCCCAGGGATTGAACCCAGGTCCCCGCATTGCAGGTAGATTCTTTACCAGCTGAGCCACAAGGGGACACAAAACTCACCTCCACCCATAAATACATCAAAAATACATCTAAATGTGGATGATTCTGACTGAAAATTAACTGCAGACTGGCAAAAATACTCCTATATAAGCAAGGCTGTAAGAAAGATCAGCACTGAGTCAGGAAAGAAGAGAAGATGTGAAATCAAGTCAGTACCTGTGCCCTTGAATGGGGATTCAGAGGAAAAGGAAGATCATGGGAGTGGCAATCCTCCCTGCGGTGTTCATGGTTTGAACAATAATTTGGGTGTTCCAGTCTTGGGGTTTGACACAGGGAAGGCAAGTCCCCACAGCTGGCTGGAGGACCGGTGGGACTAACAGGAGGGCTGTGGGAAGCCTGGATTCCATTCATGAGGACTGTATGCCCACTTGCTCGCTCCCAAGGCAGAGCAGAGGGAGCAGACTGAGGGCTGTGCAAGTGTCTGTCTGGTTTCCCACAACCAGCCTGAGCTGAGTGAACATTCCACTCTTGCTCTGGAGCCTAGCTGTGACGCACAGACTTGGCTTAGACCTCAAGAACCATCAAGCAGGATAGGGGCAGCCACTGTTTGTACTAACAAAGGAAGCTCATCAGAAGAGCCCCATCTCTGTCTGTGGCGGGACCACCACAGTTCACATCCTGACACGTGCTGAGAGCCCACACAGGCCCTGCCTGCTCTATGGGGCATCCATCTTCACACTGCAATGAGGGTCGTAGAGGCTGTGGGGAGGGCCCAGCTGTCACAGACAAAGGACACTTGGGCCTGAAGTGGCACGTGAGCACGGCAGCAGGCAGCCATTCCTGGTGCTTACACAGGCAGTTCATCAAAAAGCAGTCCAGATATCTGACCCCAGCTGGATGGCCACAGCCCTTGCCCTGACACGCCGAGTGACCGCACCAGCCCCTCTGGTTCCAGTGCAGCTCCCCTCTGGGGCAAGAGGGAGGAGAGCACACACCTGAAGGGAGCTGAGGCAGCTGGGACCTGAGCCTCAAGGTTTCTGCTGTGGCAACTTAAGACTTTCTCCTGCCTTCAGTGTGCTGGTGAAAGTCACTGAGCAGAGGAAGCCTCAGCTCAAACCTGGCTCTCTGACTCTAGCCACTCCATTTCTAGTCCAACCACCTACCAAGATGAGAGCTGCCAGTTCACCCTGAGGTAAGGCATGACTTCTGTTCATGTCAAATCCAGCTCTCCCAACAAAGCCACCAGGAACATGCAGACTGCACAGGGATGCTCCCACATAAGGACGCCCCTTCAAGACTGAAACAGGTAAATATTTCACCTAATTTCATAGAAACAGAGACGTTAAACAAAATGAGAGGACAGGACATTTGTTATAATTAAAAGAGAAAGAGAAAATCCTTGAAAAAACTACAAGAGAAACAGATATAAACAGTTCACCATATAAAGAATTTGAAGCATTGGCAATGTTAGGTAGGAAGTTAGACAGAGTGACAAGGGGGTGGCCTGGCTGAAAGAGATGCAAGCTGATCTCTAAAACCATCCCAGACACACCCAGGAGAGCTCACAGATATGCTACAAGAATAAGCATGGAGACTTTTCCAACTCCTGCACATGCACCCTAGGCACACAGTGAATACAAAATAAGCACAGGGACTTCTCCAAGCAATCTTAGGCAACTAGGAACCCATTAAGGGTTTATAAATATTCTATATTTGATTATAACAGATGTAAACTGAATTATAGGAAGACATAAACAACACAGACTCCTGTCATATAACTTAAAATTGTTAATCTTGACTGTATGCCCAGTTGCACTCCACTTCATTGATCAGTTATGGGCACAAGCCCTATTTTGCACAGGGCATAACCAAAAGGAAGAATTCTGGAAGTATAAAAACAGGGAAGGCAAGAGAGAAGAAAAAGATTTCTTTGGGGCCGGCCTCTTCCCATGTCTTGGGAGTATCTGTCTAATAAAATATCTGTCTGCTTGAGCTGAACTGAGCTGTAACTTGTCTGTTGTTTTAACCCTTTAGTTTGTTGTTCCAAGTTTTTGTTGCAACAAGGCAAGAACTAAAGAAAAGAAATAAACTGATGGGTAGTAATAAGAATGCAAACTGAATAAAGAATAGATGAACACAATGAGAATTTTAACAAGGAATAAAAAAATATTTTAAAAATCCGTCAGAACTAAAGAGCATAATAACTGAAATGAAAGACACACTAGAGGGAATTAACAGACTACATGAGATAGAAGAAATGCAAGTGATCCGGAAGACAGAATAAAGTATATCACCCAATCAAAATAGCAAAAATGACAACAAATTCATAAACTGAGAACAATTTAAGGGATCTTTGGGATAATAATCATGCTACCAATGTTCCCATTACAGGGTTCCCAGAGGGAGAAGAGAGAGAGAAGGGGGTAGAAGATGTATTTCATGAAATTATAGCTGAAAACTTTCCAAACCTGAAGGAAACAGATATCCAAATATAGGAAGCACACAGGGTGCCAAACAAGATGAACCCAAATAGACTGATACCAAGAAATGACCCACATGGACCACAGCCTTGTCAAACTCAATGAAACTATGAGCCATGCTGTATAGGGCCACCCAAGACAGACAGGTCATGGTGGAGAGTTCTGACAAAATGTGGTCCACCAGAGAAGGGAATAGCAAACCACTTCAGCATGCCTGCCTTGCAAAGAGTATGAAAAGGCAAAAAGATAGGACACTATAAGATGAATTCCCCAGGTCAGTAGGCGCTCAATATACTACTGGAGATCAAAGGAGAAATAACTCCAGAAAGAATAAAGAGATGTAGCCAAAGAAAAAAACAACATCCAGTTGTGGATGTGATTGGTGATGGAAGTAAAGTCTGATGCTGTAAAGAGCAATACTGCATAGGAACCTGGAATGTTAGGGCAATGAATCAAGGCAAATTGGAAGTGGTCAAACAGAACATGGCAAGCCTAAACATCGACATTTTAGGAATCAGTGAACTAAAATGGACTGGAATGGTTGAATTTAACTCAGATGACCACTACAAATGCTACTGTGGGCAAGAATTCCTTAAAAGAAATGGAGTAGCCATCATAGTCCACAAAAGATTCCAAAAAATCCAAAATGTAGTACTTCGATGCAATCACAAAAATGACAGAATGATCTCTGTTCGTCTCCAAGGCAAACCATTCAATATCACAGTTATCCAAGTCTATGCCCTGACCAGTAATGCTGAAGAAGCTGAACGGTTCATTGAAGACCTACAAGACCTTCTAGAACTAACACCCAAAAAAGATATCCTTTTCACTATAGGGGACTGGAATGCAAAAGTAGGAAGTCAAGAAATACCCAGAGTAACAGGCAAATTTGGCCTTGGAGTACAGAATGAAGCAGGGCAAAGGCTAATAGAGTTTTGCCAAGAGAACGCACTGGCCATAGCAAATACCCTCTTCCAACAGCACAAGAGAAGACTCTACACATAGACATCACCAGAGGGTCAATACCAAAATCAGATTGATTATATTGTTTGCAGCCAAAGATGGAGAAGCTCTATACAGTCAGCAAAAACAAGAATGCAAGCCGACTCTGGCTCAGATCATGAACTCCTTATTGCCAGATTCAGACTGAAATTGAAGAAAGTAAGGAAGACCAATGGACCATTCACATATGACCTAAATCAAATCCCTTATGATTATACAGTGGAAGTGAAAAATAGATTCAAGGGATTAGATCTGATAGAGTGCCTGAAGAACTATGGATGGAGATATGTGACATTGTACAGGGGGTAGTGATCAAGACCATCCCCAGGAAAGGCAAAATGGTTGTCTGAGAAGGCCTTACAAATAGCTATGAAAACAAGAGAAAAAAAAGGCAAAGGAGAAAAGGAGATATACCTATTTGAATGCCGAGTTCCAAAGAATACTAAGGAGAGATAAGAAAGCCTTCCTTAGTGATAAATGCAAAGAAATAGAGGAAAACAATAGAATGGGAAAGACTAGAGATCTCTGCAAGAAAATTAGAGATATTTCATGCAAAGATGAGCACAATAAAGGACAGAAACAGTATGGACCTAACAGAAGCAGAAGATATTAAGAAGACGTGGCAATACACAGAAAAACTACACAAAAGAAGATCTTCATGACCCAGATAATCATGATGATGTGATCACTCAGCTTGAGCCAGACATTCTGGAATGTGAAGTCAAGTGGGCCTTAGGAAGCATCACTACGAACAAAGCTAGTTGAGGTGATGGAATTCCAGTGGAGCTCTTTCAAATCCTGAAAGATGATGCTGTGAAAGTGCTGCACTCAATATGCCAGCAAATTTGGAAAACTCAGCAGTGGCCACAGGACTGGAAAAGGTCAGTTTTCATTCCAATTCCAAAGAAAGGCAATGCAAAAGAATGCTCAAACTACTGCACAATTACCCTCATCTCACATGCTATCAAAGTAATGCTCAAAATTCTCCAAGCCAGTTTTCAACAATATGTGAACTGTGAACTTTCAGATGTTCAAGCTGGATTTAGAAAAGGCAGAGGAACCAGAGATCAAATTGCAAACATCCACTGGATCATGGAGAAAGCAACAGAGTTCCAGAAAAACATCTATTTCTGCTTTATTGACTATGCCAAAGCCTTTGACTGTGTGGATCATAATAAACGGTGGAAAATTCTGAAAGAGATGGGAATACCAGACCACCTTACCTGCTTTCTGAGAAATCTGTATGCAGGTCAAGAAGCAACAGTGAGAATCAGACATGGAACAACAGACTGGTTCCAAATAGGAAAAGGAGTACATCAAGGGTGTATATTGTCACCCTGCTTATTTAACTTCTATGCAGAGTATATCATGAGAAACGCTGGACTGGATGAAGCACAAGCTGGAATCAAGATTGGCAAGAGAAATATCAATAACCTCAGATATGCAGATCACACTACCCTTATGGCAGGAAGCAAAGAGGAACTACAGAGCGTCTTGATGAAAGTGAAAGAGGAGAGTGAAAAAGTTGGCTTAAAACTCAACATTCAGAAAACTAAGATCATGGCATCTGGTCCCATCACTTCATGGGAAATAGATGGGGAAACAGTGTCAGACTTTATTTTTTGGGGCTCCAAAATCACTGCAGATGGTGACTGCAGCCATAAAATTAAAAGATGCTTGCTCCTTGGAAGAAAAGTTATGACCAACCTTATAGGATATTAAAAGGCAGCGACATTGCTTTGCCAATCTAGTCAAATGCTTTGTCCAGCTAGTCAAAGCTATGGTTTTTCCAGTAGTCATGTATGAATGTTGAGAGTTGGACTATAAAGAAAGCTGAGTGCCAAAGAATTGATGCTTTTGAACTGTGGTGTTGGAGAAGACTCTTGAGAGTCCCTTGGACTGCAAGGAGATCCAACCTGTCTAGCATAAAGGAAATAAGCATGAATATTCTTTGGAAGGATTGATGCTGAAGCTGAAACTCCAATGATTTGTCCACTGGATGCAAAGAAGAGAGTCATTGGAAAATACCCTGATGCTGGGAAAGATTGAAGTCTGAGGAGAAGGGGACGACAGAGGATGAGATGGTTGAATGGCATCACCAACTCAATGGACATGTGTTTGCATAAGCTCCAGGAGTTGGTGATGGACAGGGAGACCTGGCAGGCTGCAGTTCATGGTGTCACAAAGAGTCGGACATAACTGAGTGACTAAACTGGACTGAATTGAAGAAATATTATGATGAAAATGGCAAAATTTAAAGAGAATATTAAGGCAGCAGGAAAAAAACAGAGTCATATACAAGGAACCCTCCATAAGATTGTCACTTAATTTTTCTAAAGAAACTTTGCAGGCAGAAGGAAGTGGTGTGATATTCTCAAAGTGCAGAAAGGGAAAAAATCTGTATCCTAGGATACTGTATTCAGTATGATTACCATTTAGAATTGAAGGAGAGATAAAGAACTTCTAAAAGAAGCAAAAACTAAAAGAGTTTATCAATACTAAAGCTACCCTAAAAGAAATGTAAAAAGGTCTTCTCTAGGTGGAAAAGAAAATGTTACAACAAGAAGTAAGAATCTGGAGGCGGTGCTAAGATGGCAGAGGAATAGGACAGGGAGACCACTTTCTCCCCAACAAATTCATCAAAAGAACATTTAAATGCTGAGTAAATTCCACAAAACAACTTCTGAATGCTGGCAGAGGACATCAGGCACCCAGAAAAGCAGCCCATTGTCTTAGTAAGAAGGTAGGAAAAAATATAAAAGACAAAAAGAGAGACAAAAGAGGTAGGGATGGAGCTCCGTCCTGGGAAGGGAGTTTTAAAAAGAGAGAAGTTTCCAAACACCAGGAAACACTCTCACTGCCGAGTCTTTGGTGAGCCTTGGAACCACAGAGGGCAACATAACTGGGAGGAAGAATAAACAAACAATTAAAACCTACAGATTATGTGCCCAATGGTAACCCTCCCAGTGGAGAAGCAGTGCAGACACCTGCACCCGCCACTGGCAAGTGGGGACTGAGCAGGGAGGCGCAGGCTGCATTGCTTAGAGAAAGGACCAGGCCTGAATGCCCTGAGGGCAATCTGAGGGGACTAACTTGGGCTAGCAAACCAGACTGTGGGATAGCTACCATGCAAAAATCCCTAACCTAAGACACCATCAGGCCTGCTCACAGAACAAAGGACTGAACAGAGCCAGCTGGCTGCAGACAATCCCCCTCTGGTGACAGGCAGCCAGAGCCGGAAGGGGGCAATTGCACCCCAGAGAGGCATTATCTACCAAACTGCAAGCAGGCTTCTTTGCTAACTAAGACTTCTTGGGGTTCTGGACAGTCAACATCCACCTGAGAAGGTGCGTCAGTTTTACACCCAGAAAACCAAGTGGCAGGGACAGGGGAGGTGGTAAGTCACAGCGACCGCGCTCGCCAAACAACTTATCACCTGAGCTGCTCGGACCTGGGAAGGGCACAAAATGCAGGCCCAACTGAGTCTGCGCCTCTGAGGACTACCTGAGTGCCTGAACCTGAGCGGCTTAGACCTGGGAAGTGCATGCAGCCCAGGGCCAGCATCGGACGGTTCCTGGTGGAGCAACCTGGAGCCTGAGCAGTGTGGGCAGGGAGGGCACATGCACCATGAGCGGGGGAAGGCCTAGTGTGGCTGAGACACTGCGAGCACACACCAGTGTTATTTGTTTGCAGCATCCCTCCCTCCCCACAGCGCAACTGAACAAATGAGCCTAAAAAAGTGTCCACCACCACCCCCTTGTGTCAGAGTGGAAATCAGACACTAAAGACACCAGCAAACAGAAGAAGCTAAAAGAGAGGGACCCGCCTTGGAAGTGACAGGTGCAATAGATTAAAACCCTACTGGGTTAGTACAGACTACATAGAAAGGGGCCTATAGATCTTGAGAAATATAAGCTGGACCAAGGAACTATCCGAAAATGAACTGATCCCACGCTGCCCACAACACCACCAGAGAAAGTCCTAGATATATTTTTACTATCATTCTTTTTTTTTAGTTAAAAAAATTTTAAGTCCTCTATTACTCCTTTGTTTCATTTTTATAACCTACTATTACTTTGCAAAGAAAAAAGGAAAACCTATTTTTTAAAGCAAACTTCATATATTTTTAAAAGTAATTTTTGTGACTTTTTTTCTTTAATATTGTATTTTTGAAAATCCAATCTCTAGTCTAGATTTTTAATCTTTGTTTGGTATTTGTCATCAATTTTGTACCTTTAAGAACCCAATCTTCAGTACCCATTTTTTCTTGGGAGTGAGATTACTGGCTTGACTGCTCCCTCCCCCTTTGGACTCTCCTTTTTCTCCACCAAGTAGCCTCTATCTCCCTTCTCTTCTCTACTCCACTCTGTGAATCTCTTTCTGTGTTCCAGGCTGTGGAGAACACTTAGGGAACAGATTTAAGACTGGATCTGTCTCTCTCCTTTTGATTCCCCCCTTTATCCTCCTGGCCACCTCTGTCTCCTTCCTCCCTCTTCTCTCCTCTGTGTAACTCCGTGAACATCTCTGAGTGGTCCAGACTGTGGAGTACACATAAGGAAGTGATTACTGGCTAGCTTGCTCTCAACTCTTTATATTCCACCTCATCTCATTCAGGTCACCTCTAACTCCCTCCTCCCTCTTCTCTTCTCCATGTAACTCTGTGAACCTCTCTGGGTGTCCCTCACTGTGGAGAAACTTTTCATCTTTAACCTAGATGTTTTATCAATGGTGCTGTATACATGGATACGTCTTGAGGCTACTGTAAAAATAAGCCTTAAAACCAGAAGCAGGAGGCTTAAGTCCAAATCCTGAGAGCACCAGAGAACTCCTGTCTCCAGGGAACATTAATTGACAGCAGCTCACCAAACACCTCCATCAGTTCAGTTCAGTTCAGTCGCTCAGTCATGTCCGACTCTTTGCAACCCCATGAATCACAGCACGCCAGGCCTCCCTGTCCATCAGCATCTCCCAGAGTTCACTCAGACTCACGTCCATCAAGTCAGTGATGCCATCCAGCCATCTCATCCTCTGTCGTCCCCTTCTCCTCCTGCCCCCAATCCCTCCCAGCATCAGAGTCTTTTCCAATGAGTCAACTTTTCGCATGAGGTGGCCAAAGTACTGGAGCTTCAGCTTTAGCATCATTCCTTCCAAAGAAATCCCAGGGTTGATCTCCTTCAGAATGGACTGGTTGGATCTCCTTGCAGTCCAAGGGACTCTCAAGAGTCTTCTCCAACACCACAGTTCAAAACCATCAATTCTTCGGCGCTCAGCCTTCTTTACAGTCCAACTCTCACATCCACACATGACCACAGGAAAAACCATAGCCTTGACTAGATGGACCTTAGTCGGCAAAGTAATGTCTCTGCTTTTGAATATACTATCTAGGTTGGTCATAACTTTTCTTCCAAGGAGTAAGCGTCTTTTAATTTCATGGCTGCAGTCACCATCTGTAGTGATTTTGGAGCCCCAAAAAATAAAGTCTGACACTGTTTCTACTGTTTCCCCATCTATTTCCCATGAAGTGATGGGACCAGATGCCATGATCTTCATTTTCTGAATGTTGAGCTTTAAGCCAACATTTTTGCTCTCCTCTTGCACTTTCATCAAGAGGCTTTTTAGTTCCTCTTCACTTTCTGCCATAAGGGTGGTGTCATCTGCATATCTGAGGTTATTGATATTTCTCCCAGCAATCTTGATTCCAGCTTGTGTTTCTTCCAGTCCAGCGTTTCTCAAGATGTACTCTGCATAGAAGTTAAATAAGCAGGGTGACAATATACAGTCTTGACGTACTCCTTTTCCTATTTGGAACCAGTCTGTTGTTCCATGTCCAGTTCTAACTGTTGCTTCCTGACCTGCATACAGATTTCTCAAGAGGCAGGTTAGGTGGTCTGGTATTCCCATCTCTTTCAGAATTTTCCACAGCTTATTGTGATCCACACAGTCAAGGGTTTGACATAGTCAATAAAGCAGAAATAGATGTTTTTCTGGAACTCTGTTGCTTTCTCCATGATCCAGCAGATGTTGGCAATTTGATCTCTGGATCCTCTGCCTTTTCTAAAACCAGCTTGAACATCAGGGAGTTCATGGTTCACGGTATTGCTGAAGCCTGGCTTGGAGAATTTTGAGCATTACTTTACTAGCATGTGAGATGAGTGCAATTGTGCGGTAGTTTGAGCATTCTTTTGCATTGCCTTTCTTTGGAATTGGAATGAAAACTGACCTTTTCCAGTCCTGTGGCCACTGCTGAGTTTTCCAAATTTGCTGGCATATTGAGTGCAGCACTTTCACAGAATCATCTTTCAGGATTTGAAACAGCTCAACTGGAATTCCATCACCTCCACTAGCTTTGTTTGTAGTGATGCTTTCTAAGGCCCACTTGACTTCACATTCCAAGATGTCTGGCTCTAGATTAGTGATCACATCATCATGATTATCTAGGTCGTGAAGATCTCTTTTGTACAGTTCTTCTGTGTAATCTTGCCACCTGTTCTTAATATCTTCTGCTTCTGTTAGGTCCATACCATTTCTGTCCTTTATCAAGCCCATCTTTGCATGAAATGTTCCCTTGATAGTTCTAATTCTCTTGAGATCTCTAGTTTTTCCCATTCTGTTGTTTTCCTCTATTCTTTGCATTGATCTCTGAGGAAGGCTTTCTTATCTCTTCTTGCTATTCTTTGGAACTCTGCATTCAGATGCTTATATCTTTCCTTTTCTCCTTTGCTTTTCACCTCTCTTCTTTACACAGCTGTTTGTAAGGCCTCCTCAGACAGCCATTTTGCTTTTTTGCATTTCTTTTCCATGGGGATGGTTTTGATCCCTGTCTCCTGTCCAATGTCATGAACCTCATTCCATAGTTCATCAGGCACTCTATCTATCAGATCTAGGCCCTTAAATCTATTTCTCACTTCTACTGTATAATCAAAAGGGATTTGATTTAGGTCATACCTGAATGGTCTAGCGGTTTTCCCTACTTTCTTCAGTTTGAGTCTGAAATACCTACACTGAAACCAAGCACCACCCAAGGGCCAACAAGTTCCAGAGCAAGACGTACCATGCAAATTCTCCAGCAACACAGCCCTAAGCTTCAATATACAGGCTGCCCAAAGTCACTCCAAACCCACAGACATCTCATAACTCATTACTGGACACTTCAGTGCGCTCCAGAGAGAAGAAACCCAGCTCCACCCACCAGAACATCGACACAAGCTTCCCTAACCAGGAAACCTTTACAAGCCACCCATACAACCCCACCCACAGTGAAGAAACTCCACAATAAAGACAACTCCACAAACTGACAGAATACAGAAAGGCCACCCCAAACACAGCAATATAAACAAGATGAAGAGACAGAGGAATACCCAGCAGATAAAGGAACAGGATAAATGCCCACCAAACCAAACCAAAGAGGAAGTGATAGGGAATCTATCTGATAAAGAATTTCGACTCATGATAGTGAAAATGATCCAAAATCTTGAAATCAAAATGGAATCACAGATAAATGGAATCACAGAGACAAGGATTGAGAAGATGCATGAAAGGTTTAACAAGGACCTAGAAGAAATAAAAAAGAGTCAATATATAATGAATAATGCAATAAATGAGATAAAAAACACTCTGGAGGCAACAATTAGTAGAATAACCAGAGGCAGAAGATAGGATTAGTGAAGTAGAAGACAGAATGGTAGAAATAAAAGAATCAGAGAGGAAAAAAGAAAAACGAATAAAAAGAAATAAGGACAATCTCAGAGACCTCCAGGACAATATTAAACACCCCAACATTCAAAACATAGGCGTCCCAGAAGAAGAAGACAAAAAGAAAGGCCATGAGAAAATACTTGAGGAGATAATAGTTGAAAACCTCCCTAAAATGGGGAAGGAAATAATCACCCAAGTCCAAGAAACCCAGAGAGTCCCAAATAGGATAAACCCAAGGCAAAACACCCCAAGACACATATCAATCAAATTAACAAAGATCAAACACAAAGAACAAATATTAAAAGCAGCAAGGGAAAAACAACAAATAACACACAAGGGAATTCCCAAAAGGATAACAGCTGATCTTTTAATAGAAACTCTTCAGGCCAGGAGGGAATGGCAGGACATACTTAAAATGATGAAAGAAAATAACCTACAGCCCAGATTACTGTACCCAGCAAGGAGCTCATTCAAATATGAAGGAGAAATCAAAAGCTTTACAGACAAGCAGAAGCTGAGAGAATTCAGCACCACCAAACCAGCTCTCCAACAAATGCTAAAGGATCGTCTCTAGACAGGAAACACAAAAAGGGTGTATAAACTTGAACCCAAAACAATAAAGTAAATGGCAATGGGCTCATACTTATCAATAATTGCCTTAAACGTAAATGGGTTGAATGCCCCGACTAAGAGACAAAGACTGGCTGAACGGATACAAAAATAAGACCCCTATACATGTTGTCTACAAGAGACCCACCTCAAAACAAGGGACACATACAGACTGAAAGTGAAGGGCTGGGAAAAGATATTCCATGCAAATAGAGACCAAATGAAAGTGGGAATAGCAATACTCATATCAGATAAAATAGACTTTAAAACAAAGGCTGTAAAAAGAGACAAAGAAAGACACTACATAAAAATAAAAGGATCAATCCAAGAAGAAGATATAAAAATTATAAATACATATGTACCCAGCATAGGAGCACCACAATATGTAAGACAAATGCTAACAAGTATGAAAGGGGAAATTAACAGTAACACAATAATAGTGGGAGACTTTAATGCCCCACTCACACCTATGGATAGATCAACTAAACAGAAAATTAACAAGGAAACACAAACTTTAAATGATACAATAGACCAGTTAGACCTAATTGATATCTATAGGACATTTCACCCCTAAACAATGAATTTCAACTTTTTCTCAAGCACGCACAGAACCTTCTCCAGGATAGATCACATCCTGGGCCATAAATCAAGCCTTGGTAAATTCAAAAAATTTGAAATCATTCCAAGCATCTTTCCTGACCACAATGCAGTAAGATCTTAATTACAGGAGAAAAACTATTAAAAATTCCAACATATAGAGGCTGAACAACATGCTGCTGAATAACCAACAAATCACAGAAGAAATAAAAAAGAAATCAAAATAAGCATAGAAACAAATGAAAATGAAAACACAAGAACCCAAAACCTGTGGGGCACTGTAAAAGCAGTGCTAAGGGGAAGGTTCATAGCAATACAGCCATATCTCAAGAAACAAGAAAAAAATCAAATAAATAACCTAACTCTACACCTAAAGCAACTAGAAAAGGAAGAAATGAAGGACCCCAGGGTTAGTAGAAGGAAAGAAATCTTAAAAATTAGGGCAGAAATAAATGCAAAAGAAACAAGAGACCATAGCAAAAATCAACAAAGCCAAAAGCTGGTTCTTATTCAATGAGTAAAACTGACAAACCATTAGCCAGACTCATCAAGAAACAAAGAGAGAAAAATCAAATCAATAAAATTAGAAATGAAATTGGAGAGATCACAACAGACAACACAGAAATACAAAGGACCATAACAGACTACTATCAGCAATTTATGCCAATAAAATGGACAATCTGGAAGAAATGGACAAATTCTTCGAAAAGTAGAACTTATCAAAACTGAACCAGGAAGAAATAGAAAATCTTAACAGATTCAGCACAAGCACAGAAATGGAAACTGTGATCAGAAATCTTCCAGCAAACAAAAGCCCAGGTCCAGACAGCTTCATAGCTGAATTCTACCAAAAACTTAGAGAAGAGCTAACACCTATCCTACTCAAACTCTTCCAGAAAACTGCAAAGGAAGGTAAACTTCCAAACTCATTCAATGAGGCCACCATCACCCTAATACCAAAACCTGACAAAGATGCCACAAAAAAAGAAAACTACAGGCCAATATTACTGATGAACATAGAGGCAAAAATCAAGCAATCAGAATCCAACAACTCACTAAAAAGATCATACATCATGACCAAGTGGGCTTTATCCCAGGGATGCAAGGATTCATCAATATCCACAAATCAATTAGTGTAATACAGCACATTAACAAATTGAAAAATAAAAGCCATATAATTATCTCAATAGATGCAGAGAAAGCCTTTGGCAAAATTCAACATCCATTTATGATAACAACCCTCCAGCAGAAGCAGGAACAGAAGCAGCATACCTCAACATAATAAAAGCTATATATGACAAACCCACAGCAAACATTATCCTCAATGGTGAAAAATTGAAAGCATTTCCCCTAAAGTCAGGAACAAGACAAGGGTACCCACTCTCACCACTACTATTCAACATAGTTCTGGAAGTTTTGGCCACAGCAATCAGAGCAGAAAAAGAAATAAAAGGAATCCAGATTGGAAAAGAAGAAGTAAAACTCTCACTGTTTGCAGAACATGATCCTATACATAGAAAACCCTAAAGACTCCACCAGAAAATTACTAGAGCTAATTAATGAATATAGCAAAGTTGCAGGATATAAAATCAACACACAGAAATCCCTTGCATTCCTATACACTAACAATGAGAAAATAGAAAGAGAAATTAAGGAAACAATTCCATTCACCATTGCAATGAAAAGAATAAAATACTTAGGAATATATCTACCTAAAGAAACAAAAGACCTATATATAGAAAACTATAAAACACTTGTGAAAGAAATCAAAAAGGACACAAATAGATGGAGAAATATATCGTGTTCATGGATTGGAAGAATCAATATAGTGAAACTGAGTATATTACCCAAAGCAACCTATAGATTCAATGAAATCCCTATCAAGCTACCAATGGTATTTTTCACAGAGCTAGAACAAATAATTTCACAATTTGTATGGAAATACAAAAAACCTCGAATAGCCAAAGCAATCTTGAGAAAGAAGAATGGAACTGGAGGAATCAACCTGCCTGACTTCAGGCTCTACTACAAAGCCACAGTCATCAAGACAGTATGGTACTGGCACAAAGACAGAAATATAGATCAATGGAACAAAACAGAAAGCCCAGAGATAAATCCACACACCTATGGACACCTTATCTTTGACAAAGGAGGCAAGAATATGCAATGGATTAAAGACAATCTCTTTAACAAGTGGTGCTGGGAAAACTGGTCAACCACAGGTAAAAGAATGAAACTAGAACACTTTCTAACACCATACACAAAAATAAACTCAAAATGGATTAAAGATCTAAATGTAAGGCCAGAAAGTATAAAACTCCTAGAGGAGAACATAGGCAAAACAGAGTCCAGCATAAATCCCAGCAGGATCCTCTATGACCCACCTCCCAGAATACTGGAAATAAAAGCAAAAATAAACAAATGGGACCTAATTAAAATTAAAAGCTTCTGCACAACACAGAAAACTATAAGCAAGGTGAAAAGACAGTCTTCAGAATGGGAGAAAATAATAGCAAATGAAGCAACTGACAAAGAACTAATCTCAAAAATATACATGCAATTTATGCAGCTCAATTCCAGAAAAATAAATGACCCAGTAAAAAAAATGGGCCAAAGAACTAAACAGACATTTCTCCAAAGAAGACATAGAGATGGCGAACAAACACATGAAAAGATGCTCAACATTATTCATTATCAGAGAAATGCAAATCAAAACCACAATGAGGTACCATTTCACACCAGTCAGAATGTCTACAATCCAAAAGTCTACAAGCAATAAATGCTGGAGAGGGTGTGGAGAAAAAGGAACCCTCTTACACTGTTGGTGGGAATGTAAACTAGTACAGCCACTATGGAGTACAGTGTGGAGATTCCTTAAAAAACTGGAAATTAAGACTGCTTTATGACCCAGCAATCCTACTAATGGGCATACACACCAAGGAATCCAGAATTGAAAGAGACACGTGTACCCCAATGTTAATTGCAGCACTGTTTATAATAGCCAGGACATGGAAACAACCTAGATGTCCATCAGCAGAGATGAATGGATAAGAAAGGTGTGGTACATATACACAATGGAGTATTCCTCAGCCATTAAAAAGAATACATTTGAATCGGTTCTAATGAGTTGGATGAAACTGGAGCCGATTATACAGAGTGACGTAAGCCAGAAAGAAAAACACTAATACAGTTTAGTAACACATATATATGGAATTTAGAAAGATAGTAACGATAACCCTGTATGTGAGACAGCAAAAGAGACACAGATGTATAGAACAGTCCTTTGGACTCTGTAGGAGAGGGAGAGGGTGGGATGATTTGGGGGAATGGCATGGAAACATGTTCAATATCATATAAGAAATGAATCGCTAGTCCAGGTTCAATACAGGATGCTTGGGGCTGGTGCACTGGAATGACCCAGAGGGATGGTACGGGGAGGGAGATGGGAGCGGGGGTTCAGGATGGGGAACACGTGTATGCCCGTGGCGGATTCATGTTGATGTGCAGCAGAACCAATACAATATTGTAAAGTAATTGGCCTCCAATTAAAATAAATAAATTTAAATTTAAAAAGAAGTAAGAATCTAAAGTAAGAATCTCTCAGTCCTGTCCCCATCATCTGTAGATCGACAGGCTCCTTTGTATATGGAATTCTCCAGGCAAGAATACTGGAATGGATATCCACTCCCTTCTCCAGGGGATCTTCCCAATCTAGGGATCCAAACTGGGTCTCCTGCATTGCAGGCAGATTCTTTACCAACTGAGCCACCAGGGAAGCCCAAGAATCTATAGGAAAGGAAAGTTACCACTAGTAAAGGCAAACATATAGCAAAGGTTGAATACCAACCACTTAAATAAGATAGTATGAAAATCACAAGAGAAAAATTATAGAATCAACTACAGTGATAATAATTACTCTAGGATAAAAGGATAAAAATGAAGATAACATCAAAAGTAAAAATTTTCAAGTGGATGGAGAGTAAAAACTGTAGATCGTATAGAATGCCTTTGAACTTAAAGGACTAGCTTTATAAATATATAGATATAGTTATAGGTCGATATATATGGTAACCACAAATAAAAATCTATACTAGATACACACACACTGGAGAGGGATACAAGTGTACCATTATAGAAAATCATCAAACTACAAAGGAAGTAACAACAAAAAAAAAAAAAAAAAAGGAAAGAAAGAAAAAGAAGAAATAAACAGAGAATGGCAAACAACTGGAAAACAACTAATAAAATAGGAATAAGTACATACCTATCAACGATTATTTGAAATGTCAATGGACTAAATGCTCCAATCAAAAGACATATGGTGGCTGATGATAATAAAACAAGATCCATCTATATGCTGCTTATAAGAGACTCAGTCGAGAGTAAAAGACACACATAGACTGAAAGTGAGCAAATGGAAAAAGTTATTTCATGCAAATAGAAATCACAAAAGAGTGGAGATAGTAAAATTCATACCAGACAAAATAGATTTAAAAACAAAGTCTATAAAGAAGACAAAGAATGGCATCATATAACAAAGTGTAAAAAAAGAGAATATTACACTTCTTAACATATATTCAGAAAAGCAGAGACATTACTTTGCCAACAAAGGTCCGTCTAGTCAAGGCTATGGTTTTTCCAGTAGTCATGTATAGATGTGAGAGTTGGACTGTGAAGAAAGCTGAGCGCTGAAGAATTGATGCTTTTGAACTGTGGTGTTGGAGAAGACTCTTGAGAGTTCCTTGGACTGCAAGGAGATCCAACCAGTCCATTCTGAAGGAGATCAACACTGGGATTTCTTTGGAAGCAATGATGCTAAAGCTGAAATTCCAATACTTTGGCCACCTCATGAGAAGAGTTGACTCATTGGAAAAGACTCTGATGCTGGGAGGTATTGGGGGCAGGAGGAGAAGGGGACGACAGAGGGTGAGATGGCTGGATGGCATCACGGACTCAATGGATGTGAATCTGAGTGAACTCCGGGGGTTGGTGATGGACAGGGAGGCCTGGCGTACTGCGATTCATGGGGTTGCAAAGAGTCGGACATGACTGAGCGACTGAACTGAACTGAATAGCTTTGCTTTTGAATATGCTATCTAGGTTGGTCATACCTTTCCTTCCAAGGAGTAAGCGTCTTTTAATTTCATGGCTGCAGTCACCATCTGTAGTGATTTTGGAGCCCCCAAGAATAAAGTCTGACACTGTTTCCAGTTTCCCCATCTATTTCCCATGAAGTGATGGGACCAGATGCCATGATCTTCATTTTCTGAATGTTGAGCTTTAAGCCAGCTTTTTCACTCTCCTCTTTCACTTTCATCAAGAGGCTTTTTAGTTCCTCTTCACTTTCTGCCATAAGGGTGGTGTCATCTGCATATCTGAGGTTATTGATATTTCTCCCGGCAATCTTGATTCCAGCTTGTGTTTCTTCCAGCCCAGTGTTTCTCATGATGTACTCTGCATCGAAGTTAAATAAGCAGGGTGACAATATACAGCCTTGATGTATCCTTTTCCTATTTGGAACCAGTCTGTTGTTCCATGTCCAGTTCTAACTGCTGCTTCCTGACCTGCGTATAGGTTTCTCAAGAGGCAGGTCAGGTGGTGTGGTATTCCCATCTCTCTCAGAATTTTCCACAGCTTATTGTGATCCACACAGTCAAAGGCTTTGACATAGTCAATAAAGCAGAAATAGATGTTTTTGTGGAACTCTCTTGCCTTTTCCATGATCCAGCGGATGTTGGCAATTTGATATCTGGTTCTTCTGCCTTTTCTAAAGCTAGCTTGAACATCTGGAAGTTCACGGTTCACATATTGCTGAAGTCTGTCTTGGAGAATTTTGAGCATTACTTTACGAGCATGTGAGATGAGTGCAATTGTGTGGTAGTTTGAGCATTCTTTGGCATTGCCTTTCTTTGGGATTGGAATGAAAACTGACCTTTTCCAGTCCTGTGGCCACTGTTGAGTTTTCCAAATTTGCTGGCATATTGAGTGCAGCACTTTCACAGCGTCATCTTTCAGGATTCGAAATATCTCAACTGGGATTCCATCACTTCCACTAGCTTTGTTCACAGTGATAAGACTGATCATAAACTAGGCCACAAAACAAGTTTCTACTAATTTAAAAGGACAGAAATTATAACAAGCATTTCCTGATTACAATGGTATGAAACTATAAACCAATTACAGGAAGAAAAATGGGAAAAGCAGAAGCACATGGAGGTTAAACAATATACTACTAAAACTCCCACATCTTTTATGTCTAGTGCATTGGCAGCTGGGTTCTTTACCACTAGAGCCCCCTGGGAAGCCCCATCACTAGTACTGACATTGAATTTGTAATAAGAAAATTCCCAAGAAACCAAAGTCCAGGACTGAGTGGTTTCACAGGTGAATTTTTGTCAAATATAAAACGGAGCTAATACCCATTCTTCTGAAACTATTCAAAAAAATTTAGGGGGCAGAACACTCCCAAATTCATTCCTTGAGGCTGCCATTACCTTGATACCAAAACTAGACAAGGATAATACAAAAAAGGAAAATGATAAGCCAATATTTCTGATGAAACTAGATCTAAAATGCCTTAACAAAATATTAGCAAGCCAAATTCAACAATATATAAAAAGGATCATACACCACGATAAAGTGAGATTTATTCCAGGGATATAAGTATGGTTCAATATTTAGTAATCAATTAATATGATATACTACATTAATGAAAGCATAAAAATCACAGGACAATCTCAATAGAGAGAGAAAAAGCATTTGACAAGATTCAACATCCTTTCAGAGCAAAAACTCTCATCAAGGTTTTTATAGAGTTATCATATCTCAACATAATGAGACCATTTATGACAAACTCACAGCTAACATCATACTCATTGGGAAAAAACTGAAAGTATTTTCTCTAAAATTAACAAGAGAAAGATGTCCACTCACCACCTCTATGTAACATAATATCAGAAGCTCCAGGCACATCAATCAGAGAGGAAAAATAAATAAAAGGTATCTAATTTGGAAGGGAAGAATTAAAATTGTCACTATTTTCAGATGACATGACACTATACAAAGACAACACTAAAAGTGTCCACCAAAAGAACTAAAAAATGAATTTAGCAAAGTTGCATGATATAAGATTAATATACAGAATCTGTTTTTTTCTATATACTTATAATGAATTATCAGAAGGAGAAAGAAAATAATTCCATTTAAAATTTCATCAAAAAGAATAAAATACATTGGAATTAACTTAACCAAAAAGGTAAAAGACTTAAACTTTAAAAACTATAAACCAATGATGTAGGAAATGAAAAGATACCCTGTGTTCTTGGATTCAAGGAATTGATACTGTTAAAATGTCTATACTACTCAAAGCAATCTCCACATTTAATGTAATTTCTATCAAAATACCCAAGAAATTTTTCACAGAATTAGAACAAATCCTGAAATATATATGGAACAACAAAAGATCCTAAATTGCCCAAGTAATCTTGAGAAAAGAACCACCAAGCTAGAGGTAACAGGCTTCCTGATTTCAGACTATACTACAAAACTACAGTAATCAAAACAGCACGGTAATGGCAAAAACAGAATAGAGAGCCCCCAAAACCCACACACTTATGGTCAATTAATTTACAACAAAGGAGGCAAGACTATACAATGGAGAAAAGACAGTCTTTTCAATAAGTGGTGTTGGGGAAACTGGACAACTATGTGTAGAAAATGAGATTAGAACATGTCCTCACATTACACACAAAAATAAACTTACAACGAATTAAAGATCTAAATGTACCACCTGAAACCATAAAACTCCTTAATTAAAGAAACTTTAGAAAGCTCTTTGATATAAATCGTAGCAATGTTTTTTGGATCTGTCTCCTCAAGTAAAAGAAATAAAAGCAAAAATAAACAAATGGAACCTAATTAGACTTGAAAGCTTTTGCACAGCAAAGACAACCACTGACAAAATGAAAGACAAGCTACAGAAAGGGAGAAAGTATTTGCAAATGATATGATCAACAACAGGTAACTGCCTTAAATATACAATCAGCTCAGATAACTGAGTATCAAAAAACAAATAACCCAACTGAAAATGAGCAGAAGAACTGAATATTTTTCCAAAGAAGACATACAGGCACATGAAAGGATGCAGAACACTGTTAATCTTCAGACAAATGCATATCAAATACACAATGAGATATCACCTTACACCTGTCAGAATGACTATCATCAAAAAGACCACAAATAATAAATGCTGGTGGGGATGTGGAGGAAAAGGAACCTTATATATTAGTGGTGAGAATGTAAATTTGTGCAGCTACCATGAAAAGCAGTATAGAGGGTCCTCAAAAGACTAAAAATAGAACTACCATATGATCCAACAATAATTCCATTCATATATCTGAAAAAAAACAGAACAAAATATACATGCATCCAATTTTCCTAGCAGCATTATTTACAATAACCAAGATTTGGAAGCAACCATTAACAGATGAATACATAAAAAATTATGTTGTATATATACACACAATGGATTATTACTCAGTCATAAAAAATAATGGAATTCTGCCATTTGCAACAACATGGATGCACCTAGAGGTTTTTATGCTTAGTGAAATAAGTCAAAGACAAATACCATGTTATCATTTACATGTGGAATCTAAAAGATAAAAGAATTGCATGAATATAACAAAACAGAAACACACTTAAAAATATAGAGAACAAATCAGTGGTTACCACTGCAGAGGGGAAAGTGGGGAGGAGTGAGATAAGGGTATGGGGTTAAGAGATATAAACTACTATGTATCAAGCAACAAGGATACATTGTACAGCACAGAGAAATAAAGTCATTATTTTATAATAACTTTAAATGGAGTATAATCTATAAAAATCCTGAATCACTATGTTGTATACTTGAAAACTAATATTCTAAATCAACTATACTGCAATAAAAAACAAAAGGAATGATAGACCAATACATATGACAACATGGTTAAGTCTCAAAAACCTTATGCTGAGTGAAAGAAGCAAGATGCAAAATATCACATATTGCATGATTCCATCTGTACTAAATGTCCAGAAAAGGCAAGTCTGTAGAGACAGAAAATTTATTATTGATTGGCTGGGGTTGGGGTAAGAATGAGGAGTGCTTGCAAATGGGCATGAGGTATCTTTTTACAGTGATGGACATTTTTCTAAAATTGGAATGTGGTGCTAGCTATAAAACTCTGTAAATTTTCTTTAAAAAAATCATTGAGTTATATCCTCAGTGTGAGTTTTATAGTATGTAAATTATACCTTACTGTTAAAAAATAGATATGAAACCACCATGCCGTTTTATATGCAATTCTTTTATAAA
The DNA here is from genome assembly GCF_023091745.1 of Budorcas taxicolor. Taxonomy (NCBI): domain Eukaryota; kingdom Metazoa; phylum Chordata; class Mammalia; order Artiodactyla; family Bovidae; genus Budorcas; species Budorcas taxicolor. The sequence continues at coordinate 9,826,216 of NC_068930.1, read as the reverse complement.
TAAATCTTCTAACTACAAGACTTTTATAAGATAGGGAAGGAAGCCCTGATCCACAAAAACAATATGACAGAGGTTCCCAAAAGTTTGAAAACCAATCTTAATATTCTGGCTCTACACATAGATGAGTCACATGGCATTAGTGCCTGACACCTAATAGGCCTCAATAAATGTTTACTGGACAGAAAATTAAACCATCTTTACAGGATGACTTTTCCCCAAACATATCATCCACTTGATAGATGAAACGCAGTTGGTTAGGGCATTTTTTCCTTAAGAAAACTTACATGAAACGTCAACATCTCCAGGGAAAAAGTTGTCTTAGGTAGTCAGAATCATTTATTAGGCTATGATGAGGTAAGATACTAACTCCTATGTGCTACAGACCCTCTTGATTTAGTAGTGGGTGTAGATGGAGGTGGGGAGTAGGAATGTTTGATCCAGAGTCTCTCAAGAGACCTAGGTTGACCAAGGTTTAACTGTACATCAACAAGAGTCATGGCAGAGTAACAGAGGTGGAAAAACTGTGCATGGGCTTTTCATTATCATCGCCCATACATGACCCAACTCACCTGCACTAACATTTCATTTGCTCCCTAACTGCAAAGAGGGCTACATACCCAGGGGAGTAAATGGAATACTTGGTGAACATCGCAGTCTGCCACATCTGCCATCAAGGGGCCTTGTCTCAGGATTCTTTTCCACAGCTAGAGACAACGTCCTTCTCCATCTAACTGATTAAGAACTGCTAATCAAGAAGTTAGGATAGATGACCTTCAGATTCTCTGAAGCAAATTTTAAAGCAGGAGACAAATATTCTGCTTGGTATCCCCGAAGCACTTTGCTTTTTGGAGTGGAGGTGGAGTCCTTGATTCACCTTTTCCCCTCCCCCCACCCCATCACTGGAAGGATATCATCTGGTACATGGTAGCAGCTCATGGAGTATATGGAATTGAATTTTGTCTCAGAGTAACAGGTCACGTGAAAGCCTACAGTCTCAGTACGAATATCTCCCACATTCCCATGGTATTCTTCAGTCACAACTTTTTTTTGGTTGACATTCCCTCAAATCAGTTAAATAGAACCAAGAAATACAGGTAAATTCTGAGGGAAAAGGAGCAAAAAACGATGCAATGTAAACAATCACTTTTACTGTTTTATAGCACCACAACTATCACCTCATCTATACATAGTATCTTGTTATATATTATTACACATAATAATAAATAGTGCTAAACAAAAAACAAGATCAATGCTTTAAAATAAAAGAAAGAAATGAATCAAGATTTATGTTATTCCCACGTGACGGTATTTGGAGAAAATGTCTCATGAGGCTGCTACCAATCTACATTCCATTATTTATAGTATTAATATTTTAGCTCCTGGTCTCTGTTCTTGAAATGTCAGTCTTATCTTTTTCAAATATTACTTTTAAAATCCAGGACCAAACTCCTTAATTCTGGCAATTTTGACTTCCTGTGTAACATTCTCATGCTTTTTTCTTTTTTGAAGACTAAAACAAGATCCCCAAATGAAACTTCTGTTGCTCAGAGTTAATTATTCTTTATGCTGCACATATTCAGTAACAACCCACCCACTACCTGGGGTGCTATTTCTTTTCTTTTTTGACTGAAATTTCTACACAATTCCTACTGAAATTCTGCCCATTGCTCAAGCCCCAAATGGGTCTTAACCCCACTGTGAAACTCTCCCTGAATATTTCTGCTCTACCGGCCTAAGCACCTGAAGAACCTATGGTCTACAACAGTCATCTACGCACCAAGAACTATCTAGAAGTCTTCATTAAACTTTTTGAGTCTCCTTCTCCCAGGGAGACAGAGTATGAGCTTCTTTAGAGAGCGTATTTCATTATTTTATATCCCCATATATGGATTAATACAGGACACTCAAGAAATATTTATTGCATACCTACTCTTGAGCTAGGCCTTGTAGAGGAATAAATGTGCCACTAGGTATATTTATTAGCTGAATTAATGTTTGAAGAATCATTACATTTCTATATTTTGTAATTTTACATTGGGCTGGATTTTTTTAAAATGCTGCTATTCCAAATTAAGCTTTAATATACATCATCCTCATTTATCAGTATTTCCTGAATTTATATTTTAGTTTTAGTGAAAATATCATTCTTGAAAATATAAATGCTGGACTTCATTTTTGAGAATTTATCCTTACATTCATCACCTTGTGATTCTATTTCATATACCAATATTATGTTTCCCTTTGTCATTAGCAGATATGTCCCTGGATCTGCAAATCTACATATATACACAAAACTTGGGTCCAAAGATGATATCTTTTAACAGCTGGATTGCCTATTATGCTAGGTATGATAATACACAAAGAAAAATATCTATTTCCCCTAATAATTACAATAACATTATTAAGTGTTCCTCTAAATCCATATTAAAGCAATAACAAACCACAGATTCTTGGAGTATAAAATAATCTTTAGTAAATTTTATTACCTTGTTCCCTTTACTATTCAAAAATCCACTGCTAATCTGCGAATAATGTTCTTTCTAAAAGAAAAACACCCTCTGAAAAACTTTCCTCCTGCCATTCTTGCATTATGCCAGCAGTTTATTTCCTTTTCTTTTGACATCTACGCCTTTAAAACTAGCAAAAGAAAAAAAAATCAGAAAAGTTTAACTCTCACATCTCTCACTGTGTCGTAAAATCCTTTGTCAGTTACCCTGTGGGCTTGAGAGTTGTCCGTTTCTTTTTCGCTCGAATGACAGTTGTCTCGGCACCCTGATTTACCAGTTTGATCCACGCTGTACTGGTTTTATCAGTTTGGTGATTCTTTTTACAGATTGAGCACCGTGATAAAAGTCTAAAGTTGGGTAATTTCAGGCTAAATTGGAGCAGTCTTTTCCCGTAAAGCGACCTGGTACCACACTAAATTCCAGGGAGAATGAATGATAGATTATGCACCAATAGGGAGTGGAGGAGAGTATTTTGTTTAAGTTTGCAACCCAATCCTTGGGAGCCAGAGGTGGGATTTTTAAAACGGGGTTGGTCTTTTCTTTGGAATTTTCTTAAAGTGGTATCACTGCCCGTTGATGTTAAAGTTTACCAAAGACTGCTAAATTACTGGTTTGGATTAGAGGATTGCCTCCGCCCCCCTTGTTTTGAGTGAGGCAAAATGTGAAACTGACACTTGACAAATTCAGACAACTTTTAACAGTGTCCATAGGATAATATGGGCTTTCGAGGTGGCTCAGTGGTAAAGAATCTGCCTGCAATTCTGAAGACGCAGGTTCGATCACTAGGTGGGGAAATGGCAACCCACTCCAGTATGCTTGCCTGGAAAATTCCATGGACAGAGGAGCCTGGCAGGCTATAGTGGGTGGGGTGGCAGAGTTCGACAACACTGAGCAGGGCACACACAGGATAATATATTAATACAAAGAATCACATGGCTACTTTTCTGTCAGTTTCGGATGGTAGACGTTATTTTGCCATAGGTCTTATTTTTACTTAATATAAGTCTGCTCTGTAGGTTACCTCTAACAGTAATTAAGTAGATTGCTTGACAATGAACCAGTAGTTTAATCAACGTCAAGCTTTTCAAAGAATAATAGTGGTTTCTGAAGAGGAAGTTTTTTTAAAACTTCATTTCAGAAGAAACGTTGTCATATTAACAAGCGAGGAACTTTAAAAAGTATTTTGTACTGTTTCCTAACAATGCTCGGATCTTTTTTTTTTTTTTCCTTTTTACCAGCATGAAAGATTCTTCCTTTTATGACTTTCTGCTGACACGGGAATATTCTTAAATATTTATTGATAGACGACTCAGTCATGCTAGGAACTGCCAGAGTATTTTACTCACTAAATTGTTAGTGTCCTTTTAACGATCGTTTCTCGCAGAACACTTCAAGTATTTCAAGAGCAGAGACTGGGTTACTGCCTCAAGTTTGGAACGAACTTGCCAGCGTGCAGTGACTTTTTATACTTTGCTTTAATAAGCTTACTACTTGATCACTAACCTTGGCCATATTACAGAAAACCACCGGGTCTCAGTTGTTCCTCCGTCAAACGAGTACAATAATAGTATCTGTGTCATAGGATTGCCATGAAGTTAAGTGAGATAACCTGTGCACAGATCTTAGAACCTTGCCTGGTACGCACTGGGTGTTATTCTTGTAATTTCTCAACGTATGTATTGAATACGGGGACAAGTGCGTCAGTGAACGTATGAACAAAAGAACTGATAAATTACTGACGGTCGCTGAGGCCGGAGCCAGCTAAACCACCCTCTCAAAACTCTGAGCACAAACCTCCACCTCAACCGTAACCCTCGAAGCCAGAGCCGGAAGCAAGGACCGAGCCGGAGGCGGGGGCAGTCGCAGAGAAGCCGCAGTTTTGACCAATAGGCACGTCGCTTGGAAAACGAGCATCTCGCCCGACCTATCGTAAGGCGGCGACCGCAGGGGCGCGTTATCGCGAGCTTCCTCTCCCGGGCTCACTCCTCCCCCAAACCTCTGAAGAGAGGGTCCCGCCCCGCCCCGCCCCGCTTTCGCCCGCGCCCCGCCCCGTCGCCGCCGGCGCTCCGCCCCGCCTGCCGAGCCCGGGCTAGCAGTCCGGCGCCCCTCAGCTCGGGAGCGCTGGCTCCGCCGGCAGAGGTGAGTGGTGCTTTGCTGCTTCGAATGTCTCACGTAGCAGTGCCCTCTGGCTCGGCCGCTGGCCAGGCAGGCCGAGCCTGGTAGAGGCGTCGGGCCGCAGCAAGTGGACCCCGGCCCGAGCGGGCCCACCCGGGCCTCGGGTCGCCACTGCCGCCGGGCCCTCCTAGCCCTAGGTGGTCGCAGAATCCTTTCACCGAGTCTGTGAAATCCTTTCTACTAGTCTCACTGCTTCCAAACTCTAAAGGCGAGAGTGCTTGGTTAACTGGGCGAAATGGTATGTGTTTTGCCTGACTTCTGTCAACGTTCTCAGTACTGAGAAAATAACAGACGCTTTTAATGTACGATTTTAATCCTCTAATATCCAATATTAGGAAGTTGGAGTGGGTATTCCACCGAGTTAAGTACGGAAGTCAATCGAAGGTACTCCTTTCTCTTTAAAACACACCTGCTTAAAAATGTGTGGAATTTTCTTAAGGTGGAAAGGTTTGTTTGCTTTAAACAGTAATAGAGTGGATTGGTGTTTACCTGTCAGAAAACTCCTATGCAGATGCAATTGTATACAGCTAATATTAAGTGTATCATTTGCTTTTAATTGTGGATAAGAGGTACCGAAGGGAGTATGTGTGAGAAAATTATCCTGTACTGCCAATGAATGCATTTGAAAAACCATTACCATTATTTATTATTGACAGCTTTCAGATTTCATTTGTGTAGATTTCATCTGCCAAACTGCATTTTAACAGAGTGTAGTGACGTTTTTAAGGCAGTCAATCCTACCCATCTCTGCAGGATTTAGAAGGAAAGCCATCAGGTTATGCTGTATTCTCTCACTGGATCTAACCATTAAGGAATGTGGGCTGTGCTTTGTGGTCTTAAATTTGTGTAAGCGTTGCCTACCGTTTAAATAGTAATAGGAAGAAACAAGTTCATGAAAGGCTGCACTGTAGAACAATGCACAGGCTTTGAAGTCGTCCATTTGGGTTGGAATTCTGAGGAGTTGCTCTCTGAGAAAACTCAGTTTCCTCATCTATAAAACATGCTAAATAACATATATCGCAATGCAGAGTTTTAAGGATTGAGAGATCAAAGCACATAGAAAGCACTCAGCCTATAGTATCTACAAGCTGACCTTAGATCAGAGAGGAAAAAAACTACCTTGCAGTGTTACTCGCATGCCCTACTTTCAGCAGTTCATCAGCTGTTTGAGGGCCTGCTTTGCGCTAGAGGCAGGTATACAAATGTGAAGAAAACAGCGGGATCTCTGCCCTCAGGAGCTCATGGAACAGTCTCTTGACTAGATTGATAATAGACAGATACATCAATAAATATATAGATTATAAATTGTGGAGAGTCCTACAAAGAAAGAGGAAGAGAGAATCATTTATTTGGGATGGAGAAGTGATTTTACTGGAGAAGGTGATGGCACCCCACTCCAGTACTCTTGCCTGGAAAATCCTATGGACGGAGAAGCCTCGTAGGCTGCAGTCCATGGGGTCGCTAAGAGTCCGACACGACTGAGCGACTTCACTTTCACTTTTCACTTTCATGCATTGGAGAAGGAAATGGCAACCCACTTCAGTGTTCTTGCCTGGAGAATCCCAGGGATGGGGAAGCCTGGTGGGCTGCCGTCTATGGGGTCACACAGAGTTGGACACAACTGAAGTGACTTAGCAGCAGCAGCAGCAGCAGCAGTGATTTTACACTGAAACCTGAAGGGTGTTGAGACAGTGTTTTCAAGGCTAAGAGGAGAGCAGCAAGTGATGTGAAGAGTGCGGCACTCAGAAGCACTAGAAAAGCCCAGGACTTTGGTGAGAGACCAGGAAGGGTGCCGCCAGGCTGAAGGAGTGGGTGGGACCAGGTTGTGAAGAGCCCTCAGAATACCTGGTAAGTTTGATTTTTCTAAATAAACTTTTGAAGGGTTTTTTTTTTTTTTTTTTAAGAATTCATGTGACTAGGGAGTGAATTTACCTGAGAAAGAGAGGGAGACGTAATTGAATTTACTTTTTTAAAAGCTCCCTGCTAAGTGATTAATGTATTACAGAATGACTAAACACAAGGAGACCAGTAAAATATATGGCCAGGCAGGAGATGACTGGTTTTCCATTTTGGCAGATGGAGAAATGTGGATTGATTTGAAGTGTATGTTGGAGATGGAAACCATAGGCCTTGTGATGGATTGGAGGTGGTGGGTGACTCATTCAGGATAGGTGGGTGGAATCATTCTTGACTTCAGCATTTCCTGGTGTTTGGAAAGACTGGGAGAGATTTGGATAGGTGATGAAAATAAAAAACTCCTATTTGAAAGTGTTAAGTTTGAGGTGTTTCTGAGACACCTAAACTGCTTCCAGTTTACCATTTAAATGAATAATTACCCAGAAAGCTTCCCCTTCCAAATAACAATCATCAGCGTTATTTCTAGCCTAGTTATCCTTGCTTCACAGAGAGAATTAAGATGTGGAAAGATTATCTTGTTTAGAGTCATGTAATATGTCTCATAAAAATAGGTAAGTGAGTAGCTAGTATAAAAATGGGAAGGTATTGGACTCTCATGCTCCATTGGGGAGATTATTGAGTACTCCATATTCTCTGCCCTTTTATATAAAATAGCAGATACTTTCCTATTAGGAATTAGAGTTTGGAAATAATAGAATATAACCAAAAAGTTACAAGACACTGCTTATTGAAAGCTTATGTTACAACATTTGTACTAATTTGGTGTCAATTCTCAGTGAAAATTTTTCTTAAGAAAAAACATTTTCTTTGAAAGGTATTTTCCTTTGGAGAGTTTGAGGAAGGGTGCCCAAGTAAACGAGAGCAGAATCTTTGAACAAAGCTCAACTTGTTTTTAGTGTTTTAGCATTTCCTTAGTATCTTGTAGAATCCTGTTGGTCTGTGTGTGCGAAGACTTCAGTCTGGACAACCTTCCCCACCCAAAGAAAAAAAAATTCTTTATTCCCTTATGAGCTGCTTTACCTTGGGCAGATTACTATAGCTCTGAGCTTGTTTCTTTTTACAGTGATTGTGAAGTTTGTTTCTGCCCTGTGTCTAATTGATAAGATGGCAAATCTTATTTCTCTTCCTACCCATGTCAGTTTAGAGCTAGAAGAGAATTTAATCTGTTCTGGGTTTTGGCCCTTACCAATAAATTGCTGTCTCCATTGTATATGTTAGGCAGCTGAAGCCCAGAGAGGTTGTAATAGAAAAGTATAAGATTCTTATTTCCTAGGGCAGTATTTCTTCTTTCATTGAAATAATAAAGTAAAACCATGTCCCCAGGTCTGTTTCTTTGCTACTTCTGATAATCTGCAAAGCTAAGAAGAAAGAAAAGAGAATGAGGAGAAAAGAAAGAAAATATTACATATAGAACAATATTTAGATAGTAAGAAGTGAAGAAAATGAAGGTGTAAATGATCTAGTCATAGTTTATATAGATTTAAATATTTTAAAAATATTTTAAGCTAAAGACAAAATGAGGTAGGAAGGAAGGAAATGGCTTACAGTGTCTGATTTTTAAGCTCTTTCTTCAGTTATGTGTTAGGAAACTGGTCTCTGTTCTCTTAGATAGGGATTCCTGTCTCAATTTCAAGAACTATTTTTTCAAATAGGACTATTCTACTAAGTAGTAAATATTGTTTAAATAGTGAGAGTACCTTTTTATTAAATAGTTATTCATTTTAATCTTTTAAATGTGTATGAAAATTTAGTTGCTATGAAATAGAAATGTAGGAATTGATGTGTAACTCTCTTTTTAATGTCTGCAAATAGCTATATATGCTAACTGGTTTATTTGGCAGCTTTTGTTACCAGTATCATAATTTTCAGGTTTTTTGTTCTCTTTAGAAATGGACCAGTTTTGACAAGATGTAGTACTGCAGCGTGCCTGATGGATTATGTTCAGCCATGGCATCCGAACTTTGTAAGACGATCTCTGTGGCAAGGCTGGAAAAGCACAAGAATTTGTTCTTAAATTACAGGAATCTGCAGCATTTCCCATTGGAGTTACTGAAAGATGAGGGACTACAGTACTTGGAGAGACTCTACATGAAAAGGAACTCCCTTACAACCTTGGTACAGTATTACATTACATTTTTAAAAAGTTATTTATAATGTAGTCCTGATCAAGATGTGTTTATGTATCTTAAGATATCCAGAACCAAGATGTATATCCCCTCTTATTGTATAAGCATGTAATAAAAGTACATATACAGTGGGTTCTCCTTAGGTGGAAATTCACTATCTAATTCCTGCAGTTACAAAGTTGCAGGAGTTGTATAGGAAAGCAAAATATTCACTAATATACCACTTAGTCCCACACAGTACTACATATAAGATAGATAACCAACTAGGACTTACTGTATAGCACAGCTCTACTCAATATTCTGTGATAACCTATCTGAGAAAAGAATCTGAAGAAGAATGAATATATGTATATGTATAGCCAGATCACTTTGCTGTACACCTGAAACTAATGCAACATTGTGAATGAACTATACTACAATAAAATTAAAAAAAAAATTAGTCCCCATTCAGAAACCCCTCTTCACTTAGTCTGTGCGTCTTTCTAGGCCTGTGCTTTCTTTGCGTGTTAAGATTCCTAAATGATTTATGGATGTTACAGTATCCGATAGACCAGTTAAAAAGTGAGGAAGGGAAAGGCCAACAAGGATGACTTTGATTTAGAGGTATTTAAAAAGATAATAATTCAAAGATTAAAATACTAAAATCAGCATTAGGAGGCTTGATGTGTTTTGAGTATTTTTAAAAACTCCCAAACCAAAAAATCTCTATGATTGCACTGTGAAAATCAAATGACTTTGAGCTATCATCCAATTTATTGGGGAAATTTTTTCCACAAAAGCCAACATTTTATGATATTAAAGTTTTATGATGTTAAAAAAACTAAAATATTTTTCAAGAGAATGTCTCTGTCAAACTCTTTATTCCCACTGTTTACCATGATATTTGGTCTCTGTTTTAAATGAATTTGCTTTATGTGGACTTTCTGATTATCATTGAACCTCATTTAAGTTTTTCACGTTGAATTCTAGTTCTTATTTATATTAGATGATTTATGAAGTCTTGCTGTTTCTTTGTGAATGGGCCCATTCTTCATTTCCTTCTCTGAAAGTATCTGAATATCTGAAAATATACCTTACCTTCATGTATATGGAGTGTTTTTCTGGAAAAGTTTTATTTAATCTGTGTAAAATACCTACAGTGTGTAGAAAGCATTATAAATTTTGCTTATTTTTGCTGTGTTTGAAAGTAAATGTAAATATATCTTTCATTTTTAGTCTTTGGCATATTGGTGTATGGGGCTTCCCAAGTGGCACTAGTGGTAAAGAAACCACTTGCCAATGCAGGAGACATACATGATGCAGGTTCGATCCCTGGGTCAGGAAGATCCCCTGGAGGAGGGCATGGCAACCCACTCAAGTATTCTTGCCTCAAGAATCCCATGGACAGAGAAACCCCCAGTCCATCAGATTACAGAGTCAGACATAACTGTAGCAACTTAGCACATGCACACATTGACGTATATGTTATTTTGCATGCCTAGTTAGATTTTTTCAAATTAAAATTTTCACTTTTCAAACCTTAATAATCTATATAAAATCATATTAATCCTTTTTGCAAGATCATCATTCCATAAAATGAAACCGTATTTATGTAGTGTTTTTTACCCCCTTTGGAGAAGAAGTGGTATAAGAAATAATTTGTCAAGAATTATAGCCCAGATTTTCTTATGTTTGCTGTTAATGTACAAAGAAAAGGCTGTGAGCGGATTACGTCTCAAACAGTCAGTCATAGTCTACTGCGGTAGAAGTAATTGACCTTTGCTTATAAAACTAACAATAAACTTATGGTTTTGTGGCCATTTCTTGCCTGAATTTTTCTGTTTATGAAAAATTTAAATACCTACTATGTAATTTTAACTGATATAATGACTTCCAAACATACATTTCAAGTTCATTATTTGCCACCTTGTTTGTTGAAGATTAAATTGTTGCATATGTTTACAATGATAGGTGTAAGTATTTTATTTTAATGGTTTCTCTTAGCTGGAACATTTGATTCATGTGTATCAAAGAGCTTTTTCAATTGTGAAGTGCCATACAGATATCAGTATGTGAGAATGGTGGCAACCATACCATTCCCTGACTATGCTGAGCATAAGATAGCTTATTTATCCAGTATAGTCTGAGAATGGCTTCCTGCACAGGTTTTGAAAGCAGATGGAACAGTACTTGCCCTTGTGTGCTTGAAACTAGTGAGTTCAGGCTTTTGGAATATTTTCTGATGATATTGATAAGGTATATTTCCTATAGAAATAACATTTAGTATGTGAAATTTGACTTCCAACTGCAGTGGTGTCCAAAAGAAAAAACATTATTGGAATCATACAGTATCTCAAACACATTAAGAATTAATTGGCTTTTATTTTTTAAGGAAGCTTGGGAACCTGCCAGTCATTTCCATTTCCACATTGTTTTGTTATTTTTTATTAACATTGTTTTATTGTGTTTAAATGTCCTGTCCTCAGCATTCCCCATTTCCCCTCCTTATATGAAGCCTCTTGGTGAGAAGAGGAGTCACTGAGGCCTGACTTCTATCTTTCTTTTTTCCATTTAAGTTGCTCTGTATCGCACCGTGGTTTATATTTGTAGGATGATTGTATGGCAAATGCTCAGAACTTGGGGAATGCCCATATTAAAATGGAAGGACAGTGAGAAAGAATAAACTTTTTTTATAGATAAAATAATAACTTCATATATTACCTATGAAAATGATATGTGCCCTATAGCAACCAATATAGAGGAAGACATGAAAAGTAGTTGTTTCTCTTTCTGTTCATCCAGTTCTGTGCTTTGGAATAACCAGTATTAATAGTTGGACTGTGTCTTTCTGCTACTTTGCTTCTGTTTATGTAATTATGTACTCTGTATTTTTTGCCTTTTTAAAAAACAAAAGGAAGTCATACTATACATATTTCTCTGCAGATTTCTCTCTTCACTTCATTCTTACTCTGCTAACTTCTAGGCCCAAAAGTATGTATACATCCTTGTATTTGGGATCAAGTCTCAAAAGCAAGATTGCTGGATCAAAGGATAGGCATATTTTACATTTTAAAGTACTTTTTAGCAGTATTTCATTGTACAATATTACCATTTATTTGTGTATCTGAAAAACCATAAAGCTTTTTTAATGTGAGTTAATTTATATAGGAATACTGTTATATAATTAATAGGCAAGTAAGAAGTAGTTGGGAAGCATTGTGATTTTGGTTCCTAACATTTATCTTAGAAAGTGTTTTGAAGAATTTTTCTATCATTATTTTAAGTGCAATTCAAGAATTATTAAGTCTCTGATCTTTGTGGTAGTTTGACATTAAGAGAATAGGAGATACAGGTTCTGTGTTTGTTGTAGGATAGGCATCCACTTAGTTGTTAAATGAATATAAAGTATATAGTTAAGGACTATAGTACAAGTATATGAATTCCAGGTTGAGAATCTTTTATCCAGGGACTCTGTCTTAAATTCTGTATCCCCAGTGCCTGGCCTATTGCCTAACATATGTAGGACACATCATCTGATTCTATTTATCGGGATTGTAAAAGATTTTTTAAGGAAGGTGCTATTTGCATTGATCCTGAAGAATGACTTTGACAGAAACTTGGGAGGAAAACTTATTCATTCACCATGTATTTATTGAGTACTTACTGTGTATCCAGTACTCTTCAAGGCGCTGACAGTCAACACCTCATGGAACAGATTCTTACTCTTATGTAATTTTTGTTTCTTGACATTCCAAGCTGAAGAAAAAAATATTAACTGAGATTAAATGGCAGAAGATTAGGATCAGTATTTGTCCAAACCTTTAGTGACAAAAAGTGATGGTGACTGTGACAGGGACTGTGTTAGAAGCTCTGGAGAGTGGAATGCAAGTTTGAATTGGTGAGAAGGAAATGAAAAACTAGATAACAAGGTTAGTGGGTCTAAAAATTTGGTTTTGATTTGAAAAAACAGACACAGCTGGAGGGTCTTGACACAGAAGGACACTTTTTCTTTCTCCTTTTTTTCTTTTCTCTTTACTTACCCCTCTTCTCTTTTCTAAGAGGAATGAGTTGAGCCTGTGTAAATGCTGCTGGGAAATCTTCATTAGAGAGGAGTTGAAGATATAGGAAATAATTAAAAGTTCAAGATTCCTAAGAAGGTAGGAAAGGATGGGCCCCAGAGTACAGTTGGAGGGAGGGAATGACTTTGAAATAGTATCCCTTCCTCCTTTAACAAGAGGAAGGAAGGAAAGGTGCGCAGGAAGATACAGACTGTGGGGCAGACAGTTTTTGTCTGATGACCACCACTTGGGGAGTGAAGATATGTGGAGAGTGCAGGTTTCAAATTATTGTTATGAAGAGTCACGGCAGTTTGTTTTGAGAAAGGTGGTAGAACTGTTGGGATTATTCAGCAAGCAGTTGATGGCTAGGCTTATGGTGGAACCATCTGCTTGTTTAGGGAGTTTTTCCTGAAGTTCTTAGCTGTCTGAGGTATAAAGAATTTGGGATGTCGCATTCATGCAGGCTTAAGTTTTTCCATGTACAGAGGGACTAAGGAGGTTTAGGATTTTGGCAAGAGTGATTAAAATGGTGGGACATGGAGTCTAAGCTGAATTGGAAGCAAAGAAAGAAAGGAGTGAGTGAATAGGGAAAAAAAAGTGGGTCCAAAGGATCCCAACTTATACTGGGGATGATTGAGTAAGCCACCTGGATGGATGGGATATTCTGGTCGTGGAGAGAGACATTAGTCATTGAGAAGTTTCAGATGATGACAGGTTATGAGTGTGCAGGCTGAAGGGGACTGGGGTAGAGCCTAGCTTGTCCCCTTGCATCCCAGTCCCTGCCCTTCCTTCCCACCAAGTAGCTGGGATCTGTGTAAGAGTGAGAGAAGGATATAGCATGGAAGCAGGAATCAACAGTGGAAGCATTTGAGGTCTGCAGTCCCAGGAAGAGAGTATTTTCATTGTTTGGTAACAGAACTTAGTACTAGGAAGTAATAGACCCGGATCTTATGTGCTTAATCTCTTTGGATCTTAGTTCCTTCTTTTAAAATAAAAGGCGGCAGGTGACTTGCATGGAGGAAAAGAACTCAACCTGGAAACAAAATTATTCAATGATCTGCCAGTTTCTCTTAATGAATGCAGTAGGTAGAAGGCTGTCCTGGGGATGTGGAAGAGTGACCTCCCCAAATAACTGATGGAGCTCTCCTGTGCCAATTTTATTTATAAATATAAATGGATAGAAAACAGGCATGTAAATTTTAGATGTAATAGGGTGGTTTGGCATGCTGTGGTTGATGGGGTTGCAGAGTCGGATACGACTGAGCGACTGAACTGAACTGAACTGAAGAGCAATAAGAGTAGATGGATCCTGATTAAGCACTTAATCTATGCAACAGAAAAAAACTTAAAAATGATACCCTTCTGAGCTTGAAGGGAAGAAGAGGTATATCCATCATAATCCTGAACTGGAGTGGCAGAGTAAGATGCAGATGTATTTCTTTGCTGCTGGCCCAGGAGAAAACATTCCTGACCTTCCTCCATCAAGTATGATCAGGCAAATCATAAAAAAGTACAGAGAGTCAAAACACAAAACGATATTTAACTTTCAGCAGAAGAAGTGGTAACGTTGATCATCCTTACCTAGTAAAATGAAAGAGATTAATAGCTGATATTGAAGATTATCAATGCTGTGTGTGTTGAAGACAATGGGGAGCAGATGCTCTCACATACTACTGGAGGGAGTGGAAATCGACTCAGCGTTTGTGGTTGAGTGGTTTGTGGTTGGACCATATCTAGCAGAATTTTACATGCACATATGTTTGAACGAGCATTTTGGCTTGTAAGAATTTCAGTTTAGTTCAGTTGCTGAGTCGTGTCCGACTCTTTGCGACCCCATGGACTGCAGCACACCAGGCCTTCCTGTCCGTCACCAACTCACGGAGTTCACCCAAACTCATGTCCATTGAGTTGGTGATGCCATCCAACCATCTCATCCTCTGTCATCCCCTTCTCTTCCTGCCTTCAATCTTTCCCAGCATCAGGGTCTTTTCAAATGAGTCAGCTTTTTGCATGACGTGGCCAAAGTATTGGAGTTTCAGCTTCAGCATCAGTCCTTCCAGTGAACACCCAGGACTGAACTACTTTAGAATGGACAGGTTGGATCTCTTTGCAGTCCAGGGGACTCTCAAGAGTCTTCTTCAACACCACAGTTCAAAAGCATCAATTCTCAGTGCTCAGCTCTTTTTATAGTCCAACTCTCACATCCATACATGACTACTGGAAAAACCATAGCTTTGACTAGACGGACCTTTGTTGGTGATGTCTCTGCTTTTTAACATGGTGTCTAGGTTGGTCATAACTTTCCTGCCAAGGAGTAAGCGTCTTTTAATTTCATGGCTACAGTCACCATCTGCAGTGATTTTGGAGCCCCCCAAAATAAAGTCTGTCACTGTTTCCACTGTTTCCCCATCTATTTGCCATAGAGTGATGGGACTGGATGCCATGATCTTAGCTTTCTCAATGTTGACTTTTAAAGCCAACTTTTTCACTCTCCTCTTTCACTTTCATCAAGAGGCTATTTAGTTCTTCACTTTTTGCTATGAAGGTGGCGTCATCTGCATATCTGAGGTTATTGATATTTCTCCTGGCAATCTTGATTCCAGCTTGGGCTTCATCCATTCCAGCATTTCTCATGATGTACTCTGCATATAATAAGCAGGGTGACAATATACGGCCTTGACATACTTCTTTTCCTATCTGGAACCAGTCTGTTGTTCCATGTCCAGTTCTAACTGTCGCTTCCTGACCTGCATATAGGTTTCTCAAGAGGCAGGTCAGATGGTCTGGTATTCCCATCTCTTTCAGAATTTTCCACAGTTGGTTGTGATCCACACAGTCAAGGGCTTTGCCATAGTCAGTAAAGCAGAAATAGATGTTTTTCTGGAACTCTCTTGCTTTTTCGATGATCCTACAGATGTTGGCAATTTGACTCTGGTTCCTCTGCCTTTTCTAAAACCAGCTTGAACATCTGGAAGTTCATGGTTCACGTATTGCTGAAGCCTGGCTTGGAGAATTTTGAGCATTACTTTACCAGCATGTGAGATGAGTGCAATTGTGCGGTAGTTTGAGCATTCTTTGGCATTGCCTTTCTTTGGAATTGGAATGAAAACTGACCTTTTCCAGTTCTGTGGCCACTGCTGAGTTTTCCAAATTTGCTGGCATATTGAGTGCAGCACTTTCACGGCATCATCTTTCAGGATTTGAGGTAGCTCAACTGGAATTCCATCACCTCCACTAGCTTTGTTCGTAGTAATGCTTCCTAAGGTCCACTTGACTTCACATTCCAGGATGTCTGGCTCTAGATGAGTGATCACACCATCGTGTTTATCTGGGTCGTGAAGATCTTTTTTGTACAGTTCTTCTGTGTATTCTTGCCACGTCTTCTTAATATCTTCTACTTCTGTTAGGTCCATACCATTTCTGTCCTTTATTGAGCCCAGCTTTGCATGAAATGTTCCCTTCGTATCTCTGATTTTCTTTACCCAACAGAGAAAAACAGCCAAATGAACAGGGATACTCCTCACAACATTGTATATGATGAAAAATTGTGAAAGCCTAAGTGTTTGTCCATATGGGCTGGGTTAAAATCTGATAGCAGCTACCATCGTTTGAGGTGTTATTAAGTGCCAAGCATGGTTTTAAGTAATTTATATGTGTTAATCCAATTGATCTGCAAGATAATTGTATGAGGTAGTCACTATTATTCCTGCTTTATAGACAAGTAAACTGAGGCATAAAAAAGAATACATCAAACTTAATAGAGATGATAGCTGTGGAAGAGGGAGGCCACAAGAGTTGGGATAGGAGCTCTAATAAACAGAGCCTTACACTTAAGTGTTTATAGTAAAAGGGAAAGGTCCTACTAACTACTGAGTTTGGTTTATATTCATTTCAGTAGATATTTATGATTTTGACAATTAAACATGAAAATGAGTTTGTTGGAATTTAGTGCTACTAAGATCTTTCCCAGCTCTCAGATTATTAATCAGTGAGTCTAAACATTTTGATTTACAGTGATGGTGATGCTTGCGTTTATGCTCCTTGAAGCTGGTGGCTGGGTTGAGGGTGAAAAGTGTTGATGACTGAGAAGTCATCCAGCTATATGCTCTACCTGTTTTGAATTTGGTAAGAGTAGTATCTAGATCAAATGATCATCAGAACACCTTGAAGGGAAAATCAGCAAATTAAAGAGATGGTAAAAATGAGCACCATGCAATCAAATGTGCCAGAAGAAGTAGGGAGAGGGAATGGTTTTCTTTTTGTTTGATGGTGTCATTTTGAATTCCAGCAAAGGACTTCTGTTTCCCTCTAATTTGTCAGACCCTTGCATCTTCCACAGTCTCCATAATCGCCATGAACACTCTGTTCTCGAGTTAGCACTGTACAGAAACATCTTGCTAAGTTGCTTCAGTCGTGTCCGACTCTGTGCGACCCCATAGACGGCAGCCCACCGGGCTCCCCCATCCCTGGGATTCTCTAGGCAAGAATACTGGAGTGGGTTGCCATTTCCTTCTCCAGTGCATGAAAGTGAAAGTCAAAGTGAAGTCGCTCAGTCGTGTCCGACTCTTAGCGACCCCATGGACTGCAGCCTACCAGGGTCCTCTGTCCGTGGGATTTTCCAGGCAAGGGTATTGGAGTGGGTTGCGATCGCCTTCTCCAACAGAAACATCTTAGTTATTTCTAAACCTGAATGCATGGAAACAGCTCTGTCTGTGTTTTAATGCTTATTTATAATATATGCTATAGTCCTGCAAAACATTTATTACAAATGTACCAGTAACTATCTCAGTTAACACACCTGCACCTGAAAAGTTTGAGTTTTGTTATCAGTTGAGTCATTCAGTTGTGTCCAACTCTTTGCGACCCCGTGGACTGCAGCACACCAGGCTTCCCTGTTCATCACCAACTCACGGAGCTTGCTCAAATTCATGTCCATCGAGGTGGTGATGCCATCCAACCATCTCATCCTCTGTCATCCCCTTCTCCTCCCACCTTCAATCTTTCCCAGCATCAGGGGCTTTTCAGATGAGTTGGTTCTTTGCATCAGGTGGCCAAAGTATTGGAGTTTCAGCTTCAGCATCAGTCTTTCCAATGAATGTTCAGGACTGATTTCCTTTAGGATGGACAGGTTGGATCTCCTTGCAGTCCAAGGGACTCTCAAGAGTCTTCTCCAACGCCACAGTTCAAAAGCATCAGTTTTTCTGCACTCAGCTTTCTTTATAATCCAGCTCTCACATCCATACATGACTACTGGAAAAACCATAGCTTTGACTAGACGGACCTTTGTTGGTAAAGCAGTGTCTCTGCTTTTTAATATGCTGTCTACTTTGGTTATAGCTTTTCTTCCAAGGAGCAAACGTCTTTTAATTTCATGGCTGCAGTCACCATCTGCAGTGATTTTGGAGCCCCCCAAAATAAAGTCTGTCACTATTTCCATTTTTTCCCCATCTATTTCCCATGAAGTGATGGGACCAGATGCCATGATCTTCGTTTTCTGAATGTTGAGCTTTAAGCCAACTTTTTCACTCTCCTCTTTCACTTTCATCAAGAGGCTTTTTAGTTTCTCTTCACTTTCTGCCATAACTGTGGTGTCATCTGCATATCTGAGGTTATTGATATTTCTCCTTGAAATCTTGATTCCAACTTGTGCTTCATCCAGCCCAGCGTTTCTCATGATGTACTCTGATATAAGTTAAATAAGCAGGGTGACAATATACAGCCTTGACATACTCCTTTTCCTATTTGGAATCAGTCTGTTGTTCCATGTCCAGTTCTAACTGTTGCTTTGTGACTAGTATACAGATTTCCCAGAATGTAGGTCAGGTGGTCTGGTATTCCCATCTACTGAAATCTAAGCTATTTTTCCTTTTGAATCTTCAGATATAAGTATTTTTTCCTCTCAGTGTTACTGGTTGGTTGTCAGTAGATCCTTGTCAGATAGTAAACAAACTATTTAAAATAGCTTGGAAAATTAATGTTTACCTATAATTTATTCTGTTGAATCACAGAATTTTAAAGCTAGATGGAGCTTTGTAGATAGTTTAGTCAGTTTTTGAGGTAAGTAAGCTTAGAAGAGGTTACTAGATGGATCTCAAGTCATCTTTGTGGCCATTTAGAGCAAGACGCGGGTCTTCTGATTTGTAGTGCAGTCAGTGCTGCTTTTCTAATTCTGCAGGTATTTGTTGGTGGCCTGTTTCTAGCCTAGCACCATGTAAAAGTTTAGCTACATTTATCCACTGTGGAACAATGACGTGTTCCACATGAAGTGAATTTTTCTAGTTACCTCTTTGAAGTTTACCTCTTGAGTTTTACTGTGAGTCTAATTGTTCTTGATAGAAATACTTTTACAACATGCATCATTCTGTACATTCTTAAAGAAATATGGGGAACATGACTTAACTCACTCTTCCTGACTTGTAGTAGTTTTGGCCTGGGAAATTAGGAGAGAGTTTAGAAAGATGTGACAGGGATTCAGACCTTTCACTCTAGACTCTATCCTTATGTACTTGAGGGATTCCGTGTACAAGCAGAAGGCTTGTACACATTTGTGTATGTTTCCATATGTTTAAATTCATTTTCAAGCATTCACTATACTAAAAATTAGGCACCTGTGCACCAAGAGTGAGATACCAGTTTCTGTATGTTAGTCCCATCAAATCAGTCTCTGTTTCTCTCTCTCTCGATTGATAGATGAATATAGATAAAATGTATGTAAGATGTTTGAAATATGCTTTGAGCTTGGAACATTGTTCCTTCCTAAAACAAGCAATTGTGTCATAAGCATATAGGATTGTAAAGGCTAGATGTATTTTTAAATGGTTAATTTGGCCTTACGGAAAAAGTGTTTAGTGTTCTTTTTTGTGTCTATTTTTGACTTTGAAAATTCCGTTTATAAAATCATTGAATGCACATTAAATAGGTTTTATTAAAAAATAGAAAGTAGGCAGGGGCAAGTGGTGATCCAGCCTCCAACCCTTGCTTAGGATATCTCCACAGCTTTCGTTTTTACACAAATATTTTTAATATTAGTGTTTTACAGAATTTTAGTAATTTTTGATCTTTGTCTTCTTTTGGAAAATATTCAGATACAGACATCCCTTGGTATCTGTGGGGAACTGGGAACTCATTCCAGTACCAAAATCAGAGGCTGCTCAAGTCCCTTGTATCAGATGGCTTGGTATTTGCATGTAACCGATGCACATCTTCCTGTGTACTTTACATCATCTCTAGATTATTTATAATGCCTAATACAGTGTAAATCCTATATAAGTAGTTGTGAAGACAGTGTGAATGTTATGTAATAGTTGTTGGTGTAGCAATTCAAGTTTTGCTTTTTGAAACTTTCTGGAATATTTTTTCCCTGATTATTTTTGATGCATGGTTAGTTGAATCCAAGGATACAGAACTCACACAGACCGACTGTACATATTTCGGTTTGTAAATGTACTAGATGTACAGACTTTTTAATTTTGAGCATATTTTTTCTGTAAAGGTTTGTTGCTAAGTGAAAAATAACAGTTTGGAAATTTTTTTTTACATTTTTGGCAATAAAACACTTGCAGTTTTGCAGATACTTAACATTTATTTATTTATATTTTTAAAAGAATAATTTTAACCGCTATAAATGTCAAGCAAGTACTTCATCATTTTAAGAAAATAATTAAAAAATTTTATCATTCATACAGTTAAGTAGTTCTTTTATGTTCTGTGTCCAAAGAGCTGAGTTTAAGTGAAAAAAATGGTAGTGAGTGTAATACTAACTAGTATTAGAAAGTAATACTAGAAAGTTACTTTCTAGTATGATAACTACTAGTTATATGTGGTACTGTTTAAATTATAACAAAATACTGAAAATTCAATTCCTTAGTCATAATAAATAATCTTTTAAATACTTAATGGTCATATGTGGCTAGTGGCCACCATATTGGGTGGGTAGATAGAAAATATTTCCATGTTGCAGAAAGTTCTGTTGGACCAGTGGTGTGTGTGACTGAAAAAAAAAAAAATTAGACTCAATGGTAGCAACTCATTATTATCATGAAAATCAAACTACCACTATGTGTTAATGCTACAGAATTATAAAGGAAAATGATCCCAGAGTTCTTTTTTAGGCACTTCAAAGACAACTTTAGAAACAAAAGAATTTGTCCACATTTTGAAAATTTTACCTTCCCTCAGTTCTGCCCCTCCTTTCCATTTCCTTTACTTTTGAAATGGCTTTATTTTAAAATTTGTAATGCTTGTATTCAATGGATTTCCAATGAAATTTTTATTTTAATGAACTTGGGACATAAAATATTTTTGATTGTTCTGATGGATGCATTCCAAGAAATTTGAATATTTGCCATGGTTTTCTTGCTTCTTTTTTTTTTTAAGAACCATTAAAATAAAAAAACTCTAAAGATGTTATGTTTTTGTATCTGGGTAATCAAAATTTGCATTTTCTCATAAAACACTGATGTATGTTTGGGATTATCTTTTTATATTGCTTATGAATAGAGTGCCCATTATTTGCACATTATAGTCTCATTACATTTTTGCTGGGAAACAGGATGTTAGTGGTAACTTCTAGTGGTCCTTGACCTAACTGATTGCACAGCTCTTGTTAGGAATGGTTGGGAGGGGTTAGTGAGCTAGTAATGCTCTTAAAAGCATTTCTTATTGCCCCTTCTCCCTCTCTTTAGCACCTCCTCTCCTCTCCCCCCGATACGTGTCTCAGGCTTTCTAGGATTATTCACATGAAAACCATAGTTAATAACATTTCGTTGTGTTACTTATTGCAGAAGAAATGAACTTAACTGTCAGAGATTTTGATGATATAGATTCAGGTATTGAGAATCTGCTGTGGTTTTCTGTCTCCAGAAAACATCAAGGAAATAAGACAAGTGTTTAAGACAAGGCTCATGCTTTTTTGGTCTGCTTAACATTTATTTCAAGAGAAATTTTAAGAGAAGAAACTGAGTAGTTAATGGAAGTGAGCCAAGAGATAAGAGGCTAAATGTTAAGGGACATTGTGGGGCAAATGGTGAGTAGGGCTGTGATGGGCATTTCTGCTATTGTGGACGAGGAAAGGTAGGGCTGCTCATTTGTCTCTGTTCCCGTTAGCTTGCCAGGGCTTCTGACTACTGTTGAGAGATCTTGCTCTATAACATACATAAAAGGAGGAGAAATACTGGAGGAGGAATAAACTAATATTCCTGGGAGTTAAGAGGTTTTCTTTGGTTGTTCTCATATAACCCCATGGTATTGAACTCGTGCTGTATGCTTGCCCAGAAAAAGTGATACCAAATTATTGATCCAACTAGAAAACTTATTGAGTATGTTGTGGTGGTTTTTGAATGAAGTAACTCTATTAAAATTAAAAATAATTTATTGAGGTGAAATTCACTTCATGAAAAATTAACCATTTTAAAGTGAAAAATCAGTAGCATTCAGAATATACAGTGTTGCACAACACCACCTTTGTTTAGTTCCAAACATACCATCACTCAAAAGCAAAGCCCCTTACCTATTAAGCAGTCTCTTGCTACTCCCCCTACACCCCAGGCCTGGAGCTGCCAGTCTGTGTTCTCTCTCTCTGGATTTACCTGTTTTGGATATTTCGTATATTGGGATCATTCAGCGTATCACCTTTGTGTCTGACTTCTTTTCACTTAGAAAAATGTTCTCAAGTTTCATCCAGATGGTAGCGTGTATCATTTCTTCATTCCTTATAATTTAATAAAGATTCCACAGTGTGTGGAGAAGGCAATGGCACCCCACCCCAGTACTCTTGCCTGGAAAATCCCATGGACGGAGGAGCCTGGTGGGCTGCAGTCCATGGGGTTGCTAAGAGTCGGACACGACTGAGCAACTTCACTTTCACTTTTCACTTTCATCCATTGGAGAAGGAAATGGCAACCCACTCCAGTGTTCTTGCCTGGAGAATCCCAGGGACGGGGGAGCCTGGTGGGCTGCCGTCTATGGGGTCGCGCAGAGTTGGACACGACTGAAACGACTTAGCAGTAGCAGCCACAGTGTGTGTATACCACAGTTTGTTTATCTGTTCGTCCATTGATGGACATTTGGGCTGTTCCCACCTTATAGCTATTATGAACACTGCTTCTATGCACATGGGTATACATGTAAATGTTCAAGTACCTGCTTTTAATTATTTTGGGTATATATAGGAGTAGAAATATGAAATCTTATGGCAATTCTATGTTTAACTTTTTGAGGAACAGCCAAACTATTCTATAGTGGCTGAACCATTTTACATTACTGCCAGCAGTGTACAAGGGTTCCTGTTTCTCAGTTCCTCATCAATAGTTAAGTTTACATTTGTAACAAATTATGGCCATCCTGGTGATTTTGAAGTAGTACCTCATTGTGGTTTTGATTTGCATTTCCCTGATGAGATGCTGGTGGCTCAGATGGTAAAGCGTCTGCCTGCAGTGTGGGAGACCCGGGTCCGATCCCTGGGTTGGGAAGATCCCCTAGAAAAGGAAATGGCAATCCACTCCAGTACTCTTGCCTGGAGAATCCCATGGATGGAGGAGCCTGGTAGGCTGCAGTCTATGGGGTCCCAAAGAGTTGGACACGACTGAGCAACTTCACTTTAATGCTAATGAAGTTGGGTGTCTTCACGTGTTTATTGGCAGGTTGCATGTCTTCTTTAAAGAATGTCTTCTCAAATCCTTTGCCCATTTTTCAAGGGATTTTTTTTTGTGTGTGTGTGGTTGAGTTGTTAATGTTCTAGACACTTCCCAGGTATATGATTTGCAGATATTTTCTCCCATTTTATATATTGCCTTTCAGTTTCTTGTAATGTTCTCTTATGCAGAAAATTTTTAATTTTGATGAAGTCTGGCTGATCTGTTTTTTCTATTGGTGCCCCTGCTTTTGGCCCATGATAATGAAGATTTACTCATGGTTCTTCCATGAATTTTATTGTTTTAGCACTTAGATATAAGTCATTGATAGATCCATTTTTAGGAGAAGGCAATGGCACCCCACTCCAGTCCTCTTGCCTGGAAAATCCCATGGACGGAAGAGCCTGGTAGGCTGCAGTCCATGGGGTCACTAAGAGTCAGGCACGACTGAGCATCTTCACTTTCACTTTTCTCTTTCATGCATTGGAGAAGGAAATGGCAACCCACTCCAGTGTTCTTGCCTGGAGAATCCCAGGGAGCCTGGCGGGCTGCCGTCTGTGGGGTCGCACAGAGTCGGACACGACTGAAGCGACTTAGCAGCAGCAGCAGCAGCAGCAGCAGCTCCATTTTTAGTTAACTTTGGTATATGGTTTGAAGTAGAGGTCTGACTTTATTCTACTTTTTATAACTGCTATAAAAACTATGCATTTAATTCAGGACTTCTTTGAAATGTGTTGTTAGAGGTAGGATGGAGCATATTTTGCTGAACCCTGAATCCTAATGATTCAATGATTTTTTTTTTTTTTTTTCATACTGCACTACTCTCGCAGATCTCTTGGGGACTTTGGTTCATAGTATCTTTACTCAGGGATGAAAGCTGGTAAAGGTCACTGTGGACCTCTCATGTGCAAACTCTCTTAAGGTCTCTACTTGGACATAATTCCATTGACCAAAGCAAGTTACTTAACCATGTTGAGCTTAAGTGCAATCCTGCCTGTTGCCCAGAAGGAGAAAGGAAAGTAAGTGGTACACAGTGACTATAAGAGAATGCAATTGAACGTGTGTTTGCCACATATTTGAAGTATTTGTTCCAAGATATACAATTTTAAAATATTACCATTAAGGAGGTTGTAAGTGTTCCATAAAAGTACATGGTAAAGCATCATTGATTCAAGATTTGAAGTGAATTTTATACTGTGTTTACTGAAGTTTACTTTTACATTATTTGTAAAGAAAAAATTATTAAGTGATAATATGAGATTTAATGATGAGAATTTTGGATTGATTTATAAAACAATTTTCAATTAGTTTAGAAGGAAGTATTCATACTCAAGGAATTTGGGTACAGATTGTTTATCTATTAAAACTTTTGTATGTCAAATTTGTGAAAAAGAAGGAAATAATAGTAATAATAGTTTTGCAAGGCACTTTAAGATTATTACTCTTAATCTATCAGGATTTTAAAATTTGAAAACATTTAAAACTTAGTAGCCTGAGTCCTATTTGTGTGGCGTCTGTAATCCAGCATTAGACCTTAGTTGTTCTGTGTGTTATTCGCTTAGCCGTGTCCAGCTCTTCATGACCCATGGACTGGGGCCCGCCAGGCTCCTCTGTCCATGGGATTCCCAGGCAAGATTTCCCACTGGAGTGGGTTGCCGTTCCCTTCTCCAGGTGATTTTTCTGACCCAGGAATCAAATCTGGGTCTCCAGCATTGCAGGCGGATTCTTTACCATCCGAGTCACCTGGGAAGCTCCTTAGTTACTCACAGAGTAACAACAATGTTGATGTTAATATATAGTGATCCAGTCTCTTACCTACTTTTCATAAACTATGGAAATAGGAAAATTAAAATATATAGTGTTTCTGATATTATTTAGTTTCATTGCTAAAATGTACCACTAGGAAGCAGAGAATGATATTTTAGAACACCAGTAGATGTCAGCCACAGCCTATGCAGCAGGCTGATTCTTTACCAGGCTTTTTGCTTTTTTTTTTCGAACCCAGCTTTCTAATGAGCTGCCACTTTTCTCAAGGTTGGTGTGCTTATTTTTAAATTAAAACACAATGTACTTACTGGTAAAAATATAGTGATGCAGTAATGGCAGCAGAAACATTATACAGTGCTTAATTGTGTGTGTAGGTAAATATCTCCCAGAGGTAACTAGCTGGTCATGGAAAAATTGCAATACGGTCTGGTAAGAGCCAAGAAGGCATCTGTAAAGAATGACCATGGGTCCTGTAATTAGCCAGATATAGTGTTGATATTATAGCAGATCAATCTAGTTGAGGTCTAATAGCACTTCTTTTCCTGACAAGCCTTTCCTTTTTAAGAGGAACAGCCAGATAGCTTCTTACCTCTCTCTCCCACCCTCTCAGTGCTTTAGTTTGCCTGGGATGTCTTGTAAGTATCCCCACAGGTGGAAGTATATATTCCTCTTACTGGGGGAGATACCAGTACTAAAAGAAACATTTTGGAAACTTAGATCCAAGAAAAGCACTTTCCTCAGCGCTCAAGGAAAGACTTGGGGTGAAGGACTTCATTGCAGATATTGATGTCCAAACATAGGGGAAAAGGAATCACAGTTCGGCATTTGAAAACTAAAAGTGGTTTTATCAAAAGTGGAAATTTAATAAATGTTTCACTGACTTCAAAACAGTATTCAGATTCAGTGCTATTTGGTTATTTTGGAAGTGTGAGGGCTATTATATATGTAAGTAGCTTGGGATACTGTTGCTAAGTAAATACATCAGTATGCCAATATGAAAATAATAACTTTGTCTCCTTGATTAAAATAAACCATTGTGTTCAAGATTTTAAAAAAACAGTTTTTCCTCCATATAAAATATAAGACCCTAGTGAACTGTTCCTTGGTACTCTCTTCAAAATTATATACCTTTATTCTCTGTGGCCCAGATATACCAGAAATACCAAACTAATGGCATTTCTCTTATTGAGTATTTAGAACCTAAGTTACATATAATGTGATTGATTCCTCAATTGTGTAACAATTTATATAGTACATTTTACGTTTTAATTTTAATTTTTTTAATTTTAAAAGACATATGCTCATTATTAACAATTCAGATGATACAAAAGTAGATGGAGAATAACAGCACTCTCCGTTTTCTAATGATGGCCACTGTTTCCAGGCTCCTGTAAGAAAACTTACTTGTTACAAATCTAAACATTTACACTCCCCTGAACTTTTATTTTTCTATTGAGACAATTATTTTTATAAGTGCTTTTGAAATGTAAGATTTTGTCATGAGTGCTGCCGGGCAGTTACAGTAGAACAAATTGTGTTTGTGATTTCTTAAACACACCTGTCTCTCTTTTGTCTTTTCACATGTTGATTCATGTGCCTAGAAAGCTAACCAGAACACTCCTCCTCCCAACTCCATGGCAACCTGATAGTTATGTCTTTCAAGCCTCAAGTTAGTCATAATTTCTTTTACAAAACCATTCCTGATTCTTTGTTATTGATATCTAGCTTAATTCTGCAGTATGTTTTAGTGTAGAATAAAAAAAAAATGTTACTCCTGACTCGGTGTGCTCTTTCAGTCTTAACAACTCCTGTCTGTGTGTGTGTGTGTGTGTGTGTGTGAGAGAGAGAGAGAGAGAGAGAGAGAGAGACAGACAGACAGACGCAGGCTGACTTTCAGTTACTTACAGGAGGCTCTTCCTTCTACCGAGGGCTTAGCCCCAACTCCCTTCCTCCTCCCTGTGGCCTGCTTCCTGTCCCTGTCACATCACGCTCCTACTCAGGACTTAGAACCTGGTCCAAATGTGACCTCCCTTAGGCCACCTGAGCTCCAGCTTACTCTGTTTATTCTGAGTTTAGTTATATCTTGGTGTCTGGCCTTCTGCGATGTCAGAAGTAGTTTGGGATTTTGGTTTGACGAGGGGTTGGTATTATTATATTTAGGGCTATTGTAACGAATCACATAGGCTAGGTGGCTTAAAATAGCAGAAATTTACTGTCTCA
The DNA here is from genome assembly GCF_023091745.1 of Budorcas taxicolor. NCBI lineage: Eukaryota > Metazoa > Chordata > Mammalia > Artiodactyla > Bovidae > Budorcas > Budorcas taxicolor. The sequence continues at coordinate 9,798,836 of NC_068930.1, read as the reverse complement.
CAGTTGTGGAGGGCAGAAGCTCAAAACCACGGTGTTGGTTGGGTTAGTTCCTTTTTGTGGCTTTGAGGGAGCGTCTGTTCTTTTCTCTGAACTCCCAGGGGCAGGTCAGGGTGCTTTGCCCATGGTGTTCCTTGGCTTTGTAGCTGCATCCCTCCCACCGCTGGCCCTGGCGTCATATGGTGCTATTCCCTCTGTCTGTGTCTGTTAAAACATTTTTATTTCTTCTGTGACCATGGAATATGAGATCTGGTTTCTCCAAGGGATATGGATTTTAAGTGTTCATATGTATACATTTAAATTGTAGTTTGATCTATGTAAGCATAAACCCAGACCTGCTGATGTATTATTTTCACATTTTGTCAAAATTTACAGCCCTTCAGAAGGTAGTACTTTGTATTTAAGCTGTTTAGAAATGTTTATACAGTTTTCAAAAATAAAATTTAATTCTGAGTTTTTAATTTTCAGCCAGAAAACCTTGCTCAGAAGCTTCCAAACCTTGTGGAACTGTGAGTCTGTTTATTCAAATTTTTTTTTAAAAAAAACAAGAATGAACATAATTTTAAGTTATTTTAAATAATAGGGAATATTTTATGTATTAATTTATTATTTTTTGGTATTATGATCATGGTGCTCATGTAGGTAGACCTGTGGTTCTGCTAAACCCAATAGTATTTTAAAGTATCTTAACATTTACATTTATGTTTTAAATATCTTACTTCAGGGTAGTAAAGATGATGAAAGATACGTTTTTTTTTCTTGCAGCATCTTGGTCACAGAATCCTTCTGGATAGTCCATGGAATTGGGAGCATTGGGCTTCCCAGTTGGCACTAATGGTAAAGAACCCACCTGCCAATGCAGGAGACATAAGAGGCGTGGGTTTGATATCTGGGTTAGGAAGATCCCCTGGAGAAGGAAATAGCAATCCACTTCAATATTCCTGCCTGTCTGGAAAATCCCATGGACAGAGGAGCCTGGAGGGCTACAGTCCATGGCGGGGGGTGGGTCACAGAGTGGGACACAGCTCAAGTGACTTAGCATGTGATTGTTAGTATTGTTACTACTACTACATATGCTGCTGATATAAACAGCCTGATGGTATAAAGATTTAAAATATAGAGTAAAAGCCTCCTTCCCTACATCCTGCATTTGTTTTAGTTCTTTTGATGATTACCTCCATAATACTAAATACTGTATCTTTTAAAAATGCATTTACGCCTTTGTTTTTAGTATATTGACTTTATCTCTTGACTAAGGAAGATAAGAAATTTCCATATCTTGTATTTCCCTTTCTTTCTACCTGCCTCCTAATTTTGTCAAGGGAGGAATTTGCATCACCTTTTCTTGTTCTTTTTATTATTTGGCATGATTTTCAGGAAGTAAATTTGAGAGAGCTAATTTTACACCTTCATCTATAAGCCAGAAGTCTCTGTCATTTTACCCAACCTTTTGTTTTTGAAAAATTTCTGACCAACAAAAAAGTTGGAAGCACAGTACAATGAACATCCATACAGTTGACCTAACGTGGAGGTTAGAGGTGCCACCCTGTCATAGTTGAAAATCCAGGTATAACTTTATAGTCCTCCATTGTTTTGCCAAAAGCTTTCACTTTTGTCTCAGGTTCAAAGGATTTGTTAACAAAATAAGCCACTTGTTCTGTCAGCTCAGTTCAGTCGTTCAGTTGTGTCGTACTCTTTGTGACCCCATGGACTGCAGCACTCCAGGCCTCCCTGTCCATCACCAACTCCCGGAGCTTACTCAGACTCATGTTGATCGAGTTGGTGATGCCACCCAACCATCTCATCCTCTGTCATCCCTTTCTCCCACCCTCAATCTTTCCCAGCATCAGAGTCTTTTCAAATGAGTCAGTGCTTTGCATCAGGTGGTCAAAGTATTGGAGTTTCAGCTTCAACATCAGTCCTTCCAATGAACGCTCAGCGATGATCTCCTTTAGAATGGACTGGTTGGATCTCCATGCAGTCCAAGAGACTCTCAAGAGTCTTCTCCAACCCTACGGTTCAAAAGCATCAATTCTTTGGCCCTCAGATTTCTTTATAGTCCAACTCTCACATAGATACATATACTACTCATTCTGTACAAATAAATAATAACCAATATTTATTAGAGAATTATCTAGCTTACTTTCAGTATACTAAGATTAAAAGAAAAGAGAAATAGAAACAGCAGAGGATACATCACCAAACTGGATTCTCACCAACATCCAGACTCAAACAGCAGTGGCAAGTCCCGTGACACAGCACATCAGGAGTCTCAACTGGGAAAATGTCCCAGGCGGCGTGTCTGCTCAGTGGGTTAGACTTTAGAGATCGCAGTTTGGGTCCCACTTAGAATTCCAGGAGATGGTCATCAATCTGTGAGCAAATAGCAGCTCTGATTTCATGTTAATGCATAAAACTTGGAATGTTTTTAAACCTGGGGCTTGCTCCCCAGCTCCCCTCCAGAGGCTCAACAATCTCAAGATTCATCCCCTGTCTCATCTATGATGCTGCCAGTCTTGCATTCACAGAAGACAGTCACTCACAGTCAGGGCAGTGTCCAGGCAGGTTAGGAGCAAGGTCAGAGGCCTGCTCTGCTTTGTTTCTGAAGCCTAAACAAGACTTTTTAATTTCCCTAACATCCACATCCACAGTTCCACATCTGTGGACTTATACAACCTTGGATGGTGTAGTACTTAGTAGAAATTTGTTGGAAAAAAATCAGAATGTAATTGGACCTGTGCACTTTAAACCCTCTTGTTCAAGGACCAACTGTACAGGCTTTACCTAAATGTTACCAGTTAACATTTTGCTTCATTTCCTTCCTCTCTTTCCCCCTTCTACTCTCTTTTTACTCCCCCTCTTTCTCTCCTTTCCTTTCCTTTCACCCTGTCTCTCTTACACACAAAATTGCACACATTATTGTGTGTGTGTGTGTGCGCACGTGCACTCAGTTGTGTTCGACTCTCTGTGGCCCCATGGATTGTAGCCCCCTAGGCTCCTCTGTCCACAGAATTTTGCAGGCAGAGAATGCTGGAGTAGGTTGCTATTTCCTACTCCAAGGAGTCTTCCCCGACTAGGGATCGAACCCACGTCTCCTGTGTCTCCTGCATTGGAAGGTGGATTCTTTACCACTAGTGCCACCTGGGAAGCCCCTGTGTATCTAAGAATAAAGACATCCTTGCACATAATTTTATTATTTTTAGGTCTAAGAAAAGTAGTATTAATTCAATAATATCATTTAATATACAGTTCATATTTAAATTATCCCAATTTCCCCTCAAGATGTTTTTTTTTAGATGTCTTGTTTGATTGTTTCTTCTGGATTAGGTTCACTTTATTCATTTATTTTTTTAATTTAAATTTATTTATTTTAATTGGAGGCTAATTACTTTACAATATTGTATTGGTTTTGCCATACATCAACATGAATCCACCACAGGTGTACACGTGTTCCCAATCCTAAACCCCCCTCCCACCTCCCTCCCTGTACCATCCCTCTGAGTCATCCCAGTGCACCAGCCCCAAGCATCCTGTATCCTGCATCGAACCTGGACTGGCAGTTCGTTTCATATGTGATATTATACATGTTTCCATGCCATTCTCCCAAATCATCCCACCCTCTCCCTCTCCCTCAAAAGTCCAAAAGACTGTTCTATACATCTGTGTCTCTTTTGCTGTCTCGGATACAGGGTTATCGTTACCGTCTTTCTAAATTCCATATATATATGTTAGTATACCGTATTGGTGTTTTTCTTTCTGGCTTACTTCACTCTGTATAATAGGCTCCAGTTTCATCCACCTCATTAGAACTGATTCAAATGTGTTCTTTTTAATGGCTGAGTAATACTCCATTGTGTATATGTACCAGAGCTTTCTTATCCATTCGTCTGCTGATGGACGTCTAGGTTGCTTCCATGTCCTGGCTATTATAAACAGTGCTGCGATGAACATTGGGGTACACATGTCTCTTTCAATTCTGATTTCCTCAGTGTGTATGCCCAGCAGTGGGATTGCTGGGTCATAAGGCAGTTCTATTTCCAGTTTTTTAAAGAATCTCCACACTGTTATCCATAGTGGCTATAGTAGTTTGCATTGCAACATATCCTCAGTGACGTTCTGCCCTATTTGGTTTATCAAGTTTTTGTTTTCATTCTCTTTAAATATATTATATGTGCATTTATTCTGAAGTGTGGTTTTTCACCCCTGACTACTTTAGTATATATTTCTAAGAACAGGGACGTATTAACATTTTTTAGCCCTACTTTTCTATCCTTAATAGATTACTTTATATTTTTCTCCATATAGGTTTTGAACATTTCTAATAGTTTTTTCCTAAATGTTAATTTTTTCACTGTGTAAATGATCTTTCTTATCTGTTATATCTCCTAACTGGGCAATTTTTGTTATAGGAGCACTATGGCTTTTTGCATATTAACTGTATGTCTTGCTCCTTCCTGAAATCTGCTGTTGTTTGAGTTACTTTTATCATTGATTCTCCAGAATTTTCCAGGTATACTCTACTCTCATGTCTGAAAATACAGTGTTACTTCTCCTTTTCCAAATCTTTATTTTCTCTATTCTGATTGTGTTGACCATTCCTTCCCCAGAGCAGTGTAAAATTGTATTTGAGGTAGTAGGTATCCTTGTCTTCTTTCAGACCTTAGTGGGAATACCTCCAGGTTTTCTCCACTAAGAAAGATGCTGGCCTTACAGTTAACACAATTCTTATGTGTTAAGTAAGTATCCATCTGTGTTAATAATCTATTGCTGCTCAACAGATTAAGCATCTGTTAATGTAGTTGCTTAAAATGTAGGGGTAGTTAAAAGAATAAACACTTATTCTCTTGTATTTTTTGAAGGTCCATAATCTGGGCTTGGCTTAGCTGGATCCCTTTGCTTCAGTGTCTCTCTCAAGGCTCTAATCAAGATTGTTGCCCAGGGCTGCTGACTTACCCGAAAGCTCAACTGAGGAAAGATCCTCTGTCTGTGTTCACTCATATGGTTGTTGGCAGGATTCTACCAATTCCTTGCAGGTTGTTAGACTGAGGGCATCAGTTCCTAGCTGGCTGTTGGTCAGAGAACTCCCTTAGTTCATCGCCACTTAGCCTCTATTATGTAGCTCACAACCTGGCAGCTGACTTCGATCAGAGTGAGCAAGCAGAAGAGCACACGAGGCTACGTGAGAGAGGACCCCTTGCCCCTTTCTCGTCTATTCATGGAAGTAGCATCGCATCACTGTTGCTGTGACACTCCAGGGGAGGCCGGCATCCTCCTGCATGCCGAGGAGTGGGGACCACCGGGGACCATCCTAGGCACTGCCTACCACACTATTAATTCCTGTTTTCTCAAGAATTTTTCTATTAGTAGTGGGTGTGACAGTTTTTCAAAAGCTTTTTCAGACTTTGAAGTATACTGGAAAAATCCTTGAGGGCTTCAGGCAAAAAGGTGAACCAGTCATGAAGATGAAGAAGATTGCAACATAAGACTCCAAACTGAGTTATCTACACAATGGCAGTTGAATTCTGGATTGACAGTTTTTATTTTTTTGAGCTTCTTGAAAGTATTTGACTATCTTCATATCTCCGTAGATTCTCATAAGAAGTCAGTGGAATTTTTGTCATTCTCCACGTGTGTGTAATATATCATTTTTCTCTGACTTCTTTGAAGAATTTCTTTTGATCTTGGCTTTTAGAAATTTAACTGTGATGTGCCTTGGTATAATATTCTTTGTATTTATCTTGGAGTTTGCTGAGCTAATTGAATCAGTGAATTTATGTCTTTTAACAAATTTGGGACATTTTCAACCATTATTTCTTCAAATACTTTTTATGCACCTTTCCCTCTCTGTCTTTATTGGACTCAGTTACATATATCTTGTTGATATTGTCCTACATACCTCTGAGGGACTTCATGTTTCCTCCTTTTTCTCTGCACTTAGATTGAATCATTTATATTGATATGTCTCCAAGATCTTGAATTGGTAGAATTAATATAGTTAAAATAGCCATACCACACAGGCAATCTACAGATTTAATGTGATACCTATCAAATTACCCATGACATCTTTCACAGAACTAGAACAAATAATCCTAAAATTTATATGGAACTACAAAAGACTCAGGCTTACCAAAGCAATCCTAAGGAAAACGGAACAAAGCTGGAGGTATAACCCTTTTAGACTTTAGATTGTATTTCAGAGCTACAGTAATCAAAACATTTCAGTTCTAGAATATTTTCTTTCATCCTTTCTTAGTTTCTGTTTCTCTGCTAAGATTTCCTTATCTTTTAATTAAGACATATTTTACGTTAGATCACTATGCATAATTATAACAACTACTTTTAGAGAGTTGTCTGCTAATTCCCAACATCAGGGTTGTCTTGGGGTTGCTATGCATTGTTTATTGTCATTGACATTTTCCTGAGTGTTCATATGTTAAGTAATTTTAGATTATATTCTGACAATTGAGGATATGTGTTTTGGAGACTAAAATCTGTTAATTTCTTTGAAGAGTGTTGATATTTTGTTTCAGTGGTTTCCCTGGTTGACTCAAAACAGTAAAGTGCCTTTTGGAAGGCAACTGAAATCTCAGTCCAGTTCTTTTATCTTTAGTTATAGTTTTTTCCAATACAAATGGTTTTGGAATAAGCCACTGATTCAGGCAAAGTTTTATACATAGGATTTGGGGTTTCCCCTCCCTGTTTGTTTATTTGTTTTCTGGTATTCTCTGGTATTCTGTTTGTCAGGGACCATTGTTGCCCTGAAATTTGTCCTCATTTTGGCTAGCAAGAATGCAGTTTTCTTTTGGAGTTTTAGCCACTTTTTGTGGTAACTGTTTGTCCCTTTCCTTAGACTAAATGCTGTTAAGAAAAAAAAAGACGAAGCTCAGACTTAGCCAGTGTCATTCTTCAGTTTTGCCTCTCTTCCGGAGCTGGCTTTTGTTCACTGTTGCAGTGCCTGAGGGTCATTTTGTCTGTGTGTGCTCTTCAGTGTTTTAGTTGTCAGAGCATCAGTCTAGTTGAAGTTCATTCTGCTGTACTGGAATTGAAACTCACATTCTTTTACTTGAATCTGTTTTTACCTTTATAACTCAAGTGGGTTTCTTGAAGTCAGCATTAGTTGGTTCTTTGATTTTGACCAGTCTAACAATCTGGCTCATTCCACTGGAATATTTAGACTATTTATGTTTATTATGATTGCTGACAGGATTGTGTTTAAGTTCACCATCTTAACAATTGTTTTTTCTATTTGTCCCGATTGTTCTCTATTATTTTTCCCCTCTTTAGTTTCCTTCTTTTAAATTATTTCAGTGTTATTTTAAGATTATGTTTTATTACCGTTATTGATTTTTTAACTTTACTTCATTTCAATATTGAAAGGTTTATGTTTCTTTAACCTATTATAATCTGCCTTCACATAACATACTACTTCACATTTAATATAAGAACCTTGGATCAATGCATTCAGTTCATCCCTCCTATCCTTTGTGCTGTTGTCCTGTGTTTTACATGTGTGTGAGTGTTGTGAGAGAGAGAGATCTATGTATGTGTAAACCATATATATCAGTCAAACTATACCACTATACCAGGTAGAAACTATACCACTAATTTAAGCAGGGAAAATTGAAGAATTGTTAACTAGTAAAATGTTATTAACTACTAAAAGAGGTTAAAAAGGACTCCATGGTACTCAGAATTAGTGAGTACAAAAAAGTAGATCTGTACCTGGAGAATTGGACAGTGAAGGAACTAAAGACTTAGGAGAGTTCCAAACCCTAGGCTGAGGTTAGACCTCTTCGAAGAAGATAGGACTGCCACAAAGCGGATGGCATTCGCATGGTGAAGATCCTTGCCATCTGATTTAGGCCAGAGCAGATCTGTAACATCATCTAACTGTTGCAGGAGTCGTATTCGTAATCCAGAGCTGGCATATTAAAAGCAGCCTGACGGTGAGGGGGCAGCTGCTTGAGACCATGGCAGAGCTAGTACAGCAGTGGCCGCGCGGTGGGAAGACGGGTACATGAGGCCAGGTGAAGTTGCTTATAGAAGCGCATTGTTGGTGAGGAGCGTGGCCTGAGAATAACAGCCAGAGATGCTGCAAAACTGAATTCAGCTTGGGGCGTTCGTGGTTTGAGATGTGGCTTAAAGTGGTCCAGGAGGGCTGCTGGGGCTTGGCTCTGCGGAATAAAAAATGGAAAGAGGACTGGACCCAGAGAGGTGCCTTGCTGCTATTCTCACCTTTCAGAGTCACTCTTAACACCTTCTTTTGATAACATTAGTCCTAACATTAGATCAGTTAGCAAAGGAGAAATTTCGACAGGGTCCAGCTCCAATATGTCATAACAGGTAGATTTGTAGCTGAGAGATAAAATTGGTATCTGGTGAAATACACTGTTATATAAATTTTGCATTTAAATTCTTAAACTTAAAAATGAGAAAATATCTTTTTATATTAGTTTCTATATTCTATCAGATTTGGTTTGCTTGAAAAAAAGTCTTCATTTGTCCTTTTTTTAAAAAAAAAAATTGAACTTTTTGCTTTGAGATAATGGTGGTATCACACATAAGAAGTAATTCATAAACATCCTTGTGTACCCTGTTAGGTTCTACCAGTGTTCATGTTTTACATAACTATAGAATAAGATCACCACCAGGAAATTGGCAATACTACAATCTACTAATATTATTCCGTTTTCCTAATTTTTTACCCTTTTAAAATCGCATTCCCCATGTCCCCAAACCCTGGCAACTGCTACTCTGTTCTCCATCTCTATAACTTGGTCAGTTTAATTTTTTATGTTTTATAAATCATACAGTATGCAGCCTTTCAGGGCTAGCTTTTTTTTCGTGCAGCATAATTCCCCTGAGACCTATTTAAGTAGTTGCATGTAGCAGTAGTTCCTTTATGTTGCTGAGTTATATTTCACGGTAGGGATGTAATAGAGTTTGTCCATTCACCTACTGAAGGACATATTAGTTTCATTTTTAGCTATTATGCATAAAGCTCCTACAAACATTCATGTACATGTTTTTTGGCATATGAGTAAGTTTTCATTTCTCTGAGATAAATGCTTAAGAGTTTAATTGCTGAATCATATGAAAATTCTTTGTTTCATTTTTTAAATTGAAATATGATTTACATAAAAATTTAATCATACACTTTAAAAGTGTATGGTTCATTGGTTTTGGTATATACACAAGATGGAACAACCATTATCACTGTTTAATCCAGAACACTTTCATCACCCTAAATGGTAATTACTAATCATTCCCCTCTCCGAATTCCTTGTAACTCCCTAGTGGCCAATAATCTGCTTTCTGTTTCTATGGATATCCCTATTCTGGCCATTTTGTATGAGTGGAATCATGCAACATGTGACTGTTTACGTCTGGCTGCTTTAGCACAGCATGTGTCGTCTATGCTGTGGCATATTTCAGAATCCATTCTTTTTATGGCTGAATAATATTCCATCGCATGGATAGACAGCATTTTGTTGATCCATTTTTTAGTCAGTAGACATTTGACTTATCTCCACATTTTGGCTATGGTGAATAATGCGGTTGTAAACATTTATGTAGAAGTTTGGTTATGAACATTTATTTTTAGTTCTCTGGAGTTTCTACCTAGGAGTGGAATGCAGTGGTAGGTAACTCTATGTTTAACGTTTGAGGAACTGCCAAACTGTTTTCCAAAGAGGCTGTACTATTTTGTAGTTCTACCAACAATACGTGAGGATTCTCTGCATTGTCATCAACACTTGTTATTTTCATGTGCTTATTGGTCATTTATGTATTTTCTTTGGGGAAATATTTGTTCAAACCTGTTGTCCATTTAAAAATGATAATAGTTGTCTTTTTGTTGTTCAGTTCTAAGAGTGTTTTATATGTTTGAGATACTAGACCCTTATCATATATATGATTTGCAAATATTTTCTCCTGTTCTGTGTGATTTATCTTTTACTTTTTTTGATAAACTGTTTGTGTTTTGTTATCATGTCTGAAAGATTTTCTAATCCAGTGTCATGAAGATTTACCTCCATTTTCTTATTTAAATCGTATAGTTTTAGCTTTTACATTTAAGTCTTGATACATTTTGAGTTAATTTTTGCATATTATGTGATGTAGAGATCTAAAGTTCTATTTTTGTGTGGGATATCTAGTTATCTTACCACCATTTATTGAGACGGCTGTTCTTTTCCCAGGGCACATAGGCACATAGGCATATTTCTTGATTCTCAATTCTATTCTGTTGATCTATATGTCTTATCTTTTTGCCAGTACCACAGAGACTTGATTACTCTAGCTTTGTAATAGGTTTAAAAATTGAGAAGTATGGATCCTCCAACATTATTCTTGTTTTTCAAAATGATTTTAGCTATTCTAAATCCCTTGCATTTCCATGTGAATATTAAGATCTGCTTCTTAATTTATAAAAGAAAAAAAAAAGCCAACTGTTATTGTTGATAATGATTACATTGACTCTTTAGATCAGTTTGTGGATTATTGCCCTCCTAACAGTATTATGTCTTCTAATCCATGAATGTGGGATATCTTTCTGTTTATTTAGGTCTTCAGTTTCTTTCAACAATTTAATAGTTTGAACATTGAACACTTTTTAGTGTAAAAATACTGAATTTCTTCTGTTAAATTTATTCTTTTTGATGTTTTTGTATATAGAATTATATTCTTAATTTCCCTTTAGAATTGTTTAGTGCCTAATATATGAAAATTCTTGTCTGGGAAATCCCATGAACAGAGGAGCTTGGCAGGCTTCAGTCCATGCAGATGCAGAGGTCAGACATGACTTAGCAACTAAAACAACAACAACAGTATAAAAATACAGTTGATTTTTATATATTGATATTATAGCCTTCAACTTTGCCAGACTCATTTATTAGCTCTTTCTTGTTTTTGTTGAATTCCTTCCAGTTTTCTGTAAACAAGATCAAGTCATCTACCAATAAAGAGTTGTGTTTCTTCCTTTCTGGTCTATGTACCTTTTATTTCTTTTTTTTGCTTAGTTGCTCTGGCTAGAATATAGAATGTTGAATAGAAGTGATGAGACTGGGCATCTTTGTGTTGATCTTAGCAGGAAAGTTTTTAGTCTTTTGCCATTGAGTGTGTTAGCTTTAGATTTTTCATAGGTCCCCATATGTAACTGAGGAAATTCTCTTCTATACTTTATTTTCTGTTTTTAGTATAAAAGTTATTTGGTTTTATCAGATAATCTTTCCTTCTTTCATCTATTGAGATGATCATGTTTTTATTAATGTTCGTGTGTTGAACCTGCTGTGCGTTACTGGGGATAATTTTCATTTGCTCACGGAGTATAATCCTTTTTATATGTTGTTGGATTTGGCTTGCTAGTATTTTGTTGAAGATTTTTGCATCTGTATTCATAAGAGATAATGGTCTGTAGTCTTCTTTTCTGGTTATGTCTTTGTCTGGATTTGGTATCACAATTGTTTTGGCCCTTATAGAAGGAGTTCCTCTACTCTGTTCTTTTTTTTTCCCTTTCCTTTTTATTCTTTTTTTTTTTATAAGAATCCAGTCAGTTACTTTAGTGGTCAGCTAATGATTAAGCAGAGATTTCTTTAACAACCTGAATCTGCTAAGTCTCCCAGTCTTTGCTGAGGTCGCTGTGTATGTATTGTGGCATACCTTCCCCTCTCAGTTAGGTAGACAGTTGACAGCTTTGCTTTAGACTTCACTTCTTATGTGTGCTGTGTGTGCTAAATCACGTTAGTGGTGTCTGACTCTTTGCAACCCTATGGGCTGTAGCCTGCCAGGCTCCTCTGTCCATGAGATTCTCCAGGCAAAAATATTGGAGTGGGTAGCCATTCCCTACTCCAGGGGATCTTCCCAACGTAGGGATCAAACCCAGGTCTTCAGCATTGCAGGCAGATTCTTTACCATCTGAGCCACCAGGGAAGCCCTTCTTCATTTCTTATGAAGAGCTTCAATTTCAGCAGAGTTGAGAGCTTAGGGTTTCTCAGATCTTTTCCTGAGCATATGTGCAACTCTGGGCATGCATGTGACCTTGTATATTTCTAGAAATACGCCAGTTTTTCAAAGTTCCTCTGTAAATCTCCTTCCCCAGTTTTTTTGTTTAAGTTTTTTGGTTGTCTGTTGTTTGCTCCAGCTGTGGTCTACTGTCTTAGGCAGCAGTGAAGTTAAAACAGTGGCCTGTAATTTGTCACAGCTGGGGAAAGTGTTTTTGTACTGGGCAAGCTTGTAGTCAGATCAAGTTAAAAACACACTTGCAAGTGGGGTCTTCCAGGGAACCATGAGACAGTCAAATGACGGTTCTCTGGGAGTGAACTGCAGCTTGGGTCTGTCCCTCCCGGTGCTGGCCAGGCCACTGCAGGCAAAGGGGAAAGTGACCGCAGTGTTGCCAGGCCATGCAGTGGTGGAGAGCTGGGGGTAGGACCAGGGCAAGGGAGAATGCCCCATGGCCACAGCCTCGTCTCCTGCCTGCTGCTTTCCTTAAACAGACCCCCCTCTGTTACTGCAAGTCTTTGAGTTTAATTTCCAAAGTTTTGTACATGCATCTTAGGAATAATTTTTGGCAGTATTCTTGTTAATTTTATGGAAAGAGAATTTTTGGAGATCCTTACTCTGCCACTTTTCATCTGAATTTGTAATTTCATTAAAAACTTCCAAATAATTTTCCAGGTTGGCTGTACCATTTTACATTCTCCCCTGGTAGTGTGTGATTGTTCCAGTTTCTCCACATCTTACCAGTGTTATTTTTATGTCATTATTTAACTTTTTTTTTTCATTTTGATAGATGTGTGGTTTTATCTAATTGTGATTTTAATTTGTATTTCTCTAATGCCTAATAACATTTGACATCTTTTAAAATACTTGTCATCTTTATCTTTTCTTCAGTGAAATGTCTGTTCTTGGCTATTGCATGTTTTCTATTTGGGTCCTTTTTTCAGTTGTAAGAATTTTAAGAATTCTTTATATATTCTGGAAACCAGTCCTTGGTTGTATATGCTGTTTACAAATATTTTCTCCCATTGTATACTTTCTATTTTCATGTTCTTTTGCAGAGCAAAAGTTTTACCTTTTGATGAGGTCCACATGAACAATTTTTACTTTTATATATCATGTTTTTAGTATCAAGTATAAGAATGTTTTCTAATCCTAGGCCCTAAAGACTTACTTCTGCTTTTTTTCCTCTAAAAGTTGTATAGTTTTTTACTTTACATTCGTCTTCATAATTCTGAAGGGTATGTATATATATATATATATATATAGCCTTCTGGAATTAGAGTTCTTCAGTTCAGTTCAGTCACTCAGTCGTGTCCGACTCTTTGCAATCTCGTGGACTGTAGCATGCCAGGCTTCCTTGTCCATCACCAACTCCTAGAGCTTGCTCAAACTCATGTCCATCAAGTTGGTGATGCCATCCCACCATCTCATCCTCTGTCATCCCCATATCTTCCTGTCTTCAGTCTTTCCCAGCATCGGGTCTTTCCCCAGGAGTCAGTCCTTCGCATTGGGTGGCCAAAGTATTGGAGTTTCAGCTTCAGTGTCAGTCCTTCCAATGAATATTCAGGACTGATCTCCTTTAGGATGGACTGGTTTTATCTCCTTGCAGTCCAAGGAACTCTCAAGAGTCTTCTCCAACGCCACAGTTCAAAAGCATCAATTCTTTGGTGCTCAGCTTTCTTTACAGTCCAACTCTTAAATCCATACATGACTACTGGAAAAACCAAAGCTTTGACTAGAGAGACCTTTGTCAGCAAAGTAATGTCTCTGCTTTTTAAGTTGTATAGTGTTTTACTCTGCTAAAAGTTGTTTAGTTTCTTACTTTACATTCTGCTTCATAATTCTGAAATATATATATATATACATATACACACATATATATATAGTCTTCTGGAGTTAGAGTTCTTGGTTGTCGGTTACTTCTTTCCTTTCAGCATTTTCTTGGTGTTCTTTGTCTTCTGGCTTGCATACTTTGTGAAGAGACGTTCCTATATTTCTTCCACAGTATGTAGAGTTCTTTTCTCCTTGGGCTACTTTGAAGAATTTCTGTTTCTTATATTGGTTTTCAGGAATTTGTTATGATTCGCTTGACGTATGATTGTCCTTGACATTCACTGAGCATCTTGGGTTTTTGTCTTTGTTGTTGTCATCGTTTAGTTGCTGAGCTGTGTCCGATGCTTCATGACCCCACGGACTAAAGCACACCAGGCTTCTCTGTCTTCCGTTATCTCTCAGAATTCGCTCAGATTCATGTCCATTGAGTCGATGATGCCATCTAACCATCTTATCCTCTGCTGCTCCTGTTTCCTTTTGCCTTCAATCTTTCTCAGAATCTTTTCCAATGAGTCAGCTCTTCACATAAAGTGACCAAAATATTGGAGTTTAAACTTCAGGATCAGTCCTTCCAATGAATACCCAGGGTTGATTTCCATTAGGATTGACTGGCAGTCCAAGGGACTCCCAAGAGTCTTCTACAGCACCACGATTCGAAAGCATCAGTTCTTTGGCACTCAGCCTTCTTTATTGTCCAACTCTCATCCATACATGACTACTGGGAAAACCATACGTTTGACCATATGGACCTTTGTCAGCAAACTGATGTCTGCTTTTTAATACACTGTCTAAATTTGTCAGAGGTTCCCTTCTGAGGAGCAAGATTCTTTTAATATCCTGGCTGCAGTTACCATCTGCAGTGATTTTGGAGCCCAAGAAAAGAAAATCTGTCACTGCTTCTACTTTTTCCCCTTCTGTTTGCCATGAAATAATAGGACTGCATGCCCATCTTAGTTTCTTAATATTGAGTTTCAAGCCAGCTTTTTCGCTCTCCCTTAGCATACCTATCAAGAGGCTCTTTAGTTCCTCTTCACTTTCTGCCACTAGAATAGTATCATCTGCATATCTGAGGTTGTTGCTGTTTCTCCTGGCAGTCGTGATTCCGGCTTGTGATTCATGCAGCCTGGCATTTTGCATGGTGTACTCTGTGTGTCTGTGCGTGCTCAGTCGGTCAGTCATGTCCGACTCTTTGTGACCCCATGGACTGTAGCTCGCCAGGCTCCTCTGTCCGTGGAATTTTCCAGGCAAGAAAACTGGAGCGGAATGCCATTTCCTTCTCTAGGAGATCTTCCCAATCTAGGGATCAAACCCACGTCTCTGGCTTTTCCTGCATTAGCAGGAGGAGTCTTTACCACTGCACCACCTGGGAAACCCCAGGATATACTCTGCATATAAGTTAAATATGCAAGGTGACAAGATACAGCTTGTCTTACTCTTTTCCCAAATTTGAACCAGTCAGTTGTTCCATTTAGAACATGACCTGTCTGTCTTGCGTGGCCCTGCATGGCATGGCTTATAGCTCCATTGAATCATGCAAGCCTCTTCACCATGACAAGGCTGTGATCCCTGAAAGGTTGTGTCTTTATAGCTTGCATCAAATTTGAAATTTTTAAACATTATTTCTTTAGATATTTATTTCTATGCCCTTATCTCTGGTCCCTACTTTTGGGACTCTTACCTGTTGTTAGTTTGATATTGTCCCATAATTACTGACACACAGTTACAGTTGTTTTCAGTCTTTATTTTTTTTAATATGCTTCATTTAGGACAAATTATGTTTCTCTATTTTCAGAGTTTTCTGCTTCAATATCTAATTTGCTGTTAATCCCACCTGGTGGAATTTTTATTTTTTATATTTGATCTCTAGAAGTGCTATTTGGGTCTTCTTTGTATGTTAACATTTGTCTTACAATGTTAATGTTTTTCTTTGAATACCTGAATATAATTATTATTTATGTTTTAAAGTTTTTATTTGCTAATTGCTTTATCTGTGTCATACCAGATAAAGTCTATTTGTGATAACTATTTTTTATCCTGGTTATTGGTCATATTTTCCTGATTCTTAGCACTTTTTCATTAGATGCTGGACCTTATAAATGTTAATTACTGAGTGTTACACTTTGTTGTCTTCCTTTTTGTGGTGCTTTATTCTGGCTTTAAAATTATTTGCAATTTAGTTTGATCCTTTCATGGTCTGTCTTTATGCTTTGTTAGGACAGATCTAGAGTAACCTCTACTGTAGGGATAGTTTAGCCCTATTACCCACAGAAGGCCTTTTGAGGATCTCATTTAAATGCACAAAACGATCAACAAGGATTTGGTACACTTGCTGCTCAGAACTTGAGTGCTTTCTAGCCCTGTATGAGTTCTGTGGACTGTTCAGCTGTTAGGTTTTCAGTTACTTTTTTGCCTGGAATGCATTTTAGAATTCAACTAAGAGTCAAAGGCTGCCTTGAAGTTTTGTTTTTTTGTTTTCTTTTATCAGTAGTACCTTCTCCAGAACTGTACTCCACAACTTCCAGCTGCCTCGGGATCCCTGAACTCTGCTATGTATCTTCGTAACTCCATGAGACTTGCATTCTTTGTTTGGTATCCACAGTCCACAATTTGCCTCTAGGCAAATTTGCCACTATTTGTTGTGAGCAACGAGTGAGTTGTTCACCTCACTTGTTTTTTCTCTCTCTAGCTGCCTCTTGTCAGTATCTGAAAATAATTGTTTCATATAATACATTCAGTTTTCTTATTGCTTATAGCAGTTGGGTTAATCTGGTCCCTATTATTTAATCATGACTGGAAATAAACGACTTGTTCCTTTAATTAAAAAAAATTTTAATTTGGACCAGTTTTGTATTTACAGAAAAGTTGTAAAGATACTAAGTACAGAGTTCTGGTATCTAGTTTCGCCTGCTGTCAACATCTTAATACAATTTTTGTGGAACTATTGTCAAAATTAAGAAACTGACATTGGCATATTACTATTAAGTAAATATCTATAATTTTATTTAAAAAAAAAACAGCCAGCCATTTTCCAAGGTGGCTATATTGTCATGCATTCTCACAAAAATGAATGCATCATTTTGAGTAGAAGAAATAGCTTGATGAAAACCACTTAGGTGGAGACACCACCATTTTAACTAATTTGAAATAAAAAAGTAAAGAGAAGGGACTTAAAATTGCCAAGCCTTGGATTACAGATGACTCATGATAACAATAATAACTATAACAATAACAGTGGGGTTCACTGAATTTTCTTCTAAGGGCTTTACATTTATTGATTCATTTAATCCTTACAATATCCCAATGTTCTTGATGCTATTATCCTCTAGTTCCATAGATTAAGAAAGTGAAAAGGTCACAGATTTTCCCCTGCTCACATGGCTAATAAGGTACACGCTGTCTGGCTCCAGGACCTACTCTCTGATCCATTCTGCCAAGGATGATTGTTTATCAGTTGCACATCGGAAAAACCTGAGATGGCCTTGGGCGTCTATATTTTGAAGACCGCTGGTGATTCCTATGTGTAGTCAGGATTGAGAACATTCTAAACTACTGCTTCTTCGTTATAATGTAGATAAATTTAATGTTTAAAATATGCTTATTTATTTTAATGATAATAGTGAATAATTTAGTTCTTGTTTTGACTGAGACGTTTTAAAGTCCTTTTATATAGGTAGAATGTTCAAACTCTTGCACAATTGCATTCATCTTATGTGCTAGCAAAGTAATGCTCAAAATTCTCCAAGCCAGGCTTCAACAGTATGTGAACCATGAACTTCCAGATGTTCAAGCTGAATTTACAAAAGGCAGAGGAACCAGAGATAAAATTGCCAACATCCATTGGATCATTGAAAAAGCAAGAGAGTTCCAGAAAAACATCTACTTTATTGACTATGCCAAAGCCTTTGACTGTGTGGATCACAACAAACTGTGGAAAATTCTTAGAGATGGAAATACCAGACCACCTGATCTGCCTCCTGAGAAATCTGTATGCAAGTCAAGAAGCAACAGTTGAAACTGTACATGGAACAACAGACTGGTTGCAAATTGGGAAAGGAGTACATCAAGGCTGTTATATTGTCACCTTGCTTATTTAACTTATATGCAGAGTCAGTCCAGTTCAGTTCAGTTGCTCAGTCCTGTCTGACTCTTTGCGACCCCACGAACCGCAGCACGCCAGGGCTCCCTGTCCATCATCAACTCCTGGAGTCCACCCAAACCCATGTCCATCGAGTTGGTGATGCCATCCAACCATCTCATCCTCTGTCGTCCCCTTCTCCTCCTGCCCTCGATCTTTCCCAGCATCAGGGTCTTTTCCAGTGAGTCAGCTCTTCGCATCAGGTGGCCAAAGTATTGGAGTTTCAGCTTCAACATCAGTCCTTCCAGCGACACCCAGGACTGATCTCCTTTAGGATGGACTGGTTGGATCTCCTTGCAGTCCAAGGGACTCTCAAGAGTCTTCTCCAATACCACAGTTGAATAGCATCAATCCTTCTGGGTTATGCAGAGTACATCATGTGAAACGCTGGGCTGGATGGAGCACAAGCTGGTGTCAAGATTGCTGGGAGAAATACCAATAACCTCAGATACACAGATGACACCATCCTCATGGCAGAAAGCAAAGAAGGACTAAAGAGCCTCTTGATGAAAGTGAAAGAGAAGAGTGAAAAAGCTGGCTTAAAACTCAACATTCAGAAAACGAAGATCACGGCATCCTGTCCCATCACTTCATGGCAAATAGATTGGGAAACAGTAAGAGACTGTATTTTTCGGGCTCCAAAATCATTGCGGATTATGACTGCAGCCATGAAATTAAAAGACACTTACTCCTTGGAAGAAAAGTTATGACCAGCCTAGACAGCATATTAAAAAGCAGAGAGACATTACTTTACTAACAAAGGTCCATATAGTCAAAGCTGTGGTTTTTCCAGTAGTCATGTATGGATGTGAGAGCTGGACTATAAAGAAAACTGAGTGCCGAAGAATTGATGCCTTTGAACTGTGGTGTTGAGTGACTGAACTGAACTGAACAGATATAGGTAGGACTAGAACTGAAGCAAATATTTTGCAGATTACAGAAGAATCAGTTATCTCTCTGTTTGGTGTCTGGGCACTCTGCCTTTTTGTGTAACACATGCAAATGTGTGTTTGTGTGTGTGTGTGTGTGTGTGTGTGTGCGTATACTTACATGTTGTTTTCTGGCATAAAGAATTTTTAGAGTAATCTGACTAAGTAGTTAGATATTGCTTCCTAAGAGTAATGTTTAAAGAATACTTACCTTAAAATATGGATACATTTAAAAAAATAAAATAGGGAATCATTTTGTGTGCACAAAGCAAGGAATAAAATGAATCATAGAATGGTTTAAAATCGGTTAAATGGTGTTAGGCCCAGAAGGTTAATACCCACACAAAATTGATTTAATCCAGCATATAGAAATCTTAAATTTATCAATTTTGTATCTTACTTATTTTTTAATAGACTTTTTAACATTTGATATTAGGCTATAAAATATAGAAGACTAAATTCTGTTTAAAATATGTGAAGATTGATTATGAAGTATAATAAGATAGTAGTTTTGAAAATAGTTTATCAAAATCTAGTTCTCTGGTCTCAAAATCAGTGATACAGTTTATTTTAAAAATTATTACTATGTGATTTTCATTGGTCACTATTGTTTGGCTCTGAATAGTTGGCTGCTGACTGCATGATGTCTCCACCAGAGAGTGCTAGAGATACTTCAGTGGGGAATGTGATTCACTTAGGCTTGCCTGGACTTGTCAGTGGGTTAGACCTTTTTTATTTTTAGGAAAGAATTTGATTTCTTGTTTACAAAATTCCGCTTGCTGTGAATAAATTCTATATCTTGACAGTTGAGTATTTCTACAGATATTGTAAATGATAAGTATTTAATCACTTCATTCTTGGTTCACCTAGCTGTCTTGAAATATCTTTGATTTGATTATTTTGTGACGTTATCCTTTAAAAATTAAAAGTTGTGTTTCCCTATACACAGTAGTTGTTGACTTTTCTTAACATTATTAGGTGTTTTGCTGAAAACCTTCATTACTTAAAACGAGCTAGAGAAACTAGTAATGTGTTTTATGAGCTTAAATAATTGTTTATTGTGTATGCTTTTTAAAACAGAAACTGAATTAGCAAATAGTTTTAATATTTGCAATTCTAGCATACAGTATTATTCTCAAAGTATTATTAATTATTTTGTGCTATGCATTTAGAATAGTGTATGAAAGAAAGTCTGGTCCTTTTATTATATTCAGTAAATTTCTAAGTGAGCATTTTACAGGGTGATTATCTAGCAGAAGTACTAAGTGATAATAACTTTTTTCCCTTCTTTTTTCTAGGTATCTTCACTCAAATAACATAGTTGTGGTTCCGGAAGGTAAATACACTTTCAGTTTTTACTAATAGTTAGGAGATGCTAGAGTTAAATCTGTGCTTTATAATAGTAGAACAGATTGTCTCTTTAAACCTATTTTGGTTGGAGTATTAGGGAATTTTAATTATAAAACATCATTATTAGTTTCAAAGCTTTTTTCCCCTCTAATTAGTAAGTCTAGTTAACAGTGGCAGTTAAATTTAATAAGTATAAAATATTTATAATGGTTAAGTAAATTATTATCAGATAAATTGACATTGGGTAAATAATAAAATAACTTCTAGTTTATTAAATTGAGTTAAGCATTTTGGTTAGATAAAAAAGACTATATTATTTCATGAATTATTTATTCAAGTAGTTTTTTACATTGTTTTAACATTTTTATTTGTAATCTTTTTAAAGTTTACATATATTGAGGTGGAAGTGTTACTTCATAGAATGTTGTTTGATACTATACTACAATAAAAATGTTTTAAAAAATTAATTTGATACATGCTTTTACTATTATGTCAGCATCAGAGATAGGGATATTAAGTATTAAAATATTTAAACTTGGATAATATTTAATTGCATTAAAAGTTGGTCTTAACACTTGAGTCAAATTAATTTTGCTTTTACCCTTCTTTTCTCTTCAAAGCCATTGGGTCCCTTGTAAAACTACAATGTTTGGATCTTAGTGACAATGCCTTAGAAATCGTTTGCCCAGAAATTGGTCGTCTGAGAGCTTTACGTCATCTTCGATTAGCTAATAACCAGCTGCAATTCCTACCTCCAGGTAATCACCGTCTGTAGCACAGAAGCTTCTTGTCTGTTCCGAGGCTATTTTTATTAATATTTCTCACTGTGTGTCTAGGCAGTGGGCTTTGGGTGTATCTGTGAGTTTCTGATTGTCCGCTTGTTAGAGGAGGATGGTAAGGGATGTGGATGGACTATGACTAAGTCTTTTCCCTGATGCAGACATAAGAAGACTGCATTTATGTTTTTGAGCTGCAATTACTACAGTTGTGCATTGCAGTCAGTGCCCCTTCAAATCACTGCCCTGGTGAATTATTTGTACCAAAAGCTACTTTAGTTTTGAATTTCACATAAGGGAATTTATATGAACTTTGCATTGTAGTGTCTGAAAAGCAGATACATGCAGTGTTTTCTCTAGTGAGGTAAATGATGTGCATTAACTTTGATTTAATGTGGATCATACTAGAATTTAGTAGCAGAATTGAAGTTTGACTTCTTGAACTAATTGTCACTTCTGCCTGCTGATCATTCTATTAGATTATGATGTACATACAGACAGTACCAAAATCCTGCCTTCTCCTGAGCTACTGTTAAGTCCTTTGACTCTCTTACAAGGGATATTCAGAGACCTTTCTTTATGAACCCTCACACTTGGAGATTCCTCTGTCTTATGTCATTTCCCATATTTTTAAAGCAGTGAAGTATGATTTAAGAAAATAGCTTGTGCTTCAGGTATTACATGAAAGTACTCTGCATTCAAAAATAAGCAGAAAAAAAAATACAGACACCACTCACATTGACTGGGAGTATTTGTACCTAGTAACTCTTGGTATTCCTGAGTCTTTTAGTGTATCCAAGTGAAATATATGACTCAACCAAAATTACAAATTACTACCTGCCTTAGAACTTCAGGGATATATGAAGCTGTTAAAAATTACTTATGTTAAATCCATGAATGAATTTATAATTTAAAGAATACTTTCTCCAAAGTTTTTCAAGTACAGAAATTTCTAATTGAAACAGTAGTTGATTAATTTTTGGACTTTATGTGCCGACTTTAATATATGCATTCAATATTGTATACAAAAATGGTATTAGTATAGCAGTTAACTAACCTCATATAAAGTGTCTTACTTTTTATAACTCTGCTTAGTACAAAAAATTTTAATATGGTGTAGGAGTATGATCTTTGCTTTAAATTTTGTTGTATGTAATCAGACTCAATGGTGCTTCATCTTGAAGCTTGATTTCATCAAGTTTATGTATTCACATACTTAGGAAATTAGATTCTCTTGCAGAGATTGTATAGAAAATGTATCAGCAAAGATATACTTTATATTTTCAGAATATTTTTATATATCAGCTTATATAAGATATAGAGTCAAAATGCATGGATATAACACTGAATATTTTAGATTTGATTGTATTTTCAAATATGAAATTCATAAAAGATGTGTTACAGAATCAAAATGCATGGCTATAATACTGTGTTCATAAGCGCCTTTTTCTATACGTTTAAAGAATGTACGAGTAACAGAACTCTCTATTACAACATTGTTCTTTGTGTTCTGTTCTTCTGTCTTTTCCTGTAATGTAGAACATTTTGTGGTAAAATGGAGCCATTTCCTTTCATTATATACTCAGAGGTTAAGGGTATACTAATAATGTCATTGACTGCTTCCTAATAACAAGTGGAGGGTATAGATTTCCTGGCTACCTTCATGTAATTTAAAATTTATATCTCACCTGTTTCATAATAGATTTGAAGCATTTACTTCTGATTTTATCTCCCTAGCTTATTTCTGTTGCTTGTGTTGTTTTTTGCTTGTTTTAAGTAAAATGACATACAGTAGTATCTATGTATTTTGAGTAGAAACTTTTGATTAAGCTATGTATATAGTTTTTGTTTTTTTTTCTGGGCCATCATAAATACAGTGCTCTAGATCTTACTAATTTTTGAGGTAATTTCAATGTTATGATTTGAATGGGAGAGGGGCTTGGTACACATCTACCAAGTGTACCCAATCATTAGGGACATACTATGGAAAAGTATTTCAACTGTAGTAAAAAATGTGAGGAATTGCCATATGGTGTCCATTTAATGATGGTAGCCTCCAGTTGATATCTGTTAGCCTCTTCTGTTAGTACCTGTTCCATGCTATTGGTATAGTCTTATATGTTATATGTATGTGAAAGACTTAATACTTTATTATGTGTGTTGTATTTGTAGTTGAAAAACCTTTGGATGTGATTTCACATTCAGTATTTAAAATTTAAAAATTTGAGAGCAGTATTTGAAACATTTAAAATATCTAAATGGCTAATAGTTTTAAAATTAGTATCTAAGAATGGATTACAGGGGCTTCATGAATGCCCTCAAATTGTATGGACAGTTTGGTGTTTGTGGCTATGTACATATTGCTTTAAAGAAGGTCCAGTGTGTTTATGAATTTCTCAAACAGGCCCATGACTCATATAGTTGGTTCCCTTGGATTGTTTGTCAGTACCCATTCTTTGGGAATGTCCCTTTCCCCCTGCTGTTGGGTTCCAGAGTACTGCCATTTTTCTGCCTTGTACGTTGCTTTCTCTCCACAGTTCCTTGATCCTGGTGTAGGTAATCCAAGCGAGTCCAGTTCTCTTCCTGGGCATTTTGAAAGAGACTGTAGGGGAGAAGCAAAGAGAAAAGAGAGGACAGAGGAGGGTGAGAAAGGAAATCAGGCACTCTTTCCTCTCTGGGCTTCTACACAATGCTATGTAATCTTGTGGAATCTGGTAGTAGCCATGTGGGCAGGAAAACAGAGAGAAAAAGATGAAGTAGATACCTCGAAAGAAGATGGAGTCAGAGACTTTCTAAGTTTTTTCTTATTTCCCAATCACTGATTCTGTTCTTAAGCCCCATGAAGTGAAGTGTTAGTTGCTCAGTTGAGTCCGACTCTTTGTGATCCCGTGGTCTGTTCATGGAGTTCTCCAGGCAAGAATACTGAAGTGGGTTGCCATTCCCTTCTCCAGGAGATCTTCTGGACCCAGGGATCAAAGCCGGGTCTCCTGCATTGCTGGCAGATTCTTTACCATCTAAGCTACCAGGGAAGCCCTGTTTAAGCCCATAAACTGTGCTTAAGCTAGCTCTAATTGGCTTCTGTGAATTGCCACCCAAAGAGCTCCATATAAAATAGCTGTCCCAAAGGCTTGATTTTTATTTTGCATAAGTAAAAATTGTATACATTTAAAATGGACAGTGTTATATTTTGACATATGTATATATTGTGAAATAATTACTATAGTCAAACTAATTAATGTATTTGTCACCTCTCAATGACTTCCCTGGTGTCTCAGACAGTGAAAAGCATCTGCCTACAATGCAGGAGACCTGGGTTTGATCCCTGGGTCTTCCCCTGGAGAAGGAAATGGCAGCCCACTCCAGTATTGTTGCCTGGAAAATCCCATGGACGGAGGAGCCTGGCAGGCTGCAGTCCATGGGGTCGCAAAGAGTTGGGACACAACTAAGCGACTTCACTTTCACTTCACCTCTCAATTACCATTTGTGTGTGTGGTTCAAGCACTTGAGATTACTCTCTTAGCAAACTCAAATACATAATACATTATTATTCAGTTGCCTTTTAAAAAACCTTTTTTTATGGTAAATTTTAAGCAGAATAGAATAATATGCCCTTATATATCCAATACCTAACTTTAACAATTTATCATGGATTTATCCTCTCTTACATTTTTATTTTGTTCTTCATGTTTTTATCCTCACTTTCTTACAGTTTTTTAAAAATTAGGATAAAATTGACATAACAGTGAATTGCTCAAGTTTATAGCCCTGAGTTTTGACAAATGTTTGTACTCATGTAAGCAGCATCTTATTTGAGATACAAAACATTTCCATTACTCCAGAGGGTTCTCTTACACCATATCTAGTCAGTGTTTGCTATAGGTAAACTCCACTCTGATTTCTCTTACTATGGATTAATTTCATCTCTTGTTGAAAATAAAGTAAATGGGGACATGGAATTCTCTGTTTGACTGTCACTCAAAGTAAAGGTTTCCGGACGCACCCATGCTGTTGTATGTGTCAGCAGTTCATCATCTGTTTCTTGCAGAGTAGAATGCCATTGTATAAACTGCACTTTATAGCTTATTTTCCTCTTAGTGGACATGTCAGTTTTTTTCTCATTTTGGGCTATTATCAATAAAACTAATATGCATGCATGCATGCTAAGTTACTTCAATCGTGTCCACATCTGACCCTTTGCACCCCTGTGGACCATAAGTGACCAGGCTCCTCTGTCCATGGGATCCTCCAGGCAAGGAGACTGGAGTGGGTTGCCTTGCCTCCTCCAGGGCATCTTCCCGACCCAGGGATCAAACCCACATCTCTTACATCTCCTGCATTGGCAGGTGGCTTCCTTACCACTGACACCGCCTGAATCCCTATAGACATTCTTGTATAAGACTTTTTATGGACTTACATTTTCATTTCTCTTGGGTAAATATATCTGTTAGGGGAAATGTGATACATAATATAGGTATATGTTTAACTTTAAGAAATTGCCCAGCAGTTTTTTTTTTTTTTTTCATTAAAAAAATTATTTATTTTAATTGGAGGCTAATTACTTTACAATATTGTGGTGGTTTTTGCCATACATTGACACAAATCAGCCACGGGTGTACATGTGTCCCTAATCCTGAACCTCCCTCCCCATCCCATCCCTCAGGGTTGTCCCAGTGCACCGGCTTTGCCCTGCTTCATGCATCAAACTTGAACTGGTCATCTATTTCACATATAGTAATATGCATGATTCAGTGCTTTTTTCTCAAATCATCCCACACTCGCTGCCTTCTCCCACAGAGTCCAAAAGTTTGTTCTTTACATCTGGGTCTCTTTTGCTATCTCTCATATAGGGTCGTTGTTACCATCTTCCTAAATTCCATAAATATGCATTAGTATACTGTATTGGTATTTTTCTTTCTGGCTTCCTTCACTCTATATAATAGGCTCCAGTTTCATCCACCTCATTAGAACTGATTCAAATGTGTTCTTTTTATAGCTGTGTAGTATTCCATGTGTATATGCACCACAGCTTTCTTATCCATTCATCTGCTGATGGACATCTAGGTTTCTTCCATGTCCTGGCTATTATAAACAGTGCTGTGATGAACATTGGGGTACACATGTCTCTTTCAATTCTGGTTTCCTCGGTGTGTATGCCCAGCAGTGGGATTGCTGGGTCATAAGGCAGTTCTATTTCCAGTTTTTTAAGGAGTCTCCACACTGTACTCCATAGTTGCTGTACTAGTTTGCATTCCCTCCAACAGTGTAAGAGGGTTCCCTTTTCTCCACACCCTCTCCAGCATTCATTGCTTACAGACTTTTCAGAGAAGGCAATGGCAACCCACTCCAGTACTCTTGCCTGGAAAATCCCATGGACGGAGGGGCCTGGTGGGCTGCAGTCCGTGGGGTCGCTAGGAGTCAGACACGACTGAGCTACTTCACTTTCACTTTTCCCTTTCATGCATCGGAGAAGGAAATGGCAACCCACTCCAGTGTTCTTGCCTGGAGAATCCCAGGGACCGGGGAGCCTTGTGGGCTGCTGTCTATGGGGTCACACAGAGTTGGACGCGACTGAAGCGACTTAGTAGTAGACTTTTTGATGGCAGCCGTTCTGACCAGTGTGAGATAGTACCTCATTGTGGTTTTGATTTGCATTTCTCTGATAATGAGTGGTGTTGAGCATCTTTTCATGTGTTTGTTAAGTGGTTATATTAATACCATTTTATGCTTCTCATGGAAATAGATGAGAGTTCTAGTTACTCTGAATGTTTGCTAGTATTTGATATTATCTTTTTTTTTGCTAGTATTTGGCTTTGTTTAACTATAGAAATGGAGAAGTTGTATTGAGTTGCTTTAATTTGTATTTAACTGAGTTTGTCCTTCCCTCTTGACTAGGGGTATGGAGCACCTTCTGATGTATTTGTGGGGTATTCCAAATCTTTCTGAATTGCAGGCAGTGTCTTCCTGCTTTACAGACCAGCGGCGCTATTAGGTTGTTGAAGAATTCTCTCTGCTTTCTAGTTCTGTCCCTTGCTCTCTGTGCCTTGAAAGCTGTAGTAGCCTTGCTGCCCAGTCGCTGGCCTGTGTATGGCAGCCCTGTTCTCTAAAAGTGGGTCTTGCCTCTGCAAAGTTTCTCTTGGCTTTCCTGTTATCTTCCATTTCAGGCTTTCCTCAGCTCAAAGCCTGGAAGGTTTGGTGGAGATGATCTCAACTCTCTTCCCTTGCCCCCATTTTTGGTGGACTAGTGGGAAAGAGTTTGTGAGTGTGTGTGTGGTTGGGGGCGGGGGTCACGGGTAGTTCATGCCACCTCTCCCTGTGTCTGTGGCT
This sequence comes from Budorcas taxicolor, assembly GCF_023091745.1. Classification (NCBI taxonomy): domain Eukaryota; kingdom Metazoa; phylum Chordata; class Mammalia; order Artiodactyla; family Bovidae; genus Budorcas; species Budorcas taxicolor. The sequence goes on along the minus strand of NC_068930.1, from coordinate 9,771,495 downwards.
CCTCTGGATTATATGCTAGTGTGCCAGTCCATGTATAGCCCTTCAAAGCAGTTAGACGGCTTTCTCTCTAACCCTTGTCTGTGGCAGATTCCTTATCCTATTACAGTCAAGTGTGTTAGCAACTGGGAATCTCTTCTCTTTTAAAATATGCTTATCACTTTTCGGGGTTGATTCAGGTTTCTGGGTGTTCTCAGTCTTTGACAAATTTTAAAAGCTGTAATTATGTAGCTTTTCCAGTTTCTTTTCATGGTTTGGGTTTAAGTGACAACTCCCTTGACTTTCTGTTTTCTTATTGGAATTGAGTTCTCCTCCCTCACAGGCTGTTGCAATTTGGTTTTTGTTTCTCCCTGCCTTTCTTTCTCTACCTCTTTTTTGTCTTCTTTTGGATTACTTGAGTATGTTCTAGTGTTCCATTTTATTTCCTCTACTTTAGAAGAAAAGTTTAGGTTTTTCTTTAGAATTTACAGTATGCACCCTTAACTTACTACAGCTTACTTGGGATATTGTACCACTTAATATAAGTTTTAAGAACCTTCCAACAGTATACTTCCATTCACCCTCCTGCCTTTGTGTTACTGTACCGTGTATTTTATCTCTATATACTTATGGACCCTACAGTATGTTTATTTTGCAAAAATCAGTTGTCTCTAAGGGGAATCACAATTTTAAAAAAAAAGGTATTCTTTGTATTTACCCATTATTTACCATTTCCTGTACTCTGTTCCTTCTTGTAGATCTCTTTTTTGGTATTATTTCTCTTCAGCCTAAAGTACTTTTTAAAATATTTCTTATAGTGCAATTCTCCTGGCAATGAACTATGATCATTTCCCTTTTTGTGAAAATGTTCTGTATTTCATCTTGGACTTTTAAGGATATTTTCTCGAGATACAGGATTCTGGGTTGACAAGATGGTTTTTTCTAAGCACTCTTAAAGACAACCTTTCATTGTTTTCTGACCTCATTGTTTCTAATGAGAAGTCAGTTGTAATTTGTAGTTTTGTTATCCCATATGTGTGTTTTCCTATGGCTACATTAGATATTTTCTCTTTATCTTTGTTGTCAGCAGTTTACGTATGATGTGCCATGATGTAGGACTTTTTACATTTATCCTGCATAGGCTTTTCTTGATTCCCAAATTGGAAAGTTTCTGATTATTTTTCTCTATATAGTTTTCTGCCCCACATTTTTTTCTGTTTATCTGTCTTCTACTGCAGTAACTTCTTTTGTGCTCTCGAGTATTTTATTTATTAAGCCCTTCACTCTCTCACAGCTTTTTCCTCTTTAGTACCTTCTCTTGCATTTTCTAGCTGCTTAAACTCCCAAACTGTGACCTTCAGCACTGTGAGACTGCAGTGTTCCACTTGGGTTCCCCCTCCCTGTTTTGTGGCCAAGAAAGCCTTGTCCAGGTTGGGACACAAGGGGTATTTCCCTATTTCAGTGATCAGAGTCCTTTGTTTCCTGTCTGTTACTTGAAAACAGTTTTCTCATTTATTTTTGACTAGTTGTATTGCTGTATTTTGGTTGGAAGCAAGTCTGGTATAGTGACCTTGTCATATCTGGAAGTGAAAACCCTGTTAGATGTTCTTTGGTTTCTAATCTGATTGTTTACCTGTATTCTTTTATATAACTTGTAAGCCATTGAAACATTTATATCTTGCATTCTCCCACGTCTAGTATCAAAACTATATCATTGTTTGTTACAGAAGAATAAATTTAAACTCATTTTCTTCCAAAAGCCTAGTCTGACTTAAGTAAAACTACGTGATCTGTTATGAAGGGAAGTACGACACACTTACAAATAAAGGATTTCTGGAGAAAGATTTCCATCAGTGCAGAGCTATTTGCCAAATACCTTATGACTCACTATTGGCCACAAAAGCAAATGGATATTAGAAGAGTCAGAAAAACCAGCTATCCCTTGATTGTCAAGAAAATCCTGATGCTTTTGTGATTCACTGTAAACCCTCTGTGAATTCCCATGAGAGAAGAATATGGTAACAAACAAACCCCAATATGTAACTAAGAGTCAGAAAAGTTGTTGCTTACATCTGGCATGATAAATCAGCTTGTTTCTCTGAAATGATTTTGTCCTTAAAAAGTTGTTTTGTATACCAAAAAAGGAAAGATTTTTAGCCCAAATTGAAAACACTGAAGCAATCTGTGTTATACTTGCAATGGATAAAAGCAGGCAAAAACAGAAATACATACTACATATAAGTAGCAGGAATTGTTCTAAAACTCAAGCTTCAAGTATGGTCAAGTTTATCATTTTCTACTTAAAATTTATTTTTCTTCTGGTTAAGCCTCTGTTGCTTTATTGGAATGAAATTTAGTATCTCTTCTTAGATCTGTCCTGTTGCCGCCTAAATTATTCTGAAATCTTTATGCTCATCGCTGGCAGTCAGGAGCTGTAGATGAGCCTTCTTGCTGCAGAGGACAGGAAGCCTGGTCATGCTGCAGCCTCCCCGGTTGCTTGCTGCCCCACCGTTGAGACTTCATTGGTGCAGTCTGACTGATAGTCGTGCAGGCTGCTGTGACTTCTCAGAGTTGCTGACCCTTCTGCGGATACAAGCCTGGTCAGAGGGGCTCCACGTTCGCGTCTGTGGGTCATGGCTTCTAGGGTTGATAGGGGGTCCCAGGAGCACTGGGTCAGCCCTGGTTTCACTGTGCCTGTGTTCACCCTTGCTTCTTTAGTAGTCAACTCAAAGGGAGAAGAGAGCAGTTCTCGTCTTGAATCTTCAAAACACCAAGGATCTAATTGTGCCAGTCGCTCAGTCGTGTCTGACTCTTTGCTACCCCATGGGCTGTAGCCTACCAGGCTCCTCTGTCCATGGGATTTTCCAGGTAGCAGTACTGGAGTAGTCTGCCATTTCCTTCTCCAGGGGATCTTCCCAACCCAGGGCTCGAACCCGGGTCTCCCGCATTGTAGACAGACGCTTTACTGTCTGAGCCACCAGGGAAGTCTCTAATTGTGCCACCTGCCACCAAATAATCAAGGTGGTTCACCCCTGTATTACCCTCCTTGGGTGGATGCCATAGCAATTCAGAGTGATTCACCTTCCTAGTGAAACAACTTTTCCGTGATTCCACATCAGTACTGACAAAATAGCTAGCTAGCACTTTTCTCACTAAAAAATGTAACTGATCAATCTGGTAGAGTCCCCTCTGGTGTTACCAGGCTATGTAAGTATAGTCAGCAATATATGTAAATAGACTTTCTATTTGGTAGGATTAGCTGCACGACCTGGGGCATTTACTGTTTCACCTACTCAACAAAAAAGTATTTGTTGGCTCCAAATATGTTCTGTGTCCTAGAGGAAGTGGGGACAGTGAAGAGATACCAAAATCTAGAGCCAGGCTTCAAAGGAGCTTGTAATATTTTATTGTTGAATAGTTTAAACTGTTAACTTCCGGGGAAGAGACTAGGTAGAGAAGAGAGAGAGAAGTATTGATTGTGCTAGTAACTGGTCATTATCTTGATATAGTGCCAAGTGGTTCAGGAATCTAGTTTGACAGCTAATAAGGCTAAAATCTACCCACCCTCAGTTTGCTAGATGACCAGTGAATAAATGAATAAATTGTCCACCAGAGTGCTAAACTCATATTCAGAAGCTGTTCTGAATATGTGTATATAAGTGTCTTTTATAGACATAATAAGCTACTTTATTAGTCTGGCTCGCAGGTAGTACTTCCCTGGTGGCTCAAATGGTAAAGAATCTGCCTGCAGTGTGGGAGACCTGGGTTTGGTCCCTGGGTCGGGAAGTTCCCCTGGAGAAGGGAGTGGCAACCCGCTTCAGTATTCTGGAGAGTCCCATGGACAGAGGAGCATGGGAGGCTATAGTCCATGGGGTCACAAGGAGTCAAATACAACTGAGCACATGGCATACACACAGCACTTTATCCTATATATTAATAGTTAAATGTATATTAGTAACTTTATAATAATACAGAGATTTTTCAGTTCAGACTTTTACATAAAATTATTTAGTGTACTAGATTAGATAAAACAGATTAAATCAGAGTAAATTTCTGTCAGTAATATTACATATTGTAAAATTTGGTTACAAACAGTTAAAACTTCTAAATTATATTTTAAAACTTTTACAAGTTTGAAAATTATGTAAAAGTCTTAGAATAAAAATGACCATTAAAATTCTTCTAAAAGAAAAAGAATTTGTTTTCTGGGCCATGCATCCTTCTCAGTACAAAAAAATACAGAAAGTACTCCTTTTAAGGTAAGGTGTGAGGGGAAGTGGTAGAAAACTTGCCAAATGTCAGAAACACAGAAGTTTATTCTGGTGATACTTTTTAAAAAGGCGAAAGAAGAAAAGTTGGTCCCTCAGAGAAAAAGGGAAAAAAGAGAAAAGTTGGAAAGCCTCTCCCATCAATCATGCTATTGAATTCCTTTCCATGGGCCATTCCTTTGTGAAAAAATTTCAAAGCAGCTAATGTCGTGATAGCAGTGATCTAATTTGAAGTCTTTTAAGGAGAATGCTTCCAAATTCACTTCACATGCAGTGTTTTCCCTTTCTGTATGCAGTTACACCATGGTGTATTACCAGCTTGGTGCTGTATGGGAACCTTGAAACAATACTGAAGTCAGTGGAGAGATTCAAAAGAAGTCAGGCATGATGTGAGGGACCGAGCTGTTTACATGGTGTGCAAGAGCAAATGGCATGGGGTTGAATATTTTCCATTATTTTGTCTTTGAAGTGTATCTAGCTCATAGTCTGTCCTGTACACTGTTTTCAGGATTATCTTTCTAAAATACAGATTTGGCAAACTACATCTCCAATTAAAATCCTTTATTGAAATAATTTGTGAGAAGTGTGTGGTTGCCAGACTAGAAGCCCATATTGGGTTCATAATCATTTGTTTATTATGAAGACCAGGAATTAGGAATATTAAAAGAAAAAAAAGCCTGATGATTGTAAAAGTGTTCATAGTCTTTTGGAATAAACTTTCTTGAGAACTTACAAATGTGTTTTCTTCAATGCAACCTATTAATGAGAATTCAGGCATTTTTATTTAATGTATTTTTAAATTCAGATCAACTTGCAGTATTTTGAAGGTGGTATGCAGCAATTTCTATCACACCTTTTTATATTTTGGCAAAACTTGGGTTTATAATTCAGTTTTACTAAAGGACTTCAAGTATTAAGCATGTTTTTCTTAATAGAGTGATTTGATATATTGCATTTATTGAGCAATCTTTGGGAAAGGCAAGTGTTAGATATGTAAACAAAGATTATATTTTAATGGTTATTTTATGGTTTTAATTGAGTTTTCTACCTTGATTTCAATATATTGTTGTTTTGTGACATAATGAGAAAATTATGGTTTCATTTTAATTGTGGAGAAAAATTAGCTGGCAGAGTATAGATGATGTGCTGAAATTGGTATTTCTTAAAAAGTAATGTCTTCAATATGTATTTTGTTTTATTTTTTATATGTTATTTGAACATGCTTATTGCTTCTTCTGTAAATTATGTTTTATAATGTTAAAGGTTTTAATTTAAATCAGATTGTCTGTTCTGCAGGTAATTTTAAAATTAATGATTGTTTTAGTGCACAAAAACCTTTATAATTTGCCAAGGATTGGTGTAATGAGAAGTAAACAAAATTTAATTTGTTAAAAACTCCCCCTGCCTCCGCCCTTTTGTTTAATTTTTTTAATGATTTCTTTTAAAAAAATCACCATTTTAAGCAGATGCATTAATGTTTTTGAGCAGTTTGTTTTAGTTTTTATTGTGTATTTATAAAGTAGTGAAAGAGGAGAATGAAAAGGTTGGCTTGAACCTCAACATTCAGAAAACTGAGATCATGGCATCTGGTCCCATCACTTCATGGCAGATAGATGGGGAGATAGTGGCTGACTTTATTTTTCTGGGCTCCAAAATCACAGCAGATGGTGATTGCAGCCATGAAATTAAAAGATGCTTACTCCTTGGAAGGAAAGTTATGACCAACCTAGAGAGCATATTAAAAAGCAGAGACATTACTTTGTCAACAAAGGTCCATCTGGTCAAGGCTATGGTTTTCCCAGTGGTCATGTATGGATGTGAGAGTTGGACTGTGAAGAAAGCTGAGTGCCGAAGAATTGATGCTTTTGAACCGTGGTGCTGGAGAAGACCCTTGAGAGTCCCTTGAACTGCAAGGAGATCCAACCAGTCCATCCTAAAGGAGATCAGTCCTGGGTGTTCATTGGAAGGACTGATGCTGAAGCTAAAACTCCAATACTTTGGCCACCTGATGCAAAGAGCTGACTCACTGGAAAAGACTCTGATGCTGGGAAAGATTGAGGGCAGGAGGAGAAGGGGACGACAGAAGATGCGATGGTTGGATGGCATCATCGACTCGATGGACATGGGTTTGGGTGAACTCTGGGAGCTGGTGATGGACAGGGAGGCCTGGTGTGCTACAGTTCATGGGGTTGCAAAGACTGAGCGACTGAACTGAACTCAGACACGACTGAGCGACTGAACTGAACTGAACTGAAGAAAATTTGAAATCAAAATAGTGGCTATGGAAGTGATGAAAGGTGGTTGTATATCCCTTCTACTTCCTAGCTAGATTTGCTGACTTCCCTGATCCTGACTTATTCTGAAAGAGAATCAAAGTCTGGCAGATCTGTTTTGATGACTTTTATTTTTAGTTTTAATAGTTTGGTATTCATCACTTTATTATGAATTTATAGTACCAATATTAACATCTTATTATCAGTTTCTTTTTAGGAGTAACAGTGGTTTTGTAGGAGTCATATTTACACATGCATTTAGGTCCTAACACAAAAGCTTGTTGGAAGAAAATAGCTGAAAGATAAGTAGATATTTAGAATAATAGATCTCAGAATTATTCTTTGCCTCATCCATTTTTACCTCTTTTGAAAAATAGCAGTATTCATTTTTATGAAGGAACGTACAAGTTTCTTATAAGTAAAATGAGACTAAAATTTTAATTATTAAATCTTCAATTAACCAAAGAAATATTCTTAAAATTTTTCCTTTGATGCTTTGAAAAAGATGTGTAATCTAAAGCAGAGCAAATACACATTGGAAGTTTTTTTTTAACATTTATTTATTAAAACATTTTTTGGGCTCTGCTGTCTTCATTGCTGCGCAGAGGCTTTCTCTGGTTGTGGTGTACGGGGCTGCTCTCTGGTTGCGTTGGCAGGCTTCTCAGCGTGGTGGCTGCTCTTGCGGAGCTTCAGTGGTTGTGGCACATGGACTCTAGAGCGTGAGCTCAGTAGTTGTGGTGGTCTGGCTTAGTGGCCCAGCAGCACATGGAATCTTCCTGTGGGAAGGGACGAGGGATCAAACCCGTGTACCCCACATTGGCAGGTGGATTCTTAACCACTGGACCTCCAAAGTCTAGGAAAGCATTTTTTAAAGTGTGCACAGTTATTCATGTTGTTGTATATATCCCAAACCCAAATTATGACTTTTGTGGTGCAGGTCTGTTCCCTGAGGTCACTAGGAGGCTGATGACTACACATTTGAAAATGTGAGGCAGTTTTTCTGTATCAGTGCATAACCAATGCAGGAAGAACCACTAATACTGGCTTGTGTACATGGAGGTGTTGTTTTACAGTCTTTATATCCAGGAAAGGGGTCTTCAGAGGTAAATTTCCGTGACTTTTTCGCTTAAAGAGAAGTGATCCATGGCATAATTGAATATATATTTTACACTTATCAAGTCCCTATGCTACTGCTAAGTCACTTCAGTCATGTCTGACTCTGTGTGACCCCATAGACGGCAGCCCACCAGGCTCCCCTGTCCCTGGGATTCTCCAGGCAAGAACACTGGAGTGGGTTGCCATTTCCTTCTCCAGTGCAGGAAAGTGAAAGTGAAGTCGCTCAGCCGTGTCCGACCCTCAGCGACCCCATGGACTGCAGCCTTCCAGGCTCTTCCATTCATGGGATTTTCCAGGCAAGAGTACTGGAGTGGGTTGCCATTGCCTTCTGCGATCAAGTCCTTATATTATCCAGCAATTTAAGAACCAAATGCTTGTATCTAGTGAGTGATATATGAAATACAGGCTATAGAATACTGTTAATTTTAAATACAAGAAAAAGGAAAGTTTTAATCTGTCTTTGGAAGTTCTTAATATAGTAAATCAAATCAGATCTGTAAACCAACAATTAGTAGTAATTTTACCTATTCTGTACTTCCTAAATGCCAATCTCCATACATTGTTTTCAGTTGAATGTTCTTGGTTTGCCTGTATTATCCTGTGAAATTGTTTTTGAACTTAATAGATAAAACTATTTCAAGTTTCCCATACCTAGAACTCCATGGAGCTTTATGAACTACGGCTTTAAATAAAACAAAAGCCTATAAAACTGATGTTACTTGATCCCTACTTCTCCATTTTCTATACCCACGTCCTGTATCTAATATAGTAGATAGGTTTTAACTTCACAGGTTCTGATATTCCTTCTCTCCCTAATATCCAACATCGTTAATTTATACTGATTCTCATAGATTTAATTTTATAAAAGGTATAGAATGACAGCCTTGAAAATTTGCTTCTGCTGCTGAAAGATATGACAGAACAGGCCATGAGGGTTTACATATTATGTCTGCTTATTTCCTATCCAGAGTTGACATTTCTACTTCTAAATCAGAAACACATGTAAAGTTATGATATATAAATGGTAAAGCAAGGAATAGAACTTTGATTTCCTTATCTCCAGGGAAATATCTAGAACTGATTTACAAAGTGTGTTATATAACTTTTCCCCCTCCATATCACTTTGTAAATTCTTCTCAACAATGTCTTTTTAAACTTTATGACAGTATCAGTAATTTTTTTTTTAGGATGAGTAAATAATTTATTTAAACTATTTCCTGTTGATTTTTTTGAAATAACTTTATGAGCTAATTTCAGTATATAAAATGTATTATTTTACATGCACAGTTTCTTGAATTTTATTAAATGTACACAGTGAGGAACTATTATTGCAATCTAATTTTAGAATATATTCATTATTATGAAAATTCTCTAGTGCCTGTCTGTTGCCAGCCCCTGTTGTCACCCTCATCCGACTATTAATCTTGTTTCTCTTCCTGTAAGTACCTTTGCCTTTTCTAGAAATTTCATTAAAATGGAATCATGTAACATATAGTCTTCCCTGTCTGGCTTATTTTATACTTAGCATAGTTTCTGGGTTTTTTTTTGTATGTATATTCTTTTATGTTTTAGTAGGTTGTTTCTTTTTATTATTGAGTAATATTTGTATGGATATGCCATATTTTGTTTACTCACCAGGTAATTAGCCATTTAGATTGTTTTCAGTTTGGTCTGTTATGAATAATGTTACTAAGAACATTTGTCTACAAGCTTTTTGTGGGGTTATGTTTTCCTTTCTCCTAGGTAAATACGTATGAGTAGAACTGCTGAATTGCATGATAACTATATTTTTAACTTTCAAAGAAACCGCTATTTTCCACAGTTATTCCCACTTGTTAGTATGAGAGTTCCAGTTCCTCTATATCCTTGCTAACATTTGATATTTTCAGTCTTTTAATTGTGGCTATTCTAGTGGCTACATAGTCAGCTCACTGTGGCTTTATTTTGTGTTTCCCTCATAACTAAAGATTAAATATCCATCTGTATCTTTGTAAAATTCCTATTTAAAATCTTAAGCCCCCAAGTGGTGCTACTGGAAAATGGGGCCTTTGGGAGGTAATTAGGTCATGAGGGCAGAGCCCTTACAAAAGAGGGGCTTCTCTGATGGATCAGATGGTAAAGAATCTGCCTGCAATACAAGAAACCCAGGTTCAACCCACTGGTCAGGAAGCGCCCCCGGAGAAGGGAATGGCAGCCGACTCCAGTATTCTTGCCTGGAGGAGTCACAGAGTCAGACATGACTGAGTGACTAACACTTATAAAGGAGGCTCTTTATAAGCTTCCTCACTCCTTTCACCAAGGGAAGTTACAGTAAGAATTCCACAGTCAGTGAGAGGGCGGTCCCTCTCTAGACACTGAATCTGCCAGCATCTTGATCTTGGACTCCTTAGCTTCCGAACAGGGAGAAATAAGTTTCTGTTGTTTTAAAGCCACCCAGTGGTTTTGTTACAGCTTTATATATTCTGATGTTAAAGGATAATTTTCACACAAAATAGATTATGACTCTCATGTAGGTATAAAAAAATTTAATGTGTTAAAGTTTTTGTTTAACCTATTAATGAGGAAACTGGTAAGGTGTTATAACCAGTTCAAAGGAAGATCCAAAGAACAGACACATTTATAGATCAAGAATATTAACATTCAGATGGAACCAAAGGAGGCTTTTTCCCACAACAACAGAGGATTGTCTCTCCATGGGACATGATTTATTTTTGTGTTTATAAGTAAGGATTATTTAAAATTTTATCAGATTGTAATCTAGAACAAACAGAGTTGTAAAATAGCCCTCATAGGATGAGTATCAGATCACCTGGAAGGAAGTGCTAGACAGCAAGGTTCAGCAGCTCTGACCTGTGGGTCTAATCTGATCCTCCACCTGATTTTGTAAATAAAGCTTTATTGGAAGACAGCCATGCTCGTTCATTTACAGATTGTTTGTGGCTGCTAGTGTGCCACAGCAGCAAGGTTGAGTAGCTGTGACAGGGACTGTTTGGCTCACAAAGCCTAAAATTTTATCAGATGACCTTTTACAGCAAGTTTGCTGATTCCTGCTCTTGCCTGGATATACATCCTTTATCAGAAAATATTATTTATAAATATATTCTTCTGGTCTGTGGCTTGTCTTTTCATTTTCTCAAAAGTATCTTTTGAAGAGCAAAAAAGCTTTTTTACACTTTGATGAAGCCCAGGGTATCAATTTTGTGGATTATGCTGGAGATGTCATGTTTAAGAACAGTTTACCAAACCTAGGATCACAAAGATTTTTCTCTTCTGCTGCTTTTATTAGTTTTAGATACAGTTCTACCTATTACATTTATGTCTGTGTTCCAGTTCAAGGTAATTATTGTATATAACATGAGGCAAGAATTGAGATATTTTTGTTGTTGTTTAGTTGCTAAGTCATGTCCGACTCTTTTGTGACCCCATGCCTGCCAGGCTCCTCTGTCCACAGGGTTCCCCAGGCAAGAATACTGGAGTGGGTTGCCATTTCCTCCTCCAGGGGATCTTTCTGACCCAGGGATCGAACCCGCATCTCCTGAATGCAGGCAAATTCTTTACCACTGAGCCACCAGGGAGTCCCAGATACTCACTTGTCTCAGTGTGGTTTGTTGAAAAGACTATCCTTTCTTCAGTGAGGTACCTTGGTACCTTTGTCAAAGATCAGCTGACTATAAATACTTGGGTTTATTTTGGAGACATTCAGTTCTTTTCTGTTGGTCTTTGTGCTTACCCTTACGGCAATACTATATTAGCTTGATCACTGTAGTTTTATGGGAAGCTTTAAAACGAGACCATGTAAGTTCTCAGCTTTCTTCTTCTTTTCCCAATTTCTTTTAAAAATATTAAATTTCACTGATTTTTTCCAAACCAAAGAAGATTCATTTTTACTCTTTTTTGGGCATTTCCTCTGTGTACATATTTGTGTGTGTGTGTACATATGGGTAGCAATAAGAAGATAAAGATGAGGGAAGACCTTTTATCAAAGTGATCTACGGGGATAATTACACTGTCCAATATAATTTCTAACCACCCAATCTGTTTCTTGCTTTCATTTTTACTTATGTAACTTACGATTTTAAACTTGTTTCCCTAATTTTATTGTGACTCCCACAATAGTTTGCCTTTTGTTAATAATACAGGGACAGAGAAGGGCCAGACAGGTATGGGGATGATACGGTCTGCACTGTGACTCCAGTAGGACGGACGGTTGAAGGACAGGGCAACCTGAGACCGAGGGAAACTCTATCTGTTTGTCCCCTGCCTCACTGTGGACCTGCTTCTCCTCTTCACTGACGGCCAGATCTTGGTGGTGGCAGTTTGAGCCAAAGAAGATCAAGACCTTGGGTTTTGGCTCACAGCCAGTCACCACAGTGCTTTTTTTATGTCCTGTAGAGAAAGGAGTACGTCAAGGCTGTATATTGTCACCCTGCTTATTTAACTTATATGCAGAGTACATCATGAGAAACGCTGGGCTAGAAGAAGCACAAGCTGGAATCAAGATTGCCGAGAGAAGTATCAATAACCTCAAATATGCAGATGACACCACCCTTATGGCAGAAAGTGAAGAGGAACTAAAAAGCTTCTTGATGAAAGTGAAAGAGGAGAGTGAAAAACTTGGCTTAAAGCTCAGCATTCAGAAAACGAAGATCATGGCATCTGGTCCCATCACTTCATGGGAAATAGATGGGGAAACAGTGTCAGACTTAATTTTTCTGGGCTCCAAAATCACAGCAGATGGTGATTGGAGCCATGAAATTAAAAGACGCTTACTCCTTGGAAGGAAAGTTATGACCAACCTAGATAGTATGTTCAAAAGCAGAGACATTACTTTGCCGACAAAGGTCCGTCTAGTCAAAGCTATGGTTTTTCCAGTAGTCATGTATGGATGTGAGAGTTGGACTGTGAAGAAAGCTGAGCGCCGAAGAATTGATGCTTTTGAACTGTGGTACTAGAGAAGACTCTTGAGAGTTCTTTGGACTGCAAGGCGATCCAACCAGTCCATTCTAAAGGAGATCAGTCCTGGGTGTTCTTTGGAAGGAATGATGCTGAAGCTGAAACTCCAGTACTTTGGCCACCTCATGCGAAGAGTTGACTCATTGCAAAAGACTGATGCTGGGAGGGATTGGGGGCAGGAGGAGAGGGGGACGACAGAGGATGAGATGGCTGGATGGCATCACCGACTCGATGGACATGGGTTTGGGTGAACTCTGGGAGTTGGTGGTGGACAGGGAGGCCTGGTGTGCTGCGATTCATGGGGTCGCAAAGAGTCGGACACGACTGAGCGACTGAACTAAACTGAACTGAACTGAGAGACGTTATGTTGGAGAAGGCAATGGCAACCCACTCCAGTACTCTTGCCTGGAAAATCCCATGGGCGGAGGAGCCTGGTGGGCTGCAGTCCATGGGGTCACTAGGAGTCGGACATGACTGAGCAATTTCACTTTCATTTTTCACTTTCCTGCACTGGAGAAGGAAATGGCAACCCACTCTAGTGTTCTTGCCTGAAGAATCCCAGCGTCAGGGGAGCCTAGTGGGCTGCCGTCTATGGGGTCACACAGAGTCAGATACGACTGAAGCGACTTAGCAGCAGCAGAGATGTTATGTAATATATAGATACTATATAAAATATATATACTATATAAAAATATATAAAGGGATTAGATGAGAGAGTACCAACAATTAGGATGGTTACTGGAAGCGTTCCTTTCTCTATGGCTTCTTTAGAAATATGAATGAATTTCTGTATTGCTAAAGATTGGGGAAGTAAATATTATGAACATGCTTTTTTTTGGCATATCTGATAAGCCATTCAGGGCCTATCATAGCTCTTAAACTTTGTTATTTAATTTTTCTATAATTTCTATATTCTGATATTTAAATAGTCTTCATATAAAAGTACAGATTTTGTAGCAAATAATTTAATTTTGAAATTCATAGAACTAAAGTAAAATAAATACTATTTTGAAATTTGTCAATATTTAAGAAAATGTAAGAAAAGGTCAGCTATTTCTAGAACTAAAATTTTCTCAACACCTTTAGGATTCATACTTTAGCTTTTGACAAAGTATTGGACTATGTTTAAAATACTTTATAGAATGTTAATTAACAACCACTGTCTTTTAAACCCCTTGTATTGCTAATTAGAGAAAAATAAAATTGAAAATTTATGTATTTTTCTTCTATATTTTATGTCATTTAAAAATTACTTTGAAAATTAATGCAGTGGCTTTCTTCTCTTCAAATCGTTTTTGTTTCATGCATTCTCTGAATGCTCTACTTAGTTTCTTTGAACAGCACTCTACATAAAGGATATTAGTAACTCTTTGTAAAAATTGTGATTAATAACTTCCCACTTCTTCCTCTCTGCTTAGAAAAAGATTGTACTATTTTAGTATCGGTCACTGAGATATTAAGCCTTAGTTAGTATAGTTTTGACATAGGCTTTTCGGAAGAATGCTCTTGTTAAATGTTCGTACTTCTCCCTTCGTCATGTAATTGGTTTTAGTATTACTCCTTATTAGGCTAAATTATTTTGGTATCTCTAATTAAAACTTAAATATAATGATCTGGCTTTTAAGAAAACATGCAGACTAATGATGCTGAACCTTTTCTCTTTGCTATTGGCCCACACATTGCCCTCTTTGGTTTCCTAATTTAGTAACAGAAATAAAACTATGCAGGACTGGGCAGGTTTGGTATGCTGGCATCTAGCCAGGAAGCATTGGTTTCTTAAGTAAATGGACCTGTGGGGATTTGAGGAAAACACAGATTAAGTTACATGAGTTTTGCACTTCACAAATTCCTAACTATTTAAAGGAACTCAGCTAACCCACTGCCACCTAAATAAAACTCAATTTTGTTGGAACACACACATACTAAATGATGTATTGTTTCCTTTTTCAAAATTACCCTTCATCTTTGTGCTTTTAATTTCATATTTTTGTAAAGTTTTAAAAAGTACTTTCTCTTTTAATAAATAGTGCATCAAAATTATAGTTAAACTCTATTCAATTATTTTGTGCATTTGCAATACCTTTCAAGGGCTTGCCTGGTAGCTCAGCTCGTAGAGAATCTGCCTGCAGTGCAGGAAACCTGGGTTCGATCCCTGGGTTGGGAAGATCCCTTGCAGAAGGGAACAGCTACCCACTCCAGTATTCTGGCCTGGAGAAGTCCATGGTCTATAGATATAGTCCATGGGGTCACAAAGACTCGGACACAACTGAGCGACTTTCACTGTCACTTTTCAAGATGGTGTAATATAAGAGAGTCAATAGTATACGTGTGTAACATGTTTCTGTGTGAGAAAATGAAAGGAAGTTCTGACTGAGATATATTTTTTAAAAGCCTTGTTTTGCCCACTGCCTCCGACATCTGTGTGGCTGGCGACCTCGATCCCTGCCTGCTCTCTCCGCCGCCGGCACTGTCAGTGCTCTGCGCCAGGCCCTGCTCACTGCACTCAGAGGGGTTTGCAGTGGGTGCTTTCTTGGAATGTTTGAACACAAGCTGCTCTCCTGTCTGCTGACACTCTTCCTTTTTGCTGCTGCTTCTTAATTGACATATTCCTGGTCTTTCCTTTTCTTCTCCCTTGGTCTTCTTAAGGTCCATTGCTTCAGAATTTGGGGAAGAGCCTTGAGGCCCAAGGATTAGGCGTCTTTTCTTCTTTAAGCCTTTATATATTTATTCTGGCCATTGTCTTTCATTGTCAGATGAGGACCAGCTGTCTACCCTGGTGATCTTTTTTTAATTGCCTTTAGACTATTTATCAACACTGGGACATATTCTGAAGTGTAATTTCACTGAAAGAAAACATGAATGAATGAGAATCTCTCATTTCCTATAAGACTTTTGACAAATAGGAATGTAATTCCAAGTAATTCTCAAGTAATTCCAGTACTTGAGAGACTATAGGTGGTGTGTGGAGGAGGATACAATGTGCATCCTAGTCATTCTTAAAGCAGTATTAGTTCACAATTAGAACAAAATGATTTAATACAGACTTTAGTCAAAGTTCTCCTGGGTTTCCTTACCCTACTGAGCGGTTCTCCTGGGTTTCCTTACCCTACTGCTCTCCACCCAGGTGCCCTTTCCCAATAAAATCTCTTGCTTTGTCAGCACATGTGTCTCCTCGGACAGTTCATTTCTGAGTGTTAGACAAGAGCCCAGTTTCGGGCCCTGGAAGGGGTCCCTCTTCCTGCAACAAATGGCGACTCTGGCAGAGACTCTTCTTTGCTGAGACTGACATCCTGACCACTCTGGGTACTCAGGGGCCAGCTTGTCTGCCCATGGACCAGACCGAGCGGCCGCAACTGGGACCCTTTTGTCCCTGGTCTCCTCCTGACGCGGACAACTGGCCAGAGTGCCCTGACTGGTAAGGAACAAGAGACTTTATTGACCTCTCTCCCCTTCCCTCTCTCTTTCCTCTCCTTAACCCTTCCTATCCTTCCCTGTTTTTCTAGTCCCCTGGTCCTGGACTCAGGAATCTGGTCAAAGGGCCCTCAGCCTGAGCTGAGGATTGGAGACTGATCACCTCCTCTTGGCAGAGAACTCAAATTCTGGTTCTGGTCTGGTCTGATTTCTGGTAGGGCCGAGTTCCAGTCCTCCCTTCTCTGGAGGCCCAGGGAAAAGTCCCATAACGCTTGGGCATCTGCAGGTGGCAGGAGACGTCTGTAAGGCCACCCCTCTCGTCCCCCCTCCTGCCTCCTCCCCCTTCTTCTTTCAACCTGGCTTCCTTTCCTCCCTTGAAATCTTTGATGTTAGTACCTGGATTCTTGCATTTGAGGGCTTCCTTGGTGGTGCAGAGGTTAAAGCGTCTGCCTGCAATGTGGGAGACCTGGGTTCGATCCCTGGGTCGGGAAGATCCCCTGGAGACGGAAATGGCAACCCACTCCAGTATTCTTGCCTGGAGAATCCCATGGACTGAGGAGCTTGGTGGGCTACAGTCCACGGGGTCACAGAGTCGGACATGACTGAGCGACTTCACTTTCACTTTAGTCAAATTACATTGACTTTAGGATCAATATGATTTCCCATTGTGTAAATGCAATCCAAAATATAATAACGAATAGTGAACCTCACAAGGAACTTCCCTGATGGTTCAGATAGTGAAGAATGTGCCTGCAATGCAGGAGACACACATTTCTTTACCCAGAGTGTTCAGAATGTTGCCAGTCTAAACCCGAGTCTTTAAATGACTTGCGAGCATCTGAATCAGGCAAGGCCTTGTCCCAGTGCTCAGGGTCCCTCCCTCTTGACACCCCGTCTTGCACCCCAGTGGAGACGGGCTCATTGTTTCCGTGCCCTCAGCCTTCCTTTGCTCTCCTGGAGGAGAGAAGCCGCTGTTCCTACAAGGTTTCCCTGACTGGGATGAGCAGTGGTGAGCTCTCTGTTGTCAGAGGCTTAAAGTGACATCTCTTGGTTACTCTGTAATTCTGAACATTAGCGAAGATCTAGTATGTAGATATTTTTGCTGTGTCTTAGTTATTTAAATTTCTTAAATGTATTCATGCTGTTGTTATTGTGAGTAGTAATAATCATAACAGTTACTCTAAAAAGTGGTAATTTTCCAGATAACCAAGAGATTGTTGTTATTGTTAGTAAATTTAGTAAGTGTTTAAAGTAGTCCAGGCATGCTAAGTGCTTAACTTTTTTTCTCTATTAATTGACACAATAGTCAGAATAGGGTTTTTTAAGTTTTCTTCACCTTTTTTTAAAAGAT
The DNA here is from genome assembly GCF_023091745.1 of Budorcas taxicolor. Classification (NCBI taxonomy): domain Eukaryota; kingdom Metazoa; phylum Chordata; class Mammalia; order Artiodactyla; family Bovidae; genus Budorcas; species Budorcas taxicolor. The sequence continues at coordinate 9,754,147 of NC_068930.1, read as the reverse complement.
GGGAAATTTGAAGTATAGCTTTTAAAGGGGAATCAAAAATTCTAATTAGTTCATTCATGTTTTAAAACTGTAGAAGTCATTACATATGGGAAAGCACACAGATTTAAAGTAATACTCAGTGAATTTTCACCAAATATATTTTTTGTAACCAGAACCCCAGAAACCTGCTTGTGTTTCTTTCTAGACACTCTCACCCCTCTTCTAAGGGTAATTGCTCCTCTGACTTCCATCTCCCATTCAGTTTTAAAATTAAAGATACTACAGTTGAGATTTTTGCTAAGGTGCAACATCTAGGGTTCTTTTTTGATGGAGTTACATCCTAATAAGCTATTGTAAGTTGAAAATTTTGTTAAGTAGAAAATGCGTTTAATAAACCTAACCTACTGAACACTGTAGCCTAATCCAGCCTACCTTAAACATGCTCAGAACAGTTACATAGCCTCCAGTTGGGCAAAATCATCTAACACAAAGCCTGTTTTATAAGATGGTATTGACTATCTCATGTAATTTATTGAAAACTGTACTAAAAGTGAAAAACAGCACGGTTGTATGAGTACAGAATGGTTGTAAATGTATTGTGTGACTGAGTGTGTGACTGACTGGGAACTGTGGCTCACTGCCATGGCCCAGCATCACAAGAGGTTTATGAGATCCAAATTCAGAGTTCAGTTTCTACTGAATGTGTATTCCTTTTGCAGTATCGTTAAGTTGAAAAATATAGATTGAAGCATCGTAAATCAGGGACCATCTGTACTAAACAGTTGGGCCTCTGTATCTGTGGATTCTCTATCTGTGGATTCAACCAACAGTGGGTGGAAAATATTTGGGGAAAAAATTCCAGGAAGTTCTAAGAAACAAAACTTGAATTTGCAGCACTGGCAACTATTTACATAGCATTTACATTGTGTTAGGTAGGATAAGTAATCTGGAGATCAGTTAAAATATATGGGAGAATATGCATGGGTTATATGTAAATACTGCTCCATTTTACATTAAGGGACTTCAGCATCCAAAGGTTTTGATACCTGTGGGGGTCCTGGGACTAGTCCCCCCCTCATAAACCAAGGGATGAATGGCCATACTTGCTAAAGACTTGGCCGTTTTGGAAATCACATTTCCAACTTTCCAAATCACATATTTCCAAAATGTGATTTTGGAAATAAAATTAAAATAAAATCAATAAAATCAATAAATAAAAAACAAGAAGTAAAATCACACTTATTCCAGATGTGATGGAAGGCCACAGGAAGATTTTGAGCACAAGAGTGATATCATCTGACTTAGATTTAAAAGGATCATGCAAGCAACTTGTGTTAAGAAGGAGCCAAGGACAAAACTGAGAGATGAGTCAGGAATCTGCTAAAATAAGCCAGGGAGAGAGGATGGTGGTTTACACTAGAGTGGTAGCAGAACTGTTGATGAGAGGCAGTTGGATTTTGGTTTATTTCATGCTTTGTAAGGGCAGGTTTTATCCCTGATTACAAATAAGGAATCTTGAGGCCCTGAGAGGTTGTGAAACTTACACAAGTTTGCTTAGTAAGTAGAACCATGCCTTACACCCTGTCTTTTGTTTTTCAATTCAGTGCCTTTTCTAAGCTGTTACCAGAAATTTATCCATATTTTCTTGAAAAATATCTAATGCAAAGATTTACATGTTGAGGAAATTAAAAATTAAAATCATGTTCTAGCTTGTGATACTACATTAGTTATCTATTGCTGGATAACAAATGACCACAAATTTAGCAGTTTAAAAAATCACACATTTATTATCTCAGTGTCTGTGAATCAGGAGTCTAGGCACAGCTTAGCTGAATTACCTGCTTAGGGTCTCACAAGGCTGCAGCCAAGGTCAGGTTGGCCAAGGGCTGTGCTCTCGTCTGAGGCCTGCTTGTTACTGCCAGGGTCTTTTAATACTGTTTCTTGTGGAAGAGACTGGTTGAAGCAAAAATGGTTGAAGTCATATAATGAAGTTTAGTATGTTTTAGTATGTCAGCCATCTAACAAAAATAATTTTTGACTGTTTTTTCTGTGAAAAGAATTTTATTAAAGAATGGTACCCTTGTCTTTTTCCCTGTAGGATCTCTCCCTTTTAACCTCAACTTTAGATGTATATGCTTAGCATTTGGAGTGTTAAAAACTTGTTCATTCCATTGTATAAGAGTTTTGGTATCCAGACTGTGTGTTGGTGGATGTTATCTGGCTCCTCATTTTGCTGCCACTGCTAAACACACTAATTAGACCTGTTAATGGTTATTTTCCATTTCTCTTTTGCTCTTAGTCCAGTGCCAGTGTGATATTTTGCAGCTTCTTTGATGGCTGAATTGAAACTAATTGAAAATTAGTTTTGGAACCAACTTCGGGATTCAGGAACAAAACCTCCCTGAACTGTGATCTGAATCTCTTCCAAATTCTACCACAGTTTAGTTGACTATGCTGAGCTAGTCTTCCATTTTATGACATACAGTGGAAGACAGTGGTCTTTAGAAAGCTGGTTTGGGTACTCTTTTCCACTAATAAATTATTCTCTTAGTCGGTTTCCTTGTGCTTTCTGTTTTACTTACTTGGGGACTTCTGCATACAAAATTGGCAGGATGAATAATTCAGTCTGACCCTCTGTTAAGGGCAGTTAGAGAAACCGGAGGGAAAAAGTCCTATTTTGAAGACACTGGTGACCTAACAACATAGTAAAGATTTCCCAGGCTGAAGCGACTGCAACTGTTACAAATCATTTTACATTGCAACAAACCTTAGTTGCTTGGTTGAGTGAGGCACAGCATAAAAGATATATACCTGGGACGTCTTCTGCCAGAGAACAGAAAACCAATCAAAGACTGTTAGGATCCTGTGAAAATAATAGAGGTGTCACCACTGGACAATTTGATCATCAAAAAGAATAATGACTGAAGTGAATTAAAAACACAACAGATACATAAACTTTTGTGAGTTCATAATGATGTTCCTTGAAAAAAAACTAGTTGGAGGTTGATAAGGTCCCAACTTGTTCTTTGAAATAATTTAAAGGGAAAGAAACATTATTATGCCTTTTTTAACCCAGTTATATTTCAGGGTAATTAAATGGTTGAATGAAGAAGAGTTTTTCAATATGGAATAACTATAGCTAATAAATATAGAAGGAATGATGCAGTTAGAAAAACCAATGTTTTGTAATATCTAATGAAATAATAGATTCCAGCAAAGATCATAGCTTCCTGAACCATGAGGTCAAGGTTGATGAGGAACTTTGCACTGGATGGATCAGGCCAATGGCACTTGAATCCACTGATTAATCTAAACATCACTAGAACTGGGTCAAGCAGATATTATATCCTTCCCAGTGTGATGCAGTCAGAAGTATATAGCCCTCCACTTAAGATATAATCTTGCCAAAGAAAACTGAACCTGAATCTGTTTAAACGTCTCTAACTACCAGTTTACAGGGAATACAAGGGGTAAATAAATATTTTAAATGGCACCATGAAAACACAATAAGTCAAATTTAGAATGTTGGAAATTCTGTGACAAATACCCACTTTTTAAAGTAAGTGAAAATGTGAAAGAAAAGAGAGAAAACTGATATGAATGTTAAAAGACTTAGAAATCATATCAGCCAAACGCAGCTGTTGGACCTTGTTCATGTTTTGACTTAAATAAACTAGTTACAAAAACACAGTTTCTTTGACTATCAGGAAAAATTGAACATGGATAGAGTTATTAGACAGTATTAAGAAGTTCTTGATTTTAGTAAGTGCAGTAATGGTATTGTGGGTTTGTTTTAAAAAGTCCTAATCTGTTAGGATATATGCTGAAGTATTTTTGCAGGTAAAATATTTCATAAGGAGAGTATGAAATTAAAGCAGGCCTTGCATGGATTGCAGCCCAGCTTCCAGTTGTCTGGGCAACCACCTAACCCAGAAAAACATGAAGATTTCTGACACTGCATTTTAGGTTGCTTATGTCCCCAGATGCCTGATGGAAGCAAGTAGTATTCTCAGGAGAGAGATGACATTTTAGGTCTCAAGTTATTTGCAAAACTGTCTTTCAAATGTGAAGTTAACCTAATGGGGTTTATAGAATAACATATTCTACAGCTGAAGAAAACATATTCTTTTCAAGCACATGGAACATTTACAGAAATCAAGTAAGAAGTGAAATCTTACTGTTGTCTTACAACAGTGCAGTTAAACTAAAACTCTGTCACTGTTTCCATTGTTTCCGCATCTCTTTGCCATGAATTGATGGGACCAGATGCCATGCTCTTTATTTATTGAATATTGAGTTTTAAGTCAACTTTTTCACTCTCCTCGTTCACCTTCATCAAGAGGCTCTTTTTAGTTCGTCTTCACTTCTGCCGTAAGGGTGGTGTCATCTGCATATCTGAGGTTATTGATGTTTCTCCCAGCAATCTTGATTCCAGCTTCATCCAGCCGTGTATTTCACATGATGTACTCTGCATAGAAGTTAAATAAGCATGCAGTATATAACCTTGACGTACTCCTTTCCCAATTTTGAACCAGTCTCTTGTTCCATGTCTTGTTTTAACTGTTGCTTCTTGACCTGCATACAGGTTTCTCAGGAGGTTAGGTGGTCTAGCATTCCATTGCTTTAAGAATTTTCCAGTTTGTTGTCCACACAAAGGCTTTAGCGTAGTCAATGAAGCAGAAGTAGATGTTTTTCTGGAAATCTCTTGCTTTTTTAGTGATCCAGTGGATGCTGGCAATTTGTTCTCTGGTTCCTCTGCCTTTTCTAAATCCAGCTTGAACACTTGAAAGTTCTCGGTTCACATACTGTTGAATCCTAGCTTGGAGAATTTTGAGTATTACTTTGCTAGTGTGTGAAATGAGTGCAATTGTGTGGTAGTTTGAACATTCTTTGGCATTGGAATGAAAACTGACCTTTTCTAGTCCTGTGGCCACTACTGAGTTTTCTAAATTTGCTGGCATAGGAGATCAAGCCAGTCAATCCTAAAGGAAACCAATCCTGAATATTCACTGGAAGGATTGATGCTGAAGCTGAATCTCCAATACTTTGGCCACCTGATGCGAAGAGCCGACTCATTAGAAAAGATCCTGATGTTGGAAAAGATTGAAGGTGGGAGGAGAAGGGCACAACAGAGGACGAGATGGTTGGATGGCATCACCGATTCAAGGGACATGAATTTGAGCAAGCTCCGAGAGACAGTGAAGGACAGGGAAGCCTGGCGTGCTGCAGTCCATAAAGTTGCAAAGAGTCGGACAAGACTGAGCGACTGAACAACAACAACAACAACAACATAACTACTAATTCCCCTGGGCTGAATGATGCAGGTGAATGTCTTCATGTCCTTAGAGTAGGGACTTCTTAAAACAGGGTACAAAATACATAGATATAAAGGAAAAGATTGATGAAAAATTGACATGAGAAATTTAAAAAGCATTTTCATTATGTAGGTCAATGATTAACACACTTTTTTTTGTGAAGGGCCAATTACTCTGGCGATACTGTCTTTCCCCAACTACTTACCTCTGCCTTTGCAGCATGAAAGCAAACAAAGGGACAGTATTTTAATGATGTATAGTAAGTGAAACTTTATATACAAGATAGAGAGTGGGACAGAATTAACATGTGGAGCATAGTTTGTGCCTTCTTGATATAGACCATCAAAAAAGATATGCCTTACCATGAGAGAAGATATCTGCAGTACATATAACTGACAAAAGAGTTTTATCCATGATGAACTGGCAAATCAGTATGAAAAGGTCGACAACCTAGCTCAGAGAATTGGCAGGAGGTTTGAACAGGTACTTTTCTAAAGAGGAAGTACAAATGTCCAGTAAAGAGATGTTAATATGTTATGCTTTGTTAGTTATCAGGGATATGCAAATTAAACCACAGTACATAAATGTGTTAGTCAGTCACTCATATCCAACTCTTTGTGACCCCATGGACTGTAGCCCACCAGGCTCCTCTGTCCATGGAGTTCTCCAGGAAAGAGTACTGGAGTGGGTTACCATTCCCTCCTCCAGGGGATCTTCTCGACCCAGCCCAGTTCACTTAAAGATGGAGAAAACTAAGCATTTATGAGCCTGTGGAGCAGCAGGGGCTTCATGCCCTATGTTGATGACATGTATGCTCTGACGGAGCCATTCTCCCAGGTTTACTCTGTGTATGAACCAGAGGACATGTGTAGTGATGTTCCTCAAACTCGTAATATTCATAATTATCTCCAGCTAGAGACAGCAGAAGTGTCCTTTAACAATAGAATGGTTGAAAGTGTTTAATTCACAAAGTGGAATAATTCATAAACTGAAATATTAGATGAAAATGAAAAGAAGTATGCAATTACATTCCATAGTATGTTTGAACCTCACTAATATAACTTTGAGTAACAGAAACCAGTCACAAAATAATGTACATTATATGATTCTACTTATAAAATTCTGTAATAAGAAAAATGAAATAATACTTAATGTAATGTTATTAACGCATTATATATAATATAATAAAAATTTAATATAGTTATAAGGATGCTTAATTGAATGGTAAAAGTGAAAAGACAAGTAAAGAGATGATTTTCATGAAAATTAGGATGGAAAAGTCTCTTTTACCAACTTCAACTTTCAAGGAGGATGTAGTTAGTTGAGCCAGGCCAGTGATTCCACTGTAATAAGAAAGGTAAAACTGGAAAAGTTTCAAAGCTCCTGTTTTTAAAAGCATCAGAAAATGGAAGCAACTTTGAAACAGGAGGTGATTAATCTTATCTCTGTATCTCCTACAGCTCTTGGTGCCCTGCCTTTCACATGGCTAGTTCAATTAATATTGAATGAATGAAAACAGAGTGAGAGGGAAAAGGTACACACGTGGAGTGGAAGATGGAGAAAAATGTTTGCTGCTTCCCATAGTCAAGATTTTTCCAAATTTTGCTGGCATATTGAGTGCAGCACTTTCACAGCATCATCTTTCAGGATTTGAAATAGCTCAGCTGGAATTCCATCACCTCCACTAGCTTTGTTCATAGTGATGCTTTTTAAGGCCCACTTGACTTCACATTCCAGGATCTCTGGCTCTAGGTCAGTGATCACACCATCATGATTATCTTGGTAGTGAAGCTTTTTTTTGTACAGTTCTTCTGTGTAGTCTTGCCACCTCTTCTTAATATCTTCTGGTTCTGTTCGGTCCATACCATTTCTGTCCTTTATCGAGCCCACCTTTGCATGAAATGTTCCCTTGGTATCTCTAATTTTCTTGAAGAGATCTCTAGTCTTTCCCATTCTGTTCTTTTCCTCTATTTCTTTGCATTGATTGCTGAGGAAGGCCTTCTTATCTCTTCTTGCTATTCTTTGGAACTCTGCATTCCAATGGGTATATCTTTCCTTTTCTCCTTTGCTTTTTGCTTCTCTTCTTTTCACAGCTATTTGTAAGGCCTCCTCAGACAGCCGTTTTGCTTTTTTGCATTTCTTTTCCATGGGGATGGTCTTGATCCCTGTCTCCTGTAAAAAGCCTGTTGATGAAAGTGAAAGTGGAGAGTGAAAAAGTTGGCTTAAAGCTCAACATTCAGAAAATGAAGATCATGGCATCTGGTCCCATCATTTCATGGGAAATAGACAGGGAAACAGTGGAAACAGTGTCAGACTTTATTTTTTGGGGCTCCAAAATCACTGCAGATGGTGACTGCAGCCATGAAATTAAAAGACGCTTACTCCTTGGAAGGAAAGTTATGACCAACCTAGATAGTATATTCAAAAGCAGAGACATTACTTTGCCAACAAAGGTCCGTCGAGTCAAGGCTGTTGTTTTTCCTGTGGTCATGTATGGATGTGAGAGTTGGACTGTGAAGAAAGCTGAGCGCCAAAGAATTGATGCTTTTGAACTGTGGTGTTGGAGAAGACTCTTGAGAGTCCCTTGGACTCCAAGGAGATCCAACCAGTCCATTCTGAAGGAGATCAGCCCTGGGATTTCTTTGGAAGGAATGATGCTGAAGCTGAAACTCCAGTACTTTGGCCACCACATGCAGTGTTGACTCATTGGAAAAGACTGATGCTGGGAGGGACTGGGGGGCAGGAAGAGAAGGGGATGGCCGAGGATGAGATGGCTGGATGGCATCACTGACTCGATGGACCTGAGTCTGAGTGAACTCTGGGAGTCGGTGATGGACAGGGAAGCCTGGTGTGCTGCTATTCATGGAGTCGCAAAGAGTCGGACATGACTGAGCGACTGAACTGAACTGATAGTCAAAATTTAAGGAGAAAGGACTATATTATCTAGTTACCCAAGGGAGAAAGACTTGTCACATTGTATCGTTCATAGTACCCTAAGATGCTATGCAATGAGAAGTTGATATTCTTGCTTAAGTAATTTCTTAAATATGCGTGTATATGATATGTGGTATGCATTTTAAGGCATACCCATTATTTATAATGTTATGGGGAATTAAATTTTTCTGTCTTCTAGTCTTACCTATAGTTATCTTTTATACTTTGCTCATAATGAAATTTTCGGGAAACTATTGATGCTGGCTCATTACCTTCAGAATCCTAGAAATTTAGCACAAAAGACTGAATATAGAATTTGCTGTTTCCTTGTGATTAGATTCAGTTTTATGTTTTTGACAAGAATATCACAGAAGTGATCTTACGTCCTCCTCAGTGCATCATATTGGGAGGTGCATAATATTGCTGTCTTGTTACTAGTGGTTTAACCTTGATCTCTTGGTGAACCTGTTGGCTAGTTTCTCCACTTTGTATTTTCCCCTTGTCATTGATCAGTGTTTGGGAGATACTTTGAAGCTATGTCATTATGCTGTTTCTTCTCACTTCACATCTTGGGCATCCATTGGTGGATCTTGCCTTCAACAGTAATTAATATGATGTATGACTTCACTTTCACTTTTCACTTTCCTGCACTGGAGAAGGAAATGGCAATCCACTCCAGTGTTCTTGCCTGGAGAATCCCAGGGACGGCGGAGCCTGGTGGGCTGCTGTCTATGGGGTCGCACAGAGTTGGACATGACTGAAGCAACTTAGCAGCAGCAGCAGCAGGCTAATTATGCCATTTGTATTTCCTTCATTGTTTCTACATTTATTAATTGGAATTCTGTAAAGTATTCTTCCTCTCTTTTATATTCATGCCAATAAGAACTCTTAGATATTTATTTTATTCTATGGGTTATAATCCAGTGCTGTTATTACTTTGTTATTCAGATTGTTCCACTGTTAGCCATTGAGAGCTCCTTATAGTTGGCTCCTGTGTATTTTTGAAACATGCCTATCTTTTTTTGAGCACTTCCTTATTTTCTGCCATCATAAGTAGTTCCAGGATCGTTCTATTCTTCCTTTGGAGAGTGGTATTTAGAAACTCAGATCTGGGTGTGTGCTCTCTGCTACTGAGGTGATGGATGTTGTTGATGTAGTTTTTATGTGGGATTGTTGGATTTAACATTGTTTGTACATGTTTCTTGGTGCTTATGTATGAGAGCTTTTCTAAGGCAGTGCTTCCCAGTCCTTTTCATGTCATGGCACACAATGAAAATGGTGTTTTTCCGGCATGTTGAAGTTAAACTGGAGACAACTGGGAGCCCTGGGTAGAGCTACTCAGATGAAAGGTTACCCTGAGGGCACAAGGGGAGAGTAGCTCCTACCAGTGCGTTCATCAGAGTAGAACTGCTGGTTCGGGGGAATGTATATGACTCTCCATAGGGGTTGTAGCAATTCACACTCCCACCTAGAGAGAGCTGCCAGTAACATTTTATCCTGAAACTTGCCTTTGTGAAACTTTAAATTATTTGCCAATAAATAGGTATGAAATCACTTTCAGTCATGATTCTGTTAGCTGTCAAGTTAGCTATCCTTCCCACTTTTAAATCACTTACATATTTGAAAAGCAAGCCCTCAGTATCTTTATAAAAGTAACCAATAAAAATGTCTAACAGGGTAGGATACAGGTACAGAAGAAACCTGTAATACTTTACATCAGTGGTGCTTTATTCTGGGGGCGGGGGCTGAGTCGAAAAACCATATCCTTTATGTTTTGATAGAGAATTGCCAATTTTTCTTCCAGCAGGACATTCCTAATTTAAACACCTGATTCACTTTGTACAGTAGAAAAGAACAATGCATTGTAAAGCAGCTATGCTCCAGTGAAAGTCACTCAGTCATGTCCGACTCTTTGCAACCCCATGGACTATAGGGTAATCTTTCCCTTCTCCAGGGGATCTTCCCAATCCAGGGATCGAACCCAGGTCTCTTGCAGGCGGGTTTTTAACCAGCTGAACCACCAGGGAACCACAAGAATACTGAAGTGGGTAGCCTATCCCTTCTCCAGGGGAACTTCCCAAGCCAGGGATCAAACTGGGGGTCTCCTGCATTGCAGGCGGATTCTTTACCAACTGAGCTATGAGGGAAGCCCATACTCCAACAGAAATTCATTAAACATTTTTTCCCCCTAGACAAAGAAGGATAGGTCATTTTTTTTTTTGTTAAGTTTATTGAAATACAATTAATGTGCAGTAAAACGTATCCTTTTTAGAATAGATTTTGATGAATTTGATATGAACTCATCACTGGAATCAAGAAATAGAATATTTCCATTGCCTCAAAATGTTCCCTTGTGTCCTTTTTTTTTCTCCTTAATGTATATATTTTATTGAAGTATAGTTGACTTACAAGGTTTCAGGTTCACAACACGTTGATTCAGTTATACATATATACACATACATTCTTGAGATTATTTTCCATTATAGGTTATTACAAGATACTGACTATAGTTGTAGTAAACCTTTGTTGTTTGTTGCATATCTATTTTTTTAATTAGAAATCTAGCATTCTATTCATACTAAGTCAAACAAGTGGAATCAAAATATCATAAATTTTTTAGTTAGACACATCAGTGGTTTTAATGCTGGAATCTTGATGTATTATGATTATGGTCTTCTAATGTAGTAACCTTGTCAAAAAGCCAATGAAGTTAGATTGTGTTAGTTTGTTATTAGTAGCTCAGTCTGGGCTTCCCTGGTGGCTCAGAGGTTAAAGCGTCTGCCTGGAATGCGGGAGACCTGGGTTCGATCCCTGGGTCGGGAAGATCCCCTGGAGAAGGAAACGGCAACCCACTCCAGTACTCTGGCTGGAAAATCCCATGGAGGGAGGAGCCTGGTAGGCTACAGTCCATGAGATCGCGAAGAGTCGGACATGACTGAGCGACTTCAATTTCACTGAGCTGGATACTAATTAGTACCACATCTCTTTTGGCAAACATTTTATAACAGGTTTATTGAGATATAATTTACTACATACCATAAAATTTATGATATAGATATTCAAGATATTTCAGATGGCAATTCCTGATTATTAGTGAATTTACCAGTTGTGCCACCATGATCGTGATCCACTTCTAAAGCACTTCCATCATCACCAAAACTTCCCTCACACTTAACTGGAGTCAGTCCACTCTCACTCTGACACAACTTCTGACCTTCTTTCTGCCTCTCTTGTTTTGCTTTTTATAGAGATTTCATGCAAATGGAATCATACAATATAGAATTTTATGTCTGGGTACTTTCACTTAGTTTAATGTTTTTGAGGTTAATTTATGTAGTTGCACGCTTGGTAGTTCATTCCTTTTTGTAGAGCTGATTTATATTTTATTGTATGGCTATACCATATTTTCTTTAACCATTCAGCAACTGATAGACATTTGGTCTGTTTCCAGTTTTTGGCAGGTGTGAATAGTGCCATTAGAGACGTTTGTGTACAGATCTTTGGGTGGACATATGTATTCATCTTTCTTGGCTAAATAAACTACAAGTGGAATTTCTGAGTCCATCATAAGCATTTGTTTACCTTTGTAAGAAACCATCAAACTCTTTTCAAAAGTGTCTTTATTATTTCATGATCTCATCAACAGTGTGTGTGAGAATTCTGTTTTTGCCACATCCTCATCACCACTTGGTATTGTCAGTCTTTTGATTGTAGTCTTTCTGGTGGTGTCTCATTGTGGCTTTAAGTTGAATTTCCCTAATCACTAATGACGATGAGCATCTTTTCATATGAAAATTTTCCATTATTACGTATTCTTTGGTGAAATGCTCATATCTTAACTGTTTTATTCATCGTCTACTTGAATTTTTATATTTTTTATGTATTTCAGATACAAATCCTTTATCAAATGTATGAATTATTTTCTCTCAGTCTGTGACTTGCTTTTTCATTTTCTTAATGGTGTATTTTGAAGAGCAAAAGTATTTGTTATAAAACCCAGTTTGTAAATTTTTCCTAAATTCTTTTGTGAACATATATTCAATCTGCTCAAATTTCATTTGACTTTATGTGATGTAAGGTTATGGTCTAAGTTTATTTTTGTATATGGATATATCAAACTATTCTAGCACCATTTGTTGAAAAGACTTTCTTTTCCTAATTGCCTTGGTACTTGTGTTTAAAATAAGTCTTGAAATCAGGTAGTATCAGTCCTCGAACTTCATTCTTCTTTACAAAATTGTTTTGCCTATTTTGAGTCTTCATTACCATATAAATACTAGGATTAGCTTATAAAGTTTCTTTAGGACTGGTACTGTTTATTTAAAAATGCTTCACAAAATCTATGAATGATAAATGGTACCTGTTTTTCTCACAGTATAAATATTTTAAGTGACTAATTAAATTTGTTGTTTTAATTCTGTTTGGATTTCCTATTTCTTTAGTTCCTCACATAATTTTTTAGGAATTTGTCCATTTTTGTCTATGTAGTCTGGTTTTTTGCATAAAATTATTCTTTCTGTTTCATTACAATTATTTTAATTTCTGTAGAATAATTCTTAATTTTGGTAATATATGTTCTGTTTCTTGCTCTCCCTCTATCTCTGTTACTCTCATTTTCTTCAGTTCAGTTCAGTCGCTCAGTCGTGTCCGACTCTTTGCGACCCCATGAACCGCAGCACGCCAGGCCTCCCTGTCCATCACCAACTCCCAAAGTCCACCCAAACCCATGTCCATTGACTTGGTGATGCCATCCAACCATCTCATCCTCTGTCGTCCCCTTCTCCTCCTGCCCTCAATCTTCCCCAGCATCAGAGTCTTTTCAAATGAGTCAGCTCTTCACTTGAAGTGGCCAAAGTATTGGAGTTTCAGCTTCAACATCAGTCCTTCCAATGAACACCCAGGACTGATCTCCTTTAGGATAGACTGGTTGGGTCTCCTTGCAGGGACTCTCAAGAGTCTTCTCCAACACCACAGTTCAAAACCATCAATTCTTTGGCGCTCAGCTTTCTTTATAGTCCAACTCTCACATCCATACATGCCTGCTGGAAAAACCATAGCCTTGACCAGACAGACCTTTGTTGACAAAGTAATGTCTGTGCTTTTTAATATGCTGTCTAGGTTGGTCAAAACCTTCCTTCCAAGAAGTAAGCGTCTTTTAATTTCATGGCTGCAGTCACCATCTACGGTGATTTTGGAGCCCAGAAAAATAGTCAGCCACTGTTTCCACTGTTTCCCCATCTATTTGCCATGAAGTGATGGGACCGGATGCCATGATCTTAGTTTTCTGAACGTTGAGCTTTAAGCCAACTTTTTCACTCTCCTCTTTTGCTTTCATCAAGAGGCTCTTTAGTTCTTCACTTTCTGCCATAAGGGTTAGTTAGTCTAGCTAAAGTTTGCCGGTTTTGTTGATCTTATAAAAGTGCCAACTTTTGAATTCATTGGCTTTCTCTGTTATTTTTCAGTTTTATATTTTATGGATCATTGCTCTTATCCTTATTATTTCCTTCCCTCTACTCTTTTAGGGTTTGATTTGCTTTTCTTACTCTAGCTTCTGGAGTTGCAAGCTTACATTATATGGTTTTGGATCTTTCTTGCTAGTGAAAGTGTTTAAACATATAGATTTTCCTATTTAAGGACTATTTAGCTGCTTCTCATAAATTTTGATGTTGTATCTTTGTTTCCATTTGATGCAAGATATTTTTGAATTTTCTTCATTATTTCTTCTTTGACTGATGAGTTATTTAGAAGTGTGTTGTTCAATTCCATGTTTGGGACTTTCTGAAATTTCTCTTTTTTGTTGATTTCCAGTATAATTCTGTCATGCTAGGCTGTGCTTAGTCACTCAGTCATGTTCACTCACACATGCTCTTTGTGACCCCATGGAATGTAGCCTGCCAGGCTCCTCTGTCCCTGGGGATTCTCCAGGCAAGAAGACTGTATGGTCAGAGAATATTCTTGTATGTTTTCAGTGTTTTTAAAAATTTAGTAAGGCTTGTTTTATAGTCTAACACAGAGACTGGCAAACTATAGCCCTGAAGCCAAATTTGGCTTGTAGACTTTTTTTTTAATGACCTACAAGGTAACAATAATTTGTACATTTTAAAGGGTACTTACATTTGAAGAGACAAAGAAGGTTATTGTATAATGATAAAGGTGCTAGTCCATCAAAAAGATACAACAATTGTAAATATTTATGTACCTAATACTGGAAGTTTAATACTGGAAGTTGGCTTAGAGCTCAACATTCAGAAAACGAAGATCATGGCATCCGGTCCCATCACTTCATGGGAAATAGATGGGGAAACAGTGGAAACAGTGTCAGACTTTATTTTTTTGGGCTCCTAAATCACTGCAGATTGTGACTGCAGCCATGAAATTAAAAGATGTTTACTCCTTGGAAGAAAAGTTATGACCAACCTAGATAGCATATTCAAAAGCAGAGACATTACTTTGCCGACTAAGGTCTGTCTAGTCAAGGCTATGGTTTTTCCTGTGGTCATGTATGGATGTGAGAGTTGGACTGTGAAGAAAGCTGAGCGCCAAAGAATTGATGCTTTTGAACTGTGGTGTTGGAGAAGACTCTTGAGAGTCCCGTGGACTACAAGGAGATCCAATCAGTCCATTCTGAAGGAGATCAGCCCTGGGATTTCTTTGGAAGGAATGATGCTAAAGCTGAAACTCCAGTACTTTGGCCACCTCATGCGAAGAGTTGACTCATTGGAAAAGACTTTGATGTTGGGAGGGATTGGGGGCAGGAGGAGAAGGGGACGACGAGGATGAGTTGGCTGGATGGCATCACTGACTCGATGGACGTGAATCTGAGTGAACTCTGGGAGTTGGTGATGGACAGGGAGGCCTGGCGTGCTGCGATTCATGGGGTCAGAAAGAGTCGGACACGACTGAGCGACTGAACTGAACTGAATACTGGAACACCTAAATTATATAAAACAAAACTAACAGATTAAAAGGAGAATGAATAGTAATACAGTACTAGCTGGGGAATTTACTATCTCACTCTCACTCTTACTGTGATCCTGCTCACAAGTACTCTTCCTGTTTATTAGTGTTGACGTCAACACTATCTGGAATAGCTGCAACAGTGTTTTCCCTTGTACTTCATTTGCAAAAATTAAGAATAGCCTTCTCTACTTTTTGCAAACAATTAATATTCCATATTAGATTCTCAAAGACTTTGATATGGTGGGTCTATTAAAACAAGAAATTGTCTTTCATCCTTTCATGATTCTGACCTGAATTCCCAACTGCTCCCTTTTTTTTTACATTTAACTCTTAGCACAATTTCACCTGTTTCAAAATTTAGCATCTCTTGACTATGTGTGTTGAGCTATTGACTCTCATAGCTGATTCAGTAACAAGTTTCATGCTGTCCTTCACACACACTACTTATACTGCCATAGTAACAGTGTGGAGAAAACAAGTGACCATGTGTGTCTGGGAAACATTATACACGTGTACATTGTATTATACTGATTCTGTAGCATTTCTGAGTTCTGTTTTTGTTTTACAGAAAAAATAAATAACACTGGTAAAACGATCAGAAGGCAAGAGGTTTACTCTCAGTACTGAAGAGAGTCACCTGACCTATGGCCAGTAGAACTACATGACCAAATTCATTTGCTAGAGTAATAAGTTTTCAAAAGCCAATTTTTTTCCCCAGTATTTTTTCTCTGTGAAACTGCCAGTATCATGAATGTGAGAACAATAGAAGAGAAAGCAATGTTTAGTTGTGTTTGTGTTATCTAGAGAAGTAGTGTGGAAGCAGGCACCATCTTCAGAAAAATGAAAATGAAAGAATAACATATCAGAATTTATGGGATATAGCCAAAGAAGTTACAAGAGGGAATTTTATAGCAATAAATGCCTGCTCTAAAAACTAGGGAAGATCCTCTCAAAGCTTTAAGGAACTAGCAAATCAAAGGCAAACTGACCCTAAATTTAGCAGAAGAAAGGAAATAAAGATTAGAGCACATATAAATAAAATAGAGAACAATAACAAGCAATAGAAAAGATTAACCAAGGAAAGAGTTTGGCTCTTTGAAAAGAAAAATAAATTGACATACTCTTAGACTAACCAGGGGAAAAAGAAAAAAAGACCCAAATCAACAAAATAATAGATGAAAAAGGAGACATTACAACTGATACCACAGAAGTTTAAAGGATCAGAAGATGTTGCTATGAACAGCTACATTCCAGCAAACTAGACAACCTAGGAGAACTGGGAAGAGTCTAAGAAATATACAACTTTCCAAGACTAAATAAGGAAGAAATAGGAAATCTAGAAATGAACCAATTACTAGTAAGGAGATTGAATCAGTAATCCAATATCTCCCAACGAAGAAAAGCCTAGGATTAGATAGCCTCACTAGTGAATTTTACCAAATGTGTGAAGAAGAATTAACACTACTCCTTCTCAAGCTCTCTTAAAATATTCAAGCTCTCTTAAAATATTGAAGAGGTGGGAACACT
This sequence comes from Budorcas taxicolor, assembly GCF_023091745.1. Classification (NCBI taxonomy): domain Eukaryota; kingdom Metazoa; phylum Chordata; class Mammalia; order Artiodactyla; family Bovidae; genus Budorcas; species Budorcas taxicolor. Next base: position 9,737,432 of record NC_068930.1, on the reverse strand, counting down.
TCCAAATTTGATTTACAAGGACAGCATCATCCTTGATGCCTAATCAAGGACACTGTTAGAAAAGAAAACTAAAATATCCTTGATGACTGTAGGTGCAAAAATTATCAATAAAATATTAGCAAACTGAATTAAGCAGCATTAAAAGGATCACTCATTATGATCTAGTGGAATTTATCCCTGGGCTGCACAGCTGGTTCAACATATCCAAATCAATCAATGTGATTTATAACTTTACTAAAATGAAAGCGAAGAATCACTCAGGCCAGACAACCAGCAGGGAGGGAAGTCAACTTATAAGCTGCTTAAAGTCTTTCTAAATAAACAGTTTACCAGTAAACATAATCCTTGCCTGCCCACCACAGGGACAAGGCCCATATCTACCCACCAGTGAGCAGGAACCAGTCTCTCCCCCCAGGAAGCCTGCACAAGACGCTTAGACAGCCTCATCCACCAGGGGGCAGACAGCAGAGGCAAGAATAGCCACACTCCTGCAGCTTTAGGAATGGAAACCACAATTACAGAAAGTCAGACAAAATGAGACAGCAGATTAAAGAGCAAGATAAAACCCTAGAAGAACAACTAAGTGAAGTGGAGATAGGCAATCTACCAAAAAAAGAAAATTTTACAGTAATGATACTAATAGTAAAGGTGATTCTCAAGACCTTGGAAGGAGAATGGAAGGATAGGTCGAAATGATATAAGAAAAGTTTAACAGAGACCTAGAAGACTGAAGAACAGACAGAGACTAACAATATGGTAACTGGAACAAAAAATAAGTCAGAATGGCTCAGTAGCAGAATAACTGAGGCAAGAGAATGGAAAAGTCGCCTGGAAGACAGAATGGTAGAAATCACTCCCTTAGAACAAGGATAACAGAATGAAAAGAAATGAGGACAGTCTAAGAGACCTCTGGGACAACAATAAATGCATAGACATTCACATTACAGGGGTCCTAGAAGAAGAATAGTGATAGAAAGGACCCGAGAAGGTATTTGAAGGGATAACTGAAAAATTTCCTAACATGGAAAAGAAAACAGTCACTCATGTACAGGAAGCAAAGAGAGTCCCAGGCAGGATAAACCGAAGAAGGAACACATCGGGACTTATAGTAATCAAATTGGTAAAAATTAAAGACAGAGAAAAAAAAATCAAAAGCATCAAGGGGAAAGCAACAAATAACATACAAGGGAATTCCCGTAAGGTTATCAATTGCTTTCTCAGCGGAAACTCTGCAGGCCAGAAAGAGTGGCACAATATATTTAAAGTGCTGAAAGGGGAAAACCTACAACCAAGAATACTCCACTCAGCAGGGCTAATTCAGATTTGATGGAAAAATAAAAACTTTTATAGTAAAGCAAAAGCTAAGAGAATTCAGCACCACTGGAGAGCTTTGCAACAAATGCTAAAGGAACTTGAGGTGGAAAAGAAAACACCACAACTAGAAAAAGAAAATTACAAAATTACTCACTAGTTAAGGTAAACATACAATAAAGGTAGAAAATCATCCCTAGACAGGTATGTCAAAAACTGCAATTGTGAGGAGAGCACAAATACAGGATATTGGAAATGCATTTGACATTAAAAGACTAGCAACTTAAAACAATCTTTTTATATACTGACTGCTATATCAAGACCTTGTGGTAACCAAACCAAAAATCTATAATAGATACACACGAAAAAAAAAAAAAGGAATCCAAACACAGTACTGAAGTTAGGTATGAAACCACAACAGAGAACAAAAGAGGAAGGAAAGAAAAAAAACCTACAAAAACAAACCCAGAACAATTAACAAAATGGAAGTAAGAACATGGTGGTGGTTTAGTCGCTAAGTCGTGTCCAACTCTTATGACTCCATGGACTGTAGCCTGCTGGGCTCCTCTGTTCATGGGATGCTCCAGCCAAGAATACTGGAATGGGTTGCCGTGCCCTCCTCCAGGGGATTTTGCTGACCAAGGGATCAAACCCCAGTCTCCTGCCTTGCAGGCAGATTCTTTACCCACTGAGCTACGAGGGAAGCCCAAGTAAGAACATCCATATAGATAATTACCTTAAACGTAAACATTAAATGCTCCAATAAAAAGACACAGACTAGCTGAATGTATGCAAAAAGAAGGCAGACAAAAACAGATGTATACATGCTGTCTACAACAGATCCATTTCAAATCTAGGAACACATGCACACAAAGTGAAGGGATAGAAAAAAGGTATTCCATGTAAATGCAAACCGGAAGAAAGCCGGAGTAGCAATACTCGTATCAGATCAAATAGACTTTCGAATAAAGACTGTTACAAGAGACAAAGAAAAACTACTTAATGATCAAGAGATCAACCCAAGAATAATCTATAATAATTGTAAATATATATGCACCCAGCATAGGAATACCTCAATATCTAAGACAGATACTAATGGCCATAAAGAGAGAAATCAACAGTAACACAGTAATAGTGGGGGACAGTAGCACCCCAATTTCATCAATGAACAGATCAGACGTAAAATCAATAAGTAAACACAGGCCTTAAATGATACATTAAACCAGATGGACTTAATTGATATTTATAAAGCATTCCATCCAAAAGCAGTGGAATACACATTCTTCTCAAGTGCACATGAAACATTCTCCTGGATTGATCACATGCTGGGCCACAAAGTGAGCCTTGATAAATTTTAAAAAGTTTACATGGTATCAAGCATATTTTCCAACCACAATGCTATGAGAATAGAAATCAGCTATAAGAAAAAAAGCTGTAAAAATTAAACATGTGGAGGCTAAACGGTAGGCTGCTAAACAACTAATGGATCACTGCTAAACAACTAATGATCTCTGAAGAAATCAAGGAGGAAATTAAGAAATACCTAGAGACAAATGAAAGTAAAAGCAAATGATCCAAAACCTATGGGACGCAGCAAAAGCAGTAATAAGAGGGTAGTTTATAGCAATAAAATCTTAGGAAACAATAAAGATCTCAAATAAACAATTTTATCTTGCACCTAAAGCAACTAGATAAAGAAGAACGTATAAAATCCACAGTTACAATGAAAGAAATTATAAAGATCAGAGCAGAAATAAATGAAATAGGGATGAAGAAAACAATAGAAAAGATCAATGAAACAAAACCTGGTTATTTGAAAGCATAAATAAAATTGGTAAACCTTTAGCCACACTCATCAAGAAAAATGGGAGAAGGCTCAAGTCAGAATTAGAAATGAAAATGGAGAAGTTACACAGCATGAAAATACAAAGGATCATGAGAGAAGTCTAGGACCGGATGGCTCCACAGGTGAATTCTATCAAACATGTAGAGAAGAATACCTGTCCTTCTGAAACTCTTCCAAAAAACTGCAGAGGAAGGAACACTCCCACTATCACACTCATCAAAAGCAGACAGTGATACCACAAAAAAGAAAATTATATACCAATATCAGTGATGAACATAGAGGCAAAAATCCTCAATAAAATACTAGGAAACCAATTCCAACAAAACATTAGAAAGGTCATATACCATGTTCAGATGGGATTTATCCCAGAGACGCAAGAATTTTTCAGTATATACAGATCACAGTGCAATACACCACATCAACAAATCAGAGGATAAAAAAGGCATCATCTCAATAGATTAAAAAAAAACTTTTGACAGAATTCAACACCTATTTGTGGTTAAAACTCCATAAAGTGTATATAGAGGGAACATGTGCTGTGCTGTGCTTAGTCACTTCAGTCGTGTCTGACCACTTGTGACCCTCTGGACAGTAGTCTGGCAGGCTCCTCTGTCCGTGAGATTCTCCAGGCAAGATTACTGGAGTGGGATGCCATGCTCTCCTCCAGGGGATCTTCCTAACGCAGGGATTGAGCCCATATCTCCTGCGTCTCCTGCATTGCAGGTTACTGCTGAGCCAGTGGGGAAGCCCCGTAGAGAGAGTATCAGTTCAGTCACTCAGTCGTGTCCAACTCTTTGCGACCCCATGAATCATAGCACGCCAGGACTCCTTGTCCATCACCAATTCCCAGAGTTCACTCAAACTCATTCCATTGAGTCGGTGATGCCATCCAGCCATCTCATCCCCTGTCATCCGCTTCTCCTCCTGCCCCCAGTCCCTCCCAACATAACAGGGTCTTTTCCAATGAGTCAGCTGCACATGAGGTGGCCAAAGTATTGGAGTTTCAGCTTTAGCATCAGTCCTTCCAATGAGCACCCAGGACTGGTCTCCTTTAGGATGCACTGGTTGAATCTCCTTGCAGTTCAAGGGACTCTCAAGAGTCTTCTCCAACACCAGAGTTCAAAACCATCAATTCTTTGGCACTCAGCTGTCTTCACAGTCCAACTCTCACATTCATTCATGACCACTGAAAAAAGCATAGCCTTGACTAGATGGACCTTTGTTGGCAAAGTAATATCTCTGCTTTTTAATATGCTATCTAGGTTGGTCATAACTTTTCTTCCAAGTAGTAAGCGTCTTTTAATTTCATGGGTGCAGTCACCATCTGCTGTGATTTTGGAGCCCAGAAAAATAAAGTCTGACACTGTTTCCACTGTTTCCCCATCTATTTCCCATGAAGTGATGGGGCCAGATGCCATGATCTTCGTTTTCTGAATGTTGAGCTTTAAGCCAACTTTTTCACTCTCCTCTTTCACTTTCATCAAGAGGCTTTTGAGTTCCTCTTCACTTTCTGCCATAAGGGTGGTGTCATCTGCATATATGAGGTTATTGATATTTCTCCCAGCAATCTTGATTCCAGCTTGTGCTTCTTCCAGCCCAGCGTTTTGCTGCATCAAAGTTAAATAAGCAGGGTGACAGTATACAGCCTTGACATATTCCTTTTCCTATTTGGAACCAGTCTGTTGTTCCATGTCCAGTTCTAACTGTTGCTTCCTGACCTGCATGTACGTTTCTGAAGAGGCAAGTCAGGTGGTCTGGTATGCCCATCTCTTTCAGAGTTTTCCACAGTTTATTGTGATCCACACAGTCAAAGGCTTTGGCATAGTCAAGAAAGCAGAAATAGATGTTTTTCTGGAACTCTCTTGCTTTTTCCATGATAACAGCAGATGCTGGCAATTTGATCTCTGGTTCCTCTGCTTTTTCTAAAACCAGCTTGAACATCAGGGAGTTCACAGTTCACGTATTGCTGAAGTCTGGCTTGGAGAATTTTGAGCATTACTTTACTAGCATGTGAGATGAGTGCAATTGTGTGGTAGTTTGAGCATTCTTTGTCATTGCCTTTCTTTGGGATTGGAATGAAAACTGACTTTTTCCAGTCCTGTGGCCACTGCTGAGTTTTCCAAATTTGCTGGCATATTGAGTACAGCACTCTCACAGCATCATCTTTCAGGATTTGAAATAGCTCTACTGGAATTCCATCACCTCCACTAGCTTTGTTCATAGTGATGCTTTCTAAGGCCCACTTGACTTCACATTCCAGGATGTCTGGCTCTAGATGAGTGATCGCACCATTGTGATTATCTTGGTCCTGAAGCTCCTTTTTGTGCAGTTCTTCTGTGTATTCCTGCCACCTCTTCTTAATATCTTCTGCTTCTATTCGGTCCATACCATTTCTGTCCTTTATCGAGCCTATCTTTGTATGAAATGTTCCCTTGGTATCTCTAATTTTCTTGAAGAGATCTCTAGTCTTTCCCATTCTGTTGTTTTCCTCTATTTCTTTGCATTGATCGCTGAAGAAGGCTTTCTTAAGTCTTCTTGCTATTCTTTGGAACTTTGCATTCAGATGCTTGTATCTTTCCTTTTCTCCTTTGCTTTTTGCTTCTCTTCTTTTCACAGCTATTTGTAAGGCCTCCCCAGACAGTCTTGATCCCTGTCTCCTGTACAATGTCAGGAACCTCTGTCCATAGTTCATCAGGCACTCTATCTATCAGATCTAGGCCCTTAAATCTATTTCTCACTTCCACTGTATAATCATAAGGGATTTGATTTAGGTCATACCTGAATGGTCTAGCGGTTTTCCCCACTTTCTTCAACTTAAGTCTGAATTTGGCAATAAGGAGTTCATGATCTGAGCCACAGTCAGCTCCTGGTCTTGTTTTTGTTGACTGTATAGAGCTTCTCCGTCTTTGGCTGCAAAAAATATAATCACTCTGATTTCAGTGTTGACCATCTGGTGATGTCCATGTGTAGAGTCTTCTCTTGGGTTGTTGGAAGACGGTGTTTGTTATGACCAGTGCGTTTTCTTGGCAAAACTCTATTAGCCCTTGCCCTGCTTCATTCTGTATTCCAAGGCCAAATTTGCCTGTTACTCCAGGTGTTTCTTGACTTCCTACTTTTGCATTCCAGTCCCCTCTAATGAAAATGACATTTTTTTGGGGGTGCTAGTTGTAAGTTTGGTCACTTAATCTATGACAACTGAGGTCAGAGAATGGAGAAAAAACAGTCTCTTCAATAACTGGTTCTGAGACAACTGGACAGCTACACACACACAAAAAGAAAATAGAATTTTCTTAAACCCTATATAAAAAAAACTCAAAATGGATTAAAGACCTAAATGTAAGACCAGATACTATAAAAGTCTTAGAGGAAAACATAGGCAGAACACTCTTTGACATAAATCACAGCAATGTCTTTCTCATTACACCTCCTACAGTAATGGAAATAAAAACAGAAATGAATAAACAGTATTCAACTCAAAAGGTTTGTCACAGTAAAGGAAACCACAAACAAAACACAAACACAAACACAACTCAAAGAATGGGAGAAAATATTTGCAAACAATGTGATCAACAAGGGATTAACCCCCATAATTTTTAAACAGCTCATGTGTCTCAATATCAAAAAAACGAACAACCCAATCAAAAAATGGACAGAAGATATACAGATGGCCAAGAAGCACATAAAAAGATGCTCAACATCACTAATTATTAGAGAATTGTAAATCAGAACTATAATGAAGTATCACTTTACACCAGTCAAAGTGGCCATCATCAAGAAGTCTAAATAATAAATGCTAGAATGTATGGAGAAAAGGGAACCCTCCGACACTGTTGTGGGAATGTAAATTGGTACAGCCACTATGGAGAACAGAATGTAAGTTCCTTAAGAAATGAAAAGTAGAGCCACCGTATGATCCAGCAATCCCACTATTGAGCATATATCCTGAGACAGTCATAATTTGAAAAGATCTCTTCACCCCAATTTCAATGCAGCACTATTTACAGTAGCCAAGACACAAAAATTACCTACATGTCCTTTTGATGGGAGGAATGAATAAAGAAGATGTGGTTCATATATACAATGGAATATTACTAAATCATTGAAAAGAACAAAATAAAACCATTTACAACAACATGGATGTACCTGAAGACTATTATACCAAGTGAAGTAAGTCAGAGAAAGACAAATATCATACAATGTTGCTTATGTGCCAAATCTTTAAAAACTGATATAAATGAACTTATTTATAAAACAGAAGCAGAGTCGCAGACTTAGAGAATGAACTTGCAGATACTGGGAGGATGTGAGGCATGGGATGATAGACCAGGAGGGAGGCTGGGATTGATATATGCATGCTGCTGTACTTAAAATAGCTAAGGGACTTCCGTGGTGGTCCAGTGGCTAAGGCTCCATGCTCCCAGTGCAGTGGGGCCAGGTTCGAGCCCCGGTCAGGGACCTAAGATCTCATGTACTACAACTAAGCCTGGGTGCCGCATCTACTGAGCCCTTGGGTTCTAGAGCCCACACACTGCAACTAGAGAAGGTCATTTGCAGCAACAAGGAGCCCACGTGCCACAAGGAAGACCCAGCACAGCCCTCCCAAAACAAAACAATGAAGTGAGACTGGTAAAAAAAAAAAAGGGAAAACAGCAAGGACCTACTGTATAGCACAGGGAACTCTGCTCAGTATTCTGTAATAGCCTAAATGGGAAAAGAGCTTGAAAAAGAATGTTGTTTAGTTGCTAAGTTGTGTGACTCTTTGTGGCCCCATAGACTGCAGCATGCCTCCTCTGTCCATGGGATTTCCCAGGCAAGAATCCTGGAATGGTTGCCATTTCCTTCTTCAGGATATCTTACTGACCCAGGGATCGAACCCACGTGCCCTCCATTGGCAGGCAGATTGTTCACTGCTGAGCCACCAGGAAAAAAGAATAGATAAATGTATATGTATGACTGAATCACTTTGCTGTATGCCTGGCACAACATTTGCAATCAACTATACTCCAATATAAGATAAATTGTTTAGATAATAAAAGAAAAAGATCGTATGGTCATCTCAGCAGACAATAAGCATTTGAGAAAACTCAGCATCCATTCATAAGTTAAAAATAAAAACCTCTTAACAAATTAGACATAAAAGAAACATATCAATATAATACGGCTTAACATCAAGCAAGAGGTGAAATGTTGAACACTTTTCCTCTAAGATCAGGAACAAGATAAGTGCCCATTCTCACCACTTATATTCACATAGTATGGGAAGTCCTGTTTAGAGCAATCAGGCAAGAAAAAGAAAAAGGATCAGAATTGGAAAGGAAAAAATAAAATTGTCTCTATTTGTAGATTACACGATTTTATATATAGAAATTAAACACTAAACCAAAAAGCTGTTAGATATATGAGTGAATTCAGTAATGTTGCAGAATGCCAAATAAACATACAGAAATCAATGCCTTTCCATACACAAACAGCAAAATTTGGGAAAATGAAGAAATTGATCTCATTTGTGTTAGCATCAAAAATAAAATTCCTAGGAATAAATTAATTATAGGAGATGAAAGATCTCTGCAATGAAAACTGCCAGTCCTTTGATGAAAATAGCTGAAGAAAACACCTATAAATGGAAAGGTATCCTGAATTGACGGATTGGAAGATTTAATATTGTTAAAATGTCAGTTTTACCAAAAGCCATCTACAGACTCAGTGCAAGCCCTTTCAGGATTCCAATGCCTTTTTTTTTTTTTTAATGGAAGTAGAAAAATCACTCCTAAAATGTACATGAAACCACAAAAGTCGCCAAACAGCCAGAGAAATCCTGAGGAAAAACAACATTTTAAGCTGTACTATAAAGCTATAGCCATCAAAACAGTAATGTACTGACATAAAGTCAGAGAAATAGACCCAAGCCCAGGAATAAACCTAACCATCTATGGTCAACAAATATTTGATGAGAGTCAAGAATAGTTAATAGAGGAATGACGGTCTCTTCAATAAATGGTGCTGGGATAACTGGATATTTTATGTAAAAGAGTGAAACTGGACTCATATTGTACACTAATCACAAACATTAAGTTGAAATATGTTAAAGACCTAAATATAAACCTGGAACTATGAAACTCCTAGAATAAAACATAGGAGTAAAGGTCCTTGAAATAGGTCTTAGTAATGATTTTTTGGAGATAACACCTAAAGCACAGCAACAAAATAAAAAATCAACCAGTGTGACTACAGCAAGCTGAAAAGCTTCTGCACAGCCAAAGAAACCATCAGCAAAGTGAAAAGGCAGCCTATCGAATGGGAAAAAATACTTGTAAACTATGTATCTGATGAGGGGTTAATATCCAGAATACATACAGAACTCATATAACTCAGTAGCAGAAAACCCTAAAATTCCAATTTAAAGAGGGGCAAAGAATCTGAATAGACATATCTTCTTTGAAGATATGTGAAAGTCCAACAGGTACATGAAGAGATGTTCAACATCATTAGTCATCAGGAGAATGTAAATTAAAACACAGTCAGATACCTCACACCTATTAAAATGGCCATATCATGAAAAACACAAGGGATAACAAATGGTGCCCTGGATGTGGAGAAAGGGAACCCCTCTGCACTTTTTTTTTTTGAGGCAAGGAAGAGACTTTCATTGGGGAGCCAGCAAACAGAAGATGGCAGGCTAGCACCTCAAAACAACCATCTTATTTGGGTCTGGATACCAGGTTTTTTTTATAGATCAGAGAGGTAGAAGCAGTGGGGAACTAAAGTCAAAAGGCAGAATTGAAGGAGGCAGTGGGGAAGTGAAATGAAAGGGTCTTCCGTCTTGCAGAACGTCTCCAAGGGAATGACCGGACTTCGGAAGGGGTATGTTAATCTCCTCTGTTCTCAGGTGGGCAGGGACAAACTATCTCCATGAACTGAACAAGGGCACTTTAGTTACAGTCCAGCAGAGGGAAAGCCTGGTGTGCTGCAGTCCAGGGGTCGCCTAGTCAGACAGGACTGAGTGACTGGACTGAACTGAACTGAAAGGGGCAGGGTCCTGCAGGCAAGCCATTAAGTATGATTGTAATAACAAGAGCAATGACAAGCAAGTTATATTTATTTGTATATATTGTGTATACTGCTGTACAATATATGAGTAAGTTCTTAGAGTAAATCCTGAGTTCGTTCTCACATGAATAGATTTTTTTGCCTTTTTTCTTCTTTCTTATTTTAAATTGTATCTATGTGAGAAGATGGATGTTAGTTGAACCTATTGTGGTAATGACTTTTATCCTATATATAAATCAAACCATCAAAGTGTATGCCTTAAACTTATATGTCAGTTATTTTTCCATGAAACTGAGAAAAAACCAATAATATGCAGCAGATATGACCTGCAGAGCCTAAAATATTTACTATTTGACTCTTCACCAAAACAGTTTCCAACCTGTCCAAATGTATGGTCTAATAGACATGATAATTGCATGGGAAATATAAAAGGCTTGATGTATATCTCTTAATTACTCTTAAGAAAACATAAAAGTTTCATAAAGCAATAGTTATAACCATGAGAAAGGTAGAAATGGAGCTACATTGGAGCAAAGTTGCTATATTTTACCATAATTAAGCTAGGGCATGTTAAGTCACTTCAGTTGTGTCCAACTATTTGAAACCCTGTGGACTGTAGCCTGCCAGGCTTCTCTGTCCATAGGGATTCTCCAGGCAAGAATACTGGTGTGGGTTGCCATGCTCTCCTTCAGGGAATCACCCTGACCCAGGGATTGAACCTGTGTCTCTTAATGTCTACCTGCATTGATAGGCGGATTCTTTACCACTAGCACCACCTGGGAAACCCACAGTTAAACTAGTCAGTTCAGTTCAGTTCAGTTCAGTCACTCAGTTGTATCCGACTCTGCAACCCCATGGACTGCAGCATGCCAGGCTTCCCTATCCATCACCAACTCCTGGAGCTTGCTCAAACTAATGTCCATCGAGTCAGTGATGCATTCCAACCATCTCATCCTCTGTCATCCCCTTCTCCTCCCGCCTTCAATCTTTCCCAGCATCAGAGTCTTTTCCAATGAGTCAGGTTCTTCACATCAGGTGGCTAAAGTATGGGAGTTTCAGCTTCAGCATCAGTCCTTCCAAGGAATATTCAGGACTGATTTCCTTTAGGATGGACTGGTTGTATCTCCTTGCAGTCCAAGGGACTCTCGAGAGTCTTCTCCAACACCACAGTTCAAAAGCATCAATTCTTTGGCCCTCAGCTTTCTTTAGAGTCCAACTCTCACATCCATACATGACTACTGGATAAACCATAGCTTTAACTAGATGGACCTTTTTTGGCAAAGTAATGTCTCTGCTTTTTAATATGCTGTTTACGTTAGTCATAGCTTTTCTTCCAAGGAGCACGCATCTTTTAATTTCATGGCTGCAGTCATCATCTGCAGTGATTTTGGAGCCCAACAAGATAAAGTCTCTCACTGTTTCCATTTTTTCCCCATCTATTTGCCATGAGTGATGGGACCAGATGCCATGATCTTAGTTTTCTGAATGTTGAGCTTTAAGCCAGCTTTTTCACTCTCTTCTTTTACTTTTATCAAGAGGCGCTTTAGTTCTTCGCTTTCTGCCATAATGGTTGTGTCATCTGCATATCTGAGGTTATGATATTTCTCCCAGCAATCTTGATTCCAGCTTGTGCTTCATCCAGGCCAGCATTTCACATGATGTACTCTGCATTTAAGTTAAATAAGCAGGGTGACAATATACAGCCTTGACATACTCCTTTCCCTATTTGGAACCAGCCTGTTGTTCCATGTCCAGTTCTAACTGTTGCTTCTTGACCTGCATACAGATTTATCGGGAGGTAGGTAAGAATTTTAATTCATCTCTTTAAGAATTTTCCACAGTTTGCTGTGATCCACACAGTCAAAGGCTTTGGCGTAGTCAATAAAGCAGAAATAGATGTTTTTCTGCAGCTCTCTTGCTTTTTCGATGATCCAGCGGATGTTGGCAATTTGATTTCTCTGGTTCCTCTGCCTTTTTTAAATCCAGCTTGAACATCTGGAAGTTCACGGTACACATACTGTTGAAGCCTGGCTTGGAGGATTTTGAGCATTTCTTTGCTAGCATGTGAGATGAGTTCAATTGTGCAGTAGTTTGAACATTGTTTGACATTGCCTTTCTTTCGGATTGGAATGAAAACTGACCTTTCCAGTCCTGTGGCCACTGCTGAGTTTTCCAAATTTGCTGCCATATTTAGTGCAGCACTTTCACAGCAGATAAAAGGTAAGCTAGTATTAACCTGAAATATGGGCTTCCCTTGTGGCTCAGCTGGTAAAGAATCCACCTGCAATGTGGGAGACCTGGGTTCAATCTCTGGGTTGGGAAAATCCCCTGGAGAAGGGAAAGGCTACCCACTCCAGTATTCTGGCCTGGAGAATTCCATGGACTGTGTAGTTCACGGGGTCACCTGAAATATATTGTTATGAGTTGATGATGTGTATTGTGGCCCCTAGAACAGCCACTAAGAAAATCACTCAAGAAGTATAGCGAGAAAGTTAACAGTCAGTTAAAATAGCATGTAAGAACTACTTACATAAGCCAAAAGATATTAATAAAGGAAAAATAAGACATGAGACATAATAAAAATATTAAAGTCACAGATATAAATATAGTCTTATCAATAATTGCATTAAGTGTGAGTGGTATAAACACTGCAATCAAAAGGCAGAAAATTTCCAACTTGATAAAAAAGCAGAATCCAACTATATCTTATCAAAAGAAACATACTTTAGAGCCAGATCAATTGAAATAAGTTGAATAGGTTCAAATAAGTTGAAAATAAAAAGAGAAAAGACATATCTTGCAGATAGTATTAGGTACAGTAACTATTTTGAGAACAGACAAAATAGACTTTAAGATAAAAAGCATTACTGGAGTTAAAGAGGGAAAATTCATAATGATAAAAGGATCAATGTGTCAAGAATATGTACTGTTATAAATGTTTATCCACCTAACTACTGAGACTCAAAATACATTAAGCAGAAAATGATAGAATTAAAAGGGCAAATTTACAACTAAACAATTATAGTTGAAGATTTTAATACTCCTTTCTTTTCATCTGATAGAACAAAAAACTAAGGATATAGAAAACTTGTACACTATTGACCAACTTAAATGTATTTCTCCACATAACAAGAGGAGAATATATTAACTCTTTTCCAACACATGTAGATCATTCTCCAGGACCGATCATATGGTGTCTCAAAAAAACTTCCCTTTCTGTTGGCTTATTTACCATCTGGTGTCATTCTTTTCAGCTCTAGAAACTTCCTTTAATATTTCTAATAAGATTGTTCTATTAGCCACCTGATTTTCTCATTCCTTGTTTATCTGGGAATGTCTTGTCTATGACTTTATTTCTGAAGAGTGGTTTAGCCCTATATATAACTCTTGATTAACCTTTTTTTTCTTTCAGCATTTTAAACATGTCATTCTGATGAGAAATTAGCTTTTAATTGTATCATTACTCTTCTGTGTGTATGAGTCACTTTTTCTCTTGTGACTTTCAAGATTTTGTTTGTATTTGTCTCATACCAACTTGCCTGTGGTAAGTCTAGGTGTTGATTTCTGTGTTTATTGAACTTCTTGGATCTGTAGATGAATGTTTTTCATCAAATATGAGACATCTATAGCCATTGTTTTTTCACGTTTTTTTCTCCTCTTCTGAGACTCCTATTATGCATGTGATTGTATCCTACATGTAATTTTTGCTTGTTTTTTTTCTCTCTACTCTGCAGATTTGATAATTTCTATTGATATGTCTTTGAGTTTACTGATTTCTTTCCTCCACTTCAAATCTGCTCCTGAGACCCTCTAATAATTTTTTCATTTCAGTTACTGTATTGTATGTTTTAGAACTGGTCTTTGGTTCTTTTTATGGCTTATATTTTTCTATTTAGATTTTCTATTTATTTTTAATCATTGTTACCATATTTTTGTTTAATTTTTGGACATAGCTTCTTTAAACACACTTGTAACAGCTTCTTTGAAATCCTTGCCAACTTCAACATCTGGACCTATTAGAGTGTTTCTGTTGACTGCTTCCCCCACACCCTTCTCCTGGCTATGAGTCACAGATTTCTGTTTCTTTGCATGTCTTGTATTTTTGTTGTTGTTGAAAACTGGAAATTTAGGTAGTATATCAGATGTAGGTAATGTGTCAACTTTGGATTTTGATTTATTTTTCTGAGAGCTAGGCCCCTACTCTTAAAATATTCTCAAGTCATTGTTTAATTTACTATTTAGAGTGTTGAAGGGGCTCATGGAGCTTCCAAATCCCTATTTTTGTCATAATTTTTTGACAATATCTTCCCATTCCTGAGTCTTTGGCATTTATTGGACAAGGTCCTATGTCCTAGTCTTTGATAGGAACACTGAAAATATGCTTGTTATGTTCTTTCAGTATCTTGGGATCTTCTTTCTCTGAGTTTGTAATCTGCTATAAGATGTGTGAAAATCTCCCAGTGGCTTCATGTAAAATTTTCTCTCTAGGGTGTCTGAACATCATTTTCTTTGGTGGAGAAAATGGAAGCCTTGTATTGGTCATCTGCTAGCTAATTATTCTTGCTTCAAGCATAGCTTGAAAAATCTTTTTGGTGCCCTTAGCATTTTTCTGAGGTGTGGCTCATTTGGGACAACAGTTACCTTCATTCTTGCAGATTCATGTCTAAAACTATAATCAAAGACACATATATAAGTCTTTGATTATAGTTTCCTCAGAAATCAATAATGTGTATATATTATTTAAATCAATATTTAACACATTTTTATGTTTTTTACTCCCAAAAGAATAAAATAATAAAAGAGATTTGCAACTCTTCAGTCCATGGGGTCGCTAAGAGTCGGACACGACTGAGCAACTTCACTCTAACTTTTCACTTTCATGCATTGGAGAAGGAAATGGCAACCCACTCCAGTGTTCTTGCCTGGAGAATCCCAGGGATGGGGGAGCCTGGTGGGCTGCTGTCTATGGGGTCGCACAGAGTCGGACACGACTGAAGCGACTTAGCAGCAGCAGAGAATGAAAAATTGAGGGGTTTTACCCTGTAATGGATTTAAACAATAAATGCAATTCATGTAATAATTCTTTGAAGAGCACAGTATAATTGCAGTGTTGACTGTTTACTTAAAGTGTGAAACATCACTGAGCTGTTGAGGACAACAGCAGATCAACAGACAATAATATCCTGGCGACAGAAAAGGAAATTAATTCATTTTACTGTTTTAGGTGCTACTGGCTTTGCATTGTTTTTATGATGCCAGGAGTGTCTTGGTGGTTTGAATCACTAACCTAAATGACTTCCTTACTGTATTAATTGTAGGCTTTAAAATGAGCTTCCGTTGGACAGTTGCTACTATCCTAAAATTTTTATGGTAGGATACAGGGTTCCAGGATCGCATGCCAGTAGTGCCATTGGCAGTTCATATGTTTGTTGCTTGCTTATATTAAGCTTTTAATTTTGAAGTAATTGTAGATTCCCATGCAGTAGGTATCCATATGCTTTGAACCAGTCATATTTTTTCTTTCACCCAACCATTAACTAATTTTGCAAAAATTAGCTATTGCAACTTTGTGGGTAATGAAAGGGGCCCTGTAGAAAGGTTTGAAGTTTTCTGAAACTCTGTGACACTAATTTGGCTAAGCATCAGCTATGACAGTGGTCATGATTAAGATAAGGTATTAGAAACACTGTGAAGCTTTTATTTTAAAATATAAATTTGTAATAGTATTACCTTAAAAAAAAAAAAGCATCAAATTTTCAACTTTTCTGTGCCATTCTTGGAATGAGCTCATGTTCTCTGCAAATTTTAACACCATTTAAGTGTAATTAGTTCTAATGCTGTATTTGCTCAACCAGTAAACTGTTTATAAAGTTTGTAGTGACTGTGTTTAGACACTTGTATAATATAATTTTTGTCATATATAGTGTTACTATTAATGCAAGTGAATACAAAGAGATATTAATGGTTATTTGAACAGTGAAGTGAAGTCGCTCAGTCGTGTCCAACTCTTTGCGACCCCGTGGACTGTAGCCCACCAGGCTCCTCCGTCCATGGGATTCTCCAGGCAAGAATACTGGAGTGGGTTGCCATTTCCTTCTCCAGGGGATCTTCCCAACCCAGGGATCAAACCCGGGTCTCCCGCATTTCAGGCAGACGCTTTAACCTCTGAGCCACCAGGGAAGCCCATTTGAACGGTAGTTGTACCCGTATTTTTGTTGAGTAATTTCAAACCAGGATTGCCTTTTTTCCTTTTTAGTTTAAGTTGTCTGTTTGGAACTTTGTTCTGAAGGATTTTCACAGTAGAAGCTGTTTGTCTGAGAATAATGAAAATCATCTATTTGTGGAAGGATTTGGAGAGATCATGGATATGGCTTGTTCTAATTTTATTTAAAAAAAATAAAAACTTTAAAATTGCTAGTGCTATAATGGCAGTATGACCCATAAAGGGCTGAAATGCTTGTTTGCCTAGAAGGAAAGAAATGTAAAGTCGATGGTTGATGAGACAGAATTATTAAGATAGATTAGACAAGACTTGATTGTAAAATTCTCTGAACATTCTTCAGAAGGGCTTCAAGAATATAACAAAATATATGAAAAATTGTATTGAAAAGACCGTGGCTGAGGCTTGGATGTCAGGTTTTGATAATCGGAGTCTTTCCAATGCCATATGTATACATTTGTCACAGTGACCACAAGTATTAACGCCAGAGTTTGGCAGCACATTTTAATTTTCTTTTTCTTGAGCAGAATGCAACATAATTCTTTTTTTCTTTTCCTATACAAAAGTAAAAAAAGAAAAAACGTTGCTACTACTACTGTTTTGAGTGTTAGACCTTGCTTGTAGATTACATGGGGGAAAACATGCCTTAAATGCTGATTATCAGCATTTTCTAAACTTCCTCTATACGCTCTGTGAAAAAAGTATACTGTGGCCACATAAATGGGGAACTTCTGGTGATTCACAATTGAAAGGGTTTCCTGACTGGATAACTGTTCTTTAAAAAGCTAGTGTGTATTATAATAAGCAGTATAGCATGTACTTTTTCCTAAACTTATTTGAACATGACATCCCTCTAAACTGGTGGTCTTGTGAACATAGTTGGGAGTAAACATTGCTCTAGGTAAGTAGTGTTCCAAAGTGCTGTCACACTATTATTGGAAATATTTGTAGTTTTATAAAATTAATATAAAAATTAAATATGGGCTTTGTTTTAGTTCTTTTTCTAAAGTTGCTTCTTGAGTATTGTTTTGACATAATTTCTTATTTTGTACTAAACTGCTGGTTCAAATAATAGGATGAGTAGATCCTAAATAAGTGAATTTGGAAAATGTTAATATTCTTAGAAACTTTATGTACAACTGATTTTTGAAAGAAATGCAAGTTAGAGAGCCATGACTCATCTGTCCGCATTGAACTGTTCAGTATTCTTTCCCTGCTTGATGGTTCTTTTTGTTCCGTTGTTCTGTTAGTTCCTGTCACTGAGGGTGTCTGATCTCTTCGTTAATGCAGTATGCACAACAGAAGGTTTATAGAGTGCAAGAGAAAGGTTTGAACTCCAGTGTATATTGACTGACTTGTAGCAAAGCAGTGGTACTACTTCAGCGTTTTTTCAATGGTTGGAGAAATATGAAATAAATAGCAATAAATAGCAATCTGGAAAAAAAACAATTTTATGTGTTCTCTTTAGAAGCACCGTATAATTTTTCTGTAATACTTACATTTAACAGAAATTGTATAATTTTTTTATTTTATAATGACAGAACTTGTAAACCTTCAGCAATCTAGATTTGTATAGCAGTGCTGTGTGTGTGTATATATATATATGAGATTTTGCTTTCTGTTTTATTTCAGTGAACTGAAATGACATTAGGAAATTCAGATTCTTAAAATTTAATCACAGGTTTTTGTGTGATCCCTCCTACACCAAATAAATATAATAATGTTTTTTAAAAACCCTAGAGTAACAGGGGTTTAGAATTGTGGCATCTCTTATTCTAAGGAATCCCAAAGTATGTAATGTAGTACCATATTAGTAGTATGTGATCAGTTAAGTTCTGTATTTTTATAGAAGTAATATATGAGCATAGAAATAAACAGTAAAGTTTAAAAATGAAAAGGTAACATCTTTTTATGCCCTTGCTTCTTTCCTAGCCTTCATATTGAGTACTTTTTTTTTTTATTCAGTAGCAGGTAATAAATCAAGGAACTTGCTCTTACATTAACAGTCAACATGTACAAATTAAGATTTCTCTAATGTAAAATTTCTTGTGTTAATGGTAATTGAGATTCTTTTTAAGAGTGTATATTTAGAAATCAGTTATATTTTAAAATTTAATTTAGAATTCGTTTAATTGATGGAGAATTGTTTTTAAACTATGATATTTTGAGCAAAAATAAACCAATGGTATATTTTTCCATTGATTTATAAGTGTTCTGTCAACGATTTTGTTTTCTCATGGGAATTTCAAAGAAAAAAACTTAAATGAATCAATTAGAAATATATTTACACTAAAAATTATCACTCTAAAATTTTCTCCTATTTTTAGTTTAGAAAGTGAGATGAAAACAATCATTATTATAACAGTATTATTCATTTCAGATAGCAAGATGTGGATTGCTTGTAGGTATTCTCTGCAATGTACTAGAATTAAAAAAATAAATTTTTATTCTGGGCTATGATACAATGATATTTCTTGAGACAGTGATTATAATAGTCTCATGCCAACAATGGACACCTGGTGGTCTCATTCAGGTCAAAGCCTAAAAACTCCATTGTGCTACCTTAGTAAAGAGGAAAAAAGCCTACCTAGAAGAAATCTGTGAAATAGACAGTCACTAAAATATAAAGTGAAAATCTACGTAGGTTGTCTCCATAAATCTTACAGAATGAGTAAGATAAAGGATTTTTCCAAGTGGTCATCCATGTACTGACACAAAGCAATAATAAAGATGCAAAGTTTTAGAATAAAAGCCTTTACATATATCTGAAGAAAAGACATGTCATTTTTCTCTCAGCTCAGCTCAGCTCAATCGCTCAGTCATGTCCAACTCTTTGCAACCCCGTGAATCGCAGCACGCCAGGCCTCCCTGTCCATCACCAACTCCTGGAGTTCACTCAGACTCACGTCCATTGAGTCAGTGATGCCATCCAGCCATCGCATCCTCTGTCGTCCCCTTCTCCTCCTGCCCCCAGTCCCTCCCAGCATCAGTCTTTTCCAGTGAGTCTCTGGTAGCAGTTATAATCGCCACTTATCAAGAGTATTTTCCTAGATACTTTTTCTTGTCTTCTGCAGTACTCTCAGTGACATCTTACTAGGTATGATACCTCGAATGTCCTATTGACTAATTGGTCAGATAAATAATAAACACCTGACAAATAACTTATTTTGAAGAACATTCAATGAAAGTTTAGTGCACAATTTAGTCATAGGCAAAGTACTAGGTAAAATGTCAAAACAAAATGATTTTCTGTTTTGAAGCAATGTCTTTAAGATATTAAAATTTCTATTGGGAAGGAATTAATTGAAAAGCTTGATACTCAGACAAATATTCAAGCTAAATCAGTTTCTGTTGTGTTTCTTACATGTCATATATTTCGGAGCATTTTATTTTGAAGCTCCCACATTACATTTAATTATCTTTCATAAATAAGAGAACTTCTTAATTGCTGGTTTGCTGTTCTTAATTTAAAATGTTCTTTTTGTTTATTGCTTATAACAGGCAAAAGAACAGTTAATAGATTTCCTCAATGAACTTTTTGGTATTGTCAATATTATTTGTAATCTGTGTTTTAGTGTTACTTTGGCTTCTGTGTATAAAATGGATTGAAGGGGCCCAGAATGGAAGTAGGAAGACTAGTTAAGGAGTCAGTTGATGAGTTCAGGTAAGAGAGAATAGTGGTGCTTGGTTCAGGGTGGTAAGAGTGGAGTCAGAGAAGACAGACTCGGTACATATTTTGCAGTGTGGCCTGTCCTGAGGCACTTAACAGCCTCTGCTCTCTATTTTTCTCTACCTGTAGATGAATTGCCAAGTTTTAGTAGTGTTCCCAGATTTGGTCTTTACCCAGTTCAAAAAATGTTAACCATAAAATAAGAGGGATTTTATATGTGTATATATACACTTTTTTTTAATAGAAGAGATCTAGTCATTTGTTAATTACTTATTCTTCATTACTACTTATTTATCTATGGAAAGAACCAACAAGTTAGGCAAAATATTGTGTGATCGAAAGATCTTAAAGATGTGCTAGCCAGAGATGAGTGGAGCATGGGGGTACCTGGCTTAAAGTTGTTGATGAGACAAAGAGCTGCGTCCTGCAGAGAGCTCTTCCCTGAAAAAGCTTTTTTCTGCTAAAAGCTGCTTACAAAAAGATATTTATATTCAGATTTTACATTTAAAATATCATTTAGTATGGTGAGCTGAAAAAATAGAACTATTTATTGATTTTCTACCATATACCATTGAATTATATGAGATATTTCCTGTAATCATTTGAGGGATATGCTGTTCTGTCTCCTTTTTACAGGTGATTTTTAAGTTAACATCAAACCAGTGATCTAAATATTTGAGTAAATCACCCAAAACTGCACAGCTGATGGTTTGAACCTATTTCTGCACACTGGAATATGTGCATTTCACTGTGCAGTCAAGCAAAAGAGAATGAATATAGAGAGGAACTTACTGTGTATAGAATGCAGTTTAGCTGGCATTGAAATATTGTCTTTTATTTCTCTGTATGCTCTTCCTAACCCAGTGTGCTTTGGATCTCAATTTAGAGCTGTTTTTAGTGGTACCGGAAAAAGCCAGTGCTTGAAAGTATCAAGCCTTGTTATTGACTCTGTGGTCACTGGCTTGGCATGGAGTGGGTGGCTTCCTTCCCATTCCCATTTAAATTTTAGGTTAGGTCAGTATGCATCAGCAGAGAATGATGATTTAAAGGAGACTTATTGTTTTTTTGTTTGAAATTGGCACTTTAATGTTATTTTTAGGCTCGGTCTTGGTACGTACTATGTGGCAGTAATGAAATCATTTTCAGGATATTCTATAAGTAACTGAAAAGTTAAGGTGTTGTATATTTAGCATGAAAGTAAATAGTGCAAACAACTGAAGTTAGGATTATTGTAAGCACACTAAAGAAATAAAGTGTCCAAACTGATGTTTACTTACTGGGAAGTGATGTAATGACCCAGGCCAGCTGAAAAGAGTAGGATTCCACTTGTATTCCAAAAAGAACGCATTGTAACTTTACATCAGTAATACTTCATTAATTTCAAGATGGCATAGCAGTAAATATTTTGAAGGTGTCATGAGACTAATTGGTAATAAACTTAATTGTAAACAATTTTATTAAAAAGAAACATAGTACCATATTGTAAAAGACTTCAAAAAATGCAAGTAAAACATTATTAGAAATCTAAACAGCTAAGAACTGATTAAATTATATGAATTTATACTAAGAATAATTATTCTGATTTACAGTGTTCAGATGATCAGCATATGGAATTTTTAAATGTACATATTTAATTTATTTCATGGAAATGTTATTTTTAGCTTTTGGAAAGAATTTAAAAAAATTTTTTTGTGTTAGTGTTTTTTTTTAACATAAAGGAGAAATCACTCTTTTGAATTATGTAGTCATCTTTACAATACAATATAGAAGAGTTTCAGCACCCTCCTGATTCCTTTATGCCCCTTATGCCAGCCTTCATGCGCCCTGCCAGGCCTCAAACCACTGTTCTGTTCTCTACTTCTGTGTGCTGTGCTTAGTTGCTAAGTCATGTCTGACTCTTTGCAACCTATGGACTGTAGCCCGCCTGGCTCCCCTGTCCGTGGGGATTCTCCAGGCAAGAATACTAGAGTGGGTTGCCATGCCCTCCTCCAGGGATCTTCCCAACCCAGGGATCGAATCCAGGTCTCCCACATTGCAGGCGGATTCTTTACCATTTGAGCAGGATATCATATAAATGGAACTATACATAAGCACCCGTTGAGTTTGACTTCTTTCACTTTGCATAATGCATTTGAGATTCAATCATGTTGTTATATATATATAACATATATGTACATAGTTGTTATTAATTCCTTAGTATTTTATCCTAAGGAGCATGTCATCTGTGAATAAAGAAAGTTTTGCTTCTTTTCCGGTCTTGATACTTCTTGTTTGTTTTGCCTTATTACATTTGTTAGATACCTGAGTAGAGAGAGTGGATCTTGGCATGTATGTGTATTGTTCCCCTAAACCTAGTCAATCATTATTCTCTTGTTATTTTCAAGATTTTCTAGTCTTTCACAGTTTAGATTGCTGGGAGAAATATCAATAACCTCAGATACACAGATGATACCACCCTATGGCAGAAAGTGAAGAAGAACTAAAGAGCCTCTTGATGAAAGTGAAAGAGGAGAGTGAAAAAGTTAGCTTAAAGCTCAACGTTCAGAAAACTAAGACCATGGCATCTGTTCCCGTCACTTCATGGCAAATAGATGGGGAAACAGTGGCTGACTTTATTTTTCTGGGCTCCAAAATCACTGCGGATGGTGATTGCAGCCATGAAATTAAAAGACGTTTGCTCCTTGAATAAAAAGCTATGACCAACCTAGACAGCATATTAAAAAGAAGAAACATTACTTTGCCAACATTACTTTGTCATCTAGTCAAAGCTATGGTTTTTCCAGTAGTCATGTATGGATGTGAGAAGCTGAGTGCTGAAGAATTGATGCTCCTGAACTGTGTTGTTGGAGAAGACTCTTGAGAGTCCCTTGGACTGCAAAGAGATCCAGCCAGTCCATCCTAAAGGAGATCAGTCCTGGGTGTTCATTGGAGGAACTGATGTTGAAGCTGAAACTCCAGTACTTTGGCCACCTCATACAAAGAGCTGACTCATTTGAAAAGACCCTGATGCTGGGAAAGATTGAAAGCAGGAGTAGAAGGGGACAACAGAGGATGAGATGGTTAGATGACATCACCGACTCAATGGACATAGGTTTGGGTGGACTTTGGGAGTTAGTGATGGACAGGGAGGCCTGACGTGCTACCGTTCATGGGGTCACAAAGAGTCGGATGTGACTGAGCGACTGAACTGACTGACAGTTTGATTATGATGTGTATAAGTTTGAATCTCTTTGTGTTTATCCCACTTGGGTTTTATTGAGCTTCTTGGATCTTCAGTGTAATATTTTTCATCAAAATTTGAATTTATAGCCACTATTTTTTTAAAAATTGTTTTTCTTCCTTTTCATCCTCCTTTCCTTTTTATGGGAATTCTATCACACGTCTTTGCAGCTGGTTTTATCCTACAGATCTCTAATACCCTGTTCACTTCACTTCAGTCTTTTTTGCTAGTTTCTCTTTGGATAAATTTTGTTACCAGTTTATACTGATTTCTTATCTGCTTATTCAAATCTGCTGGTAAGGCTTTCTAACGAATTTTCTTTTCACTTGTACTTTTCAACTCAAGAATTTCCATTTTCTTGTTTCTTTTTATTGAGAATGTTTTCTCTTTTTTGAATCATTGTCATAATTTTATCTCATTCTTTAAACTTTTTCTTTTAGTTCTTTCAATATATTTATTATAGCTGCTCTTTATTATAGCTACTGTCATTGTCTGGTAAATCCAACATCTGGGTCCAGTTCGCACCAGTTTCTGTTTTCCGTTACCCATTTTTGCTTGAGTTTGGGTTGTGTGTGTATTAGTCACTCAGTCGTGTTCGACTCTTTGCAACCCTGTGGACTGTAGCTAGTCAGGCTCCTCTGTCCATGAAGTTCTCCAGTCCAGAATACTGGAGTGGGTAGCCGTTCCCTTCTCCAAGGGATCTTTCACACCCAGGGATCAAACCCAGATTTCCTGCACTACAGGCAGATTCTTTACCATCTAAGCCACCAGGGAAGCCTGAGCATGAGTTACGCTTTTCTGTTTTATTGCATGTCTTCTAATCTTAAAAAATTGTGCATTAAAAAAAATATATTGTAGCAACTCTGGGTCCTGATTATTTTTTCCTACCTGAAGATTGTTGCTATCTATTTTTTTGTTTATCTTAGTAATTTTCCTGGGCTAAAAAATCATGAAGTTCAGTTCCTCCACAGTGTATGACTGATGTCTCTGTTTGTGTTTTTTTTTGATTTTTTTTATTAATGTTTTTGCTTTAATTTTTAAACCTATCTTTTTATGATTTGGCCCTGTGTCTGTGTAACGTAGTAGTTGAACACCTTAACCTAGTAAGGCTCTATGCCCTGTGTTTGGGTTCAGAAGCACATTTAACATTTAGGCAATTTTCAAGTTTCCCCAGCCTTTGTTTTCTGTTGAGTCTTGTGTTGTCTTCTGCTCACCTGTGCAAGTTCATGGACCTGGGATATGTAAATAGCTTGAGCCCTCTGTGGTCTCCCTTGAGCTTGCTCACCACTCTAGTCAGCCTGGGATATGTGGAGAGTCTATCAAATGCTTTCTTACCATTTTATATCCTGTTCCTCCTCCTTATATTTTTGGCTCATCTGCCCTTGCTTGTGCCAACCAGCAACCCCTCAGCTGATAAAAGTATTGGTCTTCCATGTTTGCTTGTGACCAAGATTCCTACTGGGAATGGGTTTTTCCTACATTCCTACAGTACTGGGTATGGGTTTTTCACTTTCATTCCAAATTAACCCTGTGACTTTTGTTCCAAGTTAGCCCACTCCATCAGTAAAGCTGTTGGTCGTTTGCAGCCTACCCTGCCATGTTAGAACTATTATCCTAACCAAGCTGGATAGGAGAATAGGAACCATCCAAAGGAAGCATGCCACAGATTTCTGTTCTTCATTCATATCCAAAATGCAGTAGTTTTTCACGAATAAGTTATTCTCTGTTGAAAAGCACAGGTCAGTTTTCAGAGTGCTGAAATTGTTGCTTTTGATAATTTTGAGTGATTTTATAGTTGCTTTTTTCAGTAGAGGATTTGACATCCTCCTCATTCTGTTATACTAGAAGTTCCAGCTTTGGGGGGTATTGTTTGCATGGTATATGGTTGTATTATTTATGTTTTGTCCATCTATGTATTTATACTTAAAATGGAATCCTTTTAGATAGAATATACTGAGGTCTTATTTTAAAGTGCAGCCTGATAATCTATTTTATTAGGTGTTCTTAGGCTGTTTGCTTTTAATGTTGTTATTGATCTTGCTAGATTTAGGCCTGTCATTTTGTTATTAGTTGTCTATTTGTAACATCTGGTTTTATTTCTTTGTTTTCTTTTCCCTGCCTTTTTTCATATTATTTGAGTGTATTTTTGTTTTCTGCTTTAATTCATTTATTGGCTTTTTAGGTTTATACTTTTCTTTTTTTGGTATTTATCTTATTTTTAGTTATTGCAGTATACCGATCTTTCAAAATTGCTTTGGAACTACTTTTACTTTACCCCACTAATCTTTGTTATACTTATCCTAAGTAGTTTATCATATATTGAAATGCTTTCAGCAGTTATGCATAACAACTTAAAAGGAGAAAAGTGATAGTTATATTTACCCAGATATAACTCTTAAATTTGAAGACATAATTCTAAAGCTTCAAAACTTAGGTTAAAGATATAAATTTTCAAATTTAAAAAGCTCAGCAGACCCCAGATAGGATAAATTCAAAGAAAGCCATTTACAGATACATCATAATCAGTCTGCTAATGACTAAAGATAAATAACCAATCTTGAACACACCTAAAGAAATAATGATTCAGATAATTGTAGATTTCTCCTCAGACACCATGGGAGGCTGGAAGATAGTGGAACACCATCTTTAAAGTACTGAAAGTAAAGAATGGTTAGCCCAGGATTCTGTATCTAATGAAAAGAATTTCTGAGAATTACAGTGATAATAAAGACATTCCCAGAGAAAAGGAAAGCTAAGAGAATTTGTTGCCAGCATACCTGCTCTAAAAGAAATAAAATTTCTTCAGGCTGGTGGAAGTGATATGATCAGGAAGCTGGGATCTTCAGGAATGAAGAAAGAGCAGCAAAATATATGAGTATCCTGTTGTCCTGGCCTCAGTGTAGCGTCTGAATTTGACCAGATTTGCTAGATTTCTGATTGGCTAATAGCTTTCCAGTTTTTAACCTGAGCCCATACTTTGGACTCTGTTTCTGTATTCCTGTGTGATACGTTACCACCCCAGGTTTATTTCCTGTCTCTTGTGTTTAAGTTAGAATCTTAGACAAAGTTTGTTTTGACTCTGTTGTTTTCTAAAAATGTGCTTCCCATTAGCTGAGCTTAACAAGTATATATTTTTTTATTTTGTTGAGATAAAGATGCCACATATAGTCTTATATTTGTGGCCTATTGTAAAATGGTCATGAAAATTATGTTTAATTCACTTCTCCTGAAAGGCTGTTTAATTTTATTTCACTCTCTTTCCCAAATACTTTCATAGGATGACAAAATTATTAATTTCCCAACCATATTATATATAGTATTCCACTCAGTATTGTAATTGGAGTAGTAATTAGCTCACTTTTCTTCTAACAGATGAAAAGACCTATATAGTAAGCTACTTAGACAAAAATGTTCTTTGTTACATTTGTTCATTTAATGCAGTCCTGCATGTTTAAGTCTTATTCATAACTTACAGGGAATAAGAAATGTCAGCTCTCTTTTCTGTTCCCACTGCTTAGTATTTTGACCTTTCATTCATACTGACACTATGTATTCTCATTTTCTTTGTCACAAGTGTTATTAATTTTAATATCTGAAAATGTCTGCCTGTCTATCAAAACAAAGTATGAATACTGATCTGTTAAAAACTAAATAATCAAATTATAGGAAACTTAAATTCATAATCACTTATTTCCTCATTTCACAATACAGTAAGATAGTACTGAATCAAAATGATGGGGCAGTCACAAGCCTAATTTTTTCCCTGCCCCCCACACCCCCGCCAGCCTTAGTAATTTTTGTAACCATGTCAAAACACTGTTTTATGCATTTAATTATTTTTGAACTAATAATGAAAATAGTTTATTTTGCTTGCTCCCATGTGATTTTTGATGGATTTTTCAAATTCCTTTAAATAGGTGGGTTTATAGGTACTATAATTTAGAAGTATTGACATACTTAAAATTTTTTTCCTACAGAAAGAATGTTATTAGCATTGATTGACTTAGAGTATAATAGCCTAGAAACTTGAAAATGATCTTTGATTTTTTCTTGTTTCACTATTTTCCATTTCCAACCAAACTTACTCTCTGCTTTTCTTAAAACCTCTCTGGAATTTACCTTTAAACTCTATCACACTGCCTCTGTTCTCATCAGCTGTCTCCTTGTTTCCCCATCCGACTCTCTCTTTTCATTTCATTGCTTTCTGCGTATTTACCATTTTCATATTTCCAAAAGAGCCCCTTCATCCTTTGAGAATTTTCAGGAAGTGTTATGTTCTTAGTGTAATAAGTTCAAACTTCTCTCACCAATATTCGTTATCATCCATGTCTCCACCAAGCCCTCTGTATTGAGCTTATTTTCTCCTTTTTTCCCATTGGTATCTTTGGTACTTGTCAGGTCTCAAGTAGTCATTGTGCCTATTGTAGTTATCTTTTTACTTGCATGCCTTTCCTTATGCTTTCAACCCCATCTCCATGCCTGGCTTGAAATGCTATATCCATTTTCTTTTTGACCTATTCAAGTTCTCATTTCCTTCGATAAATTTCGCAAAAGCATCTCCAGCCCATCATCTAGCTCTTCCCCCCCACCCCCCCAGTCCCCCTCCACCTCCCCCCCGCCGCCCCCCCACCCCAGCTCCTATCACACAGTGTCTTTTATGTGTAATGTGATTCTCAGTGGCAGAGATCTTGTCTTGTTCTTCTCTCAGCACCTGGCCCCCGTGGTGGGTAAGCTGATTGGTTGCATTTCTGTCCCATTTCACTCCCATAATAACTTCATAAAGTGAGGTCAGGAAGATTCCTTGTTTCTTTTTGTTTTCATTCAATTCTAAAATATAATTCTTCTGTCAATTCCTTCACCCTCCATGCCCCATCAGAAGCAATAAGAACAGATAGGCAGGAAGACTTCACTAGAGGAAATACTGTGCTAATGGAGCCAAGGGTGAAATTGACCCCCTTGTGCATCAGTTTGGTAAAAATAGAACAAAACTCTTATTGGGAGTCACAAATGTTCACTGAATCCTGTCTCCTGTCTTCAAATATGTCTTTGTGCAGTATTGGGGAAATTAGAAAATGAAGTGTGAACTTCTCAGCTTATCACAAATCTCTTCTAGATATTAGTAAAATAACTAGAAATTAATATATTTTTGTACTTGTATTACTTTTATAAAAAACAGTTATTAAAAATGTTCCTGTTAAGAGTGAGTCCATAACAAAGACTAGCAAACTTTTTTGTAAATTATGAGATACTAAATATTTTTAGGCTTTGCAGGCCACCTGTAGTCTCTGTCATATATATAGACACACAGACATATATGTGTATATGTGGTTGTTGTTGTTGTTGTTATCATTGTTGTTGAATTTCACCACCCTTAAAAATGACCAGTCTTAGCTTGCATGCATTACAAAAGTGGACCGTGGGTCCAATTTTGCCTGTGAGCCATAGTTTGCCAATAAGAAAAGCTAATCTGTGCAATTGGACATCTAAGAGGGCAGAAGATTTTCTCTCCTATGGAGAAGGCATTGCTCATACTAATCCAAGGCCTGAACAAACTGGAATGTATCCAGAGGGGTGTGTTCAAGTGGCCGGATCATGAGAAACCTTAACCTGAGAGGAACAACTTGTACGACAGGTCAGGTTAGATGAGTGAGAGAGGGAGTTACAGTGGTCCTCAGCGTGGGAGTCCCGTGAAAGAGAGGAGCCGGCATGTCCTGCATCGTGCTCCCTGTAGAGCCTCGGATGAGGCGTGCAGTCCTGGACAGGGTCACGGCCTTCCCGTAGAGACTGGCTAGCAGAACCTCCTTTGCTCTGAATGCTTCCTGGCGGTTTTCCCTGAAAAGGACGGAATGCCTTGTAAAGAGCTCCCTTCCCGCCCACCTTCAGCCAGTGTCAGTTAGTGTATGACAGGGACATAATTGTACGTGTCATGGAATAGATTACAAATATAGGCACCAATAATAAAAGAATATTGGCGCTAAATGGGAGGATTTCCTTTGGGTGGAATTAAAGTGAATCTTCATAGGAAATGTATATTTGGGGCTTAAAAGAGGAGCCACATGGCTGGACAATATCTAAAAATGTTACAATAATTGCGTATTATTACCATAATTTTTACTATGGTGAAAATTTCAAAAGCTGTCCTCGTGTTTAGTCCAGAAATGTTCTACTTAGTTCACATGAACAAGGTGCACTTACTGGGATACTGTAATATATATATATATTTAGGTCTCCTACTGTCTACCTCAATAGAAGGTAAACCACTAAAGTAGCAAGAACCAGACACCATGAAGTGACTGTAATTGTTCTTTCACATTTGCAGTGACTTTCTGATTCATCAGGAAGCAGAAGCCATAGTAACAGACTTGGCCCAGGTTCATCGCTTTGTGTTTCTCCTTTCTCCATGACAGCACTTTTCCTGTTAGAAAAATTCTGGCAGACTAATTTAAAGATATCTACTTAGGTTGGATTATTTGCCTACTGGACCTAAATCCTGCACTTCAGTCAGTATTCATGTCTGTGGAAGTAGTAGCAGCTACTAATTTTATTTGGTTGAACTGTTACAGTATTGATTTATTTTATTTATTTAATTAATTCATTTAATCAGGATGCAATTTATCTTAATTTTGATTTTGGTTGTAGAGGTTGGCGATTTGAAGGAGCTGCAGACACTAGACATTTCTACCAATCGTTTGCTAACTTTACCCGAGAGGCTTCACCTGTGCCTTTCTCTGCAGTACCTCACTGTGGACCGAAATCGTCTATGGTGTGTGCCGCGCCACCTCTGCCAGCTGCCCAGCCTCAATGAGCTCTCCATGGCTGGAAACCGTCTTGCATTTTTGCCACTTGGTAAGTAATCCTATTTGTATGGCAATGTAAAACATCTAAAGGATAAGATGGAAAGCCTTTGTTTCCTTGACTGGGAAGGATTAGTTAGTTTCATTTATTGTGTTTATGCTGAAGATGCTTCTCTAAATTCATTTTTGCAGTGAACAAAGCATTATTCGCAGTTAACAAATAAAGTTTATTTCTGTTATGGATTTCATAGTTTAAAAAAACTGTGAAAAATTTATTTAGAAAAAAATATGAAATATGAGATGATTTACTCAGAGAAAGGAATTAAAATGTATGTATATATAATATGCAAATACATACTATATATGTATATTTTATATATCTAAAACTATAAAATTGACAAGTGGTATTGAGGAAGATGAAAGAATAGCTACTGTGCAAATGTATCTGCTTAGACGTTAGCTTCCATGTAGAAAAAATGTCATTGAGTATCCTAATGATTAGTATTGCCGGACAACCAGACTAGACAGTTTTAAAGACTTTTGAACTGCCTGCTGAGCTAGAAATGTCACCCTGGCTAATAGATAACATAGTGTGCACTATAGATTTCTGTAGTAGCCCATTTCAATATAAGATGTGTTAAAGAACATAGGCCTTTAATAAAATAATGCATTAATATTCACTGAAAATTGGGTTATTTTATTAACTTGTAAGAAACAGAACTGCCATTTAAAAAAATTAAAATTTGAAGCCCCACCAAACCCTAAACTGTCAGAATAAGCATAATATGATATTATTCATAAAAGCATTTTTAAAATGAATAATTTATCTTGAGAGCAATGAAGTGAATAATTTACTAGTCCCTGAAAGGAAATATTTTCTACCATAGTACAGTGTGCAAATTATTTTCAATAAAAAATATCTTTAAGAAAACTTAAATCCTGAGAGAATTGATAATTATGAGAGATGTGCACATCAGTTTGAGTAATAATAAATAATTATCCAATTTAAGAAGATTACTTTTCTATAAATATAATTAAATTCTTTTTTAAAATTAAGAAGCTAAAGTAAAAACCATTTCAGAAGCATGCTACATTCCTAAGAAATCAGAGCTTTCTTTCAAATGAGCAAATTATTGAATATAAATTGATATTAGAAAATAAATATACCCCTGCTGCATAAACCACAGTTTGTAGAATAATTATAGTGGACAAGCACCAAGTTACAAATCTAAAGATACAAGTTCTAGACTGTCTCCATCACGTCATAGAGCATTACCTGGAGGAAATCACCAGAACCTCTCAGCTTCATTTTCCTTATCTAGAACCAGAAATCATAACATTTATCCTACTTAGTTTAGAGTTATGTTGAAGGTACATAAGATAGCTGTTTTTTATCTCCTCCAGCTGTGACTCCTCATCCCCCTAGTCAGTTCCGCTCATTCCTACCTGTTGTTTCACCAGGGAGACAGGCAGCATGTGCTGGGATGACAGGGGTGTTGGAGAAGAGAGGGAAGCCGTCCCTGCAGATGGCTGACCACTGTTAACATTTGAGGTGCCAAGGGGTGTGGTGACAGCAGCAGCTGACCCGAGTGGCAGTGGCTGGTGCAAGATGATAGAAATGGCTATGGGTGGAGGATAGAGTCCACTGCACTTTGCCCGGCTGCTTTCTGCTTTGACACCTCCCTTATGCCCTAAGGCATCTTCTCTATACACTGTGTTGAGTGCTGTTGTGGCTACGGACGTGGGCATCTCTTCTTCAGTGCTCAGTGTTCAGTGGTGAGGAGAGCCTTACCGGTTAGTTTCTATCTCCAGGCTTCTTGTCGCCCCAAAGCCTTGCTGAACTTGTTAATATGTTATCAGAGAGGCAAGAAGGTCTGCACTGGGTTCTGAGCAGGGTCCCTCCCAACATTCAAGGTCTCCATAACTCTCAGTCCTGGGACCATGGACGGCCAAAGATGCGGAAGCAGCTTCCACACTCCCCAGGGCACCGTCCCAGCTCGTGAGGCTCTCAGCCGTGGCTGGACACAGGCCTGTGGGCAGGCTTTCCTCTCTGCTAGAAAGTCATACAGGCAAGAGGATCTGGTGAAGACTGTCCAGTGAGAAGGAAGCAGGCTGCCTGGAGCAGTGCTCTGCTCTGGTCTCAGACCGGGTTCTTTGAGAACAGCATGAGTAAAGGGCCAGATAACTGAGACGAGCTCTGGGGGCCTTTCTCCACTGTTGGGCTGGATGGTCTTTGTAAAGAAGTGGATGAGACAACCGGAGAGCTACCGGGTGAGGTTGCCCAGAGGGCTTCAGGAGAGCAGAGACCACGTACTCTGAAGATGAAGAAGTCGAAGCTGACAAGTATCAGCGATCTTCTCAGTCTGATTATGGTTTTGATTTTTTGTTTTCAACACCATAGACGGTAGATTTGGAAAGGGAATTTAATTAAGTCTTTAGGAAGAAAACAAGTTCATACCTGTCCTTCCTTCCATGGACTCTGTGTGCGTGAAACCTTTCCTTCAACTCCTTTCTAATACAGCAAAACTATCTAATGCTAAGAGCTATACAGGACAGGGTAAAATGAGCAGGCAGCTGCTCGCACCAGCTTTCCTCAGAGAACTGAATGGTTGAAAACAGCATATAGGGACGCCTTTGTAATGTAGTTAAGTCAGATACAGTGTGAATACACGTGCACACAAC
Organism: Budorcas taxicolor; assembly: GCF_023091745.1. NCBI lineage: Eukaryota > Metazoa > Chordata > Mammalia > Artiodactyla > Bovidae > Budorcas > Budorcas taxicolor. The sequence continues at coordinate 9,704,642 of NC_068930.1, read as the reverse complement.
TCGAGGTTTCAAATAGAAGGCTCCTGTGTTTAACCATGATTCTAATGTAGGTGCTGAGTGCTTATGAAATATCTTTAATATCTTTGAGATCTCTGCCTGTGATTGGAGGAATGCTACTTACTGAATTCAGTTTCTTGCCACAGAACTTTGGACCAAGCAGTTTTTAGGACAAGGCAGTTTTTTAATGGGGCTTTTATGTCAGATTATAGCCTCTTCATAAAGCAGTTACAGAAGCTATAGTACAGATGACTTAACTCACTTATAATACTATCTAAATCATTAACACCCATGGAGTGTGTTCTTTTTAAGATGAAAAGTTGTATCAAGAAACGAGGATGTTCCTGTTACAGCTGTACCATGGCAGCTGAGTGACAGACTAGTCTGCACACAGAAGCCCTGTTCCCACTGGTGACTGTCAGTGAGGAGGAAAGGAGATTGATCGCGTGAGCCTTGTGCTGTGAGATTTAATAGAAGTCTTGTTGATTCAGTATAGCTCTGTAGACCAAATAGCTCATAAAGATGTGACTCTCCTCTGGGCTTCTGAAAATATAGGAAAATACAAAGAAAAGGATTTTTTCCCCTAAGGTGTTTTTTTTTTTTTTTTAACTAGGTTTACTGATTGCTCTTGCATAATTAATAAACCATTATTCAGTAATGTCTACAACTTATTTAATGTTGAATAATAGATACAAGTTCCGTGAGGTTGCCCGTGTACAAATTGACTGTGGAAGAGCATTCTTTAGTTAGCCCCCAGAAAGTGCTGTGTCAGCTAAACTCAATGTCAGGAACTTCTGTAGTTTAAGATAACAAAAGTTGCACCCACAATGGCAGGTGGAATTTCTGAGTATTAACTTAGAAAACAGTGAATGAATTCTTAACCAAAAACATTTGGCAAGTGACGTTGAGATAAACAGAGTATCCTGGTGTGTGGACTCCCATGTCGTAAGCCCAAAAATTAGTGAGAAAATAGCTTCCTACTATTGGGAAATAATTTATGTTTCTAAATCAGTCCAAGAATTGTTGTTCCTTGGATATTCTAGTAGTAAAGTATTTATTTTCTCAGGAAAAGTTATTCTGTGTGCCAAGGACTTGGGCTGTGAATAAAATGATAGCTTCTTATTACTGTGGGCTATATCCTGTAACTTTTATAGGGATATAAAACTGTACTTTTTATCACATAACAGGAGATTACTCTAGTTTCTGTGGTAGCTGTAGTAATTTTTCCTTTGTAGGAATAGGATGCCTTGTGTAGAGTGAAAAAAAGTTTATGCCAGGTATCGGTGCAATATTAGAAAGTAGCTTGTAGACATTTTCAAAGCCCATGCTGAAATCTTTTTGTTGTTTTTGCAAATGGCATATAAATGACACAATTTTTCAATGACAATTATTTTTACTATTGCTTCTCATTCCTGCTTTCTCTGTATCTGCTTAGAAGGTCAGGAAAAGAATTGCTGTTTACTGTTTTTTAAGAAAATATTTAAATCCACAAAGTGAAGCTATTCAAACTTAAACTCCAGTATGGACACCAGATGGAAACCAGTTAATAACTCCTTAATCTCAGACTTAGAGATGAATGTAAACTGTACTTTACTGAACCGTGGAATGTATTTGATCTGCAACTTGAAGAAGTACTGCATTGAGGTCATTGTTTAATGGGAATAATCTGCAAAGTTTGCAGCCTTAAATATGTTTCATCACTAAAATGTTTTCTTCTGGTTCAGACCAGAAGCCCAGAGGTTGGAATCAGTCTTATGTTTGAGTAGAAGATATCTTCTGCTTTACAAGAAGGGACCTAAAATCATGTTCTGTAGGGATTGTTGGGCAGGTCTCCAATCAAAGACAAAATGAAAAAGTAGAAAAGAAAGGCTTGAAAACAAGGTTCAAAAACTAGTAGTGGGAAGAAATGAGAGAGACGTATTCTATTAACTAAAGTTTATATGGACCCTATTTCGGGAGCAAAGTTTTAACTCTGGAATGTGTATTTTTTCAAGAAAGAGGGTGTTCACTTCTTCTTTTGAGCTCCTTTCTTTGCAAGTATTTATTTTAAAAAAATTTGCATCCTGGTGTGACTTAGTCATTTGACTTTTTCCACTATCTTAATGAATCCCCTCTGCTTTATTTTTTCATCATTTCAGACCTTTACTCTTGCCTTAAGGTTTTCTTAGGGTGTAAACAGGATTATTTAATATGATTGAGTTGATAGGATTATTTAATATGGCTTCTCTAGTGTGGGCAGACATTGATTTTTCCTGTGCTAATGTATGAAGAGGAAAGTTCACCTAGAGTAGGTGAGCTTTAAAGGGACAAGTGTATATTTTTCTGAAAGTTTTTGGAATAGGGTTTGGGGTGAAGTGAAGTTGCTCAGTCGTGTCCGACTCTTTGCGACCCCGTAGACTGTAGCCTACCAGGCTCCTCTGTCCATGGGATTTTCCAGACAATAGTACTGGAGTGGATTGCCATTTCCTTCTCCAGGGGATCTTCCCGACCCAGGGATTGAACCCGGGTCTCCCGCACTGTAGACAGATGCTTTACCGTCTGAGCCACCAGGGGTAGGCAATGATTAATATGAAAAAACTGAAACTGTTTTCCTCAACTGTCAATTAGGAAAAAGAATTACTACTCATTCTTAACAAGATACAGATGTGGAACCAAAATAAGTAGCGTGAGGGCTAGATTCATGAGCAAAATCTCTGCCAGCAAAGTTTTTGTTAATTTGTTTTTTTTAATAGTGACAAGAATGTGCAGTACAAGCGAAGTCTGGAAGATGTCAGTTGACAAAAGTCAGTCATAGTTTTCAATCAAGTTCTTAAATTTAAGGAAAAAGAGAACAGCTGAGCAAGAGCTGAAGGTCAGATGCAGAGCGAAGACGTTTTGCTCTCAGTGCTGGCTCCCCTGGCTGGAAGAAGTGCTCTTACGTATTTCCCAAGCCTGTGCCGGACAGTCAGCCTCAAGACTCCTTCTCTAGGATCTCCGAAGGAATTCTTGGTATTTCTTGAAATTGCTGTCCTAAATCTGTAAGTCAGAACCACCCCACCACTTATCTGATCTTTTAACAAAAGTGGAGGGATATTTTGTTCATCATTTAGCTCCTTGTCAGTGTCTCCTGGTATCACATCTGGATGTTTGGGCATGCCTGTCCTCAGGTGCCCACTGCACCCATGCCATCTGCTAGGTAGTGTTACTTCCTGTGTTATGTAGGGGGCCCCTGCTTGTACGGAAATGATCTGTTAAGGGAGGCGGCTTAAGTAATATCATGGTGAAGGAGACAGGCATGCTTTTATTCATTTATTTCTGCTGCACTGCACGGCATGTGGGATCTTATGTTCCTCAACCAGGGACTGAATCCGCAGCCCATGAAGTGGAAGTGCAGAGTTTTACCCTCTGGACCTCCAGGGAGGTCCCAGGCGTCCTTTTAAATCCCAGCTCTACCATTTAGTAGTTGTATGGCCTCGAGCTTAGAAAGGCTGTTTAGCTTGTCTAAGTCTCAGTAATAGGGGAGTGTTAATACCTACTTCATAGCACTGTTGTGAGAGCTAAGTAAGACATGTTTCGAACACTTGTATTACCCATGAATACTGCATAAGCACCCAGTCAACATAAACTACTTTTGCTGTTTGACTAGACAGTAAGCAAGGGTTGGTGCAGCATGTGTCTGCACTTTTGTACCCTAAGCATCTAGCACAGTGTCATGCGCATTGCTTGTAATAATTTCTCTAGTACTTGACTGTGCAGTGCAAATAGAGATGCTGATGCTTGAATATTGAAACCAACTGCAGAGAAAGCCTTCAGTTATTCAGATTCATTGAAATTAATTTATTTTAACATTGATGATCTACTTGTGTAAAGTATAAATCATAATTAAATCATAATTCACTGTGAAATATTATTTAGTAAAAGTTGAATAGACCAGAAAGAATATGATTATGTAAAAGATTAAATGGTTGTGTGTGTATGTCTATTTACAGAAACTAGCACTTTAAATAATTAATGATTCTGAAAAAGTAATCAAAAAGTTCTGTGTCAAATGCATCATGTAAGGACTTAGTTTTAAAGATGATTTGGGAATACATTGTAAATTATTCTGAATTCATTGTGAAGAAACCCAGATTTTATAGTAAATAAAAATGTGATTGTGACTAATAATCTGATTTATTGACCATGATAATCGGAATAACATTGATAGAACATTCCAAACAGCCTACTTCAGTCTATTGCTTTCATGTTCTGGTTTCCATTGCCCCGTAATTTTGTTGAATAGAATACATCATTCACCTTTTGATGAAATGAATGAGCTGCATGCTGGTCATTGTGCAGTAAACAGAGCCTGTTTGGTCTGGCGCATGCTGTCATCCTGTGCCTGCTTCTGCAGTGTGGTTAAAAGAGCAGCAGCCTTAACACACAGGAGCTTTTTGTTCCTTCTTCAGCCATGTGGACTGCATATGTCAGGGCCTTGAAGTCAAAACAGAGAGGGAAAGAGAATTGGAGTTTATGCAGGACTGCTAGCTTTTGCTAATTTTTAAGTAACAATACTTTGATCTCTGAGTCTGAAAGAAGAAAAGGGAAGCATTTTAGACACAGAACAGCACTTTAAAAAGCCACATGAAAAAGTTCTTTGTTGCTTTAACATCTATGCAGATGGACAACTTCCTTGATTTATAAAATTCATGTACAGAGCAGTTTTTGCACAGGAACTTAAAAGTATTACTGCAATATCCAGTATTATTTATTGAAAACTCTTGGTCCATTGAAATTAATGGAAGAAACAAACAGCTTATTAGCTAGTAAATTAATGATCTCTTCCAAAGTTAATTATTGGCTGAAGATTTTCTGTTATAAGAATAGAAGAAATAGCTCAAAGCTTTTTCTTGCAGAAAATACTTAACATTTCAACAGCATCATGATTAAAAATGTCATTCCATTGTGCTTGGGGTTTTGCCAGCTGACGGGTTTGGCGAGAGCACACTCTCAAGAGGCTGTCACAGCCCTGCCTGTATAGCCTGTGACCTTGCTGAGTGTTTAGGTGTCTTTGCCTCGCCAGCAGGCTGTGCTGTGTCAGCTTAAAGCGAGGATTGCCTGGTTCTCTTTAGACTCCTACACTCTGTTTTGTGATCGTCACTTTATATTCAGGAAAGAGGTAAAAGACTAAGATGTTGAGTACCAGCTGTTATTCAAGGGACTAGATTGTTGACCCTTCATAACAAGCTCATGTCATAGGTATTATTATCTTCATTTCACAGAGGAGGTAACTGGCTTGGAGTGTTTGATTGAAAAAGCCAGGTTTCAGAGTCCAAAGCCCATGACATCTTGTAATTTCAGTACTGCTTTTTCTTACTCTATTTGACATTGTGTTGTTTACACAGTTTGAATGTCTGTATTAAATACTTATGTCTGTGTGACATTATACTGGTTAAAGTATAATGTATATAAAGTATAAAGTATAATGTATATAAAGTATAGGTTTGAACACAGTTGATTCATGTTTTCTTTTGCCTTCAGTAGAAAACAATTCATCCTATTATGGGCATATATAAAAAATTATATCCCATATACAAATTGGTCTGGAGGTATAAACAGAAATCTTTGGAATATTGAAAACCTGAGATGAGGTCTAAACTAAATAGTATTTTAAAATCATCAACTCTTCATTTTTTTTCCCCTATAAAACTAGGATAGGAAAGAAAACTAAACTATAGAAAAACTAGCCAGTGCCAGCTTGTCTTTAACTTTGTATTGTGATCGTTACATGCAGCCCCATTCAAGCTGGTTCCTGTGTCATGTCCCACTTGGTGTCCTTGGCTTAGGGAGATGAATCACTGTCTCTAGAGGCAGTTGCCTCCAACTCTATTCTGTGCAGTTAAAGTATAGAAAAGAGTGCCTTTTGCTGCATGCCGAAGAGAATTTTCTCTTAATTGGCCTTGTACTGTAGGACATATTTCCAAATGTGTCACTAGTAATGAGAATAATAATAACTGCCATATACTGGAGAAGGATGTATGCCAAGAATTCTGCTTGTTAATTTATAAACTTTGTTAGTAGTTTTCACTAAAAGCAAGGGACAGCATTATTTTGCTCTTTATACAGATGAGGAAACTGAAGATACACATTTAGTAAATTGAAGAACTAGGATTCAAATCCAAGTTCTCTGACTCCAAAATTGTATTCCTGCTCCATTATTTATTAGTAGTATTCTACACTCCTTATTGTTCCATAAACTCAAATAAAGCATCTTTACCTAACCTATGGGCTCTGACAAGCATATTTCAGATCAGAGCTCATTTGTATTTTATCAGTGTAGTTTCAGTTTTTTAAAACTTTCAAACTTTTCTGTATGCCTTTAAAGTCTGAAGATTTCTATATGTGATGAAAGGGTTTGTATACATACCAGAGAAGTAGTGAAAAAATACAGAAGAGGAATTTTTAGTTAAATTTTGAGGACTTTTTCATGGCAAGTAGATTCTGGCATTCTATGTATATTTTTCCCATCTGTGTTTTATAAATTTGTAGCCTTTTATACTAGTAGATATGTTTATACATGTTTACCAAAGTAGCAGTACATATTATTGTGGCAATTATTTAAAAATTCTTATGCTTAAACAACATACTGTATAGTCATTTAAATTTCACAAATTACTTTCACCTTCAATTTTAACAACTTGATAAATTTGAGGGATTAGGCACTGTTATGCAATTTTAACATATGTGCATGTCTGTAAAGCTTTTGATTTCTCCTTCAGATCTGAATTAAAGTCTTACTGAGTATTCTTGGTTATATGTTCTTCCTTTTATCAATTTAAATATTTTGCTCCATTCCCTTCTGACTTGTAGAGTTTCTGGTGAGAAATCACCTGATAACCTTATGGGAGTTCCCTTTTATGTTACTTTTCATTTTTACCTCATTGCTTTTAATATGTTATCTTCATCTTTAATTATTGTCAGTTTGATTACTATGTGTCTTGGAGTGTTCCTCCTTGGGTTTATCCTGCCTGGGACTTCCTGTGCTTCCTAGACTTGGTTGACTTTTTCCTTTCCTGTGTTAAGGAAGTTTTCAGCTGTTACCTCTTCAAATATTTTCTCAGGTCTTTTTTCTCTCTCTTCTCCTTCTGGGACCCCTATGATGCAAATGTTAGTGTGTTTAATGTCATCCCAGAGATCTCTTAGGCTGTCTTCATTTTTTTTTTTTCATTCTTTATTTTAATATTCTGTTTAGTGGCAGTGATTTCCACCATCCTGTCTTCAGGTCACTTATCTGTTCTTCTGCCTCAGTTATTGTGCTTTTGATTCTTTCTTGTGTATTATTCATCTCTGCTTGTCTGTTCTTTAATTCTTCCAGGTCTTTCTCGAACATTTCTTGCATCCTCTCCATTCTTTTTCCGAGATCAAGAATTCACTATCATTATTCTGAATTCTTTTTTCAGAAGGCAGCCTCTCTCCACTCCATTTAGTTGTTTTTCTGGGGTTTTATCTTGTCCCTTCATGTAGGATATAATCCTCTGCCTTTTCATTTTGATTAACTTTCTGTTGATGTGGTTTTCATTCTGGTGGACTGGGGGTTGTAACTATTGCTTCTTATGTCTGCTGTCTGTTGGATGAGGGTAACAGGCTTGGGTAAGCCTCCTGAGGGGAGGGACTGGTAATGGGAAAAACTGAGTCTTGCTCTGGTGGGGAGCACTGCCACAAAGCCAGCTTTACAACAAATGCTAAAGAAACTTCCTAAGGCAAGAAACAAAAGAGAAGGAAAGACCTACAAAAAAATCAGAAACAGTTAAAAAAAAGTAATAGGATCATTATTGTTGTTGTTTGATCACTGGGTCATGTCTCACTCTTGTGACCTCGTAGACTGTAGCCTGCCAAGTTCCTCTGTGGGATTTCCCAGGCAGGAATACTAGAGGCTTACCATATGTTAGTAATTACCTTAATGTAAATGGATTAAATGCACCAACCAAAAGACATAGACTGGCTGGGTAGATGAAAACATGTGCATGTATGCACTTCCATTTACCACATCCCTCTACTTAACCTCCTTGCTGCTGCTGCTGTTAAGTCACTTCAGTCATGTCCGACTCTGTGTGACCCCATAGATGGCAGTAAACCAGGCTCCCGTCCCTGGGATTCTCCAGGCAAGAACACTGGAGTGGGTTGCCACTGCCTTCTGCAATGCATGAAAGTGAAAAGTGAAAGTGAAGTAGCTCAGTCATGTTCGACACCCAGCAACCCCACGGACTGCAGCCAACCAGGCTCCTCCATCCATGGGATTCTCCAGTCAAGAGTACGGAGTGGGCCGCCATTGCCCTCTCCTAACCCCCTTCAGTTCACTTCAGTTCAGTTGAGTCAGTCAGTCGTGTCCACTCTTTGCGACCCCATGAATCCCAGCACGCCAGGCCTCCCTGTGCATCACCGTCTCCTGGAGTTCACTCAGACTCACGTCCATCGAGTCCATGATGCCATACAGCCATCTCATCCTCTTTCATCCCCTTCTCCTCCTGCCCCCAATCCCTCCCAGCATCAGATTCTTTTCCAGCGAGTCAACTCTTCGCATGAGGTGGCCAAAGTACTGGAGCTTCAGCTTTAGCATCGTTCCTTCCAAAGAAATCCCAGGGCTGATCTCCTTCAGAATGGACTGGTTGGATCTCCTTGCAGTTCAAGGGACTCTAAAGAGTCTTCTCCAAACCACACTTCAAAAGCATCAATTCTTCAGCGCTCAGCCTTCTTCACAGTCCAACTCTCACATCCATACATGACCAGTGGAAAAACCATAGCCTTGACGAGATGGACCTTAGTCGGCAAAGTAATGTCTCTGCTTTTGAATATGCTATCTAGGTTGGTCATAGCTTTTCTTCCAAGGAGTAAACATCTTTTAATTTCATGGCTGTAGTCACCATCTGCAGTGATTTTGGAGCCCCCAGAAATAAAGTCTGACACTGTTTCTACTATTTCCCCATCTATGTTCCATGAAGTGATGGGACTGGATGCCATGATCTTTGTTTTCTGAATGTTGAGCTTTAAGCCAACTTTTTCACTCTCCTCTTTCACTTTCATCAAGAGGCTTTTTACCTCCTCTTCACTTTCTGCCACAAGGGTGGTATTATCTACATATCTGAGGTTATTGATATTTCTCCCGGCAATCTTGATTCCAGCTTGTGTTTCTTCCAGTCCAGCATTTCTCATGATGTACTCGACATATAAGTTAAATAATAGGATGACAATATACAGCCTTGATGTACTCCTTTTCCTATTTGGAACCAGTCTGTTGTTCCATGTCCAGTTCTAACTGTTGCTTCCTGACCTGCGTACAGGTTTCTCAAGAGGTAGGTCAGGTGGTCTGGTATTCCCATCTCTTTCAGAATTTTCCACAGTTTGTTGTGATCCACACAGTCAAAGGCTTTGGCATAGTCAAGAAAGCAGAAATAGATGTTTTTCTGGAACTCTCTTGCTTTTTCCATGATAACAGCAGATGTTGGCAATTTGATCTCTGGTTCCTCTGCCTTTTCTGAAACCAGCTTGAACATCTGGAAGTTTACGGTTCACGTATTGCTGAAGCCTGGCTTGGAGAATTTTGAGCATTACTTTACTAGCGTGTGAGATGGGTGCAATTGTTTGGTAGTTTGAGCATTCTTTGGCATTGCCTTTCTTTGGGATTGGAATGAAAACTGACCTTTTCCAGTCCTGTGGCCACTGCTGAGTTTTCCAAAGTTGCTGGCATATTGAGTGCAGCACTCTCACAGCAGCATCTTTCAGGATTTGAAGTAGCTCAACTGGAATTCCATCACTTTCACTAGCTTTGTTCATAGTGATGCTTTCTAAGGCCTACTTGGCTTCACATTCCAGGATGTCTGGCTCTAGATTAGTGATCACACCATCATGATTATCCGGGTCGTGCAGCTCTTCTTTGTACAGTTCTGTGTATTCTTGCCACCTCTTCTTAATATCTTCTGCTTCTGTTTGGCCCATACCCTTTCTGTCCTTTATCGAGTCCATCTTTGCATGAAATGTTCCCTTGGTATATCTCATTTTCTTGAAGAGATCTCTAGTCTTTCCCATTCTGTTGTTTTCCTCTATTTCTTTGCATTGATCACTGAAGAAGGCTTTCTTATCTCTTCGTGCTATTCTTTGGAACTCTGCATTCAGATGCTTATATCTGTCCTTTTTTCCTTTGTTTTTTGCCTCTCTTCTTTTCACAGCTATTTGTAAGGCCTCCCCAGACAGCCATTTTGCTTTTTTGCATTTCTTTTCCATGGGGATGGTCTTGATCCCTGTCTCCTGTACAATATCACGAACCTCAGTCCATAGTTCATCAGGCACTCTGTCTATCAGATCTAGGCCCTTAAATCTATTTCTCACTTCCACTGTATAATCATAAGGGATTTGATTTAGGTCATACCTGAATGGTCTAGCGGTTTCCCCTACTTTCTTCAGTTTAAGTCTGAATCTGGTAATAAGGAGTTCATGATCTGAGCCACAGTCAGCTCCTGGTCTTGTTTTTGTTGACTGTATAGAGCTTCTCCATCTTTGGCTGCAAAGAATATAATCAGTCTGATTTTGGTGTTGACCATCTGGTGATGTCCATGTGTAGAGTCTTCTCTTGTGTTGTTGGAAGAGGGTGTTTGCTATGACCAGTGCATTTTCTTGGCAAAATTCTATTAGCCTTTGCCCTGCTTCATTCTGTATTTCAAGGCCAAATTTGCCTGTTACTCCAGGTGTTTCTTGACTTCCTACTTTTGCATTCCAGTCCCCTATAATGAAAAGGACATCTTTTTTGGGTGTTAGTTCTAAAAGGTCTTGAAGGTCTTCATAGAACCATTCAAATTCAGCTTCTTCAGCAGTACTGGTTGGGGCATAGACTTGGATTAATGTGATATTGAATGGTTTGCCTTGGAAACGAATAGAGATCATTCTGTCGTTTTTGAGATTGCATCCAACTACTGCATTTTGGACTCTTTTGTTGACCATGATGGCTACTCCATTTCTTCTGAGGGATTCCTGCCTGCAGTAGTAGATATAATAGTCATCTGAGTTAAATTCACCCATTCCAGTCCATTTTAGTTTGCTGATTCCTAGAATGTCGACGTTCACTCTTGCCATCTCTTGTTTGACCACTTCCAATTTGCCTTGATTCATGGACCTGACATTCCAGGTTCCTATGCAATATTGCTCTTTACAGCATTGGACCTTGCTTCTATCACCAGTCACATCCACAGCTGGGTATTGTTTTTGCTTTGGCTCTATCCTTTCATTCTTTCTGGAGGTATTTCTCCACTGATCTCCAGCAGCATATTGGGCACCTACTGACCTGGGGAGTTCCTCTTTCAGTATCCTATCATTTTGCCTTTTCATACTATTCATGGGGTTCTCAAGGCAAGAATACTGAAGTGGTTTGCCGTTCCCTTCTCCAGTGGACCGAGAAGACCTCTCCACCATGCCCGCCTGTCTTGGGTGGCCCCACAGGGCATGGCTTAGTTTCATTGAGTTCGACAAGGCTGTGGTCCTAGTGTGATTAGACTGACTAGTTTTCTGTGAGTATGGTTTCAGTGTGTCTGCCCTCTGATGCCCTCTTGCAGCACCTACCATCTTACTTGGGTTTCTCTTACCTTGGGCTTGGGGTATCTCTTTACGGCTGCTCCAGCAAAGCGCAGCCCTGCTCCTTACCTTGGATGAGGGGTATCTCCTCACCGCTGCCCTTCCTGACTTTCAACGTGGGATAGCTCCTCTAGGCCCTCCTGTGCCCGCGCAGCCACTGCTCCTTGGACGTGGTGTGGCTCCTCCCATCCACTACCCCTGGCCTCGGGCTGGGGGTTGCTCCTCCCGGCCACCACCCCTGGCCTCGGAAGCGGGGTGGCTCCTCTCGGCCATACCCCCGCCCCCAACGTCGAATGCAGGGTGGTCCTCCCGGCCACCGCCTCTGACCTCGGACACGGGGTGGCTCCTCTTGGCCGTTCCTGCGCCATCACACTCTCGGCCGCTGCCCTTGACCTCGGACGTGGCGTAACTCCTCTTGGCCACCGCCCTTTGGACATGGGGTCCTCCTGGCTTCTGCCCCTGCCTCCGACGTGGAGTAGCTCCTCTCGGCCGCAGCCGCCTGCGCTTAGTGCGCCGGTCGGTCGACCTGGGAAGGGCACAAAACGCAGGCCCAATTGGGTCTGGGCCTCTGAGGACTACCCGAGTGCCTGAACCTAAGTGGCTTAGACCTGGGAGGTGCATGCAGCCCACGGTCAGCCTCGGACGGTTGCCGGCAGAGCAACCTAGATCCTGAGCTGTGTGTGCCGCGAGCGGGGGCAGGCCCAGGGTGGCTTAATTGTATGTAATTATTCAATATTTTTTGGTTTATCATGTTTCCATTATGGCTTGCAGTTGTGATTGTCTTTTATTTTCTTCTTTGACTGTTGATTGTGAAAACTGATAAATGTCTTTTACTGTTATGATTATGTAATTTATTATTTATGTATTTATTTAATTATGTAATTTATTTATTATTTAATACCATTGTATTATGATTAGTCAACAGATAATAATAGAATTCTGTATCACTAAAACTACCATTTAATAGAAAAACGTGATATTACTTTTAAAATCCAGATGCACATCAGAATTAGCTTGGAATTTTTTTGAAAACTATTGAGTGCCAAGGTAGTATTTTTTTCTCCAAAGCTCCAGATGTGATTCTAAGAGCAGTGACATCTAAAAACAACTGGACTGTATGATGATCTTTTGCTTTCATCTAGTTTTACTTTTTCTATTTCATATTCAGTGCTCTCATTTCATTATTTTCCAGTTTCTCTCTTTTTTGTTGTTCTTGTTCAAGACTTTATCTTATAGGAGAAAAGATTTCGTGTGTGTTGTGTGTGTGTGTATACTATGTACAATATATTTTAGGAAGCGAGTTTTTGTTTAGCTAAAAAATTTGACATTTTTAGCTCCACTTGTTTCATTAAGTTTTAATGTAATGCTTTAGTTCAGTTAAGTTCAGTTGCTCAGTCATGTCCGACTCTTTGCAACCCCATGAACTTTAGCACACCAGGCCTCCATGTCCATCACCAACACCCAGAGTTCACTCAGACTCATGTCCATTGAGTTGGTGATGCCATCCAACCATCTCATCCTATGTCGTCCCCTTCTCCTCTCGCCTTCAACCTTTCCCAGCATGAGAATCTTTTCAAATGAATCAGCTCTTCACATCAGGTGGCCAAAGTATTAGAGTTTCAGCCTCAACATCAGTCCTTCCAATGAACACTCAGGACTGATCTCCTTTAGGATGGACTGGTTGGATCTCCTTGCAGTCCAAGGGATTCTTGAGAGTCTTCTTCAACACTACAGTTCAGAAGCATCAATTCTTCGGCGCTCAGCCTTCTTCACAGTCCAACTCTCACATCCATACATCACCACTGGAAAAACCATAGCCTTGACTAGACAGACCTTTGTTGACAAAGTAATGTCTCTGCTTTTTCATATGCTGTCTAGGTTGGTCATAACTCTTCCTTCCAAGGAGTAAGTGTCTTTTAATTTCATGGCTGCAGTCACCATCTGCAGTGATTTTGGAGCCCAGAAAAGTAAAGTCAGCCACTGTTTCCATTGTTTCCCCATCTATTTGCCGTGAAGTGATGGGACTGGATGCCATGATCTTCGTTTTCTGAATGTTGAGCTTTAAGCCAACTTTTTCACTCTCCTCTTTCACTTTCATCAAGAGGCTTTTTACCTCCTCTTCACTTTCTGCCACAAGGGTGGTGTCATCTGCATATCTGAGGTTATTGATATTTCTCCAAGCAATCTTGATTCCAGCTTGTGCTTCCCCCACCCCAGCATTTCTCATGATGTAATCTGCATAGAAGTTAAATAAGCAGGATGACAATATACAGCCTTGACGTACTCCTTTTCCTATTTGGAACCAGTCTGTTGTTCCATGTCCAGTTCTAACTTTTGCTTCCTGACTTGCATACAGGTTTCTCAAGAGGTAGGTCAGGTGGTCTGGTATTCCCATCTCTTTCAGAATTTTCCACAGTTTGTTGTGATCCACACAGTCAAAGGCTTTGGCATAGTCAAGAAAGCAGAAATAGATGTTTTTCTGGAACTCTCTTGCTTTTTCCATGATCTAGCGGATGTTGGCAATTTGATCTCTGGTTCCTCTGCCTTTTCTAAAACCAGCTTGAACATCTGGAAGTTCACAGTTCATGTATTGTTGAAGCCTGGCTTGGAGAATTTTGAGCATTACTTTACTAGCGTGTGAGATAAGTGAAATTCTATGTTCTAATTTATAGTCAATCAAAACTTTGATGTAGTTCCATTTATTCTGGCATCTAGTCTACTAGACTTTTAATTGCTAAAGTCTAGAAAGCCTATTATTTTAGTGATTAAAAAAAAAATTGAGGCTTGAAACTTCTGTTCCAATTCTGAGAAATGCTATATTGTTTAAAAAAAAAAAAAAAAGGCAAGAAAGTAACGTGTGATACAATATTATTAACTAAAGTAGAGAGTTTGTTTAAATTTCACAGAATTTTATGCTAGTTTCCATTATTTGTTCTCATACCTTATTCAAGATTCCACATTGTATTTAGTTGCACTGAACAGCTTCAGCTGTATGCAACAAATTCTGGTTAATTCTTTTTGTTTTTACTCTGTTACAAATATTTTCTAATTTTCCTTGTTATAACTTGTCAGATACACCCATCGTTTAAAAGTGGATGTTTAATATCCAGATGCATGAGGTTTGTAAGTTATCCTTGATATTAATTTCTCATTTAAACGCTTTCTTGTCTGCAATCACCCTCTGTGTTTTTTCAGTCTTTTAACTTTATTGAGGCTTTCAATGGCTAAGTCAAAGGTCTCTGTTGGTAAATGTCACATTGCACTTGAAAGTATATGGGTTATTTTCAAATATGTTTTGGTATTGATTTCTAACATAATTCCACAGTGATAAGAGAACAAATTCTGTATGATTTCAATACCTTTAGACCATGAAATTTTTACACCTTATGTTATCCCTGAATATGTTCCACTGTCTTCTGGTTTATAGTCTATGGAAAGTTGAATAGAATTTTTCTCTTGCTATTGTGTGGAAATTACATAAATCTTAATTATGTTGAATTGGTTCACTGTGCTTTTCAGGTCTACTTTATCCTTCTACTTATCTGTCTATTCATTCTCTTGATTTTTGAGAGTTTGGTACTGAAACTGTAACTAAGTATCCTAATTTATCTACTTAAAAATTATTGTAATATATAGTGAACTATATGTAACTTTGTTCTGTATTTTCGAAATCTCCTGTAAACTTATGACCCTTTTGTAATCTAGAAAAGAAAAAGAAAAAAATACATGTTCAAACTAAGGCTCTGCTCATAAGTGAAAGAATAGACACATAAGATGTTGACAATTCACACACAAAAAATGCAAAAATGATCCTCGTATTGAAAAATGTTCACATCAATAATAAGAGAAATACAAATTGAGAATGACAAAATGTTTTAAATAAGACAGCATGTTTTAGAAGTTGATGAGACTGTGGGAAAGCCAGTGCTTTCATACATGATGAATAGAATGCAAACTGGTGTAAGTCCTCTGGAGGGAAATACCAAGGACTCTATACACGTATTTACCTTTTGGCCCAGCAGGTCCACTGCTTAGAATGTATACTGAAGGTACACTTGCAACAATGGAGTTGAATATGTATGCATGGGTTGGTATTATATACATATGCTTTGTAAATCTGCCTACTTACGGATCCTAGAAGCAGTGGCACTCTTATAGTAAGGGGCACATCTCGCACTCAGATGTTGGTTTCTAGATGCCATACCCCAGAATTTAAATAAATTTACTTTAATTCCATTCCTTTAATTAAAGGAGTTAAAGCTCCTTGGAGAAGTAATTGATTTCAGGACTAGTGCAGGGAAAGTACAGTTTGAACTTGGAGTATCTTTTGCTCCTGGAAAGTATGACAATACTCATAAAAGGATGATAACTTGTTTAAAGAATGAAAAGACCAATTTTAAGTGTTCCTAGGTGCCAAAACTGGAACATTTTACCCAACACAATAAACAACAATGGTAGTGGGTTTTTAGTCCTTAAAATAAAATAAATGTCCTTGAATCCATACCAATATAAACATCAAATAAATGGGGGAGGAAGGATCATTCTTCCTTACATAAGAATTCCAATTAATAAATGTAGACAGAAAGATGGTAATTGAAAATCACATAAGTAAATACTACGTTATAATTGTTACAAACAAGATCCATTGATGAATGGTAAAATTAATGGGCAAAGTTTGGAGAAGGAACAGGATATTTAGTTTAGAGTTGTAGTAATCTGAAGACTTGACCTGGAGTTTCTGGAGGTGCTTCCAAGACTGTTTACTCACACGGATATTGGCTGGAGGTCTCATTCTTCTCCAATAAAGCTGCTTTAGGGCCTTCATGAAAAAGGAGTTGTCTTCCTGAAGAAGTGATCCAAGAGAAACAGCAACGATAGAGCCACAATGCCTTTTGTGACTTACTCTGGAATCACAAAATCACACAGCAGAAATCTATTCTGTTTTGCTCAGTTCAGTTCAGTTCAGTCACTCAGTTGTATCTGACTCTTTGCGACTCCATGGCCTGCAGCACACCAGGACTCCCTGTCCATCACCAAATCCCGGAGTTTACTCAAGGTCATGTCCATTGAGTCAGCAATGCCATCTAACCATCTCATCCTCTGTCATCCCCTTCTCCTCCCATCTTCAATCTTTCCCAGCATTGGGGTCTTTTCAAATGAGTCAGTTCTTCGCATCAGGTGACCAAAATATTGGAGTTTCAGCTTCAGCATCAGTCTTTCCAAAGAATATTCATGACTGATTTCCTTTAGAATGGACTGGTTGGATCTCCTTGAGTCCAAGGAACTCTCGAGTCTTCTCCAACACCACAGTTCAAAAGCATCAGTTCTTCGTTGCTCAACTTTCTTTATAGTCCAACTCTCACATCCATACATGACTACTGGAAAAACAATAGGTTTGACTAGACAGACCTTTCTTGGCAAAGCAATGTCTCTGCTTTTTAATATGCTGTGTGGGTAAGCGTCTTTTAATTTCATGGCTGCAGTCACCATCTGCAGTGATTTTGGAGCCCCCCCAAAATAAAGTCTGCCACTGTTTCCCCATCTATTTGCCATGAAGTGATGGGACCGGGTGCCATGATCTTCGTTTTCTGAATGTTGAGCTTTAAGCCAACTTTTTCACTCTCCTCTTTCACTTTCATCAAGAGGCTCTTTAGTTCTTCACTTTCTGCCATAAGGGTTGTGTCATCTGCACATCTGAGGTTATTGATATTTCTCCCGGCAATCTTGATTCCAGCTTGTCCTTCATCCAGCCTGGCATTTTGCATGATGTACTCTGCATATAAGTTAAATAAGCAGGGTGACAATATACAGCCTTGATGTACTCCTTTCATGATTTGGAACCAGTCTGTTGTTCCGTGTCCAGGTCTAACTGTTGCTTCCTGACCTGCATACAGATTTCTCAAGAGGCAGGTTAGGTGGTCTGGTATTCCCACCTCTTTCAGAATTTTCCACAGTTTGTTGTGATCCACACAGCCAAAGGCTTTGGCATTGTCAGTAAAGCAGAAGTAGATGCTTTCCTAGAACTCTCTTGCTTTTTTGATGATTCAGCAGATGTTGACAATTTGATCTGTGTTTCCTCTGCCTTTTCTAAATCCAGCTTGAACATCTGGAATTTGATGGTTCAGATACTGTTGAAGCCTGGCTTGGAGAATTTTGAGCATTACTTTACTAGCGTGTGAGATGAGTGCAATTGTGCAGCAGTACTTTGAACATTATTTGGCATTGCGTTTCTTTGGAATTGGAATGAAAACTGACCTTTTCCAGTCCTGTGGCCACTCCTGAGTTTTCCAAATTTGCTGGCATATTGAGTGCAGCACTTTCGCAGCATCATCTTTTAGAATTTGAAGTAGCTCAACTGGAATTCCATCACCTCCACTAGCTTTGTTCGTAGTGATGCTTCCTAAGGCCCACTGGACTTTGAATTCCAGAATTTCTGACTCTAGGTGAGTGAGCACACCATCGTGATTATCTGGGTCGTGAAGGTCTTTTTTGTATAGTTCTTCTGTGTATTCTTGCCACCTCTTCTTAATATCTTCTGCTTCTGTTAGGTCCATACCATTTCTGTCCTTTATCAAGCCCATCGTTGCATGAAATGTTCCCTTGGTATCTCTAATTTTCTTAAAGAGATCTCTAGTCTTTCCCATTCTGTTGTTTTCCTCTATTTCTTTGCATTGATCGCTGAAGAAGGCTTTCTTATCTCTTCTTGCTATTCTTTGGAACTCTGCATTCAAATGGGTATCTTTCCTTTTCTCCTTTGCTTTTCACTTCTGTTCTTTTCACAGCTATTTGTAAGGCCTCCTCAGACAACCATTTTGCCTTTTTGCAGTTCTTCTTCTTAAGGGTAGTCTTGATCCCTGCCTCCTGTACAATGTCATAAACCTCTATCCATAGTTCTTCTGGCACTCTGTCTGTCAGATCTAATCCATTGAATCTATTTTTCACTTCCATCGTATAATCATAAGGGATTTGATTTAGGTCATACTTAACCTAAATCTAGTGGTTTTCCCTACTTTCTTCAATTTAAGCCTGAATTTGGCAATAAGGACTTCATGATCTGAGCCACAGTCAGCTCCTGGTCTTGTATTTGCTGACTGTATAGAGCTTCTCCATCTTTGACTGCAAAGAATATAATCAGTCTGATTTCAGTATTGACCATCTGGTGATGTCTGTGTGTAGAGGCTTCTTTTGTTGTTGGAAGAGGCTGTTTGCTATGACCAGTGCGTTCTCTTGGCAATATTCTGTTAGCCTTTGCCCTGCTTCATTCTGTACTCCAAGGCCAAATTTGCCTGTTACCCCAGGTATTTCTTGACTTCCTATTTTTGCATTCCAGTATTCTGTTTATTAGATATCTTAAAGCCACCACTGGGAAAGGGCATCTCTAGCCTAGTAATTCTTTTTTCTAAGAGTTCCCACTTCCCCTTTTGTTGTCAGTTTCCATTGCTTCCAGTTTTGGTTCCTCTTTTTGTAACTTGCCCCAGGGCTAATCCTGGGCAAGATTACTGTGATAAGATTTGTAGTGGAAAAGAGAAGGTAATGTTCAGCATTTCCTACCCTCATCCATGACAAACCCTTCCTTACTTCAATCTTATATTATGCACCTCCCCCTTTATGTAATAAATTGTCCAGAACCCACCTGTGAAACCATGACTTAGACAAGCCTCTCTAATAGCAATGATCATGTTGTATTACAGTTAACCATTTTTCATGCTTGTCCTCAATATCATATTCATATCTGAATCCCCAAGGCCTACCATAGTGCCTAAAGGATCCCTAGTGGGTAAATGGGTTTTCTTTTGAAACGTAAGTATGCTTAAGAACCTTAAATTAAAGATGCTAATTTAGCTATCTGGGCCTTTGTCTATCCTAACTTTGGAAGGACAGGGGAAAAGAGAGCTCCTTCAGCCTATTTCCTATTTTCACAAGCAGATACTCTAGGGTTGGTTTGCTACCCCTTTACCCAGCTTCATTGTTGTTCTGTCCCTAAGTTGTGTCTGATTCTTTGTGACCCTAGGGACTGCAACATGCCAGGCTTCCCTGTCCTTCACTATCTCCCAGAGTTTGCTCAAACTCATGTCCCTTGAGTCAGTGATGCCCAGCTACCTGTGGGAGACTTCTGGAGTTGCCCTCTTTCTGCATACTTGTTCCTCCTGCAGATTCTTCTCTTTGGGCTCCCTTTCTCATCTCTTCCTATTCCTGGTATAAACCCATTCCCACCCTGGCTCCCTGGCCTGCAGGTCTTGTCCATCCAGCTGCACCCTACACCTCACTGAAGACTGGGATAGGATTTCCTCTGCTGCTTCCTCCCCCTGCAGCCGTGGGCAATTCCACCCATTCCTACATCAGCTGGCTTCTGAGGCCCAGCCCAGCCAGGGCCTGATTGATCCCCAGCTCTCCATCATGCCTTCTATCATCTTTCTGCCAAGGGGAGGTGAGACACAGTAAATCTTGATATTGGGGCAGAACTAGACATCATTTGGGCTGACCTGCCAATTTAGTTCGTATGACACTTTTTCCTATGGAGAAAAATGAAACTAAATAAATGACCTATAAAAACTTAATAAGTAAATATAAATTTTTTATTATCCCTGGGTCAAGAAGATCCCTTGGAGGAGGAAATGGCAACTGACTTCAATATTCTTGCCTGGGAAATCCCACAGACATAGGAGCCTGGTGGCCTATAGTCCATTGGGGTTGTGAAGAGTCAGACACGACTGAGGGACTAACACTTTCATAACAAGCTTAATAAATAGAAGTTGTTCATTAAAAGTCATAGAATTTTTATATGGAAAGGAAATCTGATAATATTCCATTACCAGTTCTCATTTTACAGTTTAAATACTCAAAAGTTCAGGTGGGTTGAGTAATTTTTTTCAATAGTCATGTTTTCTGGTAGAATCTCATATTACAGCTGACTTAATTTCACACCTAGGTCAGTCTGCAACATTTTTTCTTCCAGCGTAGAAATTTTGAATTATTCTAACATTATTTATTAAATTTCATGTTTCACATTATATTGGTATATATTATAAGAATCATAGCACTGTGCTTTCTAACCCAGATTTAGGTCGATCTCGAGAACTTCAATATGTGTACGTGGATAACAACATTCATCTGAAAGGCTTGCCATCCTTTCTGTACAACAAAGTCATCGGGTGCAGTGGGTAAGGCTGATTTCACATTTTATACTAATGCTCAGCTCTTTTGCTAGCTTTATTTCTACTTCAGTACTTAGCCTTGATAAAACTCAAAAATAGATGTATGACTTTTGATAATCCTGTTCAATTTTGTTTTGAGATTTAACATGCTAAACCAAGTATCCTTAGAAACCAAAAATATTGAACAAGCAATTAGGATATTTTACTTTGAGTTTAGTTAGTAAGTTATAAATTTGGTCAATTATTTGTTGTTTTCCAGGTAAAAGAAAAATTAATTCATGCATACCTTTATAAACTCAGTAGTATCAGTCACAAATACTGGAGGAATCAGTGTTAATGTAAAAGTTTTTCTTTTCCTTCCATTGCAGTGACAATTTTACTACACTGGGACTTTACCAATTGAAAATATTTACAGCTTGACAATTTGAAATAGTCCCTCAGTACAAATCATGATTCCAGCAACCAAAGCAGATGTTTCAGTTAATAGGAAACGAAGAACTTTTATTTTCAGGACAGCATTAATCTTTCCTTCTCAGTTAGGCTTTTAGAAAGATAATGTCAGCTTCTCCTTCTATAGCAGTGAGACAGAAGCACCCTGAAGTGGTTCCCAGAGTGGCATGGGCTTAATACGGGACAGCTCAGCTGCCAGTCCAGCTTTTGACTGGCCTCACTTTCCTCACTTAAGCAGCCACAGGATACTTGGAACACCTCAGAGGCTACTTAGCCAGCATGTTGACTCTCTCTTTATAATTTCAAACATCCTGAATAACTTGACTCATACTCTATATATTTCTGGCAAGAAAAGGGATGACAGTAAGCCTGTACATAGAGACAGCCATTCCCCTGCTGGCCTGGCTCCAGGGGATGGGCCCTGAGCAGTGATTGCTCCAGAGAGGGTAATCCTAGAAGTAGTGGCCTTCCCCTAGGAAAAATTATGCACTTGTTATCTTGGAAGAGCCCTAGATGAATTCAGTGCCTGTGCAGGCTGATGAAATATAAGCCCAGAGATATATTCCAGAACTTTCTGTGAAGAACAGATAGTAGAATATGTGGTAGAGTTTTTAGCTCAGTGATTTTTCTGCAGCTGATCATATCTCAGCTGTGCTACTACTCACTCATTAATCCTAAGAAGTTCTTAAAATATCTATAATATAGCCTAATTTTTCCAAGTGGTGAGCAGAATACCCTCAGTCACCAAGATGCAGGTAATGATGCAAGCAGGCTCCAAGGCTGAAGGCAGTTTTTTCTGCACCAAAGCCTTCAGAGACTGCACTGTAATATGATCTAAAATTTCTACCATAATAAAGGAATAGCTCTTACTTGAGATAAAGAGTAAGTGTTTTTTTGGTGTTTAGATATAGCTGTTACTGACTGCCGCAAGGTTCTATTTGTGCCGAGTTGAGAGATACATATTTCCTTGTATTTCTTTTTAATTTTTGGCCACACCGTATGACTTGCAGGATCTTAGTTCCCTGACCAGGGATTGAACCTGGGCCCATGGCAGAGAGAACACTGAGGCCTGACCACAGGACCACCAGGGAATTCCACCCCTGACCCCTGTGCTTTTTAAAAATATATTTTCATTGTTGACTTGGCATCTGTGGCACAATTAGTGAATTTTATGAGAGCTTCACATCTTTGAGAAAATAAAGAGTAAGGCAAAATATGCCAATTATTAGCAGATAGCCTACACTTTTTATTATTATTGGCATATTCCTTTGGTAGTAATAATAAGATAAAATTATTAAAAGGAAAGTTATCAAGCAATCAGTTTTCTAATTTTAGTGGATTTTGGAGTGTTGGCAGTCCCATGTGCCAATAAAATGTGATCCAAAAGGTATTTTTAATCTATCGGTTTAACTCAGAATGCATTTTGTATAGAAGCAGTATTGGTGGTTATACTCCTAGCCAGTTCATTAAATGGTCATTTAATCCATTTGCACCCTGAAAGTTATACTTACTTATAAAATATTTCTATGCAAAAATGTATTCAAAATTCTAATGTTGTTCAGTTGATTAGTTGTGTCTGACTCTTTGTGACCCCAGGGACTACACCACACCAGGCTTCCCTGTCCTTCACCATCTCTGGAGCTTGCTCAAACTCGTGCCCATTGAGTCAGTGAACGCATCCAACCATCTTGTCCTCTGTCATCCCCTTCTCATCCTGCCTTCAGTCTTTCCCAGCATCAGGGTCTTTTCTAATGAGTCGGCTCTTTGCATCAGGTATCAAAGTATTGGAGCTTCAGTTTCAGCGTCATTTCTTCTAATGAATAATCAGGTTTGAATTCCTTTAGAATTGACTGGTTTGATCTCCTCGCAGTCCAAGGACTCTCAAGAGTCTTCTCCAACACCACAGTTCAAAAGTATCAATTCTGCGTCACTCAGCTTTCTTTATGGTCCAACTCTCATATCCATACATGACTACTGGAAAAACCAAACCTTTGACTAGACGGACCTTTGTTGACAAAGTAATGTCTCTGCTTTTTAATATGCTCTCTGAGTTTGTCATAGCTTTTCTTCCAAGGAACAAGCGTCTTAATTTCACGGCTGCAGTCACCATTGGCTGTGATTTTGGAGCCCAAGAAAATAAAGTTTGTCACTGTTTCCACTGTTTCCCCATCTATTTGCCATGAAGTGATGGGACTGGATGCCATGGTCTTTGGTTTTTGAATGTTGAGTTTTAAGCCAGCTTTTTCACTCTCTTCTTTCACCTTCATCAAAAGGTTCTTTAGTTCCTCTTCTCTTTCTGCCATAAGAATGCTGCTATCTGTATATCTGAAGTTATTGATATTTCTCTCAGGAATATTGATTCCAGCATGTGCATCACCCAGCCCAGCGTTTCTCATGATGTAGTCTGCAAAGTGAAATAAGCAAGGTGATGATATACAGCCTTGATGTACTCCTTTCCCAATTTGGAACCAGTCTATTGTTCCATGTCCGGTTCTAACTGTTGCTTCTTGACCTGCATACAGGTTTCACATGAGGCAGCTTTGTAAAGTGGTCTAGTATTCCCATCACTTGAAGAATTTTCCACAGTTTGTTGTGATCCACACAGTCAAAGGCTTTACTGTAGTCGGTGAAGCAGAAGTAGATGTTTTTTCTGGAATTCTCTTGCTTTTTCTGTGATCCAACAGATGTTGGTAATTTGATCTCTGTCTGGTTCCTCTGCCTTTTGTTTTTTCAGATTTTATTTTATTTTTACTTTACAATATTGTATTGGTTTTGCCATACATCAACATGAATCTACCACGGGTGTACACGTGTTCCCAATCCTGAACCCCCCCCCCAACCTCTCTCCCCATACCATCCCTCTGGGTCATCCCAGTGCACCAGCCCCAAGCATCCTGTATCCTGCATCAAACCTGGACTGGCGATTCGTTTCTTATATGATATTATACATGTTTCAATGCCATTCTCCCAAATCATCCCACCCTCTCCCTCTCCCACAGAGTCCAAAAGACTGTTCTATACATCTGTGTCTCTTTTGCTGTCTCGCATACAGGGTTATCATTACCATCTTTCTAAATTCCATATATATGCATTAGTATACTGTATTGGTGTTTTTCTTTCTGGCTTACTTCACTCTGTATAATAGGCTCCAGTTTCATCCACCTCATTAGAACTGATTCAAATGTATTCTTTTTAATGGCTGAGTAATGCTCCATTGTGTATATGTACCACACCTTTCTTATTCATTCATCTGCTGATGGACATCTAGGTTGCTTCCATGTCCTTGCTATTATAAACAGTGCTGCGATGAACATTGGGGTACACGTGTCTCTTTCAATTCTGATTTCCTCAGTGTGTATGCCCAGCAGTGGGATTGCTGGGTCATAAGGCAGTTCTATTTCCAGGTTTTTAAAGAATCTCCATACTGTTCTCCATAGTGGCTGTACTAGTTTGCATTCCCGCCAACAGTGTAAGAGGGTTCCCTTTTCTCCACACCCTCTCCAGCATTTATTGCTTGTAGACTTTTGGATAGCAGCCATTCTGACTGGAAACCACAACCTCATTGTGGTTTTGATTTGCATTTCTCTAATAACGAGTGATGTTGAGCATCTTTTCATGTGTATGTTAGCCATCTATATGGCTTCTTTGGAGAAATGTCTATTTAGTTCTTTGGCCCATTTTTTGATTGGGTCGTTTATTTTTCTGGAATTGAGCTGCAGGAGTTGCTTGTATATTTTATAAAACCAGCTTGATTGTCTGGCAGTTCTCAGTTCACGTACTGTTGAAGGAGAATGGCTTGGAGAATTTTGAGCATTACTTTGCTAGCATGTGAGATGAGTGCAGTTGTGTAGTAGTTTGAAAATTCTTTGACATTGCCCTTCTTTGGGATTGGAATGAAAACTGACCTTTAGTCCTGTGGCCACTGCTGAGTTTTCCAAATTTGCTGGCATATTGAGTACAGTACTTTCACAGCATCATATTTTAGGATTTGAAATAGCTCACCTGGACTTTCATCACCTCCACTAGTTTTGTTCGTAGTTATGCTTCCTAAGGCCCAGTTGGCTTTGCACTCCAAGATGTCTGGCTCTAGGTGAGTGATCACACCATCGTGGATATCTGGGTCATTAAAATCTTTTTTGTATAGTTTTTCGCGTATTATTGCCAGCTCTTCTTAATCTCTTCTGCTTCTATTAGGTCCATACCATTTCTGTCCTTTATTATGCCCATCTTTGCATGAAATATTCCCTTGGTATCTCTAATTTTCTTAAAGAGATCTCTAGTCTTTCCTATTCTATTGTTTTTCTCTATTTCTTTGCATTGTTTACTGAGGAAGGCTTTCTTATCTCTCCTTGCTCTTCTTTGGAACTCTACATTCAGATGGATACATCCTTCCTTTTCTCCTTTGTCGTTCGCTTCTCTTCTTTTCTCAGCTATTTGTAAGGCCTCCTCAGATAACCATTTGCCTTTCTTTTTCTTGGGGATGGTTTTGATCACTGCCTCCTGTACAGTGTTGTGAACTTCCATCCATAGTTCTTCAGGCACTCTATCGGGTCTAATCCCTGTTCCTCACTTCCATTGTATAATCATAAGTGGGTTGATTTAGGTCATACCTGAATGGCCTAGTAGTTTTCCACATTTTCTTCAATTCAAGTCTGAATTTTTCAATAAGGAGTTTGTGATCTGAGCCACAGTCAGCTTCTGGTCTTGTTTTTGCTGACTGTATAGAGCTTCTATGTCTTCAGCTACAAAGAATATAATCAATCTGGTTTCTGTATTGACCAAATACTGGTATTTCAGTATCTGGTGATGTCCATGTGTAGAATAATCTCTTGTGTTGTTGGAAGAGAGTGTTTGCTATGACCAGTGTATTCTCTCGGCAAAACTCTAGCCTTTGCCCTGCTTCGTTTTGTACTCGAAGGCCAAATTTGCCTGTTACTCCAGGTATCTCTTGACTTCCTATTTTTGCATTCCTGTCCCATATGAAGAAAGTTCAGTTCAGTTCAGTCGCTCAGTCGTGTCCGACTCTTTGCGACCCCATGAATCGCAACACACCAGGCCTCCCTGTCCATCACCATCTCCCGGAGTTCACTCAGACTCACGTCCATTGAGTCCATGATGCCATCCAGCCATCTCATCCTCGGTCGTCCCCTTCTTCTCCTGCCCCCAATTCCTCCCAGCATCAGAGTCTTTTCCAATAGTCAGCTCTTCGCATGAGGTGGCCAAAGTGCTGGAGCTTCAGCTTTAGCATCATTCCTTCCAGAGAAGATGGAGAAGCTCTATGCAGTCAACAAAAACAAGACCAGGAGCTGACTGTGGCTCAGATCATGAACTCCTTATTACCAAATTCAGACTCAAATTGAAGAAAGTAGAGAAAACCGCTAGACTATTCAGATAGAACCTAAATCAAATCCTTTATGATTATACAGTGAAAGTGAGAAATAGATTTAAGGGCCTAGATCTGATAGATAGAGTGCCTGATGAACTATGGAATGAGGTTCGTGACATTGTACAGGAGACAGGGATCAAGACCATCCCCATGGAAAAGAAATGCAAAAAAGCAAAATGGCTGTCTGGGGAGGCCTTACAAATAGCTGTGAAAAGAAGAGAGGCGAAAAGCAAAGGAGAAAAGGAAAGATATATGCATCTGAATGCAGAGTTCCAAAGAATAACAAGAAGAGATAAGAAAGCCTTCTTCAGCAATCAATGCAAAGAAATAGAGGAAAACAACAGAATATGAAGAAAAGGACATCTTTTTTTGGTGTTAGTTCTAGAAGGTCTTGTATGTCTTCATAGAACAGTTCAATTTCAGCTGCTTTGGCATTCGTGGTTGGAGCATAGACTTGGATTGCTATGACATTGAATGGTTTATCTTGGAAACAGAGATCATTGTGTCATTTTTGAGATTGCACCCAAGCGCATCCAGGCATTTTGGACTCTTGTTGACTGTGAGGGCTACTCCATTTATTCTAAGGGATTCTTGCCCACAGTAGTAGATATAATGGTCGTTTAAATTAAATTCATACATTCTGGTCCTTTTTAGCTCACTGATTACTAAAATGTCAATGTTCACTCTTGCCATCTCCTATTTGACCACTTCCAATTTGCCTTGATTAATGGGACCTAACCTTCCAGGTTCCTATGCAATAGTGTTCTTTACAGCATCAGACTGTACTTTCACCACCAATCACATCCACAGCTGGGTGTTGTTTCCACTTTGGCTCAGCCTCTTCATTCCTTCTGGAATTATTTCTCTGCTCTTCTCCAGTAGCATATTGGGCACCTACCAACCTGGTGAGTTCATCTTTCAGTGTCATCTCTTTTGCCTTTTCATACTGTTCATGGGGTTCTCAAGGCAAGAATGCTGAAGTGGTTTGCCATTCCCTTCTCCAGTGGACCACATTTTGTCAGAACTCTCCACCATGATCTGTCCATCTTGGGTGGCCCTACATGGCGTGGCTCATAGTTTCTTTGAGTTAGTCAAGGCTGTGGTCCATGTGATCAGTTTGGTTAGTTTTCTGTGATTGTGGTTTTCATTCTGTCTGCTCTCTGATGGATGAGGATAAGAGGCTTATAGAAGCTTCTCGATGGGAGGGATTGGCTGTGGGGAAAAGTAGGTCTTGCTCTGGTGGCACAGGCCATGCTCAGTACATCTTTAACCCAATTTTCTGCTGATGAGTGGGGCTGTGTTCTCTCCCTATAGTTTGGCCTGAGGCCAAACTATGGTGGCGGTAATGGCGACCTTCTTCAAAAGGACTTACGTCAGCATGCTGCAGCTCCCAGGATTGTTGTGTTCAGTGCCCCTGACCCTGCTGGAGGCCATTGTCAACTCACACCTCTGCCAGAGACTCCTGGACACTCACAGGCAAGTCTGGCTCAGTCTCTTGTGGGGTCACTGCTCCTTTCTCCTGAGTCCTGGTACACAGAAAGTTTTGTTGTGCCCTCCAAGAGTCTGTTTCCCCAGTCCTGTGGAAGTTCTATAATCAAATTCTGCTGGCCTTCAAAGTCAAATTCCTGGGGGTTCTCAGTCCCTTTGTGGGATCCCAGGTTGGGCAATCTGTTACGGGCCATAGAACTTTTGCAACACGAGAAGAACTTCTTTGGTATAGTTGTTCTCCAATTTGTGAGTCACCTGCTTGGCAGCTCGATAGTGGAGCTATTGACCTCCTCCAAGAGGACTTAGGCCACATGCCACGCCTCCCAGACCTGCTGCACCAGAGCCCCTGTCCCCGTGCAGGTCACTGCCGACCCGTGCCACCTTAGGAGGCGTTGAAACACTCAAAGCCAGGTCTGGCTCAGTCTCTTGTGGAGGTCACTGTTCCATTCCTTGGGTCCTGGTGGGCACAGGTTTTGTTGGTACCCTCCAAGCATCTCTGGCGGGTCTTAGATTTGATTTTAATGCAGTTGTGCCCCTCCTACCATCTTACTGGGGCTTCTCCTTTGCCCTTGGGTGCATGGTATCTTTTTTTGGTGGGATCCAACATTCTCCTGTCGACGGTTATTCAGCAGCCATCGAAC
Organism: Budorcas taxicolor; assembly: GCF_023091745.1. NCBI lineage: Eukaryota > Metazoa > Chordata > Mammalia > Artiodactyla > Bovidae > Budorcas > Budorcas taxicolor. The sequence goes on along the minus strand of NC_068930.1, from coordinate 9,675,948 downwards.
TCTAATACATGGTAACTATTAAAGTCTTAACAACAGAATTAAGGAGCCCCCTTCTTTTATCTCTTTTGTCTGTTGTATATATTGAAAGGGAGTCTCCCATTCCAAGTCAAAGGAAGGGTGGTTTGGGAAAAGAGGGGCAAGGTGAAGAACAAGCTTCTAAGGTAAACCTGTGTAAAGGACATTAGGGTGTCGGAGGCCTAGGAAGTGTACCTCTTGATTCTGAATGAGGATTGTGGTTCAGTTGTTTATTCAGTGCATATTTTTGAGCAGCTCCTCTGTTTGGTTATTCTCTAGGCAGTGGCCATACGGTGTAGGAGCCAAACTGTTCAGCTCCTCCTGCCTTCGTGGACCTCATAATCTAACTAGGGATCCAAATGAACAGTCAGTAGCTAAACATACCTGGCGCTGATTCTTTCCAAGGAGATGGTATTTAAGCTGAAAACCGAAGAATCTCACACTGTTTTCCACCACCATCACATGCTCCTTCTAGCCCAGGAATTGGTCTAGGATAAAGAACATACCAGCTCCTGCTGTACTGTGCTTTCCCTGAAACAATCATTTTACCCTTTTCTGATTAACAGTCAAAGAAAACTGGAGCAAAATGAGTACAGCTTTAGGGACCTGTGGCATGATATAAAAAAGTCAGATATATAGATAGATAGATAGATATGTATATATGTGTATAAAATTCACATCACAGAAGGAAAATAGAGAAGCAAGTGTAAAACATATAAAAAGGTATAAAAATAGCAATTAACAAACATTGCACAGTTTCAAGAATTCTCAGAAGTCTCATAAAATTATATTTGATATTCATAGAAATATGAATAAAGGTAGCTTCTGCTTATTTCATGTTTTTTTATTTGCCAAATAATTATTGAACATTAAGTAGCAAGTCAGCACTGTGCTAACAGTTGTAGAAAAGATCATTTAGATATTTATCCTAATATAAAAGATAACTACCCTAAGAGAAAAGTAGATAGTGAAAATCTATAGCACAGTGGCTGTTTATGACCTGGTTCTGAAGCCACACACCGGCTCTCTGTTCTATCCTGTTGGTCACACCGGCTACCCCTGTTTCTTGTGGAGGAGACTTCCAGGAGGGGAGGAGCATGGGAGCCACCCTGGATTGCACTCATGCTCTTTGCTCGTCTCTTAGAAAAATGCGGTTGTTATTTTGTCTGGATTTGTCTTACTACAGAAATAAATGTCTTTATTTCTTTTTCGTTTTACCTCAAAGGAGAAGTCTCTCCCATGGTAGAATTTTATAAAGTGGAATTGGCACATTTGCCTACTCAGAAGACCTATTCCAGACCTATATCAAAAGTGGCCCGGTATCGGGTTTATTTTCTCAGTTGTCTGATTGTATGAGTCAAAGAAAACCAAGTCACTGCTGTGCTTTTTCTTATATAAATAAGCAGTTATAGCTGAGTTTGGGTACAAGTTGGATAAATACTTAGGTTAAATGGTTTGTTAATATAACTGCTGAAGATAACAGAGTTGTCTGATGCCTTCCGAATTCTGAGTTAAATCAAGGTACTAGAAAATATCCTTTGGATTACAGTGCATTTTTGTGTAGGGGCTGCCTACATACCCAAAACAAGCAATATTAGATACTTGAATCACACCTCCATGGGACAGGCACAAAGCAGCCTAACTACAGATTGAAAAAAAGTAACAAAACTGAGGTACAATTTGAGCTATCACTCAAGAGTTTGCACTTCGATTCCAATGCAATTATTAATTGCTTATTTAAAAATTACTGAAATTCCTTCTAAGATTTAGAAGAATTTAACAGAATTCAGAGTATCCACAATATAACTTTCCAGATGTCCAGGGTGCAATCTAAAATTGCATAACATTTGAAGAATAAAGAAAATATGACCTAGTGTCAAGGAAAGTAAAAACTTTACTTGGTGAGCTTAACACGGAATGGTATAAGAGGAAAAGTCAGTGAACTTGGAAGGTAGATCAATAGAAAAGATTCGATCTGCAGAACACGAGAGAAGATTGAAGACAAGCATGAACTACAGCATCGCTGGGAAACTGACAGACAGTGTAAAAACCTGAGAGGAAATGGGGCAGAAATAACAACAAAGTTGTTTGAACGAATATTGTCCAAAAACTTGCCAAATATGATTAAACATATAAATTTACATTTTCAAGAAACTAAGTGAACTCTAAGCAATATAGATTACAAAAATAAACCATACCCAGGCAAAGCTGCTGAAAACCAAACATAAAAAGAAAATCTTGAAACCAACCAGAGAAAAGTGACAAACTACATACGAAGAAATAACTCAAAAGACTGTTGCCTTCAAATTTTGAAGGCCAGGAAACAGTAGAATGATATTTTTAAAGTGCCAAAGAAAAAAACAGTCAACCTAGCAACCAGCAAAAATATCCTTCAAAAATGAAAGTCAAATAAATGTGTTCCCAGATGGAACAAAACTAAGTCTTGAAGAGACTGTGCCAAGAGGACAGATGCTTTATCCAAATCAAGGCTTATTCTATCAGGGTGGCATAGCTTCTTTCCTTCCCCATATTCACTTCTCCCCTTTCCTTTTAGCTTTTTTTTTTTTTTTGCTAAAAGGGGTTAATCTGGTATCAGTTCCCTCAATAATGAGCATGTGGATGACAGTATATTTTCCGAAGTATACAATTCAGTCATTTGGGTTCTTTTAGTTAGGGGATTTAAACTAACTCTTTACTCTCAACACTTTGGTCGGTGGAGTGATAATTTGAAAATGCATATGAGTTAATTTGCTAAATCACATACATGTTTTGGAGCATAATCTTAGTGGCAAAATTATGCTAGTATTCATTTATCTTGTTTAGGTTTACATGTTGAATGGCAGCTGTGAAAACATTGAATTGAAAAGGAATTGTGATCATTGTTATAAATTGTCTGTGTAACTAAGCCAAGGGTCCTGACATTTGTAACCGATTTCAATTCAGTTTTTAAAGCATTTCTTTATTTATTTAACTGTCTTGGGTCTTAGTTGTAGCATGTGGGATCTAGTTCCCTGACCACGGATCGAACCCGGGCTCCCTGCATTGAAACGTGGAATCTTAGCCACTGGATCACCAACTCATTATAATAACCAACCCACTTAAGGATCTGAATCTAATCTTTTTTGTAACCACCTCAGCATTCATTCTAAAATAATAAAAACTATTGAGTTAGAAATTAAAGTTACCAAAGCCTAATAATTGCCACTTAATAGTTATTTCATGCTATTGTGAACTGAACACATCATGGAGCTTCCATCTCTCTTTACTATTTCACGATGACTTCTTACTGAGATGAGCAGCACTAACTTTCAAGAAAGGTACCTTTCCTGCCTCCTCTCCCATTTGCTATACTCTTCCATAGACATGACTCTCTAGCCACTGTAACTATTTGTATAGCCCTGTCTGCCCTGTGCACTCACAGAGCCGAAAGAGCCAAATCCCTGTTCCCTTTCCCTAGAATTATCATCATGTTAATCTTAGGTTTCAATAGAGAATCCTTAAGAGCAACATTGAGGCTAGCATTTGACTAAAGGTCTGGGTACCGTGGTCAAGCCAAATTAATATGAAAACCATCACAGCATGTATATTACTCCCCAGAATCACTTATTATAATAAGAAGAAAGCACAGCTATAAGTATTTCTACCTTACTGTGTACCAGGTCCTATACTCATAGATTTATCTGTGTATTGCGCATAATCCTCCCAGCAACCCTTGTAATATCATCCCTGTCTTAGAAATTAAGAAAGTGGAGCTCAGAAAGATTAAGCAAGGTGTCCCAGGTCACAAAGCTAGTTGGCAGTAGAGTTACCATCTACTTTATTGTCCACACGTAACCACTGCACTGTATACACTGTCTCCCTCTTTTCCTTGGTCTAAAATCACCTCTGTATGTTTGAGCTTCTTTACTAGCTTCCTAAAAGCAAGGGTGAAGAATCCCTTTCTTTTCCTACGTCACTCCATGTAGTGGAGTCTCTGATGAGGTCGCGGTTGGTTGGCCAGGACCAGCAGAAGGACGCCTGCTCGTGTGAATTCCTCCCTCACAGCCTGCATTCTGCAGAGCTGCCCCTCTTCTCCAGGGTTAACCAGAGAAGGCATGTAATAGAAGTTTCGTAAAATGAGTTTAATTAGCTGTTTGTAGCCAGTGGTGAAGAATAGGAACTTGTGCTTAAAAAATTGTCAAAGGGAAATTAGATGGTATGTGAAATGAGGATCCACTTACTTGTTCATGTGAGTCTTTTCAGAGGTTTCTGTCAGAAACCTATCTTTCTAGCATTAGGACAAATATGGCTTTCAGTTTTCTAAACCTTTGTTATTGTTACATTCTTTGGACAGTGTCCTTGTAGAGTTTAATCAACAGTTGTAAGGTTAAGGAGCAGCAGCTGTTAAGGCAATAACAGTATGAAGTAATTATTCATGAATCACTTGCTTGCTTTTTATCCTGTTTTTATTGTTCTATGGTTTTTCTCAGTAGTCTCATACTAAAGTATGGCTATAAAGTTTGAAAACAATATGCTTTACCATGAGTATCAGGCTTCTCCATAGCAACAGAACCAGTAGAAAGAGAGAGACTGTGTGTGTGTACGTGTGTGTGTGGTGTGTGTGTAGGTGGGGTGATGGACACTGAGAGGGAAAGGAGAAGGAGATTGGTTTATTTTACAGAATTGGCTCATATGATGTGGGCACTGGCAAGTCTGAAGTTTGCAGAGCATGTTAGAGACCCAAAGAAGAGCTGATATGGCAGCTTGAGTTTAAAGACAGTCTGGAGGCAGAATTTCTCCTTGAGCACTCAGTCTTTTCCTCGTAAAGGTCTTTAACTGATTAGACAAGCCCGCTCAACATTACAGAGGGTAATCAGCTTTATTCAAAAATCTGCTGATTTAATTGTTGATCCCATCTTTAAAATATGTTTACAGAAACATCTGAACTGGTGTTTGACCAAATATCTGGATGCCCTGGCCTAGCCAAATTGATACAAAAATTAATCATCCTACCATGTATTGTATGTCATCAAAAGAATCATTTATTATGTGTCAGCCTGTGTTTCCAGACTTAGTGGCCATGCTGCATAACAGCATTTTGGATATGGTCCTCTCATCTGAATTTTCTCCATATTAAGAAACAGAGTAATTATAAAATAAATTTTAAATTTATTTCCTCTTCTTTACAAAATGGTTCATAAGAGTAATGCCCGTTTAACACACAGAAATACTCATACAAAATCACAGTTGTGCTGCTATAGACTCTTATATGATCATATAGAGTCAACAGAGGTTTTGAAAGTATGAGGGATAAAGGAAAACATTGGAGGAAAATTTCATATAAATGTTGACACCATTGACAGGCCATTGTGCAGCTGCTTTGCTTTATTGTACCCATACTGGTTGTTAATTCATTGACAGTATTGAAGTGTCTCTGCGCAAGTTAATGAATAGCCATTGAATTAAAAGCTCTTGCGGCCCCCCGCTGCTGTATTTGCCCTTCCCCTAAGATTTCCCCATAATCCAGTAACTAAAAGACTAATGGCTAACAGAACAGAGGGCTCTGGGACTGTGCTTTAGCACAGTGGTACTGTTTGTTTTTTGTTCATTTTATTAAACTGTAATTTACAAACAGGAAAGTTCACCCTTTTAGTGTATAATGCCATGAATTTCCACAAATGCATGCAATTGTATAGCCACTATTATAATCAAGGTTTGGAACAGTTCACTTACTCCCAGAATGTCCCTCATGTCCCTTAACTTTTCTTCTTAACGAGATTTAACTTCTCTTCTTAAGGAGACACACCAGCTCCTGGAAATAGGGGCATGTTTTGTATCGTTATAGTTTACCTTTTCCAGAATGTTATACAAATGGAATGACATGGGCTGCTGCAAACATATCTGGGGTTTTGTGTGAACATAAGTTCATTCCACTTGGGTAATATCTAAGAATGCATTTGCCAGGTTATGTGGTAACTGTATGTTTAACTTTACAGCTGCCAAAACAGCTGCCAACTGTTTCCAACATGACTGTGTTACTGTGTATTTCGTGAGAATCCTTGTCAGTTTTTTTTTTCTTTCAGACATTCTAGTAAGTGGGTAATGTCTCATGGTTTTAATTTGCATTTCTCTAATGATTGTTGATGTTGAACACCTTTTCATGTGCTTAGTTCCCTTTCATGTACAGTTGACCCTTGAATAATTCAGGGGTTGAGGCGGGTCCTCAGCACAGTCCACAATCCACATATACCTTATAGTTAGTGCTCTGTATCCGGGGTTCCTCTTTGATCTTGTCACGAAAATTAGAGATGCCAAGGGAACATTTCATGCAAAGATGGGCTCAATAAAGGAAAGAAATGGTATGGACCGAACAGAAGCAGAAGATATTAAGAGGTGGCAAGAATACACAGAAGAACTGTACAAAAAGGAGCTTCACAACCCAGATAATCACGATGGTGTGATCACTCACCTAGAGCCAGACATCCTGGAATGGAAAGTCAAGTGGGCCTTAGAAAGCATCACTATGAACAAAGCTAGTGGAGGTGATGGCATTCCAGTTGAGCTATTTCAAATCCTGAAAGATGATGCTGTGAAAGTGCTGCACTCAATATGCCAGCAAATTTGGAAAACTCACCAGTGGCCACAGAACTGGAAAAGGTCAGTTTTCATTCTAATCCCAAAGAAAGGCAATGCCAAAGAATGCTCAAACTACTACACAATTGCACTCATCTCACACGCTAGTAAAGTAACGCTCAAAATTCTCCAAGCCAGGCTTCAGCGATACATGAACCGTGAACTTCCAGATGTTCAAGCTGGCTTTAGAAAAGACAGAGGAACCAAAGATCAAATTGCCAACATCCGCTGGATCATGGAAAAAGCAAGAGAGTTCCAGAAAAACATCTATTTCTGCTTTCTTGACTATGCCAAAGCCTTTGACTGTGTGGATCACAATAAACTGTGGAAAATTCTGAAAGAGATGGGCATACCAGACCACCTGACCTGCCTCTTGAGAAATCTGTATGCAGGTCAGGAGCAACAGTTAGAACTGGACATGGAACAACAGACTGTTTCCAAATAGGAAAAGGAGTACGTCGAGGCTGTATATTGTCACTGTGCTTATTTAACTTCTATGCAGAGTACATCATGAGAAGTGCTGGGCTGGAGGAAGCACAAGCTAGAATCAACATTGCTGGGAGAAATATCAATAACCTCAGATATGTAGATGATACCACCCTTATGGGAGAAAGTGAAGAAGAACTAAAGAGCCTCTTAGAAAGTGAAAGAGGAGAGTGAAAAAGTTGGCTTAAAGCTCAACATTCAGAAAACGAAGATCATGGCATCTGGTCCCATCACTTCATGGCAAATAGATGGGGAAACAGTGGAAACAGTGGCTGACTTTACTTTTCTGGGCTCCAAAATCACTGCAGATGGTGATTGCAGCCATGAAATTAAAAGATGCTTATTTCGTGGAAGGAAAGTTATGACCAACCTAGACAGCATATTAAAAAGCAGAGACATTACTATGCCAACAGAGGTCCGTCTAGTCAAGGCTATGGTTTTTCCAGTGGTCATGTATGGATGTGAGAGTTGGACTGTGAAGAAAGCTGAAAGCCGAAGAATTGATGCTTTTGATCTGTGTTGGTGAAGACTCTTGAGAGTCCCTTGAACTGCAGGGAGATCCAACCAGTCCATCCTAAAGGAGATCAGTCCTAGGTGTTCACTGAAAGGACTGATGTTGAAGCTGAAACTCCAATACTTTGGCCACCTGATGCAAAGAGCTGACTCATTGGAAAAGACCCTGATGCTGGGAGGGATTGGGGGCAGGAGGAGAAGGGGATGCCAGAGGATGAGATGGTTGGATGGCATCACTGACTCAATGGACATGGGTTTGGGTGGACTCCGGGAGTTGGTGATGGACAGGGAGGCCTGGCGTGCTGAGGTTCACGGCTCTCAAGTCAGACATGACTGAGCGACTCAACTGAACTGAACCACATTTGTGGACCAACCTTGAATCATGTAGTATCGTAGTACTTATTATTGAAAAAAAAACCCACGTTAAGTGGACCCACACAATTCAAACTCATTCAAGGGTCAACTCTCATCTTCAGTGAAATGTGTTCCAATCTTTTGCCCCAGTTTTTAAAAATTGGATGGTTTGGGCTTGTATTATTGAGTTTTGAGAGTTCTTTATACATTCTGAATACATGTTTCTTATCAAATATGTGATTGGCAAATATTTTCTCCCAGTCTGTGGCTCACCTGTCATTCTCTGAACAGATTTAGCTAGCCTATATTGTGGTTCTTCATAGTTCACCATGATAGACACACAACTCAAGATGTATTTAATTTAATCCATACATGAGACATTTTCCAAAAAATCCCATTTGGCAGATTACTATCATATCCTAAATAAGCATATCTTTAAATGTGGCCGTCCTGGTGGATAACCAAATACAGGTATTTGTGATGCTCGTCTCTTTAGAACATCTCCTGGGATAGACTGGACCAACAAGCCCCCTGAAAGTATTTCCTTTGTGGTTGACTGATGATGATGATGCCGTTTGCTTTTTATTGTTTCTCTTTCAAATTTCTTTCCCTCTGTGTGAAGACTCAAAACAACCAATATTTATCTGGAACTCCTTAAGTATCAATATAGAACCACTAGGTAGAAGAGGAAATGATCATATTCAGTGAGTTAGCAACAAAAAAATTCTCATAATACAGTTATATAAAGTGTGATTTAGAAACAGCAAACATTGTGATATACCATTGGTAAAAGAGAATGTCAGAAAAGACATTAGGAATTAGATTTGGGGAAGAGTAAAATTTGTATCTGGAATGACAGGATATAGAAAACTCCAGGCCCAATTTGGCCTGTAGGCAAGAAGAGCCACAGCTTATTGAATACAGTGTTCATTAGTAAGGGGTATGATTTCAAATTTATAAGGCCACCAGCGTCCATGGGTTACCTTTCTGCTTAAGTCCACTCTCTTTGGCATCAATTAAAGTAAGAGGGTCATTTCTTAAAATTTGACCAGAAAGCTTCCATATTTTGACCCTGCACATCAGTATAAAATATCATTGTTGTTGTTTAGTTGTGAAGTCGTGTTTGACTCTTTTGCGACCCCACGGGCTGTAGCCCACCAGGATCCTCTGTCCATGAGATTTCACAGGCAAGAATATTGGAGTAGGTTGCCATTTCCTTCTCCAGTGGATCTTCCCAACCAAGGGACTGAGCCCATGTCTTCTGCCTGGCAGGTAAATTCTTTATCCCTGAGCAACCTGGGAAGTGTGTATAAGTATCATTAGCTTACAAAAATGACATTACTAACAATTTTGAAGCCCCTATACGGTTCTCTCCCATGCATGCTCCTTCTGCTTCTCTAAGGTTAGCCACTATTCTGAATTATGTATTTATCATTCATTTTCACTGAGTTATGATTTTAATATATGTAAATACATCCCTGTATAGTGTATTTTCAAGTTTGTCTTTAACTTTGTGTAAACTGAATGATGCTATATATATTCCTCCATGGTATACTTCTTCCATATAAAATTTTGTTTTTATTCTCTGACTTCTCCACTATTTTTCTGCTTCCCTTTAAAAAACGACTCTTTGAAAGCAATATCTATATTCACTTTCTCCACTTCTTTCTGTTTTCTCACAGCCCACGCCCAGTTAGGCTTTTATTCCCAATTCTACACTGACATATGATAAGCTGCACAGATATAAAGTATGTATATAGAGAAGGAAATGGCAACCCACTCCATTGTTCTTGCCTGAAAATTCCATGGACAGAGGAACCTGGGGAGCTACAATCCATGGGGTCTCAAAGGAGTCACACATGACTTAGCGACTAAACAACAACAATAAAGTGTGTGTGTATATATATATATATACATGTAACTACCAGCTTCCCTAGTAGCTCAGTTGGTAAAGAATCTGTCTGCAGCGCAGGAGGTTCCAGTTGGATTCCTCGGTCAGGAAGATCCACTGGAGAAGGGATAGGCTACCCACTCCAGTATTCTTGTGCTTCCCTTGTGGCTCAGCTGGTAAAGAATCCACCTGCAATGTGGGAGTCCGGGGTTCAATCCCTGGGTTGGGAAGATCCCCTGGAGAAGGGAAAGGCTACCCACTCCAGTATTCTATCCGGGAGAATTCCATGGACTGTATAGTCCATGGGGTTGCAAAGAGTCGGACAAGACTGAGAGACTTTCAGTTTCACCTTTCACTTTCACATATATATATATATATATATATATATATATATATATATATATATATATAAAATTTGAAAAGTTTTTACATATGTATGTATAAACATACATGCATACCTGTGAAGCCATCACTGCAATTAAGATAATAAACATATCCACCACCACCAAAGTTTCCTCATTCCCCTTGGTAATCATTTTCCGTTCCTTCTCTTCATCCTGTCTCCAGGTAACCACTGATCTGTGTTCCGTCACTGTCAATTAATTTGTATCTTCTTGAGTTTTACATGAAACTCTTGGCTTCTTTTACTAGCATAACGATTTGGAGATTTATTCATGATATAGTGTGGATCAACAGTTCATTTTTTTATTGCTGTGTAGAATTCCATTGTATTCATATACTGTAGGTTGTTCCCATCCACTTGTTCATGGACATTCATGTTGGTTCTAGTTTTTGGCTTTATTCCAATAAAATGTTACAAACATATGTAGAATGTCTTTTAAATGTCCTAGACTTAAATTTCCTTGGGTAAATACTTAGGAGTGGAGTATTTGGATCATATAGTACATATATGTTTAATTTTGAAAGAACTGGCAAACTTAAAAAACAACTGTACCATTCTACATTCCCCCCATAATAAAGGAGATTTTCAGTTCTTACATATTTTTGCTAATACTTGGAATAGTAAGTCTTTTAGGTTTTATCCTAGGTGTGTAATGATATTTCCATTATATTTTAAAATTTCATTTCCCTAGTGAATAAAGGTGTGCATCTTTTTATGTTTTATTTGCCATCCAGATATCTGCTTTGATATAGTGTCTAAAGTCTTTCTCCCATTTTTTCCCTTGGGTGTTTGTGTTATGACTGAGTTTTGAAAATTCTCTTAGAGTCTGGACAAAAGTCCTTTATTGTATTTATTTGTTTCACAAGTGTCTTTTCTCAGTCCAGAACTGACATTTTTTTTCACAAGGCCTTATGGAGAGCAGACAGTTATTATTTTTATAAAGTCCAACTTATCAATTTGTTCCTTTATGGATCTTGCTTTTCAGTTCAGTTCAGTCGCTCAGTCACATCTGACTCTTTGCGACCCCATGAACCACAGCACACCAGGCCTCCCTGTCCATCACCAACTCCCAGAGTCTACCCAAACCCATGTCTATTGAATCGGTGATGCCATCCAACAGTCTCATCCTCCGTCGTCCCCTTCTCCTCCTGCCCTCAATCTTTCCCAGCATCAGGGTCTTTTCCAATGAGTCAGCTCTTCGCGTCGGGTAGCCAAAGTATTGGAGTTTCAGCTTCAACATCAGTCCTTCCAGTGAACACCCAGAACTGATCTCCTTTAGGATGGACTGGTTGGATCTCCTTGCAGTTCAAGGGACTCTCAAGAGTCTTCTCCAACACCACAGTTCAAAACCATCAATTCTTCTGCGCTCAGATTTCTTTATAGTCCCAACTCTCACATCCATACATGACCACTGGAAAAACCATAGCCTTGACTAGACGGACCTTTGTTGACAAGCCTTGACTAGATGGACCTTTGTTGACAAAGTAATGTCTCTGCTTTTGAATATGCTGTCTAAAGTTATGTTGGTCATAACTTTCCTTCCAAGGAGTAAGCGTCTTTTAATTTCATGGCTGCAGTCACCATGTGCAGTGATTTTGGAGCCCAGAAAAATAAAGTCAGCCACTGTTTCCCCATTTGTTTGCCATGAAGTGATGGGACCGGATGCCATGATCTTCGTTTTCTGAATGTTGAGCTTTAAGCCAACTTTTTCACTCTCCTCTTTCACTTTCATGAAGAGGCTCTTTAGTTCTTCTTCACTTTCTGCCATAAGGGTTGTGTCATCTGCATATCTGAGGTTATTGATATTTCTCTCAGCAATCTTGATTCCAGCTTGTGCTTCCTCCAGCCCAGCGTTTCTCATGACGTACTCTGCATATAAGTTAAATAAGCAGGGTGACAATATACAGCCTTGATGTACTCCTTGTCCTATTTGGAACCAGTCTGTTGTTCCATGTCCAATTCTAACTGTTGCTCCTGACCTGCATACAGATTTCTCAAGAGGCAGGTCAGGTGGTCTGGTATGCCCATCTCTTTCAGAATTTTTCACAGTTTATTATAATCCAAATCACTAAAGTTTTCTCCTATGTTGTCTTCTAGAATTTTTAATGAATTAGATTTACATTTAGGTCTGTAATTCATTTTGAGTTAATTTTTGTATATGGTACAAGGTATGGTAGAAGGTCCTATTTTTAAAAATTTTTTTTCTCTCAAATCTGCACTTTTATTTAACTTCTTATAAAACATTTCCATGATAACTTTTGTGTACTCATCTCAGTCTGGAAGTTCCTATTTTTTACATATGGATATACAGTTGTTCAAATACCATTTGTGTAAAATACTAGCCTTTCTCCACTGTATTTCCTTTGTACCTTAGTTGGAAATTAGTTGTCCATGTATGTATGGGTCTGTCTCTGGATACCTTGTCTTCTCTGTTGACCTGTTTGCCTGTTTTGGCACCAATAATACATTGCTTTGATTACCAAGCAATTTTAAGTCTTTAAATTAAAAAAATTTTTTTACTGTTCTAGCTGTTTCGCATTTCTATATAAATTTTAGAATCAAAGTTTCAATTTATATATATTTTTAAAGGCCTGTAGTTTTAATTGCGTTGTGTCTATAGATCAATTTGAGCAGAATTAACATCTTAACAATATTATGTCTCCTAGCCTATGATCACAATAAATGTCTTAATTACTCTGCATTTTTTGTAGGGTTCTGTGTATATGTCTCAGACCCTGTTTTTGTTTCAGATTTACCCCCAAGTATTTCATATTTCAAATAGTATTATATATGGTGTTCAAAGTTTTTATTAATTTCCGATTGATTATTGTAACCAATAGAAATATAATTTCCTATAACTGATCTTGTATCCTCCAAACTTAACAAGCTCACTTATTAGTTCCAGCAGGTTTGTTAAGGACTATATCAGACTTTCTACATACAGCCATGTCTTCTGGGAAAAAAGATAGTTTTACTTCTTCCTTTCAAATCTGGTTGCCTTTTATTTCTTTTTTTACTTTATTGTACTGGTTAGAAGCTCTTTATTCCTAGTTTGCTGAGAGTTTTTAAATTACAGATGCATGTTGAATTTTGTTAGACCCTTTCTCCACATCTTTTGAAGTGATTATATTGTTTTTCCTTTTTAGGCTTTAATATAGTGAATTACATTATTTCCTTAAGATTAATACAATCTTGATTACGTAAACTTCATTTGATCATAACGACTTTATACATTGTTAAATTAAATTTGCTAAACTTCTGTTTAACTTTTTCCGTCTATGTCTATGTGTGATACTAATTGCTTCTCTTTTCTTGTTATGTGTCCATTTGGTTTTGGTGTCAGGATAATGATAGCTTCAGAGAATGAATTGAGAAGTATTCCAGTCTTTCAACTACGAGTTCAACTTCATTCATAAATGTAGGGCTGTTCAGCTTCTGTAGATCTTGAGTGAGCTTTGCTAATTTTTGTCCTTCAAAACTTTGTATTAGTATAAAGTTGCTTCTTACCCTTTTATTATCTGTAGAAACTGGGCAATGTCTTCCTCATATTAATATTGGTAATTTATGTCTTCTCTCTGATTAGTCTAGTTAGAGGTTTTTTGAGTTTATTAATGTTCTCAAAGTTCCAGCTTTTCTGTTTTCATTGATTTATCTCTATTACTGTTTTCTATGTTATTGATTATCTTGATGCTCTTTATTATTTCTTTTATTTACTTAGGGCTTACTTTACTGTCTTATTTCTGGTTGCTTTAGGTGAGAGCTATGGATGCAACACATCTTTCTTCTATTGATATAATGACCTTTTCTGTCAGTTTTAATATCTATCTTGGTTGTTTCAGTCATGTGGTTTTTTTTCCCTCATTGTATGTCATTTTTGGTTGGATGCCATGTAGTGTGAAATTTATGATGTTGATTGAGTGCAGAATATTTTTGATTTCATGTAACTATTCTTAATATATGTCCTGGGATGCATTTAAGTTAACTGGAAACAGTTTAATCTTTCAGATATGGCTATTAAGGATTTGTTGGGTGGGAATGGAATGGTGTTCAGTCTAGCACTAATTACTCACTGCTCCTGAGATAAGATTCTGCTCAGGGTCCCTTGAATTGTTGATGTTTAAGTCTACCTGATAAGAGCAGGAGCCATTTCCAGCCGTGTGGGATTGCTGGGGCACTGTTAGCCTTAATCTTTTCACCTCTTCCTTTTTCCAGCCTCAGGTAGTTACCTTGCATGTGCTGATCAGTACTCATCTGAATATTCCAAGAGGGCCTTCTGCAACTCTCCAGAGTTCTCTCTCTGTACATTATATCTCTCTCCCCTAAGGTTCTCTGTCCTGTGAACTCTTACTGTTTTGGGCACCCTGAACTCTTAGTTCCCTGTCCTCAAGTTAAGGTGCCTACCAGGCTGTGACTGAGTTAATTCTTCTCTTCAGTCAAGTCTCTGCTCAAATGTCACCTTTTCAGAAAGACTTTGATTATGTTATCTGAAATGGTATAGCTCTCACTCCCCTCTTCACTCTTGTTTTAGCATACGTGTATCTTTTAATTGTCCATCTCTCCTCAGTATAATAAGCTCAATTCTGATCTTAAGTATGTACCTAACAGAATTTCATGCTCATGTGTATCAAATAATACATACAACAATGTTCATATAGCCCAGCCCTGGAAACAGCCCATACATTTACCAGTACTACACAGCAATGAAAATGAATAAACTATAGTACACTCAGTAGCATGGGTGTATCCCAGGAAGATAATGTTGACAAAAAGAGCCAGACACAGAATTTGTCATGCTGTTGAAGAAGGCAAAGCCAAACTATACTGTTAGAGTTTGAAAAAATGCTTCCTTTTGAGATACAGGTTTTGCCTAGTAGGAAGGCCAGTGTGGCCTCCTGAGGTTCTTTTTGTTGAGCTGAGTGGAAAAACTGAGTAAAATTAATTGAGTTCTAGGTCAGATACTCTCTTCTCTGTAGAACCTTCTCTAATTCCCTAGACAAAGTCAGTTCCTCCATCTTCTCTGACCCAATATTAGAATAATTATATTGTTAATTATATCGTAATTATTACATTTTTCAAGGGAAGGAAGTCATTTTTTTTTATTAATTTGAGTATCTTGACTTGTGTATAGTAAGTTTCCTGGGAATATTTTCTGATGAAATAGTGCCTAGTCACTCTAGTATCTGACTCTTTGCTGCCCCGTGAACTGTAGCCCGCCAGGCTCCTCTGTCTATGGGATTCTCCAGGCACGAATACTAAAGTGGGTTGCCATGCCCTCCTCCAGAGGATCTTCCTGACCCAGGGATTGAACCCACGTCTCTTACATCTCCTGCATTGGCAGGCGGATTCTTTACCACTAGCGCTACCCGGGAAGCCCATTTTCTGATGAAAGGAATGAGTAAATGTAGGAACTTATAGTGAACAAATAAGCCAAGGGCTTCTGTCTTCCAGTACTGTACCTTCTTCATTGCCTGTCTCTAGACGAGCATCGAGAGTACCTCCTATTGTGTCTGGAGAGTTAAGGTTTGTTGGCACCTGTTTGTCATTAGAGAAGAAAGGTGTTGAGGTGTTTAGGTAACCTGGTGATCTCAGACAGGAAATGGGAAGAGATTGGACTCCTGAGTTTTAGTAACCCTGTAAAGCTAAAGGAACAGCAGTGTCTCTGCCTTCTGGTTATGCATGGCTGTAGGGAATAGTGTGTGATTTGGCTTATTCAGTACACCCTGCCAAGAATATTTTCTCCACAAGTTTATGGAAGTTATCTGCTACCATTAAAAATCTGTTTACTTTGTTGGGTGTTTTCCGCACACAAAAATTCTGTTAAACCAAGGTATTATAACTTAACAGAGTTCTCTTTGTTCCTTTCAATTTTGAAAATTTCAATAAACATAAACTTAGAAAGGGTAAGAAAATGAGGATAAATGGAGCTTACTAAGCAAATTGTGTAGACCCGACGAAGGAAATTCCTTCCAAGTTTGTCCTTACTGGCAATGCCTGGACCTCAGTGAAGATTTTAGCTGAGTTCCAAATGATGAGTCTAAATTTCTGTGCCAGATTTTATTAAGGAACCCAAGATAGCATCTGTTCACTTTGAAAAGAATTTTGGCAATTCCGCAGTGTCTTAAAATTCTAAATGTATATTTTGATTAACACATTTTTATTGGCACATATAGTCATTTCCTTTTGGCTAACACCACTGTGAATGTGTGTCTTTCTGTAGCTGTGGTGCTCCCATTCAAGTTTCTGAGGTGAAGCTGCTTTCCTTTTCATCGGGGCAACTAACCGTTTTCCTCCCTGCTGAGGTGAAGGCCATAGGGACAGAGAAGGATCATGTCCTGCCTCTGCAGGAGCTGGCCATGAGGACTCTGCATCACACCTACCACGCTTCTCTAAAAGGTACATGGGACCTCACTTTTCTTTTTTCCCCTACTTCTTATTCAGTGAGCTTAGGGATTGTGTTTTGTGCTATTTTGATGTTCACTTTCAAAATTGTGGTAAGATGTACCCAACATAAAATTTACCACCTTTACGTGCTCAGTTCAGTGGCATTAAGTACATTTGCTCAGTTGTGCAATGGGACATTTTTTGTAAGAGAAAAGTTTAATATTTTGTCAACACTGATCCCTTTAGCAACCCCTACAGACACAGAGAAGCGTTCGCTAGATATGGTGTTCAGTCAAAAGAACAGGTTACAGGTTAAACTATGTGGTTGAAATTGAAAGAAATTGGTTTTCGAGAACACATATTTGGTAGAAGTGAGAAGACTGGCATTGGTACTTTCTCCCATAAAAAAAAAAAATGTGCAAAGATCTTACCCCTAAAGCAAAGTTGGTACTTCTTCCAACATAGCAGGCTTTTGCCTTGCACCCTCCTCACATCTGAGAAATTTATATATGTAAAGGAAAATTAATTCCAGGACCCTGTGGCAGTGTTACCACAGGATGCCAACTCTTGGTTTGGAAAGTCTTTAGTAGTGTATATATGTCTTAGGTGATGTGGAGTGGACCTGAGATGCTTTAAAAAAGCACTGCTGCTGCTGCTGCTAAGTCACTTCAGTCGTATCCAACTCTGTGCGACCCCATAGATGGCAGCCCACAAGGCTCCCCTTGTCCCTGGGATTCTCCAGGCAAGAACACTGGAGTGGGTTGCCATTTCCTTCTCCAGTGCATGAAAGCGAAAAGTGAAAGTGAGGTCGCTCAGTTGCGTCCAACTCTTCGCGACCCCACGGACTGCAGCCTACCAGGCTCCTCCATCCATGGGATTTTCCAGGCAAGAGTACTGGATTGGGGTACCATTGCCTTCTCCTAAAAAAAGAAGAAAAAAAAAAGCACTAGGCAATGTTAATGAGAAAATACATTTCAAGTGTTTTTAAAACTGCTAAATGTTTTGTCCTTGCTTTAAAAAAAGAAAAGTTCGTACAAAGACATCTAACATTAACCTCCCAGGAATGTATTGTTTTCAAAAACTGAACAGAAAACTGAAATTATTCACCTATGAACAAATTACATTTTTCAAAATGGTTATTGAAAAATCTGGACAGATACAGAAGATAGTAAGATAATTTGTATTTCCTTCCCAAAGATGATTCAGTGAATTTTAGGTGTCACCTCATCATGACTATTTCTCTCTCTCCTGGTGTTCACTGTCAGTAGCAATCCAGGGTACATTTGTGTTCAGGATTGCCCAGACGCCTAGGATATTTTGCTTTAAACATTTCTTTTGTGTGCTCAGAGTAAACTAAGGAAAAAACATCCCATTTTTATTAATGACAGCTCATAGAGGGAGACAGGGAATCATTATTTTTCGTTTTCTTTGATTTCTTTGTTTCCCCTTTTCATTCTTTTCAGTAAGTGTAATTTAGCTTGAAACATTCTAAATCCCCAGTAGATTTAGGAGGAACTTAATGAAAGTCTGTTTCAGTCTTCAGTCACAGACCTTTTTTTATTTGGTCTTACAGTAGTTTGCAGACCCTCTCTGGGTAAACCCAACAGCCTTTCTGGTCTTTGTTCTTAAAGAATATTTGGCCTTATTCTTTCCTTGCTTCCACCTCAGGACAGCTCAGGTTGCTCTTCAAAGAATAGACTTAGGGTTTCTCTTAGTGTCTAAAGTATAAAAAAAATCTTTCATTTCCAAATAATGTTATGTTTTCATTCAGTGCCTATCAGATAACAAAACTTTCCACCTACAGTACTTTTCACTAACCGAATTTACGTGTTAACAGTGAGATGTATTATAAGAAGCCCCGCTCAAGGATGTCTCATTTTCTGTTCGTGTGTGATTTCTCTCTTGTGTTCCAGATCTGGACTTTCTGTCTCCAGTCTCGTTACCCAGAAGTCTCCTGGAGCTGCTGCACTGCCCCCTGGGGCACTGCCACCGGTGCAGCGAGCCCATGTTTACGATTGTCTACCCCAAGCTCTTTCCCTTGAGAGAGACGCCAATGGCAGGGCTGCACCAGGGGTAATCATGCCTAAGTGGGCACCAGGGCTTATACCTGGGCGAGGGGTGGGAATGTGGGGAGGGGTGGAGGGCACACGTAGAAAGTGCTGTCCAGTCAGCAGCTTGAAAGGGGCCTAGAGTGCTTCCTGCCATACAACTAAATGAAACAAGCGCACATTTTCAGTATAATAAGAAAACTGGGCTTCCCTTCATTACATTTTTGGTCTTGTGAAGAATGGTTTTATTGTATATGTTGTTTAGAGTAGCTCATTCTTTGGAGAAGTGTTTTCCTGCTGTTCCCCTATTCACAATAGTCTTTAGGCAGGAGTGTAAGAACAAAATATTTGTTATATAATGGGTCCAGCCCAGCCCTTCTATTTAACTCACATTGCTAACTGAAAGTGTGTGGCTGAACATTGTGTGTGTGTTTCTGTTTTGAATTTCTAACACTTCCAAATGGCATTCTCTTGCCACTCTGTTTCTTGGCACAGTGCCTTGAATTTGCAAAGAATGTTAACTAAATAAAAAACTCCATACTGGTAGTTTAAAAAAGAATACCAGACAATTAAAAATAGGACATGAAATGAAAAATCTTCCATTAGTCCTGCCTCAGCTTATAGATTTTCTAAATTTAGGATCTTCTAAGTTCGCATTTTTCAAAGTTGAAAAAAAAAAGATGCTATAATACCTCACTTTATCCTCAAATGTGGTATTTTGGGTTAGTACATTTTTCAGGAAAACTTGTTACCCCTATTCAGTCCCAGAAGCGTTTCCTTTATAATCATTTTTGTAGAATGAGAGCAAGCGTGGGCAGGGTACTGCACCTCTCAGAGCCTCAGAATGGAGCTGGAACAGCCTGCTGGGCAGGGCATCTGAGGATCAGCAGACGATGAAGGCAGACACCTGGCACATAATGGGTGCTCAGCAAATGGTAGTTACCTTTCCATCTCTCTACCCACTCCTTCCCCAAACTGCATTTGTCTTTTTTCTTACCTGAATAATCCTGTTTTGCTATACTTTCAGTTCTTGTTTCAACTTTCTGTATTTTTAGTTTCCTGCTTCTTTACCGTGCCTGCCTCCAGAAGCCCTCCTCCAAACCTTGCTAATCTCCTCCTTCTGATCAGAGCTGAAAGGATGGAGTCAGGATTTGAGTGTTAACTACATGAGTAATATTAACAAATGAAATAGGCACATCTGTAAGAAGCAGTAGGGAATATATTGATCAAGTCACCGGCCATGATTCTGACTCCTTCCCTGGGAGATCTTGGGCAAATTGATGTAACATTTCTGAGCTTCATCTTTTCATCAGTAAAATGAACTTAGTAATCATATCTATTTAAAAGCTCATTGTGAGGATTAAATGAGATTATTTTATATAAAGAGCCCAGGATGGTACCTGGCATGTAATACATATTGAGTAACTGTTAACTGTGATATCTTTTTGTAGCTCAAAAACTTAAAAATTTATTTTGTGTATATGTCTTTAGCAAATGATGTTTATATTAGTAAGATATCATTATAGGAAAATCTTAAATTCATTAAACTGTAGTAAAATCCTTCTGCATTGTTGTTGCACAGCTTCCTGTAGAGGACATTTCCTTACAAAAAATGTAAAAATGAAAACAGTGCAGTATGGCAAGGATGCTCTGTTAGCAGCTGATAAAATCCTAAATACCGATTTAAAAGCTAAATTTTCATTTCATCATGGTAATTAATTTGTGAAAATAAAGTAGATCCTTCAAATGAAGTCATTTTTGTGTTATCTTTACATAAAATTTGGGAAACTTATTCGATAAGTATTTGCATATTCTATTTACTGCTACTTGTTTCTCTGCTTCAACCAGTATGAATATCTTATATTGCTTGAGAACATAAATATAATATTGCTAGTTTAGTAAAATGAGTGTATCAAATACATAGATCATAGGCAATGCCCTTTTGTTAATCTATGCCAGAAGTGCCTATGTTTATAGCAAAAACTGAAATACCAAGGTACAAGCATGGCTTTCTGTGGTGAGTTAATGCTAAGATTTGAATTTTAGAATTTGTATATTTCATTTGATCCACTGGACTTTGCTCCTTCCCATGTTGCTATGGAGAGTATATTAAAAGCTTTGAATTCATTTCCTAACATAGTCTTTAAAGTACTTTCTTTTATAACTGAAAACAAAATACTTGAATCTCAATAGCTTATTGCTAAAAATAAATCAATATTTTTAATATCATAAATTCTAAAAGGTCTTGACAATATTGTTTTTAAGTTTTCTAATATATTCAGTTCAGTGTACATTGCTTGTCATAAAATAAATCAGCGTATCAGCCAATATGTAAATTAATGTGGATATTTGGCATCATTTTAAAGGAATATATTGAATATGCTTCTAAAATACCAAGTCTCATACAAGTATTAGTTCCAACCTAAGTTTAATACAGAGTCAAGTAAAAAGAAATTGCAGTATTTTGCATAAACAGTAAATACCAAAATCTTCAAATATCTATAGAGAGAATAATAGCTAGTGTGTTCATAACTTTTGATCACAATAGGCATAGCAAGTTTTCATTTCCCCAAATTACTGTTCATTTGTTAAAATGGAGAATGTCAACTCAGAGGATTATTTATTCCTAGAACATATGTCTGGCTTTTCCCACATGTGTATGAGCCTTATAAATTTTGTATTTCCCAGTAGGAAATCCGGCTAATCAAGGTTTTGCAAGGGTGTTTTATTCATTTCCTACAGATGCCTCAACAGAATACCACAGAACTGTCTGACAAAAGATCTGCTGTAGATGTTGTCTCAGAGATCTGAAGGCTAGAGATGTGAAAGGATTGGTTCCTTCTGAAGGCTGTGACAGAAGGGTCTAAACCTTGTAGATAGCCATCATCTCCCTTCTCTTCACATTGTCTTACTTATGTGTGAGTCTGTCTTGGTGTCCAAATGTTTATAAGGACACCAGTGACATCGCATTAGGGCCCTTCCTGATGACCTCATCCTAACTTACCTCATTATACCAGCAATGACCCTGTTTCCAAATAAGGTTATTGTTTTATTCTGCTAGGGTCACCATACAAACAAACAAAATACCATAGGCTGGCTTAAACAACAGAAATTCAGTCTCACACAGAAGCTGAAGTGTGAAATCAGGGTGTATATGGTTAGGTTGTGCTGAGGGCTCTCTTCCTGGTTTGAATTTAGCCATTTTCTTGCTGCCTCGAGTGGCAGAGAATATGATCACACACATGCACACGGTCTCTGGTGTCTCATCTTATAGGGGCACTAATCCTATCATCAGGACCCCACCATTATGAACTCATCTAAGCCTGATATCTCCCAAAGCCCCATATCCAAATACCATCACACTGGAGATTAGGGTTTAAACATATGAATCAGTGGCAGGATGGGGGGACACAATTCAGTTGATAGCAGTCACATTCTGGGGTTTTAGGGATTAGGACTTTAACATGTGAATTTAGGGGGATACAATTCAACCCATAACAGTCTGTCCTCCAGAAATTCATGTTCTTCTCACACACATAATAAATTCATTCCATCCCAACACTCCCCAAATGCTAACCTATTCCAGCATCAACTCTTGAATTCAAAATCTAATCTTAAGTATCTAAATCAGGTATAAATAAAACTCAAGCATAACTCACCATGGGACAGAACTCCTCATCTATGAATCTGTAAAACCAGACTGGTTATCTTCTTTCAGTATACGATGGTTGGGACAGGCATAAGATAGACATTTACATTACAGAAAGGAGAAAAAGAGATCATGAGTTTCAGAAAAGTCCAAAACCTAGAAAGACAAATTCCATTAGATTTTAATACTTGAGAATAATCCTCTGGTTAGACGCTCTGTCCTTTAGACCCTCTGGTGAAGTGGCCTCACCTCCTTAGCCCTGAGTGAGGGCCCTGCTCTCTAAAACCAAGGAAGTTACCCCACCCTCTGGAATTGGAGAGGTGACCCCATCCCCAGGGTTATTCTTCCCTTTACTTGACAGCTTGTTTCCTGCCTGTGGAATCCCAGAAGTCTGACAGCATTTCTTTACCCTTTTGCATCTCTGTCCCCTCCAAGCTGTCAGCATTTCTGCTGAAATGGTTGAACAGATCACAAGTCTCATGCCTAATCTTTTAAAGGTTGTCTAGCTATACCCTTGGTGTTTTCTCCAGAACATGCTTTCTCATTTTTTGCAGGTAGCCTGGGAATTTCCCAAATCTTCAAGTTCTGATTCCTTTTTGCTGAACAGCTCCCTGAATTTATCTCCCTCCTCTCACATTTTACTGTGAGCAGCAAAGAGAAACCAGGCCATGCCTTCAGGAATTTGCTTAGAAACCTCCTCAGCTAAATATAGGCGTACCTCATCTTTTTGTGCTTCATTTTACTACACTTCACAGATAGTGCAGTTTTTACAAATTGAAAGTTTGTGTCAACTCTGCATCAAAAAAGCCTATTGGTTCCATTTCTCTAACAGTGTTCGCTCACTTCCTATCTTTGTGTCACATTTGGTAATTCTCACTTGGAACTTTTTCATTATTTTTATACTTGTGATAGTGGGTCTGTCATCAGTGATCTTTGATGTTACTCCTACTACTCGCTGAAGGCTCGGATGACGGTTAGCATTTTTCAGCGATACTTTTAAATTAAGGTATACACATTGGTTTTTTAAAACATAATGGTTTTGCATACTTTCGACTACATTATAGTGTAAAAATAACTTTTATATACACTGGGAAACCAAACAATTTGTGTGACTTGCTTCATTACACCATTTGCTTTATTGTGGTGGTTTGGAACTTAACCTGCAGTATATCTGAGGTATGCCTGTACCCAAGATGATCACTTACAAGTTCTGTTTTCATTCAGCATAACACAATTCAGTTGAGTCCTCTGTGCTTTCTAACGATGATGATCTTTCTTTCATTTTATAATAACACATTCCTCATTTTTGTCTAATACCTCCTATTTCCAGCAACATCCTGTTCACGACAATATATGTGTTGTCTAAGACAGTAGAAGCTTTTGCTATAGCCTACATTTCATAGGATTTTTCCAGGCAAGAATATTGGAGTGGGTTGCCATTTCCTCCTCTAGGGGATCTTTCCACTCAGGGATTGAACCCATGTCTCCTACATCTCCTGCTTGGCAGGCAGATTTTTTATGATGGAGCCACCTGGGAAGCCCCTTTTCTGTAGTTTTCCTCTTTCATTTGTAAGCCCTCACCTGATATTCTTTAATGTCTATATTTCTACCAGTAGTCTCCACAAGGCAAAACTCTTCTAGCCTCTACTGCTTAATTTCAAAGTCACATCTAGATTTTTAAATGTTTGTTACAGCAGCTTCCCTTACCAGTAGCTGAATTTGTATTAGTTAGCAGTCTCCAGAGAAACAGAACATGTATCTATATCTGTAAATAATAAATATAGGCAGAAATTGATTGCTTTTAAGGAATTGGCTCACGTGATTTGGTAGCTGGCAAGTCCAAAACCACAGGGCAGGCTGGCAGGCTGGCAATTCAGGAAAGAGTTGATGCTGCAACCTTGAGTCTGAATTTCACAGGGCAGCAGGCTAGAAACTCAGGTAGGGTTTCTATGTAGCTGTCTTCAGGAAAAGTCCTTGTGCGTCTTTGCTCTAAAACTGATCGGATGAGGCCCACCTACACTATGGAGCATTATCTGCTTTACTCAAAGTCTGCTAATTTAAATGTCATAAAGGGCTTCCCTGGTGGCTCAGACGGTAAAGAATCCACCTGCGATGCCTGGGTTCGATCCCTGTGTCAGGAAGATCCCATGGAGGAGGGCAGGGCAACCCACTCCAATATTCTTGCCTGGAGAATCCCCATGGACAGAGGAACGTGGTGGGCTACAGTCCATGGGGTCACAAAGAGTTGGACATGACTGAGCAACTAAGCTGCAGCTGCTGCTACATCTGAAAAATACCTTCACAGCAACATCTAGACTGGTGTTTGACCAAATAACTGAGTCAAGTCAAGTCAAGTTGATAAGAAAATTCACCACCATACACATTCAAAAGGTCTCAGTTAGATCACCAGAATGTTTTGAGACAGAAACTGCCCAGAACCCCAGTGTTCCTTTCCATGTCACTTGATTAAATCTGGTCCATAACAGATACTAACAGTGTATGCTTTGGTGTTGGTGTGTCACACATGTGACATCTGTGCTCTGGTACAGTAAATCCCTGGGGCTGGAATGAAAGAACTCATAAGCATTAGGGGGTCAGGAGACCCAGGTGGAAGTTGAGCTATGTTACTTAATACTGTAAGATAGGTACTATTATTAGGAGAATCATGCCTTCCATATGGTTCAACCTAATATAATCCCCATGTTATGGGGGTAGGAGGGTGTGGAACTGGGTCTCAGGAAGGTTAGAACCTGGGCCGGGACCTCACAGCACAGCTGGGATTTGATCCATTTAGCAGTCTGGCTTCAAATCTGTGTTTTAGACACTATGCTATAATTATTAATAGCTACTGGATAAATCACTACCTACAAAGAAATTTTGAAATACAGCTCATAAAATGAAGATAAACTCTAATATTCTGCACAAAATACTTCTGAAAAATATATATGTGTATATATGCATGTGTGTGTGTGCACTAAGAAATCCCACAGGATGTAAATCTAATTGTAAACTGTGATCACCTTGAAAGGGAAGATTGTAGGGTTATGGAGTAGTCAGGTGGGGACTTTAAGTTTCAATTCTGTATACTATAGAATCATATGAATATTCTCAGTAAGGATGTGTTTTTATAAATATACAAAATAATAATAAAAAGTAGTGTATAGCTAAAGTGAAAAGAAAGTGAGAGTTGCTCAGTCGTGTCTGACTCTTGGCGACCCCATGAACAATACAGTCCACGGAATTCTCCAGGCCAGAATACTAGAGTGGGTAGCCTTTCCCTTTTCCAGGGGATCTTCCCAGCCCAGGGATCGAACCCAGGTCTCCCACATTGCAGGTGGATTCTTGACCAGCTGAGCCACAAGGGAAACCCAGTATATAGCTACTAACAAACAACCTCAGTCGTGTCCGACTCTTTGCGACCCCATGGACTGTAGCCTACCAGGCTCCTCCGTCCATGGGATTTTCTGGGTAAGAGTACTGGAGTGGGTTGCCATTTCCTTCTCCAGGGGAAATTCCCAACCCAGGGATCGAACCCAGGTCTCCCGCATTGTAGGCAGACGCTTTACCATCTGAGCCACCAGGGAAGGGACTTAAGAAAACCTTTTGCTTGAAACTTTATAAGGTTAAAAAAGAAAAGGAAAGATTCTGCTAGCAATTTTTAAGTTAAAAATGTTTTTAAACAGGTTACATAAGGTAAGGTAAGGTAAAGTCGCTCAGTCGTGTCCGACTCTTTGCGACCCCATGGGCTGTAGCCTACCAGGCTCTTCTGTCCATGGGATTTTCCAGGCAATAGTACTGGGGTGGATTGCCATTTCCTTCTCCAGGGGATCTTCCCGACCCAGGGATCGAACCCGGGTCTCCCACATTGTAGACAGACGCTTAACCATCTGAGCCACCAGGGAAGTCGTGATACCCAATTTTTGTCAGCCATGGGTATATATATAAATACATATAAGTGTGCGTGTGTGTGTGTGTGTGTGTGTGTGCATGTGTGTGTGTGTGGTTTAAATTGTTTGAATATGTAGGAAAAGTCTTGATGGCTCACCAAAGCACTGGTTTTCTTTGAGTAGTGTTGAATTTTTGCAACAAACTGGTGTTGCTTTAAAAGTTAAAAATGATGTTCAATTATTAAAACATTAGCTGACCAATGGTTTCTTTTTTACTTATTTATTTATTTGCAGGGGAAACAAAATAAATTTTTTCAAGTCATACATTATCATTGAAACAAAATTAGAAAAAAGAAGTCTGCAAAAGGAAGTGTATCAGATGGAAGTACTGCCACTGGAAATGACACCTCTTATAATATTATTTAGGTTAAAGTAGAATATCTCTTAGTTGACTTCTTAACTGAGGATCCAGATTCTTGATGCTTCCTATTCCTTTTTTTTTTTTAATCAGGGTAAGAGCATTTAACATGAAATCTACCTTCTTAGCAAATGTATAAGTGTACCATACAGTATTAACTGTAGGTACTGTATTATACAGCAGCTCGCTAGAACTTACTCATCCTGCATAACTGAAACTGCACCCACTGAACACAACTCCTGCTTCTCCCTCCCATAGTCCCTGGTAACTCACCATTCTGCTTCTGAGTTTGACCATTTTAGATATCTCACGTAAGTGGAATCATGCAGTATTTGTCCTATAACAGGCCTACTTCCCCTACCATATTATCTTCCAGGTTCATCTATGTTGTTGCAAAGAGCAGGACTTCTTTTTTAAAGCTGACTAATATGCCAGTGTGTGTGTGTGTGTGTGTGTGTGTGTGTGTGTGTCTTAGTTGCTCAATCATGTCCAACTCTTTGAAACCCCATGGACTGTAGCCAGGCTCCTCTGTCCATGGGGGATTCTCCAGGCAGGAATACTGGAGTGGGTTGCCATGCCCTCCTCCAGGGGATCTTCCCAATCCAGGGATTGAACCCCGGTCTCCTGCATTCCAGGCGGATTCTTGACCGTTTGAGCTACCTGGGAAGCCCTCTATTGTATGTGCATTCCATATTTTCTTTATCCATTCATCTATTGATAGACATTTAGGTTGTTTCCATGTTTTGGATATTGTGAACATGGGAGTGCAGATACTTCTTTGAGACTCTGACTTTAAATCTTCTGGATATATACTCAGAAGTGGGGTTGCTGGATATGTTCATTCTATTTTTTAATTTTTTGAGAAACTGTATTCCATAGCGACTGCAGCATTTTACATTCCCCCCAACATGTATAAGGATTCCAGTTTCTCTCCATCCTTGCCAACACTTACTTATTGTATTTTTTTTTTTTTTAGAGCAGCCATCCTGACAGGCATGAGGGGATGTCTCATTGTGATTTTGATCTGCATTTCTCTGATAATTTGTGATGTTGAGAGCCTTTTCATGTGCTTATTGGCTGTCTCTGTGTCTTCTTTGGGAAAATGTCTATTTTTAAATCAGATTGAGTTTTTTTTTGCTATTGAGTTATAGGAGTTCCTGATATACTTTAGATCAGTCCATGATTAAATACAGGGTTTGCAAATATTATCTCCATTCTGCAGGTTGCATTTTCCTTTTGCTGGTTGTTTACTTTGCTGCTTGGAAGCTTTTTAGTTTGATGTAGTCCCTCTTGCCTATTTCTGTTGTTTGTGCCTTTGGTGTCATAGCAAAGACCAATGTCAAGGGGCTTTTCCACTGTTTTCTTCTAGAGGTTTTATAGTTACAGGTCTTATGTTTAGGTTTTTAGTTCATTTTGAGTTGGTTTTTGTGTATGCTGTAGGATAAGGGTACGCTTTCATTCTTCTGCATGTAGATGTCCAGTTTTCCCATGCTATTTCTCGAAGAGACTGTCCTTTCCCATTGTATATTGTTGGCTTCCTTGTGGAAGATCAGTTGACTGCCTGTGTGTGGGTTTATTTCCAGGCTCTCTACTCTGTTCCATTGGTCTATACATCTGTCTTTATACCAGTACCATCCTATTTTGATTACTGTAGAATACTTTGAAATCAAGAAGTATGATGCCTTCAGTTATGGGTTTTTTCCTCAAGATTTGTTTAGCATTCAGATCTTTTGTGGGACAATATGAATTTTGGGATTCCTTTTTCTGTTTCCACTATTAAAAAGCCATTGGAGTTATTTCCAAATAGCTCAGAATAATGGATCCACTCAGTTATTATTCTGTCCAGTTAGTCAGCAGACATGCTGTGAGCTGGACACTGTGGTGGTAAGGATACCATGGCTTCAGCTGGCTGCTCAAGCTCACATTTACAGAGCTTGGTTCTTCCAGGAGTTCTCCCTGGTCTTTTAAGCCTGAGTGGTTACATGAGAGAACAGTATGTCTGGGTAACTCTTGTTGCTAGGGTAGGGGCCCGTCTGTTAGAGAGTGTGCAGGACTTAGTCTGTTTGGACAGGTTAATGCTCCTTTTTCCCACTCATTAGTAGTTTATTTTTAAATAGTGTCTTCTATCTAATTCTTATATGATTAAATGACATCACTTATGAAATATTTCACATTGCCTTACCCTTGCTTTTTGTGGGTATTACTTTACAACAATAATGCTGACATTATTTTCTTACTTATGTTTGGGTTGTTTTTTCCTTTCAGCAAAAGCCTATTTGTTGGCACCCTCTTTTTTTTTTTTTTTTTAATTGAAGGATATTTGCTTTACAGAATTTTGCTGTTTTCTGTCAAACCTCAACATGAATCAGTCATTGGTATACATATATCCCCTTCCTTTTGAACCTCCCTCCCATCTCCCTCCCCATCCCTGTAGGTTGATCCAGAGCCCCTGTTTGAATTTCCTGAGCCATACAGCAAATTCCCATTGGCTATCTATTTTACATACAGTAATGTAAGTTTCCATGTTACTCTCTCCATACATCTCACCCTCTTCTCCCCTCTCCCCATGTCCATAAGTCTATTCTCTATGTCTGTTTCTCTGTTGCTGCCCTGTAAATAAATTCTTCAGTACCATTTTTCTAGATTCCATATATATCTGTTAGAATATGATATTTATCTTTCTCTTTCTGACTTACTTCACTCTGTAGAATAGGTTCTAGGTTCATCCACCTCATTGCTAAGTCGCTTCAGTCGTGTCCGACTCAGTGTGACCCCATAGATGGCAGCCCACTAGGCTTCTCTGTCCCTGGGATTCTCCAGGCAAGAATACTGGAGTGCGTTGCCATTTCCTTCTCCAGTGCATGAAAGTGAAAGTGAAGTCGCTCAGTCATGCCCAACTCTTAGCGACTCCATGGACTGCAGCCCACCAGGCTCCTCCGTCCATGGGATTTTCCAGGCAAGAGTACTGGAGTGGGGTGCCATTGCCTTTTCCATCATTAGAACTGACTAAAATGTGTTCCTTTTCATGGCTGAGTAATATTCCATTGTGTATATGTACAACAACTTCTTTATCCATTCATCTGTTAATGGACATCTAGGTTGATACAGCCACTATGGAAGATGGTATGGAGGTTCCTTAAAAAACTAGGAATAAAACCACCATATGACCCAGCAATTCCACTCCTAGGCATATACCCTGAGGAAACCAAAACTGAAAAAGACATATGTGTCCCATTGTTCATTGCAGCACTATTTACAATAGCTAAAACATGGAAGCAACCTAGATGTTGGCACCCTCTTAAGATGACTTATGAAATTTTGCATGGGTCAAATATTCTTCAAGAGATTTAAGTAAATTATTCTTAACTGTTTTTTTCCTCATTGTGTCACTCAGCACTTCTGTATTGACCATCTGCTGTGTGTGAAACTCTGTGCTAAGTCCTAGGGATTCCGCTGTGATTAAACCACCTGATACTTGTTTTCCAATACATATCTCACTCCTAAAGGTCTAGGGCATGACAGCTCTAGTAGAGAAACTATATATTTAAGTCTTTGGTTCTGCACACAGAATCTTCCCATGTCATTTTTAACATAAATGTAACAAGAAATATATTATTAGATGATTGTCCTATAATCCTCTTACATGTTAATATGTTCACAAGCTTGGGATTTCATCTGATCAATTCTGTTTAATATTATTTTACTTCTAGCTCGAATTTCTGTATGAGTCAAGGATATGTTTTTTGTTTCTAATCAGAAAGAGGTTTGTAAAGAAAACACCACATTTCTTATGATTTTGTTGGGCTCCAATATGTGCAACAACATTGTTATCCTTAAAAATAGTGGTATTTCTGTATTTTAAAACTGAGCTGAAATGCTCTTCCTTCTGCCTTGCCTATAAATATACTCAAGAGACATTAAAGCAGCAAATGTCATGTCTGATGTTCTTTGTAGAGTTTATCAGCATCTTCTCCTAATTGGAGAGTTTACTGCATAGCTAAAAGTTTTTTCCCTGAAACTATCATGTCCCTGGTGCCACAGTTCGGTAACTTTTTTAAAGGGCCTAACCAACACAACACATTGCCTGGCAGTAGACCTGTTGATGTACTTGTAACAACTTAGATCGTTAATGAAACAAGCAGTTAAAAATATACTTTAAGATGAGCCTCCCAAAAGTAAATAAGTATATGTATTATTCAGCCATTAAAAAGAATGAAATAATACCATTTTCAGCAACATGGATGGACCTAGAGATTGTCATACTGAAGGAAGTAAATCAGAGAAAGAGAAATACCATACACTATCCCTTACATAGGAAATCTAAAATGAAACAATACAAATGAACTTATTTACAAAGCAGAAACAAACTCACAGACCTGGAGATGAATTTCTGATTCATTCTAAGGGAAGGAATAGTTAGGGAGTTTGGGGGTGATATTTACACACTGCTATAGTTAAAATGGATAATCAAAACGACCTTACTGTATAGCACAGGGAACTCTGCTCAGTATTATATAGCAACCTAAATGAGAAAAGAATTTGAAAAAGAATAGATTACATATACATGTATAACTTAGCTGTATACCTGAAACTAACACAACAATGTTATTCAACTATACTCTGATATAAAATAAAAAGTTTTTTAAAAAGTAAATAACTACACAGACTTGGAATTTCTTTAAAGCACAAATATAACACCTCCAGGTTGCCTGCCTAACCCTGTTGAGCATCATAAGTAATTAATGATGATCCAGTGGGCATTATGCTTCAGCGAATAGCAATCCCACATATATTTATGAAATTGGATTCTTTTGCTTAGAAACTTTCAGTTCAGTTCAGTTCAGTCGCTCAGTCGTGTCCGACTCTTTGCGACTCCATGAACCACAATACACCAGGCCTCCCTGCCCATCACCAACTCCCGGAGTTCTCTCAAACTCATGTCCATCGAGTCAGTGATGGACATACATCCAACCATCTCATCCTCTGTCATCCCCTTTTCCTCCTGCCCTCAATCTTTCCCAGCATCATGGTCTTTTCAAATGAGTCAGCTCTCCACATCAGATGGCCAAAATATTGGAGTTTCAGCTTCAGCATCAGTCCCTCCAATGAACACTCAGGACTGATCTCCTTTAGGATGGACTGGTTGGATCTCCTTGCAGTCCAAGGGACTCTCAAGAGTCTTCTCCAACACCACAGTTCAAAAGCATCAATTCTTCAGTGCTCAGCTTTCTTTATAGTCCAACTCTCACATCCATCCATGACTACTGGAAAAATGATAGCCTTGACTAGATGGACCTTTGTTGACAAAGTAATGTCTCTGCTTTTGAATATGCTGTCTAGGTTGGTCATAACTTTCCTTCCAAGGGGCAAGTGTCTTTTAATTTCATGGCTGCAATCACCATCTGCAGTGATTTTGGAGCCCGGAAAAATAAAGTCAGCCACTGTTTCCCCATCTATTTGCCATGAAGTGATGGGACCAGGTGCCATGATCTTAGTTTTCTGAATGTTGAGCTTTAAGCCAACTTTTCACTCTCCTCTTTCACTTTCATCAAGAGGCTCTTTAGTTCTTCACTTTCTGCCCTAAGGGTGGTGTCATCTGCATATCTGAGGTTATTGATATTTCTCCCAGCAGTCTTGATTCCAGCTTGTGCTTCCTCCAGCCCAGCGTTTCTCATGATGTACTCTGCATATAAGTTAAATAAGCAGGGTGACAATATACAGCCTTGACATATTCCTTTTCCTATTTGGAACCAGTCTGTTGTTCCATGTCCAGTTCTAACTGTTGCTTCCTGATGTTAGAAACTTTATTTGTCATTAAATTGTGGTATGAAGTATATCACTTCTATGAATGATTTTTTACTTAACATAATTATCTTTTTCAAAAGCAGGAAGAAATATGTTTAGATAGCTGATCCTCAAAAATGAACTTGCCTTTTAAGATAATTTTGTGCCAAAGTTTTTATTTATCTAGCTATCCACATTCTGATGTATCAAATTATCTGAACTAGGGTTCTAAGGAACTTTACTTTTTTTTTAATGAAGGTAATACAAAGTATCTAATAACTTAAAATTCAGATAGCATGTTGCTGCTGCTGCTGCTACATACAGAATTGTATTTATAAATCAGTTTGGAGAGAATTGACATCTTCATTATTTCTGAATCTTTCAGTGAATGAACACAGTATGTCTCTCCATTTATTTAGGTATTCTCATTTCTTTTATCAGCATTTAATAATTTTAAGCACCTTTAAATGTTTTAAGATCATACCCAAGTATTTCACTTTCTTCATGTGATTATAAATGGTATTATATTTTAAATTTTCAATTTCTATTATTTATTGTTAGTATATAGAAAGGTGATTAATTTTTATATTTTGATCTTACATACTTAAAACCTTGTTGACCTTGCTTAAGAGTCAAACAGTATTTTTGATAGATTCTTGACATTTTCTGTGTAGACATGTCATTTGAAAGTAGAAATAGTTTTTATTTCTTCCCTTTCAATCTGTGTGCCGTTAAAAATTTCTTCTTGCTTTATTGCAGTCACTAGAACTTCCCATATATACTATATTGACTAAGGTGGTGAAAATGGGCATCACTGTAAAGTATGTTGTCAGCAGTTGTTGTTCAGTCACTAAGTGGTATTTGACTCTTTGCAACCCCATGGACTGTAGCACACCAAAGTGACAATATATAGCTTTGACATACTCCTCCAATTTGAAACCGTCTGTTCCACATCCAGTTCTAACTGTTACTTTTTGACCTGCATACAGATTTCTCAGGAGGCAGGTCAGGTGGTCTGGTATTCCCATCTCTTGAAGAATTGTCTACAATTTGTTGTGATCCACACAGTCAAAGGCTTTAGCGTAGTCAATGAAGCAGAACTAGATGTTTTTTTGGAATTCTCTTGCTTTTTCTATGATCCAGTAGATATTGACAGTTTGATCTCTGGTTCCTCTGCCTTTTCTAAATCCAGCTTGAACATCTGGGAGTTCTCGGTTCATGTACTGTTGAAGCATGGCTTGGGAGAATTTTGAGCATTACTGTGCTAACACGTGAGATGAATGCAATTGTGTGGTAGCTTGAACATTCTTTGGCATTGCCTTGCTTTGGGATTGGAATGAAAACTGACCTTTTGCAGTCCTATGGCCACTGCTGAGTTTTCCAAATTTGCTGGCATATTGAGTACAGCACTTCACAGCATCATCTTTTAGGATGTGAAGTAGCTCAGCTGGGATTCCATCACCTCCACCAGCTTTGTTCCTAGTGACGCTTCCTAAGGCCCATCTGACTTTGCACTCCAGGATGTCTCTCTCTGGGTGGGTGAGCATACTATGGTGGTTATCTGGGTCATGAAAACCTTTTTTGTACAGTTCTGTGTGTTCTTGCCACCTCTTCTTTTCTTTTTTTTTCTGTTTTTATGTTTTTTTAATTTAAATTTATTTATTTTAATTGGAGGCTAATTACTTTACTATATTGTATTGGTTCTGCCACACGTCAACATGAATCCGCCATGGGCATGCATGTGTTCCCCATCCTGAACCCCCCACCCCCTACCATCCCTCTGGGTCATCCCAGTGCACCAGCCCCAAGCATCCTATATCGAACCTGGACTGGCGATTTGTTTCTTACATGATATTATACATGTTTCAGTGCCATTCCCCCAAAGCATCCCACCCTCTCCCTCTCCCACAGAGTCCAAAAGACTGTTCTATATATCTGTGTCTCTTTTCCTGTCTCGCATATAGGGTTATCGTTACCATCTTTCTAAATTCCATATATATGCATTAGTATACTGTATTGGTGTTTTTCTTTCTGGCTTACTTCACTCTATATAATAGGGTCCAGTTTCATCCACCTCTTTAGAACTGATTCAAATGTATTCTTTTTAATGGCTGAGTAATACTTCACTGTGTGTATGTACCACAGCTTTCTTCTTAATATCTTCTGCTTCTGTTAGGTCCATACCATTTCTGTCCTTTATTGTGCCCATCTTTGCATGAAATGTTCCCTTAGTATCTCTAACTTTCTTGAAGAGATATCTGTCTTTCCCATTCTGTTGTTTTCCTCTGTTTCTTTGCTTGATCACTTAGAACGGCGTTTTTATCTCTCCTTGCTCTTCTTTGGAACTCTGCATTCAGATGGATATAACTTTCCTTTTCCATTTGTAAGGCCTCCTCAGATAGTCATTTTGCTTTTTTGCATTTCTTTTCTTGGGGATGGTTTTGATCACCACTTCCTGTATAATGTTATGAACCTCCATCCACAGTTCTTCAGGCACTCTGTCTATCAGATCTAATCCCTAGAATCTATTTGTCACTTCCACTGAATAATTGTAAAGGATTTGATTTAGGTCATACCTGACCTAAATCTAGTGGTTTTCCCTTCTTTCTTCAATTTAAATCTGAACTTTGCAATAAGGAGTTCATGATCTGAGTCACAGTCAGCCTCTGGTCTTGTTTTTGCTGACTGTATAGAGCTTCTCCATCTTCAACTGCAAAGAATATAATCAATATGATTTCAGTATTGACCATCTGGTGATGTCCATGTGTAGAGTCATCTCTTGTGTTGTTGGAAGAGGGTGTTTGCTATGACCAGTGCATTCTCTTGGCAAAAGTGTTAGCCTTTGCCCTGCTTCATTTAGTACTCCAAGGCCAAACTTGCCTGTTACTCCAGGTATCTCTTGACTTCCTGCTTTTGCATTCCAGTCCGCTGTGATGAAATGGATGTCTTTTTTTGCTGTTAGTTCATTAAAATGGTATCATCTGCATAGCTGAGGTTGTTGATATTTCTCCTGGCAATCTTGATTAAACAGCTTGTGAGTCATCTAGGCCCCCATTTCCCATGATGTACTCTGCATAGCAGTTAAATAAGCAGGGTGACAATATACAGCCTTATCATTTTCTTTTCCCAATTTTGAACCAATCCATTGTTCCATGTCCAGGTTTAACTGTTGCTGCTTGACGTGCATACAAGTTTATCAGGAGACAGGTAAGGTGATCTGGTATTCCCACATCCTTAAGAATTTTCCACAGTTCATTGTGGTCCACACAGTCCAAAGGCTTTCACATAGTCAGTGAAGCAGATGTTTTCCTGGAATTCCCTTGCTTTTTCTATGATCCAACAGATGTTGGCAATTTGATCTCTGATTCCTATCTTTTCTAAATCCAGCTTGTACATCTGATGTAAGCAGTAGGTTTTATCAAATATGTATCAAAATGAGGATTCCCTCTCTTCCTGGTTTGCTGAGTTTTTATCATGTTTCATTTCTTGTTGTATTTGGTCAAATACTTTTTGAGTCTATTGATATCATACTGATTTTTCTTTGTTAACCAGTTGGTGAATTAATGGATGACACTGATTTTCAAGTATTGAACCAGCTTTACATACCCAGAATACCTCCCACTTAATTATGGTGTATAGTTTTTTCTGTGCATTTCTGTATTTAATTTGTTAATACTTTCTTGAGAATTTTTTAATCTCTGTTTATGAGAGCTATTGTTCTCTAGTTTTCTGGTTTTGTACTTTGTCTGGTTTCAAAGTCTGAGTAATGCTGGCCACATGAAATGAGCTGGAAAGTGTACCTCCTCTCATATTTTTCTGAAAGAGGTAGTGTAAAAATTCCTCTCAGTTCTTTAAGTGATTGACAGAATTCTCCAAAGAAACCATTTGGGCCTGAAATTTCTCTTTTTAAATTACAGATTCAATTTATTTAATAGTTATACAGTTATCACATTGGCTATTTTATCTTGGTTGAGTTTTGATAATTTGTAGTTTTCAAGGAATTCATCTATTCTCAGTTTGCATATTTATGTATGAAGTTGTTCCCTTGTATCTTTTTAATGGCTGCAGGATATACTGATTTCATGTTCATTTCTTATGTTAATTTGTGTCTTCTTTAAAAATCTCTGCCAGTCTTACTAGAGATGTATCAACTCTATTGACTTTCTTAATCCCAGTAAAGGTTTAATTTAACTGGTTTCTCCTCTTTACTTCCTCCTACTAGACTTGGATTTATTTTGTTCCTTTTGGGGGGGATGGTGGTGGTTAGGGTAAAAACTTAGATTACTGACTTGATACGTTTCCCTTTTTCTAACATAAGCATTTAAAGCTATTAATTTCTCTCTCAGCACGGCTATACAGTATCTCAAAATTTTGGGAATGTTTTATTTTTGTTTTGTTGTGTAAATTTTTATATCCTTTGGGACTGCCTGTTTAACCAGTGGAAAAGACTTACACATTTCAGATTTTCCTGTTCTGTTTTTGTTACCTAGTTTGATTCCATAGTGGACACAGAACATGCTCTGTGATTTTTACTTGCTCTAGACAAATTGTTCTTCATTCTCTAGCTTCCAGGTAAGCTAATATTATTGCTATTAGAGCTTTCCTCGTTTCTAATATTTGTATTTGTGCTATAAATTTTCCTTTTGTACTTCTTTTGCCTCATACCAAAATTTTTTGATCAGTTATATTTCATTTTCATCAGTTCAAAATATTTTAATTTCTATGGAGCTTGAGAAGAATGTGTGTTTTTCTGTTGTTGGGTATAGTATCTATAAATGTCAATTAAGTCAAGTTGATTAATGATATTGAGTTCAACTATATCCTTTCTGATTTTCTGCTTTCTTGATCTTTCAGTTACTTAAAGAGGGATGCTGAAGTCTCCAACTCTTAATAGTGGATTTGTCTGTTTCTTCTTAAAGCTGTGTTAATTTTTGCCTTGTAGGTTTTGATGCTCTGTTTTTAACTTCATGCACCTTACACATTTTTATCTCTTCTTAGAGAATTGACCCCTTTATTACTACATAATATTCCTCTTTATTTCTGATAGTCTTCCCTGTCCTGAAGTCTGCTTTATCTGTAACAAAACAGCCATTACATCTATCTTTTGATTAGTGTTAACAGTGACTACCTTTACTGTCCCCTTACTCTTAACCAATCTATACATTTATGTTTAAAGTGAGTTTCTTGTACACAGCATAGTTGGGTCTTATATTTCCATCCACTCAAATAGTTTGTCTTTTCAGTGGTATGTTTAGATCATTCACATATAAAGTGGTTATTGATTTCGTTGGATTAATTGTTATTGTGTTTATAACTATTTTCTATTGTCTATATTTGTTCTTTTTTTCCCCATTCTTTTTGCCTTTTCTGTTTTTAATTGAGCTATTTATATGGTTCTATTTTACCTCCTCTTATAGCTTGTCAATTATACTTCTTTTCTAAAAATTTGTAATAGTTCCCATATCATTTTCAATAAACATTTTAAACTCAAACTCCACCTTCAAACGATACACTGTCCTGCTCCACTTGTAGTACCAGTAGTTTTTAATAGAATATTCCTAATTCCTCCCATGACCATGCTCTCATTCATTTCACTGTTCATCTGCTGTAATTATACAGTACATTGTTACCCTTATTTCATGAAACAAATTAATTTTTAGGTTAATTGAAAATTACAAACATAAAAGATTTTATTTACCTTTATTCCTTCTCCAGCAACCTTCCTATTTATTTATTCTGCAGTAAGTTATTTTTATTTCATTCTTTTATATACATTTACATATATATACATATATGCACATACATGTATTTATTTATTTGGCTGTTCTGGGACTTAGTGTCAGCACGCAGGATCTCTAGCTGCCGCATGTGGGATCTAGTTCCCTAACCAGGATCCACCCCGGCCCCCTGCGTTGGGAGTGCAGAGACTTAGCCACTGGACCACCAGGGAAATCTATCTTTATTTTTAAAAATTTTACTGACGTATAGTCGATTTACAGTATTATGTTAATTTGAAATACACAACACAGTGATTCAGTATTTTTATAGATTATACTCCATTTAAAGTTATTACAAATATTGACTGTATTCCCTATGCTATATAATATGTTCTTGTAGTTTATTTACTTTAAACATAGTAGTTTATGCCTCTTAATCCACTATTTTACCCCCCTCCTCTTTCCCTCTCAGTGGTAACCACTAGTTTGATCAGTTTTATCTCTATATTTATGAATCTGTTTCTGTTTTGTTACATATATTCTTTGTTTTACTCTTTAGATTCCACATATAAGTGATAACACACAGTATTTTTCATTCTGTGGGTGGCTTATTTGACTTAACATAAGACTCTCCAGGTCCATCCATGTTGCTGCAAATGGCAGGATTTCAATATTTTCTTTATGGCTGACTTATATTTCATTGTGTATGTGTCTATATATATATGCATATGTATATATCCATTCATCTGTTGATAGACACTTAGCTTCCATATCTTCACTATTATAAATAATTCTGTTATGAACACTGGCGTGTGTGTATCTCTTGACTTACTTTCTTCGGTCATATACCCAGGAGTGGAATTGCTAAATCTTACGGAAGGTCAGTTTCAGGTTTTTGAGGAATCTTCATACTGTTTTCATAGTGGCTCTACCAATTTACACTCCAGCTGGAAGTGTGCTGGGGCTCCCTTTACTGCACATCCTTGCCAAAATGTGTTATTGTAAACGTTCTGATAATAGCCATTCTGAAAACTGAAGTGATCTCTCATTGTGGTTTTTGATTTGTAGTTCTCTGATGACTAGCAGTGTTGAATATCTTTTATGTGCCCATTAACCACCTGTATGTTTTCTTTGGAAAACTGTCTATTCGTGTTTTCTGCCCATTTTTTAATCAGGTTGCTTGGTTTTTGTTTTGTTTTTGGTTTTGGTTTTTTGTTATTGAATTCTATGATCTGTTTATATATTGGGGGTTATTGTTGTTTAGTCCCTAAGTTATGTCTGACTCTTTTGCAACTCCGTGGACTATAGCCCTGCAGTCTCCTCTGTCCAGGGAATTTCCCAGGCAAGAATATTGGAGTGGCCAGGGGATCTTCCAGGAATTGAACCTGTGTCTCGTGCATTGGCAGGTGGGTTCTTTACCACTGAGCCACCAGGGAAGCCCATATTTAGGGTGTTGACCCCTATTGGTAATACCATTTGTGAATATTTTCTCCCGTTCAGTGGATTGTCTTTTCATTATGTTGATAGTTTCATTTACTGTACAGAAACTTTTAAGGTTAAGTAGGTCCCATTTGTTTGTTTTTGCTTTTGGCTCCTTTACCACCAGACCTGCCTCCTGAGAAATCTGTAGGCAGGTCAAGAAGCAACAGTTAGAACTGGAAATAGAACAACAGACTGATTCCAAATCAGGAAAGGAATACATCAAAGATGTATATTATCACCCTGTTTTTTTAACTTATATGCAGAGTACATCATGAGAAATGCTAGACTGATTGAAGCACAAGCTGGAATCAAGATTGCTGGGAGAAATATCAATAACCTCAGATATGCAGATGACACCACCCTTATGGAAGAAAGTGAAGAAGAACTAAAGAGCCTCTTGATGAAAGTTAAAGAGGAGAGTGAAAAAGTTGACTTAAAACTAACTCAACATGGAGAAAATCAAGATCATGGCATCTGGTCCCATCACTTCATGGCAGATAGATGGGAAACAGTGGAAACAGTGACAGACTTATTTTTCTGGTCTCCAAAGTCACTGCAGATGGTGACTGCAGCCATGAAATTAAAAGACACTTGCTCCTTGGAAGAAAAACTATGACCAACCTAGACAGCATATTAAAAAGCAGAGACATTACTTTACCAACAAAGGTCTGTGTAGTCAAAGCTATGGCTTTTCTAGTAGTCAGGTATGGCTGTGAGAGTTGGACTATAAAGAAAGCTGAGTGCCGAAGAATTAATGCTTTTGAACCGTGGTGTTGGAGAAGACTCTTGAGAGTCCCTTTGACTGCAAGGAGATCCAATCAGTCCATCCTGAGGGAAATCAGTCCTGAATATTCATTGGAAGGACTAATGCTGAAGCTGAAACTCCAATATGTTGCCCTCTTAATGTGAAGAACTGACTCATTGGAAAAGACCCTGATGCTGGCAAAATTAAAGGCAAGAGGAGAAGAGGATGACAGAGGATGAGATGGTTGGATGGCATCACCATCCAACCAGTGGACATGAGTTTGAGTAAGCTCCAGGAGTTGGCGATGAACAGGGAAGCCTGGCGTGCTGCAGTCCATGAGGTTGCAAAGAGTCAGACATGACTGAGCGACTGAACTGAACTTGAAGATATAAAGGTAGGAAAATTATAGCAACAAGACAAACAAACAAAGAGGGAATGGCAATATTTTTATTGAACAAACTAAGATTCAAGTCAGAAAGTATTAAATGAAAGAGAAAGAGCTTAAATTCAAAAGCTTTTGCATGGCAAAGGAAGCAATAAACAAAATGAAGGACAACCCACAGATTGGGAGAAAATATTTGCAAATGATATGACCAACAAGGGATTAGTCTCCAAAATTTACAAACAACTCATGATGCTTAACAGCATTAAAGCAAACAATCCAATCAAAAAATGGGCAGAAGATCTAAATAGACCTTTCTCCAAGGAATACATACAGATGGCTAAGAGGCACATGAGAAGATATTCGACATCACTAATTATTAGAGGAATGCGAATAAAAACTTCAGTGACTTATCACCTCGCACCAGTCAGAATGACTGTCATTGAATAATCACAAACAATAAATGCTAAAGACAGTGTGGAGAGAAGGGAACCCTCCTCACTGTTGGTGGAAATGTAAATTGTTACAGCCACTATGGAGAACAGTATGGAAGTTCCCTAAAAAACTAAGAACAGAGCTACATATTACTGTGCAGTCCCACTCCTGAGCATATATCTGGACAAAAACATGATCCAAAGGGATACATGCACCCCAGTGTTCATTGCAGCACTGTTTACAACAGCCAAGACGTGGAAGCAAGCTAAATGTCCAGTGACAGAGGAATGAATAAAGAAGATGTGCTACATATATACAGTGGAATATCACTCAGCCGTTAAAATGAATAAAATAATGCCATTTGTAGCAACAGGGATGGACCTAGAGATTGTCATACTGAGTGAAGTAAGTCAGACAGAGAAGGAAAAACATCATATGGCATCCTTGATGTGTGGAATCTCAAAAGAAATGAATAAGTGGACTTACAAAAAAAAATTTTAAAGAAGCTTTAGATTATTCTAGTTCTGAGAAAAATGTTCTGGGCATTTTGACAAGGATTGCATTAAATTTATAGATTGCTTTGGGTGGTATGGACATTTTAACAATATTCTTCCAACCCATGAAAAGAGAATATGTTTCATTAATTTGTTTTGTCCTCAGTTTCCTTGTTTTCAGGGCATACATCTTTCACCTCCTTGGTTAAACTTATTTATAGATATTCTTTTTGATGCAGTTGTAGAAGAGATTGTTTTCTTGAATTCTTTTTCTGATGGTTCATTACTAGTATAAAGAAGTAACATATTTCTGTGTATCCTGCAACTTTACTGAATGCATTTGTTCTAAATTGGGTGGTTTTTTTTTTTTTTGGTCTGTTTATG
Organism: Budorcas taxicolor; assembly: GCF_023091745.1. Classification (NCBI taxonomy): domain Eukaryota; kingdom Metazoa; phylum Chordata; class Mammalia; order Artiodactyla; family Bovidae; genus Budorcas; species Budorcas taxicolor. The sequence continues at coordinate 9,633,868 of NC_068930.1, read as the reverse complement.
TAGATTTTAGAGTAGAAGCTTTATATATATGATATCATGTCATCTCTAGTTTTATTTTGATCTGAATTTTTTACCTGTATCCTTTTCCTCTCACTGAAGAACTGCTTTCAGTCTTTCTTGAAGTAAAAGTTTGCTGGCAGTGAATTCCCTCAGCTCTCAGTTTGTCTGAAAAAGTCTTTATTTTCCTTTACTTTTGCAGGATACTATCACTGGATATAAAATATTCAATTTGTGATTTTTTTCCTTTGAGCCCACAAATACTTCACTCCAGTCTTACTGGCATGGTTCTAAGAAGATGTCTATGGTAATCTTATGCTTTTTCCTCTCTAGGTAACATTTTTTTCCAAGATTTTCTTTTTCTTTGGTTTTCTCCAGGTTGAATATGATATTTCTTTTCTTTCTTTTTTACTGAAGTATAGTTGATTTGTAACATTGCTCTACAGAAAGTGATTTTCAGTTTTATATATATAATATATATATATATATACACATATATATATTATTTTAAATACTCATTTTCATTATGGTTTTCACAGGGTTATGCATATGGTTCCCAGTGGTGTACAGTAGGGAGCCTGATTATCCATTCCATATATACTAGTTTGCATCTGCTAATCCCAAACTCCTAATGATCCCTTCCCCACCCTCCTCCCCATTGGCAAGCACATGTCTGTTCTCTGTGAGCCTGCTCTGTTTTGTAGGCAAGTTCATTTGTGGCATATTTTAGATTCCATATATAAGTGATAGGATATAGTTCTTATTTGTAGTGTTTTTGTTTTGTTTTTGTTTTATCCTGCTTGGTGGTGTTAAGTTTCTGGATCTGTGATTAATTTTGTAAAGTCCTTGACCATTATTACTTCAAATAATTCTTCTGCTTTTTTCTCTCCTTTTCCATCTAGTATTCTAATTGTGCATATGTTGCACCTTTAGAAATCGTTCCACAGATTTTGGATTTTCTATTTTTTTTTAATTCCCTGTGACAATTCTAACATCTCTGTTATATCTGAGTCTAGTTCTAGGATTTCCTTTGTCTTTTCAGCATGAACTTTTTCTTGCCTTTTGGCATCTCTTAAAACTTTTTGTTGAAACACAGACATTTTGTACTGAGTAATAAGAACTGAGATAAACGGGCCTTTAGTGTGAGATTTTATTTTAGTTTGGCTAGGAGCTGAGCTCTGTTTTATGTTGGCTGTAATGGCTTCAGATTCCTATTCAGATTTCTTTAGTGTCCTTTTTTAATTCTCCTTGCTTGATTTGGGCTTCTCTATATGCTTCTCTTCAGAGAGTTTGCATCTTGCAGCTATTTTTGTTTTTAAATGCAGATTTTTAACAGGAATGCATTTCTGTCATAATATTTTCATTCTCTCCTATTTTCTCAAGAGTTACCTTCTATACTCCTATCTAATTTAAAAGCTAGATCTTTGCCTCAATATTCTGTCAAGCCCAGGATGCACTGTTCATAAATGAGCTTTAGGAGCATGGTGGGCCCTCTTTCCCCAGCACCCTCAGGACTGCCCACTGCACCCCCTGCAGGCCATGTAAGATGAGCCCAAGGTTTAATAGTGCTGAGATTTTATTTTATTTTTAAATTTTTATTTATGTTAAAATTTTTTATATGCAATGTAGTTGATTTACAATATTAGCTTTGAGTGTAAAGTAGAGTGATTCATTTATACATATACATATATCCATTCTTTTTCAGATTCTTTTCCCATATAGGTTACTATATTGAGTACAGTTCTCTCTGTGCTATGTAATAGGTCCTTGTTGATTATCTGTTATATATATAGTAGTGTTTATTCCCATGGATGGAGGAGCCTGGTAGGCTGCAGTCCACAGGGTTGCTAAGAGTCAGACACAACTGAGCGACTTCACTTTCACTTTTCACTTTAATGCACTGGAGAAGGAAATGGTGACCCACTCCAGTGTTCTTGCCTGGAGAATCCCAGGGACGGGGGAGCCTGATGGGCTGCCGTCTCTGGGATCACACAGAGTCGGACACAACTGGAGCGACTTAGCAGCAGCAGCAGCAGCAGTGTTTATTTGTTACTCTCAAACTCCTAATTTATCCCTCCCACATTTCCCCTTTGGTAACCATGTTTCTTTTTGACATCTGTGAGTCTGTTTCTGTTTTGTAAACAAGTTAATTTGAATCACTTTTTTAGATTCCACATATGAGTGCTATTATATGATATTTGTCCTTGATATACTATAATGATCTCTATGTCCATCCATGTTGCTGTAAATGGCATTATTCCATTCTTTTTTATAGCTGAGTAATACTTCATTGTATATATACCAGATCTTTATCCATTCCTCAGTTGATGGACTTTTAGATTTGCTTCCATCTCTTGGCTATTGTAAATAGTGCTGCAATGAACATTGGGATGCTTGTGTCTTTTCCAACTATGGTTTTCTCCAGATATATGCCCAGGAGCGAGATTGCTGGATTATATGGTAGTTCTATTTTTAGTTTCTCAAGGAACCTCCATGCTGTTCTCCATATTGATTGCACCAATTTATATTTCCACTAAAAGTGAGGAGGGTTCTGCTTTCTCTACATTCTCTCCAGCATTTATTGTTTATAGATTTTTCTGACGATGGCTATTCTGATAAATGTGAAATGATACTTCTCTGTAGTTTTGATTTGCATTTCTCTAATAATTAGCCGGGCTTCCCTGGTGGCTCAGTGGTAAAGAATCCACCTGGCAATGCAGGAGATGTGGGTTCAATCCCTGAGTCAGGAATATCCCCTGGAGAAAGAAATGGCAACCGACTTCAGTATGCTTGCCTGGAAAATCCCACAGACAGAGGAGCCTACAGTCCATGGGGTCCAAAAGAGTTGGCCATGACTTAGCAGCTAAATAACAACAACAATAATTAGCCATGTTGAGCATCTTTTCAGGTGCTTTTTGACCATCTGGATATATCTTCTTTGAAGAAATGTTTATTTAGATCTGCCTATTTTTTGACTGGGTTTTTTGTTTTTTTGATTTAGAGCTGCATGAGCTGGTTCCATACTGGGAAATTAATCCCTTGTCAGTTATTTTGTCCTCAAATCTTTTCTCCCATTCTGTGGGTTGTCTTTTCATTTTGTTTATGGTGTTCTTTGCTGTGAAAAAGCCTTTAAGTTTAATTAGGTCTCATTTTTTATACTTTTGGTTTTGTTTTCATTACTCTCAGGTGTGCATGCGTGCTCAGTCACTCAGTCATGACTGACTCTGTGTGACCCCATACATTGTAACCTTCCAGGCTCCTCTGTCCAGGGAATTTTCCAGGCAAGAATACTGGAGTGGGTTGCCATTTCCCCTTCCAGGGCATCTTCCCAAAATGCATGGCTTCTCTTAGGAGGTAGATGCAAAAAGATACTGCTGTGATTTATATCAAAGAGTGTTCTGCCTATATTTTCTTCTAAGAGTTTTATAATATCCAGCCTTACATGTAGGTCTTTAATCCATTTTGAGTTTATTTTAGTATATGGTGATAGAGAATGTTCTAAGTTCATTCTTTTACATGTAGCTGTTCACTTTTCCCAGTACCACTTATGGTATTTTCTTGGCTCCTTTGTCATAGATTAATTGACTATAGGTGCATAGCTTATTTCTGGGTTTTCTATCCTATTCCTTTGATCTATATTTATGTTTTTGTGCCAGTGCCATAATGTTTTGATAGCTGTAGTTTTGTAGTATAATCCTAAGTCAAGGAGCCTGATGCCTCAAACTCCGATTTCTTTCTCAGGATTACTTTGGCTATTCAGAGTCATTTATGTTTCCATACAAATTTTTGTCCTTAGTTCAGTTCAGTCACTCAGTCATGTCCGACTCTTTGCAACCCCATGAACCGCAGCACGCCAGACCTCCCTGTCCATCACCAACTCCTGGAGTCCACCCAAACCATGTCCATTGAGTCAGTGATGCCATCCAACCATCTCATCCTCTGGTGTCCCCTTCTCCTCCTGCCCTCAATCTTTCCCAGCATCAGGGTCTTTTCCAGTGAGTCAGCTCTTTGCATCAGGTGGCCAAAGTATTGGAGTTTCAGCTTCAACATCATTCCTTCTGATGAATACCCAGGACTGATCTCCTTTAGGATGGACTGGTTGGATCTCCTTGCAGTCCAAAGGACTCTCAAGAGTCTCAAGAGTCTCAAGAGTCCAGCACCACAGTTCAGAAGCATCAATTCTTCGGCACTCAGCTTTCTTTATAGTCCAACTCTCACATCCATACATGACCACTGGAAAAACCATAGCCTTGACTAGACGTTGTTGACAAAGTAATGTCTCTGCTTTTTAATATGCTGTCTAGGTTGGTCATAACTTTCCTTCCAAGGAGTAAGCGTCTTTTAATTTCATGGCTACAGTCAACATCTGCAGTGATTTTGGGGCCCAGAAAAATAAAGTCAGTCACTGTTTCCACTCTTTGCCATGAAGTGATGGGGCTGGATGCCATGATCTTAGTTTTCTGAATGTTGAGCTTTAAGTCGACTTTTTCACTCTCTTCTTTCACTTTCATCAAGAGGCTCTTTAGTTCTTCTTCACTTTCTGCCCTAAGGGTGGTGTCATCTGCATATCTGAAGTTATTGATATTTCTCCCTGCAGTCTTGATTCTAGCTTGTGCTTCCTCCAGTCCGGCATTTCTCATGATGTACTCTGCATAAGTTAAATAAGCAGGGTGACAATATACAGCCTTGACATACTCCTTTTCCTATTTGGAACCAGTCTGTTGTTCCATGTCCCATTCTAACTGTTGCTTCCTGACCTGCATACAGATTTCTCAAGAGGCAGGTCAGGTGGTCTGGTATGCCCATCTCTTTCAGAATTTTCCACAGTTTATTGTGATCCACACAGTCAAAGTTCTGTGAAAAATGCCATTGGCAATTTGATAGTGCTTGCATTGAATCTATAGATTGCCTTGGGTAGACTACTCGTTTTGACAATATTGATTCTTCCAATAAACAACATATCTTTCCATCTGTTTGTGTCATCCTCAGTTTCTTTCATCAGTGTCTTACAGTTTTCAGAGTACAAGTCTTTTGCTTTTTAGGTAGGTTTATTCCTAGGTATTTTATTCTTTTTGATTCAGTGGTAAATGGGATTGTTTCTTTAATTTCTCTTCCTAATCTTTCATTGTTAGTAGTTTTTGGTATTAATTGGATCTATACTCCACTGTCCTTATGCTGCAGGCCATTTACTCTGGTTATTAATGAGGGAGGGAAGTGTTCTCAATTTTGTGATTTTATCTCACTAATTTAGTGGGCCTTTATCTCTAAGCTGTGACCTTCACGAATTTTTCTTGTCTTGCATAGCTTGCTTTCCCCACTTAGGTGGAATGGGCAGGCCAAAACAGGCTTGGGTGGGAAGAATGTCCTTCACCAGCTGGGGTAAGTTGTTAGTAAGCTCTTTCCTCTGGAGAACCGTCCTTTGTATGGAGGATGCTCGGGACATGTTACATAGTGACTACTCTTTTCCCTCTTCCTGAGTAGCAAGGGGATCTTTTTTGGATTTTCACCATGACACCTTATAAAGTTCCTGTGTCCTGGTCACCCTAATATTGCAGCCCCAGGAGTATCTCACTCTCAGGCTTTTCCACACTTAGCCTCCCCTGCAATTCTAGTATCTTCTGTCCAGGTAAGCAAATCTCAGCTGTGACCCTCTGGAGCTACCTGTCTTGCCAGATTTTGAAGTTGCAGTTTACCCTATGACCTCAGTTCTCTGGTCAATAGCGAAAAGTTACTGATTTTCAATTTGTTTAGCTTGTTCTTCTTATAAGAACAGGAATGAGAACTTCTAGGCTCTTTATGTCAGACATGAAACCAGATGTATTCTCTGTATATAATTTCAGTTCTTTCAAATTTGTGAGGTTTGTTCTTCAGCACAGAATCAGAATATAGTCTGTCCTGGTTAATGTCCCATGGGCTTCTGGGAGAAAAAGGAAGTGTGTTTTGTTACTGTTGGGTGGCGTGTTTTGTATATGTTAGTTAGATTCTTTGGTTCATTGAGTTGTTCAGTTCTGCTGTACCTGTGCTGAGAGGCTAGTAGTTTGGTTGCTGAGAGTAAAAATGTTGACGTTCCCACTCTTATTGTGAGTTTATCTATTTCTCCTTCCAGTGCAATTATTTTTTAACAGCTTTATTGAGATAGTTTACATATCATGCAGTTCACCCACTTAAAGTATACAATTCAGCAGTTTTTGCTATAGTCACAGATACGTTCCGTCAATACCACAGACAATCTTGGAACATTTTTCTCACCCGAAGAGACACTTTGTACTCTTTAGCTGTCACTTCTCTGTTTCCCCATACCCAGCCCTAAGCAACTAATTGCTTTCTTTATAAATTGATGGATTTCTGTGTCCCAATCTTTTGAATAGGGAGAACAGGCTTCTTTTGGAGGTTTGGGGGATTTGGTTTTTTTGTTTTGTTTTTTGCTCCGCTTGTTGGTGGTTCTGGGTTGGAAGTGTCTACAGAGTCCTATCTGAGGTATATGGGAGGCAGTAAGGAAGCCGAGGGGATTTACCATTGCTGTGTTGCTTCTCAAGCCCTAGGGTCCTAGGCTGTCTGTTCTTCATTCTGTCTTTCATAGTCTTCCAATGCTTGCTTGTTATGTTATTTTAATTATAAGAGAGAGGACCTGGGAGCAATGGGACTATTCCATCTTGGTACAACCAATAGCTCCCACCAAAATGTATTTTGCCTCCAAAATCCAAAGGAACCCACAGATATGTATCTGTTTCTTCATAGTGAGCAGTTCTAGATGAAACTCTTCTTTCCATTTGAAACTTTACCAATGTGTCAGATACCTGAACTTTTGCAGGCCTTCTCTGTCACCTCTAGTAGGCATGAATTGTATTAAGTATCAGGTGTGTTTGCTGTTTCCAATTTGATTTCCCCTCACCAATACATATCTTAATGTTTCAGTGAAGGGACTGCTTTCCTGACCCACCCAGAGATTTCCAGGTGGTGACTGAGCAGATTACACCTCATTGGATCCACTACAACATCCCCATTTCTCTAAGCCTTTGTTCTTCTTCCTCTGGACTATACAGTGGAAGTTCCAGCATCTCTTTCTCACTGACTGTAGGCCTCTACTGGGTCAAGACTTCTATTAACCATTATAGGTACTCAAACAAACACATTAAATCCTAAGGCCTATGTGAAACACCCTCCTTGGCCTGATCCAGTCTTAGACTTATTCTCACTGGCTAATGTACTTAGACTCCATTGCTCTCCAAATTCCTGCAAATAAAATTTGGCAAGATTCCTTCATGTATGTAATCTCTCCCAGGAGCAGCTCCTGCAATTAACTCTGAATCATGCTGGGATTTTACTTTCTCTATGGCCCTAGAGGCAGGGAGTATTGTTCGTGTGGGTCCTAAGAAGAAAAATTTCCTTTTTAGGTAACCACACCAGATGAAGTCAGTGAAATCTTTTTATTCAAGTGAATGCTTGTTTTCTTAGAAGGCAAGAAAGGCTGTTTCTAATGTGAAGAAATGTTTAGAGATATTAGAGGTTTAAGGTTCTTATCCTCCTGTCTACACAAGGGTTTCCATCTCAAGTCTCAAGTCCTCACCCTTTCCCAGCCAGAACCTTTATCTTAGCATAAGAGACTTAGCATAAATATTCCTGTAGCTGGCATGTGGTTCTGCAGCTTGTACACTCAGACCTCAGGCATGACACTCACACAGCTTCATAAATAAGAATTCCTCTAAGGTCACCATAGAAACTTTCTGATTCTTTACCTATGCCTTGAATTGAGAGTTTAAGTCACTAAGTTTATCTATTTTTTTTTGAGGGGGCTTGGGGTTTGGGGGGATCTCTTCAGCAGTCGGAAGACTCTGTCTCCCTCCACAGTCTTTGAATTCATCATGATACCACAGCAATCAAGTACCACCACACTTGATCTCCCAGCACCTTATCCTCCACTGGCAGTCTGAGTGACCATTCAAGTCATTGTGATACCACAGCTTCAAGTGATCAGTGATGTCCCGTTGTTTCGCTAGCAAGGAGGTCATTCATGTCCTCACCAACCCAACCCCAGAATCCCGGTATGATGGATTGTTCCTTAGGCCACACCCTCTAACACACACTAAATCAGCCACGGTACTGGCTGGAAAGCATACATAAGCCGGAATGTTGAAGAGGAATTAATGGTGAGGGACTATTTATAGGAGTTCAGGCAGGATTCAGAGCACCCACAGGGATGAGAAAGTACCTGGGAACTTACAGCAGTAGGAAGGTTTACTATTCTTAATCTTTTGGCTTAAAGAACAAAGGAAGATCTGGAGGCTGTTGAGAACTAGAGCCATCAAGAGGGGCCTGCCCAATAAAAGCTCTGGTCAGAGAGGTAGAGATAGAGTGAGGGGAAATAGTCAACTGTTCCATAAAAGCAGGGGAAAAAACTGGCAAAAGTTGTCAGAATTGAATTTTTCAGAACTCTGGAAATTAACAAAAAGCTTACAGCAATCTGGAGTGCACTTATTCAAGAAAAGTGGCTGGATCTCATAAAGAACAGAGATCTTTGTGATGTTTTAACTTACAGTCCCATCTTCTAGTCTTAACCTTGAAAACTAAGGATCTGAAATCACAGTTAAAACCAGCAAGCTGGCAGCAGTTGGAAAAGTGTGGGAGGAAGTAGGAGCATCTTCAAAGGGTGGTTCACTAAGAAACCCTGCTTGCAAGCCTGTCTTTTTATTTCCTCAGTCAGAGTTCACCAGTGCAAAAAACCTCTTCCCTGAGGGTATTTGTCAAAAATTGTCAAAAACAATTGCAACCAATTGCTTAACTTCACAGATGTCTGAGGCAGTGAATAACTGTTGGGCCAAATAATAGACCAAGTGGCCAAAGATGGAGAAGCTCTATACAGCCAGCAAAAACAAGACCGGCAGCTGACTGTGGCTCAGATCATGAAATCCTTACTGCAAAATTCAGACTTAAATTGAAGAAAGTGGGGAAAATCATTTGACCATCCAAGTATGACCTAAATCAAATCCCTTATACAGGGGAAGTGACAAATAGATTCAAGGAATTAGATCTGATACACGGAGTGCCTGAAGAACTATAGAGAGAGGTTCACATTGTACAGGAGGCAGTGATCAAAACTGTCCCCAAGAAAAGGAAATGCAAAAAAGGCAAAATGGTTGCCTGAGGAGGCCTTACAAATAGCTGACAAACGAAGTGAAACAAAAGGCAAAAGAGAAAAGGAAGAATATATACATCTGAATGCAGAGTTCTAAAGAATAGCAAGGAGAGATAAGAAAGCCTTCCTCTGTGATCAATGAGAAGAAATGGAGGAAAGCAGTAGAATGGAAAAGACTAGAGATCTCTTCAAGAAAATTAGAGATACCAAGGAAACCTTTCATGCATAGTTGGGCACAGTAAAGGACAGAAACAGTACGGACCTAACAGAAGCAGAAGATATTAAGAAGAGTTGGCAAGAATATACAGAAGAACTATTCAAAAAAGATCTTAATGACCTAGATAACTGTGATGGTGTGATCACTCACCTAGACTCACCTAGAGCCAGTTGTCCTGGAATGCAAAGTCAAGTGGGCCTTAGGAAGCATCGCTATGAACAAAGCTAGTGGAGGTGATGGAATTTCCAGCTGAGCTATTTCAAGGCCTAAAAGATGATGCTGTTAAAGTGCTGCCCTCAAATCCGTATGTAGGTCAAGAAGCAACAGTTAGAACCAAACATGGAACAACAGACTGGTTCCAAATGGGGAAAGGAGTACATCAAGGCTGCATATTGTCACCCTGCTTATTTAACTTGTATGCAGAGTCCATTGTGAAAAATGCTGGGCTAGATGAAGCACTGGCTGGAGTCAAGATTGCCAGGAGAAATATCAATAACCTCAGATATGCAGATGACACAACCCTTATGGCAGAAAGTGAAGAGGAATTAAAGAGCCTCTTGATAAAAGTGAAAGAGGAGAGTGAAAAAGCTGGCTTAAAACTCAACATTCAGAAAATGAATATCATGGCATCTGGTCCCATCACTTCATGGCAAATAGATGGGGAAACAAGGGAAACAGTGACAGACTTTATTTTCTTGGGCTCCAAAATCACTGCAGATGGTGACTGCAGCTGTGAAATTAGACAACGCTTGCTCCTTGGAAGAAAAGCTATGACCAACCTAGACAGCATATTAAAAAACAGAGATATTACTTTCCCAACAAAGATCCTTATAGTCAAATCTGTAGTTTTTCAGTAATCATGTATGGATGAGTTGGACCATGAAGAAAGCTGAGCACTAAATAATTGATGCTTTTGAACTACAGTGTTGGAGAAGACTCTTGAGAGTCCCTTGGACTGCAAGGAGTTCAAACCAATCCTAAAGGAAATCAGTCCTGAATATTCATTGGAAGGACTGACACTGAAGTTGAAGCTCAGTGCTTTGGCCACCTGATGTGAAGAGCTGACTCACTGGAAAAAGACCCTGATGGTGGGAAATACTGAAGCCAGGAGAAGAAGAGGATGACAGAGGATGAGATGGTTGGATGGCATCACCGACTTAATGGACATGAGTTTGAGCAAGCTCTGGGAGTTGGTGATGGACATGGTGCAGTCCATGGGGTCACAAAGAGTTGGAAGAGTTGGACACAACTGAGCAACTGAACTGAACTGAAGGCTGAAAAGGAAGATAGGAGAATGAGGTTTCTGCAGGGGCTTCAAAAAGCACTGACATGTTTCTGGGAGTATGTAAGGTCATGTGCATGCATAAGAATGTGGGCATGTTCAGAGAAGACCCAAGAAGGCCCTGAGCTTTCACTTCTGCTGGCGGGAAGTGAGACTCTGTGCAAGCAGGATGTGAAGGCTAGGGCAGAGTTGTCAGCTGCCTGGTTGGGTGCTAAAAAGTGTGACTGGAGCCCAGTGAGAACTAAAGTCATATAGGAAGGTCCATCCAGGGCGGGGTATATCCTCATATCAGCCAAACCTAGCTGGTTAGGGAATCCAGGATTAGTACAAAAATCTAAGACAAGAGAACCCATGGAAGTAGGTCTAGCTCTTGCCTTGAGATCTTTGATCATCCAAGATGATATATGGCAAAACTTCTTTTGAAGGATTGTGGTGACCCAGAGAAAATTAAAGCCCTTAAGAGAAACAAAATGGTTTATCAGTGGTTGCCAGAGACTTGGCAGGGGGTTTGGGGGATGGTGCTTTGCTATAGGTGGACCCAAGGAGCATTTAGAGAGATGAGAAATATTTTATATGTTGATTGTGGTGTTAAATACTTGTACATATTTCAAAATTCATTCAACTGTACACTTAAAATGGATGAATTTTATTCAGTGTTTGTATGTACCTATACCTGTATTAACTCAACTTTTTCTTAAAAATAAGAAGAAAAAGTTCAGCTTTTCTCTCTTCCTGTGGCTGTGCCTCCTACTGTCCTAATTCAGCCAGAAACCAGTCATCAGCAGCTTGGGAGGTAGGGTCTGTAGAGGTCACCTTCTTGGACTACACATGTGTGTGTTAAGTCGCTTCAGTCCAACTCTACAATTCTTATGGACTGTAACCCACCAGGCTCCTCTGTCCATGGGATTCTCCAGGCAAAAATACTGGAGTGGGTTGCCATGCCCTCCTCCAGGGAGGGGATCTTCTTGACCCAGAGATTGAACCCACATCTCTTATGTCTCCTGCATTGGTAGGTGGGTTGTTTACCACTGGTGCCACCACAGAGAAAGGCAAAGACTGGGCTGAGGAATGGGGAAAAGATAAAACGCCAGCGCAGGGAGTCCTGTGTAATCAACAGTAGGTTATTCTCTCCTCACCAGAGGATAGCACTTCTGGTGGGAAAACAAGGCATCCAGCCACTGGAGCTGCCCAGACTGGCTCATGACTCACTGCAGGGAGATGCCAAGTGGAGTTTGAGACGGGATTCCTCTGCTTGTGGGAGAAGACCCTCAAACTCCGGGATTCAGATTCTGAAATTACCTCTATAAGCAATCTATGAGAATACATTTGTAGGATAAATCCCTTAAAATTGTGTTTTTTAAACTCTGGTGTATATATATACATATATATATATGTTCTAGTTAAATTGGTGACATTTTCAATTACATGATTTTTATAATGTATTTCAAATTCTCTCATTGCACTGGGTCTAGCAAGCAGAATTCAGACCATAACATGGAATAAAGCTTATTTTTCCTTAGCTGCTAACATAGGGGGCTTCCCAGGTGGCACTAGTGGTGAAGAACCTGCCTGCCACTGCAGGACACATAAGAGACTCGGATTCGACCCCTGGGTTGGGAAGATCCCCTGGAGAAGGGCAAGTCAACCCACTCCAGCTAACATAGAGGTGTTGTCTGAAAGCTGCTAGTAAAATGAGCACATGTATACCTCACCTGATTCCGGTGCTCAGTTTTAAAAGGAATTTACGTTTCTATTGTGTGTTCTGTTGACCATACCTAATTCTTTATTTTAACCAAGAAAAAGACTGTCTCTAATGGAAGGAATTCCTGAGTTCCTCTTGAACTCACAGTATTCATCTCCCCCTCTTTCCCCAGGAGGACAACTGTGAGTTTTGTGGCTTACTGCTGCTCCACCCAGTGTCTGCAGACTTTCGACCTACTGAGTTGATAAACACTCAAGAGCCTCAGGAGTTGTGCCAGCTTGACACTGCAGTTGCCTGCATATCACACACGGTGCGGCCAAAGGGGTGGAGAGTCCAGCCAGCCCAGCAGCCCTTGCGCCCTGCCACACTCGGAGACTACAGGACTCTGGAAACGTCACGATCGAGCTTCAGAACTGAAATGCCTTCCCCCAAGTTGGAATATATCCTCCCCCAAATTAAGAACCCTTGGTCTTCTGTGTTTTTCTTTTTATGTGAGTGTGTCTCATATGCAGACTATTTAGCTTGATATGCCTCTCCAAATCTAATTGAGAGCAAGTTTCAGCTCCCTGAAGAACTATAATTTGACAATACAACCAAATTAACTTTTGAACATACATACCTTCAATGGTACTTGTAATCTTCTCCTCTGTCTTTCTTTCTCCAGTTAATTATTCCCCAGAGGTTATTCTCCATGTTTTTAACAAATTTCAGCCAACCCTATGACCTCAATAGTATTGAATCGTTGGCAGAGGGGTGGGGGTGGGGGGTGGGGGGTGAGGGGGAGGAGAGAGAGGGTGCCTGAGTTGGCTCCAAGTTGGACTCTAGTAGGGTCTTCACAAGGGTCCTAGCACACACCCTCTGGAAAGTTACAACCTTGTTTATAAAGTTTTGCAACCTATTTTGTGAGGGTTTTAAAAATAAAACTAGACTATAAATGAAATAGATACTTTTGAAAGACTAAAAAAAATAATTTTTGATTTTTTTTATTCCCTCATGAGATTATTTTTTATTTGAGAAGAGTTTGAGGAATATTTGAGGCTTTAAAAGAATCTGATTCTTTTCTTTCTGGATTTAAACATTTTCTGGGTACTGAGAAAGGGAGAAGAGAACACATCAAAATATGACCTCTGGTGTTTCTTGTTAGATGGATTATGGTTAAACTTACACTGACTTTGAAATATCTTTGTTACATATGATAAACAAGTCTCAGCTACTTCTACTAGTTTTTAGCAAGGTGATTCTAAGTACAGTCTGTGCACATTTATTTAAATACCTGCAGCATTAGATAATCTTCATTTTGACCCTGGATTTCTTAAGTACTTGACACACTGTTGTCCAGATAACACTGAGAAAACACAGGAAACGCAGGTCCAAATTCAGCCTTGGACTTTAGCAAAAAGGCCATAAATGGAAAGTGTGAGATTGTACTCTGACATAAGATAATGCTCTTAGTGGAGGACTCACATATTTGCTCTTCCTTTGAAAGGATGGCATTTTAATGTTGCTTTGCTGCCAGATGTTCCTCTGGTTGCTGTGAACTGATTCTTTTTTTACGTTTTTAAAAAGTTTAATTGTACATAGTTTTCTCTAAAAGCAGGACTAAAAGGGAACCAGGAAGGTTTCCTTGGTAAGGAAATTATTTTCCAAAAATTTCATATTTGTCAAAAATTTGGTTTATGGAATTTTATTAGCTGCCCTAAATCTGTAATGCTAGGCTCTAACAGTGCTAAAAAATCCTACATAGTTACTGACGAATGTGTGATCTTTTCACAGTCACACCACCTGCTGCCCAGAAAGCAGACTATATACATAGAATGGAGAAGGCAGAACATTATCAACTGTATTTCCACTGTTCTTACTTCCTCTTGTCCCTTTCATAACTTGGCCTCTTCAGCCTTAATCTTTCAAAGGCTTATAGTATAATAGGAACTGAAGATCTATATCAAATGTAACACTTCTTTCATCTTTTGGAATAATTGAAGTTTTAGTGTAACCCCTCCATGTATATAAATTGGGAGGTGAAAATGTGGCATGAAATTTCACAAATGTGGTTCAGGCCTAAGAGGCTGCTCCCTGTCATTTAAGTGACAGTAATATGTTTTCAACATCTTTCTACTTCTCCCTCCACAGTCATATGTCTTAAAATGGAGTTGTGAAATTTGATAACCTAATATTCAGGATTCTATTGAAACAAGGATATGTAATACTTTTAACTTGTTTGAGATTTTACAAAGACAGCTACAATCCAAGCAGCCTCTGTATGAATAATGTAAGTTGAACTCCAGCAGTGGGCTAGGCAGACAACATTTGGATGGTCTTAGCCTTAATCCTGAGACCAGAACCCAATTTGATGCAGAATCCAATTTAATTGATGAGAAATGGAACTTATAATTTGACTTATTTGGTGCTGTTCATTCACTGGTGTCATTCTTAACCTTTTAATACTATAAAGGAGTGTTGTAGACTGGAGAAGATTTGCCTACATTCTAAATATTTAATTGTGTCCAGAGCTTTGCAGAAAATTCTAAAGTTATTATATATGTGTTTTCCTGAGTAATGGTTATCTTAGGTAGAGAAATACTTCATGCAATTATAATAATGCCCCAAAAGTTAATTGTTTGGAAAATATAGCCTGTTCAGGTAAGTTTACATCAGTAATCTGATACGTGGATATTGGTAAATTTTAAAATCCAGGATACCCTTTTGGGCATAGACCTTCTTAAGATAGAGTTCAAAGAGGGTCCATTTAAACTGGATTACTGTATCAGTGTTCTTTGAAATGCCAGGTTGTTACACCAAAATCCTCAATTACATAACATTGCATAGATCAATGAAATGTTGTATCTTCGATGAATAAAATACATATTTTGAGCACACATTAATAGTTTTAAAACTGACCAATACACAGTAGAGTCCTGGCTAGTGGAGGGTACGTTCTAGTTAATAGAAGGATGAACTCCTTCTGGAAAAGCATGGTCTGCATTAAATATCTTTTGGTCAACGTACTCAACACTCACTAAAACCTTTCACACTCTGGCTTGTCTTCCTAGTTTAATGTACATCTCTCTTTTCTTCCACATTTAATTCCACAAATTAAAATGTTCACAATTTAAGAAAAAATACTTCAATACCAGTTGGCTTACGAGGCTCTACACATAGTTTTCAATACATACCTATTTTGTAATCTCTTTCAAAGCCACTTTTAGAAATTATTAATAGTAAAATTAGGTTTCTATTTCCTGAGTTGAAAAATCAGACATGTTCATCTTTAGTGTAAAAGGCTTAAACAAGATACACTGCTTCAGGAGAAATCAAAACATTTTTGTTCAGATGATTTATGATCATGGA
The DNA here is from genome assembly GCF_023091745.1 of Budorcas taxicolor. Lineage (NCBI taxonomy): Eukaryota > Metazoa > Chordata > Mammalia > Artiodactyla > Bovidae > Budorcas > Budorcas taxicolor. The sequence goes on along the minus strand of NC_068930.1, from coordinate 9,618,189 downwards.
TTCCTAACTGGGCCAACACTAATGCAACCTGATGTAATTCAATATTGAGATGTAAATTCATTTCATAGACTTATAATCTTATTTAAAAATCAGGAGTATTGTTTTAAAATTTATCCTTACATAACCGTGGGCAATTTATTATGTTCTTGTTATTTGTGTGGTTTTTATCAACTCTTACTTATACTCCTGATGAGGCTCTTCTACATTTATCCAGGAAAATTAGGTGAATATCTTGCCTTCTGTTAAACTGAGGGAATTTTTATGAAGTCTGTATTCTCGAAAATCACTACATGGCTATCTGAAACTCATTCAATTCCCACTATCCCTACCCAGGAGGCAGCTCCCTGCGCTAGTAGCTGATAGATCTGAAGGCGATGCAGGTGTCTCTGGGAAAGGGATTGATCATAGCTGAGTGCCTGGTATCTTTGGTCAGGGAAAGAGACCACTTCACAGTCTAGGATATTCTCTTTGATGCATGACTATATGGTACACAGAGACCGAAAAGTACTGACAGCGCAGTGCAGTAGCTGGACAGAAGGTGAGCATCTGGAAGTCATTTCTATATGTAATTAAGAGACTTGCAACCTTTGGCCAGGTTTCCCCCAGCCCCCCTGCCTCCAGTTCACCTTACAGCAGAGTGTGGATTATCCTTGCTACCTGTCAGGTTTTGCTTCTCATAGCGATTTTGAGACTATAGTACACCAAGATTCACTCCTTCCTTCGTTTTCATATTGTGAAAAAAATTTCTGATATTCTGAATCTGCCGGCTGAAACATTTTGACACTGCTCATTTATAGTGTGGATATTTTCTACAATTCATATTATATCCACTTTGGTCATTCTCACAGATACTGCTGTTTATAGAATAGTTGAGCTTGAACCATGTCAATGCCTAGAAATGTCAATGGTGATGACTTTATTGTTTTAACCAGATTCACTTTGTTAAGAAAAATAAAGACATTAAATACTTAAAGCCAGCCAAAATGGTGGAATAAGCACCTCTGGAGATTCTCTCCTCCATAAAGACAAGGAAAAAATTTGCAAAAACAATCAGAGTCAACTTTTTTCAGAACTCTGGAAATCTTGCAGCATCCCAAGAAATATTTATGCAAGAGAAATAGCTGAATCTCAGTAAGAACTGTAAGTTTTATGGTATTTTAACTAGTCTTATTTCCATCCCCCTTGCCCATCTCTAGTTCTGCTTATCCTTGAAGACCAACAGTTCACAATCATGGTAGAAGCAGCAGCATAGAAGCCACTGGAAGAATGGGGTTGGAGCTCTTTCAATGACTTCTTCCCAGAGAATTGTCTGGTGGTTTCCTGGAAGACCTCAGTTGCAAGACTGTCTTTATTTTCTCTGATCAGAGTTTGCCACCAATGCTTTTCCAAGTATTTAATGAGAAAAAATCAGAGGCATTTGTGGCTGCCTGAAGTAATAACCATTGGAGCAAACCACAGGCCAACCATAAACTAAAAAGGAAAAGTTGAGTAATGAGAGGCTTCAAAAAGCTCTGCCATTGCTGGGAATTCAGATGACCTTGTACATGCATAGACCAAGGACTTTGCACAAGCCAAGGATTGTTACTCCTGCTCAGGAAAGACCTGGAGATATCCTAACTCACCTTAGGTTGATCTTGGTGAACTGCTCAAGCAGAAAGTGAAGATGAAGGCAGAGTTGTCAACCTCCTGGCTGGGTGTTGGAGGATGTCCCAACATGCATACAAAGCTGTCAGCAAAGACTGGGAGAGTTATTGGTTTCAGGTGCTTATGGAAGTACTGTCTAATCATTTGGTGACTAAGAAACTACCTGAGAAAGACTTCAGAGTCTATCTTTTATGAAGAATAAGAATTAGTTCAGATGAGTTGCTGAACAACCAAAACCAGCAACTTCATCAAACTCTTAGCAAAAGGGTAAGTAAATCTAATTTCTAAAGGTATCCTATTAGTTTTCCTCAAAAAAAAAATTATGAGACATGCAAAAAATAAGCATGCCCCATAAAAGTGGAAAAAGTCAATAAACCGTCTTGAGAAAGTCCAAATGTTGGAATGTGTAAAGACTTTAAATTGACTTTTAATATATTCATATAACTAAAGTATGAAAATGATGTATCACTGAGTAGAAAACTCAGTGGTAAATAAAAAGTGATAAATAAAAAGATAGAAATTATTTTTTAATGCATAAATTATAGAGTTTAAATAAAAATAGCTGAAATGAAAAAATCCCCCAGAGGGGCTCAACATCAGATTTGAGTAGGCAGAAGAAAGAATCAGCAAACTTGAATATAGGTCAATTGAGGTTATCCAGGTTGAGGAACAGAAAGAAAAGAGAATGGAGAAAAATTAATAGAGCCTTGAAAACCCATCAGATACTATCAAGTGTACCAATATATGCATAACAAGAGTCACATAAAGGGAGAAGAAAAAAATATTTGAAAAAATAATGACCAAAGACTTCAAAATTTGATGAAAAATATTAACATACCCAGAAGCTCAATGAACCTGAAGTAGGATAAATTCAAACTCATTCCTGGACATATAATCATACTGTCAAAAGATAAAGACAAGGAGAAAATTGACTCATACACAAGAAATTCTTATCAGAAAATGTGGAGACCAGAAGTGAGAAGGATAACTTCTTGGAAATGCAAAAGGAAATGACTATCAAGCAAGAATTTTGTATCCAGCAAAACAATCCTTCAAAAATGAAGATGAAATTGAAACATTCTCAGATAAAACAAAATTCAGCATTAGCAAGCCTGTCCTACAAGAAATAACAGAGTCCTTCAGGCTACAATAAAAGGACAATAGATTCAAATGCAGATGAGGAAATAAAGAGTACAGATAAAGGGAGCTACATGGGTAAACATAAAAGAGCATAAATGCATTTTTTGTTCACAACTTTTTTTTACTCCTAATTTAAGAGGCAACTCCATTAAAAAGTTATAAATCTTTGTTGATGGTCACAAAGTGAGAAAATATGTGTGACAATAACTACAAAGAAAGGGAGAGGGAACAAACCTGTATGGGAACAAACTTTTTGTATAATACTGAGATTAAGCTGCTATTAATCAAAACTGGGCTTCCCTGGTGGCTCAGAGGTTAAAGCGTCTGCCTCTAATACGGGAGACCTGGGTTCGATCCCTGGGTGGGGAAGATGCCCTGGAGAAGGAAATGGCAACCCACTCCAGTATTCTTGCCTGGAGAATGCCATGGACGGAGGAGCCTGGTGGACTACAGTCCATGGGGTTGCAAAGAGTCGGAGACGACTGAGCGACTTAAGAAAAAAAATCAAAACTAGACTATATATCAAGATATTAATTATAATCCTCAGGGAAAACACTAAGAAATATATGGTAAAATAATAACTAAAGAATATATAGTAAAAGATACAAAAAGGATACAAAAAAGGATACAAAAGATACAAAAATGGCACACTAAAAATATACAACAGAAGGCATGGAAGTATGGAGGAATAGAAAAAAAGACATAAGACAGAAAACAAATAGCAAGATGGCAGACTAAATCCTACCTTATCAGTAATCATATTAAATGTAAATGAATTAACACTCCTATTAAAAGGTAGAAATGGCAGAATGGGTAAAAATCATGATCCAACTATATGCTGCCTACAAATCAGTAACACATAGATTGAAAGTAAAACCAAAAAATAAAAAAGGAAAAAGATAAACCACACAAACTTAACAAAGAGAGCCAGTGTGGCTATATTAATCTCAAGCAAAAGAGACTTTAAGACATAAATTGTTACTAGAGACAAAGACATTACATAATAATAAAAGGATCGGTCCATCAGGAAGACATAATTATGCACATATATGTACCTAACAACCGAGCGCCAAATGAAGGGAAAACTGACAGAGCTGAAGTGAGAAATAGCCAATTCAGTAATAGCAGTTGGAGACTTTAGTGCGTCACTTGCAATTGTGGATAGAACAACTAAAACGTCAGCAAAGAGAGGACTTGAACAACACCTTAAGCCAAGTAGCCCTAACAGACATGCATAGAACAACAGCAAATGCACATTCTTTTAAAGTGCACATGGAGCATTCCTTGGGGTAAAAAAGTCTTAATATTTTTAATAGGATTGAATCACACGAAATATGTTCTCTGACCACAAGAGAATGAAATTAGAAACAACTAACGGAAACTTGGCAATTTTATAAATATATGGAAATTTAACATGACATTCCTAATTAATCAATGGGTAAAAGAAGAAACCATAGATTAATGGTTGCCTGGATGGGGGGTTGGGGAAATGGGTAATGACCGATAATGAGTGTGGCATTTCTTTATGGGCTGATGAAAATGGTTTGGAGTTAGATAGTCACGATGGTTGCACAACCTTGTGAATATACCAACAATGCACACACTAAAGAGATGGTTTGTGGTATGTGAATTATATCTCAACTCAAAACCAGTGATACAGCTTACTTCACATACCTGTAAACAAGCTATTTTTTGACAGACCAATAATCCTTCCAGAATCCAAGAATGGAACTGCAGTCACTGTGGCTGTGAAGTGAATGGAAACTCAGTATTAACACTCATCTGGTTAGAGTCTGTGCTTACTAGTTAACATCAACATCAGGCCAAATCCACAGTAATTTAAAAATCCCAGGTGGTGAGTGTTCCTACTCACTTAATCCACTGAACAAACAGTCACCATTCCAGTGAGGCCCCTCAAGGAACAGAGACCACTAAAAGTAAAACACCATGAAATTAATGTGTTTGAAAATGTAATCAAGTGGAAAATTCTGGAAAGTACTAGGAAGTACTCTTCTGTAAAGTACTTGTAAATCATATTGCTTTTTTCCTAGTTTACAACACTGATTGGTACCATTTTTTATCTATAACAAAAATTTATAGGGGGGTATTATTTACTAAAGGTCATTTTGTATCTTTTCATCATAATTACAGCTATGTGTTTATCATGATTTAAAAAAAAATACTTCTATCCAAGGCTGTTAATAATTCTCTGAAACTGATAAAGATCACTGTTTAATTTATTGACCAAACAATTACACCCACTTTGAGGATATGCAGTCTAATTCAGTAGACCAAAACAATGTTTAGATTTTAAATTAAAAGAGATTTTGTAATTATGCATAAGAAACAGTAGATGTATCTTGCCCTTTTCAGGTTTATCTTCTTTAATTTTAGGTGATTGGTCTGGTAAAAAATTTTTCAAGAAAAATATACATCCAGTTGCAGTATTATTAGTATGATCTTACTATTTGAAACAATCCAGTAAATTGTGTTGTGAGTTATGATTAAGGAGTCCTGTACATTGATTATATAATGCAATCATGCATAAAAGCACTTGGTAGACAATTCTAAAAGGAAAATCTTTTTTATTTAATCCCTATCTTCCTATAAGAATTCTTTATCCGTGTAATTTTTTATATCTTGTAATTCATATTAAAGTAGGCTTTTTTCTAATTACAAAAGCAATACTGCAGCCTAGAGAAAGAGATGAAGAAAAAGCTTACTATCCCAATAACCCCTTCATAAGTATTTGTCTTTTCAGTCTTTTCTATGAATGCTACACATAAACTTGTGGATTTACTTAAATGACATCTTAGCATACAAACTATTTTATAACTTGCTTTCTTCAACTAATATTTTGTGAAAATCATATCAATAAAAATACATACATACATACTGGCTATGTAGTATTAAATTTTTTACCAATATGTAATATATATATTTAATACATTTTTAAACAAAAAACTTTGCTTTTATTGAACTAGAAAGCATCGATTTCTCTTAGTTCCTTTATGTAGGATCAATTCATTTGGGAAGGCAGATGGGAGATTAAATTTTACAAGCAAGTATTAGATTGCTACTACTTTTAAAGGTATATATCATCAGTTTAGCTCTTTTCAGCTAGAGCAATCTTGGAAAACTTTAGCTTTCTATTTAATGTCAAACTCACTGTGACTAGAGCCCTGAGCTAGGATTTCATTCAACATGTACTTTGATTAGTGCAATTGTCTAGTATGCCACAACCACTACAGTCTTCAGTAAAGAGATTTTCTCCCACCCCAGACATTTCCACTTGGCATGTTTTTTTCTAGAACAACAACAAAAAATGAGCTGGGATCTGATCAATTAACCTGTTTAATATTAATTTCAAAGCATTGATTTACATCAGATTCTCAGTGAAAATACTTATAGTTAGCACAATAATCTGGGATCCCTGCAAAAACAAAATATGGGATACAGCTTTTTTGTTAAAACAAGCAGCTCACAGAAAAAAATGTGTTAATGCCAACAAGAGAATGACATCGAAAAAGACAAGATTAGTCGCAAAGGGGTGGGGAGGAGCAAACTACACTTTTGGGGAGAGTTTTCGTGGCTCACAGACAAGTGGCTGAGGAACTCTGTAGACTGAGAAAGCGTGAAGAGTGAAGAGATGAAGGTGAGGGAGAAAAGAAAGGTGGCGGGGGCGGGGGGGAGGGGGGATGAGAAATACCACCGCAGGAAGAAGGCATGACTCAAAAAGTGAGCGTCACATCACCAGTACCTGTGTTTTCTTGCCGTCCTCCTTTGCTTTAACAATATGCACCTTGCTTTGCGACGCAGAATCCAAACTTAAGGAAAGAAACTGAATTTGATACTGCCGGTGGTCTCTGCCTCTAGCAAACCAGCCCCCCTAGGCCCCCGTTTGTTTCCTGCCAGTCGTTCACGACGCAGCCGCTGAGACGCTCATCGGCCAGGGGGCGGGAGGCTGCACTGTATCGTGAAGGCTAAGGTGGTCGTGGTGCCTCTGAAGAACTTAGGAAACCTACACAGAGCAAGCATATCTCTGCTGAATGAGACTGAGCCAAGCGAGGGGGTGAAGGTGAAGGGAAGGCCTGGAGTTCTGCAGGTCATTAAAGAAGAAATGATGCCCGATCCATCATGAAAGGTCCCAGGATTTGCAGTGTCTGACAGGAAAAGCGATATGGGGAAATACTGAAATTCATTCCAAAGGTAAACATGGAAATGTGAGATTAAAGAGCAGAATCATCTGATATCACAAACAGCGAGAAGAAAACAAGAAATGACTTGATTTTTGCCTGTGCCTGTGGCCACCTCAAGGAGTTGTCTTCACACGCCATCTTCCTTTGGGACAGTCCTACCCAGCCCCATATCTTTGCATGGATCTCACAAATCGTGATGTGTCTGGGTTGGCAGTTCACCTCAGAAGACGCGGCAAATTCCTTAAATAGCATTCATCACGTCCTGCCCCGCCTCACCTTCAGATTTCTCACAGGTTCTTTCTCAGCCTCCGTGCCAAACTCACAGATAATTTGTGCAAACGTGGATCATTTCTACTTTAGATCAGGTTACTCTCTATTAGATGATTCCCATTATTTGTAGGTAAATATTTGAATGATCTTAACCAGAAACTGTAGTGGCCATAAACTGCAAAATGCACTTTCCATTTTACCAATGTTAACAATGTCTTTATTCTACTTGAACATGAAGAACCTTCTAGAAAACTCTGCGAGTTCCCTGTGTACCACTCTCATGCCGTGCTTTTCTCTACAGTCGTGAAGAGCCAATGCAGCTAGCTGCAGCCGCGCCTGAAGATACGCCATGTGGTACTTCAGCACCATAAGCTGCTGTGACACTGCACACTTCATAGTTTCAGTTAAACGAGTGCTTTCTTCCTTAACCTGAAGCTTTCTCATAACAAAACATTTTAATGTTATTTTTACTATTTGAAGTAACATACAAAACATTCACCTCTAAGTGATACCCTAGTGCCTCTCAATAAAAGAAAAAAAATCCAAATGAGACCAAAATCTAAGAAGGGAGCCCACCCAGACCACCAAAATCTGAGAGAACTGAAAAAAAGATCTTCAATGTCTACCAAGTTTGTAAAGCATTAAAAAAAATTCTCCCTGCAATCCCAGCCCACCTTGAACTTAGGAAGAAAGAATGCAGGGTATAAATAATGAATGAATAGAATAAATAAGTATGATGATGATGACGTGTGCAAAAACAACCAGTCATTCTTTTTAGACTTGTGACGTCAATTCTTTAGCTATGTTTTGCCCTACATAAAGGTTTAAGAATATTCAGACGTGTATCTGTTAACACAAAATAATCACTCCAGTTCTAAAAATACTCTCCTGCTACTAACTCAATTTTTTTTTTAAGTGCAACAGAAAAGCTTAATTAAACTTTCTGGTTGTTAAAGCTCTGCTTCCTGAAAAAATATACTATTCTTAGAGTCCCACAGTCCAACTGCAAGAAACAACTAATATATTATCAGTCAAGAAGTAATTCCTTTCTTGTGTTTAGCACTGAGGCCACTGGGTGGGGTTTTAATTGAGTAAACTCAAGGCTGAACTGGGCAGCTGAAGAGAACTCTGTTCTGCTAGTAATGTCAGCCTCAGGAGAGGGAAACTGACAAGAGGCCAAATTCCTCCAGGAAATTTGGGACTAGTTGAAACCATCCTACCCCACCTTGCTTTGATGATGGTGACTGATGATAAGTTTTAAATTTTCAGCACCTGGTGTTAACAGCACAGGCTTCACAGCTCCTAAACAACAACAAGGAAAGAATGAAAGCATCATTTACAGTTTGGCAACGTCACAGAGCCCACGGGAGAGGAGAAGGTAGCAGGGTGAGGAGAGAGGCTTGATTCCCTTCTCCACACCTTATACATGAGAACGGCCACACAGACGAAAGAAGCAGGTTGCTTGGGGCTCTGGGGGAAGGGAGCCACAGGCAAGGCCAGGTTGGCTTTGAGTAGGCTCAAAGGCTGCACCCTAAAGAGAGGCAGCTGGGGGCAGCACCTTGTCCCAGGCACAGGGCTTGCCTGCTGCTGCTGCTGCTGCTGCTGCTGCTGCTGCTGCTGCTAAGTCGCTTCAGTCGTGTCCAACTCTGTGCGACCCCACAGACGGCAGCTCACCAGGCTCTGCCATCCCTGGGATTCTCCAGGCAAGAACACTGGAGTGGGTTGCCATTTCCTTCTCCAATGCATGAAAGTGAAAAGTGAAAGTGAAGTCGCTCAGTCGTGTCCCACTCTTAGCGACACCATGGACTGCAGCCTACCAGGCTTGCCTAGACACTGATAAACCCCGCTGGGTTTCAGGCCACCTCCTCTGTCAGGTTCCGTGCCTGCTAGGCACAAGCTGGCATGGGAATCTGCATAGTTCCAATGTCCAAAGGAAACCAAGGCTTTCCAGAGGTCGAAACAACTAGCCCGAGCCACGTGACAGTATAGCAAGGAACCACCTGCAGTCCTGAGAAGTGGAGAGGGCCACGTTTGTTACAAGAGGAGAGCAGTGCTGTGCTGCCCTCAGTCACTCAGTCGTGTCCACTCTTTGCGACCCCTTGGACTGCAGCCCGCCAGGCTCCTTGGTCCATGGGATTCTCCAGGCAAGGATACTGGAGTGGGCTGCCATGCCCTCCTCCAGGGTAGCTTTCCAACCCAGGGATCAAACCCAGGTCTCCCGCATTGCAGGTGGATTCTTTACCATCTGAGCCACCAGGGAAGTCCAAGAATACTGGAGTGGGTAGTCCATCCCGTCTCCAGGGGAACCTCCCAACCCAGGAATGGAACCAGGGTGTCCTGCATTGTAGGCGGCTTCTTTACCAGCTGAGATAGCAGTGGTACCAAAGGAAAATTAGTAGATAGAACTGTCTTCAGGGTCTAATTGTGAAAGGGGTAAGATGAAACTCCAACCATTCATTCACTCCCAGGAAACACCTTTGAAGTGGCAAGGCCTGCTTTGGGCTCCGAGGGTTCAAGAGTGAACAGTACAGAGCTGGGGCCTGCCTTCAGGAAGCTATATTCTAGTGAAGAAAACAGACAGCAGACATAAGCGTCCCCACATGGATGGTGACAGAGCAGGGCCAGCATTGCGGCTGCGGCAGACGTGGCCCGCGAGTCAGAAAGGCTTGAAGCCGCCGGTCTAGGGAGGGCTGGGGACCCGTCCAGGCAGAGGTCTGCCCTCCAGCAGGGCGGGCATGTTCCGGGACTGAGGCAAGACCAGCGATGCGCACCCTGGGGGACGAGGCCAAGGGCTGGCGGGGAAGTAGGACCGAGGGTGTGGCGGCTGCGCTTTGCTGCTAAAGCCGTCGGGTTTTCTCCCCAGGATAAGGAGAAGCTTGGTGCGTCTGGTGCAGGTTGCTATTCCTCCCACCTGTTGATGGGTGGGAGGCGGCTGGGGGTGGAGGGCAGGCAGAGGGGCACCGGAATTGGGTGTGGCCTGCGGGATGGGGGCGGGGGAAATGGGGGCGAAAGTGGATTAGATTCACCTGACCGGAGAAGCAAGGAGCTAAACCAGGCATGACTGGAGACGAGGAGTAAGGAGAGAGAAAGGGCCCAGGTTTCTACAAAATCTTCCTGTTCTGTCTCCATCTTGTCTCCATCACCCTCTGACACCGCTCTCTGAGGCGGCCAATGGCCCTCCCCTGTGGGAGCTGCCCACCCGCCCATCTTCTTCGGCATCACCAGTGGTCTTCACCATCTTGACCCTCCTCTCCTGGAATGTGGGCCCCCGGCAGGCTCCTCGCGACTCTCTGTGTCTTTGGCTCCCCGCTCTCTTTCTAGCCCTTACGTCCACATGGCTCCCAGGTGGCCCACAGCTCCAGCATCACCTTGAAGAAGGGGCCTTCTGGACGCCCCTAGGGGGACTGGATCACACCCCTAGGCCAGGACTGACCCTGCCCCAGGTGGCCTGACCACACCCCCAGGCTAGGGTTCACCACTATAGCTGACGGGACCACACCCCCCTGAGCATGGTGCAGCCTCTTCAACTTCATGAAAGTTCTTGCTGTTGTTCAGTCACTGTTTTATCCAATTCTGCGACCTCATGGACTGCAGCATACCATGCTCTTCTGTTCTCCACTATCTCTGGAGTTTGCTCAAATTCATGCCCATTGAGTCAGTGGTGCTATCTAACCATCTCATCCTCTGTCACTCCCTTCTCCTTTGCCTATGATCTATCCCATCTTTTCCAGTATCAGGGTCTTTTCCAATGAGTCGGCCGTTTGCATCAGATGGCCAAAGCACTGGAGCTTCAGTTTCAGCAGCAGTCCTTCCAGTGAATATTCAGGGTTGATTTCCTTTAGGATTGACTGGTTTGGCTTCTTTGCTGTCAAAAGGACTCTCAAGAGTCTTCTCCAGCACAATTTGAAAGCATCAGTTCTTCAGCACTCAGTCTTCTTTATGGGCCAACTCTCACTTCTGTACATGACTACTGTGAAAATCATAACTTTGATTATGTGGACTTTTGTTGGCAAAGTGATGTCTCTGCTTTGTAATATGCAGTCTAGAATCATAGCTTTCCTTCCAAGAAGCAAACATCTTTTAATTTCATGGCTGTAGTCCCGAGTGATTTTGGAGCCCAAGAAAAGAAAACCTGTCACTGCTTCCACTTCTCCCCCCTTCTATTTGCCATGAGTCATACACTGGAATCAAGATTGCTGGGAGAAATATCAAAAACTTCAGGTATGCAGATGATACTACTCTAACGCCAGAAAATGAAAAGGAACTATGGAGCCTCTTGGTGAGAGTGAAAGAGGAGAGTGAAAAAGCTGGCTTAAAACTCAACATTCAAAAAACTAAGATTATGGCATCCAGTCCCTAACTTCATGGCAAATAGATGAAGAAAAGGTGGAAACACTAACAGGTTTTATTTGGGGGAGGGGCTCCAATCACTATGAGTGGTGACTGCAGCCACAAAATTAAAAGATGCTTACTAACTGGAAGAAAAGCTATGACAAATCTAGACAGTGTATTAAAAAGCAGAGGCGTTACTTTGTTGAATAAGGTCCATAGAGTCAAAGCTATGCTTTCTCCAGTAGTCACCTGTGATGTGAGAGTTGGACCATAAAGAAGGTTGAGCACAGAAGAATTGATGCTTTTGAACTGCCGTATTGGATAAGACTCTGGTGAGTTCCTTGGACTGCAAGGAGATCAAACCAGTCAATCTTAAAGGAAATTAACCCTGAATATTTATTGGAAGGACTGTTCCAATGAAGCTGAAGCTCCAATACTTTGTCAACCTGATGCAAAGAGCCGATTAATTGGAAAAGACCCTGATGCTGGGAAAGATTGAAGACAGGAGAAGAGGGCAGCAGATGATGAGATGGTTGGATGGCATCACCAACTCGATGGACACGAGTTTGAACAAACTCCAGGAGACAGTGAAAGATGATAGGGAAGCCTGGTGTGCTGCAGTCCGTGAGGACACAAAGAATCAGACGTGACTTGGTTACTGAACAACATTTGCCATTAAGTGATGAGACTGGATGCCATGGTCTTTGTTTTTTGAATGTTGAGTTTTAAGCCAGCTTTTAACTCTCCTCTTTCACCCTCATTGTGGAGAAGGTGATGGCACCCCACTCCAGTACTCTTGCCTGGAAAATCCCATGGAAGGAGGCGCCTGGTGGGCTACAGTCCATGGGGTCGCGAAGAGTCGGACATGACTGAGCGACTTTACTTTCACTTTTCACTTTCATGCATTGGAGAAGGAAATGGCAACCCACTCCAGTGTTCTTGCCTGGAGAATCCCAGGGACGGGGGAGCCTGGGGGACCCTGACGGAGCCAGGGCTTCCGTCTATGGGGTCTCACAGAGAGGATCTTTAGTTCCTCTTCACTTTCTGCCCTTACAGTGTTATCATCTGCATATCTGAGGTTGCTGATACTTCTCATGCAATCTGATTCCAGGTTGTGATTAATCCAGCCCAGTATTTCACATGTTGTACTCTGCATATAAATTAAATAAGCAGGGTGACAATATACAGCCTTGACGTACTCCTTTCCTAATTTTGAACTAGTCCATTTTCCCATGTCTGATTCTAACTGTTGCTTCTAGTCCTGAATACGGGTTTCTCAGGAGACAGGTAAGTTCTGGTAATCCCATGTCTTAAAGAATTTTCCACAGTTTGTTGTGATTCACACCATCAAAGGCTTTAGCCTAGTCAATGAAGCAGAAGTAGATTTTTTTTTAAAAATTATCTTGCTTTTTCTGTGATCTAACAGATGTTGGCAATTTGATCTCTGGTTCTTCCACCTTTTCTAAGTCCCCCTTGAACATCTGGTAGTTCTTGGTTCATGCACTATTGAGACATAGCTTGAAGGATTTTGAGCATTACCTTGCTAGCATGTGAAATGAAGGCAATTACTCAGTAGTTTGAATATTCTTTGGCATTGCCTTTCTTTGGGATTGGAATGAAAACTGACCCTTTCCAGTCCTGTGGCCACTGCTGAGTTTTCCAAATTTGCTGGCATATTGAACTGAAGCACTTTCAGAGCATCACATTTAGGATTTGAAATAGGTCAGCTGGAATTCCATCACCTCTATTAGCTTTGTTCATAGTAACTCTTCCTAATGGCCACTTGACTTCACACTCCAGGATGTCTGGCTCTAGGTGAGTGACCACACCATCATGGTTCTCTGGGTCATTAAGACCTTTTTTGTACAGTTCTTCTGTGTATTCTTGCCACGTCTTCGTAATATCTTCTGCTTCTGTTAGGTCTTTCCCATTTCTGTCCTTATCGTGCCCATCTTTGAAAGAAGTGTTCCCTTGGTATCTCTAAATTTCTTGAAGAGATCTTTAGTCTTTCCCATTCTATTGTTTTCCTCTACTTCTTTAGCACTATTCATTTAAGAAAGGCCTCTTATCTCTCCTTGCTATTCTCTGGTTCTCTGCATTCATTTGGGTATATTTTCCCTTTCTCCTTTGCCTTTCACTTCTCGTCTTTCCTCAGCTATTTGTAAAGCCTCCTCAACCACTTTGCCTTCTTGCATTTCTTCTTCTTTGGAACGGTTTTGATCACTGTCTTCTATACAATATTATGAGACTCTATTCATCATTGTCCAGAAACTCTGTCTACCAGCTCTAAGCCCTTGAATCTATTTGTCACCTCCATGTATAATCATAAGGGATTTGATTTAGGCCATACCTGAATGGTCTAGTGGTTTCCCCTACTTTACTCAAGTTAAGCCTGAAGTTTGCAGTAAGGAGCTCATGATTGGAGCCACTGTCAGCTTCCAGGTATTGTTTTTGCTGTCTGTATAGAGCTTCTCCATCTTTAGTTGCAAAGAATATAATCAATCAGATTTCAGTGTTGACCTTCTGGTGATGTCCATGTGACTGTCATCTCTTGTGTTGGTGGAAAAGGGTCTTTGCTATGACCAGTGTGTTCTCTTGGCAAAACTCTGTTAGCCTTTGCTCTGCTTCGTTTTCTACTCCAAGGTCAAACTTGCCTGTTACTCCAGATATCTCTTGACTTTTACATTCCAATCCCCTGTGATGAAAAGCACATTTCTGGCGGGGGGGGGGGGGGGGGTAAGTTCTAGAAGGTGTTTTAGGTCTTCATAGAACTGATCAGCTTTTCAGCATCAGTGGTTGGGGCATACACTTGGATTACTGTCATGTTGGATGGTTTGCCTTGGAAATGAACCAATATCCTTCGGTTATTGTTGAGATTGCACCCAAGTACTACATTTCGGACTCTTGTTGACTGTGAGGGCTACTCTATTTCTTCTAAGGGATTCTTGCCCATAGTAGTAGATATAATGGTCATCTGAATTAAATTAGCCATTCCCATCAATTTTAGTTCACCGACTCCTAAGATGTCGATGTTGCCATCTGCTGATTGACCGTGTCCAGTTTACCTTGATTCATGGATCTAATATTCCAGGTTCCTATGCAACATTGTTCTCTACAACATTAGACTTTACTTTCACCACCAGACGCGTCCACATCTGAGCATGGTTTCCATTTTGTCACAGCCGCTTCATTCTTTCTGGAACTAGTAACAGCTGCCCTCCACTTTTCTGCAATAGCATACTGGATACCGCCTGACCTGTGGGGCTCATCTGTTGTCATATACTTTTGCCTTTTTATAGGGTTCTCCAGGCAAGAATACAGGAGTGGGTTGCAATTTCCCTCTCAGTGACCATGTTTTGTCAGGACTCTTCACTATGACCGTCTTGGGTGGCCCTGCATGGCTTAGCTCATTGAGTTACGCAAGCCCCTTCACCACAACAAGGGTGTGATCCATGAAGGGAATGAAAACTCTGCAGCTCATCAAAACAGGGTTGTGGTGATGGTCACAGAACTCTGCAAGGACGCTGGTAACCACCGAATTCTACACTGAAGAGGGTGAGTTTTATGGTACGGAAATTACACTTCAGTGAAGCTTTGAGAAACAGACAAAAGAAACAGCCGAAGAGCACCCCTCTGTGGCCCTCTCCCCTAAGCCCCCATCCGTGCTTTGTCAGCAGGGAGCCATGCTGACCATCCCCACGCATCATGCTTGACTCCTCCCTCTGACTTAGGGGGCATTTTGCGTTTGGGTGGATGCTTTGGGCTGTCATCTGGGTTCTAAGGCTCTTGGTACTAGTAGGTGGGGGAAAGGATGTGTGAGAGCATCCCATGACAAGTTGTCCCCTGTCCCACAGGACTTCAGACAAATGCTCTATCCACGTTTTCTTACGTACAGGTAAGTCTTGCCTTCTGCTACTTATCCTAAGTCAACCTGTTCTACTCTTTGTTTTTTTTCATTTCGAATCCAGAGTGGCTGCTGATCCTCTTATTTTCTCAAGTTCTAGTGACTTTTTCTGTCTCGATGTCAGCAACCCGTGACTCCTTGTGCCTTTGTGATTTGGGAGCACGGGGTCACTCCACATGGCTGGGACCTGGAGCCAGCTGTGACTTGGGCCCTTTTCTCCCAATGAGAGGGGCTATCCCCAGGCTTGGCCCTCCTTGAGAGCAGCTGGTTCCTCCGCACTTTTCCTGGTCCCAGGTCTCCGGTTTCCAGGCAGCTGGCATTTCCAGCCTACTCCTTCAGACAGCTGGCACCACACACCAGACTTGTTGGCACCAAGTGGTCCGGGTATTCCCCCTGCAACAGAGGCCCTATGAAAAAGAAAGAGGCAGGGAGCCTTTGCTGGGACAGCCCCACCCCAGCCTGCCCTGCTGTACTCCGTGTGATGCAGGAGGTAGGTCGTGCCCCTCCCTGTCTTGCTGTGTCTGACTTTATAAATACCTCTCTCCCCCGGTAAGGCCTACGCCTTACCCAAGCCAGTGACAGTGACAGTGAGGAGTCCGGTCTGAGCCCTGGGACATGCAGCCTAACTCTTCTCTTACTCCTTGCTCTCTGCATCAAATGCCTTTGGGCCTCTTCACTTCCTTCCTCAGGCCAAGCGTCCCTGCTCACCACCACTGGCCAGCAGCAAGCTCTCGTCTCTGGCTCCTGCAATGCTTTCTTCCCTGTTGTGTGATGCTGTAGATGACTGATTTCTGCATGTAGGGGAGTCCCTCCCAGGCAGTCCTTCTCATGCAGTCTATGAGCAACTACGTGAGTGCCGCTCAGGGCCTATCTTTCCAGAAATGTCTGCTGAGCATCTATGGCATTTAATTTACTTTGCCAACAAAGGTCCATCTAATCAAAGCTATGGGTTTTCCAGTGGTCATGTATGGATGTGAGAGTTGGACCATAAAGAAAGCTGAGCGCCAAAGAATTGATGCTTCTGAACTGTGGTGTTGGAGAAGACTCTTGAGAGTCCCTTGGACTGCAAGGAGATCCAACCAGTCCATCCTAAAGGAAATCAGCCCTGAATATTCACTGGGAGGACTGATGCTGAAGCTGAAACTCCAATACTTTGGCCACCTGATGGGAAGAACTGACTCATTGGAAAAGACTCTGATGCTGGGAAAGATTGAAGGCAGGAGGAGAAGGGGACGACAGAGGATGAGATGGTTGGATGGCATCACCGACTCAATGGACACGAGTTTGAGTAAACTCTGGGAGTTGGTGATGGACAGGGAGGCCTGGCGTGCTGCAGTCCTTGGGATCTCAAAGAGTTGGACACGACTGAGCAACTGAACTGAACTGAACTGATGGTATTTAATATACTATCCTGTGCTGCACAGAGATACATGCATAGGGAACTTGGCCAGTGCCTTTGAGAAGTTCGTAATATACTCATTTACAGCCTTGGGGTGAAGAGACATTAGTAGAAAAAGGGAATGGAGAGAGGTAAGGGACCACATTTATAATCAAAAAGGTAAACATCACCCTCTTCCCATCTACTGTTTGTTCCAGGCAGGGACATTGTGAGGGGGTCACTGAGGCCTGGGCCTGGGTGCTGGCCTCAGAGTCCTCTCCAGGAACTCCCCTCCATGCTCAGCAAAGACTAGGGCCCACCCTGCAGGCCTGATGAGGTCCCAGAACGACCCCGCGATACTTTCCTCTGCTGCTGGACTAGAGAAAGTCGTTCACTTGGGGAGGAAGAAGTGGCTCCCTGAGGGTCTCTGGGGTCCCCACTCCCTCCTTGCTAAGATGGGGAGCTGCCTCTGGCCCCAGCAGAGGGAAGCCGGCTGCCACTGCTCTAGGGACGTCATGGGGTCTCATAGTGAGGGGGAGGAGAACGAGGCCTCCAGGACACAGACCCTTGGGGAGGGGAACCCAGGAGGCCACACTCCTGGGGGCCTCCAAAGCTCAGACAGGTCTCATCCAGAGGGAGTGAATGAATGAAGGGGTTGGATTGGCAGTGAGATGAAATGATGCTCCCGTGCTGGGCACAGGCTCTGGCTTTCGGCTCGCCACCCTCTCCGCATCCCTCAGGGTGGCTTCCAACAGAGCAGGAGGAAGTGCCTGGCACTGGCTAGGGGGGATTCCCTAGGAGCCTCGTGCTCCTCGTTCTTTTTCAAACACTGCCCTTTCCAGCCAAGGCAGCTGGGCTGCCTGTGGCGGGAGTAATTGAACGTGACGTGGTCAGGGGGCAGAGGGCGCCGGTGCTCATTTCTGAGAAGTGAGCAAGTATAGACACTCTCCTTGGGCCAAGTGACTCTTGCAGACATGAAATGGTGGCATCAACATTTCTTCTTAAAATAAACATTTCTTGTTCGTAAAGATAATTCTTGTGCCTATAAATGCTTCAATCAAAGAAATGTTTTCTTTGTTCAGAGGCATTCAATTGGCCAGACAGGGCCAGGGCTGTGACAAGATGCCCACTCCTGATCTGGAAGCAACAGCCGGCCTACCAGGCGGGGGGCAGGCCCTTCCGGCTCTTCCCAGGCTCCCTGCCACTCTGTGGCTCAAATGTACCAGGGTGAGCATCTTCAAAATAAAGACTCCTTTTAATCAAAAGATAGGATAGACTTGGTGATATTTCCATAGATAAGAAAGAGTCTTAAAAAAAGAGTCCCAATTCTTACCCAAACCCAAGCTAGAAAACTGGATGATTTCATGAGCTCAGCTTGCCCTCCTCAACCTCTCTGCCTACACCTGTAGCCTCATATTGGCGAATCCCCACCTTGCCCCAGTATGCAGCTCTGAGGGAGTCTTCAGTCCCTTCAAGTGGACGCTGAGACCAGGTGGACAAAGAGACACACACAGAGAGGAGTGGGGAGACGGGACACAGACCTGGGTGCGTCCTGCCCCGTGTCACACCCCCTCTGAACACTGGAGCCAGTCTGTCAGCAGGCCTGTGCAGATGGAGGTCCATTCCATGCCGACACCTGCTGGAAGCGGCCCCCACTTGGCTGGGACCTCCAGTGGCACAGGTAGGCCCATGGTGAGCAGTTAGGGAGTGGGCGCTTCCCACCACAGGCTAGCGAGTGTTCAAAGAGGCCCTTTAATGTCTACCTGCCAAAACCCACACTGAGCCCCCCTCATCTGGCATGGAAACCTGCATTTATTAATTAAGAGTTCTTTTATCATCCCATTTTCCTTGATAATCTAACAGAGACTCAGGTCAGGCTGAGCCTGGGTCAGCTTGAGTGAGTGAAAGTTGCTCAGTCGGGTCTGACTCTTTGCAATCCCATGGACTGTAGCCCCCCAGTCTCCCCTGTCCATGGGATTCTCCAGGCAAGAATATTGGAGTGGTTGCCATTTCCTTCTCCAGGGGATCTTCCTGACCCAGGGACTGAACGCAGGTCTCCTGCATTGCAGGCAGATTCTTTACCGTCTGAGCCACCAGGGAAGCCCCTCACAGAGCAAACACGCTCAGCCTCTGCGTGATGCTTCCGGAGCCCTTGCCTCCCCTTTGCTGACTCCTCAGTCCCGGATGCAGTTCAGAAGGGCTCCTCTGGGTTTCATCCTGGGGCCCGAGAACCGAGGTGGCTGTTACAGGGAGGGCTGCAGGTCAGGCAGGGCCCCAGCCAGAGGTGGACCCCACGTCCTGTCCCCCAGTGTAGAGAAGGACCCCTGCGCCTTGGCCGGTGGGGCCGTGGCTGTGCCATCAGACAGCACGTGTTCAGCCAGCTCAGCTGCACACCTCGGCCTCTCCAAGACTCCTTTCCTTGTCTGAGGAAGAGGCGATGAAGGCCTGCTCCAGGGATTTCCCCAGGAGTAATGAAATGTGCCTGGTTTCTCACGGAGGCTGCAAAGGAAAGCTTCCTCCCCCAGCGCCCCAACCTGGCCTCCTCGTGCCACTCACCCCCTCCCCAATTATCTCTGTGTCCCGGAGCTGGCTCAGGCTGGGAGGGGTGGCAGAGGAACGCCCCTCCTGTCCCCGGGGGTCACACTCTGGAGGCCCAGTTGCAGCCCTGCTCAGCTCACACTGGCGCCCTGCCTGCCACCGCCTTGCCTCGCCCCATGGCTCTGGGCCCGGTGGAGACGCTTGGCTCTGACGCACTTTTAACTGCTGACACACGTTACTTGGATGCCTTTAAACCCAAAACAAGGTCAGGCATCAAACCGCATCTCCCTCTGCAGCCAGGCCTTCGTTCCCGCCAACCTTGGGAAGGACGTGGAGAGAATGAAAGTTTGACTGGCAGAGCTGCCATCATGCCCACCTGAGGCCCAGCCCTGGTGACAGAGGCAGCCTCTCTTCTGAATGCGTCCTTCAGTGTCTCTGCTGGTTTGTTGTGTGTTTACATGCAGATAGCTCCACACCCAGCACAGGATGGCATGGCTTCACTGGGCATTTCACTACCCCTCCATCTCTGAGATGGAGCCCATCAGTCCATTTTGCACATGGTTTTTCTGAGCTCCTGGCTGCTGCCTGCAGCTCCAGAAAGGACAAGCATTCGCTGACTCCAAAGCTGGGTCTGGCCAACGAGGCTTTTTCCTTCTGCACCACGACGTGATCACTTTGGTGACAATATCCCTTAAAGAAATAAAAAGCAAGACATGTTGCCCAATTTTAAGTTGAGTGGGCTCTACATGTGGCATTAGACAACAGAAAGGTTTTCGGTGCCAGCCAACCCTTAAATGACACTGTTTCCAAATCTGGGTCATGGCATTAGCCCTGGTACCCTGACTAGCACCCGTGCCTAATCCTGGCGGGGAGCAGAGGAAGCCTGGGAGCCAGCAGTGGGCTGGAGGCTGATGTGGTTTCAACTTCTCCCACCTCCCTAGACGCTGCATGGTTGTTAAACACCCCTTTAATCTGGGCTCGTCAAAAGCATCACTGAGAACACACGCCTGACAGGCAGCAGGGGTCCCAGGTCAGCGACTTCCTGATAAGCTGGGCTGCCCTTAAACAGCAAATCCGTCTAGCAGGGCCCTTCCAAGCCAGGAGCTGTTAGCAGAGGTGCTCCAGGTATTGCCCCAGCGCTTTGTGAGAGGGACAACGAAGTCATTCTCTGTCTCTCTGACCCTGACTCTCTCTGTGTGTCTCTCTCCATGTGTGTATCTCCAGGCCATCAGGACACACCATACCGGAAGGATCCACGGCAGGACATTAGCTAGGACATGAGCCATCAGAGTTGCCTAGCCTCTGAGGGAAAGGACCAAACTGAACTAGTGAGCTTGATTTGGGGGCACTTGCCTCCTTTTGTGAAAATTAACTTCCTAACCTTTTAGACCTGGGATCCTGCCCCTTGCTCACTAGCCTCTGCCCCCCAGGCCTGTCCCAAGCATCCCTGCCTCAGTGCTCAGCCCAGTTGGTCAGAGTGTCAGCCCATTGTCTGGGGCACTGTGATTGGTGGAGGAATCCAGACCTAAGCCAATCAGCACACAGCATTACCCTAGGCCCCAGAGCTGGTCCTCACGTGGCTGGGTGGTGGGTTGGTGGCCCAGCTACAGAGAGGGAGATGTGAAAGCATCCCACCCTCTTAAGAGCTAGTAGGGAAAGAAACACCTTCTCTTTCTTCAGGCATCTGGGCACGTGGGTGTGAAAGCTGGGACTGCTGCCCGCGCTTTGTGGCCATGAATTGAGGGTGAAACCTCAGGGAGTGGAGAGTAGACAGAACTTCTGAAAGGTGAGGCCAGAGCCCCTTTAAGCCAGCCCTGAAGCCCACTGCAACACTTATGTGAGGGCGAACTTTTCGTGGTTTGGTGTGTCGATGGAGAAAGTGTCCTTTGAGCTTAGGTGAGCAAGAGCTGAGGGGAGCTCTCCTCAGGGCAACCCCCACTCAACTTAGTTTTTGTTAAACACTTGAAGACTGGTCCGTGGCACTGAAGGGTTACCGCTGCACACTGGTGCCACAGAGGGACTTGCCTGAAATGACAGAAGCTGATACCTTCGGGCTTGGCTCTGCCCATCCTGGGTCCTTTCCCAAGTGCTCCTCTCTAGCTGCTGTGAAGACCCTCAGCAGAAGGACTGAGGACCATGGGCTTGGAGACCAAAGGACCAGAGAGCAAAGCTGCTCGGACACCTCCAGATCACCTCTCCACTCCCTGGTGAGAGGGACCCTGCGTTTGCCACTTGGCAATCTTCTGCTTTGCCAAGAGCAGAGGACTGAAAAAGCTGTGCTTTTCTCTAAAGACACCAGAGAGTAGAGATGTCAAGAATGCCAGGCCACTTGGGTTCAAACCCTAGTCCTGCCACTTGTTAGCTATTTGACCTTATGCAGAGTACATCATGCTAAATGGTGGGCTGGATGAATCACAGCTTGGAATTGAGATTCCCGGGAGAAATATCAACAACCTCAGATATGCAGATGATACCACTCTAATGGCAGAGAGTGAAGAGGAACTAGAGAGCCTCTTGATGAGGGAGAAAGAGGAGAGTGAAAAAGCTGGCTTAAAACTCAGTGTTCAAAAAGCTAAGATCATAGCATCTGGCCCCATTACTTCATGGCAAATAGAAGGGGGAAAAGTGGAAGCAGTGAGAGATTTTCTCTTCTCGGTCTCCAAACACACTGTGGACAGCCATGAAATTAAAAGATGCTCACTCTTTGGAAGAAAAGCGATGGTAAACCTAGAGAGCGCATTGAAAAGCAGAGATATCACTTTGCTGCAAAGGTCCATCTAGTCAAAGCTATGGTTTTTCCAGTAGTCATGTATGGATGTGAAAGTTGGACCATAAAGAAAGCTGAGCACTGAAGAATTGATGCTTTTGAACTGTGGTGTTGGAGAAGACTCTCGAGAGTCCCTTGGACAGCAAGGAGACCAAACCAGTCAATCCTAAAGAAAATCAACTCTCTATATTCATTGGAAGGACTGATGCTAGCTATGACTATTCTGACCTTTGTCGGCAAAGTGATGTCTCTGCTTTCCAATGCGCCGTCTAGGTTTGTTGTAGCTTTTCTTCCAAGCTCATGGCTGCAGTCACCGTCCACAGTGGTTCTGGAGTGCAAGCAAAGAAAATCTGCCACTGTTCGATTTTTTCCCCTTTCAATTTGCCATGAAGTGATGGGACCACATGCCATGACCTTAATTTTTGTGAGTTTTAAGCCAACTTTTTCACTCTCCTCTTTCACCTTCATCAAGTTACTCCAATATTTAGCATCTTTAACCAACAACCCTTCACGATCTCAGTCAGTTCTTGTGGATCAAGAATACAGGTGCAGCTTGGCTTAGCAGCTCTCAAGGCCACAGGATGTGAGGCAGGCTCCCAGCCTTGACCGGGGTAGAGAGTCTGCTTCCACGCTGTCTCAAGGAGCTGCTGACGGGCCTCAGGTCCTTGCTGACTGGGGGTTGGAGACATCCACCTGGGCCTCTTCACAGGGCTGTTCCTGATATGGCAGGTGGCTTTTCCCAGAGCACGGGCTCTGAAAGAGAGTGAGAAAGGGCAAGGAGGGGGCAGGCATGGTCCTTTGGTCTTCCAGTAATCTTGGAAGTCACTTCCCATCGCCTTTGCTCCATTGTGCTTAGTACCAGCAATTCACTAGGTCCAGGCCACAGGAAAGAGGAAAGGATTGCCCAGAGGTGGAAAAACCAGGAGGCAGAGGTTTTGGGGGACCAACTAAGAAGGGGGACAAGGCATTGCCAAGGTCAAGGGACTGAAAAGGCAGAGCACACGTGAAGCTAAGCTCCCACCCATCCATTTCTCTCACGGTGGGGGGCACCCACAGCAGTCGGCTGTGCCCACCTCCTCACAGACCTGGGTCCCTGCTTCATGGGGTCCCTCCACCCTGGGTTATAATCACTCTACCCAGCTTTCTCATCCTCGGCCATCTTCCTGCACTTGCTCCCCTGTGCGCCTCAGTTTCCCCTTTCCATGCACCAAGTTAGCGATTCTTTATGGTGAACTCTCTCTGTTCAAAGAGCTGGTGGGGTGACTGCCTCCAGCCAGATCCCGCGTGACCGTATGGCTGGAGAGCCGCCTTGCACCTGGGCCTCGCACACATCAGGACTTCATCCCCAGGAGCCCGCACCTCACCTGGGCTCTCAGGCCGCCCACGGGGTGAGCCCCTCACTGGAGGCCACACAGGTGCCCGCAGTGCCCGCTGCCCAGGAAGAAGGAGATGCCCAGCCCTGCTCCTGGGGGAAGGCAGGGACTGGAGACTCCAGAGGCGAGGTGAGTTGCTGTCACCTGTGGGAGTACTTCCTTCAGTCTCTGAGGACATCGAGCTGGGAATTAATTAAAAGGGGTGAGGAGGCCTGGACATTCTTGGCTGGGTTTGGGCGGGGAGAGGAGTCTGTCCTGTGCCTCTGGGCCTGCCCCGCACAGGTGGGCTCCGGCCCTTCACAGCCTGCGCCCTCCTGGTGCCCACCCAGCTGAGGTCACGGCAGAGCCCGGGCCGCAGGGCGCGGGCTGGACGCTGCACACAAGCCCCCGGGAGGCTACGGAGTGCTCTCACATTTCCGTACACCCCGCAAATTAGGAACATGTTTACTTGCATAATAGCACTTTATTATGTTTACACACAGTTAAGCCGCAGCCCACGGGTTCACCAAAGACACAGAAATGTTGTGAAAGGACTGGCGATCCTGGGCTTTTCCGTGAGGATTAATTTACCGCTTGTTCACTGCCTTTGTCGTCGGCTAGCATTCGCCGGCAGGCAGGCCGGCCCCTGCTCGCAGTCATTGAAGGTTTAAGAAAAGCTCAGCGGGGGAAAACTTAAATTTGAGGGGAGAAAAGTTCTAGCGGACCTGTGGTTAGTCAGCTGGCTTTCCGGGCTCCATCCTGAGAACCCGACTGTGACAGTCGCCCCCCATCCTCTCTCTTGCTAGGGGGCCCTCGACGAGCCCTCGGAGGCTCTGTCTCGGTTCGGGGGTCGCCCAAAGCAGACTCACAGCGGGGACTTGTCCGTGGGTGATCCCGGCCAGCACGGGGTGAGGGTGGGGGAGGGTTCTGGTTCTCATTCCCAGGACAGCCTGGGAATGAGGGCTGTGGCCTGCCTGCCATGGCTCAACCCACCCAGGCCTCAAGGGGAGCAGGCTTCCCCTGGGTGTTCAGCCACAAGCTGCCTCTTCCTGGGGTGTGAGGCCCCTGGGGGTGTGAACACTGCCTGCAGGGGAGGAAGCACTTCCCAAGGTGGCAGAGGAGCAAAGGTAAGCCAGCCATAGGTGTCTCCCGCTGGGCGGGGCATCTTAGCCTCTGCTTTATACTCAGTCACCAAAGCCTTGACGTCCTTGTCTGTAAAATGAGGCGAAGGGTACTCCGCAGCAGGGCCCGTGTGAGCAGCAATAACACACGCAGCACTGGCACACAGCCGGGGCCCTGTCAGTGCTGGGCCTGTGAGTGGCCGCTCCTTCAGGGAGGAGCCCTCTGCCCCGCTGGACGCTCGGGTGACTCTGGGTTCCATTTCCTCTCCTGCCGCCGAGAGGCCGGGCCCTGTCCTGAGCTGTCCCAGCCAGCCCAGGCCGGGTGCCATCTGCTCAGACTCAGCAGTCAGGGCCCGGGCTGGTCTGCGGGGTCACCGCCGCCCATCTGTGTTCCCAGACCACGGAACCAGCCCTCTGGCCCGAGCAGTCACCTGCTCCCGGCAGCGGGAGGCCCAGCGCTTGACCTTTCCCTCGCGACGTCATTTTCCGTTCTGCCGCGTTTTTGGCCAGGCCTGAAACACTTATCTGGGGGAGCCGGGAGGATTGTTCCGAGGCTTGTCATTGTTTCAGGATCAGGTTGCCTGAGCCTCAAGAATCCGACAGAAACCAGAGCCTCCTCTGAGTCACCAACACCCACAATGTGGCCCTGAAGGGACACTGGGGCCCAGGGTGGAGGGCGGCGGCTCCCTCACCTCCTTTTGGGCCCAGAATGCTTCAGCAGTGCCCTCCCCACCCACAGCTGAGCCGGGTTTGTGTAGCTCAGGCCCAGTGCCAAACTGGCACAATGGTCTGGCCCCCAGCCTAGGCCTCTCTGCTGTGGCCAGGTGGGAGGGGAAGGTGGCGGCCCCTCTCATGCAGGGAGAATGCCACCTGCTCCCCAGGAGCAAGGAGGCCTCCGGGCCCGGGGTTAATGTGGCAAGGCCTACAGAAGCCCTTTTAGCTCTGTGAGGCCTGGGGGTGAAGGCAGAGGCCCCAGGACCCACGGCTGCTCCATCCTCAGGTCCTCCCCAGGTCTCCATCCAACATCCAGGCCTGGCCCCCCGGGAAGTACCTCACTGGGTCTCCCTCTCTTGACGCTTGTGTCCCACACGTGCTCGGAGGAGGGGGGCTCCAGCCACTGGACGTGCTCGGCCCCTCATCCTGCCCCTGCTGGGAAGAAGTAGCTCTGGAAGGCAGCTCGTGGTCAGCAGTCAACAAACAAAAGCCACTCAGCGTCCCCACACTCCTCTGGGCACCTGGCGAGCAGCCCCCCAAGTGGGGGCTGTCAGGGGTCCCAGCCAGCCCCGCTGGTCTGATTACTCAACGCCCAGGCACACTGCGCCCCACCCCCACCCCATCACAGCCAGTGGAGGCCGAGCACCACTTTCGGGATCGGCCAGAGCTCTGCTGGCCCATGGCCCCGGGAAAGCTCCTCAGGTGCTTGCAGCTCCCCACTAGGCAGCGGGCAAAGCAGGGGCTCTGGCTTCGAGCCACGGTCCCCGGGGGTGGGGCTCCCTGTCCTGGCTCCACCAGTCCCTTGGCCTTCCCCCAGTGCAGCCTGTTCTTGGAGGAATCTGACTTGTCACAGCCCTGCTTCATGGCCATCTGCATTGATGAAGCACCTAATGTATACCCAGGGCTGTTCCTATGAAATGGAGCTTGTGGGGGAGCACCTGAAATGCATTTACAGTTTTGAGACACATGCTTCTGACCCTCTTGGATGCGTCTGGGTGCACAGTCTGTGAAGTGTCCCGCTTTCCAGGTGAGGAAAGGGAAGGCTGTGTGAGCTCACAGCACTGTGGAGTCAGAATTCAGCTGCTCGGAAGCCATCATTGCTTTCATGATGCTGAGTGGCCTCCCTCTTTCTGAGAGGAGTTTATTGGTGAGCGTTGGAGGCAAGGCGGCCCAGCTAAGAGCCCTCTTGAGCCATGGAAGTCAGTCAATAATCATGCAAGTGTGACCACAGCCTTCTGAGAACCGCTTTGGGGGGTCCCTGCTGCAGAGCCTGGGGAGCAGAACGTGCAGCTACAAGGAGAGTGGCCAGCCAAGCTGCTCGGAGGGGGCAGCAGCGGCAGGGCGGCACCGTGCACAGTGCGGACGTGCCAGAGGGCTGTGCCCTGCAGCAGATCACGTGCGCTGTGGCAGGGGCTCAGCAGCGAGGTCTCAGTGACAGGGAATGAAGCCACAGAGCATTTTGAACCAGGAAATGGCTCCTGCAAAGTCTTCAGTCCCGAGTAGTCTGGGGAGATGGGCGAGGGGAAAGGTCTCAAGTTACAGCACCTGGCTTGGCTATACAGAAGGGGATGAGAGCCTGGAAACTGCATTTTAAATGTGGAGTCAACCAGGTAATTCAGTAACAAGACTTGCACGTCTGATTTGTAGTCCACCATGACTTATTCTGCATAGCAAACATCCACAGACCTCAAACTGTTTTTCCTCCTCCTGTATCTTCAGAGAACGAACTTCACCCTCCTCATCCCTCACTCCCAGTGCCCTTGGTCAGCAGGTCTGGCAGGACCCCACCAGCCCTCACCCAGCACTGACCAGTGAGGGTGGTCCTCACCTTCCCTCTTAGGCTGTCCTGGGTTTCCCCTCCCAGCCTCCTCTCTGGCTGGGGTGTTGGCTGGGGTCAGTTTTGCTTTCTGAATTGTAAGCAAAGCCACCTTCTGTAGCTTCAGCTTTGCTCTTCTATGCCTTACCCCCATTCCCTCTTCTTACCACGTGGGTTTCTCCCTCTGATGAAACTCTGCTCCCTGGAAGGATCAGAGAGGAATCATTTACTATCCTTTAGAGCCAATGTCTCAGCTTGGTCATCACTGTACCCTCAGCTGATGAACATAGCACCCCGCATATGGTAGGTGCTCAGTAAGTTAGAAGAAGAAAAGTGTTTTGACTGAAAGGATGCATGGATGGGTGGGTGGATGGGTGGCTGGACAGATGGATGGAAGGGTATGTGGGCTGGTGGGTGGACAGATGGATACATGAATGAATGGATGTGAATGTGTAAGGGCTCTCCTGGGAAGAAAATCAACTGAAAAAGCCCCCTGGGATGGGAGACAGGTGGGGAGAGGGTCCTGTTGGCTGTTTCACCTGTACCTCCCCGGGTTGAACTCTCTGGGCTGTGAGTGGTAGTGAAGTAAGTTAAGCAAAGTGACCAGAGCACTCACAGCCCCAGAGGTAATGTGTGGTCCTGGCAGGGGGCTCCTGGTGAGGCTGAGCTGGTGCAGCAATCTCAGTGGGACCTGAGTGCGGAAGGCTGCTGGAGAACAAAGCCTCAGACGTCACTTTGCAGGGGCCCAAATCCCCCAAGATGGAACAGCAGTCAGCACCTCCCTGTTCTAGCTGTTGACCACAGTTATCTTCTATCTCCTAGGATCCCAGTTTTATCCTCCAATCAACTGCCTGGTAAAGTCGAAGCTGGAGCAAGATGGTTTCCAGGGCAACTTTGTTGTCCACCCATGTATCTATAATTTGAGGTCTTTACAGAGCTCTCCTGAATGTGTGTGTATATATACATGTAAATGAAACATGTATGCATTGTGCATATACATATATAATCTTTATATATGCCTCCTGGCATCCCTGATGGCTCAGTGGTAAAGAAAACGCCTGCCAATGCAGGAAACGTGGGTTCAAAACGTGGGTCAGGAAGATCCCCTGGAGAAGAAAATGGCAACCCACTCCAGTATTCTTGCCTGGGAAATCCCACGGACAGAGGAGCCTGGCGGGCTACACTGCATGGGGTCGCAAAAGAGTTGGATATGACTGAAAAAACAGCAACAACGCTGCTGTTCAGTTGCTCAGTCGTGTCCGACTCTTTGTGACCCTAGGGACTGCAGCATGCCAGGCGTCCCTGTCCTTCACCATCTCCTGCAGGTTGCTCCAACTCATGTCCATTAACTCGGTGATACCATCCAACAATGAACAACAACACATACGACTCACTTAAGACTAAGAAAGTGCATTAATCCCTGGAGATCTGAGTCCATGCTGAAATTCTCAGCAGTGGTGCAGCCAGGGGGCTTTCTAGCAAGCCTGGTTCTGAGCTCCATTAACATATGATGATGTGGCCACTGCATGGCCTTGGTGGCAGGAGGGGGTGAGCCGGGGAAGAAGGGGTTTCCTGGATCCTGAGCATCAGTCAGGAGTGTTGTTGACCACCCAATGACTGGACAGCCTGTAGGAGTGACTGCCTTCCCAGCCTTCCAGTGTCAGGGCAGGGCCATGGGACTGATTCTGACCAGTGAGCAAAAGTGAGCTGTGACACTCTCAGGCCAGAGCTGGCTGCTGGCATGAGTCCTTCAAAAGGTCTCTGTGAAACAAAAGCCGGCAAGTTTAAGAAAAAGGCTGTCTCATCCATCTGGTCCTGGAGAGGCAAGAAGGAGCAGACCCCCGCCACGATGGGTGTGTGCCATGAGCCAAGGAGGAACCTCTGCTGCTGTTGGCCACTGAGATTTGGTGGGTATGTGCTAGGCATAACCTAGCCTATTGTGGCAGGTTCACGGCCTAAGTTTCTCTCAATAATCCTAGAAAAATGACCTGCTTTTCCTTCTAGCTGCAGCCAGGATACACCAGTCTCAGGTTCTTGGTGAGTCTGACCTAAGTCTCCGGGCCAGTTCTTCCAGCAACACTGTGGATGACCTGGGCCCTGACTTGGAAAGCCCTGCGGCCACTCATGGTGGGGTCTAGCCCCAGCTGTAACAGTTCTCGCTCATGGGGCTGTGATTTCAAGCCAGGCTGAGGAATTACAGTGAAAAAGTGGCCTCCAGGGGAGGCTTCCCCTGCAAGTGTGGGCCCCACTTGGCATAAAAAGCTGTTTTCACACTTGCCTTTATTTTTTGCTGCGAGATGATAGCCTCCTCTGGATGTGGAGCCGTCAGGGAGCAATCTCTTTCCCCAGGAAGACACGTGTCAAGCAGGACGCTGAGAGGTGTATGCAGCCTGGGCCCCAGCTCCTCTGTCTGAGCCCCACGTGCGTGCTCCTCACACACAGTGTGGAGGGGCCTGTGTCCGCGGGCTGGGCAGGGCACGAAACGAGCATCCGTCAGCTCCCGGCCAGCGGCAGGCTGATGGGGAGGTGGTTTTTAACAGCCTCCTGCTTATTGATTTCTGTGTGGTGAGGTCAACTTCAGCCGCCCTCCCATGGAGAGAGGCTGCAAACCAAAGCGGTTTGGTCCCCATCTATTTCCTGCAGGCTCTCGGCAGAGTGACCAGCTCCCTGCTGGCTGTGACCTTGGGCAGGTCGCCTTGCCGAGATCTCAGATGCTCTCACATCCGTGTCCCCTGGCGATGACATGCGCTGGAAGCCTGCTAAGGGCCAGGCCTTCCATCCTCGCCCAGCTCCCTTAGCTGATCCCGGTTTTCCAGGTGAGGACACTGAGGCACAGGGAGGTCAGGTAACATCAGTGAGGTCACAGAGCTGGTGGCTCTCGGGCTCAGCAGTGCCCAGCTCTGCAGCTGGCTGAGGACCTGAACGCTCAGCTGAGAGTTGCCCAGACCCTTTCCTGGGGCACCACCATTTCCTGCTTCTTGTGTCCTGTGCCAGTTTGCCCCTGGCCTTTACATCACAGCTCCCCGATCTTGTTCCCTGATGGGGAACCTCACAGTAGGCTAGGCACTAGCTGGGCACACAGCCAAGCAGAGACCTGATGGGCTGGCCTCCCCGTGGGGTTTGAGACCTCACCTGGGGGTGGGCAGGAGCTGCCAAGGGAAGGCTGTGGCACCAGGTGGCAGGACACGGTGGGGAGGCCTGTGGGCCCACCTGAGGAGGCGGGGGCCAGACTGATGCAGCAGCTGAGGGCAGGGCTGGACTTCCTCCCCGGTCGCCCCTGCACCCCACAAAAAACCCCAGAACTGACCTGACCCCTAACAGCAGCTCCTGAGAGTACTGCCCACCAGTGGGTGCCCCTGCACTCCCAACTACTGCTGGGAGACATGGCTTCTGGCCCTTCAGTGGCCCTGTCGAGCTGGAGACAAACTGGGGGTGGGGGGCAGGCCCTCCTGGGAGACATCAGGGAGGGGTCTGTGGCCTGGTGGGCGTGAGGAAAGGCAGCACCGTGGGAGGCCCTGTACTCACCCTGGGACTCAGCCAGGTGAGCTGCCCAGGACAGCACCTGTGGGAAGAGGGGCCCTGCCTGCTTTTTCCCCTGGAGCCACCATATAGGCTAATGAAGGGACGCGACCAAAGACTCTGGAAACATTGGTTTGGCTCAAGGTGGGCCCCTCACTTAAGTTGGGTCCCCCCCAGGGTCTTTTGGAGGTGGACTGGGGGCTGTACCTGGGAGGGTGCCAGGTAAGTGGCAGCTGCCTGGCAGAGGGTGAAGTGGGAGGCCCCAGGGTCTGCCGTGCCCAGCCGTCCCTCCACGTGCAGGAAGGAGCTGCAGACTCGGGGTGCTGAGTGCGGACTACCTCCCACACCCCCGTGGCCTGAGGCTGCCCGCCCCTCAGTCCGAGTCCTGGGCTTTGCCGCGGCCTACTCTGCACCCACTCTGGGTCCAGACGGGAGCCCCGGGCTCCTCCAGGTCCTGCCTGTGCGCCCCAGCGCCGCTGACTGC
The DNA here is from genome assembly GCF_023091745.1 of Budorcas taxicolor. Classification (NCBI taxonomy): domain Eukaryota; kingdom Metazoa; phylum Chordata; class Mammalia; order Artiodactyla; family Bovidae; genus Budorcas; species Budorcas taxicolor. Next base: position 9,587,011 of record NC_068930.1, on the reverse strand, counting down.
GGCCCTTGCTGCTGGATGCCTCCGCCCACAGCTGCCCCTGATGGGCACCCAGAACCTGGTGCAAACTCAGCTCACGTGTGGGCAGGGACGGCCCCTTGTGGGTGAGCTCAGGACATGAAAAGGCCATCGAGACACAAAGGGGCACCAAAGACAGAGGTCACCTCGGCCACACCCATGCCTGCAGCTGGTCTGTGCCCCGCGGTGGGGTGCGGTCAGACAGCCCGGAGGCCGGCTGGGGAGCCCGGGGGAACGAGTGCCACGCACAGGGACGCTCTGGTCAGCCCCTCTCCTCAGGATGCCTCCTCCCAGCTGCGTCGTGGAGGACTGTGCGAGGAGACAGGCCAGGATGGACGAGAGGGCCACCGAGCACGAGTCTGACTGAGGGAGCGCGGCCCTGTGCCTCAGAGATCCCTGAGATGGCGGGGAGGCTGCCTGGCGCCGTCCCCGCCGGCAGGAGACCACGCCCCCACCCCGGAAGCTATTTCTACAGCTTCCGGCTTTGGTGCCCCTCGGTCCGCTCCCACCTCCGGCATGAATCTGACGTATGTGCGGGCAGAGGCTGCGACAGGCCGCGCGACGGCAGGGCCTGGTGAGGAGGGATGCCCCCGTTCGGCGACAGCATGGCTGGGGAACAAACAGGCTGCCGTGTGGTGGCTAGGTTTAACCCCAGGATTTCAGTTGAAATGGAAAGTTTGGAAAATCGGAGCTGCCGTGGCTCAGCCCTCCCCACGAGCAGGATGTGCTGGGGCTCTGAGGGGTTCTTGGCAACTTCTTCAGGGCGAGGACTCCACAGAGCTGGGGGAGCGCGGGATGGGATGATGGCCATGCCCAGCCACTCCCTGTGCCTCGCAGGGGCTTGAGCCCATGAGAGCCTCCATCTTCCTTCCCCTGGAGCAGTGGGAGAAGCAGGAAGTCACTCCCTGGTGAGGGGCCAGGTCCCCCAGCTGCTGGGGACACTAAATGACATGCAGACTCAAAGCGTCCAGCCCGGAGCTGGCCTCCTGTCCCTGCTCCTGCCTGCCCCGATTGCCAGTCCGCCCTGGGACGGCCGGACTTCCCTGCACCTCCACACCCCGCGGAGGCCGCCCTGCAGACCCTGGTATGGGGAGAACGAGACTGTCACATGGGGTTCCTGTGCTTGTCACACACACAAATTGCTTCTCAATTTTTAAAAGAGCTTATACTTTTGGCTCTTACAAAAATTCATCTTCTAAAAATCCACTTGGGAGCCCTGGATAGCACCCCCACCCCCAGGCCTGCCTGGATTCCCTCTCTGTCTCTCTCTGGTTTATTTTGCTCTATGCCTTCATTACCAGAAATATACTTTGTATTTTATTTATCTCACTTAGCATCTCTCCCGGCCCCACTAACAAGAGAACAGAAGTGGCCAGAAGGAGTCACGTAGTTTCTTTTGTTTACTCTGTATCTTCAGAACCTATGCTAACCTAGGCTGTGCCTGGAATGCCATAGGCACTCAGTAAGTACTTTTGGAAAGAGTTTGTCAAAGGGTTCCTTTTCTCAGGAGAGGGTGACACCTCACCAGGGAGGGAAGGCGTTACCACAGGGTCCCCATCTCTCATAGGAGCCCTCCTGGTTGCGTCATCTGCCCTGGGCTAGAATCGAGTGCACCTCCTTTCTGGTCCTCAACAAGACTCCAGAGGCTCTGGGCCCAAACCCCCAGTTCAGCTTGGAGGCAGGTAGAAGTGGGGGGACCTGCTCCCAGCACCCAGCCAGTTCTGGCTCCCTGCCTCTCACTGTGCACTTCCTGGCACCTTTGAGCTAACGCCAAGGCCTGCAGATGATGGCCAGCCAGTTGGTTGGACTCGCAAAGTCTCCAGCCCCGCCCTGGACCCACAGAACCAGAGTCTACCTTTTAGAAAAATCCCAGGGTCATTCAAGTGGTGCTTCCAGTTTGAGAAGCGCTGGTGAACCTGCTCAAATGCCCCCTTCTCCCAGGCTAAGGGAAATACTTTGCTGAGACCATCTTGATTTCTTTTTGTCTCTGCAGTTATTGAAACAGACAGCGCGTGCAGCTGAGGGGGGACGGGACTTAGCGTTACTGCGCGGAAACAGTGAAGGGCAAACCCAGCAATTAGCGGCAGAGAGTGGGGAGGCGAGGCAGGCAGGATGGAGAGCCAGGGAAACAGCGACCATAATTGCAGGGTGTGCCAGCCTTGGGGACGTGCGGGGGGAGGCGTCATTAAGACAGCAGCCACCTATGCGTGGGGGGATGATGGGTGGAGCCCGGTGACAGGGAGGCAGAGAACGTGTGGACCCAGGGGCCTCCTCAGGGCTGGATGCAGCCCAGGTGGGCCTTTGTCTCCACCACGTCGAGCCCTCGCTGCCCCGCCCTTTGTGGATGCTGCTGTAGTACCTGCACAGGCCTGCACAAGGATTTTGGCAGCTGGAGGGTCAGGTTTCCTGCTAGGAGCTCTATTTGCCACATTTGAACTGACTACAGAGAAGGCTAGGCCTTCAGAGGGATGTTCCAACTGGGGTCCCAGGCACCCTAGGCTTCACGGAGGGTTGTGGAGGCAGCCACCAGTGTAAGGTGGGGGCTTCTCACCCATTGCCCGGTCCCCCATCCCTCACACTCCACCTTCAACCAGGCAGCTCTGCTCTTGTCTCTTTTATATGCTGGAATTCTGATTTGTGCCGCTTTAGGGAAAGAGAGAGAAGGAAAGTGTCTAGGTCCTGCACACCGGCTCACCTCACAGGTAAGGGGTCCACCCAAAGTGACTCAGTAGGAGGGATGTTCTGTCTTTCTTCCCTAAGAGCTGGGCCTCAGAGAAGGGAAGCCACATTTAGTTTCCTTGTGCAGGTGACCAGAGCCTGCTGTTTCCACTGCCTGAGAGAAGATGAAGCTGCTAGGGCTATTAAATCCCCCAAGGACTCAGAGAGTTAGAGGATGACCCAGGCTTGGAGCCCAGATCCATCCAGAGCCCAGAAGCACCTCGGGGCCACTTAAAGCCCCAGTGACATCACCCACCCCTCCCAGGCTCCTCTGGTTCTCTTGATTCAACTCTGCTCCATCCACCGTTCGTCAGCCGAAGTGGTGGGCAGCCGTCTATAATGAGCCTGGGCATTGGGCAGCAAAGTGAGGCTACCACCCATGGGACAGGGCACTTCAGGAAGCAGAGCTGGAAGAAGGGATCAGCTGCACTGCTGCCCGGGGAGCCCCTGGGTGACCCAGGTCAGCCCAGGATGACCAGGGAGGGAGATGAGATTGGCCGCGGCACAGGCAGGCAAGTGTCCTCAGGGCCAGAGACTCTGCCGAGGCCGTTGGGGTGGCCCTCCTCCTCCCTCTCTGGCCAGGGCTCCCGGGCCCCTCCCTGTGTGCCCCCCTGACCCCTGGCTCTGTCTCCTGTTCTTTGTGCCTCTCTGCTCAGGGGACACTGGGTCTGCCCCATGCTGGATGGTGCAGGACAGCAACTGGCTGCAGCCTGGTTCTCACATAGTCTGCGTGTTTCTGTCCCCTCCGGTTGGGAGGACTTTCTACAGGGAAGGTTCCCTAGGGTCTGGAGGAGTAGGTGGCCAAGGCCACAGTGGCCTGTCAGTCCATCCCTGGTTAGAAAGGCTTGTTCCCAAGAAAATAGCAGCCTTTTATTTGATACCCAAGCTTGGCTTCCTGTCGCCTCTCAGAGCACGTTTAGCTGAGTGGGAGCGATCTCCACTGGAGCGATTAGCAGCATCTAACCCTGAACCCCTGAGACTGTCTGAGCCAGCCTGTGCCTCTGGCGGCCTTCCCTTCTCACACACTGTGTGGGACCCAGAGGGACTGCAAGACAATGTTTGGGGCTGCATGACGGTATTTTATTTTAGTATCTAGATTTCTTCCCAGCTGCATCAGCGGTGTGGTAGCATTCCCTGTGAATGTATTATGTGTTGAAAGGCAGACGGCAAGGCAGCTCCTGCTTTGGGGTTGGACAGGGTCCTGGCGCTATGATTTCCCTGACTTCTTCCCCACTGACTGCCCAGAGACAAAGGCTGACCCTTCATTATTCCCCCAACCCGAGTTGGCCCAAGACCAAGCATCCCCAGACCCAGGCTGTGGGTCCCCACCTGGGGCAGGTTGGAGGCTCCTGTCCACCTCCCTGCCCCCACCCCAGCCTCTAAGAAGTTCTGAAATAATGAAAGGAGTGGAGGTGGGAGAGGTACCCCAAATAAAGGCCTCTGAGGATAAAAGCCCAAATCCAGTCTTTCCACTGAAAAAAAGACTCCCATTTGTTCTTGGGTAGAGTTTAAAGAAGAACAGAGTATTGTCCCTGTGAAATGGTTTCATTTTAAGCCTTTACTTTGGGGGGTTTGTTCTGGTTTTGTGCGTTCTCTCCTCCCTGTGGCCGCTGCACATGAAAGGCTGGGGTCAGGCCAGGCATGAGGCGGGCAGGAGCCGCCTGTTCCTCTTTGATTTACCAGAGAACAGCAGGATGCTCCCTCTACCTGGAGATATCTGTCTCCTTCAGGCCAGTCCCAGACTTTGCTGAGAATAATTCCTCCTTGAAAAAAAAAAAAAATAACAATTCCCATTAAATGATTCACATCATCCACGCCAAACTCAAAGCTCAGAGAGAGGGCTTTGAAGCCTTTTCACCGAACAAAAATAAAACCCTTCGCAGATGCTGGAGAAATGCTGCTGAAATAACTCTCAGGTATGTGAAAGAGCTGAGACGTGTGAGCAGCGGAACAACAGCCGGAGATGAAGATGGTTTGATGAACAAATGGAAGGAATGAGGAATGTGGCGGGGAGAGGGGCTGCTTCCTGGGAGATTTCTGGAATGTGTGTGATTTGATCCAACATTGGGCGGTGTTGGCACTGATGATTACCTCCACAAAAGAGGGAAGCAGATAATTCCAGACGACATGTGGTCCCCACACCAGAGGCACCTTCCAACAAGACAGCCAGAAAGGAGGGGTCCCAGTCCTGGCAGAAGCCCCATGGTAATGCAGGAGAAAGTCTTTGAGGAATTCTGAGCCTGGACCTAAGTCAGACATACCCAAATTCATTCATTCATTTATCCATTCACTCAGTAAACATTTACTGAGCATCACTATATGCTGGCCTTGTTCTAGGTGCTGGATATACAGCACTAAGCAAAAAAGATTCATGCCGGCCATGCTCCTAACACCTGCTACATGGTCCAATAAACCCAGATGAAACATACGACCAATCTCTGGAGCTTGCTTCACAAACTGCACCATGCAGATGAACTACCTGGGACCTTATTAGAAGCAGATGGTGATCAAGGAGTCGAGGAGGGTCGGGAAGCTCTGAATGTCTAGCAGATCCCAGGTGATGGCATTGCTGCTGGCCCATGAGTAGAGCACCAATCCTGCTGGGTTCCACCCCAGCTCTTTCATCTGCTACATGAGCTTGGTCAAGCGCTTCAAGCGTATTCTGCCTCCTCAATCTTTCCATCTATAAAAGAGAGGTTGAAGCAGTCCCCAACATACACTTGCACAGAGTCAGCAACGCATCTTTGTAGCTTGCTCTTGTGAATTTCCTTGACTTTCCTGCTGTACAGCTACAACTGCTTGATTCAGAAGACTCCTTCCAGACCCAAGAAAGTGGAAGAATGAGCAGCATTTGTCTTCAAATACTGCCACTTGGGGTAGCTGGGCGTGAGGAGGGAAGGTTTCTCCACAACACTGCTGCAGGGAATCACACCCTGGGCAGCCACCTAGCAGCTGGGAGACCAGAAAAGACAGCTGTGGACTGCAGCACCACACAGGGACTGCTGGGATCATCCAGAAAGACAGAAAAATGGGGAGTTATTCAACATCCAGGATCTGGGGTCAGATGTTGTTCAGTGGCTGAGTCAATTCCAACTCTTTGTGACCCCATGGACTGCAGCACGCCCAGCTTCCCTGTCCTGCACTATCTCCTTGAATTTGTTTAAACTCATGTCCATTGAGTTGGTGGTGCTGTCTAACCATGCCTGTGTGCGACTTGTGTCTTCCACTGAAGCTCTGGGTGGCAGTAGGCAGGGTGCTTAGTTTCTCGGTGCTTAATTTCTCAGTGCTTCGTTTTATTCATGGGTAAAACAGATTCCCATGGTCTAGTGGATTTCCCTACTTTCTTCACTTTAAGTCTGAATTTGGCAATAAGGAGCTCATGATCTGAGCCACCGTCATCTTTTAGGATTTGAAATAGCTCAACTGGAGTTCCATCACCTCCACTAGCTTTGTTCGTAGTGATGTTTCCTAAGGCCCACTTGACTTTGCATTCCAGAATGTCTGGCTCTAGGTGAGTGATCACACCTTTGTGATGATGGGTCATGAAGATCTTTTTTGTATAGTTCTTTTGTTGACTATGAGGTCTACTCTATTTCTTCTAAGGGATTCTTACCCACAGTAGTAGATATAATGGTCATTTGAGTTAAATTCACCCATTCCAGTCTATTTTAGTTCACTGATTCCTAAAATGTCAATATTCACTCTTGCCATCTCGTTTGACCACTTCCAATTTACTTTGATTCATGGGCCTAACATTCCAAGTTCCTATGCAATATCACCCTTTATAGCATCAGACTTTACTTCCATCACCAGTCACATCCACAACTGGGTGTTGTTTTTGCTTTGGCTCTGCCTTCTTCATTCTTTCTGGAATTATTTCTCCACTGATCTCCAGTAGCATGTTGGGCACCTACCAACCTGGGGAGTTCACCTTTCAGTGTCCTATCTTTTTGCCTTTTCATACTGTTCATGGGGCTTGCCATTCTCTTCTCTAGTGGACCAAGTTTTGTCATAACTCTCCACCATGACCCAGTGGAACCAGAGATCAAATTGCCAACATCCACTGGGTCATCGAAAAAGCAAGAGAGTTCCAGGAAAACATCTATTTCTGCTTTATTGACTACACCAAAGCCTTTGACTATGTGGATCACAACAAACTGGAAGGTTCTTAAAGAGATGGGAATACCAGACCACCTTACCTGCCTCCTGAGAAACCTGTGTGCAGGTCAAGAAGCAACAGTTAGAGTTGGACATGGAACAACAGACTGGTTCCAAATCAGGAAAGGAATACATCAAGGCTGTATATTGTCACCTTGCTTATTTAACTTCTATGCAGAGTGCATCATGCGAAATGCTGGGCTGGATGAAGCACAAAGCTGGAATCAAGGGAAATGTCAATAACCTCAGATTGACCACTACCATTATGGCAGAAACACTACCATGCAGATGACATTACCCTTATGGCAGAAAGCGAAGAACAACTAAAAAGCCTCTGATGAAAGTGAAAGATGAATGAAAATTTTGGCTTAAAACTCAACATTCAGAAAACTAAGACCATGGCATCTGGTCCCATCGCTTCATGGCAAATAGATGGCAAAACAATGGAAATAGTAACAGACTTTACTTGGGGTGGTGGGGGGGGGGGGGGGGCTCCAAAATCACTGCAGATTGTGACTGCAGCCATGAAAGTTATGACCAACCTCGACAGCATATTAAAAAGCAGAGACATTACTTTGTCGACAAAGATCCATCTAGTCAAAGCTATGGTTTTTCCAGTAGTCATGTATGGATGTGAGAGTTGGACTACAAAGGAAGATGAGTGCCAAAGTATTGATGCTTTTGAACTGTGATGTTGGAGAAGACTCTTGAGAGTCCCTCTTGGACTGCAAGGAGATCCAACCAGTCCATCCTAAAGGAAATCAGTTCTGAATGTTCATTGGAAGGACTGATGTTGAAGCTGAAGCTCCAATACTTTGGCCATGATGCGAAGAACTGACTCATTTGAAAAGACCCTGATGCTGGGAAAGACTGAAGGCAGGAGAAGGGGACGACAGAGGATGAGATAGTTGGATGGCATCACCAACTCAATGGACATACATTTGAGTAAGCTCTGGGAGTTGGTGGTGGACGGGGAAGCCTGGTGTGCTGCATGCAGTCCATGGGGTCACAAAGAGTTGGACACAACTGAGTGACTGAACTGAACTGAAAACAGAGTCACCTTAGTGCCCACTTCCAGGCTTGGTTCTTCCTTCATTTATCTGCTTTCTTGAGATCCAATTTGGAAGCAAGCCCACAAGGAATATGGCAGGAGGCATCTGTCCCAGGCAGGGGGCATTTTGACTGTGGCATCAACGTCCTGAGTGGGTGGGTTCACAACGTGGGTGTCTTGGTCATAGTCACATGGCTGCATCATAGTTTGGCAACAACCTCAGTTCCAGCAGAGACTTGAATGTCTCCAGGGGTGGCGCTTCCCAAGGTGAAAGAGTGCAAGGAGACCTATGACTGTGACCCACTGGGCTGGGCAGGTACCCGTCCACTGTGATCATCTGAGAGGCCCTGAGTTGGAGTCAGGTGCAGGCAGCACCCCAGGATCTGAGATCACAGTGGGCATCCAGACCTGCTGCTGACCAGGTGAGCAACTAAAGAGACTGGGCAGTTCATTCAAGCCCTCTGGTCTCAGGGTTTTCTTGCATAAAGTGAGAACATGGGATGATGGTTTCCTACACCAGGGAGAAGCCAGTCTCCCGTGGACAAGGGTCTGGAAATATTGCAGCTGGGAGGTGAGACATCACGCTGGTCCAGCCCCACCCAAAACCTATGTGTGGGCTTCCTTGTCTGTAGCAGCACCACACAGTATTTGAGACTTGCCTGCATGTGAGCTAAGTCGCTTTAGTCGTGTCTGACTCTTGGTGACCCCATGGACTGTAGCCCACCAGGCTCCTCTGTCTATGGGATTCTCCAGGCAAGAATACTGGAGTGGGTTGCCATACCCTCCTCCAGGGGATCTTCATGACCCAGGGATCGAAGCCACAGCTCCTGTATCTCTTGCTCTGCAGGGGAATTCTTTACCTGCTGAGCCACTGGGGAAGCCCATTTGAGACATACTTATACCTCAACACTATTCATAGTTTGTCTGAAATTCAGTTTTAAACCAGCTTCCTATATTTTATCTGGCAACCCTACCTCAGACCCCTTCTCTTTTTCTAGGCCTCAGCCCCAGTTCCCAGCTTCCCTGAAGCCTCACCCTTCCTGACCCACCCCTCTCCCAGCCCACATACCCCTCCTGGGTTAGGGAAAGGAAATGTTCTGTCTTCCCTGTATACTATTCAGTTCGGTCACTCAGTCGTGTCAGACTCTTGGTGACCCCATGGACTGCAGTACGCCAGGCTTCCCAGTCCATCACTGACTCCTGGAGCTTGCTCAAACTCATACCCATCGAGTCAGTGATGCCATCCAACCATCTCATCCTCTGTCATCCCCTTCTCCTCCTGCCTTCAGTCTTTCCCAGCATCAGTCTTTTCCAATGAGTCAGTTCTTCTCATCAGGTGGCCAAAGTATTGGAGCTTCAGCTTCATCATCAGTCCTTCCAATGAATATTCAGGACTGATTTCCTTTAGGATTGACTGGTTTAATCTCCTTGCAGTCCAAGGGACTCTCAAGAGTTTTCTCCAACACCACAGTTCAAAAGCATCAGTTCTTCGGCGCTCAGCTTTCTTCACGGTCCAACTCTCACATCCATACGTAGTTGAGTATAAGAACCTTTGTAGGCAAAATAATGTCTCTGCTTTTTAATATGCTGTCTACATTGGTCATAGCTTTTCTTCCAAGGAGCAAGAGTCTTTTAATTTCATGGCTGTAGTCTCCACCTGCAGTGATTTTGTTGCCCAAGAAAATAAAATCTGTCACTATTTCCATTGTTTCCCCACCTATTTGCCATGAAGTGATGGGACTGGATGTCATGATCTTTGTTTTTTGAATGTTGGGTTTTAAGTCAGCTCTTTCAATCTCCTCTTTCACCTTCATCAAGAGGCTCTTTAGTTTCTCTTTGCCTTCTACCATAAGGGTGGTGTCATCTGCATATCTGAGGTGGTTGATATTATTAAGATACAAACTGCTTATCTTGGGCTGCCTTCTTGATTGCCAAAAGCTATCTTGGGTTATTTAACAGATCACTGCCTGTTTCTTGCTTTTCTCATTCCCACTATTACTTCCCTTCTTTTCAAAACAACGAGGGTGTGACAGACGCTGTCCAACCACTAGGGAAAACGCTGGGTGCGAGGACTCAAGTAAAGGAAACGGTAGCTCTTTTGAGACACTGTCTTGTTGTGCAGTGACCTGCAGCCACATGGAGCCGCCATTACCGGGGGAGGGGGGGTGGGGGTTGGCAGGCGGTGAGGGAAGGAAACCAAGGCATGGACAGGGTTTGAATGTTCTATATCTTGTTTGGAATCTGGTTGTGTGCATCAATGAGGCCCATTTAAATATTTAAAATAATATTTAAAATAGAACAAGAAATGCTTGCTTTTTTTCCCCCTCAACCTATAGGAGGTGGAGTCCGGGGCAGCCTCACTCCCACCCTACCCCTAGGCCCTTCATTTGCTCCCTGGAGGCCAACACAAGGGCCGGTGCCTTTGTCTAGCAGACACCACTGTGTCCCTTGGGCACATGTGCCCCCTGGGCTTGGGTATGTTTCATGCAGAGGCTGGAGTTTACAGGTTGCCCCATTACATTTCCTTCTTTCACTCTCTTATCTTGGAGAACATTCCAAACCCCTCATCTGAGGTCACCTTCAGATGGGCCATCCACGACTGATGTGGCTGGCCTCTGTGTCTGAACTGGGAGAGGGCCTGGAACCAGACATCCTCAGAACAGCTGGGGAGCCCTCCAGCCTGCCACCCGCCTCCTGGATCAGTCCAGATCCCAAAGTGAAATCTACAAGATCAATTTAAAACTTAACTTTGCTTTCAGAAGAAAGTCCAGCCAGTGGCATAGCTTTGAGATTCCATTTGATCTTTGCTGATATATTTAGAACTGCTTTTACACACTTTTAATTAGTGTATACATGCCAACTTTTGTTTTGCCTCCCCCGCCCCCCCCCCCCCCCCTTAATATCACTTCTCATAAACATTTCCCTGTACTAGTGTTCTTGCCTGGAGAATCCCAGGGACCGGGGAGCCTGGTGGGCTGCCGTCTGTGGGGTCGCACAGAGACGGACACGACTGAAGCGACTTAGCAGCAGCAGCAGCAGCAGCAGCAGCAGCAGCATAAGATCATATCTTTTTGATTTGCAATGGAAAAACTGTGTCACTATTTTTTCCATCACTCAAGCATCTATGGAGTTGATCTTTTTGCCAGAAGTTCTCTCACTGGTGTTTGAATACAAAAAGGAATGTGAAATATGTCATCTGAAAACTTCTGTTTAACTACTAAAATGGCTCAGATCTCATTTGCTATACACGTAAAGATTAAAATCAATAGTAGTCATGTATCCCCCTCTTCTGCTTCAGAAAAAGGCAAGTGGAGGAACACCCCACCCTCACCCCATCTTTGTCACACATGCCCTTCCTCACAGGCTCTTGGCATGGAAAGGATTAGTAAACTATGTCAAAGGCCAGGAGCCAAAAATCACACCCTGTGCTAGCCAGGAAAACACTCCGCTCCCCAGGCCATGCCCTCATCCCACCAGCTCTGACACTCTGAGTGCCTAAAATCATGAGCAGGACAGTGAGTGCTTGGGTGGCCAACTCTCCCCTTCACGATGTTTGCTTAAATACTTACTGGACCAAGCTGGAAAAGGGTGCCTGTGATTCCTCCTTGCAGCATGTTGAGGCTGAATCTTCTCCCAGACAGATGTCAGCAGTAATTTTACTGTAAAGATGAATCTTGAGCTTGGTGCAAACATAGGCAATAAGAAATTTGTCATCACCACATTCAACCCAGGAGCTGGAGGGGCATCACTTAGTCAGAAGATGTGGCAGATGGTGGACTGCACTGGATCCTGGAGCCCACCTCCTGGAGAACAGCTGATGTTAATCCTTTAGATGCTGGGTACCTGGGAGGGTCTCTGGAAAAGGGCTGGGGGATCAGCAGTAGTTACTGGGCCATGGTCTGGAAGGATGACTGGGTTTTAACACCCAGTACAGCCATCACTGGGCATATTGATTGAACATCTGGCTCAGGTGTAACTAAAGGTGTGGGCTCCCACAGGTGGCCCTCATCTTCTTTCCATGTCCCCACCCTGGAGCCATCCTCGTGCTAAGTCACTTTGAAGGTGAAGGTGAAGGTGAAATCGCTCAGTCGTGTCCAACTCTTTGCGACCCTGTGGACTGTAACCTACTAGGCTTCTCTGTCCATGGGATTCTCCAGGCAAGAATACTGGAGTGGATTGCCATTTCCTTCTCCAGGGGATCTTCCTGACCCAGGGATCGAACCCGGGTCTCCTGCATCGAAGGCAGACGCTTTAACCTCTGAGCCACCAGGGAAAGTCCGTAAGTCACTTTAGTCATGTTCAACTCTGGAACCCTATAGACCACAGTCCACCAGGCTTCTTTGTCCATGGGATTCTCCAGGCAGGAATACTGGAGTAGGTTGCCATGCCCTCCTCCAGGGGATCTTCCTGACCCAGGGACTGAACCTGAGATTCTTATATCTCCTGCATTGGCAGGTGGTTTCTTTACTACTAACACCACCTGGGAGTTCCTGGGGGCCATCCTCAGTAATCCTCATATCCAGCAATGAGACCCAAGTCCATAGCATTCTAATAAAAGGGGTAACCTACCGAAGACTTTGGGGGATCCAGGAGAGATGCCACCCCGCAGTCAGCAAAAATACGAGACAGTTCCTCAGGAAGCATGCCCCTCGCTCCCCATCAGCAGCTGCTTCTAGCCTGTCCTCTTTTCTAGCACAGTCTCTAACGACTTTCCTAGGTGTCCCGAGCAACTCAGCCCCAACAGTGACAGTATAATTTATGGTTCAAACTGGGGTGCTCTGAAAGTGAAAGGGGAGCTATTAGCACACTAGGTCCAAACCTAGCAAACCACTAGCTCTGACTTAGGAACCCCATTTGGTGCAGAATAAGCCAGTGGTTTGCTAAATAGGTTTGGTAATTCCCCCATTCTCCTTAGAGACATCCCTATGGGTCAATTTGGTTGCTAAGAAATTGTTCTGTTCAGGGTGGCCTAACCCGCTAAACAGTATCTCTAAATGAGAAGAAGTGAGGTCTATTCAGAAGGTCATTTACCCCTGAAATGAGTGTTCTTCATAAAAGACTCAAATTCTCACTGGCGACACTTAACCTTTTCCTTCACAAGTATTTTCTTTTTGCACATTGAACCCCTTTGAGATTCTTTCATCAGTGGGCTGTTTCTGGCTGGTTTTGATAACCACATTTTTATTTACATGCAAATTCACAGCAAGCAGCTCGCATGTAAATACTATACTAATTATTAAACTTCTATGGCTCATCAGAATGCTGTATCCTAATTGGCTCTGAGATTGCCAATAACCCACAGCACCCTGATTTGGAGCCAGACCAGTTTTTGCATCTGCATAATAAAGGGAAGAAGGAGGCTGGGAGAGTGGACACCTATTTTGTATGTGTCTCTTCAAGGTCAAATAATCATGTATTCCTTTTCAATCTACATATTCATAAAGACCTTTGTACAATTAATGAGACAGAAGATTAAATGGTTGCAGATTAAGAGCAAACCCTACTGTTCTAATTAGAGTAAAAGTTACTTAGTCAATCAGATAAGAATTCCAAATTCAAACTGGCTAATACAGAGGCCTAACTATGCCGACCCACTCACAGTCCTCCCACTTGCACCAGCCACTGGAGCCTGCTTAGGAAAGCCAGGAGCCCTGGGCATGATTTCTACCTATGCAAAGACCCCTCTCTTGGAGATGGGCCCCAGGGACTCAGGGCCCACAGCAGTGGAAGAAGGGAGGAGAGTGGATGGAATCCCATTGTATCACAAGACATGGTTTCTTAACCCTGTTGGTGGTAGAAGATGTATCAGGGTCTCCCCACAGCTGGGTTGCAGATTTTCCCTAGACTCCTCCTTGGGGAGCCTGAAGGAGTTTTGACAATCAGTGAGACCTTACCAGATGAGACTGTGGGTCATTGGGGTTGGATTTAAGATGCCGTCCCTTCTGCCAGGGAGCTTGTGCTTCCTCTGGGCTGCCAAGACCTGGGCATCTGCAACGGCAGCAAACAGAGATGGGCTTGGAGCCAGGTCCTGACCTGGGCTCCATGGACTCCTCCAGTCATGCAGTTCTGGAACCTGCATCGGAACAATCCGGAACCTGGGTCACAGTGTAGATTGCTCAGTCCTGCCCCAGATGAGCTGGTAGGGCCTGGACATCTGTGTTTTGGACAAGCCCTGCATGATCCTGATGCTGCACACTATGGAAACCACCAGCTTGGGAGATCCACGGATGGACTTGAGAGAATCCATGCACCCCGAGATACTGACAACAACATCTTATTTTTACATGTTTATTTAGGAAGAGGCCATAGCTTGTACCAGGTTCTCAAGAGTGGCCATGCTTCAGGAAAGGGTAGTCAGCCCCAGGATGGAGAAAAGAGAATAGGAGAGCAGAATTCTGTCAAGCAGCAGACACACGCCGCCGTATAACCTACTTTTGAGGCTTCCCCTGTGCCCTGAAGTGTTGGCAGTTCTCTCCTTTCTGTTCCCATGGTGCAGGCAACAGCCCCACCAGAGCTCAGGGGACACAGAGCAAGTGACGAGACGGCCCAGTAGGGGCGGGCTGCTCTGGTCCCCTGGGGAGGGGCCTTCCTGGCGGGACGCAGCCTCAGCACTGGCACGCGGTGGAGTCAGCACTGCTGGGGAGGAGCCAGGGGTGCCAGGGAGCACCGGCCAGTCTCCTCCTGTCTTGTGAAGCCTGCCCAGTCTCTCCACCAGTCCCACTTAATTCCCCTCAACCTGGAGTGTGGTTCCATTGCGTCAGGAGCAGATGGTGTGGGGCACCTCCCTTGGCTCTGAGCACCTCCCTCAGCCCTGGGGAGCACAGAGTCCCCCTGCCTCCAACCTACCTTATGGTCGCTAATGAGATCATGTCTGCCTCCCGGGAAGGGCGATTAGCCTGCTGCACTGGGTTATTACCCTTTACAAGAGGCCTGCCCAGCTGTCTGCCCACCCCAGGCCACACACACCTGGCCAGGCCAGGATGGCTCGGAGCCACCCACTGGCGGCAGGCTCCTTGTAGACATAGCCTCCAGGGCAGGCAGCCGGAGCTGGGAGGGGGGACCGCACCTGGGCCTGCCTGGGCCTTGGGGCCAATCCCCGGAGGAGTGGTGCATCCCCAGAGTGACCCCCCCAACCCAGCTCAGCCTGGGGAGGTGGAGGGTCACTCCTTAGGCCCTCACGGACAAGCGAGGACCCCCATGGTGCTGAGGTCCAGGGGTCTCAGAGGGGAAGGGCCTCACCCAGTGGAAGCCCTTGAGGCCCCTGCCATGCACGGGGAACCTCTGTCTCCCCTGGGGCCACAGGGGCTGTGAAGGGAGGTGCCCACAGTCCACGTGGGGCTCTTGCTGAAGTGGGCTGGCAGGGCTTCCTCCATTCAGATCTGTCTCTCCCCCAGTGCGGGGATGCTGGAACATCACCACCCCTGCCTTCCCAGATTCCCCTGCCAGCCCCTGCCTTTCCCTTGGTTTGGCTGGCTTCCAATCTGGAGTCAGGGTGGCAGACAGAGGAAGGGGTGGCTGAGAACATTCTCAGGGTGCCCTGGGACATGCCCACCGTCCAGAGGAGCCCTGCAGGCCAGGAGGACCCGAAACCCCGGCGCCAGACCAGGCTGTCTCTTCCCCATCACCCTCCCCCATGCTAACCTCCATCCATCCTTTCTGTGCTGCCCACCCAGCTCGGGCCGGGGGGCTGCCGGTTTCCTGCGCCTGCACACCTGCTCTTGTGCAGCTGCCTGTAGGCCTCCATGGGTCTGCAGGGCCTTTGGGGAGGCCCACGTGGGTGTCCCTGCCCTTGCCTGGGGAAGGACGGGCCCTCACACTGTGCCTGAGCACCTGTCCTTTGGCTTTGATCTTAGTCCAAACCCAGAGAGCTCACATATTGTCTTTCAGATTATTCTGTGGGGGAGGGGAGAGCAGCAAGAACAGGTGTCTGTGTGGTCTTCAGCGGTGGGTAAGGGGCAAGCAAGACACCCAGATGACCCCACCCTGCATGGGGCCTAGAGAGTTGGAGGCCTGAACTGAGCTGCCCAGAGCAGGCCCTTCAAAGCTCCCGCCTTTGTTTGCTGGGGCTGAGGTCATAAAACACCATGGGTATTCTCCTGCTCAGTTGCTTCAGTCATGTCTGACTCTTCTCAACCCTTTCAACTGTAGCCCACCAGGCTCCTCCATCCATAGGATTCTCCAGGCAAGAATACTGGGGTGGGCTGCCATGCCCTCCTCCAGGGGATCTTCCTGACCCAGGGATTGAACCCACGTCTCTACATCTCGCGTATTGGCAGGTAGGTTCTTTACCTGGGAAGCCCCATAAAACACTACTGGGGGCTCAAATGACAGAAGTCTGTCTTCTCTGAGTTCTAGAGGCTGGAGGGCCACAATCAAGGTATTGGGAGATTGGGTCCCTCTCGGGGCTGATGAGGGTGGGATCTGCTCCAGGCTTCTTTCTCTCCTTGACTCACAGGTGTCTGTCTCCTCCCTGTGTCTTCACCTGATTTTCCTCTGTCTGTGACTGTCCAAACTTCCTCTTCTGATAAGGACATCAATCAGATTGGATTCAGTTCAGTTCAGTTCAGTAGCTCAGTCATGTCTGACTCTTTGCGACCCCATGAATCGCAGCACTCCAGGCCTCCCTGTCCATCACCAACTCCAGGAGTTCACCCAAACACATGTCCATCGAGTCAGTGATGCCATCCAGCCATCTCATCCTCTGTTGTATTTTTCTCCTCCAGCATCAGGGTCTTTTCCAATGAGTCAACTCTTCACATGAGGTGGCCAAAGTATTGGAGTTCAGCTTCAGCTCCATTCCTTCCAAAGAACACCCAGGACTGATCTCCTTTAGGATGGGCTGGTTGGATCTCCTTGCAGTCCAAGGGACTCTCAAGAGTCTTCTCCAACACTATAGTTCAAAAGCACCAATTCTTCAGCGCTCAGCTTTCTTCACAGTCCAACTCTCACATCCGTACATGACCACTGGAAAAACCATAGCCTTGATTAGACGGACCTTTGTTCACAAAGTAATGTCTCTGCTTTTGAATATGCTATCTAGATTGGATTAGGACCCACTTAATGACCTGATTTTAATTTAGTTACCTCTTTAAAACAGTCTGTCTCCAAATATGATTACATTCAGAAGTCCTGAATCTTGAAGAAGAGCACAATTTAGCCCTTAACAGGGTTCCAGGAACTCACGATTCCTCTGGGGCTTGCTGGGGTTGGAACCTGCAGCCCTTTCCTGGGAAGCCCCCACGTCTAGGCTGAGAATCAGTAGTGAAGGAAGCAAGTGTGTATCCAGGATCAAGGAAAGCCCCTCGTCCTTGGGGTTGGGAGCTTGTGGATCCATGAGGTCCAGCCCCCTCTCCAGCAGGCTGCCAGTTAATCTTTCTAGTTTATCTGGAGCCTTTCACCTTCTTTGAGTTGATAACGTGAGGAGGTGCCCCAGAGAGGAGAACACACCCGACCTGATTCTATGAAACAAGCATCCTTATCCCCACTCTACACCGTACAAAAGGTAGGGCCACCCAGGAAGCAAGAGAGCTGGGATTGGAACCCAGGCTGTGCAGCCCTGGAGTTCAGGCTCTTGTCCAAGAGATTGAAGAAACATAGGGGATATTTTAAAATCTCAAAATGGGAAAGATTTTTTTAAAGCATGGTGCCAAATCCAGAAATATTAAAAGACTGATATATTTACTATCCCACAAAGAAACTATTTCATGGCTAATAATAACAACAACAACCACCACAAAAACTCAGACAAAAGACAAAGGAATACCAGGGAAAACCATGTGTAGTATATGCCAATTACCACTTTCCTTATTATATAATGAGCTCTTCCGAATCCATAAGAAAAAGTCTAATAACCCAAAGGAAAATTAGGGGAGTGAGGAGAAAGAAAAGATATGAACAGACAGCTTACAGAAGAAAATAGAAGTGGCTACTAACACATGAAGAATCACCCAAGGGTCCTCACAGTTGAAGAAATGCACAGCAAACTCTGAATCTCCATTTTTTCACCTATCAGAGTGGCAAGATGGAGAAGACCAGTTTAGTACTGATGAAAGAGCGGGGAAGGGAATTTTTTATGTATTTCAGGAGGGAGTATAGACTGCTGGAATAGGTTTTCTAGGTATCTAAGATCTGAAGGGACATAAAAAATATTGAAGGTGTGAGTTATTCCTCTAAGCAGTGCCATGGCTAGATACCTGCCCACAAAGACTCCTCGAGAGGCCTGATTGCACCAGCCTTTGAAAGAATAAAAACCGAGAGACAGTCTAAATGCCTCTGAGAGGGCAATGGTTGGAGAAATTACACCCCTCTCCCCCTGCAACAGAATCCCATGCAGGCTTGAAAGGAATGAGGTTGATTCATAAATTCTGGCAATGGGGTGGGAGTAGGGGTCACCTGTGCTGTGCCTAGTCACTCAGTCATGTCCGACTCTTTGCGACCCCCTGGTCTGCAGCCCACCAGGGTCCTATGTTCACAGGGATTCTTCAGGGAAGAATACTGGAGTAGGTTGATATGCCTTCCTTCAAGGGATCATCCCAACCCAGGGATCGAACCCAGGTCTCCCACACTGCAGGCAGATTCTTTACTGACTGAGCTACCAGGAAGCCCAGGGGTCATCTCAGTTCAGTTGCTCAGTCCTGTCCGACTCTTTGCAACCCCATGGACTGCAGCACACCAGGCTTTCCTGTCCATCACCAACTCATCTAGGGGTTATCTAGGATGTATTTATTCTGGGAAAAGGTGAAGTGCTGGGTGTTGTATAGAAGGATGTGCTCCCATTTGTGTGAGAACAAGAACTAGGAGACAGAAAGCAGGAAGAAGTTTACCTTCCGTTGTTCCAGGGTCTCTGTGTTCCAAGATTCTCAGAATCCCCTGGTGTTGTTTAAACACTGCTTGTCGGGCCTACCCGCAGCGTGTCTGCTCCAGAGTGTCTGGGGTGGGCCCCTGAGTGTTCTCCATCAGTCTCCAGGTAACACAGCATGGAGAACACGGCTGTAGTACTTTGAGTTAAGGTACCACGTAGGGTGCTGGTTGTACAATTTTTAGAAATAATTCATAAAGATAATCCTTGGTCCAGGACCACGGCTGGCCTGCTCCTCTTCTCTGCAGCTTCTGTCAATAACGAGTCCTCTTCACCTTGCAGTCAGAAAGTACCCCCTGCATCTGCTGCTTTAGTCCGCGCCCCCTCCCCAAGTCAGGTCAGCAGCTCACAGGAAGGACAAGCCACATTCAGAGCAAATCCGCCACCACCTGCTGGGAGGTAGAGCCCTCTCCTCGCTGAGATCTAAGCCCCGGAGCCCCTCGCAGTTGGAGCGGCCCTTCTCAGGCTGTGTGATCACAGATCACAGGCTCAGCCTGCCCTCTTTTCCCACTGAGACAGAGGAAGGCAGAAAAGCCGGGCTGACACCTGTCCTGGTGGAAAGGCGCCGACTTCCCTGTGACCAGCCGGAAAACGCTGGAGACGCGCAGCCATGAAGCCAACAGCAAGTTCCGGGCTGAGCAGAGAGGTGCTTGCTCGGGAGGCAGGCGTCCGTCGGGTCTGTGCTGTCTGGGGAAGGTTCTCTGGACCACCTCTGCCAGGAGGTCAGGGTTCCGGGGACGGCCCCCAGGGCACCCCAGGAATGGGCGCCAGCAGCGGGGACTCCTGACCCCGGCGTTTGGGTGCCCTCTGTCCTCGCACCTGCATAAACGGGTCTCCTCAGCCCACTGCCCCCTCCCTTCCTGTACCCCCGTGAGGCTGGTGTGCACCGAGAGCGAGCCTTCCGGCCGCTCAGGACACGCGCCTGACCACACGCCGGCTGGGCGCAGCGGCCCATCCTTGGCCCCCTTTCCCCTCAGAGGCCCCCAGGCCCTGCCCCACCGCCGCGTGCCTTCAGGGAACCCCCTACCACCCACCGCCCACCCCCCGCCCCGTCTCCCTGCCCGCCGAAGCCGGGACCTTCTTCCCTCTTCCCACCTGTCCATAATCGGTCAGTTCTTGTTTTCAAAAGGCGGGGAGAAAGCATGTTGATTAGGTAGCATTTCAAGGGCTGTTAAGGTTTGCCGAGTGCCCCGGCCACAGACTCCACGCGGAGACCCCCGGCGCAGGGCAGAGGCTGCGAGGATGACACAGCGGCCCAGAGGAACCCCAGTGCCCGGACCTGGAGAGGCGGAGCCCAGCGCCCGGACCAAGAGAGGGAGACCCCAGAGCCCGGACCTGGAGAGGAGACCCCAGCACCCGGACCTGGAGAGGGGGACCCCAGAGCCTGGACCCGGAGAGGAGACCCCAGACCCAGAGAGGGAGACCCCAGCGCCCGGACCTGGAGAGGAGACCCGAGCGCCTGGACCTGGAGAGGGAGACCCCAGAGCCTGGACCCAGAGAGGAGACCCCAGCGCCCAGACTGGGAGAAGGAGACCCCAGAGCCTGGACCCAGAGAGGAGACCCCAGCGCCCAGACTGGGAGAAGGAGACCCCAGAGCCTGGACCCAGAGAGGAGACCCCAGCGCCCAGACTGGGAGAAGGAGACCCCAGAGCCTGGACCCAGAGAGGGACCCCAGGCCCAGAGAGGGGGACCCCAGAACCCAGACCCGGAGAGGAGACCCCAGACCCCAGACCAGAAGAGGGAGACCCCAGACCCCAGACCCAGAGAGAGAGACCCCAGCACCCAGACCCAGAGAGGAGACCCCAGCGGCCAGACCCGGAGAGGGAGACCCCAGACCCCAGACCCAGAGAGGAGACCCCAGCGGCCAGACCCGGAGAGGGAGACCCCAGACCCAGAGAGGAGACCCCAGCACCTGGACCCGGAGAGGGAGACCCCAGAGCTTGGACCCGGAGAGGAGACCCCAGACCCAGAGAGGGAGACCCCAGCGCCCGGACCCGGAGAGGAGACCCCAGCACCTGGACCCGGAGAGGAGACCCCAGCGCCCGGACCTGGAGAGGGAGACCCCAGAGCCTGGACCCAGAGAGGAGACCCCAGCGCCCAGACTGGGAGAAGGAGACCCCAGAGCCTGGACCCAGAGAGGAGACCCCAGCGCCCAGACTGGGAGAAGGAGACCCCAGAGCCTGGACCCAGAGAGGGACCCCAGGCCCAGAGAGGGGGACCCCAGAACCCAGACCCGGAGAGGAGACCCCAGACCCCAGACCAGAAGAGGGAGACCCCAGACCCCAGACCCAGAGAGAGAGACCCCAGCACCCAGACCCAGAGAGGAGACCCCAGCGGCCAGACCTGGAGAGGGAGACCCCAGACCCAGAGAGGAGACCCCAGCGGCCAGACCCGGAGAGGGAGACCCCAGACCCAGAGAGGAGACCCCAGCACCTGGACCCGGAGAGGGAGACCCCAGAGCTTGGACTCGGAGAGGGAGACCCCAGATCCCGGACCCGGAGAGGGACCCCAGACCCAGAGAGGGAGACCCCAGAGGCCAGACCCAGAGAGGAGACGCCAGCGCGGGGACCTGGAGAGGAGACCCCATAACCTGGAGAAGGAGACCCCAGCATCTGGAGAGGGAGACCCCAGTGCCTGGACCCGAGAGGGAGACCTCAGACCCAGAGAGAGAGACCCCAGCACTCCGACCCGGAGAGGAGACTCCAGAGCCCAGACCCGGAAAGGGAGACCCCAGAGTCCGGACCCAGAGAGGAGACCCCAGAACCCAGAGAGGGAGACCCCAGCGCCCGGACCTGGAGAGGGACCCCAGACCCTAGAGGGAGACCCCAGAGGCCAGACCCAGAGAGGAGACCCCAGCACCTGGACCCAGAGAGGGAGACCCCAGAGCCTGGACCCAGAGAGGAGACCCCAGCGCCCGGACCCGGAGAGGGAGACCTCAGACCCAGAGAGAGAGACCCCAGCACTCCGACCCGGAGAGGAGACTCCAGAGCCCAGACCCGGAAAGGGAGACCCCAGAGTCCGGACCCAGAGAGGAGACCCCAGAACCCAGAGAGGGAGACCCCAGCGCCCGGACCTGGAGAGGGACCCCAGACCCTAGAGGGAGACCCCAGAGGCCAGACCCAGAGAGGAGACCCCAGCACCTGGACCCAGAGAGGGAGACCCCAGATCCTGGACCCGGAGAGGGACTCCAGACCCAGAGAGGAGACCCTAGCACCTGGACCCAGAGAGGGAGACCCCAGAGCCTGGACCCAGAGAGGAGACCCCAGCGCCCGGACCTGGAGAGGGAGACCTCAGACCCAGAGAGAGAGACCCCAGCGCCCGGACCCGGAGAGGAGACCCTAGAGCCCAGACCTGGAGAGGGAGACCCCAGAGCCCAGATCCAGAGAGGAGACCCCAGCACCCGGAGAGGGAGACCCCAGCGCCCAGACCCAGAGAGGGAGACCCCAGACCCAGAGAGGGAGACCCCAGAGCCCGGACCCAGAGAGGAGACCCCAGCACCCGGAGAGGGAGACCCCAGCGCCCGGACCCAGAGAGGGAGACCCCAGCGCCCGGACCCGGAGAGGGAGACCCCAGAGCCCGGACCCAGAGAGGGAGACCCCAGAGCCCGGAGAGGGAGACCCCAGAGCCCAGACCCAGAGAGGAGACCCCAGCACCTGGGTCTGGAGAGGGAGACCCCAGAGCCTGGACCCGGAGAGGAGACCCCAGACCCTAGAGGGAGACCCCAGAGGGCAGACCCAGAGAGGAGACCCCAGCGCGGGGACCCAGAGAGGAGACCCCAGCACCTGGGCCTGGAGAGGGAGACCCCAGAGCCTGGACCCGGAGAGGAGACCCCAGACCCTAGAGGGAGACCCCAGCGCGGGGACCCAGAGAGGAGACCCCAGCGAGGGGACCCAGAGAGGAGACCCCAGCACCCGGACCCAGAGAGGGAGACCTCAGCGCCCGGACCCAGAGAGGAGACCCCAGCACCTGGACCCGGAGAGGAGACCCCAGTGCCCGGACCCGGAGAGGGAGACCCCAGCGCCGGCAGAGGCAGTGGAGGTAAGGAGGGTGAGAATGCACATCCCACCTGAACAGCGAATTGAGAGCCGGTAACAGACGCTGGCGGAGGGAAGAGAGCTTTCACCAGACCTTTCACCCTCATGCTGTTTGTGCCTCACATCCTCACTGGACTCACAGAAGCACCAGGGGGTTGTCCCTCGGGAGGTGCCCTGGGCTCTAGGGGGCCGTGTCACCAGATGGGGAGGAACAAGGAGCCCCGTTGTGCCTGTGAGGGTCTGAGCGACCGCACTGTGCAGTGAGCGGCCGTGGAGAGGCGCACCCGGCAGGGTCAGTGAGCAGCCGGGCCTCCTCCCCGTCCGCCTCGGCCTGGCGCCCCCGCTGCCCTGCACTGGGGCCCCGCACGTGATCGGGTTCACCAGCGAGGTGCACGAGGCAGGGGTCTCGCCTGCCAGGGAAGGGCTGGCTCCCGACGCAGTCGCCGCCCTGTCTCCTGGCCGCTTCCTGCTCTTCCTGCCTGAATGCAGAAGCGACGTCTGGCCGCTGGTGGCTGTCCGGTGACGCTGAGGATGACAGAGGCTGCAGTTCAAAGGATCCCAGCCTCCCAGTGCCCCCTCACTCAGCCCCACTGCCCAGGCTGCTCTGGCCTCGTGCTGGGAGAAAGCAAAGCTCCGATGAGGCTGAGTGCCTGAGGCTGGTTACAGGCCAGGGCAGCCGAACACAAGAGCCCCAAGTCCCAGTGGTCACGCAGAGCTGATCGGAAAAGAGGGCCCGTTGGTTAGCCAGGGCCTTGGGTCTCCGATCTGGCTCCCGGGACCCCCCAGGACCTGCCCCTCCCCTCACTGCACAGCCCAGCGCCCACTCCTGAGGCTGCAAGGAGCTGGGAGAGACATGCGCCCACCCACTGCCCTGGTTCTGTTCTTTCAGCTGAGGCTCTGGCCCCCTTGCTGGGCACTCCAAGGGCACAGGGCACTCCAAGGCCTCCGACCCAAGCTCACTGGCAGGCAGATGAGGGGCCACCCCAGCTCTTCCTTACCTCTGTCCCAGTGCTTACAACGGTCAGTCTGCACATGGTCTCAGGACAGCCCTGAGATGACGGGGCAGTCAGAGATGCAGTGACCATTACTGAAGTGACTGGGGATACGTGGCTGGTCAACAATGAGATGGAAATAGAGCCCAGTGTTCACGACCTGAGCTTCTCAGGGCAGGTTCCTCAATCCCACATCCAAATCTCCAGGGACAGAGCGCACCAGGTCCCTCTCTGTGTGTGCGCGTGTGCTCAGCTGCTTAGACTCTTTGCGACCCAATGCACTGACCACGCCCCCCCTGCCCAGGCTCTTCTGTCCATGGGATTATCTGTACAGGCAAGAATACTGGAGTGAGTTGCCATTTTCCCCTCCAGCGCATCTTCCCAACTCAGGGATCAAACCCACATCTCCTGCATTGGCAGGCAGATTCTTTACCGTCTGAGCCACCTGGGAAGCCCTACTCTCCTGCTGAATTAGGGTCTCTGGGGAAGGTGCCCCTGAATATGCATCATCAGCATTCCTCCAGAGCCCTGGCAGGATCCTGGCACACCCCAGGGCCCGGGACCCCTCCCCCAGCTGAGCTGCTTTCCCAGGTGCGAGGGGCAGGCCTGTGAGATGTCAGGCGCAACCTCCGCCCAGAACTGACCCTCTGGTGCCAGACAGTGACGTTGATCAAGCGCTTCAGGAGGCAGGTCCTCAGCTGGCAGTCAGTCAAAAAGCCTGAAGCCCAGGCTGGACTTCAGACCAGTGAGATTCAGATCTCTGGGTGTGGGACACAGTCACTGGCATTTTTTTTATAAGTGCCCCAGATGATTCCAAGGTGGAAAACCTCCTGTCCCCATGCCGTGTGGGTCGCTTTCCAACCAGAGGGCATCAAAAGCCCCTGGCCAACTATTAAACACAGCTGGCTAGGCCCCAACCCCAGAATTTCTGATTCATTAGGTCCTGGGAGGGTCCAAGAATTTGTATCTCCAAGTTCTCAAGTGGTGCTGCTGTGGAGACCTCACTGTGAGGCCCAGTGGAGCAGAAAGCGAAGGGCTGGAGGAGAAACTGACTGCTCCCATTGGCCGTTGTTGAGGGACTGCTCGCTTCCAGTGAGCAGGCCCTGCCACGTGCCACATGACAGATTCTCCCAGGTGTACCTGCTGAGGATGGGAACCTACCTTCTGGAACATAATTACCTCCATATAGATGGAGATTGGGACCTTGCCCCCAGGGCCCTCGGGATCCCCGAGGTTGGGCAGGTTGTGCACCAAACAAATCCAGGGGCGATCATTCACAAGGGGGGGACTACGGTGCTTCCCCACACTGTCAAGCATGACAAACCCCCCCTCAAAGCTCAGAGAGTCACCATGGAGACTTCTCAGAAATTCTGCACCTACATTTGCTTTACCAGTCTCCCCTTCGCCCCTTCACCCTGCCTCCCCTCTGCCCCTTCGCCCTGCCTCCCCTCTGCCCCTTCGCCCTGCCTCCCCCGCCCCTTCGCCCTGCCCCCCCTCTGCCCCTTCGCCCTGCCTCCCCCTCTGCCCCTTCACCCTGCCCCCCTCTGCCCCTTCGCCCTGCACCCCCCACCCCTTCGCCCTGCACCCCCCGCCCCTTCGCCCCTTCACCCTGCCTCCCCTCTGCCCCCGCTCTGCCCCTTCGCCCTGCCTCCCCTCTGCCCCCGCTCTGCCCCTTCGCCCTGCCTCCCCTCTGCCCCCACTCTGCCCCTTCGCCCTGCCTCCCCTCTGCCCCTTCGCCCTGCCTCCCCTCTGCCCCCCCTCTGCCCCTTCGCCCTGGCCCCCCTCTGCCCTCAGCGATGCGTCAGGACTCCACCTCCCTCGTGCCCACCTGCCCCAGGCAGCCCCCGGCTGGGCCTGATCCGAGTTGCCGAGTGGGAGGCTCTGCCCTCCCTGGGGCCCCAGGGGTGCTGCTGGCGTGCTGTCTGCCCTGCCTGACAGACCCTGGCACTGGCTCCGGGCTGCGGCAGGAGCTCATGGCCTTCCTCCTCTGCCACTTCATGCTGCTGACTACCCCTCCTCCGCAGGAGATAAACCTGGTGGAATCTGTTTTCTCTGGTGACACATGCCGCGGGCAGCAGGGCAGCGGCTGAGTCACTGGCAGTGGTCTCCCCTGAGCCCCACCCCCAGCCCTCGTGGCCTCTGCGGGCTTCTCCCTTTCCCGAGCACTTCCTGGCCCGACATACGTGTCCTGGGTGCTTCTGTCTGTGACTCAGGCTCAGCTGCCCCCATGTTCCTCCCACAACACTGGGCTGGTAGGAGGGGGCACCCATGGGTGCGCTGGGGCATCTAATCACAGGGTGTTCTGTTTGGGGCCCAAACACGGGAGAGCTCGTGGGCCCAGGAGCCCGCCTGGTAGGAGCCAAAGCCCACACCTAGCCCATCAGCTTGTGACTCTGCAGGGAGAGAGGGCAGGTGGCCAGGGACCCAGGGGAGAGGACATCCAACACTCCAGGGGGTGCGGGCCTTTCCCAGGCCTGAAGTAGTCGGGGAAGGAAGGTCCCAACCTGCGGACGCCTGCCATGTTCATCTCTCCAGCCTGGGCCTCTGCCCTGGACCCCAGGCTCATAAATCCAAACGCCTCCTCCCCAAACTATCACTCCCGATTTCCAGCCCCCCAGACCACTCTTCCTAATACCACAGCAACTCCAGCCTCTCTCAGCTCAGGCCAAAAACTACGACGACGTCCCTGACTCCTCTATTTCTCTCACCGCTTGTATCCAAAGCTTCAGCAAATCCAACTTTTTCTTTTGCACACCTGAGTGTGTTCATGCGACGGTGAAGTGTCACCAGTGACCCTGGCGGAGGCAGGTGGGCACTGAGAAAGGCCCACCTCCCTTTTCTCTTCCTGCCATGAGCCTGCGGTCAGGGGACGTCTCTCCTGGGAGGACAGTGCCGCCCACCGCCCAGGGCGGAGGCTCTGGGGCTCTCACGGCTTGCTGGGGCAGACGGCTGGCAGCGTTAATTCTCCCAGCCCCACTCTGAGGGCCAGGCCCAGGCCACCCCTGGCTGGGGGGCGCTCCAGAGGCATCCTGAGCAGGGGGCTCATGGAGCTCTCTCCAGCTGGGAGGGCCACCGTTCGGCAGGCCTGGGCCTGGAGGGGCCGGACCCCGTTGTGGCCTGGGCTGGGCAAGGCTGCTGCAGAGTGGCCCTCTCAGCCTCGGCTAACCCACCTAGCCCCTTGCTGACAGTGCCGTTGGTCTCATTTTTGTGAAAAAGCCAAGTCACGTAGTTTGCTCAATCTCAGGATGGGAGGTGGTAGGGACAGAGGGCAGGCAGCACACAGGCTGGGTCCCCTGGCAGCTGCTGAACCCTGGGAGCTGCCGCCAGCTGCAATTACTTGTTGCTGACTTTTAATTTCACGTTGAGTAGCCACAGGTGATGGAAAAAGAAATTGGTCCCCATGGGCCGAATGCTTTTCCGATCTGCATTTATTAGCAGAGTTTTTGAACGTGTCAGGAGCTGAATGTGAGGCAGCTGCCTCTGGAAGTGAGACCCACATGCAGGGCGGGGATGGGTGGGCGGGTCAGGAGGAGAGAGGCTTAGGAAAATACTTCTGCTAGCAAGGGACCATTCTTTGAGAGTTCTGAACATGCTTGCAACTTTCCTCCTCTGCCAGCTCATCCTCACCTGTTTGGAAGGGCCCTCTTTCCAAATCTCTCAGAGAGCCCTTCCAAACAGGTGTTCTCCAAACCTGTGAGCCTGGGGATTTAGGTACAGGTTCACCTCGTCTCACATAATTGATGTGTACCTAAAGAATTCTTTATTCATTAGCTTTGTTATCAATCAAATGCAGTTTTAGATGCACCAAAATGTTTGTGTTTTGAGAAAATTCTCTAGTCAATTATTTGTTTTAAAAGACTCACAGCCAGTCGTACTCGAATTCATGTCTTCTCTCCTGAACAGCTGTGAAGACATGGCCAAGACCTTTCATAGTTCACACTATCAGAGAAATTCATAAATGGAAGGAGACGCAGGTGTTTCGCTTTCATTTCAGATGTGCTCTCTCTTTGTAGCCAGGGAGAGGCATCTTCAAATGAAATCCTACCCAGAGGCTGAGTGGACAAGTCAAGGAAGAGCGGGGCAGCTCCAGTTGAAGGAGAACCCAGGTGGAGAAGGTCCCACGTGCCTGATGCCTCATGCAGCCAGCTTCCTGCACTCCCCCTTGAAGTCCCTAACATCTCCATGGAATCCTCAGGTTGAAGACCATCGCTGTCAAAGTGCCAAGAGCATTCTCTCTTACCTGTAGTTCCACCTCCAAGACTCCGAATACTCCCAGCTGAGCACATGCATTCAACACAGCTTTGTTTATGACAGCAACTTATAAAAATGAAAGCAGTTTAGTTCCCTGCCCTCTGTATTGTCAGTGGAGAACATAGGAAGAACCTAGACTTCGCCCACTGCTTGGCAGGAAGAGTGCATGTCTCCGCCTCCCACCAGGGCAGCACCATAGAAGGCTAGTGGTGCTGGAATTCCCACGCTAGACCAGCAGCAAGTGGAGCTCCTCTCCCCTCGGGTGTTAACAAAGGCCAAGTGGAGATCCTGAACTTCCGCCTCTGCCTGGCAGTGGAGGTGCTGTGTTCTCCCCCTGCCCACCTCCCACCTTTTGTTGTAGGACAATCACAGAAAAAGCCAGCTAAAATATAAGTTTTCAATAGGATCCAGATTCTCACAGCATAATACCCAGTGTCCAGGTTTCAGTTGGAAATCACTCACCATTGGAACTAGGAGAAACCTCAACTTGAATGAAGAAAGACAATCATTACATGCCAATACTGAGATGACAGAGATTTGGAATTATCTGATAAGGATAAAATGCCTCAAAGAGCAATTATAAGCACACATGAAAAATAGAGACTCTATATCACACAGTCCTCAAGTCTCACTCCTGGGCATATTTCCGAAGAAAATCCTAATTCAAAAAGATACATACACTCCGATGTTCACAGCAGCACTGTTTTCAAGAACCAAAACACAGAAGCAACCTTTATGTCCATCAACAGATGAATGGATAAAGTACGTGTGTATGCATATACAATGGAATAATATTCAGCCATAAAGAAAAATGAAATAATGCCATTTTCAACAATATGCGGGGACCTGGAGATTATCATATTATGTGAAGTCAGACAGAAAAACAAGTATATAATATCACTTATATGTGGAAACTGAAAAAAAAATGATACAAATGAACTTATTTACAAAATAAAAACAGTTTCACAGACAGAGGAAACAAATTTATGGTTACCAAAGGGGATAGGAGGGGCTGGAGGAGAGATAGGAGTTTGGATTAACATATACAAATTACCATATATAAAGTGGACAAACAACAGCAATCTACTAAATAGCACAAGGAACTCTATCCAGTCTCTGGTAATAACCTATATTGGGAAAGAATCTGAAAAAGAAGATGCATATGTGTATATATGTATATATATACACTTTTCTGTACACCTAAAGCTAGCTCAAGCCTGTAAATTAACTATACTTCAAAAAAACTCTAAACCATGAAATAGAAGATATAAAGAGGAACCACATGAAAATCTTAAAACTGAAAAATACAATGACTGAAATAACTCAGTGGGGAATGCAAAATGGAGAAAATGGAGGAAAGAATCAGTGGCCTCAAAGTCAGAACAATAGAAATTACCCAATCTGAACAACAGAGGGAAAGTAGGCTGAAAAAAAAAATGAATAAGTAGAGCTTCAGGGATCTGTGGGACTGTAAGAAAAACAAAATTAACATTAATGTCATTGAAGTTGGAGAAAGAGAAGAGAAAGAAGGCTGGGTTGAAAAAGTACTTGAAGAAAAAATAGCTGAAAACTTTCCAAATTTTAGCAAAAGACATAAATATATAGATTCAATAAACTGATCATATCTCAAATAAGGTAAACGCAAAGAAATCTATATTAAGACATAGCGAAACTTCTGGAAGCTAAAAGCAAAGGGGGAATCTTGGAAACAGCAAGATGTGACGCTAACAGGGAAAAGGCAGTTCAAATGACAGTGGGTTCCTTATTAAAAATGAAAAAAAATCCAACAAGGCCCCAAAATGTGTCACTTCATTTTCCAAGTGCTGAAAGGAAGTCTCAACCCAGAGTGCTATAAGCAGTGAAAATAAACCTCATGAATTAAGGGGAAACCAAGACGTTCTTAGATGAAGGGAAACAGAATTTGTCAGCGATGCACAAGAATAGGCAAAGGACACTCTCTAAACACAAACGAAATGATGAGAGGAGGAATCTTGAAACATCAAGAACAAAGAAAGAACAGTAGAAAGACAAAATATAGGTATATTTTCCTTCTCCACCAGAGTTTTCTGAACTATATTTGACAGATGAAGCACAAATTATAGCTGTCTGATGCAGTTCTTTTCCTACTGTTCATGGGGTTCTCAAGGCAAGAATACTGAAGTGGCTTGCCATTCCCTTCTCCAGTGGACCACATTCTGTCAGGCCTCTCCACCATGACCCGCCCATCTTGGGTTGCCCTGCGGGCATGGCTTGGTTTCATTGAGTTAGACAAGGCTGTGGTCCTAGTGTGATTAGATTGACTAGTTTTCTGTGAGTATGGTTTCAGTGTGTCTGCCCTCTGATGCCCTCTTGCAACACTTACCATCTTACTTGGGTTTCTCTTACCTTGGGCGTGGGGTATCTCTTCACGGCTGCTCCAGCAAAGCACAGCCACTGTTCCTTACCTTGGACGAGGGGTATCTCCTTACCGCCGCCGTTCCTGACCTTCAACGTGGGATAAGCTCCTGTAGGCCCTCCTGTGCCTGTGCAGCCACCACTCCTCGGGATGCTCCTCCCGGCCGCCGGCCCTGGCCTCGGGCTCGGGGTGGCTCCTCAGGGTCACCGCCCCTGGCCTCGGACGCGGGGTGTCTCCTTCTGGCCACCACCCTGACCTCGGACACAGGGTAGCTCCTCTCAGCCGTTCCTGTGCCGTCACAGCCTGGCACTCTAGGCCACTGCCCCTGACCTCGGACGTGGGGTAGCTCCTCTTGGCCGCGCTTTTGAGCCGGCTCACAGCCGCCTGCGCTGTGAAAGTGAGAGAAGAGTGAAAAAGTCGGCTTAAAGCTCAACATTCAGAAAACGAAGATCATGGCATCCGGTCCCATCACTTCATGGGAAATAGATGGGAAACAGTAGAAACAGTGTCAGACTTTATTTTTGGGGGCTCCAAAATCACTGCAGATGGTGACTGCAGCCATGAAATTAAAAGACGCTTCCTCCTTGGAAGAAAAGTTATGACCAACCTAGATAGCATATTCAAAAGCAGAGACATTACTTTGCCACCTAAGGCCTGTCTAGTCAAGGCTATGGTTTTTCCTGTGGTCATGTATGGATGTGAGAGTTGGACTGTGAAGAAGGCTGAGTGCTGAAGAATTGATGTGTTTGAACTGTGGTGTTGGAGAAGACTCTTGAGAGTCCCTTGGACTGCAAGGAGATCCAACCAGTCCATTCTGAAGGAGATCAGCCCTGGGATTTCTTTGGAAGGAATGATGGTAAAGCTGAAGCTGCAGTACTTTGGACACCTCATGCAAAGAGTTGACTCATTGGAAAAGACTGTGATGCTGGGAGGGACTGGGGGCAGGAGAAGAAGGGGACGACAGAGGATGAGACGGCTGGATGGCATCACGGACTCGATGGACGTGAGTCTGAGTGAACTCCGGGAGTTGGTGATGGACAGGGAGGCCTGGCGTGCTGCGATTCATGGGGCCGCAAAGAGTCGGACACGACTGAGCGACTGAACTGCACTGAACTGATGCAGTTCTGGTGGTGCAGTGGTAAAGAATCTACCTGCCAATGCAGGAGACACAAGAGACACGGGTTTGATCCCTGGGTCAGGAATATGCTCTGTAGAAGGAAATGGTAATCCTCTCCAGTATTCTTGCCTGGGAAATCCCATGGACAGAAGAGCTTGGTGGGCTATCATCAGTGGGGTCACAAAGAGTTGGACGCAACTGAGCAACTAACACATACACACAGAAACACACACTGATGTGGTTCTATGTGTATTAGAGGAAATATTTAAGACAATTATACTATAAATAGGGAAAGATAAAGGATGTGAAGGGAGGTAAGGTTTCTATGCTTCACCTGATTGAGTCAAATGTCAATAACAGTACACCCTGTTATCTAGATATAATATAATAACTAAAACAACCATTTAAAAAAGCTACACAAGAGAAGCACTCAATAACATTATACATAAACCAAAGTGGGATTCTAAAAAATGTTCAGCCCACAGGAAGGCAGGAAAAAAAGAACAGAGAAAGAAAAACAGAGAACAGAAAACAAAAACCAAAATGGCAGACAAGCCCTCATAGGCCACTAATTACATGTTAATTCCAAAAGCACCAATTAAAGGAGATTGGCAGAGTGGAGTTAACAACATAACCAAAGTATATGCTATGTATAAACGCATATAGAAATTAATTTCAAATACAGTGGTATAAATGGGTTAAAAGTGAAAAGATAGAAAAATGTAAATTGTACAACCATTAAGTACAAACTAGTATCAATTGTGAGCATTCTAAGTAACAGTAACTCTCATTTGTTGCTGGTTGAAATGTAAAATGGTACAGCCAGTTTGGAAGACAGTTTCTTACCAAGTTAAACATAGTTTTACTATAAAATCCAACAGTCAGGCTTCTAAATTATTTACCCAACATATTTGAAAACTTATGTCTGCAAAAAAACATGCATGTGGATATTAGCAGTTTTCTTTATAAAACTAAAAACTGAAGGCAAACATGATGTTATTTAATAGGTGAATAGATGAACAAACTGTGGTATATCCAGACAATGGAATATTCTGTGGTGAAAAAGGATTTAGCTGCCAAGCCCCCCCTCCATACACACAAAATATGAATCCTAAATGCACAATGCTAATAGAAACAAACCAATCTGCAAAGACTGAAAATGTATAATTCCATTTATTTAACATCTATAAATGGTGAAACTAGAAATACAGTAAACAGATCACTGATTTCTAGGGATTTGAAGAGGAAGGAAGGTTGACTAGGTGAATCACGGGATTACTTTTAAGGCTGAGAAACTCTTCTGTATGAGAATATAATGGTACATCATCTATGATGCTATTCATCTGTCAAAATCCTTTGACCTTTACAGCACAGAGTGAACTGTAATGTATGCAAATTTTAAAAATCATTTATAAAGTCATGGGGTTTTAGGATGGAATACAGACTGTGATAAAACAATACAGATGTATTTCAAATGTGTAAACAGTCTCCCTAAAGGGAGGCATAAGAAGGTAAATAAGTTTGGAAATAAATGGAAATTCTTTGAGTAAAGGCAAAAAGAATTCTACAAAAGCACCATAATCTCATCGACAGTTGTTTCCAATAGGGGTATGGTATGGGTTAACCATTCTGTAACAAATATCTATGTATACTGGATTTAACAATTAAGTAAATGGATGGTGAATTTTGAAAGTCAAGTTTCTCACTGTTGGAATGGGAAGTTAAACAAGCAAGGGAGAAGGCCAGAATGATCCATGGTTGATGGATTTGAGCTGGAAACAAATCAGGGTAAACTCAACTCATATTTAGCCATACAGAAATACAGTATTGATAGATATATGTATGCACACAGGTTAGTATACACATACAGATATTTCTTTTCTCTCAACCATGAGGGCCTAGAAGCAGTGATATCACAGAAGTATACCTAGTGCCCAGATCTTGGTTTCTAGTACCATTCCCAATAAAATTAATATCTTTGAGTCAATGCTGCTATTTAAAAAATGATTGAATACATAAATAAGTGGGGAATACAGATAAATCTCCCATACAGAATAATTTCATATAATTGCTGTAGAGACTTTGCCCTTGAGGAAATGGAATATTACTCCTCACTCCTTAGGTTTGGGCTGTGCATAATGACTTGCTTTTCAAAAAAGACAGTATGAAAGGAGAGAGGTGGGGGAGAATTAACTTTATAGTAGAGAAACCTGATAAACAGTTTCTCATCCAGGTGAACAATGTTAATATCGACAATGACATGTCATGTTGATAGTATGTACTATTGACATGATTTGATGAAAATGGTACTCTATGATCTTCCTCTCCAAAACCCATAACCCCAGTTTAATTGTGAGAAAAACATCAGACAAATCCCACTTGCAGAACATCATGCAAAATATCTTACCTATACTCCTCAAAATTGTCAAGATCATCAAAAGCAAGGTCTGAGAAATTGTCACATCCAAGAGAATTCTTAGATGGACAATTTTAAGAAATGGAAGAAAACCTAAGACCAACCAAGACAGCATATTAAAAAGTAGAGACATTACTTTGTTGACAAAGGTCTGTCTAGTCAAAGCTATGGTTTTTCCAGTAGTCATGCATGGATGTGAGAATTAGACCATAAAGAAAGCTGAGTGCTGAAGAATTGATGCTTTTGAACTGTGGTGTTGGAGAAGACTCTTTAGAGTCCCTTGGACAGCAAGGAGATCAAACCAGTCCGTCCTACAGGAAATTAGTCCTGAATACTCATTGGAAGAACTGATGCTGAAGCTGAAACTCCAATACTTTGACCACCTGATGCAAAGAACTGACTTATTGCGAAAGACCCTGATGCTGGGAAAGACTGAAGGCAGGAGGAGAAGGGGATGGCAGAGGATGAGATGATTGGATGGCGTCACAGACTCAATGGACATGAGTTTGAGCAAGCTTCAGAAGTTGGTGATGGACAGGGAACCCTGGCATGCTGCAGTCCATGGGGTTGCAAAGAGTCAGACATGACTCAGTGACTGAACTGACTGAAGAGAATTCTAAGGAGACATCATGACTAAATGTAGTATGATAATCTGAATGGAATCTCAGACAGAAAAGGGGCATTAGATAAAAACTAAGGAAATCAGAATAAAATGTAGGCTTTAGTTAATAATGATATATCAATATTGGCTCTTTGTGACAAATGTATCATACTAATGTAAGATATTGGATAATAAGGGAAACGGGGAATGGGGTGTATGGAAACTCTCTTCACAGCTTTTTTGTAACTGTAAATCTACTCTAAAATAAAAGGTTTATTTAAAAAAAAAAAAGAAAGCAGGAGTGTTGTATTATCTGATGAAATATACCTTAAAGAAAAGGTAATTACCAGACAGAGAGAGGCACATTACATAATGTTCAAAAGATCAATCTACCAAAAAGACATAAGCATCCTAAAAGTGTACACAGCAAATAACCTACAAAAATGTGAAGCAAAACTGATAGGACTGAGTGGGCAAATAGACTCACCTGAGATTATAGCTGTGAACTTGAGCATTTCTCTCTCAAAAATGGATAGAGTAACGAGACATAGATCCAGCAAGAACATGAGAAAACTCAGCATCATCAACTAACAGAATCTCATTGACGTTTAGAAAGTATTCAGTCCTGTGACAGCAGAAAGTATATTCTATATATGTCCATGGGACATATACTAGGTAGACTGTATTCTGGGGCATAAAATAAATCTCAACAAAATTAAAATAATTGAACTTATATAGAGAGTGCATTCTGGCCACAATGGGATCAAACTCCAAATAATAAGAGAAAGATAACAGAAAAATTGCCAAACACTTGGCAATTAAATACACTTGTAAGCAATCCATGTGTCAAAGAGGAAGTCTCAAAGAAAATTTAAAAATATATTGAACTAAATAAAAATGAAAATCTGTGTTAAGGTATTGCTGAGAGGGAAATTTGTAGCGTTAAAGTTTATATTAGATAAAATGAAAAGTTTCAGATCAATAATCTGAGTTTTTTTCTCAAGAATATATGAGAAGAAAAGCAAAGTAAAACCAAAGCAAGCAGAACACAGGAAATAAGAGCATAAATCAATGACCTGGAAAACAGAAAAGCAAATCAATGAGACGAAAAACCTGATTCTTTAAAAGATAAGTAAAATTGGCCAATTTCTAGCAAGACTGGAAAAGAGAAAAAAGAGATGAGACTCAGATTAACAATATCAAGAATAAAACAGGGACTGTCATTACAAACAATACAGACATCAAAAAGATAATAAGGGATACCACAAAAAACATAAATTTAACAACTTGGATTAAACTTATCAATTTCATGAAAAGTACAAATTACCACAATTCATCCAATGTGAAATAGATCATACGAATAGTCCTGCAACTATTTAAAAGTGAATTCATAATTTTAAAATTCCCCCCCCCCCCAATCTCCATGCTCAGACAGCTTCACTGGAAATTCCCTCAGAACTTTAAAGAATTAACCCTAATTCTATATAATCTTTTCCAGAAAACAGAAGAGAGAACATTTCCCAATTCATTTCATGAAGCTCAGATTGCCCTGATAACAAAATCAGAAAAATGCAGCATAAAAGTAAAACTACAAACTAACATCACTCATAAATAAAGATGCAAAAACCCTTACAGTTTTAGCATGTAGAATTCAGATATGTAGGAAAAGAATTATGTATCATGATCAAAGGGAATTTTTTCCAGGTATGTAAGATTTGCTCAATATTTAAATCAATCAATATTTTTCATCGTATCATAAGACTAAAGGATAAAAATTTTATGGTTATATCAGTGGGCTCTTAAAAAGCATTTGACAAAATGTAACATTCATTCATGACTTCAAGAACTCTTAGAAAACTAGGAATAGAGGAAACTCCCTAAGCTTGATAAAAAGCATTTAAAGAAAACCTAGAGATAACATTAATACTTAATCGTGAAAGACCAAATGCTTTCCCTCTAAGATCAAGAACAAAGATCCATGCTCATCAAGGATGTCTCACTTCTTTTTCTTTTTATATTTTATTGAAGGATAATTGCTTTACGGAATTTTGTTGTTTTCTGTCAAACCTCAACATGAATCAGCCATAGGTATGCATATGTCCCCTCCCAAGGATGTCTCACTTCTTATTCAGAATAGTACTGGAAGTTCTAACCAGTGCAATAAGGCAAGAAAAGGAAATGAAAGGCATACAGTTT
Source organism: Budorcas taxicolor (assembly GCF_023091745.1). Taxonomy (NCBI): domain Eukaryota; kingdom Metazoa; phylum Chordata; class Mammalia; order Artiodactyla; family Bovidae; genus Budorcas; species Budorcas taxicolor. The sequence continues at coordinate 9,550,209 of NC_068930.1, read as the reverse complement.
ATGAAGGAAAAAATGAAAGTGTGTGTGATCTATTAAATAATAAGTCTATTAAATAAAAGTGACACAACTTAATCAAAAAAAGAGATGCAAAAATCCATATTAGCAAGTAACTTCCTATATAGAAAATCCCAAGGAATCTACGAAAAAAAAAAAAAATCTTCCTAAAACTAATAAATGAGTTTGAAAGGTTGCAGGATCCAAGATAGCTGTATAAAAATCAATCGCATTTCTATGTACTAGCAATGATCACTAGCAATTAAAAGCATAATGCAGTTTACAGTTGCTCCAAAGTGAAATGCTTATAGGTAAATTTTTAAAAATATAAGGACTTACTGAAAACTATGAAACTAATGAAGAGAATGAAAGATCTAAAAAATGGAGAGAAAGACTACATTTTGGGATTGGAAAACTCAAAAAGTTAAAGACGTCAATTCTCTTCAATTTGATACGTAGGTTTAACATAATTTCTATCAAAACCTTGCCAAGGTTTTTTTTAAAGATACTGACAAAATTATTCTAAAAATTTTGTAGGAAAGCAAATGAACTAGAATAGCTAAAACAATTATGAAAAAGAAGACTAAAGCGGGAAGAACAGCCTGCCTGATTTCCAGACCTATTATATAACTATAGTAATCAAGACTCTGAAGTACTGGCACAGAGACAGACACAGATCAACAGAACAGAACAGAGAACCCAGAAATAGACTCTCACAAAAATGCCCAACTGATTTTTGACAAAGCTGCAAAGGCAATTCAATGGAGGAAGGATAGACTTTACAGCAAAGGATGCTGGCGCAATTGGACGTCTAATGGCAAAAAGTGAACCTGAGCCTAAACTTTACACCTAATTCAAAGTGGATCATGGACTTAAATGTAAAATGTAAAACTATAAATCATTTAGAAAAAAAGTAAGATGAGATCTTCAGGGTTTAGGATTAAGCCAAGCTTCTAAACTTGACACCAAATGCACAGTCTTTAAAAGGGAAAACTGTTAAGTTGGACCTCATCAAAATTCAAGAGTTTGTTCTGTAAAATATTCTGTTAAGAAGATGAAAAGACAGGCTAGAGACTGGGAAAAATTATTTGCAAACCACATATCTGACAAAGAATTGGTATCTAGAATGATATATTAAAACTCATCAAAACTTAATAGTAAAACAAAGCAAGGTAACAGTCAGTTAGAAAATGGCATGAAAAGACATTTTCACCAAAGATGTTTAACATCGTTAGAAATTAAGAAAATACAAATTAAACCACAGATATCACTACATACCTGTTACAGTGACAAAAAATAGGGACAGCACTAAATGTGAGTAGAGAAATGATATCATTCATATACTGCTGGTGGGAATGCAAAGTGGTGTGGTCACTCGAAAACATCAGTTTCTTATAAAACTAAACATACAACTGTCATACAACATTTGCACTCCTGGGCATTTATCCTAGAGAAATTAAATTTATATTCCCACAAAAAGCCTGTACAGAAATGTTTATAGCAGCTTCATTGGTAAAATCCCTGAACCTGCATGAATCTTCAGGGAATTATGGTAAATGGAAAAAAATCAACAATCCCAAAGGTTACATTTAGAAAATAGATTCGCGATTGCCACGGGTAAAAGACGAGTCAGGGAAGGGAACATGGTGAGGGTGGGAAAGCAGTAGGTATGGCTAAAAAAGGGCAACTAGAGGGACCCTTGTGGGGATGGGAATGTCCTGCATCTTGACTGCAGCTGTGTCGGTGTCCTGGTGGTGATACCGTACTCACCGCAGTTTTGGAAGATGTCAACATCACCATTTCGAGAAACTGGGTAAGGAAAACATGAAAGTCACTCAATCGTGTCCAACTCTTTGGGACTCCATGGACAGTCCATGGAATTCTCCAGGCCAGAATACTGGAGTGGGTAGCCTTTCCCTTCTCCAGGGGAATCTTCCCTATCCAGGGATTGAACCCAGGTCTCCTGCATTGCAGGCGGATTCTTTACCAGCTGAGCCACAACAGAAGCCCAAGAATACTGGAGTGGGTAGTCTATCCCTTCTCCAGCGGATCTTCCCGACCTAGGAATCGAACCAGGGTCTTCTGCATTGCAGGCAGATTCTTTATCAACTGAGCTATCAGGGAAGCCCCAAGGGGTACATAATGTTTCTCTTTTATTTCTACAATTGCATATGAATCTACAATTATCACAAAATAAAAATGTTAATAAGTGTTTTTAAGGAAAATGGTTGAAATGTCTAATGTTAGGAGCATTGCTAAATGAACTACAGGTCATTCATATATTGTAAAATAAACAGCAGTTATGAAGAATAAGGGAGCTCCAATGCAGGGGGCATGTGAACAGTTAGGTAAAAACAGCAAGGCACAAAAATGTGTGTAGATATAACTCTTTTGCTACAAAATGATAAATTTGAAGTATAAATGCACGGAAAAAGTTTGGGTAGGTAAGCTATAAAGTGCTAATAGTCATTCCTCACGGGGAAAGAGATTGCTTGGGAGACACACTTTAACTTGTAACAACAAATTTGTGCCAAAAAAAAAAAGAAGACTTCATTTTATAAATTAAGAAATTGAGGCTTAGCAGAGGTGAACACATCTTCAGGGAATTATGGTAAATGGGAAAAAATCAACAATCCCAAAGGTTATATTTAGAAAATAGATTCACGATTGCCACGAATTCGCGATTGTCAAGGTCACCAAGCTGGGAAGGGGTTCAGAGCATGGCTCCAAACTCAGACCTTCTGACTCAAATGCAGAGTGGCTGAGGCAGGAAATCGGCAGGATGGCTCCTCTGGGCCTGCTGCTGTGCCTGGGACTGTCCTCAGATAAGAAGCTCTCTGGAGAGGAAGAACCTGGAACAAGGAAGATCTGCAAGGGTGTGGAGAACAGGAAATGGATCCTGCTGGGATTTTCCCTGACCCCGGGCAGGGAGCACCAGGAACCCAGCAGAGAGGCAGGAGGGGCCGGGGAGCCTGGCTTTCAGGAGACACCCAGCCACTGTGCCAGGCTCTGAATGGGCTCTGAGCAGCCACAGTCCCTGTTTTCCCGGATCTTCACCATCCAAGCAGGAGACCGATGGTAGTCGGGTCTCCCAGGTGCATCAAGATCCTGCAATGACGGGTGCTGGGGGCCTGGGAGAGCCTCGGAGAAGAGCCCATATTTGAGCAGGGCCCTGGGAAAAGATGAGTAAGAGTGAGTTGGGTAAAGCAGAAACAAGTGGTTTTCTCAGCGAAAGGGTTAGCATGGCCCAAGGCATGGAGGGAGGTGATAAGCTGTGGCTGAAACCAAAAGTGAGGGCTTGAAGTCAGGCAGCAAGCTTGGGGTCCGTGGGGACATTCTCTAGTTGGGAGCCACTGAAATTTTGTGCCTGGGAGAGTCCCCAGGTGTATGTTTCTGGGGGTGAGTTCTGGCAGCTGATGGAGGGGAAGGGGAAGAGGTGGGTGGCAGTTGGAGGGCCACTGCTGCAGCAGCTAAGGTGCATGTGATGAGGTAGGGGCCAGGGGATCAGAAGGGCAGGGATGGTTTGGAGGAATATACTTGAAGAGTATGTTGTGGGCAGGATGAACAGGACTTGCCATGGGGCAGCTCTGTTGGTTTTTGGATCCACGGCATCCTCTCTGGTCACAGGGCCATGATTTCCCTTGGTGATATCTTGGAGAGATTCTCAGCCAGAAGGCCCTGCCCACAACCTTTCTGCAAGGTCAAAACTGTCTTTACCTTGTGTCCTGAGACGTTGACCCTTGAGTGCATGCTCAGTTGCTGTCATGTCCCACTCTTTGGGACCCCATGGACTGTAGACTACCAGGCTCCTCAGTCCATGGGATTTTCCAGGCAAGAATCCTGGAGTGGGTTGCCATTTCCTTCTCCAGGGGATCTTCCTGACCCAGGGATCGAACCCACATCTCCAGCATCAGCAGGCGGATTCCTTACCACTGAGCTACCAGGGAAGCCTTGGGTCCTGAGACTTTGACTCTTGAGCAGAGTAGACAAGCATGAGAAGAACTGGTGGAGTCTGTCGCCCACCCCCCCGCCCCTCTTGCAGGGCCTCAAGGCTGTTTCCTCAATCTTTCTTCAAGCTAATGACCCTCCCTCTCTCTGCAGCCCCTTCCAAAGGGCCTCGGTGATGGGTGGGCTGTGGCCATGTTAGAGAAAGAATGGAATCCGCTGGGCTCTTCAGTTGCACACACTCTGAGAAGATTCTTTAGAAATTCCCCTGGGTCCTGTGGGCATCTTTCTTCATTCTCTCTATGTGGTCTGGGTTCTGCTAGGTTTGAATCATCTATCAACCCTGACTCACTCACTCAACGCACATAACTCAAAAATTAAAGAGTTTCCATGGCCCAGCCTCCCAGAATCTGTCTCAGAATGTGGCTTCAAGGGAACGTTGATGTGGAGTTCCTTAAAGCGGAATCCATTCCACTCTCTGAGGCGCTGAGTCAGGATGTCCTGTGTGACTATAAATGGTTGGGCCTGTGTAAGTGTTTATGTCACCCAGTTCTCCCAAGTATCACACCTGCGTGGTAATGTCTTGGTCTCCTTGCAAGCGAGCGGCACTAACAGTCATTAGGACTTTGGCTAAAAATCGCCCTGGTGGGGAAGGGCAGGGAAAACAACACTGTTGCCTGGGAGGTCCTTAGGTCGAGGGGAGGGGAACCTACAGGGACTGAGTTTTACTGAGCACCTTCTAGAAGTCAGGAACTGAGCTCAGTGAACTGAGGTTGTGACACACATGATCTCAAGTTCTTGCAACAGCCTTGAGGGGAACATGTCACTTACTATCCCCACTTTACAGACAAGAAGACCGAGAAGTATCAAGATCAGGCATTTAGCAGGTGGCGGAGTATGAGCAAGAATCCAGGAAAGTGCATCAAGTGACAGCGTGGACCCGCGTGGAAGGGAGGATCCAAGGGTAGGGAAAGCAATCTCAGGGCTTTAGGTCCTGCTGCACTGCTGAGGTGTGGATGTCTGAGGCGTGTGTGGAAGAACCAAGCTTTGCATTGCACGAGAAACTGGCAAGGCTGAGAAAGGCCCCCCAGATGCCTTACTACAATAAGTTGTAATAAAGAGAGTGAGCTGTAATAAATCAAGAGAACCTGAGCCTGTGGGGGTGGGCACGCCAGGCCTCCTGCCTCCTAGCAGCCCGTCAAGTTGTTCCTGGCATCAGGAAAGCCTGGGAGAGCCTTTCTGGGGTCTGTAGCAGGACACGTTTCCTTTCAGAATGACTTCCCTGCTCACAATGATGCCCTTCCACCCACCTGCCTACACCCTAGCAGCTGTATCTACACACATACCCCTGTCTTCCTGACCCCAGATGGCTGGACTAGTTAGCTCCTGGGTGAATCTAGCTTTAAAGAGAGGGAATATCAGTTAGGAGCTGTGCCACAACCATCGTCCAGCCCACACATGCACAAAGCATCGCAGAAGATGAGTTGGTGGAAAAAAGCAGAGGGAAGCGAGACAGATAGGGAGTAGATTCCTGTATCCTTGGCACCTTCTAGGCCTGGTTTTCACCTCTCTTGGAGGTTTTTAAAATTTCATCCTAGATTCCAAGATAGTACCCAAGTTCCTCCCAATAAACTTCATAGGTTTGTTTGACCTGGACTTTTGTCACTTTGGACCAAAAGTCCTGACAATCCCAGGAGAGGAGGATGTATCCTTTTGAAATACTAGACATCTACTGCTCAAGGAGCCTCCTCAAGGATCCCAGAGGGGCTGGGGAAAGAAGCGACCAGTCGTATCCAGTTGAGGTTGAGATCCTCATTCCAACTTTAGGTGAAACAAAAGAGTAAAGCTCCAAGGACACTTATCACAATAATTGAGCCCTATCAGAGTGAAGCAGGCATCACTCTCACTATGATAACTGAACCTTTCAATGTCAACTCCAAGGACTCACACAGAGCTTCTGGGTGTAATTTATCTGCCGAGACTGTTCTGTATTAACCCACGACTGACTAATGACTCAGGACTCTTCCCCACGACCTCACATAAAGGTTTTCCGCATGCTGCCCTCCCAAACAGGGCAGGGATGGCAGGTGGCTGTCTTGTTATCACACTTGTTTCCCTCAACTGGACTCAGATATTTAAAGCCTTCTGTTTTACCTTTGGCCAGTTCCCACAACCCTTCCTGGGATCTTTCCTTTGACTCAGGGAACCCATGGTCCCTGGTATCACCTCTGCCAAGCCCTCCACTGCAGCAGCATGACACCGGTGCCCAGCAAGACAAACCAACCTTCACCTGGCTTCTTGGGGCAGGACTTCCCAGTACTGGCAGACCTCTGCTAAATAAGAAGGAAGACCTGGGAAGCCAGTGGTGGCAGAAATTCAAGGGAAGGGGTAGAGATGTTCTGCATCCCCCCTTCTGCCCTCTTTTCTAGAGGAGTGTTCAGGGGCCTCACACGTTGCTGACTGCAGCAAGGAGCCTCCCTCCTTTCCTGCTGGGTCCCAGAGGTGGCCGTGGTCCACACGACCCCCTGCAGCTGGGAGCACCAGGACTGCCGATCAAGCCCCACCGGCAGGGCTCGTGCTGTGCCCAGAGGCCCAAGGACCCCCCTGGGTTCAGTGTGTGTAACCTCAAAGCAGAGAATTTGCCTTTTATTGGCAGCCCCACGCACATCACAAGCCTCCAAAGGCATTTATGAAGAGCCTCTTTCTTCTTTGTCTATTTCGATGCTAGAGCAAAGAGCTGCATTTTAAAATTTCGCTGACGGATTTATACCCTGCCTGTCTCCAAAGCAGATGACAATAAAACCACAGGTACGAGTATGGCCAGGAACATTTGCCCAAGACAAAAGAGGGGAACAAAGGCAGGGAACTGTGCCCAGCCCTCAGGCTTTCGCGAAGGTAGAATCTAAGATGTCATTCTCTGGGTCGTCTTTAAACTTCCCCAAGATGTAGGGCTCCTGTCTCTTCCAGCACACTCCCCCAGCCCCGTCAGAAGGGCAGTCCCCGCTTTGTGGCTATGTTCCAGGCCGACTTGGAGGAACGGTTCTGTTGCGGGGTGGCCGGCTGCCGCTGCGGAGGCCACACGGGCTTGCTGCTGTCACCGGCCCTCTCCTGCCCGGTCGCCTCTGCCCTCTTGGCCTGGCTGCGGAAGGCCCAGGAGGCTTGCATTTCTCAGCCGAGCCTGCACGTTGCTGACAGCTCCTTCAGTCTGTGCCCTGGCCTGGTTTGCAGTGCCTTCTCGTTTCAGGTTAAGAAGCGAGTGGGGGTCCCCGCCCGGGCAGTTCACTGTGCCTGGTGCCACAGGACATCAAGACGAATGCCACAAGCTGTGCCCTCGGGGGAGGCCGACGCAGACCCGTGGGCGTCCGGAAGTGAAAGGGGAAGAGGGAGGCAGTGGAAAACGCTGAGTGTGGGCTTCCGGCAGAGCCCACCCACCGCCTGCAGAGTTTCTGCGGGAGCCTGCGTGGGCAGCGCCTCTGCGCCGGCCTCGCGGTGTGGGCGGTGAGGCCAGAAGGGGCCCCTTTTAAACTCTGCTCCTGCTATCGCCTCTCCTTCAACCTTAAAAACGGGAGACACAAAAGCTTCCTTTTGTGTTTCTCAGGGAGCGTGATGTGATGGGAAGAGGGGCCGAACTCGGGCCCCTGCTGGGCCCTCCTGTTTCAGGGGCTGTCACCTGAAGGCCCAACTTCTTTGTCCTACCATCTACTTCCAGGACCTCCCTGAGTCTCGTTTTCCTTATAAAACGGGGCCCAACAATAGAAACTGCCCGGAATCTTGGAAATTTACATGAAATAAACATTTGAAGCCAGGTCAGTACAATAATGGAGAAGGCAATGGCACCCCACTCCAGTACTCTTGCCTGGAAAATCCCATGGATGGAGGAGCCTGGTGGGCTGCAGTCCATGGGGTCGCACAGAGTTGGACACGACTGAGCGACTTCACTTTCACTTTTCACTTTTATGCACCGGAGAAGGCAATGGCAGCCCCACTCCAGTGTTCTTGCCTGGAGAATTCTCCAGGCAGCAGCAGCAGCAATACAATAAAGCAAGTGTTACGTATGTGCATCCACTGGGCACCCCCTCCCTGCAGAGCTTGGCGTGCCCCCGACAGGGACACCCTGGCTCGAGTGTGGCTCCGGGTCTGCCGGTGAGGACAGCTGCCCTGGGACCTGCTTCTCATCTGCCTCACCCACCCCACCCCTGCCTGGCAGCAGCTGCCTCAGCACCCCTGAGGCCAACTGGGATGGGCCGGAGCTCGGGAAGCTGATCCTGGATGGGAACTTGGAGGCTTGACTGAGGGCAGAGTGCTGCCTGTGCAGGCCCCAGGCCTGGAATGCCGGCTCGTGAAACTAGCCAGCTGACCTTTGGGGCACGGTGTGGACTGAAGCCTGCCTGTGCTTTGGACTGTGGGATGCAGGGAGCGTGGAGTGGCGGGAAATGACGCTCACCCATCACAGGTGCCAGCGTCACCCTGGCTTTGACGTTATCTTCCTCCCAGCTTGCTGCATTCTCCTTTCAACGTCTCCACTGCAAGTGCATTGCCTGCTCACTACCCGCTGTCAACTAGTAGTACAGCAGCAAGGTTTACGGAGCTCCCACTGTGCGTGGCGCAGGCGCGATCCTGCTTCACGCTGCTCTCTGGGTCCCTCCTGCCCGTTGCCTGCCTCAGTCGTCTGGGCTAGGCCCCTAGCAGAGCACAGGAGCTCCCTGACCTGCATCTCACTCATCTTCTGCTTATTGTTTCCCTCTGCCTGGCAAGGTACAAATACACAAGGCTGTGTAGTGTCAGAATGTAAAGTAAGTGGTAGGGAGTGGGCTAGGTCTGACAGAGTGCTTTGATAATAAGCATGGAGTGAGTGAATGGAAGAAGAGACAGAAGCTCAGAGAGGGCAAGTAACTTGCCCAAAGCCACAAAGCTAGAAAGTGGTGGAAAGAAAGTTTAAATTCCATTGTCCCTGACTGCTGGAGACACCAGTGTCTGAGCTGCCACCTCCCTCCCGAGGGACGCCTCACCTCTGCTGTCGGCTGCACCCTTCCCTCTCCCCCTACCAGGGGTCACACCAGCCCAGCTTGTGGACCTTCCTAAGAGGACAGACCCGATGAAGGAGAAAATGACCCTGTCACACGTAAGAGGAGAGGGTCCAAGCCGGAACAGGAAGAGGTGCATCCTGCTGGCTCCTTTGAAACCCTGGGACCCTGTGCAGGGCAGCCTTTGGAAGACGGGAGAGCTGGTGCTACCTGTCTCGCAGATTTGGAATCTAGGTCATTCTGCTGCCTCCCCTCCCCCTCCGGAAGGCAAGCTGATTTCTCCTAGGGTCTCAGAGCAGGAGAGGGGCCAACAAGAGAAAATGTTTTAGTGGGACCCACACCGCGCCTGCTGCTGTCAGGAACGTTTCATTTTGAAGCCAACGTAATTTATGAGCTGCAAATGGATTTAGCATTTAAAAGAAAAAGACTTGGAAAAGGTACAAAGTGCACCTCACACCCTTGCACTGAGGCGTGTTTGCGGCTGTATTAATCATCCCAGACAAAAGAGATTTTAATCTAGGGCTAGGCAGTCCAGGGAGGCCCAGCCGTGCTCCCGAACCCCAGGGCTGGCTGGGAGCAGCAGGCGCTGGCTGCAGGCCTGGGCTTCGAGCAGCTCCGGCCTCGGGTGCTCCGCACTTGTGCTGAGCCCTGGTCTGAGTCACGCAGTAGATGAAATTACAGAGGTTCTTGCACATGATGACTCAGAAAGCAGGATCAAGGCAAATATTTGGACAAGCCTTGCCCCGCGTGGAGCAGGAGGGAGTGGAGCAGCCCGCCAGCTGCCTGCCCAGAGATGGTTTCTGACAGAGTGCTGCCGGGGGCAGGCCGCTGCTTACGGGGAATTAGTTCTGATCCGTGCAGTCACCCTGCAGTTGGAGCGCTTGGCCAGGCCCGCACTGAGAGAGAGGCCTGGGAGCGTCTTAGGACCCTGAGCCGTGATTCAGTCTCACCCTCCAGGGAGGGGCCGTGTGGGGACAGCGTGCGAGGGTCTGGGGCGGTGCGGGGAGATGGTTCACTTTGAGTCAGCCCATCCGCCTTCTTTTCTGGGAGTCATCGCGGCAGCAGGCCGGGTTTCCTGCAGCAGTGAGCTGAGGAGACCACGCGGCCCTTCCACTGCCCCTGCCTGGGCCGCAGCGGGGAGGTAGGCAGACATAGTGACCGCAAAATGGGGAAGGAAGCGAAACCCTGCGCCCTGTGCCAAGGCTTTACTGCTGCGAGGACTTTCAGGAGAGGCTAATTGCCACCCTTTGCAGCTTCAAAGCCAGGCATTTTCAAGGCTATTCAGAACAGCAGCAGCAGCAGCAGCAGCTCACCAGTAATAACAAAGCTACCGTAGGTCTGTCTGGAATCTTTACTAATTTTTCAAAATTAACTTTTGAAAGAGCTCAGCCTTCTTGGGGTTATTGTAAGCTACCTTCTCTCCTTTGCAGGGAAGCTCCCAGGAAATAAACGAGTCTGCCCTGGAGACAGCAGATAAACCCCTAGGAGCTAAGGGTTGCTGCTGATGAATGGCAGGGATAGCACATGTATTCTGTGAGCTGACTCCATGCTGGGCCCCAGCTCCAAGCTTCCCACAACAATGTCCTCGGCGAGCCTCATGAGAACCCTTACAAGGTGGGTGCCATTTCGCAGATGAAGAAATAGGCTTGGGGAGGTTATATTACTGACCCAGACCATACAGCTAGAGACTGCACAGGCAGGATTCAAACCCAAGCAGTCAGACACTCAGATTATACTCTGCTTCCCAGCAGTTCTCCTGATTATAGACCCATCTGCAAAATGACCACTGGCACAGGGTCAAGTGGTGCCTGCTGTTCTAATCTTCTTCCAGGTGGTCAGACCCTGAAGATACCAGACACGATGGCTGCCTTTGGCATCCTGGCTGCTCTTGAAGCTTGAAGAAGGCTGGGGGGAGCTGGGTTCCTCAAAGGCCAGATGGTCCTCAATGGGTCAACCAAAGTCTAGCCCACGTGGGCGAGTGTTGTTGGAGACAAAACTCAGCAAAAATCCTCCCACCCAGACACCCTCTGAGACAGCAAGGCCGATGAGCTTGCTTTTGGGGGAGGTCTGCATTCTGAGGTCAGGGAGCCCCAGCTGTGGCCTCACTAGCTGTCACACTGTTCCCCTTCCTGTTGCTCCATAGAGCCTCGAAACCTGTGACCTAACAAAAGCTATTTTATTATGCACATAGATTCTGAGAGCTGAGAATTCAGATAGAATTTAGTTACAAGTATAAAGGACCTACTTGCTTCGTGATGTGTGGGGTCTTTCTTGTCTGGAAACACTCAAAAACGTGGGTAAATTCAAGGGTAGGGAAGCTATAGCTGGTGGCTGGAATCATCTGGAGGTATCTCCTCCCTGTGTCTGATGGGTGATGCTGGCTGTCAGCTGGAAGCTCAGCAGGGCCGTCACCAGAATACACACACGTGGCCTCCTTATGCGGCCTGGGCTTCCTATCAGCATGGAGACCTTGGGCATGGGGTCTGCCTTCTTACATGACAACTGTATTTGCTGTAACAAAGTACTATGACCTCAGTGGCTTGCTTAGAACAACAGAAATGGGTTATCTCACAGTCTGGAGACTGGAAGTCCAAATTCATTGTGTTGGCAGGGTAGGTTCTCTCTGAGGACCATGAGGGAATAATCTGTCCCATGCCCTTCTCTTTGGCTTGTAGGTGGCTCCCTGCTGTATCTTTACACGTCTTCTCTGTGTGTGTGTGTGTTTCAGTTTCCCCTTTTTATAAGGATACTAGTCTTACCGGATTAGGAGCCACTCTGACTTCATTTTAACTTGACTACCTCTACAAAGACCCTATTTTAAAAGAAGGTCACGTTCTGAGGTACTGAGGGTGGGTGCTCCAACAAATGAATTTGGGGTGGGAGAGCATAAATCAGCCTATAACAACAACTCAGGTCTCCAAAGGCAAGAGTTCCAGGGGAACCAGGCAGAAACCACACGGCCTCTTCTGAGTAGCCTTGGAAGTTGAGCTTCATTCTATTGGTCACAAGCTCATCGTTAAGGTCAACCCAGATTCAAGGGGAGGGGGCAGAGACCCCACCTCTTAGATGGAGGAAGGTAAAGGAACTTGTGGAGCTTTCTTTTTTTTTCCCCGAAGTGAAATGAAGTCAGAGTCACTCAGTAGTGTCCAACTCTTTGCGACCCCATGGACTATACAGTCCCTGGACTTCTCCAGGCCAGAATGCTGGAGTGGATAAAAGGGAAGCCTTTCCTTTCTCCAGGAGATCTTCCCAACCCAGGGATCAAACTCAGATCTCCTGCATTGCAGGCGGATTCTTTACCAGCTGAGCCAGGTACATGTTATCTCTGTTGCTCTTTTACAGACAAAGAAAGTAAATCCTAGTATGCTGAGGTTACCTGCTCAGGGTTGGAGAGTCAGCGCGCTGGGGAGCCAGGGTCGGATCTCCGTGTGGCACGTTTTAGAACTTCCCAGTGTCCCTGCACAGGTTAACCCAATCTCTCTAAGTGCCAAGTGCTGCGTCTATAAAATGGTCACAATCATACCCAATTCACAGAGTTGTTGTAAGGACTCAGTGATGTGAGTTATGTAAAATGCCTGGCGCATCACAAGAGCTCAATTAATGGCAGTTTTTTTCCTCCTTCTCATCCTTCTTCTAATAAAACATAATTGATATATAACGTTATATTAGTTTCGGGTGTATACCATGATCACTAGGTGAGCATATTGCAAGATGATCCCCACAATAAGTCTAGTTAACATCTATTACCTCACAGAGTTAAATTTGTTTTCTCTTGGAGATGAGAACTTTGAAGATATTCTAATCATTATCATTAATCTTAGCAGTGAAAACAAGATGTCAAGAGATTTTGGGGGGTTAAGAGTAATGGAAAAATATCAGATTGAAAATTAAAATCTCTGGATCTTAATGTCAGCTGTGGATGTTTAAACCACTAACCTTTATTGCAACCTTATGATGTAACCAGCCAGGAGCTGAGCAGTACCCCATTTGATTGTATTTAAATTTCACTCTGCTAGTGAGTTCAGATTTGAACCCAGGAGCCAGAACACTGAATCTCTGTGCTACCCCACCTCTGACCAACAATCTGTAAGATGTTTTTCCCGCTATAAACATATGTAGCCTGTAGTAATGTCCCGACCCACGTAATACTGTAATGACTCATGTTGTCGTGTAGGCAAAGATGACTTCATTTATTCTTCTATACCAAAAGCTGATTTTCTATACCTAAAACTGGTTTTCTATTTCTGCATGATGACAGAAATCATAGCCTAGTCATTTTCATGAAAACACGGTAGAATTCAGTGATTTCTCAATTTAGATTAAAGCTCATTGCAACTTAGGGTTTTCTATGTGGGATAATGTCTTAGTTCTGCAGGGAATTTATGGATGATCACGCCCAGAATATGCTTGGTTCATGACAGAGGAAGAGACAAGACTAGGTCTTCCTAAATTCTGTTTCATTTCCTCTGCCTGAGCACACAGGAGGACGGCATTTCCCAATTGCCCTTGTAGCTAGGTTGGGTACATGTGATTAGTTCTGGTCAAGGGGCTGTATGAGGAGATAATGCATGTTGTTTATTTGCTAAGCTGATGTCAAGCCCTCTGTGTGACTTTCCAGTCCTTTCCTCCTGCTGGGGCCACCCTAGCGGCCGTAACTAAGCATGCTGAGTCATCACTTGGAAGGGAGCTACCTAGGAGGAGGAGCCAGGAATCAGAGCTAAATGAAGGAGAAACAAGCTTCCACGTACCAAGACCCTCTGTTTTGGGGTATGTTTGTGACTGCAGCATAGCTACCCGGTTCTAACCGTAACAAGAGTCATCCTGGGCCCCTCTGAGATATACACTGTGGCCTATCAACACTGATTTCCACTGGTATCTGTTGAAGTGGATTTTGAATCTTCACAGCCAAGAATTTGGTTCCTTGGTATTGAATTCTGTGGCATTTTCTCTTTCCCAGGGAAAGGAGACTTCTGGAAGAATCAGGGCAGTAAGAATATGCTTGGGGAGGGGAAGCGAGATACTTAATTTTTGTCTCTGAACACAACTGTGCTGCAATAGCGAGGAGCGCGGCACCATGCTGCTCACAGCTCACACTAACCTGTCACGCAGACATTGCCCATGTTTGACAGGGAGAAAAGGGGCTGAGGAAGTTCAAGTGCCCAGCCGACGAGCAAGCAGCAGTGCCTGGGACCTGGGGAAGGTGGTCTTTCTTCAGGGCATGTGTCAGCAGAGCTAGAAAAAAAAGTCTCTACAAGGAGAAAGCAAAGGCAAATATACGGAGCCAGTACAAGCCAGGGCAAGCACCAAGCCTGTGGCTGTGCCCAGGGAAACCTCGAGGATCCTCAAGACCAGTGTGTTTACGGGCATCCACTGCTACGGGGTTCAAAGAGAGAGGAAGGCAAGCTTCATGAGCATGGACCCTCTGTTCTGGGCAATGCTGTGTCCTTGGGTCCCAGAGCAGCATCTGGGCCACTGCAGACACTGAAATAGTATTTGTCCAATGAGTTAATAGAAGAAGAGAAAGAAATAGGACCAGCTCTCGGGTCACTCATCGTTTGGCTGAGAAAACCAATTTCACAAGGAAAATAGGAGCGCAGATGAAGCATTAAACCAGGCTAAACAAACTCTTAGCAAGTATGAATGCAATGAAGAAAAATAGCCAATATGTGGGTAAGGCCACCTGGATATCGCAGATGTCATGATCTCTGCGTCACACAACTGGAGTGGCTCCAGGGCTCTCTATATGACTTCCAGCAATCGTGATGATTGGCATTAGAACTGAGAGGCTGAGTTTATTGGGGAAAGTTTGTTTTTAAGCAAATTGGGATAGAGTGAGTCTAAAGGGTATCCACAGAGGACGGGTGCCTCAGAAAGGAATAAGGGATCAGGCATTTCTGAAACCTCACCAGAGCAGAGCAAGCAGGGTCAGACCCTGAACAGGGAGGGGTGGAGCGTATCATAGAGGAAGATGCTTCCAAGAAGGGCACTGTCTTCTGAGGCCTTTGTCAGACAAAATACTGGGCACTGTGTGATGTCCCTTCACTGAAGACCACCGATGCCCAGGGAGACCCCAGAGGGCCAGGACAGGCTGACCTTCCCGGTGACAGTGGACAGTGCAGGGCTTCCTGTGCCTGGTTGGAGGGGAGCTGAAATAGAGTCAAACACGTGATCACCCCTCTCCACGACACTGGTGTGAGGGTTAATAATGTACCTAGTTCCTAGGACAGCAGTCCCCAACATTTTTGGCACCAGGGACCAGTTTTGTGGAAGATAATTTTTCCCAGGATGGGGGTGGGGGGGGGGGGTTTCAGGATGATTCTCATAAGGAGGATGTAGCCTTGATCCCTCAATGCCCAGTTCACAGTAGGGCCTGTGCTCCTCTGAGGATCTAATGCCGTGGCTGATCCCCAAGATAGTAGGTGGAGTTCAGGCAGGAATGCGAGTGATGGGGGGCAGCTGTAAACACAGATGAAGCTTTGCAGGCTCACCTGCCACTCACCTCCTGCCGTGAGGCCTGGTTCCTAACAGGCCACAGAACAGTACCAGTCTGTCGCCTGGGGGCTGGGGACCCCTGACCTAGGCCATTTACCACCTGGGCCAGGATGAGGGAAAGTGGGGGGATTTAAAGAGTGGGGGTCCTGTAGGAACAGGAACTAAACATTTGGTTATTCCATATAGTGTCTAACTAGTCAGAGAAAACTCAGCATCAGTTCAGTTTAGTTCACTCGCTCAGTCATGATGGACTCTTTGCAACCCAATGGACTGCAGGACACCAGGCCTCCCTGTCCATCACCAATTCCTGGAGCTTGCTCAAACTCACCTTCAGAGTCAGTGATGCCATCCAACCATCTCATCCTCTGTTGTTCCCTTCCCCTCCTGCCTTCAACCTTTCCCAGCATCAGGGTCTTTTCCAATGAGTCAGCTCTTCACATCAGGTGGCCAAAATATTGGAACTTCAGTTTCAGCATCAGTCCTTCTAATGAATAATCAGGTTTGATTTCTTTTAGAATTGACTGGTTTGATCTCCTTGCAGTCCAAGGGACTCTCAAGAGTCTTCTCCAACACCACAGTTCAAAAGCATTAACTCCTTAGTGCTCAGCTTTCTTTAAGGCCCAACTCTTACATCATTACATGCTGCTGCTGCTGCTGCTAAGTCACTTCAGTCATGTCCGACTCTACATGACCCCATAGACAGCAGCCCACCAGGCTCCTCTGTCCCTGGAATTTTCCAGGCAAGTACTGGAGTGGGTTGCCATTTCCTTCTCCAATCCATACATGACTACTGGAAAATATGCTGATGACACCACCCTAATGGCAGAAAGCGAAGAGGAACTAAAGAGCCTCTTGATGAAAGTGAAAGAGGAGAGTGAAAAAGCTGACTTAAAACTCAACATTCAAAAAAACTAAGATCATGGTATCTGGTCCCATCACTTCATGGCAAATAGATGGGGAAACAATGGAAACAGTGACAGACTTTATTTTCCTGGGCAACAAAATCACTGCAGATGGTGACTGCAGCCATGAAATTAAAAGACACTTGCTCCTTGGAAGAAAGGCTATGACCAACCTAGACAGTATATTAAAAAACAGACATTATTTTGCCTAAAAAGGTCCATATGGTTGACTAGATGGACCTTTTTCGGCAGCACTTGCTCCTTGGAAGAAAAGCCATGACCAACCTAGACAGCATATTAAAAAACAGAGACATTTGAGACATTACTTTGCTGAAATGTCTCTTTTTTAATATGCTGTCTAGGTTGGTCATAACTTTTCTTACAAGGAGCAAGGGTCTTTTAATTTCATGGCTGCAGTGATTTTGGAGCCCAAGAAAATAAAGTCTGTCACTGTTTCCACTGTTAGCCCATCTATTAGCCATGAAATGATGGGACCAGATACCATGATCTTAGTTTTTTGGATGTTGAGTTTTAAGCCAACTTTTTCACTCTCCTCTTTCACTTTCATCAAGAGGCTCTTTAGCTCCTCTTCACTTTCTGCCATAAGGGTGGTGTCATCTGCATATCTGAGGCTATTGATATTTCTCCCAGCAATCTTGATTCCAGCTTGTGTTTCACACAGCCCGGCATTTCACATGATGTACTCTGCATAAGTTAAATAAACAAGGTGACAATAAACAGCCTTGATGTACTCCTTTCCCAATTTGGAACCAGTCCATTGTTCCATATCCAATTCTAACTGTTGCTTCTTGACCTGCATATAGATTTCTCAGGAGGCGGGTAAGGTGGTCTTGTAGTCCCATCTCTTGAAGAATTTTCCACAGTTTATTGTGATCCACATAGTCAAAGGCGTAGTCAATAAAGCAGAAGTAGATGGTTTTCTCGAACTCTCTTGCTTTTACTATGATCCAACAGATGTTGGCAATTTGGCCTCTGGTTCCTCTGCCTTTTCTAAATCCAGCTGGAACGTCTGGAAGTTCTCAGTTCACGTAATGTTGAAGCCTCGCCTGGAGAATTTTGAGCATTACTTTGTTAGCATGTGAGATAGGAGTAACAGGCAAGTTTGGCCTTGGAGTACAAAATAAAGCAGGGCAAAGACTAACAGAGTTTTGCCAAGAGAACACACTCGTCATAGCAAACACCCTCTTCCAACAACACAAGAGATGGCTCTACACATGGACATCACCAGATGGTCAATACTGAAATCAGATTGATTATATTCTTTGCAGCTGAAGGTGGAGAATTTCTATACCGTCAGCAAAAACAAGACCAGGAGCTGACTGTGGCTCAGATCATGAACTCCTTACTGCAAAATTCAGACAAATTGAAGGAAGTAGGGAAAACCACCTGACTATTCAGGTATGACCTAAATCAAATCCCTTATGATTATACAGTGGCAGTGACAAATAGATTCAAGGAATTAGATCTGATAGAGTGCCTGAGGAACTATGGACAGAGGTTTGTGACACTGTACAGGAGGTAGTGATCAAGACCATCCTCAAGAAAAAAAAATGCAAAAAGCCAAAATGGTTGTCTGAGGAGGCCCTACAAATAGCTGTGAAAAGAAGAGAAGTGAAAGGCAAAGAAGCAAAGGAAAGATATACCCATTTGAATGCAGAGTTCCAAAGAATAGCAAGGAGAAATAAGAAAGCATTCCTCAGTGATCAGTGCAAAGAAATGGAGGAAAACAACAGAATGGGAAAGACTAGAGATCTCTTCAAGAAAATTAGAGACACCAAGGGAACATTTCATGCAAAGATGGTTACAATAAAGGACAGAAACGGTATGGACCTAACAGAAGCAGAAAATATAAAGAAGAGGTGGTAAGAAAACACAGAACTATTCAAAAAAGATCTTAATGACCCAGATAATCAAGATGGTGTGATCACTCACCTAGAGCCAGACATCCTGGAATGTGAAGTCAAGTGGACCTTAGGAAGTGTCACTATGAACAAAGCTAGTGGAGGTGATGGAATTCCAGGTGAACTATTTCAAGTCCTAAAAGATGATACTGTTAAAGTGCTGCACTCAATATGCCAGCAAATTTGGAAAACTCAGCAGTGGCCACAGGACTGGAAAAGATCAGTTTTCATTCCAATCCCAAAGAAAGGCAATGCCAAAAGTGTTCAAACTCCCTCACAATTGCACTCACCTCACACGCTAGCAAACACAGCATAGGTACTATCGTTCTTTCAGACAATACCCATGTCAGACATTGCTAATGGATTGCCAGGCTTTCTTACCCAGGCCAGACTCACACTCAGAACCTTCTCAGCATTGCACCCCAGGTAGCCACTACCAATGGAATGTTGATTTAGGAGATTAAATCAGTTTGCTTTCCTTGACCTGACCCAGAGGCCACAGACAGGCAGGCAGCTGATGAGTTGAATGGAAACTGGAAATGTTGTAAGATGTTATGGAAAAACCTGAACTGCCTCTTTGGCCAAACGAATACAGTGAGTTGTTTTTTAATTCACTCACATAAGATTTAAATTAGCTGATGACATTTTAAATTGGGGAATTTCACATCAATATCCAGATTTCTGGCTTCTCTTAAAAAACTAGAGTGTCTGGCAGCACTGCTCTCCTGCATGGTAACAACTGCCCGTAGCTAAGGAGTGGCTCTCCCCCCGACACGCCTTGAATGGCCGTGTGCTGTGTGGTTTGCAGGTCCTTCCCGGCCCCTGTTGGCCTTTTGAATCGCTCCCATTCCTGCCTCTCAGCCTTACTGGCTGAACACAGTCAAGAGAGTGGTTCTGAAGATGGCCCACGTTCGAGTCCCACTTCTTCCAGTTAACCATCGCACAACTTTGGACAAGTGCCTTATCTTTATTGGGCCTTTGCTTTCTCATCTGTAAAATGGGAGTTTAAATAGTACACTTTCTTCATGAGGTGGTTGTGAAGATCAAATGAATTAGAACAGTACCTAACACTGAAATAAGAATAAGATTAGATAAGATTCTGAAAATAAGATTTTCAGAAATCACTGAAATAAGCTTAACTATCATTGTTAAGCCTTTGAAGTTTCTGTAAACACTGGAGAGCCTGTCTCTAAGTCCTGAGGAAATGAGCTACAGAAGGGCCAGACAGTGTCCCCCGACACGGGAGCACACAGGGTCATTACTGGGGGCAGGTCTCTGACCCCACCCCAGAGCTTGGAAGCAGCTTTCTGGATCTACAGTGCTCAGGACACTCATGGTCTGGGGCACGTATTTGAGCTCAGGAAAAGGAAAGAAACCGCTTGTTATTTGACCTCAGTGTTTCAAGGGTGGGCCTGGAGGGTGCTCCTGTCTGGGAAGAATTACAAGATGAAGCTAATTAGAGTAGAAATGTTGGCTGGAATGCACACTCAGAGCCAGTGAGAGGGGGGCCCTGGCTGTTCTAATGACATACTTTAATGGGGTGGAGATTCAAAAATACAGACAAACAAACAAAAGCAAAAATAAACACGCAAACAAAAGCAGCACTAAGGCACGCCTGAGAGGCAGATGTCAGCCACCTCTTACTTTTGAATCTGGGAGGTGCCCTTAACTCCAACGCCCAGTCTGTCCACCCTCCCTTCTGTCCCACACCCCCTGGCCTGGGAACATCCCGCTGCAGCTCCTGGGGAAGCAGAGCATCCACATGGCCTCTGTGGACACAGGAGCACATGGTGAGGACATGCCAGGGGGTGGGGGGACCTGCACTGTGGTGGGGGGAGGCCTGCATGGTGCATGGTGGGGTGAGTGCCAGCTGGGGGGCACATACAGGGTGTGCAGGAAAAGGGGTGTTTTGGTTGAGGAAGTTCGTCCCCCCCCTCCCTTGGGACACTGAGCCCAGATGCTTTTGAACTGCATCCCTTGTTTTCCTCTTTGAGAGATAAAAAGACCATTGGTTCTGCTTGAAATTCATCCAAATGGGTGCCTGAATGCCTGTCGGGCCTCTCGTTTCTCCAGCTTTGCCAGCCGTTGCTTTGGGTGTGTTGCGGATGAGAGAAGGTAGATTTAGATACACCTGCACTGGAGGAGGGGAGAGACACTTCTCAAGGAAAGACACAGGGGATGGGGAGGCCTCAGAATAACCCAGGAACTCACAGCTGGTGGAGGTGAGAGAAATGGAGAGAGAACAGGCATGAAGCCTACAGCTCCTCCAAAACTCAGTCCCTGGAAGCACCCAGCCACCGTCTGCAAACGTGCTCTGTGGGTTAATGCCCCAGTCTGGCCATGCACGCAGCCCACGTCCCCTAACCCTGACCACAGGAATGAACCGCTCTGAGGGTCCTATCAACCCCACCTTCCTCCTCTTTGCTCCTTCTGTGTGAAATTCATGGCAGGGGAGACATGTCCTGTCCAAATATTTTTTCTGGAGCAGATTAAAGCAGGGGGAGGGGACGGGGGAGGGGTGGGCATTTGCAAGTGGGCTGGCCAGTCTGGGAAGCAAGCGGCTCGCCAGTGCAGTGGGCACCGCTGTGGTAGTGCTTGCAGCCTGAGTGTGTGGCACTCTGCCCAAGGTGGAGACCTGAACCAGCTTTCTCTGTGGAGCCCCTCCTCCTGCGGGCGGCCCCACCCAGCTCCAAGCCAGACAGCAGGGAAGCCAAGAGACATGCACTAACCTTGACCCACCTCAGCAAGAGGACGCAATCCCTTGGACCAGAGTTTTCATTCAGTTCAGTGCAGTCACTCAGTTGTGTCCAACTCTTCGCAACCCCATGTATCGCAGCACGCCAGGCCTCCCTGTCCATCACCAACTCCCGGAGTTCACTCAAACTCATGTCCATCAAGTCGGTGATGCCATCCAGCCACCTCATCCTCTGTCGTCCCCTTCTCCTCCTGCCCCCAATCCCTCCCAGCATCAGAGTCTTTCCCAATGATTCAACTCTTTGCATGAGGTGGCCAAAGGACTGGAGTTTCAGCTTTAGCATCATTCCTTCCAAAGAACACCCATGGCTGATCTCCTTTAGAATGGACTGGTTGGATCTCCTTGCAGTCCAAGGGACTCTCAAGAGTCTTCCCCAACACCACAGTCCAAAAGCATCCATTCTTCAGTGAGTTTTTGTAGTGGGTGTAAAAGTTAGGACTCATGTGCAAGAAATAACTTTCCTTACTTTCTACAGTAGAACTCAGTTTATTGAAGAGCTCCATTTCTGCTCAGTGATGGGAAAAAGATGAACCTCATGCCTTCAGGAGAGCATGGTCATAGTTTGTTAATACAATTCAGTCCAGTGAACTCAGGCTCTTTGGAGAGATGCTTAGTGTTTCCCAGTGGCACAGGGAGTGTGGGGATGCTCATGTACAATCTTGTCAAAGGGGGCTGGGCCCTCTGGTTGGCTTGGTACCCTCCTTCGGGTGGTGGGAAGCATGGAAGCTCCCTCACTCCTGTGATTCCTGCTGAGGGTTCCTGTGGTTCACTCCAGAAACGGAGGGGTGCAGAGACCACACACCCAAGCCTCAGCTCTCTTCCTCTCTCTCTCTTTCCAGACTCTTCCTCCAGCCCAAGAAAATGGGACACACTGCATTCCAGCACAGCAGAAAAATTTCCCATATGTTACATCCTGCTCCTTTCCCATTTCACAGCTTAAAAGCAGAACTTTTCATTAATTTGAGGCTCCTAGAGGAGTCAGATTCACAGCGGTGGAAAGTAGGATGGTGGATGCCAGAGGGAGAGAGAATGACGCAGAGCTGCTTCATTGCTTCAGAGTTTCAGTTCTGGAAGATGAAGTTCTGGAGCTGGAGCTGGTGATGGCTGCACAACAATGTGCGTGTACTTACTGTTACTGACCTGAAAACAGCTAGGATGGTAAAAATGGGTAAGATGGTATATATTTTACCACAAGAAAAACTCCATGTTTAGTATGGAGATTCCTTAAAAAGTAAGAATAAATCTACCATATGACCCAGCCACCCCATTACTAGGCATATACCATGAGGGAACTATAATTGAAAAAGACAAATGTACCAAATGTTCCCCCAGTGTTCATTGCAGCACTCTTTATAATAGCTAGGACATGGAAGCAACCGAGCTGTCCATCAACAGATGAATGGATGAAGAGGCTGTGGGGCATACACATAGTGGAATATTACTCAGCCATAAAAAAGAGCACACGTGAGTCGGTTCTAATGAGGTGGATAAACCTAGAGCCTATTATACAGAGTAAAGTAAGTCAGAAAGAGAAAAACAAATATCACATATATATGGAATCTAGAAAGCGGGTATGGATGAATCTATTTGTAGGGCAACAGTGGAAACACAGACAGAGAGGACAGACTTGTGGGCACGGGAAGTGGAACAAATGGAGAGAGCAGCGTGGACACATGTATATCAGCGTGTGTAAAACAGATAGCCAGCAGGAATTTGCTGTATGACTCAGGAGGTCACACCAGTGCTGTGATGACCTAGAGGGATGGGTTGGGAGGTGGGAGGCAGGCTCAAGAGGCAGGGGACATATGTATACCCATGGATGATTCCTGTTGATGTGTGGCAGAAACCAACACAGGAATGTAAGGCAATTGTCCTTCAATGAAAAATTAGTAAAAATTGTAAAGCTCCATGTTTAGTCTTTCTGGATTTAACTCTTCATATATAAGATGCTTTGGGAATTTAGAACAGTTTTTCTCTTTTTTTTCTCTCAAGACCTATCTCTGATCACTGAAAGACTAAGTAAGAAATGGGATTCAAGAATCCATCCAAGATGTCAAACAGGGGCATAGTTTCTTTCTCTTTTTAATCCAACTATGAATAATCTTAATCCTCCCCTTGCTGTACCAGGAGACATTGTTAAGGAAGTATAAAAAGTTTTTAAATTCCTTAATTAATTCTACATATTATCTCCATTTTCATTAACTCTGTGTTAGATATACTGGTCCCCTTCATAGATCACAGGCTTGTCCTGGCAAAGGGACTTGCATAACTCAATGAAGCTATGAGCCATGCTGTGCAGGCCCATCCAAGACAGACGGGGTCAAACAAAAAAGACCCTCAGTTGTGGATGTGTCTGGGGGTGAAAGTAAAGTCTGATGCTGTAAAGAACAATGTTGCATTTGCGTAGGAACCTGGAATGTTAGGTCCGTGAATCAAGGTAAATTGGATGTGGTCAAGCAGGAGATGTCAGTGTTGACATCTAAGTCCAACATCAGTGGACTAAAATGGACGGAAATGGGCTAATTTAATTCAGGACCATTATATATACTACTGTGAGCAAGAATCTCTTAGAAGAAGTGGAGTAGCCGTCATAGTCAATGAAAGGGTCCCAGATGCTGTACTTGGGTGCATTCTGCGCAAAAACGACAGAATGACTTTGGTTTGTTTCTGAGACAAACCACTCAACATCATAGTAATTCAAGTCTATGCCCAACCACTAATGCAGAAGTTGACTGATACTATGAAGACCTCAAGACCTTCTAGAACTAACACCAAAAAAAAAAAGATGTCCTTTTTATCATAGGAGACTGAAATGCAAAAGTAGGAAGCCAAAGGATACCTGGAATGGCAGGCAAGTTTGACCTTGGAATACAAAATGAAGCAGGGCAAAGGCTAACAGAGTTTCGTCAAGAAACACATGGTCATAGCAAACATCTTCCAACAACATGAGAGATGACTCTACACATGGACATCACCATCTGGTCAATACCAAAATCAGATTGATTATATTCTTTGCAGCCAAAGATGGAGAAGCTCTACACAGTCAATGAGAACAAGACCCAGAGCTGACTGTGGCTCAGAGCATGAGCTCCTTGTTGCAAATTCAGGCTTAATTGAAGAAAGCAGGGAAAACCATGGGGCTTCCCAGATGGCTCAGTAGTGAAGAATTTGCCTGCCGATGTAAGAGATGCAGGTCCAATCCCTGGGTTGGGAAGATCCCCTGGAGTAGGAAATGGCAACCCATCCCAATATTCTTGCCTGGAAAACTCCATAGACAGAGGAGCCTGGCAAGTACCAGTCCATGGGGTCATAAAGAGTCAAACATGACTGAGTACACACACACACACAGAGGAAAAACTATTGGGCCGTTTAGGTATGACCTAAATCAGATCCCTTATGATTATACAGTGGAAGTGACTAATAGATTTAAAGGATTAGATCTGGTAGAAAAAGTTCCCGAAGAACTATGGATGGAGGTTTGTAACATTGTACAGGAAGTGGTGACCAACATCATCCCAAAGAAACAGAAAGGCAAAAAGGCGAGGTGATTGTCTGAGGAGGACTTACAAATAGCTGAGAAAAGAACAGAAGTGAAAGGCAAGGGAGAAAGGGAATGATATATCCAAATGAAAGAAGAATTCCAGAGAATAGCAAGGAGAGATAAGAAAGCCTTCTTAAGTGAACAATGCAAAGAAATAGAGGAAAAAATAGAATGGGAAAGACAGAGATCTCTTCAAAAAAACTGGAGATGTCCAGGGAACATCTTATAAAAGGATGGTCATGATAAAGGACAGAAACCATAGGGACCCGACAGAAGCAGAAGGATTAAGAGGAGGTGGCAAGAATACACAGAAAACTATACAAAAAAAAGTCTTAATGACCTGGATAACCGTGACGATGTGGTCACTTACCTAGAGCTGGACATCCTGGAGTGTGAAGTCAAGTGGGCCTTACGAAGCATTACTACAAACAAAGCTAGTGGAAATAATGGAATTCCAGCTGAAGTTATTTAAAATTCTAAAAGATGATGCTGTTAAAGCACTGCACTCAATATGTCAACAAATTTGGAAAACACAGCAGTGGTCACAGGACTGGAAAAGGTCAGTTTTCATTTTAATCTCAAATAAGGGCAATGCCAAAGAATGTTCCAACTACTGTACAGCTGTGCTCATTTCACGTGCTAGGAATGTTTTACTCAAAATCCTACAAGCTAGGCTTTAGCAGTATGTGAACCAAGAACTTCTAGATGTACAAGCTGAGTTTAGAAAAGGCAGAGGAAGCAGAGACCAAATTGCCAATATTTGTTGGGTACTAGAGAAAGCAAGAGAATTCCAGAAAAACATCTACTTCTGCTTCCTTGACTATACTAAAGCCTTTGACTTCGTGGATTAAAACAAACTATAGCAAATGTTTAAAAATATGGGAATACCAGACCACCTTACCTATTTCCTGAGAAATCTGCATGCCCTTCAAGAATCAACAGTTAGACGTGAAACACCAGACTGGTTCAAAATTGGGAGAGGAGTACAATTGGGAGAGGAAACAAGGCTATAAATTGTCACCCTGCTTATTTAACGTCTGTGCAGTGCACATCATGGGAAATGCCTGGCTGGATGAATCACAAGCTGGAATCAAGGTTTCTGAAAGAAATATCAACCACCTCAGACAAGCAGATGATACCAATCTAACGGCAGAAAGTGAAGAGGAACTAAGGAGCCTCTTGAGGAGGCTGAAAGAGGAGAGTGAAAAAGCTGACTTGAAACTCAACATTAAAAAAGTTAAGATCATGGCATCTAGTCCCATCATTTTATGGCAAAGAGAAGGTGAAAAAAATAGAAGCAGTGTCAGATTTCATTCTCCTGGGCTCCAAAATCACTGCAGATGGTGACTGCTGCCATGAAAAGTCACTTGCTCCTTGGAAGAAAAGCTATATAAATATATATAATTATAGATAGACAAATATAGATAGCATGTTAAAAAGCAAGGACATCACTTTGCTGACAAAAGTCCATATAGTCAAAACTATGGTTTTTCCAGTAGTCATGTAAGGATGTGAGAGTTGGACCATAATGAAGACTGAACACCGAAGAATGGATGCTTTCAAATTGTGGTGCTGGAGAAGACCCTTGAGAGTTCCTTGAACTGCAAAAAGATCAAATCAGTCGATCCCAAAGGAAATCAACCCTGATCACTCTTTGGAAGGACTATTGCTGAAGCTGAAGCTCTAATACATTGGCAACCTGATGAGAAAAGCCAAATTGCTAGAAAAAGCCCCCGAGGCTGGGAAAGATTGAGAGCAGGAGGAGAAGCGGGTAGCAGAGGATGAAATGGTTGGGAAGTATCACCGACTCAATGGACATGAATTTAAGCAGGCTCCAGGAGATGGTGAAGGCCAGGGAAGGCTGGCGTGCTGCAGTCCATGCGGTTACAAAGAAATGGACACAACTTAGTGACCGAACAACAAAAAGATGTACTGCACTGGTCAAGGGATTTGAATACAGTGTGTCTCTAAGATGGGTTGAGGCATCAGAGAGTCTCACTGTGACGAGCTGAGGGTACCCCTGAGCTTTCAGAGTGCAGAGCGAGGCAGAGGATCTGCTGGCCAAAGTGGCAGCTGATTTCTTTATTTAGGTATCTAGAGCACCTCGCCCTTCTTTCATTCAGCACTCAGAAGATGCCATTCCACAGTCTACTGATTTCTACAATGTATTAGCTTCCTTTTCCTACTGTGACAAACTACTGCAAATTTGGTGGCTTAAAAGAGTACAAATGTATTATCTTACAGTTCTGGAGGTCAGAAGTCTGAAATGGGTCTCAAGAAGCTAAAATTAAGGTGTTGGTAGGGCTGTGTTCCTTCTGGAGACTCCAGATCTGTTTTCTTGCCTTTTCCACCTTTTAAAGGCTGCTCACATTCCTCAGCCTCAGCTCACATCACATCGCTGTGACCTCTGCTCCATCACCATATCTCCTTCTCTGACTTCCCGCCTCTATCTTTTAAGGACGTTAGTGATTACATGGGGCTCACCTAGGTAATCCAGGCTGCTCATCTCAAAATGCTTAACTTAGTCACATCTGGGCTGTGCCTTTAGCCAAGTAAGGTAATGTACGCACTGATTTCAGGGATTAAAGCTTGGATGTGTTTTGGAGGCCATTATTCTGTCTGCCTCAATAGTTTCTATTGAAAAGCCAGCTGTAATACAATTTATATTTACTCCCTTGCAGGTAATGACCCTTCTGCTAATAATTGCTTCCAAGATTTTATCTTTGTTTTTGGCTTTCAACAGTTTGACTGACATGACTAAGAGTGAGTTCCTTTGTATTTATCCTGCTTGGGTTTTGTTGAGACTTTTTTTTTAAAGAGAGGGTTGTCGTGTTTTTTTTTTTAACTGGTTTTGGAAAATTCTCAGACATTAGCTCCTCAAATACTGCTTCTGCCCATTGTTTCTCCTCTCCCTCCAGGCTTTTAACGCTGGCGTGTGAGGTGCCCTCAGGGCCCATGTATCTCACACTGTCCTGCTCCTCCCCTTCTCTCCTCTCTGTACTTTATTCCCTTCTGGCCTCTCTTCGAGTTCATGCACTGAGTTTCCTATGTCTGAGTTTCCTATCAATACCAAGAGGTATTGATTTCGGATACCCTCTTTTCCAACTCTAGAATGTCCATTTAATTATTTTATAGATTCCAGTTTTCTGTTAGTCTCTTTTTATCCATTTTGTCCATCTCTCCCTCCACCTTATTTAATGTAATTACATTAAAGTCTTTAACTTCTACTCCAAAGTCCTTGGCCGCTTCTACAGCCTGTTTCTTACTTTTGGTCAACATTTCCTGGCACTCGAGTTTTTAACATGTGCTGGACGTTGTGTATAAAAAAAGGATGCAGAATACTCAACCCTTCCCTCCACTCAGTTGCTGGAGCTGACTACTAACTCCATGAGGGACTGAGATGGGTTGGGGCCGGCCTGCAGGTCTCACTAAGCTCCTTGTACAGCTGATTTAGTCCTGTTCCTCAGGTGAGACTCTCCCAGACATTTTCCTGAAAGCCTAGCAGGTCTGTGCCCATAGACTGGAAGAGGCCTTCCTTCTCTCGTATTCTAGGTTATTTGGTCTTCGTTGCACACAGCTCTTCAAGGTCTTTTCAAATATGACGGTGGCAATTTATTTGTTTTTTTCTTTACTTGTTGCAACAGCAGTTTTGCCTGCTACTATCTACTCCATCTTTCCAGGAAGTGTAACTCCCTCTACGCTTCAAAACAGCAACAGGTGAAAACGCCTGGGGAATAATAAGGTAATGAAGAAGACAAGTGAGGAAATGGGTAGTGGTCTCTCCGGAGAATTCGAGGGGCTTCTATTTTGGGGTCATTGAGAGGATCCAATACATACCACCCTTTTCGCCAACCCATGTTCTGAAATATTAAGCTGGGAAGATGGTTCCGCTGTGATGAGTCTGGAAGAATTGGAGGGATGATGTAGGTATGACAGTAGGACAGACATAAAGGAAAGAGGACAGGAGGACGGGGTGGGAAAGAGGCGTGCAGCCTGGAGGAGCCCTTGGAGTGGAAGGCGGGGGCCCCAGGACCGTCAGCCCCTGGATGCAGCAGGAAGGGAGCTAGGAAGGCAGCCTTGGTGCTGGGGAAACAGGTCCAGAGTTCCCATCCCCACAGTCCTGATCCCCCGCGGCTACAGCCTCAGGAGATTCTTTGAGACTTAGATGTGACCAAGTCCAGTCAACAACCTTGGGCATTTCTTCATTATCTTCAAGGGGAAAGATAATCTCTTTGGCGTGCCTTCCCACGCTAATCCAACTGGCTTTTCCAGCTTCATCCTCGTCATGCTCACCTTGTCCCCATTCCACATTTGGCCTCACAACAGGGCTCTCCTCCGAAACCCGATCCCAGGGCAGAGCAGGGTGGGGCAGACCAAGGCCGGCAGCTCTGGAAAGGCCAGGCCTGCCAAGGGAACCAGCAGGGGACGGTCCTGAGGGCCCACCGGGCCATAGTCCAAGAACTATGCAGAAAGGAGGGTCAAGCTTTGAGCCCAGAGACCAGGATGAGGGGAGGGCCAAAGAGCAGGAAAGAGTAGGGTAAGGAGGGGCTGGGCAGGGACCCAGCTCCGGAAGGACTGCTGCAGAAGCCGGGTGCCAGCCACAGCACCCCTTCCAGCCGAGGCTGACCCAGCCAGCCCTGGACCGCAGCTAGAACACCCAGGGGCCTCCCGGCCCTCTGAGGTCACTGCCCTTGCACTCTGCCTGTGCCTCTCCTCAGTGAGCTGGCTCATCCTTGCAGGCCCTGCTGGTCCCTGCTACCCCCGCAGCACCTGTAGGTGCCTCCCAGGTGCCCTGCAGGTGAGTGTGCTCTCCACTGTCTCAGAGAGCGTGCGAAGCAGACCCGCCATCCCCTAGTCTGCACCTGGGATGCTGAGAAATGGAATGATTTTATTCGACAGTGGAAAACACAGATGCACAGGCTGGACTGTAATAAGTTGTTTGCTACGTCAGATCATTAGCGTCTCCCGCACTCTCACGATGCCCCGGGCTTGTGGCCGGACCTGGGAGGACAGCACCGCCGGCCCAGGTTGCCTCACCCCGCAGGCTGCCCACGGTATCCTGCGTGGAGAGGTACCCGGCTCCCAGGGGAGTCCTTTGTCTTCAACCCAGAGCTGCTGTGGGCCCTGCAGGGCCTCCCCGTGCGCTGCGGGGTTGCTCCTCTTCAGACCCTAGGTCGACGGCCTCAGGACCGCAGGCTGTGCCGTCATGGGGGCTGACAGTCAGCACAGGCTGACTCCTTGGGAGCCTCTCTGCAGGTCAGCAGCCTGAACCAGCCCCGTGCAGGCGCTGGGCTCCCGGCCTGCTTCAGCCACAGCTGGGAAGGCCAGCTTCTTCTCAGGAGTGGGGCTTGCTGCTGCCGTCAGCAGAGAGGATTAGGCCAGGGGGCAGGCCCCTAACCAAGCACCCAGGATGCTCAGTGAGCAGCAGAAAGGCAAGACATTCTAAGGAGATGGGCTGGACCCCACACAGCCTCCACCCCCAGCAGGGGAGAGCCTGGCATGGAACCCAGCAAGAAGGGTGGCAAGACCTGGCCTCCAGCCTCATAGAGGCCTCAGGGGAGCTGGGCAGTGGGGACGGGGACGGCCTGGGGATGAGGCCTGGCTCTGTGGACTTCCATCTGCCAGCCGGGATGGGGAGTAACCTTTGAGTCTGACTGGCACTGGGTCAGAATGTGAGCATCAGAAATGTCTAAAGTCAGATCTCTGATCCACGGAGACTTGGACACTGATGTTGGAGACCTTTGTCCACGGGGGCTGGGGACATGCGTGCACTGATTCTGTGGAAAGGGCCACTGCCCTGGAGCCCGGGTACACAAGGAAACCTCCTTACGGACCCACAGGCCAAAGGCAGCAGAGCCACCACTGTGCTTGGGGGAGGGGGGGCAGAGAGGACTCAGCCCGCTTTTGACAAAGTGACGGAGTTCATGGCCGCCTCCTGTGCAGAGAGGGTCAGGGTCCCGGGATTGCTGCGGAACTGCAGGGACAAGGAGACCGGTCTGCTCCTTCAAAACAAGGAGACGTGCATGTTTGTAACTGAGATGAGAGGGGAGCTGCATTATTTATGAAACAGCTCAGCCCAGAGTTAACAAGGAAGAAGGAGGCCTTTAGAGGGGAAAGTGGTTTCCAAAGCATCCGTATTTTGCTGAAAAAACACACACACAAACTATGATTTAGGGTGTGCTGAGGTTTAGAGCCGGAGATGACTCCAGAGCAGTTAGACCACGGGAGAAGGGGTGCGTGTGTGTGTGGGCAGAGAGCCGGGGTGGGGGCGGGGGCGTGATCCTGCGGGCTCGGGATGGGGGAGAGGGCATGTGCAGGGGACAGTCCTGGGTGTAAAGGAGGGTGTGCACACATGGAAGCCTGTTTGTGAAGGAGTGTGTGTGTGTGCCTGGATGTGTGTGAATACACTTGGAATGGGTCAAGGGACAGAGGGAAGGTTCGCTCCCAAAGATACAGAGCCTTCTGGACTTGCCTGATAATTCTGTTTGCCTGGCTAATCTACTGTAATAACTTGGGCCAAGACTCTGAGAAAATGATTTTTTTCATCTTTTTTAAAAATTTAAAGTATCAAGTCTTCAGTTTGACAAGGTTTGATCATTGTATGTGCCCACGTGACAAACACCATGGTTGTTACAAACGAAATATAGAACCTACCCATTACGTGGAAAGTGCCTTCATGCCCCTGGACACTTTTTGACTTCTATCCACACAGACAGAAATTCACCTACATGAATTCCAGAAATTCATAGAACAGAGTTGTGCAGTATATACTCTTGTGTCTGGCTTCTTTCACTCAGCATGGTTTTGAAATTCATCCATGTTATGGGTTTAGCAGTAAGCACTCCTTTTTATTGCTCAGTAATATTCCATTAAGGGCTCCCCAGGTGTCTTAGTGGTGAAGAATCTGCCTGCCAGTACTGGAGATGCAGGAGACTCAGGTTCGATCCTTAGGTGGCAAAGATCCTCTGGAGGAAGCAACCCACTCCAGTATTCTTGCCTGGAAATTTCCAGGGGCAGAGGAGCCTGAGGGCTGCAGTCTATGGGGCCACAAAGAGTGAGACACGACTGAGCACACACACAATATTCCATTAGACGGGTATAGCATATTTTATCTGATTGATTCTTTTTTTTAATTTTTTTTTTTAATTTATGTTAGATGTGGTGGGTCTTTGTTGCTATGTATGGGCTTCTCATCGCGTGGCTTCTCTTATTGCTGAGCACAGGCTCGGTTCTTGCGTTGCTCAGGCTTAATTGGTCTGCAGCATGTGGAATCTTCCCGGAGCAGGGATCGAACCCACGTCCCCTGTGTTGGCAGGCAGACTCTTACCCACTGCGCCACCAAGGAAGTCCTATCTGATTGATTCTTATGAATATGACCACTTTATGTACGAGACTGTGCAGACATAGGTTTCATTCCTTTTGGGTTGGCGTCTAGGAGTGGAATTGCTGGGACGTATGTGGACTCGCGTTTTCCACTGTGGGAAGCTGCAGAACAGGTCTCCACACACTGGATTCATTTCCAATTGCCCCATGTACTTCCCAGTACCCACCAGATTTTATTTTATTCCATCTCATGGATATGAAATGGTATCTCATTGTAGTTTTCATTTGTGTTTCCAAATAAAGACTGATGCTGTTGAGCACTTTTTCGTGTGCTTATTGGCCATTCACATCTTCTTCATTAGATGTCTTTTGAACTTCTGTGCTCATTTAGGAAATTGGGTGGTTCATCTTTTTGTTGTTGATTTATAAGCATTCTTATTATATTCTTGACCCTCCTAGGTTTTAAAAAGTAAAACAGCAGCTGCTAGTCATGTGACCTCTCTTCCTTAGGCTACGTAATGCCACCCCTCCCTCCCACTTCATATCTTTTGGGTGGTGTACTGGGTTTAAAATGCACCCGCTGTGACCCTAGGCAGAAATGCTAAAGTCTATTTAATCAAACTCAACTGCCTCCAGAGGCCCTCTTCTACTGAAAGCAGAAAACAAATGGACAAATAAAAGCAGCTAATCTTACATCTCCATTTAAAGATTTAATCTCTTTTGTATAAATACACAGTTCAGGATCTAAGTTTAAAGTCCCTCTCGGATTTCTCTGGGGACAGGAAGACTTTGGGGAGGAGAGACGTTTCCTCAGGGCAGCAGAGGAAGCCTTCCTGGTCCACTCCCTGGGCTCTAGGCTCAAGTCAGCCCCTGTGCAGGCCTGTGGGGTCAGCCCTGGTCTCTGGAGGTCAGCTCCACCCCTGGGCCCGCGCTGCTTGACCAGGCCATGACCTCCGGCTGCAAGGTCTTGTCTCCTCCCAGGCGACTGCCTTCCTCTCCCTCCACCCTTTCAGCACTGCTGTTCCCACTCCCAACCTACCCAGAATGTTCTGGATCTCACTCAAGCCACACACCAGCCCCAGGGAACCTGGCCTATGGCATAGTCAGTCTTTCCTAGTTGCCACTTCAATGTGTGTGAAGGGTTAATACCTGGACTAATGCTAACTGGCTTTCTTTTCCCACTCCTCCTTTGTGATTTTCCCTTCTTTCACCATGGTTTCCATCATGTTTATGAGTGGTAGCTGGGATGCAGGAGAGAGGAGAAACTGGCATTTCAGACTCTCTTTCCACCTAAACACGCCACCCTAGCATGTCCCGTCTACTGAAGCCACCCGTGTGGGTGTAGGTAACTAGTAGGGTGGAATTCTAAACCAAAAGTGGAGCACAAGCTTATGGAGCCTTCCTCAGACCATCTGCTATCTCCTGCCTCGACAATAGTACCATCATCTAATTCTGCTGACCAAAAATGTCTCCGATCTCTGCCTCCCACATCTCAGCCCAAGAAAGGCTGCTCCTTTTCCTGTGAGGTTGGGAACCCCTCTGCTCATTCTCCCCTATTCTATGACTTGTAGTAAAAACTCCATGTTCATCCTCCATATTTAAAAGAAATCTATTTGAATTTAAGAAAATGTTTCCTCTCTTGACGGCCTGATCTTGTCATTGAAAGCCTGACTTTCAAGCCAATTGTTTCAGAGCTTGTTTGGACACCTGAAGCTGAATGTCCTCTTTTCACGCCAGTTTCTCCTCTCTACTGCTGGCAGTCATGAACATGATGGAAACCAGGGTGAAAGAAGGGAAAATCACAAAGAAGGGATGGAAAAAGAAAGCACATTAGTATTATTCAATGTATTAATCCTTCATACACATTTAAGTGGCAACTAGGAAGGACTTACTGCCTCCTTTGAAAAAGTCGTGTATTCCTACACTCAGCTCCAGCTTTAGTTCCCACTCAGCCCTCCTATGCGGGACAGGCTGCTAGACATTCCAAGGCTCTGGGCTTGCAAACCCCCTTCTTGGTTCCTGTTCATGTTAACGCTGCACCCAGCATTGCTCCATCTCATGCAAGGATTTTCTTAGCATCTGGGTCCATGAGACCCATCCCTCCTGGGCAACAAAGGAGCAGGATATAGACCCTGAAGGAAGACACTCATTCCTTAATTATGAAATTATTAAGAGAGCCTCACTTCTGAATAACGCAGGTGAGCCTAACTAAATTTTGATGGGGCGCACTGTGACACCCAGCCTACTACACTGCTGTACTGCAGCCCCCTTCCCTACTGCATCCTGGTTTGTTTGTGTGACAGATAAGGTCTAGTGATGGTATATTGTTGCTAAATCTAGGTTTTAAAACATGATGGCTTCTGCCCATCTCATTTGGGTCACTCACTCCGGGGAAGCCAGCTGCCATGTGGTAAGGTCACAGAGGTAGCCCCATGGAAAGTTCTACATGGCAAGACATGTGAGTGAGCCCTCTTGGAAGCAGGCCCAGAATCACAGCAGCAGCCTGGTGTGGTAGACAGGGTTTCTCCTTCCAGACCACAGCTCACAGAAGAGGAGGCAGAGGCTACACCTGGCTGGATGGCCCATCGATGTCACGTGTTCGGTCAACGCCCAAGCCACGCCTTGACTCACAGCCCCTTTTTAGAGAAAAGGGTTGATTTCATTCTTCGCTCTACAGCGTTTCTCAGACTTCACAGCTAACGCTCCCTGTGTCTTGACTTCTCCATGCCACAGAGCCTGGTCATCGGGAGAGCCCAAGACATCCTGTGGTGGGAGGCAGGGACCGGTGGGAGGGTGCTGGGCACTCTAGGTCGAGGAGGCAATGTGGCTAAAGGCAAAGTGATGAGAAAATGGGCAGCATTTTTGAAGAGGAGCAAGGTGCCCACTGCAGTGGAAGACTGGTGCCACATGAGAGGGTGCCTTGAATACAGTGCAAAGGACAAAATGCGGTCCCTTCCTGGAGCACGCTGGGGTTGCCCAGGGCCTGCATCGAGACCCAAGCCTCGAGTTCACAGGAGGAAGGGTGTCTTGCTTGAAAGGGCTTCCCCTGTGGCTCAGCTGGTAAAGAATCCGCCTACAGTGCGCGAGAGCTGGGTTCAGTCCCTGAGTTGGGAAGATCCCCTGGAGAAGGGAAAGGCTACCCACTCCAATATTCTGGCCTGGAGAATCCCATGGATGGTCCATGGGGTCGCAAAGGGCCGGACATGACCAAGCAGCTTCCACTTCCACTTCCCTGAAAGTGGAGGGTGCCATGCAACAGACGCCCTGGGAGGAGATGTATCCCAGCCCCAGTGCGGTGGGGCCCAAGGAAAATGCTATGGAAGCAAGAAGCAGAGTGAGGCAGACTGTCCCCTCATACTTGGTCAGAGGAGACATTTCTAGAACAACATGAGGCTAGAGGAAACAGAGGAAGGCCCTGAGATGGCAACTGGGGCTCAGGGCTAGCCCTAATGACCCAACGATGTTGATCTTTTGGAAAAACTTCCTCAGTGGGCTCTCAACAACCTGCTGGGTCTGAGCTTCCAAAAACCAGAGGCTGATTCAGCAAAGACAGATGGAAATGTATTGGTTCTTTTGGTTTTCTTTCACTTCATTTTCCTTCATTGCAACATTTTTTCTTCTCAGGATGGTAGATAATTTCCTGAAGAAGGGTCCTAGACATTCTAGATGACCTGCCTCATAGGCATTACCTTTCAAGGCCAATTTCAGTCAAGTGTTTCTTTCCAACATGTGACTGCATCAAGTTCAGAAAGCTGGGAATTCTTCAAGAGGAAGATAGAGCTGAACTGGAGGAAGGACCATTCTCTGTCTATGATCTCCACCCACCTTCAGATCCTAGCATGTACCAAAGCTAGGGTAACCCCCAGAAGGTGTGAAGGGTATATATTTTGCAGACTTGTGCAGGCAAATAACTTACTTTATTTTTCTATTACCTAATGTGACTTAGCTCCCAAGCCCTTGCTGACATTCAGTCACTATCAGATTTTTCTTAGTACCCTTTGGATAAAAATGGAATCAGTTAGGGATTTCCCATTCCTCTTTCCCTTCCTTCTCTGCAGGTGTTAAGTGGGAGAAGGTTGCTTTATGGGTGGGAGGCACTGTGTGGCTGTGACCAAGATTCCAGTGCCTACTGGCCATAGGACATTGGCACCCACTCTTTTATACCTGTGTTGGTGCCCCCTTCACTATCCAGTTCCAGATCCACACGGGTCTCTCTGTGTCCTCTTTATCCCACCACCAAGACTCTGCAGCTAGCGCTCAGGTGCTGCACCCCTCTCTGGCACAGAAACATCGATTTCCCCACCCTGAGGCTCCGACACCACCTGGGCCCATCTCCCCAGGTCTCTCTGCGCTCTGGCTGCTTCTGCTCTGGTGTCACGGGGCAGATGGTCTCCTCCACGAGGCTTGCTTCCCTTCTGTCTTGTCCCCTCCCCTTCCATTTATCTGTTGAGCAAAACCAAAACCTTGGCTTTTTTGAAAAGTATTGTCACTGTTAAAAAAAAAAAAAATCCATCAGAAATTCAAATGATTTTCCCCTCTCTTTCTTTGGGTAGAGACTGCAGGCCAACAGGAAAAACAGGATAAAGAAGGGAAATCTCAGTGAGAGCAGTGATGAGGTACTTGAATGAAGGTGAAGGGAAAATGGATGCTCTTCACAACAAAGTTCTTAGTAGTAAGCAACAGAAACAACTCCTGGCTAAATTACAAGAAAGGAAGTCTCCTGGGCAGCTGACAGAATTGTGTGGAAGGCCAGAGGGCAGGTTCACAGCTGATCTTTGAAGAACAAGTCAAACCGCACAGAACTGGGTTGACGGGGAAGCCCCAGCACCACCACTGAGCTCGCTGGAGCCACGCTGGGCTCCCGCCGCCGCTGCGGCCACCGCCGACTCTTTCCTCCTGAGTCACTGCACTGGTGCATTTGCCTGGCAGACAGGGGGCCCCCGCTCTGAGCCCCAGTTGCAAGGCAGTCTGGGAGAAGAAGTAGCTGACCATTCCACTACCTAGTGGGGAGGTGGTTTTTCAGCTCACAGACTCAGACAATTGGCAATTCTCCAAATAAAAGATGTCAGGAAACCGAAACAAATGACCAGGTTCTCTTTTCACATGAGAAACTCCTGAGAGGTGGGCTGAGAAAGTTCTCTGTCTGCCCAAGGACCAAAGCCAGCTGGCAGGTGGGAGGCTGAGAGGAAAAAGACATTGGGCCTCAGAAGGAGAGCAGAGGCATGGCAAAGGTCAGGAGGCTGGGAGGGGATGGTACGAGATACGAGAACCACAGTGAAACTCTGTTGAGGAGCCTATCCTCTGAGGACCGAGCATGGGCTGGAAGACATGGCTAAACGAAAGGAAGGGACCCAGGAGTGCTTGACTGGCCAAGAGCAAAGCTATTGCAAAGAGGGCTGCATAGCCCCTTCCTCCCATTAGGTGTGCGTGCAACCCTGAGATGAAACCGGATTCTGCTGGAATTAGGTCGGGGCCCTGCGTCAGGAAGATTCCCTGGAGGAGGGCAGGGCAACCTACTGTAGTATTCTTACCTGGAGAATCCCCGCAGACAGAGGAGCCTGGCAGGCTACAGTCCTTGGAGTCGCAAAGAGTCAGACACACCCTAGCACACACGCACGCAGGAGGGGAGACGGGAAGACCTCACCTTTTGGATGTGAATGTGAGAAACCCACCCCCCCTCCACCTGTGGGGGACAAGGAGGGGCCGAGGGCTCCAGGGAGGGTCACAGGCAGCTCCCATTTGTCA
The DNA here is from genome assembly GCF_023091745.1 of Budorcas taxicolor. NCBI lineage: Eukaryota > Metazoa > Chordata > Mammalia > Artiodactyla > Bovidae > Budorcas > Budorcas taxicolor. The sequence goes on along the minus strand of NC_068930.1, from coordinate 9,512,566 downwards.
ACACGGTGACTTTATGGCTGTGGCCTCTTGTCCATATGACTGTGTTTCCACTTAAAGGTCACCTCCCCCCAGGGAAGCAATCGTGACTATTTTGCGGCCTCCTGGGAAGGTCAGAGTTTTAGCCATCAGATGGCAGCGTTTCAGGGTGCTGCTCTGGCCGTGCCTCCCCGCAGCAGCTCACGGTCGCCCTGGGAGGTGGCTCCCATCCCATCGTCTGGCTCCTGCAATCCTGAGCCTTCTTTCCTGTGGATGCCGCTGGCTGCCTTCGGTTAGAAACGAAACAGCTGCATCAGTTTGGGTTGTTGTTAGGAGCTTTTTAAAGAGAGGTTGGTTGCACTTAACACACAGTTGGGGCCAAAGTTAAGGCTCAGTAAGTGCCCGGGCTATTCAGCTGGAAATTACATCCTGCTCAGGAGCATAAATGTCATGCTTCCCGGGCCCCAACACAGGCAAACCGCCTCACAGTGCCGGTTCCCCAGGACTACAGATGTTCTGACCAACAGCCCTGCATTTGCTTCAGACACAACCTGTCTCGGTGAGGAAGGCCAAGCCGACAGGAAACACGGGAGCTCTATGATTGACCTAATCTTGCAAGACCTGGCCAAGACAAAATGTACCACTCCAGGAAACTACAAAGGACCTGATCTGTGGATCCTATCAAAGGTCATCTCAATAATTCAAACCAGCGGTACAACCAGGAAAAAAAATGCTCATCTAATGTGGTTGAAACCCCCCACATGCAGGTGCTTACTGCTGGTGAAAATGCACACTGGCACATCTCCAGAGACTTAATTCCAGAGATAGAGCAGGGCTCATCCCTCTGTAGGCAAAAACCCTGGGTCATCTTCTACTGAACGCAACTGCTCGATGGCAAATTGAGTTAGTGAGATTATAAATGCAGACAAAAGAGATTTACAGACAAAGCAAGATGTTTCATTTGATTGCACAAGTAAATCAATGCCAGAAATGCAGCAATCTGAGAAAAGACTCCCAGGCCTGAGGAAGACTGAGTATGGCCATTTCTTCTGAAGAGAAAGGAACCCCACTCAGCTTGTCCTTAGTATCCTCAACCGCCCCTCGCTGAGATTTTTCACATCTCGGTGTTCCCTTGGGCATCCCCTGATCCCACAGGGGCTCAGAGTTTGTTCTCAGAATCACTCACAATCAAGTGTGAGTGACTGATCTCAAGCACACTGGGAACCAGGATCAAATGTGAAAGTCCAAGGAGGAAACCTCCAAGGAGACTTCAGCAATCCTCACTGGGAGATCTGGGGGCCTGCGTGGGGAAGGAGCGCTTCGTAGTCACTTTCCACGAAGGAGCAGATGACCAGACTCACTGGGTCTGAGCGGAAGCTCCAGCTCTACACCTTCCTTGGGGAGACCCCTTGGGGTGGTTCTGAGCCTCCTTACTGCATCAAGAGAAAGGGGACACCAGCAGACTTCCCAGGCTGCGGATGAAGGGCGGCCGTATTTGTGAGGGTGTCTGGCGCAGCAGGGTGTTCGTAAGAAGAAAGAACCTGTGCGGATACACCTGTTGCCTGGACACTGACTCCTCCAGGCCAGGACCAGAGCGGACCAACTTCAAGTGGAAAGCTTTGCTTAGGTCAACTGCCGCTCAGAGGTCGATTTTCTGAGTGGAAAGACAATATCTGGCAAGCGACTCACACGCAGCCTCCAGGAGTCACAGGTGTCTCTCGCCCCTGCGGGTCCTGACCACTAGCTCTCCTAAGGGAGCATTTACTCACTGGCCTCCTGGAGTCTGGCCCTGGAGGCCTGTCCTCAAAATGAGTCAGGTGGTATGACACCAAGCTCTTTTGTTCAGAAGTGATACAGGACACGGAGTTCCCATGGAATTAGCTCAAAATTAATTTAGCCACAATGGCTTATTATTAGATTTAATTATAAATGAAATGATTCTCCAGGGACTTTTCACTTTGTAAACAAGCACCTCGGAGTCGAAAAGGGTTGTTTTTTTTTTTCTATTTTCTAGTCTCTCCACAGGTTTTCACAATATTTTGGCCAAGGAAAAAAAGGGTAAAGTTTGGAGGAGAGGTCACTGCTGCAAGCCACCCTTGCACATACACTTGCTTTGGGGAGGAGGGCACTGCACCCACACAGCCTGCTGAGCACACACGGGTGCTCTCTGCTGCAGGTAATGTGTATCCTACTCTTTGTGAATCCGTGGACTATAGCCCGCCAGCTTCCTCCGTCCATGGAATTTTCCAGGCAAGAATACTGGAGCAGGTTGCCTTTTCCTACTCCAGGGGATCTTCCTGACCCACGGATTAAACCCACAACCCCTGCATTGGCAGGCAGATTTTTTACCACTGAGCCACCTGGGTCGCCAGTTAATAATACATTGTCCAAAAACCACCCTGACTTGTTCCAGAAGCCCCAAGTGCTTCTGCAGAAACTCTGACTCTGTTGAAATTAAAAGAGTCCAAAGAACAAGTTCTAGGCAGTCTGGGCTTTGGTCTCCTCCCGCACCCCTGCTACCAATGCTTCTTAGAGTATGATGCTCTGCTGTGCCACTGATGGAACGTGAAACGATTGTAGGCACACACTTCTTATTTTAACAGTTATGTGTTCATTTTAAGGTGTATTAAAACAAAAATCACTCCTCAAAGCTGTGAATTCATGGTAACACCCAGATCTCGAAAATTAAAAAGGTAGGTAGGTCAGTTTGAAGATAAGTATTAGCTAAATAATACAAAAGATGACATGTCACAAAAAAATGAATCAAGTTTGCCAAACAACATGTTGAGCCTAGCTCCTCAGAACATGATCATCAGACAGTATCATCGGCTTGTTAGGTCTGTAGGACCTCAGTCCCATGACTTAGCCAGAATCTGCATTTTAACCAAGTCCCTAGGGGTTAGCATGCACTTCAGACTTTCAGAAGCACAGCCTGAGACAACTTTGGGCAGGGCCCCCGAGGGCTGGATGGATCAGACCGGATGGATCAAACACATCTAGTCGAACCCACTCTGGCAAAATTGGGTGAAGTTTTGCCCAGCAAAGACAATTTGAACATTTGCTGCCCTTCTCTCACTCTCACAGAAGATCTTCTATGTTGCCATTGTGTGCACGGCCCAGGGCCTCCTAGGATCTGCTGTCCCTAGAGACTGACTGAGCCCAGGGTGCTCTCATCTGCAGCTGAGCAAAGGAGCTCCTGGCAGAAGACAGCCTGGAATGGCCCAGGACGTGGCCTAAAGTGAATGCCTCAAAGACCTGTGGGGAGGTTGCCAGCTGCAGGGGCCAGAAGATAAGAGTGTTAATTTAGCTTGGCTGACATCCAGGAAGCTGAGCAAAGCTAGGCCTCTGAGCTAAGGGCATAAATAAATAAATAACATAAAAATAAGTTGGCAGATGTTTATGCTTCCCTTTGTAACGCTAGCTGCATGCATTCAGCATATCCTATGGCCAGGCACTATGCCAGAAATTCCTTCCCTCACTAAAACCCCGGAAGCTCAGCATTGTCTCACCACTGGGAGCACGGGTGGTGAAGCCCACATGGCTGCAGAGGCGTTGTCTTGCCTGTGGCCACCTAGCCCTTTGCTCTGCTGCTTTCTTGCAGAGACCAGCCCCGGGCAAGAAAAAGTCAGCTGGTTGTTTTCAGGGCTGCAGCCTGACCAGGTTTGTCTAATGGATTCACGATTGGAAGAATTCTGGGAACCTAATAAGGTTTCAGAGCAGAGAAGAGTGTCTTCATCACGCCCAGCTTTGCGAGCACATCTCATCCATCCCTTCTACACTTTGACTCAGACGCAACCCCTGTTAGCCATGGGGCAATCTCGGAGGCATCTTAAAAGAGAGCCTAAGAAGTTGCCAAGATGCTGGGCTTGTGGCGAGTGCATCTGTGACAGAGAGGCTGCGAGCCTGCCACTTGCTGGGAGGCCAGGGCGAGGGGTGGGGGTGCTTTGGGAAAGTGCACGCTGTGTGCCTGGTACACCGTAGGCGCTCAGTTCACTGGTGGTGCCTTCCCTCTCTCCCACTCCCTCTGAATCTGGCTGACATTTTAGATTATCTCCCCCCTTCACCCCACACAGAACTAAGGAGACCACTTCGACCTCTGCTCGAAGCCAGATGGATTCTGCTGCTGGTGAGACTGCTGCTGGTGAGACTGTTGCAGAAGGTTCCCCTTCTAATGCTGTTGCTCAAATACGTTTAATCCATGCGCTGTTTTTGTGAAACGTGTACCCTTCTTCACTATTATTTGAAATTTTAAATGACATTCAAAGCAAATCAAATGAATTACATAATTTAATATGCAAATGGCCTCCACCCTCTGAGATCCTGATATGACCATCAGTAAGGACAGTCTGGCTGGTCTCTGCTGAGTTTTGATGGCTCAGACCATTGCCAGGTCATGATGGACAGACGTGGACAGTACAGCAGACCTGTACTCTTCTCACCTGTCCAGCAGTGGGTAAAACGCTCTGCCACCCTCCCTCATAAGGTGGCCATAAGGCCAAAGCTTGAACCTATTGTACTGCGTCCCTGTCGTGGCTGCGGGAATTGTCCCGGGAGTGGGCACATGACCTAACTCTCCCAGGACATTGGAAACTGGAGAGGTGGGGAGGGAGAGCGGGCAACAGGGAGGGACTGCAGAAGCGAGAAGAGCCCGAAGCCCAGGCGCTGCATCTCCTGCCTTGTGTAGGAGAGATCTGACAGAGAAGTCCGCTCCCAAAACGAGCGAGCGGGAGCACTGGAGAGCTAGGCTCTCATCTGGGTCTTGGCTCCACTTGCCACCTTAGCAGATGCCCACCTGCCCTTCCCAGGGTTTGGTGGGTGGAGGCAGTATATTTCTCTTATTTAACTAAAAACAATTCATTTGAAGATCTCTCTGGAACTTCCCTGGTAGCCCAGTGGTTAAGAATCTGCCTGTCATTGCAGGGGACATGGGTTCGATTCTCAGTCTGGGAAGATTCCACATGCCTTGGGGCAACTACGTCCATGCACTGCAACTACTGGGCCCGCGTGCTCCAGAGGCCGCACTCCCCAGCGGGAGAAGCCCACACACCGCAATGAAGAGTAGCCCCCACTCACAGCAGTTAAAGAAAGCCCAAGCACAACAGTGAAGACAGAGCACAGCCAAAAATACATAAATAAAAACTAAAATAAATAAAGATCTCTCTGCACCCTCAGGAAAGAGTGGCCCAACTAACCCTCTAGAAAACAGGCATAGAAGGAACCTACCTCACCATTATAAAGCCCATATATGACAAACCCACAGCAAGCATTATTCTCAATGGTGAAAACCTGAAAGTCTTTCCTTTAGGATCAGGAATAAGACAAGATTGCCCACTCTTACTACTATTGTTCAATAAACTTTTGGAAGTCCTAGCTATGGCAATCTGGAGAAGGCAATGGCACCCCACTCCAGTACTCTTGCCTGGAGAATCCCATGGACGGAGGAGCCTGGTAGGCTACATACAGTCCGTGGGGTCGCTAAGAGTCGGACACGACTGAGCGACTTCACTTTCGCTTTTCACTTTCATGCATTGGAGAAGGCAATGGCAACCCACTCCAGTGTTCTTGCCTGGAGAATCCCAGGGATGGCAGAGCCTGGTGGGCTGCTGTCTATGGGGTCGCACAGAGTTGGACACGACTGAAGCAACTTAGCAGCAGTAGCAGCAGCCACGGCAATCAGGAGAAAAAGAAATAAAAGGAATCCAAATTGGAAAAAAAGAAGTAAAACTCTTGCTGTTTGCAGATGAGATGGTACTATACACAGAAAGCCCTAAAGATGACCCCAGAAAATTACTAGAGCTAAAAAATGAATTTACTCCTTGGAAGAAAAGCGATGATAAACCTAGACAGCATATTAAAAAGCAGAGACATCACTTTACATACAAATGTCCGAATAGTCAGAGCTATAGCTTTTTCAGTAGTCATGTAAAGATGTTAAAGTTGGACCATAAAGAAGGCTGAGGGCCGAAGAGTTGATGCTTTCGAACTGTGAGCTGGAGAAGACTGTCATGTGTAAAATAGATAGCTAGTGGGAAGCTGCCATCGATAACACAGGGAACACAGCCTGGTGCTCTGTGACAACCTAAAGGGATGGTGTGGGAGTTGGGAGGAGGCTCTAGAGGACCGGGATATAAATGTAATGACGGCTGATTCACAATGTGGTACGGCAGAAACAAACACAACATTGTAAGGCAATTATCCTCCAGTTAAAAAATACATTAAAAAAAATAGTGGCCTGATTAAAGCGAGAGGTACACGAGAGAATTCAAGAATATCTCTGGACATTGAGACAGTTGTCTCTCAATGCCAGTCAGTTTGCACTAACCCTTCCCTTTATCTTTGATGGCTCAGACTGCAAAGAATCTGCCTGCGATGTGGGAGACCTGGGTTAGATCCCTGGGTTGGGAAGATCCCCTGGAAAAGGAAATGGCTACCCACTCCAGTATTCTTGCCTGAAGAATCCCCATGGACAGAGGAGCCTGGCAGGCTGCAGTCCATGGGGTCGCAAAGAGTTGGACATGACTGAAGCGACTAAGCACAGCACCCCTGTACACACATGGTTTTCTTCCTCTGCCTTCTCACGTGTGTCTCTAGATCTCACAGTCCCTCTCCCACTTTCCATCCCCATACATACCCTAATTCTCTTCCTTTTCACTGCATACTTTAATCCACCTAGGCCTCTGACTTGTAAGTACTTTTGACTGTTGGCTCACATTTCCTATAGTGATTTTTCACCCACATGCCCCTCCTCTCGGGGCTTCGTGTGTGCCCCCCAGCCCTGCCCTGTGGCCTGCCAGCCGTGCTGGACACTGCCTGTCTGCCAGAGCACATCCTCTGGCCCTTGTGGTGTGGGGGAGGGAGGGGAGGTGGTAAAGCCACAGCAGGTTTGACAGATGCACACAGGAAGCAGCCCCATTTCCTCCAAAGCTGCCCAACTTCTGTGATTCAGTTTTAGCATCTGGCCAGCCAAGCAAGTTGGGCCTGATACACTTATAAAATCATCTGTTGGAGCAATTATATTCTAGAATCCCATCTGTGATCTCTTATTTTCTATTTGGTGTTATACATATTTGGGAAGAAGTCAGTAAAAACCATCATAACTTAATTTTAATTCACACAAAGGCAAGAGACACCAGCAAGTGACATGATATAAACCCTTAACAGTTTAGGTAGCAAATGCACACTCATATGAATGGCTGTAATACCCAGTCTGCAGGCAGGAACCCAGTTTCAAAGCCCGTTCAGCTATGGTGGCTCAGACAAGTTCCATAACGTCTTTGAACATCACTTTCCTCATATGCCTGTGATACAAAAGACTGCTGTGTTATTCGAGGTGAGATAGTTCTCTGATTCCATTGCTATTATGGCCCTGGACAAGCTTATACCTTGTGCATTAAGGCTGAGGGACAGATCAGTGTTACAGAAACACAGCCAGATCCCAATTTGCAAATTGAAGTGGAGCTTGTTGGGTTCAAAACTATGATCACTTGGGTTAAAATCTCAGTTAACCACATTGCATTTTATTACAAAATGCTTTTTAAAGTTTTTGGGGAACTTTATTTCAGCCTTAAAACAGTCACCACATTTGAGTTAGAGAATTAGAGAACTTTCTAAACCACTAGCCATCCAAGAAGAACTTCCCATTTGTGTGGGTACTTAAAAATTATGATTTCACTTGGACTCTGCATTTAAAAGGCATGAATTCATTTGGGCTCTGCATTGCATTTGGCAGTTTTTTGCATCTTAATAAGAATGAGTTTTAAAATTTTTCAGTTGTCTAAGTAGCTGGAAATTGAAAACAATTCCTTTTCCTTTCCAAAAAGTTTCTCCTAAGATAACTAAATAGTAAGACTAAATTTTTCATTATGGAGGAAGGGAGGGAAACCCTCCTTTTACTACCTCCCCTTTGTAAATTTTCTACTCATATTTCTAAGAGGCTATTTTCAAACCCCAAGGTTAGAGTTAGTGAATATACCCATTTTTTTTTTTAACAAAATATAATTTTGTGGTTGAAGTGACCAAATAGCATAGAGGGAGAAAAATAAGATCTTATGAAGAAAATACTAGACTTCTAATAACTTTTCTGTAAGATCCATTCATATTGCTGACTTTTTATAAGTTAGATGCTGAATTCTAACCCACCTAAGTACACTCCGACTCTATAAATACACATACATCTAACATAACTTTTAAAAGAAGTAAATGTGTGCTGGGAAAATACTGGAACAATGAAGTTCCTGAGAGAAGCTTGTTTTTACAAGTTATTAAAAGAAAGTGGCAAGCGTTCATGAGGATATGAAAAATTTAACGTCGTCTGAAGGAAACTCTTGAATATGGTTAACGTTACTGCCAAAAATCTCAGCTATGTTATGTCAGAATGTTCAATTGCAAGCTAAACTTTAATGAATGGAAAGATGGGGTAACAGCGGGAAGTTTCTGCAGCAACACATAGAAACCCTGAAAACCAAGTTCCCAGTGTTGAACTCAATCACTCAAGGGCTACACCATCAGCTTACAAGATCTACCATGAAACGATCGGGGGGCCAGGTGCCTACCAGTGGGGAACAGAAGTGGGAGCAACCCGCCCCTTCCCACGTCCTCCTCCGCAACACTTAGGTGGAAACAGATCTCAATCTGCCGTTTCTGAAAAAGGGGGGACCCCAAGAAACACAGCTCTAGACTCAGAAAAGGTAACATGCTACCCTACATTCAATACTTCATTCCCTCCTTCCATGCAGCTTGCTCGCAGGGCTGATGTTGCTATTTTTATCAGCTCTCTTCAACCCAGCTGTTGCTTCACGTTAACATGGCGGCTGGCGTGAAAATCCCAGCAGAGGCTCATGAATCCCAGAGGGCCTGTCTTCTGTCATTTCTAGAACAGATAAAATGTCACGAGCTTCAGTGGGGAATGGGTCAGGTTCGTTTCATCAACAGAAGCAAATGAGAACATTCCTGACGTTTAAGTGGCATGGAGTCAGGAACCAAACTCCCCCGTCATCTGCTGCAACCGAAAGCAAGCAGGACGGTAAAGATACCTATGACCAATAAGGGACCATGCATCTGCATAGAAAAATTGGAAACAGGGATCTTTCCCTTTCAGGGGCAGGCCACGGCTGTCCCGGGCGCTGAATGTTGTGAGGTTAGGACAACTGCACAGAGTCCAGCCTGGAGGCCTCCCAGAGAACCCACTTCCTTTTTCTGACTTAGACTGTGACTTGTCATTTTAAACCCGCTCTTTGTATTTCCTCTGTCAAAATAACAGCGTTTTGGCGAGACTGTGTACGTGGGGAGAGAGTGCCACATAAAACTTAGACTATTTAAAAATATGACTCTAATTGCTGGTTTGTTTTCCCATGGTTTGGCAAATTAGGGGGGCAAATTGGAGGGGCAGTTGGGACTTGTCTCAGGCACAGAAAGACTGCTTGGTTCCTCATCCAATGGTGTAGTCTTGAACTCCTTCAAAACCTCTGAAAATAGGATTTTAGGAGCTTCCTTCTTGAACAGTAACGACTTTCTACATGGGGACCTTCTGTGTCTGAGAACTGCAGTTTAGAACGTGAGCATCAAGGACTTGCACTTCTCTGAGTTCTTTAACATTCTGAGAGAGAAAAAATCTAGCCCCAGAAGTTTTTACAAATAATGTAGAACTCTCCTCTTGGTGTTTCTAGAGGGTGGTCTCTGAGATCTCACCCAGCATACACCACAGAGAGTTTCCCCCAGATCCTATTCAAACCTCCCCTCTCCACCCCACTGCTGGCCTTAATCTGTTCGGTGCTCCCTTCCCACCATGCAACCCCTCCCCTCTCTCCTTTTCCGTGCTCCCCTTAGTGATCTCCCCCTCAGGAGGTACCCACAACCTGCATCATCTGCCCACCAGAACTGCAGGTGGATGGGATTCCTTGACATTATAGTCCCTGTTCCTTCCTTGCCTCCCAGTCGAGGAAGCTCAGAAAGGTCCCAAGGTTGACAAATGGAGTTTCTCTATTATTCCAATGGGTTTTCTCATGAGAAAATTTCTGTGGAGTAATACTCTCTACATGACCATATAACATTACACTGGAAGAAAATACATAAACAAGTCAGGTCTTTTCCAAAGTAGATGGATATAAATCTTAAAAAGGCAAGAGTATTCATCCATTAAAAAAAATGAAAGATAGGTTCAAGATGGTTGAGGAGAAGGACGTATGCTCATCTCTTCCTGCAACTGGCTGTTGAACAACTATCAACAGGAGGATGCTCAGTTCAGTTCAGTTCAGTCGCTCAGTCATGTCCGACTCTTTGCGACCCCATGAATCGCAGCACGCCAGGCCTCCCTGTCCATCACCAACTCCCAGAGTTCACTCAAACTCATGTCCATCGAGTCGGTGATGCCATCCAGCCATCTCATCCTCGGTCGTCCCCTTCTCCTCCTGCCCCCAGTCCCTCCCAGCATCACAGTCTTTTCCAATGAGTCAACTCTTCTCATGAGGTGGCCAAAGGACTGGAGTTTCAGCTTTAGCATCATTCCTTCCAAAGAAATCCCAGGGTTGATCTCCTTCAGAATGGGCTGGTTGGATCTCTTTGCAGTCCAAAGGACTCTCAAGAGTCTTCTCCAACACCACAGTTCAAAAGCATCAATTCTTCGGCATTCAGCTTTCTTCACAGTCCAACTCTCACATCCATACATGACCACAGGAAAAACCATAGCCTTGACTAGACGGACCTTTGTTGGCAAAGTAATGTCTCTGTTTTTGAATATGCTATCTAGGTTGGTCATAACTTTCCTTCCAAGGAGTAAGCGTCTTTTAATTTCATGACTGCAGTCACCATCTGCAGTGATTTTGGAGCCCCAAAAAATAAAGTCTGACACTGCTTCCACTGTTTCCCCATCAACTTCCCATGAAGTGATGGGACCGGATGCCATGATCTTCGTTTTCTGAATGTTGAGCTTTAAGCTTACCTTTTCACTCTCCTCTTTCACTTTCATCAAGAGGCTCTTTAGCTCCTCTTCACTTTCTGCCATACAGGTGGTATCACCTGCATATCTGAAGTTATTGATATTTCTCTAAGCAATCTTGATTCCAGCTTGTGCTGCTTCCAGCCCAGCATTTCTCATGATGTACTCTGCATAGAAGTTAAATAAGGAGGGTGACAATATACAGCCTTGACGTACTCCTTTTCCTATTTGGAACCAGTCTGTTGTTCCATGTCCAGTTCTAACTGTTGCTTCCTGACCTGCATATAGGTTTCTCAGGAGGCAGGTCAGGTGGTCTGATATTCCCATCTCTTTCAGAATTTTGCACACTTTGTGGTGATCAACACAGTCAAAGGCTTTGCCATAGTCAATAAAGGAGAAATAGATGTTTTTCTGGAACTCTCTTGCTTTTTCCATGATCCAGCAGATGTTGGCAGTTTGATCTCTGGTTCCTCTGCCTTTTCTAAAACCAGCTTGAACATCAGGAAGTTCACAGTTCATGTATTGCTGAAGCCTGGCTTGGAGAATTTTGAGCGTTACTTTACTAGCATGTGAGATGAATGCAATTGTGCGGTAGTTTGAGCATTCTTTGGCATTGCCTTTCTTTGGGGTTGGAATGACAACTGACCTTTTCCAGTCCTGTGGCTGCTGCTGAGTTTTCCAAATTTGCTGGCATATTGAGTGCAGCACTTTCACAGCATCATCTTTCAGGATTTGAAATCCACTAGCTCTGTTCGTAGTGATGCTCTCTAAGGCCCGCTTGACTTCACATTCCAGGATGTCTGGCTCTAGATGAGTGATCACACCATCGTGATTATCTGGGTCATGAAGATCTTTTTTGTACAGTTCTTCTGTGTATTCTTGCCACCTCTTCTTAATATTTTCTGCTTCTGTTAGGTCCATACCGTTTCTGTCCTTTATAGAGCCCATTTTTGCATGAAATGTTCCCTTGGTATCTCTAATTTTCTTGAAGAGATCTGTACCCCACCAGAAAAAGATACCCTATGTCCAAAGACAAAAGAGAAGGTACAACAAGATGGTAGGAGGGGTACAATCACAGTGAAATAAAATCCCACCGTGGGATTTTAAAATAAAAGGCCCACTGGGTGGGCAACCCATTAACTGGAAAACAATAGTGCCAAAGAAGTTCTCCCACTGTTGTGATGGTTCTGAGCTCTCTGTCAGGCTTCCAAGCCTGGGGATCCAGCAAAGGGATTAGGAGTCCCCAGGATATCTGACTTTGAAGGCCAGTGGGGTTTGATTGCAGCACTTCCACAGGACTGGGAGAAACAGAGACTCTGTTCTTGGAGGGCACAAACAAAATCTTGTGTGCACTATGACCCAGGGGAAAGAAAAGTGACCCCACAGTAGACTGAACCAGATCTACCTGGTAATGTTGGAGGGTTGGCAGTGGCTTGCTGTGGGGTTGGGGGCACTTAGCAGCAGTCCTGGGAGGTGCCCCTTGGCATGAGCCCTCTTGGAGCTCATCATTAACACTAGGATGGAGCCTGTAGACTCCAAGGCTCAGTCACCTCACACCAAACGACTAACAGAGAGGGAGCATAGCCCCACCCATCAGTAGACAATTGGATTAAAGTTTTACCAGCACCCACAGAGCAAGGCTCAGTTTTTCCCACCGCTAACCTTTCTCATCAGGCAGCTTACACAAGCCTTTTAACCTCACCCACCATGGGGCACACAGAAGTAAGAAGAACTACAGTCCCACAACTGCCAGAATGAAAACCACATCACAGAAAGTTAATCAAAATGAAAAGGCAGAGGATTACATCCCAGTTGAAGGAACAAGATAAAACCCCAGAAAAACAACCAAATGAAGTGGAGATAGGCAAACTTTCAGAAAAAGAATTCACAATAATGATAGTGGAGATGATCCGTGATCTTGGAAAAAGAATGGAGAGTATGCAAGAACTGTTTACCAAAGAACTGGAAGAACTAAAGAACAAACAGAGATGAACAATGCCCTAGAAGGAGTCAATAGTGGAATAACTGGGCAGAAGAACATGTAAGTGACCTGGAAGACAGAATGGTGGAAATCGCTGCCACTAAATAGAATGTAGAAAAGAGAATGGAAAAAGCGAACAAACAAGACAGCCTAAGAGACCTCTCTTGTTGTTGTTCAGTTGCTGAGGCATGTCCAACTCTTTGTGACCCTGTGGACTGCAGCACGCCAGGCTCCCCTGTCTTTCACTATCTCCTGGAGCTTGCTCAAACTCATGTCCATTGAGTCTATGATGCCATCCAACCATCTCATCCTCTGTCATCCTCTTCTCCTCCTGCCTTCAATCTTCTTCAGCATCAGGGTCTTTTCCAATGAGTTGGCTCTTTGCATCAGGTAGCCAAAGTATTGGAGCTTCAGCTTCAGCATCAGTCCTTCTGATGAATATTCATTATAGATTTCCTTTAGGATTGATTATTTTCATTACCTTACTGTCCAAGGGACTCTCAAGAGCCTTCTCCAGCACCACAGTTTGAAAGCATCAATTCTTCAGTGCTCAGCCTTCTTTATGGTCCAACTTACATCCATACCTTACTACTGGAAAAACTATAACTTCGACTATATGGACCTCTGTTGACAAAATGATGTCTCTGCTTTTTAATACACTCTAGGTTTGTCATAGCTTTCCTTCTAAGGAGGAGGCGTCTTTAAATGTCATAGTTGCAGTCACCATCAGCGGTGATTTTCGAGTCCAAGAAAATAAAATCTGTCACTGTTTCCACTTTTTCCCCATCTATTTGCCATGAAGTGATGGGACCAAATGCCATGGGATGGGTCATGGTAGAGAATTCTGACAAAACGTGGTCTACTGGAGAAGGGATGGCAAACCACTTTAACATTCTTGCCTTGAGAACCCCATGAACAGTATGAAAAGGCACAAAGAGACTTCTGGGGCAAATTAAATGCACCAACATTTGCATTCTAGGGGTCCCAGAAGAAGAAGAAGAGAGAGAGAGAAATGTCTCAAGAAATATTTGAAAAAATGACATGAAAACTTCATTAACGTGGGAAAGGAAATAATCAGAAAAGTCCAGGAAGCACAGAGTGTCCTAGACAGGTTAATCTCAAGAAGGAACACACTGAGACACATAGTAATCAAATTGACAAAATTAAAGATGAACATAAAATATTAAAAGCAACAAGGGACAAGTGACAAATAATATACAAGGGAACTCCCATAATGTTATCAGCTGATTTCTCAACAGAAACTCTATACGCCAGAAGGGAATGGCATGATGTATTTAAAATGATGAAAAAGAAGAAACTACAACCAAGAATACTCTATCCAGCAAGACCCTTGTTCAGATTTGATGGAGAAATCAAAAGATTTACAGACAAGCAAAAGTTAAGAGACTTCAGTACCACCAAACCAGCTTTACAACAAATGTTAAAGAAACTTCTCTTGAGAGGAAACACAAGAGAAGAAAAAAGACCTACAGAATCTAAACCCAAAATAATTTTTTAAAATGGTGGTAGGATCATATTGATAATTGATAATTAGCTTACATATTGATAATTACTTTAAACATAAATGGATTAAATGCACCAACAAAAAGACATAGACTGGCTGGGTGGATGAAAATGTGCATACATGCACTTCCACTTACCACATCACTGCTTGACCTTCCCAAACTGTATGTAATTATTTTCTATTGTTAGGTAGGTTAATCACATTTCCATTATGGCTTACAATTGTAATTACTTCTTATTTTTTCTTTGGCTATTGACTGTGAAAAATGGTAAACATCTTTTACTATTGTGACTGAGTGAGTGAAAGTCACTCAGTCATGTTTGACTCTTTGTGACTCCATGGAATATATAGTCCATGGAATTCTCTAGGCCAGAATAATGGAGTGGGTAGCCTTTCCCTTCTCCAGGGGATCTTCCTGACCCAGGAATAGAACTGGGGTCTCCTACATTGAAGGCAGATTCTTTACCAACTGAGCTATCAGGGAAACTATTGTGATTATGGAACTATTATTTGTTTTAATACTATTGTATCACAACTGGCCAACAGAAAATAATAGAATCCATATCACTAAAACTACCATTTAATAGGCTTTGCCTGTGGCTCTGTGGTAAAGAATCTGCCTGCCAATGCAGGAGACGCAAGAGACGAGGATTAGATCTCTGGGTCAGGAAGATACCACGGAGTAGGAAATGGCAACTCAGTATTCTTGCCTGGAAAATTCCATGGACAGAGGAGTCTAGTGGGCTACAGTCCATGGGGTCAAAAGGGTCAGACACGACTGAGCAACTGAGCACAAGCATGTTGCTATTCAGTTGCTCAGTCGTGTTCCACTCTTTGTGACTGCAGCACGCCAGGCTTCCCTGTCCTTCACCATCTCCCGGAGCTTGCTCACTCATGTCCATTGAGTCAGTGATGCCATCCAACCATCTCATCTTCTGTCGTCCCCTTCTCCTCCAGTATGAGCATGAGCACCATTTAATAGAAAAACCTGTTATCACTTTTTCAAATTCAGAGTCATAGTAGAGTCATCTTGGAATTTTTTGAAAAATAAAAGTGCCTAGCTATTTTTTCTTCAAATCTCCAGATTTGATTCTAATGATCAGCCATGTTTAAAAACAACTGGACAGTAATCTTTTACTTTATCTAGTCTATTTCACTTTTTCTATTTCATATTCAGTGCTCCCATTTCATTATTTTGTTTTCCAATTACTCTGTCTCTGTTTTTGTTGTTCTTTATCAAGCCTCTATCAAGTGTAGTAGAAAAACTTTTTAATATATATATTATACATACATATTATAATACATATATATTATAATATATAATATATACATATTATACATATAATGCATACATATATAATACATACATATTATACATATTATATAGTATGTATAATATATATACTTTTGAAAACATGAATTTTTGCTTAGCTAAAAAATTGTGACATTTTGGTTCCACTTGTTTGACTAAGTATGAATAGAATGCTGTATTTCTAATTAACATTCACTAAAAATTTTGATATAATTTCATCTATTCTGGCATTTAGTTTTAGTGCTAAAAGTCTAGAAAGTTTATTATTTTAGTTTTATTTTGAAAAAAATTGACTGAGGCTTGAAACTCCTAACTTTTCTGAGGATATAAAGGAATATTATTTTATTTTAACAAAAACAGGAAATTAACATGTGATACAGTAATATTAACTAAAGTACAGATTTTTTTTTTTCAAATTTCACAAAATTTTATGCTGCTGCTGCTGCTGCTAAGTCGCTTCAGTCGTGTCCGACTCTGTGTGACCCCATAGATGGCAGCCTACCAGGCTCCTCTGTCCATGTGATTTTCCAGGCAAGAGTACTGGAGTGGGGTGCCATTGCCTTCTCCGAAATTTTATGCTAATGTCCATTATTTGCTTTCATATCTTATTGAAAGCTCCATATTGTATTTAGTTGCATTGAGCAATTTCAGCTGTATGCAACAAATTCTGATAAATTCTCTTTTCATTTTTTTTTGTTACAAATATTTTCCAATTTTCGTTGTTATGGCTTCTTAGATACACCCATCATTTAACAGTGGACGTTTAATTTCCAAAAACATGGTGTTTTAAAGTATCTTTGGTATTAATTTCTCATTTAAATCCTTTCTTTTCCGTAATCACCCTCTGTATTGTCTTTTAACTTTATTGAGGCTCTCACTGGCTAAGTCAAAGATCTCTGTTGGTCAATGTCAATTTGCACTTGAAAATATGTGAGTTATTTTCAAATATCTTTTGATATTGATTTCTAACATAATTTGACAGTGATAAGAGAACAGACTCTGTGTGATTTCAATACCTTTAGATCATGAAAAATTTGCACCTTGTTTTATGTCCCTGAATATGTTCTAGTGTCTCCTGGTTTATAGTCTATGGGAACTTGAGTAGAATTTGTATCCTGCTGCTGTGTGAAAATTGTATAAATCTTAATTATGTTGAATTGGTTCATGATGTTTTTCAGGTCTACTATATCCTTCTATTTTTCTGTCTATTCATTCTATTAATTTTTGAGAGTTTGATATTGAAACTCCAACTAAAAATATTAATTTATATACTTAAAAATAATTGTAATATATAGTGGAACTACATGTAATTTTGTTCTGTATTTTCCAGTTCAGTTCAGTTGCTCAGTCATGTCCAACTCTTTGCAACCCCATGGACTGCAGCATGCCAGGCTTCCCTATTCATCACCAACTCACGGAGCTTGTTCAAATTCATGTCCGTCAAGGTGGTGATGCCATCCAACCATCTCATCCTCTGTTGTCCCCTTCTCCTCCTGCCTTCAATCTTTCCCAGCATCAGGGTCTTTTCCAGTGAGTCAGTTCTTTGCATCAGGTGGACAAAGTATTGGAGTTTCAGCTTCAGCATCAGTCCTTCCAGTGACTATTTAGCACTGATTTCCTTTAGGATGGACTTGTTTGATCTCCTTGCAGTCCAAGAGACTCTCAAGTGTCTTCTCCAACACCACAGTTCAAAAGCATTAGTTCTTCAGTGCTCAGCTTTCTTTATGGTCCAACTCTCACATCCATACATGACTCCTGGAAAAACCATAACTTTGACTAGGTGGACCTTTGTCAGCAAAGTAATGTCTCTGCTTTTTAATATGCTGTCTAGGTTGGTCATAGCTTTTCTTCCAAGGAGCAAGCATCGTTTACTTTCATGGCTGCTGTCACCATATGTGGTGATTTTGGAGCCCAAGAAAGTAAAGTCTCTCATTGTTTCCATTGTTTCCCCACCTATTTGCCATGAAGTGATGGGACCAGATGGCATGATCTTAGTTTTCTGAATGTTGAGCTTTAAGCCAACTTTTTCACTCTCCTCTTTCACTTTCATCAAGAGGCTTTTTAGTTCCTCTTCACTTTCTGCCATAAGGGTGATGTCATCTGCATATCTGAAGTTATTGATATTTATCCTGGCAATCTTGAGTCCAGCCTGTGCTTCATCAAGTCCAGCCTGTGCTTCATCCAGTCCAGCATTTCACATGATGAACTCTGCATATAAGTTAAATAAACAGGGTGACAATATACAGCCTTGACACACTCCTTTCCCAATTTGTTCCATATCTGGCTCTAACTATTGCTTCTTGACCTGCATACAGATTTCTCAGGAGGCAGGTAAGGTGATGTGGTGTTCCCATCTCTTGAAGAATTTTCCACAGTTTGTTGTGATCCACACAGTCAAAAGCTTTGGTGTAGTCAATAAAGCAGAAGTAGATGTTTTTCTGGAACTCTCTTTCTTTTTCTATGATCACTCACAATGTTTTAGAAGGACCTCCTGACCTGGTTTCAAGACATTTCTTTCCAAAGTAACCACCTTGCCCACCGTGCAGTTACTTCCCCCTTTCCTGCTCTACCAGTCTGTTCTCTGTTGCTACGTACTTAACTGTTCTGGATATTTCGTACAATGGAATCATACAATAGGCGTTGTTTTGTGTCTGGGTTCCCTCACTTAGTAGATTGATTTTAAGATTCCTCCACTTTGTTGCATATTTCAAAACATCATTCCTCTTTAAGGCTGAATAATATCCCACTGTATGTATATACCTCAATTTGTTCATCTACTTGTCAACTGAGGAGTATCTGCGGGCTTTTAAACTACCTTCTGGCCATTGTGAACAGTGTTCATGGACATTTATGAAAAAAGGAATTGTTTGAGTGACTCTTTTCCTTTTGAGAGTTATACACCTAGGAGTGGAATTGCTGGGGAATATGGTCATCCTATGCATAACTTTTCAGGGAATCACCATACTATATTCCCCCATGGCTAAACTATTTTACAGTCTCATCAGCAAAGTTTAAGAACTCCGATTTCTCTATACCCCTTCCAAGACTTATTATTATTGTGTTTTTTACTGTGGCCATTCTCATGTGAAGTGGTATCTCATTAGTATTTTAACTTTCATTTCCCTATTGGCTAACAGTGTGTAGCATCTTCTTGTATGTTTATTGGCCATTTGTATATCTACTTTGGAGAAATCACCCATCTATTTTTGATCTGTAAAGCTGATGGCCTTTGGAACTAGACAAATTTGGGTTCAAATATGTTCAACTATTTAGAAGCGGTGTGACCTTGGACTGATTACTTCTCCAGGATTCATTTTCTTCCTCCATGAAGAGCACAGAATAACTTCACATGACTGCCTCCTTGACATCTTTCAGGTCCTGGCTTAAATTGATGGCTCAGAGAGACTTTCCTGATACTCTTCTTTAAGTTGAAGTGCTTTCTCTTTCATAGTATCCAGTTCTTTCCTTCATAGCACTTGACACAGTTTGTAATTATACATTCACGTCTAAGTTTTTGTCACCCATCTGCTCTGATAGATCATTCACTCTGTGGTCAGGAACCATTGACTGTCTTGTTCACAACTGTACATCCACAGCATGGCAAAATGTCTAACAGATAAAAGGATATGTATTATTTATTGAATTTGGAAAAATATTAAATTATTAATGACATCTATAGGGAATTATGTATAGGGCCTGGTACATCAGTTGTTCATCGTGGGAAATTTTGGAAAATTTTCAGGGGAAGGGAGAAAGTTTGTGGTCACCATAATAATTGAGCTGGCATTTAGAGGGCAGGGGCCAAGAATGCCTAGACAGTGTCTGTAGGGCAACCCTGTAAGGCAAAGAATTGTCCCAGATCTCTCACAACCTTAGGATATCCTATCAAGCATTGATACAGTGGGGGCCAACAAATGTTACTGTTTAGTTGCCAAGTTGTGTCCCTCTCTCTTGTGACCCTGTGGACTGTAGCCCACCAGGCTCCTCTATCCACGGGGTTTCCTAGGCAAGAATACTGGAGTGGGTTGTCATTTCCTTCTCCAGGTCAACTTTCTGACCCAGGGAGTCAAACCCAAGTCTCCTCCTTGGCAGGCTGATTCTTAACCACCGAGGCACCAGGGAAGCTGTCTGCAATTATCTGCATTTCTAATACTCTGTTTTACATATAAGCAGAAAGTAATATTTGCATATTTTAAGATGCACTAAATTTTCCAGGAATGCAGCTATCACATAAATTTAGAAAAGACTGTTGCATTTTGCTTGAAACTCCACCGAGAATTGTTCACCTTTTCAGAAAATCACATCCTCATTAGCAACACAGTTTGTGGTGTTTGGACCCTCAAAATAACACTCTAGGATTAGACTGTATCTGTAAGTGTGATTCTACATATTGGTGCAAAAAACTGATGAGTTCATTATATCTTCTAGTCTAGACATGTCTGAGTATCTACATATTGAAATGTGTATTATTTTAATATAAATATTCTCTGCTTCATATTTAAAGCATATAAATTATTTTGAAATAATGTATTCAGGTACGTAATCTATGGCTTTTATTGCAGGATCATAAAAAAACAAAATCTTTGTTTTAAAGGAAAGCATTGATTCTAATAGGACTTCCCAGGTGGCTCAGTAGTAAAGAATCTGCCTGCCAATGCAGAAGTAGGTTCGATTCCTCAGTCAGGAAAATTCTCTGCAGGAGGAAATTGCTACCCACTCCAGTATTCTTGCCTGGAAAATTCCCTGGACAGAGGAGCCTCATGGGCTGCAGTCCATGGGGTCACAAAGAGTCAGACACGACTGAGCACGCATGCAGACAGACACAGACGGGATTGAGTCTGAGAGAGATTAGAACTCTGCTACTAAATTCTTCTTTTCTAATAATGGAAATAGTTACATATTGGAACTTTATCTAATAATGGAATTTTACTGCTTTGTCTAAGATGAATGGCAAAAGAAATAAGACCTTTCATATTTTTATCCTAAGATCTTACTTGCTTATTCTTATTGCCAAAATACTCCTTTACATATGCCCAGGGACACTTTTAATATTTTGTGCACTCAAAGTATGGGTGCCTAAAAGAAAAAGGTGCATTACAAATTTGTGAGTAAAATTTCTACACATCAATGCAAAGTGAAGTTTGGAAGCTGTACTTACACAAAGTCTGGCTGGAGTTTGAAAAGCATATGCTATAGGAAAGAGTTCTGGGGCATATGTGCTCTTCAGGCCTGGGTTTAAATCCTGGCTCCACTCCTTAGTAATTGTATTAACTCAAGCTAGATGATTAACCCTCTGAACCTCAGTTTCCTTGACTGTAAAATGGAGTCAATAACAGTTGTCTCCAGGGTTTGGGTGTCAAGAAACATGATCATGTATACACAGGGCGCTGCACAATGAAGTCACTGATGTGGCAGGTTGTTGTTTAGTTGCTCAGTGTGTCCAACTCTTTGCAACCCCATGGACTGCAGCACCCCAGTCTTCTCTGTCCTTCACCATCTCCTGGAGTTTGCTCAAACTCATGTCCATTGAGTCGGTGATACTTTCCAATCATCTTGTCCTCTGTCATCCCCTTCTCCTCCTGCCTTCAATATTTCCCAGCATCGAGGTCTTTTCCAATGAGTCGGCTCTCCGCATCAGGTGGTCAAAGTATTGGAGCTTCCGCCTCAGCATCAGGTCCTCCAGTGAATATTCAGGACTGATCTCCTTTAGGATGGACTGGGTTTGATCTCCTCGCAGTCCAAGGGACTCTCAAGAGTCTTCTCCAACACCACAGTTCAAAGGCATCAATTTTTTGGTGCTCAGCCTTCTTTATAGTCCAACTCACATCCATTCATGACTACTGGAAAAACCATAGCTTTGACTAGACAGACCTTTGTCAACAATGTAATGTCTCTGCTTTTTAATATGCCGTCTAGGTTGGTCATAGCTTTTCTTCCAAGGAGCAAGTGTCTTTTAATTTCATGGCTGCAGTCACCACCTGCAGTGATTTTGAAGCCCCCCAAAATAAACTCACTCAACGTTTTCATTGTTTCCCCATCTATTTGCCATGAAGTGATGGGACCAGTTGCCGTGATCTTAGTTTTTGAATGTTGAGTTTTAAGCCAGCTGTTTTACTCTCCTCTTTCACTTTTATCAAGAGGCTCTTTAGTTCCTCTTCACTTTCTGCCATAAGGGTGGTGTCATCTGCATATCTGAGGTTATTGATATTTCTACCAGCAGTGTTGATTCCCGCTTGTACTTCTTCCAACCTGACATTTGGCTTAGATGGTAAAGCATCTGCCTACAATGCGGGAGACCTGGGTTCAATCCCTGGGTTCAATCCCTGGGTCGGGAAGATACCCTGGAGAAGGATATGGCAGGCAACCCACTCCGGTACTCTTGCCTGGAAAATCCCATGGATGGAGGAGCGTTGTAGGCTACAGTCCATGGGGCTGCAAAGAGTCGGACACGACTGAGCGACTTCACTTCACTTCACTTCACTCTGCAGAGTTACTTAGTGTTAATTTCTTTCTCCACCTCTAATCTCCCAAATTATTTAAATAATTGCCATCTAAAGAACACAGTTTCTATATAGCATCTCAGGACTATGAACTTATAAAATGATCATGCATCACATTCGTTATGGGTCTGAATTAAAGAAGTATATTTTCACATTACATTCTATGAATTCTACTTAATATACAACTCAGTCCAATTCTACTAAACCTGTAGTTTGCTAATGATCATTTTTCCATGAATTCTGCAGCTTTCCTCATTCTCAAGTTGATTGCAATCTCCAAAGGTTAGATATAGCCACCTTAGAGAAAATCGATTCATCAGTTTTGAGGTAATCATCAAATGGTCAAGTTATGTTTTACTTTACAGATACTTAAGTATGAAGGGTAACTTAATGTCAGTCAACCAAGATTCCTTCACTGTCTATTTATTATGTTACTTGAAAAAAATATTCTCTGGTTAGAGGAACTGTTGACTAAGAGAGGGTCAGTGTGCTGTTACTCAGTCATGTCCATCTGTTTGCAACCCCATGGACTGTAGCCTGTCAGGCTCCTCTGTCCATGAGATTTTTTTAGGCAAGAATACTGCTATTTCCTCCTACAGGGGATCTTCCTCACCCAGGAATCAAACCCACATCTCCTATGTATCTTGCATTGCAGGCAGAGTCTTTCTACTTTGAGCCCTCAGGGAAGTCCAGCTAGAAGAAAAAAGCTTCAGACAACTTCAGGATACTTAGAGCAAGCGCAGCGAGATGTAGTTGAGAATGAAATGTCAAAGCTGAGGCCATTCAATAAAGAGGAGAACTTTTGCAGAAGAGATGAACTTGGAGGAAATGGAACACTGGTGATATACTTGTGGTGTGGTCGTTGGATATGGATCTGGAACTCTCACACGTGTGAAGAAAAGTATTACAATGACCTCTTAATTGAGTCAAGCCATATGGTGTTGTGTTCAGTTCAGTCTTACTAGTAAAAACTTGAGTTGAAGTCAACCCATTGGTTTTGATGAAAAAATGCTTGCATTCATTCAACACATATATATTGAACTTTTAGTATGTATCAAGCACAGAATAAGAAAGTGGAGACTCTTAGGTGACCCATCTGACATAGTCCCAGCCCCCATGGAACATACATTCCAAAGGGGCAGATAGACATTATCTCACTATAAATGTACAGCTGCCTCCTTGCATACAAGAAGGAACCAGGATCTATAGAAACATATACTTGCATCAGATCTAATCTGAGACACACAGAAAGAATTCCTGATGTGGTGATGGTTCAGCTCAATTTTGAGGAATAAAATGAAGCTAGCTGGGGGGAGGGGAAATGAACATTCCTAACAGAAGGAACAGCATATGTTGAGGTCATGTTTTTACCTTTTAGTATTTTAAATAAATCTAGACAGGAGACTCGAGATGTCTCATCCAGATAATTCTATGTGTTAAATTACTCATATCCTAATTCTGCAGTCTTTTATTTTTTTAATGTTTTCAGTCAATTTAGAAAACTTCCCCCAAGATTTTAAAACTATCCCAGGACCCCCCAAAAGACAATGACCTAGAGTCCATAAAAACTGTAGGAGAAGGGGTACCTGATGAAATGATGAAGTAATTGGCTGGATCTTTATCCAAGACAGAGATTCAGGTAGGAAAGAAGCAGAGCGGTTATTCCTAAGGCAAAGAGCGCAATGTCATCAAGAGTCAGTGATGCTGGGC
The DNA here is from genome assembly GCF_023091745.1 of Budorcas taxicolor. NCBI lineage: Eukaryota > Metazoa > Chordata > Mammalia > Artiodactyla > Bovidae > Budorcas > Budorcas taxicolor. Next base: position 9,488,629 of record NC_068930.1, on the reverse strand, counting down.
TGCACAAGCACAGAAGCTGCTCTGCCTTTACTGAGTTGTAACTCATCAGAGGGGACTGAGAACCACAGAATTTTAGATTCAGAAATGATCTGATGTGATGTGAAGTTGCTCAGTTGTGTCCGACTGTTTGCGACCCCATGAACTGTAGCCTACCACGCTCCTCCGTCCATGGGATTTTCCAAGCAAGAGTACTGGAGTGGGTTGCCATTTCCTTCTCCAGAGGATCTTCCTGACCCAGGGATCAAACCCGGGTCTCCTGCATTGTAGGCAGACGCTTTACCATCTGAGCCATCAGGGAAGAAAGGATCTTAGAAATAATTTTTTTCCACTTCTCTTTTACTCTCAAATAACCAGACATCTGCTGTACCATGCCATCTGGCTAAGAACTCTTTGTTATAACTTTTTAAAAATGAAGAAAGTTATGCATTTATTTATTTTGAAAAATTGGAAATTATGAGAAACAATAACAAATCAGAAAAGCACTCATGGTCTTATTTTATTCCATTGTGCGGTTTACAGTTATTTAAGTAACCATGTTTCAGTTTTTTGTATTATCAGATTGCTTCTTTTTCTTTTTCCTTTTCTTTCTTCCTTTATTTCCACCCTTTTTTTTCTGTTTTCTTTCTTTCTTCTTAAATAATGCTGCAACAAACATCTTTGTTCCTAAAATTCTGTTATATATATTATTCTTCTTTATTATTCATTTCTAGAAATGATATTTGGACTCAGAGGAATTAAATATTCTTGAAGTTCTTGATATACCCTGCACTGACTGTCAATGGTTGTTGGTGTCACTAGAAGAAATAGTGATGGGAAACTTTATAAAAGATGAATCAGGCAGAAAAAACTACATATCCTAAGTAATCTTAACATCACTGAAAATGTGACAGTCAAACACTGTGTTCAGTCTTTGATTTGAGGAAATAGTACAGAACCCCATCTATTATATATTCTTCTGAAATTAAAAAATGAAAATAATGCAAACCTATCAATCTTCTAGGATTTAATCCCAGTTTACAGGATGTACGTGGGGTAGAGAAATAAGTTAAAGAATGCCACAAGGAAACAGTCAAATACAGAATCTGGAAAAGTATACTCCTCAAACAATTCAGTTGTTTCAACAAGTGGCATAAAACGAGAGAAGGAACTTCACAAAGAGACATAACCAGATTCAATCTGTGGACTTTTCATGGATCTTGATTCAAAAAAGCAACTCTAAGAAACCATATTTAAAACAACTAGAGACATTTGATTATGGACTGGGTCTTACAAAACATAAGAGTAATTTTGTTAGGAATGAAAATGGTATTATGGATATGTAAACAGTAGTTCTAACTGGTGAAAGTTTCATACCTAAGAATATACTGGTGAAATTAGATAATATCTAGGATTTCATTTTAAATATTCCAAAAAAAAAAAAATACAAGTGTGTGTATATGTGTGTTGGTGGGGGGAATTAAATTGAATATCCTTGTCAAGATGTGACTAACGGATGACACTGGATGATGCATACATGAGGCTTTCATTTGTCAATGTTTAAAGTTTTTTCATAATAAAAAGTAAAAATAAGTGTGTTAACTGGATAGTACTAAGAAAGTGAATTTTATTTTGAAATTTACAAATTGGAACCTATTTTAGTTGTAAGTAGTAGCATCTTCTACAAAATCATGTGTCTTTTGAAATTGAGATATTAGGAAGGCACTTTGCAGAGGTCTAGAACTGCGGTGGAGGTGCAGTGTTGGTCACCTCATGTCATGGACATCCCACGGTGAGAACCTGAAGGAGTTCCCTCAAAAGAGTGCTGCTGCTGCTGCTAAGTCGCTTCAGTCATGTCCAACTCTGTGTGACCCATAGATGGCAGCCCACCAGGCTCCCCCGTCCCTGGGATTCTCCAGGCAAGAACACTGGAGTGGGTTGCCCTTTCCTTCTCCAATGCATGAAAGTGAAAAGTGAAAGTGGAGTTGCTCAGTTGTGTCAGACTCTTTGCGACCCCATGGACTGCAGCCCATCAGGCTCCTCCACCCATGGGATTTTCCAGGCAAGAGTACTGGAGTGGGTTGCCATTGTCTTCTCCACTTTTAAGAGTAAATTCCCAGTTTTCATTACAATCTACAGGCTCAACGTATTAGAAAGTTAGATTCTTAGGGGAAACTAAACTATTGAGAGAATACTAAGAACAGAAATTGTTTCCTAAACCCATACTTAGCTAGTCTTATGGATGCCCAACCCCCTGAAAACTTGTTCTTTGTCCTTAAATGTTTAAATAAGAAGGTCAAATGAAGTATCTCCAAACAGAAGGGTGGCACATATTATGAAAAAGTGTATCTAGTCAATGTATTAGATAAGGAAAGTGATGACCGTGCTACCAGATTAAACCTGAGAACTATAGGCTGAAGCTGGCAAAGGATATTTGACTTGGGCATTTATAAAAACAAAAGATCAGACTTGAAAGAATTATGCTAAGTGAAATAATCCAAGCACAAAAGAACAAAATATTGTACAACGGCACTGGTGTGAGGTACCCAGAATAGACACATTCACAGAAAGTACAATAGAGGTTACCAGGGGCTGGGGAGACGAGGGGATGGGGAATTAGGGTATAATGGATGCAGAATTTCAGTCTGGGATGTTGAAACATTTCTGGAAATGGATGGTGGTGATGACGGTATGACATTATAAATGCACTTAATTCCACTAAATTGTATACTTTAAATGGATTAAAATAGTAAATTTTATGTTTTGTAATATTTTACCACAATCAAAAACAAACACACAAACACACTCACAGAGGAGAAGAGGAGAAAAGGAGTGGGCGCTGGAATGGGTTCCTGCCTTGGCTCAATTGCCCTGCAAATGATGTCCTTTGTGGTTGTGCCATGAATAAAACAGTATTTCTAGCTTTTGCCTATCAAACCACAGTCTATTTTACAGCTCAGTGCTTCACAAACTTGACCGGGCCTCACATCACCTGCCTGGTTTGTGAAAACACATAGGGTTTCACACCTAGGGTTTCTGATTCCATAGGTCTGAGCTGAGGCCTGAGAATCTGCACCTCTACTAAGTTCCCAGGAGATGCTGATGTCCAGTCTGGGAACAGCTCTTTGAGAACCGTAATTATAGTCTGATATCGTCTTTCCATGGTTTAAAAAAAGTCCTGAAATGTTTCCCTAGTTGCCTGCCTAGAAAAATTAGGAGTTTTTCAGATGCAAACAAAAAAATTCAACCCAAACATTCTAAAGTAAAAATGGTATTTAATAGTATTTAATGGCTCCAACAATGCAGAAGTCAGTGGCAGGGCAGTGTTCAGGTACTGTGTGACTAACTGACTCACCACATCCTCAGACAAATGGCTCCATTTTTGCTATGAGTTGCATTGTGTCTCCCCCTCAAAAAGCTATGTTGAAGTCCTGGCTCCCAGGACCTCATCATGTGACCTTATTTGGAAATAGTGTCTCTACAGAGGTAACCAAGTTAAATTGAGGTGGTTGGAGTGGGCTGTAATCCAGTAAGGCCTGTGTCCTTGTAAGAAGGGACAATTGGACACAGAGACAGACACGCACACAGGAAGTCTATCTACAAGCCAAGGAACTCCAAAGATGGCCGCCGACCACCAGAAGCTGGGGGAGAGGCCTGGACAGTCTCCTCACAGCCCTCAGAAGCAACCAACCTGCCGACACTTAGATCTCAGACTTCTAGCCTCCAGAACCAGGAGACAGACTTCGTAGTTTCAGTTACCCAGTTTCTGGGGTCTTGCTATGACAGCCCTATGAAACCAATACAATTTTTTAAGGATTTTCTGTCTTGCTCTCTTCTGCATTTGGTTTCCTCCCAGGCCAGCTTCCACAGTAGTAGCAATGGTTTTAGCAAATTCCAGGACTCATACCCCCACACATTCCCTCACATCTACCAACTAGAGGAACAGTCTGTTCTCAGAGGAGAAGAATGAAGCTCTTTCACAGAATCCCCCAGGAAATATCTCCTGACTTTCATTTGTCCAGATCAGACCATGTGCCTATCCTGGAGCCAATCACAGTGGTCAGAGGAATATAAGATGCTAATTGACCCAAGCCCGTAAGGGTCCATTCTTGAAGAAGACTGATTAGAGGAAAAGTGTGCTTCCCCTGAGGAAAACCTGGGGGCAGCTAGTGGGAGAAGGGAAGCTGTGTAACCATGATTATATTGCCTGCTAGGCACCGGACAAGGGGATTAAAGTGCGGCAGTGCCATGAGCTGAAACAAATTAAATACCACTTTTCTTTCCTTATTGAAGTATAATTTACACACAGTAAAATTCAACAATTTTAAGTATACAGTTTGATGAGCTTTGTCAAATTAACCACCATCACAATCTTGATGTACAACATTTCTATCACCACTAAGAATTTTGCTTGTACCGCTTTGCAGCTAATTCTTCTCATTCCACCCACAACCCCAAGAAACCTCTGATCTGCTTTCTGTAGGATAGTATCACTAGATTGCAGTGATAGTGTACATTTTCCAGAATTGTCTTCGAGCGGAATCCTACAAGTCCTGGCTTCTTTTACTTAGTCATGATGCTTCTGAAATTAACCCTTTGTTCTAGATATTAGTAGCTTGTTACATTTTGATGTTGAGTCACAGTCTATTGAACAATATACCAAGATTTGTCTGTTCGTTCATCAGCTTATGGACGTTTGGGCTGTTTTCACTTTGGGAGCTGTTATAAATAAAATTCAGTTCAGTTCAGTTCAGTCGCTTAGTCGTCTCCAACTCTTTGCGACCCCATGGACTGCAGCATGCCAAACTTCCCTGTCTATCATCAACTCCCAGAGCTTACTCAAACTCATGCCATCGAATTGGTGATGCCATTGAGTCAATGACGCCATCCAACCGTCTCATCCTCTGTCATCCCCTTCTCCTCCTGCCTTCAATCTTTCCCAGCATCAGGGTCTTTTCCAGTGAGTCAGTTCTTTGCATCAGGTGGCCAAAGTATTGGAGTTTCAGCTTTAGCATCAGTCCTTCCAGTGACTATTTAGCACTGATTTCCTTTAGGATGGACTGGTTGGATCTCCTTGCAGTCCAAGGGACTCTCAAGAGTTTTCTCCAACACCACAGTTCAAAAGCATCAATTTTTCAGTGCTCAGCTTTCTTTATAGTCCAACTCTCACATCCATACATGCCTGCTGGAAAAACGATAGCGTTAACTAAGATGGACCTTTGTCGGCAAAATAATGTCTCTGCTTTTTTAATATGCTGTCTAGGTTGGTCATAGCTTTTCTTCCAAGGAGCAAGCGTCTTTTAATTTCATGGCTACAGTCACCATCTGCAGTGATTTTGGAGCCCCCCAAAATAAACTCTCTCACTGTTTCCATAGTTTCCCCATCTATTTTCCATGAAGGGATGGGACCAGATGCCATGATCTTAGTTTTTTGAATGTTGAGTTTTAAGCCAACTTTTTTACTCTCTTCTTTCAATTTCATCAACAGGCTCTTTAGTTCTTCGCTTTCTGTCATAAGGGTGGTTCATTTGTGTATAGATGTTGTTGGTATTTCTCCTGGCAATCTCGATTCCAGCTTGTGCTTCACCAGCCTGGCATTTCACATGATGTACTTTGCATATAAGTTAAATAAAAAGGTGACAATATACAGCCTTGACATACTCCTTTCCCAATTGGAACCAGTCTGTTGTTCCATGTTCTGTTTTGTTGCTTCTTGACTTGCATACAGTTTCTCAGGATGCAGGTCAGGTGGTCTGGTATTCCCATCTCTTTCAGAATTTTCCAGTTTATTGTGATCCACACAGTCAAAGGCTTTGGCATAGTCAATAAAGCAGAAATAGATATTTTTCTGGAACTCTCTTGCTTTTTCGATGATTCAACAGATGTTGGCAATTTGATCTCTGATTCCTCTGCCTTTTCTAAATTCAGCTTAAATATCTGGAAGTTCATAGTTCACATACTATTGAAGCCTGGCTTGGAGAATTTTGAGCATTACTTTACTAGCGTATGATATGAGTGTAATTTTGCAGTAGTTTGAACATTCTTTGGCATTGCCTTTCTTTGGGATTGGAATGAAAACTGACCTTTTCCAGTCCTGTGGCCACCTCTGAGTTTTCCAAATTTGCTGGCATATTGAGTGCAGCACTTTAACAGTATCATCTTTTGGGATTTGAAAGAGCTCAACTGGAATTTCATCACCTCCACTAGCTTTGTTGGCTATGATGCTTCCTAAGGCCCACTTCACTTTGCATTCCAGAATGCCTGGCTCTAGGTGACTGATCACACCATCGTGGTTATCTGAGTCATGAAGATCTTTTCTGTATAGTTCTTCTGTGTATTCTTGTCACCTCTTAATATCTTCTGCTCCTGTTAGGTCCACACCATATCTGTGCTTTATTGTGCCCATCTTTGCATGAAATGTTCCCTTGGTACCTCTAATTTTCTTGAAGAGATCTAGTCTTTCCCATTCTATTGTTTTCCTCTATTTCTTTGCATTGATCACTGAGGAAGCCTTTCTTATTTCTCCTTGTTATTCTTTGGAACTCTGCATTCAAATGAGTGTATCTTTCCTTTTTTCCTTTGCCTTTTGCTTCTCTTCTTTTCTCAACTACTTGTAAGGCCTCCTCAGACAATCATTTTGCCTTTTTGCATTTCCTTTTCTTGGGGATGGTCTTGATCACTACCTCCTGTATAGTGTCACAAACCTCCATCCACAGTTCTTCAGGCACTCTGTCTATCAGATCCACTCCCTTGAATCTATTTGTCACATCCACTGTATAATCGTAAGGGATTTGATTTAGGTCATACCTGAATGGTCTAGTGGTTTTCCCTACTTTCTTCAATCTAAGTCTGAATTTGGCAATAAGAAGTTCTGATCTGAGCCACAGATCTGAGCCACAGTCAGCTCCTGGTCTTGTTTTTGCCGACTGTATAGAACTTCTCCATCTTTGGTTGCAAAGAATATAATCAGTCTAATTTCAGTATTGACCATCTGGTGATGTCCGTGTGTAGAGTCTTCTCTTGTTATATTGGAAGGGGTTTTTTTCTGTGGCCAGTGTGTTCTCTTGGCAAAACTCTGTTAGCCTTTGCCCTGCTTCATTCTGTACTCCAAGGCCAAACTTGCCTGTTACTCCAGGTATCTCTTGTCTTCCTACTTTTGCATTCCAGTCCCCTATGATGAAAAGGACATCTTTTTTGGGTTTTAGTTCTAGAAAGTCTTATAGACCTTCATAGAACTGTTCAGTTTCAGCTTCTTCAGCATTACTGGTTGAGGCATAGACTTGGATTACTGTGATATTGAATGGTTTGCCTTGGAAACAAACAGAGATCATTGTGTCATTTTTGAGATTGCACCCCAGTACTGCATTTCAGACTCTTGTTGACTATGGGGGCTACTCCATTTCTTCTAAGGGATTCTTGCCCACAGTACTAGATGTAATGGTCATCTGAATTAAATGTGCCTGTTTCAGTCCATTTAGGTTCACTGATTTCTAAAATGTCAGTGTTCATTCTTGCCATCTCCTGTTTGACCACTTGTAATTTACCTTGATTCATGGACCTAACATTCCAGGTTCTTATACAATGTGAATAAAACTAACATTCTATGAACATTTCAGTACACATCTTTACATAATAAAATATTTTCATTTATGTTGTTTAAATATCTAGCATTGTTAGGTTTGTGTGCTTATATGGCAAATGTGTGTTATCAATTTTTTAAAGCTACCAAACTGTTTGTTTTCCACAATATTTATTCCCTGTTGCACTTCTGCAAGCATGTATGAGAATTCCTATTGCTCCAACTTGACATTGTCAAGTCTTTTCATTTTAGACATCCTAGTGGTTATGGAATAGAATCTCATTGTGGCTTTCATTTGTGATGCTGTAATATTGAGCACCTACTTATGTACTTATTTACAGTTTTCATATTTTCCCATGATCTATCTGTTCAAATACTTTGAACAGTTAAAATCATTTTTAACTGAATTATTCAACTCATCATTCAGTTATCAGTGTTGTTTGCATAGTTTGAATACACATCCTTTATTAAATTTTTCACAAAATTTTTTTTGCATGCATGCTAAGTCACTTTAGTCATGTCTGACTGTTTGCTACCCTATAGACTGTAACCCACCAGGATCCTCTGTCCATGGGATTCTCTAGCAAGAATACTGTAGTGGGTTGCCATGCCCTTCTCCAGGGGATCTTCCCAACCCAGGGATTGAACTCATGTCTCTTATGTCTCCTGCACTGGCCGACGGGTTCTGAACAATATCTTTGAAAAGCAAAAGATTTGTACTTTGCTGAAGTTCAGCTTATCATTTTTTTAATTTGTGTTTTATGTTTATATCTTATTTAAGAAATCTGCCTAACCTATTGGCACAAATATGCTTACGTTTCCTTCTAGGAATTTTGTAGCTTTAGCTCTTATATTTAGGTCTGTGATCCATTTATAAGTAATTTTTTTACACAATGTAAATTTTTTTGCTCCTTATGATATAAGGAGTCTAGGTTTGTTTTTTTGTATATGAATATCCAGTTGTCCCCACAGTGCTTATTGAAAAGTCAGTCCTTTCCTTATTAAATTATGTGGCACCTTTGCTGAAATTCAATTGCCCATATATCTGTTGGTCAAACAAACCTAGACTCCTTATATCATATCATATCATATATATGTATATATAAGTGTGTATATATAAGTGTGTGTATATGTGTATATAAGTGTGTGTATATATATATATATATATATATCAATGGAACAGAGAGAAAATGTGTGTATATATACACACACTGAGTTTTCAGTTTAGATGGTATGAAGCCTCAAACTTTGTTCTTTCTCAAATTTGTTTTGGCTATTGTAAGTCCTTTGAATTTCCATATAAATTTTAAAACCATCTTATCAGCCTCTATGCCATCTCCCTCCCCATACCCAGAAAAAAGCTCACTGGGATTTTAATTGGTACTGCATTGAATCTAAGATTAATTTGTAAACTGTTAACATTGTAACAGTGTTCCCATCCATGAACATGGTATATCTCTTCATTTATTCACACTTTTTAAAATTTCTCTTTGCAAAGATTTAAAGTTTTTGGGGTACATCTCTCACACATATTTTGTAAATATATTTCTATTTCCAATGTTTCATATATAATATATATTTCTAATGTATTATAATTGGTACTATAATTTTAACTACCAACTTATAAAATATAAATGTAATTACCATTTTCATTAATTTTATATCTCATAACCTTGCCAAATTTGCCTTTTTTTTTAGATCCATTCAGGTTTTCTTGTATGTTGGTCTGTCTTCCATTAATCAAGAGAGTGTACTTTTTCTGCTTCTATAACTGTTAGCATAACTAATGCTATCTTCAGTTCAGTTGGTCAGTTGTGTCTGACTCTTTGCAACCCCATGGACTGCAGCACGCCAGGATTCCCTGTCCATCACCGGAGCTTACTCAAACTCATGTCCAACAAGTCAGTGATGTCAATGCTATCTTCGGACAATTTCTTCTGTCCTCCGACTCACCCTAAGATTGTACTGTGCAGTAAACCACTTCTCTGTTGTCAAGGGCTTTGTAATTAATAGATATTGTTTAGTAATCTTTAGGATCAGGTGGCCTTTATGCTCTGTTGGTCCCCAAACAATGATGAAAGCCTTAGCTGACGTATTTCCAGCACCCACAAATCTAGTTATTCATTCATAAATCTTAACTTAGAAATGCATGCCCTGTGTTCAAGCACCTACCCTGATACCCTAGGTTAACAATAAAATTGTCCCAATGGCCCCTTGGTGGTGCAGAGTGCAGCTGCAAATGCTTCTAGATCACTGTTCAGCCAATCCCAATTCCCAACCCTGTGAGTAAATAACCTTATCGCAAACTGATCTATTGACTATATGGAGCTGCCAGCCTTATTTTTGGGTTTCAATATGCCTTCTCAGTTCAGTGAGCACTTCCCTCCATCCTTCAACACTGTTCAAATCTATGTAACTTCTGTTTTTTTCCCCTCTTGTTTTATTGTATTGACCAGGATAATCAGTAGACTTTGAAAGGAAGTGATGAGAGTAGGTATCTTTACCTTGCTTCTCATTGCAATCACAAAACAGCTATTTTGAGCTGCTGCCTATGTGTTTTACAGTATGATAATCTTGCTCATACCCAGAGTTGAGATTAAGATTCCTACCACAAGCTCCCATTTTGCTTTTCCTGGGGCATCGTTTACAATAACTACTTATTGTTGAGCCCTTGGAATTTTAGTGACCTCTACCCCAATCACCTTGTAAGTAACAAGTGCTTTCCACCTGCTCTCTCTCCCCTGTTGGATCATGACCTGGTATTGGGGACTGCCCTTTGCCTGGTTCATTGCACACTCTTACCATTTCTGGGATCTAAAATACATTTTGTGACTTTACTTCTTCTGTTAATATATTGAAACTATGCCTTTAATCAGAACTACCCCAGGATTTTCACTTCTCTAAAGCCGAAGCTTGGATGCTGAAGGAGCCACTTGCCAACACTCTGGGTGCTGTGTGCCTCCTCACTCAGCAGGTCATATTCTGCATGCTCTTAATTTAATACACCAGTTACAAACAGGCCCCTCAACAGATTGATTTTAAGCATAAGAATCCATCCTTTCACTACTAAATGTATTAGCTGTAGGGCTTGTGTAGGTACCCTTTATCTGGTTAACACGTTTGCCTTCTAATTCTAGTCCACTGAGAAGTTGTTTTTTTTAATCATAAATAGATGTTGAATTTTTACAAATGCTTTTTCTGTATCTTTTGAAAAGATTTGATTTGAGCCATTTTTGTTTCAATCTGTATGTGAGGGGAAGGACTTTTCATTTGAGTGGTATTTTCAGTCTATGTATGTGGGGAATGACAGGGACAGCAGTCTTGGTGCCTTTTATATTAACTCTTTTCTGCACACGTGGTGTATTGTTTCCCATCATTTCATTTTTAGCATATATTTGACTTCATATTTTAAAAGACTTTCTTGTAGACTGTATATGCTTGGATCTTGCTTTTTGTCTAATTTGACAGTCTCTGGCTTTTCACAGAAGTGTTCACATCATTCATGTTTAGTGTTATTATTGATAAGATTGATATAAATCTACCCTGCTATGTCTTTGTGGCTCAGCTGGTAAGGAATCCGTCTGCAATGTGGGAGACCTGGGTTCGCTCCCCGGGTGGGGAAGATCCCCTGGAGAAGGGAAAGGCTACCCACTCCAGTATTCTTCCTGGAGAATTCCATGGACTGTATAATCCATGGGGCTGCAAAGAGCTGGACGTGACTGAGCGACTTTCACTTTCACTGTTATGTCTTTACTATTAGTTCCATTTGGTATTTCCTTTTTTTCTCCTCTTTTCCTGCTTTCTTTTGGATTGAGTATTTTTATGATCCTGTAATATCTTCACTATCAGCTTATCAACTATACTGCTTGGTTTTATTTTTTCAGCAGTTGCAGTTTACAGTATATACATAAATACAGTTGACCCTTGATCAACAGGAACATTAGGGCACCAACCTTCTGTGTGGTTGAAAATTCGCATGTATCTTTACAGTTAGCCCTCCCTTCAAGCTGTTACACGTCCATGGATTCAACCATCCTCTGATTGTGTACTACTATAGCATATATTTACTGAAAGAAATTTTTGTATAAGTGGACCTGCTGAGTTCAAACCCATAAAAGAATCAACTGTAGGTATGTGAAATTGTATTTGAGATAAGATCATGCATTTTGTTGTTCAGTCATTCAGTTGTGTCCAACTCTCTGCGATCCCCTGGACTGCAGCATGCCAGGCTTCCCTGTCCTTCACTGTCTCCTGGAGTTTGGTCAAACTCATGTCCTTTGACTCAATGATTTAATGTATATAATATTATTTATATATTTAATATAATTTAATATAATAATTTAGCATATATTTATTATAATGCAGTAATTTAACATATTATAATAATTAATTTGTGTATATATCATATTTATTCAATTATTTTAGTCTTATTTCAAATAATATTATATAACTTCCATAGTACAGTAATCTTAAAATAGTATAGTTCCATTTCCACCCTTAAGACTTTGTGCTGTGGTACTTCTATGTATGTCCCACGGTACATTATTTTTATTTTACTCCAAATAGTCAAATATTTTAAAAGAGTTTAAAAACAAGAAATATTTCTTTTTGCTATGATAATTAGCTTGATTCAAAATTCTAAAAACTAAGATATTCATGTCTGAGAATAGCAAAAACCAAAACCATAATTCAGAAACTGGTAGCTATTTCAAGTTAATCCTAAGTAAATGCTGTATCATTTAATTGAACAACATCCATGATGAAGAGTGCCTGCTTGACAGCCATCATTTAATACATAGCACAACTCTCTTTAACTTCATTCACCAAATATTACAGAGATTTGCCAAGTGTCTAGCAAATCTAAACACTGGAGTGAGGGACTACCTATGTATTTATATAGTCTTTTCTCTTTCTTTTCTCAATTGTTTTTCATACTTTTATCCACCAATCTAGCACCATCATGCCCCTCAGATATTTTTACACCAGATTTTGATCCACATAATACAAATATTCAGCAATGAAAGCAGGTCCCTCATCTTTCACTGATTTCTCTGAGAATCCTCTACTTTCCATGCAAAAACTTAAATCGCTCAACTTCTTGTTTACTAACCACAGCAGCAGCTAGATTACTATAGCTTCCTCTAAACCATGCCAATTAGCTCTTTACATTAGTTGAACTATCCTTTCAACATATTCATTGGCACCCTGTTACTATATTTTTCCCCATTTAGGGAAAGGTCATCAAAATGACAGCTCGTATTTCCTTTAATTGTTTAATTCCAGCTTTTTAATTTACACAGGAAACTGAAAGTTGTAGAGGAAGCTCTTTGTCCTCAAGGAATAGATAGAACAGAAACAAGACTTCTGCTCAGCAGTTCCTCTCTGCTTATTATGACACTGTTTTGTTGCTTTCCAAATTATAAGCTCACCTCCAAGAATGCAGAGAATTTAACTTGAAATAATTATTTTCTTTCCATAAATATGTTACTAATTTGATAGTGTTCATTAGCTTATGTTCAGTTTTAATGTTTGATTTTTTTCATTTCTTTTCAATTAAATGTTGTATTTTGAACATATGAAACATTTACATAGATCAAAATTCAAAGCTATTAAAAAAGAGAAGGACATTGTGCCAGCCACAATCTCTTTACCACACTCCTGTCTCCCCACTCTCCCATCTTCCCATCCTGCCACCATCCCGGTGTCATTTTCATTAGCTTCTATGTTTCTATTTGTGGAAATAAGCACATATGTATATGTGTGAATGCATGCATATATATTTTCTTATTCGCCCTTCTTTGACATGAAACATCGTATACTGTATACATTGTTCTGCATTTTGCTTTCTTCAGTAGTGTTTTATCTTTGAGTTTCTTCATCCGTAAAATGGGAAGAACATTGTGTGAAGAGTAGACAGATGGAGGCATATGAGTCACTTACCACAGGGTCAGACACAGTGCAACTATCTCACCCTGTCGTTACAACCCACTCTTATTGCTCCACACAGCAGCAGATGGCTACAGACACTCCCATGACTTCCTGCTGGCACTGTAAATTGAAGCATTCTGGGGGAAGGCAGGCACACACAGTAGCTCTTCCAGTGTGAATGATTTGTAGCTTTCTATTTGTCTACAACTGAAGTACTGCACCTTTTCAGACTTTGAGGTAAGCCCTCAGAACCTAAAGTTTGCTCTGATAACCCCCCTGGTGGCGCCCAGAAATGTACCACAGGTAGTCGTGAACCCATCCAACCTTCTGCAGGGGACGAATAGACGCATGGCCAGTCTGCAGTGCAAAGACCTTTCTGTTTGCTCACCTATTTACCACTTCCACACGCGTGAGTGCCTGCTCAGTCGCTTCAGTCACGTCTGACTCTGTAACACTGTGTACTGTAGTCATTCAGGCTCCTCTGTCCATGGGATTCTCCAGGCAAGAATACTGGAGTGTGTTGCCACGCCCTCCTCCAGGGGATCTTCCTGACCCAGGGATCAAACCTGCGTCTCTTGCAGTGTCTCCTGCATTGCAGGTGGATCTTTCCTGCTGAGCCCCTGGGAAGCTCTCACCGCTTCTGCACAGCTCTCAGTTTGTGCAGGTGCGCATTTGCATCCGGTGTCTCTTTTCCTTTTTCAGGAAGAACTTTCTTTACCTTTCCTTGTGATACAGGTCAACTGAGAATAAATTTTCTTACCTTTTGTGTTCATTGTGGGGGAACAATTCAGACTAAAGTCACAGTTAGAGTTCCTTAAGGAAAATGTTTTACATTCTTCAGCGAGCAGAGAAGTAACACAGAAGCCTGATATTCAAAGCCACTTAACAGTTATGTGATCTTGGGGATGCAACTTCTCTGAGTTTCATTTTCCTCATCTATACAATGTGTTTAACAATATTTACTTTGAAGAGTTTTCAGTGTTCTTGCCTGGAGAATCCCAGGGACGGGGAAGCCGGGTGGGCTGCCGTCTATGGGGTCGCACAGAGTCGGACACGACTGAAGCGACTTAGCAGCAGCAGCAGCAGCAGCAGCAGAGACTATATAAATACATACGTAGTCCCTCACTCCAGGCTGGCATTGGAGAAGATTCAATAAACAGAGAATATGGAGCTATTTTAAAAAGTTTAGGCTCTTCAGAGGAATTACTTTGATTTGCTAAAATTTTGTTAAGATTTTCATATCTATGTGCGTGAGGCATTTGAATCTGTAGTTTCTTTTCTTGTCATATCTTTGTCTGATTTTGGTATCAGGGTATAATGCTGACCTCATAGCATGAGTTGAAAATATTCCTCCTTTTCAATTTTCTGGGACAGTTTTAAAATATGATATTATTTTTTTCCCTGAATACTTTGTATAATAACCAGTAGCGCCACCTGGGTGCTTAGGGGTGTGTGTGTGTGTATGTGTGTGTGTGTGTGTGTGTGTGTGTGTGGTGTGCTTTGAAGATATTCATCCACTATTGTCTCACTTGCATTGTTTCAGATAAGAAATGTGCTATGTTCTTCACCTTTATTCCTCAGAAGATTAAGTCTTTTTTTTCTTGGTTTTAAGATTTTTTCTTTATCACTGGCTTTAAAAAATTTGATTATAATGTACCTTTGCTTTCTCCAAGTTTCTTGAGAAATTTGAAGCCTGAGTTTCATTGAGCTTTTTAAATTTAGAGTGTGGGTTTAAAGTTTTTAGTAATTTGTTGGGGGTCATTATTTCTTCAAATATTTTTTCTGCCTTTTCCTCCTATGGAGATTCCGTTTACACATATATTAGGCCACTTAAAGCTGTCCCATAGCTCACAGATTCCTGTTACTGTTGATTAGTCTTTCTTTTCCCTTGGTGTTTCGTTTTGGGTAGTTCCTATTGCTTTGTCTTCATGCTTACTGAACTTTGGCTCTACAGCATCATATCAGTCCTATCTTCTCTGGTACTAATACTATCTTGTGTATTTTTTCTTCTCAGACATGGTAGTTTTCATCTTTGAATTCTGATATACATTTAAACATTGTAAGTAGATACAAGGTAGTTATATATATATGTATGTATGTATGTATGCATGTACACTTATGCTGCATTAAGTCTTCAGGTGGTGGATTGGAAGGACGTGCATTCATCTTCTCCAGTGAGAACACCAAAATTGCAACTAGCTGCTGAACAACCACTGACAGGAGGATGTTGAAAAAAAGACTGATTCAAATCAGGAAAGAAGTATATCAAGGCTGTATATTGTCACCCTGCTTTATTTAGCTGATATGCAGAGTACATAATGCAAAATTCTGGGCTGGATGAATTACAAACTGGAATCAAGATTCCCAGGAGAAATATCAACAACCTCAGATATGCAGATGATACCACTCTAATGGCAGAAAGCAAAGAGGAATCAAAGAGCTTCTTGATGAAAGCGAAAGAGGAGAGTGAAACAGCTGGCTTAAAACTCAGCATTCAGAAAACCAAGATCATGGCATCTGGTCCCATCACTTCATGGCAAATAGATGGGGAAGAAATAAAAACAGTGACAGATTTTCTTTTCTTGGGCTCCAGAATCACTGCAAACAGTTACTACAGCCATGAAATTAAAAGATGCTTGCTACTTGGGGAAGAAAGCTATAACAAACCTACACAATGTATTTAAAAGCAGAGACATCACTTTGCCAGCAAAAGTCCATATGGCAAAGCTATGGTTTTTCCAATAATCATGTATGGATGTGAGAGTTGGACCATAATGAAGGCTGAGTGCCAAAGAATTGATGCTTCTGAACTGTGATGTTGGAGAAGACTCTTGAGAGTCCCTTAGACAGCAATGAGATCAAACCAGTCAATCCTGAAAGAAATCAACCCTGAATCAACTGGAAGGACTGATGCTGAAGCAGAAGCTCGAATACCTTGGCCATCTGATACAAAGAGCTAACTCATTGGAAAAGAACTGATGCTTGGAAAGATTGAGGGCAAGAGGAGAAGGGGTGACAGAGGATGAAATAGTTCGATGGCATCATGACTCAGTAGAGTTTGAGCAAACTCTGGGAGATAGCGAAGGACAGGGAAGTCTGGCATGCTGCAGTCCACAGGGTTGCAAAGAGTCAGACACGACTTAGCAACTGAACAACAAATACTTATGTTGTGTATGTAGATTATACTGCTGCTAAGTCGCTTATAGTCATGTCCGACTCTGTGCGACCCCATGGACGGCAGCGCACCAGGTTCCCCCGTCCCTGGGATTCTCCAGGCAAGAAAACTGGAGTGGGTTGCCATCTCCTTCTCCAATGCATGAAAGTGAAATGTGAAAGTGAAGTCGCTCAGTCGTGTCGGACTCTTAGTGATCCCATGGACTGCAGACTACCAGGCTCTTTCATCCATGGGATTTTCCAGGCAAGAGTACTGGAGTGGGGTGCCATTGCCTTCTCTGGAAGATTATACTAGGTTGGTGCAAAAATAATTGTGGTTTTGCATTTGTTGAACTTTGCTGTTTGATGTTGGAATACATTCTTAAATAAGTGTAGCTATGTTATACATCATTTTAATGCACATTTCTTGCTTTATTTTTTTCATAATGACATATTTTGGACTACAGAAATGACGTTAGACAAAAAGCAAATTCCAGCAGTTTTCTTATCTGAGTTCAAAATAGTGTAAAGCAGCAGAGATAACTTGCAACATCACCAATGCATTTTTGTCCAAGAATTGCTAACAAACCAAATACACAGTGCAGTGGTGGTTCAAAAAGTGTTGGAAAGGAGACAAGAGCCTTGAAGATGAGGAACAGAGGGGCCAGCCATTGGAAGTTGACAACGACCAATTGAGAGGATCATCGAAACTGATCCTCTTAGAACTACAGGAGAAGTTGCTGAAGAACTCAACATTGACTATTTTACAGTCATTTGGCGTTTGAAGCAAATTGGAAAGGTGAAAAAGCTCAATAAGTGGGTGCCTCTTGAGCTGACTGAAAGTCAAAAGAATAATCGTTTGAAGTGTGGTCTTCTTTTATTCTATGCAACAACAACAAACAATTTCTCAATCAGATTGTGATGTGCAATGGAAAGTGGATTTTATATGAAAACCAGAGATGATTAGCTCAGTAGTTGGACTGAGAAGAAGCTCCAAAGCACTTCCCAAAGCCAAACTTGCAGCAGGATAGGTCACGGTCACTGGTTTGTGGTCTGCTGCTGATCAGATTCACTACAGCTTTTGGAATCCTGGTAAAACCACTACATCTGAGAAGTATGCTCAGCAAATCGATGAGATGCACTGAAAATGCACCATCTGCAGCCGGGATTGGTCAACAGAATGGGCCTAATTCTTCTCCACACACATCACACAACCAGTGCTTCAAAAGTTGAATGAATTGGGCTATGAAGTTTTGCCTCATCCGCCATATTCACCTGACCTCTTGCCAACTGACTACCACTTCTTCAAGCATCTCAACAACTTTTTGCAGAGAAAATACTTCCACAACCAGCAAGAGACAGAAAATACTTTCCAAGAGTCATCAAATCCTGACGCACAGATTTTTACACTACAGGAAACAAACTAATTTCTCATTGGCAAAGACGTGTTGATTGTAATGGCTCCTATTTTAATTAATAAAGGTGTGTTTGAGCCTAGTTATGCTGCTGCTGCTGCTGAGTCGCTTCAGTCGTGTCCGACTCTGTGCAACCCCATAGATGGCAGCCCACCAGGCTCCCCTGTCCCTGGGATTCTCCAGGCAAGAACGCTGGAGTGGGTTGCCATTTCCTTCTCCGATGCATGAAAGTGAAAAGTGAAAGTGAAGTTGCTCGGTCGTGTCAGACTCTTCACAACCCCATGGACTGCAGCCCACCAGGCTCTGCTGTCCCCAGGATTCTCCAGGCAAGAGTACTGGAGTGGGTTGCCATTGCCTTCTCCGGAGCCTAGTTATAGTAGTTTAAAATTCACAATCCAAAACTGCAATTACTTTTTAACCAAACGTAATACATATATAATCTTCATACATCTTCTTGAATGCATGAAAACAGTTACAATAACTGTCTTTGCTGGGTATTTATAACATTCATGTCATTTTGGGATCAGTTGCTATTGACTTTTTCTCATTATGGTTCATATTTTCCTGCTCTTTTGCATGCCAGGTGCTTTTTAACTTGGATACAGGTGTTGTAAATTTTACCTTGTTAGATGCTAGGTACTTTTGTATTTCTATTCCTATTAATATTCTTGAGCTTTGTTCTGAAATTCAGGTAAGTTACTTGGGACTGGTTTGAATCTTTAAGATCTTATTTTTAAGCTTTGATAGGAGGAACCAGAGTAGTGTTTTGCAGTGTTTTGTTTAGGGCTAATTTCCCTCCACTATCGAGGCAAAACTAATACCCAATATCTTATGAGGCCCCTGCTCAGTGTGAGCTCCAGGAATTGTTCCCTCAGATTCTTGTGGAGGATTCTTTGCTCAGTCGTGGGTTGTCTTCTCTCATAAACATGCTGATCTGTCCTCAGATGAGTATTTGAGGGCATCTCCTACAGATCTCTAGAGTCCTTTCTCCTTGTAACTCTTTCTTCTCTAATGCTCTGCTCTGCAAATTCCAGCCATCTCTCAAGAGTCACTGTTTTTATTGCCAATGGCCAGTGTCTTGAATTGGCATTCATATTGAATGTGGGTGAAAAAGAAAGTGCATATCGTTTATTGGAGAAATATTGAACTGCTTTTACAGTGTGAACCCTCTGGCCATCTTGTGAAACCTATGGCTGTTTCTCAGAATAATGTTTCCAAATATACAAAGTAAAATATAGGGCTCCAAAGTAAACAGTTATCGTGTTTATAGTTATTAACAGATTTTTCTAACTGATTTGTGCACTGTAGTAATAGATGTACTTCTTAATTAATGCCTTTGCTAACAAGATCTAGAGGCGGGTCTGAGTTCTGTAATTTTCAAGCAGTAATGAATATAAACAATATTCTGAGACATGTGCAACAATTGCAATGTGATTTGAATGTTTCCATACTCTCTCTTGGGAGTAATGTCAAGGCATCATTAATATAACTGTGGTTTGTTGCCAACATGAATTTGGAAGGAAATACTAAATTTCAGTCTGAGGCTAGAGAAATGAACAAGCAATGGTTCTCTCTCTCTCTCTCCTAAGTTGAAGGACCCCTGAATTCTATTTGTAGACCCCCTTCTACGATTCTAGGGTAAGAACCCTTGTTTTAATCAATGGAAACCAGAGGGCCTGGAAGGAGTGGATTTTACACAATTGGCTGAGCTTACAAAATGGCAATGATTTTATTTAAATCTACCATGATCATGGTGATGTGCCAAAATGGGTCTTCCTTTCTTCCAGTTCCCAGACCAAGGAAGTTTGCCCTAGTGCTAGGAAGCCCACCTGTCAAGTGACTTCTTCCCACCTTTCATCCTGAATCTCAAGTCTTCGTCTCTCATAACTGACAAATTGGGCAGGTCTGCTGTTTATTTTTGCCTCTGGTCCTTTGGCCAGGCCACAGACTCCTGGACTTGTGAATACACAGTTCTGTTCCTATCCAGCGTGTCCCAACCAGAGAGTCACTGTAATTTTTGGTTTTGTTCCCATAATGCCTCCAAATGTCATTAGTCATATCCTCCTTCCCATTTCTGCCTTGAATAGGCAGTCATTATGATGAAGCCAGGCTTGTTTCAGAATTCCATGAGAACCACAGTGTCAGGCCGTCACAACTCTGGAGCTGGAAATGGAAAAGGCCATGCTCTGGGGCTGGCTGGCACAGTCCTTGTGAGTCATTATGGAAACACTGTCCCCGGATACTGCTGAGAGGGACTGGGTTACTGGTGAGTCCATCTGTCAGATGAGCTCCTGACCCCCTGACATCTTAAAACGTTTCATAATGTGTGGGATGTTGGGCCTTCTGTCTGGTATCCTGGTTACATTAAAATTTGGGTTGTTTTATTCTATTTTTGGTTCTCTTCCAGTTTCCAATGTGTTAAAAAAAATACATTTTTTCAGATTACAAGAATAATACATATTCATTGTACAGAAATTGAAAGAGGCAAAAAAAAACATTCAGAAAGAAATTCTACCACCCAGAGATATACATTTGATTTTTTTAATATGTTGGCATTTCCTTTAGATATCTACTGTATATAGTGATTTTATAAGCTGTGTGTGTGTGTGTTTTAACTATAACAGTATAACTCACACAGTCCCCATTTTTAAGAATATAAAATTATATCATTTTTGCCCTAAAGGAGATCTTACATAAGATATGTCATCCAACACACTCTAAAAATGAGAAAACTAAAACCCCAAGAGGGTAAGTGATTTATTTGCCCAAGGCTCCCCAGCTCATGAGCCACAGACTCAGGACAGGAACCCTGGGTTTTTGTGTCGATTTCTTACTGCCTCATGACCTCCCTGTGTCCATATTCTGTCTGTGCTCATCTTCAGGCATGACCTGAAAGGGCTCTGGCCTCTCTGTCCCTCGAGGAAATACATATGAGTTCTTTAATTACTAAGTAGGAAATTTGCCCCTGACTTAGATATGAGTTCAGGTACTACCTAACTTCTTTAAATCCATTCTTTGTAGGAAAGTTTAAAATAGGAGAGGCAAAAGAACCCCTCTTTCCCATGCAAAAATTATTTTTGGTTATCATTTGGAAATAAAAACAGTCATAACCAGCAACAACTGAACTAATGTACCTCTCTTTAAACTCAGTAATGGTTATGTAATAACACTTAGGAAACTTTATGAAGCTTCCCTGGTGGCTCACTGGTAAAGAACTTGCCTGCCAATGCAGGAGACTCAGGTTCGATCCTGGGTCAAGAGGAGCCCTTGGAGAAGGCACTGGCAACCCACTCCAGTATTCTCGCCTGGGAAATCCCATGGACAGAGGAGCTTGGTGGGCTACAGTCCATGAAGTCGCAAAGAGTCAGACACCAGTTAGCAATTAAACAGCAGCAACATAAAACTTTATGGTATGTATATTTTTCAGAATTGCAAATTCACCCTCAGAAAGTGAGGAGGGTGCATAGTCTAGAGTATGCTATAGAGTAGTGTGATGTGGTATATAACATAGTTAATATTGTATAGAATAGAATAAAATGAACGTGGACTTCCAAAGTCAGGTGGTCTTAGATTCAGAGTCTGTTTCTGCACGTTCCTGGTTTGTAATCTTGGGAACTGAAGCTCTTTGAGCTTTATTTCATCATCTGTGAAATAAATATAATAATAGCAGTTATCCTAAGATCTATATCTATATACAATAAATAAAACTTCATTACCATTTTCTTTATAGAAGCAAGTGGGAAAAAAGTGAGAGACGAATTTCTGAATTGGTGAAGATAATAACTAGAAATATAAGGCTGCCTACATAGAAGAAGAACCTTACCCAAAAATAAAGAAAAAAAGAAGAATAGGAATGACGTGAATATAAAAAATAAGCATAACATAAAATAAAGACAGAACTGAGGCCAAACATGTCTGGCATGTCAATCAATGTAAAGCAGCTTGCTGCTAAGTTGCTTCAGTCGTGTCCGACTCTGTGCGACCCCATAGATGGCAGCCCACCAGGCTCCCCCGTCCCTGGGATTCTCCAGGCAAGAACACTGGAGTGGGTTGCCATTTCCTTCTCCAATGCATGAAAGTGAAAAGTGAAAGTGAAGTCGCTCGGTGGTGTCTGACTCTTCGCGACCCCATGGACTGCAGCCCACCAGGCTCCTCCGTCCATGGGATTTTCCAGCCAAGAGTACTGGATTGGAGTGCCGTTGCCTTCTCTGAAAGCAGCTGAAGTCACCCATTTAAGAGATTTTCAGATTGACTTATAAAACCAAACCTAACTCTATGCTATACAGAGAAAAGTTGAAAACTAAAAATAAAAGCAGGACTTCTGCTTCTGATTTATGATGGAGTAGCAAGAACAGATTTGATCTCCTACTACAAACAGCTAGAAAACAGCAAACTGCTGTAAACAGCTGGTTTCAGACGTTGACCAGCAGGGAGCACGGGACTGTGATCCCTCATAGCAGGGAAATAAGTAAGGTGAGTATTGCTCCATTCCCTGCCTGGAGACAATTTCGGGACCACTGGGATGGCGGAAAGACACAGGCAGACCCAGGCAGCCTTGCCGAGTCAAGGAGATGGAGTTACAGTTCAAGGATACTGTCAGGAAAACAGCCACTCATACATTTCCAATCTGAGTGTAAATTGGTAAAAACCTTGATGGGGGTCAATTTGGCAATATCTACAAACTTCAGCCCTGGGATTTCTTTGGAAGGAATGATGCTAAAGCTGAAACTCCAGTCCTTTGGCCACCTCATGAGAAGAGTTGACTCATTGGAAAAGACCCTGATGCTGGGAAGGATTGGGGGCAGGAGGAGAAGGGGATGACAGAGGATGAGACGGCTGGATGGCATCACTGACTCGATGGACATGAGTCTGAGTGAACTCCGGGAGTTGGTGATGGACAGGGAGGCCTGGCGTGCTGCGATTCATGGGGTCGCAAAGAGTCGGACACGACTGAGCGACTGAACTGAACTGAACTGAACAAACTTACTGTTTGAGCTCTCAGTCTCATGTTTGGGAATTTATTTTTTAGATATTCTTATCCAGCTGAAAATGACATAGATACACGGTTGTAGCAGCACTGAAGCATTGTTGACAACTAGAACAATATTGGGAAATGCTAATGTCCATTAATAGTGAGTGGACTAAACAAAATATAATATGTTCATATAATGGAATACTGTGTATCAACAAGAAAAAAGCTAGTCTTTTTTTCTGAATACATACAAAAATTTTAAATAAAATATTAGCACATCAAGTCCACTAATGAATTAAAAACAGTACATTTTTCCAAACTGAAGAGTAGAATTGGTCCTAATGAGGGAAAAAAAGCAAAGATACTCTTGAGAAGTATAGAAAAAGCAGCTGACAAAATTTAATGTTTATTCTTGCCAAAACTGCTTAGCAAGCTAAAACAGAAGGAAATTTTCATTACCTTGATCAAAGGTATGTGGTTGTTATCACATACTGTTATCACATACTGTTCACTGATATTTCTGGTTTTTCTCCTTTCAAGCACAGTACATGGTTCTAGAAAGACAGGCAATCCATTGTGAAAAATTTAACTGAGCTCCTGTTTTGCACTATAAAATTAATTTTGCATTATAAAATTAATTTTAAATAGATTAAAGAGCAACACAAATCTCATAAATAATTAGAAAAAAAGTATAAAATGTTTAAAACTTTTAAGATTTTCTTAAACAAGATCCATATAAAAATGATTAATAATTTGGCCATGTAAAAATGTGTTCTTTCTGTACCACAAAAGAAAGCATTCAAAAGTCAAAAATAGAAGGATGGGCTAAAGGAAAATATTTCCACACCAATACAGAAAAAGGGTTATTACCTAGACCAGCACTGTGATAGAATGTCCTGCAATGAGGGAAATGTTCACACTCTGTGTTGCCCAAAGGGACAGCCACAGGCCACATGCAGCTATGCCTGCTTCAGATGTGACCAGTTTGAGGAACTGAAGCCTTAATTAAATTATTTTCAATTTAAATAGACAAATATGGCCGGTGTGACTCATATTGCAAAGTGCAGATCTAAAAAAGAAAATACTCCAATACATGGAAGATTTAAAAAAACAAACAAGAGACACACTAGTTTAGAATATGGACAGGCAAATCACAGGAGAGGAAATAAAAATGGCCAATAAACATGTAAAAATTCTTCAATCTGCCTCAAAAAAATAAAAACCCTGCAAATTTAAATACAATAAAATATCCTTTGGGGGTAAAATTTTTTTAAATATAAATATAAAATTTTATAATTTGTTAATATCTAGGATTGGAGAAAGTGAGGGGAAATGGCTACTCTTTTCCATTGTTGGTAGGACTATACATTACTCAGGCTTTTTGTGGGCAATTTAGCAGTATCTATCAAAATTTTTAAATGTGCATAACTTTAATGTAGCAATTATTAACATTTTTATGGAGCTTGATAAATTGGAGTAGAATAGAAAGAATATTCTAGGATAAATTCACCTAGAATAGAAAGTATATGTGGATAAACAAGAAAAGAAGAAAAGAGAAAAACAACACAGAAGGAAACTCTTGCCCCACCAAATCTCTCTTTCCTGGAAAAATGCTAAGTGTGAGCACATATATTAGGTATTCATTAAAAAGAAAAAAAAAAAAGACATGGTACTTCAGTGGCAGTCCAGTGGTTAAAGCTTTGCCTTCCAGTGTAAGGGATGCAGGTTCCATCCCTGGTCAGGGAGCGAAAGTCCCACATGCCTCGTGGCCAATAAAACAAAACATAAAACAGGATCAACATTGTAACAAATTCAGTAAAGACTTTAAAAATATCCACATAAAACAAGTCTTTAAAATACAGACATATTTTAGCTTTAATGATATTATAGGACAACTTGAACGCTGCTGGAGACCACTGTGGAAACCTAATTGAAGTGTCTACAAAAGTTGAGCATTTAAGGATCTACTCAACAGAAATGCATACGAATTTATACCAAAAGACATACACAAGAGTATTCAGCACAGCACAAGTCATAGAGCCTCAGCTGAAAACTCCATACAGGTCCATCGGTGATTTCATGAGTCGATAAATTACAGCGTATTCCTACGATGAAAAACTCTGCTGCAACGGAAATGAATGAACTACCAGTATACACAGTTATGGAAATGAATCTCATAAATAAATGTTTAGTAAAGCAAGACATAAGAATGCACCCAAGTGCATCTGTTTACATAAGTGTCACAAGCAAGCAAAGTAATCAAAGGGCATATGTATAATCCATGTATACATTCAATGGCTATCTCTAAGGGAATAGAGCATGACTGGGAGACAGCCATCCCAAGAAGTCTGTCCCTTCACAGTGTCTGGCCACTTGTCTCGTCTACAAGTGGGATTGGTTTTCCAAAGGTTCATCTCCCACCAGGGTGCTACATCAGAGATGGAAGTTTGTTTCTTCCTGGCTTACTTACTCTTGAAGCCCATGCACCGAGAAACCGAAGTCTGATCTTTACGGGCTTGATGCTTGCCTGCTTAATTTCACTTAGTGAGTCCGAGTTGGAAACCCCAGTAATAAAACCGTTCTTGTGTCAAATGATTGCAACCCCAGATGGAGGTTTGTGCTAGTGTCCAAGTGAGTTAATGAGCAGCATGTTTAGAACTGTGCTGGCACATACTAAGATCATATGTTTGTTTTTACTGTAATTACTATTATGCTTTCCATATGCAAACGTGATGTTTACGTCCCTTTTCTTATCTCCAAACAAAATAATCATACATAGAGCTTTAAGAAATCCCAATACATATCTAAGTTTCATAAAGTCTATTTCCTTTCTACAGCCCATCATTAAAAAAAAACAACATTTATTTTGATTATAAACATTTCGAAGGTACAAGAAGTGCAGAAAATGATATTATACACATCCACAGAGCCTCCACCACCTAGATTTAACAGACGTTAATATTTGGCTGCATTTGCTTCAGATCTTTGTGTGTTTTTTCAAAAGTAAAAGAAGCATATATGGAATTTAGAAAGATGGTAACGATAACCCTATATGCGAGACAGCAAAAGAGACACAGATGTATGGAATAGGCTTTTGGACTCTGGGGAGAAGGCGAGGGTGGGATGATTTGAGTGAATAGCATTGAAACATGTATATTATCATGTGAAACAGATCGCCAGTCCAGATTCGATGCGTGAGACAGGGTGCTCACGGCTGGTGCACTGGGATGACCCAGAGGGATGGAATGGGGAGGGAGCTGGGAGGGGGTTCAGGATGGGGAACACATGTACACCCATGGCTGATTCATGTCGATGTATGGCAAAAACCCCTACAATATTGTAAAGTAATTAGCCTCCAATTAAAATAAATAAATTTTGAAAAAAGAAAAAATAAAACAAACAAAAAAAATAAATAAAAGTAAAAGACACAGCTAAGCATCCCTCCCTTCAATGACTCCTCTCCTTTCCTTCAAATCCCAGAGGGTTTTACTCTCCTAAGGTTAGTATATGCTGTCCCCACTTTTACTCTAAATGCATTTATTTACAGAGTCCCAATTTAATATTTAAACTATTAATTGAAAGCTGAAATAATATACAGTCCTGATAATGACCTTTCTCAAAATGTCTTCAATAAACAAAGAAGAGGAACTCTTGAAACAAGGCGATGTCCATTGATGGAGGATTTGGTGAGATTCAGGGACACTTTACGTGCAGGGCAGTTTCTACTTTGCACAGAAGCTGCCTTTCTGTGTAAATAATGACTGGCAAGGCACCACAGCCCATCTAAGCTGGTCTCAGAATTTTAAGCACTAGTGTCATCGACCACAGTGGCCCACAATACATGCTTCACAGAATGTCCAACAGCTGAATCAAAGTGTCAGCTTCTGGACGCAGCAGTGACGGGGGCTCCTGCCTGCCTGCCCGAGACCGGGGACAGCTGTGACCTGCAGGTGAGGTCCCTGTGGTTGCCCACGCCCCTCAGGCCCTTCAGATGGCTGGCCCTGGGCTCTTCTCATGACCTGCCCAGGAATCTGTAGCAGCTATGCTGACAGGTGTCCTAGCACTTGTTGGGCTGAGGACTCAACTGTCACATGTCACCTTACATTAAGACATGATGAGCTGTCCCAGTCTTAAAGCTTCCCCTGTGATGAGTCCCACCTCCCTGGAGGGGGTCCTTGGATACCACGCCTGCCCCCAGCCCCTCTAGAGTCTCCCCTGGGGCTTGTGAATGCCCTGGCCACAGCACAATATCCATTCATTATGGAATTAAATTATTCATTATATTATCATTACATAAATTTTGTTATCCACCCCTAGACAAGCATTTCTGTGTGCAAGCCCTGCAGTGCTTGCTGTAGGGATGACATGGACCCTGCTGTCCAGGAGGAGAGAAACAACGGGAACAGGTGTCTCGAGCGTGCCAGAATGTGGAC
This sequence comes from Budorcas taxicolor, assembly GCF_023091745.1. Taxonomy (NCBI): domain Eukaryota; kingdom Metazoa; phylum Chordata; class Mammalia; order Artiodactyla; family Bovidae; genus Budorcas; species Budorcas taxicolor. Next base: position 9,461,173 of record NC_068930.1, on the reverse strand, counting down.
ATGCTGAAGGAATTCAGGCAAGGAAAGACATACTGTCAGAGCCCTCACAGTTCACCTTGGGAAGAGTCCCCTGATGATCTTGTTCTATAAAGAATCCTCCTGCAATGCAGGAGGCCCAGGTTCAGTCCCTGGATCAGGAAGATCCCCTGGAGGAGGAAGTGGCAACCCACTCCAGTATTTCTGCCTGGAAAATTCCGTGGACAGAGGAGTCTGATGGGCTATAGTCCAAGGGTCACAAAGAGTCAGACACAACTGAGTAAGTGAGCACACCACCCCCCATCAGTCTCAGCTGCCAAGAAGATGAAATACGGGTGCCCCAACATCTCTACAGGGCCCTTTGGAAAACTCACATTCACAGCCTGGCAAGTGGGCTCTCCCTCCTCCCACCTCTGCAGCTGCATTATCTATCAGGCTGCCTGGGGTGGGGAAGGGGGTCGGTCCATCCTAGTTCTTAGCTACCTCTGGGATTCTATATGCCTGGAATTTCCTGCTTCTTCTCACCATCCGATAAAAACTTACCTTTCCTGGATGCCTTCTTATTAAGGATTTACTGTTTCCTTTATTGGTACTTTTATTGGTTAACAGAATAGTTGATACAATAAAATGTGTTACTATAAGATAAGAATCTTAGAGCTAAAAGTGCCATTTAGTTCTAGAGTTATTAATCAAATTTCTTAGTGAATAGGCTTCTGGAGGCCCAGAAATTACCCAAAACTTAATTCAATGCACCTTTTTCAGGGGGAAAGGCCTAAAGTTTTTATCAGGTTCTTAAATAATAGTAACAATAAATCAAGAAGTGTTAAGAAGCATTGATCTATTGCACTACATTCATTGATCTATACTGCATTCAACCAGTGTAAATAGAATGCATCGGGCATCCACAACAGACAGTAACAAGGCAGACATAGGCCTACCCTCGAGTCACTAAGAATCTTATACGTTAGAGCAATAAAAGAGTATATACACACAACTAATTATAGATAGTAATGAGTGCTGTGAGGGAAACAGTGAAATGCTAGAGGATAATGGGACCTGCTCAGAAGGGTGGTTGGGTTAGTCTGGTCCACTGGGGCTTAATTTGAGACCTAAAGGATATTTAGGAGCCATCTTTAAACAGATAGGAGGAAAACATTCTAGTCAAAGAGAATGGCAAAAAGTGTGAAGGTTTTGCAGAAGGGAAGAGACATGGAGGTTTGAGGAGAGGGGGCATAGTGATGCTGGATGGAGTTGGAGAAGGGGGAGTTATGCAATGGGTGCCATGTAAGCACTGGTAACCAGACTGAGTTTTTACAAGGTGCAATGAAAGCCACTTTAGGGGGTTGGGCAGGTGAGTGACACGATAGTGCTCAGGTTTGAGGAATGCCCCATGGCTGCCTAGAAGAATAGGGTGTAAGAGAGGCAAGGGCTGGTAGACGATTTTGCAGATGAGAGAGAATGGTTGCTTGGCCTGGAGAGGTGGAGGAGGGTAGAATTAGGACATGTTTTAGAGGCAAGCTGATGAGATTTGATGATGGGTTGTAGTGCGGGAGGGGAGGAGTCAGGAGGATGGCCACTTATCTGGGTTGAGCCACTTGCTGGATAGTCGTTTCCCAAGATGGGGAAGCCTGGATCAGGTTTGGGTGGAGGGGTCAATCAAGTCCAAGTTTCAACATGCTAAGTCTCGGAAGAGGTTGAGGAGAACAAGCTTATGAAAGAAATGTAGTCAGGTTGCCACAAGTGTTGGGTACCTATCTGAGGTTTAAAATCATGAACTAAATATCAGGTTGTGTCTAGACATGTTCATCTGTTTAGGTGTACTTCTTGTTTTTCAGTCACTAAGTTGTGTCTGACTCTTTGTAACCCCATGGACTGCAGCACATCACACCTCCTTGTACTTCACCATCTCCTGAAGTTTGCTCAAGTTCATATCCACTGAGTCGGTGATGCCATCCAAGCATGTTATCCTCTGTTGCCCTCTTCTGCCTTCAGTCTTTCCCAGCATCAGGGTCTTTTCCAAAGAGTCAGCTCTTCAATCAGGTGGTCAAAGTATTGGAGTTTCAGCTTCAGCATCAGTCCTTCCAATGACTATTCAGTGCTGATTTCCTTTAGGATGGACTGGTTTGATCTCCTTGCAGTCCAGGGGACTCTCAAGAGTTTTGTCCAGCACCACAGTTCAAAAGCATCAATTCTTTGGCACTCTGCCTTCTTTATAGTCCAAATCTCACATCTGTACAGGACTACTGGAAAACTATAGGGTTGACTAGATGGACCTTTGCTGGCAAAGTGATGTCTCTGCTTTTTAATATGCTGTCTAGTTTTGTCATAGCTTTCCTGCCAAGAAACGATAATCTTCTAATTTCATGGCTGCAGTCACCATCTGCAGTGATTTTAAAGCCCAAGAAGAGGAAATCTGTCACGATTTCCACCTTTTCCCCATCTGTTAGGTGCAGTGAGCAAAAAGTCAGGTGATGGGAATTCCCTGATAGTCCAGTGGTTAGGGCTCTGCACTTTCACCGCTGAGAGTGCACATTTATCCCTGGTCAAGGAACTAGGATCCTGCAAGCCTAGTGGCATGGCCCAAAGTAAATAAAAAAAATAAAGCAGTTATAAACATTCATGTACAGGTTGTGTGAATATAAGTTTTTCTTTTAAAAAAGGCAGGTGATGATTTAATCATGTTAGGGTGTGGCCAGCTAATTGTGAAAAATGCAGAGAAGAGCTAGAGAACTGAAGCTGTTTGCAGGAAGCAACTGTAGTGATGCAGTAGAGACTACAGTGGTTCAAGATCCATTTTCTGCTTCTGCTCGGGAACATGGCTGGGCTACATTTCCCATATTCCCCTGAAGTTAGATGTGATTATATGAATAATTCCTGCCAATGCAATGAAAAGAGAAGATCTGAAGGCCACTTCTTAGCCTGCCCATCAAAACCTTCCTTATGTGTTTTTCCATGCTCTTGCCCCCATTCAGCTGACTGTTTTGGTGACTTCTAGAGGGACCTTGGAATCTACTGTTGCAGATGGCAGAATCATAGCGCTTGTGCCTGAGACCTGTAGAAAGCAGGTTGAGGAGAACAAGCTTATGAAAGAAATGTAGTCAGATTGCCACAAGTGTTGGGTACCTATCTGAGGTTTAAAATCATGAACTAAATATCCCCACCACACACATGCACAGCTTACCCTGCCCACCTGCATCGTTACCTGAGAAAGAAGGTTTCTCATATGTTGAGCCATTACACATTTGGGTATATTTGTAACTAAAAGTGTGGCAGCTCTAACTACTGCAATAATAGGTCATGTCAAAGGAAGAAGATGGGATGGGAACTAATGGATCAGAGGGCCCTATTTCTAACCGAAACCTCAATGAACTGAGAGGATATCCTGGAGGAGCTAGGCAGTGGTTCTCCACCAAGGCTGCATATTCAAATCACCTAAAGACTACTAGAATCTTCAATGTCTGGGCTGCTTCCCAGACCAATTAAAATCATATCTGGGAGGAAAGGTGACTGGGACTTCCCTGGTGGCTCAGATGATAAAGAATCTGCCTGCAATGCAGATCTGGGCTCGATTGCTGGGTCAGGAAGATCCCCTGGAGAAGGGAATGGCAACCCCCTTCAGTATTCTTGCCTGGGAAATCCCATGGACAAGAGGAGCCTGGTGGGCTACAGTCCAGGTAGGTGGTCACAAAGAGTCGGACACAACTGAGTGACTAACACTTTGTGTGCAGAGAGAAGGGAAAGGGAAGAAAGGAGGAGCCCAGTCATTTTTTAAAACTTCTCAGTTGATTCCAGTGTGCAGCCAGTATGGAGAACCATAAAACAAGGATGAAATCTCAATGATCTGATTCACCGATTTCGGTCCTATAAGGGTTTTACATGCATTTTATGACCAATAGGTCACCTGGAGGAGCCTCACATCTGGAAGAGGGGCATCTCCATCTCAGAAGACACCAACCAGAGTGGACTGCAGGTCCTTGAGGGATGCCAGCTGGTTACGGAGAATGGCCAAGAATGAGTATCTCCTTCTCCAGTCCAGTATATGGTCAATGTCAGAGAGAGAGGGGGCGGAGGGGACTCCTGAAATGGATGCGATTCAATATAAGAAATAACCTGTTTTGCCCCTATTTGGTTAAAATTTACATTATCTGCTATCAGAAGGAATTAAACAAATGATTATATTTAGACTTGGATTTCATAGTTTGGGAAATGTGTGCCTGCTTGAATGCATTTTAATCATGAGCATTTTATTTCAAATCAGCCTCTGTTGTCAAATCCGTTGTCAAGGACTCAGTGCAATGATGGTGATCTCAGGTCCCAGTCCATCTGAGAGAGACCTTGCCATTGGTCCTCAAACCAGACTGGCCCAGTCGGTGGGCCTGATTCTTACTTGGGAGCTGCCTGAGTCCCTAACCCTGGCTAGTTCCCGGGCAGACATGATACAGTATAAATTCATCACTTTCACTGGCAGGTGACTCATGGGGTATACGTCTGTATCCACATCTGAACCATCTTTACCTCCTTCACAGACTTAACTACAAAGCTCCTTGCTTAGACTCAGTTCAGTTCAGTCGCTCAGTCGTGTCTGAGTCTTTGCCAACCCCATGAACTGCAGCACGCCAGCCCTCCCTGTCCATCATCAACTCCCGGAGTTCACTCAAACTCACGTCCATCGAGTCGGTGATGCCATCCAGACATTGCATCCTCTATCGTCCCCTTCTCCTCCTGCCCCCAATCCCTCCCAGCATCAGAGTCTTTTCCAATCGGTCAACTTTTCGCATGAGGTGGGCAAAGGACTGGAGTTTCAGCTTTAGCATCATTCCCTCCAAAGAAATCCCAGGGCTGATCTCCTTTAGAATGGACTGGTTGGATCTCCTTGCAGTCCAAGGGACTCTCAAGAGTCTTCTCCAACACCACAGTTTAAAAGCGTCAATTCTTCGACGCTCAGCCTTCTTCATAGTCCAACTCTCACATCCATACATGACCACTGGAAAACCCATAGCCTTGACTAGACGGACCTTTGTTGTCAAAGTAATGTCTCTGCTTTTCAATATGCTATCTAGCTTGGTCATAACTTTCCTTCCAAGGAGTAAGTGTGTTTTAATTTCATGGCTGCAATCACCATCTGCAGTGATTTTGGAGCCCCCCAAAAGAAAGTCTGACACTGTTTCCATTGTTTTCCCATCTATTTCCCATGAAGTGATGGGATCAGATGCCATGATCTTAGTTTTTTGAATGTTGAGCTTTAAGCCAACATTTTCACTCTCCTCTTTCACTTTCATCAAGAGGCTCTTTAGTTCCTCTTCACTTTCTGCCATAAGGGTGGTGTCATCTGCATATCTGAAGTTATTGATATTTCTCCTGGCAATCTTGATTCCAGCTTGTGTTTCTTCCAGCCCAGCATTTCCCATGATGTACTCTGCATAGAAGTTAAATAAGCAGGGTGACAATATATAGCCTTGATGTACTCTTTTTCCTATTTGGAACCAGTCTGTTGTTCCCTGTCCAGTTCTAACTGTTGCTTCCTGACCTGCATATAGGTTTCTCAAGAGGCAGATCAGGTGGTCTGGTATTCCCATCTGTTGAAGAATTTTCCACAGTTTATTTTGATCCACACAGTCAAAGGCTTTGGCATAGTCAATAAAGCAGAAATAGATGCTTTTCTGGAACTCTCTTGCTTTTTCAATGATCCAGCGGATGTTGGCAATTTGATCTCTGGTTCCTTTTTTCTAAAACCAGCTTGAACATCTGGAAGTTCACGGTTCACGTATTGCTGAAGCCTGGCTTGGAGAATTTTGAGCATTACTTTACTAGCATGTGACATGAGTGTAATTGTGTGGTAGTTTGAGCATTCTCTGGCATTGCCTTTCTTTGGGATTGGAATGAAAACTGTCCTTTTCCAGTCCTGTGACCACTGCTGAGTTTTCCAAATTTGCCAGCATATTGAATGCAGCACTTTCACAGCATCATCTTTCAGGATTTGAAATAGCTCAACTGGAATTCCATGTTTGTAGTGATGCTTTCTAAGGCCCACTTGACTTCACATTCCAGAATGTCTGGCTCTAGGTGAGTGATCACATCATCGTGATTATCTTGATCATGAAGATCTTTTTTGTACAGTTCTTCTGTGTATTCTTGCCACCTCTTCTTAATATCTTCTGCTTCTGTTAGGTCCATACTATTTTTGTCCTTTATCGAGCCCATCTTTGCATGAAATGTTCCCTTGGTATCTCTAATTTTCTTGAAGAGATTCTAGTCTTTCCCATTCTGTTCTTTTCCTCTATTTCTTTGCATTCATTGCTGAGGAAGGCTTTCTTATCTCTTCTTGCTATTCCTTGGAACTCTGCATTCAGATGCTATATCCTTCCTTTTCTCCTTTGCTTTTCGCTTCTCTTCTTTTCGCTGCTATTTGTAAGGCCTCCCCAGTCAGCCATTTTGCTTTTTTGCATTTCTTTTCCATGGGGATGGTCTTGATCCCTGTCTCCTGTACAATGTCACGAACCTCCGTCCATAGTTCATCAGGCACTCTATCTATCAGATCTAGGCCCTTAAATCTATTTCTCACTTCCACTGTATAATCATAAGGGATTTAATTTAGGTCATACCTCAATGATCTAGTGGTTTTCCCAACTTTCTTCAATTTGAGTCTGAATTTGGTAATAAGGAGTTCATGATCCGAGCCACAGTCAGCTCCTGGGCTTGTTTTTGCTGACTGTATAGAGCTTTTGCATCTTTGGCTGCAAAGAATATAATCAATCTGATTTTGGTGTTGACCATCTGATGATGTCCATGTGTAGAGTCTTCTCTTGTGTTGTTGGAAGAGGATGTTTGCTATGACCAGTGCATTCTCTTGGCAAAACTCTATTCGCCTTTGCCCTGCTTCATTCCGTATTCCAAGGCCAAATTTGCCTGTTACTCCAGATGTTTCTTGACTTCCTACTTTTGCATTCCAGTCCCCTATGATGAAAAGGACATTTTTGTGGGTGTTAGTTCTAAAAGGTCTTGTAGGTCTTCATAGAGCCATTCAACTTCAGCTTCTTCAGCGTTACTGGTTGGGGCATAGACTTGGATTACTGTGATATTGAATGGTTTGCCTTGGAAATGAACAGAGATCATTCTGTTGTTTTTGAGATTGCATCCAAGTACTGCATTTAGGACTCTTTTGTTGACTATGATGGCTACTCCATTTCTTCTAAGGGATTCCTGCGCACAGTAGTAGACACTCAAAATACTAATAGACCAAGGGGTAATAGTAACCATAACAATGAAAACAACAAGATGTTTTATTCAAATTTGTTCAATAGTATCACTCATATCTAAAGGCTCATATATAATTTTACTGTACATTGCTTTGACTCTATGTAATTTTAAAGAATAATTTAAATTATCTATTTAATTTGATCATCCCTTCCCTCTTTTAAATTTTGATATTTTATAAATTTTCTTTTATAATATTTGTATGTTGTGTGTATTTTTATAAGCAAATCGGAATACTAAAAGATTTTAAATGGTCCATGCCATCTTGATAACCTCTGTTGAAAAAATTATTTAAATGTTGCATGCGCATGGTTAGAACATTTAAACAGCATCTGAGAGTATGAAATGCCAAGAGCCCGCGACTCTCTCCATTCCCCTGCCCTCCGTCCCTTTCACCAAAGAAGTCACTGTTAAGAGTGTCATATTTTCTTTCCAGAAAGCAAAATATACATATGCCAATACAGAATTTTAAACATATTCTTTTTTTATAATTTATACAGAATGAAGCCTATTATATATGCTGTTCTCTAACTTGCTTTGTTTCCAATGATGTATCTTAAAGATCGTACCATATGAGTATGTGAGGCTCTACTTTAGTTTTTAACAGCAGAATATTCTGTAGAATGACTTTGATATAGTTTATATAACATTTTTCTCCCAGACACTTTTCTTATTTTCAGATTCAGACTTATAAACAATGCGTTAGTGAACGTACTACTTTGGCAAACTTCTTTGAGTAAGCTTTTATATGCCAAACTCAAAACGACGGTTAGAACACTTTAAGAGATGATTTACGATTTGAAATATACAAACGGCACATTAAGGCCATTAGAGAAGCAGATCCCTGAGTTGGCCCATTTCACTGATGCATATGGGGAAGGGAAGAGCATTTGCCTTTCTAAACCTTCAAGGTCTCAAGTCAACATGAGCAGAGGCAAGCAGAAAGGAAAGGTACGCTTTACTTTCAGCGTCAACACTTCAGCGATATCCCTATCCCTGGGTGACCAGAAATGGCCCAGGAACTTGTGAATACAAAGCACTTTTTCTCAGCCTCGAGCTCACTCGGGGTATCTGTCATTTGCTCAGAGCAAAGACGAGATCTGAAGCAAAGGAGGCGGAGAAAAGGCTCCCATCAGGGCCTGTTGCTTTCTGATGCCCTGCCCGAGAGAGCATGAGAATGAACATTTTCTGCTTCATACTGAGTACATTAGATGGAGTATATACACACCTATAAAATTTCCATTGGGACAAAACTTTACATCCAGTCTTCTAGTTTCTCTTCTCAGAGGAGCCACTGTTATTACCTAAGGAAGCTTCAGATTGTCTAGGAGAAGGGTTTCTCATCTTCAGCACTACTGACATTTTGTGCTAATTATGGTCATCGGAGAGGAGGAGCTGTTCTGTGTACTGCAGGATGTTTAGCAGCCTCTCTAGTCTCTACCCACTAGTTGCCCTGTCCAGTTGTCTCCAGATATGATCAGTGTTATTTCTGTTGAAAAGCGCTGGCCTTGGGAAACACACACATACAGACACAGACACAAGCACACACACAGGCTACCTGTATGTATGTATACGTATATATACGTATATATATATATATAATATATATGATTCTCAGGTGGTGTTAGTGGTAAGGAACCCACGTGCCAATGCAGAGATGCAAGTTTGATCACTGGGCCTGGAAGATCCCCTGGAGAAGGAAATGGCAGCCCGCTCTAGCATTCTTGCCTGGAGAATCTCATGGACAAGGCTACAGTCCATAGGGTCATAAAGAGTTAGACATGCCTGAAGTGAGTTAGCATGCATGCATACTGAACTGAACTGAATATATGATGGCTGAATAATATTTGCTTGTATGGTTGTACCATAAATTGTTTACCCAATCTCACCCTGAGAAACCTGTATGCAGGTTAAGAAGCAACAGTTAGAACCAGACATGGAACAACAGACAGGCTCAAAATTGGGAAAGGAGTATGTCAAGGCTCTATATTGTTACCCTGTTTGTTTAATTTATAAGCAGAGTACATCATGTGAAATGCTGGGCTGGATGAAGCATAAACTGAAATCATGATTGCTGGAAGAAATATCAATAGCCTAAGACATGCAGATGACATCACCCTTAAGGCAGAAAGAAAAGAGAAACGAAAGAGCCTCTTGATGAAAGTGAAAGAGGACAGTGAAAAAGCTGGCTTAAAACTCAACATTTAAAAAACTGAGATCATGGCATCTGGTCCCATCACTTCATCCAAATAGATGGGGAAACAATGGAAACAGTGACAGACTTTGTTCTCTTGGGCTCCAAAATCACTATGGGCAGTGACTGTAGCCATGAAATTAAAAGACGCTTACTCCTTGGAAGAAACCTAGACAAACCTAGAGAGAATATTAAAAAGCAGAGACATTACTTTGCCAACAAAGGTCCATATAGTCAAAGCTTTCGTTTTTCCAGTAGTCATATATGGATATCAGAGTTGGACCATAAGGAAGGCTGAGCACCAAAGAATTGATGCTTTTGAACTGTGGTGTTGGAGAAGACTTTTGAGAATCCCTTGGACTGCAGGGAGATCAAACCAGTCAACCCTAAAGGAAATCAACCCTGAATATTCACTGGAGGGACTGATGCTGAAGCTGAAGGTCCAATACTTTGACCACCTGATGCGAAGAGCTGACTCATTTGAAAAGACCCTGATGCTGGGAAAGAATGAAGGCAGGAAGAGAAGGGGATGACAGAGGATGAGATGATTGGATGGCATCACTGACTCAATGGACATGAGTTTGACCAAATTCCAGGAGATGCTGAAGGACAGGGAAACTGGCATGTTGCAGTCCATGGGATCAGAAGGAGTCAGACACAACTGAGTGACTGAACAACAACACCACTTTGATAGATATTTCTTTTTTAAAAAAATTATTTTGCTGCAGTAAACAATTCTGCAAATATATATATATATATATATATATATATATATATATATATATAAAGTATATCTGTGGGGTAAATTCTTAGATGTGAAATTGCTGAGCCAAAGGTATGTGTATGTGAAATTGTGATAAATAGTAACCAAATTGCCTTCCAAAGAGACTGTACCAATTTTCACTCCCACTAGAGAGGTACAAGGGTGCCAGTTTCTATACACCCTTGCCAACTCAGTGTGTTAACACATCTTTTCATCTTTTTTAATCCAAAAGGTGAAAAAAGTCTTTCTTTAACCTCAGCTCTGCCACTGTGTTCAGTTCTAGAACAGGTATTCTGAAGAGAAATTGCTCAAAAATGCACCCTTTTATAGATCCAAAGACCAGGACAGAGAATTCTGGTGAAGAATTTTGATGAAGCTCTTCAGGTTTTTTTTTTTTTTTTTGCAGGCTGAATCTAATTTATCCAGGCTGTTGGAAATTGCAAGTGATTCTCATGGAGAGGCCCCAGCCCCTTGAGACCATGTGCTTAGCTCACACAACATGCTGAAGCATGATTTCTGGAAAGGTGTTTTGCATTCCTGTAGATACATACATGATAAATATTTTGTTATCATCTTTCTCTGGTGCTGAGAGGTGCTATCTGTCTGCTTTAATCTATGTGCTGAATTACAGATATACATGATCAAATAAAGTCAAGACAAGAATCAGGCCTCATAAAAATCTTGCCTACAGCATGTACCAAAAGACGTCAGTCGTGCCAAGGAAAGCCAAGGGTTGTGCAATTACCCAGCAGAGGTTGAAATTTTTGACAAAAACAGGGACTTCATTGAAAATAGTATAAAAATGCAGCTTCATTAAAAAAAAAAGTCATTTTGATACTTCGCTAATGTGAACATTGAAAACCATGGCTTCTGACCTCCAGTATTTCCTTCCTCTGTAAAGCCCAGGATAAAATAGATTTTCCATTCTCAGATTTTCTGGGTTGGTCACTTTGGCTCCAACTTAAACCGAGTTTTCAAGCAGTTGCATCAGACCAGAATGTTCCACACTTTGCCATTGCCTGATTGAAGACAAAGATCCATTCTTTCACCCAGGGACCAGTTATCGGAAGCCTACTATGTGTCAGGTCCTCAGCTAGACTCTGGCAAAGGCTCTGATGAGTAAGATACCACGCCTGCTGGCCAGACCTTGTATGAAAGAAGATCATGTGGGAACCAGGCGAGAGAACCGGCGGTATGAAGAAGTGTGCCTGTGTGTGTGTGGAGGTCCCCAGGACACACCAGCAGAAGCTTTCAGGGTTCATCAGAGTCCAGAGAGCTCAGATTTACCGACAAGTGCAGATGGCTCTGACTGCTCTTAGAGAAGCTACTGAAGTCTGTGATCTGATCACCTCCTATTCATCTGCTTGGAGTAGGAGGGATCGCCTAAAAAACACAAGATGGCCAAACACGTGACACCCAGCCGTGGACAGATGAGACTGGCGGTAGTTTATGATTCACATGAACTCACAGCCTGAGGGAGGAAGAGACTGGACTCCACACAGCGCCACTCTGGGCTTGCTCTCAGGAGCAGACGGAGCCAGCAAGAGCAGTGGGAGAAATGCTCTGTAGTAACAGGAGAGTGAGATGCCCACTGGTTCCTGCAGGACAATGTGATTTCCTTGTTCGAATAATTGTGTGGGTTGAACGAATGAAATGAAACCTATGAGGTTTAGAACTGGGTGGGGTCTGGCTGATCTGGCTGATCTGGCTGACAGGGGCTGGGTAGGGGCCATGGATGTCTGGTGAGAACAAGGAACTCATGAGTAGGACTCTGCAGCCCTGTGAGGGTCAGATGTCAAGGCAGAACATGGAAGTTCAGGCTCTACAATACAGTCGGTTAGGTTTCTTACTGGTAATTTTCCTTCTGTGTCTCTTTTCCATTAGGAGCCCAGGGTTAGCTTTGAGGGTAGGAACCAACTTTCTCCACTCATTGTCTAAATACAAGCAGACCCTTGCCACTCATTTGTTGTGATGTCTGTAACTGAGCAGGACCCTATGGGCCCTTCCCGGAACAGACCCCCTCCCAGGTCCTCTACCTGCCTTTTTTGTCCATAGAAAGACTTGAGTTAAAGAATAAATTTAATCGGAGAAGTGAAAAAAATGTATGAATATCACGCAAAACAAAATTACGATAGCTTAGCCATTAGATTAGAGTCAGGGACATTTGTTTCCTCCTCAACGGCTATGACACTATTCTGAGCTATATCTTTTGGGCTCGTTTGCAGATACTGGTAGGCTGCAGTCCATGGCGTTGCTAAGAGTCAGACACAACTGAGCAACTTCACTTTCACTTTCATGCATTGGAGAAGGAAATGGCACCCCACTCCAGTGTTCTTGCCTGGAGAATCCCAGGGACAGGGGAGCCTGGTGGGCTGCCGTCTATGGGGTCGCACAGAGTCAGACACGACTGAAGCGACTTAGCAGCAGCAGCAGATACTGAAACTCCCTCCAGGTAGAAGAAGTTAACTGCATGCTGTCCATAAGCAGACCCGAGACCAGTTGAAACCATAAGGTTGATGACGCTGACTCCCGACTGCCTCACCACCAATCAGTCAGGTGAATATCGTGAGCTGCTCCCACCCCCACAACCCCTCTCCCTCACCCTGTCTTTGGAAACCTTTCCCTGAAAGTGTTTGGGGAGTTCAAGCCCGTGAGCACTAGCTGCCTGGATAGCTTGCTTAGCGTCTGCAACACATGCCGCGCTTTCCTTCACCACATCCCAGTGTCAGTACGTGTCACGGTGTCATAAACCCAGTGTCACAGGCTTTACTGCACCTGAGCAAGTGGACCCAAAGTTAGTTTGGTAAAAATATCTATTTTCTTTTTGTCTGTCTGGCACACAGGCCCCTTTCTTTGGATGAAAGCACCTCAACTTGGGGAGAACTACTGTCCCTGCTTTCAGTCCATGAGCTCTTGAGGTTTTGATGCATTTAATTCCCCTTCCAGGATATTCCAGGGGCAGAGAGTGACTCAGATGTGACCCATCAGAGCATTCTATCACCTGGTCACAGTGATTGGTTCACAAAGAGACATGTTAGCCAGGCCAGGCTTAACTCTGGGACTTTGATAAACAGAAATTTAAAGAACGCTCTTTCTCAAAGTCTTCATTTGGTTGGGCTGCTATAACAGAATGCCATAGGCTGGATGCCTTATAAACAACAGAAATTTATTTCTCACAGTTCTACAGACTGGGCAGTCCAGGGTCAAGGTGCTGCCAGGTTAGGCGTGCTGTGAGAGCCTGCTTCCTGGTTCACAGATGGCCTTCTTGCTTTGTCCTCTAGTGGGAAGAGAAAGGGAGCTCTCTGGGTCTTTGTCATGAGGGTGCTAACCCCATCCTGAGGCCTCTGCCCTCATGACCTAATCATCTCCCAAAGGCTCCACCTCCTCATACCGAACACTGGGGGTTATGTTTCAACATAAGAATTTGAGGGCACAGAACAAAATATATGGGGTAGTGGAGACAAAAGGAGAGGGAAAGAGAGCATGTGAGTGTTTTAGCTTCCAATCCAGCAACACTGGAATTAGAAATGGCCCTGAATTTTCAGTCAAACAAGTCAATAAATTCTCCCTTTAATTTTGGTTTGACTTGAGTTCCTGTCATTTGCAGCTAAAAAAGTGCTAATCGACAGACAGATGCCTCACTTGCCCCTTGTGAATGGAAAGTGAGGAATGTGTATTAACATGCTGATAATTTAATCTATTGCTTTTTCATTGTTTTCCCACTTAGATAACAATGCCACAACAACCCTCCAATAGCCTGCAACCATCCTGGGTTCCCCAACCTTGCTTCAGCCATACTTGCTCTCTTTCTGTTCTTTGAACAAAATAAGCTCAGTCCCACCTCAGGACACTGTCCTTCCCTTTGCCCGAGACACTATTTTGTCGCCCAGTTTAAATGTCACTGCCTCAGAGAAGCCTGCTTGGAAGCCCCAGCTAGCGTCCCCTCTCGATGGCTCTCTCACGATCTTGTGTTTTTCTTTCATTATAGCCCATCGCCATCTGACATCTTCTTGTTTACATATATTTTTTATTGTCTGTGTATATCCATGACTACAAACTTCCTGAGAACATTGATTTTCTCTGTATTCCCCATGCTTAGAACAGTGTCTGACACACAGTAAGGGCTCAGTATAAGTTTGTGAAATCAGTCAATGAACAGCCAAACATGTAGCTACTATTTATGCACTTAGATTATGTAAGCACTTTATAGGGGTTACTCAATCCTCAAAACAATCTTGAGGAAGAATTCCTATCATCTTATAGGTAGGAAGATAGAGGTTTGGAGAAGTTGAGCAACTCTCCCAAATTTATACACCTGGGAAATGGATAGGTGTGATTTGTACAAAAGACATTGGACTAAAAAATTTGTAGTCTTACTTATTTTGGTGACTCCCAGATTTGTTTCAGCTTTTAACACCATACAATCCTAACAGATAAAAATCTTTGCTAGATCATAAGTAGCAATTTGGGAATGATTTATGTAACACAGCCATCACAGAGAACACTGACCCTCTCTCTCTTTATGAGATCTTAGAGACACACAGGCCCAGAATAGGCCTAAATGGAGATCCTAATTAGACAAATAGAGCCTGGTAATGGCTGTGATGCATCTGGAAAGAAATTATTGAGGAGAAACTAGGACACTTCTAGCTTTTAGAAGACATATTTGTGACAATAAGAGGAGAGAGATCACAATCTCATGTGCAAGGGGTAGATGTGAGTGGGATGCTGGGAGAATATGTGAAGTGCAGCCCCTCTTTGAATGGAATCCAAAAAAGTGAAAAGAAAATAAACTCAAGGTTGGGAGTTACTATAATTGACACGTGAATGTATTGTTGCTTGTGGAGAGCATCACAAAGTCAGAATAAACTCTGTCCAGAGGGAACAAAATAAAATATAACAAAAATGCCAACATATCATAGAAATTGAAAGACTTATTTGAGGTTCAATTGTATAAAACATCTAGCTGTCAAAGATTCGATTTCTTATATTTTTGAAGTTTATTTAATCTTCGTGTAGATTTTGACATGCAAGATTATAAGCTGAGTAAAGGAAACGTCTTGTATCCTCTTCTTTGAGTACCTGAATTCATCCTTTTCATCATAAGGTATTCAAGCATAAAAGCCCATGATATATTCAAATAAGAAAAGTGGAAACATTTTTAATGCTTGAAAAAGATGTAACAGGTAGCATTAGAAGTTACACGTGTGCGTCACCATCTGGTGTTTAGAAATAGCCGTAGACATCGCAGTCATGGACTCTAGTGTTGTGTGCTAGACTCTGTTTCTTCTTCCCCATTCAGAATGTTGGCCACCTCAAAACAGTCATACTTGAAAATATTTTGCAATAGTTCTAATATTGCTCAATTTGAAGCTGAACTTACGACTGTAACAATGCTTTAAGTTAAACTCCACATGAGGCTTATTATTGCAGAGTTGAATAAACTAGAGATTACTAAAATATTTTGTCACTTAAAAGTTTTTTTATCTTGAAATACTTTCAGACTTACCACAAGTGACAAACATAGTGTAAAGAATTCGCCCAGCTTCCCTGAATGTAATCTTACATAGTTCAGTTCAGTTCAGTTGCTCAGTTGTGTCCGACTCTTTGTGACCCTATGAATAGCAGCATGCCAGGCCTCCCTGTCCGTCACCAACTCCCGGAGTTCACTCAGACTCATGTGCATGGAGTCGGTGATGCCGTCCAGCCATCGCACCCCCATCATCCCCTTCTCCTCCTGCCCTCAATCCCTCCCAGCATCAGAGTCTTTTCCAATGAGTCAACTCTTCGCATGAGGTGGCCAAAGGACTGGAGTTTCAGCTTTAGCATCATTCCTGCCAAAGAAATCCCAGGGCTGATCTACTTCAGAATGGACTGGTTGGATCTCCTTGCAGTCCAAGGGACTCTCAAGCGTCTTCTCCAACACCACAGTTCAAAAGCATCAATTCTTCGGCGTTCAGCTTTCTTCACAGTCCAACTCTCACATCCATACATGACCACAGGAAAAACCATAGCCTTGACTAGATGGCCTTTGTTGGCAAAGTAGTGTCTCTGCTTCTAAATATGCTATCTAGCTTGGTCATAACTTTTCTTCCAAGGAGTAAGTGTGTTTTAATTTCATGGCTGCAGTCACCATCTGCAGTGATTTTGGAGTCTAAAATATAAAGTCTGACACTGTTTCCACTGTTTCCCCATCTATTTGCCATAAAGTGATGGGACCAGATGCCATGATTTTTGTTTTCTGAATGTTGAGCTTTAAGCCAACTTTTTCACTCTCCTCTTTCACTTTCATCAAGAGGCTTTTTAGCTCCTCTTCACTTTCTGCCATAAGGGTGGTGTCACCTGCATATCTGAAGTTATTGATATTTCTCCTGGCAATCTTGATTCCAGCTTGTGTTTCTTCCAGCCCAGCATTTCCCATGATGTACTCTGCATAGAAGTTAAATAAGCAGGGTGACAACATACAGCCTTGACATACTCCTTTTCCTATTTGGAACCAGTCTGTTGTTCCATGTCCAGTTCTAACTGTTGCTTCCTGACCTGCATATAGGTTTCTCAAGAGGCAGATCAGGTGGTCTGGTATTCCCATCTGTTGAAGAATTTTCCACAGTTTATTGTGATCCACGGAGTCAAAGGCTTTGGCATAGTCAATAAAGCAGAAATAGATGTTTTTCTGGAACTCTCTTGCTTTCTCCATGATCCAGCGGATGTTGGCAATTTGATCTCTGGTTCCTCTGCCTTTTCTAAAACCAGCTTGAACATCTGGAAGTTCACGGTTCACATATTGCTGAAGCCTGGCTTGGAGAATTTTGAGCATTACTTTACTAGTGTGTGAAATGAGTGCAATTGTGTGGTAGTTTGAGCATTCTTTGGCATTGCCTTTCTTTGGGACTGGAATGAAAACCGAGCTTTTCCAGTCCTGTGGCCCCTGCTGAGTTTTCCAACTTTGCTGGCATATTGAGTGCAGCACTTTCACAGCATCATCTTCCAGGATTTGAAATATCTCAACTGGAATTCCATCACCTCTACTAGCTTTGTTCATAGTGATGCTTTCTAAGGCCCACTTGACTTCACATTCCAAGATGTCTGCCTCTAGGTGAGTGATCATACCATCGTGATTATCCGGGTCGTGAAGATCTTTTATGTACAGTTCTTCTGTGTATTCTTGCCACCTCTTCTTAATATCTTCTGCTTCTGTTAGGTCCAGACCATTTCTGTCCTTTATCGAGCCCATCTTTGCATGAAATGTTCCCTTGGTATCTCTAATTTTCTTGAAGAGATCTCTAGTCTTTCCCATTTTTTTCCCATTCTGTTTCTAATAGAGGAAATTAGAGATTTCCTCTATTTCTTTGCATTGACTGCTGAGGAAGGCTTTCTTATCTCTTCTTGCTATTTGGACCTCTGCATTCAGATGCTTATATCCTTCCTTTTCTCCTTTGCTTTTCATTTCTCTTCTTTTCATAGCTATTTGTAAGGCCTCCCCAGACAGCCATTTTGCTTTTTTGCATGTCTTTTCCACGGAGATGGTCTTGATTCCTGTCTCCTGTGCAGTGTCACGAACCTCCGTCCATAGTTCATCAGGCACTCTATCTATCAGATCTAGGTCCTTAAATCTACTTCTCACTTCCACTGTATAATCATAAGGGATTTGATTTAGGTCATACCTCAATGGTCTAGTGGTTTTCCCTACTTTCTTCAATTTAAGTCTGAATTTGGCAATAAGGAGTTCATGATCTGAGCCACAGTCAGCTCCTGGTCTTGTTTTTGCTGACTGTATAGAGCTTCTCCATCTTTGGTTGCAAAGAATACAATCAATCTGATTTCGGTGTTGACCATCTGGTGGTGTCCATGTGTAGAGTCTTCTCTTGTGTTGTTGGAAGAGGGTGTTTGCTATGACCAGTGCGTTTCTTGGCAAAACTCTATTCGCCTTTGCCCTGCTTCATTCTGTATTCCAAGGCCAAATTTTGCCTGTTACTCCAGGTGTTTCTTGACTTCCTACTTTTACATTCCAGTCCCCTATCATGAAAAGGATATATTTTGGGGGAGTTAGTTCTAAAAGGTCTTGTAGGTCTTCATAGAGCCATTCAACTTCAGCTTCTTCAGCGTTACTGGTTGGGGCATAGACTTGGATTACTGTGATATTGAATGGTTTGCTTTGGAAATGAACAGAGATCATTCTGTTGTTTTTGAGATTGCATCCAAGTACTGCATTTTGGACCCTTTTGTTGACCATGATGGCTACTTCATTTCTTCTAAGGGATTCCTGCCTGCATAGCAGATGTAATGGTCATCTGAGTTAAATTCACCCATTCCAGTCCATTTTAGTTTGCTGATTCCTAGAATGTCAACGTTCACTCTTGCCATCTCCTGTTTGAGCACTTCCAATTTGCCTTGATTCATGGACCTGACATTCCAGGTTCCTACGCAATATTGCTCTTTACAGCATTGGACCTTGCTTCTATCACCAGTCACATCCACAACTGGGTATTGTTTTTGCTTTGGCTCCATCCCTTCATTCTTTCTGGAGTTATTTCTCTACTGATCTCCAGCAGCATATTGGGCATCTACTGACCTGGGGAGTTCCTCTTTCATTATCCTATCATTTTGCCTTTTCATACTGTTCATGGGGTTCTCAAGGCAAGTGGTTTGAGAAGTGGTTTGCCATTCCCTTCTCCAGTGGACCACAATCTGTCTGACCTCTCCACCATGACCTGCCCATCTTGGGTGGCCCCACATGGCATGGCTTATTTTCATTGAGTTAGACAAGGCTGTGGTCCTAGTGTGATCAGATTGACTAGTTTTCTGTGATTATGGTTTCAGTGTGCCTGCACTCTGATGCCATCTTGCAACACCTACCATCTTACTTGGCGTTCTCTTACCTTGGACGAGGGGTATCTCCTCACTGCCGCTCCTCCTGATCTTGAACTTGGAGCTCGCACAACCACCACTCCTTGGACGTGGGCTTGCTCCTCCCAGCCGCTGCCCCTGGCCTCGGACGTGAGGTAGCTCTTCTTGGCCGCCGCCCCTGACCTTGGACGTGGGGTAGCTCCTGGATACTATAATTATCAAAACCAGGAAACTAACCCTGACATAACAGTATTAGCTAAACTACAGATTTTACTTGAATTTCACCAATTTTCTCACTGACGTCCCTTTTCTGAACCAGGGTCCAATCCAGGATCCCATTTTGCATTGAGTTGTCAAGTCTCCTAGATCTGCAGTCTTTGACAGTTCCTCTGTTTTTGTCTTTCATGATCCGGACACTTTCGATGCACGTTGGTCAGCCGTCTGGTAGAATGTGCCTAGATATGTATTTATCTGAGGTTCTCTATTAGATTCAGATCAGACATTTTGGGCAGAAATATGAGAGAAGGGACATGCCCTTCTCATCGCCTCACACAGACAGGTGCATACTGTGAATGGACTTTGTTGCTGGTGATGAGGATTTTGTTCACTCGGCTCAGGTGGTGTCTGCTGGGTTTCCCTATCATAAAGTTACTATTTTTCTCTCCATAGTTAGCAAATATCTTGCAGGCAACTACTTTGAGAATATATAAATGTCATGTTCTCATAATTCTTTTCCCCACTATTTTTTGCACCTACTGAACATTCTTTCTACAGACTGTTATTAATTGTGGTGTTTGCCTAATGGTGGTTTTCATTCTCATTCTTTCTACATTTTTTAAAAATGGGAATTCTTCTGTAAGTGAAATCTATACTTTCTGTCCTGTTTATTTACTCAGTCAGTTATGTATTCATATCAGTATGGTCTCATTTTATTCTATAGGTTGTGCTCTAATACCAGCATTAATTACATTGCTGCTCCAATTGGTCCAGCTTTGGCCATTGGCAGCTCTTTCAGATTGGCTCCTATGTCCCATTAACCTGCCCTATGGCTTTTTTTTTTTTTTAAAGAAACTCCTTGCTTTCTGGCACCATAGGTTTATCTAGTTTTTTCTTTTTTTCCTTCTCCTGAAATCAGCCACTTCCCTAAGAATCCCTGGTTCCTTTTATTGCAAAATGGCATTTAGATCTGGGTGTTGAGCACGTAACTTGCAATAGAAGAGGAATGCACAAAAGGTCTCTTTCTTTCACACATACATTCAAGATTTCAACACTAAAGAACTTGAGGTGTACACTTTAGTACAAACTGGATTATGTCTTTTGCTTTAGGCTTAAAATGTGGCATTTTGATTTTTTGAAATATTTACAAGTCATTAGATCTTATGTTAGATTTATAAGTAAAATTTACTAGTAGAACTTTATAAGCAAGATGTTTCTCTTAAATGTGATATATCTCAACAAGACAGACATCCTTACACAAAGTTAAATTTGCTAATATGAAACACATTTAAAACCTTCAAGACATCATGAAAAATATTTATTAAGACACTTTTCCTGGTTCACCCAATAATTAATAAATATCAACTTTGTGTAAGAGTGGAGGACACAAGATTGAATATGGCATGGCCCCTATCTTCAAGTAGCTCACAAGTTGAAATCCTTTGGGGGCTCTTTGTATTTTCCCTGTTTCAAATAAATTTGCTTTTTCCTCCCTATAAATCTTTTTTTTTGTTCTTTTTTTCACTATCCATTTCTCTCATTGTTAGTCTTCTGATCCACAGTTATGTCTCTTTTTTCCTCCAGCCTATATACCTCAGTTTCAAAACTCTGCTTAAATTTCTTCTCCTCCAGAAAGCCCTCCCTATATTGTCCTATCTCATCTAGCTGAATCTTTTTCCAGCCCCACAAGGCTAAGGATAATTTGTCCCACAGGCATGTCAATTCAACATGAGGAGACTGGAACTCATCATACTCCCCTCATCCAGCCCCCTCAACCTCACCTTCCTCGAGTGTCTTCAACTTAAACGATGCTGCAGTTATCCACTCAGGAGCCTAAGCCAGAAACCTGGAGGCAGCTGAGTCTCCTCTGCTTTCCCTGATCCCAGATTCAGTGGTCAACAAGCAGTCAATTCTCCTTCTAGCTCCACATTTTGCTTCTGCCCTCTCCTTACCATCAGGCAACTGTCTTCAGACAGGTCCTCTTTCTTTCTTATCTCATTTCCGATTTGTCTTCAATGGGTCTTCTGAAAAGTAGATCCCAAACCAAGAATTTTGGTGCATGTGGTTTATTTGGGAGGTGATGCCGGGAAGGGCTGTGGGGGAGCTGGAAAATGAGATGTGGGAAGTGAGGGGAGACATTAAAAAGTGTGCTAATGAGTGGATCACTATTGAGGACAACTGGGGCCCAATCCACTGGGACCCCTGAGAGAAACTTTGAGGTACATGCCTCAAAATTGTCTTCACAAGGTACGAGGAAGCTGGTGTGTATATCCACTGGCCCAAGCAAGCCCTCTGCTGGGGCTAGAGCCTCAACAGAGAAACAGGAAGCCATTAGCATGTGTGGGGACAGTCTGTGGAGATATCTGGGGTTGGAAGGACAGAGGTTCTGACAGCATTGGCTAAACCGCCAGGGCCTCCTAACTGGTTGTTCTGCCTCCAGTCTTGCTCCCTCCCATCCAACCCCACTACTGCCCTCAGCAAACCTTCTAAAATGCCAAATAGATCTTGCTATTCACCTGCTTGAAATCTGTCAGGGCTTCCCTTTGCTTTCAGAAAGAAATCCAAATGGCCTGACTTGATGGGCTAAGGCTCTGCCCTGTCTCACTCCTGACTGCTCTTCCAGGTTTGTCTCTCACCACTCCTCAGAGCTTGATCAGACCCCAGGCTCCAGGCACATTGCTCTAGCTGTGATTTCTCTCGAGCCAAACTCACAGGGTCCTTGAACACAGCACTTCCCTTGCCTATAGGCTGCTCATAAATATTTAACAAACATTTGACTGTCTACTACATGCCAGGCACTGTGCTAGATACAGCAGGTCAATTAAGGAATAAATCACATTTCTTGTTTTCACGGGGCTTACTCATCAGAAGGAAGGAAACATACATACAGAAATATTTACACTTCAACTAGGCACGGTATTAGAGAAGGGCTGTTAGAGAAAATGATGCCTAATGGAGACCTGATGGATGAAAAGGGGTTGATCCTGGAGACACAGCAAATAGCCTGGTGTGTGATTCATATTTCTGAATGGGGATGGTGAGGTATGAGGCAGGAAAGGCTGAGGGTAAGGCTGACCAGTGGTCTGAGATCTCTCCCTCCTGGGGAGCTTGGGCTTTATTCTTCAGATCAAGACATAATGAGAGGACCCCTTTTCATCCTTCTTGGAGGCTTTTTGATTCACTTTGAGGTTGTCTCCTCTAGGAAGACCTCCCTAATTCTCTTTCCCTTTTAGATATTCATCTTCCGTGCTCTTCTAGTCTCCTTGGAAGCCCGCCTCTCGGTGGTTATCAAGCTGGCTTGTGTTTTAAGGTGTACCTCCCCCATGGCCTGCCAGCCTCTTTAAAGGAAGGGCTGCTCCTTCTCACCTCTGTATCACACTGACTCACACAATGTATCACACAATGTGGAGCCCCTTCAGTTGAGACACATTTGGACACCTAAGTGCTTTAAGGAGGACAGAAAAAGTTGGAGGACTAAGAGGTGCTGCTCTTCTGAAGCTCCTCTGAAGCCACGGGCACATGGTCTATGCCCAGCTGAGTGCAGCAAATTGTTGGAGACACTGGACTAGACACATGCTTCTGAGACCATAAAGGCTGTGATAATTTCCTAAGATTGGTTACTTTAGTTACAAATAAGTGATTATGGTTTGCTAATGGATTTTACAATAGCTGTGCTCTAGAATTCTTAAACTTTTCCCCCTCCTTCCTTCAATTTTTAGGCCTGGGCTTTGATTTGCAAGGTTGGGGGGTGGGGCAGTTAGGGAAAGAGGTGCTCTTATGCAACACAAACACTTCTCATTTCTGCTTTGGCTAGACTCAAAGCCAAGTTCTCTACCTGACTTTCTGGAATGACCAATAGCACTAAATGGGTAGGAGGTAGGCAGTCTGAACTGAGTCTTCTGTACCTCCAAGAAGGTCAGCTTCTGCCAAGGGTGGTAGATGGGAAGGAACAATGAGAGTATGAAAAACTCTTTCAGAAAAATTTGTTCTCATTGTCCCTCTTCTCTTTCCAGGATGAAGAGTAGGTGAATGGGGAAGCCATTGCTTGTGGGCCCTCCACCGCACCATTTTCTGAAGGAAAACTGTTCAACTCTTCTGTTTTCTTGCAGCAGAGAAGCCAAATCCAGCTGGGTCTGCAGCTTCTGGCAGGTTAAAAAGTGCATTTCCACATGGTTTGCAGGGTCACACCAAATTCTAACACTTTTTTTTTCTTTAAACCTTCCTGCTACTGATTCCTCTGAACACATTGTGGAACTCTGAGCAGAACTCCAGGTTAATCTGCCTGTGTCTGGTGTTTGTGTGTCACTTTTGTGTTGGGCTCTCCCCAGTAGGTTGCCTTGTCCTTGAGGGAGGAAGCCTGCTAGTCTCCAGCTTCCTTTGAAACTTCCCAGTTCCTCTACCCATAGCCTCTGCAAATCTGCTCACTCACCCCAACCACTTTGTTTTCAAGTGCTTTGGGAATGAATTTTTCATCTTCAAACGAATATAATTATTTGGCTCTGTGTCCACTGCATAGGTGCAGAGACAGGCAGCGTGGCTGTAGAAACGCCAGGCGAACAGCCTTCACGATGCAAAGACCACAACGGCTCACCTCCTAATGACCACCCTCGACAAAAACCAACAGCTCCCTAAACACATCTCCTTCGCACCTCTCTCAGAAAAGGCAGTACGCAGGGTGGTCAGGAGTTCAAGTGCCCAGTGCCCTCCTCTTCAGCTGTAACCTCAGAAGGTCACTTCAGCACTCGAGGTTCCTTTTCTTCCTATGTAAAATGGGAATAGAAACTGAATCTACGTCATAGGGATGTTGTAAGGATGACGAGCTATCAAATGCAAACTATTCACACCGTTCAGCACTCAAGGTATACCAGCTGCGCCTACTAGCAACTATTACTAGTAGTAAAGGCTAGTAGGTTGAGTCTCTCTTGGGACGCAGGGAGCCTGGCTGACCACCCAGAAAGGCGTCGCCCACCTTCCACGCCGCTTCAGGTCCCGCCGTCTGGGGGCGGGGGGGGTCGGGGCCCGACCTGCCTCGGCGTGCCAGGGGCCTGGGTCCCACCGCGCTCGCTCAGGGCAGGTGGGCTGGCGGCAGCCCCGGCAAAACCGCAGGTGCGGTACCGGCCGCACCGAGGCCGTGGGTGGGGCGAGCGGAGGTCGGGGGGCGCCGAGTGCGCCCCGCGGGGGGGTCCGGGGGCGGCTCCAGAAGTCCGGCGGGCGAGATCCGGGCCCCCCGGAGCGACGCCGCCTGGCACCGGCCTCGCGGCCACGCCGGGCGCGCGCCCCGACGCCGGCCCCGCCCCCGGGAGCCCCGCCCCTCGGCACCCCGGGCTGGCCGGAGCGAGCGGCCGCGCTAGGCGACCCGCCACGCGCCTCGTCACTGGAGCTGCTCCCGGCTGGGCCTCGGCGGCTGGTCGGGGAGGCCGCCGCGGGGGAGGCGGGGGCTGCGGGGCGCGACGCCGCCGGGCCGCCCCGCCCTGGGAGGCGCCCGAGTCCTCATCAAGTGACCAATATCCCTTCCAGGAGAACACGGTCCTTCTGAGGGAAGCGGGCTCCGGCGCGCTGCCCCGGCGCCAAACCGCCGTCATCTCCTTCCTGTGCCGGGTGATTCGTCTCCTCACCCACCCGAAAAAACATAGTCCGGCCCGCGCGCCTTTGTGGGGCAGTGCTCTTCCTCACACGGTGTGGCTCTCCCGGCCCGTAACCTTTGTCTTTCCCACTCTAAGTGCTCTGGGCCCCACCAGGAGGATAACTCAGCCCTGAGAGAGAACCTGAAGGGAGACGCTGAAGAGGGAGCAAGGGGAAGGCAGGGAGAGGCGAGCCTGGCGGAGGAACACAGAGGACCGTGGGGGCAGTGCGCACGCGCGCCGACTGAACGAGTTCCGGTCTGGCCGGGGCCTGGCTCCTAAAAATAGCCCCGGTGTGGGGATCCGTGCGCGGATGTCCCGGCGAGTCCGGGGCTGAAGGAGGCGGCTCCGGGCGGCGCGGAGCGCGGGTGGCGGGCCCTGGCTGCGGCGTGTGCGCGCCCGCCCGCATTCGCCGGAGACCGGGTGAGGGCCGCGGGCGACAGGGCTCGGTTGGTGGGGTCGGTGGGGCCCGAGGGGGCTGCGTCTCGGCGAGAGGACCGGGTGAGGGCTGGGGGGCGCCGGGGCGGGGGGCGGCGCCGCTCGGGAGGGGCGCCCGCGGGGCCCCCGGGACGGCGGCGCGGCGCCGCGTCCCGCTGGCAGGGGCCGGGGCGGAGGCGCGCTGCGGCGGGCCGGGTGGGGTGCGGGGAGGCGGCGAGCAGTGGTCGCGTCGGGGTCGGCGCCTCCTGTGGAGGTGGGGGCGGGGTGCCCCGAGGGCGGGCCCGCGGGCTGAGGGGCGTCGCGGGCCGGCTGAGGGAGGCGCGGCGGCGCGGGCTGGGCGCTCGGAGCCTCCCGGGGCGCACGTCGCGTCTGGGGCTGGGGGGCGGTGGCGGACGTCGCCTCCTTGAAAGTTGAGGGAGTTCCCTGGGGGTCCGAAGGCTCTCTGTGGGGAAACGCCCGAGGGCCCTTTGCTTAACCTTGCCGTGCGAGGCAGGGGTCTCCCCGAAGCGACTGACCCCTGCTGCAGGAGGCGTTGTGCGCTCTTGTTGGAAGAAGTTCCTCACTTCTGTTTTGGAAGAAGGTTGGTCTAACGGAGCGGAACTCTCGGTGTGTGTGTGTGTGTGTGTCACTGGCCGGTTCGGTACTTGGGGCCAGAAGGTGGCCTGGGCCGGGGGCACCTGCGGGTGCGGACTCCCGACCGTGCGGGGAGACGTCGCGGGGGAGAAGGGGCTGCGTAGGGAACCGCTCGCTGCCCCCCGGACGTCCATCCAAAGTAGATCCCGGCTCGCAGGGAAGGTTTTCTGTGATGGAAACTTTGTCCTTCAGTTCGATTCCGTCTGTCTTTGATCCATGAGGATCCCTTAGTAGGTGAGATAGTGTAACAAGTTTGGAAATGGTGAGCGTTTCTGCATTAGAAAAAACAAGTTGTTGTATTCTCCTCCCCCCCCCCCCCGCTTAAAGTGTCACTGTAAAAATGTCCTCAGACCTGATGACTTGATTCCTGAGATAAGAAGCGAGCATCCTGTCAGGATCCGGTAGGGATCCATGTGCGGACTGAAGAGTCATAGCACAATGTTAACCTGCATTTTACTTTATAGTGAGATTGTGATTCTAATAAGTGTGCTTTTAAAAAGGCCTGCTGTGGTGTGTTAAGTTACGTGTATTTTTAAAAAAAATATTGTCTGAAAATTGTCAAGTTTTAGTGCAGTATGTTTTCCATGTGTATTTTTTTTTTTTTTTAGTAAATAGAGAGAAGGTTCCCTAAAGCTGTAATTAGGTGTACATTACACAAGAGCACTTTTCCTTTAAGAATCCAGCTGTGTTGTTTTGGCAACTGCCAAGTACTCCAGTTGTCAGTTTTAAAATCTGTGTTACCTTGGCAGTACTTGCACAGTCTGTGGCAAAGGTAAACAAAATAGCTTAAAGATTTTTTTCCTGCAAACACAGAAATGGCATTTATTTTAGTATGAATTTAAGAAATGAGGATAAAATAACCCTTGTTTATTATGACTTTTGTATGTACATCTTTTGGTTTGGTTCATTTTTGAAGTTATAAGTCTTTACTCATGTCTTTTCCTGTGAATGGCAGCTTTTGTTTTAGGAAAAAAGTCAAAAGTGTCTTCACTAAAGTGGATGACAAATTTAGTCAGACTTTATATCAAACAATGAACACATGTTATGTGTCTAGTTCTATATGATGATGCACTAACCGATTCTGAAATCATTTTTAATTCTCACTGAGCAGTGTAGTAAAGTGTAAAAAGTTGTGGTAATGGTGTTGCAGTGAAAATACCGAAGAATTAAAACTAGTGATTTAAGTACTTTGTAGACACAGTCTTTAATAATTCTGTTGAAAGAGTGCTTCCAGTGAAAGTTTATTTACTAAAGCCATTGTGAGGTAGTAGTGATCTCTCTAAACACAATTATTTAATTCACACTATTGTTACATATAATGGTTTTATTCATCTTGGAGAAAGGATGATAAAATTATGTTTAACTCCTTAAATTACTTCCCAGGAAGTTTTTTTTTCTCCCCCCTCAATTGTTTAGAGTAATGAGTGATTGAGAGGTGGAGGGTGTTCAGTAGAAGGAAAGTAGCTTTTTGGGGTTTAAGAAGTAATAATTGTTAATATCACTGTTGAATTAAAGCTTGAGAATGATCTATATTGTTAAGAGTTTCTAATGCTTCCCTAGTGGGAGTACTTGTGACAAAGACCTTTGCTTTGGTAAATGGAACTAGAAATAATCTTTTCAAGATGAGTTATTTTGAATGGTGAGGCTTTATTTTTCAGGGCAGTTGCATTATTGCTTTGCATTTTACTTTTAGGATGCAGTGCAGTTTAATTTTATTAATATTCAAGCAGCAATGTCATCACTCATTGGTTATCAAGAGAGAAATATAGAAGTGTATTCTGAGAGTAGTTAAGTAATTATGAAAATATTTATTAGAATATGATTTTGAAGTTGAAATATTTCAATGAAAATTTATTTTAATAGATGTGTTTTCTGATCTAGGAGGGAGAAACCATAAATTTGTTACTGGGAAATAGCATGCTTAATCAGTCAGGTTTTGGAAAGCCATCTTTTTTTCTCTCCTTTTGCTGCTTTTATAAAGTCTAGCAAGAGGGATTTGTTGTAACATACAATGATGATGGTCCTCGATTTTCTGTGGGCATTTTAAATTTTATATATTCTGTCTTGTAATCAGACCATGCATGTATCTTTTTGCTTTGAAAGATATACACTTGGCACATATGAATGTTAAAAAGTCTAGCTGAAATTTTTCTTGTATTAGTGATGGAGCAATGAAAAACAATGTTTTGTGGATTGAACATGTTTAGCATTGCCTTTTTTTCTAGATTAGAAAGAAAATTTCTGAATATTCTTAATAAATTGAGGAGTAATAAGACAACTATAAATATGGAAAATAAAGTCTATATTCTAGTTAGATAACTTCCTGCAAAAAACACTTTAACACGTTGTGCTGATTTGCAAGTAAAGGAAGGCTGCTTGAGTTTGTCGTCAGATCTTGGTTCTGATCCCAGCTCTACCACTGACAAAGTTATGAGACGTCTTCTGTAAAATGGGAAGGAATTTTACCACCTGCCCCATAGAATTGTTAAAATTAAATGAAACAATGGTGTAATAGGTCCTAGGGGTTGCTTGAGGCTTAATGTACAAAATGTGTACAAAATGTATATTGCCTCATCTCCCTTCATCCCTTCCTTCCTATGATGATTGTATAGGTGATCTGCCTCTTACATGTATCTTTCTGTTTGTTACCAAAAAGGAGTTCATATAATGCGTAAATATAGGAGAATGCTCATATATTTGTTTGGGATAAAATATCCCAACATCTTAAATTCATTGTCATATTATACATTAAATGTTTATTTGGCTTATCTGGAGTCATTGTTGGATTCTAACTTCCATGATCTCTCTGCATATTAAAAAAAATAAAAGTCAAATGTGAGTATAGTTCCTAACTTTCAATGAAACATATCTCTTAGTGATTATTTGTGAGAGGCATCTTTAAAATACGGTATTTAAAATTTGAAATTAGAAGAAATATTTTTATAACATACCTGGTTTAGTCACTAAGTCACATCTGACTCTTGCATCCTATGGGCTATATGTAGCCCATCAGGCTCCTCCGTCTGTGGGGTTTTCCAGGCAAGAATACTGGAGTGGGGTGCCATTTGCTTCTCCAGGGGATCTTTCCCATCTAGGGATTGAACCTGGGTCTCCTGCCTTGCAGGAAGATTCTTTACTGACTGAGCCACTAGGGAAGCCTGGTGTATATATATATCTAAAAAATAGCTTTTCTCTAGTGGGTAATTGTAATTTTTTATTCTTCATTTTATTTGTTTGGTGGAACTAAATTATTTTTGTATGCTTTATCTGTGTACTCTATGATAAATGGATGACTCCAGTTTATTATAATTGAGAGTGTAAGCCCATTTGTTAATAAGTCTCATGCATGGCACAGGATATGTGTTAACACATAATTAAGAAATACTGCATTATATAGATGTTTGTCATTTGCTGATTTTAATAATTATTATTAGAATTGATACTTACTGAAGTTAGTAGTTTATTTAACATTGAATCATCTTAGTAATCACTCGAAATCATAAAAAAAAAATTAGCTGGTTTATGAGGCTAATGGTGTTATTTGAACAGTGGTGTAGGACACCAGATAATTTACTACTTCATCAGTTTAATGATTGATGATGTTGAAAGCTAGAGGAATTGTTAACAAGGGTGCAAAAACATACTAGCTGATCTGATTTCTAATAACTATCAACCAAGGCATATCTTTTTATGGTTGTCTTGAATCCGTACTCATTTTATTTTCCTCAGAAACTTTAATTTATGAACTTAATTTCAGCAATCAATAAAGTTACATTGTTACATGTTTTGAGAAATGTTTTGGTAGTGGGTGGTAAATTTATACTGCATGAGCTGGACCTTTTTCAGCAGCTTATTTTTGTTGCCAGCAGCATGTATGTGGAGGTTGACTTGGATTACTTTGAGGTATGATTTGTCAACCTTGGAACAAAAGGATACTCTTCATGTAACCTAGTAAGATAACTAATAACTGTTGGCTTATTAAAACAAGGTCTTTTGCATTGACTAATACTGTGTTTACTTGTCTTATTTTTTATCCCCACCCCTAGCAATCTTTTATATAAAGACTAGAATTGTATTTCTGAAATTCAGATCTAAATGTTATACTTCTTTTAAGAAAAACTTCAAAGGCATATAAAATCAGTAAAGAGTCAGTAATGTAAGAGGTAAGAGGTTGATCTCTAAAATCTGACTGCCTAAGTTTTAGAATACCCACTCTAGCACTTTCTGTTCTTTGGCAAGTTCTCAATCTTCTTGAAGCTCAGTGTATAAAACAGTGATTATAATATTATCTACTTTGCAGAGTTGTTGAGAGAATTGAATGAGATGTATATTATCAGGCTTTTAGCACAGTGCTTGGTACCTTAAAGTGTAGTTTTTTTTTTTTTTCTCTTACTGTTACTATCATTACTACTACTGCTGTTGCCATTATTAGTCATGGTTCACTTCATAATATATTCTGTCCTATCTTTTCAGGCTCATTGTCAGCAACAACCCTTCAGTTTCTATGACCCAGTTAAGGCCAGCTGTTTGCTTTTCCCTGAAAAGGCTATTATTTTTGTGCCGATGTCTCCCACTTTTATTTTTCTAGCCCAGAATTTTCCTGATTTTGATACCCACTTGGAAATCTAGTTGGGATTTCAAACATAATGTTAGCTACATGACTAAAATATAGCTATTTATTCCTCTCTGCCAACCTTCTTCCTCCCTCTTATGTTCAAACCCTGATGTCTCTGCTGGCCTTCCCAATCTTAGTAAGTGGCAGTACTCAAGCCAGAAACCTAAGATAACATTTTGGATTCCTTTCTTTTCTCTCAGATGCAGTCCATCCACACGTTCTGTTGTACCTTCGGAGTTTATCTTGTGCCAATCCACTGCTCTTAGCCGTCATTGTGAAGTGAAAGTCACTCAGTTGTGTCCGACTCTTTGCAGTCCCATGGACTATGCAGTCCATGGAATTCTCCAGGCCAGAATACTGGAGTAGATAGGCGTTCCCTTCTCCAGGGGATATTCCCAACCCAGGAGTCGAACCCAGGTCTCCCACATTGCAGGTGAATTCTCTACCAGCTGAGCCACCAGGGAAGCCCTTCATTGCCGCCTGTTTATTTCACAGCATCATGATCTCTTACATGAATTATTGCAGTGGCCTCCTGACTGGGCATCTTGTTTCTTTTCCTGTTCCTCATAAGTTCTTTATTCACACCGCAATCCTAGGGACCATTTTAAGAGCCTCAATCTTGTCATTTTTCCTTAAACTCTTCCAGTGACTTCCCATTCTGATCTTTCTTGTTCTCATTGTCTTTTTCTTCATTGGAGGCCAGCTACTTGCACCTCTCAAGAGTTTTTTAAACTCTACTTCCATTTTAGGGTCTTGTGTACTTTTTGTGCCACCTGCTTGAGATGCTTTTCATAAGGCTGACCTGACCAGACTCTTTGGAACTTGGCCCAAATCTCACTTCTTTACTCAGACCATCCTGTTTAATGTTGCAGTCCAATAGTTACTCTATCCCATATTTTATTTCCTTTGAGAATACTTAGTATATTTGTAGGTATCTTGTTTGATTATTGCATAAGTGTGGTCTTTATCTCTGTTATCTGAATGTAGTATTTCTGTAGCTTGTTCATGTTTTTGCCAGGGATTGGAATGCTCCATTGTTCATATACCTACTGAAAGTTATCCTTTAAGTTATACCCCAAATGTTATCTTGATACTGATTTTAATCTTTTTAGACGAAGTTTACCTCCCTTGCTCTCAGTGCAAACAATATTTGTAGAGTAAAATGTGTTATTGAACATTTCAGTTCAATTCAGTTCAGTTGCTCAGTCATGTCCAACTCTTTGCGACCCCATGGACTGCAGCATGCCAGGCCTCCCTGTCCATCGCCAACTCCCAGAGTTTACTCAGACTCATATCCATTGAGTCAGTGATACCATCCAACCATCTCATCATCTGTTGTCCCCTTCTCTTCCTGCCTTCAATCTTTCCCAGCATCAGGGTCTTTTCCAATGAGTCAGTTCTTCACCTCAGGTGGCCAAAGTATTGGAGTTTCAGCATCAGCATCAGTCCTTCCAATGAATATTCAGGACTGATTTCCTTCGGGATGGACTGATTGGATCTTCTTGCAGTCCAAAGGACTCTCAAGAGTCTTTTCCAACACCATAGTTCAAAAGCATCAATTCTTCAGTGCTCAGCTTTCTTTATAGTCCAACTCTCACATCCATACATGACCACTGGAAAAACCGTAGCCTTGACTAGACAGACCTTTGTTGACAAAGTAATGTCTCTGCTTTTTAATATGCTGTCTAGGTTGGTCATAACTTTTCTTCCAAGGAGCAAGTGTCTTAATTTCATAGCTGTGGTCACCATCTGCAGTGATTTTGGAGCTCAGAAAAATAGTCTGTCACTGTTTCCCCATCTATTTGCCATGAAGTGATGGGACCAGAGGCCATGATCTTAGTTTTCTGAATGTTGAGTTTTAAGCCAACTTTTTCACTGTCCTCTTTCACTTTCATTGAACATTTAAAGTATTGTAATTGACGTCAGTCTCTTCTGCTAGGCTGAGTTCCTATGTCAGAGATACTGCCTTGGTCTTTTAGTATGCTCAATACAAACCTGTCTTGCCACATAGTGAATGCTCAGTAAATGTTGAATTGAGTGAAAGTTGTCTGAACAACTGAGATGACCAACCCAAATCAAGTTTTCCAAATGAGACTTTAAAAATGATAAAAGTGCTTTCCAGATTATAAAATACTAGTTTGTGCATTTTTTGTACATATTGACATGCATTCTGGGTCAAGGTTGGAATCCCAGACTATTGAGCATATCCTGAGATTCCATCTTGTGAGAGTTTTGTGGCCAGCATTAGGAACCGAATCACTGTTTGTAATGGTGAAGATCATTCTACATTCTAAACATCTGACTTACAAATGAGATTTTGAAATGTGACTTATTTGCATGTTGGGGACTACTTTGTCAAATGTTTATTTTGGTGATGAAAACTTTTAATAGAGTTAAGGTGACATGGATCATGAAGAAAAGGGAGAAAAGAATCTGGGAGTCAAAATATTTTATTTTTCAGAAATGACTCAGTTTACCCAAAGTAATGTTTTGGTGTTGGCAGAAGGTTGTTGTTGTTTTAATGTTTTGTTTTGGGAAAACTTTAGATATAAGACTAATACAGTGAGCTCATATACTTGTCACCTAGATTCATCAGTTGTTAATATTTAGCATATTTGCCTTATGGTTCTCTGTATTTGCGGAGTGATTTCAAAGTCTGGAAACTGATATTATTTTATCTATAATTTGAAGCTCCTTGATTACATCTATAGAGGATACCAAAGATTCAAGTATTTTCAGTTAAAGTCAGAGGCATATCTTTTGAGGCAGAACATTACAGACGCATACAAGGGATAGAAATGCTGCATTCATGTACATTGCTGACAAGGAAACCACATATTAAACATACAACATACCGTATATTACAATGTAATAGCAGAAATCCACTCTCTAGATCTTCTTTTTCCTACTCTACCCTCCTCCTCTTCCTGTCATAATATTGTTATTGTTGAGCCATTTGAGAGTAGGTCTCATACATCGTGATCCTTTACCCCTAAATGCTTCAGCAATATTGCCTAAGAACAAAGAGATATTCTTACATAACCACAGTATGATGGATTCAAGAAATTTAATATTGATACAGTAGTTTATTATACAGTTCATGTTGGAGTCTCTTCAGTAGTGCCAGTAAGATTCTTTAATAGTTTTTTTTTTAATTCCTTTTTTATTTTATTTTAGTTGTCATATATCCTTTAACCTGAGACAGTCCTTGAACCTTTTTCCCCATGAAATCGTTAGTTTTGAGGAGTACAGTCCTTTGTTTTGTAGGATGTCCATTACTTTGGGTTTGTTGTGTTGCTTCTTCGCTGGTAGATTCAAGTTCTGCATTTTTGGCAGGAATACCACATAAGCTTTGATACGTCTTTCCTTCAGTGCATCACTGTCAGGAGGCAGTATCATGTCTGTTTGATCCCTTGTTGTTGATGTTTACTTGTATCACTCGTTAAGGTTTGCCTACCAATTTTTTCTCCATATAAAAATTTTCATTTTCCTCCTTGTTATTATGGAATAATCTTTGGGGAGCCGCTTTGAGGCTGTGTTTTTGTTTTCCCTAAAATGTTCACATAATGGTTTTAACATTCATTAATGATTTTTGCCTGAATCAGTTATTGTACAGTGGTTCCGAAGTGATTTTTTTTTTTTTTTTTTTACTGTTTCTTCTACATTTGCTAGTTGGCCTTCTATTAAGTTGTAAATTAGAACTTTTCCTTCTCATTTGTTTATTTAATATCAATATAAATTCAGAGATTCTTTTTTTTAAATTAAGTGGGTTATTCTCTCATTACTTGTCAGTATTCACTTTGATGTTCCAAATAAACTCAGATTTGGTCAGTGGGAGCTCCTTCAAGTTAACTCATTGATTGACACATTCCTATCATTTTTGGAGCACTTCATTCCTTTTGAGACAAAAGATATTTCAGGTTCATTGTCTGCTTTTTCTGCTGTCCTAGAATCAGCCATTTCTTCAAGGAGTCCTGGTTTCTTTCATTGGGTCATAGTATTTAGAAATCAAGAACTGGACAGCAGGTAAGCTTGTTGACACTGGAATATCATTGTTTTGAGCCCTTTCAGCTGACTAAGCTAAGAAATTTTGAGTTTATGCTGATTGCTCAGGCAGTAGATTGTAATTTTTCTTACATTCCTGAAACATCTTGCAACAGAATCACTTCTTTTGAAACTGTTAACCATTTAAGTGACTAATTTGTCCTGTAATTTTTCTGTTTAATTTTGTAATGGTTGGGTCTCATTTTCCAAAACTTACTTTAAACTTTGTGGAGATAGGAATTCTGTTTTGTATCTTTGTTTGCTCAGTGAGTATGTTTCACAGTGCCTTGAGCATGATTGGTACCCATGTGTTGTTTATATTATAAATATAATAATGACTCAGTATTATTTTTATTAGTGTTATACCGTAGTTAAATAATCTTGTGTTTTGTTAAAAGTTTTATGGAAACTTCTAAGTGAATTGATGATTCATTTGTTTTGTTTTTAATAGTTCTGCTAACCTTGAAATAAAAAGTTTTTCAGCTTTAAAATTTTAAAAACCTTATTCCTGAGACTAAAGTATGTAATTAAAGAACATCAAAATGACTAATCCTGGCATTGCTGTTTTGTACTGTTTTTTAGCCCTTTCTGGGCTTCACTTTAATTATAAAATGAGATGATATCTAGATCCTTTTTAACTCTAGGTTATATGCTTTATATCTAATTAACATTGATTTGTTTATGAAAATAAAATTAAGTGCTGCAAAGTATAGTGGAAAGAATATTGTGTTCCTGAGCCAGAAGTCATTGGGTTCTAATTCTTTGTAAGCATTGTGTTACTTTGGTAATTTATTTCATGGTTTGGTTTTCATTATCTTATTCAATCCGTAGGGCTAGGTGATGAGGAGTAAGAATGAACACTTGCTGTGTGCTTGATGTGTGGAGTGCTGCAGGAGCACATAGAAGGCACAGTTCACCCAGTTTCAGGGAGATCCAACCAGTCCATCCTAAAGGAAGTCAGTCCTGAATATTCATTGGAAGGACTGTTGCTGAAGCTGAAGCTCCAATACTTTGGCCACCTGATGCAAAGAACTGACTCATTTGAAAAGACCCTGATGCTGGGAAAGATTGAGGGCAGGAGGAGAAAGGGACCACAGAGGATGAGATGGTTGGATGGCATCACCGACTGGATGGATATGAGTTTGAGCAAACTCCAGGAGTTGGTGATGGCCAGGGAGGCCTGGCATGCTGGAGTCCATGAGGTCACAAAGCATTAGACACAACTGAGCAACTAAACTGAGGAAAATTTATTCCAGTGACTTCTTCAACTTAGGTTGAAGTCTAAAGGGTGAATAGGACTTAGCTTTGTGAAGAGAACGGGTAGAGTGTACCAGACCTGTAATAAAGACAAGAGATATGCTTAGGGAGCTTAGATTGCTTGGAGAAACTCAAAGAGTATCTATGGATGAATCAGGCAGTGCCAGAGAGAAGACACTGGAGAGGTAAGTAGGGACCAGATTTGAAGAGCCCTTTAAGCTATGTTAAGGAATTTGTGGGGCTTTCCTGGTAGCTCAGACGGTAAAGCATCTACCTACAATGTGGGAGACCTGGGTTCGATCCCTGGGTCAGAAAGATCCCCTAGAGAAGGAAATGGCAACCCACTCCAGTATTCTTGCCTGGAAAATCCCATGGACCGAGGAGCCTGGTAGTCTACAGTCCATGGGGTCACAGAGAGTCTGACACAACTAAGCGAATTTGTATTGTGTTTTAGGGAAAATCTCAGCATCTTAAGCCTGGCAGGAAATTAAAAGGTAATACTGATTGGTCTGTGTCAGCTTCTTTAGAGAGAGTTAAAATTGGTAGGTAGGGAGAGTAATTGAGGAGGATATTACAAAAAACTAGTTAAAAGGGCTAAGGTGGCTGGACTATGGTAGTGGAATGAGGATTGGAGAAATAGTTGAATTTGAGAAGATACATAGTGGGGGCTTGTGGAAGGAGAAAGAGAAAGAGTTTAGGGTGATGATTAGATTTATGGCTTGGGCAGTTGACAGAATGAGTGAGTTTACTGAAATAGGAAACACAAGGGA
The DNA here is from genome assembly GCF_023091745.1 of Budorcas taxicolor. Lineage (NCBI taxonomy): Eukaryota > Metazoa > Chordata > Mammalia > Artiodactyla > Bovidae > Budorcas > Budorcas taxicolor. The sequence continues at coordinate 9,424,545 of NC_068930.1, read as the reverse complement.
GGATTAGGCTCTGGAGGAAGATGATGAGTTTACTTGTGATAGACTGCTTAGGTGGATTAAGAGGGTATAGTCAGAGAGTGGGATGAATAATTTACTCTTAGAAGTGGAACAGTTCCTGTAATGACAATGTCTAAGGAGTTGGCCATGGAATGGGTATTTGAAGAGGAGTGGAAGTGAAGATATGTAATGGGCAGGGAAAGAGGAGGAATTGTCTATTTAAAAAAGCCTGTGTGTGTGCTTGCCCTAAGGCAGAGTAACTCTGTTTTGATTATCTCAAGATTTTCAGTGTTTGACCTTGGATAATAAAAGTGAAATCTTTTAAATACTGTGTTCTCAATTGATGTTGTTTGTCAGTTGTGTCCAACTCTTTTTGACCCCATGGACTGCAGCACGCGAGCTTTCCTGTCCTTCACCGTCTCCCTGAGTTTGCTCAAACTCATGTCCATTGTGGAGAAGGCAGTGGCAACCCACTTCAGTACTCTTGCCTGGCAAATCCCATGGACGGAGGAGCGTGGTAGGCTGCAGTTCTTGGGGTCATGAAGAGTTGGACAAGACTGAGCGACTTCACTTTCACTTTTCACTTTCATGCATTGGAGAAGGAAATGGCAACCCACTCCAGTGTTCTTGCCTGGAGAATCTCAGGGATGGCAGAGCCTGGTGGGCTGCCATCTATGGGGTTTCACAGAGTCGGACACGACTGACTCAACTTAGCAGCAGCAGCAGCATATCCATTGAGCCAGTGATGCCATCCAGCCATCTCATCTTCTATCTCCCCCTTCTTCTCCTGCCCTCAGTCTTTCCTAGCATCGGGGTCTTTCCCAGTGAGTCGACTGTGCATCAGGTGGCCAAAGTATTGGAGCTTTCAGCTTCCTCTTCAGTCCTTCCAGTGAATATTCAGGGTTGATTTGTTTTAGAATTGACTGGTTTGATTTCCTTGGTGTCCAAGGGACTCTCAAGAGCCTTCTCCAGCACCACAATTCAAAAGCATCAGTTCTTTGGCATGCAGCCTTCTTTATGGTTCAGCTCTCACATCCGTACATGGCTACTGCAAAGACCATAGCTTTGACTATATGAACTTCTGTTGACAAAAGTGATGTCTCTGCTTTTTAGTACACTGTCTTGGTTTGTCATAGCTTTTCTTCCAAGGAGCAAGGGTCTTTTAATTTCGTGGTTGCAGTTAAGATTTTCTTAAGTTAAACAAGCAAAAAAAGAAAAAAACCCACAACAAATAAACACATTTTTCTTAACAAAGCAGGAGGCTGTTTAATTGCTCCAGGCTCATGTTGTATTTTACCTTTTCCAGTCCTGGAATCACCCTCTTTTCTGAAGAGCCTTGGCTCCTTTTATTGGAAGATGGCATTTAGAAATCAAGATCTGGGTGCTAGGTGTGCTAATTGCCCCTGAGGTATCATTGTTTCTATGCCTTCTCAGCAGAGCTAAGAAATATGTGTATACTAACCCATACATTCACATCTACAGTTGGTTCCACTAAAACGTAGCGTGTGTGTTCCTAAAAATCACTGTGCTGTGCAGAGTTGTGTAGTAAAGATCATGGGGTTTGGGGCATCCGTGGATCTAGGAGAATATACTCAGACTTTGTCAGTGACACATTAAAGGCTTCCCCTGTGGCTCAGTGGTAAAGAATCTGCCTGCAGTGCAGGAGGTGTGGGTTCAATCCCTGGTTTGTGAAGATCCCTTGAAGGAGGAAATGGCAACCCGCTCTAGTATTCTTGCCTGGAAAATCCCATGGACAGAGGAGCCTGGCAGTCTACAGTCCTTGGGATCTCAAAGAGTCAGACATACTAAAGCAACTGAAGACACACACACAGGAACCTAATAACCTATTTAATAGCAGCCATGGTTTTAAGAGTGGTTAAGTACAGTTTTAACTGTATTAAATGGTTTAAGTAATCATAAAGAGTAAATATGCCTTTCTAGTATGGGAAACACATGAAGTTTGCTAATGTAGATGAATTTTGGAAGGGTTGTGGCTTGTGAATTATTATGAAGTCGTAGATAGTTAACCTGAAATCAGATGAAACAACACTAGATGTGGATGGATGTGGCTCATAACAGATGCTGTTATATTATGGACTGTGGTAGATCATTTTCATTTGAGATAATTCTTCCTTGGGTGCCTTGCAATTTATTCTTCATTTCTGTAAATTTTTTTCTAATTTTTTAAATTCAGTTACTTTTAACTTTCTTGTTTTTGTTTTTAGTTTTTCGATTGCTGAGTCAAAGTGGTTTTCATATCCTCAAATGCTTGTTTGAATATATTAATCCAATTATTAATATAATAATAGTTCTTAATTACTAGGGATACTATATTAATAGAATATATTTAATTCTGTTTGGAATACTGACTTACAGATTTTTTTTCCTGCTTTGAGGTTATTTTTGGTAGGGTTTTCCCCTCACATGATATGTCAAATTCTGTTCCCTGATTTTCTGGATTGCACTTTTCTTTTGTTCATTTTTATGGTAGTGGGTTTTTTAACGGTATTCCTAGTTTAATGGTGCCCTCTTCTGTCAGTATAGAATAGTCCTGTTACTTCAGTAGTTTTTATTTGTCTGTTTTAATGATTGAAGAGATGGATTGTGAGACTTCCATCTCTATGATTCTTTTTGATCTAGCAAGTCCTTAAAATTTTCCCTTTTTCTTTTTCCTTTTACCATCCAGTTGCCAAAGGACACTCCTCCTTTTTTTCTGTCTTCTCCCAGAGCGTTGTGCTTCAAGGTTGTACCACTTTACATGGTGGATCACGCTTTAAATGATACCTATTTGTTTAAATCACCAGAAGTTTGAACTTCCTTGCCTATATTCTGTGGTCTGCTCTGCCCATTTCTCCAGTATTTTCCCAGATTTAGAGTGGGTTTAATATTTTTGGTGGTCTTTGCAAATGACCCTAAGGCCTGTTTGTTGGCACCAAGCCTTGTGGTTTAGTGGGCGTGGAGTGACAGTCTTAGAGGTCAGGCATTGAGATTTGGTAGTTTTTCTGTTCCTAGTCATAGTTGTTTTGTTGTTGTTGTTTTTGGTTTTCAGGCTGTGCTGAAAGCTTGGCTTTGAGTAGAATTTCCTTTTCCTCATTTTTTTCATATGGTTTGTGTTGTGCTTAGTTGCTCAGTTGTGTCCAACTCTTTGCGACCCCATGGTCTGCAGCCCGCTAGGCTCCTCTGTCTATGGGGATTCTCCAGGCAAGAATACTGGAGTGGGTTGCCATGCCTTCCTCCATGGGATTTTCCCAACCTAGGGATTGAACCCAGTCTGCCACATAGCAGGTGAATTCTTTACCATCTGAGCCACCAGAGAATAGGGGGAATATTTTTAGTTACTTAGATAATGCTACCACCAGCATCCTCACTAAAATGTCTACTTTTGGGGGAGAGAGAGCAGGAATCTATTGCTTACACTACTGGTGCTACAAAGCTTTTAGTTATGAAAAGGAATAAGTAAGTCAACTTCCATTGCTGAGCTGGAGCCTTTAGAAAGTACCTTGTAGGAAAAATAAGCTAGTTTAAATATTTTTACTTCACTCTGCTGGCATACAAATGCAGGTTCTAGGTTATTACAGGAGTCTTAAGTACTTTTTTCTGTCAAGTTATTAATTCAAAGATTTATTTCAATAATGTATATTAGAAATACCTTGGTTTTATTATAATATGAATGAGTTATAGACCTATATTCAACCTAAGACTTGGTACTTATTTATTCTAGTGACAGTATAATATAATACCTTTTTGAAAAAGATAATTTATAAACTTGGAAATTGATCTGATAGATGTTGACTTCTTTGAAAGTCAAACTACTTGTATCTCTTCTCATTGTTTTTCTACTCCTTTTCAGCCTTTTCAGTTTTATGATTTGAACTGTTGTCCTTTGATTACAATAAACTGTAGGTATTGTGTTATTTCTTGGTTGTATACTTTTTATTGTGTTTAATAGGTTAACACTATGTTTATTGTAGCTAAAGTTGATTAGTTCTCTCTTATATACTTTATATCTCTGTCTTTTTAACATGAGAAGTTTAACCTAAAGTTGGAAGTTATTTATGCGTGGTTTCTAGAATTTAGTTGCTTAAAATATTTATTACATTTAAACATTTCTTTCCATAGAATTAGCAAGTTTTTGATCAGTGTTTTATGTTGTTGGAGTAGAAATTGACATGTTCTACTAGTCATCATACATTTATTTTTAAAAATATAGGCCAGAATTAAAAGGCGTGTTGACTTTAAACATCAGAAATCTTCCATAATATAAATCAAAACCTTTTATTATTAATGATGTGTTTTTGGAATTTCCCTCCAGCCTTTTTCATGGTGTTTAAAGGCAGTCAGTACTTACGCCCAGCTGCCTGTCTTTTGTGTCTCATATATGAGCTTTCATTTCTTTTTTCATAGCTTCTATAAGTCATAAATAATGACTTGACAGGCGTTTTATACAATTTCTTTTCATTGCTCTACCCCTTTTCTTCCTGGTAAATATGGTAGCCCGGAAGCAATCTCCATGGCTCTGTTCCCTTGCGCCTTCCTTTTGTATTTTTTTCATTTTCCATTGTCACTACTTTAACTATTGTTTCTGTATCACTGATGCAGAAACATAAGCACATATAAGATATAGCTGTTTGCTTCTAGTTGGTGATTGTGTAGAAAGGGTAAAACCACATTTATTACTGTGCTACATTAATTACTGTGTGACGTGTAAATTTAGACACAATGTATAGAATAAGGAGTTCAGGGAAGGAAGAGTTTAGAAGTGACCAGGGGATGCTTCATGGGAGAATTGATATTTGAACTGGATGTCAAGCTTTATTGTCAGAAATGTAGAAAATATATTCCACATGTATTGAACCCAGTTTGGCTCAGAAGTTCAGTTCAGTTGCTCAGACCTGTCCAACTCTTTTGTGACCCTACGGACTACAGCACGCCAGGCTTCCCTGTCCATCAGCAACTTCCCGGAGCTTGCTCACACTCATGTCTATCGAGTCAGTGATGCCATCCAACCATCTCATCCTCTGTCATCTCCTTCTACTCCTGCCCTCAATCTTTCCCAGCATCAGGGTCTTATCCGGTGAGTCAGTTCTTCATATCAGGTGGCCAAAGTATTGGAGTTTCAGCTTCATCATCGGCCCTTCCAATGAGTATTCAGCACTGATTTCCTTCAGGATTGACTGGTTGAATCTCTTTGCAGTCCAAGGGACTCTAAAGAGTCTTCTCAAACACCATAGTTCAAAAGCATCAATTCTTCAGTGCTCAGCCTTCTTTATAGTCCAGCTCTCACATCTATACCTGACTATTGGAAAAACCGTAGCTTTAACTAGATGGACCTTTGTTGGCAAAATGATGTCTCTGCCTTTTAATATGCTGTCTAGGTTGGCCATAACTTTTCTTCCAAGGAGCAAGGGTCTTTAATTTCATGGCTGCACTCACCATCTGCAGTGATTTTGAAGCCCCCCCAAATAAAGTCTGTTTCTGTTTCCAGTGTTTCCTTATTTTTTGCCATGAAGTGATGGGACCGGATGCCAAGAACTTTGTTTTTTGAATGTTGTTTTACGCCAAACTTTTCATTCTCTTCTTTCACTTTTGTCAAGAGGCTCTTTAGTTCTTCTTCGCTTTCTGCCATAAGGGTGGTGTCATCTGCATATCTGAGGTTATTAATATTTCTCCCGGCAATCTTGATTCCAGCTTGTGCTTCCATCCAGCCCAGCATTTCTCATGATGTACTCTGCATATAAATCAAATAAGCAAGGTGACAATATACAGCCTTGATGTACTCCTACCAAATTTGGGACCAGTCTGTTGTTCCGTGTTCGGTTCTAACTGTTGCTTCTTGACCTGCATACAGATTTCTCAGGAGGCAGGTCAGGTGGTCTTGGTATTTCCATCTCTTGAAAAAATTTTCCACAGTTTGTTGTCATCCACAAGTCAAAGGCTTTGACATAGTCAATAAAACAGAGGTAGGTTTTTTCCTGGAACTCTCTTTTTCGATGATCCAGTGGATGTTGGCAATTTGATCTCTGGTTCCTCTGCCTTTTCTAAATCCAGCTTGAACATCTAGAAGTTCACAGTTCATGTACTATTGAAGCCTGGCTTGGAGAATTTTGAGCGTTAATTTCCTAGCCTGTGAGATGTGAATGCAGTTGTGTGGTAGTTTGGACATTCTTTGGCATTGCCTTCCTGTGGCTACTTCTGAGTTTTCCAAATTTGCTGATAAATTGAGTGCAGCACCTTTACAGCATCATCTGTTAGGATTTAAAATAGCTCAACTGGAATTTCATCACCTCCACTAGCTTTGTTCATAGTGATGCTTCCTAAGGTCCACTTGACTTCACATTCCAGGATGCCTGACTCTAGGTGAGTGATCACACCATCGTGATTATCCGGTTTATGAAGATCTTTTTTTGTATAGTTCTTCTGTGTACTATTCCCTTGTGGCTCAGCTGATAAAGAATCTGCCTGCAATGCGGGAGATCTGGGTTCAATCCTTGGGTTGGGAAGATCCCCTGGAGAAGGGAAAAGCTACCCACTCCAGTATTCTGGCCTGGAGAATTGCATGGACTATATAGTCTATGGGGTCGCAAAGAGTCAGACACAACTGAGCAACTTTCGCTTTTGCATTCTGTGTAGTCTTTTGCCACCTCTTCTTACTATCTTCTGCTTCTCTTAGGTCCATACCATTTCTCTCCGTTATTGTGCCCACCTTTGTATGAAATGTTCCCTTGGTATGTCTAATTTTTTTAAAAAGGTCTCTAGTCTTTCTCATTCTGTTGTTTTTCTCTATTTCTTTGCACTGATCATTGAGGAAGGCTTTCTTATCTCTCCTTGCTATTCTTTGGAACTCTGCATTCAGATGGATATATCTTTCCGTTTCTCCTTTGCTTTTCGCTTCTTTTCTTTTCTCAGCGATTTATAATGCCTCCTCAGACAACCATTTTGCCTTTTTGCATTTCTCTTTTTGGGGGATGGTCTTGATCCCTGCCTCCCCTACAGTGTCATGAACCTCCATCCATAGGTCTTCAGGCATTCTGTCTGTCAGATCTAATCCCTTGAATATATATTTCACTTTCACTTTCATTATATTTCATTATACACTTTCACTGTACAGTCATAAGGGATTTGATTTAGGTCATACCTGAATGGTCTAGGGGTTTTCCCTATTTTCTTCAATTTAAGTCTGAATTTGGCAATAATGAATTCATGATCTGAGCCACAGTCAGCTCCCCGTCTTGTTTTTGCTGACTTTGTAGAGCTTCTCCATCTTTGGCTGCAAAGAATATAATCAGTCTGATTTCGGTGTTGACCATCTGGTGATGTCCATGTGTAGAGTCTTCTCTTGTGTTGTTGGAAGTGGGTGTTTGCTATGACCAGTGTATTCTCTTGGCAAAACTCAGCCTTTGCTCTGCTTCATTCTGTACTCCAACCCCAACTTTTGCTTGCTACTCCAGGTATCTCTTGACTTCCTACTTTAGCATTCCAGTCCCCTGTGATGAACAGGACATCTTTTTTTGGTATTACTTCTAGAAGGTCTTGTAGATCTTCATAGAACTGTTCAACTGCAGCTTCTTCAGCATTACTGGTTGGGGCATAGACTTGGATTACTGTGATATTGAATGGTTTGCCTTGGAAACAGAGAGAGATCACTGTGTTGTTTGGCTCAGAAGTAGAAGGCGGTAAACGGGAGAGAGCATGAAACCAGGCTGCAGAGCACTCTGGATGTGGAGCAGGCTCAGCTTGGCTCTTCAGCCGAGTAAGAGCTAGTGAAAAGTCTTTTAAACTTGGAATTGACCAGGGCCTTCTTTAATACTAATATACCAATATAACGAGATAGGGAAGATGATATGTCTAATAAAAGCTTGGTTCCTTAAAGAATAATACTTAGCAACGCCTGTTTAAAAAGGACAGTTCTAGCCTCATTCTTTGATTATTTGAAATAAATTCGTGGGAATATATGCCTTCAAGTAGAAGATATGTATAAAGATAGACATTCTTTTCTCCCTCTTCTCTGAATCTCACTTCTTGATTGTCTTTCCATGTCAGGGTAAATGTTGTGTTCTCCATAAAGAACTCATTCCTTCCAATTAGGAGGCTTTTCTTTTGAAATCCTCCATTAAACTTTGTATCTGTCCTTTTGTACCTACATGTTTGATGTTATAATAAAGGCAGTAGATGTATACATACTGCATTGAAGGTTTTATCCTTGTGTCTTATTCTTGCATTTTCATGTTGATTTTTAGTGAATATATAGTGATCTATTAAATTTCTGTCTTTAAAATGAGCCTAGATTTTACCCTAGGATTTGGGCTGAACTGAGGTTTTGGACTGAACTGCTGCTGCTGGTCTGGATCAGTAATTCTGAACATTTTTTTCTGCTAGGAGATACAGTAGATGAAATTTTGACACATGCATTTCCATGGATCTGCTTAGCAGGAAAGTAAACTGTTGCAGTCGTTTATAGTTGCCACAGCTCTTCTAGGATAGGTTGTCAGTGTAACAAGCAGTAGATGCTGTACAGTTCTTAGGGCAGTAGCTGTAAGTCTTCCTAATTCTGTGCCACTTAGAAAAGTTACACCAGAATGCAAGCAGAGGTAATACTGTCGGGATAATCTAAAGACCCCCACCTCTCTATTTTAAGGCTCAAAGCGGCCCTTAAACAATATCAAATTATTTGCAATGAAAACCCCAAGTTATAGTATTCATCTTTGAGAATAACTTTAGAGTGGTTTGGGTTTTTTCTTTTCCATTAGTGCAGATATTTTTGTTGTTACTATTAGTTTTAAATAGATCGAACCCTCTTTTGATGTGGATTAGACTGGTAGTCTGAATTTTACGCCTGGATTCCATTTCATTTCATAAGTTTTAGAGCTTGTCTTCCTAAAAAGACCTCTGAGGCATATTCCAATTCAAACTGTAGGAAATAAAGTGTTCAAATTTTTTCTAGATTCTGGCCAACATCCTTATTAATATGGACATCTGTTTGACACACTTTGGCAGCTTACCAGACTTTTTAACCAAAGTGATGTATATTTGGCCATTCATCATGTTAAGTGCCTAATGTGAAATTTTAAAGTGTGTTTATTAAAAAATTTTTTTTTCTGGACAAAGTATACTTTCTGTTATTACGGTTTGAGTGGTTGAGGACTGTAAAAAATGATAAATTCCAGTAACTATATGCCTGACAAGGAATACTAGGAGTGTTAGCCCTTAAGGTTGGGTTGAAGCATAGAACAGATGGAGCTTCAGCATTTGAGATGTAACATCCTCTACTTGGTGAAATATAGCAGTATCAGAACATGTAATAAATGTTGATATTAAATATTAATATGAATGCTGTCAGTATGGTTGCTGATTATAGATTTGAGGGTGATAAACTATTTGGAGAATAAAATAGGAACTAGTAATTTATGTAAAATGCTTAGTCATCTGTGGCTTAACTTCAGATATGTGTATCATTATGGGGAAGATGTTAGATACCATAACGAAGCAAGAGTATAGAAAATAAAATGCAGAGATATTGTATTATAACAGTAGAAATGAACACATATATCCACACAAAAACTCATATACCATTGCTCATAGCAGCATTATTTATAATAGGTAAAAAGTGGAAACAATTCAAATGTCTGTCAACTGATGAGTGAGTAAATAAAATGTGGTGGGTTGGAGTACTGATGCATGCTATAACGAATGGATCTTGAAAACAGTTAAGTGAAATAAGCTAGTCATGGAAGACCATACTATGGTTCAATTTATAGGAAATGTTCAGAATAGGCAATTGTAGAGAGACAAAAAGTTGGTGCCTAACTGTAGGGCTTGGGGTGTGGGTTGGGAATAGGGAGTGGAGAGTGACTGCTGAGAGATAAAGTTTCTTTTAAGGGTGATGAAAATGTTCTAGAATTACTGGTGAAGGTTGCATATTCTTGTGAATATAAAAAACATCCAGGTGTATATACTTGAAATGTATGAATTCTATGGCATGTGAATTATATCTCAAAGCTATTTCCTTTTTTATTTTTGTTTTTAAACAGAGGCTGTGTGAAGAGATGTTTTGGAGTAAATGGGTACTTTGGGGGAAGCAGATGGAAGTGGAAGGGCATGGAGGAAGATGGGCATTTCTTGGCATCAGTATACTATCACATTTTAACGCAAATGATGCTTTCTCCATTTGCTGGCTAAGAATGTAACAGATTGTGTTTTAGTGGGCATTGTATAAAAACCTAGCTTTTTAACATTATAGTGATGCTGAAATTGTGCATTATTCCACTCGGCAGGATTAGTCTTGCCTTTGTCTTATTTTTGTATTTTTTGTAGTATTAGGTTGAAATGCTTTCCTGTTTTCAAAGTGGTGCAAAATTGTGTTCTGCCCATCCATCCATTCTACACCCTGCTTTGCTGTTTTTGTTCACACTTGCTCTCATTTGTGTCATCTTTCTTACCTCCTGTATTTTGAAAGTCCCTAGTTTCCTGTGTACTTGAAATCACTTTCTTCCTTCAATGTTTGCTTCTGTGAAATGAACAAAAATGTATTGTTTCTTGTGGCTTAGTATCTTTTTATGTGTTTATAAATCTATCCTTTTAAGGCCTTAGTAGTATTTTTTTTTTTTCAATTCTAGTGTTATATTAAATGATTCCAAATATATTCCAAAATGTCTCATTTGGCCTTTGCTGTGTACAGTGTTTGGGCATCCCAGGTGGCGCTAGTGGTAAAGAACCCACCTGCTAGTGCAGGAGGCATAAGAGAGGAGGTTTTGATCCCTGGGCCAGGAAGGTCCCCTGGAGGAGGGTATGGCAACCCACTCCAGTATTTTTTTTACCCCAGGTTTTTTTTTTTTTAATTAATTTAATTGGAGTATAATTACTTTACAATATTGTGGTGGTTTTTGCCATACATCGACATGAATCACCCACAGGTATACATGTGTCCCCCCGTCCTTAATCCCCCTTCCACCTCCCTCCCCACCCCATCCCTCTGGGTTGTCCCAGAGCACCGGCTTTGAGCGCCCTGCTTCATGCATTGAACTTGCACTGGTCATCTATTTTACATATGGTAATATACATGTTTCAGTGCTATTCTTTCAAATCATCCCACCCTCCCCTTCTCCCACATAGTCCAAACATCTGTTCTTTACATCTGTGTCTCTTTTGCTGCCTTGTGTATAGGATCATCATTACTGTCTTTCTAAATTCCACATATATTCATTAATATACTGTACTGGTATTTCTCTTTCTAACTTACGTCACTCTAATAGGCTCTAGTTTTGTCCACCTCATTAGAACTGACTCAAATATGTTCTTTTTTATAGCTGATATGCACCACAACTTCCTTATCCATTCATCTGCCAATGGTCATCTAGGTTGCTTCCATGTCCTAGCTATTGTAAACAGTGCTGTGATGAACATTGGGGTACATGTGTCTCTTTCAGTTCTGCTTTCCTTGGTGTGTATGCCCAGCAGTGGGATTGCTGGGTCATATGACAGTTCTGTTTCCAGTTTTTTAAGGAATCTCTACACTTATCTATTGTGGCTGTACCAGTTTGCATTCCCACCAGCAGTGTAAGAGGGTTCCCTTTTCTCCACACCTTCTCCAGAATTTATTGTTTGTAGACTTTTTGATGATGGCCATTCTGACTGGTGTGAGCTGGCACCTCATTATGGTTTTGATTTGCATTTCTCTGATAATGAGTGATGTTGAGCATCTTTTCATGTGTTTGTTAGCCATCTGTGTGTCTTCTTTGGAGAAATGTCTGTTTAATTCTTTGGCCCACTTTTTGATTGGGTTGTTTGTTTTTCTGGTGTTGAGCTGCATGAGCTGCTTGTATGTTTTGGAGATTAATTTTTTGTCAATTACTTCATTTGCTGTTTTCTCCCATTCTGAAGGCTGCCTTTTCACCTTGCTTATAGTTTCCTTTGTTGTGCAAAAGCTTAATTAGGTCCCAATTGTTTATTTTTGCTTATATTTCCATTACTCTGGGGAATGGGTCATAGAGGATCTTGCTGTGATTTGTGTCTCTTACGTTTTTGTGATTTATGTTTTTGTGGTTTCCTCTGTATGTATGCTTATGTTTTTGTGATTTATGTGATTTATATTTTCCTCTATAAGTTTTGTAGTTTCTGGTCTTACATTTATCTTTAATCCATTTTGAGTTTAGTTTTGTGTATGGTGTTAGAAAATGTTCTAGTTTCATTCTTTTACAGGTGGTTGACAAGTTTTTGCAGCACCACTTGTTAAAGAGATTGTCTTTTTGATCCTTTGTCACAGATGAGGTGTCCATAGGTGCGTGGATTTATCTCTGGGCTTTCTGTTTTGTCCCATTGATCTACATTTCTGTCTTTCACCCCAGTATTCATGCCTGGAGAATTCCCATGGACAAAGAAGCCTGACAGACTACAGTCCATAGGGTCAAAAAGAGCTGGACACTCAGCACGCACGCATGCATGTATACAGTTTTTGATTTCTGATTTCTTCAATAAAGTGATCATTTTTTAATAGGAATATTGCTGACCAGTTGACTTCCAGTGGCATTCTCCATCTCTTCCATTTGCCTCCTTTTCTGGGTTATTTCTTTACAAAGCTAGCGCTTACTGAGCTTGTACTGTATGTCAGGCAATATGCTAAGTATATATGCTTATTTAATTCTCATAACTAAATTTATGAAGTGTATGAACTATTACTGTAGTGTTTTATAGATGAGAAAACTAAGACTCAAAAGATAATGCTGATTGTTCTTGGTCTTAACTGCCTGTGTATAGCTTTTTGGTGTTGTATATATGTTTTCATAATGCGTGACCTTCGTATGTATTTGATAGTTGCTCAGAATTTTGCAAATGTATTCCTGAATTGAATCATACAATATGTATTCTGTATCTGGATTTTTTCCCTCACCAAAATGTTTTTTGCAGTTAATCCATGTTTATGTCTATCAGTATTTTGTTCCAGTTTACTGTTGCCTAGTGTTCCTTTATATGTTTATATCACAATTTTTTCATTCACCTTTGATGAACATTTTGGTTTCCAATTGGGAAATAAAATTTCTCCCCTTCATTTTTGTGCTATTTTCATCATCTGTTTTATGCTGCATGTTGTTATTTTTTTATATTATTTCTACTTTTGCTTTACAAACTTGTATCTTTTTAAAAATTAAAAGAAAATAAACTCATACATCATTTCTGTTGGTCTTCCTTTGTGTAGAAATAAGTTTTTATCTGCTGTTTCTTAGAGCAGATTTATCGGAGAAGGCAATGGCACCCCACTCCAGTACTCTTGCTTGGAAAATCCCATGGATGGAGGAGCCTGGAAAGCTGTAGTCCATGGTCTCGCTGACTGAGTGACTTCACTTTCACGCATTGGAGAAGGAAATGGCAACCCACTCCAGTGTTCTTGCCTGGAGAATCCCAGGGACAGGGGAGCCTGGTGGGCTGCCGTCTCTGGGGTCACACAGGGTCGGACACAAGTGAAGCGACTTAGCAGCAGCAGAGCAGATTTATAGAAAAATTGAACAGGAAGTACAGAGTTCTCATATATTAATACTTGTCTCTCTCTCATTCTTTATCTGTCTCCTTTTCCTATTATTAACATGTTGCATTGGTGTGATACCTTTGTTACAGTTGATATTGATGTATTATTATTAACTAATCCATAGTTTACATTCACTTGGTTGTACAGTTCTACTGTTCTTCCTGAAGAACTTCTTTCAGTGTTCCTTGTAGAACAAGGTGACAGACTGGTGACAGGTTTTGAGCTTTGGTATATCTGAAAGTGTCTTTATTTGTCCTTCATCTGTGAAGGGTATTTTTGCTTTATGTCGATTTTAAGTAACAGGTTTTTTCCCCTAGCACTTTAAAGGCGTTATTCCTTTGTTTAAACTTGTTAAAACAAGTTTTCCCTTACTTTGGTTGCTTTTAAGATTTTTTTTTTTAATATTACTGGATTTTAGCAGTTCAGTTGTTAATTATGTGCTTTAGTATGGTTTCTTTGTGCTTGTTTTTTGTTCAGTGAGTTTCTTGAATATACAGGTTTAGTTTTTCTCAAATTTGGAAATTCTTTTGCCTTTATTTCTTCAGATGTTTTTTCTGACTCCCTATCCTTCTGGGACTACAATTACACCACTTTTAGACTGCCCTTGATATTCTTGCAGGTACTTGATGCTCTGTTCTTCATTTCTTTTTTTGCTTTCTATTTTCACATCTTCAATTTAGGAATCTTTTTTCCCTGCACTGTTGAATCTGTTGCCAAGTATATCCAGTTTTTTTTATTTGAGATACTGTATTTTCCATCTTTAGAGATTAATTTGATTCTTTTCAAAGTAATTATCTTTTTTCTAGTTTTCATTAAATCCTGTAATATACTTGCAGCATTTTAAAGTTTATATCTTTGAGAATATCATCTTTTTCTTGTTTCTGGGTCTGTTTTCTTTTCTCAAATTTTTTCCCCTTGATACGTTAACACATTTTCCCATTTCCTTATGTTTAGTAAGTTTTGATTGACTCTTGGACATTCATCATGCTGTTGTGTGGATTTTGTTGGTTTCTTCTCAACAGATTTTAATTTGTTTTGGTGGTATATTCAATTTCTTATGGAAAAGTAGGTTAGCATTACTATTAAGAGAGTCATTCTGCCTTGGTTTCTACTGATTGCCCCAGGTTTCAGTGAGATCCTTCTCCCTTCTGGTTGAAACTTGAACATTTCCAAACCTTATGTAACCTCTGGTAGCTTTTGAAATTTGAAATGTATTTGAAATTCATATCTCAGCAAATAATCACCTTGTATTGTGTTTATAGACAGTTACTTTATGTTTTGGGTTTTTTTGGTCTGTTTTATTTTTGTCTTAATCTGGATTGACTTTTCAAACTGTTTCTACATAGACAACTCTTTTCTTTGACAGTGTGTTATGCTTAAATTTTATGCTCAAAATATGCAGAAATTTTGATAATTTCCAAACATAAAGACAGTAATTTCCTTCATAATTTTATCAATAATTTTAATCAAAATTTGAGGAGATACTTCTTAGGCCCTCAAGATTTGAGACTAGGAATGCCAGTGTCGTGTTAGCAGCACTTTGGTTTCACTTTGCTTTCTAGTTTATTTACATTTACTGATTAGACACTTAAATAACAAGCTAATATGGCAAGAGAAAGGAGGTAAGGAACAGATCACTTAATTTAGGTCATTCAGGTCTTCAGTAACAACAGTTGTACTGGATTTTGTCTGTTTGCTTGGTAAAGCATATTTGGGACATTTGAAGAAAGGTTTTGAACCTTGGTCGTTTTGTTTAACCCTTTTTGCTGATACAGAAAACTGGAAGATGACAATAACTTGTGCTACAGTATTAAATATGAATTTCAACATTTAATTATCATTGAAATGATAATGCCTTCAAAGGACTTACTTATTTTAGGGTACCCTTTTAAAAAGTTTTTTTAATGATCTCCATGTGATTTTTGTGATACTGTTTGTGTAATTTTTAGTTACGATAATTGTAATATAGAAACTTAAAAATGTATTTCTAAGGTTGTAGAGAAATGATCAGTGCTTATCATTTTTTGTTCGTATCAAGCACTGACCTGTTATTTGTCAGGATGTCTTCATGGATATTGATATATGCATTGTATTTCTGAAGCTGCTCAAATGTATTAGCCCTCTGAGACTGATATACATTGCTGTCTTTTGAGTATATTGCTGTATTATAAATTCATTTATTTCATTTACTGAATTTATTCAGCACAAGCATTAACTGAACTGTGGTTATACATAGCTGTTAAAAGCATTCCTGGGTTCTAATCCTGGCTTTACTGCTTTATTGATTTAGCTGTATGACTTTGGCTAGTTGCTTCTTAGTATTTGTTTCCTCCTGAGGCTAATAATGAGAGGTTATGGTTAGCTTTATATCACTTTATATGTGTAAAGCAGTTAGGATACTGATTCAGTTCAGTTCAGTCGCTCAGTCGTGTCCAACTCTTTGCGACCCCATGAATCTCAGCACGCCAGGCCTCCCTGTCCATCTGGTAAATACTCAAATGTTATTGTTGCTATTTAGTTATTATTAGTATCATTGTTATGTTAAGCCTTTGCTGGATACCTTTTCTCAAGTTTTAATCCCCTCCCTATGATAGTACTTCTTTTCTGCTTTTTTTTTTCTCATTGAAAAAACTTTATACTAACCTGCTGTGTATATTATATATCCTGTATTCACTATGTGTTGCACGTCACTTCCACTAGAATGTAAGTTCCCTTAACTCAGGAATAGATATAGAAGTTTATTCCTAGCACCTAGAAAAGTATTGGGTATAGATTGGATGCTTAGTAAATGTTTTCTGAATGCATGCTGAAGTGTGTGCCAGATATTGACTAGATATTGGGGATACAGAAATGAATATAGTACAAAAAAGTTCCTTCTGTTAAATAAGCATATAGTATGATAGACTCATACCTATAAAACTGTACTTAGTTTGCCCCCCTGTAAGGGATGGTAATGGTAAAGGATACCTGAGGATGCCTTCACAGGAGGTGTCATTGAACTGGACATTTGGTCTACCTAAGAGACAAGGGGGAAAGCTGTTTCCAGTCAGAGGTCAAAACTTGAGCAAAACTTAACAAGCCATTGTTACCTGGACTATGATGGCTTGTAGGCCAGGTTAACAACAGCAGTAACAGTTGAGGGAGAAGAAAATAGAGGGTGCTAGGAAATTGGTGGGGACCAGGTTTGGGAAAGCTGGCTCTTAGAGGTACCAGCTGTCTAGCTGTTGCCTGGACAGAGTAATGGGATTTTGGATATTCAGTATGTGAAACTTAATGATAACTGACTGAACCACTAACATTTTAGTTTTGGTTTTATTTTTTGAGGGTGAGGGTATATTTCTCACTATAAGAACTTGGTTTTTAGAATATTGCCTTTTAGCAACTATTTTAGAACTGCATATAAAACAAACTTGCCAATAACAGTTAACTTATAGAATTGAGGAATTAATATTTTTGATATAAGAATATGTACTATGTGTGTAATCATCAAATTTGTATTTAATGAGTTATTTACCAAGGGTCAGATTGCTAAACTTTCAATTCCTTCTGTGACACTGACACAAATCTAGTGTCAAAGTACATTTAAAATAATTAGTTTTGTTTAGGCTGAGAACACATGAAAAATAGTTTTGTTTTGAATTATTAGATTTTAGAAGTTAGTACTGTAACTGTATTTGAGGACCTTTTTCTGAGTTCTTCATTTCAGTACAATTAGATTGAAAGCAGAAATCAGGCTTCTAGCTCCTTTTAACTTCACAAAAAACAAAAGGCTTAGTTGTTTGTGTATGTGTGTGTTTTAACGTTCAAGTTTTTAATACTTGTTTATATAAAATGAATGTTTGGCATATTGTGGCTCTCCCCCTGCCTCTAAAAGGGGTGTACATTTCAGTTAGAAACAAAACTGCAGTACCACAATAATTAATACTACTGAATAAGATTAAAAATGTTGGTGTTTGTGTGGAGAAATTACCATTTTCATTTGATGAAGCAGATTTACTTGGAGATTGCCATAATTACTGAGTCATGCAATTCTAAATTGCTATTAGGTTGGTACAAAAGTAATTGACGGTTTCAGACCTTGAATTTTAAATCGTTACAACTAGGCTCAAACACATCTTTATTAATAGAGATAGGAACCATTATAATCAACACTTTTTTGCCAATGAGAAATAAGTTTGTTTATTCCTGCAGCATAAAAGTCCATGCTTTGGAAACTGTTGGAACTCTTTTCTGCGTCCTGCTGGTTGTTGAAGCATTTTCCCTCCAAAAAGTTGTCGAGATGCTTGAAAAAGTGGCAGCTGGTCGGCAAGCAGTCAAGTGAATGTGGTGGATGAGGCAAAACTTCGTAGTGTGGATTGTGTGACGAGCAGTTGGGTGTTGTCATGGAGAAGAATTGGGCCCATTCTTTTGACCAGTGCTGGCTGCAGGCATTGCAATTTTCTGTGCATCTCATTGATTTGTTGCATACTTCTCATATGTAATGGTTTCACCAGGATTCAGAAAGCTGTAGTGGATCAGACGGGCAGCAAACCACCAAACAGTGACATGACCTTTTTTGGGTGCAAGTCTGACTTTAGAAAGTGATTTGGAGCTTCTTCTTGGTCCATCCACTGCGCTAGTTGTTGCCGATTGTTGTATAAAATCCACTTCTCGTTGCGTGTCACCATCCACGCTAGAAATGGCTCATGGTTGTTGTGTAGAATAAGAGAAGGTGACACTTCAAAACGATGTTCTTTTTTGATTTTTGGTCAGCTCAGGAAGCACCCACTGATTGAGCTTTTTCACCTTTCCAGTTTGCTTCACATGCTGAATGACCATAGAATGGTCAACATTGAATTCTTTGGCAACTTCTCCTTTAGTTGTAAGAGGATTAGCTTTGATGATCCTCTAAGTTGGTCACTGTCAACTTCTGATGGCTGGCCACTGTGCTCCTCATCTTCAAGGCCCTTGTCTTCTTAGCAAAACTTCTTGAACCACCACCACACTGTACGCTCATTAGCAGTTCCTGGGCCAAATGCGTTGTTAACATTACGATTTTTCTCTGCTGCGTTACTACCCATTTTGAACTCGAATAAAAAAAATCAGTTGAATTTGCTTTTGATCTAACATCATTTCCCTAGTCTAAAATAAATATAAAATACACAGCAAGGTATCTTTTGCCCTTTCATACTGTTCATGGGGTTCTCAAGGCAAGAATGCTGAAGTGGTTTGCCATTCCCTTCTCCAGTGGATGTTTTGTCAGAACTCTCCACCATGTTGACCCATCTGTATTGAGTGGCCATACACAGTATGGCTCATAGATTCATTGAGTTAAACAAGGCTGCGATCCATGTGATCAGTTTGGTTAGTTTTCAGTGATTGTGGTTTCCATTCTGTCTGCTCTCTGATGGATGAGGATAAGAGGCTTGTGGAAGCTTCCTGATGGGAGGGACTGGCTGTGGGTAAAACTGAGTCTTGCTCTGGTGGGCAGGGCCATGCTCAGTGAATCTTCTAGTTCTGCTTGATTGACTTACTATCTACTTTGACATAAATAAACATTGACATAAACATCTACTTCATTGACATTAACATCTACTTCTGCATTGACTACGCTAAAGCCTGTGATACTGTGGATCACAGCAAACTGTGGGAAATTCTTCAAGAGATGGGAATACCAGACCACCTTCCCTATCTCCTGTGAAAACCTATATGCAGGTCAAGAGGCAACACAGAACAATGGACTGGCTCCAAATTGGGAAAGGAGTATGCCAGGGCAGCATATTGTCCCCTGCTTATTTAACTTACATGCAGAGTACACCATACGAAACGCTGGATTGGATGACGTGCAAGCTGGAATCAAGATTGCCAGGAGAAATACCAATAACCTCAGATATGCAGATGATACCACCCTTATGGCAGAAAGCAAAGAGGAACTAAAGAGCCTCTTGATGAGTGTGAAACAGGAGAGTGAAAGAAACTGGCTTAAAATTCAACATTTAGAAAACTAAGATCATGGCATCTGGTCCCGATACTTCATGGCAGATAGATAGAGAACAGTGGAAACAGTGATAGACTTTATTTTCTAGGGCTCCAAAATCGCTGTGGACCATGACTGCAGCCATGAAGTTAGATGATTGCTTCTTGAAAGGAAAGTCCCTTGGATTGTGAGGAGATCAAACTAGTGAATCCTAAAGGAAATCAATCCTGAATGTTCATTAGAAGGACTGAAGCTGAAACTCCAATACTTTGGCCACCTGATGTGAAGAGCTGAGTCATTGGAAAAGACCCTGATGCTGGGAAAGATTGAGAGCAGGAGAAGGGAATAACGGAGTACCAGATGGTTGCATGGCATCACCGGCTCAATGGACATGAGTTTGGGCAGGCTCAGGGAGATGGTGGACTACAGGGAGGCCTGGTGTGTTGTGGTCCATGGGTTGGAAAGAGTTGGACACGACTGAGTGACTGAACAACAACAACACAGCAAGTAATAAGTCATTAAAAGTGAAGTCACTCAGTCCTGTCCGACTCTTTGCGACCCCATGGACTGTAGCATACTACGGTCCTCTATCCATGGGATTTTCCAGGCAAGAGTACTGGAGTGGGTTGCCATTTCCTTCTCCAGAGGATTTTCCTGACCCAGGGATTGAACCCAGGTCTCCTGCACTGTAGGCAGACGCTTTACCATCTGAGCCACCAGGGAAGTCCCTAATAAGTCATTAGCCAAAAAAAAAAAAAAAAAAAAAGGTGAGAAATGCATATTAAAATGATGTATAACTTTACCCACATTTATTTAAAAATGTATTGCAATATCAAACAGCAAAGTTCAACAGTGCAAAATTGCAGTTACTTTTTGCATCAATTGAATAGATTAACATTATAATTTACCTGGCCAACCAGGGTGAGAAGAGGCTTACATCTTTCTCTTTCCACCGAAGTGTCTTGCTACTGGAGCTTCCCTCATAGCTCAGTTGGTAAAGAAGCCACCTGCAATGCCAGAGACCTCGGACTTGCTTCTATTTCCAAGCAGAAGTGTAACAAGACTGGATCATTCTTTATGCACTGCACCATTGGTTAGCATTCACTAGTGTTCCTTTATTAATGTGAATAATAGATATTATTCAGTTTCATACTTGTTTTTGGCTTTTTATAAAAGTTCATTTTTGTTGTTCCCTTTAAAAGAATGAAAACTCTTAAATATATGCAGTTGCATTGCTGCTGCTGCTGCTGAGTTGCTTCAGTCGTGTCCGACTCTGTGCAGACCCCATAGACAGCAGCCCGCCAGGCTCCCCCGTCCCTGGGATTCTCCAGGCAAGAATACTGGAGTGGGTTGCCATTTCCTTCTCCAATGCATGAAAGTGAAAAGTGAAAGTGAAGTCGCTCAGTCATGTCCGACTCTTAGCGACCCCATGGACTGTAGCCTACCAGGCTCCTCCGTCCATGGGACTTTCCAGGCAAGAGTAGTGGAGTGGGGTGCCATTGCCTTCTCCGGCAATTGCATTGACTGCATACATATTTTATGGCAGTATAAGACACTGACCCTTTGACAGTTTTTTCCCTAAGTGAGAATGTAATACAGTGAATATTTTCAACTATTTTATGAAAACGTAAGTTCAGTATGCTCTGTGTACCATGTAAGTGTAAAGTATATCTTGGGATACAGAGGATAGGAAAATGAGACCTGGGACACCAATTTGTGGATCTTGGCATGGGTAGAATATTACTAAACATTTAAGAAAACTTGAAAAATTGGATTAGTGACATTAGAAATGCCCAGTTGGCTAACATTATGTTTTTATTAGCCAGATAAAACAACTGAGTTGTAAAGATGTATTTTCCATGGTGCTGATGAACCTGTTGCTGGGCAGGAATAGACACACATATGAGAATGGACTTGGTGGACACAGTAGTGGGGAGGAGAGTGGGATGGATTGAGAAAGTAGCATTGAAACATACACGATGCTGCATGTGAAACAGATGGCTGCGGGAAGTTACTGCATAACACAGCTCAGCCTGGTGCTCTGTGATGGTCTCAGAGTTGGAATGGGCAGAGGGAGGGGACATATGTATACTTACTGCTGATTCACATTGTGGTATGGCAGAAACCAACAACGCTGTAAAGCAATTATCCTCCAGTTAAAAATTAAAAATTTAAACATTATTTTTCTATTCAGTAAGTATTTGTAGAACTATCTGCCAGGAGTAGTGTTGAGTGTTGAAATTTGTAGTGATGAAATTATGTTTAATTTTGTTTTAGAGTTAAGAATAATAATCCACTGAATATATATATTTTTTAAATTAAGGAATTGGACTTTGTGAAAAAGGAACAAAGAAGAGTTTGCTGCAAGGATCACATCTAAGTGCACTTTTTGCTGATACATCACTTCTAGTAAGACATTTTTTTCATTTTTCTGTGTTATGAAGTACATAAATACAAGGGGAATCTTTTTGAATAAAAAATTGACTGTCTCATGAGCTTGAATAACAGTCATTTTGGAGTTTACTTTGGGGATTAATGTAGATTAATTAAGGAAATGTGTAAAATCCAGTCTGATATTCACATACACACAATATATGTAATATTGTATGATGACAGTTTCTTGAATAGTGACACTGCTGAGATAATTCCAGACTTTTACATCTTTTCCACTTTCATCTTCCATGACAATTACACATATTTGAAAATAAAGAAAATCTATAGTCCATACTTACTGAGACAATAAGGTGGCAGAATAGAGGGATTTTCAAATGAAAGACAAAGTGGGCAGGTCTAGCCATATTTCTTGAAAGGTAGAAGGATTGAAGGAAAAAATTAAGCAAATTTAAGAAATCTTTTAAACGTGAACTTTTTTTGTGACTTATTTTTTGCCTCAACTCACACGCCCATATTTGCAGAGTTCTGGAGTAGGCTGTTTTGATTTAAAAACTTACATTGGCCTAGCTTAATTATTTCAATATGCTAGTAAGATGTGTAGTTCTCAAAAAGCTTTCACAAGTGAAACTTCACCTGAATTCTGTTTTCTGTTCAAAATGGAAGAGAAGTGAGTTATAGTAATATTAGAATATTGCAAAATAATGTAATTTCACAAAACATTAGGGGATGGTTTTTGGTGTGTCATATGTTCACATTGACATCCTATTAGATATAATTGATCAAGCCTGATGGTTATGTCAGTAAATCTTGTGAAAGGTACTTAAAATATTTTCTGTTGTTACTATTCTTTTCATTTTAAGAATAGTTTTGCTACTTAATGTGAGGTTTAAATTTTTCCTTCAGTGGTAGAAAGAACTTTTATGAACTTACAAAATGAGTTTTTTCTTATAATACTTTATTCTGATATGAAGCTTCCTATGGGTATACATTTTTCTTGTTAAATCTTGACTGCAGAACAACCCATTTTATGATGTTCTTCAGGTTAGGGAGCTAGGGGAAAAGGTATTTTTTAATTGAAAAGTATCCTTTAGTTGAAAACTTGTATATACACAGGAAGAATGGGGAAAATGAAGTTTAATTCACATTTTAAAGTATAAATCTTGTTTAATTCAAACTTTAAAATATAAGTCTTGTTTAGTTTTCTAGAAATCTTTCAGTGTTTGATTTTTTTTCTTTTCTCATCTCATATGTATATATTTTGTTCACTAATAGCTCAACACTGAGTGATTTGAATTAAAGCACTGCAGGAATTTAGCCACTTCCATTCCAGAGAATTTTCCCTATAATTTCCCTGTATTTCTGTATCTTCCCCTGAACCTCTGGTGGCTATGACCATAGCTTTAGCTGTTGTATTTGCTTCAGGGAATCGTCTATGATAACTTCTTTTACTCGGTTCTAAAGATTATTCTTTATAGCACGCTTTGCATGGTTCTGAGAGATGTGATTGAATTAAGAACTACTTGGCTTGGAGTTACTGAGTACTTAGAGGGAAATGCTCTTTCCTTTTGAGTAGTTTCAAATGTTGACTTAAGAACCTCAGATTTGTTTTCCTTAATGATTATTCTGCCCTAATTTGAAGTAGAAATTGGAGGAATTGGCACAAATATTGGGCAATATTTTCCCTACCTTTTTTCTTTTTCTTCAAGTCTTGAAACTGCTTTAGACTCTTACATTTTAAGTCTTTTATCTCATTTGAGTTAATTAATGTATGGTATTACATAAGAGATGAGATTTATTTCTTTGCCTATGAAAGTCAAATTGTTCAAGAAGCATTATTGAAAAGGTTGTTATTTTTCCCTACTGAACTACCTTGGCAACTTTGTTGAAAATCAGTTGACATTATATGTGGGCCTATTTCAGAACCCTATTATATCTATTGATCTATGTATCTATCCTTATGACATTACTGTCCTGATTATCATAGCTTTATGTAAGTCCTAAAATTAGGGAGTGTAAACCCTCCACCTTTGCTCTTTTGTTTCAAGGTTGTTTTCTAGCCTAAGTTTTTTCCATTTCTCTGTATTTTAGAATTACCTTGTCATTTTCTGCAGAGAAGCCTTAACAAGATTTTGATTATGAATGCTGTTATCATGGAGGCTAATTGGGAGCGAATTGATTTCTTAAGGGTGCTGAGTCTTCTGTTGCATGAACTTGGTATCTCTCCCCATTTAAGTTGTCTTTAGTTTCTCAGCAATATTTTGTAGTTTTCACTGTAAAGATATTGCATATATCTTGTTGGTCTCTGTTTCCTATTTTTATGTTATTGTAAATGGTTATGTAATATCAGTTCCAACTGTTTGTTTTTAGTATACAGCAATATAATAGATTTTGGCGTAAAACCTTGTAATTTATGATTCTGCTAAACTCACTAGTTCTGGTGGCAGTTTTGTGGATTCTTTCAGATGTTCTGGGCAGACCCTCATCTTGTCTGTAAATAGACTGTTTTACTTCTACCTTTTCAATTTTTATACCTTTTATTTCTTTTGTTGCCTTATTGCACTGCCTAGTAGTCTCAGTGCAATGTTAAATAGAAGTGATGAGCTGACATTGTTGCCTTACTCCTGATCTTAGGTCTTTTACCATTAAGTACATTGCACAACAGTGTATATATGTTGTATATAAATTGTTGTAAAAATTCAGATTTGTGTTAATGAGAGATGCTTTCATATATGTTCATGGTATACATGGGTTTGTAGGTTTCTAAAAAATTTTTAATTGCAGGGTATTTGCTTTATAATGTTGTGTTGGTTCCTGCTGTGCAGCAGCATGAATCAGCTGTAAATATGACCGTGTGGGTCACAGTAAACTGTGGAAAATTCTGAAAGAGATGGGAACACCAGACCATCTGACCTGCCTCTTAAGAAATCTGTATGCATGTCAGGAAGCAACAGTTAGAACTGGACATGGAACAACAGACTGGATCCAGATAGGAAAAGGAGTATATCAAGGCTGTATATTGTCACCCTGCTTCTTTAACTTCTATGCATAGTACATCATGAGAAACGCTGGGCTGGAAGCAGCACAAGCTGGACTCAAGATTGTTGGGAGAAATATCAATAACCTCAGATATGCAGATGACACCACCCTTATGGCAGAAAGGAAAAGGAACTAAAGAGCCTCTGGTGAAAGTGAAAGAAGAGAATGAAAAGTTTGGCTTAAAACAGCATTGAAAAAATGAAGTTCATGGCATCCAGTCCCATCACTTCATGGCAAAAAGATGGGAAAAAATTGGAAACAGTGACTGATTTCATTTTCTTGGGCTCCAAAATCACTGCAGATGGTGACTGCAGCCATGAAATTAAAAGACCCTTGCTCCTTGGAAGAAAAGTTATGACCAACCTAGAGAGCATATTAAAAGGCAGAGACATTACTTTGCCAACAAAGGTCCATCTAGTCAAGGCTATGATTTTGCCAGTAGTCATGTATGGATGTGAGAGTTCGGCTATAAAGAAAGGGGAGCACTGGAGAACTGATGCTTTTGAACTGTAGTGTTCACAGTTCAAAGGAAGAGAAGACCCTTGGGAGTCCCTTGGACTGCAAGGCGATCCAACCAGTCCATCCTAAAAGAGACCAGTCCTGAGTGTTCATTGGAAGGACTGACGTTGAAGCTGAAACTCCAATACTTTGGCCACCTGATACGAAGAGCTGACTCCTTGGAAAAGACCCTGATGCTGGGAAAGATTGAAGGCAGGAGAAGAAGGGGATGACAGAGGATGAGATGGCTCGATGGCATCACCAACTCAATGGACATGAGTTTGAGTGAACTCCGGGAGTTGGTGATGGACAGGGAGGCCTGGCGTGCTGCGGTTCATGGGGTCGCAAAGAGTCGGACACGAATGAGTGACTGAACTGTACTGAATACATATATCCTCTCTCTAGAGCCCCTCTCCCACTCCTCACATCCCACCCATCTACGTCGTCACAGAGCATCAAGCTGAGCTCCCTGTATTACACAGCAGCTTCCCACTAGCTTAACTGTTCTGCGCATGGTAGTGTGTATATGCCAGTGCTGCTCTCTCAGTTCGTCCCCCCTTCTCCTTCCCCTCCTGTGTCCATAAGTGTGCTTATATCTGCATCTCTGTTTCTGCCCTGCAGACAGGTTCGTCAGTACTGCTTTTCTAGATTCCATGTATATGCAGTAATTCATTCTGTATGGCAGACTCTATGTTTATGCACCTCATTACAGCTGACTCAGTTTTGTTCCTTTTTATGGATGAGAATATTCTATTCTATATATGTACCACAACTTCTTTATCCATTCATCTGTTGATGGACATCTAGGTTGCTTCCATGTCTTGGTTATTGTAAATAGTGCTACAGTGAACACTGGGGTACTTATGTCTTTTTGAATTATGGTTTTCTTAGGGTGTATGCTCAATAGTGGGGTCTGGGTCATATGGTAGATTTATTCCTAGCTTTTAAAAGAATCTCCATATTGTTCTCCACAGTGGCTGTATCAATTTACATTCCCACCAGCAGTGCCAGAGGGTTCCCTCTTCTCCATATCCTCTCCAGCATTTGTTGTTTGTACATTTTGTGATGATGGCCAATTTGACCACTGTGAGGCGATATTTTATTGTGGTTTTAATTTGTGTTTCACTGATGGTGAGTGATGTTGAGCATCTTTTCATGTGATTGTTGGCCAGCTGTATGTCTTCTTTGGAGAAATGTCTGCTTAGGTTTTTGGCCCATTTTTTGATTGAGTTGTTTATTTTTTCTGAAGTTGAGCTGCATGAGCTGCTTGTGTATTTTGGAGATTAATCCTTTATCCATTGCTTCATTTGTGATGATTTTCTCCCAGTCTGAGGGTTGTCTTTTCATCTTGTTTATAGTTTTGTTTGCTGTCAAAAGCTTTTATGTTTAATTAGGTCTTATTTGTTTATTTTTGTTTTTATTTCCATTACTCGAGGAGCTAGATCAAAGAGGATCTTGCTTTAATTTATGTAAAAGAGTGTTCTGCCTATGCTTTCCTTTCAGAGTTTCACAGTGTCTGACCTTGCATTTAGGTCTTTAATCCATTTTGAGTTTCTTTTTGTGTATGACAATAGGAAGTGTTCTAATTTCATTCTTATTAGGTGTAGCTGTGCAGTTTTCCCAGCATCATTAATTGAAGAGGCTGTCTTCTCCATTGTATATTCTTGCCTCCTCTTTCAAAGATAAGGTGCCCTTAGCTGTGTGGGTTTATCTCTAGGCTTTCTAACTTGTTCTTTTGGTCTTTATTTCTGTTTTTGAGCCAGTGCCATACTGTCTTGATGACTATAGCTTTGTAGTATAGTCTAAAGTCAGGAAGGTTGATCCTTCTAGCTCTGTTTTTCTTTTTCAAGATTGGTATGTAGTTTTTTAAAATAATGTCTTTGTCTGGTTTTTATATCAGGATAATAGAATGAGTTAGAAAGATTTTCTTCTCAAAAAGTTTTTATATAGTTGTTGTTCTTCTCTAAGTGTTTGGTGGTAGTGTTCAGTCACCACTCGTATCCACTCTTTGCAACCCCATGGACTGCAATGTGCCAGGCCTCCCTGTCCCTCACCGTCTCCTGAAGTTTGCCCAAGTTCATGTCCATTGCTTTGGTGATGCCATCCAGCCATCTCATCCTCTTATGCCCTTTTCTCCTGCTCTCAATCTTTCCCAGCATCAGGGACTTTTCCAGTGAGTCAGCTCTTGGCCTCAGATGACCAAAATACTGGACTTCTAGCTTCAGCATTAGTCCCTCCAACAAGTACTCAGAGCTGATCTCCCTCAAGATTGACTGGTTTGATCTTGCTGTCCAAGGGACTCTCCAAGAGTCTTCTCCAGCACCACGGTTCGACGGCGTCAGTTCTTTGTTACTCTGCCTTCTTTGCAGTCCAGCTCTCACAACCATATGTGACCACTGGGAAGACCATAGTCTTGACTATACGCACCTTTGTCGGCAGAGTGATGTCTCTGCTTTTCAACATACTGTCTAGGTTTGTCATAGCATTCCTGCTAAGAAGCAGACATCTTCTGATCTCATGGCTGCAGTCACCATCTGCAGTGATTTTAGAGCCCAGGAAGAGGGAATCTGTCACTACTCCTTTTCCGCTTCTGTTTGCCGTGAAGTAATGGGGATAGATGTCATGATCTTATTTTTTTTTAATATTTAGGTTTTAAGCCAGCTCTTTCACTCTTCTCCTTCACCCTCATTAAGAAGCTCTTTAGTTCCTCTTTGATTTCAGCCATTAGAGTGGTATCATCTGCATATCTGAGGTTGCTGGTGTTTCTCCTGCCTATCTTGATTCCAGGTTGTAACTCCTTCAGCCTGACATTTCTCATGATGTGCTCAGCATATAGATGAAACAAATAAGGTGACAGAAGACAACCCTGTCGTACTACTTTCTCAAGCTTGACCCAGTCAGTTTTCCCTTTGTTACTTCCTGACCCACGTACAGGTTTCTCAGGAGACGGGTAAGATGGTTTGGTATTCCCATCTCCTTTAAGACTTAATTACCATGATGTTGAATGGCTTGCCTTGGAAACAACTGAGATCATTCTCTCATTTTTGAGGCTGCACCCAAGTACTGCATTTTGGGCTCTCTTGTTGATTATGAGAGCTATTCCATTTCTTCTGTGGGATTCTTGCCCACAGTAGTAGATGATAATGGTCATCTCAATTAAATTCACCCATTCCTGTCCATTTTAGTTCACTGATTCCTAAGATATCGATGTTTATTCTTACCATCTCCGGCTTGACCACCTCCAATTTGCTTTGATTCATGGACCTAACATTCCAGGTTCCTATCAGTAATATTCTTTGCAGCATTGGATTTTACTTTGATCACCAGACATCCACTACTGAGCATTGTTTCTGCTTTTCCCAACTGCATCATTCTTTCTGGGGCTAGTAGTAGCTCTCCACTCTTCCCCAGTAGCATATTGGACACCTTCAGATCTGGGGGACTCTTCTTTCGGTGTCATATCTTTTTGTCCATTTATACAGTTCATGAGGTTCTCATAGCAATTATACTGGGGTGATTTGCTGCCCCAGTGTTTGGTAAAATTCACCAAAGTAGATCTCTGGCCTTGGAGTTTCTTTGTGGGAAGATTTTAAATTGTGGATTTGATATATTTGGTTGAATAAGTTGATATTGGCCTATGCAGATATATATTAATTTTTTTTTAATAGCTTTAGTTTATGTGTCTTAAGGAATTTGTTTTTACATAGGTTGTCTAATTTACTGGCATGAAGTTTCATATTTCTTTATTCTTTTAATGTTTGAAGGATCTATAGTGATATCCTGTCTTTCTAGTATTAGAGACCACCATTTTCTAAAGGAGCACTTAATATTTAAAATCTTTTCTCTGTCTGCATCATACAGAGTATCTTTACATGTGTTTGTACACATGAAGTTAAAAGAATTCTTAAGCTCCTTTGTGATTTTTTTCTTGGACCTATATAATTTCCAAATAGTTCCTTAATTTTCTAGTTTTCTCTAATAGTTTTTTAATTTAATTCTGTTGTGGTTCAGTAACATACTTCCTATGTTTATTATAGAGTGCAGAATGTTGTCTGTAAACAAATGTTTCGTGTATGCTTAATAAGAATGTGTATTCTGTGTTGTTGAGTGAAGCTTTCTAAAAATATTAGTCAGATTGATTGGTAGTGTTCTTCAAGATTTGTTCCTTCTGATTTTCCATTTGTTGCAGTAAATGCTGAGAGAAGGGTTTGGAAATCTTCAGCTTTAATTGTGAATTTGTCTTTTTCTCCCTTCACTTACTGATTCATGTATTTTGAAGCTCTATTAATAGGTACATGCATTTTAAAATATATTTTTGATGAATTGAGCCTTCTGACTTGAAATAGCCCTCTTTATCTCTGGTAATATGTTGTGAAGTTATTTCTGAAAGAAGTTGTATAGTTCTTGACAGGAAGTCTGCTGTTATTTTTTGTTGCCTCATATGTAAACTTTCTATTTTGTTTGATTGCTCTTCAGCTTTACAGCTTTTTCAGTGATTGTGATTATGATGTCATTTGATTATAATTTTTTTTATCAATTATATGCCTTCATATGGTTTTCTTTGAGAAAATGATGTTTTAGTGTTTTTGAGTGTTTTTTGGTAACCAAATTTAGAAACATTGGCCACTATTTCTTCCCAGTATCCACTAATCCTAGGCAATATTTTGGAGGGAGGGAATTTCAGTTAAACAGTTGAGATTAGGTCTTTTGGCCCTTGACTCCCCATCCCCTTTCATTATTTGAATAGTTAGTGTCATGTTTCTAGGTTCACTGATTTTTTATTTTTTCAATGTATACTCTGTTCTTACTGTATCCAGTGTGTTTTTTTATTTCTCGTGATTATTTTTTAATTATGAGTTTTAGGTGATTTTTCCTCTCTCTTCAACCTATTTATGTTTTGCCATATTAATGATTTAACCTGAAACATTAAAAACAAATTCATAATGAGAAGTGATATTTTGGTGTTATGATTTTAGAAAGGACACAGTATTTAGTATCTCAGTTGCCTTAACTTTTCTAAAAGGTAGTCTTTTGGATGTGGTATAGCCAGGCCACAGCTAGCCCTTGCAGAGTTAGATAAAAGCTCTTTTCTCAGTTTTAGATGGATGATGCTTTCTGCCAGGGTTCAGGGTTTAGAGAGTGGAGAACAAACTGGATTCAGTCCCCGCTTTCCTTCACTCGGCCATATGTCCATGTGCAGGGTACAGCCTCCATCTTTATTCATGTTGCTTTGAGATCTTATGATTTTCTTGCCTTTCTTATGATACAGTTATAGCATTAGAAATGTTTTCTCAGGCCAGAATATCTGTCACAATATCCACAAGTTTGTTAGGCAGTCTCTTTTGTAGTTAGTATGGGATTATTTTCTCAATGCTTTCTGTACTTTATACCATTGTTGATCTTATTTCTTGAATCGTATGTTAATGTTTTTGAATTTTACCTAAAATCTATAGCAGTATAAGTCAGAGCTTCATAAAATTAAGTGTAATTGTTTGTAGGGCATGTTTTGCCTTTACATAAGTTATATAGCAAAACTGCATTTTCAAATAATAGCTATAAGTGTATAACCTTTATATTCAAAGTAAAATTTGTTTTCCTTGTTGAATCATGTCATTAAATACTGACTAGTAGCCATCACTATGTTCACAACATATCTTTGTATTTTTAAAATGTGTAATTAGGATTCAGTGTGTGCAATTTTGGATGAAATGGAATGCTTTGCTCATTTTCCACAAAACAATAGTTAAGTGATAGTCTTAATTTAGAATTTGAATTTCTGCCTGGATTTAATTGTTTGTAAACAATAATTAAAGCATTCTATTTTAGAGGAAGAAAAATGTTCTTATATTAAAATTAACTGAAAGATAATTCTGTAGGAGCAGGGAATCTCTAATTGCATTGAAACTTACAGTAAAATAGTCTCCCTCAAGTTCCTGTGACTATGAGAATGAGTGGTTATTTTGTTTATATAGTTTATAAGGAAATGCAAGACATCATTTGTGCCTGTGTGTGAATGTGCGGTTGCATTGCCCACTGAAAACTGGGATGAAAACTGGCACTGCTTGATTTTTTTGAATATTTTTTATTAAAGTGGATGACTACTAGAGTTTCTTGCTTGTTTAGATCAGTTTTTTCCCCGCGTGTGCTGTGATCCTGTATTAAGTTGCTTCAGTTGTATCTGACTCTTTGTGACCCTATGCACTGTAGCCTACCAGGCTCCTCTGTCCATGGGATTCTCCAATCAAGAACACTGGAGTGGATTGCCATGCCCTTCTCCAGGGGATATCAACCCAGGGATTCGAAAGCCCTTTTCTTTTTGTAGTAGATAAAAATTAAAGGACCTATGACATTCATGTTTAAATGCAATAAAAAAATAACATGCTACTAAAAAACCAGTGAGTCAACAATGAGATCAAAGAAATCAGTTAATACCTCGAGACAAATGACAATGAAAATAGAGTCTTACAGAATCCATGGGATGCCCAGAAGTAATTTGTGAGACGTAGTGATATAGTTCATAGTGATATAGACTTTCCTCAAGAAACAAGAAAAATCTCAATGAATAATCCAACCTACCACCTAAAAGAATTAGAAAAAGAAGAAACAAAACCCAAAGTCAGCAGAAGGAAGGAAATTAATATGAGTGGAAACAAATAAAATAGAGATCAACAAGTAATAAAAAAGATCAATAAAACCAAGAGCTGGTTTTGTGAAAGGATATACAAATTCGACAGGCCTCTGGCTAGGCTCACCAAAAAGAAAAGAAAGAAAACCCAAAGAAATAAGATATGAAAGAAGAAAAATAACAACTGATACTATAGAAATACAAAAAACTATAAGATAATATTATGAACAATTATATACCAGCAAACTGTACAGTCTAGAAAAAATGAACAAGTTCTAGAAGCATATAGCCTACTAAAACTTAATCAAAAAGAAGTAGATAATTTGAATAGATGAAACACTAGATGTGAAATAGAATCTGTAATTAAAAAAAAAACAAACTTGGAAACAAAAGTTCAAGACCAGATGGCTTCACTGGGAAATTCTACTAAACATACAAAGAACTTATACCAATCTTTCTTAAAGTCTTCCAAAAGATTAAATAGGAGGGAACACTCCCAAAGTCATCCTATGATGCCACCATCACCCTGATACCAAAACCAGACAAAGACACAACCAAAAAAGAAAATTACAGGCCAGTATCTTTGATGAATATAGATACAAAAATTCTGAACAAAATATTAGCAACCCAAATCCAGCAACACATAAAAATACACTACAAACAGATTGGATTTATCCCAGGGTATGTGAACAAGGATGGTTCACATACACAAATCAATCAGTGTGACACTCTACATTAAGAAAAGAAGAGACAAAATCCACATGATCATCTTAATAAGTGCAGAAAAAAATCAACATCCATTCGTGATAAAAACTCACACCAAAGTGGGTATCAGTTCAGTTCAGTTGCTCAGTCGTGTCTGACTCTTTGCGACCCCATGAATCGCAGCACGCCAGGCCTCGCTGTCCATCACCAACTCCCGGAGTTCACTCAGACTCGCATTCATCGAGTCAGTGATGCCATCCAGCCATCTCATCCTTGGTCGTCCCCTTCTTCTCCTGCCCCCAATCCCTCCCAGCATCAGTCTTTTCCAGTGAGTCAGCTCTTCACATGAGGTGGCCAAAGTACTGGAGTTTCAGCTTTAGCATCATTCCTTCCAAAGAAATCCCAGGGTTGATCTCCTTCAGAATGGACTGGTTGGATCTCCTTGCAGTCCAAGGGACCCTCAAGAGTCTTCTCCAACACCAAAAGTGGGTATAGTGGGAACATATCTGAACATAATAAAAGCCATTTATGACAAGTTCATAGCCAAGATAATACTCTGGTGAAAAGCTGAAAGCCTTCCTGCTAGTTTATGAGCAAGCCAAGGGCTCCCACTCTTACACTTCTTTTCAACATAATATTGGAAGTCCTAGTCACCGTAGTTAGACAAGAAAAAGAAAAGGTATGCACATTGGAAGGGAAGGGGTAAAATTGTCCTTATTTATAGATAACATAATACTCTATATTATTATTGTTGTTGATCAGTAGCTCAGTTGTGTCTGACACTTTGTGACCTCGTGGACTATAGTACACCAGGCTTCTCTGTCCTTAACCATCTCCCAGAGCTTGCTAAAACTCATGTCCATCAAGTTGGTGATGCCATCCAACATCCTCTGTCGTCCTCCTGCCTTCAGTCTTTCTTGGCTTCAGGGTCTTTTTCTAATGAGTCAGCTCTTCACATCAGGTTGCCAAAGTATTAGAGCTTCAGCTTCAGCATCAATCCTTCCAATGAATATTCAGGATTGATTTCCTTTAGGATTGACTGGTTAGATCTCCTTGCAGTCCAAGGGACTCTCAAGAGTCTTCTCCAACTCCACAGTTCAAAAGCATCAGTCTTTCAGTGCTCAGCCTTTCTTTATGGTCCAACTCTCATATCCATACATGACTACTGGAAAAATCATAGCTTTGACTAGATGCGTCTTTGTTGGCAAAGTAATGTCTCTTCTTTCTAATGTGCTGTCTAGGTTTAGCTTTTCTTCCAAGCATCAAGCGTTTTTAAATTTCATGACTGCAGTCACCATCTGCCAAAAACCCTAAAGACTCTACACAAAAATTAATATGTGAAATCAGCAAGGTAGCAGGATATAAGATTAATATACAGAAATGTGTTGCATTTCTTTACAGTAACAATGAAATATCAGAAAGAGAAAATTAAAAAAAATCCCATTTAGAATCACATCAAAGAAATACCTAGGAATAAATCTAACTGAAGAGGTGAAAGACCTGTATGCTAAAACTATAAGACGTTGATAAAGGAAATTAAAGGTGATTCAGAGAAATAGAAATATATCCTATACTGTTGGATTGGAAGAGTGAATATTATTAAAATGGCCATACCTCAAAGTAATCTAGTAATTTATTGCAGTCCCTATAAAAATACCGATGTCATTTTTTTTTCACAGAAATACATCAAATACTAAAATTTGTATGAAACCATAGAAGACCCCGAACTACCAAAACAGTCTTGAGGCAAAAGAAGAAAGCTGGAGACAAAACCCTCCCAGACTTTAGAGACTACCACAAAGCTACAGTAATCAAAATAGAATGGTATTGGCACAAAAAATAGACATAATAGATCAATGGAACAGAATAGAGGGCCCAGGAATAAGCCTATGCACCTTCAGTCAGTCTTAGAGGAGGCAAGAATGTACAGTGGAGAAAAAAATGGTCTCATTGATCAGTGGTGTTGGGAAAGCTGGGCAGCTGCATGTGAAGTGAGAACACACCCTCACACTGTGCACAAAAATAAACTCAAAATGCTTTAGAAATATAAGACATATCACTATAGAACTCCTAGAATAGGACATAGGTAAAACAGTCTCTGACATAAATCATAGCAATATTTATGTATATCAGTCTTCCAAGGTGAAAGAAATAATAGCAAAAATAAGCAAATGGGAGCTAATCAAACTTAAAAGTTTTTGCACAGCAAAGGAAACGATCAACAAAACAGAAAAACAACCTATGGAATGGGGGAAGATACTTGCAAATGACCAGCAGGGACTTAATTTCCAAAATATGCAAGCAGTTCATAAAATTCAGTATAAGGGAACAATCTAATCAGGAAATGGGCAGAAGAACTAAGTAGATGTTTCACCAAAGGAGATACACAGATGGTCAGTAGGTACATGAAAAGATGCTCAGTTTTGCTAATTATTAGAGAAGTGCTAATCAAAACTGCAGTAACATGTCACCTCATGCCAGTCAGAATGGCCATCATCAAAAAGTCTACAGATAATAAATGCTGGAGAGACTGTGGAGAATAGGAAACCTTCTACACTGTTGATGGCAATGTAAATTGGTGTTGCCACTATAAAAAACAGTATGGAGGTTCCCTGGAGGTTCTTAAAAACCAAAAATGGAATTATTAATGCTATATGATTCAGCAGCCTTACCGGGAGTTTGTAAAAAACTCTTAATTCAGAAAGACAGACACATGCACCCCAGTGTTTATAGCAGCACCATTCACAATAGCCAAGACATGGAACCAACTTAAGTGTCCATTGGATAAAGAATAGACGAGGAAGATTGAAGAGAGAGAGAGAGAGAGAGAGAGAGAGAGAGAGAGTGTGTGTGTGTGTGAGTGTGTGTGTGTGTGAGTGTGTGTGTGTGTGAGTGTGTGTGTGTGTGTGTGAGAGTGTGTGTGTGTGTGTGTGTGTGAGAGTGTGTGTGTGTGTAGTATGTATAGCTATCACGCAAAGTAGTAGAGAATATCATGCAGAGCGAGGTTTGTCAAAGACAATTATATGGAATCACAGGTGGGATCTGAAGAATAATACAAACGAACCTATTTATAAAAGAAACAGACTCACACACACAGAAAACAGTCTTACAGTTACAAAGGGGAAAAGGGATGAGGAGAGGTAAATTAGGAATCTGAGATTAACAGATACTTGCTGCTATATATAAAATCAGTTCAGTTCAGTCTCTCGGTCATGTCTGACTCTTTGTGACCCCATGAACTGCAGCATGCCAAGCTTTCCTGTCCGTTGCCAACTCCTGGAGCCTACTCAGACTCATGTCTGTCTAGTCGGTGATGCCATCCAACCATTTCATCCTCTGTAGGCAGGCAATAAGGATTTACTTCATAGCACAGGAAACTATATTCAGTATCTTAAAATAACCTATAATGGAAAATAATATGAAAATTATATGTTTATTATGTGTATGTGTGTATATAACTGAACCACTTTTCTGTACACCTGAAACTAACAGTATTGTAAATCAACTACCTTCAATAAAAAATAAATGCAGTAAGCTTCTAATTACTTTTTAAAATGTTATTCTGTATTTTGGAAGTCACGAATCATGTAGAATGATAGTGAAATCCATAAATGAAATTAAGGAAACAGTTTTATTTATAATAGTATCAAAAGAATAGAATACTTAGGAATAAATTTAACAAAGAAGTGCATTTCCTCTACTCTGAAAACTAGAAAACATTGTTGAAAAAATGTAAAGTCAACCTAAGTAAATGGAAAGGCATACGATGTTTATGAATTGGAAAACTTAGTAAGATTGTAGTACACCCCAAACAGATTCAGTGCAATCCATGTCAGAATCTTAGCTGGCTATTTTTGAAGAAATTGACAAGCTGATCTTAGAATTCACATAGAAATTCAGGATACCTTGAATAACCAAAGAATGATCTTTAAAAATAATAAAAGTTGGAGGATTCCCATTACCTGATCTTAGAACTTACTACAAAGCTATAGTAATCAAGACATTGTGCTTGCTACTCATGTAGGGATATACATATAGAATAGTGGAGTAGAATTGAGAGTCTCTAGTAGTAAAACCATTCATTTATGGTGAATTGATTTTTGACAAGGGTGCCAAGACTATTCACTGGGGAAGCGATAGCCTTTTTAAAAGATTTAATAGGTAATTTCTTTACAGTATTGTGTTGGTTTCTGCCAAACATCAACATTAATCAGCCATAGATATACATGTGTCCCCTCCTTCTTAAACCTCCCTTCCACCTCCCTCCCCATCCACACCCCTGTAGGTTGGTACAGAGTCCCCATTTGAGTTCCCTGAGTCATACAACAAATTCCCATTGACTCTTTATTTTGCTTATGGTAATGTATGTTTCCACCTTACTCTCCTCTTACCTTCCATCCTCTCTTCCGCCCCCGCTAGTGTTCATCAGTCTGTTCTCTGTCTCTGTCTCCATTCTGCCCTACAGATAATTTCATCAGGATCCTCTTTCTAGATTCCATATATATGTGTTAAAATACAATATTTGTTTTTCTCTTTCTGACTTACTTCACTGTGTATAATAGGCTCTAGGTTCATCTGCCTCATTAGAACTGACCAAATGCATTCCTTTTTATGGCTGAGTAATAGTCCACTGTGTGTATGTACCACAGCTTCTTTATTCATTCGTCTGTCGATGTACATGTAGGTTGCTTCCATATTCTAGCTATTGTAAATAATGCTACAGTGAACATTGGGGTACATATGTCTTTTTCAGTTTTGGTTTCCTCAGGGTATATGCATAGTGGTGGGATTGCTGGGTCATATGGACAGGGAAGCCTGGCATGCTGCAGTCCATGGGGTCGCAGAGTGAGACACGACTGAGCGACTGAACTGATGGTGGTTTTATTCCTAGTTTTTAAAGGAATCTCTGTACTGTCTTCTGTAGTGCTTGTATTAGTTTACATTCCCACCAACCGTGTAAGAGGATTCCCTTTTCTCCACACCCTCTCCAGCATTTATTGTTGGTAGACTTTTGCATAAAATGATGCTAGGACACCTAGATATCCACATGTAAGTGAACAGAGTGGGTTCCTTGCTTTATATGCTGTTCTGTCTTCAGTTACTCAGTGGTGTCTGATTTCTTACGACCCCATGGACTGTAACCCGCCCACCAGCTCCTCTGCTTATGGGATTTCAAGGCAAGAATACTGGAGTGAGTTGCCATTTCCTACTCTTGGGGATTTTCCTGACCCAGGCGTTGCACCCGTTTCTTGCGTCTCCTACATTGGCACACAGAATCTTTACACTGTGCCACTTGGGAAGCCCCTGATAAGCGTCTAATATCCAAAATATATGAAGAACGTTTACAAGTTAACAATAAAAAGGCAAATAACCCAGTTTATGAAAGGATTTGAAATACATATTTCTTCAAAGAAGATATACAAATGACCAATAGGTTCACGAAAAGATACAGTCTGTCAGGGATCCCCAACCCCCAGGCCTTGGACAGATAGTGGTCCGTGGCCTGTTAAGATCTGGGCCGCACAGCAGGAAATGAATGATGGGCTAACGAGTGAAGCTTCATCTGCTGCTCCCCATCATTCGTATTACCGCCTGAACCATCTATCCCACCTACCCCCGCTCCCACTCCAGTCTGGAAAAATAGCCTTCCACGAGACCTGTTCCTGGTGCCAAAAAGATTGGGGACCGCTGCTTTGTATCATGAGTCATTAGAGAAACAAGTGAAAACTACACTGAAATACCACTTTACATCCATTAGGATAGTTGTCACAAAAATAAGACAATAGCAAGTGTTGATGAGGATGTGTAGAAATTGGAACCCTTGTATATTGCTGCTAGGAAGGCAAAATGGTTCATACCCCTTGGAGAACAGCCTGGCAGTTCCTCAGAAAGTTAAACATAAAGTTAGTATATGACCCAGCTATTTTCCTCCTAGACAT
The DNA here is from genome assembly GCF_023091745.1 of Budorcas taxicolor. Lineage (NCBI taxonomy): Eukaryota > Metazoa > Chordata > Mammalia > Artiodactyla > Bovidae > Budorcas > Budorcas taxicolor. The sequence continues at coordinate 9,385,879 of NC_068930.1, read as the reverse complement.
ACACCCAAGAAAATTAAAAACATTTACACACAAAAATCTGGGCATCACTGTTCATAGCAGTGGAAATAACCCAAATGTTCATCACTGTTGAATGAAGAAATAAAATGTGGTATCCATAGAATACAATATTATTCAGCCAAAAAAGGAATGAGGTGCTGATAATACTTAACACAAATGAGCTTTGAAAACTGAAAGAAACCAGACACAAAGGGCTACCTATTGTCTGACTCTGTTTTATGACTTACCTCAAATAGGTAAATCCAGAGAGTCAGAAAGTAAATAAGTAGTTTTCAGGAGTTGGGGAGAGGAAGGAATGGAGAATAATAGCTAATGGGCATTGGACTTCTTTTTAGGATGATAAAAATGTTCTGGAATTAGATAGTAGGGATGGTTGCACAACTTTGACTACTGTTTAAAAAAAGCAAAATTGTACACTCACAATTGTACACTTTTAAAAAGATGATCTTAATGGCATATATGAATTATAAATTGGTTAAAAGGCTTATAGAAATGAAAACATTGGCCTACTTCAGATATAATTTATCTTCAAACCAGGATATTTTTGAGAGTGAGGGGTCTCACTTAATAATTACTCCCATACAATAAAAATAAAGTTGCATGTCCCAGGGACACCAGAATGTGTGTTCTCCCTGCTTCTTTGTATCTTTAAGCTGTTTCTCCTCACAGAAGACATATAAGGATTACAAAATTCTTCTTGTCTTTCTTTATCAAATATGGGAAAGAGACTAAGACAGCCCCGTAATTCCTGTAAAATAAATGGGAGAGAAGGTACTTCTTTGTGGAAATGAATATAAATATGTGTATGAGGTGCAGTGTGTAGCTGTCATAGAATCAGATCTTTATTGATTTATGTGATTTTGTCACTTAACTGTCACACATAGCCAACCAGTGTTTGAATGAAAAAGAAGTTTAGTGCTGTAACATAATAAAGCAGTTGCTCTGAGCCAGGGATGTGCATCATAATAGGTGCATAACAGTATGTGGAACCTTTAAAAATTACTCTTGCTTTGACATTAGTCTCAATTATGATTTGATAGATTTTTGTGGGGCCAGGGTAAGTTCATGCATGCAAAATAGATGTTTTAGCTCCTCAGTTGAATTTAATATCCATTTAAGTTGAGAGTCACTGCATTAAATTGAGGAATTTTATTGATTTATTTATTGAAATATATAGTTGCTACTGTTTGGTGCATAAACAGTAAACAGCTGTAGTAACTGAGAGAACCTCAGTCTAAAGTATACCCTCCTCACCCCCAACCCCCCTGGCCACCCTCTGTCACCTGAGCTAGCCATTGGTAATCCAGAAATTGTGATTCCTCTGATCCTCCAAGAACAGAGATTGGGAGGAATATTGATTTATTGATTTTTTTGATTTTTTAAAAAATTTTGGCTACATTGAGGCCGGAGTAGTAATGGGAAGTAGGCAGAAGCTCAGGTTCCTCTGCAAATGCTTGAAACTATATCCTTGGCAGATATAGGAAGGGTGTCATCTCTGCAGAATAAGAGGGGTTGGGAGATGGAGACCTTGTAGGAGGTCGGAACTCTCAGTTCACTGATAACTGCTCATGGCCTTTGTATTTTGGCAGCCCATTATAGCTCCGGATAAATTGCCCTCTGACGTTGGGACTAAGGCGCTAGTTCAGTGGACATGGAAAGGAAGGACGTAGTGCAGCATTGCGGTTTCTCCTGTACAGCCACACACGATTTAGAAGGGATTATCTTAATGCCAGACTCACGAAATTGGAGCTGTGTCACACCCTGAAGATTTTGCAGTTCAGTTTATTTAGTGATGGATCATTCCCATCCAGACGTGTCCCCCTGACATTTTTAATTGGTAGCCTTTCTTCAGCCACCGCTTAAATTGTCCTACTGGTGGTGCTATGCTGTTGTCCCCCTCCCTGTGCTATAGAGTGGGTTCTTATTATTTGTCTCTTTTGTACATAGCTGTGTATATTAGTTGATCCCAGTCTCTGAATTTATCCCCCAGTCCCCCCCAACCCATGATGCTTTATTGTTGTACTGTACATGGCATTATTGCCCAAATTTTAACTTTACCTCCTTGGTGTAACTTTGGATGATGACTAGCCATTTTGTCCTCAGTTGCTTCACCCTGGAAATGGAGCAAATGCTGACTACCTCACAAGGTTATTGTGACTACTAAATGAGATAGCACACATTAATTTTTGACACAGCTATTGGTACATGTAGAATTGGATAAATGTTAGTGACCTGTAGTTCAGTGAAAAACAACCGACTTCTTTCAAAAGGTTGACTTTAGAGAATTTTCACAGCCTGAGGCCTGAAATCTTTCTTATAATTTGATTTATTGCCTCCATTCATTAAGTGACTGTTTATTGAACATCTGTTTTGGGCAGGGTACTTTGGTAGCTTTTGGGGTTTTAGGAAAGGCAGAGGAAGCAGAGATCAAATTGGCAACATCCGTAGGATCATCAAAAAAGCAAGAGTTCCAGAATAACATCTGCTTTATTGACTGTGCCAAAGCCTTTGACTTGTGGATCACAACAAACTGGAAAATTTTTAAAGAGATGGGACTACCAGACCACCTGACCTGCCTTCTGAGAAATATGTATGCAGGTCAAGAAGCAACAGTTAGAACTGGATGTGGAACAACAGACTGGTTCCAAATTGGGAAAGGAGTATGTCAAGGCTGTCTGTTATCACTCTGCTTATTTTATGCAGAGTACATCATGCAAAATGCCAGGCTGGAGGAAGCACAAACTGGAATCAAGATTGCCAGGAGAAATATCAATAACCTCAGATATGCAGATGACACCACCCTTATGGCAGAAAGTGAAGAACTAAAGAGCCTCTTGATGAAAGTGAAAGAGGAGAGTGAAAAACGGCTTAAAACTCAGCATTCAGAAAACTAATATCATGGCATCTGGTCCCATCATTTCATGGCAAATAAATGGGGAAACAATGGAAACAGTGAGAGACTTAATTTTGGGGGGGGGGGGCTCCAAAATCACTGCAGGTGGTGACTGCAGCCATGAAATTAAAAAGCACCTGTTCCTTGGATGAAAAGCTATTCCAACCTATACAGTATTCAAAAGCAGAGACATTATTTTTCCAACAAAGGTCCATCTAGTCAAAGCTATGGTTTTTCCAGTAGTCATGTATAGATGTGAGAGTTGGACTATAAAGAAAGCTGAGTGCTGAAGAACTGATGCTTTTGAACTGTGTTGTTGGAGGAGACTCTTGAGAGTCCCTTGGACTGCAAGGAGATTCAACTAGTCCATCTTAAAGGAAATCAGTCCTGAATATTCATTGGAAGGACTGATGCTAAAGCTGAAACTTCAGTACTTCGGCCGCCTGGTATGAAGAACTGACTCATTTGAAAAGAGACAGATGCTGGGAAACTTTGAAGGCAGGAAGAGAAGGGGATGATTGAGGATGAGATGGTTGGATGGCATCACCGACTTGATGGACATGAGTTTGAGTAAGCTGGGGGAATTGGTGATGGACAGGGAATCCTGGCATGCTGCAGTCCATGGTGTCGCAAAGAGTTGGACATGACTAAGCAACTGAACTGATGATCTAAATCTACAAGTTTACTGTTCCACTTTGCTGCTTTATCTTTGTTACAGTCATTTGTTAATCTGCTTTTTAATTTGCGTATGATGATTGTCAGGTAGAATAGAAAAAGGAGTCCAAGATGGCAGAATCAGGCTGAAGGTAAAAGTTAACAACAGCACAAAAGTCAGTGAAAGGGGAGGTTAAGGAACAGAGTGGGAGTCTTCATAAAAAAAAAAAATGCCCAAAACACACCCCCTTCTCTCTGATTGGTCCTGCGTATAACCAATCGGGTGAACGCTGGTACAGTTTCCCTATTTGCGTAGGATGTAAACAGACCCAGGGACAGAACAATTATCGTACTTGCATAGGACTGTCTAGTCAAGTCTATGGTTTTTCCAGTGGTCATGTGTGGATGTGACAGTTGGACTGTGAAGAAGGCTGAGCGCCGAAGAATTGATGCTTTTGAACTGTGGTGTTGGAGAAGACTCTTGAGAGTCCCTTGGACTGCAAGGAGATCCAACCAGTCCATTCTGAAGGAGATCAGCCCTGGGATTTCTTTGGAAGGAATGATGCTAAAGCTGAAACTCCAGCCCTTTCGCCACCTGATGCAAAGAGTTGACTCATTGGAAAAGACTGATGCTGGGAGGGATTGGGGGCAGGAGAAGAAGGAGATGACAGAGGATGAGATGGCTGGATGGCATCACGGACTCGATGGACGTGAGTCTGGGTGAACTCCGGGAGTTGGTGATGGACAGGGAGGCCTGGCGTGCTGCGATTTATGGGGTCGCCAAGAGTCGGACACGACTGAGCGACTGAACTGAACTGAACCAATTAGGCTTCAAGGGGAGGAGACAAAGTATACAATGGGAAGCTAGATGGGATGGGACTCCCTCCTGGATGGATCTGCCCTTGCCTCTGGGAAGTGAACTGCCTGCTTCCTGCTTGAGTTGTAAGAAAGCTGTAACTAGTTTGTCCTTATGAATGCTGCCTGCTTAATAAAATCCTGCCTGTTTGAGTTACAAGCGATTCGTCGTTAAAAAGTGATCCGCTCCGCTACAGTGAGACAAGAACCAATGATGACTAAATGAACCAGACATTATGAAAATCAGTTACAGGAATTGATTGCTCATCTTTGAATTTTGCCTTCTGTCACCCAATACTGCTATTGGTTAGCAGTGTTTCATTGTGTGCTCAGCTCACACAACATTTCTTGTAAAGACTGCTGTGTTGTGTTGTTAAGTCGATAACTTATGTCCCACTCTTTGCGGCCCCAGGTACTGAAGCATACCAGGCTTCCCTGTCCTTCACCATCTTCCGGAACTTTCTCTTATTCATGTCCGTTGAGTCAGTTATGCTATCTATCCATCTCACGCACTGCAGCCCTCTTCTCCTTTTGCCTTCAATCTTTCCCATCATAAGGTCTTTTCCAAAGAGTCGGCTCTTTTCATCAGGTGGCCAAAGTATTGGAGTTTCAGCATCAGTCCTTCCAGAGACTGTTCAGGGTTGATTTCCGTTAGGATCGACTGGTTTGGTCTTATAGGCCAAGGGACTCGAGTCTTCTCCAGCATCACAGTTTGAAAGCATTAATTCATCTGCTCTCCACCTTCTTTATGATCCCACTCTCACATCTGTATGGTTCAACTCTCACATCCATACTTGACTACTGGAAAAACTGTACCTTTGACTACATGGGCCTGTGTCAGCAAAGTGATGTCTTTGCTTTTTAACATGTTGTCTAGGTTTGTCATAGCTTTCCTTCCAGGGAGCAAGTGTCTTCTAATTTAATGGCTGCAGTCACTGCCCACAGTTATTTTTAGTCAAAGAAAAAAAAATCTGTCACTGTTCCCACTTTTTCTCCATTTGCCATGAAGTGATGGGGCCAGATGTCATGCCCTTAGCTTTCTGAGTGTTGAATTTTTAAGACAGCTTTTTCACTCTCCTGTTTCACACTCATCAAGAGGCTCTCTAGTTCCTTTTGACTTGCTGCCGTTGGAGTGGCATCATCTGCATATCTGAGGTTGGTGTTTCTCCTGGCAATCTTGATTCCAGTTTGTTATTAATCCAGCATGGCATTTTGCATGATGGACTGTGCCTATAAGTTAATAAGCAGAGTGACAATATACAGCCTTGTCATACTACTTTCGCAATTTTGAACCAGTCCATTGTTCCCTGTCATGTTCTAATTGTTGTTTCTTGACCTGCATCCAGGTTTCTTAGGAGGCAGGTAAGGTGGTCTAGTATTCCACCTCTGGTATTCCATGTCTTTAAGAATTTTAAATTTGTTGTGATCCACACAGGCAAAAGCTTTTACATAGTCAGTGAAGCAGAATAGATGTTTTTATGGAATTTCCTTGATTTCTCTTTGATCCAACAATTTTGGCAAAATTTGACCTCTGGTTCCTCTGCCTTTTCTAAACCCAGCTTGTACATCTGGAACTTCTTGGTTCACATACTGCTGAAGCCTAGCTTGAAAGATACTGAGCATAACCATAGTAGCATGAGAAATGAGTGCAGTTGTCCGGTAGTTTGAACATTCTTTGGCACTACCTTTCTTTGATTCCAAAGAAAGAAAACCGACCATTTCCAGTCTTGTGATCACTGCTAAGTTTTCACAGTTGCTGACATATTGAGTGCAGCACTTTAACAACATATTTTAGGATTTGAAATAGTTCAGCTGGAATACCATCACCTCCACTAGCTTTGTTCTTGATACTGCTTCCTAAGGCCCACTTGACTTCATATCTGTATGTCTGGCTCTAGGTGAGTGATCACATCATTGTGGTTATCTGGGTCATTAAGATCTTTTTTTTTTTAATACAGTTCTTCTGTGTATTCTTGCCACTTCTTAATATTTTCTGCTTCTATTAGGTCCATGTGATTTCTGTCCTTTATTGTGCCTGCCTTTGCATGAAATGTTCCCTTGATATTTCTAATTTTCTTAAAGAGAAATAGTCTTTCCTATTCTGTTTTCCTCTATTTCTTTGCATTGTTCACTTAGGAAGGATTTCGTACATCCTCTTGCTGTTCTTTGCTTCTTTGCATTCAGATGGGTATTTCCTTCCTTTTCTCCTTTGCTTTTTGCTTCTCTTCTTTTCTCAGCTACTTTTAAGGCCTCCTCAGACAACCATTTTGCCGTTTTGCATTTCTTTTTCTTTTGGATGGTTTTGATCATTGCCCCTTGTATAAAGTTACAAACATCTGTCCATAGTTCTTCAGGCACTCTATCAGATCTAATCCCTTGAATCTATTTGTCACTTTCACTGTATAATTGTAAGGGATTTGATTTAGGTCATACCTAAATGGCCTAGTGGTTTCCCCTACTTTCTTCAACTTAAAGTCTGAATTTTGCCATAAGGAGTTTGTGATCTGAGCCACAGTCAGCTCCTGGTCTTATTTTTGCTGATTGTATAGAACTTTTTTATCTTCAGCTGCAAAGAATACAGCCGATCTGACTTTGGTATTCAGCTGGTGATAGTCATGTGTAGAGGTGTCTCTTGTGTTGTCACAAGAGGGTGTTTGTTACGATCATTGCGTTCTCTTGGCAAAACTCTGCTAGCCTTTGCCCTGCTTTACTTTGTACTCCAAGGCCAAACTTGCCTTTTACTCCACGCCTCTTTGACTTCCTACTTGTACTTTCCTGTGCCTTAGTATGAAAAGGACATCTTTTTTTTGGTGTTAACTTCTGGAAGGTCTTGTAGGTCTTCGTATAGCTGTTCAACTTCAGCTTCTTCAGCATTAGTGTTTGGGGCATAGACTTGGATTACCGTGATACTGAATGATTTGCTTTGGAAACAAACCGAGAGTATTGTGTCGTTTTCAAGATTTTACCCAAGAACTGCACTTCGGAATCAGTGTTTAAGGAAACATTAGTGTCATCTGGTTTTTTTCCTACCAGCTTCTGTAGCAGCGTATTTCTCCCATGTTCTGCCCAAGGTGAATTAGTTCTTGTGTCCTGTCTCCTCAGAGAGGCTTGCCATCCTTTATAATTTACATGGTTGTCTTGCAACCTCAGCTTCTTGATAGGTTCAAGAAAATTATGCTTTTGTTAGGATAGGAGCCTCTAATGTTTTTAACATCCTTATGCTAACTCGCTTCAGTCATGTCCAACTCTTTGAGAGCCTATGGACTGTAGTCCACCAGGCTTCTATGTCCATGGGATTCTATAGGCAAGAATACTGGAGTGGGTTGCTATGCCCCCTTACATGGGGTCCTCCTGATCCAGGGATTGAACCTGCTTCTCCTGCAAGGCAGATTCTTTGCCACTGAGCCACCAGGGAAGCCTTAACATCATTAGCTGAAGTGAGTGTTTTTTTTTTTTTTTTAAATAGATAAAGTCCTTTCTTTTATGAAGTTTAGAGTGTTGCAAAAAATGTTAATATCAATTAGGTAATTAATGTGTATATTTTCTTGAAATATATGTTTTAGGGGTTTTGGCTGTATGTTAGTTCTTTGGAAGTATACACTCAAATTAGTTGAAATTGAATGAATCATATCATGGGATGATAGAAATGTAATGAAAATATGTCAAAATTTTTGGGATGCATTTTTTTGTTGTTAATTACACAAAATCTTTTCTGCCCTAAAAATAAAAGTTGTTGTCTTGGATTCCTTTAGAAGTGAAAGGTTGGACTCTGTTAGGAGTCTTCCTTCTATTTGTAATGGCCAGAGTAAAATGAAGTAAAGTGTAGCAGGTTAAAGATTTTTGTTCTCTGTTTAGGTTCTGTCTGTAGAAGAAAACAATGATGCTAAATTAGAATGCCACATAGAGCTAGAATATTCATGTGAGAATGTTCAAGTCTTTTTGCGTTTGTGCTTTTTATACCTTTATTATTTCTTACACTTAACTAAACATTGAAACACTTGAAGATTTTTCCTTACCTTTGGCTGTTCTGAAAATATGTTGTTTCTAAAGGGTTATCAATAAATACCTTATCAGTTAAACTGGGCAAATTTCACTGAGTTCAAAGTATTACTTTCCTTCTGGTCTTGTTTGTCTTGCTATCTGGAAATCTAATTATCTTGGAAACAATGCAACGTTTTTACCTTCCCAGAAGTGTCCTTCCTTCTAATAATAATGTTGAAAATGCGATCCTTGCCTTGCATAAATGTCAAGTAAAAATGTGCAACCCCATAGATGGCAGCCCACCAGGCTCCCCCATCCCTGGGATTCTCTAGGCAAGAACACTGGAGTGGGTTGCCATTTCCTTCTCCAGTGCATGAAAGTGAAAAGTGAACGTGAAGTCGCTCAGTCGTGTCCAACTCATAGCGACCCCATGGACTGCAACCTGTCAGGTTCCTCCGTCCACGGGATTTTCCAGGCAAGAGTACTGGAGTGGGTTGCCATTGCCTTGGATGCCTTTATTGGTCTCACTTCTTTTTGTGACCAACTTTGGGATTGAGGAGACTTCTTTTTGCTTCTGGACACAGTTTACTTATGTAATAGGAAGATATTGGGATTCATGTCTCTTTCTAACTGCTGCTTGCTGCTGCTGCTAAGTCGCTTCAGTCGTGTCTGACTCTGCGACCCCATAGACGGCAGCCCACCAGGTTCCCCTGTCCCTGGGATTCTCCAAGCAAGAACACTGGAGTGGGTTGCCATTTCCTTCTCCAATGCATGAAAGCGAAAAGAGAAAGTGAAATTGCCTAGTCGTCTCCGACTCTTTAGTGACCCCAGGGACTGCAGCCCAGCAGGCTCCTCTGTCTATGGGATTCTCCAGGCAAGAGTACTGGAGTGGGGTGCCATTGCCTTCTCCACTCTTTCTAACTATTGGGCATTAATCATTTTAAAGTAATAATAAGTCTTAGGGAAAAGTGTTTAATGTAGATGCATGTTAATAAGAACTGTTATGAGTGATTTTCTGAGAATCCAGTCAAAGATGGGAAAGTTTCCTTCATACTCTTGAGATGTCACTGGAAAGCAGTAATGATTCTTTCCTGGCTCTTGACTTTCAGTTGACTTTTTTATCATACATTATAGCTACAAAATATGTATATATAATTGATTTTTTAAAATTAACCAACACAAACTTTTGGAATGACAGAGTAATGGTACTTCTGGACACCTGTGGAATTCTTACTATGTGGATAGGCCAGACAGATCCCTCCCTTCAGTTTCAAAAGATTTACCATGATTATTGTAAGAATGACGGCTGAGAGTCATAGTAGCGCTTTTACATTTCATTTGAGAGGATTTGGGTAGATTGATGTAGCATTTTTTTCTTTGTTTGCAGCATTTTGTGGTTTTCCTAAAAGTACAGAAACACAGTAGAGAATAGTGTCTTATCTGACCAGGGAAGTCAGTTTGGAGAAATACAATAGTTTTTCCCACTCCCATAGTGAAGTCTTTAGGGCTTCCTGGTGACTCAGACAGTTAAAGAATATTCCTACAATGCAGGGTTCAATCCCTAGGTTTGATCCCTAGGTCAGGGTTCGATTCCTAGGTCAGGAAGATCCTGTGGAGAAGGGAATGGCTACCCATTCCGGTATTCTTCCCTGGAGAATTCCATGGACTGACGAGCCTGGCGGGCTGCAGTCCACAGGGTTGCAAAGAGTTGGACACTACTCAGCGACTAACACTTTCACTTCACTTGCAGTGAAATCTTTTAATAATTTTTTGGATGTCCTTGAAATTTATACACTGATGGTTTATGTTGTCTGCATAGTATTCACAAAGGTAAAAATCTCTTTGTTCAGCAGAGATTATAATCTTCAAATGATTTTGTATGTTTCATTTTAGAAATATGTAAATATTAATTAGAATTGTGGAATGTTAGAGCTGAAGTCCTGGCTAGCATTAACAAAACACTTTATATATGCTTGGCACTCTAAGGAGAATTTTATGCAAATTTCACTTATTCTTTAGAATGTCCATGTGATACATAATATGTTATTATCCATAGTTTATAGTTTTGCATAGAGAAGTCAGGTGATATTTCCAAGGTCACACAAAGCCAGATAGAAATATCAGTGGTTTCACATTCCATTTAGGATAAAGTTCATATCTCCTGCTTACATCTCCTAATCGTCTTTTTTCATTATCCTACCTGTGGCACAACCATTTCAGCTCCTTATAGTTTTGTTAAAGTTTCTCATTGTCTTTCATACCATGTACTCTCTATCCCAGTAAATATGTTAATAAACTTGAAATCAAACAGACCAATTAAATGAAACAGTTGCTCCCTCCTCTTGTTGTCGTTGTTCAGTCGCTAATTCGTGTCCAACTCCTTGCGACCCTGTGAACTGTAGCACACCAGACTCCTCTGTTCTCCACTAGCTTACAGAGTTTGCTAAGTTCATGCCCGTTGAGTCGGTGATGCTATCCAACCATCTCATTCTCTCCTGCCCCCTTCTCCTTTTGGCTTCAATCTTTCCCATTACCAGGTTTTTTCCAGTGAGTTGACTCTTGGCACTAGGTGGTCAAGATATTGGAGCTTCAGCTTCAGCATTGGTCCTTCCAGTGAATCTTCAAAAGCACCACAGTTCAAAAGCATCAATTCTTTGGTGCTCAGCCTCCTTTATGGTCCAGCTTTCACATCCGTACAGGACTGCTGGAAAAACCATAACATTGACAATACACATCTTTGTTGGCAAAGTGATGTCTCTGCTTTTCAATACACTGTCTAGGTTTGTCATAGCTTTTCTTTCAAGGAGCAAGTGTCTTTTAAAAATTTCATGGCTGCAGTCACCATCTGCAGTGATTTTGGAACCCAAGTAAATAAATCTATCACTGCTTCCACTTTCCCCACTTCTATTTTCTCCCTTTTACTGTGTTTGTAAATTATATACATTTATGTTTGTTTTGGAACGTAGCACTATATATTGATATTTATTCCCATGGCTCTCTTAAAGACAGAAAGTTTTTTTAGTTTTTATTTTAAACATTCATATTTGGTTTCTTAGTGTTTAGCCTAGTGCCTAATACTCAATATTTGCTGGTTGTATGATATGTTACACTGAACTTTGTAACTTTGAGACTGTTACGTCTAAAAATTAGTTTCTCTTTTCCATAAAATGAATAGGATTAACATGTCTGTTCTTCTTTTCTCCTTTAAAATTCAATACTTGTAAGTTTTATTATGTTGATTTTATTTATCAAGCTTTTGGTATTAAGCCTGCTTTCCTCATATTATGTTAATAAATAGTTATATTATAATGAAATTTAGTGAGGAAAATGAAGATGATCTCTATGAATTGATACAATAAGTGAAAAAGAAGATACAATAAATGAGAAAAGTAAAGTTGCAAAAGAGCAGGCACGTAGAATTACTTTCATGTTTGAAAGAAGATACATATCTGTATAACTTATCTGTATTATCTTAGTTTTATAGAGAAGAAACACAGAAAAGATAAACTAGTAAATGTTGAAATTGGTTACCTATAAGAGGAGGGAAGGGGAAAGAGGTAGGGAAAAGTGGACACTTGCTTTGATTCTAGGTTTCAGTATAGTTTTGATGTGTATAAATTTGTTAATATTCTGCATATTAAAAAAATTAAAAGGATAAGAGGGAAAAAAATCCTAGAACTGAACGTGCATAGAAATGAACTTATTTGTGTATATGGTAAGTGAATAGCTACCATCACTCAGAATAGGGGAGGCAACTGATCCAAATAATTTTTGAACATAGAACTTGACGATATCTCCTTATTCTATGTAAAAAAGAACATATGGAGCTCTTTCAGTGATTTGGGGTTGGGGGATGGCTGTTAATACTATATGTGAGTTGGTCTTCCCAGGTGGCGCCAGTGGTAAAAAATCTGCCTGCCAGTGTAGGAGACACAAGAAACGTGGGTTTGATCCCTGGCTTGGGAAGATCCCTTGGAGTAGGAAATGGCAACCCACTCCAGTATTCTTGGAAAATTCCATAGACAGGAGCCTGGCTGACTACAGTCCACTACAGTCGATGGGGATGCAAAGAGTTGGGCATGACTGAGCACACACATGCACACGCAGAGTTTAAGTGGGAGCGTTCTAAAACTGCTTTGTGTGTATGGTAGGCAGTGCTTCTGTGCCAGGGGCTTCTGACCCCTTGAGGAAGACAACTTTGGATATATTTTATTTTTTATTATTTAGTTTTATTAGAATATAGTCATTTTACAGGACTGTGTCAGTTTCTGCTGTACAGCAAAGGGAATCATCAGTACATATACATATGTTCCCTCCCTTTTGGATTTCCTTCCTATTTGGGTCACCAGAGAGCACTGAGTAGAGTTCCCTGGGTTGTAGAAGAGGTTCTTAGTAGTTATCTATTTTATATGTGAAAGTGAAAGTCACTCTGTTGTATCCGACTCTTTGTGACTCCATGGATTATACAGTCCATGGAATTCTCCAGGCCAGAGTACTGGAGTGGGTAGCCTTTGCCTTCTCCAGGGGATCTTCCCAACCCAGGATTGAACCCAGGTCTCCCACGTTACAGGCGGGTTCTTTACCAGCTGAGCCACGAGGGAGGCCCATTTTATACATAGTAGTGTATATGTCATTCCTAATCTCTCAGTTAGTCCCATATCCCCCTCGCCCTTCTCCTTCGTATCGATACATTTGTTCTGTATGTCTGTGCCTATTTCTGCTTTGCATATAAGATCATCTGTACCATTTTTCCAGATTCCACTTACATCAGTTAATATATGATAATTAATTTTTTCTCTTTTTCTGTCTAACTTTACTCTGGATAACAGTCTCTAGGTTCATCCATGATTATTTCATTCTTTTAATGACTGATAGTATTCCATTGTGTATATATGTACGGCATCTTTATCCATTCATCTGTTGATGGACATTTAGGTTGCTTCCATGTCATGTCTATTGTAACTAGTCCTGCAGTGAACATTGGGGCACATGTATCATTTTAAATTATGGTTTCTCCAAGTATATGCCCAGGAGTGGGATTTTTGGGTCATATAGTAGTTCTATTTTAGGTTTTTGAGGAACTTTCATACTGTTCTCTATAGTGGCTGTATCAATTTACATTCCACCAACAGTGTAAGTGGGTTCCCATCTCTCTGTACCTTCTTTAGCATTTATTATTTGTGGATGTTTTTAATGGTGGCCATTCTGACTGGTGTGAGGTCACACCTCATTTTAGTTTTGATCTTCATTTCTCTGATACTTAGTTATGTTAAGCATCGTTTTGTGTGCTTATTGGCCATCTGCTGTATCTTCTTTGGAGAAATGTCTGTTTAGGTCTTCTGTCCATTTTTTGATTGGTTTGTTTGTTTGTTTCTTGATATGGAGCTGCATGAGCTGTTTGTATATTTGGGGGATTAATCTTTTGTCTGTTGTTTCACTTGGAAATATTTTCTCCCATTCTGAGGGTTGTCTTTTTTGTCTTGTTTATGGTTTCCTTTGCCTTACAAAAGCTTTTAGGTTTAATTAGGTCCCATTTGTTTATTTTTGTTTTTATATTCATTGCTCCAGGAGATGGCTCAAAAAAGATCTGGCTGCATTTTATGTCAAAGAGTGTCCTGCCTCCAAGAGTTTTGTAGTGTCTGAATTACCTTTAGGCCTTTAATCCATTTTGAGTTTTATTTTTGTGTATGTTGTTAGGGAATGCTCTAATTTCATTCTTTTACATGTAGCTGTCCAGTTTTTGCAGCACCACTTATTGAAGAGACTATCTTGTCCATTGTATATTCTTGTCTCTTTTGTCATAAGATGATCGTAGGTGTGTTGGTTCATCTCTGGGCTTTCTGTCCTATCCCATTGATCTGGATCTGTGTGTGTGTGTGTATGCGCGCGCGTGTGTGTGTATGCGCGCGCGTGCGCCAGTACCACACTGTCTTGATTTTTGTAGCTTTGTAGTATAATCTGAAGTCATGGAGCCTGATTCCTCCAGCTCTGTTTTTCTTTCTCAGGATTGCTTTGACTGTTTGCAATCTTTTGTGTTTTGATACAAACTGTAAAATTTTTTGTTCTGGTTTTTAGAAAAATGCCATTGGTAATTTGATAGGAATTGCACTGAATCTGGAGATTGCTTTGGATAGTATAGTCATTTTCACAATATTGATTCTTCCAATTATGAATATGGTATATCTCTCCAGCTGTTTGTGTCATCTTTGGTTTCTTTTCATCAGTATCTTGTAGTTTTCTGTACCGGTCATTTGACTCCTTAGATAGGTTTGTTCCTATGTAATTTATTATTTTGGTTGTAGTGGTAAATGTAGAGAAGGTGATGGCACCCCGCTCCAGAACTCTTGCCTGGAAAATCCCATGGACGGAGGAGCCTGGTAGGCTGCAGTCTGTGGGGTCGCTAAGAGTCAGGCATGACTGAGTGGCTTCACTTTCACTTTTCACTTTCATGCATTGGAGAAGGAGATGGCAACCCACTCCAGTGTTCTTGCCTGGAGAATCCCAGGGACGGGGGAGCCTGGTGGGCTGCCGTCTCTAGGGTCGCACAGAGTTGGACACGACTGAGGCAACTTAGCAGCAGCAGCAGCAGTGGTAGATGAGATTATTTCCTGAATTTTTCTTTCTGATCTTTAATTGTTAGTATATAGTAATGCAAGAGATTTCCATGTATTGAATTTTTATCCTTCAGCTTTACTGAATTCATTGGTTGGCTCTAATAGTTTCTGGTGGCAACTTTAGGATTTTTTTTTCTTTTTTTTAGGATTTTCATTGTGTCATACCATGTCATCTACAGACAGTGACAGTTTTCCTTCTTTTCCAGTGTGGATCCCTTTTATTTCTTTTTCTTTGATGCTGTGGCTAGGACTTCCAAAACTATGTTAAATAATAGTGGTGAGTGGGCACTGTTGTTTTTTTCCTTTCAAAGAGAAAAAACTTCCAGTTTTTCACCATTGAGAATAGTGTTTGCTTTGGGTTTGTCATGTTGTTGTTCAGTTGTTAAGTCATGTCCGACTCTGGCCTTCATTATGTTGAGTTATGTTCCCTTTGTGCCCACTTTCTGGAGAGTTTTTTTTTTTAATCGTAAATGGATATTGAATTTTGTCAAAAGCTTTTTCTGCATCTGTTGAGATGATCATATGGTCTTTATTCTTCAGTTTTTTAATAGGGTGTATTACGTTGGTTGATTTGTATATATTAAAGAATCCTTGCATCCCTGGGATAGATACCACTTGACCATGCTGTATAATCCTTTTAAGGTGGTGTTGGATTCAGTCTGCTCGTATTTTGTTGAGGATGTTGTGTCTTTGTTCACCAGCGATGCTGGCCTGTTAGAGGATGGTGGCCTCGTAGAATGAGCTTGGAGGGTTGCTCCCTCTGTAATTTTTTTTTCTTTAGAAGGATTTGAGAAAAATAGGTCTTAGCTCTTCTGTAAATTGATAGAATTCAGCCATGAAGCCACCTGGTCCTGGACTTCCGTTTGTTGGAAGATTTTAAATCATAGTTTCAATTTTATTACCTGTGACTGAGCTGTTTATGTTTTCTATTTCTTTTAGGTTCAGTCTTGAAGATTGTGTTTTCCTAAGAATTTGTACATTTCTTCCAGGTTGTCCATTTTATTGGCATATAGTTGCTTGTAGTAGAACGTTTGTATTTATGCAGTGTCAGTTGTAACTTCTTTTTCATTTCTAACTTTATTGATTTGGGTCTTCTCCCCTTTTTTTCTTGTTGAGTCTGACTAAGGGGTTATCAATTTTGTTTATCCTCTCAAAACACCACCTATTACTTCCTTCATTTCTATTTCATTTATTTCTGCTCTAATTTTATGATTTCTTTCCTTCTACCATCTTTGGCTTTTGTTTTTCTCTCTCTAGTTGCTTAGGGTATAAGATTTGATGTTCATTTGAGATTTTTCTTGTTTCCTGAGGTAGGACTTGATTGCTATAAACTTCTCTCTTAGAAGTACTTCTGTGGCTTTCTACAGGTTTTAGGTCATTGTGTTTTCATTGTCATTTGTTTCTAGGTTTAAAAAAAAATTTTCCTCTTTGATTTCTTCATTGATCTCTTGGTTATTTAGTAGCATGTTGTCTAGCCTCCATGTGTTTGGTTTTTTATTTTTTTGGCAGTATTTTTTTCCGTGTAATTGATTTCTGATCTCATAGTGTTGTTTTAAGAAAAGATGCTTGATGTTATTTCATTTCTTAAATTTTCCAAGGCTTGATTTATGACCCAAGATGTGATCTTTCATGGAGAATGTTCCATATGCACTTGAGAAGAAAATGTATTTTGCTGCTTTGAAATGCAGTATTCTAAGTATTAGTTAAGTGTGTGTGGAATAATTGTCAGTTAAGGCTCGTATTTCCTTATTAATTTTCTGTCTGTATGATCTGTCCTTTGGTGTAAGTGGAGTGTTAATGTCCCCCACAAGGTTTGTGTTGCAGTCAGTCTCACTTTTTATAGCTGTTGGCATTTGTCTTTTGTATTGAGGTGGCTCCTGTGTTGGATGCATAAATATTTACATTTATGTCTTCTTGAGTTTATCCCTTGATCATTATATACTGTCCTTACGTGTCTCTTGTAGTACTCTTTATTTAAAGTCTATTTTGTCTAATATGAGTATTGCTACTTTAGCGTTTTTTTTTTTTTGATTACCATTTGCATAGGTTATCTGTTTCCATCCCCTCACTTGCAATTTGTATGTGTCCCTAGGTCTGAAGTGGGTCTCTTGTAGATGGCATGTATATAAGGTCTTGTTTTTGTATCCATTCAGCCAGTCTGTATCTTTTGGTTGAAGCAATTACTGCATTACATTTAAGGTAAGTGTCAATATGTGTGTTCCTATTACCATTTTCGAAATGTTTTCAGTTTGTTTTGGTAGGTCTTTTTCTACCCTTGTGTTTCTTTTTTAGAGTAGTTCCTTTTACATTTGTTGTAAATCTGGTTTGGTGGTAATGAGTTCTCTTAGCTTTTTCTTGTCTGTAAAGTTTTTGATTTCTTCACTGAACTTGAATGAGATCCTTGCTGGATAGAATATTGGTGGTAGCTCTTTCATTTTCATTAGTTTAAATGTATCCTTCCACTCCCTTATGGCCTGCAGAGTTTCCACTGAAAAATCAGCTAATAACCTTATGGGAATTCCCTTGTATGTTATTTGTTGCTTTTCTGTTGCTGCTTTCAGTTTTTTTTCCTTTATATGTCCTTCTTGTTAGTTTAATTAATAGGTGTCTTGGTGTGTTTCTCCTTGGGTTTATCCTGTATGGGACTCTGAGCTTCCTAGATTTAGGTGACATTTTCCTTTCCCGTATTAGGGAAGTTTTTGAGTATAGTCTCTTCAAATATTTTCTCAGGCTGTTTCTCTTTCTCTTTAATGTTGGTGCATTTAATGTTGTCCCAGAGGTCTGTGAGAATATCCTCATTTCTCGTCATTCTTTTTTCTTTATCCTGCTCCATGGCAGTTATCGCTGCCAGTCTGAAGTCTTTCAGCTCCCTTATCTATTCTTCTGCTTCATTTATTCTGCTGTTGGTTCCTTCCAGTGTTTTTCACGTCATTTATTTTGTTGTTCATCATTGGTTGGTTGCTCTTTAGTTCTTCTAAGTCCTTGTTAAAGATTTCTTGTACCTTTTCTATCCATGCCTCCATTCTGCTGTTGAGATCTTTGATCATCTTTACTCTCTTTATGCTTAATTCTTTTTGCCTAACTTCTCTTAATTTATTTGATCTTGTGTGTTTTTACCTTGCTCCTTCGTCTGCAACCTACTTCTGTATTGTCTGATTTTGTCTAACTTACTGGTTTTGTGGTCTGTCCTTTTCACAGGGGCTTCAGGGCCACAGTTCCTGCTGCTTCTGTTGTTCTGCTCCCTGGTCAGTGAGGTTTGTCCAGGAGCTTGTGGAGGCTTCCTTGTGAAAGGGACTGGTGGATGGAGCTGTGTCTTTCCCCTCTGATGAACAGAGCTGTGTCAGGTTGTGTGTTTTGGGATGTCTCTGAGTTTAGCACCACTTGAAGCAGCCTTCCTGCTAACGGATGGGGCTTTGTTCCTGCCTTGTTTGGCATGAGGTGTCCAGCACTGTCACCTCTAGGCAGCTAGGTGGAGACATGTCTTGGAGTCAAGATGGATACCTATGGGAGAGCTCATGCTGATTAATATTTCATGTACCTGGGAATTCTCTGGCAGTCCACTATCCTGGACTTGGTGCTCCCACTCTGGAGGTCCAGGCCCAACCTCTGACTTGCGAATTAAGAACCCACAAGCCATGCAACACAGCCAGAGAAAGAAGAAAATAAAGGAAAAGAACACAGACAAGGAAAACCCAAGAATGATAACAAAGCAAACAGAAACAAATAAGCACAACACTAAAAAAGAAAACAAACAGACCAAACCCAACAGAAATGATGAAAAAAAACAAAACAACAGAAACAGGAAACAGACAAAAAACAAAACAAAAAGCCCCCAACAAACAAAATAACTTAAAAATGAGACTAGTCAATATATACTAAACTAACAAAAATAAAGAATAAAAAATAACACAAAAACAGAAGTAAGCTAAAAGTGAAGAAAACAGCAAACATAGAGATTAAAAAAAGAGACAAAAAGGAAAGCACAAAGTGAGAAAAAATTAAAAATATAAAAGAAAAAATATACTAGAAGAAATAATAAAAACAACAGCTGAACAAACAATAATGAATAATAGCAATTAGAATCCATTTCCAGGGGCCTCTGCTATCAGTGTATTTGCTCCAACAGTGAACCACAGTCTACGCTGGAGGCCATCCAGTAACTCTGTAGGTCTCTGGACCTGCTGTGGGCACTCACTGTGATCTTGTTTAACTCCCACATGTACTTGCTCCCAAGCTTACTGCCGCCAAAGTTAGACTGGTCTGAGTTGTGGGAACACTCGTTGTTGCCTGTTCAGATATTTCACAGAGGCAGGACACAAGGATTTAATCTGCAGCTTGTGTAGCCACATGGGGAGAGTTCCTTTCCTTTTCATTAGTCTTGTGGTCTTTGGGGCTTAGCTTTGGTTTTGGCCCCACCTCTGCGTGTGCAGCACTCTCAGGCATCTGATCCCTGTCCATGCAAGAAAGAACGAAAGCAGTAGCTGATTAGGGCTGACTCACTTAGGCTGGGAGAGGTATAGCAACCATCACTGGTGCGTGTGTGAAGTTTCTACAGAGTGGGGTGCACTTGGTCTGTTGGGAGTCCTTCCCAGTGCCCACAGAGGCAGGGGCTGGGACTGTGGAGTCAGTGGTGGTCCTGCCTCTTACATGTCACTGAGCAAGAGTCCATGGTTTCCTGGGCAGACCACATTTCCTCCAGTGGCGTTCCTGGCCACGGAATGCCTCAGTCCTGTTCCTCCGGTTGTATCTATATAGCCAACTATCGCCCTTCCCTGGATTCTCTCTTCAGCCTTCACACTTTAGCACTCAGCCCCAGCAGCATTGATGGATTCCCATCTCAGGCAGGGGCACCAGGGCTGACTTCCAGAGGCGACTTTGCCCTGGGCGGCTCTCATGATCCTGGAGTCTGTGTGGGCGAAGGAGGCCTTGGCTTGAGGGATGGGTAAGCCTGCCCAGATGGGTGACCCTCCCAGTGCCTTAGGAGGCAGAACCCCACGGGTGAAGAACCGGATTGCAATGACGACCCAACCCCTTGTGTGCCACTCAGTACCAGTGTGTTGCTTCTGTGGTGTCCTGGGCTGCTTCTCCAAACTTTCCTGGTTGTGGAACTTGCTACTTTTGTCCTTTCTGGCTGTCTTTTCACAGCAGGCAACGGTACTCCCTGGGTCTGCGCTCTAAGCCCCGCTTTCCAGCACCCAGCACCACTGCCGTGCCCCCTGCACCCCTCTCCTCTGAGGCAGCAGGAGACAGGTGGCTCAGGCTGTGTTGTGGCACAGACCGTGCATGCAGTTCCAGGCAAGAGTATTGGAGTGGGGTGCCATTGCCTTCTCCAAAGGAAGTGCTCTAAGACTATATAAATAAGTCACAGGACCCAGCTTGAAGGGGGAGGGTCTCACTGGTCAAATTGAGCATAATTTGATCATCAAAATGAGTAATGAGGGTAATGGATTTTAACCCTCTCAATAAAAGAGGAACATACAAATCCATACTGATAATAAATACATAAATAATACAGAGCAGAGAGGCAGACTCTTCTTTATGGCTGATAAATGTGGAGGGTGTAGTGGGATCCAAAGACTGTCACTTTATAATTGTCATGGTATAGATTGGTTCAGGTAAGAATCATCAAAGGGTTCTCAATCCAGGGAATAAGTTTGATAGGAATAGAATATTTACATAGTTTTATCTTCCCACAGATTGCTTGTTATGTGCAAGAGGGAAATAGGTCTATACAGCAGAGAAATTGGATGATGCTTTGATCAGGTGATCAAAATGAATATCAGTGAGTAGATGGACATCAAATGCCTTTGCATATGATGATCCTAAGAAGGATGCAGAACCACTTATACAGCGTTTTGGCTGGGAATTTAAATGTGAGGAAACATAAGACACATATAAATTGTGGAATATTCTACAGAATAACTGGTTCATATTCTTCAAAATGTCAATGTCATGATAGGCAAAGGCCAAGAAACCTTAGATTAAAGGAGACTGAAAATATGGACAGCCAAATATGACATGTGAATCTGTAAAGATGTTGTACTGGAGAATGGGAAATAAACCTCTAAAGAACATTATTGGGATAATTGACAAAAATGGAATATGGCCTGTACCTTAAAGTATTGTATAAATGATATGTTATCTGAATTTGATAGCTGTACTTTGCTTATATAAGAAAATATTCTTCATTCCATGAGGGGAGAGGAAGAGAGAATGAGAAACTGTGAGAAAATGTTAAAAGTTTAAAAATAAAAATTTCTCTAAATGGTTGCAGACATTAGTATACCTGCTGAAGACACTCTTTTTACTTTCTTTTAAGGCACATGTGAATTTTAAATTGTGCAAGAGTAGTATAGTAGGTCAAGGAAGATCTATATCCCATAGTGTGGGCAAGCAGAAGAAGAGAGCAGCTGCAGCTTAAAGGATTGTGGTGTCCCTGGCGTGGCCATTAAAGATGGAAGGGGAGAAGAGGAGGGGAGGAACTGGAAGTGGTGGTGAGGTTTCTGTATCTAGCTGGGATTCGTAGTCCCTGGCTTTTTCTTCTTTGCCACGGTGCTCCTTTGCCAACAGTGAGGTAAGTGTTTCTCTGCTAAGGCTGGGCTAGTAGCGAGACTGTTGACCTGGGATTTCTGAACCCAGGGTCCCTTCCTGGTCAAGGCTGGTCCTCGGCCCCTGAGACTAGCTGCTGTGGGAAAACAAAGGGTGGGCTTTAGCTTCGAGTCTACAGCAGCAGGATACAACTGTAAACGTGCTGTTACGGAGTCACATGGACTTGGATTGAGTCTTGGCTCCAATTTGAGAAGATTGTGTATGAATCTGATTGAGAAAATAATATGTGAATGAGTAAAAAAAAAACAACTGCTGTGTTATAGTAGAAAAGTTCCTGGCTGTTGGAACTGAGATTTTGGAGGGCCCACTCTTATCCTTGGACATCAGTCTCTTCACTGAAGGGGGTAGGGTTTATAATACAAGATGATTTCTAAGGAAACGTGAAAATCACAGTATTCTACTCTTTTTCTTTTTAAATTTTTATTTTTACTTTATTTTACTTTACAGTACTGTATTGGTTTTGCCATACATTGACATGAATCCACCACGGGTGTATATGCGCTCCCAAACATGAACCCCCCTCCCACCCCCCTCCCCATAACATCTCTCTGGGTCATCCCATGCACCAGCCCCAAGCATCCTGTATCCTGCATCGGACATAGACTGGCGATTTGTTTCTTACATGATAGTATACATGTTTCAATGCCATTCTGCCAAATCATCCCACCCTCTCCCTCTCCCTCTGAGTCCAAAAGTCCGCTCTACACATCTGTCTCTTTTTAAGCAGCTTGATTAAATTTTGGTGAAAAATTAGGTTTAGATTAAAACAGGTCCTGGAGTAGTATTGACTCAGCACTCTTTCTTCCTCTTCTGTTCATTGATAAAATATTTATAGAAAAAGTAAGAAATCAAATGAGAGTATCTACTGAACCTAAGGAGAAAATTTCAAGCTATATATACATAAATGTATATGTGTGTGTGTATACACCCTATATAAAAT
This sequence comes from Budorcas taxicolor, assembly GCF_023091745.1. Lineage (NCBI taxonomy): Eukaryota > Metazoa > Chordata > Mammalia > Artiodactyla > Bovidae > Budorcas > Budorcas taxicolor. The sequence continues at coordinate 9,363,315 of NC_068930.1, read as the reverse complement.
TAGACACTATATTACTATGTATTGTAACATGTTACTAGTATATATTTCATGTTTATTTGCTTTTTATAAGGTATAACCTTAGATACCAATTTGACATTCAGTTATTGAAAATTATTAATACCTACTGTTTTTCATCCAATTTTTTCTCTTGATTTCTGCTGTATATGAAGTAAAAGTATAAATACGTTTCAGGGGACATAAATACGTGAAATAGCAGACACAGTAAATTACTCATTTCTGATCATAAATATTATGTATAACATGTTATACCATGCTTAGAGATATATTTGTCAGAAGTAATAATAAGTCATTTTCCTCAAATATTTGCAAATATATAGTATTCTAGCCTTGTGTGGTACATATAGCATATATAATTTCAACTTTTTGGTTATAAAAAGTTACTTTTACTTAGAAATTGTCACGTACCAAAGGTTGCATAGCTAGTTTAGTGACACTTGGGTCTAGGACCCGTGTTTTCTCACTTCGCTTGTAATAGACCGACTTCTCAGTCAAATAACGCCTCGAAATTCCAAGCAAGTTATGAACAAAGAACAACTGGAAATTGTACAAGATGCTAAAGTAGAAGGAACATTTCAGTAATGTTTAAAGTTCATGCTTGCTATCTTTCAGACTCTTAATCTTCTTTTAATTTTAACAGTGGCCATTCGTTTTTGTTGTAATTTTTTTCTTTATCACAATAATGTTTATTTTATTAAAAAATGAAAATAATCTTTAAAAAGTGTCAACAGGTTATTTATTAGTTCCCTTAACATGAGTATACAATGCCTCTTTTATACCATACCTACAGAATTTAAAAGAAATGATACTAGAATTATATACTTTCTGCCCACAGCAATATATTGTGGACATTTGCTGTAAAATGTTCAACCTTTTTAATGGCTGTGATATTTTATTATATAAACGGGTCATTCCTGTTTGCTTGCATATATCTTCCCTCCACGTTTTCACTACTTTGGTTGCATTGGGATGAACATCCATATATGTAAATATTTTTTGTCTAAATTCTTAAAAGTAGAATGGTTTTTTCAAGGGAGGCTGAAAGACTGATTTCTTTTTGAAATTTTTTTTTAATGTTGGCCAACTTGTTTAAAGCCTATGTCTTGAGGATCATTTTGGACTATTCATTTGCAACAATAATAATAAATCTTCCTTGGGGCTTTCACTCTCCCTGTTCATTTTACATTTTATCCTTAGGTGAGCACATTGTTTCCCACATGACTCCCCAAAGTGTATTTTTTGCTCTAAGGTCTGAGTCTTATATATCTAGCTTCCTTTTTGACATTTTCAATATATGATGCATGACTGTCTCAAGTTTATTATATCCAAAATTGAATTTTTACATTCCCTTCTTTTTAACAAAGTTATGAGTCATTAGAGATTTTCTCTTGATAGATACCTGTTTATTTATTTAAAATGTTCAGTTGTTGATGTACATAGTGACTTTTATTACAAAGTTTATTTTAGTAACTTCTGGAAAAAATTAATAAATAATTGATTTACCAGAATCACCAAAATGGGATGTTATGATGAAGTCAAAAGTTGGTATCAAGAAAGGCCAGGTTTAAAAAGTAAAGATTACCTTCTGTTTCAAGTCCATGCTCTTAAAATATTTATTTACTTAAGCAACAAATTTCTTTAAAATAGTAAATTGATTTTAAAAGACTGGACATGTATAATCAGTGTTAGTATGAATTGGTCTGAATCTGAGTGCCAGAGTCCATGATATCTCTTACATTAGGATGGCACAGCCCATACTGGGAATTTAAAAAAAATCTTTAAAAACATTGTTACTGAGGTTTATTTGATTTAAAGTATTATATAATTAAAAAAAAATAAAGTATTATATAGTTTAAACAAATAAAAATAAAGTATTATATAATCTTCATGTGTACAGTACAATGATTCACAGTTTTTAAAGATTATATTCCAAGTTACCTATGGGGAATCTTTTTAAGAATGTAGTTCCTCATTTTAACAAAAATGACTTAGGCTGGCATAAATCCTTTTGAAGGAGGTCACCATTACTCTTACCATAGTTTGGCCTCAGGCTAAACTACAGGGAGGTAGCATAGCCCCACCCATCAACAGAAAATTGGATTAAAGATTTACTGAGCAGAGCAAGTCCCAGTTTCCCCCACAGCCAGTCCCTCCCATCAGGAAGTTTACACAAGCCTCTTATCCTCAGAGGGCAGACAGAATGAAAACCACAATCACAGAAAACTAACCAGATTGATCACTAGCTTTGTGTAACTCAGTGAAATATGAGCCATACTGTGTAGGGTCACCGAAGATGGTCGGGTCATGGTAAAGAGTTCTGACCAAATGTGGTGCATTGGAGGATGGAATCACAACAACTTCAGCGTTCTTGCCTTGAGAACCCCATGAGCAGTATAAAAAGCCAAAAGGATACAACGATATTGAACGATGAAGCCCCCGTGTTGGTAGGTGTCCAATATGGTACTGGAGAAGAGTGGAGAAGTAGCTCCAGAAGGAACGAAGAGGCTGAGCCAAAGCAAAAACAGTGCCCAGTTGTGGATGTGACTGGTGGTGGAAGTAAATTCCAGTGCTGTAAAGAACAGTATTGCATAGGAACCTATAATGTTAGATTTGTGGCTCAAGTTAAATTGGAAGTGGACAGACAGGAGATGGCAAGAGTGAACGTAACACAGTATTTACCATTTTAACTATTCATAAGTTTTCAGTCCAGTGGCATTGCTAAGCAGTGATCACCACAGGCCATCTCCAGAATTCTGTCATCATCCGGTACTGACACAGTATCTATTAAACACTAACACCTCATTCGTTCTTCTGTTCCTTATCCCTTCCATCTCTGGCAACTACCATTTTATTTTCTGTCTCTGAATTTGACTACTCTGGGAATATCATATAAGTGGAATTACACAGTATTTGTCTGTCTGCAGCTGGCTTATTTCACTTAGCGTAATATTTTCAAGGTTCATCCTTGTAGTATGTGATAGGATTTACTTTTTTAAGGCCGCAAAGGATTCCCGTGTGTGTGTGTGTGTGTGTGTGTGTGTGTGTGTGTGTGTGTCTGTGTGTGTTCCTGTGTGTGTGTGTGTATACAGACACCACATTAAGCTGCTTTGTTCATCTTCCAGTGGACATTTTGGTTGTTTCTATCTTTTGACTATTGTGAATAATGTTCCTGTGAACATTGGTGTACAGATACGTTATTCAAGTCCTTGCTTTCAATTTTGTTGTGTATATACCTCAAAGTAGGATTGCTGGATCAGTAGTGATTCTATATTAAATTTTTTAGTAAGAGCCATTCAGTTTTTCACAGCAACTGTTCCATGTCAGATTCCCCAAAACAATGCATAAGGGTTCCAGTTTTTCCACATCTACCTTAACACTGGTTTTTTGTTTGTGTGATAAAATAGCTATCCAAATGGGTGTGAAGTGTTATCTCATGATGTACATTTGCCAAAAGATCAGTGATGTTGAGCATCTTTTCATGTGCTTATTGGCCATTTGTGTATCTTTTTAAACAACTGTCTACTCAAGTCCTTTTCTTGTTTTTAAAATGGGCTCTTTTTTGTGTGGAGTTTTAAGGATTCTTTATATATTCTAGATATTAATCTCATATCAGATATGTAATATAAAATCATTTCCTCCCATTCTGTGGGTTGCTGGTTTTATTCTGTTGATAGCATCCGCTGACACTTACTGACATTTGACCATGCATGCATGGATTTTTTTATGGGTTTTTTGTTTCTTTGGTCTGTATGTCCTTATGCCAGTACTGTACTGTCTTGATTATTGTAGCTTTGTGGAAAATTTGATGTTAGCCAGTATGACTTCCAGTTTCTTCCTTTTCGTATTGTTTTGGCTGTTTCTTGATATTACATACGAATTTTTGGAATGTTTTTCCTATTTCTGCAAAAAAATCATTGGGGTTTTGATAGAGGTTGCGTTGAATTTGTAGATCACTTTGGGTATTATTGGTGTGTTAACACAGTTAAGTCTTTCATTCTGTGAATGTGGTTTTTTTTAATTGTGTCTGTTTTCTTTGTTTTATCAGTCTTTTTTAGTTTTCAGTGTGTACTTCCTTGACTAAGTTTATTCCTGCATATTTTATTCTTTTTGATGCTATTGTGCATGGAATGATTTTTATTTCAAACTGTTTAGTGTTAGTGTATAGAAATGCAGCTGATTTTTGTGTCTTGATTTTATTCTACTTTTTTGATGAATTTATTGAGCAAGGTTTTTTGTGTAATCTTTTGGGAACTCTACATATAATCATGTCATCTTCAAACAGATAATTAGGCTTTTTCCTTTCCAGTTTGGATGCTTTTTATTTGTTTTTCTTGATGTTCTGCTCTGGCTGGAATTTCTGCTACATTATTGAATAGAAGTAGCAAAATTCGTTATCTTTGTCCTCTTCCTGAACTTAGAGGAAAAGCTTTCAGCCCTACACCATTGAGTATGGTGTAAGCTGTTGGAGCTTTCTCTTACATATTTTTATTATGTTGAGGTAGTTTCTTTCTATTCCTGGTAGGAATTTTTTTTATCATAAAATGATAGTGTGTTTTGTCAAATCCTTTTTCTGCATCAATTGAGATGATTATGTGATTTTTCCTCTTCATTTTTTTAATGTGGCATATCACATTGATTAATTTTAGTATGTTGAACTATTCTTGAGTTCGAGCAATAGATCCCACTTCATCTTGGTGTTTAATCCTTTTACTATGCTGCTGAATTTACTTTGCTGGCATTTTGTTCAGGGTTTTTGCATCAGTGTTCATAGGGATATGGATCTATACTTTCCTTTAGTGTCTTTGGTTTATTATCAGGCAAAGCTGACCTTAGGAAATGTTTCTTCCTCTTCCATTTTTAGGAAGAGTCTAAGAAGGATTGGTGTTGGTTCTTCTTTAAATCTTTGGTAGAACCCACCAGTGAAGCCATCAGGTTGAGTACTTTTCTTTATTAGGAAATTTTTGATTACTTATTTGGCCTTCTTACTAGTTGTAGGTCTATTCAGCTTTTCTTTCTTTCTTCTATTTAGGTTTTGTGTTTCTAGGAATTTGTGGATTTTATCTAGTTTATTCCATTTGTTGGCATACTTTTGTTATAGTAGTCTGCTACTGTCATATTTATTTCTGGTAAGTAAGATTGTCTCTTTCATTTCTGATATTTGATTTGAGTCTTCTTTCAAAACCCATCTAGCTAAAGGTTTGTCCCTTTTTTCAAAACCAATTTTTGGTTTTATTGATTTTTTTTTTTTTTTTACTCTTTTACTATTCACGCTGTTCTGATGTTTACTATTTCTTTTCTTCTATTAGCCTTGAGTTTTCTTTTCAGAACAGTTTGGGGGCACACTACCTTAATTACTTTAGCTTTATAATAAGCCTGGTGAATCAGTGGTCCCTGACCTTCTTGACACCACAGACTGGTTTTGTGGAAGACAGTTTTTCCACAGACCAGGGGGTGGGAGTTGGTTTTGGGATTATTCAGTTTCATTGCATTTACTGTGTACTTTATTTCTTTTATCATTACATGTTGATATGTAATGAAGTAATTATACAAATCACCATAATGCAGAAGCAGTGGGAGCCCTGAGCTTGGTTTCTTGCAACTAGACAGTCCTTTCTTGGGGTGATGGTATATTCAGTCTCCATGATCTCGTTTTGGTTGCTGTCACTGCAGAAAACCCCACTTCACGAAGAGAGGATGTTGGAAATGGAAGCAGGCTTTTCAGTACTTTTGTGGCAATCTCAGGATATGCTGCCTTGACTTTAATCCCGAACATATGGAGATCTGAAGTTGTCTCAAACATACTTCAAAGGCCACCATCATTTGCTGCATCGAGCAGTTCATACTCTTCTAGCATAGACAAAGTAGATTCATCTGGCTTATTCACAAATGGGTCGTGGATCCGTTCCTTCCCAGTTCAGAGAAGTAATGAGTGCTCTGACTCTTGAAAGCTGACACAGGTGATCATGCACCAGCTAGGAGAAAGAAGACCCTGACTCAGTCTCTTTCAAAAGCTCTGCTAATATTTGAAATATGTCAAAAACCCCAGTGTTCACTCATTGATCCGTAATGCCAGTTTGACTTCGAACACAGCCATTTTTTCTGCTGACTTGAACAGTCCTCTTTCTCCCCTGAAGTGACAGATTGAGTTCATTGAGCAGGTTTAATATGTCACACGAGTAAGCAAGGTTTGCAACCCATTCTGTATCACTGAAATGTGTTGCTAGTGGTGACTATTTTTCCAAAAGAAATCTCTAGAGCAGCTCTCATAACTCGAGAACTCTAGCCAGTAACCTACCTTTAGAAAGCTATCTGTGTATAAGAGAAGACATATGTGTTCTGTATTCATCTCACAGTTACATGAACAGATGTAAGTTAAGGCCATGTACTTTAATGTGATTGATAATTTTAATCACATCATACAAAACACTATTAAGTTCAGGTGGTATTTTTTGGCTAGCCAGCATTTCTCTATGGATGACATAGTGTGTAGACTCACATTTGAAAGCAACCTCTTTGACCTGACTAGTGAAACCATAAAGCCATCCAGTCATGGCAGCTGCTCCATCCATATAAATACCGATAAAAATGACCAGTTCTGTTTTCCTGATATGTACTCAACCACTTGCACCTGTGGTGTTGGTTGGCAACAAAAGTGCACATAATATATGCCCATGCACATCCTCCTGAACAATGCATTGCATGAAAACAAGCATTATTGTCTTGCTGTCAACACTAGTAGATTTGTCAACCTCAGTTGAGTACCACGTGACTCATTAACCCTCCCTGACAACTGTGCCTCAGTATTCTTTGCTGTTTCATCAGTTTGTCTAGTTTTGGTGCTAGTCAAAAAAAAGAACACATTTCCCCTTTTGTACTGCAGCCTCTGCTGAAAGTTCACAATGGATGTCCTTATCAGCAGGCAGGATCAACTCTTCACCAATAGTAAGGGGCTTCTTAGCTTTAGCAATGAGATTAAACCATTAAGAATGATGCTGTTAATGCAGACACATTTGAAGAAGTGGTGGCCTTCGTTGATTGTTCCTGTTCTTTGTGTTCACAGCTTTTTCTTTTGAAAAATTCTAAAGACTTGTCTTAATGCAGGGTGCTTGGTTTCCAGGAGGCAGAGCAATTTGGAGTGTTTCATGGCTTTGTTATGTAGCTAGTTGCCACATACTATGCAAAGCAGGCTTGGAGAATGTGAATCACCTGTTGCAATGAAACCATAATTTAAATAAGACTCTTGGTATTTCCTTTTAAATGCAGTTTTCATTTTGTTAACAGTCAGTCTTAGAATCTTCTGCTGTCTCATCACTGGATCTTTCCCCCTTTGCAAAGAGGCTTTCCAGTGATTTTTTTTTTTAAACTGATTTTGGCTAGGATTAGCTTGTGGGCTTACCAAAACTATGACTGAGACAAGTGTGCAGTGCAGGAAAGAGATGCAGATGGAAGAGGTAAATCAAATAATGGGCAGGCCACGCGCAGAGTAAAATAATATCGGATTCTGCCTTAAAGCCTGGCCCCAGATGCAGCTGTACAAAGGAAGTGCATCAACTCACTTGCCACGATATAGCCTGCCACCAGGTGCAGCTTGATTGTCACTTGTCACTCACTGATTGGGTTTTGATATGAATCTGCAAGAAGTTGATTTATTAGGACTCTGCAGTCAAACCTCTCTGCTAATAATCTGTATTTGCAGTCCCTCCGCAGTGCCTCAGCTCCACCTCAGATCATCAGGCTTTAGATTCTCATAAGGAGTGCACAGCCTAAATCCCTTGTATGCACAGTTCACAGTAGGGTTTGCTCTCCTATGAGAAGCTAATGCTGCTTCCTATCTGACAGGAGGCAGAGCTCAGGTGGTAATGTGAGCAGTAAAGAGTGGCCGTGAATACAGATGAAGCTTCACTGGCTTCCTCTCCACTCACCACCTGTTGTGCGGCCCAGTTCTTAACAGGCCACAGACTAGTAGCAGTCTGTGACCCGGGGGTTGGGGACCACTGTGGAGCTTTATCCTTCAAGGTAGCCTTCACTATTCTTGTAACTTTGTATTTCCAAGTGAATTTTAGATTAATATTGTCAGTTTCTGCATATGGTAAAAGAAACCTGCTGGTATTTTGACTGGGATTGCATGGAGTCTTAATTTGGGGAGAATTGACATCTTTACAGAATTGGAACTTCTGACAATCAGCAAACATTAATTTATCATTTAATGTACTTTAAATGTTTCTCAGGATCAAGATTTTTTTGTTTGTTTTCTGTGTTTTGTTTTAGGTAAGTGAAATAATAGCATCTTTTATTTTTTTGCCGGTGGGAATTCTTCAGTATGGAAGAAAAAAATGACATTGAAGGAAAGGAAAGAAGAATTGTTTGAGCCAAGATTTTAAAAAGAAGGAAGGCAGAGTATATGAGAGAGATTCTGGTGGGTTGATAGTTGTGCTAGCAGGAATTTGAAGAGCTTCTCTTCTGATTGCGCTTTTGTTGTCGTTGTTGCTGTCAGTAGAGTAGGTAGCAAAGCCATCACCTGAAAGTGCAGGTAAAGGATGAGTGTCGTAGATGTGAGGGGATATAATCTGGCATTAAATAATCAGCTAGGAAATTGGGAAATAGGAGATTGCTAGGCAGTATGAAGGGAGTGTTTAAGGTTTGAGGTTCATGATCATGAATTTAGTCAGAGTAATTATAATTAGCATGGTTGGTTGTTTTTCAGTCATATTCAGCTACATGGGAGTAAGCCATCCTTGGCAGGGGTGGGTTTTTCCCCAGGAAAAATGGGCGTAGGAGGGATAGTCGGAGCCAAAGGAGTAAGAATGTATGAAAATTAAACTGGGTAAGGAGCTATATCCACATAAAGTGGGTGAGGGACAGTGAAATGTGATAAGCTTAATAAATTGTAGGACCTCGTGGGATCAAAAGATTGTTGGAATTAGGTTATTTGAGTGTGTGAGCTGGACATAACAGCAGGTAGTGTGAGAATTATACATGCCAACTTAATTTCACGCTAATACATAATTTACTGTCACATCTTTATTGCTTGTATCAGTCTTCATGTGATAAATGCATGTAGGACCGTCTGTGTTTCTTTGTGTAAGACTTCTGGGACCAGATAGGTTTTGGATTGCTTCCTTTTTTCCTATATTACTCTTTTCAGAAGTTTATCAATTATTGCTAGTTTTTCAAATAACGAACTTTTGGCTTTGTCGCTCTCTGTTGTATGTTTACTTTCTGTTTTGTTACTTTTTGCTCTTTTCTTTTAGTTCAGTTCAGTTCAGTCACTCAGTCGGGTCCGACTCTTGGTGACCCCATGAATCGTAGCATGCCAGGCCTCCCTGTCCATCACCAAATCCCGGAGTTTACCCAAACTCATGTCCATCAAGTCGGTGATGCCATCCAGCCATCTCATCCTCTGTCATCTCCTCTCCTCCTGCCCCCAATCCCTCCCAGCATCAGGGTCTTTTCCAATGAGTCAGCTCTTTGCATGAGGTGGCCAAAGTATTGGAGTTACAGCTTCAGCATCAGTCCTTCCAGTGAACACCCAGGACTGGTCTCCTTTAGAATGGACTGGTTGGATCTCCTTGCTGTCCAAGGGACTCTCGAGAGTCTTCTCTAATACCACAGTTCAAAAGCATCAATTCTTTGGTGCTCAGCTTTCTTCACAGTCCAACTGTCACATCCATACATGACCACTGGAAAAACCATAGCCTTGACTAGACGGACCTTTGTTGGCAACGTAATGTCTCTGCTTTTGAATATGCTATCTAGGTTGGTCACAACTTTCCTTCGAAGGAGTAAGCGTCTTTTAATTTTATGGCTGCAGTCACCATCTGCAGTGATTTTGGAGCCCAGAAAAATAAAGTCTGACACTGTTTCCACTGTTTTCCCCACCATGAAGTGATGGGACCAGATGATTTAAGCCAACTTTTTCACTCTCCTCTTTCACTTTCAACAGGCTCTTTAGTTCCTCTTCACTTTCTGCCATAAGGGTGGTGTCATCTGCATATCTGAGGTTATTGATATTTCTCCCAGCAATCTTGATTCCGGCTTGTGCTTCTTCCAGCCCAGCGTTTCTCATGATGTACTCTGCACAGAAGTTAAATAAGCAGGGTGACAATATACAGCCTTGATGTACTCCTTTTCCTATTTGGAACCAGTCTGTTCCTCCATGTCCATTTCTAACTGTTGCTTCCTGACCTGCATACAGGTTTCTCAAGAGGCAGGTCAGGTGGTCTGGTATTCCCATCTCTTTCAGAATTTTCCACAGTTTATTTTGATCCACACAGTCAAAGGCTTTGGCATAGTCAATAAAGCAGATGTAGATGTTTTTCTGGAACTCTGTTGCTTTTTTGATGATCCAACTCTTACCTTTACTTTATCATTTATTCTGTTTTGGAGTTCAGTTTTTTTTTTTTTTTTTGTAACTCTTTCAGATTGTTACTTAGAACAGTGGTTTTTGGCCTTTCTACTGAATATGTATTTTAAAGCTAAAAATTTTCTTCTTAAGAACAGTTTCAGCTGTGTCCCTACACATTTTGATAGTAAGTGTTTTAAAAACATTCCATTAAAAATTTGCTTTAGCTCTCCCTATGATTTTTCCTTTTACTCATGGGCTGTTCAGAGGTTTATTGTTTAATGTTCACGTATATAAGGATTTTCTTATATTGTTATTAATTCACATCTTAATTTGCCTGAGATTACAGACATGCCTATCCTTTGAAATTTGTTAACACCTAGTTTTGCTCCAGTTTGTGGTCACTTTTGGTAAATGTTTTTTATGCATTTACCAAGAATGTTATTTTCTGCACTTGTCGGGTATAGTTTCTAAACGTCAGGTTGTTCGTGGTAAAGTGCAAGTCTTTTCCTGTGTCTTCTGGTCTGCTTGTTCTTGTTTTGGCATGCTTGTTCCTTTAATTACTGAGAAAGCTGTGTTAAAATGCACTTGTTAGAATTGTGGACTTTGCATAGTTCTATTCATGTTGACTTTATATAACATATCCTTGTTTATTAGTTTATTTAGGAAAAAATGGTTTTTACATCTATAAAATTTAATGCAATATTTTAACAAATAAATCTATGAGGAAGGTCACAAATTACCCTCCAAATGAAATTTCTTAAATATTAGAAGCACTTGTAGACATTTTGAAGCATCTGCTGAGTGTCACCAAAAGGAGAAGGGGATGACAGAGGATGAGATGGTTGGATAGCATCACCAAGTCAATGGACATGAGTTTGAGCCAACTCCGGGAGATAGTGAAGGATAGGGAAGCCTGGTGTGCTGCGGTCCATGGGGTCACAGAGTCAGACACGACTTAGCAACTGAACAACAAAACAAAAGGATTGTGCATCTCTAATATTGCTGGAGAGCTGGGAACACCAGACCACCTGAGCTGCCTCTTGAGAAACCTGTATGCAGGTCAGGAAGCAGCAGTTAGAACTGGACATGGGACAACAGACTGGTTCCAAATAGGAAAAGGAGTATGTCAAGGCTGTATATTGTCACCCTGCTTATTTAACTTTTATGCAGAGTACATCATGAGAAATGCTGGGCTGGAAGAAGCACAAGCCGGAATCAAGATTGCTGGGAGAAATATCAATAACCTCAGATATGCAGATGTTACCACCCTTATGGCAGAAAGTGAAGAGGAACTAAAAAGCCTCTTGATGAAAGTGAAAGAGGAGAGTAAAAAAGTTGGCTGCATTGCAGGCAGATGCTTTACCATCTGAGCTACTAGGGAAGCCCAAAAGATTTGAAGTTTAAATGAGAAGTGATTGGGGAGTATTAATTAATATGTTGTATGATTTTTCATGTTTAAAGTGGAAAAAACAAGCTTATGATAAGGATTTTGCAAAAAATAGCTTGGTTTCAGGAAAAGATACCTGACTTTTGGTGTTACTGAAAGTGAAAGTGAAGTCGCTGAGTTATGTCTGACTCTTTGCGACCCCATGGACTGTGGCCTACAAGGCTCCTCTGTCCATGGGATTTTCCAGCCAATAGTACTGGAGTGGATTGCCATTTCCTTCTCCAGGGGATCTTCCCGACCCAGGGATCGAACCTGGGTTTCCCGCATTGTAGACAGATGCTTTACCATCTGAGCCACCAGGAAAGTTTGGTGTTATTAGGTAAATTCAAATTTGGAATTGTGGTGCCTTCCTGGTAAATTGAACAATTATTATAATGAAGTATTCCACTATATTTTTACCCATGTATCTATATATATCTTTCTCATGCATTAAAGTTTTCTGTGATAAAGTATAGCCCTACAAGCTTTCTTATGGTTTGTATCATACAAAATATATCTTTATTTATGCTTATTCTTTCCATAATCCCATATTTTAGATATCTTTTTTATAATCACCTTATAATTAGGTGTTTTAAAATCTAATCTGGATTATTTATTGATCTTTTTCCCCCTCTGTTATTAATAGCTTTATTAGCTATACAGTTAGCCCTTCATATACATGGACTTTGTAACTGTGGATTCAATCAACTATGGATTGAAAAGATCCCAGAAAAAATTCCAGAAAAATCCTCAGAGCAAAACTTGAATTTACCACATGCAAGAAACTATTTAATAGCATTTATACATTTATGTGGTATTATAAGTAAAATAAGAATGACTTAAAGTATATGAGAGAATGTGTGGTTTTTATATGCCGATGCTATGCCATTGAAGTCACTCAGTCGTGTCCAGCTCTTTGTGACCCCATGGACTTAACCTACCAGGCTCCTCAGTCCATGGGATTTTCCAGGCAAGAATTCTGGAGTGGGTTGCCATTTCCTTCTCCAGGGAATCTTCCTGACCCAGGGATCGAACCCGGGATAAGGGACTTCAGCATCCTCAAATAAAATGGGCTGGAAGGGTGAATTTAACTCAGATGACCATTATATCTACTACTGTGGGCAGAAATCCCTTAGAAGAAATGGACTAGCCATCATGGTCAACCAAAGAGTCCAAAATGCAGTACTTGGATGCAATCTCAGAAATGACAAAATGATTTCTGTTCCTTTCCAAGGCAAATCATTCAGTATCACAGTAATCCAAGCCTATGCCCCAACCAGTAACGCTGAAGAAGCTGAAGTTGAACGGTTCTGTGCAGACCTACAAGACCTTTTAGAATTAACACCCAAAAGAGATGTCCTTTTCATTATAGGGGACTGGAATGTAAAAGTAGGAAGTCAAGAAACACCTGGGGTGACGGGCAAATTTGGCCTTGGAATATGGAATGAAGCAGGGCAAAGGATAATAGAGTTTGCCAAGAGAACACACTGGTCATAGCAAACACCCTCTTCCAACAACACAAGAGAAGACCCTACACATGGATCTCACCAGATGGTCAACACCGAAATCAAACTGATTATATTCTTTGCAGCCGAAGATGGAGAAGCTCTATACAGTCAGCAAAAACAAGACCAGGTGCTGACTGTGATTCAGATCATGAACTCCTTATTGCCAAATTCAGACTTAAATTGAAGAAAATAGGGAAAACCACTAGACCATTGAGGTATGACCTAAATCAAATCCCTTATGATTATACAGTGGAAATGAGAAATAGATTTAAGGGCCTAGATCTGATAGACAGAGTGCCTGATGAACTATGGACGGAGGTTCGTGACATTGTACGGGAGAGCAAGACCATCCCCATGGAAAAGAAATGCAAAAAAGCAAAATGGCTGTCTGAGGAGGCCTTACAAATAGCTGTGAAAAGAAGAGAAGCAAAAAGTAAAGGAGAAAGAAATGATATAAGCATCTGAATGCAGAGTTCCAAAGAATAGCAAGGAGAGATAAGAAAGCCTTCCTCAGCGATCAATGCAAAGAAATCGAGGAAAACAACAGAATGGGAAAGACTAGAGATCTCTTCAAGAAAATTAGAGATACCAAGGGAACATTTCATGCAAAGATGGGCTCGATAAGGGACGGAAATGGTATGGACCGAACAGAAGCAGAAGATATTAAGAAGAGGTGGTAAGAATACACAGAAGAACTATACAGAAAAGATCTTCACGACCAAGATAATCACGATGGTGTGATCACTTGCCTAGAGCCAGACATCCTGGAATGTGAAGTCAAGTGGGCCTTAGAAAGCATCGCTATGAACAAAGCTAGTGGAGGTGATGGCATTCCAGTTGAGCTATTTCAGATCCTGAAAGATGATGCTGTGAAAGTGCTGCACTCAATATGCCAGCAAATTTGGAAAACTCAGCAGTGGCCACAGGACTGGAAAAGGTCAGTTTTCATTCCAATCCCAAAGAAAGGCAATGCCAAAGAATGCTCAAACTACCGCACAGTTGCACTCATCTCACTCACTAGTAAAGTAATGCTCAAAATTCTCTAAGCCAGGCTTCAGCAATATGTGAACCGTGAACTTCCAGATGTTCAAGCTGGTTTTAGAAAAGGCAGGGGAACCAGAGATCAAATTGCCAACATCCACTGGATCATGGAAAAAGCAAGAGAGTTCCAGAAAAACATCTATTTCTGCTTCATTGACTATGCCAAAGCCTTTGACTGTGTGGATCACAATAAACTGTGGAAAATTCTGAAAGAGATGGGAATACCAGATCACCTGACCTGCCTCTTGAGAAACCTATATGCAGGTCAGGAAGCAACAGTTAGAACTGAACAGGGAACAAGAGACTGGTTCCAAATAGGAAAAGGAGTACGTCATTGTCACCCTGCTTCTTTGCAGAGTACATCATGAGAAACGCTGGGCTGGAAGAAGCACAAGCTGGAATCAATATTGCAGGGAGAAATATCAATAACCTCAGATATGCAGATGATACCACCCTTATGGCAGAAAGTGAAGAGGAGCTAAAAAGCCTCTTGATGAAAGTGAAAGAGGAGAGTGAAAAAGTTGGCTTAAATATCAGCATTCAGAAAACTAAGATCATGGCATCTTGTCCCATCACTTCATGGGAAATAGATGGGGAACAGTGGAAACAGTGTCAGACTTCATTTTGGAGGGTCCCAGAATCACTGCAGATGGTGATTGCAGCCATGAAATTAAAAGGCACTTATTCCTTGGAAGAAAAGTTATGATCAACCTAGATAGCATATTCAATAGCAGAGACATTATGTTGCCAACAAAGGTCTGTCTAGTTAAGACTGTGGTTTTTCCAGCGGTCATGTATGGATTTGAGAGTTGGACTTTGAAGAAAGCTGAGCGCTGAAGAATTGATGCTTTTGAACTGTGGTGTTGGAGAAGACTCTTGAGAGTCCCTTGGACTGCAAGGAGATCCAACCAGTCCATCCTAAAGATCAGCCCTGGGTGTTCTTTGGAAGGAATGATGCTAAAGCTGAAACTCCAGTACTTTGGCCACCTCATGCGAAGAGTTGACTGATTGGAAAAGACTCTGATTTTGGGAGGGATTGGGGGCAGGAGCAAAAGAGGACAACAGAGGATGAGATGGCTGGATAGCAACACTGACTCAATGGACAGGAGTTTGAGTGAACTCTGGGAGTTGGTGATGGACAGGACGGCCTGGTGTGCTGTGGTTCATTGGGTCACAAAGTGTCAGACACGAGTGAGCGACTGAACTGAGGTTCCTGAAACAGATACCAAGGAACAACTATATATAGTCTAATTGACCTCCCTGTCGTTATCCCAGTGATTACCATATACATCTTTCATGTACTGAAATTTGAAGTAAATTAGAACTTTTTCCATTTCCTAGTCATTGAAAGGTTTTAGAACACTTCAGCTTATCAGTACTACCCCTCCAAATTATGTACTGTTATTGTTGTCCATTGTAATATTTTAGATTGCACAAAATGCTGTCATTATTCTGTTTAGTCAGTATTCATTTAGAGTTACAGATTTACCCTGTTCAGTGTATTTCATATTTTGGTGTATATCCAAGCTGCATCTCGAAGCCCTCTTTTCTTCCTACCTGAAGAAGTCTCTTTAGTGCTTCCTGGTGACAGATTCTCTGATTCTGTTTGACTAAACATGTCTTTATTTTGTCTTCATTTCTGAAGGGTATTTTTTCACATACAGAAATCTGTTTTGACATTTCCCCTTTTCCCAGCACTTTGAGGATATCCTTTTGTTGTCCTCTGGCTTCCATTATTTATTCAAAGCCAGCTATATCTTACTGTTACTCTTAGAGTTAATATTCTTTAATTTATTCTGGCTGCTTTTTAGATCTGTTGCGGCTGTTTCTGTCTCTTTGTTTCTGTCCATCCCTCCACCTTCCCCCTTTACTTTGATTTGCCTAAGTGTGGTTTTCTTTCTATTTGTTATGCTTGGAAGTTTAGATCTTGAATCTGGCTTGATGTCATTGTTCAGTTTTGTTTTGTTTTTTGAAGTTTTAAACTATCAGGCCCTTAAGTATTTTTTCTTGCTCATATGTGGTTACCTTCTTTCTGGATTCTAGTTACATATTTTGGACCTTTTCTTCATGTGTCATATTTTTTCATACTTTTCTGTATTTCCCATTTTTGTGTCTTTTTGGGCCTCAGGGTATGTTCTTCTTTTCTGTTTTCTGGATCATTCTTTCTCCAGTTGTACTTAACCTAATGTTAAAGTCATCCATCAGTTTCTTAATTTCTGTTTTTAAAATTGTATTTTTCAATTTTCTGTTTTCCATGTTTTTAGCATTGTTTAAAATTGTTAAAAAAAAACAACTCCTTTTAACACATTTAAGTAGCTTAGTTTATGACATTATTAACTGAGGGTTTTTTGCAGAAACTAACCCCCCTGGTTGGTGATTTGTTACATATGAATATTGCAACTTCTCCAGTCAGTAGCATCCAGGTGACAAAAGATGTGTTAATATGTCTCTGGTCAATAGTGTATTAAAACTGTTTTCTGCTAGCGCCATTTTCTGGATCTACTATGGGTCTGTTTCTAGTGCTATTTTAAAACCTTGGTGTTCAGTCAGATCTTGATTGGGTTTTTTTCTGTAGACTTTTATATGAATAATGATAAGATAATTTAAATTTGGGGTCTTTTTGCTGATAAGATTTACTTTTGCCAAAACCTTTTGGAAAGATTTTATTGGTATGCAGCTAGGCTAATGATACGAGGTGTAGCCTATATTACCTTAATTAATATGGTCAGGTTGAAAAGATTTGAAGCTATACTTCTTAAGTCTGGTCCCACCTGTTTCATCTAGGTCTCAGAAGAATTTCTGTGCAAATTCTCACTGTCTTGAAAGTTCTTTCGGGTTTTTTTTTTTTTCTTCAATTCTTCGGTTTTAAACAGACTACTTTTTGCTCTGCTTTTCTAGTGATTCTCAGGACATACTGGTTTAAAGCAACCTACTGTACCATTGTCAAAAGCAAAATGCTCAGATATGTTTAGAATTTTACAGATCATACAGGATAATACAGTGCATATACCTTATAGAATTTAACGTATTATCTCAGTGGTGAAATGTGTGAATATTTGTCTTGCTTGCTACAGTGCAAGTTTTCATAATGGGAATTGGGTGCACTGTCATCTGTTAGGGAACATGATTTGGAATAAGCCAACTTCTGTGGTTTATATTACAGTCTGTTAATAAATATTCTACAGCACAGCTACTTGTTTGATTGATTCGTACAGGTGACTAACCATCCTTCAGTTCCTCTTATATTTCTTGCTCTTTCTTAGCACAGAGTTTTTGCACATACTATTCTCTGTCTGGTATAAACACCTGCATACTCAGGTTTGAGTATGAAGCAGTTCTCAGTGAAGCCTGCCCTGACCATGAATTTAGGTCAGATAAATGAGTTTTTATATGTACTCATTTGTATGATGGTTTGACTAATGTCTGTTTTGCCCTACTAGACTCTGAACTGTGAGGTTAGAAATTTTGCCTTTTTTCCTTGAAAATTTTATCATAGGTACCTCGTTCAGTATTTCAAAGTACCTGTTTTGCATAGGTTATTAGTTATTAATAGATTATCAATTAATACATGTATAAAATAACAGAATGAATAAGGGAAGAAATGTAAGAAATGCTATAATAATGAATAAAAATTGAAGGCTCACCACTTTTGAGCAAAAGCCAAATTTAATCAAACACTGGATTTGTACGGTACAGTTAAAGTTCTATAGAGTTACATGTACAGTGTTAAAAAATACTTCAGAAGATTCCCCTGAAAATTTACTACTGTGTTTTAAGATTTGTCCCCCATCCCTCTGTAAATATTTTATTACTTAAGTTTTAATAGCATTGTGTTTTGGATGAAACTATTGTTCAGAGCATGACAAACTATATCATTGCCAGTCATTTTACAATAGAGATAAGTGGGGGGAAAAATTGTTATTCTTGAAAGATTCACAGTCTGAGAGGTAAATGATTTTGGAACTTACATACAAAATAAGATGCTGTGGTTTATTCTACCAAGGGCTATTGGCCTTTTATTTATCCAGGGTGATGACATTTGAACTGGATCTTGATTGATGAGGAAGAGTTAATTAAATGGCTAAAGGAATAGTTTAATTTAGGTATGTATTATTATGAAAGCATATAATGTCTTTGTGGATTGACAAATAGTAATTTTGTTAGTGGCTAGGGCAGTTTGCAGGAAGAATTTGTAAAAGCAGATTGGGGCTACACATGTAGATTTATGAGTTCATCCTTTGACATGGGAGCCATCAAAAGCCATTAAGGATATTTGCTGTTATATGCATTGAGGAAAAACTTAAAGGTTATAATTGTTACATTGTTTTAGCCAGAATTAAGGGCATAAAAAAGTTCAGGAGCTATTTTAGTGGTAAAATTAACAAGATTTCAACTTGTTTACTGATTTTATATAGTGAAAAATTTCAACTAATAATATAGTCAAAGGCAGGTTTAAAATTTGTATAACATTTGCATGATGTGCTACCGAACGTAAATTTTCTAATTTGTGTTTTCTTTCAGATCTTACAGAAAATTTTGGCTGTAGCCCTCAAACTAGAAGCTGAAATAATAGAAGCTGTGTACCATGCATTAGGGTATTAAAGAAAATCAATTTTTGATTCAAATATTTGGATTATAAGGAAGGAAAGGTGACTGAAAATGGGGCGGAAGAAAATACAAATCACACGCATAATGGATGAAAGGAATCGGCAGGTAAATGAAAATTTTAACTTATCTATTTTAATAGATGTAAATTAAAAAAAAAGTATAGAATAGAATGGTGTTTTAATTAAAGTCTAAATATTTTTATTTCTAGACTATGTTAAAAAATATAGTTACCAAAATTTCTGACTTTCCATCATATGCTTTAAAGTAACTTTTTTATTATTATTATAGAAATCGTTTTGTTAATTATAGAAACATAGATAAGCAACATAGGAAAGTAAAATCACTGCAATTCCACTGGTACCATCCATTGTGTAGGTTTCAGTTCAGTTGCTTATTCGTGTATGACTCTTCACAGCCCTGTGGACTGCAGCACCCTAGGCTTCCCTGTCCTGGAAGTGAACAGAGATCATTCTGTTGTTTTTGAGATTGCACCCAAGTACTGCATTTTGGACTCTTTTGTTGACTATTAAGGCTACTCTATTTCTTCTAAGGGATTCTTGCCCACAGTAGTAGATAAAATGGTCATCTGATTTAAATTCACCTTTTCTGGTCCATTTTAGTTCACTGATTCCTAAAATGTCGATGGTCACTCTTACCATCTCCTGTTTGACCATTTCCAGTTTACCTTGATTTGTGAACCTAACATTCCAGGTTCCTATGCAGTATTGTTCTTAACAGCATCAGAGTTTACCTCCATCACCAGTCACATCCTCAGCTGGGCATTGTTTTTGCTTTGGCTTAGTCTCTTCATTCGTTCTGGAGTTATTTCTCCCCTCTTCTGCAGTAGCATATTGGACACCTACTGGCCTGGGGAGTTCATTTTTCAGTATATCTTTTTGCCCTTTGATTCTGTGCTACATACAGTAGTCACATCCTTATGTGACTGCTGGAAAAACCATGATTTTGACTATATGGACCTTTGTAGGCAAAGTAATGTCTCTGCTTTTTAATAGTGTCTAGGTTTGTTACTGCTTTTCTTCCACGGATCAAGAGTTTTGAGTTACTAGAGTTTTTGAGCTCATAAATATCACACTTCATATCATTGGAACAGCATGCATTCTTTGTGCAGCATTATGTTTGTGAAATTCTTCACTGTTATTGTTGCATGGAGATACACTTAGTAAATTTTCATTGGTACATAATATTCCATTGTGTGGATAGAACACAGTCTATGTGTGTGTATATATGTGTGTGTATATATATATATATATATATATATACATTTTTCTCTTGTAAATAGGCTTTTGGGTTTTAGATCTACTGTTCATTTGGAACTTGGTTTTTATGTGGTTTGAGGTGTAGGGGTCAAAATTTGCCACTTTTCAGATGGATACTCTTTTGGCCCTGTGCGTTTTATTGCAAAAATCATCCTAGGAAAGCACAAAAAAACACAAGCTATTCATAAAAAAATTCAACAACAGGCATAATTAATCTGTGGTGCTAGAGGCCAGGTTTCTGACTTTACTTGAGACAAGGTGATAATGACTGGGAGACAGGACAAAGAGAGTTTTGGGGTTATGCTAAAGGTTCTTTTCTTTTTTTCCCCAAAAAATTCAGTGAGCCACACACTTAATGGTTTGTGGGTTTTCATTTATGTTATATTTTAATATGAAGTTTACTTTTTTAAAAGAAGTATTAGAAGGACAAGAAGGACAAACACAGTTTCACCAGGAGCTTCTAACTGGAAGTGAAGTCTTTCATCCCTCTAGAGTTTTGGCATCTTCAGTCCTTCGTGCTTCAGCAGCTTTCTGATGTCTTAGAACAGGTATTCGGTGTATTTCACTGTTTTTTGTAGTTGATCTCAGTGGGTTCTTTGTTCTTCCACCAGTCACTCCATTTAGAGGCAGACATCCTCTTATACCTTTTAAAAAAATGAGTTGAAAAATTATTTTAAGGCAGAATACAGAGAACAATACCTCAAACACTGTTACTTTTCCAGAAGTAATGTAGGTCGATTCTGACATATTTGCTGCAGATACCTTCCCTTGTAAAAGAAGAAAATTAGAAATATACTTCCTTTGTAATTTTTGGAAGTCTCATTCTTCTTTTCTTCCCCAAAGGAACCTTGCATAATGGATTTAATTTCTATTTTCTTTATTAATTAAGCATACTATCATTATTTCAGCACAATTTAAAAATCTTACATAATTAGCATTCTCATCTGCACTTGCTGTTTCACTCAATGTAGTGTTTCAGACATTTGTCTATGTAACTCATTCTTGTAGTACAAGTAGTTTGCAGGAAAGAATGTGCATCAATTCATTTATCAATGCCTCAATCAGAGAACATTTAGGTTGTTTCCAGTTTTTTAGAAATTTTGCTGCATGTTATGTTAGAAATGATGCCCAGGCTACATCTGTGAACATGTCTCTGTGATTCTAGAGGAGTTGCTGGGTTGAGTATATCCTTCATAACTTTATACTGTGAGGTTTTCAAGTTGCTCTGCCAAGTGGTTGTACCAGATAGACTATAGTAAATTATGAAAATTTCTTCTTCCTGTACACTTTACCTTTCTTCTTCCTTTCTTTCTCACTTTATGGTTTTTCATTTTATTTTGCATATTTTTTGGCCTAATGAAGGTAAAATGTTACCTGTTTGTGGTTTTGTAGTTTTGCTGGGTTGTTGATTTTTTTCTTAGAATTTCTTCATATATTCCAGATATTAATTCTGTGTATAGTTAATCTGTTTCAGATAGTATATTTCAGTCTTTACCAAAACACTTTATAAACACTTTTATGACAGGACTTATTTCAGTGTTTCTTAGTAGTTTATTTCACCTTTACCAGTAGATTATGAACACTTGAGGCTGACAGAACAGCCTCTACCTCAGACACTGTTGGTCTCATGAAGCAACACCGTTTTAAATTCTGCCCACATTTCATTAGCCAGAGAAAGAAACTTGGGCACTCTTGATTCTGAGAGGACAAGGAATATATAATCTTGCCAGAAGAGGCTCCATCAATTTCACGATCAAGCCAGATCTCAGTGAGACAGGAGAGTATGCTTCCCCCTCAGGAAGGTGGAACAAATACAATCAGCTACAATAACTAATTGTTCAAACTTTATAAAACACAGAGAAGATAAAGAATCTGTTTTCTTGTTAGCCATATTGATCAAATTTTGTATAACTTTACAGTTTAATATCTGTAACTGGTTTACTCTAGTTTGTTATGACAGTTGAAAACAGGGAGCCATGTCTCTTTGGCACTTTTTTTTGTTGTTGCTTAGAGTTTTTATTTGTATAGAAAGATTGTTCAGTGTATTATTCTGTTTTTCTTTAAATAAACTTGAATGTTCTAGGCTAAAAAAAATTAAAAAAATTAAAAAAAATGATTTAAATCTTGCTTCATTTTCTAAATCATAATCAGCTTGTAAATGTTCCAATTGAACTCTAGATAAATGTGTATTCTTTTAATTGTGGCATACAGGATTCTGCATGTCTATTAGTTCAGTCTTATTTTGTGTTCAGATTATCTGTATCTGTATTTTATTTATGTATTTGGTTTTGGCTCAGTGAGACATGTCAATAATTACACTTACCACAATATGGATTTGTCATTTTCTGTATATATTTTACTAGTTTAATACATATTGTGTTAGATATTTGGGGAATATTTCATTAGGCTCATACGTATTTAGAATTGTTATGTGTTCTTGGTGAATTTTTAAAATACTTATTGACTTTTTCTGTCCTCAGTAAGGCATGCTGTTTTAAATTACTTAAATCTACTGTCTCACATTACTATAGCTACTACATATCTCTTTTGGCTAATATTTTCTTGATAGGTCTAATTCTCTACATTTACATTCAACCTATCTATATACTTTAGGTATATTTCTGTAAATAGTATATGGCTGGATTTTTAAAAATCTATTCTGATAATATATCTTGACTCCCCAGTTTTCTTGGACCTTACTCTTTATCATCCTTTGTATATATATTTGGACTATTTTATATCATCTTAGTTGATTATTTTGATTTACTATGAGAATCTGATAGAGGTCCTACAGGTAAAACTCACATAAGTGTAGGTGTACCCTTTAGTTGTTAATCTTTATACTTGTCCAAAAGTATAAAGTTGTTAATCTTTATACTTGTCCAGAATTAGCCTCCAGCGATTCACTAATTACAGTTCAGATTTTCCTACCCTTGTACTGATTCCTGTGGCAGTTTCTGTTTATGGCTCTGGTGATTTATGGTTCTTAGTATCTGTCTCTGTCTGTCTGCAGTTTGGCAGGTGGGGCAGAAGTTGCCCTGGGACCTCAGCTCTTTGAGGAATCGAAGAAGAGTTGTTAATTTTCATTTTGTTCTGTTTTATTACTTAAGTGGCAGCTTCCACTGGAGTTGGAAGGGCTAGAACAGACACTTGAAGTCTCTCCTGGACTTTTAAATTCAACAGTGAAATAAAGATATGTCTAAATGTATATGGTGTAAAAATTTTGCAGGTCCTTGGGATTTAAAATATAAAAGATCTTTTGGAGATGATATAATCTAACCTTCTTGAATTCAAAGAATTTTATTAGTTTAATTTGACACAAAATCAGGAAAGCTGGTTAGATTAAAATAAAATCTACCTCAGTTTATACTGGCACTGAATTTTGTAGGCTAGCCTTTAGTCCTGTTTTTTTTCTCTATAGTGACTATAATACTGGAATAAAATTAAAATTTAAAAATAAAATTAATTTATTTTGACTAATACTGAAATGGCTTTATTAATACTGATTTCTTATATTTAAATTTTATAACATTTAAAATGAAATGCTAAATATATCTCAAGTAGAAAAATAAACCTGTTGCAAAATAAAGATTCAGATTTATAGATGGAATTCTTGGTAATCAGAGTAATGGTGGCTGAATAAATCCTGACTCTTCCAACATAATTTTTCCAAAAATGTAGAAAAACAGGAACATAAAACCTACAACCTTGGCACAACTAGAAGGCAAAGAATGTCTAAATTCACATTACCTCCAGGTAGAAAATTATTTCCAAGTCACTGTGTGCTGTTTCTTGACATCTATTGCAAATCTTTGTGGTGACCCAAGCATACATCTTTAGTCTTTCCCATTCTATTGTTTTCCTCTATTTCTTTGCATTGATCGCTGAGGAAGGCTTTCTTAACTCTCCTTGCTATTCTTTGGAAATCTACATTAAATGGATGTATCTTTCCTTTTCTTCTTTGCTTTTCACTTCCCTTCTTTTCACAGCTATTTGTAAGGCCTCCTCAGACAGCCATTTTGCCTTTTTGCATTTCTTTTTCTTGGGGATGGTCTTGATTTCTGTCTCCTGTACGGTATCACAAACCTTCATCCATGGTTCATCAGGCACTCTATCTATCAGATCTGGTCCCTTAAATCTCTCTCTCACTTCTGCTGTATAGTCATAAAGCATTTGATTTAGGTCATACCCAAATGGTCTAGTGGTTTTCTCCACTTTCTTCAATTTCAGTCTGAATTTGTCAATTAGTAGTTCATGATCTGAGCCACAGTCAGCTCCCGGTCTTGTTTTTGCTGACTGTATAGAGCGTCTCCATCTTTGGCTGCAAGGCATATAACCAATCTGATTTCGGTGTCAACCATCTGGTGATGGTTGTAGAGTCTTCTCTTGTGTTGTTGGAAGAGGGTGTCTGTTATGACCAGTGCGTTCTCTTGCCAAACACTGTTAGCCTTTGCCCTGCTTCATTCTGTATGCCAAGGCCAAATTTGCCTGTTACTCTAGGTGTTTCTTGAATTTCTGCTTTTACATTCCAGTCCCCTATAATGAAAAGGACATCTTTTTGGAGTGTTAGTTCTAGAAGGTCTTATAGGTCTTCATAGAACTGTTCAACTTCAGCTTCCTTGACGTTACTGGTTGGAGTATAGACTTGGATTACTGTGATATTGAATGACGTGCCTTGGAAACAAACAGAGATGTTGTTTTTGAGATTGCATCCAAGTACTGCATTTTGACTCTTCATTGACAATGATGGCGACTCTATTTCTTTTAAGGGATTTCTGCCCACATAAGTAGATATAATGATCATCTGAGTTAAATTCATCCATTCCAGTCCATCTTAGTTCACTGATTCCTAGAATGTTGATGTTCATTCTTGCCATCTCCTGTTTGACCACTTCCAATTTGCCTTGATTCATGGACCTGACATTCCCGGTTCCTATGCAGTATTGCTCTTTACAGCATCAAACCTTGCTTTTATCACTAGTCCCATCCACAAGTGGGTCTTGTTTTTGCTTTGGCTCCATCCCTTCATTCCTTCTGCAGTTATTTCTCCACTGGTCTCCAGTAGCATATTGGGCACCTACCAACCTGGGGAGTTCATCTTTCAGTGTCCTATCTTTTTGCCTTTTCAACTATTCATGGGGTTCTCAAGACAAGAATACTGAAGTGGTTTGCCATTCCCTTCTCCAGTAGACCACATTCTGTCAGACTGCTCAACCATGACCCGGCCGTCTTGGGTGACCCCACGTGGCATGGCTTTGTTTCATTGAGTTAGACATTTCATGCAAAGATGGGTACAATAAAGGACAGAAATGGTAGGGACCTAACAGAAGCAGAAGATATTAAGAAGAGGTGGCAAGAATACACAGAAGAACTGTACATAAAAGATCTTCACAACCCAGATAATCATGATGGTGTGATCACTCACCTAGAGCCAAACATTCTGGAATGTGAAGTCAAGTGAGCCTTAGGAAGCATCATTACGAACAAAGCTAGTGGAGATGATGGAATACCAGTTGAGCTATTTCAGATCCTGAAAGATGATGCTGTGAAAGTGCTGCACTCAATATGCCAGCAAATTTGGAAAACTCAGCAGTGGCCACAGGACTGGAAAAGGTCTGCTTTGATTCCAATTCCAAAGAAAGGCAATGCCAAAGAATGCTCAAACTACCGCACACTTGCACTCATCTCACATGCTAGTAAAGTAATGCTCAAAATTCTCCAAGCCAGGCTTCAGCAATATGTGAACCGTGAACTTCCAGATGTTCAAGCTGGTTTTAGAAAAGGCAGAGGAACCAGAGATCAAATTGCCAACATCCTCTAGATCACGAAAAAGCAAGAGAGTTCCAGAAAAACATTTATTTTTGCTTCATTGACTATGTTAAACTCTTTGACTGTCTGGATCTCAATAAACTGTGGAAAATTCTTCAAGAGATGGGAATCCCAGACCACCTGCCCTGCCCTTGAGAAACCAGTATGTAGGTCAAGAAGCAGCAGTTAGAACTGGACGTGGAACAACAGACTGGTTCCATATAGGAAAAGGAGTACATCAAGGCTGCATATTGTTATCCTGCTTATTTAACTTACATGCAGAGAACATCATGAGAAAGCTGGGCTGTACGAAGCGCAAGCTGGAATCAAGATTGCTGGGAGAAATCAATAACCTCAGATATGCAGATGACGCCACCCTTATGGCGAAAGGGAAGAAGAATAAAGAACCTCTTGATGAAAGTGAAAGGGGAGAGTGAAAAAATTGCCCTAAAGGTCAGCATTCAGAAGACGAAGATCATGGCATCTGGTCCCATCACTTCATGGCACATAGATGGGGAAACAGTGGCTGACCTTAGTTTTTTGGGCTCCAAAATCACTGCAGATGGTGACTGCAGCCATGAAATTAAAAGATGCTTACTCCTTGGAAGGATAGTTTTGACCAACCTAGACAGCATATTAAAAAGCAGAGACAGTACTTTGTCAACAAAGGTCCGTCCAGTCAAGGCTATGGTTTTTCCAGTGGTCATGTATGGATGTGAGAGTTGGACTATAAGGAAAGCTGAGCACCAAAGAATTGATGCTTTTAAACTGTGGTGTTGGAGAAGACTCTTGAGAGTCCCTTGGACTGCAAGGAGATCCAACTAGTCCATCATAAAGGAGATCAGTCCTGGGTGTTCATTGGAAGGACTGATGTTGAAGCTGAAACTCCAATACTTTGGCCACCTTATGCGAAGAGCTGATTCATTAGAAAAGACCCTGATGCTGGGGAAAATTGAGGGTAGGAGGAGAAGGGGATGACAGAGGATGAGATGGCTGGATGGCATCACCGACTTGATGGATGTGGATGTGGGTGAACTCCAGGAATTGGTGATGGACAGAAAGTCCTGGCATGCTGCTGTTCATGGAGTCGCCAAGAGTTGGACACGGCTGAGCGACTGAACTGAACTGAAGCATACATTAGGAAAAAGTATGTGGGGAAAAGAGAAGAGGAGACCTTGTAGCTGTCTTAAGACTGATTTGAAATCACTACCAAAAAGAGGAATTCTAACTAAGTCCAAAAATTCTGGAAAATACTCCTTGTAGATCAGAATTGACCATAGGTAAAGAAAGGACTAAAAGTATATGTCCAAGCAAGTCTGTAGTCTTCAAAAAGCAGCTGTTTCAGGGAAAAGAGGGCCAAAAGGAAGGCAGAGGTACTTTTTGGAAAATGTTAGATAAATGGAAATGAAAGAAGATACACACACACACAGAGACACAGACAGACACACACACGTCCTTCAAGACAAAAGTATATGCAAAAGTATTTTAATTAAAGGACACAAAACTCTTTTCCCCACTGCCAGCACTCCCCCCAAAAGCCTTTCATTAAAGAAACCATACTTAACTGCTTTAAAAGGAGAGGTGCTCTTGAACTAAGAATATTTTCAATCACTACCCACGAAGTGCTGCTAATTCTTTCTGTAGAAATTCATCGATGCAGGCAATCTTCTATATCAGTTCAGTTCAGTTCAGTCACTCAGTCGTGTCCAACTCTTTGTGACCCCACGGACTGCAGCATGCCAGGCTTCCCTGTCCATCACCAACTCCCGGATCCTTCTCAAATTCATGTCCATCCAGTCGGTGATGCCATCCAGCCATCTCATCTTCTGTCATCCCCTTCTCCTCCCACCTTCAATCTTTCCCAGCATCAAGGTCTTTTCCAATGAGTCAGTTCTTTGGATCAGGTGGCCAAAGTATTGGAGTTTCAGCATCAGTCTTTCCAGTGAATATTCAGGACTGATTTCCTTTATGATGGACTGATTGGATCTCCTTGCAGTCCAAAGAACTCTCAAGAGTCTTCTCCAGCACCACAATTCAAAAGCATCATTTCTTCAGCGCTCAGCTTTCTTTATAGTCCAACTCTCACATCCATACATGACTATTGGAAAACCCATAGCTTTAACTAGATGGGCCTTTGTTGACAAAGTACTGTCTCTGCTTTTTAATATGCCGTCTAGGTTGGTCATAGCTTTTCTTCTAAAGAGCAAGTGTCTTTTAATTTCATTGCTGCAGTCATCATTTGCAGTGATTTTGGAGCCCCCCAAAATAAAGCCTCTCACTGTGATTCCCCATCTATTTGCTATGAAGTGATGGGACCGGATGCCATGATCTTAGTTTTCTGAATGTTGAGTTTTAAACCAACTTTTTCACTCTCATCTTTTACTTTCATCTCCTATAAACTGTTATAAAGAAAAGAAAATGATATTTATAGCTATTCATGTGACAAGATTGTTCCCCAAACAGTGAAGCAGTGGGGAAAAAAAAACTGCTAATGACTATTCCATGCTGAAATGAATTTCCTTAAACAAGTAGTTAGGAGTATTACAGACAAAAATCAAGATTCAGAATTTTGAATACTAAGAATGGAAATGAATTTTTTTAAGAAATCATGGATGAAACAAAGTGATTAAGCTGATTAAGTCAATTGAAAGAAAGAAAAAATATAAAATAATATTAAAACAAAGGCTAAATTACAAAGTGGCCAAGGAATATATACTCAAATGAATCTTTAATATTAATTGAAGGCAGGCAGGAACAGCTAAATGAATGAAATAAGTAATGTCAAAGGGTTTGAGAGAAAATGGTTGAAAGGGAGATAAAGAAGATCCAACTTATGTATAAAAGAAAAAGAAACCATAGAACTGATACATAATTAAAGTTTTCATAAATAAGATTCCAAGGATTAGGTTGGAGAAGGCAATGGCTCCCTACTGCAGTACTCCTGCCTGGAAAATCCCATGGATGGAGGAGCCTGGTAGGCTGCAGTCCATGGGGTCACTAAGAGTCAGACACGACTGAGCGACTTTACGTTCACTTTTCACTTTCATGCATTGGAGAAGGAAATGGCAACCCACTCCAGTGTTCTTGCCTGGAGAATCCCAGGAACGAGGGAGCCTGGTGGGCTGCCATCTATGGGGTCGCACAGAGTTGGACACGACTGAAGTGACTTAACAGTAGCAGCAAGGATTAGGTGGACCTGTGGAGGTCAACTTTGATACATATCCTAGTGATAATAGGATTTTTTATTGGTAGTTGAATGAGCTTTATTTTTCATTCTGCTACTGACTTTATCTTTGTAAAATTGATCTGATTATGAAAGATTCATTAGTTTTCTTTTTTTTAGTTCCAGGAATTTATTTGTAGCGATTTTTTACATGGACAATCATGTCATCTATGAATAAGGACAATTTTATTTCCTTCTAATTTGTTTACATTTCCTTTCTATCCTCCTTTCTTTTTTTCTCTTATTTTTTTATTGGAGTGTAATTGCTTTCTTTTTTTATTTTTATTTTTAATATTTTCTTAATTTTTATTTTTACTTTATTTTACTTTACAATACTGTATTGGTTTTGCCATACATTTACATGAATCCACCACGGGTGTACATGCGTTCGCAAACATGAACCCCCCTCCCACCTCCCTCCCCATAACATCTCTCTGGGTCATCCCCGTGCACCAGCCCCAAGCATGCTGTATCCTGCATCGGACATAGACTGGCAATTCGATTCTTACATGATAGTATACATGTTACAATGCCATTCTCCCAAATCATCCCACCCTCTCCCTCTCCCTCTGAGTCGAAAAGTCCGTTATACACATCTGTGTCTTTTTTGCTGTCTTGCATACAGGGTCGTCATTGCCATCTTTCTAAATTCCATATATATGTGTTAGTATACTGTATTGGTGTTTTTCTTTCTGGCTTACTTCACTCTGTATAATCGGCTCCAGTTTCATCCATCTCATCAGAACTGATTCAAATGTATTCTTTTTAACGGCTGAGTAATACTCCATTGTGTATATGTACCACAGCTTTCTTATCCATTCATCTGCTGATGGACATCTAGGTTGTTTCCATGTCCTGGCTATTATAAACAGTGCTGCGATGAACATTGGGGTACATGTGTCTCTTTCAATTCTGGTTTCCTCGGTGTGTATGCCCAGCAGTGGGATTGCTGGGTCATAAGGTAGTTCTGTTTGCAATATTTTAAGGAATCTCCACACTGTTCTCCAAAGTGGCTGTACTAGTTTGCATTCCCACCAACAGTGTAGGAGGGTTCCCTTTTCTCCACACCCTCTCCAGCATTTATTGCTTGCAGATTTTTAGATCGCAGACATTCTGACTGGTGTGAAGTGGTACCTCATTGTGGTTTTGATTTGCATTTCTCTAATAATGAGTGATGTTGAGCATCTTTTTATGTGTGTGTTAGCCATCTGTATGTCTTCTTTGGAGAAATGTCTGTTTAGTTCTTTGGCCCATTTTTTGATTGGGTCGTTTATTTTTCTGGAATTGAGCTGCCTAAGTTGCTTGCATATTTTTGAGATTAGTTGTTTGTCAGTTGCTTCATTTGCTATTATTTTCTCCCATTCAGAAGGCTGTCTTTTCACTTTGCTTGTATTTTCCTTTGTTGTGCAGAAGTTTTTAATTTTAATTAGATCCCATTTGTTTATTTTTGCTTTGTAATTGCTTTCAAATGTTGTGTTAATATCCTTTGTATAACAAAGTGAATTAGCTATATGTTTACATAGATCCACTCCCTTTTGAAACTCCCTCCCAACCCCGCCCCATCCCACCCCTCTGGGTCATCACAGAGCACCAAGCTGAGCTCCCTGTTGTATATAGCAACTTCCAACTGCTTCCCTGTTTTACAGATGGTAGTGTATATATGTCAGTGCTACTCTCCCCATTTCATCCCACCCTTCCCTACATATCCATTCTCTTCTTTACATCTCCATAGATTTTAAGATAAAGAAAAAAATCATCAGAGCTTCTGGTATAAAACAAAAGCAAATTTGTAAGTACAGAGAATTAGACTGGCATCAAATTTTGCAAAATCAAGATACAAAGGAAGACAATAGAGCAGCATTTTCAATAAATGCAGGGGAAAGTATCTGAAGGTAGGATTTCATTTGCAGTTAAGCTATATTCAAATACAAAGATGTTTCAAGTTAATCTTACTAGAGCTCAGGTAATTCTGTACTCAAGAGCTATTATTATGTATCTAGTTACGACCAACCTAGATAGTATATTCAAAAGCAGAAACATTGCTTTGCTGACTAAGGTCCGTCTAGTCAAGGCTATGGTTTTTCCTGTGGTCATGTATGGATGTGAGAGTTGGACTGTGAAGAAGGCTGAGCACCGAAGAATTGATGCTTTTGAACTGTGGTGTTGGAGAAGACTCCTGAGAGTCCCTTGGACTGCAAGGAGATCCAACCAGTTCATTCTGAAGGAGATCAACCCTGGGATTTCTTTGGAAGGAATGATGCTAAAGCTGAAGCTCCAGTCCTTTGGCCACCTCATGCGAAGAGTTGACTCATTGGAAAAGACTCTGATGCTGGGAGGGATTGGGGGCAGGAGGAGGAGGGGACGACTGAGGATGAGATGGCTGGATGGCATCACTGACTTGGTGGACGTGAATCTTGAGTGAACTCTGGGAGTTGGTGATGGACAGGGAGGCCTGGCATGCTGCGATTCATGGGGTCACCAAGAGTCGGACACGACCGAGCAAGTGAACTGAACTGAGTAGAAGATAAGCTCCATACAGCTGAGAGATGCCTGAGGAAATAAGGAAAAAGATCCTTGACCAACATTTAATATACTTAACTATAGATATAAGCCTAAAGCAACAATGGGGCAAGAGTGGAAGAATAATGTGTTCTATATTATTTATTATATATTACTTTGGTTTGAACAAAACAAATAATGCAGCTGAGACATGGTAAGAAAGAAAAGGCAAACGGGAAAGTAGAACAAGCGTACTGATAATTATTTACGCAGTAGATGGGAGTTAAAAAATTTCACTAAGATTTGACATAGCAAATAGTTAGGGATTAAACATGAAAACAGAGACTAAGGGCATTTATAAAAGTTGTAACTACAAAGATAACCACTAGAACAAAAATGCTAATCCTCATTGAATTTTTCTCAAAGAAGCAAAGAAAACACATCATTTAGAGGAAAATAACAGGAAATATACATAATACATATAAATATTAATATTAAAGTACTAAAATATCAATGAAATCTCTATTATCAGTCACATCAATAAATGTGAATGGGCCTGTTTATTTAAAGGAAAAACACTTCCATTTAGTTCACAAGGTCCAAATATAGGCAGGAGACACAATGGAATCTTTCTTTTTTTTTTGTTTTTGATAAATGTTCTTTATTTATTTAAATTGATTTTCAAATGTTAAACCAACCTTTTTTATTGGTATCCCCCCTTTTTTAATATAAATTTATTTATTTTAATTGGAGGCTAATTACTGTCACATGAATGTATGCTCGTCGGTTCTGTCTCGTCCACAACAAAGATTTGGAGGGACGGACATTAAAGCCCTCGGCATGTCACAGCTCTCGGGTCTTGGACAAACCATGTTATAGCTCTTAGACAAATCAGTGTTACTGCTCTATTTTATTTAGAAGATAGCAGGAGAATCCATCCTGGAAGCGTGAGGGCATGCCAACCCAAAGATGTGAAGAAAAGAGAGTGGAGGAGGGTGCCAGCTACCGGGAAGGAAGGGGGAGAGAGAGAGAGAGAAAGAGTACATGCACGTGGTGGGGCGGGGGCGGAGAGAGAGAAAGGGCGCACGCGTGGGATATGGGGGTGGGAGAGAGAGAGAGAAAGGGCGCATGCCCGTGGAGGGGAGAGAGAGAAAGAGCACAGGCACATGGAAGGGGAGAGGGAGAGAAAACACTTTGGCTCCTCCTTTTATATGTTTTCTCCTCCCCCTGGGCCTGCCCTATGCAAACTGGGCTTCGTCAGGAGTGCTGTTTGTTCTACCTGAGGTCTTCACTCAGGTCCTCGGAACTTCCTTTGTTCTATTTTTGCGGGCTTTTCCCTTCCTTGTCTTCTAGCCACTGCCATTTTGAAATCCTTTTCCCTACTCTGACTAGCTAACATTGCTTTATAATATACAATATTGTATTGGTTTTGCCATACATTGACATGAATCTGCCATGGGTGTACATGTGTTCCCCATCCTGAACCCCCATCCCACCTCTCTCCCCATCCCATCCCTCTGGGTCATCCCAGTGCACCAGCCCCAAGCACACTGTATCATGCATCGAACCTGGATTGGTGATTCGTTTCACATATGATAATATATATGTTTCAATGCCATTCTCCCAAACCATCCCACCCTCACCCTCTCCCACAGAGTCCAAAAGACTGTTCTATACATCTGTGTCTCTTTTGCTGTCTCGCATACAGGGTTATTGTTACCATCTTTCTAAATTCCATATATATGTGTTATTACACTGTATTGGTGTTTTTCTTTCTGGCTTACTTCACTCTGTATAATAGCCTCCAGTTTCATCCACCCCAAATATCAGAAAGAAAGAGATGAGAAAAGGTATACCAGACAAAAGTATATGTAGAGCATTCACCAAATTGATTAAAAATTACCTACCCAACCAAAGAAACAACAGTAAATTCAATAAAGGAGAATATTAAAAACATATACTGATTACCAGGTAGTAAATCTAAAAATTGTGTTGTTGGTTTTCTTTTTTTTTTTTGACATCTGAGCATGGGCTTTCTCTAGTTGTAGTGAGTGGGAGCTACAGTTGTGGTGTGCAGAAAAAGAAATAAGATTTTTATTTTGTACTTTGTAAGAGTAGTAACATTTATATGAAAAAATGTGAAATTATTCAGAAGACTACCTAAGAACTATACTGTTTGACTTACACATTTGTGAGGTGTGGCTTGATGAGGAAAACAAAAAGTATTGGATCAGTTCAGTTCAGTCACTCAGTTGTGTCTGATTCTTTGCAACCCCATGGACTGCAGCACGCCAGGCTTCCCTGTCCATCACCAATTCCCAGAGCTTGCTTATCTCCATCGAGTCAGTGATACCATCCAACCATCTCATCCTCTGTCATCCCCTTCTCCTCCTGCCTTCAGTCTTTCCCAGCATCAGGGTCTTTTCTAAGGAGTCAGTTCTTCACATCAGGCGGCCAAAGTAGTGGAGCTTCACCTTCAGCATTAGTCCTTCCAATAAGTATTCAGGACTGATTTCCTTTAGGATTGACTGGTTGGGTCTCCTTGCAGTCCAAGGGACTCTCAAGAGTCTTCTCCAATACCACCGTTCAAAACAATGTCAAAGAGTATTGATAAGAGTCCCAGTTTCATAAAATGCTGACAAGATCCCTTATATGTATATATATCTAAATGTATATATGATTATATGATCTTGTACAAAAATGTGACATGAAAAATACCAAGTTGAAAATATGCGTTAAAAGGAGGCAGACAAAACACATTATATATACATTTATATAAAGTCATATATTTGTGTATTTGTATTCTAAGGACTTTTTAAAAAGGTTAAATAATGATAAGAGATTTTTCTTTTTTTTTTTAAAAGGAGAGAGAAGGAAATAGATGTGATGTGAAGAGTATTTCGCAGAGAGGGGAGATAGCCAAGTTCCTAAGATAGGGAGTAGTAGCTGGTGGTTAAGAAAAACCCACACACTCTATACACCAGTGCAGCATAATGTGTGTGTGTGAGAGAGAGAGATGAAATAAGGTCACATAGTTTGAAGCCAGATCGTTTGTTTCCTTAATGAGTTTGACTATTACTTTCAGTGCAGTGAGAAACTCTATAAACTCCTACTTACACATTTTGATTTATGATTCAAATATATCAGTCTGTCAGGTATGTGGCCAATAAACTGTAGGGTGCAATAGGTAAAGCAGGAACTCTAATAAGGTGATTCTAGAAATAATTCACATGAGATACCATGTTACTTAACCTAGGGTGGTATAGTGGTGTAGATAGAAGTGGATCGAAAAAAAAAAAAAAGTGGATCGATTTGGGATATGTTTTAGAGGTGGAGCTAACACAATTTACTGAAGGACTAGGTAGAGTCCTTTGTGATTGGAGAGATGAAGGATAACTCTTAGATATTTGCTTTTGTTTGAATGGATGACAGTGCCATTTGCTGAACTGGAGGAGACTGTAGAAAGAGCATATTTGTTACTTTTAAAATTATGAAGCTGGATAGCTGGATGCAATTACCTGGAAGGACTGTGAGGGTAAAGAGAAGGGATCCTTGATCTAAAGCTCACAGGCACTTCAGTGTGTAAAGGTTGAGCAGAGAAGACGGTATAGCTCTAAAGGCTGAGAGGAAGAAGTCAGTCAAGTAAGAGGAAAACTAGGACAGTGTGGTGCCATAAACAATTGGAAAAGAAAATGAAGATTGAGAACATGGTCAAATTTGTCAAATGAGATATATGGTAAGATAAGAAAAAAAAGGTGATCATTGACTTCAGTCACGTAAATTGAAGGTCAGTGTCATGATATTGGCAAGTCTTAGCAGAATATGAGGACGGGAGGTCTGATTGCAGTAGGATGGGGAGAGAATAGATGGTGAGAAATTAGAGGTGATAACTACAGACATTTCTTTCAAATATTTTTATTCTGAAGTAGAGCAGAAAGAAGGGCAAGAAGAAGGGGTGGTGACTGGAAAGGCAGTGTAAAGTCAAAGAATATGCTCGAGCACAAGTTTATGGCCTTTGATCTGACAGAGAGCAAGGAAACCATGATGAAGAAGGAGAGTGCAGCATCTGGAAAAGACTAGAAACAGAGACGTCACTAATACCAGCAGAGAAGGAAGAGTGTGGAAACGTACAGACGAAGCGGTTGGACAGGTAGATTCAGTGATGGGAAGTGAGACAGTTGCTACTTGCTTCTGTTTTCTCAGTGGTTTGAAGCAGGGTGGCTCAGATGGTAAAGCATCTGCCTACAGTGCGGGAGACCCAGGTTTGATCCCTGGGTTGGGAAGATCCCCTGGAGAAGGCAATGGCACCCCACCCCAGTACTCTTGCCTAGAGAATCCCATGGATGGAGGAGTATGGTGGGCTACAGTCCATGGGGTCGCAAAGAGTTGGACACGACTGAGTGACTTCACTTCACTTACCAGTGGAGAGTGGATTTGAGGGAGAGAAGATAGGAAGTATCTCCACCTGGAGAATGGGCTTTGTTGTCATTCAGTCACTCAGTCCTGTCCCACTCTTCCTGACTCCATGATCTGCGACATGCCAGGCTTCCCTGTCCTTCACCATCTCCCAGAGCTTGCTCAAAGTCATGTCCATTGAGTGGATGATGCCATCCAACCATCTCATCCTCTGTCATCTCTTCTCCTCCTGCCCTCACTCTTTCCCAGCATCAGGGTCTTTTCTAATGAGTCAGATTTTCACATCAGGTGGCCAAAGTATTGTAGTTTCAGCTTCAGCATCAGTCCTTCCCATGAACACTGGGAACTGATCTCCTTTAGGATGGACTGTTTGTATCTCCTTGCAGTCCAAGGGACTCACAAGAGTCTTGTCCAACACCACAGTTCAAAAGCATCAATTCTTCGGCACTCAGCTTTATGGTCCAGTTCTCACACCCATACATGACCACTGGAAAAACCATAGCTTTGACTAGATGGACCTTTGTTGGTAAAGTAATTTCTGTTTTTAATATGCTTTTCTTCCATAGCTTTTCTTCCAAGTGTTGCAGGAAGAGGGACCCCTTCCAGGGCCCGAAACTGGGCTCTTGTCTAACACTCGGAAATGAATTGTCCGAGGAGACACATGTGCTGACAAAACAAGAGATTTTATTGGGAAAGGGCACCTGGGTGGAGAGCAGTAGGGTAAAGGAACCCAGGAGAACTACTCTGCCCGCGGGGCTTGCAGTCTCGGGTTTTATGGTGATGGGATTAGTTTCCGGGTGGTCTTTGACCAATCATTCTAATTCAGAGTCTTTCCTGGTGGCGCACACATTGCTCAGCCAAGATGGATGCTAGCGAGAGGGATTCTGGGAAGTGGACGGACACGCAGTGTCTCCTTTAGACCTTTCCCAAACTCTTCCGGTTGGTGGTGGCTTATTAGTTCCATATTCCTTATCAGGATCTCCTGTCATAAAACAACTTGTGCAAATGGTTTCTATGGTGCCTGGCCAGGGTGGGCAGTTTCAATCAGTGTGCTTCCCCTAACACAAGGAGCATGCGTCTTTTAATTTCATGGCTGCAGTCACCATCTGCAGTAATTTTGGAGCCTAAGAAAATAAAGACTGCCACTGTTTCCATTGTTTCCCCATCTATTTGCCATGAAGTGATGGAACTGGATGCCATGATCTTAGTTTTCTGAATGTTGAGTTTTAAGCCAACTTTTTCACTCTCCTCTTCCAGTTTCATCAGGAGGCTCTTTTGTTCCTCTTGCTTTCTATAAGGGAGCTGTTATCTGCATATCTGAGGTTATTGATATTTCTCCATGTGTAGAGTACATCATGTGCAGTGCTGGGCTGGATGAAGCACAAGTCGGAATCAAGATTGTCGGGAATAAGGAGTTCATGATCTGAGCCCCCATGAGCTCCCAGTCTTGTTTTTGCTAACTGTGTAGAGCTTCTCCATCTTTGGCTGCAAAGAATATAATCAATCTGATTTCGTTATTGACCATCTGGTGATGTCCATGTGTAGAGTCTTCTCTTGTGTTGTTGGATGAGGGTGTTCACTATGACCAGTGCTTTCTCTTGATAAATTGTTAGCCTTTGCCCCGCTTTGTTTTGTACTCCAACCCCAAATTTGCCTGTTACTCCAGGTTTCTCTTGACTTCCTGCTTTTGCATTCCAGTCCCCTATGATGAAAAGGACATCTTTTTGGGGGTGTTAGTTCTAGATGGTCTTGTAGGTCATCATAGAGCCATTCAGCTTCAGCTTTTTCAGTATTAGTGGTTGGGGCATAGACTTGGATTGCTGTGATATTGAATGGTTTTCCTTGGAAACAGACATCATTCTGTCATTTTTGAGATTTCACCCAGGTACTGCATTTTGGACTCTTTTGTTGACTATGATGGCTACTCCGTTTCTTCTAAGGGATTCTTGCCTATAGTAGTAGATATAATGATCGTCTGAATTCAATTCACCCATTCTGGTCCATAAAGTTCACTGATTCCTAAAATGTTGATACTCACTTTTACCATCTCCTGTTTGACCACTTCCAATTTACCTTGATTTGTGGACCTAATATTCCAGGTTCCTATGCAATGTGCTTTACAACATTGAACTTTACTTTTACCACCAGACATATCCACAACTGGGTGTTGTCTCCACTTTGACTCAGACTCTATTCCTTCTGGAACTATTTCTTTGCTCTTCTCCAGTAGCATATTGGTCACCTGTCAATGTGGGTAGTTCGTCTTTCAGTGTTATATCTTTCTGACTTTTCATACTGTTCTTGGGGTTCTCAAGGCAAGAATGCTGTAGTGGTTTGCCATCCCCTTCTCCAGTGGACCACATTTTGGCAGAGCTCTTCACTCTTAGCCATGCGTCTTGGGTGGCCCTATACTGCATGGCTCATACTTTCATTGAGTTAGACAAGACTGTGATCCATGTGATCAGTTTGATTAGTTTTCTGTGATTCATTCTATCTGCTGCGAGGTCAGGTGCACTCTGTATAACAGTTCTGGTTGCCAGTGACATGCTGGCATAAGTCCTTTTGAAGGAGGTGGACATTATGCCATTATCCCTACCATAGTTTGGCCTGAGGCCAAACTACAGGGAGGGAACACAGCCCCACTCATCAGCAGAAAATTGGATTAAAGATTTACTCAACATGGTCCCACCCATCAGAGCAAGATCCAGTTTGCACAATAGCCAGTACCTCCCATCAGGAAGCTTCCACAAGCCTCTTATCCTTATGTATCAGAATGGGCTACTGGGACAAATAAGCTAAGTTATAATCTCGGCAATGTTAAGTGTTAGTTCAGATGTATGGTCATCAGTTTAGAAAAACAAGGGGGGTGTGGATTTGAGTGTGCATGCACATTTATGTTCCCAGTAATTGTCAGCCACTTGCATAAAGATAAAGGAATAAATGGGCAAAGAGTTGGGCACCACTGAGAGACTTTGACTCGCTCACTCAGAAAGAGATATGACACTTACCAGTGCATGGGGATGAATGACTTCGAGGTCCCCACAAGGAGAGTTTGAAAAGCGAAAGTCTCTCAGTTGTGTCCGACTTTTGCGACCCCATGGACTATACAGTCCATGAAATTCTCTAGGCCAGAACACTGGAGTGGGTAGCCTCTCCCTTTTCCGGGAATCTTCCCAACCCAGGGGTTAAACCCAGGTCTCCATCACTGCAAATAGATTGAGCTTCAAAACATTGGGGGTTTTTAGAGAAGAAAGGAAAATGGAGGAGAGAATGGGAAGCAAAAGAGGACATATCTTCCAGACCCTTGAGTACAGGACATGTAGT
The DNA here is from genome assembly GCF_023091745.1 of Budorcas taxicolor. NCBI lineage: Eukaryota > Metazoa > Chordata > Mammalia > Artiodactyla > Bovidae > Budorcas > Budorcas taxicolor. Next base: position 9,323,822 of record NC_068930.1, on the reverse strand, counting down.
ATTTGAAAAGAAACAAATTAGTCTCTATTTGAGAGGGCTTCAGGTGAGAGGTTTCAGTTAGAGAAATATTCAAGGAAGACTTTGGGGACATTGAGGAATTTGCTGATCTAGACTGTGAATTTTCATGGGTGACATAGAAGGGATTGGAAAGGAGAGGAAGGATAATTTAGATTAGTGGATGTATTTTGTTGTTCAGGGATTAAAGTCTGAGTAATGACGGATTCCCTGATGGCTCAGCGGGTAAATAATCCAGTGCAATGCAGGAGATACAGGAGATGCGGTTCGATTCCTGGGTCGGGAAGATCCTCAGGAGAAAGGGAATGGAGCCACTCCAATATTCTTGCCTAAAAAATCCCTAGACAGAGGTGCCTGGTAGGCTACAGTCCATGGGGTCGCAAACAGTTGGACAGGAGCAACTCAGCACACACACACACACAATGGACTACTTGAGGCAGGACTTGGACTTTCTAATGCCTTTTGAAGCTGGGTGGTAAGAGGCCACTAGTTAGCTGTTTCCTTCTCTGGTTCTTTGCCCAAAGTCGCAACCAAGGATAAAGGAAGCCTCCTCAGGAGACTACTCTGTCAAGCCCTTGGAGGTGCAAAATACATGTAGAATTGTAGTCCTTTGGCAAACTGGGGAAAGAAACTCATGTGGAGTATGAAGCTGGGAAGTTTTTTCACCTTTGAAATCAGACTCATTATTAAAAGAGAACTCATCTTCAGGTAGCGTATATTCCAGTACTACTAATAACTTTTAATAAATATACATGTTTTTTAATTTTCTAGGTCACTTTTACAAAGAGAAAGTTTGGATTAATGAAGAAAGCCTATGAACTTAGTGTGCTCTGTGACTGTGAAATAGCACTCATCATTTTCAACAGCTCTAACAAACTGTTTCAGTATGCCAGCACTGATATGGACAAGGTTCTTCTCAAGTATACGGAATATAATGAACCTCATGAAAGCAGAACCAACTCGGATATTGTTGAGGTAACAAATACATCTAGTGATGCCTGAATTGCAGATAGTAATTAAATTAGATCACTTTTTATAGCCAAAACATACATCTATTATATTTTTTCTCTGAATTGTTTCTTAGAAGGATCTAATTATTACTATGTGATGACCCATTTATAAGCATATCCTAATCACCAAGAAAAAATAAACAAGGCTGATATAGTATGTACATCCGTATAATCTAACATTTCATCTGTGATTACTTTTTATATGCGTTTTAGAATTAATCTTATAAGAAACTATATCACTTTGGACAGTATGAACTTTTAGTTTTTTTATGTCTTAATTATTTCATTACCTCAGTGACTAACCACAATTTTAAACACTAATGAAATGGAAGAAGTTATTCTGTTTTGTTTATAGTCCTTTAGTTCTGGGAGGAGGATGGTCCCTTTTTTTTTTTTAATTTCTTTTCCTTCGATATCTCATAGTTCTACCAACCTATTTAGTGAGAATAAAAGTTGTTTAGAGTGATTTTAGTCCATTCAGAAAGTATTTTAGGACAAAACCTTAAAAAGGAAAATCAATATGCTTTTCTCTTTAATTCTTTCCTGTTATAAAAATCTTCTTAGATAAGTTTTTGTGTATATGTCTATAGCATTTTATACTAGTTTCATATTTACTTTTATCTTTTTATTTATACTTAGAAGTTTTGTTTTATTTTTGTTCAAAACAGGTTTTTTCCCCACTGCATAAAAAGATGTCTTTAATTTTATAATATTAGAAAACTATTTCAATAAATTAGAGATTTCCTTGGTTAAAATGCTGAAATCATGGGAAATGAAGCAGAAATAACCATAAGAGAAGAAATGTAGTCCCAACGTAGGTTTTATTTCAGAAATTGAAATTAAGATACTTTATTGTGTAGGGATCTAATTTATTTGCCTCCATACATTGTTATAGTTCTGAAAATGCATTTTAAATATCTCCCATGTTTTTCTGCCTTAACCATTCCTTTTGGACAGTAATTGATTCATTCTAACTGCCAAAAAAAAAATCCGCTACTTTTATTAGAAAAAATCCTTATTTTTTAAATAATCAATTGCTTAAAATGGAAAGTAATAGTCTGACTACAGTTACAGTTCGTCTGTTGCTTGATGTGCCCACTGTTTTATTTGTGTCACTGTTTTATTAAGTGTCTGTGAAGCTTTTGATCTTGCTTTTGCTGATCACTTAAACTACACGGTTACATCTTTAACTGGACTCCTTAGCACAGTTATGTTTTTATCAGTTGTAAATTATTTTATATCATTTAGCTTTTATGGTAAATCTTATTACTTATGTGCAGTATAAACTAGTAGACTCTTGTTACATATCAGAATGCATTTTGAATCAAAATTTTATAAATTAGGGGATCTTGATTTGAATAAACTCCATAAGAGACTTTGTAACTGGATTTCGTTGAAACAGAAGGTATCCCTGGTGTTTAGTTTAAAATGACATCTTTATTTTAAAAACTCTCTGTCTTACCAAAAGCTCCACTACCTTAAATCAAAGAAAAAGAGTTGACCTTAATAAACAAATAGATATGCAGACTGATTTCATTATGGAAGGCAACCACCTTCCTTGGCCCTAACTACTCTGCTCTTTCATTGCAGCAGTTGTTGTTCTTGGGCCCTGGAAGTTGAGGGTACTTTGCACAGACTAAAGCTTATTTTATTTCCTTGGAGAATATGAAGAATATAGGGTGATTTAATCCTCACAGAATTTTCAAATTACCTGAGCCTTCATCTCTGTTGTGGTCAGCAGTGAGTGTCAGAGAGTAAATCCCAGTCATTTTTTAGCACTCCTCCTATATTATAGTTTGCTTCGGTATGAAAGAAAATATTTGCAGCTCAATTATCAGTTGGCATTTTGATCATTTACTTTTTAATTGAATTTCTTAGACATAAGCAAACATGGATTTTACCAGTAGCTCTTTTTGAAGCTCTGAATTATGTAAATACAAGACACATATGAATAAAAGACAGAAGACACATTGAATTATAAGGGATTTAATTTGTTGCGATAGGATAAAATTATAAAACTTAATGCACCCTTCTTGTATGTCAGTGTCTTTCTTACTGAGTTAATCTTCATAAAACTGGATGATTACCATTATAAGACCGTCTTTCTTCCACATGTAACGGTGATATGCAACTATATCCTCACTAGTAGTGCATACAAACTTGAGTTCTTTTTATTGGTTGTAGTGATGGCTTTATACTAATGGAGCTACCAAGATTGTTGTGAACCAGACTAAGTTAATAGGATAAGAGTAATGACAAATACTTATACAGAGCTTCCTATGGGCCACTTTCTAAGTGCTTTACAAATATCTTACTTAAGTATATTTTTAGAGTATCATTTTAAGTATATTTTCCTTTTACATATAGTTTTGTTTCAAACAGTTATAGTAATTGGAAGCAAACATTTAGACTTGTGTTTGTTTATTTAACAAACATTTTTGAGGGACTTCTGTGTTCCAGGGACTCCACAAACTGATTTTTAGATTTCAAAATCAAGCCACAATACTGTTTTTTTTCCTACCTATGGTTCTGTAAACCACTGAAATATACTTTTACCAACTGAAGATTTTATATTAAACTTCTGACAAGTTGGTTCTGGACTCTTTGGCTATCTCATGTGGCTGAGTACATCAGCAATAAATAGAGTCATGAACAGCTACAAGTGATCTACTTTAGACTGTTTCCTTATGTATTATGAACAACAGTGAAACTAACTGAAAACTTCATGAACAACTTTCATAAGGCCTCTAACCTGAATTCACCCATTTCCTGTTGCATATGATAGTTTTTAAAACTAGCAGGATTTTACTTTCCCCCTTGTTACTAAAATATTCTTTGACAGAATCTTGAATATGTTAAAATGGAGTCTTGTGTGGATGTATTTCTATTCTATTGGATTCAACACACAGGCCCTTTTGGCATGTACTGTGTAGAATAGAGGGATGCGTGCCCTGTACTGTTGATCACATCTACATAGTCTATGAAATAAGGACACACATGAAATTAAATCTAATATGTTTTCTGGGAGCACTGTAGAATAAATACAATAAAGTAGAAGTAGTTGGTATTTGAATATTGTGGTGATAAACATAGGAGGACATAATACATTCATTTACCTTTCAATTTTTAACCACAGGTATTAGGAACACATATATAGAATGGTGTTTGTATCTTTGCTTTCCTTATTTCATATTAATTACATTTTAAAACTAGTCTCAAAATTTTAATCAGTTTTAACATTTTAATCATAGTTGATAAGAATTTTTTTCTTTATAGCTTATTAAAAGTCAACAGCATTTATGTATTTTAAGTTGCATTTAGGTATTTTAAATTAAGGTTTGCAGTGTTGGATATATATATCACCTATGATGTGGTACATTCTTTATTAAAAAATGAGTTTTACTACTTTAATACGTATAGTGCATTAGAAAACATCAAGATATACATTATATCTTTTTATGTAAGTACACAAAAACAGATGGCAGATTTTGTTTGGTCCTATCAAAGATAGTAATTTAACCGAAGGTACAAAGAAAATGTTATAACCCCCAAATCTTCTTTTCAGGATATTGACTTAAAAATTTGTGAACTTTATTATGCAATTTTATAAGAATATTAGATATATCCTAGAGTATTAGAAACTAGAAATATCACCAGTATAATTAGTTGCCATTATTCATTCACATGTGTGTATAAATTGAATTTAAACTCAATAAAAGCTTAGACCATAGAATGGCTCTGCATCAAAATAAAAATTATGCTAAAGGAATGAAGTGAAGTAGCAGCTGCTACTCAATAAATGCCCAAGATGACTTTGTAATGACATATCTTTCACTTTGCAGTTTTGCAATAATATTTGGAATATTAGGTGTTTCTCCATGTAATATATTTAAAATGACTTGGTGGCATTGAACATTCAGTAAATAGTTAATGTGGTGATTCAGATCATCGTGCTGCCATTTAAGCATGTAAATACAGAAGCCATGACCATTTGTCTTTCTTATTAGTATCTTGTGAACCGTTCCCAAATAGTGGTACTTTATTCATCACAGAATACTATAGTATTAAAAATTTTTTTTTCACTTGATTAGATATTATTTGATCTTCATATCCAAGGTAAGCTTTTTCAGAAGCAGAAGTTGAGACCAGAGTTAAATGACTTGCCTAGAGTCATGTAGCAGTTTAATGGGAGAAGTGGGGTTAGAACCTGGGTTTTTAACATTAACTCCTCCCTTTGTTCCCCAGTTTACCAGATCCATCGGAGCTCTGCAGCATTTCACCATAAACAGATAAGATTTTATACATATACCAGTAATGTATTAACATGTGACAAACATGAGTAAGTTTTCCTCAATAATGAACAGAAAATTAGTGAGGTAATTGCAATAAGAATAATATAAAACATTTATCATTTATTATGACCTGGTACTCTTCTAAGGGCTTTTATTGATATTATTATCTTATTGATGAGATGGTTAGATAGCATCACCAACACAATGGACATAAATTTGAGCAAACTCCGGGAGATAGTGGAAGACAAAGGAGCTGGCACACTGCAGTCTATGGGGTCACAAAGAGTCAGACACAACTTAGTGACTTAACGACAACAACAAAATTATTTTATCGAATCCGTCTAATTGTCCCCATTTCACAGGTGAGAAAATTGAGGCACAGTGATGAATGAAGTAAAATGATGATAATTTGCATTCTGAAGGAAGAGAAAATCTACTTTTTGAGTCTTAATAGTTCTTCCCTGCTTTAAAATTACAACAGAATTTGGAAGTAATATAGAAAGGAGGATAGGGCATCAATATAAGATGTGTTCATGAATTGTTAAATAAAAACAGCTGGTAGCAAAAGTAATCATACCAGTGATTCATGCCATTTAAAATCAGTGGTTCTTAAAGTGTGATACCTTGACCAGAAGCATCAAGATTACCAGAGAACTTGTTAGAAAGTTTTGAGGTTCCAACTCAGACCTATTGAATCAGAGACTTTTGAAATGAGACCTGAGCATCCTGGTATTTATTAACTTGAATCAACTTGTCCTAACCATGCAGTCTCGGCAGTGGTTATCCAGCTTTTAAAATATATTTATCTCTAAGACTTCCTCTGAAATAATTTCGAGTTGTGAGCAAGCATAAGTCATATTTTTTAAGACCTTCTAAAGAATAGTTCAAGATAGTGTGCTGATATTGGTGTGAATTGCAAACTGTTTTTAATGGGTGACATTTTGATTTAATTCTATATGATTATCAAGTGCTCCTTTGAATGTATTTAGGGGATCTGGTGGGGATGTGTGGGGAGATGGACTCCAGTTCCTCAGTTGAGCAAAAAAGATAGATGACTTTTTTCTCCTGAGATCACCTAGCTACAGAACTGTAGGTGCGATTATGTTTAGGATTTCTGACAGTATTATTATATCCTCAAAAAGTCTTTTTGAGCCCATCAGTTTTTTTCTCCGCATATTACAGATGAGGAATGGAACAGACAGGGAGTGTTTAAGAGGCTTGCCTAATGTTTTACAGGGCTGCAGTGGAGCGGCAGGGAAAGGGAAAAAATAATGAAACATCTGAAGACAAGACAAAGCTTTCCTCCACCTCCAGCCCCCTGCCCTGCTCTTTTATTCTAACAGAGCCTGAAGCAGCAGGATGGTGATGCCCAGGGTGAGGCCCCCAATCCTCACGGCCCTCCTCCTCCGCCCACATGTCCTGCGCCATCGCCTCATGCAGCAGTCACTGTAGCTCCTGCAGTTTTGGTTTTACTATTTTCATTTTGCTATGTATTTGAATATTATTATTTATCATACAATTATTGGTTTTCATTTACGTGCTTTTTATAAGGAATTGTGCATTTCTGCGTGTGATTTTTATTTTCTTGAAGTCAGGTTTTTCTCCATCAGAGATTGATGTTACTGAAAAATAAACAGGAGTTCATGTCATGGGTGGAAAGGGTTGTGATATATATATACATATATATCACTTCATAATACAGCTCATTTTCTGTAATGTATTTCTTGTGATTATTGATAAATATCTTTGTATCCTTTTTTATCCCTGTGTGTCATGGGTTGAGTGTTTCAGTACTTATGATGAGATAAATTGTTCTTTTTTCTCGGGAAGTTCTTCAATACATTGACCAGATTTTTGACCAAGGAGGGAAGGAGGGTACAGAGAATTGGGAGAAGAGTGGTCAGAAAAAGCTCCCTCTAGAGGCGACACCATCACCTGAGTCCTTTAAAGGGTAGGGTTGGAGAGAGAAATGGGGTTAGAATCAGAAGAAAGGTAGATGGGTGGGATAGCTTATGTGAAAAGTAGGAAATGAAGCATAGCATGCTTATTTTACAAAGTTAAAAATCAGCTAAGAATAGCTATAGTGTAGTGTGAAGAGTTTGGAGAAGGAAGTGGCAACCCACTCCAGTGTTCTTGCCTGGAGAATCCCAGGGACAGAGGAGCCTGGTGGGCTGCCGTCTATGGGGTCGCACAGAGTCGGACACGACTGAAGCGACTCAGCAGCAGCAGCAGCAGTGTGAAGAGTGGAGATAGCTAAAACGCGAGAAGTAAACCAGATCCCAAACAGATGTATAATAAATACCCTTGACTTCCTTCTGAAGATATGGGTACCTGTTGAAAGAGCCTAATAAAGCTACCTGAGTTTTACTGAGTCTTGCATTTCCCAAGCTGTAAATTGTTAGAATTGCTTTATAATTTTTTTGAAAGGTGTTGAAGAGACGTGAAAAGGGTAAAAGTATTGGATGTACTGCATTATTTCTTCATTTTTTAATTTATCGAACTGATGTTTATCATACTGTATATGAGACGTTGTACTGGACACTAGGAATATGGTGATAACTGGACATGTTTCTCTGTTTCCCTAATAGGATTATGTGTGGCTATTTTATTATCTTACCTCAGAAGTCCCTTTGTTGGATACATTTCAGTATGGATTCAAGGCACTTAGAATTCTAAGATACTGATGTTTACGACCAAACATTCACCTTTCAGCATATAAACATGACATTACTATTAGAGCTGGAAGCCTGTTTAGAGCGAAAGATGTGGAGTGCTTACCATATGCAACAATGATATGGGTATGCCTGAGAAGCAAGATGTATCTGTAGTCCTAAGTGATATTTCAGTTCTTTTATATAAAGATAGCTACTGCATTCAGTTAAAAAAACACTGGCCATTCAATTCATTTAAAATTAAGAGGATAACTATATTTATTGCTGCACAAGTAACTGTGGTTTTGTCGTGTTGAAATTTGCCATTTGATATTGGAATACATTCTTAAATGTGGTTTTGTTATATATCATTTTAATACACATTTCTTTATATATATTTTTTACTAATGACTTATTTCCTGTGTATTTTAGATTAGGGAAATGATGTTCGAAAAAAAGCAAATTGAAAGAATTTTCTTATTTTGAGTTCAAAATGGGTCATAAAGCACTGGAGACCACTCACAACATCAACAATGCATTTGGCCTAGGAACTGCTAATGAGCATACAGTGCAGTGATGGTTCAAGAAGTTTTGCAAAAGAGACAGTAGCTTTAAAGATGAGGAGCATAGTGGCCAGCTATTGAAAGTTGGCAGTGACCACTTGAGAGGATCATGGGAGAAGTTACCTAAGAACTCGACCATTTTACTATCGTTTGGCATTTGAAACAAATTCGAAAGGTGAAAAAGCTCAATAAGTGGGTACCTCATGAGCTGACTGAAAGTTTAAAAAAATGGTCGTTTTGAAATGTCATCTTATTCTGTGCAACAACAGTGAACCATTTCTCAATTGGATTGTGAGGTGCGATGGAAAGTGATGACTAGTTCAGTGTTGGACTGAGAAGAAGCTCCAAAACACTTCCCAAAGCCAGAGTTGCACCAGAAAAGGTCATGGTCACTGTTGGGTGGTCTGCTGCCCATGTGATCCACTGCACCTTTCTGAATCCCAGCCAAACCATTACATCTGAGAAGTACGCTCAGCAGATCAGGGGGATCCACAGAAAACTGCAACACCTCAGCTGGCATTGGCTAACAGAAACGGCGCAGTTCTCCACAGCAGCGCTCCACCACGCGTTGCACAACCAGCACTGCAGAAGTCGAATGAATAGGACTGCGAAGTCTTACCTCATTGACCATAGTCACCTGACTTCTTGCCAGCTGACTACCACTTCTTCAAGCATCTCGACAACTTTTTGTAGGGAGAACACTTCCACGACCAGCAGGAGGCAGAAGATGCTTTCTAAGAGTTCATTGAATCCCAAAGCACAGATTTTTATGTTACAGGAATAAGCACACTTAATTCTCATTGGCAAAAATGTATTGATTATAATGGTACCTGTTTTGATTAATAAAGGTATATTTGAGGCTAGTTATAATGATTTAAAATTCACAGTTCAAACCACAATTACGTTTGCACCAGCCTAATATTTTGAAGTTATTTTTGTAGCTCAGTCCTGAGAGGAACTCAGTTTTGGAATCTATAGTCTAAAGAAAGCGAGACGTTTTCTTGGCATAGATAGTCATAACTGTACTTTTTAATTTACAGTTGTGCTATCAGTGTTGTACCTATAAACAATTCCAATGGTAGTGTAAACTGGTTATATAAACAATTTTGAATGATAGTATGCACATACATTATAATTATCTAGGTTTTTGTTTGAAGGGTTGATTCATACCTTTAATGTATGCTTTAATCCTTATGTATCCTAAGGCTGTTCTAGCACACTGGTATGTGATTATTATATTTATTTATTCAAATAATATTTCTAGTAGTTCTTATTTTAGTTCATTAGCACTAAAGTACCAGAAAGTAAACTTTTAGTACTGTTTTGAAAATGTTAGTGAATAATGCTGGTAAATAAGCTATATGCTTGAGTCTTCATGAATGTATGAATGCTTGATTATTCATATTGGAATTTACCTCTTATAATTCAACAGAGAATCTTTTTCTGAAAGATTTTGCTACTGTACAAATTTTCTTGCATATAACTGGTTAGTTATTTTGTGGCAATTCCTGGACTTGACTTATTTCTAGAATCTGTCTTAACCTCAAAAATATTTATGTTCTATGAAGAAAACTTAGAAATATCAACTAGTATTTGTACAGGAATTTAAAATTTTTGCTTGCTTCTTTATGCCACCAGTGTTCATACAGAATTATCTCATAGTATTAAGTAATTAGAATATTGTTATTGCTGTTTTCCACATTTGTATAGCTCATTAAGTTTTTAAAAATTGCTCTGTTACTTTGAAGAGTAAAACCTACCAGTTATGTTCCGTAGGACAGTAGAAAGTAAGATTTTAGGTGGATATTTAGCTGTTTTGTGAGAAGTGATATTAGAATTCTCAAATCCTATCATTTGATATTTTCTTAATAACAATTCAAATATAATTAGTATTATAACTAGCATTTCTTGGATATATTAGTTACTGAATGATTTTGGGTATGCACATAGAAAAAAATCAGTATCTATTTCACATCATACACAGAATTTCTGTTGAATAGAGAGTTCGTGTAGAGGAGTAATAAAATAAAGGAAAAACAAGTTGGGTATAGTTGATGGAACATCTTGTATTCCAGGCTGTGACATTTGACATTTGTCCTGTGGTCATTGGACAGCTGTTAAAGGTATTTAAAAGTCCAAGTGGTCAAATAATTGTAAGAATGATAAGCTGGAAACAGATAATTAACTTTTAAAAAGAAGGTTATAGAAATAGACTGTGACCTCATCTCTTAATTATGATAGATTTTTAGCTGTGTTGAGATTTATATGATGCTATTCCACTTGGTTTGAAAGGGGAAGTAGGATTAAATTGGGGATTTAGGCTGTGTTCTAATTCATACATTGTAAGTTGGATTTATCCCAGGAATGCAGGGTTGACTTAACAGAGTATCCTATTATGAACGAAGTTTTAATATGTCCATGCTACATGAATAATCCATATAGAGTCAAGCAAATGCCAGTCAAGATCCCAACGAATTAATTTTTTCAAGAATTCAAAAACTGATCCTTAAATATATAGGGAAATTAAGGGGATAAGAAGATACTCTGAAGAATAGCAAGATGAGAAGCTTTGTATTACAATATATTGAGACTAATGTTATAGCTATAGTAACGTGGCATTGGCACAAATACTAAATAAATCAATGAAGTAATAGCTCAGAAACAGAACCATGCACATAATGTGGTGTTGCACGTCAAAGGGGGAAAGAACCAACTCTTTAAGCAGTGATGCTGGGACATTGGATACATATATATGGGGGAACTGTGAGATTGAACCTACCTTGTATCTTATACAAAATTGACATCCTGAAATATTATCGACCTAAATGTGAAAGGCAAAATTGTAACACTTCTGGGATATAATGTAGGAGAATATCTTCATGATTTTGAGGTAGGGAAGGAATTCTTGTACAAGACATAAACGTTACTATCATAAAGGATAATTGTAAAGGAAAAATGAATAAATTTAATTTTGTTAAGAACCTGTATTCATCCAAAGACAAGTGTTAAACATGTCACAGAATAGGAAAGGATTTTTTTCAACAGTACATAAAAGTGGCAAAGGACTTATGTTGATTACAAGTAAAAGAATGACTGTAAAGCGATAAGAAAAAGACAACTCAATAGGAAATTGGCGAAGTCCTGGAACACTTGGCACCTCACAAAAAAGAAAATGCAAATGGCTAGTAATTTTGAAATGTGCTTCATTTTCTTGGTAATGAAGGGAAAGCAAGTTAAATCTTCATTGCAGGTAGAATACATTGATACAACTACTTTAAAAAATTGTTCAGCATTATCTAGTGTGACGATATCATTTTGTGAACTAACAATTCTGCTCTTAAGAATATACCCTGGAGAAGTGTGTGCAGATACACAGTAAACTATGTCTGCAAAAATGTGCATAGCTCCATTTTCATAATAGCTCATAGGTTGAAGCACCTTCAATGTCTGTCTGTAATAGAATGGATAACAAGTTTTCTCCCACATAATATAGTACAGTATTCAATAAAAATGTTCAAGCTGTAACTACCTGCAACCCCAAACGTCCAGTGTATTGAAGGAGAACAGACAGAATAATACAGTGCATATATTCCATTCACATAATATTTAGAAATATGTGCATGCTCAGTCACTAAGTCATGTCTGACTTTTTGCGACCCCATGGACTGTAGCCCACCAGGCTCCTCTGTCCATGGGATTCTCCAGGCAAGAATACTGGAGTGGGGTGCCATTCCCTTCTCCAGTGGATCTTCCTGACCCAGGGGTTCAGTCCATGTCTCCTGCATTGCAGACAGCTTCTTTACCAGTGAGCCACTGGAGAAGCCAGTTATAGTTTGAGGGATATATATCGTAAACCTATGATAAAAGTACAGGAAGTTGACACCACAGACTTAGGATGGTATACTATGGAGGAGAGAGGGGAGGGTTATGTGATTGAAGGAGATACACATGGTTCTGGTTCTAGTGTATTTTTTGACCTGATTAGAATTACTGTTGTTCACTTTGTAATTGTTGAATTTTATGTAAATTTTGATGTACCTTCTGTTGGTGGTGGTTTAGTCACCAAGTCGTGTCCGACTCTTGGCAACTCCATGTTCTATAGCCTGCCAACCTCCTCTCTCCATGGGATTCTCCAGGCAAGAATACTGGAGTGGGTTGCCATTTCCTTCTCCAGGGGATCTTCCTGACCCAGGAATCGAACCCAGGTCTCCTGCACTGTAGGCAGATTCTTTTACTGACTAAACTACGACGGAAGCCCTTTTATGTATTAAGTCCAGTTTTTAAAAAACGTTTTTGTTTTCAAAGTGTCTGGAAAGAATAAGTATCTTTCAGAATTGGAAACAATTATTAAAAATGGAAGAAAGGAGAACCTTTCACATTAAAAAAAGTTCTAAAATCTAGTTTAAGTTCCTTGGGACTTAAAACATCATTCCATAATTTTAAGCACTGATATATTCTTTATGCTAGAGGTGACAAATTATCCATTCAGCCAGTGTTTATGGAGTTGCTTAGTTGTTTCACTGAAATGTGATTTAAGGTGGTTGATAATATTGTGGATTGGTATAATTGATGAGCTCATCGTGCATTTTAAAACTATGTGTATATACCTTTGGAGTACTTTTAATTCCCTGGTTTCACTCCTAGGTGCTATGATTATTACTACTTTGGAATGGAATTTGATAGTTATCATTATAAAATTGAGTGTGTGTCAAAGAATATTTTTAATTCTTGGTTGACGGTAGTTAAAAATACAGTCTTATTTGACATGGGCTCTGTTAAACAGGCAGTACAGACTCCTGAATCCAAAATTCATTATCATCTAAAAATTCCAGAAAATACCAGTCCTCTGGGATTTTTATCAGTTTTTATTTCAGACTCCACATGATTCAAATGTTTATTTTATATTTACAATGAACAATATCCTGAGTCCTAAATTTCTTCATTCTATGAACAAACACCAAAGGTTATAGTGTGTGTGTGTGTGTGTGTGTGTGTGTATATATATATATATATATATATATATATTAAGGCATATATATTTTATATATATCTGCATTGTATATATAATTTCCATGGAGAATAAATGTTATTTTTATTATGTTTGAAATTTTAAATTTATTTTTTTGCTGATGAAAGTATATAAGCAAAAGGAAATCTGTTTAAAATTAGCTGCCTCTGCCTAATTTATAATCCTTTTTGAAATATGTTTCTGTTTATTGTTTTTAAAAAAAACCTGAGATATCCAGAAAAAAGTCTAAAACAGCATTGTTCTTGCCTCCTCAGGTTTCTTTTTCCTGGTTTCTATCTCCTTTCTACTCTTCCCTTATTCTTGCTGTCTTCAGTGGGCTTCCTTGGTGGCTCAGAGGTTAAAGCGTCTGCCTCCAATGTGGGAGACCCGGGTTCGATCCCTGGGTAGGGAAGATCCCCTGGAGAAGGAAATGGTAACCCACTCCAGTATTCTTGCCTGGAGAATCTCATGGGCAGAGGAACCTGGCAGGCTACAGTCCATGGGGTCGCAAAGAGTTGGACACGACTGAGCGACTTCACTTGACTTCAGTTTCACCAACAGATTTAGTAATGTAAACCAGAAAGTGACAAGCAAATGTTCAGGGCCAGCCAAACAGTGTTTTATATACCCAGAATTCTAAAACTGTTTCTTTGAACTTGAAAGATGAGGTTGTGAATACTTTATAAGTAGAACAGTAGAATATGTGACTTCAAAGATCTTTGTTGGTGTATATACCATACCATAATTTGAGTCAGCTTTTCCAAGTTTGGGATCTTTTCTGCTCTCAGTTATGGAGGCATTAGCCAGGCTTGCTTAGGAGACTTAGATGACTTAGGTAAGGAGACTATTAACTAATGACTCAAAGAATTGTGACAGTTTTTTTTCATAAAGGTTCTTTGATTATAAAGAATAGGAATTCATTTGAAGTGACTCTAACTAAAGAAGAATTTATTGGAAAAATATAGGCAGATGGCATCCAAGTCTGAAAGGAATGCCTGGCTTCCTTAAGGCCTGAAGAGGAACTCTGTCTCAAAGTTTCCATAGTCCCTCATCTCTGCCACCATGGCTAGTGTGCAAGATGACTCTCCTGAAGGCACAACTGATGGTCTTCATGTAAAACTAATTGATATTCTAGGTTCTTATACAATTAGCCATTTTTGTAACCAGAACATAATTCCCAAATTTTAAAGAAACTTAAGTTATGATACTGTCTTGCTGATGCTTTCTCAGTAGTATAAAAGATTTAGTGAACTGTGGACCTTTGTCTCAGTGCTAACATAATTTTTTTAACAGGGTTGATCCTCTGTAGATGACATGGAGTTTCTCTTATTTAAGAAAAGTATGACTTTTGATTTTTAGACCTCTTGGTTTATTCTTCAGCCGTCTTTGTTCAACTAAGTTCCAAAATAAGAACTTTTGGCTGTTAGTTGATTATAGCTAAATGTACACTTAAAATGAGAGGTCTTCTTGCACTATCAGTTCTAATCTTTCGTATCCAGAAGCCCACTGGAGAGCATCCCAGAAGCTTTCAGAGTCTAGATTGTTATTAGTTGAACTTGCATACGAAATTATAGTTATAAAATTGTATTTTTGTGATTCAAATGCAGTCAGCTGTCAACAATTTCTGTGGATCGACCTAGTACAAATTAACGTCTCTGAATTGCCTTATATTATTGCTTAAATATAACAAATTCATAACTTTATGTTTTAGAAAACATCTGAAGTAACATCACATCATCCTGGTCTCTCCTTTGCTACGTGTTTTTTTTTTTATTGTGCAGGTATTAATAAATACCTATTTCATATGTGTGTGGCACCTTGTTTGTCTAGACTCTGAAAATGTAAAGCAGTCTATACTTCAGTCTGAAAATTCATACATTAGTTGAAGAATACAGGGAAAAAAAGCAAGAGAGTTCCTGAAAAACATCTATTTCTTCTTTATTGACTATCTCAAAGCCTTTGACTGTGTGGATCACAATAAACTGTGGAAAATTCTGAAAGAGATGGGAATACCAGACCACCTAACCTGCCTCTTGAGAAATCTGTATGCAGGCCAGGAAACAGAACTGGACATGGAACAACAGACTGGTTCCAAATAGGAAAAGGAGTACGTCAAGGCTGTGTATTGTCACCCTGCTTATTTAACTTCTATGCAGAGTACATCATGAGAAACACTGGACTGGAAGAAGCACAAGCTGGACTCAAGATTGTTGGGAGAAATATCAATAACCTCAGATATGCAGATGACACCACCCTTATGGCAGAAAGTGAAGAGGAACTAGAAAGCCTCTTGATGAAAGTGAAAGAGGAGAGCGAAAAAGTTGGCTTAAAGCTCAGCATTCAGAAAACGAAGATCATGGCATCCGGTCCCGTCTCTTCATGGGAAATAGATGGGGAAACAGTGGAAACAGTGTCAGACTTTATTTTGGGGGGCTTCAAAATCACTGCAGATGGTGACTGCAGCCATGAAACAAAAAGACGCTTACTCCTTGGAAGAAAAGTTATGACCAACCTAGATAGTATATTCAGAAGCAGAGACATTACTTTGCTGACTAAGGTCTGCCTAGTCAAGGCTATGGTTTTTCCTGTGGTCATGTATGGATGTGAGAGTTGGACTTTGAAGAAAGCTGAGTGCCAAAGAATTGATGCTTTTGAACTGTGGTGTTGGAGAAGACTCTTGAGAGTCCCTTGGACTGCAAGGAGATCCAACCAGTCCATTCTGAAGGAGATCAACCCTGGGATTTCTTTGGAAGGAATGATGCTAAAGCTGAAACTCCAGTACTTTGGTCACCTCATGCGAAGAGTTGACTCATTGGAAAAGACTCTGATGCTGGGAGGGATTGGGTGCAGGAGAAGAAGGGGACGACTGAGGATGAGATGGCTGGATGGCATCACTGACTCGATGGACGTGAGTCTGAGTGAACTCCGGGAGATGGTGATGGACAGGGAGGCCTGGCGTGCTGCGATTCATGGGGTCGCAAAGAGTCAGACACGACTGATCCACTGGACTGCACTGAAGTAAATACAATGTTGCATATGTTACATGAATGCTCTAAAGAGTAAGTGCTCTTACAATTTCAGCATATGGAGCAGTGGGGAAAGAAGGTTTCATGGAAAAATGCAGTTCAAACTAGGCCACAGTGAGCTATAAGATAGTCACACAGGTAAGAGAGAAGACAGGGTTTCAAGCAAGTGGGGTAACATCAGTGAGGGATTTTTATGACTGTAAGGAGGACAATAATTTTGACTACTCTGGCTGGGTCAGAAGTTTCAGGGAGCATAAAAATGGGAAAGGAAAAAGCTTTTAAGTAACTTGGAGTCAGGCTAAGGAATTTTGATTTTGTACTCCACGTTTATTATTTCAGGAGGGATGTAAGATGTATAAAACTACTGCGGTTCAGGGAGAAAATAATAGAAATTATATTTTATCCCAAGATTTGTTTGTTACTGTTTTAGAATATTGACAGTCATTCATGCTTATAATTTTTTCAGTGTATGCATATATTGGGGGCTGTTCATGAAATATGTTTACAGGTGGGGTGGGATAATCTAAAAAGTTGAGAGAGTACTGCTTTTAGATCACTGAGAGCCATCAAATATTTAAAACAAGGGGGACAAATACAAAGTGATATGGAAGAGAACTGAATCTGTAACAATTTATGGGACAAATTAGAAGAAAGAGAAGTGAAGGAAGGTATAGTAAGAGTCCAGGTATAAAGCAGCACAGGCCTGCATGAGTATGGAGGCAGTAGAAATGGAATAATATATCTACAAAATTTGGAATTCCATGTTAATGTGGGGAGGGAGCAAAGTGAACAGCAAGATTGCTTGCTGTGTTGACTAGACATAGCTAAGTCCAAAGAGGAGATCTGTTGATACTTGATAAAAGATAAGAAATTCCATCTTGATTAAATTGAAGTAGTGATATTAGCCAAATATCCAAATGAAAATGTGCATTTGTTGGGTGTCTAGTTTTTCAAAGTTTCAGAATAGATTTGGAAGAAGGTATAAAATCATTACTCTCATCCAACTATAAAGTGAGCTTCAAGTTACTCTTCATTTCAACAAAACTGATTTAATTAATACCAAAAATGAGAAGAAAACATCCTTTTACTTGTAAGTTTGATTTAGGTATATCCTGTTTGGAAAGTTTAGATACATTATAGGGATTCCTTCTCCCTGGAAATGCTTATAGTCAAAACACTACCTACTCTTTCCCCAATAGCTTAAATTTTACTTTGGCCCTCGTAAGCTTCAGATGGAGAAGGAACCCTGTTTTGAGAGAGTCTGTGGTTTGCACTTTTAGATGATTACACTCTTAATACTGTAGTATGAATAATAATTTCATTTATGAATTGTCACAAAAATTAAGGATTATTCTCCTTAATTTCTTGAATAAGAGGACTGAAATCTGATAATCCTCTGATCATAATTATCTTAATTGTTGATACCATAATAAATTAATATAAGTCATTAATTAGGTAATCAGATATTTAAAAAAATTTTAATAGCACATCGTTCTTTCTTTTAAAAATCAATACTCAGTCCAGTACTAAGTTCTAAAAAGAGCAGACTCTTTCCCCTGCATTTGGATCTGCTGTGAATCATGAGTCAAGGGTGATTTCACTCTTACAACTGTTAAACAGGTGGTTTTGTTTTTTCTCCAGAGAAAGGTAAAATCATGACTCTCAGCTATATAATGAACATGTCAAGAGTTTAACTTACTAATTTCTGAGGGAGCACAAAAAATGTTGCAGCTGGTTAAAGGTAAATCCAAAAGTAAAGCCAAAGACAAGTGCATAAGCCCATCTAGAAGCTTTTCTGTTGATTCAGACAGTGAAGAATCTGCCTGCAATGCAGGGGACCCAGATTCAGTCGCTGGGCTGGGAAGATCCCCTGGAGAAGGGAATGGCTACCCACTCCAGTATTCTTGCCTGGAGAATTCCAGTGGCGAGAGGAGTCTGGCCAGCTGCAGTCCATGGGGTCTCAGAGTTGAACGTGACTGTCACTCATCAAGAAGGCAAAATGAATTTTCTTCATAGATGCAAAACTGACCTCTTTTCTCAATGAGGAAAGACCACCTGCAGACAGCATCTATTTGTATGTCTATAAACGGTAATTATTTGTATTACTCTCA
This sequence comes from Budorcas taxicolor, assembly GCF_023091745.1. Taxonomy (NCBI): domain Eukaryota; kingdom Metazoa; phylum Chordata; class Mammalia; order Artiodactyla; family Bovidae; genus Budorcas; species Budorcas taxicolor. The sequence goes on along the minus strand of NC_068930.1, from coordinate 9,305,146 downwards.
GCTTTCTACAAATAAACTTCTGTTTCTGCAGAGTTGTAAAAGAGCTCAAAGACCAGCACAAACCTCAATGAATCAGATAACCTGGAAGGATGTGTCCTAATGGATGCATTGCTTTAAATTAAGGACACTTAGCAATTATTTTTTCATCCCTTTAAGAAATTTTTACAATCTGTCTTTATGTAATGAGTATTGAAGGTAAATGTTATCTAAGGGTATTCATTATTTAAAACCTATTTAAAATTTCTCAACATCACAAAAAGGAAAGCTATTAAAGAGTTTAACTTTGTTGTGACAAGTAGAAAGTTTGTGTTTTTAAAAGTGTTTAACTGACACTCCAAAAATAAAATGTCTGTCTTCTGTAGAAATAGATTGATAAAATTTGTAGGTACACTAATTTTACAATTTCATGTAAATAATGTTTCTAGTTAGACCCTTTAGATATATTTGGAACACTGATATAAAGACACAGAACAGATTGTATCAAGACAGCATAAATTGATTAATAATTTAATTTTTCATCACCCATTGATCCCTTTAGCAATTCATAATCTATACTTCAGAATACAGTCATTTAAGAAAAGCAAATAGAATACATTAACCTAAGTGATGTATGCCCCTGAAAATATCAAATTATTCTGGCACTATAGAGTCTTCCCCTTAAGTTTTGCCATAATGGTCTGAAAAACTGTCAATCACATGTACAAGAATGAAATACTTTTAAAATCTTGCTTACTTAAGAATGTGGAACATTATCATCAGTAATAACTATAAAGAGTACACAGTGCTAATATTCTTGAATGTTCCCACTTAAAAGCAGACTCTCCCCTTAATGGTGACCTTTCAGGTTGTATTTTCCAAGTGTTTTTATTGAGGCTAGCTTGCAGTATTTAAGAAAGCTGAAGCTAGCCTGTTTCTTATATGCCTTGCCTGGCCTTGTTAATAGATACCAGCATTCCACTTGTTAGTACCAGTGACACAGGAGAAACTTTTAATATTATGCTGTAGTGTATTGATAAAGAAGACAGAAAAGGTCTTTTTATGGTAGTTGGATCCTCAAAACAACTCTCCATGTTCTAGTGATAAAACCCAAGTTGGATATCCAGCAGAGGTACATGAGCTTATCTGTAGAGCTGATACAGCCTCTTGAATTCTCTCACCATGACAGGAACCCCATCTAAAGTGAAGGCTTGCAGAACTGGAGATACCAGAACACTTTTCTTCCTCATTAGTACAAGTAGGGTTAACCCTACTCTTCTAGGATAAAAGTGTGTGATTATTAAACAAAGGCCATATTCTTTTTCTTCTGTAATTTGAAAATGTTCAGAGAGACACACTTGGGTGATTGTTGTTACTAGAAGAGCAAGACTGTGAATTACCTAGCCTTAAGGTATAGGAACAGGAGGGGGAAATATCTGGAGATTTCAGGATAGAATAAATCAACTTCATGATAAAATCTGTATATAGGCATCTACTGTATTTGTTGTTTCTGTAGCTGTGTTGGTTATGAGAGTTCATTGTGTTCCAGTATTCTCAGTGTTAACATCTTCATTGCTGATAGCAAGTTGCAGAGCTTTGGCAGGCAGAACTTGCTACCATGAATAGGGCAGAATTTATCTTCACCCTTTAGTTATAAACAACAGGACTTTTTATGACTAAGTATACATGAAAGTTCAGTGATTACTTAGACCCACATATATAACTTAGAGCCTTGAGGCTAATTTTGGAGAAATAGGTGTGGCGTATGCTGCCTCACACGCTAGTAAAGCAATGCTCAAAATTCTCCAAGCCAGGCTTCAGCAATATGTGAACCGTGAACTTCCAGATGTTCGAGCTGGTTTTAGAAAAGGCAGAGGAACCAGAGATCAAATTGCCAACATCTGCTGGATCATTGAAAAAGCAAGAGAGTTCCAGAAAAACATCTATTTCTGCTTCATTGACTATGCCAAAGCCTTTGACTCTGTGGATCACAGTAAACTGTAGAAAATTCTGAAAGAGATGGGAATACCAGACCACCTGATCTGCCTCTTGAGAAACCTATATGCAGGTCAGGAAGCAACAGTTAGAACTGGACATGGAACAACAGACTGCTTCCAAATAGGAAAAGGAGTATGTCAAGGCTGTATATTGTCACCCTGCTTATTTAACTTCTGTGCAGACTACATCATGAGAAACGCTGGGCTGGAAGAAGCACAAGCTGGAATCAAGATTGCTGGGAGAAATATCAATAACCTCAGATATGCAGATGACACCACCCTTATGGCAGAAAGTGAAGAGGAGCTAAAAAGCCTCTTGATGAAAGTGAAAGAGGAGAATAAAAAAGTTGGCTTAAAGCTCAACATTCAGAAAACGAAGATCATGGCAACTGGTCCCATTACTTCATGGGAAATAGATGGGGAAACAGTGGAAACAGTGTCAGACTTTATTTTTGGGGTCTCTAAAATCACTGCAGATGGTGATTGCAGCCATGAAATTAAAACATGCTTACTCCTTGGAAGAAAAGTTATGACCAACCTAGATAGCATATTCAAAAGCAGAGACATTACTTTGCCAACAAAGGTCCATCTAGTCAAGGCTGTGGTTTTTCCAGTGGTCATGTATGGATGTGAGAGTTGGACTGTGAAGAAAGCTGAGCACCGAATTTATGCTTTTGAACTGTGGTGTTGGAGAAGACTCTTGAGAGTCCCTTGGACTGCAAGGAGATCCAACCAGTCCATTCTAAAGGAGATCAGTCCTGGGTGTTCTTCGTTAGGACGGATGCTAAAGCTGAAGCTCCAGTCCTTTGGCCACCTCATGCAAAGAGTTGACTGACTGGAAAAGACTCTGATGCTGGGAGAGATTGGGGGCAGGAGGAGAAGGGGACGAGGATGAGGGGAAGAGGATGAAAAGGCTGGATGGTATCACTGACTCGATGGACAAGAATTTGAGTGAACTCCAGGAGTCAGTGATGGACAGAGAGGCCTGGCATGCTGCAGTTCATGGGTTGCAGAGTCGGACATGACTGAGCAATTGAACTGAACTGAACTGATGCTGTCTGCTCATGTTTAGTGATGTGTTGTGGTGGAAGTTTGAGGCATTATGGTGGGATTCCCAGTGCATGCCAAGAAATTTGAGCAGTTAACTTAGACATCCCAATGATTACTTCTGATTCTTTAAGCATCATATTGAACAAAGTGAAATGTAAAAATAGACCAGATAAATTTTTAAAAAATTCTCATATCTTAATGTATTGTGTGTTTATATTTTACTACTTTCAAGAAAAGAAGAATTTAAATAGCATTCACAGTTATTATAAATCATGTTTGAAAGGATACCAAGATCTATTATTATGAATTAATTTAAAATATACCTTAAGTTAACATAATCATTTGCATTACAGATGCATTCATCTAGTGTTAGTCTATTGTTCAAACATTTCTTAGGCTAAGTTGGTATGCCTACTTGGAAAATTTTAACATCTGAAAATTTCTCTGTGGTTGGCTTGAAAATCAGCAAATCTAAAAGCTATCTAAGTTGTTGAGCTTAAAAATCTACTTTAAAAAAAATTCTACTTTATAATAAGACCGATGAGGATTTTGTTTTTAATTTAAACATTCTGGAAGTTAATTAATATTCTATAGATTAGTAAGCCCTAGTCTTTTAACTAAAGTCATTTTGTGGTGATTTTAATTAGAAAAATGCAATATAAAAAAAAACTGTTCACTATATTTTTATGCTTAAGTAAGAAAACAGAAAAATAATCAATATGGTCCAGGACATTCAAGAAAATTCTCCAGAAAGTCAATTCAGTGGATTTAATTAATCCATGAGGGAGCTCTATAGAAAGAGGGAGCAAAGGGTGGGAAAGATCATGCTGAATTAGTTTTTATCACAAAATTTAAAGATTCGTGAAGTCAGTAATATGTACATTCTGTGTAAGAAAGAGTCATTGCTGTCATACATAAATAGGTATTTGAGTTTTTATGCTTCAGAGTTATGTAGGAAAATCAATGTGTGTGCATGCTAAGTTGCTTCAGTCGTGTCCAACTCTTTGTGACCACATGGACTGTAGAACTCCAGGTTCCTCTGTCCATGGATCTTCCAGGGAAGAATACGTGAAAGTGAAAGTCACTCAGTCCTGTTCGACTCTTTGCGACCCCATGGACTGTGTAGTCCATGGAATTCTCCAGGCCAGAGTACTGAAGCCTTTCCCTTCTCCAGCGGATCTTCCCAACCCAGGGATTGAATCCACGTCTCCTGCATTGCAGGCGGATTCTTTACCAGCTGAGCCACAAGGGAAGCCCAAGAAGGGAAGCCCACTGGAGTGGGTAGCCTATCCTTTCTCCAGTGGATCTTCCTGACCCAGGAATTGAACCAGGGTCTCCTGCATTGCAGGCAGATTCTTTACCAACGGGGCTATAAGGGAAGCCCTAGAGTGTGTTGCTATTTCCTCATCCAGGGGAGTCTTCCTAACCCAGGGATTGAACCCACATCTCTTACATCTCCTGCATTGGCAGGAAAATCATAGCATTTAAGAACAAATTAGGGATGAAATTATTGGGGTATCGTGCGTATTCTTCCTGGTGAATGGGATAAACTCTCAGGCCAAAAGGAATGTCAGTAGATGAAGTTGCTGAAATGTTCATTTCATAAAGATGCTGCAATAACTTCTCAAAGTATCATCTTGATATATTTGGGGATCTCATACTCATTGATCCTGTCAGACATGTTGATTAGGCTGTAATCAGATTTAGATTGTAATTATCAGAACAGTGAGTAATTTCATATTCTCTAGGAAGTTTGGAAAGGAAGAATCCAAATATGGAAATACTCCTTTTCTCTTAATGTACAATGGGAACATAATTTTGCTTATGATAAGGATTACCTTATTTGAAGAATTACAGTACACTTGTGATCATTTAAAACCATTTCAGTGGCTCTTGTATTACTCAGTTCATTCAGTCTGTGCTCTCTTACTTTTTACAAAAAAGACTCATGGCAAGTTAGTATCATTTGTGTGTGAATTTTCCAATTGTATTTCAGACTTTAAGAAAAAAAGGCCTTAATGGTTGTGAGAGCCCTGATGCTGACGATTACTTTGAGCACAGTCCACTCTCGGAGGACAGATTCAGCAAACTAAATGAAGATAGTGATTTTATTTTCAAACGAGGCCCTGTAAGTACTTTTACTTTACCTCTCCTTTTTATTTGTTGATCCTTTTTGTTAACTTCATTATTTAGGCTCTGAACAAGAAGGAACACAGAGGGTGCGACAGCCCAGACCCTGATACTTCCTATGTGCTAACTCCACATACAGAAGAAAAATATAAAAAAATTAATGAGGAATTTGATAATATGATGCGGAATCATAAAATCGCAGTGAGTACTAAAGTATGGTTTGTGCTTTTATCTTGTGCATGAAGAGACTGACCACACCTCTTGTTGTTTGTTTTCACAGTGGGTGATGACAGCAGTAAGTAGAAGGAGGGAGGGGGGAGGTACAAATTTCTTTTGAATTTATAGAACGTCAAGATAAAATTGCGGAAATCTTAACAGTAGTACGTACATCTTCAGTGTCTTAAATGTAGAAGTGAAGAGAAAACATCCTAATCTGGGCTCTGCTACTATCTCCTTACTTTTGAATAGGGCATCTAAACATTCTAGATTCCAATTTGCTCATCTGTAAAGTGAATGAATTGGCTCATATAAATTTTTTAAGGTCCCTTCCAGCTTTAAATTCCCATGATTTTAAATATAAGGATGCATTTGAGACTTCCCTCTCCCTCTCATGACTTTTAAAATATTATATGGATTTTAGATTTTGAGACTATAAAATATAAAATAGCTAGATTTTATTACATAATTTGGTGCTTCAAAATTGTTTTTAATTATTTTATATAGTTGCTATAATAGTAGCTTACTTTTTGACTCTTTGTAAGTGTCCTAAAACAACTTGGCGACAGTACCTCCAAATTCCTATTCTTTTCTTGCACTGTCAGTGTTAAGGAAGAGCGCCTTGACTTGATTTTAATTTAAGGAAACAGTGTTCTTAAACTGGTTGCAAAACAAATAGTTATACTTAAAAAATTTTCCATGCTCACACATCTAATGGTAAAACAGTGCTCTTTTGATAGTTCAAAGAGTTCTCACTGAAGCTCCATTGGCAAGAGTTGCTTAAGACAGTTATTCTTGATCTAATTTTTCTAACACTATGTGTATGTGTTGTAGTCTTCCTGAATAAATTGGTGCCACTGCTATTTATTTCACTGCCAGAGTTAATTCTCTTAAAACTATGCCCGGAAGTATGTATTATGGATTATTTCTTCAGAATAGTCTGATGCTATAAGAAGCCCATGGACAACAGATTTAAGGAGATATTTTTGTGGTAATATCCTTCTTAGGGAACATAACAACAGAAAAAGTAAAATTCCTTTTGACCTCATATGGATGTTGGAGACCTTGCAGATAACATGAAGCTGCAAAAACTTTATATAAATAAAATTGCTTTACCTTTAAAAAATTTTTATCATGTATCTATTGTTTTATATCTTTTAATGAGTTATAATTTTCTCCCTGAAATAAACTATATCGAATAAAGTACTTAGTTATTTATACTCTTTCATCTTTGAATTAGTAGTATTACCTTAATTTGGAAATCACTGTTTTAAAATGTAGGGAGAGGAAAGTTTTTTATTTTCTCTCAAATTATAAAGAGGATTGTTATATTTATCATGGTTAACAAGTATAAGTGGCCTATGGAGGAAATGAAAGAGGAAAATAGAAAATACTGTTTTTAAGGGACCGTGGTATATTTTGGAGGAAAATAACATAACTTTGTAATTTAATCTTTATACATTTAAAGATAACTTGTCAGTAGTTAATTTTGCTTAAGTTTTTTTTTTGCATTTTTATTACACTTGTTGCATTGTGTTATATATACATATATAAAATTTGGCTTTTTTTTTTTAGTTTTGTCCATGAAGGTTAGTGAATTAAATCAGACCAGGGCAGATTTGATGTATGAAGTTTATAATACATGTACATCCTTTCTCTCTTTTGTTATATTTGGAATTTCCCAGCTGAAGTGTAATGTTACTAGACTGATTTTCATGTATATAAGTGCTAATTTATGCTTTCTTGGTAACAATGATGTATTTATAATGTTTTAAGTTGGACAGCACATCTTTAATATCAGGTTCTGGCCTTTCATGTTCATCTCTATGAATATTTGAAATATATAATGTACATATTATATTAGAATATATGTATTACTGTATAAAAATTGAAGTTGAAAATGTTCATGGTAAACATTCTCATATAATTGTAAAGAAAGTTAAACCTGCAAATTTATTTTAAGAACTTACCTCCATCCTCTACTTTTAGTAACTAGTGTTACCTTACCAAATTAAAGTGCATAAGTTATTAAATTTAATTAGATGAAAATGAAACTAACAGTCTTCTCTTCCTTGTTCTTTATTTACAGCCCGGTCTGCCACCTCAGAATTTCTCAATGTCTGTCACAGTCCCTGTGACCAGCCCCAGTGCTTTGTCTTACACTAACCCAGGGAGTTCGCTTGTGTCCCCGTCTTTGGCAGCCAGCTCTGCATTAGCAGATACAAGCATGCTCTCTCCACCCCAAGCCACATTACATAGAAATGTATCCCCTGGAGCTCCTCAGAGACCACCAAGTACTGGCAGTGCAGGTATGTACTGACACTTATTCTTCTGATTCTTTAGCTAAAAGAATGAAAAAACTAATTGCTGATATGAACAGTTTCTTATTCTGCTACTCTTAATGTTCTTGCTTTGATGAGCAAGTCACTACTACATAATTGCCCCCATTGTAAAGTATTTTTTTTTGAAAGTCTGTGGCGCTAGCATTGTACAGGTATTGTGGAACAAATAGAGAACCCGCCTATTTTGGAAAATAAGCTTTCCATATCATGGGGACACCATACCTAGACAGGCAGACAATTTATTTAGGATATCATAAAGGTTAAAAATTGATTGTGAGCCAGTTGTGTTAAAAAATAAATGGAGAAGTAGACTCACTTAGAATTAGAGCATTTTCTGCATCCCCTTCCTCCTGATTTGTTCATTAACTCAGAAATTTGAGGTGCATTTACTGCATCTCTGTGTATAATGCAATTATCTCCTGTCCCATTATTCCTAGATTTTATAGCACTCATTAGCACTGCCCTATTCTTGTCAATATATACTTCTTTGGTATTGAGTCACAAGACGGCAGACATGTCCAGAGCTTGATAGATGAGTGCCTGTATGTTTTGACTACATCATAATGCCTAGTTCAGACCGGGCTAGTTTTTATTTTCGTGTGTTTTAGGAATGAAGTGAGGGTTACCTCTGGTCAGTTCATCCTCATTCAGATAAGGAGAATCAGCCCACATTCACTTCTTGCCCTCTCTCCTCTCTCTGCAATGTTGTTAGGTGGGATGTTGAGCACTTCAGACCTCACAGTGCCAGATGGAGCTGGAAGCAGCCCAGTGGGTGAGTGAAGTCCTACTGCCTCACTTTGTTGGCATCTGTCTTATCTGGGATATAAGGAATACTGTCCCTCGAACAAGGGTTTCTACCAAGTAAAGAGGAAAATATGGGGATAAATGACTAGAGTAGACCATGCACTTTATGATTGGTTTAGTTATTGCTTTCACTAATACTTAAGAGTTTTTGATACCCCTGTGTTATTTCTCATACCTTGGCCTTACATTCACTTATTCATTCAGTAAATATTTATTGAATGCCTCCTTCATAGCAGACATTGTTCTTTTCTAAAGACTAAATTGCCTTAATACAATTTTTACATTAAGACAGTTTCTTAAAGAGAAGCTTTCTGTGTCTGTCCCTACCAAGGTCAGACTGTTAGCAGACTGCTGTATTTTACAATTATGTGAAATGTTTTCAGGGAGATTGCCATAGGAAGAAATAGTGGGCCTCGTTAAGAAGTCTGTCTCCAGAGGACCAGTTTTGATGGTCGCATGTGGAGCATTTACGTTTTGTCATGGTTGCTGCCAGATTGGCTCTTTTGCTTTGGAACCCCTCCCAAGATGACTCACAGTTTAAAAATTTCGTAAATGTGTCTGCCCAGCCCTGAAATCCTGGCAAAGATACATTATGATCTTAACATTACAGAAACATGGCATATATGCCACAGAGTCACAGGAATAGCTATTATTCTAGGGCACCATCAGACTTAGTTGTGTTGGTCTCTTCATGTATGATAAGCCCAGTTACCTTCATTTTTATCTGAAAGCAAGGGAAGGAATTCCTTTCTGTTTTTAGATACTGTGTGATCAAAGAGACATCTGAAAACAGACCACTTATAGAAAAATTCCCTATTACATATGTTCAACCCACTTATTCCAAAAATGTGAGGAGCTGCTTCCCTTGTGACTCAGCTGGTAAAGAATCCGCCTGCAATGTGGAAGACCCAGGTTCCATCCCTGGGTCGGAAAGATCCCCTGGAGAACAGAAAGGCTACCCACTTCAGTATTCTGTCCTGGAGAGTTCCATGGACTGTATAGGGGTCGCAAAGAGTTGGACATGACTGAGAAACTTCTACTTTTCAGCCGTAATAAAATTTTGATGATTGAATAACGTAATTTAAAATGATGAGAAAGAAAGAAACACATTATTTAATAAGAGTTACAAAACATATAATGGCCTAAAGTAGGAATAAATGCCTAATTGTTTCTGCCTCTGTAGTAACCTGGTTAATGGGCTCAATATATAGGACCCGTTATATGATCTTTTCAACAGATAATTAAATGTGAAGACATTCATAAAGCTCTTACCAATTATACATTAGGACTGCTGTCCTTGTAACTGTGTTTCCTAATATTCATAGTTTATTTTTTCTCAACTCTATTTTAGTTGTTTACATGCCCATATACTCTTTTTATTGGAAAAGGCAATGGCACCCCACTCCAGTACTCTTGCCTGGCAAATCCCATGGACAGAGGAGCCTGGTAGGCTGCGGTCCACGGGGTTGCGAAGAGTCAGACACGACTGAACGACTTCACTTTCACTTTTCACTTTCATGTACTGGGAAAGGAAGTGGCAACCCACTCCAGTGTTCTTGCCTGGAGAATCCCAGGGGCGGGCGAGCCTGGTGGGCTGACATCGGTGGGGTCGCACAGAGTTGGACACGACTGAAGTGACTTAGCAGCAGCATACTCTTTTTGTGTTGCGTTTTCCTATATGCTTTTATTCTCCCAACACTGTGCATCTTGCTCTCCTCTCTACTTTCCAGCCTGCTTAAGGCCAGAATCAATAATTTCTATTTTGTTTAATATTAATTTTGATTAGTTCTTAGTTTCAGTTCCAAAATTATTTTTATTTCATAACTATTTGAAGATTTCTAATGTGTTTTCCCTTTGCCTTTGTTTTTTCTTCTCATCCTTTGGCTTGATAAACATGATTCTCCTTCCTATCAAACAAGTCTTCTAATTCTCTTCTTGCTTTATTTTTGGTTTTTGTACTGTCCATACTTCCCTAAAGCTTTTTCTCTATTGTTTCTTATCTGCCATGCAACTATAAATCTAGACTTTGCTGCTGAGTTTTCTGTGTTCCATTTGATGATTTCAGACTCAGATTTTGTCATCGTCTTAATTTGACCTTTTACATATTATCTAATCCTGTTACTTTTATTTCTTTCTTAAATTCATGTTTCTTTTGTAAGCTTCCTCCGCTTGTTTCTAGACCCTCAGGTTTGGAGGGTCACATTAGTCACACTGTTGAAATCATGGCACGTCATCTCAGCATCTCTCAGTATGCTATTCACTTACCCTTTACACTTCTTCTCCACTCCTGTCCCCTTTCTCCTCCCCCACCCCCAGTCCCCAGTCATAGGCAACTGTTTTAATATGTTTAGTGCTAATAGTGTTAATTAATCATGTTAATGATCATAATTAGTGAACATGAATTTTTTTTTAATTTAAAATTTAAGTATTAAGATATTTTAACTGCTTAGTGAGTTACTTGAAAGTCTATTTGCTACTACACAATAATACAGTATAACCTCAGTCTTATGACACATCAAGATTGAATGTCTTGATTCCTCACTGGTTCATACTCTTATATGCCTATTTTACCTGTGCTAGGTATATTTCTACTTTTTCTACTTGTTTGCTTTATATCCTAAATGATGTTTTTGTTGTAACTGCTTTTTAACATGTACCACCTTAGAATTCAGATTCAACTAAGTAGACACATTGCATCACTTAATTCAGATACCAAATGGAAGTTATTATTTTTGTGTGGTACTTATAGCATACTTGTTTCTTGCTGTAAATTACCCCCCGCCCCAATAAATGGTCTCTCATAGGTATTGTAGAAGTATTGTTAGTTTTTGTGAAGAAGAGTCAGAAAATGTATTTTAGCCTATAATGATGCCGTTTTGGTTTAGTAGTTTGGAAAAATAGTTTAAACTCAGTTTTATCCCTGAAACCTTTTTTAATGTAAAGATTAAACATTTTAAATTCCCAGAGAAATTAAGAAGAAAATATATTAAAAATTGTGGATATGATTTCTCATCTACATTTTTCAAAGTATGTTTCTTGGAACTACATGAAAAGAATTACCTATATGAGTGGCAAACCTTGTACCAAGTAAAACTAAACAGGTTTCTTTACTGTAGGACATGTCAGAGCCTTTACAATGCTAACCTGTTTAGCATTTTTACTAATGCTTTAAACTGTGGTTATTCAAAGTGATGTTACAGTAGAACCCCCCCTTTTTTTTTTCTAATGAAAAATCATCTTGCAGGATTCAGTTCAGTTCAGTCACTCAGTTGTGTCCAACTCTTTGCAGCCTGAGGGACTGCAGCACGCCAGGCTTCCCTGTCCATCACCAACTCCCAGAGCCTACTCAAACTGATATCCATCCAGTTGGTGATGCCATCCAACCGTCTCATCCTGTGTCATCTCCTCCTCCTGCCTTCAGTCTTTCCCAGCATCAGGGTCTTTTCCTATGAGTCACTTCTTCAAATCAGGTGGTCAAAGTATTGGAGTTTCAGCTTCAGCATCAGTCCTTCCAATGAATATTCAGGACTGATTTCCTTTAGGATGGACTGGCTGGATCTCCTTGCAGTCTAAGGGACTCTCAAGAGTCTTTTCCAACACCACAGTTCAAAAGCATCAATTCTTCAGCATTCAGCTTTCTTTATATTCCAACTCTGACAGCTATACATGACTATTGGAAAAACCATAGCTTTGAGACCGACCTTTGTTGGCAAAGTAACGTCTCTGCTTTTTAATATGTTGTCTAGGTTGGTCATAGCTTTTCTTCCAAGGAGCAAGTGTCTTTTAATTTCATGGCCACAGTCACCATCTGCAGTGATTTTGGAGCCCCCCAAAACAGTCAGCCACTGTTTCCACTGTTTCCCCATCTGTTTCCTGTGAAGTGATGGGACCGGATGCCATGACCTTAGTTTTCTGAATGTTGAGCGTTAAGCCAACTTTTTCACTCTCCTCTTTCACTTTCATCAAGAGGCTCTTTAGTTCTTCACTTTCTGCCATAAGGGTGGTGTCATCTGCATATCTGAGGTTATTGATATTTCTCCCGGGAATCTTGATTCCAACTTGTGCTTCATCCAGCCCACCGTTTCTCATGATGTACTCTGCATATAAGTTAAATAAGCAGGGTGACAATATACAGCCTTGGTGCTGCTGCTGCTGCTGCTGCTGCTGCTAAGTCGCTTTAACCATATCCAACTCTGTGTGACCCCATAGACGGCAGCCCACCAGGCTCCCCTGTCCCTGGGATGCTCCAGGCAAGAACACTGGAGTGGATTGCCATTTCCTTCTCCAAAACATGAAAGTGAAAAGTGAAAGTGAAGTCGCTCAGTCGTGTCCAACTTGTAGCAACCCCACAGACTGCAGCCTACTAGGCTCCTCCATCCATGGGATTTTCTAGGCAAGAGTACTGGAGTGGCTTGCCATTGCCTTCTCCAACACAACCTTGACGTACTTCTTTTCCTATTTGGAACCAGTCTGTTGTTCCATGTCCAGTTCTAACTGTTGCTTCTTGACTTGCGTACAGATTCTTGAAGAGGCAGGTCAGGTGGTCTGATATTCCCATCTCTTCAGGAATATTACCGTTGTCATCCACACAGTCAAAGTCTTTTGTGTAGTCAATGAAGCAGAAGTAGATTTTTTTGTTTGGAGTTTCCTTGCTTTTTCTGTGATCCAGAGGATGTTAGCAATTTAATCTCTGATTCCTCTGCCTTTTCTAAACTCAGCTTACACATCTGGAAGTCTCTGTTCAGGTATTGTTGAAGCCTAGCTTGAATTTTGAGCATAATCTCGCTGGCAGTTGAAATGAGTGCAATTATATGGTAATTTGAACATTCTTTGGCATTGCCTTTCTTTGGGATTGGAATGAAAGCTGACATTTTCCAGTCCTGTGGAATTGCTGAGTTTTCCACATTTGCTGGCATACTGAGTGCAGCACTTTAACAGCATCATCTTTTAGGATTTGAAATAGCTCAACTGGAATTCCATCACCTCCACCAGCTTTGTTTGTAGTAATGCTTCCTAAGGCCCACTTGACTTCACACTCCAGGATGTCCTGCTCTAGGTGAGTGATCATGCCATTGTGGTTACCTTAGTCATTAAGAGCTTTTCTGTATCATTATTCTGTGTATTTTTGCCACCTCTTGTTAATCCCTTCTGTTAGGTCCTTGTTGTTTTTGTCCTTTATTGTGCCTATCTTGCATGAAATATTCCTTGGTATCTCCGATTTTCTTAAAAGAGATCTAGTCTTTTCAGTTCTACTGTTTTCCTCTATTTCTTTGCATTGTTCACTTAAGAAGGCTTTCTTATTTCTTCTTGCTATTCTCTGGAACTCTGCATTCAGTTGGGTATCTTTCCATTTCTCCATTGTCTTTTGCGGCTCTTCTTTTCTTAGCTCCCAGACAACCACTTTGCCGTCTTGTATTTCTTTTTCTTGGGGGTGGTTTTGGTCATGACCTCCTGTACAGTGTTAACAAACCTCTGTCAATAGTTCTTCAGGCACTCTGTGTACCAGATCTAGTCCCTTGAATCTGTTCATCACCTCCACTGTACAACGGATTTGATTTAAGTCCTACCTGAGTGGGCTAGTTGTTTTTCCTACTTCCTTCAGCTGGAGCCTGAATTTTCCAGTAAGGAGCTGATGATCCTGAGCCAGAGTCAGCTCTAGGTCTTGTTTCTGCTGACTGTATAGGGCTGCTCCATCTTCTGTAAAGAATATGATCTATCTGATATTCCTGTTGGCCGTCTGGTGATGTCCATGTGTAGAGTCATCTCTTGTGTTTTGGAAGAGGGTGTTTGCTATGACCAGTGTGTTCTCCTGGCAAAACTCTGTTAGCTTTTGCTCGGCTTCATCTTGTACTCCAAGGTCAAATTTGCCTGTTACTCCAGGTATCCAGGTCCCCTATGATGAAAAGGACATTTTTGTTGTGTTTGTTGTTAATTCTAGGAGGTCTTGTGGGTCTTTATAGAATTGTTCAACTTCATCTTCGACATTAGTGATTGGGGCATAGACTTGGATTACTGTGATATTGAGTGGTTTGCCTTGGAAACGAACTGAGATCATTCTGTCATTTTGGGTACCTGTAGAATAATAATAAAAAGAATAAAACACCCTTCCAGACCTTATTATTTCTGTTTGACATACCAGCAAATTACTAACTAAAAGCGCAATTAGGAGCAATACAAAATAAATGAAAAGCCTGCATTAAAAATGGACAATAGAACCAACTTCTTAGAAATTCCAGGGTTTGGGATTATTAGGCACAAACTTTGACTTTAACATAGCAATGTTTATTATGTCAAGGAAATAAAAAGTAGATTAAGAATTTTGTCCAGAGAACTGGCATTTTTAAAAAGGAACATTTGGAACTAAAAAATGTAATAGTGTTTAAAACTTATTAAGTGGGTTTTGTAAGAGATTTAGTCAAAGCAAAAGGGAAAATTGGTGAATTAAAAGATAAGACAGGAACAGTATTCAGAATTTTTGAGATTAAAGGATGGATAATTCAAAAGAAGATTAAGACCTACAAGGTACAGTGAGAAGTTGTAACATAGTTAAAATTGGAATCCCAGTAGGCAAAAAGGGAGAAAATTGGCCAGAAGCAGTATTTGAACAGATAATCACAGAGTTTTCTAAACCTGACAAACACATCAAGCCACAGATTCCAGCGACTGAACTGAACAGATTCCAGAAGGCTTATAAAACCCATGTGGGATGTAGGTAAAGTTGTGCTTTAAGAGAAATCTGTCTTTTAAAAGGAAGGCTGGAAAACCCTGAGCTAAATAATTAAATAAGCCTGTATCTCTGTAGGAACAAAAAAGTTAAAGAAAATTAGAAGTAAGTTATAAAGATAAGAGCAGAAGTTATTGAAATGTTATATTTGTATCAATGTTCAATTCAAAATATATTCTAATTTCTATTCTCTAATTTCCATTATAACCTCTGTTTTGATCTATAGTTATTTAGAAGTCAGTTTCCTAATTCCAAATGCATGGCGTTTTGTAGTTATCTTCGGGTATTGTTTTCTAGCTGAACTGTTTTGTTACCAGAGTACTTACCCTCCGTATGATTAAATTCTCTGAAATTTGTATACTTGTGTGTGTGGCTCAGCATGTGGTCAGATTTGGTTCTTTGCACACAAAATGACAGTTTTTGTTTTTATACAAAAAGAATGTAAACATTGGAAAAAATATTTATTCTATACTGTAAGCAGAGATTGTCCATTCTACTTGTTTTAACCAAATGTTTTATACTTAAAATATGTGATAACTTATTGTATTCGTCCACATTTAGAGACTTATGATAGACCAGTTCCAGGTAGTTTCACTTTATCTTTAAACTGCCATCAGTTTTACTGATCCTGTCATTTTCAAATGCATAATACATTTATAGGTGAACCCCCCATTTGCCTTAATCTTATTTTAACTTTTTTGGAGTCTTCTGTCTGTTTCTAAAAGCTGGAAGGCTTCAGGCCCATGTCCTATTGAAAGCAGAAGCATCCTTGAACTTTTTAAGTGTTGAATAAACTCTGAATATTCATTGAAAGGACTGATGCTGAAGCTCCAATACTTTGGCCAACTGATGGCGAAGAGCCAATTCATTGAAAAAGACCCTGATGCTGGAAAAGATTGAGGGCAAGAGGAGAAGCAGGTGGCAAAGGAATGAGATGGTTGGATGGCATCACCAACTCAATAGACATGAGTTTGAGCAAACTCCAGGAGATAGTGAAGGACAGGAAAGCCTGGCGTACTAAGAGTGGGATATCACTTAGCGACTGAACAACAACAAAACTCAGGATAAAAAGAGACTTGCTAAATAGGAAACCAGAGAAAGCCTAACCGTAAAGGAAAGATTGATCAGCTTGCCTGTGTTAAAATTTGGAACCTTTGTTCATCAAGATACCATAAAGAGAATGAAAAGGCAACATAGAGTCAGAGAATATATGTGGCGTACATATAAAACAGGTCTTTTTATGAAGAACACATACAAATTATAAAGAAAAGGAAAATTTAGTTTTTAAAAATGTGCATGAAAACAGACATTTCAAAAAAAAAAACTATCCAAGTGTCTAATAAACATGTGAAAAGAAGCTTGTGATTCACTAATCAAGGAAACGCAAAATTAAAACCACAGGATAGCATTGGGTACCTACCAAAGCAGCTAAAGCAAACTAGATAATACCAAGTGTTAACAAGAGTATGGAAAAGTCCAAACTCTTATATACTGACGATGGTAGTGCAAATTGGTGTGATCATTTTGACATTATCTACTCAGTTGCAAATATGTGTATTCCATGACCCAGCATTTTCACTCATCTTTATATACTAGAGAAGTGCATATTTGCATCATGAGCACCAAGAGATATGTAAAAGAATGTGCATGTCATTATTCGTTACAGCCAGCATCTAGAAAGAATCCAGATTTCTGTCCACAATAGAGTAGATGAGTATATGATAGTGTCTTCACACAGAGTAACGCTGTACTTCAGTGAGTATGAAGCAACTGTCAGCTCAGCTCAGCCGCTCAGTCGTGTCTGACTCTTTGTGACCCCATGAATTGCAGCATGCCAGGCCTCCCTGTCCATCACCAACTCCCGGATTTCACTCAGATTCATGTCCATCGAGTCAGTGATGCCATCCAGCCATCTCATCCTCGGTCGTCCCCTTCTCCTCCTGTCCCCAATCCCTCCCAGCATCAGGGTCTTTTCCAATGAGTCAGCTCTTCGCATGAGGTGGCCAAAGTACTGGAGTTTCAGCTTTAGCGTCATTCCTTCCAAAGAAATCCCAGGGCTGATCTCCTTCAGAATGGACTGGTTGGGTCTCCTTGCAGTCCAAGGGACTCTCAAGAGTCTTCTCCAACACCACAGTTCAAAAGCATCAATTCTTCGGCGCTCAGCCTTCTTCACAGTCCAACTCTCACATCCATACATGACTGACTACTGGAAAAACCATAGCCTTGACTAGACGGACCTTAGTCAGCAAAGTAATGTCTCTGCTTTTGAATATGCTATCTAGGTTGGTCATAACTTTTCTTCCAAGGAGTAAGCGTCTTTTAATTTCATGGCTGCAGTCACCATCTACAGTGATTTTGGAGGCCAGAGAAATAATGTCTGACACTGTTTCCACTGTTTCCCCATCTGTTTCCCATGAAGTGATGGGACCAGATGCCATGATTTTTGTTTTCTGAATATTGAGCTTTAAGCCAACTTTTTTACTCTCCTCTTTCTCTTTCATCAAGAGGCTTTTTAGTTCCTCTTCACTTTCTGCCATAAGGGTGGTGTCATCTGCATATCTGAGGTTATTGATATTTCTCCCAACAATCTTGATTCCAGCTTGTGCTTCTTCCAGCCCAGCATTTCTCATGATGTACTCTGCATATAAGTTAAAGAAGCAGGGTGACAATATACAGCCTTGACGTACTCCTTTTCCTATTTGGAAGCAGTCTGTTGTTCCATGTCCATTTCTAACTGTTGCTTCCTGACCTGCATACAGATATCTCAAGAGGCAGGTCAGGTGGTCTGATATTCCCATCTCTCTCAGAATTTTCCACAGTTTATTGTGATCCACACAGTCAAAGGCTTTAGCATAGTCAATGAAGCAAAAATAAATGTTTTTCTGGAACTGTCTTGCTTTTTCCATGATCCAGTGGATGTTGGCAGTTTGATCTCTGGTTCCTCTGCCTTTTCTGAAAACCAGCTTGAACATCAGGAAGTTCACAGTTCAAGTATTGCTGAAGCCTGGCTTGGAGAATTTTGAGCATTACTTTACTAGCATGTGAGATGAGTGCAAGTGTGCGGTAGTTTGAGCATTCTTTGGCATTGCCTTTCTTTGAGATTGGAATGAAAACTGAGCTTTTCCAGTCCTGTGGCCACTGCTGAGTTTTCCAAATTTGCTGGCATATTGAGTGCTGCACTTTCACAGCATCATCTTTCAAGATTTGAAATAGCTCAACTGGAATTCCATCACCTCCACTAGCTTTGTTCGTAGTGATGTTTTCTAAGGCCCGCTTGACTTCACATTCCAGGATGTCTGGCTCTAGATGAGTGATCACACCATCGTGATTATCCGGGTTGTGAAGATCTTTTTTGTCCAGTTCTTCTGTGTATTCTTGCCACCTCTTCTTAATATCTTCTGCTTCTGTTAGGTCCAGACCATTTCTGTCCTTTATCGAGCCCATCTTTGCATGAAATGTTCCCTTGGTATCTCTAATTTTCTTGAAGAGATGTCTAGTCTTTCCCATTCTGTTGTTTTCCTCTATTTCTTTGCATTGATTGCTGAAGAAGGCTTTCTTGGCTCTTCTTGCTATTCTTTGGAACTCTGCATTCAGATGCTTATATCTTTCCTTTTCTCCTTTGCTTTTCGCTTCTGTTCTTTTCACAACTAT
This sequence comes from Budorcas taxicolor, assembly GCF_023091745.1. Taxonomy (NCBI): domain Eukaryota; kingdom Metazoa; phylum Chordata; class Mammalia; order Artiodactyla; family Bovidae; genus Budorcas; species Budorcas taxicolor. Next base: position 9,286,256 of record NC_068930.1, on the reverse strand, counting down.
TTGTAAGGCCTCCCCAGACAGCCATTTTGCTTTTTTGCATTTCTTTTCCATGGGAATGGTCTTTATCCCTGTCTCCTGTACAGTGTCACAAACCTCATTCCATAGTTCATCAGGCACTCTATCTATCAGATCCAGGCCCTTAAATCTATTTCTCACTTCCACTGTATAATCATAAGGGATTTGATTTAGGTTCCTACTTTCTTCAATTTAAGTCTGAATTTGGTAATAAGGATTTCATGATCTGAGCCACAGTCAGCTCCTGGTCCTGTTTTTGTTGACTGTAATCAAACTAGCAGTATTCTTTGGGGTTCTAGCAGTGTTCTTTTTCTTGGTCTGCTAATGGTTTCAGGGTTCATATGGTAAATCCTTGCTCCTCTAACTTTTTGTTTTGTACAATTTTCTGTATATGTATTAAAAGTTTTAGAAATACACTTTGCTGTTAAAAATAATTATAATCACATATGTTGAGATACTTAAAACTATAGGAGAATGTAATTGTATAGTAGTATACTATACAAATAGTAGTTATACTATTAATTGTATTATATACTATTAATTGTATTATATAATAGTTATACTATTAATTCTGAAATTTAGAGAGAAAAAAAGTTCACACATTCACACTCACAAAGATTTGGTGGCCTTTTGAGTCTGAGCTTTACTGTCTGCATGTCGCAGCTGATAGGCAGCTTAATCTTAAAATCATGAAGTGAGTCGGTATAAAGACAAGCCAACAACAGCCAAGGTCGGCAAAGTGCAAAGCTGTAAAGACTGTGGGTCCTCTATGTTCAACTCTGCAGGCACTGAGCCTGCAGCCACTTTCCCAAGCCATCTTATGTGAGAGAATAGATTTTTTTCATTCTTAAGAGAAATAGGAAATAGAGACACAGGCATAGAGAACAAATATATGGATACCAAGGGGGAAGAGGTTTGGGATGGTATTAACACATACACACTGTTGATACTGTGTATAAAATGGAACAGTAATGAGAACATACTCTACAGCATAGGAACTCTACTTAATTAATGTACTGTGGTGACCTGTAGGGCAAGGAAATCTAAAAAGGAGGGAATTGTATGTATAGCTGATTCATTTTGCTCTACAGTAGAAACTAACACATTGTAAAGCAACTAAAGTCCAGTAAAAATGTAAAAGAGAAGATAAAGTACAAGCCGCATCTAATATTTGATAAATGGATAAACATTTAATGCCCTTAAATGTGCAATGCAGAAAAGAAACCTAACTAGTATTTTTAAAATTGAAAAGGATGTTCATTGTTGATCATAATCATAAATTCAAATAAAAATGAAACCAAAAATCCCCACCTAGTAATTGCCAACTATTGCCACTTTTTATTGTGACATGGAAGGCTGATGAACGTGGTTAAAGCTGATGATCTGTTATTTGTTTGTAGTATTGCAAATTAGTAACAGTCGTTTTGGAAAGTTATTGACAGGATATTTCAGTAGTCATAAAAACACCCATTTTCCTCTAAGATATGTAAGAAATATGTAAGTTATCACATTTCTAAGAATCTCTCCTAAAGAAATCAATCAGATTATGCAAAGGTTCCTTGCAACATTATTTCTAGTAGGGAATAACAGGAAAATATCAACATATTCAACATATGAAAATTAAGTAAATTAAAAATTTCAACTTAATTCCTTTTTAGTTGTGATTTAAAACTATGCCAAAAATATATACATGGAAAGGAGAAGAAACCTGAAATGATTATAATAGTTAGAATAGTGGGAATGTCTGTGTTCCCTCCTTTTTTTCTAGTTTTTGAACTTTGTTGTTCTTGTTGAGTCTCTGAGTCCTGTCCAACTCTTTGCAACCCCATGAACTGCAGCACACCACCCTTCCTTGTCTTTCACTATCTACCGGAGTTTGCTTAAACCCATGTCCATTGAGTCGGTGCTGCCATCCAACCATCTCACCATCTGTCACCCTCTTCTCCTATTGCCCTCAATCTTTCCCAGCATCAGGGTCTTTTCCAATGAGTCGGGTCTTTTCCAGTGAGTCAGCTCTTTGCATCAGATAGCCAAAGTATTGGAGTTTCAGTATCAGCAACAGTCCTTCCAATCAATGTTCAGTGTTGATTTCCTTTAGGATTGACTGGTTTGATCTCCTTGCAGTCCAAGGGAGGACTCACAAGAGTCTTCTCCAACACCACAATTCAGAAGCATCAATTCCTTGGCACTCAGCCTTCTTTATGGTCCACCTGTACATGACTGCTGGAAAAACCATAGCTTTAACTGTATGGACCTTTGTCAGCAAAGTGATGTCTCTGCATTTTAATATGCTGTTGTCTAGGTTTGTGATAGCTTTTCTTCAAAGGAACAAGCGTCTGTTAATTTCGTGACTGCAGTTACCATCCACAGTGATTTTGGAGCCCAAGAAAATAAAATTTTGTCATATCTATTTGCCATGAAGTGATGGGACCGGATGCCATCTTAGTTTAATGAATGTTGAGTTTTAAGCCAACTTTTTCACTAGGCTCTTGAGTTCCTCTTCAGTTTCTGCCTTTAAAGTGGTATCTGCCTATCTGAGGTTGTTGATATTTCTCCCAGCAATCTTGATTCCAGCTTGTGAGTCTTCCAGCCCAGCATTTCACATGATGTACTCTGCATATAAATTAAATAAGCAGGGTGACAAAATGCAGCCTTGACAGTATGATACCTCTTCAGTCATAAAATTATTATAGTAAATTGGAGCATTCATTTGTTTTTTTCTTATAGAATGATTTTGTAAGTATGTTATATATGTTGTTGTCCAAATAAAACCTGCTAGTTTTGCACATATTATAAATTGTATACATTGATCATGGAGGCAATCTGCTTATTGAATATGGTTTACTAAGTAAATTTCTCTAGAGAGAATTTTCATTTAATACTCAGGTAATGCTGTAATTGAGATGATTTGGGGAACTCTTTAACCTTGGGCCTATGTTCAAAGATCAAGCAAAGTAAAATCACCAAAATCCAGCAATTTCACTTTTCTAAAACATTTAGAGAAAGAGAAATATATTGGAGTAGAATGAGCTCAGTGAGATCTTGGAGTTGATTAGGGTTGAGTGAAGGTAATGAGGATTTGCGTTACAGCAGAGGCAGTGACACTTAAAAAGAAGAGATAGGTATGGAGAAAGGGATTATCAAGAAAGACTAGCAAAGCTTGATAGCTCTATGAAAGTGAGAATGGGCAGGATGGAGGAAGCAGTAGAACAGTCATTTAAAACAGGTTGAGTATGAAATGACAGCAGCATATCTGGGAGAAACTTCCCACCACATGGTTGTGTGTAGCCTGGAAATTAGGAGACACAAAGCAGAAATACAGATTTAAGAGTCATTGAGGCAGAGGTTGAAGCCATGGGGATGCATGAAGTCTCTAAAAGAGAAGGAGAATGTAGCCTTTCAGGACTGTGCACTCAGAAGAGGTTTAGAGGGAATACAGAAGAACCTGAATCTCATGATTTTCTGTTTTCGATCCTAAGTGTTTAATGGACAAAATCCATGTTCATCATATAGGAATTTTCATTGAATCAAGTAAATAAGTCATCATTGATTTTAAAACCCATGATCTTTTTAAATTTTAGAAACTTAATTTCTTTATACAAATGACATAATTTCTATAGACTTTAAATATATTTTCATTCATTTACTTTTTTATTGAGTAATCTGCTGAAAGTTTGATTTTATGATAAACTTGTCAACTATGACAGAGTTAATTATTAACCTTGCTTTGGATGAATTTTTCAGAATCTTTGGAGATTTTCAAAATCCTTTCCATGTCAGTTCAACCTCTCAGGTAGATTCATAGTAATAAGCCTTAGAAGAGTAGAATTAAGCACATGGGAGTGCTTGTTTCCAGCCACGTCAGTGCAATATTTCAGCTGATAAGATATTCTGAAATAAGAGCCAGATTGATACAATTGAATGACTTGCCTTAGAGCTATAGGACCATAATTAAGATTAGCTTTGTCAACTTTCTAGAGGTATTAGTATGCAATGCTAAGCATTGTTGTCACAGTGGTATCAAGGCATAAGTTATCATAAAGCCTGAAAACACATTTTAATAAAAGTCACATTATATTGGGTTTATTCATTTAGAGTCAGTACTTTATTCCTAAATTTGTAGGCTGTGACAAGATGAGTTATATACTTAAAAGTATATACTTCAAAAGTTTGTCCCAACAATATCTTCTTTTTGGTCATAAAAAAATGAACTGGAAGTAAGATGGCATACATTAGGTAGTATATCACTATACTCCACAAAATAATGAATGGTACATCTGTTTCAGTCTGGCAAGTTACCAAATGCTTTTTACATCATCTTGTAATCATCCGCTGCAGACTCTGACTTCACACTCAGAAATATCATGCTTTTAGGTCCCCTTTCATTCTTGTAATTTGATTATCATGGGTTACTCTGGTACATAGATTCCTCATGGAAAAAGTTAGTATTTCTTGATAATGCATTTTTCTAAATTATACCTTTGCATCATTTTATAATGTATTTGAGAGGAAATACTGCTTTATCCTTCAGGTTTGAGTGCAAATCAAGTAAATAAGAGTCTTCTATATATTATCAGAGAAATTGAGAACACATATTCATGCCTTTTTTTTAAGAGAAATAGTTTTAATCTTATTTATTTGATGAGCATTTTATATCCAATTGACTTGCTTAGCAGTTCAGTTCAGTCAGTGAGCTGTGTCCAACTCTTTGTGACCCCATGGACTGTAGCACGCCAAGGTTCCCTGTCCATCACCAACTCCCAGAACTTGCTCAAACTCATGTCCATCAAGTCATTGATGGCCATCCAACCATCTCATCCTCTGTCGTCCCCTTCTCTTCCCTGCCTTCAGTCTTTCCCAGCATCAGGGTCTTTTCCAATGAGTCAGTTCTTCGCATCAGGGGGCCAAAGTATTGGAGTTTCAACTTCAGCATCCGTTCTTCTAATGAATATTCAGGACTGATTTCCTCTAGGATTGATCTCCTTTCAGTCCAAGGGACTCACAAGGGTCTTCTCCAACACCACAGTTCAAAAGTGTCAGTTCTTCAGCTCTCAGCTTTCTTAATGGTCCAACTCTCACATCCATCCATACATGACTAATGGGAAAACCATAGCTTTGACTAGATGGAACTTTGTAGGCAAAATAACATGTCTTGCTTTTTAATATGCTGTCTAGGTTGGTCATAGCTTTTCTTCCAAGGAGAAAGCGTCTTTTAATTTCATGGCTGCAGTAACCATCTGCAGTGTTTTTGAAGTCTCTCACTGTTTCCATTGTTTCCCCATCTGTTTACCATGAAGTGATGGGACCAGATGCCATGATCTTAGTTTTCTGAATGTTGAGTGTTAAGCCAGCTTTTTCACTCTCCTCTTTCACTTTCACCAAGAGGCTCTTTAATTCTTCTTCACTTTCTGCCGTAAGTGTGCTGTCATATGCATATCTGAGGTTATTGATAATTCTCCCAGAAATCTTGATCTCAGCTTGTGCTTCATCCAGCCCGGCATTTCGCATGATATACTCGGCATATAAGTTAAATAAGCAGGGTGACAATATGCAGCCTTGTTGTACTCCTTTCCTGATTTGGAACCAGTCTGTTATTCCATGTCCAGTTCTAACTGTTGCTTCTTGATCTGCGTACAGATTTCTCAGGAGGCAGATAAGGTGATGTGGTATTCCCATCTCTTAAAGAATTTTCCAGTTTGTCGCAATCCACACAGTCAAAGGCTTTTGCGTAGTCGTAAAGCAGAAATAAATGTTTTTTTGGAACTCTCTTGCTTTTTCGTTTACCCAGCGGATGTTGTCAATTTGATCTCTGGTTCCTCTGCCCTTTCTAAATCCAGCTTGAACATCTGGAAGTTCACAGTTAATGTACTGTTGAAGCCTACTTGGAGAATTTTGAGCATTACTTTGCTAGCATGTGAGAGGAGTGCAATTGTGCAGTAGTTTGAGCATTCTTTGGCATTGCCTTTCTTTGGGATTGGAATGAAAACTAACCTTTTCCAGTCCTGTAGCCACTGCTGAGTTTTCCAAATTTGCTGGCATATTGAGTGTCGGAGTTTAACAGCATCATCTTTTCAGATTTGAAATAGCTCAACTGTAATTCCATCACCGCTGCTAGCTTTGTTCATAGTAATGCTTCCTAAGGCCCGCTTGACTTCACATTCTAGGATGTCTGGCTCTAGGTGAGTGATCACACCATCATGGTTATCTGGGTCATGAAGATCTTTTGTGTACAGTTCTTCTATGTATTCTTGCCACGTCTTCTTAATATCTTCTGCTTCTGTTCGGTCCATACTGTTTCTGTCCTTTATCGAGCCCATCTTTGCATGAAATGTTTCCTTGATATTTGATTTTCTTGAAGAGATCTCTAGTCTTTCCCATTCTGTTGTTTTCCTCTATTTTTCTAATTCTTAAGGAAAGTTAAAAACTAGGAGTTAGATGATTAAAGTTATAGAAATCACAAATACTTAATGAAGACCTGAGTGGCAGCTAAAGAAATAGAACAGCTCTAGGTAGAGCTGTAAAGAAGAAGTACTCAGTGAAAATAAGGCTTTAGAGCTGAGTGCTAAATAAGCTTCAGTTAATGAGATGCCCTGAACTTAGTAGGAATGCCCTGTTTTCTTGTGAGAATGAATGAATAGGTTGATCTCAGGCATCTTCTTATATCCCCCATCATCTCTGTCCCTCAGTCAGAGAGACCCCTTTAGGAACATCTTGTGTTTCAAGTTTCTCTGAGCAGGTCCAAGTAGTAAGGCTGGGAACAAGTGGTGTTAGTCTTAATGTATTTCAGACTAGGTTGACATTTTTATTTTTATTTTTTGCTTATTCAAAGATAATATGGTTATGAGTATTATTATAAGATTCACTTGAAACCTGGGGCTGAGGAAAACATATTTGTACCAAAGTATTTTAATGACTTGTTTCATATAATGAATGAATTCTCTTTTTTCCAGGGAATGGATTTGTAAACTCAAGAGCTTCTCCAAATTTGATCGGAACTACTGGTGCAAATAGTTTAGGCAAAGTTATGCCTACAAAGTCTCCCCCTCCTCCAGGTGGTGGCAGTCTTGGAATGAACAGTCGAAAACCAGATCTTCGAGTTGTTATCCCCCCTTCCAGCAAGGGCATGATGCCTCCACTGGTACGTTAAACTTTTCATTCTTTAAAACATGCATTTTATACATAGTATATGTTTTCCTTTGGAATTTTCTGTACTTCCATGGGATCTAGACCTTTTCCTAATGAGTATTTCTATTGGAAATTAGTATTTGAAGAGACAAGTCTGTTTTAAGTACACAAAAACAGATTATGAAAAAACTGGAGATAAACCTACTTAATGGTTATTTAAAGTAAAGCTAAATATGAAGAAGTTATTATGTTAATTTTCATTTACTGGACTGGAATCTTTACTTAGAGATCTCATCCTCAATTTGATAAATTAAACTTGACTTAAGTAGTTCTCTGTGCTTTTGCATAGTTTCAGTATCTTTAGCATATTCCTTTCTGTAATAAAAACTCGATTTGTTAGAAAGTTCTACATACAAAGAGAACTATTATAGAATAGGAAAGAATGCATAAAAACTTCTGCTAATAAGTTTTTTTGTTTACTCCTTCTCAAATAACCTTCCCATTTAACTCTATAAAGAATATAGGTCTTCCCACTCTAGCCCTTAACAATGTTCCAGCCTTGTTTGCTTTTGAATCCTGGGTCTATGAAGAAGGGGAGAATGTTTATCAACTTAGCTTTCTACAGAAAAAGTTATATATGCAAGTTTTACCTGTCTGACTTCAAACAATCAGTGTGATGTACCAGGTGGTCTTTCTACTATGCAGCTGCTGAACTTGCTGTTTGATTGATTTTTAAGTAAAAGCAGTGCTATCAGGGTTTAGATAATTATTCTACACTGTATAATACTTTATGGATTCCCAGACGTCTTTATGTGCATTGTATCATTGGAAGCTCAAACTGTGATCTTCGCTAGGTAAGATAAGGAGACCAAGGGAAAGGTCAGTACTGGTCCAACATAGTGCAAAAGAGAGCCAGAACTTAAACTCATTAAGTCAAAAAGCAAAGTGCTTTTTCTTTCAGATATATAGAAAACTGAAAACTTGCTCCCAGCCTTACACTAAACAAAATATTGGACAAGCAAGTTCATAGTTTTTCTTGAACACATTGTAGTATTGAGATTTCAGGGGACCAGCTGGCCCAGACTCTAGGAAGGGACAGATACTACAGGGAGAGAACATTGGAGCATGGACTTATCTGGGCAAGACACAGATAATGAGTTAAGCTAGGGTGATTGGTGAATTGCTGGAGGCCAAGTGTTCACAGGAAGAGCTCTGTAAAACCTCTGGGATAGCGATATCAGTTCAGTTCAATCGCTCAGTCGTGTCCGACTCTTTGCGACCCCATGAATCGCAGCACGCTGGGCCTCCCTGTCCATCACCAACTCCCAGAGTCCACTCAAACTCATGTCCATCGAGTCAGTGATGCCATCCAGCCATCTCATCCTCGGTCGTCCCCTTCTCCTCCTGTCCCCAATCCTTCCCAGCATCAGGGTCTTTTCCAATGAGTCAGCTCTTCACATGAGGTGGCCAAAGTACTGGAGTTTCAGCTTTAGCATCATTCCTTCCAAAGAAATCCCAGGGCTGATCTCCTTCAGAATGAACTGGTTGGATCTCCTTGCAGTCCAAGGGACTCTCAAGAGTCTTCTCCAACACCACAGTTCAAAAACATCAATTCTTCGGTGCTCAGCTTTCTTCAAAGTCCAACTCTCACATCCACACATGACCACAGGAAAAACCATAGCCTTGTCTAGATGAACCTTTGTTGGTAAACGAATGTCTCCGCTTCTAAATATGCTACCTAGGTTGGTCATAACTTTTCTTCCAAGGAGTAAGCGTCTTTTAATTTCATGGCTGTAGTCACCATCTGCAGTGATTTTGGAGCCCAGAAAAATAAAGTCTGACACTGTTTCTACTGTTTGCCCATCTATTTCCCATGAAGTGATGGGACCAGATGCCATGATCTTCGTTTTCTGAATGTTGAGATTTAAGCCAACTTTTTTACTCTCCTCTTTCTCTTTCATCAAGAGGCTTTTTAGCTCCTCTTCACTTTCTGCCATAAGGGTGGTGTCATCTGCATGTTTGAGGTTATTGATATTTCTCCCGGCAGTCTTGATTCCAGCTTGTGTTTCTTCCAGCCCGTGATGTACTCTGCATAGAAGTTAAAGAAGCAGGGTGACAATATACAGCCTTGACGTACTCCTTTTCCTATTTGGAACCAGTCTCTTGTTCCCTGTCCAGTTCTAACTGTTACTTCCTGACCTGCATACAGATTTCTCAAGAGGCAGGTCAGGTGGTCTGGTATTCCCATCTCTCTCAGAATTTTCCACAGTTTATTGTGATCCACACAGTCAAAGGCTTTGGCATAGTCAATAAAGCAGAAATAGATGTTTTTCTAGGACTCTCTTGCTTTTTCGATGATCCAGCGGATGTTAGCAATTTGATCTCTGGTTCCTCTGCCTTTTCTAAAACCAGCTTGAACATCTGGAAGTTCACAGTTCAAGTATTGCTGAAGCCTGGCTTGGAGAATTTTGAGCATTACTTTACTAGTGAGTGACATGAGTGCAGTTGTGTGGTAGTTTGAGCATTCTTTGGCATTGCCTTTCTTTGGGATTGGAATGAAAACTGACCATTTCCAGTCCTGTCGCCACTGCTGAGTTTTCCAGATTTGCTGGCATATTGAGTGCAGCACTTTCACAGCATCATCTTTCAAGATTTGAAATAGCTCAACTGGAAATCCATCACCTCCACTAGCTTTGTTCATAGCGATGCTTTCTAAGGCCCGCTTGACCTCCCATTCCAGGATGTCTGGCTCTAGGTTAGTGATCACAGCATCATGATCATCTTGGTCCTGAAGCTCTTTCTTGTACAGTTCTTCTGTGTAATCTTGCTACCTCTTAATATCTTCTGATTATGTTAGGTCCATACCATTTCTGTCTTTAATGAGCCCATCTTTGTGTGAAATATTCATTCCTTTGGTATCTCTGATTTTGTTGAAGAGATCTCCAGTCTTTCCCATTCTGTTGTTTTCCTCTATTTCTTTGCATTGATCGCTGAGGAAGGCTTTCTTGTCTCTTGCTATTCTTTGGAACTCTGCATTCAGATGCTTATATCTTTCCTTTTCTCCTTTGCTTTTCACTCTGTTTTTTTCACAGCTATTTGTAAGGCCTCCCCAGACAGCCATTTTGCTTTTTTGCATTTCTTTTCCATGGGAATGGTCTTGATATCTGTCTCCTGTGCAATGTTACGAACCTCCGTCCATAGTTCATCAGGCACTCTATCTGTCAGATCTAGGCCCTTAAATCTATTTCTCACTTCCACTGTATAATCATAAGGGATTTGATTTAGGTTCCTGCTTTCTTCAGTTTAAGTCTGAATTTGGCAATAAGGATCTCATGATCTGAGCCACAGTCAGCTCCTGGCTAGTCAAGTCTTAGGCTCTCTTGCAGAAAAAATTGGGAATGTTCTGAAAAAAAATCTCCTTTTTGGTATACCGCTGGGATAGGGGAAGAGCCACCTCTACAGAATGGGCAAAAAGTTTTCTCTGGGTACTTCTGTTTCACTCCTGTGGAATAGGAGTCTTAATCTGTGTGGAGATGAGCAACACAAATGGTCACCCTTGGGGGACTGGTGAATTCCCACTGTACTGGGGCAATGGGACAGGGGAACTCTTTCAGCCTGTGGTGAAGGAGAAGAAACAGTGCCATATCATGCCAGAATTTCTTAGAAGGCTGCAGCCTGATGCATAACACAAAGGAGAAGCCTTAAAACTGAGAATGTAGCAGTTTTCTTTGGGAAAAAACAAGCAAAAATACCTCTAGCAAACCAGTCTTCCACTGCCCCCAGAGGCATTTGAGGCCTGTGGTAACTATACTGAGGGTAACAATACCAACAACGAAACACAAACTCAGCCTAGTTCTTAATTAAATTAACTCAAACTCTGCACTAAAGGCCTGGTAGGAGGAAGACCTATAGGTCTACTGTAAGTAAAAATCGTCCAGACTGAAATATAAACAGAAGTTGTTGCTGTTCTCAGTCATGTCTGACTCTTTTCCACCCCATGGACTGCAGCATACCAGGGTTTCCTCTCCTTCACCATCTCCTGGAGTTTGCACAGACTCATGTCCATTGAGCTGGTGATGCCATCCAGCCATCTCATCCTGTCTCCCACTTTTCCTCCTGTCCTCAATCTTTCCCACCATCAGGGTTTTTTCTAATGAGTCGGGTCTTTGCATCAGGTGGCCAAAGTATTGGAGCTTCAGCATCAGTCCTTGCAGTGACTATTCAGGGTTAATTTCCTTTAGGATTGACTGGTTTGATCTTTTTGCTGTTCATGGGACTCTCAAGAGTCTTTTCCAGCACCACAGTTCAAAAGCATCAATTTCTTGGTGCTCAGCCTTCTTTATGGTCCAACTATC